>NC_069391.1:79497500-82440000 GCF_027475565.1 Acinonyx jubatus | reverse complement strand
CGCTCAAGCAGAAAAGAAATGGAATAACATATAATAGAAAGGGGGCTGGACTGGGGCATAGAGGGATCCTGGCCTAATCTCAACTCCAGACCTTGGCTTCTGAAACTGAAAATGAGAGGTTGTATGAGAAGCCTTCCAAATTAAACCTCATATAAATTCCCACACTCAATATTATGCTTCCAAAGACAGAGACGTGGGGGTGGGAACACCCTTCGACAGGGCTTTAGTAACAGTTAGGGCAATATGAACCAGAACAAAAAGCAGGAAAGCATTTGCCAGTCAAGTAGTGTCCACTTTTAGCTGCAGTGTGTTTGAAAAAAGTCGTCAAGCATTCACAAGCAGATGCTTTATTCCATTAGGAACGTTTCAGTAACAGGGAATTGCAAACGCAGCCAAAGATTTGGCAAAGCCTTGACAACCATAATTAATGATACGCAGTAAGAATGCAGATGGAACTATTACAAACGTCTGTAAAATTAATGGTAAAATGTTATCCTAAAGTTCTCCAAAATGGACATGGTACTGTACAATGTCTACAATGTATACTTTTTGTGACATCCATCGACCTTACAGAAATTCTACTCTGCTAGATCATAAATTTGACCTAACTGTGCTAGCAATAATCAATATTAGTACTGTAATCATTGATACTTCTTTGGCTTAGAATTTATGGGAGCCTTGGGAAAAGGATGTGAATTTACCAAGTTTCTTTACAAGGACGTCAAGAATATATATGATGTCCATAATGTATTCTAAGGGCATAAACTGGACAAGTCAGCAAGGACTGTGAGGACAAGAGCATCTCTGGAACACTGTTTATAGCAACAAAATAAGAGAAACTATCTAAATGCCCCCAAAGAGGAAGCATTCAGAGATTCTGGACCTTGCATCCGAGGGAATGTATGTAACCATTTAAAGAAAACCCAAGAAACACGTATTCGTTGGAAGAGAAAGACGGTCGCAGTATGGTATATTGTTAATATGACAACGGAGGGCATACAATATTAGGTATAATATGATCTAATTTTTATGAAATCTATGTGTACCACGGAGTTGTATCATGTATACATTAAACCTACGTATTCAGGCACCTGGCCTCACCATTCCACTCAGAAGGTGCCAAAAATGGCAGTGACGTGGATGATGTTGCCGGTTGTCTCCCTGCCTGAGCATCTCTGCACGGTGAGTATTAGTCTAATACTGAAAACCATACAAATTTTGCATAACTTGACTCCGCAACCCAGCTGAGGACTTAGTTGAGTGCAGTGAGTACGCTGCGAGGGTGCTTCATGGGGGTGTTGGTAATTTGCCTATCCTCTCTCAGCTTTCAATTTTATACTCTGGCACTCAGCAAGCCACATCTCGGCTTTGCCACGGCTCCCTTTGGGTTCCGCCAGGAGGGGGCGCTACAGGGAGACTGGATGGCTGGAGCGGGGAGAAGGGACTCCCTCCTTCCTCTTTGCTTGCATTTCCTCACACTTCGGTAGTGGCAGTTGGTTCTGGCTTTCGGCCTCTTTGGGCACTTCTAGAACCATCTTCATCTCACCTCCTTGGAGGTACCAGCACCAGGTAGACAGTCCCACGTCTAACAGGTCAGAGTCCAGACTCCCTGACCCTGTGGGGTTTTTCCTCCGCGATCCGGAAATACTCCCCACAGCTAGGTCCCGCCCCCTCCCCAGGGATTTGAGTCCCAGCTCCAAAGTCACTCTTCAGAGTTTTTAGGTTCTGGAAACTCCAAGCTCTTCCCACTAGACCCCCAGTTCTTGAATGTGGTCTTGGGACCCCCTGGGAAATGCTAATTAGAAATCGAATTATTGAGTGCCACCCGCCCAGAACTAGTGAATCAGAAACTCCAGGGTGGGGCCTAGCCATCTGAGTTCAAACAAGCCCTCCAGGGGATTGCAGTGAACTCCAGGCTTAGAGCCACTGCCCTAGGCCCCAGCCCCAGGGTGACGTGCTGCTTCCTGCACCTAAAGTTTCTGTCGGACTTCGATTTTCCTGTTCGGTTCTCCGGGTCCTCCAAAACCTGTTTAACCAATTCCCTCGGTTACATTTTCTTGTTGTTAAGATATCTGGGGTGGCGTATCTGATAGGTGACCAAGACAAGGTCGGGGCACCGGGGTGGCTCAGTCGGTTAAGCGTCGGACTCTTGGTTTCGGCTCCAGTCGTGATCTCACGGTTCAGGAGTTCGAGTCCCGCGCCCAGCTCTGTGCTGACAGCGGGGAGCCTGCTTGGGATTCTCTCTCTCTCTCCCTCAAAATAAATAAACTTAAAAAAAATTGAATTTAGTCAAAATTACCAGTGAAAAATCTCTTAAAAATCCCCCACAGAGCACTGGTATTCCATGCTTGAGGAAGCCCACCATATTCAGTACTGGAACTGATGGCTGATTCCTAGGTAGAGCTCAGATAAAGCAGTGAGCTTGGCTGTAGAGACCACGTGGTTTGAAAAACAGGTAGTATTTTAGAACTGTCTAGTCATTCAGCACGGTGAGATGCTTATAATGAGAGCCAAGCTGAAAGCTATACCAGTTCAGAAAACGCCCTATATATAGAAACGCAGACACATTTCTTCCCCTTTGTTTTTCGCACCTATAAAAAAGTTGGAATAGAGCACTGGCTTTCTAAAAAAATTTTTACCTGTGGTAAATCTACAGAAAATTTACCATGTTAATCATTTTTTAGCGTACAGCTCAGCAGGGTGAAGGACAGTCACACTCTTGTACAACCAGTCTCCAGAACTCTTCACCTGTACCCATCTGTGATGCAACTCTGTCCCCTTAAACAGTCATTTCCATTTCTTCCTCTTCCTACAGCCCCTGGCAACCGCCATTCTATGTTCTGTCTCTAGGAATCTGACTACTCTGGGGACCTCACACATGGGGAATTATACACTTTTTGTTCTTTTGTGACTCTTTACTTAGCCTGTGTGGGGCACTAAGTGTGAGCTCCTATTGTCCTGAATGCTTCACACAAATTAACTCATTGAATAGTCAAAAGACCCCATGTGTTAGTGACTAGCTGTTATTGTCATTAGCGTTACGGACTTGAATGTGTGTGTCCCTGAAAAATTCTTATGTTGAAATTGCAAGTCCCAGTTGGGAGGTAGGACCTTTGGGAGGTGATGAGGTCTTGAATCTGGGGCCTTACTGAATGTGATTAGTGCCCTTCTGAGAAAAGACACGGGAGAGTTTGTTTCCTCTCTCTTGGTCTCCACTTTGTGGAGATACATCAAAAGGTGTCTGCAAACCAGGAAGAGGGCTCTCGTCAGGAACCAAATCAGCCAGCACCTTGATCTTGGACTTCCCCCTCTCTGAACTATAAGAAACAAATGTCTGGTGTTTTAGCTACCCCGGTCTATGGTAGTCTATTACACAGCCCAAAGTGACTAAGACAGTTAGCTTCCCTTAAATAAGTAACAAGTACTTGTTGGAGAAACTGTGTAAAATTGAGAAAAGAATACTTTTTAAGAAGTTACGGGAGTTCTAGTACCCAAAGACAATGCCTTCTGTGTTTCTGTAGGCATCTTTTTCCTACCAAATTCAAAATTTTGATTCCCCATCAGTGTTCTAAATTTCGATTCTTGATTGTGGTTTAACATTAACATATTTTCAAAATTCTCTTCTAAGATTTCAACTGCTCCATAATTTTAATAGATGCACAAAATATATATGCTCAACTATTCCTCCACAGAATCCCTGCCTGAGTTCTCGATCTTTCCAGTCAACTATGACTGTCCTTCTCTAGAGAAATTATTCAAATACATTCAATAGACTGTTCCAGATTCCAAATATTAACTTTGCCCAGTTAGTTCAGATGCTTCCGTTTCTTCCCAAAGGGTCCAAATATTCTCAAACCCAAACTAGTGTCAAAGTCAGGGAGCTGTGATTTAAAATGAGAAGAGACCAAGTGAAGAGACCGTCATTTCCCATCGAGTAGACTCGGGTAAGAACATGACTCCTCCAAGATCACACAACAGTCGACCAAGATGGTCAGAGAGCATGTCCTCTAAGGCGCTATTTCATTTATGCCATTGGGTCCCCATACCCAACACTCCTTTCTAAGGTAAATATTTCCTAATTTTTCCTTTCCCATCCTGAAATGCAATGTACAGCTGATATAACTTACTTACACACAATTAGTTTTAAAATGAACTCAAAAAAATGTAATGGAACGAGGAGATAAAAGTAAAAATTATAACATGAAAGATGGCTTTGTTATCATCCTTGTTTCCCAGGGGAGGAAACCGAAGCCCAGGGAGGTAAATTATCCTGTCTGGGGCAACAGAGTGAGTATGTGGCAAAACCAGAGAACCCAGGCAGTCTGGCTTTCACTCATTCTGCACGCAGCCTGCCCTAGGGACGCCCCTGGGTGTCCTCAGGAATTGTAACAGGGGCGGGCTCCGTGGGCACCCTCCCTCCGCTTTTATGTATTTTCATTATTGAACTTGTGGGTTCTCATTTGAACAGCAACTTCTGTAGCTACAAACAGGTTTGAAAAACAGAAATCCCTGACTCAGATGGTAGCGTCCCTCCTACTCTGACATTCTCTGAGTCTCTAGCCTTTTTTTCTAGTTAAAACATCAACAGCATGCCCTGGGCAGATCAGACCGGTAACCTGGTAACCATGTTTGTTGACAGAAAATACCTGCGCGCTGGGTTCACTGTTCTCCAAGGACTCTGACTCAAACGTCTGTTTCTGAAGTGTCTTGTGAAAATCTCTTCGGGATCCAGTCTTTTTAAAGCTGCAAATCTCCGCACTTCCTTGGTTTCTTTTATGGTTGTTATTATATCATTTGGAGAGAGAGAGAGAGAAAGAGAGGGATGCAAACATATTAGATTCAAAACAAAAGTAATAGCTTAAGCGTACACAGGGCACTGAAAGATCTTGCAAAGAGAGACCGATTGTAATTCCTCACATCTAATTATGCACCAGGCCTAATACAAAGCTGCGCTGTAATGAGAGGCAGACTTGCCTCCTGGCTGGCTCATTATTAAAGGCAGGAATGGTCTGGGAAAATGCCACTTCGGAGGTGTGGTCATTTCAGCTGCGGGGCATTTGGCAACCAGCTGACGCTAAACTATGACCCCAGTGTTAAGAGGCTGGAATAAATCTAGCAATGTGCAGAGCAGCAAATAAAGATCGTTTGAAGATAAAAATAGAGGAAAACGTTTAATGTCCCCATCAGTGTTCCTAATGATGAATGAAAAAGGCAGGACATGGTTAAGAAAAAGAAGAGATAAATGACGTACATGCTAAAAATCTTTGCTAATATTCTCCATCTCCACTCCACGCACTCCATTAAGATTGTGTTTCAAAAATGTCTAGCTATGAAAAGGGTTTAAAATATAATGGCTACCACTGTCACTGGAGAAAGAAAGGAGACCACCATGCAAAAGGCAACAGATAGGAGTTGTCAAATAATAACTATAGAAACCAGCATGCCTTTTCCCCATTTTTCTGACTCAGAGTCTTCTTGGAAAACAGGCTGCAAAGTCAACTGCACAACCACACCGCCATTTTGTTTGATTTCTCACACTATCCGAAACCCCCCTGAGCAGGTTGGTAAAAGGATATGAAATGAGTTAGGATTTATTAGGCCAATCAAATGGCAGACAGATTAAGCAGGAAATGTGGGAGAGCTACCAGCAACGATCCAAATACAGAGTCTATAACTCTTTGGGAGGGATGAAGTGTTGGGTTATGCACAGAGCTGGTAGTCAATAAATTTTAGTTGATGAAGCTAATTAAAGAAAAAAATGAGATGTCCCAGTGTTGTCTGCTGGGGGAATAGCTCTGTCCTTCGATTTTATTGTGCTCTAAAGACAAGCAATTTGTTTTGAGTGAAAGGAGACAAGGAATAGCGTAGAAGACACACAAGACACACAAGATGGGTATGGTGACGAACTCAAGTCAAAGTTGACAAAGATGACTATAAATGGTCATCGTTAGTGTCTCTTGCATTGCCCCTTGCATTGGCCACTTGCATTGCCCCGATCTAAACCTGTATCGACAGGGCTGGGTGACCAGCAGGCTAAGTTGGGAACTGAAAAAAAATACGTCAATGAGTAAGGTACACTCTGAATAAGGAAGTAAGACTAAACATTTAGAAAAGATTTCAAGAGAAATATCCAGAATAATTTCTGGTTTGGAATTCCTAAACACCAACCGAATAAATGAAATTTAAAATATATTGTTCATAGACATCAATTCCCAAAACGTCTTCTGGGAGACCCCTTCAAACAATGCCCCAGAAGTACTAAGTACTTAAAATATTTAAGAAAATGATTTTGGTTCCAGTTGCTCTAAGTATGCAAATGGTAGTGTTGAGAAGAGCAGATACATGCGTGAGCAAGATTTATTTTATAATATTTACTTTCTGTGAACAGAAGATCTTTGAGAGAGAGAGCGCCTTACATAGGATTTCATAAACCTGTTAGCTTCTTAAAAATTATTCTCATCAATAGACACTTAGGAATATCCAAGCGGGTGTTGGATGGGTAACCAGTGCACAATTTTTTTTTTTTTTTTTTACTCTAAGGGTTCAAAGAAAAACTTACAGGTAATATAATGTCCTGTGGAAAATGCACCCAACTCAAAATAGTGGTAAATAGGGAGTGGCATCCTAAGATTCCTCTTGTAATTATAACACACTGAATCTGTGATTATTTTCCCTGCAGAATCCAATTTTAAGGGGAAAAATTCCCAGAGGAATTAACTAGAGGCACCTGGGTGGCTCAATAGGTTAAGTGTCTGGCTTCAGCTCTGGTCATGATCTCACGGTTTGTGGGTTCAAGCCCCGCATCAGGCTCTGTGCTGACAGCTCAGAGCCTTGAGCCTGCTTTGGATTCTGTCTCTCTGTCTCTCTCTCTCTCTCTCTCTCTCTCTCTCTCTCTCTGCCCCTGCCCCATTTGTGCTCTGTCTCTCTCTCTCAAAAATAAATAAACACTAAAAAAAGTAATTCTAAAATCTATTATGAACAGTGAATTAAAACACAAATTTCACACTTTGGTACCTGCCCTTTGACCTTCTTGGGACTTATACGCTCCAGAGAGAACTGATGACAAAGGTTCAGTGTCACATGTCTCCTCATAAGGCCACCTGCTCAGGCCACAGAAAGAAAAATCAGGAAGCAGCCTAACTTAAGACCTTGTGTGCCTTGGCAACCAGAACCGTATCTGCCTTAGCTTGCTTTCTTGTCTCCTAAGGTGCACTTATCTGAGTGTTCACTGACAGGTAACAACCCACACGCGCACACACACACGCACACATGCACACACACAACTACAGCCATGCATCTGCCCCCATCATCCTCAATCACGTCTCCCAGTGCCTCTGTTTCTTCACAGGTGAGGCATAAACACGAGGTGAACTCTAAGATACTTGCCCGGCTTTGAGATATTGTGATAACAAGTTCATACACTGTATCCGGAAACGTTCTGATCAATTTTCTCCTAAAGATGCTTAAATCTGGGAGAAGTCAGAATTGTTTGGCCATCGATCTTTTGCTATTTTATGCCGATGGATGCTTGCTCTTCGCTTCTTTTTTCCTCCTCCGTTTTGTTACAATGTTTCCTGGAGTCCTTTATATGAACCCAAAAGACACTGACAAATGGGCATTACAAAAATGAGTCACTGAATAGTATTAAAAGTTCCTTCTATACAATACGTACACTGTAATTCCAGACACGCACCGGCCCTGAGGACTGGGAGGACGGAAGGCATTAAGACGGCCGTTTTCCATGGCTGTGTGTGTGGAACCACAGCAAACTTTTCTCCCCTTCCTCATTCTAGATTTAGCGGCTACTTCCCCATTTTCAAGTCTCAGAAAGCCACAAAGCTCCCTTGTGGCAGCAGGGGTAGAGCTGGCTGTGGGAGAGGACAAGGGCTGGCAGGCATGTAAAGATGACTCATTTTAGAAGTGCCAGCCACGGAAGGCAGAAACCACCAACGGGTAGGTAGTGAGACTGCTGGCTGAGGGCCACTGGCCACCCGAACGCCCAACCTCATTACCCTACGCGGGCAACTAAGCCAAATAAAGCCATGCTCCTGTTGAACCTATCTGCAGACAAAAGAGAGATGGGGAAGGAGGCCGAGCAGTAGAACAGTAGAAAAACTATTCTCCCAAAATGAGCACAACCTATTGCTTCCCAAGAGAATTGTATTCTTTTTCTCCAAACGCTGTTATCGTATATTTGGGAACCATCCAAAGGCCAAACATATTTTGAAGACCAAACTCTTTTTTTAAAGTTGATTTTGAGAGACAGGGAGAGGGAGAGGGAGAGAGAGAGAGAGAGAGAGAGAGAGAGAGAGAGAGAGAGAGAGAATTAGCAGGGGAGCGGCAGAGAGCGAGGGAGGGAGAGAATCCCCAGCAGGCTCCGCACCGTCAGAACAAATCCTGACGTGGGGCTCGAACTCACAAACCATTACATCATGACCTGAGCCCAAATCAAGAGGCAGTCGCTTAACCAACTGAGCCACCCAGGCACCCCAAGACCATACTCTTTAGGGGCAGTGTGGAGTGGACCGAATTTGGCTCTGGTGTCCAGGACCTGGGTTCAGATGCTGCCCCCTTATTTACCGGCTATGAGACCCTCGCTAGGCAAGTGACATAATCTCTTTGAGCCACAGTTTCCACAGGTGTGACATAGGGAGTAACACTGCTCATTTTGAAGGCCTGTTGGGATGACTGGAAAACGATACATATGCCTCCTTTCCCGTCTTCCCCTTCCCTCCCCTTCCCTTCCCTTCCTATCCCTCCTGCACGAGCCGGCACTAAAACTATCAGAACAAGATCATCCTCCATGCCTGAGGGCGGAAGGGGAGGAAGTGAGGAAGCCTAGAATGGGAAGTTGAAGGCCAAAGAGGGTAAGGAGAGCACGCATATAAAAGGCATGCAGAATCAGAAACCACATGGTGTGAGGAGGGTGCCCAACCTAGGAACATCCGGTCACGTGATAACAGGGTAGACATTCTGAGTAGAACGAGGAGGCCATGCACCCGGAGTAGCAGCCTGCCAAGGGTGTCTCTGTGGAGGGGTGGCCTGGCAGTAAGTATCGGGGGAGGCCAAAAGGGGCATGCACACAGGAGGGGGAAGCCTGCGGGTGTCAGAGCCAGAATACGAGGAGGAAGGCGACTGTGCGGTGATGGGGGGTGATGCTGGCAATGGTTACATACAGGGGGATTGATCAAGTAAGTAACATACTAAGAACAGTAAGAGTCAGGTGTTTCACCATCTAAGCAGGGATAAAAATATGGAAAGGAAGAAAACGAGAATGAATACTGTGATGTTACACTGGAATTGCATCTATCCACATGAACTCGTGACTTCCAGTGCATGTCCGTGCATGCACACGCACACACACACACACACGCACACACACACGGCCTACTTTGTTCCCTGAGAACACACTGGATGAGCAACACCTTAATAGCAATGAGCACACCCAACACCTACAGCTTGGCTTCTAAGTACCACTCTCCACTTAAAAGGAATCAGAGCCACTTGGAGAAATGACTGATTCCAGGGGTGAGGAAAGGAAAGTGTTACATCAGCATGGAATATCTTGTGGCAGAAAGCAAGGATGTGATCAGTGACAGCTGGGGGCATGTAAAAAAGACACAGCGGCCAGTGGAAGGGATTCACACTTGTCAAAGTGAGGACCAACTGAGCATCAAAATAAACCAGAGAACTGGATTCAAACCTACTGAACAAAATAGGAAACTATGATTCGATATTGGTACAAATGAACTGAAAGTTTGATGAGGAATTGAGTATTTTATAACAATCAAATCCAAATGAAGGGATTATTATGTATAAAAAAATAATTGCCTGGGGGGCGCCTGCGTGGCTCAGTTGGTTAAGCCTCTGACTCTGGATTTTAGCTCAGGTGATGATCTCACAGTTTGTGGGCGCGAGCCCCACGTTGGGCTCTGTGTTGAAGGCGTAGAGCCTGCTTGGGATTCTCTCTCCCTCTCTCTCTGCCCCTCCCCCACCCAGGTGCATGCACACATGTGCTCTCTCTCTCTCTCTCTTTCACAAATGAACCCATAGTTTTAAAAAGAGAAATTGCACACTAAAGTAATCGGCAGTCATGGAGAATCAGGTTGGCAAATTACCCTCAAGTGGTTTGGGAGACGGAAAAAGATCGTTGTATCGCCCTTCCAAGCTTCGTGTAACTTTGAGCTTGTTTCAAAATAAAAGGAAAATAATAGATGTTAGGTGTCTGACACTGTAATAAAGACGGCTAGTGGGTCCTACTTACCAAGTTGTGCATCTATTCAGCAGCTCCTGTGAGCAAAGGAGTTGCCATGTCCAGAGACATCAGAGTGATTCACTCTACCTGCCAGCAAGCCCTCTAACTTCCCACTGTGGCTCCGTGGTTGTGGCCAACGACTGACCGGTCTGAGGGGACAAGATTGCCACCCCTTGCCTCAAAGCGGGACGGTGAGAAAACATTGCAGCCTGATCCCTCCAGAGCCCCCTGCACATTGGCCAAGTAAAGTTTCCTCCATTGTCCCGTTCGACACGTTTGTAAGGTATCTCCTGAGACTGAGGCAACAAAGAAGATGCAAAGGGGAATACACAAGAATCCTAACTTTAAAGGAGTCCCTGTTCTCAGTGAGGTCATGGTCGAGTGAGAAATAGCACATACTGAGCAGGGGAGACCAGCATTCAGACACGTTCATCAGAATGCGATGTAGAGTAGGGCGAGAGCTTCTGAGACAAATACAAACGGCATGCTTTGAAAATTCACAGAAGGGAGCGATTTCCTCCGGAGATTTCCTTCCTCGCCAGGTCGGGGAAGGCTTGGTGAAAGCCCTGGCCTGTGGGCCACGGCGGGTGTGGAGCTGTGGCCCGGGAGTCTGTGCGTCATGGCTCAGGCGTGGCTCAGTGGTTTCCACAGCTGGGTCGCTCTTTGTAACTGCACCGGCTGATGAGCCTTGCTTGCTTTTAGAAAGCAAATAGCTAAGCACCTTGACAGCCAGCACAACAAATGCGTGTCATAATAAGCAATTATTGATCAGGGAGACATTTTTATGGTGTTTTGGGAGTAACCGAATTATAGGCACTGATGTGTTTGAATTTTAATTGTTTACCAGCTCACTGGGAGTAAAATATGGAGTCATAAAACAGATGATACCCCATTCCTTGATGTCCCAGCTCTCCTTGAGCACGACCTTCCTTCAGAATTACCTTAATCACCCAGGATGAAAGGCAAAGTCTAAGGGCTTTTATGATGTTGCTCATAACACTCATGAAATGTTTCACTGTCGCAGCAGATAATATGCCAAGAATAAATAGCATGTAAACAAGTTTCACTACTTAAGAGTTTGACTCTCCACCAAGATACCAAACACATTCTCAAGTCAGTCGCTCTTGAGTTCGTTTAGAGAAAATGGCAGAGGAAGGGAAGCTGAAACATTTAATGTGACTCAAAAGATGCCAGGAAACATCAATCCATACAAAATTTTCAAGTGTTTGGAAATGAGATGAGAAGAACATGCAACCACCGTTCTACTCATGAGATCAAAGGTCACTTCCAAAAAGTCATGGGGAGAAAAGCACTATTATTTTTGGAGCTAGGAGGCCAAATTTTATGCTACAGACACGAAAGATAAAGTGGGATCCAGTCAAGGCATCGCCCAGTCTAAGTAACATAAACATGTCCAGTAGGAAAATATATTTCCCCCAAAAGGAGATCATGTATTTTGTGTTTCCGTGTAGTCTAATCTTTCTTATTAAGTTCAAAAGAAATTCTAGGGGCTCCTGGGTGGCTCAGCCTGTTAAGCGTCCGACTTCAGCGCAGGTCATGATCTCATGGTTCGTGAGTTCGAGCCCCACGTCAGGCTCTGTGCTGACAGCTTGGAGTTCCCTCTCTCTGTGCCCCTCCCCAGCTTACTCTCTCTTTCTCAAAAATAAAACATTTAAAAAAATTAAAAAGACAAAAGGAATCCTAAAACTTTCCTCTATCCTTCATGGGCAGCACTCTTGTCTGATTTAAAAGTCTCAATTATAGAACTTGAGTGGCAAATGCTCTATAGAATTATGAGCGTGGGAGGGAACGGAAGTGGCCATTACTCCACTCCCCTGCTCCCTAAGTGGGATTCAAAGCCATTATCACAGATAGCAAGAACATAAAAGACTATCCTTAGATATTACAGAGAAATGTAATATCAGCAAGGAGATAATTGAGGAATAAAAGAGCCAACTAAATCAGGGTTTGACTGCACGGTTATGGATGACAGAGACATGTCCACAGAAGGGGAAATGGCTTCCAGAGGAAAGGAGTTTACCACCCCCCAACAGTGCCTTAAAATATACGGGAGAGGGGTTTTGCTTCATTCTTTTAACATGCTAATAGAAGCACTTTTTCTGAAGTCTTCAGGTCTCATTTCACTTGAGAGGAATATTTTGGATAAGGTTGAAATGGAACGAGATACTCCCTAAAGCAGCAGGCCTTCTGATTTTCCAAATTTTATCTTTATGTCAAGAACATATGAAGTATAGTGCTGACGATGGGAAATCTTCCCTGGATTATTAAATGAAAAGAAACTTTCAGTAACACTGAGTTGTCCCCTGCTTTTTTCCTTTGCATATCATACCTTACGAATAGGTCTAATTGAAATTATTTGTCAATTGGGCAGGGACAAAGGAAGCACACTCTGTAATACTATTTCATAAATATCATAAGTGGTAGCTAACCTACGGCCATCTGCCAAGAAATCTTAGTACGTTACATGTGCTCATTTATTTATTGTATACAATATAACTTATGAGGTAGGTGCTATTCTAATTCCGGTTTTCCTGAGGAGGAAACTGAGGCACACACACAAAAAAATAGTTGGCATTAGGCCATACAACGAGCGAGTGATGGAGCCAGGACTTGAACCCACTTATTCCTGCTCCAGAGAAATCACCATTCTGAAATAATATAATAAACGATAGCAAAGGAATAGACCTTACACTTAACGAGTAATTAAGTAAAGCCAGGAAGTATCTTAGATTTCTATCCATTGATTTGTGGGAACAATTATAATGTATCCTCTTCGGATTACAGTTCAGTGAGTTTTGACAAATGCAGACAGTTGGGTAACCACCACTACAGTCAAGATTTAGAATAGTTTCAGCACCCCCAAAAGTCTCCGGTGACCTTTTGCAGTCAATTCCTTTCTCCAGCCCTACACCCTGGCCACCCCTGATCTGTGTTCTGTCCCCACCGCTCTGCCTTTTCCAGAAGGGATCACACAAATGGAATGGTGAAATTATCTTTGTTTGTCTGGCTTCTTTCACCTTGCATCATACAAATAAGACTCATCCGTGTGGTTCAATGTATGAAGAATATGTTCCATTTTATTGCTGAGTAGTATTCCGTTGTATGGATGTACGAGAGTCTGGTTATCCATCACAAAACTGCATACGATTTGGTGGTTTCTAATTTTGGGTAATCACAAATGACAGTGCTATAAATATTGTCATATAGATTTTTATGTGAACATACGTTTTCATTTCACTTGGGTGAATACCTAGGAGTAGGAATTTAGGTGGTGTGAGTATATATCTAACTGGGATTTTTGGATAGCTAAGGGAAGAAAACTCAGCGATAGAAACAACATTCAGAAGGTACATATAACAGCTTCTGGTATACAATGACAAGAGAAAAATTTCAGTATGTATATTTTCTTCTGGTCAATCGTATCCAGCATTGGCAAAGACATGGGGGGACAGGACAGTTTCATGCCCAGGTGGTAATGGAGTGAATCAGTATAGTTTTCCCAGAGGAAAATTTGGCAGTCCTTATGAGCATGTGTCATGTGCACTGGCTCCATTTCTACCCTCAGAAATACACACACGAAGAGGGGCAAATGTGCAGATGTCTATCGTGGTCTTATTATAAATAATATGTCAGCATACATAATATGTGAAAAATGATATGCGAGTTAATTATACATGAAAAATGGAGACAATTGCATTGTGCATCAAAAGAGGAAGATTCAATAACTTAGGATACATTTCTTCTCCTCTGGGATATGAGGCAGTGAGGGATATATACATATATATATACATATCTACATATACGCATCTACATACACAATATTTATGTAAAACATAAATATCCATATATATATTTGCGAAGGTATGAAAAGAAGCTCTGGAAATCTACACAGCAACATCCGTGTCGTTAAGAGTGGTCTGAGGAGAAAGGCAGGGGGTGAGTGAGGACTGAGGCAGGAGACTGCTTTTTACTTAACACGCTTTACGTTACTTGATTTCTCTCCAAATGAGCATGCATCATCTGACACGTCAAATAACAAGTTCAAAGGAGAGCTAATTAATCACTAAGTAACAACTGGCCAGCAACCCCTGTTGTGGTGTCTGCCAGCTTCCCAGAACACAGCTCGAGAAGACGGGGACAAAATGGAAACTCGCCAGAATGAACAGACACCTGAATCTGGACAGACTGTAAGTGAATGAGATGAGCTGGCAGAACGATGTCCCACGCTCTGTCTCCCCAGAGGGGAACTCCGAGGAAGGCACTTGGTGCTTTCCCTCCTGCAGGTCCCTGTGCAGTCAGTGTCTACACTCGCCAGAAATCTGAATGCAACTTCTTCCCTGTAGTGGCTTAGGTATGGAGCCACTCCCAGGTTGCACCCATTTGCACCACCACCAGAACCCCCACCTTCCCTTGCCTCTCTCCTTCTACCGCCATTCAGCAACGATTAAGAAGCAACTCTGAGAGAACAACTGAGCTAAAGACGGATGCAGGGTTGGGAGATGAAGGGCCTCTGGCAGCCGTGTACTGATTTCTCCCCACATAGAAAATATTAAAGGTGCACACGGGGGCAGAATGACCTCTGGGAGGAGTGTGTTCTACGAACTGGAGCTTTTGTTTCCAGAGTATCAGATTCAGAGTACCAAAGAATCAAACGGTGGGGTAGAAAAGGTGCTTCCTCACTAAAACACTACTCAAAGCTTCCCGAAACTGACAGTGAGTTTCAGAGTTGCACGCTTCTACCTAATTTCTGGGAAAGGAACTGGACCTTCACACAAGTGTGCAGAAAACAGGACCAATGGCAATCCCCATCCCTAGTATGTTGCCACACGTGAAGTTAAAGCTGATATTGCCTAGTTTGGTGGGGGGTGGGAGGGGAGAAAAAAACGTGCATAAAATAAAAATATGGATAATCACTGTTCCCACAGAAGAGATGAAAACAAATGGAGGGAGACACATAAGGGAAAAGAACAACAATCAAGTGGCCAATGGTCTGGATTAACATTTAATCCAAAATTCCTAACAAATAACATCAGGTTTGTGAATTACATTTTGATCATGACAGCAAAAATAGAAATCACAGGAGAAAAAAAAGATTTGATTGCATAAATAATTCTGAATGTTATAAAATTATAAGCAATTTTGAAAGACAAAGAACACACTGGGTAAGGACTTTGTACTATATGACAAAGGGTTAACATCCCTAACAAATAAAGGTAATCCTAGAGATGAGCCCAGACAAATACATTAATAAAGGTGCACAAATTTTATAAATAAGCAAGACACGAAGGAAAAATAACAAATGTCCAACAAATGTATAGAAAACGTATGCCCAATTTCATAATTTAAAAAATGCAAACAAAGTACTGTCTCTTTACAAGTAAGTTGGAAATTTATTAAAAGATAACATCCAAAATTCTTAGGATTCAGGCATAGCTGTTAATAATCTTTCTGATGTATTATTTCCAAATCCTTAAATTTGTACTTAACGTAGACATGGAAATTCCTCTTATGGGGATTTATTCTGAAGGGGAAAAAAAATCATAGCTTTGTAGAGGGATGTTACTATACTGGGGTATAACACTGAAAAACAGGGAATCGTGTACACATCAAAATTGGTTAAATGAATTCCGACATAAATATATCATGCACCCATTAAAAATTGGGTTGAGGAAGAATGTTTAATAGCAAAGAGAGGTAGTCACCGTTTACTATAAACACTGAAAAAGCATCATGCTACAAAATAGTATTATAATGTAATTTAGTTTTTATATAAATATATACATAAGGAAATACGATTCAAAGGTTATGCATCAAATGTTAATGGCAGTTTTGTGTCTATAGTGAAACTGAGTGATTTTTTTCTCTTTTGGTTTCCCTATAATCTCTAAAATTTCTAAAATGAGTATTCTGAAAGAGTCCTTGTTTTAAGTTTGTGCAAGATAGAGAAAAAAAGAAAGAATACCCCAATGGGAGTTGCCATGAGGAATGAAACAGTACAGTGTCCCAAGGAGAAAATAAAATCCAAATGTAGTAAAACGGACCTTTCTATTTATTGTTCCTTCTCAGACGTTTTTAGAACCTTAATATCCAGAAAGTATATCTAATTATAACATTTAAAAGCTTGAGAACAACTTGTTCTGAATTTTTTTATTTGTTACCAACAAAGCATAATCTTACTTGACTGCCTGACAAACTTCGTTTTCCATTCACGTTGGAAATTAGAACACATGATGGATTAGCATCTCACTTTCTCTTAATTACTTTTTATAAGCGATGCTTTCTCTTGCTCAGCTATTGAAAATAGCATGCTTACTGACACTGCTCCAAAAAAACAGCAGCACCAATTCAATGGCACACTTCCAAGAGCCGGATAAAACCCAACACCCAACGTCTTTCTTCGTTTATCCCATAGAGCAGTAATTCTTACTAGTGTGTAAGAGAGTCAGTGAGGATAGCAGAATTTCAAACTATAAGTCTTGGTAAAGGCTCTCTGATTTTTTTTTCCTTTTTCTTTTCTTTCTTTTTTTTTTTTTTTAGCGTTTATTTATTTCAGAGAGAGACAGAGTACAAGTGGCCGAGGGGCAGAGAGAGGGAGACAGAATCTGAAACAGGCTCCTGCCAGGGAGAGATGAACGAGGCTTCGCAGGAAAATTTTAGGGCAGTGAAACTACCCTGTGTGATACCGCAATGGCAGATACATGGCGTTACACATCTGTCAAAGCTTGTAGGATGTACAACACAGAAGATAAGCCCTAATGTAACCTATGGACTTTAGCTAAGAATAATGTATCACTGGGGCACCTGGGTGGCTCAGTGGATTAAGCGTCTGACTCTTGACTTCAGCTCAGGTCATGATCTCACGGTTCGTGGGTTTGAGCCCTGCGTCAGGCTCTGTCCTGACAATGCAGAGCCTGCTTGGGATTCTCTGTCTCCCTCTCTCTCTGCCCCTCACCTGCTCGTGCTCTCGCACTCTCTCTCTCTCTCAAAACAAATTTAAAAAAAAATAATGAATTTTTTCATTAGATGCAGAGTCCATCTGCATTCATAATTCACGAATTTTGAATTTGCAAATTCACTTCCTTGCCCAAATGTATTTGTAACGGGCATTTGGGCACACGTGCAACAAACAAACAAAAAACCAAACAAACCAACCCGCCAAAACCCCAAGATGTTACTGATAAGGGGAACTGTTAGGGTGTGGCATATGAGAACACCCAGTATTTTCTATTTGGTTTTCCTGTAAACCCAAAGCTGCATTGGCAAAATTCAATTAAAATGCAGTTAAAAAAAATTTTTTTAATGTTTATTTACTTTTGAGAGAGAGAGAGAGAGAGAGAGACAGAGTGTGAGCAGGAGAGGGTCACAGAGAGAGAGAGAGAGTGAGAGAGACACAGAATGTGAAGCAGGCTCCAGGCTCTGAGCTATCAGCACAGAGCCTGATGCGGGGCTCGAACTCAGGAACAGTGAGATCAAACCTGAGCCTAAGTTGGGCACTTAACCGACTGAGCCACCCAGGCGCCCCGATTAAAATGCAGTGTTACAAGCTCACGATATGGAGCAAACATATATGTCAAGAGAAAAGAAAAACAAACTTACTTTTGGTTCACGATTAGCCACTCCCGAATATAGGTCTGAACACAGTCCCTGACATGAGGGTCCAGTTCAACCCTAATGAGGTGGGGAATGAAACAAAATCATGTTATTACTGGAGAGATACAACAAAACAGTCCCTTATCATAACCAAGGAGAGCAGTACGATGTCAAATCTGTATCAAGGGAGAGTGCCGGGGGCATCCCTACCCATTCATCAAGTGTCTGAAATATTCCCCAGGCAACAGCATTTTCACTTTGATGAGACAAACATGTTGGCATTTGATGCTTTGTGGGCTGTCCTTATTATAGGGAATCGTGTTAAACTGTACCTATCCCTTAAAGGCATTCCAACACCAGGGAGGCAGAACCAGCTATAATCACATACGAAACAAGAGAAAGAAGCATAAATACCAATTTCTCACGGGGGTAATTTGGGCCTATGTTTTGCTCATGTGTAACCTTGTTAGAACATGCATGTTTCCCCTCGGGAAAGCCACAAACAGTTGTCTTATCCTTTGCGGAGCTGACATGACTTTGGTCGGTGACTATTAATTCTTTTCATACCTGTGCAACAGTGCATCATGGGAAAGACCCTCCCAGCGTTTCAGAGGCTTTTTTGCTGTTTTTCCTAAATGTTTTGGTACTTGAGATAAATGGGTCTAAGGACTACATACTAAATGCTGACTGCCCAAATCCTAGCCCCGTCCCTTATTAGCTACCTCGGGTCAGTCCCCCCACCTTTGTGGGCCTTAGTGTCCTCATCTTAGAGCACTGTTAATAGAGGAATGTCTCCTTTAGAGGCAGGGGATGAAATTAGGTCAGTATGGGAGTGCTTAGGAAGGTATCAGGCACATGATAAGACTCATACGGTTGACACTTCTGACCTACTTATTCTATGCTAGGTACTGATGTAACCAATTTATACGTATTAATTCAGTTAATCCTCAATCAGCCCCGCAGGGCGCAGGCATGCAATATTATTCTCATTTCGCAGAAGGAGGGGATGATAAGGATCTTGCTCAAAGTCCCAAAGCAAGCAGAAGGGCAGGGACTTAACCCCAAGCCGTTCACCTGTGGGGTGCAGGCTTCCAACCACCACACTATCAGAGTTCAACCTCAAGTTCTGGGTGCACATGGGGTCAGCTAGTCTTTACTCTGGTGATGACGACGATGCCTTCCTGGGTTTTGATCACCACGGCAGGCTTTTTGGCCGTGATTAGAAGAGCAGAAGTTGTTTTAATGTCATCAGACAGACAGTGTGAGCTAACAATTCTGGTCACAAGGCAGTATTCTACTGCATCACTGAGGCTAAGTTAAAAAAAAAAAAACAAAAACCTGCCTCTTTCATCACAATTTAAATAATAAAAAAGCCTATCTCTAAATCTACTGTAAGTGCCTTAATTGGGATTTTCCAAGATTCTTACCTCATGTGAAAATAATTACGTCACCATAAATTTTAGACAAAGAAATAATACGAAATGATTCTCTGTCGAAGGTAAAAACAACAAAAAAGAGAGAGACCTTACCTATATTAAAGTTACACCTGAATAAATGGGCTGGCAATGGGGGGAAATGTTTCCCAGTGTTTGTTTCCCAGCGAGTATTTCTGAAATGTCTGAGAGGAGCATGGTGTAAGCTCTCCTTTGTGAATAAGAACTATCTGAACAGGAAAGCAAGGGCTCATGGGAATGTCACCCAACATCCTTCAACTGACGAAAGAAAATCCAAAATAGAAGCAGAAGATCCCACAGCAGTGGGAGCAGGGGCTGTGTTGCATGATCTCCTTTTGGGGGCATTTTTTGGGGAAGATGACAAGGTTGAAAATGTCCAGGAGAGATGTGAACCTTAATTTTGTTTTTGAAGGTAAATGCAACTAAAAGCTCATCCTAAGCCTCTAAGGAGGCATTGCTTTTTATACCATGGAAATAACAAGCATTTCATGTGGAGAGAATTCTGTTGCTACCAAGGCTAATGCCTGCACCTGGAAACACACAGACTAACCCACGACAGAAGCTCAAACTCTAACTGGCTATCCACGCATTCACTCTACAGAGCTTCCCCCACTGTTTCCCCACTTGGCAAAACTTTCTTCCAAGGTAGGAACTTTGCCCTGTTCATCTACTGATGGCTGTGCCCAGCACATAGTGGATGCTCAATAGACGCGGGTGGAATGTATTTGTGACTCGATCCAGTCTCGTAGGTGGAAACGATAATGCTTGGGAATCGTTCCACTGATTATTACTGAAAAACTTGACATTTTTACAAATGGAGAAACCCAGGCTCCCTGAGCTCACGTGAGCCGCCCAAGGTCACTGAGCTGCCACCCAGGCAGTCCCCTTCGCCTCCACCTTCGCCTCCCCCTGGGCCTTGCATATCGTCCTACCCCTTCCCCTTCACTGGCTTGGTCCCTACATGCCTTTTCGAAGCCTCTGGTCAAACCAGGGTAAAAACGCTCACAGGCGGGAGCACCACGTTGTCATTCCACACATCTCAGCAGATCTGAGTAACTTTAGTTTTCCAAGAAGTCCAGAATTGAGGCATCTCCCGCCGTCCCCCCCGTTACCCATACCGGTCATGACATCACAATCACATCTATGTTTTAGGAAGCCCATTTACCCTTCCTCCGGCAAAGAGGGCTGCAAAGTGCGACATTCCTTTGGCGTGAACGCCACATCCAAGTCGTCCTCGGTGAAGTCTCCCAGCTCCTGGGCCAGCTTCACATCCAGGCTGTTCAGATGTGTCATCAGAAGCCCTTCAAAGTCCACCGGCTCCACCGGGTCATAAAACTGAGGCTGGGGAGAGAAAGAGAGAGAGAGAGAGAAAGGGGGTTCCCACAAGGCTTCCAGGCAAAGCGCCCAGGCGACGGTCCTGCCTGCCCTCTCCACCCAGCAAGTGCTCGGCTCTTCGTGCACAACTCTGAGGAGCTGCCCAGCACAGCAGCAGTGATATGGAAAAAGGGAAGGAGACGCAGCACAGGAAAGTCAAGTCAGAACACGGCAAGGCACCCAAATCACACCCCAAGGCAGAATTTTTTCTCTGCTTAATTGCATCTTGATGAGGAATCCTGAGGAGATCCAAAATGAGATCACGAGGCTTTGCTGAATTTTATAATTTCTCCTGCGAAAGGCTCTCTGAGGCCATGTTTACCCAAATACAGTGAAGCGGCGAATGGGGCAGTTTTCCAGAAATTCAGGCAAAGTCAACACTTGTTCTGTTTGAGTACTTAGGCACAGTGTTTCCTCTGGCCTGCTTCATCCTATATGTTGGTTCTTGAAAGCACTTCATACATAATCACAGCCCTCGGTGAACCAGACTTGGGGGCAGAAACTCTCCAAGGCAGCGATTTCCAGATGCTTCTGGACTGACTCGTGCCGGTCAGGAAGACATTGTCACTGGACTGCAGTTAAATAAGTAAACTAAGGGCAATTGGCTGAGGTTTCCCAGGCCTAAATGTACTCCCTTTTAAAGGACTCTCTTGTTTTGCTCAACTATATCCTTGCACAGCGGGGGAGGGAGGGGACAAAAGAAATGACAGAAGTAGTTGGCAATTCCAAACAGAATTTTCTATAGTTGATAAAATAAAAACTTGGCAACGAGGCAAATATTTTTTTCTTCTCTGTAAAGTTCCAAAACAGGAACCATTGCCTTGAGGAAGTAAAAGAATCAGATTGAGTGGCATTCTGGAATAATTACAATAGCAGCACCCATTGGTATTCAAATTGATGGCAGGCTGTCTGGAATCATCAGCCCAAGGAGCTACTGCTCCTGCTCTCAACTTCTGTTCCCCCCCCCCCCCCCCCCCCGACCCAACCATCCCCAACCATCCACCCCATGGAGCAATAAAACAAACACTCCGGATTCTTGACTCCGACTGCCGGGATGTGAAAACAAGACCAGATCCAAGGAAATGCTAACAAAACGGTTTTTCACCCCCGCCCCCCTCTCCCCCCACCAAACCATACAGTGGACCAGACATGAGGGCTCTAAGTTGGAGGGGAGGGACAAAAGGCTCCTGAAGGGGCAAAAGCACATAAAATTCGAGGTCAATGCTGCTTGCCGGGTCTCCTCCCACCCTTGCTGTCCCTGCTGGTGGGGGAGACGGGAGTGACTGAGTGACGCTCTGGGGACGGAGGACAAAGCTAAGAACCGAGCGCACATGCCCTCCTTCTTCTCTGACGGCGGCTGACTTAACTTGCTGTAGGGACAAAGGGGGCTGACGAGAAGGGAGAGGATCCACACACTTCGGTAGGAGAGAGCAAAGGCACCCCCAGTTCTACATGGCTCCCACGTGATGTGACAGAGGGCTGGGAAGTTTCTTGGTTCTGACCAGGGACCCGGAGGTCAGCTAAGGGGATGAGCACAGTCCTTACAGGGTGCCTCTCAAAATGAAGAGACAGGGGCCAGCGGGGGCTCAGGAAGCTGGCGATCAGCCTGTGCAGGAGCCAGGTGGAGACAGGGTTTGCAAAAAGGACACCACTCACCTCTGCCAGGGGAAACGACAGGCATCATCTATGCAGATTTGCATAAGACCAGCCCCAGAGGAGGAGGTGGATTTTCCCACCCTTACCACACCCAGGACAGAGAGCTCAGAGTCAGGGACTGAAATGAAGAAAATCCTTTTCTTTGCAGACTTATTGCTGGACAGCGGATACCCATTGAGCTAATCATTACTAAGCACTTACTATGTGCCAAGAAATTGGCCAGGTCATTATACACACTATGTCACTTAATCCTCAGTAAAGTCTAAATGGGATATATTCGTATTAAACCCATTTTACAGAGGAGGACACCGGAGGCTAGAGATTTAACGATTTGCCCGTGGTTACACAGCTGGGAAGTAGGCCCTCGGGAAGCCAAACCTTGGCAGGCTCATGTTCTTACCCACAATCGTTGGGTTTTCTCTTGCAAGCATTTGAGGCAATCTGCACTTCCAGAAATAATGAAAACACAAGGCAATAGTGTGTTTAGAAGAGCGTAAAAAACTACACTCACCGCTACACCCCAAGTTCCACTCTGTGTTTCTCACGAGACCAGCTGCTCCACGTAATAACATAAAGTAATTAATTAAAATAATCCTAAAGGTAGATTTATTATGGAGAATATCAACGCCTCAAGCCGAGGAAGCACTTTAAACATATACCTTAAAAATTTCACTGGAGCGCAACTGGAAGCATTGTCACACTAGCATTAATAACTAAGTAGAAGCTTCCAGGGAGAAATGGCATTTGTGTGAGATCGCCAGAGAGAATACAAATTCAGGTCCAGACCAAGTGTTCTGCTCGTCACGACCCTGAAATCCAAATGATGCAAAAGCTGGCTGATAGCACCTACTGCCTACAAACCAGGGTGGCCAACACCCTGGATGAAAAGGATGGCTGGCTCCCTCCTTCAGCCATGATTTGCTAAGTGTCTGCTGAACGCGAGTCACTGAGCTGGGTGGTAGGGGTAGGTAGGGAAGAGGACAGGTAGCTAATCTCAAGCATCTTTGCACGGATCTCTAGTCAACCGTGAGATGGTGAAGCCTGCCACATTGTCACAGATAAAGAACGCTACCTTTGAAGAGGGGAGCCACGGTAAAGAACGCATACCATCGCTGGGCACTAGCTGGGTGGCGATATGCCAAGTGTGATCGATATACGCAATTGATCATAAAGTCAAACTCTCGAGGTCCGAATACATTCCAGGACAAACAGATCGTAAACGTCAACTGTGTGATACTGAGTATGGTTCGAGCACTACAGACAAGCTGGTATTTGATAACCAACCTTCTCTATTCTTTCTACACTGAAACTAACAAGGGAGGAGGCTGTTCCTTCCTAATGTGATATAAACTAGTCTCAGTATTCGCAAGTGGGTAGAGACCCCAACTACTGCTGGGGGCCTCCAAGGAGGCCTCCATGGAAGTTGTTCCCCTTGCAAATTATAATAATAATATACTAACCAGGAACCAAAAGAGATTTATTTTCCAAACTCTCTGAAGTCTTAATCCCAAGAGTAGGTTTTATTATAAGGCAATCACCACATACACACAAACACAACTCAGTTGACCTTAAGTCACTCACAAGGGAGGCTTCCCGTGGGTGTCCTGACTTAATTGGGTGGATGCCGACGTCATCGGCAGACAGCCTTCTCCCAGTTCAGGGACTCCAGGCTTCAGCTCCTGTCCAGGGAGTCCCAGCTTGCTTGCGATCTTGTCTTTCTGACTGCAGGTGTGGACTTGCTTAGCGAGCCACCACCAGTGGGTAAGCCAATTCTCTGCAACCAATTCCTTAATATCCATACATAAACATCTCTGTTCCTGGTTCCGCTGCTCTGACTAAACCTGGACGGGTAACATCTACTTCCATTCATTCAGCAAGTACTCACTGGGGTCTACAGTGGTCCAGTACTAGGGTGAGGGGACAAAGTCACCGCCCTGAAGCAACGTGCCACATCTCTGCAGTGAAGACTTGTGCAGCCTTTCTTTTTAGCTACTCTTCCCAGAGGCCTCATCAGCAGAAGACTAGATACACACAAAAAGATTATAAATACCCTGAAAGTTTTAATTATTCACAGCCAGGTATTAATTTTTTAATGAAGGGAGTTGGAGCTTTTCCTTGTCCCACAAAGCACATCAAAGCCTGGTTCTCCTGACATGAACCGGATTCAATTCGTTGTGAAACTAAAAATTCCTATAGCACCAAAACTGTATCTGTTTAAAATTCATCTGTGTAGCTCCTAGCACAGTGTCGTAGGCAGACAGCACACTGACAGCAGATTGAAATAACAGATCTGGACAATATTTCACAATTCAGGGTATCTGAAAAACAGAGAGGTCGAAAAACTTGCCCCAAATCACGCAGGTAGTCACAAGGGTCCTGGGTCCTTTGTTACAGTACTGAGGGGACTTTACACTGCTCTGTGTGAGGCTGGGGGTGGGTGGAGAGGCATGGCATCTCCAGGTAAACACACTTCCTCCTGTGTGTTTACCCCTATGGAGGCTGGTCCTCACATATACCTGGTTGTTCAAGAAAGACGTCTTGTCAAAGTCACCCAAGACCTCCATGTTGCCAAATTCAACGGTCAAGGCCCAGTCCTGGTTTATCTACTACATGGGATACAGTTAACCACTCCCTCCTTTTGGCAACACTTTATTCAGATGCAGGGTGACCAAATGGCCAAGGGTGCCTCAGTCTCTGAAATTCCGTGTACCAGGAAACCCCTCAATCCTGGACAAATTGGGATGGTTGGTTACCCTACCTTTAGGACATCACTTTTTCTAGGTTCCTCTCCTACAACGTATAGTGTTCCAGGGTTCAGTCCTAAAACATCTTTTTTTTTTCCTCAATCTACATTCACTCTCAGATGAGCTCATCCACTCCCTCCCTCTCTCTGTCTCTGTCTCTGTCTCTTTCTCTCTCTTTGCTCCTTTTTTCCACTCATGTGTTCTCTCTCTAAAATAAAAAATAAAAATAAAAAACCTTTTTAAATTTTAAAGAGCCATATTTATCAAGTGACTAACATTTAGGTTATCTTTGGTAGTGAAAGAAAAACGTTGCTTTATTGCGAATTAGCTTAAACACATTACAAAAATGAATGCTTTCTAAGGTACGAGATTTTTTTTTTTTTTAACCTAAATGTTATACACAAACATGTCCTGTAACCATGGTGTTTAGGATGTGGCTTTTTACATCCTTTTCTTCAGCAAAAACCCTTACATTCCAGCTGATTCGTTCCATTTCACTTCAAACCTTTTCTATTCTCTTTCTTAAAAACAGAATTTTTCCCTCTATGAAAATGTAGGTTAAGGTTATTAAGCATGTACAGTGTCTCAAATCCTCCTTTCTACCTTAGGACAGAGATCCCAACCCTTTCTTTTCTTGTAGTTCACTCTTTTTTTTTTTTTAATTTTTAACATTTATTCATTTTTGAGAGACAGGGAGAGACAGAGTGTGAATGGGGTAGGGGCAGAGAGAGAGGGAGACACATCATCACAGCGAACATTTACATTTAGAGTTAAAAACCAAAAATCCAGGGGCGCCTGGGAGGCTCAGTCAGTTGAGACATTTCAGCTAAGGTCACGATCTCACGGTTCATGAGTTCGAGCCACGCATCAGGCTCTGTGCTGACAGCTCAGAGCCTGGAGCCTGCTTCAGATTCTGTGTCTGCTTCTCTCTCTGCCCCTCCCCTGCTCATGCTCTGTCTCTCTGTCTCTCCAAAATAAGTAAACATTGAAAAAATTAAAACAACCCCCCCAAAACAAAAATCCAATAAAACCACACACATACACACCAAACACACCCTTTCTCTCCTTTGATCAGATTTATGACAGAAACCACCTTATTTACCTAGGGATACATCCATTGGGCTAGCAAGTGGTCCTTACCTATCACACTTCCTGAAATTCAGAGCAAGCAAGACAATAGAAGAAACTACCGTTCTTAATGTTTTTTTCCTCCCATCTGGAATCCTTCTACCTTGGTAGGTTCTTTAAATAATCCTCCACCTGGATCACATGTTAAAATCCCAGGGCACTTTAAAACACCGATACCTGGGCTCCGACCCTGAGCGATTCTGATTTAATTGTTCTCGAGTGGGTCTGGTCACAGGTGTTTCTAAAGGTCCTGGGTTCTAATCCTAGAGATTCTGAAGTGCAGCCGGGGCTCAGAACCTTCCGTTATGCCTTCTTGGCCTCCCCCAGCAAGCTTTTCCCTTCTCAGAAACACCTACCTCGCTTAAAGACAGGATAGATCCTCTGTATCAACTGTCCTCCCCAAAAGACCACAAGGCCCCTCAGAGCCGAAACCACCTCTGGCCACCTTGTCATCTCTCATATTGTCTCCGACACACAGACAACAGTGCCAAACACAGGGACGACACCCACGTGCCCCTAGTTACCCAGCACCTCTTACACCATATTCGGTTAACCCTAAGGGGAGGGAGGCGGGGCACACTATCACGGCAGTAATGCTTTGCCCCAAATCCATCTAGTACGTTTTCATATAAAAAAAAATCCATGATTATTTTTAATTTTTTTTAACTTTTTTTTTTTTTATTATTTGTTTTTGAGACAGAGAGAGACAGAGCATGAACGGGGGAGGGGCAGAGAGAGAGGGAGACACAGAATCGGAAGCAGGCTCCAGGCTCCGCGCCGTCAGCCCAGAGCCCGACACGGGGCTCGAACCCATGGACCGTGAGATCGTGACCTGAGCTGAAGTCGGACGCTTAACTGACTGAGCCACCCAGGTGCCCCTATTTTTAATGATTTACGTATAAAAGAAGAGTAGTATTTTATGACACAACGATTTTTTTTTTTTTTTTTGCAACTCCGAGCACCCTATTTATACACACACACACTCATGAAAGGCAGGCATGTTAACTCCAAGCAGAATGGGCTCCACTTAGGCTGGTGGCCAAGTTCTTAATCTCTCGCAAAACAACAAACTTATAGTTGATTGGATTTAAATAACTCGGGGCCGTGAAATACTGCTCAAAGTTGAACAACCCCTTGTATCAGCCTGTGGAGTTTTCGAAATGGGTAGTTATGTAAGTAAAGGCAAGAGAAACAAAAGGTCAAAATGCACTTGGTCTTAATTTTTGGTTGTCTGAAATAACACAATCAACAGTCCTATAGCCTTGCGTGTAAGACGAGTTTTTTTAAAGCTACTCCCGGGTGAGAGTTGTTTGATGATAAATTACTTCCCTGCCTTGCCAGGAATGAATCTTGCTGAAATGTCCCATTACCTTTCTATGAAATAGTTTTTTTTTTTTTTTTTAAGGTAAGGGGAAATCACCATTAAGTTGACGATTTACGTTGCAGGAACCTTCATTCGGGAAGATGACTCAGGGAAAAGAACAGCCACTTCATTGTGACATTCTAGCATGGCAGCAGAGAAACACTAGGGTGGTTTCCTAATCAGGCTGTGGATTTTTTTTTTTTAAGTGGGGTGGGAATTGGGGGCACCTGGGTGGCACAGTCGGTTAAGCAGCTGACTCTTGGTTTCGGCTCAGGTCATGATCTCACGGTTCATGAGTTTGAACCCCGCATCAGGCTCTGTGCTGCCAGCGTGGAGCCTGCCTGGGATTCTCTTTCTCTCTGCCTCTCTCCTGCTCTCACTAACTCTCTCTCACTCAAAATAAAAAAAGGGGGAATCAACATCAGGCCTCTTGACTCCATTGTGCCCCCTGCTTCCCCTGCAGGTGACAAGAAGGAACAGGGACGGCATGATGTCCTGAAAACGGAGTAGAGATCTGGCAAGAGATCATCAGAAGCTATCCTGGAATGCTAAGAGAAATATATTTAAGGGCTATTCATTCACAAATAGAACCAGGAATAAATTATGACCGGTAGGAACACCTGATTCTCGTGTAGTTAACATTTTTGCTTACTTTTGCCATGTCTTTGATACCCCCTGTTAGAAAATGGGTAGTTAAGCCACGTGGTAACTTGATCACCGAGTTAATGAAGAGATTCATCAAAATTCACTTTTGACAAAACTTACTGATGAGGACGCATAACTACCAAAAGAGCACCCTGCACTCAGTAAGCAATTTCTTTTCCCTCTGTGTCTTTAAATAAAAAAAAAAAAAAAAAGAAATTTAAGGCTGCAGCATAAAAGTCAAAGCTGGCATGTAGAGAAGGGGTTAAAGCTTGCTAGCTAAACTTCCTTAAAGCCTCTTAATTTTGAGGTCCACGCTGTTTCTCAAGACATCAACTGCAGAAAGCTGCAGTCGTAATTGATAAACAAGCAAGCCACCAAACCCCACCTCCCCACCTCGTTTAAAACATAAGTATCTTGTCCCTTTTTTTTTCAAGTGCAAATAAAGGTATCCTTATTAAAACACAGAGACAGGACCCGTGGACAGAAAGAGCTGCCTATCTGGTTACTTTTAAACTGAATTTTTGCACAGTTTAGAATACAATTTGAGTCAGAAATTTGAAAGAAAATTTTTTTTCACTGAAATATATATTAGCACCAGATTAAACAACAACAAAAAAAACATATCTAGTATTTCTTGGTCTAAAGGTTATCTAGTATACCCAAAAGCATGGATATTATGCACTTAACGTGTTTTTACTGTAATCTGCAATTTGGAAACAGGAAAAGTACAAACAAAACGGGCAGTCGAGCAAGCCACGGAAGTCGTAGATTTTTGTGAAGAAATGTCATCACAAGTTACCTCTTGCAGTAAAGGGGGCTATACGTTTTTTACTATTACTGTTTCATCAGTGACACAACACACACATTATCCGACTGACAGAAGCACACATCACTCCCGTAAACATACCTTTGAAAGATACACGGTTAAACAGCGTGTGAATTGTTACAGGAGGCAAGATGGCGGCCACAGGAAACCAAGTGGAAGGTTACAAAACTTCGAAGAGCAGAAGTGGTTTTGAAGTAATAAGTGAGAAACAAAACCAAAAAAAAAAAAAAAAAAAGAAAGAAATAATAACCTAACCTACTCAAGATAACCGCTAGAACAAGCAAGAAAAGTGCTTCTCTGCTGTGTGTGAGAGGAAGTGAGCACAGTGAGGGCTCGTAGCCTCTCACCAAGGAAGTGAGGACTCACTTCTGGTTTTACAAACCATCTCAGTTAAGTCAGGTTCATCCCCCTTGACACATGTCAGGCATTCTCTGCGTCAAATAACGTAACGCAGAAGACACACACACTCAGCGTTTGGTGTTAATATAAAAATATAGGCAACCTTCGACTTAAAAGGGGAAGTGTTGTTTCACAAATGAAGGTCTGCACCGTGATTTCCAATTACGTGAAGTTCCAGGCAGGGCCCAACTGGGACAGAAACGGATCGGTGGCTGCCTTGGGCTGGGAGCCGGAAGAGGAGAGACGCGCTGCAAGGCGGCATGATGGGAATCTTAGGGCAAGGAGACCGCTCTGTATCTTGACTGAGCAGAGGCTCAACGACTAGAAACCGGCACCCCAAAATTCATCAAACTGGACACCTAAACATGAGTGCGTTTATTATATGCAAATTACACTTCCAAGAAAACAATTTTTTTTAAAAATGAAGGCTCCTAACCTGGCTTTTCAGATTTGGGAACGCGTTTTCCTAATAAAAGCGTGTCACGAGTGGCGGCAAGGTACCCGCCTCCCCAAAATGTGGATCCTAATGTGGGTGAAATCGAGGAGCCTGTTTGCCCACTAAAGCCTGAAGCTTCAGAACCACAGTCCCTGAGGGTACACTCTGCGCTCTATGCTCGCGATGAAGGAAGGGGAGAAGGAAACTGATGTCAAGAAGCAGGCAGTGAGTTAGGAACTGGCGGTTGGAGGGGGCAAGGGGGCAGTGGACGAGCAAAGGAAAAGCCGGAAGCAACAGCGAGCACACGCTGTGATTTCTTCACTTGACCATTCTCCCCTCAAGGCCGTAACTCATACTTACTAGTTGGAGAGAGGGGAAGCCGGAGGTACTTATGCTCTGTCGATGGTACTGGCCCAGGTTTGGGGGGAGAGTAAACTGCTTCCTGATCTCCGCCGAAGAATACCTTGGGTAAAATACAAACGTCTCGATGAAGCGGTCGTTTTGAACAAATCGCCACAATTACAGATACGATCGTTGGTACCCGGCTATAAAACCCAGGCCTTGGCGAGGTGATGGGCAGAACTGATGGACGCGTCCTCAGTGGCCTATGCATGGACGTTGTGGCTTTTGTCTAACGGTATATACCCTTGAAAAGTTCACAAAGGCCAGGCCACCTACAACCGTAGCGGCTGCCTGTTAGGGGAAAGGCGAGAACATGCGGCGGAGGAAGAGTCTGAGGTTCAAGGAAAGGCCCGGGGCACTGGAGTCCTTCTTCCCAGGCCATTCAGGGCCTCATGTCTGCACGAGGACGTCTGGTCTCAGCTGCGGTACTTTAAATCCCATGCTCCCATTCGGATCCAGCCGTTCTCTCTTTTTTTTACTGTTTATTTTTAAGAGAGGGAAAGACAGAGCGCGAGTGGAGGTGAGGTGGTGAGACAGAGAGGGAGACCCAGAATCCGAAGCAGGCTCCAGGCTCGGAGCTATCAGCACAGAGCCTGACGCGGGGCTCGAACTCACGAACCACGAGATCATGACCCGAGCCGAAGTTGGATGCTTCACCAACTGAGCCACCCAGGCGCCCCCAGCCCTTCTCTTTTGAAACAGTGAACCCTTTGGTTGGCTGCCTGCTATAATAGAACACTCCAGAGAATTCCAGGCACATTAGATGCCACCTGGAATTGCAAGGACTTTTTCCCCGACTGCTCCTGGTGGAGGGATCCTTTGACTCCCCCACATCGAAACACTGCTGTGCCCTCAGCTGGCACCACTGGGAGCTGGAAACCAGGCACATGAAAGTGGTTCCCCACTGTTAACTCACACCTACCGGCATGAGCTCTCTTCACCAGAGAAACCCAAGCTTACAGGCAGATTGACTTTGAGGCACACAAGTGTTGGTCATTTGTTTGGGGCTCAGAACACATTTTCTCATTTCACATTTCTCAGTCTCCTCTGTGGGTGGATTCTTAGGCTCGTTCACAAAAGCGTATTTAAACCACAGGGAGACCACTAGAAGCGAACAGACATTTCCTGAGGATCAGGCGGGATCATACATTGGAAACAGGCTGGGTATGCAACAAAAGGTTAGATACATTTTTTAAATGATAATTTTAAAATATAATATTTTAATATTATAAGTGAAGCTTATCATATTTTCTCCATTATGATGTGTGCTAAGGCACAATTATTAATTACCCTGCAGGATAAGGTTTCTGACATGGTCTGTTTGGCTCCCAGATGTGGCAATGTGGTACATCTACACAGGCAGAAAGCCTGCTCTGGTCCCACGTGCGGCCTCCACTCTCCCGATCTGAGAGTGCCCCGATGTCCTTCCAGGATTCAGGCCCTCTTGCTGGACACTGCCTAGGCGTAACTGCAAAGCCAAGGGGTGGGCACATAAGCCAACTCGGGACAACGATCTCTCCTTCCCAGGATTCTGAACGATGAATGGATACGAGGATGGGGAAAAAATGGCTGGAGCGCCTCTGTGTCAGGGGCAGCCCCTCACATGATGATACAGTGATAGGTGAGACCCCGCCCCCCCAGGATGTGAAAGTAGTCCATACTAACTGCATTCCTAATTTTCCTTATTTAATTTTGTAAGTATAGGAAAATACTAGGATGAGAAGTATTCTATTAACCGCTGGGGAAATGCAAATCAAAACCACATGAGCTGCCCCTTCAAGATCACTAGGCTGGCTGTGTCACAAAAGATGGGCAATGAAAAGCATCGGTGAGGATACAGAGAAATTGGAACATCACACATTACTGGGGGGAATGGAAAATGGTACGAGTGCTTTGGAAAATAGTCTGGCAGTTTCTTCAGAAGTTTAACATCGTGGGGGCGCTTGCGGGGGCTCAGTTCATTGAGCGCCCAGCTCTTGATTTTGGTTCAGGTCATGATCTCGCAGTTGGTGAGATGGAGCCTTAGGTTGGGGCTGACGGTGCAGAGCCTGCTTGGGATTCTCTCTCTCCCTCTCTCTCTGCCCCTCCCCTGCTCGTTCTCTCTCTCTCTCAAAATAAATAAACATGAAATAATTTTTTTAAAAACTTAAACATGGCGTTCCCACATATACCCCCAGCGATTTCGTTCCTGGGTATATATCTGAGGGAAATGAAAACATACGGTCACACCAAAATTTATGCATGAATGTTCACAGCAGTGTTACTCATAAGTATAAGCATAATTATTCACATATTCATAAGTATTATTCAGAAAAGTGGAAACAACCCAAAATGGCTATCACCTGGGTAAAGGAAATGTGGTCTATCACACAATGGAGTATTATTTAGCAACAAAAAAGGAAAGAAGTACTCATATATATGACAATATGGATGCACACTGAAAATATCATGCTAAGTGAAATAAACCAAACCCAAAGACCCACATATTTTATTATTCCTTATATCAAATTTCCAGAACAAGGAAATCTCAAGAGACAGAAAGTAGACGAGTGACTGCCTAGGGTTGGGTGCGCCGGAGGCAAATGGAGAGTGACAGCTAAGGGGAACGGGATTTCTTTTTGGGGTGATGAAAATGTCTTCACCTTGATTGCAGCGATGGATACACAACTCTGTGAATATCTTGAGAATTACTGAATTGTGCATGTTACATAGGTGAGCTGTGTGGTATGGGAATTATTTCCAAATAAAGCTGAAACAGATATGGATATAGATAGAAAGGCGTATAAGTATTCTAAAGACACAAGAGTGAAGGCAAAGGTGACCAAATTTTTTTAACGTTTATTTATTTTTGGGAGAGCAAGAGACAGAGCACAAGTAGGGGAAGGGAAGAGAGAGCGGGAGACACAGAATCGGAAGCAGGCTCCAGGCTCTGAACTGTCAGCAGAGTCCGATGTGGGGCTCGAACCCACAAAACAGCGAGATCATGACGTGAGCCCAAACCAAGATTTGGACGCTTAACCACTGAGCCACCCAGGCACCCCAGGGCTGATTTTCATTGTAAGCTGAACAATCACCAAGTTTTAAAAACCAACAGATTCGACCACTGACCAAGTCAAAAAGCCCACCTTGCATGAACAACACTGTATCTTGCATTTGGCACCCTGGAAACCCACACCAGCAGGGCAATCACTTATCTGCTTACTTAGGCAGGGGACCGTCCACACAGAGGGGCGAGACAACCAAGCAAAGGCCCTTCGCTGTGACCTGGATGCCTTCTGACAGACATGACTGCCTGCCCCTGAGACTTCTATCTCCACATCCTCCCCGCAAGACCTCTCAAATAACACGGTTTCGTTTCATGGTCATTCTCAAGCCAGAGACCAGAGGGGTCTATTTGACATGGGAATGAGTACCTGAAAAGTTTCAAGAAAGGAGTGGTATTTTGAGGGAATCCAAAACGGAAGCAGGGACAGATTCCTGCTTTCATTTTGAAGCAAAATCTGTCATCCTATGCCAATGCCCCAGTATTTTTTTCAGCATGAAATCAGAATGTTCCTGCTCTTCAACCCTTCTTAAACAGGGTCAGCGGGTGCCTCTGTTGCAATCTTCCGCATCGGTTTCCTAATTCGGTGATCTAAGACTGACCTTCTTCTGACAAGTCGCGCCCCACCCAGCCCCTAACATGGGTCCTATTTCTTGTCCTTACAGGATCGATTCTACAGAATGCAATTAAATCTGTCTCTTCAAAACCGTCAACTACGGAGATGAATTGTCTGTCCTTAAAATGAAAAGAGCGAATCATCCCACAGGGAAACGAACGTCCATCATTTAAGGAACTTCAAAATTAAATCTCCCTGGAGAGGCCCTATACACACATTACACCAGCAAAAATAAGCTAGAATGACAAGATCACACGGTGGTCAAACTGTAGTGGAAACGGCATGCCCCACACCCCTCTGGAACCCCACAGGGCTGTATATTAGTCCAGTGTCTCTGGAAAGCAATACCGTAATACACAACAAGAACTATAAAACTGTCGTTATCTTTTAATCTAATCATTTCACTTCGGAGCATATAGCCCGTGGAATTCATACAAACAAACATATCATTTGAGCAGGAGTGAGTAGAAGATCTCTGTATATGGCAGCAAATAACTGAAAATAACCAAAGCACCCAGCACAAGGGAGAGCACCGAGTACGTAACAGCAAATAGGTGAAAGACGATTTTACCACTTAAAGTAAAAATATGAACTGGATTCAGCCATAGAAAGGTGTATACCAGGGGCATCTGGGTGGCTCAGTCAGTTAAGCATCCAAGTCTTGATTTTGGCTCAGGTCACGGTCTCACAGTTCTTGAGTCAGAGTCCCGCATCAGACTCTATGTGGACAGTGCGGAGCCTGCTTGGGATTCTCTCTCTCTCTCCCTCTCTCTCTCTGCCCCTCCCCTGCTAGTGCACTCTCTCTCTCTCTCTCTCTCTCTCTCTCTCAATAAATAAGTGAACTTTAAAAAAAGATGCATACCAAATAAGTTACAAGTGAAACGTAATATGAGGAACTGAATACAAATAACTAACAATATACGTGTAAATATACTACAAGGATCCGAGGTCCCGTTGGTAATTATATAAAGCTAGCTTAATATCTATTACATTCAGCCCTTTCTGATGTAAAGCTGCTTATGGTCATCATGTTAAAAAAAAATTGTGTACCTATAAAGTAGCCTGCAGGCACAGAAACACTACTTGGGAATTTAAAAAATTATGTAAATTTCAGCTCTTAAGTTAGTGATACGGAACTTCATTCTCAAAAAAGCACCTAGGATCCCAGTGTCAAAATCAACCGGCTTTATCTCCCACTGATCCTAGGGAGGGGGAAGCCTGCCTACACAGGGAAGAGAACTCAGCCCGGGCAAGGGATCACACAGGCGTGGTGTCCATACAGTACTGACTGTGTGTGGGTTTTATTTCCTCTGTATTTGAGTCTCAGGCCAAACTCAACATGTCGAAAACAACTTTTCTGATGCTAGATTTATAGCAGGATAATATTTCCTTGATGAGCTAAGACACTGTTCTTCTAATAATTCAAAATGCTTTAAAATATTATTTTCTTTATTTCTACAAATTTTACTGGGAGGGAGCCTTGGGGTTTGTTTAAAAGGTTGGTACCCCTGCTCGGGGGTCAGCATGGTAGAGGCAGATGGGTAGCAAAGCTCTATTTTTGTTTTTAATTTTTTTAATGTTTGTTGATTTTAGAGAGAGTGAGACAGAGCGCAAGCGGGGAAGGGGCAGAGACAGAGGGAGACGCAGAATCTGAAGCAGGCTCTAGGCTCTTAGCTTTCAGCACAGAGCCTGACGCGGGGCTCGAACTCATGAACAGCAAGATCATAACCTGAGCCGAAGTCTGACACCTAACCGAATGAGCCACCCAGGCGCTCCTCAAAGCTCTGTTTTAATTCAGATGAACAGATAATTGCGATACGCACAGTTTGGACTAAGTCCCAGTGGAACTAAATGGAGAAGAGCTTGCCAAGTGTGGTCCATGGACCATTTGCATCAAATGTATCAGCTGCTTCATAAAATGCAGATTCCTAGATCCTACCCCCCTGGTCCTAACACAGCATCTCGCACAGTGTGGCCTGGAAAACTGCAGGTTTAGCCAGCAACTCCAGGTGGTTTTCATGTCAGCAACGCAGAAGATTCGCTCATAGTGCAAGACTATGAGAGAGTATTGGTTCATTCATTCATTCATTCATTCATTCATGAAACGTCAAGGGCACAAAAGTGCCAGGCTTGCCGCCAAGGGATTAAAGTCCAAGATGATACTGTTGCTGCTCCTCGAGGCTCAGTCCAGGGGGTGGGAGGAAGGAGGACGCGTGGATAACTGAATATATAATTATAATACAACAGGATGAGTATTATAATAAAAAATGTGCACAGTGTCTTGTGAGCAAAGAGGAGGGAGTTACTGATTCAGCCCGGGAATGCTTAGGAGGCTTCTGGAATAAGAGGACTTGAGAAACATACTTCGGAAAAAGACAAAAAAACGAGTAGGAGCAGACCTGATATAAAAGAACAAAATGCATTTCAAGCATTTTTTTTTTTTTTTTTAGCCACTTCACGACATCTAGACGTTAAGTTTCCATACTCCTCCTTCAAGTATTTTAACTATCAGGCTGCCCTATTTCTGCACAATGATGTGGCCGTTTGCCAGCTGTTTGAGTTCCAGTATATTAGTTAACCAGGCTGGGTCTTAGTTTCATTACATGCAAAATGAAGGGGCTGGGCTATGTGATCTCCTGGGCACCTTTCCAGCTCAAACTGGCAACTCTGCTTAAGAATCAGCAAATGGGACAGTCAGCACCGAGATCTGTGCCCGCAGCTGTGCAAGGAAACCGTGCAGCCCCGGAAGGCTTCTCGCTGGCTTTCAACCCTGAAAGAAAATTCTTTCGCTATATGCTGGGATGGCCAGCAGCCAAAATGGTTGGAAGAACTGTAAAATTGATTCAAGATAAACCCACGTCGACAAGTACTTGAAGGGGCTTGGGATTCTCCTAAATGTGACAGGTTTTAAACAATAGTGAAAGGGGCGGGGAAAAAAGAAAAGCAAACACACAATTGACTCTCACTAGAATAACTGACTTAGTAACTAACAAGACACTCAACGAATACAAGTACGCAGCTAGTACGCAGCTAGTAACAAATACTAATTATAGACATTTGTGGGCGGCATACACATGGATGTGGCCCGGGAGCACACGGTGTTATTAAGCCTTGCAAAATAACCACAGTTCAAGACTAGAGACAACTTGCACCAAGTGAGCAGTGAAAGAATGTTCTTTCCCAAACTTCCTGGATTAAAATGTTAGGGCAGTGTACTTTAACAACAATGATAAAGATTTTTAAGCTTGTTGTATGTAGAAAATCTAGCTCTGAAGTAAATAACCCGGGGTTGGGTCACTGCGCGGAGCATGGATGAGGTCTGAAAACACACAGCAGGCTCGAGAGTGCGTAGTTCCTGGAGGGGACCACATAAAAATGATCTAAGGCTTTTCCTGAGATGCATCCTCAGATACTTTTAGTAAGGTGCACCTTTTTTTTTTGTTTTTTAAGGTTTTTATTTATTTTTGAAGGAGAGAGAGACAGAGCATGAGCCGGGAGCAGCAGAGAGAGAGGGAGACATAGAATTTGAAGCAGGCTCCAGGCTCTGAGTTGCCAGCACAGAGCCCGATGCGGGGCTCTTACTCACCAGCCGTGAGATCATGACCTGAGCCGAAGTCAGATGCTCAACCGACTGAGCCACCCAGGCGCCCCAAGTGCACCTTTTTTTAAAAGAAGTGCACCTTTTTTTTTTTTTTTTTTTTTGCTTCTAAGTAATCTCTATGCCCAACGTGGGGCTCAAACTCACGACCTGGAGATTAGGAGTTGCACGCTCTACTGACTGAGACAGCCAAGTGTCCTTGGAGTGCACCTTTAAATTTAAAAAGGCTACGGGGCACTTGGGCGGTTCAGTCAGTTACACATCTGTCTTCAGCTCAGGCTCATGAACTTGAGCCCCACATCGGGCTCTCTGCTGTCAGCCTGCTTCAGATCCTCTGTCCCCCTCTCTCTCAAAAAATAAATAAACTTAAAAAAAATAAATTTAGAAGGCTACAAAATGAGTTTCTGTAGCAAATGTTCTATGTATATTATGTATGCAATACTATATGTATATCTATCTATCTATATCTATCTATCTATATCTATCTATATATATATATATAGATATAGATATATATCTCCATCCTTACACACACATACATGTTTTGAGCAACGAAGTCTGAAGTGAATTCCTCAGAAGTGTGTCAGCCTGAGGCTTCAAAATGGATGTTTCAAGTTTCAGAGTTTCTCATATTTTCCATCTCTTCCCGTCAACAGACATGCCATAAACGTACAATATTTATAAAGATGATTCAACAGGTGGAAACATGACTACAAAGAGAAGTTTGCCACTCAGTGATGAGCTGTGGAACTTGTTTCTTCCTCACAGGGGCATCCCAAATTCCTTTCCTGTGGAAAATTCCTCTGAATGCAGAAGAATAGTTATTAGATGACTGAAGCGTTTGAGGGTTTCCCCAGCAAGCCTAGAGAAGAGTTAGTCAATGTCTTCAGGGTCTCTCTAAAGCATGACTTTTGTCCAGCCTTTAGATATCATCATATACACATCATATAAGTGAGTTTCTCTCCTGACATAATCACTACTGATGAGGCATTACAATCACCTAAGAATACTTGTAAGTACTGAGTAATTTTTGTGTGTACCTGTTTAAAAAAAAAAAAAAGTTTCTCCAAAAAAGAAATGTGCTGACACCTAAAGAAAGAGATCTAACATATGTAAGCTTAAGTCCCAAAAGAGGAGGCAAGACAAAACAGGAGAAGTAATATTCAGAGAAATATATCGACAAAAGCATCACACAGATTCATAAAGCTCTACAAAATCCCATCAGAATTGACACAGAGAAAAATCAAACCTAGCCACGCCATGGTAAACACTGCTGGAAAGCAAGGAGAGATTTTAAGGTTCTTGAAAAAATCTGGGGGAAAGATATTACCTCCAAAGTGTAATCAGAGGGCTGATAATTGACTTCTCAACCGAAAAAGTGAAATCCGGAACGCAACGGGATGACATCTTTAAAGTGCTAGAAGAAAACAACTACCAGTCTGGAATTTTCTACCCAGTGAAAATATCCTTCACTAATAAAAGGTAAATAAAGACTTCACCAGATAAACAAAAACTGAGAGAACTTATTACCAGCAGAGCTATACTAAAAGAAATAGTAAAGAGAGCCCTTCAGACAGAAGTAAATCAACCCCGGGTGGAGTCACAGCAGTGCTCAAAGCAATGAAGTGCATCAAAAGGGTCAATATGTGAGCGACAGTGACAGTACAAAACAATTGTAATAATGCTAATAATGGGTACTTAAAATATACATAGCATTGGGGGGCCTGCCTGGCTCCCTTGGTGGCTCATGGGACTCTTCACCTTGGGGCTGAGTTTGAGCCTCGTGTTGGGTGTAGAGATTGCTTTAGAAAGATAAAAACTTTTGGGGCACCTGGGATGCTCCGTTGGTTAAGCTCCGACTTTGGCTCAGGCCATGATCTCACGGTTCAGGAGTTCAAGCCCCACATCAGGCTCTCTACTGCAGCACAGAGCCTGCTTCAGATCTTCTGTCCCCCTCTCTCTCTGCCCCTCTCCCACTCATGCTCTCTCTCTCTCTCAAAAATAAGTAAACATTAAAAAAACCTGCATTGAAAAAAATTAATAAATAAAAATCTTTAAAAAGTTAAAAAATAAAATATGCATAGCATAGAAAAAATGTGGGAGGGGTAAACAGACTTCACGTGTTCTTAAGTTCCTGCATTGTCTGCGAAATGTTAAAAGTATTAATTAATATTAGAATTCTATTAAGCATGTATTGTGATCTCTCTAGAAACAAGAGACAAGTTGAAAAATAGAAAAAAAAACAGCGGAAATATACATTTAAACTCAAATAAAGACCTGAAAGCATAAAACTTTTAGAAGAAAATATAGGCAGTAGCTCCTTGACATAGGTCTTGGCAAGGGTTTTACAAATTTTAATGTTTATTTATTTTTTGAAAGAGAGAGAGACAGAGTGTGAGCAGGAGAGGAGCAGAGAGAGAGGGAGATGCTGAATCCGAAGCGGGCTCCAGGCTCTGAGCTGTCAGCACACAGCCTGATGTGTGGCTCAACTTCACAAACCTCAGATCATGACCTGAGCCAAAGTCAGACACTTAACTGATTGGGCCACGCAGGCAGCCCTTGGCAATGATTTTTTTTTTTTTTAATCTAACACTAAATGCAAAGCAATGCAAGCAAAAATAAATAAGTGGGACTACATTAAAATAAAAAAGCTTCTGCACCGTGAAGGAAACCATCAAGAAAATGAAAGGGCAATCTACTGAATAAAAGAAAATATTCCCAAATCATATATCTGATAAGGGGCTATTTTCTAATATATAAAAAATTCATATAACTCAACAGCAAAAAACAAAAAACACAAACAAACAACAACAACGAACAACAAAACCCAATCTGATTTAAAAATGGGCAGAAGACCTGAACAGGCATTTTTCCAAAGAAGATATACAGATGGCTAACAGGTACATAAAAAAATACTCAACATCATTAAGCATCAGGGAAACGCGTATCAAAACCATAAGGAGCTATCACCTCACACTTGTCAGAATGGCTGTTGTCAAAGGCAAGAAATAATAAGCGTTGGTGAGGATACGGAGAAAAGGGAACCCTTGTGTACTGTTGGTGGGAATGTAAACGGGTGCGGCCACTATGGAAATTAGTATAGAGGTTCCTCAAAAAATTTAAAAATAAAACTACCATATGATCTAGCAATTCCACTTCTGGGTATTTATCCAAAGAAAACAAAAACACTAACTCAAAAAGATATAGGTATCCTCATGTTCACTGCAGCATTATTTACAATAGCCAAGACAGGAAAATAACCTAAGTGTCCATCAATGGATGAATGGATAAAGAAATTGTATATACATGTACAATGGAGTATTATTCAGCCATAAAAAAGAATGAAACTTTGCCTTTTGCAACAACATGTATGGACCCTCGAGGGCATTATACTAAGTGAATTAAGTCTGACAGGGAAAGACAAATACTATATGATATCTCTTATATGTGGAAGCTACAACAAAACCAGAAACAAGATCATAGATACCGAGAACAAATTAGTGCTTGCCAAGAGGGATGGGAGAAATGAGTGAAGGGCGTCAAAAGATTTGAAAAAAAAAAATGCCAGGCAATTTGCCTAAGTATAGATCTTTCCGTTGAAAAGAGTCACCCACTTTACAATTTTACCTAGGATTCATCTTGCTCATTTCTGAAAAACCAGGAAAGAAACTGAAAACTGTAAGGATTGGTAACTTACTGAGACTTTGATATATAATAATCTCATTCCCCAAAATGACCTCGGGAGATAGGCAGAATTGTTTGTCACGATCCCGTTCAAGATAAGTTATGTCTTAGGAAGGAAAGGGGTCAAGGAAAAAACAAACTCAAATCCATCAGTGATTACATTAAATATAATTAGAATAAATTCACCGATGATAAGACAGAGGTCATCAGATTACATAAAAAACTACATGCTGCTTACGACAGACATACTTACATACTTTACTTTTTTAACAGATTTATTGAGGTATAATTGACATGCAATATACTGGACATATTTAAAGTAGACAATTTAAAAGTTTGATACATGTATATGTACACGGATGAAACCATCACTGCAGTCAAAGAGCTTTCTCCTGCCCCTTCTTATCTCCCCCTTCCCCCGACCCTTCTCCCCTGGGAACCACTATTTTGTTTTCTGTCATTGTAGATCAGTTTGCATTTTCTAGAACTTTATATAAATGTAATTGTACAACATATCTCTTTTTTTTTTTCTGGCTTCTTTCACCAGCACAATTATTTTGAGATCTGTCCATGTTGTAGCATGTATCAATAGTTCATTTGCTTTTATCATAGAAGAATATTCCGCTGCATGGATATACACCGTTTGCTTATCCATTCACCTGTTAATGGACATCTGAGTTATTTCCAGTTTGGGGCTATTACAAGTAAAGCTGTTATTAACAGTCATGTGCAAGCCTTTATATGGACATATCCTTTTATTTGTCTTGGGTAAATGCCTAGGTAAACTGCTTACAAAGTGGTGGCAAAAAATTAGGCAAAAAACAGCCAAACGAAGGCTGGTATAGCCATAGTAATACTAGGCAAGAAGGACTTATTTATTTTGATTTTTTTAATGTTTATTTATTTTTGAAAGAGAGGCAGACAGACAGAGAGCATGAGCAGGGGAGGGGCAGAGAGAGAGGGAAAGATAGAATCCCAAGCAGGCTATGTGCTGTCAGCTCAGAGCCCCACCTGGGGCTTGATCTCACTAACTGTGAGTTCATGACCTGAACCAAAATCAAGAGTAGGACACTTAACCAACTGAGCCACCCAGATGCCCCTGGCAAAAAGGACTTTAAATCAAGAAGTATGACAAAAGATAGAAAGGACATTTCCTAAATGATCAAAGGTCAATTCTTCAGAAAGATACAGCAATGTGTATGCACCAAGTAATAAGGGCTGAAAACATATAAAGCAAGAACTGCAGAAGTAAGAGGAGAAATATCAAATTCACAATTACGGTGAAAGATTTTAGCGTACCTCTTTTAGTAAGTGATAGTACACGTAGATTAAGAAATCAGAGATAGACAGGATTTGAACATGATAAACAACTTGATCTAACTGACTTATATAGAAAATCTACACCTAATGACACAGTATACATTCTTCTTGTGCCATTTACCAAAAGTGACAATATACTGGACCACCACAAAGCAAGTGTTAACAAATTTCAAAGTTCAGAAATCATATAGAGCAGGTGGTCTGATGCCACAGTAGAATTAAACTGGAACTCAACAAAAACATACCAGCTTTCTAAATATTTATTTTTGCAAATGGAATAGTATTAAACATCTTCTTTATGTTCACACACATAGGCTATAGTGGATTTTAAAAAACTAGTTACAAACCAAAAAGGAATAGAGAGAAAAATTATATATAATATGCTATATACATTGTATATATAATATATATAATATGTTATACATGGTTATAAACTATTCTATTTTCATTTTCAGTATGTAATATTTTTTTGTATTTTTAAATATAAAAAGTATAAAAAAGAACATTACAACATGTCCCCCTCCTATTTCTGTCTGCCAGTCATGCAAGTTCCCTCCCCATAGACAACCCACATAATAGTTTTTTGTGCATATTTCTGTGTATATACAGCATACATGCAAATATATGTATATATTCTTTCCCTCAATACTGTACACAGATGGGAACATAATATTTGATATTCATCTATACTGTAGTGTGTACCAATAGTCATTCCTTTTTTTCAAGGGAGTATTACATTACATGGATATACCACGATCTGTTTAGCCATTCACTGGTGATCTGTATTTTGCTCTTGTCACCTCGTAAGTATATAAGAATTCCTTCTTTTTTTATGGCTGTGTATATATTCTACTGTATAGATGCGCATTTTCTTAACTAATCTCTTTTACATATTTTTTGTTATTTCCAATTTTTTTTATTGAGGTATAACTGACATATAAAATTATATTTGCCTCAGGCATAAAACATGATTCAATATGCAAAATGATCACCCAATAAGCCTAGTTAACCTGTCACCATACATAGTTATAGATTTTTTTATGACGAGAACTTTTGAGATCTACTCTCTCAGCAACTTTCAAATATGCAAGAGTATTACTAACTATAATCGCCATGCTATATGTTACATCCCTTATTTTATAATTGGAAGTTTGTATCTATTGACCCCCTTCACCCATTTTGCCCATTCCCACTCACCACCTCTGGCAACCGCCAATCTGTTCTCCATATCTATGAACTCAATTTTTGTTCTGTTTTAGATTCTACAGATAAGTGAGATCATATAGTATTTGTCTCTCCCTGGCTTATTTCACTTAGTACAATGCCCTCAAGATCCATCTGTGTTCTTGCCAAAGGCAAAACCTTTAAATTTTTTTTTTTTTTAAATCTCCGCACTGTTTCCCAGAGTGACTTCACCAGTTTACCCTCCCATGTTGTTTCCAACTTTTTGCCAGCACAAATAATGTTCAGTAAATTTCACACGTGCTAACTCACACATTTATAAATATATCTGTGGAATAAAGCCCTGGAAGTGGAATTCCTACGTCAAAGGGTTTGTGTATTCGTTTTCACAGTGTTTTAGCAATCAACACTTTAACTAGCAACATAAGGGGAGGTACAACATGGTTTCATCAAATTCAAGGAGCTGTTTTGCTTATTGTATGTGTAATTATCCCATGAGTCTTCACTGAGGAGCTCTTGTCTTCTCTTTGTGGCTGGGAGCTGCTATCTAACAAAATTAAACCCTTCATTTACAGGGCAACTCTACAGCTCAGGACAGCGTGGTTACCTTCTGTTAGCCTGAAGATTTGGTTTAGGCATAAACAGGCCTGGAGCAGAAATGAGAGGTCCAGGTTGCAGGTGTAAACTTGGCCAACGTTGAGTTTATGCTTGTCCTTCCAGCAGTGGGAAGAGAGCAACATCTCTCCGCCCATGGTTTCTCACCTGCCTCCCTAGCAACCCATCACGTAGATGGCCATCAGCGCTGTCCGCAACAGCGGTCACAGAACCTGCGGTCTTGGAGGAAAGCCACGCAGCCTTACTAAAGAGCAAATGAACCAGATTCTCCAAGCCCAACAATCGTCTGTGTGTTTTGGCTTTGAGGAGTCTAATTTCCGAGGAAAACCCAAGTCATGAGGGCTCTCAACAGGCTGGGCAAAAAAGAGCTTCTTCAAAGCGGTGTCTGAACCACGGAAGCATTTATGGAATGAAATTTTGCCAGACTCACGAAACACAAATAGGCATACTTCTAGATGTTGAGAACAACGTCCCGATGATTGGGACTGGGGGAGGTGAACACAGCATTTTAGCGAGAACAGAAAATTATGCCAATAGGTCTCGAGTGCTTGCACTGGCCCTGGGCCTGTGGGGACCACTGGATGTGAACCCTTCCACTGAATGCCCACAGCAATGCCCTGAACTGAGTTTGTCTTCCCCTACCCAACAAATACAAAACCCAGGGCAGGAAATGTCTGCAGTCAGGATTTGAAACCAAGGCTATCTGACTCCAGGAACAGTGCTCTTAGTCACTATGGTGATATAAGCTTTTAAAAAAATGTATTTAAATCTACACACACTATTTAAAAATACATAGAAGGAAAACCACTAGCAGGAAATACTATTTGCACTTAGATCAGAGAGACAAGAAAAGAGTCTTTTCTTTCTATTCTCTTTCCTTTTCTCATATGGTTTGTGTTGTGGCTGTCTTAATTTTATGGCAGAAATTGTGTGCACCCATGTACATAAACACACACACATTTTTAACCTACATGCTGTCAGCTTTCTGAATAACGTAAATTCTTCTGCTGAGACACAGGAATGAGCCTGAACACCGTAAGAGTCTCTTGAGGGCTCTTTTATTATTTTCTGTTTGTTTTTCAGTCTCCTGGAATTTCTAAATAAAACTGTGTTCCCAGCATACTTTGCGCCCTTGCACCCACTTCCTGACCCACCTGGACTCCATTAAAGTCCACAAACATTGTTGGGTGCTCTTATTTAAAAGCACCTCGTTTCTCCACTCTGATTTGTGATTTGTCTAAAATATTTGTCCTGGGCATGACCAGCTCCTTGGCCGTTTAGAGGCCATGCATGCCTTTTTTTTTTCATCCAAGGCTGTATTATGGGGCTATTTGTTCTCAAATATTCTGGCCAAGACTGTGAATTAACGGCATGTCTGTGTCTCAGGGAGGTGCCTTCAGTAAGACCCTAAGAAACTTCTGGCCTCTGCTACCCAAGGTGACTGCAGCTACGAAGTCCAAAAATGCCTTGTAGTGTAAGGTTTAACTGGATGATTTTAACCCACTCTTTTTCAGGGGAGTTTCCTTCCTTAAATTGTGGAATTTACTGAGGCAACTGGGAGAACGTTTTTGTTTGCCCTTGAACCCAGCTTGAGCTTGTGGTGGACGAATGTACTAAGTGGAAGGCCAGTAAGATTGCTTGTATCCTCATGCCCTCCCTGTATCGCAACGGCTCTCAAAGTGTGGTCCCCGGACCAGCGACGTCAACAGCCCCTGGAAATCTGTTCAAAAAGCAAATTCTTGGGCCCCACCCTAGACCGACTGAACTCTAAACTCTGGGGTGGGGGGGCCAGCCCCCTGTATTTTAGCAAGCTCTCCAACGGATTCTGATGCACTCCCAAGCCTGGGAACCACTGGTCTGTTGTGAGCCCACAAATTCCAACCCGACCTACCAGCCTGCCCTTGCCTTCCATTCACTCTCCCTCTGACTCTGGACTTGGCCATCTGACCACCCTCCCTTAGCCTAAATTACCCTGTCTCGCCAGTTAATTTGAAAATCAAGATTCCAGCAGACATTCGCTTAATGATGGTTATAATTCCTACTCAGATTTAACCAAAATACACAACTTTATACAAATACGTGCACCTCAAAATAACCAAATCCCCCAGCCCCAAACCATCTCCATTTTCCCTCAAAATTTATTTTATGATGTTTTTAATATTTATTTATTTTTGAGAGAGAGAGACAGAGTGTGAGTGGGGGAGGGGCAGAGAGCGAGGGAGACACAGAATCCAAAGCAGGCTCCAGGCTCTGAGGGGTCCGCCCAGAGCCTGAGGCGGGGCTCAAACTCATGAACCAGGAGATCATGACCTGAGCCAAAGTCTGATGCTTACCCGACTGAGCCACCCAGGCGCCCTTCTCAAAAAATTTTTTAGACTGGAGGATGGAAACAATACTTCTTAAACCAGAGAAACTACATTCTTCCTAAGTTATTAAGCTGTTAATGACTATTGTGTACTTTAGGGGGAAAAAAAAAGCTCTTTAGTGGGGGAGGGGCAGGACAGAGGCCCACCAGGGGGAATGTTTTGGAGAAAGAACAGATCAGGAAATTTGTAGAATGAAGAGAATCTCTTGGTTAGGAAGAATAGAAAGGAAAGGTCAGACAAAAGCCCAGAAGTCTGACCTTTATTTACTCTTTCAACGAACATTTATTGAGCAACCACCTTTCCAGGGTTCTACAGTGAGGGGAAGCAAAGGTCTCTGCCCTTAAGAGAAGCTTCTATTCAAATGTGCACTGATGTCTGCACTTCTGTATTTTGTACCAAGCTTCCTTATTTTGCGTCAGGCATCACCCTACCCAGCGATCTTTCGGCTTACTGTCCCTGTGTTTCATGACCGTAGGTAAGCGAGGCAAGAGTATCTTTTGGTGCCTCCGTGGAAGGGCGGGAGATGGCCAAAATGAGGGAAAATTGTTCAAAAAGGAAATGTAACCAGACCCCACCTCATCTACCAAGAGAGAGGGGCAGAGGATCCGAAGTGGGCTCCTAGCTGACAGGCTGACAGCAGTCAGCCCAATGCGGGGCTCGAACTCACAAACTGTGAGCTGAAGTCAGATGCTCAGCCTTGAGAAGGAGCCACCCAGGTGCCCCAGATCAAAAAGGTATTTCGAGTCTAGAATACTGGCTAAAAACAACATCTCGCCCAATTTTGGGGGGGAAAAAGGGTTCTTATGCAATATTTATTAGGATATTATATGCCATATTAGAATAATAATTTATTATGTAAAAGTATAGTAAAATTTACACTAATGGGTATATATTATTTCTGATACTGAAAAATGATGAGAATGGAACACGTGAAAGATAAAGTCATATAACCTCTCAAGAGTTATAGCAAACGCAAAGACTGTATATAAAGAAATTTCTTTCTTTCTTTATTCATTGGTGATTTCCTCCTTATCACCCTTCTTAAAATCAAAACGGTCAAGAGTCTCAAAATAACGATAAGGATGGCCTGACAACATTCTGTGTGGACTTCTAGAAAATCATGCAAAATAACTTTTAATTGGGCACATATATGACAATCTTCCCTTTTATATACTTGAGACGGTGTTTGTTTCTTTTCCTCCTCTGTTTTAGAAAACCTTAATATGAGACCTCCTGATATTCAAGTGAATTCCGTGACGACATGCTTACTTTACCAAACTTGGAATACTTCCTTTGCAATCTCCGTCCTGAAACCCTTTTCCTTCCGGGGGGGGGGGGGGGGGGAGCCTCAAACTTGAGCATGCTTGAGAACAAATGAGGGAGCTGGTCAACAAACAGTGTGAACATTGGGGCCCCACCTCCAGAGATTCTGATCCACTGGTCTGGACGCGACGACAATCTGCATTTTTAATGGCCCCACGGGTTCGGGGGCAGTCCACCTAGGCACACGTTGAGAAGGAGGCCACAACTGCCTTAGGAACTCAGAGTGAGTGGAAAATCTGACCAAGACACCTAGCTCACTGGGAAAACAACCTCAAAATCTCAGGTGATAACACATACTTTGCGCTCACTCGGATGGAACTAGAGGCAGAGTGTGTCAGTGCTTCTGTTTGTAATTTCCCACTTGTCCCAGCGGGGGAAGGCTTTATCTGTGAGACAGGAAGGTCAAGGTTCCCGGGGTACCCTAAGTAAATAGTTTCCTCCTCACCACTGTGGAAACAAGGTCAAGGCACAAAAGCTAAAAGAAAAGAGAAAGGAGGAAAGATGGCAGAGAAAGATCTATAGGAAGGGGCACCTGGGTGGCTCAGTCAGTTAAGTGTCTGACTTCAGCTCAGGTCATGATCTCAGGGTTCGTGAGTTCAAGGCCCACATTGGGCTCTGTGCTGTCAGTGCAGGGCCCGCTTGGGTTCCTTTGTCCCCTCTCTCTGCCCCTCCCCTGCTTGCGTGGGTACTCACTCGCTCTCTCTCAAAAGTAAATAAACATTAAAAAAAGATATTTTATAGGAAAAAATAAAAGAAAGTTAATATTGGAGATGCCTGGGTGACTCAGTTGGTGAAGCATCTGACTTTTGATTTAGGCTCAGGTCATGATCTCACAGTTCCTGAATTCAAGCCCTGAGTTGGGTTCTGTGTGGACAGCACAGAGCCTGCTTGTGATTCTCCCTCTCCCTCTCTCTCTCTGCTCTTACCTCCCCTCCACATGCATGTGCTTTCTCTCTTTCTCAAAAATAAACATGTTTTTAAAAGCAAGAAAGGTAATATTGCTCACATAAGTAGGATGAACCACACTGTCAATGCTGAATAGCTCCAGGATCTCCTTCCGATGGCATTACCAGCTAAGCCAGCACACTGGCCAGTAACCAAATAGTCAGAGTTAGGAATTATTCATATTCTGGCCTCATATTTTCTGCAGAGTTCATAGAATTTAGAAGGATGATCTTGCTCAGAAATCCTCAAAAAAAATTTTTTTTATGTTTTATTTTATATTTGAGAAAGAGAGAGAGGTAGAGCATGAGCAGGGGAAGGGGCAGAGAGAGGGAGACACAGAGTCGGAAACAAGCTCCAGGTTCCGAGCTGTCAGCACAGAGCCAGATGTGGGGCTCGAACTCACAAACCAGGAGATCATGACCTGAGCTGAAGTCGGAGGCCCAACCGACTGAGCCACCCGGGCGCCCCTCAGAAATCTTAATCGATAGCAAATTGCGGAATGGGATTACAGCTCTCAGTGAGATCTTGCTGAGATCTCAGCCCCCCATGTTCCTACTAAGGGTTTGTGAGTGTATCTTACTGCTGATATCATGGTTCCTCTTGAACTACTCTCCTGTGCGATTCCCAAATATGAAACACGCAAGGAAAACAGCTTTACCTCTTACTTCCAGCAAGGGACTAACATACAGCTTCAACTTCCTACAGTTCTTGGACCCTTTTGTTTTGTGAAAGTCTCTTGCGTTTGAACCCAATTTAAAATGTTGGCCGCAGCCTCTTTCCTCGATGGATGACTATGGAGTTATGACCCCTGAGGACGTTCCAATGCCTTTGTACCAGGTGACTGTGTGCTAAACACGCTAAGGCGAAGTTAAGACGTGGTAATTGACATGAATGAGATTTTAGAAATGAAAAACCTAAACTGATCTCTGAAATGAAGCTATCACACATGGGGAAGAGGCCACTGGGGGGCACAAAGCCAACACACACACACACACACACACACACACACACACACACACACACACACCTTCCTGTGGCATCCCTTTTGGTCAAGCACAAGGTGATCCCCACAAGAAGTCAGTGAACATGTCTCCAGCTTTGCATAATTTTAGAAGCTTACGAAGGCTCACCTTCCCTGTCCAGAGCCTCACTGCCTACGAAATGGGCAAGACGAGTCCATGATGCTTAGGCAGGTTAAAGGGACAAGTCAGAAAACACCCAGTGAGGTTGAACCACTGTCTAGAGCTAACAAGCCTTGCAGGTAAACGGCAGAGATGAGATGAGAACTCAGTTCTCTCAATGCCCAAGAAAGGACCCTACGGTCTTCTGCTTCTAGAGAAAGTTGAGTTAAGCAAGCATAATGGGTAGAAATCTCTGTGTTATGATAAAGGTGGCAAAAATCTCTGACCTATGCTTGTCATTCCCACCACTTTAGAGCATAAAGGAAGTGTTTCACTGGGTTGAATGATTAGTCACTTGAGAGAATAGTACATAAACAAGAGCTGCTAATGATGACAGGTCACTATTCAGTTTAACCTGTTTCCGCTAATCTCATACAGAAACACAGAGGAAATGAAGTCCAGACCGTCCCACGGGAGCCTAGGGAGCTGAGGAAGGCAATGTCAAAAAAGCAATGGTGGGAATGGGGGTCCTTTTCTAGGAGAGATGGAGAGTGAACAAGGTAAAACCAGGTTTTCACAGGGAGTCTCAGAAAAATGCGTTTTTTTAACAGTTCTTTTTTTTTAATATTTACTTTTGAGAGAGAGAGAGAGCGAGCACATATGCATGCAGACAGGGGACTGGTGGGGGGGGAGTGGGGGAGGGCAGCGGATCCAAAGCGGGCTTCTGTACTGACAGCAGCAAGCCCAATGCGGTGCTCGAACTCATGAACCGAGAGATCATGACTTGAGCTGAAGTTGGCCGCTTAACCGACTGAGCCACTCAGGTGTCCCAGAAAAATTCATTTTGAATCAAACCCTTGTCCCAAGGATAGAATAAAGCACTCCGTGCCTTTGGACACCCTAGGGTCAACTTTCCTTAGACCAGGAAATAACAAGTGAGTGTAAATGCAGGTTGGCTATGAATAAAAGTTAACAATAAAGCTTGTCCTAATTTATGCAAGGAAATCTATACAGGATTTTTTTTTAAAATAATCAAATCTAATAAGAAATTATTGGGGCGCTTTGGTGGCTCAGTCGGTTGAACGTCCAACTTCGGCTCAGGTCGTGATCTCGCAGTCTGTGCGTTTGAGCCCCGCCCGTGTCGGGCTCTGTGCTGACAGCTCGGAGCCTGGAGCCTGCTTCCCGATTCTGTGTCTCCCTCGCTCTCCGCCCCTCCCCCATTCGCACTCTGTCTCTCTCTGCCTTTCAAAAATGAATAACTGCTAAAAAAAAGAAAAAGAAAAGAAATTATCTTCAGTGTCCTTATGCTAACTTACCTAGTAATCGTTTTCCAACAAGGGATAGACTTGATTCAAATCTGGCTTCATCACTTACTAACTGTATGATCTTGGGCAAATTAGTTGATCCTGCCTAGTACGCTGGAGTGGGCAGAGATGTAGAAACACACAGACAGGAGGCAGTAAATAGAGGTTGTAAAGCAGTAGAAGCTACGAATGAGCAGAAACCACGGGATGGAAAGATGCCGACAGGGCTGGCAGAAGACGGAGCAGGTAGGGAAAAGAAGAAAAGAAGAAAAGGAGACCCTGAGTCCCGAATCTGTCAGGCTCCCAGGATTGCCTTTTGCAGATTATAAGGAATCCAGCCCTTATTTGGCCTCATAGCTAGGGGCCTTGTGCAGTGAGCAACCTGCACAGCCTTACATGGCGGCCGGGCCCATGTCTAGTAGTAGCAGGGACTGGCACTAACCTTAGCAAACCCAAAGATCGCAGATCCATGTGGAGATAATGAGGGGCTGTTCAGCTCCAGACAGACCAACATTGCCCTGCAGCTGTACCTGACTCGTGTTACTGGAAACCTGGATTTTTTTACGTGAAACCTGCTGTTTGTAAATGTTGGCAAGGGGCAAAACAACAACAACAACAAACATCGAGAAGAAATGCCCTTGGACCTGCAGGCCCAGGTGCTGGCTAGTTAGGCTTGTGTTCTTACTGTGTGATGCATCCTTAAAATCAATCCCTGTCAACAGAGGGTAACCCGAGAGGGTCTACAATCCTTAGCGCCCAGAAAAGCCGACTGCTGTAGTCGCTTTCACGGCAATTAACCACGTCAGCTCACAACGAGTGCCCACTGTCTGGGAGGGACTGTTTTCATTGGCCTACGTAGTTAGTCCTCACAACAACCCCATGACATAGGCAGTATCACCTTTGTTTCACAAGTTAGGACACCGAGGGCAAGAAAGCTTCAAGTAACTGGCACAAGAAAGCCGCCGTAGGGGTCAAACTGCTGAAATTTTCCTCTTCCAACAGCTTAGCAAGGGAAAAAAGGGACAGGTCGTGGCTTGTTTGTGAGACTCTGAACTCGGCTCCAGTATCACTAATCCTTCCAGAGGCAAGCAGTCTTGGAAACGAGTCCAAATGTGATTCAAGTACGCATCTGAGCAATGGGGAAGATGTTTAAGGGCAACTGCCGAAGGGTGAGTGTTCACCGAATATCATTTTCTTTTTTGCGTGTGGTTTTGTCGCTTCACGTTTCACTGGGGAACAAATCTCAAGCACGATACAAGGGAAGCCTTCGAGGTCCAAAATCCGTTAATGCGCCGCATGTTTTTCTAGGAAGCGGGGTGGGGAAGGCAGAAAGGGTACCTGGAACAGAAGTTTCAGTCAGGCTCTCGTTCCAGCTCGTTCTACCTGGAGCGTCTCATGACCTGTCTTGACCAGCACCCTCCACTCCCCGACGCCTTGCAATGTTCTAGAGACCTGCTCGATTCAGTCCCGGCTGAAAACCTCCATCCTCAGTCTCCTCTCTCCCCTTCCTGAGACCACCTGGCCTCCACTTGCTCTCTACTCCCTCGCACAGCCTAGTCCAGTGTTCTCAGGCTTCCATGCTTGGCCCACTGCAGAAGCTGTCCTTCACAATGCCACCGTTTGCTGGGAAGCCACTGACTTCTTTCCGGCCCCGTTCTAGCTTGCCCCTTCGTTGCATCAGACACTGGTGACCTCCTCCATCCGTCATGAAGCCCCCCTCCCGGAAGCATACACATCCTGCCAACTCGCCTAGCCAACTGCCGTCAGTGGTCTTGTGTGTGGCTTTTTGGTTTTTTGGTGTTTTGTTTTTGTTTTTGTTTTTTGTTTGTTTTTGCTTTTGGTTTTCTTCCCCTTCGGACCCTTTACATGTTGTTTGTTCCCAAACGGCCATACTGGGATACCTTTGGGACTGAAGGGAAAAGGACGAGCGGCTGCACCAGGTGGGTAAATCTTATTCCTAAAACATGGGGAAGCATTAAAGAAAGAAAAAAAAAAAGGGGGGGGGATATCCCAAGCGATGAAAAGCCCAATGTTCTGTGGCATCGCACAATCTTTCTTATTAGATTAGGTCTGTTGAGGAGCCTACTGTTGACTATTTTCTGCAGCGTAAATAGATTTTTATAAACGGCCTTTTCTCAGAGGACATCCGTGGTTTTAATAGTTTCATTCCTTCAAGGGACAATGTCAAAGTTGTTGAGCCCCAAAGTGCCCAGTTTGATCATTTCGTTTACACGGAAATTTTTTTTCCCTAAAGAATGCAGAAAGGAATTTCTATAAAGCAATTAATTTATCCTCTTTTGCCCGACCGAAAGCAGCAGCACATGAAGCCTTGGCTGTTTCCTGTCAGTTTTAATAATAAACAACGCAGCCCTCTCGTGCCCTCACATCTAGAGCCCCACATGCTCCTAAGGATATGGTAAATGCTTGTCTGGGACAAATGACACTTAAAAGATCCTTACTGTGTGGAATCCTGGACAGAAGGTCCAGGGGTCCCAAGATGCGGCCCCTCCTTATAAAGCCTGTGTTCCAAAATAAGGGAGAGGGACTCTGGGCCAAGGGCAGCTTCATAGAGCTTTGAGGGTGCTACAAATTAAAAGTAATTAAAAGTAATGGCATATTCTCGGGGCGCCAGGGTGGCTCAGTCGGTTAAGCGTCCAACTTGGGCTCAGGTCATGACCTTGCAGTTCATGAGGTCGAGCCCTTCTCTCTGCTGTCAGCACAGAGCCTGCTTCGGATCCCCGTCCCCCTCTCACTCTGTCCCTCCCCAGCTTGTTCTCGTTCTCTCTCTCTTTCAAAATAAATAAATTAATAAAAAAAAAAAAACTGGTAGCATATTCTTTGAAAAGCCAGAATTAGCACGGAGGACATGATATACTCTAACCAACCAGGAACGGCAAAGAAAGGTTGGACATTACACATTTAAAGTTTTGAAGGAAAATTTCTTGGGGCTGTCAGCTCGGAGCTGACAGTATCCAAAACATCACTGACTCTTCTCTTTCTTTTCCCTTTGGAAGGAACAGGCTGTGGTCACAGGCAGGCCAAGGGTGGGGTGGGGACCTGTCTCTGTACCACTCTGGAGAGAACTCACCTCCATCTGAGAGAGTCTGCCATCGGAGAGAACTCACGAGGGCAAATTTGGGATAATGTGAACGCTCTGGTGAAGGAAGCTCTGTCCCCAAAAGCCGTGCCATAGGGCTACCTCTGGACTTGAAAGCTTGCCATTACTTGGCCCTGGCCCAAGATCCTGGCCAACTTCCCAGCAAGTTCCGTCACCCTACCCTGCGAGGTCTCAGGTAAGGGAAGTGCTTACAGCAGAAACAACAGTTACAAAGACAACCAGGCACAGAGAGAGATGAGAAGAGGGGGCATTGAGTTCAACCCCGGGGAGTGTGACCTCCAAACTACGTGTCCTCTTCCTCCCAGAAGTCTGCATTCAGGGTTGCCTGATCTATTTAGGTTATTATGTTTGTGGAAAGTCCCTATTTCCCAGCAACAGTTGTGTTTCCTCGGGCAGCACCCTGCATCTAGTCACATTATCTCAGGAAAAATCAACTGACTCTAGGAGCTATAACACACTAAGTCCTTACCAGCCCAAACCAATTCGTGCTGAAGGATCCATCAGCCGAAGGCGGGTTTTGAAGGTGGTTGGGGGGGGGGGGGAGGAGAAGAAAGGGACAGTTGTAACCCTTGGAGATCACATCTGGATAAAACCCGAGAACATGTTGGAAATGGGTGGAACCATGGAGGGAGGGGGATAGGAAGGTGTGTGGGGGCATCTAAAGGCAACATCACTTACATCCCAATTTTCTTCAGGTCCTGATAATTGAATCAGATAAAAGAAAGAGAGAGAGAGAGACAGAGAGAGAGAGAGAGCAAGCACACCTGACATAGGTGAATGGTGTTTCTTTGAAAGGAAGAAATGTGAAATTGACCAAATAAATCTGGTAACGAGTCAGGCCACATAATGATAGAAAGTTCAATGTTGGAGACCAAAGAAGAGGGCAATGTGAATGTTTTGTTTAAAAGGTACATGCTGGAGCACCTGGGTGGCTCAATCAGTTAAGCATCTGACTCTCGGTTCCCTTTCCAGACCTCATGGTTCTTGAGTTCGAGTCCCACATGAGGCTCTGTACTGACAGTGCGGAGCCTGCTTGGGATTCTCTCTCTCTCTCTCTCTCTCTCTCTCTCTCTCTCTCTCGACCCCTTCCCCTACCACACAATCTCTGTCTCTATCAAAATAAATAAATAAGCTTAAAAGGTAAATATCAAAGAGAGTATAGGGGAAAATAACCAAACAACTGAGGAGTCCCTTCTGGGGCTTTAGGGACACAAGCCTAAGGTAGAGCTTGAGTGTGGGTGTGCATAACACTTCCGTGTTGGTGTTCCACAGAAGAGTCACCTCAAATGAGGCACTTCACCCCACCAGATTACCAGAATCTGCACTGAACCAAATACAAGCTTCCTTTTCTGAAAGTATTAAAGTGTTTTTAATTTTTTAAATGTTTATTTATTTCTGAGAAAGAGAGCATGCGTGCATGAGTGGGGGAGGGGCAGAGAGAGAGGGAGACAAAATCTGAAGCAGGCTAAGTGCTTTCAGCAAAAAGCCCGATGTGGGGCTTGAACCCATGAACCGTAAGATCATGACCTGAGCCGCACTTGGATGCTCAACTCAGCAAGCCACCCAAGCACCCCTGAAGGGTGTTGAAGTTTTAACACAAAGTCTGTACGACTTTTTTAAAAACTTTTTTGATGTTTATTTTTTTGAGAGAGAGAAAGAGACAGAGTGTGAGCAGGGGAGGGGCAGAGAGAGAGGGAGACACAGAATCTGAAGCAGGCTCCAGGATCTGAGCTGTCAGCACAGAGCCCGATGCGGGGCTCGAACCCACGAACTGTGGGATCATGACCTGAGCCACCCAGGCACCCCAAGTCTGTACAGCTTTTTTACTCAACTTCGCTTCTTTTTTAATCTGAGAAGATCAGAAAAGAACGTTTTAATACAATGTATATAGAGACAATGGAAGGGAATTGGAAATATTTTGGTTTATTTATAAATGACAATACTATCAAGAGAACGTAAACTGGAAATATTTATTTCCCCAGAGACTGCTACACTTTTGAAACTGCCATAAAGCTAGCCTGACTACCTTAAAAATGGCAAATGGGCACCATAAAAGATTTTTTGTGGAAAGTGCCCTTTTGGTTAAAAGATTAACAAGTTGAAGTAAATTGTAGAGGCTCATTGACTTACCATATTTGGCTAATTTACTAAATGTGGGAGCAGTGAAAAGATATAAAATAACAGCTCATAATCTGTTTTTCCAGTGGACTTTCAAGAGATGTTAAAAAACAAACAGCAGGAAAAAAAAAATGGTTAGAGAGGGAGGGAGCCAAAACATAAGAGACTCTTAAAAACTGAGAACAAACTGAGGGTTGATGGGGGGTGGGAGGGAGGGGAGGGTGGGTGATGGGTATTGAGGAGGACACCTGTTGGGATGAGCACTGGGTGTTGTATGGAAACCAATTTGACAATAAATTTCATATTGAAAAAAAACCCATTCAAATTAATAGTATGATAAGCAAGGAAACATGCTTCTTTCTGCTTTTCGGGTATGAATTTATGCAGAATTCTATTCTATTTTGGCTACGGTGAGAATATTTTTACTAAGTGTCAAAAGGAAAACATTCAAGTCACTTTAAATACTCAGTATTCACAGATGATCTTCCGTGTCAATTAAGAAATCCTGAATTCAATACTCAAAGATAAAAAACATGCTCACAAATCTCATTTCTTCTCTGGCACCACCCTGTGTTTATCCAACTTCCTCAGACTTGTTGAAGGTTTTACTTTAAAACTGGTGAATTACCTGTGAATTACATGCCCTCCATCCCTGGATTCAACAGCAAGACCGTTTTGAAATGGGAGCATTTTACAGGAATATTTTAAAGGTTTCAAACATGCATTTGTCTACTTCCTTCTACCCCCAAGGAAATCAGCCCTATGTTGAATACCTAACATCCGTTTCTTGTGCCTCTCCCGCCTCTGTCAGATATAAAATAGATCGATTAGGATCGTTTGCGGGTTGCCCCTTTTAGTCATTTGTTTGCCTAAATTGTCTGCACAATCACCTCAAAGTCTCATATTACTTGGTCCAGTGACTTTGAAGTTTTAGCATCTACATGTCGACATCATCCAACTGACCCAGCAGATCTTGGACGGCATCCCTACTCTGCCGATGACGTGGAATTGTATGAGAATAAGAGATACTTGGGAAAGTGTCTCATGCCTCACACAGAGTAGATGCTTCACAGTCTTAATCTCTCCCTTTAGTCCCAGCAGTAGAGCAAATGGTAGGGAGAAGGGCAGGAAGGAGTCAGACTCATGGGAGGCTCGCTGGAAAGCTAATATTAAAGATCAAGGTGACAAGATTCTGTAGTGGTGGGTACGACAGATGGTCTCTGAGGACAGATGATGCCACAAGAAAGAGGGACTGCAAATCAAAGGGTCCCTTTCATGGACATAATCTTCTGGAGGGTAGCATGGGAAACACACTGGGGGTCGGGGTCAGTGGATTTGGGCAATGAGATATACAGAATAACTCCACCCCCACCAACACACACACACACACACACACACACACACACTCTCCATTTCATCTGGAGCCACTTGAGGCCTCCGCAGAAGGGGAGGGAAGGAGGCAGAACGCAGCCCTGCATTTGGAAACACAGCAGTTGTCCAAACTAGGGCTCCCTGGGAGTCACGACATTAAACAAAACATGTCAGCCAGCAAATACTGACTTGTATGGGGGCCAATGAGATCTTTCTTCTTTGTATCCAAAATTCAAATTTCACTGAGAGCAGAGACCAGAACCTGAGGCTGATCATCAGGGCAGCGTCTCTGTCTCTACACTATGTCGTCTTCCCAGAGAAGGAACAGAGCAGTGACCCCACTGATGGGTTTGCAGTATACGAGGTCCCCAGCACTCAGGAATGGGAACGTGCATTGGTTTGAAGGGGCCAGGTGTGAGTAGAAATGTACTTGTTACACCAAATCAGAGAGGTCACCTCCCGACACTCAGCCCCTCCATCTGAAAATCGAGTTTCACGCATTATAGCACTGAGTCGATGAAGTCCCTGAAGGCTGGGCCGTGTTTTCAGCAGAGTGTTTCTAGTTTGGCTAATGTGGAGGTGTGGGAAAAGTTAGAATTTCGAGTCTGAAGATGCATCTCCGTTCACAGCTAATTTCGGAGAAAAATCGAGTCAGTGTCGCCCCACACTAATAGAAAGATTGAAAAACCAAGCCCACGGACAGGGTTATTGGAGCCGTGATGAAGGGATACCACCCCAGGACTTTCAGAGGCTGGAAGGCTACCTCCAGTTGTGTTTAGAGTGGAGACAGTCCATCCGTCCTGAAAGTTAATCCGCTCACCCATCCGAGGCAAAACGAAACATATTACGGCATATGGAAAAAACAATCTCAACACATTCCGTGGCAAAGCCGTGGTGAGAACTTCTTGGGGCCAGAAAGCTGGCTTGCTGGCAGGAGAGGCAGGGACTAGCAGCAAGCAGGTTAACAACAGCATTCACACCTGGGTTTCTAGCACCGGGTCACCATCCACCTCCTTGGATCGAGTGCAGAACCACCCCGCCTCCGTTTCCAAATCCAAATCTTGGGATGAGAAGAACACCCTTCACCCTTTAGGCCATTACGGCAGTTACAGAATAATCATAGTATAATGTGCAATTCTACGCATGTGAATTACCTGCACGTGCATACATGATACCCCAATATGTAATTATATGCACATGCAGGGCAACAGCCAAGTGTTGATACGCGGGAGAATTAACGTGTTTCAATCATTAGTGATCACATTGCGTCCCTCTTTCCTGCTGGCAGGACAAGGGACATACCGCTGGCTTCTCAGTTTCTCCCAGTTCGTGTTAGCCTTCCCCAGTCAACGAAGAGGAATTATACAGTTGGTTTTTCTACTTCTCAGTAAAAGAGAAATTTGAAAAAAAGTTGTAGTCACGTTGCTATCATTTTTGATAGGCTTGGGGCCCAAATTTCTTCTCCAGGAGAGAGTCTGGGGCCCAGCACTCATCCTTGCAAGTGGATGGAGTGGGGGAGGAATTTATAAAAGGACAAAGTGATGTGAGCCCTGAAAGGGATGTTAGAGATCATCTAATGACACAAAGGCTCACGCTGCCCTTCTCTACCGAGAAGCAGCTGGTATTTAATTTTGCTCAGAGAAAAGAAAACATCTTTTCTTTTTTAAGTTTATTTATTTATTTTGAGAGAGAACACCAGAAGGGGAGGGATGGCGAGAGAGAGAATCCCAAGCAGGCTCTGCACTGTCAGCCCACAGCCCTACACGGGGCTTGAACTCACAAAGTGTGAGATCATGACCTGAGCCAAAATTAAGAGTCGGACGCCTAACTGACTGAGCCACCCAGGCGCCCCTAAACACTTTTTAAAAATTTTTGCCTACCCCTTCCTTAAATACGGAATAAAGAATGGTCTAGTTTTTCCATCTCAAGTGAGAATTCGTCTATTTATACCAAATCATGTTACCTTTCGCAAAAGACGGGAGGAAAGAGGTATAGTATTTATCAAACATCTATATGATAAGCAATTTCCACATAATCTTATTCGATCCTTATAACAATGCTATGAAATAGAATATTATCTTTTAGTCAACGGACAAGGAAATTGAGGCCCAGAAAAGCTGGAAGCTGGCTAGGAGGTGGTAAAATGGCATGGAACCCCGTTTTGACTCAACTATTCATGTTCACTCCAAAAATGACTTGGCGTCTCCATAAGCCCTCACCCAGTGTTATTCTCTTCACAGCACTTAGCCTCACTTGACATTACATTATATATTGACTGGTACATTATTTATCCATTCCCAACATTAGAACCTAAGTTCTGTGGGGGCAGGGTCTTTCCATAGCTCCCCCCGCCCCAAAGTGGAAAACAGTATGAGGCACCCAGTGCTCAAGTAAATATCTGTCACGGGAATGAATGGATGAATGAATTAATGAAGTAGTGACTTAACAAATTAAAAAGGGATATAACAGAGAATGTCAGATTTAAATTTTTTTTTTCAACGTTTATTTATTTTTGGGACAGAGAGAGACAGAGCATGAACGGGGGAGGGGCAGAGAGAGAGGGAGACACAGAATCGGAAACAGGCTCCAGGCTCCGAGCCATCAGCCCAGAGCCTGATGCAGGGCTCGAACTCACGGACCGCGAGATCGTGACCTGGCTGAAGTCGGATGCTTAACCGACTGCGCCACCCAGGCGCCCCGAGAATGTCAGATTTAAATGTAAGTAGCATGTAACTCTTGCAATAAAAAATAAATTATATACAAAAATTGTTTTTTAGGTGATCTTATACTTCTATATAAGTGTATTCTCTTCAAGAAAATAGGGACACCTGGTGGCTCAGTCCGTTGGGTGTCTGACTTTGGCTCAGGTCATGATCTCCCAGTTCATGGGTTCAGGTCCCACATCAGCCTCTGTGCTGACGGCTCGGAGCATGGAGCCTGCTTCGGATTCTGGGTCTCCCTCTCTCTCTGCCCCTCCTCCGCTCATGCTCTGTCTCTCTCTCTCTCTCAAAAAATAAATAAATGTGGGAAAAAAAAGAAAGAAAATATACATATAACTATCTTATGAGGGCTAGCTTACAGATTCTTGGTATAGCTGGAAATGTTGGTAATTAATATGAGGATAACCTCAAAAAGGACCAAAACTGTCCAGCAAAGCAGTCATTTAAAACTGTGGCCCCAAGGAAACTTCATGACTTAATACTATTTGTCCAAACCAAATTTATCTTTGGGTTCACTGACTCGATCATAATAATGGCTTCAGCTCAATCTTTCGAGGCTGAGTTTTTTCTCGAAGACATCTATAAAAGATTGACCTTACCTGTTTGCACTTATTTGAACACAAACCACCCTTCGGTACTCCCCCCAGGAACTAAGGCAGACATCAGGGATGCCATATCTTTCAAGGGTTTTAAAATTTCATTCTCATGACAGATGTCACACAAAACCTTCCAGAAAGACAAATGGACAGCTATGGAAATCAGTGGATAATCTTTGGGTCTGCGGTTCAATGTCCAGCACTTATTCTAAAGAATTATTCAAGATGAACGTAAAAGTGAAGACATACATTTATTCAATGAAGCACTCTTTTCTAGTGGTGAATCACTGCAAATAAGTGTAGCTCAAGAGAATTCCTTACATAAATTATGACCTATCCTCACAATGAAATGTTATGCATTCATTTAGAAATGTCATGCAGGAATCTTTAGTGACATGAAAAGCTGTTCATCATGTTTTTAAATGAAAAAGCAGGTTACAGAACAGTCTGTAAGGCTGCTTCCAATTTTGTAGAAAACATGCATGTGTGTGTGTGTATGTGTAGGAAAATATACATGTATCAAGCTGTTAAAAGTGATAAACTTTTGGGGTGCCTGCGTGGCTTAGTTGGGGAAGCGTCTGACTTCAGTTCAGGTCATGATCTCATGGTTCATGGGTTTGAGCCCCGCCTTGGGCTCTGCGCTGACAGCTCAGAGCCTGGTGCCTGCTTCCGATTCTGTGTCTCCCTCTCTCTGCCCCTCCTCCACTTGGTCTCTCTCGCTCACACACGCTGTCTCTCTCAAAAAAAAAAGAAATTAAAACTTTTTTTTAATGTTTATTTACTTTTGACAGAGAGAGAGAGAGACAAAGCATGAGCGGGGGCGGGGGGTGGGGTGGGGTGGGGTGGAGCAGAGACAAAGGGAGACACAGCATCTGAAGCAAGCTCCAGGCTCCGAGCTGTCAGCACAGAGCCCGACACGGGGCTCGAACTCACAAACCGCGAGATCATGACCTGAGCCGAAGTCGGATGCCCAAACGACTGAGCCACCCAGGTGCCCCCAAATTAAAACTTTCTTTAAGTGGAAACTTCTGGTCAAAGAACTAGAAATAATTTTTATTTTTGAAATACTCGCTTCATGCGCGCTTCTGCTTTTTCTAGAATTCACGCACCAGAGGCTTGCGTCAGAAGAAGCCATTTTTTGTGTAAGGAAAGTATAGGAAAGAGGTCTGTAGTTAACAACCTGTAACTGAACCCGCTGGCCTCCAGGGCGACCCCCGTCTTCTCCTAAATGGTGCTACTTTACCATCCTCTCTTTCCCATCTCTCACAGAAACATTCCTGGCGACCACGTGACCAGCATGACCTAAGTGGCTCTACCAAGCTCCCTCGGCAGTCCTTCAGAACTGCCACGAGTTTTCGTACGAGTTCCTTCTTGGAAAAGGCGAAAGCGCGTATCTGTCATCTCTTTCGGTATTCAGAAAATGTGAGGCCGTGGCGAAGGTCAAGGTCCAGATCTCCCTTGGGCCTTTACGTCTCTTTCCTTTTGAGTGAACTGTCCATCGTGTGCAATGCGTACGTGTGTGCAGGTGCGTTGTGGGGGGGGGAAGGGCAGGCTTTGTAAATGAGTTCAAATCTTATCTGAGGTTCTTGTGGTGGCTGTTTTGAACATTTCTCTCCCTCTCGTTGCCAGTGGTTTTTACTTGGTCCATACTTTGCGTTTTCCTTTCTGAGCACCTTCCTCGTGGGAGCTCCTGGGCCGGGTATATTCTCTGTGACACACTGCCTAATCACAGGAACACGGCACGGATTCCCATTTTGCCGGTGGTTCCTTCATACGTGTGTCGTGCTCTTTGATTTACATAGCATCCTCACAGCTGTTATATCATCTGACCCAGTGACATTGGTATTGCTCTGTTTCACAGATGGAAACGATGAAGAGTCGGGAAAGTTAACGAACTTGCAGAAGATGCTCCCACTGAGAAGCCGTGGACGGGGACAGGAATCTGACTTACTTTGTCTCCCCAAATCTGACTTGAAGGTCAGCACTCTTTTCTCCTTGCAGTGAGGGCTTAAGAGGTTTTCATTATGGCAAATGATAACAGGAGTAAGAAGACTGGTCTCACAGATTATTAAACGGATTCAAAGGCAGGGGCTGAGTGGCTCAGTCAGTTAAGCATCCAACTTTGGCTCAGGTCATGATCTCACGGTTCATGGGACTGAGCCCCGAAGCCGCTCTTGGCTGATAGCTCAGAGCCTGCTTTGGATTATCTCTCTCTCTGTCTCTCTCTGTCTCTCTCTGTCCCTCCCCTGCTCATGCCCTCTCTCTCAAAAATAAATAAATATTTAAAAAAAAATGATTGAAAGGCTGATAAATCAAGAGGACTCCTCAAGCCCAAAGTAAACCAGTCACAAGAAGCAAAGTGGCTCAGCTTATCATCAAAATTCTGTCATGGAGGGGAGGTGGGACCATCACACTGTGACCCCGCGAGTGGGAGTGAATGTTTCAGAATGCTTCTTTCTCTCAGCTGACATCTTGTTTCCTGTCAAATAAAACATTCGTTCCGATTTAATCGCTCAAACGCTGTTTCAAAATATCTCTCCTGGGTTTTCCTCCAATACTGGCAAAATGCTTGCTCTCAGGGGAAAAGGAAATGGCTGAGCAACTTGGCTTCTTATCCACATGTGCGGCTTCTAGAAAAGATCCACGTGCACGTAGCAAGTGGCCGCTTCTGGTGTCTTCATTTCAGTGAGATTTTAATTTTTTTTTTTTCCCTACTATCAGCCACCCTGCTTTGGAGGATAAGTGTGACTTGTATTCTTAGCGTCTCCACCTTGAATCTCAGGAGCTTCGGGCCATACGCTTTTGGACTTTGCTTCCCCAGTAATTCTCCACATCCATACGGACATGGCTTTTATCTATCCGCCAAGAGCACAGCAAACCAGGCCAACCTGTAGGTTCGCTGACGTTCTGTTACTGGCTCCTCCTTTGTGACTGGGACCCTGAGGCAGAGATGGCTAGCTGACCCCCAAAGATTCATGCTCCTCACTCACAGGGACGAGTTGTTGCTGGGTAGTGGCTGCCAGACAAGAACCGTATTCCCCAGCCCCCCTTGCGGATCAGTGGACCTCGTAAGTAGTCCTCACCGTGTAACGTGAGAAGGGCTGTGTACCACTTTCGAGCTGAGGTATTGTGGAATTGGTTATAAAGTCTTTCACTGTCTCTTCTTCTTGGCCCCTGGCTGAACGATGCCAGGGTAACCTAAAAGTCACAAGACGACGGAGCCATGAGGTGGAAGCAGCCTGGGTCCCAGAGCCACTACTTGGAGAAGAAGGGCCACCGGACCTGCATCGGTCGGTGGCAAGAGTATAAAAATGGATTTCTCCTGGGATATTCCACTGAGATTTGGGGACTATTTGTCCCCAAGCCTGGATATGCCTCTTCATTTGGCCAGGGTCCTGGAATTCGAGGAGCTTGAAACTGACACAAGGATTAATGAGTTGGAGGTGCCATGATGCTACAATGGAAGTCCTGTTGCTAATTCATACCCAGAGCAATTTTGGGGGGCCATGGGAAAGACCACTAGCTGCTTCTCAGTAGCCATTATCCCTTTCGTTCTAACTCAAGCCTGCTTTTATTGGAAGTGGTACTGTGCTGGGCTAATACAAACGATATTCGCCAACCTCCCTCGTAGTTGGAGGTGACACAGATCTGACCAAATGTGATATACGGCAAATGTCCAGTTTCCATTTTCTGGGGAAGTCCCTTGAAAGGGAGCAACGTTAGCGGACATGGCTCTTTTGCCTTCCCTCGTCTTCCTGTCTTCAATGTTTTCTTTAACGCATCGAGTCTCAGGAGCCATCTCAAGGCCATGAGAATGAGAGCCACCCACGGAGGACGATCGAAAACAAAGCCACGAGGAAGCTAGCCTCCACCGGCATCCTGGGCTATCCTACCGAGTCTGGATTGCCAACCACTGGAACTCTTGCTATGTAAGAAAAATAAATAAACTCCTAATTTTTCTTAAGCCACGGTTTAGTGGGGTTGTCTGTTCCCGGCGGCAGCCAATGGCAATCCTACCTGATACAAGGGTAATCCTTCTGAGACAGCCCAAATCACCTAGCTTCCCGACAGGCTGGCCTTTCTGCCTCCCTGCTCTGTTCTCTTCTCCTACTCTCTTGGATTCTTCCCAGCCCAGGACTTACCCTGGGCCACAGCGCTGCTGAATTTCTAAGATAACTTCTGAGGGTAAAGAGCTCGCGGACCCTTTTGCTCGTCACTTAATGTAGCCTCAAATCCTGCTCCTCTGAGCGACACCCAGGGGTTTTCGAGCACCTCGTCTCCATAACCTCAAGCGGCTGCCTCATCTCTGGACCAGACAACTTTGCAATCTTGGCTCCATCGATGTAATTATGGGATTGAAGAGAAACCCAAGAAGTTATTAAGTTCATTCACCTGCCCCCAGGCAGGACGGTGATTAGCTTTTCCAGACATTTCACTGACTTCCACGGGCCAAAAGAGTCTTTCACAAAGCATGACTCATGGGCCACTTTGAAGGAGTCCATTTAATCTGTTCTCAGTTTCCCTGTCAGTAAAACGGGTATTGGGATCGGAGCAGGGAATGACAAGACCTTCTGCTTCAATACATGACGTTGAAAACAGAATATGGTTTGTTTTTTTCTTTTTCTTTCTTTCTTTCTTCCTTCCTTCCTTCCTTCCTTCCTTCCTTCCTTCCTCCCTCCCTCCCTCTCTCTTTCTTTCTTTCAGATTAAAGGGGCCAAATATTTTGCAGCTTTGCCCGCTGAGAGATTGAATCTATTTCCCAACCCGATAAAGCTGAGTTTTTGCCCGGTGACTTGTTTTAACCAATTAATGTGGTAGAAGGAAAGTTACAGATGTTCTAAAGCCTCAGGGATCCTAGTAGCTTCCAACCTCTTCTTCTTAGAAAGTTCTCTCGACCACATAAGGAAGATCAAGCTAGACCTCCTGAAAGATGAGGGACCGTGTGAGAAGGAACAGCTCCACCATGGCCCTGAACTCGTGAGTGAGACTATTCTAGACCTTCCAGCCCCAACTGCCCACTCACAGAATCATGAGAAATAACAATCTGCTGTTGCTTTTAAGTCCATAAATTTTGGGGTACTGGATGAGTTTCCTACGACCTGCCGTAACAAATTACCACAGACCCAATGGTATTTACTCCGTCGCTGTTCTGGAGGCCAGGAGTCCAAAATCAAGGTGTCGACAGGACCATGCTCCCTCTGACGGCTCTGGGGAAGAATCCTTCCTTGCCTCTCTACCTTCCACCGGTTGTTGGCAGACCTTAGTGCTTCCTACCTTGTGGTGGCCTAAATCCAATCTCTGCCTCTGTCTCCATGTGGTGTCTTCTCCGTGTCTGTCTCTGGCTCTGTGTCTCTTGTTATAAGGATGCCAGGGATAAGATTTAGGGCACAGTATGACCCAGTATGACCTTGGGGCGCCTGAGTGGCTCAGTCGGTTAAGCGTCCGACTTTGGCTCAGGTCACGATCTTGCGTTTGTGGGTTCGAGCCCCACATCGGACTCTGTGCTAACAGCTCAGAGCCTGGAGCCTGCTTCGGATGCTGTGTCTCCTTCTCTCGCTTCCCTTCCCCTGTGTGCACTCTGTCTCTCAGAAAATAAGGTAAAACATTCCAAAAAAACCCCCAGTATGACCTCATCTTAACTTACACCTGCAAAGACCCTCTTTCCAAAATAAGACGACATTCACAGGTACCAGGGCTTAGGAATCTTTGGGGAAGAGACACAATTCTATCCACAACAGCTGGTCTGTCAAACAGCAAACTAGGACTGGTACTGATACCCTTTCCTATCATTTTTTGTACTTCAGACACATGAAGATAAACCTAAAGATAATAAAATGGAAAGGGTGATCAGTTCTGAAAGATAATACAGGACAGTGTCCAGAGAAGAGTTTCAGAATCTCCCAGGAAGAAAAATACGTAAATAGAGTATTTTATTTATTGTTAGGGGTCTTAATGCTGGCGTAAAGCAGAATTGTTGATATATGAGACAGTACCGGGTCTTTGGAGCACCTTGATCCACATTTAAGACTTACTTTCTGGGAACAAAACACACATGCGCTTTCCCTCTAAGGTCAGAGCACGCTGTGTCCAGCATTGCGGGCTAAAGTCTGTGTAAAAGCCAAAGCTTCATTAGAACCTTCTGGTTACCGTTGTCCCACTTCTCTTCTGTCTCACAGAAGCTTTATGAAGGAGTGGTCTCTACCAGCTTCCTCCATTTCCTCTGCACCGACTCCCCCCATAACCCCATGAAATCTGACTTCCTTCCCCACAGCTCCACTAAAACCGCTGGGTCAGACGTTTACGCTGACCACCAGCAAGGCATATCCAAGGGCTCTTTCTTTGTCCTCATAGTTTGGCATCTGACTTTTTTAACTGCCTTGTTAGCTGGGTTTTCTCGCTCCCTTTTCACCCCCTCTGCCATATCTGGGCCAAATTCTTCTTCGTTTCCTTTTGTAGATATCCCGTTGTACCGAGTGGCAGTGGGTCGAGCCTAGACCCGTTAGTTTTCTCTTCCCACTATACCTTCCCACCTTCATTGATGACTTCCTAATTCACATGTTCCACCCCGACCCATCATTCAAGCCCCAAGCCTATAGCTCACGCTGCCCAATAGAAATGTTGTATATTTTATGTTATCTGTATTAGTCAGAGTAGGCTTGGCTATGCTGTGGTAACGAAGAATCCAAAAAAATCTTAGTGGCTTTATAAAGACCGAGACCTCCAGAGAGCAAGCATGACCTTGCCCTCATGGTCTTTACTGCAGGACGCAGGCTGACAGATCAGTCTGGAACATTTCTGGTTGTACAGAAGAGGGAAAAAAGGCCAGGCTGGCTCTTAAAGCTTCACCTTGAAGTCACCAAATCACCTCCCATAAGGTGAAAAGTAAAATCCCGTCACAGGGAAGGAGGGCTGAATATAGGTCAATGTGCAGTCATTCTACTACATTCTCTTAAACACAAACTCTACAAGACAAGTACCAAATCATCTTCCCAAGCTTTCATAATTTCTCACTGGGATGGTATCTCTTTTATAAATATTATAAAGAGATTACAATTATAAAAATTTGTAAAATATACATATATCCACACACTTCACATGCCATCAACAAAAGTCATCAATAATACAACTACCCAGGCATAACCCTGATAACATGTTGGCATATGTCCTTCTGGTCACCTCCTTATCATACGTATTGATCTATTATCTCCGTAGGGAGATATATACATACTGTTTTTCAGTAAGAACGATTTCATCCCATACATTCAGCTTGGAGGCTGTCAAAATCTTAGCAAGATAATTTCAATATTTTCTTTTCTTCCATTTTGAAAAATATCATGGTAATGACTTGGCCAATTTATTTTTTTTTTTAATTTTTTTTTCAACGTTATTTTTGGGACAGAGAGAGACAGAGCATGAACGGGGGAGGGGCAGAGAGAGAGGGAGACACAGAATCGGAAACAGGCTCCAGGCTCCGAGCCATCAGCCCAGAGCCCGACGCGGGGCTCGAACTCCCGGACCGCGAGATCGTGACCTGGCTGAAGTCGGACGCCTAACTGACTGCGCCACCCAGGCACCCCATGACTTGGCCAATTTAAATATCCAGCACTGACCTCTCTCCTGAATCTCTGATTCCTAAATAAAGCTACATAGTAGGAAATTCTATTTGAATTTCTAATATGCCCATTAGACTTAATATGCCCCCAATTAAATTCTTGACTCACCCTAAAAGTCTGCTCCTCACCCAATCTTATCAATCTCTGTGACAATCATCAATATCCACCCATGACTTCAACCCCAGAGACATGGTGATTCCCCCCCCCCCCCCACATCTAAGCCACCCACTCAGTCCCCAGGCTGTGTCTCAGACTGGCCCTCTCCGCTGTAGTCCCAGCTCTCTTGTCGTGTAGCCACCATCCGTCCCCTGGACCCTGACTACCTCCCGGGCGCTCTCCTTGCTTCCACCCAAGTCATGCCTCTGTTCCAGAAACCTTCCCAATCACGCTCTACCACTCCCCCTTCATCCACTCTACTCCAGACACACCGGCTGTTTCTTTTCTTCCAACACACCAGACTTACTTACCCCTGCTCCACCAGCCACAGCACTTGCTAATTCCTCTGCCTGGTCCTGCTCCCAGCGATCTACCGATCTACCGGCTCAGATTGCCTTCCTGCCCACTCGTTTGAAGTATCTGCACTCTCCATGTGGCCCTTTTACATTCTCCGCAGAGCACCTATTTTATCTGATATCTCCTTGTCTGTTTCCTGCTTTACATCTTTATTATCTTTCTGCCGGAGAATGACTTCTTTTCGAACAAGAACGTTATCTCTCTTGCTCGTGGCTCTATGTCGACCTTAGAACAGTGCTGCGCACATAGGAGGCTACGATCAATGTCCATCGCATGAGCAAATGAATAAATATTTAGGCGCTTCTCAAGTCTAGTTGATTCCCTTGAAGTATCTGTGCACACAGTCCCCTTCCACTCCCTTCTCGAGACCCCAGCCTAATCCAAGACCTCATCACCTCCCAGGGGGGTGACTGTGGTCCCCTACTTGTCCGTCTCACAAAACTCCCTCTGCCGACCCCACACCATCCATTCTGCACCCTGCTAGTTATTCTCATCATGCCAGTGACCAATAAACATCTGTCGCTCACCCCCCTGTCCCTGGGGCCTGGTTGAACCCACCCCCCAGGGCTGCTGGAACCCCCTCCCCTACCTGCCCAGAGTTCTGTCAACATTCCTGCCCTCACCCTCACCCAGCCACACAAACTCCATCTCCTGTGTTCTCTTATGTCAACCTGCTCACTCCACTGAATTCTGGGGCATTTACTGGTTGTTGTATCTTCCCCTCTCCTGATGTCTTAGAGAAAGTCATAGGCAATCAAAAAAATTCTCGTGAGTTGAATGAAGTTATTGGATAGGGAACAATTACAACAGGTAAATTGGCCACCCCTTCTAGAGGGATATTATGAGGGGCACTGGGGGGGGGGGGCTCAGTCGGTTAAGTATGTGACTCTTGATCTCGGCTCAGGTCACGATCTCACGGTTTGTGAGTTCAAGCCCTGCATCGGGCTGTGCGTTGACAGCATGGAGCCTACTTGGGATTCTCTGTCTCCTCCTCTCTCTGTCCCTCCCCTGCTCGCTCTAGCTCTCTCTCGAAATAAATAAAACGTCTTAAAAAACTAAAGGGATATTGCGAGCACAGACAGTGATTTGGAATGAAAGAGCACGATACCAGTAGGTGAAGCGAACCAGTCAGAATGTCAACAGGGAGGTGACAATCTTGTTCCCGCAGAGAACAGATGGCCACCACTGCCTTGAAACAACATTTATGTTAAACAGCAGGATAAGGTACATTTTTAGTGGACTTTGAGCCTGAGTTGCTCTGCTAGCATAAGGGAGCTGGACGGTCATTCTAGCGTCAATCACTGAGGGGTGACTCAACCCCGAGGCAGCCTGAGTTTGATGCCCTAATGACCGGGGCCCTCCAGGTGGTTATCCTTCTGCTGAGAGTTCAACTTCTCCTGACTGTACAGTACGTGGCCCGGAAGTGAATCCAGAGAATTCGAACACTCCCACCACAGAAGGGGTCTGCTGTGTGCAGAGTGATGCCCCGTGTCGCAGCGAGGCAAAGCAGAGAGTTGTGGGACGGCACTGCTATCTGTGGCCATGCTCCCCACTTTTCCTCTTAGGAGGTGTGGTGCCCCAGGGGACTAGGCCTCCCTGTTCAGACAGGGGAGAACCCAGCCCGACCGGTCAGTCACAGCAAAGCCCAAAGAGCCACGTGCTTTTTTAGCAAACACCACCCACCCTCTTTTGCTAGCCTACACGCTTTCTCTAATCAGATGTCCAGGCAAGGAGGCCCAAATTGTATTCTGTGCTTTTAAAACCACACTATTTAAAAATAAACGTGGTCTCAACATAACTCCTTATCTCAGGTCAACTACAGAGCATGGATACATTTATCTGATGGAAACAAAAAAAAAAAATATGTACGTATTGATGTATTTATTTATTTTTTGGGGGGGAGGGGCAGAGAGAGGCAGAGAGAGGATCCCAAGCAGGTTCTTCGCTGTCAACACGGAGCCTGACACGGGGCTCGATCCCATGAACCCTGAGGTCACGACCTGAGCCAGAATCAAGAGTCAGACACAACTAACTGAGCCGCTCAGGGGTCACACCAAAAAAAAAAAAATTTTTTTTTTTTTTTTAATTTCCTAGCCTTTCCAGGAAACAAGTGAGGTGACTACAATGTAAGGAGTGATTGACAAAAGAAACATTACCAGAAGGTACACGTCAAGATACCTGCTGTTTTGCACAATTTTACACAACTGCTGTGTAATTGATTCTGATAGAGCTGTCTTCCTGAATCAGTAGTTCCTCTTTGCAACAGCTCTCAGAGCTACTTGAGGACGCAACTAAACTCCCGGCTTCCAATATTTGACGGTCACATCTTTCCATTAATTCGGACTGGTACTACCTAATGTAATAGGCTTGATTACATGCTAATAACTTTGGCTCATTCTGGAAACCATACAGAATATTGTCCATGGATATGTGTACACACACACACACACACACACACACACACACACACACACAAAGTACAACTTGCAGGGGCCCCTGGGTGGCTCAGGCGGTTAAGCATTCAGCTCTTGATTTCGGCTCAGGTCGTGATCTCACGGTTCGTGGGATCGAGCCCCATGTTGGGCTCTGTGCTGACAGGGCTAAACCTGTTTGGGATTCTCTCTCTCTGTCTCCCCCCCTCCCTCAAAATAAATAAATAAACATCACAAAATGAATAAAAATACATCTTGGTGATAGTGCTGGACTCTGACAGAGGAAGAAAGACAACAGGATGGGAGAGAAGAGTAAGGGAGACTTCAAATTTATCTTTAATGTTCCTGTTTTTCACTCAGAAATATCTAAGACAAAAGTGACCACGTGTTAACATGTATTAATTCTGGCCAACAGGCCCTCAGGAACCTGCCACATTATCATCTCCCTGTATTTTCTATGTTTTTGAAACTTTCCAAGTAAGAGAAAAAGCAGATTCTCCCTTAAGGGAAAAAGATTTCACACTACTGGGCCAATTGTTTTCTTAACGTGTATTTATTCTTGAGAGACAGAGACAGAGCGTGAGCAGGGGAGGGGCAGAGAGAGAAGGAGACTGAATCGGAAGCAGGCTCCAGGCTCCGAGTTGTCAGCACAGACCCCGACGCGGAGCTCGAACTCACAAACCGCGAGATCGTGACTTGAGCTGAAGTCGGACGCTTAACTAACTGAGCCACCCAGGTGCCCCTGAGCTTTTTTTTTTTTTTAATAAATACACTCCATTCTCTTAGAGCAGTTCTAAAAGAATCTCCTAAAATGCTCTGGATATGGCAACTATCCTTAGAATAAGCAGCATGACGCCAAAGATGACCACTCTGAAGGCACAAGGCCCCAAAAGGCAGGGCTAGGAAGCAAAGCAGAAGGCTCCGACCTTTTCCAGTGCACAATGTTGGGTTAACGTCCTTGCTCCTGCAAATCCAGGGCATGGCTTGCTGTCTTTGCATTTCCAGGGTCTAGTGCAGTGCTCGGAACAGAGTTACCCTCGGTAGCTGGAGTGAACTAATGAATATACTCTTAAAACTTAGGAGCCTAGAATTTGCAAAACTACTACATTAACCACACACCAGAGAGTTAAGAAATAGGAGAAAGAAGGTGATTACTTTGAAGTTCTACATTCCTTAATCTAGTCTTTAGCCTGAATATCATTAAGTAACCTGTCTGCTATTTTTATCTTTGGCCTTTCACATGGGAAGAACAATAAATTATATCCTTTGAATGATAAGAGCTCTCGTGAAGCCTCTTGAGGTTGTGTAAACAGGTTGTGTAAACCCAAAGCCAATCCTAGAGCAAGAGGAACTCAAAAAAGTATGAAAGAAGTCCAGTCTCTCTATAATCAGATCGAAGAGGAAAACACGGAGAATTACGTCATCTGGAATCTCGTTTCATGATGGACAGAGATTCTGATTCCTAAAAGAACTAGAGTTTAAGCAAAGGATGGATAGATTCGATTAGATCGTCAAAGTAAACACCGAGTGCAAGCGTGGCAGCTAGTGTCTAAAAGATAAGAAAGAACTGAGTTGTTAGAACATTCTGCCTTTATCAGTAACCCACCTATTCAATGAACAAAGACAGAAAGTATAGAAGACAGAAGTTACCACCACCTTTAGCTGTATATTGGGCAAAGGAAAGAGGAGAAACGTATGACTGTTTTAATCCCTAAAGCATGACTTCAGAGGTCATGCAGGGATCTGGAAGAGAAGCTAAACAGGAAGAGGGAAGAGCCATTTAAGAGAAGGGGTCAAGCTTGGGAATAAAGATTTTTAAAAAATGATAGAAACCAGCAGGGGTGTGGATGCGAAGAAACGATCACTCTTAGGGAGACTGGTGGGAGCATAAATAGGTATAACTTTTCTGGGAGACAATCTGGCCATGAGCATCAAGTGCTTGAAAAATGTTTCTTTCCTTGGACCAAGCAATTCCACTCCTAGAAGTTTTTAAGGTAGTTTTGCACTAACACATAGAGATGTACCTATAAGACATTCCATCAACCTCTGCATGTTTCCGTGAACAACTGGAAACGATCTTGAGGCACAACAGAATATGAGTTCAATAAATCACTGTGGATGAAATAGAGGCGATTTTAAACAGTGTTGTGTAAATTATAACGTAGATCGACACTGACTGACATGGAGAGGGTTGTTCATGATATTTTAAAATTTTAAAAACCAACCCCAGAGCAGCATGTGCGATAAGATCTTACTTTTGTAAAAATGAAAGGATATGCATGCCAATGTTAATAACTGTAATTTATGGGCAGTAGGCATTTTTGCTTATTTATTTCCTATTTCTCACGTTGAACACGGATGAAAAGGACAAAGGTCAGGAGAGACTCTGCTCTGCAACCCCCAATTCTGCTTTTCTAAGCCTGCATTTGGTGTGAATGAGGTGGGACACGGGATAACAGTCCTATACCCTATGCCAACTTTACCAAATAGTTTGACCTCACCAAAGCCCTGCATACAGATGCCTTCATATATATATATTTTTAGAGATATAAGCCTGTTTTTTTTTTAATTTTTTTAAATGTTTATTCATTTTTTGAGAGAGAGAGAGAAGGAGAGGGAGAGAGACAGAGCATGAGTGGGGAAGGAGCAGAGAGAGAGGGAGACACAGAATCCGACGCAGTTTCCAGGCTCTGAGCTGTCAGCACAGAGCCCGACGTGGGGCTCGAACCCACGAACTGTGAGATGATGACCTGAGCTGAAGTCAGACGCTTGACAGACTGAGCCACCCAGGCACCCCGATATGAGCCTGTTTTTATTCTGTGTGTGTCCCCAAGTTGTCCATAAGCCAACAGTGCCACTACAGGCCAAGCTCAAGCAGCAGAGGGAAGACGCTTACTACAACCATATAAACTCTCGCATTTTCCTCCACCCTAGAGAAACTTTGCGACTGATAAATTAGACTAGACACTTGTGGGTACAGGGATAGTACGTTTTCTTGGCCGTTTATTATTGAGCAAACCATGAATAACCACTTGATCATCTGCCATTGAAAAATGCTAAGCACTCCTGTTTCTGAGCCTTCTTCAGCAAGCAGTCTGACTGTCACACCCCTGCCCTGGCAAGGTCCTCGTTAAAGAGGGTGAAAAGATGGGGCGCCTTGGGGGCTTAGTAGGTTAAGCATCCGACTCCTGGTTTCAGCTCAGGTCACGATCTCCCAGTTTGCCGAGTTCGAGCTCTGTCCCGGCAGCGCAGAGCCTGCTTGGGATTCTCTCTCTGTCCCTCTCTCTCTGCCCTGCTCCCACTCACCCTGTGCCTCTCTCAAAATAAATAAATAATGTTTTGTTTTTTTTTTAAGTATAGAAGGATGGGGTGTTTGTAACATCACCCCATTCCATCACTAGTGTGTCCGGCTGGGGAGGTGAGATGGGAAACTTGATCCCTTGAGCTCTCCCCTTCTCCCCAGGGAACCACACGATGTAATAATATTCTCTTTCCACAGGTAACCTCAGGATGCAACTATACATCTTTTTTCCATGTAGAAGTAAATACTAGCTCCACTCATCCATGGGAACTGCCAGAGCTCAAAGAACTCCAAATGAAGAAAAGTTCACCCTGGCAGAAGGTTCTTTCAATTGCACTTGATGCCTGAGGTCAAAGTGGAACTTTCCCAAGAATCTGGGGAAAAAAAAAAAATGATTCTGAGCGTGAAAGACCAAAATCCTGAGTTGGATTGCCTGAAGCCTCGTCGATAGGTCATTGGTCTAGAACATGTCCGAAAAATGAAGCGATTCTGGAAAGCACGGACATGCCCCCTCTGTCGTCACTGCTAAAGAACGGCACTGTTTCACTCCAGATGCACATTTATTCATATATTTCTACACGCGCGTCATCTCCATAGACAAAAGGGCAAATACGTCTCAGGAGGATCTCCACACCTTCACCTTGTTCTGGCTCAAAAGTATTGGGATTCTTGAATGCCATCTATTTTCTCAGCTCCTTGTTTTTATCTTCCACAAAATCACATTCTCATGATGGTTGTTTTGCTTAACATTTTGTTCCTTTTCTACAACAATGCGATGAAGATATATAAAGTACTTAGCACGATGCTTGCCACATAGGAAGCAGTCAGTAAATGTCACTTAGAGGATTCTAGAACAGGCTACCTGCATTTGAATTCCAGCCCTGCCCTTCATTAGCGATTTGAAACTTTGGACAATTTTTATGACCTCTCTGTGCTCAGTCTCCATGTTACACATGGAGATAATAACTGTTTCACTTTTCAGGGGTGAATGAGTTACACATGCAAAGATTTAGACCCGTAGCTGCCATACAACAGCCATTTTCTATTATTTATTCCTTTCAAACCTGAATGTCAAGATCATTTATGTTTTTTTCTGCCTTGTGCCTTTTCGCTCTCTTATATATCCAAAGTCCTTATTTTGCTTTTACATGTGACCAAACTCTCTGTTGTTTGAAAGAAACCAAGATTTTACTTAATGAAATTTCAAACGATTAGTACTAATTTTTCTAATCTAGGAAAGCACTAAATGCCAGCAAGAAAAGAAAGGTAATTGATAATACAAGGATTGTATTATGACATTTAAAGAAGCAGTGTCCAGGGGGCGCCTGGGTGGCTCAGTCGGTTCAGCGTCCGACTTCAGCTCAGGTCACAATCTCGCGGTCTGTGCGTTCCAGCCCCGCGTCAGGCTCTGGGCTGATGGCTCAGAGCCTGGAGACTGCTTCCGATTCTGTGTCTCCCTCTCTGTCTGCCCCTCCCCCGTTCATGCTCTGTCTCTCTCTGTCTCAAAAATAAATAAACGTTAAAAATTTTAAAAAATAAATAAAGAAAGAAGCAGGTACCAAAATCCCAAACATGATCATGAATTTCTTAACTACCGTAGTCTTCCTCTGTGCACAGGAAGTCAGTGACGGTTACACTGCAATGAAGCCGAGTACAGGACACTTGCATGAAATTAAATTTTACTTTCTCCAGCTCAGAAAAATTCAGTGGCCGGGGCGCCTGGGTGACTCAGTCAGTTGAGCATCTGACTTCGGCTCGGGTCATGATCTTGCGACTTGCGGGTTCAAGCCCCCCATCAGGCTCTGTGCTAACAGCTCAGAGCCTGGATGGAGCCTGCTTCAGATTCTATGTCTCCCTCTCTCTCTGCCCCTCCTCCACTCACACCCTGTCTCTCTCAAAAATAAAGAAACATTAAAAAAAAAAAAGAAAAAAAAAAGAAAAATTCATTGGGGGGTCTTTCCCCCCACATCTCCCTGAGAGGTGCGCTCTAGAGAAACGTTTAACCGTAACAAGTCATACGATGACATCACACAATTATACTTTGAGCTCAGAATAAAACAAAGAGCCCTATAGGATAGGACTCCTCCAGTATGTGGATTTCCAACATATGGGAATTTAGGCTTCATCAGAGTACGGAAGAGGCGGGGCAATCGTGAGGGGTGGGCAGTGGTGGGCAGTCCCAGGTTCCTGTTTCGCTTTAGCCCTGCCCCTAAACTGGGCGACGGTGTTTGCCAGAAGCCACAGAATTTGGGAAGGGTGGAGAACACTCTTCTCCTACTGTCGGTTGGCCTGCTCTCTCTTTCTCAAGGTCAGTGTGGGTAGAACTGAGCTCCTCACAAATTTTAATATATCAGATTTGAATATTTCCAATTACCCCACAAACATTTTCAAGGGATAGTTTGTATCTTTATGAGTAGAAAGGGGAAAAAATAGGAACCCATGCTTCATATACTGATGGCCATATTTCAACAGCATCTTACTTTTGTAAGTTGATCTATTTTATTTTTTAATCTTTTTAAGTTTATCTTTTTTTGAGAGAGAGACGGGGGAGGGGCAGAAAGAGAGAAAGAGAGAACGAGAGAAAGAGAGGGAGAGGGAGAGAGAGGGAGAGAGGGAGAGAGGGAGGGAGGGAGGGAGAGAGAGGGAGGGAGGGAGAGAGAGAGAGAGAGAGAGAGAGAGAGAGAATCAAAAGCAAGCTCCAGGCTGTCAGCACAGAGCTTGATTCAGGGTTCAATCCCATGGGCCGTGAGATCATGACCTGAGGTGAAATCAAGAGCTGGACACAAAACTGACTGGGCCACCCAGGCACCTCCAAGTTGATCTATTTTTAAAAAATAGTGGGTAGGCACACAAGGGAAAACATTTTCTTTTCCAACTTCAAAATTGCAAAATGTCACCTGAGTGGTTTAAACACTAATCAGAATACAGAAAAGGTCGCCAATGCTACTACTGAAATGCCATTTTTTTTAAAAAGCAGGTAATTCCTTGCTTGCTTTTAAAGGAAATTATTAAGACTCAGGCATCAAAATGGTCCATGCCCAATTAAGAGTACAGTCTTGGGACGCCTGGGTGGCTCAGTCGGTTAGGCGTCTAACTTTGGCTCAGGTCATGATCTCACAGTTTGTGGGTTCGAGCCCCACATAGGGCTCTGTGCTGACAGCTCAGAGCCTGGAACCTGCTTCGGATTCCGTGTCTCCCTCTCTCTCTGCTCCTCCCCCACTCGTGCTGTCTCTGTCTCTCAGAAATAAAATACAACATTACAAAATTAAAAAAAAAAACAGAGTACAATCTTTAGAGTAGTTTATAATCCCAGCTCTGTTCTTGGCCTTGAAATTGTATGGCCTTGTGCAAACTACATCTCCGAGCTTCATTTTCCTTCCATATGAGATTTCATGTGAGTCTCCTAAGATTTCTGTGAGGATTTAATGATATAATCCCTCAAGCATATCACAGTTTCTGCGACACAGTAAGCGATCAACTAAAGGTGAGTTTTAATATGATATGAATACCACATATGTCCTTATTAATGAGCTCCTTTGAGCAGTAACTATAACTCTTCTGCCCAATACACAAATGCCTCAGAAGAGAAAACAACCCTCCTGAATAGGAATGTCCAATCCTTATTCTTACCCGAGGATTAGGGAACCTTTTCTACTTTATTTAACTTGAGTGAGGCACTTCTTGTTCAGAGTGCACTGCACATTCTGTTCCACTGAGCATGTCTGGTGATCTCAGCACGGGGACAGAAGACATACGGGCGAGGCCATCCGCCCCAAGCGGCTTTAGCCTGCCACTGTCATGGTCACACCCAGCCCAAAGTGGTCCCTGCGCGGGAAGTTCTCCAACTCCAGCTCTCTTTCCTGCCCCTTCTTCCTTAGTCTCTCAAAGGTGACAACGGAGACAATGGTGACAAAGATGGGAGCTGATGGCAATGACGATGAGGACAGCCACTGCGTAACATACGCCCTCAGCCAGGCCCTACGAGCACTCTGCCCCCATTATTTCACTCAGTCTTCCCAATGGTCGTAAAAAGTAGGTATCATGATTATCCCCCTTGACACAGAAAGAAACCAAAGCTTAGGGAGGTTAAACGACATGCCCACTGTCACACGGTTTATAGCAGCGAGCCGATCTGCAAGCACATGTGATTCCAGCCGGGCCACACCAACCCCGCTGCTGCTTTCAAGAGGGCTTTTAGGATGAGCGCAGGTCCTGCCGCTGCCCCCCCTGCCCCCGGAATTAACTCCTCCACACCCCACCGTTTCGAACATCTTTCTGTCCCAGTCACAATTTTCCTGACCTAACATTCACAGGGAGGGAGGGACCGTCGTGGCTAAGCGGTACCTTCATTGCTAACTTCAGCTGGATTCCCAAATTCTCCAAATGAATCGATTGCTCTTTCTGGCTTGCAACAGTCATGAAACCTAATCCAAAAAAAAAAAAAAAAAAATCCCACGGGGAGATCCCTGATCTACTTCATGCCTTTCAACTAGTACCTTTTGGCCTCCAACATTAATCTACAGTACATATTCACAATTAAATTCGTGTTAAAGGTGAAGAAATACTAAGGTAAGAGAAAGGACTTGCCCTCAGCCCTCCAGCAGGCAGAAACAAAATCGCAAGGAAGCCCGGTGACCCTCTAGAAGTCCTTACCGCCAGGTTATTCCGTACTTCTCATTCCTTGCTGTTCCACCTCTTGACACACTATGGGCACAAAAAAATGTCCTGTGGAACCACCCTTTCACCGGCTCCGCCGAGAGAAGAATAACAAGTCCCAGCGCCCGGGAATAATGAGCTGACCCTTCAGGACCAGTTTCGCCTTATCTTTGAACCAGACGGTCTGGATTTCTCAGGGCAGGACGAACATGGCCCCAACTACTTGTCAGAAGTTTTCCGGGGAGGAAAAACTGCAGTTAGGGCACCTCCGGTGAGAACTTTGAGCAGTAAGTGTGCTCGCATGTAGTTTGTGCCATTTTGGCCAGGAATTGTACGGTGAGTTGGATTCCTTGTCCTTAGTTCTTTGCCCGAGCGCTGTAAATGTAAAACTATCAGCCCCAGGCCATTCCTCTCTGTTTATTTAAACGGAGAATTTAAAAAATCACTTTTTCCACTTCAAGGCTCCCTCGGACCAGGGAATAAAAATAGCGATGTCCACAGGAGCCAAACTTCTTAGGGAGAAGTAAAAGCACAGGGCAAAGCGCCCTGCTCAGAACAACCAAAGCCCCAAAGCAGCTGCCCCCAGAGGCAAAACTCTCCTTTCAACCGCCTCGCCTCTTGCCCCGTCTCACCGCAGGCTCAAAGGAAGGCGCAGTTGACGAGGGAGTGGGCGGCGAGCCCCCCGAAGGGCTAACCCGGCGCCCTTCACCGCCCCCCCCCCCCGCGCCGCCGCGCCCCCGCGCGCGCGGCCACCTGTCAGAGGCCCCGAAGGCAGCGCGGGCGAGGCGGGGTTGGGGAGGTGGCCCGAGAGCTCGCTCGGGGAAGGGACGCTGGTGGCCCAGGATTGTCGGGAAGGAGCGGGCTGTCCCGCGCTCGGCTGCCCCACCGCGGCGGCCTCGGGGGGGCGCTCGGCGTGGGAGGGGGGCGGTCTCAGGTGCACCCCGCCGCGCCGCCCGCGGCGCTCGGCCGGCTGGCCGCGGGGCGCGCCTTACCTGTTGATCTTGAGCGCGAACGCGCGCCGCTCTGAGCCCGGCAGCGTGGCCATGGCTCGCGCGCGCCTCGTCGGCCTCTGGGGGCGCGGGGCGCGGACGGAGGGGGCCCGACGCGCCGCGGAGCCACTGCAGCGCACGCCGAGCGGGACGCGAGCCTCATCTGTCCGTCCGGGCTGCAGACTTCCGCATTTCCACCTTCGGCGCTGCAGTCACCGCGGGGGAGGGCCCAGCCTCGAGCGGCGGCGGCGGCGAGCCCAGCCACCCGGCGCCCGGCCCGGCGCGCAGGGAGCGGCGGGCGAGAGGGTGTGGACTCGCCGCGGAACTGCCCTCCGGATGCTCCGACCGACGGCGCGCTCCGGCGGGCGGGGGCCCTGACCTCGGGCAGGAGGGCACGCGGGCGGGGGGCCGGGCGACCGCTGAGCGAGGCGGGAAAGTCCGTCCGCCCGGAGCCGCGAAGCTGCCAGCGCGCGAGGGCAGGAGGGGGACCGCGCTGTCCGCCCGCCCCACGGGACCCACGCGAGGCCGGGAAACCAGCCCTGGGATTCTCCGCCCCGGGCCGTGTCCGGGGTCCACGCCAAGCCTGGGGGAAGGCAGGCTGGCAGACACACAACCCAGGATACAGGTCAACTTTTGCAAAAGATGTGTCCCGCATCCTTCCTGGGGCACCTGCTGTAAATAGAATGAATGCCTCCAAGGAGTAAACATTGTAAGTTACCCCCCAACATCCCCTTCAAGTTTTTTCTTTTCTTTATTTCTTTTTTTTTTTTTACAACATTAGGATAAAAGGTTTTTGTTTTTGTTTTTCTGGGAAAACGCCACAGGCGTCTTTGCTGAGTCAAGGATACGCGGCAACACACGGCAGGCCTGTTTATTTCAGTTTCACACTGAGAGGTTTGCTGAGAGGCTCGGCCCCAACTCAAGAAATATCAGAAAAGTCCCAATGCTCGCTACAGTGGGAAAGTACGCGTTTATTTCAAGTTACTGATTTGCTCTCGGTTTTGCTCTAATAGAGCGCTCTCTGAATAATGCCTCCGTTTGGCAATTTGTCCTTTAAAAAATACCAAAGCAAGGTTTTTTTTTGGTTCAAAGCTAGGCTACTGTCCGGTGTGGCTGTTGACCTTTGGAACTGATGGTTAGTCTGAATGGAGATGTCTTGACTGTGTAAAATGCACAGCGGATTTTGAAGATCATGTAGAAAAAATAATGCAAAATATCTTGTTAATGATTTTGTATGTTAGTTACATGTTAAAATGATAGTTTGGATATATTAGGTAAAGAAAATATTAAAATTAATTTCCCATTTGTTCTTCTTTATTTTTTTAATGTTTGTTTATTTTTGAGAGAGAGAGAGCATGAGCAGGGGAGGGCAGAGAGAAAGGGAGACACAAAATTCCAAGCAGGCTTCAGGCTCTTAGCTGTCGGCACAGGGCCCATCACTGGGCCCATCAACTCAGGAGCAGTCAGATCATGACCTGAGCCAAAGTCGGACGCTTAACTGACTGAACCACTATTTGCCCCTTTTTTTCCTTTTTTAAAATGTGGCTTGCATTAAAGGAAATTTAAATTATATACACAGCTCACATGTGAGGGTCACAATATTCTATTCCTGTGGGACGCTGCTGGTTTGTAGTTTGCAACCTAATAGTAAACACCGGAGGACTGAATTCAGTCTCTTCCTGATGGCCTTCCTTTCTCTGGTTTTGGCTGACTCTGTTACTTTAATAATTCTTCAGAGCTGGTTAGGTGACTTTTCCCTGCAAATATCAATGCCTTTAAGCACCTAAGACAAAGTTCTTAAAGTCCAGCATTATATAGACTATGAAAAAAGATCCAAATAAAAGAATGCTTTTTTGTAATGTGGAGTTTCTGACTTTCAGAAATCTAAGTTCATTTGCTGCACTGGGATTTATAAGCCAACATTTAGATAAAAAAAAAAAAAAAAAAAAAAAGCCAGGAGAACAATTCTGTGACTACTTCTCAAACTGGGAACAAATGGATGGTTTGTAGACAAATGTTTACAGTGGAGTCGTGAGTCTGCTCTGTTCCAAGTCAGCCTTTCATGGGGGCTACTATGAGTTTCTAAATGTTTGTGGCATGTGTACACTTTCATACAGAGCAAAAATGTGCCAATTTCCGTACAAACACAAATAAAATGTGATGAGAGTCTCTCACATTTCAGAATTTGCAGTCAAGGAAACTTTAAAATCATAAAATCTCCCATCTCACACCAAGACAGCTGAGTATGTGCACCTAATTATAAAGGTGAGGCAGGTGTTGTGGCCCATGCTGTCCATCCTCTGATGGCTAAAAATGACTCCAAATTTCCTTAACAGCATTTTAACAATTCACCGTGAATATGTTACCCACTAATTTACTGAAATGCCTATTTTAAAAATGTGTCTGCTGTTGGGTACATTCACAGGTCACCTGCAAACCCTAATGTGGGGCTCAAACTCACAAATTGTGATATCATGACCTGAGCTCAAATCAAGAGTCAGATGCTCAACCCACTGGAATTCGGATGCTTTCCACACCTCTGACCTCTCGTGGCTCGCCTTTGTCTCCGCATCTCTGTGTCATTTGATTTTGTTTCTCACCTTCGTAAAATTCCTCCCTTGACTTCTACGACAGACCTGATATCATAAATTGTCCTCTAATTTTCCCTACATCTTGTTACGTCTCCAGGAAGCCAACCTCTTTTTCTTTTTTACATTGCATCGTGCCTATTTTATTTAACAAATAGCCCTTTCCTTGTACCAGGACCTGTTCCAAGCCCTTTGCAAGTATTAATTATAGCCATTAAATTAAAACATTATCCCCACTTTGCACCTGGGAAAACTGAGGCTCAGCGAGGTTAAGCGACTTGCCCAAGATCACAAGCTAGTAAGGGATAAAGTCGTTTCCAATCCTAAATTAATGCATATCTCCCGGATACCTCCCCTTGGACATCTTCAAACTCCACAAATATAAAACGAAAATTCTCCGTCTCCTCCACCCGATTGTAAGCTGGCTATCCCTCCATAATCACTCGTTTTTATTGTCAGCCCTCACAAATCACTCACTTGAGTGGCCCTATTTCCCCATATGCCAGTTTTCGAGCTTTCGAGTCGTCTTGTGTGGGAAAAGCAGGAAATCTGCCTTCTGGCTCCAGCTTTTCACTAGCTGTGTGACCCAGAGCCCGTCCCCGCTGTTTGGCTGATGGAGCCCTCAGTCTTAGGATGACACCATCTCCTCGCCTCTCTCTGGACTCTGTCAATGTGTCAGCTCTCATTTCTTTCTCTTCTTTATCTTTAGGATCTAATCACCCACCAAGTCCTGTTAGTTATTCTTCATAAACCTCACTCCTATGTGACGTCATGGTCCTAGCCCCGCCCTCCTCAATTAATGCCTGGGTAACAGCAACGAGAAGGGTTTCATGGCCAGCCTGCCTCGAGCTTGTTTTTATTCCAATTGACCCTGACTGTGCGCTGTATTAATTTTACAAAGATACGGCTTTCGTCATGTTTTTCCGTGCTCAGTTAACTCTGGTGACTTCCCACAGCCCTACAACCAAGTGGGAGCTCTCCAAATGGTTTCTAGGCCCTCCTGGAGCCAACTGTAAACCTTACCTCTCTGTCAAAGTAAGGAAGACCTCCTTGACCCGAGGCTCCTGTGCTGATGTCATTCTCCCTGCCATCTCACCTGAAGTCACAGCCAGTCTCTTCTGATCCTTCAAAGTTTGAATGAAATTTACATCTTCCACCTCTACCCAAAGGAGTATGTCTTTCACTCTGATGGCACCTTGAACGAGCAAAAAAAATGTAGGTCATCACCAAAAAACACAACCTCGTGAAATGCAAGGGCCACAGGACTCCCAACAAAAGTGTGATCATTTGCACATCTCACTCTTTATTCCCCAAACCATTGAAGACCTCCATCAGATTTTGTTTAAATGTCACCTTCCCTGACTACCTATATTTAACTACTAAAACGCCCCCTTTCCTAGTCAGATACGTCCTAACTCTGTTTCCAACTTTTTCTCTATAGTGCTTATCACTGTCTGACATAACTTATTTACTTATGTGTATTTATTTATTTTGAAAGAGAGTGAGTGGGGCAGGGTGGGGGTACAGAGAGAGAGAGAGAGAGGGAATCCCAAGCAGGCTCTGTGCTGTCAGTGTAGAGCCCCACACAGCGCTGGATCTCGCAAAGTGTGAGATCATAACCTGAGCTGAAATCAAGAGTCCAATGCTCAACCAACTGAGCCCCCCAGGCACCCCTAATTTATTTATTTGTGTATATTATCTCTCATACTTCTAGCATATAATTCTGTAAGTGCTGAGATTTTTGTTGTATTCCCTGCTCAACCTCTGTTTCCTGGAATAATGCCTGACACATAGTAAGTGTTCAACAAGTACTCGAATAAAGGAATGAAGAGCTGACCCAGTATTGGACACAGAGCATCCATTCAATAAATATTTGTTAAAGTGAACTTGAGTTGGAGTTTCATGTGTCTTTCAGAAGGAAGTAAGCGTCTCTTTTATTCTCTTGAGTGTTTAAGCTGTGCCTTTGTGTGAACATCTTCCAGTCTGTTTTGCGTTTATTTCTTGGGTTGAGAAATGAACAGCATACAGATTACTACTAGCAAGTAGATATTTGTCTTGTTGTCTCATGATTGAAGACAGATAGAGAAAGATGTGTGTGCTGGCATTTAAAGCCAGCCGTAGCTCAGACACTAGAATTGGAGTTCCTAATTTTCTCTAGTTCATTCCTTATATTGTCACAAGAAATCCGTAAATGTGAAAAGAATAAAGAATAAGAAACTTTTCCCTTAATAATGATCATGGTGAGGGGCGCTTGGGTGGCTCAGTCGGTTGAGCGTCTGATTTCAGCTTGGGTCATGATCTCACAGTTCGTGTGTTCGGGCCCCGCATCTGGCTCTGTGCTGACAACTCAGAGCCTGGAACCTGCTTCAGATTCTGTGTCTCCCTCTCTCTGTCCCTCCCCTGCTCACATTCTGTCTCTCTCTCTCAAAAATAAATGACATTTAAAAAAATTTAATTTAGGATTTAGATCATATTCCAATGTACAATGCTATTTCATTTTCAATAGGAATATTTCATACCATAGCAGTTTTTTAACTAGAAGGACCTTGGATTAATTCATGAATTAATTAATTCTCTCACTATCATTTATGTGCCTTTTATTCAGTCGCCAAACATTTACCAGATGGTAACCATATGTCAGGCTCTGAACTAAGGGATACTAGGGGCAAAACAATGAACAATATTTGCTCCCTGACTTCGCAGAACTCATGGACTAGGAACGAGATGCGTTACAAAGGAAAATTAGAAGCTTGAGTTCCGGGTGACAATGCAGGATGGTTTTGCTGCACAAAACTCTTGCGAGTGAGGAAACACAGAGAGGAAGTGATTTATTATCGTGAAGAGGGTGTTGGCAGAGAGACTGACACTGAGGAACAATGACTTTACCGACCCATTGACATGGGAACTGGGTCTTAACCAGCAAGGAAGCATTTGCCAGGCAGAGAAACACGTTCAGGATATCCCAGGCACAGGGAGCACTGTGCACAAAACAGGGAGCCCAGAGATTCCACAGTCCATCCCAGGAATTAAAAGTACAATGGGAGGGGTGCCTGGGTGGCTCAGTTGGTTAAGCATCTGACTTTTGATCTCAGATCAGGTCTTGATCTCAGGATCCTGAGTATGAGGCCCTCCCAACCCCCACCCCACCCCACCTGGGGCACCACACTGGGTTGGAGCCTACCTAAAAAAAAAAGACAGTGGTGGGGCGCCTGGATGGCTCAGTCGGTTAAACATCTGACTTCGGCTCAGGTCATGATCTCACGGTTCATGAGTTCGAGCCCCACATCAAGCTCTGTGCTGACAGCTCAGAGCCTGGAGCCTGCTTCGGATTCTATGTCTCCTTCTTTCTCTGCCCCTCCCCAGTTCACACTCTGTCTCTCTTTCTCTCTCTCTCTCTCAAAAATAAATAAACATTAAAAATTGAACACACACACACACACACACACACACACACACTGGGAGCCCGAGGGGTGCGGAGTGAAGTGGTGAGAAAAGAAGCCGTGAAGGTGGGCAGGGCCTGAATACAATGATCCTGTCAAAGAATGCAGACTTGATCCTATCAAAGTGGTGGCTGTTTCTGTATCTAGGTCATTGCCTCTTGGGGGATGCCTCTTGCTACCTGGAGACCCACCATGAGGGTGGTCCCGCAGAGTATGGGCACAGCGTGATGAGGATAAGGCCCACTAGATCTGGCGTTGCCAACCCCACCTTCCTCAACCCGAGTCCACACACTGGACCCTGATGAAGAAATACACAGTTCTTCACCAAAGGATTTAGGCAATTTTCTCAGAGTCGTATGGCATAGAGAGAGGGAGGATTTATGGGGGACAGAAAGCCAAGACTGGTCCTCTGGTCTGGTTCCTTCTGCCTCTCATTGGAATGCTTCCCGCGGGGATGGTCACCGCCTCATTCCTGACCTCAGCTCTCTCCTTGACTTCCCTCACGCCCCTCCGTGCACCCATTTCCCTGTCAAACTACTCTCATCTCCCTAAAGAAAAGATCCACTACCTATCCCTTGGCTCGTTCTGCCTGGACAATTTTCCAAGCACCTACTGAAGTGTTGTACTTTCCACCTTGTGTCTGCTGTGTCTCCAGAGGGGAAGTTGGACTCTGATCCATGCTTGAATGGATGCAGCGGTAGGCTTCTATGCCAGCTGCGGTCGGCACTCGTCACATGGAAAATGTGGTTAACAGTGGTACCTCTTTCCAGAACTGTTATAGAGTAAATAATGTAAAACTCTTCTAGTAAGTGATGTCATGATTCCTGCTCTGACCATGATCTGAAATATCTATAGCAACAGGTCACTAAAGGTCCAAATAAAAAGTAGCTTAATCTCTAAGTGTATTGCCCAAGTGAACCAGAGGCAGGTGGTCTGAGCCTAGGACAGCAACTCCACAACGCCACCAAACACCCAATCCCCTTAGGACCTCGTGATCACAAGGTAGCTCCCATGACTCCGAGCACAGCGCTCTCTCTGTGTGAGGCGCTATCTTTCCCAGAAGTTGTCCAGGAAACCTGCCTTTAGAACCCATGGTCTAGACAGGAGTCTGGTTCTTCCCCTCAGCTGCAAGGGAGGCTGGGAAAAAATGCCTGGTGGCAGGAGTGAGTAATCATGTTTGGCTTAGCCTGCTCTGATTCGTTCTCCGGAGCTGCTAAAACCAAACAGGGACAAAGGGGAGAGTAGTTGTTGGGTAGGCAGTGAACGGAGTCTGCCATACTCAAGGCACTGAGAAGGTAAGTAAGATAGTGCACAGAAAGCATACTACGGTGCAGCCAGTATCCTCTCAGAGCATGGGGGCTGTGATTTGATTAGTCTTTGATATCTGTGCTGCTTTAAAGCCATATAAATAGTCTTTTACATGGTTACTATTATTTCTCATAACAGATTCCCAGAAGTGGAATTTATTAGAGCAAGAAAAAGTAAATTCTATGAAGAATATTACAGGAGCCATTGGCGAAGTCTGCGTCTTGACTGTGTATTTGATAACACCATTGTAATCAAAGTTACATTTTCTAAATTTGATACTTACACCGTGGTTGCATAAGAGCGTGTTGTAATTCTTAGGGGATACACACTCAAGTTTTTAGGGTAGAGCAGAACGGTATGATGTCTGCAACTAATTCTCAGATGCTCGTCAATGATGACGATGACAATGGTGGTATTAATAACATTAAAATAAGGTTATAAATAATAATGAAAATAAAACAGTTGGTCAGTCAAGAAGAAGATTATGCATAGATTCCTGCTCTGTACATCGGAAATCTTTTCAAAATGAAAGGTTAAAGATAAAAAAAAACAAAAAATTACAAACACGATTTTGACTTTGGTTAGTTTGTACCAGTTTACAAGCAATGTTTAAAAGACTTTCGTTTTGGGGGCACCTGGGCGGCTCAGTTGGTTAAATGTCTGACTTCGGCTCAGGTCGTGATCTCGTGGTTTGTGGGTTTGAGCCCTGCGTCGGGCTCTGTGCTGACAGCTCAGAGCCTGGAGCCTGCTTTAAAATCTGTATCTCCCTCTCTCTCTCTGCCCCTCCCCTGGCTTGTGTTCCCTCTCTCTCTCTCTCAAAATAAATAAATATTAAAAAAGAAAAAAAAATTTAAAGACTTTCATTTTACCTTCATTTATACTAGCATTTATTTTTAGCTTTTCCAAGTTTACTAGCCTAGAAATACATTTTAAAATGTTTTATTTGCATGCTTATTAGTTAGATGAGTTGGGTATTTTTCTCTGTTATTTTACTACATGGTTGTGTGTGCTATTTTACTACGTGTGTGTGGGCATGTGTGTATCTATTTATATCTTGTCCCACTTGTCTACTAAGATCTTAGCGTTGGGACGCCTGGGTGGCTCAGTCAGTGAAGCATCAGATGCTTGGTTTCAGCTCAGGTCATGATCTCATGGTTGGGGAGTTGGAGCCCCGCAAAGGGGCTGACAGCATGGAGCCTGCTTGAGAGTCTCTCTCTCCCTCTCTCTCGGACCCTCCCCCACTCGCTCTCTCTGTCTCTCTCTCAAAATAAAGAAACTTAAAAAAAAAATCTTAACATTTTTCTCATTGCTTGTATTCACCCTTTAAGAAATAGGTTTGCAAAGCAGAGTATTTCGCTTTAAGTAACTCTGGTCTCCATAAATATCTTCATCCATTTGGGGAAGAACTGAAACCGGACAGGTTTATAGAACATTTAGAAATTTTGTTGGCCCCTGACAAGCACCAGCATCAGACCAAAGCTTATGCAAATTTTTGAAAAGCTTTTTTTTTCCCATTTCGTTGATCTCCAATATCCTCCCAGTTGATTTCACTCCACCCATTCCCCCCCCTCAGCCCCCGTATCACCATAACAATTTAGGTACTATGACAAGCACTGGGACATTTTCAGAAGAGGGAAAAGCAGTCTGCGTGGTGGTTCTTAGGAGAGACTTGCCTGACCCAGTGTCCCCTGGTCCTTACACACATCTGACTGCGCACGGCCACAGACAAGAGGTTGTATCATGCCACAATTTGTGTGATCTCTGCGATTCTCATAACGGCATCACTATGTGGTGCTAAGACATAGAATAAGGATGTTAGATTCAGGTGACCTGACTGCCATGTCCCCAAACCTACGGCCCATCCCCAAGCAATCTGTGTCTTTTTTTTTTTTTGAACGTTTATTTATTACTGAGAGACAAAGAGAGACAGAGCATGAGCAGGGAAGAGGCAGTGAGAGAGAGGGAGACACAGAATCCGAAGCAGGCTCCAGGCTCTGAGCTGTCAGCACAGACCCCGACGCGGTGCCCGAACTCACAGACCGAGAGATCATGACCTGAGCCGAAGTCGGACTCCTAACCGCCTGAGCCACCCAGGCGCCCCAATCTGTGTCTTTTAAGACAGAAGTTCTCATGCTTTGGGAGTGTCAGAATTACGTAGAGAGCTAAGAACAAACACAGAGTCCCAAACCTATGGAAATAGGATGAAGCGTAGACCTCTATAAGTCTGCCAAGTTCTCCAGGTGATTCTGTTTCATACCAAAGTTTGAGAACCATTGTTTGCAAGCTGTCAAATAAAAGGAAACTATCCTTAAAAGTATAAGATTAAAAACTTGTATCAGCTGGAGGTTTAGCTTGGATTAAGTGGTGAGAGGAACCACTGGGCGCAATGGCAAATAAAATAACCTGTATGGGCAGGCACACCGTGAATTTAGGATCCTGAAACGGTTCTCTTTCTAGGCCTAGATCATGGTTCAGCAATCAGCTTTAAAAAAAAAAAAACACCTGAGTATACTAAAGTAAATGCCCATGTAACCCATACTGTGACCGTATGACTGGTGGATGGAGACAACACCCATCTTTTCTATGGTTTCCCTCTGCATTCAGTGGGGATAACCCTTGCCCATCCCCCATGGGAGTATGGCAGGTCCCATGACTTTTCTCTTTCTCCAAGGTACAAGTCCTTAAGCGCAAGCATAGTTTCAAGTCTGAGACCGGAAAGCTCCACCTTAACTATGATGACGAATCTTCCCCCAGCCGGAGTGGGCTTGGGGCCAGCAGCCTGCAGTGGTGAAGAGGGGGAAGAATGCATGGTCGGCTTCTTGTCTTCTCTTGGTGCCACTGCTCATTTCTTCTCCTCCTCCAGCTGGCCAGCCAGTTTCTGACCTCTTCGGGTTGAATGAATACTCAGATGTAAGAAAGCTCCAGTAATTCCCCTACTGGCTATGTACCCAATGAAAACAAAAACACGAATTCAATAAGATACATGCACCTCTATGTTTATTGAAGCATTATTTATAATAACCAAGATATGGCAGCAACCCAAGTGTCCATCGATAGACGAACAAAGAAGATGGGATATGTGCTATCTACAAGATATACATCCGGTGGAATGTTATTCAACTGGAAACAAGAATGAGATCTTGTCGTTTGTGACAACATGGATGGACCTGGAGGGCATTATGCTAAGTGAAATAAATCAGACAGAGAAAGGCAAATATAATATGATTTCACTTATACGTAAAATCTAAAAAATAACACGAAGAAACAAACGAACAAAGCGACTCTTAAATACAGCAAACAAACTGGGGGTTGCCAGAGGTAAGAGACGGTGGTGGGGAGCCTGGCAAAAAAAGTAGATGAAGAGGCTAAAGAGGCACAAACTTCCAGTTATAAAACCACCAATTACAGAGATGAAAAGTACAGCACAGGGGAAAGAGACAATAATCTTGCAGCCATGTTGCCTGGTGACTACACCGGGGCAGGGAGCATTGGGTAATGTATGGAACTGCCAATTCAATACGTTGCAGCCCTGAAACTCAGATAACATTGCCTGTCAACTATACCTAAACATTTTTGGGAAAAATGCTCTTAGAGAACTGCAGAACGGGTACTGTTAGAAGCTGGCTTTGCATTTTCTGTGCCTGACAGTTATCCCAAAGCTGCCTCTTTACGTGGGGTTTCTTAGGTCTTCTGGAAGATTTCCTGGAGATTTCCCTCCTATAGGTCATTTCACTTGTTTCATGCACCTGTGTTCCCACTGTTCTCTTGTGACTCGTTTGTGACCGCTTCCACTTTCCGGCCGTTAGTGTCCTCTGCTCTCCAAGCGACCCCATGACCAGGACGCTGAATGACCTTTAGCTGGATCTCTCCCCTGTGACCTACCATCTGATCCATTGAACGTGCTCATAAGTAATCCTGGCTGATCCCAACACAACCTTCACCTTGGTGGCCCGGGCCGCTTTCACCATCCTTGGTCAGGAGTCAGGCTGCATCCTTGAGTCTCCCTGATGCAGGAAAATTGTCATTTCAGACTCTCTGAGAGGTGTTGTAGAAGCCTGGGAAGGAAGTGGCAGTCCTTTCTCATTTCCATTCCACACCTGTAACCAGAAATGGAAGCTCTCCTCGGGAAAATCCTCTCCAGAATAATCTCTTCAAAACTCCTGTAGGATCGAAGAGCCCTGGAAATGGCTCTCGGGGTTTCCTGGGTAAATTCTGCATATGGTGATCTGGTTTTGGAATATCGTATTTGTTGCATGTGATCGTCCCGGCGAAACTTACGTTTTAACATTATTTTCCTATAGTTTTAGATATCCTGCCATAAGCCGCATTTAGGGAGGCCATAGTTCAGGACGATCTTTTTCCTAGATCAGGTGCTCTTGGAGACAGGAAGAGATGGTTGGAAAATGGTACAGTTGATGCTTTACTTTAGTAGACATTGTTTTCAATGTAGAATATACATGGAGAGGAGTACACGATGATGAGGGCCCAGCTCCATGAACTTAACAAAGTAAACACGCCCACGTAACAAGCACTCAGATCCAGATAGAGAACATTACCAGCTTCCAGAAGCCCCCTTTCCCATCTGAATTCTCCCAGAGTAATTAATATCCTAAATATAGGTCCAATTTTTTTCCTGCTTTTGAAGTTTATAGAAGTAGAATCTTTTTTGTCTAGGCAACATTATGTTTGGGAAATTCACTCCTATTTCTACCTTTATTTTTTTTAATTTTTTAATCTTTATTTATTTTTGAGAGAGAGACAGAGTGTGAGCAGGGGAGGAGCAGACAGAGAGGGAGACACAGAATCCGAACGAGGCAGGCTCCAGGCCCGGAGCTGTCAGCACAGAGCCCAACACGAGGCTGGAACTCACGAACCGTGAGATCACGACCTGAGCCAAAGTCGGACGCTCAACCGACTGAGCCACCCAGGTGCCCCTCCTATTTCTACCTTTAGTTGGAGATCATCCATCTCCTTACTGTGTGGCCGTGGTATGAATATACCTGGACGGTTAATATTTGATCAGTAAATCTCTTCGTTAAGGGTAGCTCAACATTGACCACATCCTCCCCAGACCTTCTCCAATTCCAGCCTGCATCCACAGAAGGACTCGAGTCACCCCAATGACTTGCCTTGGGTGTCAGGATAAAGCAGTTAAACTCCTGCAATCTTTTCAAAACCATTTACAAGGTTAGGATCTTTCAAGGAGAAGTTTATTATTTATTCCTATTCTTGACATTCTCTCCCATCCATCTGCCCTTTTCACTTGGGTGATTTAGGACCATAGAATGTTTGAACTGGATACAAACACATCTCCTGGGAAACATTTCGCAGAAATTCTGATAGCAGCTGTATGAGTTTCTGTTTCCTCCGAAATTAAGGTAAGAAGTTTTATCACATGAAAACTTGAAACAGTTCCATTCATAATAACACGTGAAGATCAAAAATAGTTCTTGGAGTTATTTCTTGCGTTGTACTTTGTAATTATGTAGTGAAAGTTTTTTCAATTAAAGTTAAAGGCTTCAGGGGCGCCGGGGTGGCTCAGGTCATGATCTCAGATTTGTGAGTTCCGGCCCCGCATCGGGCTCTGTGCTGACGGCTCAGAGCCTGGAGCCTCCTTCAGATTCTGTGTCTCCTCCTCTCTCTGCCCTTCCCCAGCTGGCGCTCTCTCTCTCACTGAAAAATAAATAAACACACACACACACAAATTTTTTTTAAAGTGAAAGGCTTCAGAGCATGATATATTTTTATCAAGGATAAGATGACTTTTGAGTTTATTTAAATAAAAATTCACATTTTAAAATTGTAGTGAAATTCAGTCAGTATTTTGAAAACCTGTCAGGGTTCACATCACGGATTAATGTCAACACTTCGGTTGAAAATGTTGAAGTGAAAATAGTGTCTATGCTCTGAATAATGAACGAAAAGCACTAAAGACTTGTGTTCATGAAATTCTGTTTGACAAATGTTAAAATATCATTAGAACATCATTTTAAATTAGACTTTTGTTTTCATTCAGACGGGGGTGTATACATAACTTTATTCATTATTTGTTCATTCAGCAAAATATCTAAGGAGCACCTGCTATGTATCAGGCATTGCATTAGGTCATAGACATGTCACAGGAATGAGGTGAATATTGCCACTGTCCTCGGGAGTCTGTAGTTTAGTGTAGTTGAGAGACAGATAAGTAAACTGTTTATGAACATGGTAACCACGGCTTGTACATGTGCTATAGGATTCTGTATGTGTAATAGGAGTACGTGAAAAGCACCAAATAAATCTTTGGTAGGTCATGAAATCCCCAAAGGAGTGATATACCTAAGGTAGGTGGCCAGATACAGGTTAGATAGGAAGGTAGTGTAGACATTCACAAAGACTGAAGCAGCTGGTTGCCATGAACTGTCGTAGGACATAGAGTATAAACATTGAATTGAAAAGGAGAGGTGAACATAATTACATCAGCTGGGGACATGAAAATAACCACTCAAAAAGCCCAGAAAGAAAGAATCATTAAGACAGCATAGTAGAGTAGAAATCAGTCAGGGGGTGCCTGGATAGCTCAGTCTGTTAAGTGTCTGACTTTTGGTTTTGGCTCAGGGCATCATCTCACGGTCGGTGAGTTTGAGCCCCACGTCAGGCTTTGTGCTCACAGCACAGAGCCTGCTTGGGATTCTCTCTACCTCCCTCTCTGCTCCCTACCTTCTCTCTAAAAATAAATAAATAAACAAACAAACAAACAAACATTAAAAACGAAAAAGAAATGGGTCAGGAGTCAGGCCAACTTGGATTCAAACCCTAGCTTCACCACTTAACAGACATGTGAAATTGAACAAATCCTTTAACTTTTCAGGGTGATTGTTTCCCACTGTATAAAATGGGAACAACAGCATGGGCACTGTAAGACATTACAGGAAATTATAGGGAGGATTAAATGAAATAATGACCATGAAAGTGTCTAACCCAGTTCCTAGCACATACTGAGCGCTCAAAATTTGGAGGCTTTCGGGGCGCCCAGGTGGCTCAGTCTGTTAAGCACCTGACTCTCAGTTTCAGCTCAAGTCATGGTCTCACGGTTTTATGAGTTCAAGCCCCCCATTGGGCTCTGTGCTGGCAGGGCAGAACCTGCCTGGGATTCTCTCTCTCCCCTCCCCTACTCACACAGTCTCTGTCTCTCTCAAAATAAATAAACTTAAAAAAAAATTTTTTTTTTTTAATTGGAGGCTTTGTTATTCTGGAAGAAAATCAGGAGTTGGGGGGAGGGTCAGTATTCAAAGACCAAAGCTAGGAAGATAAAAAGAGTTTTACAAGATCCGTTTGGCTAGAGTTAAAGCTACTAGCAATTAGTTTCCTTTTCCATTGACGAGTGAACCATAAAAGTGAATGAACTTGTGGTTGCTCAGATAAAAGAACGAGTCAGAGTAGTAATTTATGTTCCACGGACACAGTTGGCCAACGGGAAAATTATAAAGCAGGTCTGGTTGTTTTCAAACACTCCTGAGCGAGCTTTGAGTTCCCTTGGGAAGATGCAGAGTGGACTTCTGAGTAGGGAGATCAATTGGATATTCGTTCTTTACTTTGGTTTTCTTCTGAAACCTAATAAAATGACAGTAAAAGAATCATTATTTTCAGGCAGAAACCCACAGTGGAAATGATACTAAGAGGGAAGACAAAACAATAAGATTTAGTAATTTAGAAGCCGTACAGATAAGAGGTATCTTATTAAGTTTTTAAACGTTTATTTGTTTTTGAGAGACAGAGACAGACAGATCCTAGGCAGGGGAGGGGCAGAGAGGCAGGGAGACACAGAATCTGAAGCTGTCAGTGCAGAGCCTGACGCAGGGCTCGAACTCACGAACTGCGAGATCATGACCTGAGCTGAAGTCAGTCGCTTAACCAATTGAGCCACCCAGGCACCCCAAGAGGTGTCTTATGAGACCTGAGAAAGCTGACCCCTACACCTTTTTTCTGGAAAAAGCTAGGGAGTGCCTGGTTGTATCGCAGACCTCCCAAAAGGTGTGGGAATGTAACTACTTTTGGAAATGCGTATAAAGTGGCATTAAAAACGGGAAGTTTGGTTTGTGAGTGTTTAAGAAGCACTTAGATCGCTAGATGCCCTATCCAATACTGTAGAGCCAGGTGACTGCCCTCTCCCGGCCTCGCACAGACAGGATAAGGTCAACCGAGAGAATCACTTTCTAGGGAACACTTGGCACATTTGGAGACAGGATTCAACACTGTAAACAGAAGGATGGTGTTTTCTGTGAACGTTTATGGAAACATTGGTAACCAAGTAAAAGCTGAGCTCTTTTGCCTCCATTTTGATTCCAGAATGCTGGAGATTGGCATGTCGTCTGGGGTATCTGACCAAATGGAGAGGGAAGACACAGTGTTACTGCCATCAAGAGCACCATAATCAAATGGTCCAGGCAGAGCACCTGAAACTGAAGCCGGCAGTCAAGGAGGCTCACCCATGGGACCACAACTTCCCAGAAAGTTTTTCAGAACCTCACTGGTAACTTTGAACAGATAACCGAAAATTATCAGACATGTAAGGAAAACCACCAACACCAACAGTTTGCATTTGTGGATGCAAAATGAACAAATCTTTTGGAATCTCTAAAAAGACACAAAGAGTTTCATTCGAGCTCAAGTTGGGGGGACTGCCCGGGAAACTTGCTCTTCACAGGGAAGAAAGTGCTCAGGAGAGTGAAAAGTTTTACAGGGTTGTATGCTTTTTCACATTTTGTGAAAGGTCAGAAGGTTGTAAGTTAACATATAGGCAGGAATCGCAAGATTTAATGTCAAGGGGGTAGGGGCACTGATGGATGTCTTAAGGACAAGACGGTTTTCCTGTATGTACTTGTTTGCAAGGCAGACCTACGATGTCTGCTTGGCGGGCCATAAGGCACGCTTTTGGTTTAAACAAAGTTTATGTACGTCACACTGACTTAGAAAGAAATCTAGAAGGCCTTCCTTTATAAATCAGGCCTTTATGAGAGCTTTAGTGAGGGTTTTATTTTTTCTCATCAGGGTGGAAACAGGGGTGCCTGCGTGGCTTGGTCAGTTAAGCATCTGACTTCGGCTCATGATATGAGTTCGAGCCCCACTTGGGGTGAACATGAGCCCCGGGTGAGCCCCGCTTCTCGCTTTCCCTCTCCCCCTATCTCCCTCTCTCTCTTTCTGCCCTTCACTCACATGTACCCTCTCTCTCAAAAAAAAAAAAAAAAAAGGGGGGAGGCCAAAACAAACAAACAAACAAAAGCAACTTGGAAGAAAGCAAGACTCTAATGGGATCAGAAAAGTATTAGTAATATGCACAGAAGGAGAAGGGTGATTTTGTACCCAGGAAACAAGAACATTATGTAATTTTTAAAAGAACTATTCATAGAATTAAAGGGGGCTTTGGGAAATTGAAAATATGTATGACGGCAGAATTAAAAAAAATTCATAGAGGAGTTCCTGAGTGGCTCAGTCGTTAAGCATCTCTTAGTTTTGGCTCAGGTCATGATCTCGAAGTTCACGCATGGGTTCGAGCCTTGCATCAGGCTCTGCATTGACAGTGCAGAGCCTGCTTGGAACTCTCTCTCTCTCTCTCTCTCTCTCTCTCTCTCTCTGTCCCTCCCCTGCTCAAGTTCTCTCTTTCTCAAAATACATGAATAAACTTTAAAAAAATTTCAGAGAAAGTTTGCATGATAAAGTTGAGCAAACCTCCCAGAAAGTAGAGCAAAAAGAAAGAAATGGAAAAAAGAGTTGGAAAAAAGAAGAGAAAAGAAAAGAAAAGAAAAGAAAAGAAAAGAAAAGAAAAGAAAAGAAAAGAAAATTAGAGGACCAGAATAAGAAGTTCAGTAGCTGCATGAGAGAAGTTCCATAATGAGAGACAGAGAAAACCAAAGGAAGGAAACTGTCAACAAAATAATTCCAGAGAGAGAACATGAGTTTGCAGATTGTAAGAGCTACTGAGTGTCCGGATAATAGATGAAATTAGACCTACTCCAAGGTACATCATTGTGCAATTTCCAAACACTGTGCATTCGTTTGCTGGGGCTTCAGGCAACATACCACAGAGTGGGTGGCTTAAATGACAGAAGTTCGTCATCTCACAGTTTTAGAGGCTGGAAGTCCAAGATCAAGGTGTTATGGACCCCAGGATAGATTGTTTAAGAAGGTGAAATTAAAAGAATGCCTTATCTATCTGAACATATGAAAAGGACATTTAGACACGTGTATGAGACTTTGAGGTGAATTAGTGATAAGAAGGCAAGAGGGAGGAAACAAAACTACAAAAACAGAAACAAGAAAAGTATTAACTTCAGGGAAAATGAAAAGTCGAGTAGGAAAAAAAAAATACAGGACATCATGAGGTTCCACTGTGAATACCATTCACACATTTCTCATCATGTTAAAATAAATATTAATCTAACCAAGACAAATATGACGAAGTGTGGGGAGATAAGAAACAGTGGTGCATATTTGGTGTGCTCTGTGTAGGTGAGGTCAGAAAAAGAGTTCATTTTTCCCGTGTACAAATCTGTGATTATGTCCAAAAAAGTCATTAATCTGCCCCCTTAAGCTTAGTGAGAGTTGGTTGTGGCTCAGTTAGAAACCAAAAACAACACCAACAAGCGTGACTCAGGTTTAAACCTAAGTTAGCATAGGGGCGCCTGGGTGGCTCAGTCGGTTAAGTGGCCGACTTCGGCTCGGGTCATGATCTCGTGGTCCGTGAGTTCGAGCCCCGCGTCGGGCTCTGCGCTGACAGCTCAGAGCCTGGAGCCTGTTTCAGATTCTGTGTTTCCCTCTCTCTGACCCTCCCCTGTTCATGCTCTATCTCTCCCTGTCTCAAAACAAAACAAAAAAAAAAAAATTTAAACCTAAGATAGCAAACGCAAATGCCCAATGGGGTTAGGCAAAGAGCTTCACCAAGTGATTTAGACTTGGTAAGATTGGATAGGGAATTAATGGGGACACAGCAAACCGAAGGACACGGGTTCTGTTCTTCACGTGGACTACCCTTATTTAGCTCCAGTTATAAAAACATGTATGTATCACAGGGGCATCTGGGTGGCTCCGTCCGTTAAGCGTGTGACTTTGGCTCAGGTCACGATCTCATGGTTTGTGAGTTCGACCCTTGCATCAGTCTCTGTGCTGACAGCTCAGAGCTCGGAGCCTGCTTCAGATTCTGGGTCTCCCTCTCTCTCTGAGCCTCCCTCACTCATGCTCTTTCTCTCTCTCTCTCAATAATAAATCAAGAGAGAGAGAGAGAGAGAGAGAGAGAGAGAGAAACCAGATAGGTAAGTTCTCAGAAATGTAAATGTCCTGATTTTAAAAACACCACTTTATGAAAAAACTTAGCTGTGGGCTATATTTGGCCTATATACTGCCAGTGAAACCGACGAAGCTTTTTTATCCTCTCCTGGAGGGTGTGGGAGAGACCTAATATCCCTGAAATTATATTGCATTAGATTAGTAAAATTGGTTCTGGATGAAAATAATTTTAAACAGCAAACCAAGGAGCAAAAACCTATAAAACTAACAAGCCAGAACAAAACAAAACAAAGAAACAAAGCCTCTGGACCTTAACATTTTTCCAAGGCACATTGATGTGATAAAATCAGAATTGCCAAGTGTTTATAAGATATCAAAGATTATGCCTTTGACTTCACATATTCAGAGAGATAATTTAATTGGGATGACTTTTACAAACTTACCGGAGATCTAAACAACAGGATCATTTAGGTCCTGCTGATATGTAGAATATCCAAAGTCCATTTTTAGTCTGATGTCAGTAAATGACTCATTATTTCTCTTGACTTCCAGGCTGATCAGCATGCTGTGTCAAATACCAAACAATGTGTTAGACTTAAGTGTCTATGTCTGTTAATGTGCAGATGAACAAGGGTAAAAATCAAGCAAATAAATGAGAAAAAATTACTGTATTGTACAAATGAGGACAGAAAGTAGATTAATGGTTGCCTGGGGCCCAAGGTAGAGAGAAGGCAATTTGGGGGATGATAGGAGTGTTCTAAAACCAGATTGTCGTGATTGCTGCACAACTGTATAAATGAATTAAAATTCTCGAATTATGCACTTAACATGGGTGAATTTTATGCTAGGGAAATTCTATCTTAATAAAGCTGTAATTTTAAAAAATAATAAAGGATGATAAAATCAGTGGGCTAAAATATGATGAAAAAGAAGATATTTACATAATCTCAAAGTGTCTCCCCCCCTAGATACTTATTAACTACAATGTGGAAAATAGTAACTTTATGGTGGAGAAACCTGGCAGACAACATTTAAACCAAGTGATCAAAGTTAACATCACCAGTAAAGGGATGTATGGATATCACGTAACTCCCGAAGGGAGGCACAGGGGGGTAACATCAACTTGTGATAGTCTAGCCAAAAATGCACACCTGAATTTAATCCTGAGTAAGCGTAAGACAAACCAGAGTTGAGGGAAATCTACAAAATAACTGACCAAGTACTCTTTGAATGTGTCAAAGTCACGAAAGAGAACAATGCCCGTGAACATTAAAGAGATGTAGGGGCGCCTGGCTGGCTCAGTCAGTGAGGCATGGCGACCCTTAGTCTTGGGGTTGTGACTTGGAGCCCCATGCTGGGTGTAGAGATGACTTAAAAACGTAAAATCTTAAAAAAAATTAAAAATTAAAAATAAAGAGATGAGATAACCAAGTGTAATGTGAGATCCTGTATTGGATTCTGGTCCAGAAACTGGATGCCAGTGGGGCAACCAGCAAAACTTGCTTAATGTCTGTCTGCACATTGGCTAATAGCATCGGGTTGGGGTTAATCTTCTGCTTTTGATAATTGCACCTAAAAAAAAAATTTTTTTTTTAAAGACAGATTATAGGTCACAACGATATTTCATGCAAAACTTGGCAAGACAGAACCTTATGGATTCCAGAGTTTCTAGAATTCAAAGCACTACTTTAGTTATTCTATTGCTGAGTAAAGATAATAAAGTGAACGTTGACATTCTGGGGGCCACAGAAGCACAATGCACAAAGAGCACTGGCCAGGGAGGGCATAGGTGTGTGCGTGCTCTGTTTCTTTTATAATTTATTAATTTTTCTCGTCAATGTTTACTGAAAAAGAGCAAATAGCTCTCCAGGCAAGTCGATTGTTAACTTCAAAGTTATTTAATCTCCCAGAATATAACCTTTAATTTTAAAGCATGTCACGACCTTACAAACATGTTGGTTAAAGGAAATCTTAGTTGTTCATTAAATCTATGGAATATATATATTACAGGGTATTAAATGTTTTCAAGCAAACTGTACATGAATTTACCACTCTTGTGATGAAAAAAATCCACGATCTTTTAGTGTAGTTTCTCTTATTAACCAGAATGCTCCATTCACTCTTTTTGTCCAACTTTTTCCTGGAGGCTATTCAAAATAAAGGTGCTTCAGGGCACCTGCGTGGCTCAGACGGTTAAGCATCCAACTTTGGCTCAGGCCATGATCTTGTGTTTCGTGAGTTCGAGCCCCACATTGGGTTCTGTGCTGACAACTCAGAGCCTGGAGCCTGCTTTGGATTCTGTCTCCTCTCTCTGCCCTTCCCCTGCTTGTGCTCTGTCACTCTCTCTCTCTCTCTCTCAAAAGTAAATAAACATTAAAAATAAATAAATAAATAAATAAATAAAGGTGCTTCTAGCAATTTCATATGTAAGCACAATGCAAAGCCTTACCCTGCCATCATATTCCGACATATGAATGAGCCAAATTTATTTAGCTACTCCCCTACACATGGAAAGTTAGGATGTTTCCAACATTTTACCTTTAGAACAATAACGCTGGGAATGTCATAAATGTCTGCATGTGTATATACACAGAATAAATTCCTCTTAGTAGAATTTCTAGGTCAAAAGGTATATGCAATTAATATTTTGATAGATATTTTACAATTTCTCTTTCCCAAAAAGGCTGTTGATACATATCTAATTTATTTTAAAAAGTTTAATTTTCATATAAAAAAAATCATAGATGCCTTTTGTAGCCAGGAATATGATACTAAGGTGTATTTAAAAAAATAAAAGGTGGGGCGCCTGGGGGGCCCAGTCGGCTAAGCGTCCGACTTCAGCTCAGGTCATGATCTCGCGGTCCGTGAATTTGAGCCCCACGTCGGGCTCTGTGCTGACCGCTCAGAGCCTGGAGCCTGTTTCGGATTCTGTGTCTCCCTCTCTCTCTGACCCTCCCCCGTTAATGCTCTGTCTCTCTCTGTCTCAAAAATAAATAAACGTTAAAAAAATTTTTTTTTAAATAAAAAAGTAAAAGGTAACCATCTCTCCTTTATCCCATTGCCCATCGTACACATACACGTCGACAGTTAATCCTTGACCAGCACAAGTTGGCGTCGTAAATGTATTTTCTCTCATGCTTTTATTAATACAATTTTCTTTTCTCTAGCTTATTTTATTGTAAGAATAAGGTATATAATAAAAATTTGTGTTAATTGACTTTTTATGTTTTTGGTAAGGCTGCTGGCCAACAGTGGGCTACCCGTAATTAAGCTTTGGGGGAGTTGACATTTATCTGTAGATTTTCGATAGCATGAGGTTGAAAATCCCCACGTGTTTCAAGGGTCAACTGTATATTCAAATATATTTAATTTTATCTAAACAGGATTATATTGTGAATGCATTTAAAACAATTTTTGTGTATTTTATACGTACTATTTTTAAAGTTTTTTTTTTTTCTTTCGGGATAGAGAGCTTCTCCTTCCTCTTTATGTCTGCCACCCAGATTACCTTCCCTATTTCGTCTTCCTCAAAGACAAACCCCGTTAACAAGTTGTATTCTAATAATTATACATTGTTACATAAATATCACTTGTATATATACTTTGTGCTTATCAGTGCTTAAGGAAATGTGCCAAAGCTGAACTTCTCCTGCCATTATCATTGCCAGCTTCTGGGAGTTAGAACATTTCATAAAGAAAAATGGATGAGGTTAAAAGAACCATCAAGCCATAAAAGTATACAGTAAAATATTCTGTCTGCTAATACTTTCCAGAAGTGTTGCTCTAGGCTTTGAAGAGGTGAGTTATAACTCAAGCACGAAACAGCACGGTGATCAAGACCCAGTATGTAAACTCATCTTTCTGCAAACAGCAGCTCAGACATGAATTTAAGCCATGTATTGTACACTGTTGCCCAAAACTCACAAACCACAATTAAATTATAAAAGTGCATATGTAAAGTTATGCGTAGTGAACACACAGTGCAAAACCTGAGCTTGTTATAAAATAAATGCAGTATGTGCGTAGAACCACATTAATTGTAAGTAACCCAGAACTGTGGACCAGAAATTATGAATTTAAAACTTAATATTGCATAAAAGGATAAATGAAACTAATTTAGTAAGAGAAGCTAACAACTTTCAAATACCAAACCGGAATGGGAATAAAGTTTATTATTACACGTACAAGCTTCAGCTTATCAGAATACTTTCCCATATTTCTTGCCAATCTGTTGAGTTTACTTTTGAGCGTCTTTTAGGGAGGAGTCTAAGCAATCTACGGGACCTTTACAAAGATAGGGTGAAAGAGTTACATCTCTCTTAAGGAATACCATGAATGGTTAAAAATGAGTGGTGTAGTTCTTTTTTAATTTTTTTTTCAACGTTTTTATTTATTTTTGGGACAGAGAGAGACAGAGCATGAATGGGGGAGGGGCAGAGAGAGAGGGAGACACAGAATCGGAAACAGGCTCCAGGCTCCGAGCCATCAGCCCAAAGCCTGACGCGGGGCTCGAACTCACAGACCGCGAGATTGTGACCTGGCTGAAATCGGACGCTCAACCGACTGCACCACCCAGGCGTCCCTGAGTGGTGTAGTTCTAACTCTAGTGAGAAGGAAAAATGATCAGTGCGTATTAAGAGAGCACGTTCCATAATAAAGCCCATATGTATGTTCCCAGCTATATTAAAAACAAAAATCACGTATGTATATAGGTGCACAGAACGATGCCATGACACTGGCAGAGATGGTACTAACCAGAAAAAAACCCAAAAAATCTGGACCAGTGTCGTCTATTGCTCACTGAGGTTGTATAACATCAGTGAAGGGGGTTGAGGCTTTGGGGAGTGGCAGAGATTTCCACTGTCTCCCTTAGATGCTCCTGTACTCTTTGAATTGTTTTCTAATTAGAATACATTCGGCCTTTATTCATATGATTTTAAAGACAAACAAATAAAACCCTCTCTTGGGGAGGATTCGTTTCAGTGGCAAACACAGAAATCTAAACAACATGCAAAATCATTTCCCTCTCCTGCCGCCCTGCTCAGCCCAGCTCTCAGCCTGCAGGTTGCTTCTGAGTCCCCGCTCCCCCACCTGTAGGGCATGGGAACCAAGGAGCGCTTCAGGCATCACTGTGGCATCCCAGGCGGGCAGATGAAGGAAGGAACGAAGGCCACTACATTCTGCAAAACTGCCCCCATGGCCCTTCTGCAGTCTATTAGCCAGAACTCTGTTACGCGGCCATACCCAGCTATAAGGCAGACTGGAAACTGTAGTCTTTATCCTGGAGGCCATGTACCTCGCTTAAAAATCAGGATTCTGGGGGCACCTGGGTGGCTAAGTCGGTGAGGCGTCTGACTCTTGGTTTTGGCTCAGGTCATGGGCTCATGGTTCATGAATTCGAGCTCTCTGTCGGGCTCTGCGCTGACAATGTGTAGCCTGCTTGGGATTCTCTCTCTTGCCCTCTCTCTCTGTCATTCCCCAGTTTGTGCTCTCTCCCTCTGTCTCAAAATAAATAAATGAGATTTAAAAAAAAAAATCAGGATTCTGGGGCACCTGGGTGGCTCAGTTGGTTGAGTGTCCAACTTTGGCTCAGACCATGATCTCACGGTTAGTGGGTTCTGTGTCTCCCTCTCTCTCTGCCCCTCCCTGGCTTACACTCTGTCTCTCTCTTCCTCTCAAAAATAAATAAACATTAAAAAAATTAAAACTAAATTAAATTAAATTAAAATCAGGATTCTGCTATTATTAAATAAGGGGGAAAATGTTGGGTGATGCAAACACCTAATTCAGGGAATTTCAAATTATTATGCATATAAGTTTGGAAGGATCACTAAAATAAAGGTCGCTTGTAGAAGGAGTAAGTGTGCTGAAGGATGTTGGTATGAAGGAAGTTCCCTAAAAAAAGAATATGTGGGGGTGCCTGGGTGGCTCAGTTTGTTAAATTTCTGACTTCGGCTCAGGTCATGATCTCATGGTTTGTGAGTTTGAGCCCTGCATCGGGCTCTGTGCTGACAGCTCAGAGCCTGGAGCCTGCTTCCTCCCCCAGCTTGTGCTCTGTCTCTGTCTCTGTCTCTGTCTCTCTCTCAAGAATAAATAAACATTAAAAACGTTAAAGGGACGTCTGGGTGGCTCATTTGGTTAAGTGTCTGACTTTGGCTTAGGTAGTGTTCTCACGGTTTGTGAGTTCAAGCCCAGCGTCAGGCTCTGTGCTGACAGTTCAGAGCCCGGAGCCTGCTTCGGAGTCTGTGTCTCCTCTCTCTGCCCCTCTCCCACTCACGCTCTGTCTCACTCTGTCTCTCAAAAATAAATAAATGTAATTAAAAAATTTTTTTAATTAAAAAAAAAAAAGACCATGTGGCTGAGATGTATGTATGGAGGTGGCTGGGGGGCTTGAAAATCTGTGCTGCCATGTATTTGGAGCCGTCTACACGGGTACTCAAGGCCAGAACAACAACATTACCATAATAGGAGGAAAGTAAATCAATCTAAAAAGAATTCATGAATCTTTCTCGTAAGTGACTTCAGGGTGCCTGAGAGGCGGAGCCACAGGACTCAGAAGACACTAGCTTGATGCTGGGAAGACCTAGGATATTAGTTTAGGTTTCCTGAACTATTACAGCACAATCATTGCACGGCTTTTTTTTCTTTCTTCTTTCTTTTTTCTTTTTTTGTTTTTAGTTTTGCTCGACATCCACTCCTTGCCTGGTAGTATATTTTGGACAGAACAGTGCACTGCCCAAGTTGACCAGCCAGCAGGCTTTGAATAATGTTTTCTTGTGTGTGAGTGTGAAACTGATTTATAAGTGACTAGGCTGTAATTATGCCTTATTAACAGTATGGTTTAATAGCCGAAGACAATGAATTCAAGTAATATTACTGACAACCTTTGAAATGAAAGTCATACTCTCTAAAAACACCAAAATGTACCTATTTCACTTGCCAGCCGCTCTCAGCCTTCTGGGAAAAGAATATGATTTCATGACCTGACAAGAGTTTTATGTCTAAACAGAGGGCTATATGATATTTGAATATTGATATTCTATCCTAACTAAAGGGGTCACAAGAATAAAAGCCCCTGACTTCTGGCCTTTCAGAAATGTTCCCACTATGTCCATGTGCACCTAGTGAAAAACAGCAGATAAATTGATAAATATTAAATGGTTAAGAAATATTTTATGTGTTCGTTGTTTGTTTACCAACCACAGCTAGGTAAGAGGAACTGGGTTCATTTTGAAACCCGAAGTTTCCTTTCCTCTAAACCAATAGCTATTGCTGGCCATTACTGTGTTCTTCGCTTTGCAGGAAGTTGCAAAATGAGAGAAGAAAAAAAAAGAAAAAGAAAAAAAGAAAAGCAAAACCAAGCTGGCATTATTTTTAGCTTTCCTCTGATTTCCTCTGATATGGCAACTCTCGTAACTGTTCAAAGGAGTTAAAATGAGGCAAAGCAGGGAGCAGGTTGCTGTGCGAAAGGACTCAAGGCAGGGTTATTTCCATGAAGCTGCCCGGCTCCAATGCAAGAGGGCTCCTACCGTTAAGCAGACTCAGGTGCTGCCTAAATCGGGTCCCTCTGAGACCAGGTATCAGTTTCCTTGGAGAGACAGTTGAAGCTTCTCCGCTTCTGACGTTCCTCTGAATATTAATATGGTGGTAACAGCGACATCTAGCTCTTGGAGGGCAAGGGTTTCTTGCAATGGTGAATGATTTCTAAACCCAGCTTAAAATAGCAAGCGTGCTATAAAAAAATAGTAGTAAAGAAATAAAGAAATAACAAGGATGACCTATTTTGGCAAAATTTCACTGAATACAGTTTAACAAGGCAGTACCTATTGGCTTCGATCTGTAGTTGGTGTATGGCTCACTGCCTCTCTCTGTACTGTCTGCAAACTCAGAATGAAAGAACAGTATTTCATACGAAATAGTATTTCGTGACATATGAAAATCAGGTCAAGTTCACATTTCAAGATTTGCAGAAGTTCGTTCTCTCTTATTAAGTACCTACATAATATCCTTGAATTTGGCTGTTGGCCTGTAAAACTTAAAATATTTACTACCTGGCCCTTTACAGAAGAAGTTTGAAGATCCTGGTTTAGGAGAGCATGTAATTGAGTGTCAGGCAAATCTGGATTGAGCCCCAGGGCTGCCATTTACTAATTGTATGACCTGGAGCAAGATATTTAACTTTTCTACAGCTTAGTTTCCTTGTCTATCAATGAGCATATGAATACTATTTATCCTGCCAAGTTAAATGAGATAATGCATTTAATGTGCATACACAATGGCTATCAGATGGTTAGGGATCCACACATTGCTATTATTGTCATCGCTGTTTTACGACAAAGCTACTGAAAACTAAGAAAAATTGTAAAATCGAGGAAATTTTAAAGTTACATTAGAAGATGTACTAGATTCTACAATATTATACTTAGGATTTCTTCTTTTTTTTCGCTTATTTTATTATTTAAAAAAATTTTTTTAATGTTTATTTATTCTTGAGATGGAGAGAGACAGAGCATGAATGGGGGAGGGTCAGAGAGAGATGGAGACACAGAATCTGAAGCAGGCTCCAGGCTCTGAGCTGTCAGCACAGAGCCCGACGTGGGGCCCGAACTCACTGACTGTGAGATCATGACCTGAGCTGATGTCGGACGCTCAACCGGTTGAGCCACCCAGGCGCCCCTTTTTTTTGCTTATTTTAAAAGGCATTTGGGATTAAATAACAAAAACAAAGCCTCACTCATAATAGAATGTATAAAAGCGGTAAGTCCTGAAGTAAAGACAGTCTCACATGTAGGGAGAGCTGAGATCGCAAGCCATATATCTGAATATATCAAAACTCTCACCTCTTCAGATAGGTGCTTGTTAAATTTTGAAAAGTTAATAAAGTAGTGAGATTGAGGTCCATGTTGGGTTCTGCACTGACTGCACGGAACCTGCTTGGGAGCCTCTCTCTGCACCTCCCCCGTTCACGAGCACATGCTCTCTCTCGAAAACCAAGTAAATTGAAATAATAATAATAATAATAGCATCTTTATTGAAATAAAACTCAAAAACCATACCATACGCCTATTTAAAGTATACAATTCAATTTTTTTTTGTATTTTCAGAGTTGTGCTACCTACCATCACTGCAATTAATTTGAGAACATTTTCATCACTCCCAAAATGTCCAGATTGGCAGTCACTTCCCTCAGCCCCCCTAGACCCTGGTAACAACTAATCTACTGTTTCGATAGACTGGCTTACTCTGCACATCTCACATAAATGGAATCATAAAATACGTGTTTTTTGAATGCCTTCTTTCACTTAGCACAATGCTTTTTCCATCTCATAGCAGGTACTTCCTTCCTGTTCATTGTGAGATAATTTTTCACTCTATGGATACACCACGTTTTTTTTTTTTATTCATTCATCCAGTGATAAACAGTTGGGATGTCTTTAACCTTTGACCATTGTACTGTGTAGAACTCTCTTTGCTCTGACCAAGGCTATATACTGTTACAGCAGTATTTGCCAGTCACCTTGACTGAGCTGGCCTTGTTGGGGACAGGTTACTCTTGGTGAGATAAGCAATGTTAGTATAACGTTCTGTCAGAGTCCTATACGGGGAGTCTGTAAGAACATATGTGAGAAATGTGGAAGGGACGGTCAGGGCTGTAACAGCTTCTGTTCAGGCAATAATGCAGTGCTGAAGGGTCACTGAATGCAGTTCGTAGAGCAAAACCTGGAAATAATTGAGAAGAGATGAATGAATGAATTGCCATATAGTCACATATAGATCACCCCGGGGAGATTACATACCGAACGATACAATTTTTATGAAGTTCCAAGACAAACAAAAATTAAACAACATATTGTCTATGTACCTATATATGTGATAAAACTGAAAAGAAAGGAGGGAATGATCAGTCACCCCAAATCAACTCACGCCCATGGTTACTACCTTAGGGAAGAGGGCAGAGTGTTGGAATAGAATACTGGCCCCATATAGGTAGCTGTAACTTATTGGTAATGTTCCCCGGCTAGGGATGAAATCAAAGGAGTTCATTATAAACATATAACTATAAAAGAGGGCTAGCCATGGATTAATGATGAGAATGTCGTGAATCAAAGAATATGATAAATGAACACAGGTTACCCGAGTCCAAATAAAAAATGAGAAAGAAAAATAAATAAAAGCAGTGCACGTACATTGTAAAACTTGGGATGCACGTGTAAAATATGTAATTATAAAAAAGAAAACGTTTCACTAGTTATTCCTTCAGGTAGAAAAATTACCATTAAGATAGTAGGAGTATAGCTTCTCGTTCTTCCCTCTATGAATTAAAGTTTTTTAATGACACCAAAAAAATGTCAAGTTGACAAAGTCTCTTCTCTACGGGGGCTGTTTAGGTCAGGCTACTCACTCCTCGTTCCCACCACCCAGGCCCTGGTCACAGCGCACAGGGACAGCATCAGAGGCTGGAGCCCTAGCAACTCCGCCCAGCTTCGCTCAGGTTCTGAGAGCTCAGCCGGGGGGGTGTGCCCAGCTCCTCTGGGGGCGTGGCTACCAAGCAAGGCGGTCCTCGGCCGGGGTCCTGGTAATCGGGGCGGGACGGGGAGGAGCCGCGCGTCGCGGCGTAATGACGTCAATGACGCGCCCGGCGTGGCGTGATCGGCGTGCGCAGCTGCCTTTCGGTGTTTTGGTCCCCGCTCTGGGGCCGAGGGGGAGGCGTGCTGTGCAGTTGGCCGGGATGTTTCCGGCTCTTGGAGCTGAGGATGAAGAAGAGGAGCAGGCGGAGGAGGACTGTCCTGAATTGGTCCCCATTGGGACGAAGCTAAGAGAGGAGGAGGAAAAGTCTGGCCCCGGCGCTAAGATCCCAGTCACAATTATCACCGGGTATTTAGGTAACTAACCATCCCGGTCAGAAAATACCGTGAACTTATCCTGGGATTTGGGGGACTTGGCGTTGCCTCTTCACCTGAGGCATCTGGGCCTTCTGGCAGACAGCAAATGTCTCTGACGTAGGGCCTGGGTCACTTGCCCCCTGTATGGGTTGCTTCTCGTCTCGGGGCTCAGGGATGCCCAGACCCCTTGCATTAGATCCACATTTATCAAGTGAGCTTCAAAGTTAACCTCACAGTTTGAAGCTAGTTCTGGCCTTGCACTTAGAGGCCTGGACCCGCCCCTTAATTATCCTTGTGACAGCTACAGAGTTATCTTACCTTTCTGAAGCTCTTCAACCGCACTTGAAGGTGGGCGTGTTACCAGTCACCTGTTTGAGTTTGTTTACTCATCTGCACAACGGGGCAGGAAACACCTACCTTACGTCTGTTACCATTAAACGGTGCCCTGTCTGTAAAATGCCCGACCCACAAGAGTATTCCTTAGTAGATTCCCCTTCCATCTCGAGCCAGTCTCTTCCAGCTCTTCGTGGCGAGGACTATCTCAGATTTTTTTTTTTTTTTTTTTGAGATCTGTTTGTAAAGCACTCTTGGAGAAGTGGTAAGAATAAAATCTCCACCCTCCAAGACTATTTCTCAAGCTGTAGACATTCAGCAGTGCTCAGGGACCCTTGGATTCATAGGCGTGTAAACGTACAATTTCCTGAAGGACAGTTGGTGCGTTTACACGTGTGATCCTTTATTAGAAAAATCTGACGAGTATTATTTTAAAACCTTACATTTTAATAGAAGGGCTGGAGTAAATACATGAGCATATTAATTGTGTGGGGAAAGTTAAGAACTGTAAATAAAGCCAAACAATTTGGGGGTAGATAATACCGTTTCTAGACCTGAGGGCCTTTTACATAAAAATAAGAATTAAACCACTGGTGGGTTTATTTATTTATATATTTTTTAAGCTTTGTAGACTAAGTTTATTCTCCTTTTTACTCAGGATTAATTTTATAAAGGGATTTACTTTTGGTGTTTTCCCACTGTTATTCAGAGGCTCCTCTACGAAGAAGTTAGGCAAATTCCTCATCTAAGGTGGTATAGTTCAGACTTGCCCCTCTGGCCTCCCCCATTTTGCTCATCTGTAGGTCACTAGAGCATTGGAGGTAGCGGCCTGAGGCTTAGGAATGAGGGCTTTGCCAACAACCTTGTTGCTGAATATAGTCGATATAGTTTCACTGCTTATTCTTGACCATTTGCTCTTTTTTGAAACATCGTCCTATTGGCTTCCATCACATTTTTCTTCTGGATACTTCCACCTACTTCTCTGGCTGTCCCTCCTACAAAATTTGCCCACCTCTGTCCATCCTTTTAACTTCACACTCAGTTTCTATTTTGATATCCCACAGACATCTCAAACTCAGCAGGTCCACAACTTCCTGTGTTTTGCCCTCCTCCTGCTCCTGTGATTCCAAAGACCTGGAATACTCTAAAAGTTTTCTAACTAGTCTTGAGTCATGCTCCCTTTTAATATAGTCTTTGTACTTGAGCCTGAATGATCTTTATAGGTGTAAACTGATTGCGTTAACACCCATCAGTGGTTTCCTTTTGGTTTACAGTTCAAATTCCTCAACATGAATCAAAAGGTCCTATATGATCCAGCTCTTGACGGCCTTTCTTGCCTTCAGAACGGTGGTCCAGTCACACTGAATACTTTCACTTATAAAAGGTGCCACGTACTTTAGCCCCCGGAATACTTTTCTTTTTTGTTAGTCCCCTGCCTAGACATCCCTCTTAGGTGCTTCATAACATCTTGTACATCTCCTATCCACTGTATAATCCTGTGACATAATTACCAGTTTATTGATCAGAATTCCCTTACATCTCCCACTCTCCTAGTGTTTGTAAGCATTGTGAAAGTAGAGACAGTATATCTTTGTTTTGTGCCCATTTCACCAAGGCCCGGCATAACATCTGGCCCATAGTAGACTTAACATTTTTTTTAATGTTCATTTATATTTGAGAGAGAGAGAGAGAGAGAGAGAGGGAGCGAGCATGAGTGGGGGAGGGGCAGAGAGAGGGGTACACAGAATCCAAACAGGCTCCAGGCTCTGAGCTGTCAGCACAGAGCCCAGTGCGCGGCTCGTACTCAGGAACTGTGAGATCATGACCTGCCTGAACTGAAGTCGGATGCTTAACCGACTGAGCCACCCAGATGCCCCCATAGTAGACTTGAATGAATGAACTGTGCCTTAAAGTCTTCTGTTTCATAATATGGTTAATTATTAACTGCTGGTAAATCTATTAGAAATTTCTTACATCCACCTCTTCTTTTCCATTTTCACTGCCACTACCTATGCTGCACTCATGTTCAGGGTCTCTGTCTCATACTCGGACTGGTTCTAACAATTTCCTCATTGCCCTTAAACTATGCCCCTTTCAGTTTGTGCTGCACACTTTTGATATGTTGAGCTTTTTAAAGAGCCCTAAACACAAGCCCTTCATCCCTTCAACAGCCTTTAAAGGACTGTGACGTAACAATGTTCAAGATGTTGATACCCTAATGATCATTAAATCCCACCTAGTTACACACTAGAATCTTGTAAATGTGCTTCAGAAGATGTGTACAAGCTGATTTGTAAAAGTTCTTAGCAGCCCTGTTTGGAAGAACAGAACACTGGAAATAACCCAAATGTCTACCAACCGAAGAGTAAACAAATGATAGATTCATACAATCGAATAACACTACTGTGCAGTATATTTTTTTTCCTCTTTGAACTTTGGTATATACGGTTCACGAGATAAACATTTTTCTTCCACTTGAGCTGAACATACTAGGTTTCACATGCCACCTACTGGATAAAGTTAGTGTAGCTTTGTGAATTTATCTTTCTAAATACTGAACATTCCATACATCGTTAGCATCTCCTACAACCATTCTCCCTTTTTGTTTGTGTTTTATAGACACGTAGACAGAGACAATTGACCCTTGAACAGTGTGAGGGTTAGGGGTGCCACCATTTTGCACAGTTGAAAACCCGCATATAACTTTTGACTCCTCCAAAACTTAACTACTAATAGCCTACTGTTGACCGGAAGCCTTCCTGATAATATAAACTGTTGATTAACACATATTTTGTATGTTATATGTATGACATACTATATTACAATAAAGTAAGCTAGAAAAAAAATATTCTGAAGAAATCATCAGGGAGAGAAAATACATTTACCGTACTGTGCTGTATTTACAGAAAAAAATCCGCATATAGGTGGACCCACGACCCACATAGTTCAAGAGTCAAGTGTATGTATGTGTGTATATATATATACACATATGTATATACACACATATATGTATATGTATATATATGTCTATGTATATATGTATATATAGACATATGTCTATATATGTGTATACATATATGTGTGTATATACATATGTGTATACATATATACATATGTCTATATATATGTATGTACATACATATGTGTGTATATATATTTTTTTATAGACTAAGCATACTAAAAGTAGCTCTATAGTCTGTTTGAATTTGTGTCTGTTTGGTTAATGATGGATATTGAAATAAAATACAGGGCTTTACATGTAAATTTTAGGGAAGTAAACCATATATTCTTTGCTAAGAAAAATTGTTATCATGTAAAAGTGCTTAAATATTTTATGAACTACATGAGTACTTCATTCCTTGGAAGCCATTATTTCAATAATTCCTTATTTAATAGAATATTTAGTTGTCTTTATATTAATTGTATTAATTTATGTAAAAGACGTATGTTTGTCACATGAGGTCAAAGAAAGCTGATCCAAATTGTAGGAGTATTTGTAAATAGAAGATTTTATGTGAACATAAGGCTTTTTTAATACTTTGCCGAGGTACTTAATCTTTCCCTCTAGAATCTTCTATGCCATAGTTAAATAATATTTTTAAAATAGCATGGAAAATTTTTAAAACATTGGGATTCTGTTTTTGTGTGTGTATGCCTTTTAAATTAACCTTTCAATGTTGTTATTTAAACCAAATATATTTTATAGGTGCTGGGAAGACAACACTTCTGAACTATATTTTGACAGAGCAACATAGTAAAAGAGTAGCTGTTATTTTAAATGAATTTGGGGAAGGTAAGTAAAATTCAATGAATATTATAATGTAAGAATTTATAGGATGATTCGTACCCCTGGTGTATTGATATTCAGTATTTAAAAACAAAAATACAAAGTATTATAATGCAAACACACTAATGTGGATAGTTTTGGGAAAAACAGATTAATTTCTGTGAAGCTTTATTTTGAACAGATTTGAGGAACTGAAATCAGATAGTTTTTATAAAATTTTATTTTACATAGTTTTGGAATTCATAGCAACAGAATTAAATTAGGTTTTTACATGAAAGAACTCCAGAAATAAAAATCTAAACATATGAAGGAAAGTTCTTTCAGGCATTTTCAAGTGCTTTTGTACAGACTATATTGTTCACTTGTAACTTGAAAAACATTTTATTTTATTTTATTTTTAAAAATTTTTTTAATGTTTATTTCTGAGACAGAGAGAGACAGAGCACGAGTAGGGGAGGGGCAGAGAGAGAGGGAGACCCAGAATCAGAAGCAGGCTCCAGGCTCTGAGCTGTCAGCACAGAGCCCGACTCGGGGCTCGAACTCACAAACCGTGAGATCATGACCTGAGCCGAAGTCGGTTGCTCAACCAACTGAGCCACCCAGGCGCCCCTGAAAAACATTTTAAAATGCTTTTGTATTTTTAAGTTTACCTTGTTAGATGTTTATTAATATTTGCAAAGCATTTAAAACTGAAGATTTTGGGGGGCACCTGGATGGCTCAGTTGGTTAGGTGTCCAACTTTGGCTCAGATCATGATCTTGTGGTCCGTGGGTTCGAGCCCTGCGTCGGGCTCTGTGCTGACAGCTTGGAACCTGGAGACTGCTTCGGATCCTCTGTCTCCTTCTCTGTCTGCCCCTCACCAGCTTGTGCGCTGGCTCTCTCTCAAGAATAAACATTGAGGGGCACCTGGGTGGCTTGGTCGGTTAAGCGTTCGACTTCGGCTCAGGTCATGATCTCACGGTCCGTGAGTTCGAGCCCCGCGTCGGGCTCTGTGCTGACAGCTCAGAGCCTGGAGCCTGTTTCAGATTCTGTGTCTCCCTCTCTCTCTGCTCCTCCCCTGTTCATGCTCTGTCTCTCTCTGTCACAAAAATAAATAAATGTTAAAAAAAAAATTAAAAAAAAATAAAATAAAATAAACATTGAAAACAAATCTTGGAAAAAAAACCCTGAAGATTTTAAATTTTTTTTTACATTATTTATCTTTGATGGAGAGAGAGCACAAGTCGGGGATGGATAGAGAGAGGGAGAGACAGAATTCAAAGCAGGCTCCAGGCTCTGAACTGTCGGTACAGAGCCTGACATGGGGCTTGAACCCATGAACGGTGAGATCGTGACCTGAACCAAAGTCAGAGGTTTAACCAACTGAACCACCCAGGTGCCTCTTAAAACTGAAGACTTTAAAAATGAGTTAAATATATGGTTTCCATCCTCAAGCACCTACAATTATTTGTGGAAATACATGCATTTAAAATTCCATTTTTTTTGTTCGTTTTTAATATTGAACTGTACTATAAAAAAAATCTACAGCAGTGTTAGACACAATTCTTTGATTACTTTCATAAGTTTTTCTTTTTATAAGAAAAATCTAAGTGTGAATTTTAATTAAAGCTCAGTTTTTGCCAAAAGTATCTTATGTTGAACTTCTTTTTTTTCTTTTTTAACTTTTTTAATGTTGATTTATTTTTGAGACAGAAAGACAGAGCATGAGTAGGGGAGAGGCAGAGAGACGGGGAGACACAGAATCGGAAGCAGGCTCCAGGCTCTGAGCTGTCAGCACAGAGCCGGATGTGGGGCTCGAACTCGTCAACTGCGAGATCATGACCTGAGCCAAAGTCGGACACTCAACCGACTGAGTCACCCAGGTGCCCCTTGAACTACTTCTTAACACAATTTTCTCAGTTATAAATGAGGAAAGAAGCTAGTTTTTTTTTTTTTTTTTAATGTTTATTTATTTTTGAGAGAGAGAGACAGAATGCAAGCTGGGAAGGGACAGAGAGAGAGGGAGACACAGAATCCGAAGCAGGTTCCAGGCTCTGAGCTGTCAGCACAGAGCCCGATGCAGGGCTCAAACTCATGAACCATGAGATCATGACCTGAGCTGAAGTCAGATGCTTAACTCACTGAGCCACCCAGGCGCCCAAGGAGCTAGGTTTTATGAACAGGGAGACCTGTTACACTTGATTTCTGATGTCAGTAAACCAAAGTGAAAAGTCTGTTAGATAAAATAAAAATGCTAAGATTTTTTAAATCCTAGTCTTATATTTTAGCTTCTTATTAACCGATCTGTTGGACACTGCTCACATTTATTAGTATTTGTTACTATTTTTCATCATTCTTTTGGAATCATTTTTATAATTTTGTCATTTACAGCATTTGCAATACCTTCCTTTGCATTTTATTAATATTCTCTAAACCCCGAATTTTGTAGCAGTCCCTTTCAAAGCTCTTTATCCCCATCGCTTCTTGGCCTTTTGGCTAAGATCAAGTATAGTATCAAAGTTCTTGGGTATCCTTGCCTAACTGGAATATAAACAAAAAACAGGGAAATGAAAAATTATTCAGTTTTCTTTTTTGGCCATTTTCTTTACTGGACATTTAGAACTCTTCCCTGGCTATGGTATATTTATTTACTGGAGGAAAAGTAAGATATTTAAAATCATTCTTTTATTATAACAAGCATCTCAGTATTTCACATATTATTGTTTCTTAAGTAAGCATTATGAGGAAACTTAAAAAATTTAATTTTTAAATGAGCAAGCACATTGATACCCTGGCCAAGCAAACTTCCTCAAAATGAACTGGGGTTTTTACTCATACTGGCGATATCTAGAATCTGTTTAATAGAAACGAAAACAATTTAGAGGAAGAATGAAAAGGAAGAAGATAGGTAAGTCAATCTTTTAAGAGAGTTAAGAGCATATAAAACCCAACATATTAAACATATTAGTTGGTCATGGACAAGAAAGAGTGCTTTTGAAATAGCTACTTCATTAGGGTACAGGAGTGGGCAGGTGAGAGGCCTGACGAGGAAGTAGGTAATGAGAGATTAATTTTGGTTCTGCCTTTGTAGGGGCTTAAATCCTCTTAAAGAAATAAAAGCTAAAGTAATCTACAGTAGTAGAGTTTAAAGCATTGAGGCTGCATGGATAGAATGAAAGTTACAAAGTGTATTTGTGTAAATGATTTGAAATCTTTGTTGTTGCTATCCTCATCTTTGGTTTTGGTTGGCTAATGAACATAATCTAAAGAGCACTTCTTGTTACTTATTCTAGGAAGTGCCGTGGAGAAATCTTTAGCTGTCAGCCAGGGTGGAGAGCTGTATGAAGAGTGGCTGGAACTTAGAAATGGTTGCCTCTGCTGTTCAGTAAAGTGAGGAATGTGTTTACTGTGTGCTTGTTAGTCTGTTATAAATGTTTATTGTTTAGATTTCCAGCTTTGATTTTCTTGTGTAATTTCACTAAATTTATGTAATCTGCTCTATTGTATTGTCATATAGAAAATAATTTATTAGGGTGTAATTTCTTAGAGTGTTTCTTGCTGTCCTATTTATTTTTCTGTCAGCCCTAATGCTTTGGCCCTTTTTTTGAGTTTCTTTTTATTGTCTTTGATGTCAGGGTTTAAACTTTTTAAAAAAATGTTTATTTTCTTGAAAGAGACAGAGTGTGAGCAGGGGAGGGGTAGAGAGAGAGAGGGAGACAGAGAATCCAAAGCAGCCTCCAGGCTCCGAGCTGTCAGCACAGAGCCTGGCGCGGGGCTCGAACTCACAAATGGTGAGATCATTACCTGAGCCAAAGTCGGACGCTTAACCGACTGAGCCATCGGGCGCTCCAGATGTCAGGGTTTAATTAATAATCTCTAGTATATGAAACTCACATTTCATGTATAAAAAATTATTTTTTTACTTTTAATGAGTCCTTGGTCTTTTTTCCAAGGATTCAACTTAGAAAAACAAAAATAAATGACCATCAAAAAGGTAAAAAACCTCAAGTTCTGTTCCACCAGTTATAATTGTCTCTAAGGACGTTGTCTCTTTTTTCCACTAATATACCATAGATCTGAGAAAAGGACCTGATAACCTAGTCACTCAAATATTTGAGTAAATTAATGTTGATTTTGTATATTCTAGTGAATTAAATTTTTCCTACATCGTTTGATGTTTGACTTTGAGTCAAATATATTAACAAAGCTAAAATCATGACAGCTTTTCCTGATTAACCAAAATGAAATCCATTAAGTCTTCTCTTGCATTGTTGATGTTCTAAGTAAAAAGGAAGACTAAAGTCTGACACTCTAATTCAGAACAGAATTGAAAAGTATTTCATGATTGTGTCCCTTTAATTGTTATATTAAACCACTGTAATTGATAAATTATATTGTTCTTTTGGATGTTGATTTTTTCTTTCATAGTACTATAAAAATAGCGGAATTTGACTTCGGTCAGGTTTATTAAAATTTCCTCTGCTTTTAGCTGTAATAAAATTAAAATATCCATCATGTACTTGATTTATTTTACTTATCAGTACACGTACATCTATTTTTTCCCACCATTGGTAAATATTGACGGACATTGTCTTAGAAGTTTGGGAAATGAGTTTAATTTTTGTATTCCTAAGCTATCTTTGTCTCAGGTTGCTAAGTATATTTTAAAACATTTATAATGATCACTTTAATATTCAGGTAATCAACTATTTTTTATATTTTGGTATTCTCCAGGGACAATGGCCTTAGAGCTATTGAGAATTTGATGCAGAAGAAGGGGAAATTTGATTACATACTATTAGAGACCACTGGGTTAGCAGATCCTGGTAAGAAATGATATTATTAATAACCAGAATGTAGTTCTTAAACATTTGAAATGTATTAGAGAAATATGTAATGTAGGTATTAATAATAATCTTTATCCAGACCAAAAACTTGTTGCTGTTGTTTAAAACAGGAAAAATACTGGGTTGTCATGTTTCTTTCGTAGATAAATCATGATCAGAGTACTTGGTACTTTTAACCTGATAATTGGATTTGAATTTCAGCTGATTGTTTTAAAATCATTACAGGAACAAAAGTTGTTGAAAGTATGGAAATTTAGGAGAAATAGAGACATCCTACTTATAAGCATATATTTAATTGGTCATACTGTACAGAGAGAGATCTTATTTCTGATTATCTTCTAATCCAGCTTTCTTAGAGAATCATTTAGAGATATTTAAGAGCTTTTGGACTCTAATCCCAGCTATACTTGGTCCTTTTCAATTATTTGTTACCATTTTGTTTTTCTACTACTAAAGTTGAAATAATTTTATTTGTTAATACTGTCTTTAGGTACAGAGTTAAATTAAGCCTACTGGGCCTTTTTCCTGGTGTGGAATTAATGATTATCCATGAAATTTTTATCTGTTAGTGGAATTATGTATAAACTTCTCTGTTGAAAGCTACACAGAGTTGATCTGTTTTTAACAGTAGGTGTCTGTTTCCCTCTTACCCAAATATCTTTTTAGGTAACACCTTTATTCCTAGTTTGCAGAATATTTAGTGTTTGTTTTACAAGTCTGGTCATACTTTTTTTTTTTTTTTTTATATGAGTTAATGGCATTGGGCCATAAAACTACAGAAAAGTACTGTTTAGGAATAGTTTATTAAAGGAGTCATGGGGTCCCTGGTTAGCTCAGTCAGTAGAGCATGTGACTCTTGATCTCAGTGTCGTGAGTTCAAGCCCATCGTTGGGCTTGGAGCTTGCTTAAAATAAAAAATAAAATTTAATCAAAAGGGATCATAATGGTTTAAAAGAAATATTGGAGTATACTGATGGTCCAAATGTAATCAGTGGTTATTGTACTTAAAAATAGTACATAATAGGGGCGCCTGGGTGGCTCAGTCGGTTAAGCGTCCGACTTCAGCTCAGGTCATGATCTTGCGGTTCATGAGTTCAAGCCCCGCATCGGACTCTGTGCTGACAGCTCAGAGCCTGGAGCCTGTTTCAGATTTTGTGTCACCCTCTCTCTCTCTTTCTGATCCTCCCTCATTCATGCTCTGTCTCTCTCTGTCTCAAAAATAAATAAACATTAAAAAAAATTTTTTTTAAATAGTACATAATAGCATTGTCCTCATGTTTTCAAATTAGTGTTGAGTTGGGCTGTTTCGGTCCTGTAGTAGACCATACTACATACATTTTCATACATTTCTAATAGATTTGATGGATGATAGGAGTTGGACTATTACATTGATATTAAATATCAAAAGCACGTACATTTGGTAAGATTGGGAAATATATTGTATGTCTCCTTTTTGAAATAGCAAATACCAGTTTCTTTCATGGTAGCTGTTTAATAGAGAAAAACTCCTGTAACTTTTCTTTGAGAATAGGTGAGTTTAGTAAAACATGTTCACCTTTTCAGAGGGAGAAGGAAAAGTTAAATAAGGATCTCAGAGAAAGCTTTTTTACAAATTGTAGGTATAAACAGGTTAATATTTCTTGCTTCTAACTTTCTTTAGAATAATGATTTTATCGTTTGGGTAAAAATGGAACATTCATTGTAAAAAAAAATTTACCCAATACCTAAGAAAATGCAAAGAAGAAAGTTAAAATAAATCATACCGTATTTTACTACCTTGAAGTTAAAGTAGGTAAATTTTATTCCAGGGATTTTTCTGTGCCAATGCCATTTGCTGAATGACAGCATCAGTCTCTGTTAGGAGCTTGAAAAATGAAGATTCTTGGGCCCCATCCCAGATCTACTGAATCAGAATCTGTAAGAGTGAGGCCCAGCAATCTATTTTAATAAGCCCCCCAAGTGATTGTTATACATTCATAAATTTGGGAAACCCTGCTCTGTGTGCTTCTGAAAGCTGTATAAATATACAGAGACGGTTTTATACAGAGATTGCATTCTTTGTGCTATTCTTTTTTTTTTTTTTAATTTTTTTAAGTTTATTTATTTTTGAGAGAGAGACATCACGAGTCGGGGAGGGGCAGAGAGAGATGAAGACAGAATCCCAAACAGTCTCCACGCTATCGGCGCAGAGACCGATATGGGGCTCGAACTCACGAAACTGTGAGATCGTGACCTGAGCCGAAACCAAGAGTCAGTCGCTTAACATACTGAGCCACCCAGACGCCTCTCTTTGTGCAATTCTTAATATTAATTTAGTTTCACTTGAATGTAAAAGGAAAGAACTTGGAGGCAGTTCAAGATGGAAGCTTAGGAACACCCTGAACTTGCCCTCCTTCCACAGACACACCAGATCCGCAGCTACTTATGGACTACTTCCTGCTCAGAAAGAACTGAAAGCTAGGTGAAGAATTCCCTTTACAACAAGGAATGGAAGGGCCACATTGAGATGGGGAGTAGAGGCAGAGAGGTGATCTTGTCAAAATCTTCACCCTGGTACAGTGACCCACAAGAGAGGAGGGTTTCACAGGTCTGGAGTCTTTACCTGAGGAGGGTTGGGTTTATGCCCCACTTTGGGTATGTCAACCCTTGGAACCTGCATTAGAGAGACGAGGCCCCCCAAATGGATTTGGAAACAAAGGGGTTTGTGTACAGTGGACCTGGGGGGCTGTGGGGAATCTGAGGTACTCCTTTGGAGGTACTTACACACAAGTACATTCATCTTGGGACTGGACCCAGTGCAAACGCAGCAGTTTGAGAAGTGACTGGATTATGTGTGAAGGAGATTCATTTGTTAATCCAGAAGTGTTTGTGGGAGGAACTAGGATCAGTTGGGACTTTCTTTGGGGACGGAGGTGTTGTGAGCACCATTTTTGCACTCTCCTTCCACTCTGCCAATTCAGTCAGGCACTGCGGACACAGCCTCCCTAAACCATGAGTGTGCCCCACCCCCAGCCGTCACCCTGCCTCACTAAAGCCTTGGGTGTATCCTGCCCCCACTGTTCTCCTCCTGCATCCCTAAAGCAGGAGTGTGCCCCACCCTCAGCACTCTGGCAGCCTTGCTAAAGTCTGCCTTTGAGTGCAGTCCACACTGGGAATGCCCCTTGATCACCTGGCCCTGGTGGCCAGAGGGACTTGAGTTTCCGGGCCCCATGGGACTGTAATAGGAAGACAGTTATGGAAAGGCTACCATACCCAAGACACTGGGTAGGTAGCAGGCTAAAACACACCACTAGTCTGCCTCTGGAAAAGGCTCATCTCTTTGTCCTGGAGCTTCACCCTGAGAGGTAGGCTTCAAAGGTGCTCTCAGGGAATGTAGGCAGGTAGACACTATCTTTGATCTGTCCTCTGATCGCACCATAGCTTGCTGGCACCTCCAAAAAGCTTGTACACTTGTCTGAAGCCCTGATTTTTGCAGCTGGACTTCAGGGGACACCTCCAGATCTCTGGGCCTGGAGGTCAACAGGGTTTATAGCTGCATACTCCAGAAGGTCCCCCCGAGGATCTGTTTTCCAATCAACCTGAAACTAGGTGCTGAGATGACTCCCTTTGGAACACTGGTGGGTCTTGTCACACCCTCAGCAACTGGGATCTATCCAGAATAAATCAGGCTAATTTAGTAATCACAATGTTTCAGAGAGACAACCAAGAGCTAGGGCAAGGTTGAACAATAAGGTTTATCTCCTTTGGAAGGACACTCCTTCCAGACTGAGAGAGGTAGATGCTTTGCTCAATACATAGAAACAAACACAGAGAGTCAAGTAAAATGAGGAGACAGGAATATTTTCCAAACAAAAGAATGAGACGAAACCTCAGACAAAAGACTTTAATGAAGTCGAGAGAAGTAACCTATCTGATAAAGAGTTCCAGATAATGGTTATAAAGATGCTTACCAGAGTCAGAAGAATGGTTGAACACAGACTTAAACAAAGAGATAGAAAATGTAAGGAAGTACCAAACACAAGTTGCAGAGCTGAAGAATACAGTAACTGCATAGCAAAATATATTAGAAGGGTTCAGCATCAGAATAAATAAAGCAGAATAGATTGGTGACCTGGAAGCCAGGGCAGTGGAACTCAACCAAACAAAACAACAACAACAATGAAAAATTAACGAAGATAGCTTAAGAGCCTATGGGACAACGTGAAGTGGAATAACATTCATGTTATAGGGATCCCAAAGGAAAATAGAATGAAAGAGGCAGAAAGCTTCCCTAACCTGGGGAAGGAAACAGACATTGAGGTCCCAGAAGCACAGAGTTCCAAATAAGATGAATTCAAAGGCATCCACATCAAGAGACATTATCATTAAAATGTCAAAAATTAAAGAGAGGATCTTAAAAGTAGCATGAGAAAAACAAGTTGTTACGTTCAAGGGAATCCCCAAATCACTATCAGCTGTGATTTTAGATGAAGCTTAGCATGCCATGGTGGCATCATATATTCAAAGTGCTGAAAGGAAAAAACTTCCAACCAAGAGTATTCTACCTGCCAAGGTTATCATTCAGAATTGAAGGAGAGGTTTCTAGACAACAAAAGTTAAAGGAGTTCACCACTAAACTGGCCTTACTAACATGATAAAGGAACTTCTTTAGGCTGAAAAGGTACTATTAACAAAACATACAAAAGTAAAAATCTTGCTGGTAAAGGCAGATATGTAGTAAAGGTGGTGGATTAACCACTTCTAAACTTACTATGAAGGCTAAAAGACAAAAGTAGTAAAATTAAATATAACAACAATACTTAAGGGACACACAGAGTAAAGAGATGTAAAATACGACATCAAAAACAAAATGTGGACAACAGAAACAAAATGGGGGAGCAAAAATGTAGAGTTTTCACACTACGTTCAACCGTAAGTTGCTATCAACTTGAAATAGACATGTGTATATATATAGGTTGTCATGTGAACCTCATGGTAACTACAAAGCAAAAACCTATGAGAGATACTGAAAATATAATGAGAAAGGAATCTAAACATTGCACTGAAGAAAGGCATCAAACTGCAAGGGAAGACAGCAAGAGATGAAGAGAGAGGGACTACAAAACCAGCCAGAAAATAATGAACAAAATGGTAAGAAGTACATGCGTATCAATAATTCCTTTAAATTTAAATGGATACAGTATCCAATCCAAAGATGTACAGTAGTTGAATAGATTAAAAAAAGATTCGTTTGTGTATTACTGCCTACAATAGATTCACTTCAGATCTAATACACACAGACTGAAAGTGAAGGTTGTAGAAAAAGATACTCCATGCAAATGCAAATGAAAGCTTATATCAGACAAAAAAGACTTGAAAACAAGTCTGTAATAAAAGATAAAGGACATCACACAATGACAAAGCATCAATCCAACAAGAGGATATAACATTTGAAAATATTTACTCACTCAACATAGGAATTCCTAAATATATAAAGCAAATGTTACAGACTTAAAGGGGGAAATGGAAAGCAAAACAATAGTAGAAGACTTTAATACTCCATTTACATCAGTGGATAGGTTATCCAGATAGAAAACCAATAAGAAAGTACTGGCCTTAAAGTACACATAAGACCAAATGGTCTTAATAGGTATACAGTTGATCCTTGAACAACATGGGTTGGAGCTCTGTGGGTCCACTTACATGGAGATGTTTTGTAGTATAATACTATAAAATGTATTTTCTATTCCTTATGATTTTCTTGGTAATATTTTCTCTAATTTAGTTCATTGTAAAAATACGATATATAATATATACAACATACATGATATGTGTCAGTTGACTGTTTATGTTATCAGTATGGCTTCTGGCTAACAGTAGGGTATTAGTAGTTAAGTTTTTGGAAAGTCAGAGGTTATATGTGGATTTTTGACTGCATGGGAGGTCAGTGCCCCAACCCCTGCATTGTTTAAGGGTAATTGTATACAAAGCATACCATCCCCAAATAGCAGAATACACATTATTCTCTGTGTATGGAACATTCTCTAGGATCATACACTAGACCACAAAACAAGTCTCAGTAAATTTAAGAAGATTGACATCATATCAGGTGTAGACACTGGTCATAGTCCTTAATGACACTGGTATGAAAAAAGTCAATTACATGGAGAAAACTGGAAAAATAATAAATATGTGGAATTTAAATAACATGCAACTGTTGTAACCTGTGGGTCAATGAAAAAAATCAAAGGGGATATAAAAAAATACCTTGACACAAATGAAAATGGAAATAAAACAATCCAAAATCGTAGGCTGCAGCAAAAGCAGTTCTAAGGGACAAGTTCATAAAAAGACATCCTATCTAAGGGAACTAGAAAAAGAAGAACAAATGAATCTCATAGTAAAATGAAAGAATTAAGATTGAGAGCAGAAATATATGAAGTCAAGACAAAAAAAAAAAAACAATAGAAAAGATCAATGAAAATAAGAGCTGGTTCTTTGAAAAGATAAAAATCAGAAACGAAAGAGGAGAAGTTGACATATGCCACAAAAATTGAGAATTGAGAGACTACTATGATAATGAAATAGGTTAATTCCTAGTACCATACAATCTTTTGAGACCTTCTGTCTTCCATGAAGACATAGAAAATCTGAATAGATGGATTACCAGTAAGGAGATTGAATCTGTAATCAAAAACCTCCCGCACCAGACATCTTCTTTGGTGACTTCTACCAAACATTTAAAAAACATGTAATACCTATTCTTCTCAAACTTCCAAAATATTGAAGAGGAAAGAATGCTTCCAAACTCATTTATGAGGCCAACATTACCCTGATGCCAAAACTAGACAAGGATACCACAAAAAAGAGAAGAAAAGAAAAATTATATGCTGGTATCGCTGATAAACAGAGATGTAAAAATTCCCAACAAAATATTCGCAAATCAAATTCAACAATGTATTAAAAGGATCATTCATCATGATCAATGGGATTTATTCCAGGAATGCAAGTATGTTTTAACATCTGCACATCATTGGTGTGATGCACCACATAACACAATGAAGGATAATAATCATGTGATCATCTCAATAAATGTAGAAAAAACCTTTGATAAGATTGAACTTCCATTTATGATAAAAACTCTTAAATAGAGTTTACTTCACTCTTAAATAGAATGTACTTCAATATAATAAAGGCCATATATGACAAACCCATACTCAATTGTATGCTCTAAAATCAGGAACAAAATAAGGCTGCCCACTCTTGTTAATTTTATTCAGTAAGTGTGAGAAGGCCTACCCATAGCAATTACCCAGGAAAAAAAGATAAAAGTCATCCACATTGGAAGGAAAGAAATAAAACTATCACTATTTGCAGGTGATACTATATACAGAAAACCCTAAAGACTGCCCCCCCCCCAAAAAAAACCTGTGAGAATAAATGAACTGTCATGCCGTAGTATACAAAATCAGTATACAGAAATCTGTTGCGTTGCTATACTCAAATAATGAACTGTCAGAGAAATTAAGGAGACAATCCTTGCAAAAAGCCTAACAAAACAATTTGCATAAAAATAAAATACCTAGGAATAAATTTAACCAAGGAGGTGAAAGACTTGTACATTGAAAACTGTAGGACATTGATGAAAGAAGTTAAAGAAGTCACAAATAAGTGGCAAGTTATTCCGTGCTCATGTTGGGATGAATTAATACTGTTAAAATGTCCCTACTACCCCAAGCAATATACATATTCAGTGCAAACTCAATCAAAATTCTAGTGGCATCTAGAACAAAAAATTCTTGTAAAAGATTTTATTTTTAAGTAATCTCTACCCATTGTGGGGCTTGAACACATAACCCCAAGGTCAAGAGTCACACGCCCCACAAACTGAGCCAGCCATGTGCCTCTAGAACAAGTAATTCTAAAGTTTGTATGGATTCACAGAAGACTCTAAATAGCCAAAGCAGTCTTAAGAAAGAAGAACAAATGGGAAATGTCACAGCCCCAGACTTCAAACTGTACTACTACAAAGCTTTTGTATGAAAACAGTGTGATATGGCATAAAAACAGACACATGGATCAATGAAACCAAATAAAGAACCCAGATAAAAACCCATGCTGATATGGCCAATTAGTCTATGACAAAGGAGACAAGAATATACAATGAAGAAAAGACAGTGTCTTCAGTAAATGGTCCTGGAGACACTGGACAGCCACATGAAAAGAACGAAACTAGACTACTGTCTTACATCATACACAAAAATTAACTCACAATGGATGAAAGACTTGAATGTAAGACCTGCAACCATAAAACTCCTAGAAGAAAAACAGGTGGTTAGCTCCTTGACATCAGACTTGGCATTGAATTTTTTGAATCTGAGTCCAAAAGCAAAGGCAACAAAAACAAAAATCAAGTAAGTGGACTACGTCAAACTAAAAGGCATTGGTGCAGCAAAGGAAACCATCAATAAAATGTAAAGGCAATTTGGATATTAACCCCTTATCACATATAGGAGTTGCAAATATTTTCTCCAAGTCAATAAATATCCAAAATGTACAAAGAGCTCAGTAGCAAAAAACCAAGCAATCTGATTGAAATGTAGGCAGAGGATCTAAATAGACATTTTTCCAAAGAAGATAAACAGATGGCCAACAGGCACATGAAAAGATCCTCAACATCGTTAATAATCAAGGAAATGCAAATCAAACACTCAATGTGATACCACCTCACACCTGTTAGAATGGCTAATATCAAATCGACAAGAAATCAGTGTTGGAAAGGATGTGAAGAAAAGGGAACCCTCCTACACTGTTGGCGGGAATGCAAATTAGTGCAGCCACTATGGAGAACAGTATGGCAGTTTCTCAAAAAAATTAAAAATAGAACTACCATGTGAACCAGCTGTTTGACTTCTGGGTGTTTTTCTGAGGAAAATGAAAACACTAATTTGAAAAGATACCTGTGCCCCTATGTTCATTGTAGCATTATTTACAGTAGCCAGGGTATGGAAACAATGTAAGTGTCCATCGATGGATGAATGGATACAGATGATGTGAGATATATATGTCTCATATGTATGTAAATATATGTCTCATGTGTGTGTGTGTGTGTGTGTGTGTGTGTGTGTGTGTGTATAAAATGTATGATGGTCTTGTCTTTTGTAACAGCATGGATGGACCTTCAGGGTATTACGCTAAGTGAAATAAATTAGATTTCATTTATATGTGGAACCTAAGAAACAAAATAAATGAACAAACAAAACCAAACTATAGACACAGGAACAGATGGATGGTTATCAGAGGGGAAAGAGTTTAGGGGGCTGAAATGAATGAAGAGAGTCAATTATATGGTGTTGGATGGTACCTTGATTTACTGTGGTGAGCACTTTGTAATGTATACAAATACCGAGTTATTATGCCATACACCTGGAACTAATACAAGGTAACATACCATTTTACCTCTATTAAAAATATATGTGTATTGTGTACGTAAACCACCTGTGTCTAGCACATATTCGATACTCCATAGATCAGCTATTAATATCATTAAGATGCATTATCTAATAAATTGCTTAATAAAAGATGGGTAGAAGCAAAATACTATATAATTGAAAAAAAGAATGTGAAAGAAATGAATTTCTGAAGTATCAGAAAAATGTTTTTTCACTGTGAGGGATAGGAGTCAAGGGAAAAAAAGGTTAGAAAAGGCATAAACTAGTGGGACAAGTTAGTTTTTAAACTACGTGTGTCAATTCAGATTATTTCTTGATTCCCTGACCTAAAAGATTAGGAAGTTAACACTTCTACTTACTCCCATCTCCTGGCTTTGGTAGATTGTATTCTGTGCTGTGTTGTCAAGATTCCTAACATTTACATTTTGTCATACTTTATTTAGTTCTATATTGAACAGTTTTAGTCCTCATTACCAGTACTGTGGCTTCTCCATTCCTGAGTTGGAGAAATCTCTTGATTGACTGAGTTTCATGCTCGGGTAATCTTTTCACGCTATAATATAAATGCTGTATGCCTTGAGTTCTTGCATACTTGCTTGAGAGTGCTTATCTTTTATTTTTATACTTGAAGGATTACTTGGAGAGGTATAAGAATTCCTTCTCTCAGAACTTTGCAGACGCTGCTCCTTGATCTCTTAGTACTTTTGATGGGCTGGTTCTCCTTTCTTATTTCATCAGGAAGGATTTGTGAGTGACATATTTTTTGAGTTCTAATGCTGTTGTTTCCTTCAGTGTTTGAGTATGGCTACCTGATATTTTCGTTCTTGAAAAACGACTTGGCAGGAGGTAATATCCTTAGGGAACACTTTGATTAGAGCTTTGTCCTCATTATTTTACTATATTGGGGCATTGAATGTTACTATAGAAAAGTCTAGTTTTTGTCTGCCTCCTTGAAAGTAACTTGCTTTTTCATCTAAAATGCCTGACAGTTTTTTTCCTTTATTTTGGAAGGTCAGTAATATAATCAAGGTATATCTACATTTCATTCATTATTAGTTTTTCTTGGATTACAGTATCGTCTTTAATCCATAGGTTTATTTCTTCATTTAGGAACATTGTCCTCATCCTGAATTTTCTTTTGTTCTCCAGATCTTTTATCTTCTAATTGTTTTGTCTGTTTCTCTGCATTACTTCAATCATCTTGAATGTTCTTTTTTGTCAGTAATTCTGTTTCCACCAGTGTTTGTTCTGTTCCTTGATGTTTTAAAAGAATTAATTAGGTAATGATATGTTTACTGGCTGTTTCTTTTTTCTTTTTTTTTTAATGTCCATTTATTTTTGAGAGAGAGCGTGAGTGGAGGAGGGGCAGAGAGAGAGAGGGAGACACAGAATCAGAAGCAGGCTCCAGGCTCCGAGCTGTCAGCACAGAGCCTGACGTGGGGCTCGAACCCAGGAACTGTGAGATCATGACTTGAGCTGAAGCTCAATCAACTGAGCCATCCAGGCATCCCTGTATGTTTATTTCTTTAGCACTACAAACTACCTTATCATATTCTACTTTATCTTGCCTTTTAGAGCTTGTTTTTAATTGATTGTATTTAAGTTCTTTATTATGTAGAAGCCTTCGAGAATTTTCTTTGGCTTCTTGGGTTATGTTTCCTTCCAGAATGGGTTCTTTGCCATTTCTATGCCTTATTCATTTCTTCAATTTTTTTTTCCTTTTCTGTTTCTTCAAAGCTGTAATATGTGTGCGTTGTTTTTTCAAGGGTGTTGGTGCTTGATGTAGGAGGCTCAGAGAAATTCAGTCTTACATACGGTGTTGATGAATTATTTTTAATATCCTACCCATCTCACCTATACTTGTGTTTCTTCTGGGCCTCAGTTTGAATGCTGGGTACTGCCGGGAGCAGTGAAGGGAAGGCCCAGGAAAGGGGGTGACTGAGAGCCAGATGGGCAATAGGACATTTGGGCTCTCCTCTCATAAGTACCAAGTGTTCCCTTCTTGGATTCTCTCCAGCCACTCATGAAGATATATTCCATACCTTGTGCTGTGGGTACGTCCTCAGCTTCAGACCTTCCAGTTCATTTTGTTCTGAGCCCTAGAAAGTGTTCCCCTCCTCCACAAACGTGGAAATGGTTAGAAACTTTTACCCTGGGTTGTTGACTTTTCCCTTGACCCTTGCTCATTTCCCTTCTTGCCATTTCGAAAGCTGTTTCTGGTAAGTATTTGGATTTTACAAACTATTTCCCCACAACCGGTTACTGGTTGAGGGTGGGGGTAGAATTAAGAATTATCACAAATCACATAGGGCTTTCTGTTTCTTATTTCGACTGTCACTCTTCAAAATTTATCGCCGGAGGTTGTATATTTGGTTGTTGCTGATATAATTTGGCTTTTTAACTTTTATGAATTAAAATTTTTGTTGTATTAGGTTTTGAATAAAGGAGATTCTATGATCTAGCACAGGGTTTCTTAGCCTTGGCGCAAATGACATTTGGGTTGGTTAGTTCTTTTTTGTAGGGGATTGTCTTGTGCCTCTTGTGGAATATTTTCCTTTGTCTTTGTTTTTGTTTTTCTTCATTGTAGGGTGTTTAATAGCATCCCTGGCTTCTACCCACTAAGTGCCATTCTTATTCCCCTAGTTGAGACAATTAAAAATATCTTCAGACATTATTAAATATTCCCTGGGGGGAAAAATCACCGTGGGTTTGGAACCACTGATTAACTTATTCTCTCATCTTTGCTCCTCTTGCTAAACACCTGCATCTAAATTTTAAATAGAACTTTCTTGGGTAGCCCGATCATTGTCACCAGAGGTGCATGTCAGACTTAGGAAAAAAGCTCTGATGCACTCTTGTAATTCAACTTAATACTACACACGTTACCTGTGTAGGACTTTCAAGCTATCTGAACAGTAATCCACGAGTTAAAAAAAAAACAAAACAAAAAACAACAACAACAAAATGACTTGCGAACACTGGAATTTTACTGAGTGAAAAAAATTAAGAGTTTTTTTTATGACTTACTGTTTGGAGTAATGATACTCACGGGAGATTTACTCTCTTCTCCCTCATTAATTAAAATCATGTTGTTAGCCAAGTAAGTGAAGACAATTCTTATTGGCAATTCAGTTGTTTCCCCGTTTAGGAGAGTGACACTCTCCAGTTCTAAGCTAAATAATTGTCATGGGAAAGTAATTTCCTTGAAAAGAACAGGCATTGATTCGCCCCTGTTACTCACAAATCCTATTTCAGTCAAATTGGAAAACTATTAAGTTTTTGGGAAAAAATCAATAGGTATCAGGAAACCATTAGATCTTGTGGCCCTTGCTATATCTTGCATGAGTAATCACTGTAAACAGCTGACAGGTATTTCACTGTTGACACAGAGTGATGCCTGGGGGACCACGTCTCCTCAGGGTAGGTGGACAGCTTCAGACGCTGGAATGAGTTCAGTTACCCTTTTTTTTCCCCGGCACTCATTCTTTTAGACAGCCCTGTCGCTAACTGCGCCTTTGATGCTTTGAAAAATCAAATACTTTCTTTACTGTCAGTATTCTTTTTCCTGTGTTGTGGCATGCTAATCAGGCCGCGTGGTTATTTTTCCTCAGCTTCAAATTTTATATCCATATTAACTCGTGTAAGGTTTTGTTAGTAATGCCATAGAGTATGTAGGTTTACCTTCCGTTCTTTTTCTTCTGCACGACTTGTAGGTTTTTCTCTGTTTTAGACAAGTGGCTTTGGAATTATCTGTGTTTTGTTTTGCTTGCCTTGAGAGATTTCATTATTTGTGAACTGTATGATTATTACATTTGAGAGAAAAAATAAAATTAAATCCTAGGTGCACATATCCATACTGTCCAAGTTATTTGTTCATATCTGTTGGTAAATTATTATGCATTGATAGAAGCTTGGTGTTGGGTTTGTATGTGAGAAGAGCTGGTCTGTTTTTCTCTTTTTCTTTTTTTTTCCCTTCCTTTCATTCATCCATTCATTCATTCTTTTGGAGGAAAAAGGAGAGGGGAAGAAATGAGTATAAATAAGAAAAAGATTCTATCATTGTAATTCCCATAAGAAGTTTGGAAACCCATACTTAATTTGTATATGTGTTTGCCTGCTAATTCTGTTTGGATAAATTAAAATAGCATGGATAGAATAGTGTTCCTTGGTTTGAAGAAATATTTTTATTTGATGAATATTATATATATATTTTTCAGGTGCTGTAGCCTCTATGTTTTGGGTTGATGCTGAATTAGGGGTCGACATTTATCTTGATGGTAAGTTGAAAAGCAAATATTCTTTTGTTTTTAGGTAAAATGTTACGGTTAAGATTATTTTTGTTCATATTTTTAATTCCTTGCATTGTTACTTTTTTTTTTTTTTTTTTTTGAGAAAAAGAGCATGTGCAAGCGAGGGAGGGTACAGAGGGGGACAGAGAGAGAGAGAGAGAAAGAGAGAGAATATCTTACGCAGGCTCCGCACTCAGCGCTGAGCCCAGCATGGGACTCTATCTCATGACCCTGGGATCATGATTTGAGCCAAAATCAAGAGTTGGACATTCCACGGACTGAGCCATCCAGGTGCCCCACACTGTTACTTTTAAACTCATTTAGTTAGTTAAGTAAGACTTTGTTCATACAGATTCCAAAGGCCCAGACAGTGGTGTAACTGGATGTCAGATCTTACTACTAACTCCCAATTTAGTGCGTCCACTAAGGTTTTCCTTTTAAAATACCGTGTAGGTTTACTCGGGCGCCTGGGTGGCTAAGTCAGTTTAGCTTCTGACTCTTGGTTTCAGCTCAGGTCACGATCTTACGGTTCCTGAGATCAAGCCCCAAGTCGGGCTCTGAGCTGACAGCATGGAACCTGCTCAGTATTCTCCCTCTCCTTCTGTCTCTGTCCTTCCCTTGCTTGCCTTCTCTCTCAAAATAAACTTAAAAAGAAATACTATGTAGGTTTCTTATGTCCTATTGGTGTACATACTTAGTATGTTAGAGAGGGTTTTTTTTGTTGTTTAATTAAAATATACAGTATGAGAATCATATCCCCGCTTTCATTTTTTTCTTTAAGAATTAAGCAAGCCCTTCACCCCTTACTTCATTTACCTTTACACTTTTAGGCAGTTTTATTTGGAGGCTTCATTTAAGGCATATTAGAAACTTTCTGAATTAAGTAACTATGTGCCCTGCCCACCCTTGACCTTTCTTTAAACGAGGTCTTCCATAGGCCAAAAAGTGAAATTCAAGACTGTCTCCAGTCATTTGGCTCTAATGTATATGGCACGTAGATGGTTGGATTCCCTAGGCAGCATCAGACTCCTTCTGCTGTTCTCATTTGAAAAAATTATTTGGCATATAAATTCAGAGATTGCCAGACTAATTAACCATTTGGAAACTTAGGTTCATGTTATGGAAAACATTTGTGTGAGTCAGAATTGGTGCAGATTGCTAGGAATGAGATATCTTAAGACGGCTCAGATTCAAGGAGTTATTTAAATGTTAAGAAAAGTCTTGATTTCGATTATATGAATAGACACTGGCAATAACCTTTCTTGGGTAATGTCTCACATTCCACTTTATATTATGGAATTTATCTCATCATGTTTTGAATTGTAAGTTTTTTAAAGGCCATAGAAATCTTACTTTCTTATTTGCTTATTTCATTTAAAAAATTTATTTTGTGACCTCTGATGCCTTAAAGTGGTGCTAGGCACTCAGTACATATTTGAAATGGTAGGATTGACTTACACTGAAGCATTGGCAAGAGAAAAGCCAAAACTTTATTTCATTGAGTAACATTTGCGGACTGAAACAGGTTAGGTGTGATTTTCATTCTCACGTATAAAGGTGATTAAAAGAGATAATTCCTTTGTAGGTATCGTAACTGTGGTGGATTCAAAATATGGATTAAAAGTAAGTTGAAAGATTGCTGTGAGTTGCTAATAATTTGTTAAAAGCTAGGTATATGGGGATGATTATATTGTTTTCTCTACATTTTTGTTTGTTCAACATATAAGAAAAAAGGTTTTTTTTTTTTAACTATCTTGAATAATGAAATTCATGAGTCTTTTAATTATTATGTCTTTTTAAAAAACGTTTACTTATTTTTGAGAGAGAGAGTGAGTGTGAGTCGGGGAGGGGCAGAGAGAGAAGGGGACACAGAATCCTAAGCCGGCTCCAGGCTCTGAGCTGTCAGAAGAAAGCCTGTTGTGGGGCTCGAGCTCACGAACCGTGAGATTATGTATGACTTGAGCCAAAGTCGGATGCTTAACGGAACCGCCAGCCTCCCCAGTTCTGTTTTTAAATTAAATATTCATTTTCTGTTACTCTGGCTTGATGTGATAAAAGTTGAAAGTGTAATATTTTGCAATAAGGATACTACAGGGCCCAGTTTCGGTATGTAAACTTCCTCAGTGGGATTCACCCCCAGTGTTGGCAAGTAAGAACTTCTGTCCAAAGTTCTTCGATGGAAGAAATCCAGCTTGCTTAAAGCATATGAGAACTTTTTTCTCTCAGTAAACTGCTATCAGACACAAACTGGAAATAATCTGAGTTTTAAAAAACAATCGGTTTACTTTATTTTGAAGAAATCAGGGGTTTATCCATAGGTGTCGTGAAGAGAAACTCCTTTACACGGCATCTTCCCGTGAAGTTTTCCTAACTACCAAGTTCCCCACATGCATTTAAGTGGGCTTTGATTTATAAAATGCAGCTAGTTGGATTTGTAGAACATGTTACATAAAATAAAACAGTATTTCTCAATTTCCCAAGTGAAATACTGCTAAAGGCAAAAATACAATGAAATTGTCCTTCTCCTGGTCCCAATGTGGGAATATGGATAGCACCCGAAGTAATCATTTCTTAGAAGTTTAATGTAACATTTAAAAATTCAAGTCCATTTTGTATTCTCCACAATATATTGGACCCTATTTTGAGATGTTTGGGAGATCATTTCTTTGTAGATTTTAAGCCCAAATTGACTAATAGTCTTAAGAATCAAAGAAACATTCTGAATATTACAATTTTACTCAGAAAAATTCCATCTATTCCGAAATTAGGATTTTTCTAACAAAATGTCTATGGAGGAAGCAAAAGAAATCAAATTCTTTATTCTAAATGTTTATTCTAGTTGTGTTTGAATTCATCTTTTATGTACCTTAGTTACCAAATTTCAGATAAATTGGTATAGCAGCTTAAGATATTTTTTATTTTATTTTTGATAGACTTAAGGTGTCATACCCAGAATAAAACTCTACATATTGATGACTATAAGAATACTTTTATGTGTATATTTAGATGTGCAGAGGACTTAAAAAGAATCCATTATCAGCTGAATTGAGGCCAAGTAAACAAAGCAACATTCTGAATAATGCAAACACAGTAAACGTTTAACCTCCTGCCACCTTGATAAAACCTCTTAAATTATTAAATCAATATACCTACACAAAACTGACATACTGTCAGGATAATGGAAACTTTAGATTTTCTAAGTCAGATGCCAGATAAATAACTTTTCTTTCATATAAAGAATTTGCCCACTTGTCCAATTCCTCTGGTTGCAAAGCTTGACCTCAGCAGCTGCTTGTGATTCAGAGAATTCTGAGGCAGTACAAGTAATGACACTTGGATAATGGGCAGCAATTTAAGGTGTCATGCTTCACAGAGCCAGCCCATCACATGTAAAGCTGAGAAATGGTACCCTGTGGCCAGGCAGCCAAATTGAAACTGAAGTGGTAATTGATATCATGGGCTATCACTCTAATGGGATTGTCACCCATTGATCTGAAATATTCATTTTTTAATCATGGGCAAAGAATTGGACAACTTCAAATGACAGCTCTCTATTCTCAGGACTTGACACCGGGGCTACCAACATTGTTCTTCTCAGTTCTACAAACGTGACAGCATTTAATGCAATAGAATCAATGAATGAAGTTACACAGAAAAGGTCAAGCAAGAGGTTTCTTTTTGGCTCTTCTGTTATATTGCACTAGCTGTTGAAACAATTGAGTCAGAAAACAGTTGGGCTTGGAAAAGACTGGAAAAATAAATAGACTGACATTATGCAATAATCATTTTTTAAAAGCTGAGATAGTGTTAGAGCTATAATCAAGCCACTGGAAAGAGATGGCTGCCGCTGCTTTTCCTAAATGTCATGTGACATCTTTGACACCAGCTTTATTTCCACTTTGGTCAACAACAGCGTTTTCCCCCTGTCTTTCTCTCTCTTTTGGTCCAGCTTGTTTCTATTTCTGCAGAGAAGGACATTCTGTGGCCTGTATTGAAATAGAGTCTACAATGGCATTATCTCAGAGGGTTTCTTTCTGTCTTCCCATATGCTAAGTTGGAGGGCTGAATCCTAAATTTTTGGGTGTGTTAGATTAATTAGTACCCAAATCATTTTTATCTTTTTAAATATATAAGCAAAAGCCGTAGTCTCTAAGCAGACATGAGGAATCCTTTGGGGTTATGTATACATACATTCAAACAGATACACACACGCGCACACACACACACATTATAAAATTTTTGAAAAAATCTTTTACAAATATTTTCCTTCTTTGCCTGTACAGGTAGAATAGAATATCAAAATTCCCATTTTTTAACTCTATAAATGGAAGTCATCTGACTGAAGGGCCAGTATTGGAGAATGTCCTTTTGAATAACAGACGCTGTTTTAGCGTTTTTGCAAAGTTTGACTTGGGAAGGTAGGAAGAGTTGCATAGGGGAAATGTTGGGCTGGTACCTTGAGAAAATAAATGTTAACGTGCATTTGTTATTTCTTCACGTTTGGGTTCACATAGGCATAGGGCAGGGCTTCTGTCTCTTTTTCTGTAATTATTTGTGAGGATTACATGTCTTATTCGTAACAGAGTTGTATATGTTGGCCTGTATGTATTTGGGGGATTTTAATGTGTTATTATATTTGATAACTTCTTGGTTGCCAGAAGGTAGTAAAATGTTACGTAGCTTTGAGTGTAGATTTCTAATCTTTTGGAGAAGTAAATGCATTAAAAACCCGGGTAACTTTGAGAAACCACTGTTGGTTCTGTTTAGGTATGGAAATTCGAGAACAAAATCTCGTCATTTTCCTGCCATATCTTTTTTTATATCCCACCAGCTTACAGCCATATAGCCCCAAACTCATATGTAAATCTTCTAAAAGGTCAACACTACAATATTTTGAAAAACATTTCAAATTTTGGAAAGAACTAGACTATTCCAGGATCTTTCAGAAACAGATGCCTTTGTTAAATAGATTTTGCTGAATAGAAAGGGAATTGTGGCTGCACACTATATAATATTTCAAATAACAGCATCCACGTATCCTTGTCAGCAAATAGGAAGTGTTAGCTAGAATCATTCGACAAATAATTGTTGAGCCTGATGCTGTTTCCGGAATGGTAGCAGCCTCGTTCTCTACAGGGCGTGATAACAGAATGCAGTAGCCTTAGGCCAGGAGTGATTAGCAAAAATAGTAAACTTTGTCTCTTGTCAAGGAACAGTTTTTGATACAGTATTTTAATAATAATAATAATAATAATAATAATATAATTTTGAATGTAATTTTTAGGTGGTCTTTATGAGTATACTCTTATGCGATTGTTAACATTTATGTAACATCTGTATACAAGATTGATTTCATATGACATGAAAAGCTTTCACAAGTTTTTAAAATTATGTTCAGTTTACTTCTATTGAGCATGTTTTCAATTTTTGAAAAATATCCCTATAATAGGGTATCCTGTGACAGTGACGGTAGTAAATTCAGTCTCTTCTTTTATAAAAGGAGTAGACTAGCCATTTTCTATGATTATTATGAAGGATGAGTGAGACTATGTAAAAGAAGGTAAGAATTTGTGAAGTTTGATTTCAAATACAAAGAACATTAATATAATCAAATTGCTTCCCACCTCAGTAGGCAGCTTCTTATTGTGAGAAGGAGATTCTGTTGAGAGTTAAAATAATGAAGGTAGAACATTTCGCAGAGATGAACCTTACGGCATTGATGCCTTTAGGGTTTTAAGTAGGATTATGGAAAAATAGTAACTGCTTCCAGAGTGATGAAAACTACCTGGTGGGCTCCTAAGTCAAGGTCAAAATATTTTTTTTGGTGCTAGCTTGACTCTGCAGAAGTCAGCAAAAGAAATGTTTAAACTGTGGGGCCAGATCACTCAGGTGTGGGTTTCGGTAAATGAGAAACTGTCTTTAGGCTAGAACTGGGGCTGTGTCCTTCCCACAGCTTTTTTGTTTCTAGGGAATATGAAGGGCCCAGTACTGAGCCCATATTGTGTATGATTCGGCTGGGGGGGATGGGGTGTGGGATTGGAATGGAGGGAAGTATATTAGATTTTAAGAAAGTGTTATTTCAGTAGTTATCTCTTTTTTAAAAAATACAAATAATAAAGACTATTTAGAACAAAAACAGTTTTATAAAAAAGAAAATGCCTAAAATTTGAACTGTAATGTTCTTTGTTTTTATTGACATGATTTGAATCTGGAGGGTTTTCCTTTGAAAAAGGAGATGTCAGGGGAACAAAATTTAAGTCCTGTCCCCTCCCAAAAGAACCCCCCTCAGGTTTACTATAGGATAACACAAACGGGGAATAAAATGCTTTCAGTTAGAAAAGTTAATTCTGCATTTGTGTATTTAGTCATAGAACTTGCTGAAGTCTGCATTAGAAGCAAGAAGGGATTCGCCAAAGTAAAATTCCTTGTGTTGACATTAGATTTTGTGTTATACCTCAGTAACTTTTTTCAAACTTTGTTTTTGTTTAGCATTTAGAAGAAGAAAAACCTGATGGCCTTATCAATGAAGCTTCTAGGTATTCATATTTAAAGTGTATATTGATTCCTGGCTGATGGAGGAGAGAAAATTATTGTGAAAACCAAAACCAGACTAAGAAATATAAAAACAAAGTCAAGGCAAATTTTTTATCTTTTTTCCTATAATTGAATTATTGCTAACTATTTATAATGGTCTAATGACTAAAATTTTGTTTAAGACTTTTTTTTATTGTAGCATAAAATGAGTATTGGGCACAGCAGTTCTTTGAGAGGAGCTAGGGAAAAGGGAACATTTAAAACTATTTTTGTTGTTCTTTTACAATTTCATGGGGATCGAAAATGATTGTGGAGAAAAGAGCTGGCTGACTTACTACGGTCTTCAGTAGTAATTCATCTGAGTCACATGTTTACTGTTACAACAACAACAGAGGGGCAGATATGGGAATCGTTTCAATTGGCATTTAGAACTTTTTTGTATTTAAACACCTGTATGTTCCTAATTGGGTTGTCTTTAGACTTAGAAATATTTAAATTAGTTTGCCTCCCCTAAGCATATTCTCGCTAACGGGAAAAAGACTCTGGGATAGACCATAGCTGCTAAGTGGGCTGCTGCGTTTAAGAGAGGGGCTCCCTGAGATTTGCTAGGGTGAGGCAGACATCAGTAATAGACTGCAGGCAGGCAGTTCACTCCCTGTCGTTTTGGAATATGGTACTCTGTGGTTCTGTAATCCTGCCTAAACACTGCATTTGGTGTATAGGTCTGATTCAGGTTAGACTGAGCAAGCATTTTTGTAACCGTTTTCCTTGCTAAAATATGTTTATTATAGCAAATGTAAATAAGCCAGATAGGAAATAGTGAAGTGTCATAAAAGGCAAAATAAAGTTAAACGTAGAAGGCCTCCAATTTAAAGATTGTAACTGTTTGTCTTTTGAGACGTCCACATTAAATCTTTATTCATAGAACACTTACCTAAACAAAAATGGAATTGTTATGTACATACTGTTGAAACTTGCTTTTCTCAGTGAATTGAAGTTAGTTTATTTTTGAGAATTTGACGATGTTTTTTGAAACAATTGGCTGTGTCTTCAAGTAGCGTGAAACTAGAATTGGGAAAAAATATTAATAGTGATTAAAACTTGCTGAAGAATTGAGGACAGTTTAAAGAATCCTCAGTTCTGCTACTTCTGATTATAGTAAGCTGTTGTGTTCTCTAGCATTTTGCCAATGGTATTCTTTAACTTGAATTTCTGCGTATCTGTTTTACAGAGAAAATACCTATTTGTAATGATGAAGAAGATATTTGCTCAGGATCCTGTTGTATCTCCTGAAGAGTAGTTTTAAAAAAACTGTTTAGTGTTAATGTTAAGTGAATGTCTTCTGTTTCTTTGAAAATCATGGTAACTGTTACATGGAATATTTTAGTCAGTAGACTGTCCATGTTTTACCATATTGAATATCTGAATTGTATACATTTCTTTACAAAGAAAATTATGAGTTGAAAATCATCCTTGATTGCATACTTTTGGGGACTTATATTTGTAGTTTCAGAGTCACACGTGAGAGCACTTAGTAAATATTTTTTGAATGAATAAATGAGAATCCTGAATTTATATAGTGACGGATACATTTATTCATTTGAAGAATGATCAATAGGTTAAGAGTAAATTCAGTTACTATATAGAGTACTATATAGTTCTTAACGAATATTTGATCTGAAAGGGCTTTCTGTTTTCAGTTTCTTAACATTTCTCTTTTGACATCTGTTCTTTGTTTGCCAATTTAGGCAAGTTGCTTTGGCAGATATTATCATCATTAATAAAACAGACTTGATTTCAGAAGAGGATTTAAAGAAATTAAGAACAACCATTAGGTATGACATTTTAAGTGTTAACTACCTACAAATCCAAAGTGTACTATATAAAATATTTTTACTATAACTGTTGCCCTGTAGATACGTAGGATCAAGGTTGAGTTTGAATCATATATTGTTATTGACTGATTGACTGTAACGTAACTAGTAGCATGTAAAATTACTCCCCATTGTTTGCAGAGTGTAGTTCAAAGTTCATAGACTGATACTCAGGGTCTTTTGACTCCATCCTCCTTTTCCTGTCTTCTCTTTGACTCTTTCCCTGAATGAAGTTCTGACTTTACTCAGGACGATTTACTTTCCCATGGATGTATCTTGCCAGATCCTTTCTTTACTCTTACATGTTCTCACTGTCACTCTGCCAATCCTTGAATTCCTTCACTGTCTCTGTTTTTCTTTGCTTTTTTTTTTAAATTTTTTTAATGTTTTTTTAAATTTATTTTTGAGAGAAAGAGAGAGCATGCACAGGGGAGAGGCAGAGAGAGAGAGGGAGACAGAGCATGAGCATGAGAGAGGCAAAGAGAGACAGACACAGAATCCGAAGCAGGCTCCAGGCTCTGAGCTGTCAGCACGGAACCCAGTGCGGGGGCTCGAACCTGTGAATGGTGAGATCATGACCTGAGCTGAAGTCAGCCGCTTAACCTACTGAGCCACCCAGGTGCCCTTCCTTTTTTTTTTTTTTTTTTTTTTTTAAAGCAGTGTTACCCATTGTCTAGAGTCCTCCTGGTTTCCCCTTTTTTTTCTCCCTTGCTTATCCATGAAGTCTCATCTGACTCAGGTGGTCTCATTTCCCTGAACCCTCATTGACTTTCTCTTCTTGGCTGTCAACTAAACATGCCTGTCTTCCAGTTTGTCTTAATATCTTCAGTGTCCGTGGCCAAGGTTGGTCAATATAGGACAATGCGAACGGTACTCAAATATGTGTGAAATGATCCAATAGTCATTTGGACTTTTCAAATGAGGTTAGAGTTCAGGGACTTTGAATTATTTTTTTTGGACCTAATAAATGCCTTGTGCAAAGAGACCTTCAGTAGCTTTTATTATTAGTCCTCTTTAATGGATATAATCTGCTGACATCGATCGGATTTTGATTCTGTTAGTACCAATTCATGTAGTATGTTATAAATGGAATCAGTAAAGGTAAGGCTCATGAGGAGATTGGCTGCAGTGATTAATAATGGAAGAAGAGGGGCGCCTGGGTGGCTCAGTTGATTGGGCATCCGACTTCGGCTCAGGTCATGATCTCGCGGTCCATGAGTTTGAGCCCCGCATCGGGCTCTGGGCTGACAGCTCAGAGCCTGGAACCTGTTTGGGATTCTGTGTCTCCCTCTCTCTCTGACCCTCCTCTGCTCATGCTCTGTCTCTCTCTGTCTCAAAAATAAATAGATGTTAAAAAAAAAATTAAAAAAAAAATAATGGAAGAAGAAAGAAATTAATATTTTCTGCATATTTTATATTATTTTAATATTAATATCCTCTGAGTCTTTACTCTAAAAAACTGTAATAATGCCTCCAGGTGGATGGCAGGTAGTGATGCATAGCGTTTAAGATGATGGGCTTTGGAATCGGGTTGGGTTCTACTCATTGGTCTGTTCCCTGCTGTGTTCTTAAGTCTCATCTCTAAAACAGGAATAATACCTATTTCATTAAGTTTCGTTTAAATGTTACGTGAGACAGTGTTGGAAAATTTTGCACAGCACCTGACACACAGTAAGTGCTCTGTTAGCTACTATTATCAGAGTGTAGATTTTTTTCCTAGTTTACATAATAATTTCAAGTTGCAGTGAATAACATTATGAAAGAAATAGAAAAATGGTTGATAATTTTGAAAAGTCTAGAACGATGAAGGCAGTGAATGGAGATTGCTTCCTTTACTCCTTTTCACACTGGTCTCCTAAATTTTGTTTCTCTTTTCAAAATCCTCTGCATCACTGTGGTTGCTGGAAAGGAGAACATAAATCGCGCAGCAAACATTTTTGGCAGCAAAGGAAGGATTATTACTACCGGGCTTTTCTGTCCCCATGTTGACTATTTAAACCTGGGTTTCTAACATCAGCAGTGTTGACCGTCAGCCTTGTTGCCAGCCTGCCCCGTACGGCAGTCCCGGAAAAGAATTTGGACAAAGTGCTTTGGTGGGTTACAGCCCTTTTGGCTTTTGACTCTCCGTTGTACCTCGCAGACTGGCAGCTGACGGGGCGTTAGTTTGGGAAGTTGGAAGAAAGTGGACATATTTGAGAGGAAGTGGCCACGAGGTTATACAGAGAAGATGGAGAACTTCGTGACATGGCAGAGAGAGTGACCTGCCTCAGAACAGAAGGCACGTGTGTTAAGCAAGTAGCGCTGAGGGCAGTGGAGGCGATGGGATAAAGACAGATGGGTCAGGTGGACAGTGCTTTGAAAGGGACTTAGCGAGCATTTTGGTTGAACGTTTTCCCTTAGCGAGGGGATCTTATTTCATCATCGTAGCATCAGAAGGGGCAGGGCCGGCGGAGTGGGTAGAGTTTCTAGTTAGGGAACCGGAGAGATTATCCTGTGAACGAACCTGGTTGTGTGACTTGGCGTCACTCTGGATCCTGAGGACAGCCTGGGGTCACAGCCCCTCGAAGCCAGGTTTTGATTTCCAGCGCATGTAGAGCCATTTGCACAGTGTGTGCTTGTGGAAAATTGAGCATTGGTGAAAATTTTGATTGGTCCGCTCATTTTGAGACCGTTAGAAGTACTGGCTATGTATGAATCATTTTCCTCAATCATTTATAAGGGTCTCTTTATAATTCACTAAGTAGCCCCTGGTTTTTCAGCTGTGCAGTAGATTTTTGTGTATCATGTGTTAATACCTAAGTGGAATATACCTGATTTATGATTAGAAAGAGAAATAAATAGTAAGCTGTAAAAAATGTAAGTTTTGTTTTTTATTTTTTTCTCACTCCAGATATATTCGTATATGCTTACTTCCTGTTTTAGAAACAGTGTGCCTTAACGATTTTTAAAAAGTTTAACATGTACTCTTTGTAACCCTTTCTTCCTCATTTTTATGTTTATTTCAGATCAATAAATGGACTGGGAAAAATTTTAGAAACACAAAGATCAAGGTACTTTTAAAGCTGTTACTAATATTAACAATAAATAATGTTAGTTCATAGTAGTTACTAAGAAATTGATAAATGTGCTTGATTCTATTATAAGAAAGATGTATGTGCATTTTTGAAAAATGGGGCCCCAAAACGTTTTGAATGAAATTAGTTTGGCATATTTGGTTAATATGTTTGCTTCTCCTTGTAGCTAAGACTACCGAGCCATGGTAAGGCCGTGTCACTGCGCTTTTGCTTAATGAGGAAGAAAACACTTAGAACCGCTCAAAAAAGTAACTGGTATAGAAATCTGTAAAAGTATACTATTAGGAATCTTAGTTTGAGGTGCTCAAAAGGCCTAGTAGTTTTAAAAAACTGCTTAGTTTTTTGTACAGTTGCAAAAATAATCTGTCGTGTAAAAATACACCGAAGGTTTACCTTTTAGTTCCTAATGCATCGTTTTTAAAATGTTGATTTCCAGTTCCTGTAGGTTCTTCTGTCTTTTCATTCTGTTCATACAGATGTGCATTACTTTATAAAATAGATGTGTTCTTGAAACATCTGTGAAGTGTATTTCGGTGGATTAAATTCTGTGTTCCACTGAATGCTCTTAGGATTTCAGAAAATTTCTTCCGGGGGTATGTCGTTAAGCTCATTTTTTAGCAAGAGTGGCTCAAGCAGCTGATGGAACCCACGGCTCTGAGGCCATCTCGTGCCAGCCCGCTCCCGCCTTCAGACGTTGTCTCCTCGGAGCTGCATAAGGGGCCTCAGCGGAGAGGCCCGTCTGCTGGGGCAGAGCTTAGAGGTGCTGACAGACTACTGGAGGCGGGAGGCAGCGGCAGCAGCTGCTTGGATGCATGAGAACAGCTGGGGAGCTAATTCGCTATGCGTCCTCAGAAGCCCCCGGTCCTCCGACACAGGTAGCGGAAGAATGCCCTTAGTGGGAGGCCTAGACGAGCGCGCACCAAATGTGCCTCTTGCATTTCAGATTCCAGCGCAGGGCAGCTCTGATCGTCTGACTCGTCCCAGAGCCATTCCTCAGTCATCTGGCTTCTTCCTCCTGCCTTTTATTTACTATTTTCTTTCTCCTTCAATTTTCACTTCGTTAGAGTGACACACAGACGCCCACACGAAGCTGACACAAGTTGTTAAAAACCATATCCATAAATAGCTGTGTTTCTGCACAGTAGCGTTTACGTGGTTCGTATTTACAGACCTCTCCGATCACTTTTTCTAGGCCCCTGGATTTGCTGTGCATAATTCTTCGTTTTGTTGGTTTTTATTGTAGACCTTTATGTCCTGCATAAAGGTTTTATCTTGAAGAGTTTATTGTGTGACAATTTTGATGTTTATATGACATTTCTAACATTCGTTCTGTCGTGTTATAGAGCAGGAAACATGCGGTGATTAAATTTCGTGACTTGGAATGGACAAATGAACAGATGAATAAAATCTCCTTTTTTCGTCTGTTTCTTCAGTGTCTTGTGTTTGCCGTTGCCTCTGAGAATCTAGGGACTTTCTGAAATAGTACTTCCTTGCTGTGAGGACTGAAGTTGGATTGGGATCTTTTTCAGTGAAGATCAGACCTCACCATGGTCATGAATCTTACATTAAATATTTCCTCCAATTCCTGGAAGCATAGCAACTTGAGCTTCCCGGTTTAGAAACTAGAGATTTGGTTTTTAACAAAATAGTTGAAATCACTGTTGGAAGTTTTGTTTTATTGTGCTTGTCTCTTTGTTTTTAAATTTTGATCCCTCAAGCATTTTGTGGTTGACAGACGCTCATAGTAGTAAAACTGACAATAACAAGATAATAATGTGCATGTATAGAAAAGGCTTGCCTGAGTATTTAAGTTGAGGAATAAGAATCCTGGGTAGCACTGTCTTATTGGGAAGACTTGAGTGGACTTCGAGGCAAATGGAGGTTCTAATGGGCCACGTAGACCGCAGAAGTAGGAGTGGAAGATCAGAAGAAGTGCCATTCTTATCTTATTCTGACTTTTTTTTAATCTGGGAGAGTTCAGCAGACGGAACAGAGGAAGACCAAAATCCACTTGTTCAATAATAAGTTAATCCATTCAACAAACTGTTGAACTTTCTCCTAGTTGGTAGGCATGTCTTGGCTTGTAGAGGATTTATGGAACGGGTAAGGCAAAAACTACCTTTGAGGTAGGTGAGCATTTGGGGAAGACAGAGGGAAATAAGCAAAAACCAATATACTAGATATTATTACTATAACAGGAATAATAAATGTGTAGGGTCCTATGAGAACAGGAACATCGAGGAACAAATACTCAATTCTTCTTGATGAAGACTCAGGAAATTTTGAGAAGGTGATTATTGACTTGAGTCTTGAGGGGTGAATAGGAATTTTCCAGATGAACAAGAGTAGCAGTGGCTTTCCAGGCATAAGGAAGATGTTGTATTCCAGAGACCTGAATATTTTAGAACGAGTAGTGCACATGGTTGTACGGCAGAGAGAAAAAGAGGTGCGACTGAAGAGAAGGAGAACTTTCCGCAAAGGGTCTTGAATGCCATGACTCCTGGTTTGGATCTTTTTTCTGCGGGCAGCAAGGAGTGAGTGAAAGGTTTTAGAAGCAGTGTAAGTTCTGGGAGAAGGATTGAATATGGTGCAGTTCAACAAGGAAGGAAATAGAAGGAGGAACAGCTTCCGGAGGAGGTAGTGATAGCAGGGGTTTGGTAAAAGGTGATTAGTTGAGGTTCATAGTGAGTTTGAGGTGCCACTGGGGAGTGCCTTCGGGAATTTAGTTCCAGAGTTCAGGACTTAGCTATGGGATGGGTTTGACGGTTCATAGATCTGGAATTGGCTGGTGGCACCTGTTCAGGAGACTCCTTGAACTTCAAAAAGATGACCATAAACACTAACCCTGGGGTCATAGCTCAGCTCCCCTCCCACCACATTAAAACTGATGGCAGTCAGTGTTGCTATTTTTATTTATTTTTGTATATTGCTGTTTGGGAAATAGCTGATGGTTTTATGTCTAAAGGAGGAACTTAAATATATTTCATGCCATGGAAATTAGTTTTCTAATTGGATGAGTGAAGGAATTTATTTTTCATGGTGGTACTAGATTTGGGGCAGGTCCCTGGTAACTCCAGTCTGGAATCTTAGACATTTCCTGTTTTACTCTCCATTGAGAATCTGGTGAGATAAAGTGAGAGACTGGTATTGTTTTTTATCCTCTATAGATTTTTTTTTTTGCCCCCCTCCCTTCCAACGCTGCTGCCGTGCCCCCTATTTCCCCAACGGCCCCTGCCAAGGAGGGAGTGCTGATCGAGGCAGGAGAGCAGAGCTCCCCCAGCCTTATTCGAGTAGCCCCCCCACATCTACAGAAAAGAGAGGCACACACCTGGGCACCCCCAGCTCTGCTGCGGGAATGAGGGCAGCGGCTCAGTGGAGGCAGCCTCAGTGGGGATGCTATTCTCTGTAGATGTACAGGTCTAGCGTTGATCCTGTGTATTTGGAAATATCAAAGGATTCTGGGTATCAAGCAGGATTCTTTCTAAATGTGTGACGTGGTTTCTCAAGAACACTGTCAGAGTGAAACTAGTTTATTTTAGAAACTGGTACGTGAATACTGATTTTTGGTACTCACACAGCGCGCCTGGATTCGGATAGTCCTAGGATTGGCAGGTGTACTTTTCAACTTTAAGCTGTTTCCTGATAAAGAGGACAGACTTGGGGGAGAGCTTCACTCATTTAATATCACCTGTCAATATAAATAGTTGCTCAGCGGTCATGGTGAAAATGGAAAGATGTTTAATGTTAAGGCTTTGATCTCTTCAGTAAGTCAGTATTCAGAAATCTCTTCGTGGAACATTTACTTTTTTCCTTGATGATTTTCCTGATTCTTTTCATCTAGAGTGTCCAGAATTTGAAATGTTGTCATAGTCTATTAACATATAACTTTGGAGTATTATTCTGTCAGTGAGATGGGAGTTTGCTCTGTGGCAGGGTAAGTGGTCATAGTCCAACAGTACTGTTGCCCCAAGTATGGCTCTATAGCAGACGGTGTGAGAACCAGGCAAGGCTGGTCACTCCTACGTTACAGGAGCTGGTTGGGCTTACATGTTTGCACCTTTTAAAAAAATCTTGAGTTTGACCAAGGTTCATTCTCCTCGAGAGAACTTAATGAATGGTTGGCCAATTTCTAGAGTCTCATTTTGAAATTTATACTGCTGTCATTTTCCTTAAACATTCCTTCATTGTAGCTTTGATTATAGAGAAATGACTGTCCTCTGCTGTTTTATAGGCTCATGTAAAAATTGGAACTCATTCAGTAGTCTTTGTAAATTGACTTTTATGTATTTAAACCAAGACGTATGCTGCTGTTTGTGGTACGATACTCTCTTCTGATGTGAATCACTGCTTTCCTAATGGGGCTTAATTATAACCTCTGAATAATTCCCGTTAATAATGTTTGTTCAGATAGAGCACCAAACGGGAAGTTTCCGTCTCTAGGCAACCCCGTTCTGAAGGAAATGAAATCTCAAACCACATTCTTTGGCTGTAGATTCGGGGCATAGAGTGAATACTTCTACGTTAGGTTTGGCTCCTCCTGTTCTTAAAATATTACCTGTTATATCATGGAAGGGGGGGAGTGAAGTAAAAGAATTCCAGAAATTCCAAAGGTAAGGTACTGCAGTGCTGTTACCACCTCTGTCATTGCATTTTTGAGTAATAAACCGCTGTTTTGAAGAGCTCCAGTTCGACCACTGATTTTTTGGGGGGGGGGGGGTTGCAAAAATGTATTTGAAAGGCTCATAAATTTCCAGGATGGAAAAGACAATTACAGGTCAAACCCACAAACATAAACCACCAACAGGAAACTATAGCTCACTGAAGCAATAATCAAGTAATTTTCTGCCCTGATTTTATACTGTTCACTGTTTTTTGAATTTAATGAATAAATTCTGTTAAGATTTTTTACAACGGGCTTTTTGTTCCTTGCTTGTCATTTTTACATGTTTCCCAAAATAGTATAATATATTGACTAAACTTTATGTCCACATTTTTGGCAAGAGTCTTAGAGATTTTTTTTTCCTGATTAATTAAATACATTTCACAGAATTTCACACTGTTTATACTGGATTTCTTCCTTTTAGAGTTGATCTCTCTAATGTGTTAGATCTTCATGCCTTTGACAGTCTTTCTGGAATAAGGTATGTTTTCCGTATTTTGTTCACTTTTTTTGTAATTTCGTTTTATTCTCATTTGTGACGCAGGGATGATTTATACAGTTGCACACTTGATTTAAGCTTCTTGTCATTCCTTTGGCATACGGGATCATTCCTAATAATGATGTTCTTGAAAGTTTTGTCAATTGGATGTTTGGAAATCGTAATGCATTTTCCTGTAGAAATTATAGTGTAAATAGTAGTTAACTTTAGAGATCAATCACTAATATTTGTACACCAACTACTGTATGTAATACTTTATTTCTATGAGAAAATGCATGAAATACATAAAAAAATTTAGCTTGGGGTATTCCCTCAGGTTCCTCCTTTCTCCTGAAGTGATGGATCACTTTCCTGTTCCTTTCCCTGGGAGGAATCTTTATTGAGGGAGAGGAACATATCTTTCTTCCCTGGACATCAGCATCTTTTTTTTTTTTTTTAATCATCTTAATTATGTTTAAGTGTACAATTCACTAGTGTTCAGTATATTCACATTGTTGTGGAAAACTGAAACTCTGCAACTATGGATTGACAGCTCTCCACTTGCCCTTCCCCACAGCCCCTGGCCACCACCGTTCGGTGATGTGTTTTTAAGAATTTGACTGCTTTAGGGGCGCCTGGGTGGCTTGGTCGGTTAAGCGTCCGACTTCGGCTCAGGTCATGGTCTCACGGTCCGTGAGTTCGAGCCCCGCGTCGGGCTCTGGGCTGACGGCTCGGAGCCTGGAGCCCGTTTCCGATTCTGTGTCTCCCTCTCTCTCTGCCCCTCCCCCGTTCATGCTCTGTCTCTCTCTGTCTCAAAAATAAAAAAAATTTAAAAAAGAATTTGACTACTTTAGATACCCGAAAGCGGTGGAATCATATGGCGTTCGTCTTACTGTAACTGGCTTGTTTCACTTAGTCCTCAACGTTCATCCATGTTGCAGCGTGTGACAGGGTTTCTTTCCTTTTTGATGCTAAATGCCCCAGTAGACGTATGGACCACATTTTGTTCACCCATTCATCCGTGGATGGCCGTTCAGCCGGCTTGCTCCCCTTGGCTGTTGGGAGAAATGCTCCTGTGAATGTGGGTGTGCACATGTCTCTTCGAGATTCCTGTTTCCAGTTCTCTTGGATACGTACCCAGAAGTGGGATTTCTGGGTCATACGGTGCTTATATTTTTAATTTTTTGAGGAAAACCTTACTGTTTTCCAGAGCAGCTGCACCGTTTTCACTTCCCACCAGCAGCGCACACGTGTTCGGTCTGTCTACGCCCTCGTCCACACTTGCTGTTTTCTGTTGTTTTAGGTAGTAGCGGTCCTAATGGGTGTGAGCTGATAACTTGTTGTGGTTTTGATTTGCATTTCTCTAGTGGTTGGAGATACCGAACGTCTTTTCGTGTGCTCATTGGCCATTTGTAGATCATTTTTGGAGCAATGTCTATTCAAGTACTTGGTCCATTTTTTCATCAGGTGGTTTTGTTGTTGTTGTTGTGGCTGAGCTGGGAGGTTTTTTTTTAATGTATTCCAGGTATTAACCCCTCATTAGATGCGTGATTTGGAAATATTTTCTCCCATTTCTTCTGAAGTAGTTGAGTCCTAAGTCTCACATGAGAAGTACCCTCCCTGTGCCCAGAGGAGAGGAGCCTTGTTTCTGAAGACCAAGGCACATTCGGAGCAATGTGCAGGAACAGACCTCTGAGTTTCCCCCGTTTACCCCACTTGGTTCATACCACGTCCTGTCCTATCTTTGCATGACCTTTCACTCTTCATCAAACCTAGCATAAAAACACTCAGGCACAAGCGTTTCCTTGGTTCTTCATTTCTTTGTGAAGGCGCCTGTGTCACGTAAAACTTACAATAAATAAACTTGCACCCTTTTCGCCTGTTAATCTGTGTTTGGCAATCAGATTTCCACACCAGCCAGGCTCCTGAGAGGGTCGAGGAGAACTTTTTCCTTCCTGTGCAAGTCGTTGGCAGTTATTTTTAACAGCACTAAATATTGAACATAGAGAAAGAGCATGTGATTTTCCAAACATTTTCAAAGGTAATCTCCTTCCACACTTGCTTAAGAACAGTGATAATGCATTAGTGACACTTAAAGGAGTGGCTGTTTCATGTGATGCCCTCTCTGCGCGGATCAGGCCTTTGCATAACTTCTCCTGTGCTCAGTTGCTAAAATGGAGAATCCAACCAGCTGGGAAGGATTTAATTTGACACTTTCTCTGCTGAGACCCCCTCCAGTGAGGCTCATTTCCCTCCAGCCGTTCCTACAATCCTTTCCTCTTTTCTAAACTTGCTGTTACTAATTTACCCCTCACTGTTCTGCGAAGCAAAACATCTGCAAGGTTTTAAGTCCTTTTCCTCCTCCCAGCCTACCCCCGTCAGTGTCTAAATGTCTGCTGCTCCTGTTATGGTTATCATTTGTTATGCCATACTGATCTTCTCGCTCTTTTTCATATCAGAACAATGCATTTGTAAGATTCTGACCTTCTGGTTTTTCTCAGTCCCAGGTAACAGACTATATAGCAGGCTTTATATTTCCGGATACTACTTACTTTATAATAAGTAGATATATTCAAGGGAAAACACCGGTAAAGGAAAAAATAGACCCTTCTATCTGTCTTGAGGTAGACAGCAGCATTATTTTCACATTAGGGAGCATGGGGCGAGTGGATGAAATTTGGAGCATTAGTAAAATGCTTCTGTGTATTTTTCTAGGCCTGTGATAGATCTGTTGGAATTAAAAAGAAATATATCCACAGATGTATTCAACCACACAAAATAGTGTCACCAGAGATTAGTTTTTTTTCAGTATGGTGTGTATAGGTATGGATGTGAACGTGTTGTACATTTGCTTTTATTGAAGCATAACATCCAATGTAATGTTTGTTTCACGGGTACCGCCATTGAGTCGGCCGTTCTGTGTATTACCCGGTGTTCACCGTAAGTGTGGTCACTATGTGTCCGTAATACAATGTTACTACAGTCTTATGGACTATATTCCCTGGGCTCTACTTTTCATCTTCTTGACTTACTTATTTTACAACTGGAAGCTTAGATCTCTTAATCCCCTTTATCTGTTTCACCCATCCCCCACCCCCTCTGACAGCCACCGGTTTGTTCTCTGTATTTAAGAGTCTCTTTGTGTGTTTGTTGAATGTGTGTACGTTCTTAGGAAAACTCTTTAAACGGTCTGTTAGCTTCTCTCTGTAAGAACATGTAACCAGCATGTAAAATTGGAACTATGTTATAGATTGAGTTGTGGAAACTCTCCTTAGCTCGGTATCTTTAAGTAACACGTAAAGTTAAATCGGAAGTATGTTGATCTTTGAATTTATAATCAGTTGTTTTTAGTTTGCAGAAAAAACTTCAACATGTGCCAACAACACAGCCTCACCTAGATCAGGTAAAAAAGTCTTAAAAAAAAATTTTTAAGCATTTTTTAAACTAAATTAGTTCCGCTAAGACTATACTTATATGATGACCATATACTGTACTTTATACTGTAACTATTACTACATTTATATTATTACTATGTACTATATTACATACTGTTACTATTATGTACTATATCATACTGTCTTACTATATACGTATATTATATTTGTATTTTCCTCTTGCTAAAAAAACGCATTTTTGAACTGTGTTGATAATTTTCAGAATTTGGGTGCTTTTGAGGTAATCTCATCTAGCTTAATGCATCATAGGAAGTCCTCAAAGCAGTTGTTTCGAACCTGAGGACAGGGTGCTTTCTGGCCTCTCCGCTCTCAGGTCGCTGAGCATATTTCCCACCAGAAGGGTGGGAATCGGTGCTTAACGGCTTCCCCCGGGGGCTCCCTGTGCAGCCTCTTCTTAACTCTGTTGAACTAACAGATCAAGGACAAGTCTGGTAAAAGCATGTGTGGCTTCTTTAAATAAAAACTGACTTTGAGTTTCGCCTGCAGGTAGCACTGTAAATTTGAAGTGCTTAAGGTGTCGTTCCTTTAGGCACTCTAAACACCACGTTCCTGAGGCCAGTGTTGAAGACCCTGGAAGAAACGTCACCTGTTTTCACTGTCCCCACCCTCCTTTTAAGCAGGTCGTAGATGGTGCAGCTTTAGGGTAACTGCTTTGTTCCATCTCAGACCAAGACAGCAAGGGGGGGAGCAGTGCACCTCTTCCCGCGTCTGTCTCGAAACTGTCCCGCATTTTTTGCAGCATGACTCATTGTGACGGGGCCTGCACAGTAGCAGCTTCGTCTTCCCTTTGGCTCGTATTTATGGGGGCCTGTCCTACCGTGTTTGTGGCACCCTTCGCTCAGAAACGTCACAACATACTCATCCACACTTGTCTTTGGCGTGAGTGAGAGAAATACAGCTCTCTGGTGGTAGAATTTTTTAGAAGACGCAGTAGCAGTCACCAAGATGAACTGGAGGCATATTCTTACTGACTTTCTGGGGGAGGGAGACCATACGAGGAGTCCTCAGGAGGGAAAAACGAAGGATATAGTCACTTTCGAGATCCCTCATCATGGCCAGAATCTGTACCTGCGATGTCTCACACAGACCCGGCGTGGCGTGTGGGATGCCTTACGGTTGTGGGTTGAAATGCTCTTTCCTGGTACTAGTCTGTGCATTCCTCAGATATGGATTCCTCGTTGCTTAGCACGGGGCATGTGTGCAGTGGTTGCTTGGGGAATATTTGTTACAAGAGCGGAAAGCCGTGATTCTTAAATGGGGAACGTCAGAATCCCCGTTTAATATTGAATACTCCGTAGTCCCCACACCTCCGGTCTCCAGGACTGGGGCTTAGGTATGTGCACATTAATGCGTCTGTATATTTCTAACATTTTATTGTGGAAATTTTACAAAGATCTACAAAAGTAGAACAGCAAAAGGAACCCTTTGTACACGTGACCCGGTTGCAGTGGCTGTCAACGTTTGCTGATTTTATGCCCTCTGTCTTCCCAGCACTTCTTTTGCTGGAGTATTTTTTAAACAGAAAATTTCAAACATACAGTCAAGTTGGATAGTGTAGTGAAACTGTGAGTACCCATTGCCCTTGCTAGAGTGTATTAAAGCAAATCCCAGACAGTATGTCATTTCACCAGTAAATAGAGCATGGCTGTTTGTTTTTTCTGATGCACTCTCCTGCTTTAGATCTATAAACAGAGGGCAGAATATAATATTGCAGACAAAGGGCAGTGGGATTCAGGGTAATGATGGTCTGTCTCATGTGGTTTGGCGGGTCTGAGGCTTTGTGAAGGACAGTTTTTTTTCTTTTAACGTATAGTAAAGCATACAAGTTTTTAGTGTACAAGTCAATGTGTCTTTACGTATATTTGTGCCTGTGCGTTGGCCCATGGGCGCATACGAACACGTATCTCTGTAATTCCCTCGTAGATACAAATACAGCAAATTCCCACCATCGTCAAGAGAGTTCCCTTGTGCCCCTTTTCAGTTAGCAACACTCCTTGCAAAGATGCACCTCCTATTCCGAGTAAGACATCAAGAAGTAGATTTTTGTTTGACTGGAAGAAGTAAGGGAAAGAGCAACCCGGATGTCTCAAAGTGGGCAGGCAAGCATGCTCTAGAAGACGGGGACTCTGGCTCACACGTCCTGGTGGCCGCTTGCTGCTGGAATCCTGAGCTAAGGTGTTGGGCTGTGATGGGCCGGGCACGGGGAACCGCTCTGTGCTGTGGGGCAGGGGCAGGGAAGCTGGATTGGAGTTGCAGTCAGGAGACCAAGCAGGGAGATCCCCTGTGACGAGGGCCTGCACTGCGCTGGTCGCAGGGGGCGTGGAGATGGGATAGATCAAGGACAGACTCATACTAGACCTGTCTGAATAGCCTTACTGACTGATGCTGGGGCGGTAAGACAGAAGTCATGGGAAACAGGCCTGGATTGACTAGAGGAACCTATTGCTTCAGTTTTCTACTTCTTTCTGTGTCTGGGAAAAGGAGAGTTAATTTCAGATTCGACTCTAGAACTGGGAAGAAGTCTGAAGTAGGTAATACCTAGGACATAGTAGGTATGTTACTAAAGTTTAATCCCTGAATCCTCTTTAATGCAGCTCTCTATCTTCCTGGGCCCTTTGTTTGCTCCCTGTAAGGAGGACCTGGGATTGGAGGGTGGGAAGGTAAGAAATCCCAAATGGCAGCCTGTGCATAGTTTATTTAGTAGAGCCAATTAAAGGAGGGATAACAAGTTGTGACCCTCAACTTCTGCCCTGGGAATTTACAGATCTCATCTCCTTTACGGTCTGCCCACTGCGAGGAGGATTTATTGGTACAGGAAAACATCTAGTTCTAAAATCTGTATCTGCATTGTCTTAATTTTTAAAACCCTTTTTATCTCATATTGGAGTTAATTGAACCCCTTAGAAATATTTTCATATTTCTAACCTGCCAAAAGCAACAACCATTCTCAGTAGAAGCTCTTTAAGAATAAAAAAGCATTATTGAGTTCTATGTTGAGACCTTTTCAATATGAAAAGCCAAGTTCTCCAACTTGAATAAAATACATTTTAAGCAGTTTTGAAGGTTCACTTGCTACTTTCCTTTGAAAATGACAAATGATGTTTCATTTACATCCTTTTGCTACATATTTGATATGCTATATGATGTGCTGTAAGTTTTGATATGCATTTTTTGGTATTATTGGTAGTGATTGCTTTTTTTAATCTTTTTTTCAAAAAATTTTAATGTTATTTATTTTGAGAGAGAGAGAGAGAGAGAGAGAGAGAATGAGCAGAGGACAGACAGAGAAAGAGGGAGAGAGAGCATCCCAGCAGGCTCCCCACTGTCAGCACAGAGCCTGACGCGGGGCTTTGACGCGGGGATTAATCTCACAAACGGTGAGATTGTGACCTGAGCCAAAATCAAGAGTTGGATGCTTAACTGACTGAGCCACCCAGGCGCCCCTAAAAATCTGACATTCTAAGTCAATTTTAGTTGGCTTTCATGTCTCATATTTAGCAAGTAAGTGCTTTCTGTTTTTCCTGTTACTAGCAACAGTGGAGAGTAAACGTCAGTATATTTTGTCCTTAGATTGGTCTTTAGTACTTACCTTTAGCTCTTCTCTATGTTTGTATAAAAAACAATTCGTCTTTTCATATTTCCTACTATAAGCCTATGTGATTTTCTGTTGGTGAATAAAATTACTGTTGCAGTTGTAGGAAATTATACAAAGCTGTGCTTTAGTGTGTTTTCTCTTCCTGTTTTAAAGCTTGGCTTGAGTGTATTATCCTGATTATGCAAGGTGGGATTTGTGTTTCCATCATGTTATGCTTGGCCCTCATGTATTTTCATCATGAAGTTGAAATTTGGGGTCACAGTAGCCAGTGGAGCTTTGGACTTTGATTATGTGACCAGGAAATCTTGAGATTCAGGTTCCTTAGAGTGGACAGTGAGATTTATCAAGAGCAGGGAGAAAAATAAATCTCAAAGTCAGCATTCTAAATGATGTCAACCTTCTACAACCAAAGGTGACATTATACTGTCATTCTCATGGCCAGATACTCCTCTCCCTTTGGCATATGCTTGGTCAGAGCTAAAGTGAATTTTTCCTTTGTGGTGTTCCCAGAGAACTTTTGAAAGTACACTTTTGCTTTTGAGTTTTACTCATGGATCTAAGTAGTTTATTTTTTCTGAGCCTCCTTTCCTCCAATTTATAAAATGTCAATAATTCTTTTTATTCCACAGGCCTGTTGTCACAAGTAAATGAAACATGAAATGAAGTGACCCAGGCAAAGTACCTGGCTTAGAACATAGTCGATACACTGTATATGTATTACCTTCCCTCTTCATGCTGAGAATCCTGGAAAGAATGCATTAAACAATGAGTATCCTCTTCTGAAAGTTTCCGTTTCAGTGCTCAGCCACGGATGAACTCTGCAGAATACAGAAAATGAATTGCTGCTATCAGAAGTCAGCCAGACAGTGACAAAGATACACCTGATGTAGTTGTTAGGCAACATAAGTGTTCATGAACGTGTTTCTGTCTTAAAGGTTAATGTATTTAATGTCTTAAAACGTAAATATACTTTGCATCTTAAAACTTGTGATTTTTAAAAATATATGACATTACTTTAAAAAAATCATTATTGATGGTCTCTCTTGATTTACAGAGCGTTCTTACAGTGACATTTGAAGTACCAGGAAATGCAAAGGAAGAAAGTCTGAATGTATTTATTCAGGTGAGGGCAGTATGTAACTGATAATGACTTACCACCTGTTTGGGTTACACGGCTGTTGCCGGGAGGAATGGTTGGTCTTATTAAAATATGTCACTTGTTCCAGAATCTTCTGTGGGAGAAGAATGTGAGGAACAAGGATGGTGACTGCATGGAGGTCATACGGCTAAAGGTACGGTGTGGTTTTCACTTTCATCCTTTTGGACAAAGGCCCCTTCCTTTCTTGGCTGTTACTTAACACCGTATTTGGTTTTAGAAGAAGCGCTGGTTTTAGTACAAATGACTTTGGTCTGTTTTCATTTTTCGGTGTTTCCATTGCTGAAAAGAAGCTTTGGCAATCACTGCATAAAGCGTGATTTATGCGCATAGCTGGCATGTAGCGTTGCAGCTCACGCAGCCTGTGCGCTCAGAAACATCTCTCCTGTTCTGAGCAGTGATGTGGCTGATAACCTTGACTCGCTGGACCTCTCCTTTCCTTGGCACACAGCTTGGTCCCTTCGGGAACGCTGACTGTCTTCTTGTGTTTAATTTTCCAAGAGCGCTTCATTGACAGAAGTAACATTAGAAATCTTGCCGCGGCTGAACCCGTGTTACTTCGTACTTGTAGCAGACGCTAAACAGTGGTCATACTGTAAACAGAGTTCCAGAAGACCTGGAGAAAGCTTGCTCTGCGTTTGAAACCCATCCGCATTACTTAGCATTTGGGGATTTATGTCATGGAAGGTGTTTTTTCCAGGGGGCAGTGTTCTATGTGGTGTGCTTAACCACTCAGCAGTCTACTCCCGCGTTTCCAGAAGGTTTTCTTATGACTACTTACTATTACTGTTAGTAACTAGATTTTCCTGTTAGCAGCTGACCTCCTGGGGTCACTAGAATGACGAAGGCTGACGCTATCAACAAACCATTCAGGAGACACCTGGGTGGCCCAGTCGGTTAAGTTCAGCTGAAGTTTGGCTTCAGCTCAGGCCATGATCTCACAGTTCATGGGTTCAAGCCCCACGTCAGGCTCCACGCTGACAGCTCCGAGCCTGGGACTGCTTTGGATTCTGTGTCTCCCTGTCTCTCTGCCCCTCCCCTGCTCATGCTCTGTCCCTCTCTGTCTCTGTCTCTCAAAAAGAAATAAACGTTAAAGAGTTTTTAAAAAGCCATTCAGGTTTAGATGTGCTCACTCCCTGTGCTGACTCTGCCTGGGACTGGCTTCAGAGCCATGGGTGAATCTCAGTCTGTTCCCAAGTCCTTCCCACCCACAGGAGCTAAGCCTGATCCTGGAGCTGCTGCTCTGATGACAGTAGCACCATTTCCGTCCAGGATCCTAACGGGCAGATTGTGTCTCAGTCTGCGACCGCTTCTGTCCCTGCTACTGAATGGGGAGCGGTTACTACAGAAGCAGCCCTTCAGGCCTTTACACTGATGCTGTAGCCAGGACCTCACCACAGACCTCAGTGGCTCATCCGCACCATCCTGGCGTGGCTTTTGTCCCTGGGGGTGTGACGGTTTTTCTGCAGCCCTTCATCTTCTGTGGTTCTTCCCTTGTCCTTCCTCTCGTCACAACAGCCCTGTGAGTCTCCCTTCATAGACTTCCTTCTCCGCCCTGCTGCAGAGGACCAGGGCTCTACCGATGAGCTTGTTTAACGTGTTCACTCTGGTAACAGCTGGAAGGTCAGAGTCCTTCTACAAGTAACCTAAGACTGTTTAGATAATTCTTTCCCAGGAGCTATTACATATTAAAATCCAGTGTAAAAAGGAGAAAACAAAACTGGGCAAAGGAAAACATGAAGAACATACACCTAAAATACACCAGTACACCAAAACCACGCCAAAGTTTTGTGGTGGGAAGGACCTTGAGTGGTTTGTCTCTTACTGTTTTGCAATACGTATATTAAGTTAATAACAAATAAGTGTAACAAACATCATTTCAGAGAAATTGTTTCATCCTCAAGGAGCCAGTTTATCAGATAATTTGTTTCACTTCTGCAAGTCAATATAAAATGAATTGTATCCAGATAGATTTATTTTTCTTTTCCTTTATTTCATTATTATCTGCTCCATTTATTGCAACCCAGTGAAAAATTATCACCCAAATCCTTTAACTCCTCAAATTGTCCCACTGAGACTGTGAAACAAGGTAAAATCCTTAAAAGTAGAAAAATCACTAGAATTCGATGCATGTTTTATCATTTGGTTGTTTCAACTTTTCAGATATCCTAATACGTGTATTTTATTACAAAAAGGGACTGTTTTTTTTTTTAAAAAACATTGTACACAAATGCTTGAAATTTAAATTTAAAAATCAGAGGCTGTAAGAAACTATTTCCATAAGGCACAAATAACTAGATTTAAGTAATTTTCACAGAATCTTTATGGGTTTGTATTGAAAATGGAACGGCAATAATCCGATAACACTTTCTGCTGTGAATTTGAACTGAGGCTGATTGATCACTCTCTGAGCAGGGGCTGGTGTCGATCAAAGACAAACTAAAACAGGTGATTGTCCAAGGTGTCCATGAGCTCTATGACCTGGAGGAGACCCCGCTGAGCTGGAACGATGACACAGAGAGAACAAATCGATTGGTTCTTATTGGTAAGTGAAATTGGTAAATTTCTAAAGCACAGTCAAATATATATTTGGAAGTGATATAATATGCCAAACTGTAGCAAGATTAACCAGTCTGAGTCCCTGTGATTAGTTAATGTATTTGTCTTCATGATGTGATAACATTCATAAGAACTTGGTAGGCATTTTACTCTTTTCTTCAAACAGGTTTAGAAAATAATTAATTGAAATGCCAGTTTCGTTCTAAGGGACTTAACTAGAAATAGAAAGTTGAAGGGATCACTAATTACTTTGTTTTTGTAAATTTCTGAAGATTATCAAGCATTTCATGATTTGGAATTGATAAATTGATAGGCAAACTGTCCTTTTAATAAGCGTGATATAATCACACCCTATTTTGTTCTGTGTGCAGGCAGGAATTTAGATAAGGAGATCCTTAAACAACTATTTATAGCTACTGTGACTGAAACAGAAAAGCGGTGGACGGCACATTTCAAAGAAGATCAAGTTTGTCCATAACACTAGAAGCATTTCTAATCAAAGGGACTGGGTGATAAATCGGGAATAAGTTTCCTACTGGTTATATGTCAAGCATCTGTTCTTTGTGTTACTTCTGTTATGAATTCCAGTGTACTTTAGTGTTTATTTAATGGAACATGTAAAATTTAGTAGATAAGTACTAGAAAACATTGGACATTCATACAATAAAACGTAATACCCTCCGAAGTGGGGTTTTTTTGTGTGTTTTTGTTTTGTTTTTTAGTGTTTATTTATTTTTGAAAGAGAGAGCATGCAGGGGAGGGGCAGAGAGGGAGAGAGAGAATGCCAAGGAGGCTCTGCACTGACAGCACGGGGCTCAAACTCACAAGCCGTGAGATGATGACCTGAAACCAAGAGCCAGATGCTTAACCAACTCAGCCACCCAGGTCCCTCTGTTTCTGTTTTTGTTTTTGAAGTAGATGTTTCACAGAAATACCTGTCAGAATTGGCTTTGGAATTTACATACTCTGGATTTTTCACCCATAGGAAATTATTTATAATCATAATGATAAAAGTTAACGTCAGCTTAGAACTAAGAATGGCAGCTGATTGCATAGATATTTTATCGTTATTAACAAATTACAAAAAAATTTTTTTAATGTTTATTTATTTTTGAGAGAGAGAGACAGAGCACAAGCAGGGGAGGGGCAGAGAGAGAGGGAGACACAGAATCCGAAGCAGGCTCCAGGCTCTGAGCTGTCAGCACAGAGCCCCACGTGGGGCTCGAACTCACGAACTGTAACATCATGACCTGAGCCGAAGTCGGACGCTTAACCGACTGAGCCACCCGGGCGCCCCAAGATATTTTTTTAAAAAACAAATAATGTCACCATTTTTATTAAGTGAAATAAAAGTCTTGTAGACTTATGAGTGGAAGAAATCAGAGTCAAACAACTGGAACCACCTCTTGTTCTAAGCTTTACTGGTGGAGTCCTGGAACTTCAGCCCTTTGTAACATATTTATACGATTCCAGTTTAAGAGCTTTTGATGTTAAGTGGATTTTCCTACTGGTATTAAATCCATCTTGGTTTTTTTGAACTTCTTTAATTTTCAGTATAAGCTAAAAAAGTGACGACGTACAGAACTTCAGAGGGAACTACAGATAACTTACGACAATTTAACCATCTTTCTATCAGGGGTTGGTGTGTAAGTACACAGGGGCTTACTTACCTGCTATTTCTATTAACGGCCAGGTCAGCATAACTGTATTCAGACTGTAAGAGAGAAGCATTAGATGGAATTTTAAAGAGCTTTCTCAAACTAATGATTAAATACCAGAAGGCTATAGAAATGTTGTTCTAGAGATGGTTTTTCCTCAGAATTTTCACTGAAAGAATGTCCATCTCTGTGTCTTGAATGGCTCCGTCGGTTGGAGGCAGGCTAACTGGCCCAGTCATCTGTCTCTCTTCCCCTGCATTCTGTGCCTTTTTTATGTAACCTTCTGTATTCCTCCATCTGTCCCCTGAATCCAATCTCTTTTTAAATTTTTTTTTAATGTTTATTTTTGAGAGAGACAGAGACAGAGTGTGAGTGGGGGAGGGGCAGAGAGGGAGACACAATTGAAACAGGCTCCAGGCTCCGAGCTGTCAGCACAGAGCCCGACGCGGGGCTCGAACCCACAGACCGTGAGATCATAACCTGAGCCGAAGTCGGACGCTTAACCGACGGAGCCACCCAGGCACCCCCTGAATCCAGTCTCTTAAATTCACGGTTCAGACAGTAGGCTTACTCTGTGGCGGCAGATGGCAGATCGCCCAGTAGAAACGCAGCTGATTTTTGGGTCCCATCTGGGCTTTCATTCCAGTTGTGTTGCTTCTTGGCCTCGCAGTCTCGGGCGGAGCACTCTCTCCAAGGTCGGTTTCCTGGTTTATAAAGTGGGCGGCGTCATTTCAGTCATTCAGGGTTGTTGTGAGGGTTGCACAGGTTTGCAGCGCACCAAGTGGAGCCTGGATACAGGCTTTCTTTTTCCTAACGAGGTAAATTTGATTTGTTTTATGGTCAGTGTTGCCACAGTAATAGTTCATAATGTTCCTTGGCAAATAGTAAGCACCTAGATTCCTCTGTTTACAGCCATGAGAGAGAGCTTACAATGAATTGCCCTGCTGTGGGGGAAATGTTTGGAGTACTGTTAATCTGTACTCTTAAAAATCTGCATTTATCAAAGTCCTAAACATTTTTTTCTTTAAGATGTATTAGTATGTAATCCTTTTTTATCACGTAAGTACTGACCAGATACATTTGTGTCCTACAAATCGCGGATGTCACAGATGAATCAGTCTCCCCTGACCTGTGTCCTTCAGTCGCTGACCCTCCTCGGGGGTGGGCAGTGTTGTCAGCATCGTGTCTGTCCTTGTACGTGTTGCTTTTCACTTACACACAAACACACACATGCTTACGTCGTGGCCCAAAATGACTAGAGCCGTAGTGTAAGCTGCTGCTTCTGGAGAGGTAGGAGCTTGCTATAAATATCCTCAAGGAAGACATTTATTTTCATAATGTGTGTTTTATTTTACTTAATTTTATTTTTTTAACATAAAAAATGTTTATTTTTTTAACTTAAAAAAATGTTTATTTTTGATAAAGAGAGTGCCAGCGGGGGTGGCACAGAGAGAGAGGGAGACACAGAATCTGAAGCAGGCCCCAGGCTCTGAGCTGTCAGCACAGAGCCTGATGCGGGGCTCGAACCCACGAACTGTGAGATCATGACCTGAGCCGAAGTCGGACGCCTAACCGACTGAGCCACCCAGGCGCCCCTTAATGTGTATACTTTAAAACATCGTTCTTTTTAGATTTTAATGCACTTGGCTTTTTAAAAAACTCAACTATTAGCCTTAGACCTTCTTCCTTGACAGTGCATATGAATACGTCTTGTTCTTTAATTGCTGCGTAGAAATTCATAGGATAGCATAGAATACATTCCTTTAAAACATCATTTATTGATGGGGCGCCTGGGTGGCTCAGTCGGTTAGCGTCCGACTCCGGCTCAGGTCATGATCTCGTGGGTCCGTGAGTTTGGGCCCCGTCTCAGGCTCTGTGCTGACAGCTGAGAGCCTGGAGCCTGCTTCGGATTCTGTGTCGCCCTCTCTCTCTGACCCTCCCCCGTCTCTCTCTGTCTCAAAAATAAATAAACGTTAAAAAAAAAAACAAAACATCATTTATTGAGAGCTTCCACTTTGCCCAGGCTTGAGCGCTGGGCGAAACTGCACGTGAAAGATAAGGGCCTCATTCTTACAGTGTTTACATTTTGGTGGAGGGACGTAAATAAATTAGAAAAGAAGAGGAAAGTAAGGCCCATAACAGGACTGGGTGGTCCTGGAAAGCCTCCCTGAGGAGAGATGGGTGGAAGTTGAGGATGGAGTTAAAAGGCTTGGTGCACGGGGAGGGGGAGTCGGGAAGAAGGTTCCAGGCAGACCAGCACCTAGTGGAGCAGCCTTTTAGCTGGGAGCCAGCACCACTGGGGTGGGGGGTGGGGTGGGGCGGGGGGGGGGGGGGGGTGGCGTTGGGAGCTGGGGCAGGGCTTGCTGCTCCTGGTGGGACAGAGCAGAACATCTGGTTTTAAGCTGGAGAAGCGGTGTGGTTTGTGATCGATCCCCGTGGCAGATGAGCCAGCCCTTAACTGTTCTCGAAACTGCACACGGTGCTACAGTGAACATCATTGTGCAGCATGCCTCTTTGTTCTTGGGTGAGGATGTTTCTCCAGAGTAAGTGTGTACGTGTGGAATCCCTAGCTTCTGGGATGTGCAGGTTGAAATTCTTAATAGATGCTGACCAGCTGCTCTCCCAAGTGGCTGGAAGTTGCCGCCTTACACAGTAGGGGGTGAGAATACCCATTTTTCCAAACCTAGTTAACCCTCTGTAACCTTGCCTGTCTGCGTAGAAAGGCATCTCACTGTTTTTATTCAGATTTCATATGTTTTTTTTTTTTAATGTTGTTTATATCTTCTTTTAAAGATGCTTTGTGTGTTCTTCATTGTTTTCCACGATCAGAATCATTATCAGTTTAACCTGCACTTCAGAGGACTTTGGAACTTGTCATAGAGAATATATCCCCAACAGAATATTTACATTATATGTATATATAATGTGTATATATATGTGTGTGTGTGTGTGTGTATATATATATGTATATATATGTATGTATATGTATAATGTTTTTAATGTTTATTTCATTTATTTTGAGAGAGAGGGAGAGTGCAAGCAGGGGAGGGACAGAGATAGGAGAGAGAGAGAGAATCCGAAGCAGGCTCCGTGTCATAAGCACAGAGCCTAATGAAGGCAGGGCTCAGACTCACTAGAAGTGTGGCATCATGACCTGAGCCGAAGTCCAGAGCCGGACGCTTAACCAACGGAGCCACCCAGGCATCCCCGAGAATATGTATTTTTATAACTAAATGTGGGCCAGTATCCCAACTACAGACGATTTCAAGGGTATTGGTGGTGACGATGGTGATCAAGGTTTAGGCGCAGTTCATCTAAAACTCTACCGTTTACTGAGTAATACAGGATAGATTACTAAACGTCTCTGAGCCTTTGCCTCCTTATTCATACAATGGCGATAAAATGCAAATCTCTCACCATTGTTCCAGGGATGAAATTTAAAGCACCCTCAGTAGAGTCTCAATGTAAGCGAATTCTTTTTCCAGCAAGATTTGATTAAAAAAACAAGAAACAAAAAACCCTTAAAAACCCCAAACCAACAATTCTCAAGCTTGTGCGTACCTTCTTAAAACAGCTCTTTCCTAGGCTTTGCCCAGCTTTTAGCGTAAGGGGCCAGTGCCTTGGTACTGTGTGCCAGGGAGCTGGAGGAGGGGTCGACACAGGGTCAGCGGGAAGACCAGATAATTGAAAGGGTAGTTCTCAGGTCATGATGTTTCCAGGAAGTTATCGACAAAATAAAGCTAAGAGACTTTTAAGCATTTACGGGCTTGGTTGTTTCTTGCTACAAACTGATTAATCGTCTCCTTTGCCTCAGTAGGGTAGGTAGGACCACTGCTTTTAGATTTTGCTTTCAGAAGACTTCCCCGGTTTCAGAAATGCCATACGTCGTGGAAGTGATGTTGAAAGAAGGGAATTCTGCCTTTGTAGACTAGCAACTTGCCCTCCCTCGAGGCGAAAGATACACTAGAGCTTTTTTTCTTCTTGGAGTTAGCTTTAATATTCAAATCAGCTTTAACTGTTGATGGCCACCTTGCCTTTATTTATTTATTTTTATTTTTGGGTGGGAGAGTGCAAGCAGGGAAGGGGGCGAGGGAGAGGGAGAGAGAATCCTAGGCAGGCTCCACGCTCAGTGAAGAGCCTGACGTGGGGCTCGACCTCACGGCTGTGAGATCACGACCTGAGCCGAAATCAAGAGCCAGATGCTTAACCGACTGAACCACCCAGGCGCCCTTTATCTTGCCTTTAATTTTCAGAGTGGAATGGAGAGACACCAGACAGCATCATCCTTTTTGTAGATTAGTCTAGAAAGTTTGGTTTTTCATACTAGGACAGCATTGCGTGAGCTCCTGATGGGTTTGTTCAGAAAAAAAACCTATTCCTTGTTAGGAAAGAAGCAATCCCCAAATATTACAGAGTCCCCACCATGCACAAGGCTGCATGTTAAATGCTGCAGGAGCTACAAAGGCAGGCTTCTCATTCTGAAGGCAGCACTAAAGAATTGATGGGATGTGACTGTAAGAGTTTTTCTTTCTTTTCTCTCTCTCTCCTTTCTTTCTCTTTCTTTCTTCCTTCCTTCCCTTCCCTTCCCTTCCCTTCCCTTCCCTTCCCTTCCCTTTTCTTTTCTTTTCTTTTCTTTCTCTTTCCTCCCCTTCCCCTTCTTTCCTTTTTTCCAGAGTGACTTGGCATAATGGAGTCTTTCCAAAGCACTCAGTTTTCATTGATAAAGCTCTTTGTTTTTACCTGGGCATATTTTGTATAACATTAGATATAATCACATACGATAAACTTTACCCTTTAAAAAATTTTTTAATGTTTATTTTTTGAGAGCGTGGGCGGGGGAGGGACACAGAGAGAGAGGGAGACACAGACTCCGAAGCAGGCTCCAGGCTCTGAGCTGTCAGCACAGAGCCTGACAAAGGGCTCAAAGTCACGAACCGCGAGATCGTGACCTGAGCTGAAGTCGGACGCTTAACTGACTGAGCCACCCAGGCGCCCCTAAACTTTACCCTTTTAAAGTGTACAATTCGTAGCTTTAGTAAATCCACCATAGCTAAGTCCAGAACATTTTCGTTACTCCCCAAAGAAACTATCCATCAACGGTTACTCCCCATTTCCCCCTGTTCGTAGCCCCCAGCGGCCACCACGCTACTGTCTGTTTCTGTAATTGGCCTATTCAGACTCCTTTCACTTACCATGATGTTTTCAAGATCCCTCCATGTTGCAGCCCGTATCAACACTTTGTTGCTTTTGTTGCTGAATGAAAGTCTATGTATATTACCACATGGTGTTTATCCATTTCATCTCCTGATGGGCGTTTTTCTCCTTTTTGGCTATTAGGCCTTTTTCCCCATGTTTAATTTTTTAAACTAACAGAATGTAATTTTTGGAACAGTTTTAGATTTACAGGAAAAGTGAACAGACAGCACAAGATAAAAGTGCAGGTGGTTCAGGTTCCCATATTCCACCCCCCCCCCCATACACACATTCAGTTAATATCTTACAGTAGTATGGCACATTTGTTACAATTAGTGGACTGATATTGATACATTATTATTAACTAAAGTCTGTAGTTTATTCACATAGCCTTATTCAGGCAGCCTGTTCAGATGGCCTGTCATTTTTCTGTTCCAGGATGCTGTCCGTCATTTTTCTGTTTGGATGCTGTCATTTTTGTCTTCCAGGATGCCGCCCCAGACTCCACACTGCAGTTACCTGTCACGTCTGTCTGTAGAGTCCTCTGGGCTTGGACTGTCCTCGTTTTGGTGACCTTGATAGTTTTGAGGATGGTTCTGGTCAGGGACACAGGATGCTCCTCTATCAGAATTTGTCTGTTTTTCTCCTGATCACATGGGCTCCGGGCAGCATGATCACAGAGTGATATTTTTATCACATCACATTACGGCATATGTCAAAGGGTTTATGACTATTGATGTAAACACTGGTCACCTGATGACCTGGCTGAAGTGTTTGTGACCCTTCTCCACTTGTAAGGATCTTTGGAAGGAAGATATCTTTGGAAGGATCTGTATCTTTAGAAGGAAACCACTCTGCACTGCCTGAGGTAAAAGAGTGAGGAAATCTCCTGCCCCCGGCCCTGTTTAATATTTTGGAGCGTTTTTGTTTTTTGTTTTTTTTTTGTTTTGTTTTTTTTTAAAGCAGGTTCTATGCCCAACGTGGGGTTTGAACTCAGGACCCTAGGTTTAAGACTTGCATGCTCTACCAACTGAGCCAGCCAAGCATCCCTCTTTCCTCCCATTTATTATTTTACTCATTTAGTTTTTATCAGTATGGATACACACACGAATATTTATTTTATGCTTTGGGTTGTAATCTAATCCTACTTGCTGGAGTGGCCCCAGCTTTCACCACAGGGGACTTTCACTGGTCTCCTATGCCCCCTTGACATACCTCCGTCAATGGAGATTCTTTTGTTTTTGTTTCCCAAGCCTTTACTTTTCTCCTTTCATTTTTAAATAACCCAAATCCCCATAGATGTTGACTTTAGGAAAACTAACAATACTCCCTTCCCAGGTCACTAGGATTCCTCTGCAGCCTGCAGAAATGTGCTTTACCTGCAGGGGGTTGAAGGGGAGGCAGCTGGGAGTCTGAGGTTGGATAAGACACCTGTCACGGCCCTCCCCGAGCTTGGTTTAGTCATCCCCCAAGTAGTAACTGGTGAACCTGGGATTCAAACACAAATCCCTGAGGCCCAAAAGCTCCATCATTTGTCCTTAAAGCTACATATGACGGCGAAGGCGAGAATCTCAGGAGTAGAGCACAAGCTCTTAACATCCTTTAGAGAAAGCAGTTTTCAAATTTTAATCCTGAAGCGACTAGCTACTTTAAACTACTTTTTTGTTATAGTTTGCTCTTTTACCTGGCTTCTGGTTTCTGGCTGAAAGTTCATTATCATTTACAAACACTAACGGCAGATTTACTACGACCATCGGTGGCATAATATGTGGATGTTGCATTTTTAGTAGATGCCTCCTCAAATTCTTTTCCCAAATAGGTGGCTATTACGTTATGAACAGCCAGTTGCTCAGTATTTCACCCCAAGATCCCTATTTATATAACACACATGAAGTTAATTCCACCGGACCGTGACTCTGGTCGCTGAGCGTAAGATTTAAATGAAGCCAGTCTAGAAATCGCCACTTCCAAGGATGTCAGGTGAGCGAAACAGACTTTCTGCCACATCCCTGTTCTCCAGGGTGGGGAATGCCGACCTAGTGATTTAGGTAAAGGCCCCCGCACCTCTCCCTTGGCCTTGTTGTTATTATTATTAATGTTTTGTTAAGTAGGCTCCACGCCCAGTGTGGGGCTTGAATTCACAGCCCCGAGATCAAGAGTTGGGTGCTACGCTGACCAGGCCACCCAGGTGCCCCTGTTTTAATTTTAATATTTATTATTATAGTAAAAGTGCTGAAGGTTGACTTTTAAAAAAGAAGAAGAAGAGATTGAGAGATCATCAGACTGGGTGCATCCGTTGGTGTTGGGAGGCTGTTTTTGTGAAAACGGGGTTTTTCACACGGGCTCTGGACTGGTTAGAACGTGGCACAAACCACCTAATTGGTGATGGACACTTGAAAAACAATTGTGTCAGTGGTCACTTGTTTTACGAAGCCCAATTTAGGTGCAGAAGTCTATCTACCCAAGGGTGTGACATCAAACGTATTTTATCCTGTGGTTAAGGGTTCAAAGAAGCTCGAGAAGCGCTGATGCCCAGGGACTTCTCTTTAGCTCTTCTGCTTTCCTTCTACCCCGAACTTCCACAACTTAACGCCCGGATGTTTCAGCCTTTTCTGGAAACCTCAGTTGGGCAGTTAAGGAGGGAAGTAGAAGGGACCGTGCAACCCTCCCTCGCATTCCCCTGAGTTCGTGGATATAGTCAAGAATGCTTAAGACTTAAGAATGGTTCAGCTCATCATTCGGGATGAGCACGGACTCCACCAATGAAAATGGGTGAATAACCGGCTGTGAACCCCGAACACATACTGTTAGGCTTTTCTTACAAACACCGTAGACATTTAGTGCCACCACCCCCCCCCCCCCACTTTCTATCCTCCAGGGGAGAGGCCCGAATATCGAAGTGGCCACAGATTGTTGGGTGTCCTATTTTCCTGCCTCTTCTATTTGCACGGTTTTCAACGCGCTTTCACCGCGCATCTTCCTGGGTGGCCGGTGGCCTCCTTCAGGAGAAGGCGGGGGCTGGAGGCTCTTGCCCTGTTGGGTAACGCGCAGTGAACCCTCATCATTGGACTGCGTGCCTCCGGAACAAGCGGGGGAGCGCTGGGAGGTGGGGGAGGGGGGTGGAAAGGGTGGGGGGCGGTCGACCACTCAAGGACTCGAAGAAGCTCGGAGAAAAGGTAAAGTGCATCTTTGCTGGACGGTGTTGGCAACGAGGAGAAACCAACGGAAGAGAAGACCACCACCAAACGGGCAACCAGCCGCAAGCCCTCCTGCTTTTTGGAACACTCCGAACCCGCCCGCCTCCAGCCCGGACCCCCTCCAGGCAGGCGAGCGGCCGGCCGCCACCCCTGCGTCTTGCACGACCTGCTCCCCCATGAACTTGCCCAAACCCGAAAGCCTTCGCTCCACACCGCGGCGCAGCCTCCGGGGCTCCGACGGGGAGGACGGCGAGATCGACATCCTGGGAGAGGAGGAGGATGAGGGCGAGGGGGAGGAGGACGAGGAAGGCGAGGCGGCGGAGAGCCAGCCGTTGCCAGGGCAGCTGCCCCCGCGGGGGACGCGGGAGGCGCGGCGCGGCGCGGGCGCGCTTGGCGGAGGGCTCCCCGAGGGCGGCGGCGCCCCGGCCGACGCCAAGTTGGGCCCCAAGTTCGGGGCGTCGAGCGGGTCCGCGGCGGCTTCCGCGGACGGCCCGCAGCCGGCGAAGCCCCCATACTCCTACATCGCGCTCATCACCATGGCCATCCTGCAGAGCCCGCACAAGCGCCTCACGCTCAGCGGCATCTGCGCCTTCATCAGCGGCCGCTTCCCCTACTACCGCCGCAGGTTCCCCGCCTGGCAGAACAGCATCCGCCACAACCTCTCGCTCAACGACTGCTTCGTCAAGATCCCGCGCGAGCCGGGCCACCCGGGCAAGGGCAACTACTGGAGCCTGGACCCCGCGTCCCGGGACATGTTCGACAACGGCAGCTTCCTCCGGCGCAGGAAGCGCTTCAAGCGCCACCGCCCGCCCCCGGGAGCCCACCTGCACCACCCCTTCCCCCTGCCCGCCGCGCCCGCCGCCCTGCACGGCCCCTACCCGGGCCTGCTGCTCGGGAGCCCGGCGCCGCCGCCCCCAGTGCCGGGGGCCTACCCCGCCGCCGCCTCCGGGAGCCGCCCGTGCGCGCTGCTGCACCCGCACCCCCTTCGCTACCTGCTGCTGTCGGCCCCGGCCTACGCCGAGACGCCCGGGAAGGGGCCAGGCGCGGACCCGGCCACCCCCGGCGCCCCCTCGGCCGTGCGGCCCTCCCCGGGCTCCCAGCCTTGGGAGGAGGGCAAGGGGTCGGCGGCGCGGCCGGGAGACGGATGCGCCCCCTTCAGCATCGAGAGCATCATGCGAGGGGTCCGAGGAGGAGGGGGGACGAGGGCCGCGCAGAGTCTGCCCCCGACCCCGTGGGGCTACTGCCACCTGCTGCAGCGCTCGTCGTGCCTGGTGCATCACCGGGCGGCCACCCCTTTGCTGCACGTGTCGGCTGCCTCTGCGGCGTCCGCTGCCCGGACCGTGTTAGAGCAGCAGCAGCAGCGGCGGCGGCAGCAGGAGGACTGTACCAGCGGCCGCGCTCCCAGCGAGGGCGCTCTGCCGGGCCAGCACCTGTCCGCCGCGCGCCTGGGGTGTCCGCCCGGAGCGGGAGGCTCCAGGCCAACCGCGGTGGCCAGCCTTTCCGGCAGGGAGAGCATCCTGCCGGCCTTCTGAGCGGCACCCGCAACGCTGTCCTGGCGCTGACCCCGCCGGACACCCCTGGAGCCAAGCCGGGGGACTGCCCTTCGCGCCTCCTGTCCTAGCGCACGCCGCCCCGCGGGGCGGGGACCACGGGGGCGCGTCCGAACTCCGCGTCACAAGCACCACGAACTGGACCACGGTGCGGATCGCTGCCGACTACGCACAGAGGAAAAGTTGGATACTGTGCGGCCACCCGGGCGTAACCTTCCGATGGCGTCCACTCTCGCCCTCACTTTTCCAGCCTCCAGTTGTGGCTTCCAGGGTTTTTCCCATTACCCATTTCCAGAGTAACTGTGAACGTGAGTGGGACACTTTGTTCTGGTATTTAAAAAAAGAAAAAGAAGAAAAAAATAAAGAAAATAAATGCCCAATGCACAACCTGTTTCCCCTCGTTGACTCCCTAGGAATTGCAAATATTATTCCCCGGTCAAGTGCAAAATACTTGTTCTTTCTGTCTTCCTGAAATCGATGTGTAATATAGACTTTTAATTTTAAAGCGTTGACTTCTAATGTGTGTGTCTGATGTGGAAAGATGCTAAAATTAAAGCTAGCTATATAGACTAAATAAAATGCTAAGTCACCGCACCATATTACTTATTTCGTATTTACTTCTCAATAATCGCTTTCTAAATGGAACTTCTTTTGAAACTTAGATCTTTCCTCCCAGGGAACAAGTTAGTTTTACAATTCGTATTCACTACAGGCATCAGAAACAATTTTCCAACATGGCCTGGAAAACTTCCGAATATTTGACGTCCTGGGCTTTAAAATATGGTATATAGAATTTATGAAATCTGTAGAAGAAAAAGAATTGGAGGGAAATGTAAGTACATTTTCCATTCGTTTTTCATGTTTCTAAAGATGTTGATTTTCACCTGAATACAGTGGGGCGCCACTTGAGATCAATTTAGAAGGTAGCGGCCAACATTTCCCAGGAAAAAAATAAAAGGCAATTTTTATAAAAGCGTCAGAATTTTCCAAAGCAGGGCCAGGGAAAAAGGAAGGATCAAAGGTAACATTTGTGTTCTGGACAATTTACAATTAAAATTTTTTTTCCCCCCCAGATGGATGCCTTCTAAGGGCGCATGGGCCCCTTTCTTTGGTACAGGAAGAACTTAGTTGTTTCGAAAAGAAGTTCTCCGGGAACTTTGCCACCAGAAAGGTTTCACTGTCCTCAGGCTTCTGGCGACCGGGTGGGTGGGAAACAAGAGGAAGACGCGCATCAGGAAATAGACCCAGAGACAGCAAGTTCCAGCAAGTTCCGAGAGACCCCGCCGCACTCCCCGGCCTCTCAGGGGTCCTGTTTCAGAAGAACCACATTCCTTGGTGCTGCTGTGGGAGAAGCCACTTGGAAAGTGTGAGAAGGTCGTTCCCCTTCATCTACTCCGCAGTTCCCGCTGTGAATTTCTGGTTCCGGGAGGGAGGGCAGATCGAGGCACACATTTTTACGGCTGTCCAATTGGTCCACTTTTACCCCAGCTTCTCATCTCCTCCCCATCTCTCAGAACCTCCTTGCAAGTCCTGCGCGCGATCCTCACCTGCTCCGGGCTTGAAGTAGTACGGTTCTGGAGACGTTCTGGAAGGTTCCCAAGCCCAGCCCCTGGGAGCCGCCTAGACGCGGGCTTCCGTTCTCCCTCGGCCCTGCACGCGCAGCGCAGCCTTCGCCCGCTCGCTCCGCGGGCACCAGCAGTAACCTTCTGTGGCCCCGATGCGCGACCAAAAGCCCCTTCTCCCCCACCACCTTCCCTTCTCAGGGTTTTGCCGGGTTCTGTCTCACCCTCCGCACCCCAGCTTTAGGATCCGTTTAGCGCGTTCTGCAGGTCTGGGGTTACCTGTGTTTGGCAACAAGCCGTAATAAAGGGAGCCTCTGTCACACCAAGAACTCTCCCCTTCCCGTGCCAACTCCCCCTTGCCCTTTGTGCGAACACATTTCCAGGCCTACGTGCGTTCTTTTATTCAGTCAACAAACGTTGTGGGAGCGACAGGTGGAGCCGCCACCGAGCCCAGAGGCGACACTCGAGGCCGACGTCGATGTCTTCCTTCCCTGGGCCCCAGACCAGCACGGTCACGAGCACCGGTATCTGAGGGTCACAACCTGGCCCAAGCCGGCCCCCACTCTCCTACTTTTTTATACTTTTTACCTAAGGAAACCGTATCGAAGGATGAATTTTCAAGAAAACCGTCTATTCGGTGGGAGAGTGAATTAAACGTTGATCTCCAGTGGAACGTGGCGCTAGGGGTCCGCGCGCACAGGTGGGGCCTTCCGTGGGGCCCGCGGGGTGACCCGCCCGGCGCCCCAGCCCCGGTGGTGAGGACGAGCCCTCACTGCAGGCGGCGCGGCGGGTCTGCGCAGGGGCGTCCGGGCGCCTCCGGGGCCCCCCGCTGCTGTCAAGGCCACTGCGCGGGTCTGTTGGGAACCCCTGCGTGGCGCGCAAGGCACAGCGCCTCGGAGTTGTGGGGTCGCCTTCGACCTTGGGCTCGTCTTCTTGAGGCCGCGCTGACTTCTTGAGGCTTCCTGAGCCGCCGGCGGGCCTGGGAGGTGCGGAAAGGCTGGGGCGAGGGCTGGAGGTAAGCCGGGGAAAGTGACTCTCCCTCGGGTCCCGCCGGCTGATAATAACACTAATAACTAACAACAGTAAGGATGGCGGCTAACCGTTGTCCTCCGTTCCCTGCCTGCCGGGCACCGGGTTCCCCTTTAACCCTCCCAGCACCCAGTGCCAAAGACACGCTCGAGTCCCCGTTACACAGGCAAAAAGTTTGCGAGTTGGTGAAATTGGGAAACTCGCCCCAAGACCCTTAGGCGGTGGTACCGGGCCCTATTTGGTTTTTGAACCACTAACCCTGTGGGCGCCGGCGACCTTCTCCTGCCTGGGCCTCGGGCGGGTCGCGGAGACCCGGGCCTAAAAGGATTGGGTGCCCAAACCCTCCCTCCCGGCTCCCTGCCCCAGGCTCGGCGTGCCACCAAACGCATTGCTGCCCCCAGCGTCCGGCAGCCCCCAAGCTGGCGCCGTCGGTTCCCCAGCGGCCCTCGGGGCTTCTCTGCGTAGCCCGTGGGCGGAGCGGTGGGAAGGTCACGGCCTAGAGGGCACTTGGCCACGCCCAGGTCCACGCAGAACTACCAGACTGGACCCCAGACCGCCAGCGAGGAGGCGGGGGAGTCACGAGAGTGGGTTTTTCCTTCCCAGGTGGGTTTTCGTCTTCCTTCCCCTGGTGAACCCCAACAACCCAGGTACCCCTGGACGTAGATGCCGGCGGTACTGCGACCCCCAGTCCGCCTGCGGGCCCGCAGCCGCCGCCCCCTCCCTGCCGCCCGCCCTCGGCGGTGGAGGCAGAAGCATCGCGGCCCCTCGCTGCCCCGCCAGCCTCCGTTTCCTCTCGGGAATCTTGACTCTGCGCTCCAGTTCGCGCCCCGCGCCCCGCACTGGATCTGCGCGCGAAAGGGTCGTGATGTGGCCAGGATGCTGGGCGGCACCTGCCTGGGGACAGGCTAGGGAGGGGTGGGGAGGCTGGGCTGGGGCAGGACCAGCCCTCAGTTCACCCTCAGGTCAGAAGGTCCGGCCCACTGGCCTGGGAGTGAAGGTGGGGGCCCCTGCGGGGAAGGACCCGGGGACTGGCGACCCGGGGACTGCTGTGGCTGAACGCGGCGAGCCTACGTGTGTCCCTCGGTGGCCAGCACGCCCCGCCTGCACGGGTGCGACGAGGCACGTCGGCGGCGGTGACGTTCTCTGCGCCCTGGCCCTGCATACTTGGGGTGTCCACAGTGTTTCAAAATATTCATGGGAACGTAGCTAGTGACTGTCTTTCATGTCCAGTCCGCCTGAACCAGAGGCCTCTGCTCCTTTCCTTCGACTTAGAAGCAGTCAGGGCAGAAAGTCTAGAGAAACAGCAGAAACTACGAGAAAAGGAGTAAGATGGAAGCGCGAGGGGACTCAGCTCTCATCCCCTCCCCTCCTCCCCACCCCCAGCATTTAGAAAGAATGTTCATGGGGCGCCTGGCTGGCTCAGTCGGTTGAGCTTCCGCACAGGTCATGATCTCACGGCTCATGAGTTCAAGCCCCGCGTCGGGCTCTGTGCTGACAGTTCAGGGCCTGGAGCCTGCTTCAGACTCTGGGTCTCTCCATGTCTCGGCCCCTCCCCTGTTCATGTTCTGGCTCTCTCTGTCTCTCAAAAATAAATAAATGTCAAAAAAAAATTAGAAAGAATGTTCAGAACTGCCTCCCCACGTGAATATCTGATTCCAATCCGAACTGTGATCTTACTCTGCAAATGCCCACCTACCTGTAATTTCGACAAAAAGTCGTTTAGGCTTAATGGCTGTTTTTTTCATATCAGAACTGAAATTATTTAAATGTGCTTTAAGTACTCATTGATTCCATATACACCGCTTGGTTCAAAGGACTTACATGGGTGATAGCTAATAATACCAACATTTGCCACCCTCCTGCCCCAACCCCCCAAATAGACAAGAGAATCCAGTTTGAAACTCAGTTCAAGGCCAGTTCCCTGTTGCCCAACCACTTTCACACAATCAAGGTTTATATGTCAAAATGGATGCTTGTAAGAGAAATACCTGGGTATAAACTTCATTTCTTCCACTGCAGGAATATATTTATTGAAATCAGTAATTAAGAACGTTTGGGGATAGTTGTGGTTGATTCAGCTAGCGAAATGGTTTCTATTCCCAAATACAGGCAAAAGAACAATGAGATTAAGTTAAATTTAAAACATTTCCTTTTCTTCAGTTACTGTTATTTTCTATGTATAGCCATGTCCATATTTATAGACATATTTATGACCAATAGTTCTTAAAATTAACATGACTATTAATGTTAATAGTCTCTTGTATAAGAGACATTGTGCCATATTTTAAGCAGTGTCTATTTTTTCCCTTAAATTTTACATCTTTTTGAGATATATACAGTGGAAGCTTCCTAACGTACACAAAGTTAGAGAGATTAGTATAATTATCCTCCGTGTACCCCTCCGCCAGGCCAACCTTATTTCATCTTTAACCCTGTCACAGTCCTCTTCCTACTGGGTCATTTTGAATCAAAACCCAAATATCCCATCATTTCACCCATAAATATTTTTGAACATTTCTCTAGAAGATAGGAATTCCCTCCGTGTACCCACAATGCCATTCGCACACCTGAGTGATTCACTAATAGCATCAACATCTGAATTGTCTCAAAACTTGGTTGGTTGCACGCTAATTAGGGGCCAAACAATGATACAAATTAGGATACAAACGCGGGCTGTACCTGATGGTCAATACCATCTCCTGTGTCAGTGAGGTTTTTCCTCATTGTACTACATTCTTGTTGTTGCAGAAACCGGACAGTTTGTCTTGAAGAACTGGACCTTCAGGGTCTTGTGGTTACTGGCAACATCTTTCTGGTAAGGTCTTCTCCAGCATGTCCTTATTTATGTAGACTTTCGAATGTTAGCAGATAATAGTATTTGTAGAGGGGCAGGGAGTAGTCAAGACGCCTTGAAGAGTCAGCTGTTGAGAGAATACATTTTTATTAGGGGAAGCATGGGTCTGGGAAAGCTTATGGGAAATTTTCCTAAATCTACAGTTATTAAAAAAAAAAGAGAGATTATTTTCTGCGGTTGCCTTAGCTGGCTCAGTCGGGGAAGCATGTGACTCTTGATCGTGGGGCCATAGAGTTCGAGCCCCATGTTGGATGTAGGAGATTGAGTACTTAAAAAGAAAATCTTTTTAAAAAGTACATTTTTCATGTCCTCAGAGAGATACAAAATTACCAACCAAATATTTCTAAATCTAAAATTTCAGTCTAAAAATTTGAAGCCGGTCTTCCTTTGGCACGAATGGAGTTCTTTATGCCTTCCAATTCCAAAGGCATTTTATGCATCAAAATTTTGTGTTCTGTATTACTTTGTATTTTAGAATGAAAAGGGGATAACGTTCAGTGAGGGCCAGGATAGATATATAATAGAGCGTAGGTTCCGTGCTCATGAGAAGAAAATTCACTTTGGGAGAGTTCTCAATTAAAGGGACTTGGGATGTCAAAGATATTAGATTGGACAGGAAAAAAATGAGTAAGTAAGTTTAATAAAAATGGAAAATAACCATCTTTTTGGGGAGTTCCTATTACTTTAATAAGTACACACACTAAATAAAATTTCCATTTCTATTCTTCCCTTGCATTTTGAACTTTTACGATCTCATTTGTCTCATTCTGCAGTTATTTGCAGAGGTTTCTGCTTTATGCACTCTCTGGAATCCCTGTGAAAGTACAGACCAAATCTTATCTATCTTTATATCTCAAACAACTCCCAGAACATTGTCAAAAATACATGTGAAATTAACTTAAATCAATTGTATCTATAATATTGATAAGTGTGTAAAAGGGTGTTCGTGTATCGGCATAAATTTTTTAATGTTTATTTATTTTTGAGAGAGAGAGAGACAGAGCACGAGTGAGGGTTTGGCAGAGAGAGAGGGAGACACAGAATCCAGAGCAGGCTCCAAGCTCTGAGCTGTCAGCACAGAGCCCGACACCAGGCTCGAACTTGGGAACGTCGAGATCGTGACCTGAGTCAAAGTCAGATGCCTTAACCGACTGAGCCACCCAGGCACCCCCTGTTTTTTGCCATAATTTAAAAAAAATGTTTATTTTTGAAAGGGTGTTCATATATTGGACTCTGATTTGAGCTTAGGTGGAGCTAAGTATTCAAATTACCAACACTGGTTGAAAATTATTATTCATTTAGAATAGATAAGAGATTTTAGGTAAGGCTAGATAGATCTGTATGTTTGAATACCTTAATTAATAGGTCGCGTTTCCTAACCATTTGTTACCTGCTTGGTAAGCAGTTGGTGTTTTATATAATGCTGTTGAGTTTTTTTTGTTTGCTTCAATTTCCTGATTCATTGCATGCAGCACTTAATATGATATAATATATTGTATCTGTATATGTACTTTGCACTTACTAGCTTTGGAACTGTAATGCTGGAATGGATTTCCAATGGCTACTAAAACCGTTTAAATAACTCCTGCAAGGAAACAGCTTTTGTTTGTTTAAAAAAAAGACAAAAATTAAAAACAAAAAAAAACCCACCAAAACACCCTAGACTCCTGTTTTCTCAAGGACTAGTTGAGGATAGATGTCTGCGAGGACTGGGGTCCTTGGATGAAATGGATGTTGGTTCTGCCCCTTACTCGCTCTGTGATCTTGGGCAAGCAACTTAACCCCTCAAAGCCTCAATTTCCCCGTCTCTCCAGTGGTGGCAATTGTAGATTTCATTGTGAGGGTTACCTTAATAATGCATATCTAGTGCTCGGTACAGTGCTTGGTGCATAAATGCTCTAGAAAGGTCAGCCGTTACTGGGTGGTGATAATAACTACGATCGATGTGCCCCTGAGTATTGGTGGAATTTTGCCTGGCATTTTCTTTCTTGTGTCGTGACAGTCTTCACATGGTGGGCATCCTTTATTGCCTGCCATGCATGGGTGGTGTACCTGTTTCTTTCCTGCCAAGAGGTGCCCCGATGCAGGGCTCCTGCCACTGGGGTTCAGCCTTCTGGTGTGAGGAGCAGGCCATGTGTGTGTCAGGGACACCCTTTGGGGGAGCTCTCCCTCTTTACATAAAGCGTTGCCCTTGTCTACCCCCCAGGCCGGCATAGTAACAGGAAGTAACCACAGAACCCCTCAAATTAGAATTCGCGCCTGTGGAGTAAGAGGAGCAAGCTTCTGTTGAATCAGTCACGTGCTTCGTGGCCGCCCAGCTTCGTTTTCACTCGATATGCAGGTTTATATTTCCCTCATGCGTCCAGAAAATACTGATTGAGCAGTTTACTCCGTGTTTAAGTCTTTTGCTGGGAGCAAGGGATACGGTGATGAGGACAACAGGCGAAGCCCCGCCTCCAGGCGAAGCCCCGCCTCCAGGCCTCCCAGTGCAGCCGAGGCCACAGACAAGGGAGCGGGCAAGGACACGACCGACCGCGTGACGGGGGCACTGTGGGTAAACCTAAGGTGTTATGAGAACACGTAGGAGGCATGAGGGCACGTGTGCAGCCCTGCAGAGGGCGTCAGGTCGCTGCCATCGCTGCCATCGGAGGTGGGGCGACCCATGGGTTCTAGTTTGTCCTCATGAGTTCCAGTTGGTTCTGGTGGGTTCCAGTGTGTACTTGCCTTTCCCCCACTTCGTGTGCAGCCTTTCTTCCTGTCCGATGGCTCCGTCAAGCTGCGGTAACTTCCAGCCACTACCACCTGCTCTGGACTCCTTCACCGGCTCTCATAATTGCATAAAGTCTGGTCCCTGTAAGAAGTCCTTTCTTCACAGGGGCTCTGCTTCTCTGAATCCTAACAGATACACACAGATACACTCCCTGATAAGGGAGCATCAGGCAGGCTGACAGGCTGCAAACAACACCTCCCCCCACCTCCAGGGGATTTGTGTGATATTCCTGGGCACTCCTGGCTGCCCATGAACAAAGGAAAGGGGTAAACAAATGGTTAAACTGACTGAGATCACAGTCCTGCAGGACCTAAGTCTCCATCACCCCTCCCTAGTGATGTGGGGAATAAAGGCAGAAGGAAACAGCAGACAGAACTCAATTTCCTTCTAACCTGCAGCCCGTTGACAAATACTTAAGGCTGGCAGAGTAAAAAGTTCTCCAGGAGCTCCTTACTGTCTTTTTAATGCTTTGCTGGAGGGAAGAACCTTCACCTTAGCTTGACAATAGCTAGGCCTCCAGTATCCTGGGAGTCTTCTTTGGCGGATGAAAATCTCACTGGAAACTTCCCCTGGACTTTTCCTCCTCCCAGCCCAGCCACATAGTATAAAAGCGGTCTCTCCTCATGGTCCCGGGGCAGCTCTTCCTGCCCACGGGTCCTGTCCCCATGCTTCAATAAAGTCACCTTTTTGCACCAAATACATCTTCAAGAATTCTTTCTTGGCCCTTGGCTCCGGACCCCACACACCCCACTATTACCCGACAACCTCATAAACTCCTTATGGAAATGGACCATAGGGAATCCTTTTTCCTCTGGAACTAGACCAGGGGTCATCAAATCTTGTTTTAGGCATCGTGGGCCATATGTCATCTGCCACTTTTCCTTTTCTTTTTCCCTCCCTCTTTCTTCTCCTCCCCTTCACAACCTTTCAATATGGGAGGCCATTCTTAGCTCACAGGACATGCAAATGCAGCCCATGGGCAGGCCATCCTTTGCTGCCCCTGGTCTATTCTAGACCAATAGTTATCAAAGAAATGGAACCTCACTCAGGGAGTGATATTTTGTTTTGGGGGCACAATGATTGGGAGGCATTACTGACATTTTTGGGGGGTGATATTTAGGATTGAGGAACATCCTGAAATAGACCAGACAGTCCTGTCCAAGGAAGAAAACCACATGTCGTATTTGATTTGAAATCCCCAGTATCACCCCTCCTGCAACGCTCTGCATTTTAGCTGTCACTGTCATGGTGTTTTACAGGTTTAAATGCAAGCATCTGACTAGTTCACTGTCTTCTGTGTCAGTCTTACCTGAACATATGGGAAAATCTTAACTGTATTTCTGAATTTTTTTCTGTGCCTCTTCCCTCCAGGGATTCCAAATACAAAGATATTAGGTTGCTTAAAGTTGTCCCATGGCTCACTGATGCTCTTAATTTTATTTCAGTATGTTTTTCCCTCTGTGTTTCATTTTGGCTGATTTAAAATTTTTTCTTATCTTTCATCCTGCAATGTGTGATCTGCTGTTAATCCCATCCCATGTATGAAGTGCTTTTCACTTCATACATTATAATGTTCATTTCTAGAAGGTGCAGTTGGGTCTTTTTCTAGATCTTCCATGTCTCCAGTTACAATATTTAGTCTTTAGGTTCTGGAACATATGGAATACAGTTGTATCACTGTTCAAATGTACTTGTAGACTAACTCTATAGTGTAGGTCATTTCTGGATTGTTTTTTTTTTTTTTTTTATTTTTATCCTCACTATGTGTCAGATTTTCTTGCCTCTTCACGTCCCTGATAATTTCTGACTGGGTGACAGGCATTGTGAATTGAACTTTGTTGGGTGTCACAGACTATGAGTCTGGAGTTCTCTCTTGTCCAGCAAGAGAGCAGATGCAGGATTGAATATGAGAGAGGCCAATGTCCGGGAGGAGACAAGAGCCCTGAACAGGGGTTTCATATCCGCATTTATCGAGCGCTCAAGATCTTACACATGTGGTGAGTGTGCAAAAAACAAGATCTTACACATGCAAACATGGAGAAAGCAATCAGACAGTAACCGCTAACTTGTGTGTGTAAGAAGCAAAGGGTCTGGGGGGCAAGGGGAATTTGTGATCTGAGTACAATCGTATATTGATGTCAGATGGAAAGTAATTTCCTGCAGGTGATATAACAAGTTCTCGTGATCCCATTATAATACCTTGCTACCTAACCTTGGGTGCTTGCGCCCCATGGTGGCAGCTTTCCGCCCTAATCTTTTTTCTAACCCATTTATGTAAGTAGAACCTATCTCCCCACAGTTGGGTGCTTGATAGTTGTGTATGTCTGTAACTATTGCTGAGGTTTGTTCTGTCACACTGTTAAGCTACTTGGAAAGGGTTTGATCTTCAGCTCTTGCTTTATTGGGCGCTAAGAAAAGCACCTGATCTAGGGCTGTTTTGCCCCCAACCCGAGGGCAGAATCTATTTGAGTACTCTGCCCTAAGCCTCATGAATGGAGGCTTTCCACTCTGGCTGACCGCAACAGGCACTATTCCTGACCCCCTGTGAACACCCTGCGCTTTCCCTTTAATCCTGCGTGGTTCTTTGCCCAGGCTCAGGTCGTCTTCCCACACGCATGCTCTCATCAGTACTCTGCAGGATCCTGGAGGGGATGAGTATTCTGGCCACTCGGTGCCATGCTCCCCTCCCCACTACCTCTGCTGTGCACGGTCTAGCCACCTTAGCCTTCCTGGACTCCCAGCTCTGTCTTCTCAATACGGGGAGACCTCTGTGTGATGTCTCCGCCAGCTCCCTGTGTTGCGGCCAGAAAACTGCCATGAGACAGTAAGCGAGGACAGTGGGAGGGCTCCCCTATTTGTTTCTCGCCTCTGGGGGATCACGGTCCTTTGTCGCTTGGTTCTAGTGTCTGGGAGACTGTTGCTTCATATATGTTGTCTAGTTTTCCAGTTGTTTCAGGTGGGTAGGTGGAGGGGTAATTTTGGTCTCTTTTGCTCCCTTTTGGCGAGAGGTAGAGTCACTTACCCAAGCCCTTGTACACCAAAAGACATGTCATTTTATTTTAAGTTACTTTCCCTTTAAGTCTCATTTACCTTCCCTCTGGGACATTTACATTGATTGTTTAGAAATTCCATTCTTTTCAGGTTCTACCCTCAATTCTGTTGAAGTAGCCTATGTTAAGCAAAGGGGAATTGGGTGTGAGGCGTAGAATTGCAGCTGTCACACATAGATTACCTTACCATTCACTGTGTGTAGGGAGACAGTTTGGGGAGGGAGAGGGGGTGCTGTTAATAATTACATCAGGATCATGGTCCAAACGAGACTGTCCCAGGCAGCCTGGGACAGATTGGTACCCCACCTCTACTCTATGTCCCTATGCATCATCACTTAATTCCACAGCCTTTACTGAGCCCGCTCTGTGCCAGGTGCTGGCATTACCAAGATCAATTAGGCTGAGTCCTGCCTGAAGCAATTGACAAAGAGGGAGGAAGCAGTTTGTACGATCTGCTGTGATCTGTGCTCTGAGAGAGCACGAGGCACTGATGAAGGCCCAGTGGAGGGAACGTCTAACTCCAGTAGTGGTTGGGCAGCTTCTGGAGGAAATTAATTTTTTTAATGTTTATTTATTTTGAGAGAGAGAGAGAGAGAGAGAGAGCGAGAGCATGAGCGGGGAGGGGCAGAGAGTGAGGAAGACAGAGAATCCCAAGCAGGCTCCGCGCTGTCAGCACAGAGCCTGATGTGGGGGCTTGAACGCCCGAGCTGTGAGATCATGACCTGAGCCGAAGCCAAGAGTCGCACGCTTAACGGACTGAGCCACCCGGGCGCCCCAGGAGAAGGGTCTTGAAGTCTGCTCACTGGGTACTAGGGATAAGAGGTCAGAGGGAAACAGTGTTCTATGTGTTGAGGCCAAGAACCAAAGGAACTCATGTGTGATTAGAGGGTCATTCTCATTGGCCACATGCAGGGCCGAGAGGAAAGGGGGGTAGAAGGCAGTACTTACAGAAATAGAGTTGAGTATTTAGTGCTCACTTAACACCATGCTGGATGCAGTTCTGGGCGCTTTAAACATTTCATCTCTACAGCAACCCAGTGAGCAGAGGTACTATTATTATCCCCATTTTACAGAGGAAGAGTCTAATCTGAGATACAGAGAGGGTAAGTACCTCACCCAGGGCCACACAGCAAGTATACGGTGGATCTTGGAACTGAATCCAGAGTCCCTTCACTGGAAACTCCTGAAAGCCAGATGCTGAGAAGCTTTATTATTCTAAGCCAAGCTGTGCTAAAGACAGTCCTGTGGGCAACCGGAAGCTTCTAAAGCATTTGAAGCTGGAAATTGCTTATCTCAAATTGGCATAAGAAAGCTCTCGCCTTGGGGCGCCTGGGTGGCTCAGTCGGTTAAGTGTCTGAGAGAGACAGATCAGGACTGGAGAGAGAGATAGGAATAAAGAGATTTTTCCCCCCCAAACGGGAGTTGTCTTGAACATGTTACTCTGCCAATAAATGGAGTCCTAGGGATGGAGTGGTTAAGGTTTCCGGTCTGAGAGCAAGTAATTAATTTTTGGTGCGAGCCCCAAGGGGCTGGAGCCCAGGTGGAGGGTCCGGGGTGGGGGGGTGGGAGGGGGCGGGGTCAGGTTCCAGGGCGGAGGGGACACAAAGCTGGGCGGGATGAAGCGTGACAAGGCAGCTTGTCCGTGCCTGTTGGAGGTGCTCAGTTAGGCGAATCAAGAGCACATGTTGAAGTGAGCAGCTGAAACGACAGCTTGTGAGGCGAGTCCTCCTTTGTGGGGAGAGGATTAGTTCAGGATTCTGGCCACGGGAGCCCAGAAGAGGCGACGGGGAGTCTGTTCGTGGCTGTCACACGGGTTTGGGGGAGCAGTTCCAGCATTCACCAGGAGAATGGGGGAATGGGCGAGGAGACCAGAGGGGGGAGCCCGGCCCTCAAGGGTGCCAGGCCCTGATGGGAGACAAGTCTTCACCCAGCGCTGTTGTGACTTTCCGGGTCATAATGGTCCTAGATGCGGCAATCCTGGGGAGTCGTTATGGCAGAGGGCGGAGGTAAGCACCAAGCCCCAGTGCTGAGATGTGAAGGGGCTTCTCTGAGATACCCCAGGTCGGGTAGGGCTGGTGGAGGCGGGTGGAAGAAGCCACCTGCTCCTTCCAGGTCGGCAGGGACTTGGCTTCCTGGACAGCCGTCTTCAGCAGCCTTGGGCTGCAAGCCTGGGCCAGAGTCCCGAGGACGAACGCTGGAAGTGAAAATCACAGCCACCCGTCACATGACAGCCTCACAGGTGTGCTGGGGAGCCCCTCCGGCCTCTCTTCCGCTTCAGCTCCCCTCTGCCCCTTAATCTCAGAGGCCAAGGAGCCAGGAGGTGGGAGGAGTAATTAGTCCCAACGAAATCTCTAGTGTATTCTGTCCATCCCACGGAGGGAAAAGCTGAGAACAGCGTAAGAATCTTCTCAGAGCTTATTTCTGCCACATCAGTTTGGGGTTCCTAGGAAGGAGCCTTTTCTGCATCAAACTGTTTCATTGTTGTGGGGATCCTGGCCAAAAATCTGAGCAGATGAAAGCCACTGTAGGAGACTGGAAACCCTAACCCTTGATTGGTGTAGAGCAGCTGAGCCTGCGTTTTGGCACACGGATTTCCAGGAGCTCTCTCCACCGAGAACGATGGTCCCCCACCGGGGGCAATTTCGTCCCCCAGCGGACATTTGGCAATGCCTAAGGACATTTTTTTTCCCTCCTGTTTTTAAAAATCGTGGCAAAATCCACATAAAATTTAGCATGTTGACCCTTTTTCTGTGTATCACTCATGGCATTAGGCACATGGACGCTGTTACGCAGCCGTCACCACCGTCCATCTCCAGAACCTTCTCCAGAACCTTTTCATCTGGTCCCTTTTCAAAAATGACTCCACATTCCTTCCTCCTCTCCAGCCCCTGGCAACCACCATTGTGCTTACTGTCTCTATGCATCGGATCACGACCGGGGAAGGGGTGCTGTTAACACCCAGAGAGTAGAGGCCAGGGACGCCCCTCTGCGATGCAAGGGACAGCCCTCACCGCACAGCATCATGCAACCCCGAGTGTCACTGGTACCGTGGTTGAGAAACCCTGAGATCAAGTTCTGTTCACAGGCTCACAGCTGTAGCATATCGGTCAGCATGCATCAGTTTTGCCGCAGAGTTTCACCCAAAAGGGTTTGATTTTTGCTCTCACAGGAGGCATCCTGAGTCAGCAACCCAGGCGGGAGAAGTGTGTGACTTTAATGCACGTTTTATGGGCCCCATCAAGTCACACGCCCATGCCTCATTCCAGAGGAAGTAAGGAAGTGCATTTTTATTCTGGGCCCATTGGAAAGACAACCACCACGAAGTCCTAGCAGTTAAAATGAAACTTCCTGGTGTTGCCGTCTGCTGGGTATGCCGGTGGGCAGCAAGCCCTCCACAGAGTGCCCGGGCTGTGGGTCACCGGAAGCTGTGGCTGCAGGCGCTGGGCCCAGGGTCCTTGGGCGGCTCCCTTCCCCCACATCTTATGTCTTCCTGTCCTGCTGTCAGATTGGCCTCTGCTCTCCTTCCAGATTTTCTGTTTGCTTCTGTTCCAGCTCCCGTTTGGAGCCTCAGTTGATCTTCTTCTTCAACTGAAGACCCACCTCTTCTTTTAGGCTTGGGATTGTCTCCTTTTTGGCCTCGCATAGTCAGGTAATCCGGGGGGACTATGTTTGGCACATCCTGGTGCTTCCTGGGAGCTCTGTCTTTGCAACTTTGGCCTAAAGGCTTTTACATTACACTGACTTCCTTTCTTTTTTCCTTCTTTCTTTTTTCTTTCTTCTTTCCTTCTTTCTCCCTTTCTTTTTCCCTTCTTTTTCTTTCTTTCTCCTTTCTTTCCTTTTCCTTTCTTTTTTTCTTTCCTTTTCCTTTCTTTTTTCTTTCTCTTTTTTCTTTCTTTTTTTCTTTCCTTTTCCTTTCTTTTTTCTTTCTCTTTTTTCTTTTTCTTTTTTCTTTCTTCCTCTTTCTTTCTTTCTTTCTTTTTCTTTCTTTTTTTTAAATAGACTATTTTTTTCAAGCTGTTTTAGGGTCACAGCAAACTTAAGTGGAAAGTACAGCTATTTCTCATATACCCTCTGCCCCTCGCACATGCATAGCCTTCTCCACTATCAACACCCCCACTAGCATGGGACATCTGTTACACTGGTGAACCTCCACCAGTTATCGTTATCGTTATCGTTATCACCCAAAGTCCCTAGTTTATAGCGGGGTCCACTCTCAGTGTTATATATTCTTTGGGTTTCGGCAAATATGTGATGATACGTATCCACTTTATAGTATCCTAGAGAACAGTTTCACTGCCCTGACAGTCCTCTGTGCTCTGCCCTACTCATCCCTCCCTCCCCCAACCCCTGGGGACCTCTGATCTTTTCATTGTTTCCACAGTTTTGCCTTCTCCAGCATACGGTGCAGTAGTCTTTTCAGATGGGACGGGCGTCTTTCTCTTAGTCACATGCATTGAAAGTGCTTCCTTGTCTTTTCCTGGCTTGCCAGCTCCTTTCTCTGTACTGTCGAATCCTATTCCATCACCTGGAGGTACTGAAGTTTTCCACTCACCTGCTGAAGGATGACTTTGTTGCTGCCAGGTTGTGGCCACTTTTCAGAAAGTGATTTAGTAGCAACAACCCTGAGGCTCAGGCGATTTGGAGGAAATTTCAAATATTTAAAGGAGTAGGTTCTTATCCTCCATCCAATAGGTCATTGTTGGTTTGTTTGGTTGGTTTTTAAAATTTTTTTTTAATGTTTATTTATTTTTGAGACAGAGAGAGACAGAGCATGAACGGGGGACGGTCAGAGAGGGAGACACAGAATCTGAAACAGGCTTCCAGGCTCTGAGCTGTCAGCACAGAGCCCGACGCGGGGCTCGAACTCACGGACCGTGAGATCATGACCTGAGCCGAAGTCGGCCGCTTAACCGACTGAGCCACCCAGGAGCCCCTGGTTGGTTTTTTTAAAGCTTGATGGTTTTTCATCCTGGCTGCACACTAGACTCACTGGAGAGCACTTCAAAATACTCTAGTGCTGGGGCTCCTGGGTGACCCAGTCGGGTAAGCATCTGACTCCTGGTTTCAGCTCAGGTCATGATCCCACAGTTCATGGGTTGGAGCCCTGTGTCAGGCTGTACGATGATAGCGTGGAACCTGATTGGGAACGTCTCTCTCCCTGTCTCTCTGCCCCTCCCCCATGCACATGCACTCTTTATCTCTCTCTGTCTCAAAGTAAATACTCTGATGCCGTTCCATTTCAGGCAATTCTAAATTGATTGGATTTTTTATGTGCCACCAGGATTGGAAATCATTTTGCACAGAACTCATCCTGGGTGGTATCAATCTCCTTAGAAATCAGAGACTCTCTGTTTTGATAGGGCAGGTGATGAGTAACTCCTGGTCTTACAACTTTTTGCCTTTTCTCCATGATGCCACCTGGAACCGTAGGGACCTCAATTGAATCAAAAATATATTCAAGTGTATGAGAAGATTTTAAGCCATTTTTTAAAAATCTTGACCTTGCTGGAGGTGCTCTCGAAACCGACTTCCCACAAGAGAGTGAAAACAATGGCTGTCATCACTTAGGGGCTACTGTGTACCGTGCATGGAACTGAGCACTTTATGTATAATATTCAAAATTCTTTTTCTTTTTAAACTCCAGTTTTCATCCATTATCAGTGTGACAATTCATGTGGAAGCTTACATAAAGTAAGAGAAAGTGGTTTTTTTTTTTTTTACCTTGCTATTAAATGTGGAAATTTGTTTTTCTAAAACCAATATGTATTTCCTATTGTTAACTTATTAAAAGATTCTTAAATGCAGCTGTAATTGACATAACATCGTGTTCGTTTCAGGGGCACAGTGTAATGATTCGATATTTGTATATGTTGTGAAACGATCCCTGCAATTGTCCCGTTGATATCCACCGCCATGCGTAGGCACGTCTTTTTTTTTTTTTTCTTGTGATGGTATCTTTTGATTCTTGACATCAGCGCATGAGACTGATATTAGCGTCTATGTTTTGCAGCCCAGGAAATGGTGGTCTAGGAAGGCTGAGCAAGATCACACAGGTTGTAATTCTCAGACTTGGGCTTCAAAGCCCCATCCAAAAATTCAAAACTCTTTTTATTACATCCCGCAGCATAAACTTGAGGCAGTTCAGCACAATTTGGAGTCAAGATTTTCCCACCAAAATAGAAGTACTCATGTTTGCATTTCTGAGCAGAATGTTTATGGCTTCCTGTTTACTCATCACCTCCAGGAGCATTTTGGGCCCTCTGACAGCAGCCACGTACTGAGCCATGATGTTCACTGGGTGATAGTTTTTCCAGGCTTCCAGCTTCCCTAGTCTATGCTGTTTTAGCCTCAGAAGGCATATCCCTGATGAGGTTATTTCAGATACAACTCTAGAAAACCCTTCACAGGAAAAAGTGTTAACTATTATGCCCTGCACTTGTATTGAGGGATAGCCTCTAACAAGGTCCAGGGGCAAAAAAATATATGAATGAAAGAATGGGTGTTCTTCAGAGTGGGCGTGAGAGTGATTTTCAGAGGAGGGAAGGAGGAGGCTCACGTGCCAACTTGGGGCAGAATAATAAGGAGCAGGACTCAGTAGTGGAGACCCCAGTGGTGACTTCAGACTTTGGACAGAAAGGACGGGGGCTGTGGGTGGTGATTTGGTATGAAGGTTGGAGGGTTGGAGGGTAGAGGGTTGGGGGGTTGGAGGGTAGAGGGTTGGAGGGGAGGGGGTTGGAGGGTTGGGGGGTTGGAGAGTTGGGGGGTTGGAGGGGAGGGGTTGGAGAGTTGGGGGCTTGGGGGGAGGGTGTTGGAGGGTAGGGGGTTGGAGGGTGGGGGGTTGGAGGGTGGAGGGTTGGAGGGTAGAGGGTTGGGGGGTTGGGGGGTTGGAGGGTAGAGGGTTGGAGGGGAGGGGGTTGGAGGGTTGGGGGGTTGGAGAGTTGGGGGGTTGGAGGGGAGGGGTTGGAGAGTTGGGGGCTTGGGGGGAGGGTGTTGGAGGGTAGGGGGTTGGAGGGTGGAGGGTTGGAGGGTTGGGGGGTTGGGGGGTTGGAGGGTGGAGGGTTGGAGGGGAGGGGATTGGAGGGTTAGAGGGTTGGAGAGGAGGGGTTTGGAGGGTAGGGGGTTGGAGGGTTAGGGGGTTGGGTGGTTGGGGGGAGGGTGTTCGAGGGTAGAGGGTTGGAGGATGGAGGATTGGAGGGTAGAGGGTTGGAGGGGAGGGGGTTGGAGGGTTGGGGGGTTGGGGGTTTGGGGAGTGGTCTTGGAGCTGTGTTTGCATAGCAACCACACCATTTCCACTCCCATCATGTGTTTATTTAGGGTGACCCTGGGAACAGGTCACCAGAGTCTCTTTGAAGTTTGTTGGGGTCTCTCTTCTGGTGACGATTCTTTTCCGATTTTCTTTTTCCTTATGGGCTTATGTCATTAAAAAGTCCCCTTCACGGTTTTGGAACCAAGGAGACACAAAGAGTTGTGTTCGGTCTCCCACATTTCTCCATAGGACTTAGCAGTCTGTTGGTCCTGCTTTGTATGTGGATATTTGTTTATTTCTCTCTCTCTCTCTCTCTCTCTCTCTCTCTCTCGGCAGAAATGCCAGTCGGGCCTTCATGGGATTGTGTTGCTGACTTCAGGAATGTTTGGACTGGGCTGGAGTGGCCAAAACATGACATGTTCTGAGAGGTGAGTGCACCTTGTTAGGAAAGGGGAGTGTCCACATCACTTAGAGTCAATAGGGCTTGAACAGGACACAGGGAATGAGGTCAGGGACAGATCAAGGACAGATGCCTGAGGAGAGTGAGGCCACAGAGTTCAGGATCCAGATACCATAACCACATCGAGCACCTCAGCGACTCCTGTGCTTGGCCAGCAGGTATGGAGTGAGTTCAAGGCTCAAAGCCAGGCCAGGCTGGTTTTAAGTCTTGAGGCTGGTGTGTATGTGAGTGGAGTCCAAGCTTCAGGGAGATGGGGTTTGAGGGGAACCACCACACCCAGCTTACCCCAAGGATCAACTCTAGCAGCCTTTGGAGGACTCTGAAAAAGCTCTCAGTGGATTCCTTTTTGGTGAAAACTGTTTGGTAGAATTAAAGCAGGTTGGCTAGTTGGCTGCCTCTGCCCCAGAAGCCCTGTGCTAGGGAGCGAGCTGGTCTCCTTGACTCCCAGCGGTATGATTTTCTGGGGCATCCGACTGGTTGATTTGCAGTGACGTGTATCTCCATGTGGCCAAAGGGCCTTGCTTAGGTTTGAATCAGAGGATGTTAAAGCTGAAAGAAATCTAAAAAAATCTTCTAGTTGAGGGCTGGCAAACTGGATTCATTGTGAAGGTCGTCTCTGACAGTTGGTAGGAGCTGCTGAGAGCACGGGGTGGGGTAAGACCCTTGAGTCTCGCCTAGATGAGAAAAGAACCATGGTCTAATTACTGGCGAATTAGATGCAAGAAACACGGCTTTGCCAGGAATGGAAGGAAGTTACGCTAAGGGTGTGGGGAAAAAAGATCGGACTGTCATAGACGTGGCAGGATGCAGGTGTCCCAGCAAAGTTGGTAGGGGAAGTGAACAAATAGGCAGAGCTAGAAAAAGGATCCATAGCAATGTAAAATACCATAGCTTTCATCTGAGGGACCTATTTCCTGTTAGGTTTCCACCTCCCCCCCCATGACCCTGCTCTCAGCTGGTGAACTCTCGACACAAAATCACCTGCTCGCTGGGGTTCGTGCTTGCCTCCTGCCTTAGTCGGTTTGAGCCGCTGAGACAAATACAGTAGGTGGTGTAGCTTCTCAGACGTGTATTTCTCACAGTTCTCGTGGCTGGGAATTCCAAGATCAAGGTGGATTCAATGTCTGGTGAGTGTTCTCTTGCTGGTTCATAGACCATCCTCTTCTCGCCGCTTCATATGGCGGAGGGAGCTCTCGGGGGTCTCCTATAAGAACACTAATCCCATGCATGACGGCTCGGCCCTCATGAGCTCCCCAAAGCCCCTCTTCCTAATGCCATCTCATTGGGGGTTAGGTTCCAACAAATGACCCTCCTGACCTTATGATGCAGAGTGGCAGGAAGTGCCCAGGTTTTACTCCCTGGCACGGGGAAAGGGTGGAGGCGGGCCTGAGGGACAAGAGGGCAGTTCTTTGGGACAACTGGTGTATAATCGGTTGGACCATCTGTGAAGTTCCATGCGACTCTTACTGTTTATTGAGCTTTGCCCTTGTTTGCCAACAATGGTACAGGGATTCAACTTCCTCTGATCTTCCTGAGCCCCCTCCCCCACCATCTCCCCTGGGTTCCACCTGCCGCATTTCCTGTTACTGAATGTCAGTTTGTTTTTAAATCTCATGCAGATTCACTTTCCACGACCTGCCCTGCCCCCACCACACTGTGGACCCTGAAGTTAATTTTCAGATAGACAATCTGGAACTACCTTTGCATTCATTCAAAAAGAGGACCAGGTCGGCTTCCAGTCCTTTGTAGAACTGTCACATTACGCCTTGTTTTCAGCCAGGTTGCTGCGCTCCAAGGATAGAAAAATAAATCCGGTAATAGAAATAGCAGTCTTTTTTAAAAAAATGTTTTTTATCTATTTTTGAGAGAGAGTTGGGGAGGAGCAGACAGAGGATCTTAAGCAGGCTCGGTGCTGACATGGGGCTTGAACTCATGAACCACGAGATCCTGACCTGAGCTGAAATCAAGAGTCGGATGCTGAACCGACTGAGCCACCCAGGCGCCCCTAAAAGTAACAGTCTTAATAACTCACACTTATTTATCATGTATCAGCTACTATCTAAACCTTTAAATATAATTCAAACATAACTTTCACTAAGATATATAATGTATATACTTGCATATATCATTTCATTCAATCTTTACGGTAACCCTTTGGGGCCAGGACTATTGTTAACGCTAATCTACTGAGCCTCGGGCCCATTAAGTAGCCAAAGGTTGCGTAGTTTGTAAGCAATGGGGTTCAAAGTGGAGCCCTGTTCTGAGAATGTGCACGTTGGGGACGGTATGGTGAAGTCAGTGTGGCCACAGGAGAAATGAGGAGAATTGACAGAAAGAAGCTTATATTTAACAGGTCTTAGAGAGGGGCGGGGTCACTGCATGCCGCACAGAATCATGGGACAACCAGCAGGGTCATCTGGGGGCAGAAGACAGGAGCAAGGGGAGAATGTAGGGCATATCTTTTTTGTTTTTAATGTTTGTTTATTTGTGCAAAGGAGAGAGAGAGAGAGAGAGAGAGAGAGAGAGAGAGAGAGAGAGAATCCCAACCAGGCAGCGTATTGTCAAGTGCAGAGCCTCACATGGGGCTCGAACCCATAAACCATGATCATGACCTGAGCCGAAATCAAGAGTCGGACGCTTAACCGACTGAGCCACCCAGGTGCCACTAGGGCCCAGGCTTTACTGGGATTTCTGGTGGATGGGCAAGGCAGGGCACAGTAAGCAGTTTGGGCCTGGCTAATTTGAATAATTTGGGGGGGGTGTTGGGCTCTAGACTGGTCCCCAGGTGTCTGGTACCTGGCCCTGGGACGATTAAGGCAGAGGAATATTGTTTCCTGGGGTGTAAGAGCTACTTCAAGGAAGGACGGCTCTGGGCTGGTTAGTTTGCAGTCCAAAGGTTGGGCCCTTTGCTATCACTAAGAATTGATAGGACCTAGGACAGGCCCAGGCGCTCTCCTTAGTTAGCATGGCTTTTGATGAGGTCAAAACATCATAATATTCGGGAAGCAGAAAGTACACACGATACAGACCTCAGTTGTCTGGCTGCAGGTCTGGAGACTAATCTGCCTTCGGTGCGTCCCAGGAGGGTGGCCTGGGTGCGCACACGCTCACGGGGCGGGGGCCTGCCGCCCTATAGACCGTCACAAGCGCCTCGATGGGGCACTCAGTTGCAGAACGAGGGGAAAGCTTTCTAACCGGGACTGAAGATTTTTGGAGCCCACCCGGAGCTCCAGCAGGCAGATGCTGGCAGGTAAAGGAAGGGCATTCTGGGCAGACTAGCGCCTCCGGGTCTGGGTCAGGGAAGGGCTGAGAGGCCTGGAGAGTGTTACAGGGGGTGAGGAGGCAGAGAGAAGCCTGTGGGCTGGGGTAGGGGTAGGGGGTAGGGGACTGACTGAATGCCAGGTTAAAGAGTTTTAGTTTGTTCTGCCTGTCAGGAGGAATAATGCAAGAATGGCACACCCGGAAGGGGCACGAGCGAGAAACCTGGTTCATGCTTCTGCTTTCATACAGGGGGAAACCGAGGCCCAGGGTCACATGGGTGACAAATGGCCACCGTTGCGAATCCGTGTACAGGACAGAGTTTGAGGACCAGGCAGGCCCCTGTGATGACCACTAGTGGGCAGGAACTGGGGACCCATGGGGGATCCAGACTGGGGCCAGGAGGCTCATGGGACACCATTTGGAACTAAGGAAAGAAACTGAGGCAGGAGCTGTGTCGTACCTGGTTGTATAAGGACAGCGAAGGCAGAGGCCCTGGCGGCGCAGCCGGGGAAGACGAGACAAGAGACGGAAGAGACTGAGAGTATGTGGCCCCAGAGAAGCCAAGATTTAAAGGAAGGCTCGAGGAATTTCAGAGTTTGAGCTGGTGGCTCTCATTGCTGCAGAACACCTGACTGCCAGGGGTTGAGGGGAGGAGGGAGGAGACCACACAGGGTGGGGGGGCGCAGACAGAGATCTCCGGGTGTTGGCGGGAGTCCGAGAGGAGAGGGAGACTATGGAGGGAGAGGCAAGTCCAGGACTGTGTCTTCAGGAGGGAGAAGTGAGTCTTGTTCGGTTTGGGGGGAATGAGCTCATCTTGCATAATGGGCTTAAGGTTTTCTTTTGCCTTCATCCCTGATTCTTCCTGTCTTTTATCATTGAAGCAGGGATCAGAAAGAATTTGTCGTAGGTTTATGAGGATTAATGGGAAAATGCACTGGATAATGCTGAGTATGGTGCCTGAAACACTAGAAACACGTTAGTTAACACAGGGTAGTCATTTTTAATATTTTATTGCTCCCCATTCATGAAGGGCTCACTCCAGAATCTTGAGAAAAACACTGCTTACCTTTTAAATCCTGGTATCTTACGTTTATCACTTTACGGGGGTATGGTTGATAAATAGGATTTCACATGTTTTGAAAGATTGGGCTGGAAAGAGGCCCCAAGAAGCATCCTTTTTATTGCTCCTGTACCTGTGGAAATTATACATTTTAATAATTAAGGGCTACTGTATGAGCCAAATTCCCTCCTCATCGGCGTTGGTGGGAGTTTCCCTCTTGGGAGAGAGAATTTGGTTTTGGACTTAGTACTCACATCTGCAAAAGGAGTTGAGAGGAGCTGGGACAGGACATTCTCTGATAAGCAATTTGTTTTTGTTTCTGTTTTTTTTGTTTGTTTGTTTTGATCTGTAATCTGTAATCCAAGATTAGGGTAACTTTTGTTATTTATTAAAAAAAAAAATACTTGTCCATAGGCTGGAATGATCTTGTTCAAGCAAGGATAAATCAGAGATGACAGACGTTTCTATTGGAGTCGTCCTTCTCTGTGCTTTTTGTTGCAAACTCCATGTAAAAGGGCTGAAAAAAGGGGGTAGGAGTGAGGTATGGTCAGGAAACCAAAGGACAAACTCTTTTTCTTTTTAAGGAAGACACCTGTGATGCCAGCTAGTGAGCTCGGCCACATGGGGCGGAAAGGAATTAGTTACAGTCCTAAAAGAGGGATAAATGCATCTGGTGTCAGATTAACTCCAACAAACAGCCTTGCTTCGTCCCAAATGCTCTGACTCAAAAGCATGCTGATTTCAGCGCAAGAAACAGATGCGTGAAGACGACGTCTCCATAAGCAAAGTGTGGTCGTGCATCTTAGGTGAACATAAAGCAACATCAATAGGGCTTAAAAACACGATGGGGAGTGCAAGGATAAGAAAAAAAAAAAAGACTTATGATAGGGTGCTGTTATTTAATTTAAAGCCACACATGCACGTGTGATAGCCCTACCTATTTTTTTTTTAAGAAAAGGGATTTAAAAAATTTCTTTTAATGTTTATTTATTTTTGAGACAGAGACAGAGCATGAGCAGGGGAGGGGCAGAGAGAGAGGGAGGCACAGAAACTGAAGCAGGCTCCAGGCTCTGAGCCGTCAGCCCAGAGCCCCAGCGGGGCTCGAACTCATGAACCGCGAGATCATGACCTGAGCCGAAGTCAGTCGCTTAACCGACTGAGCCACACAGGCGCCCCACCCTACCTATTTCTACAGAGACACATCATTTAAGGACATCTATGTAATGTGTGAGAGAGGTTGCCTACGAGGAAGGGGGGGAGGGGTGTGGGGATCAGAAATAAAAGGAGAATAAAACGTGAGAGGGGCTTTGCACAGACCGATAATGATAACGTGCTGTGGATTCGCTCTGGTTTTATTTTATTATTTTTTTAAACTGTGATTGTAAAAAAGACAACTCTTGTAGCCGGTGGTCTTCTCGTTGTGGCCGGAGGGTCAGTCTGATGCAAAGGCGAAGAAATTTCAAGCAGACGTGCTGTCCTAGTGGCAACGGGTTCGAGGGATTCCTTAGAGCGCTTTGGGACGGCTTCCAGAGGAGAAACCAAGGAACTTTGGTTTCGGCCAAACGTCAGAAGCAGGGCACCGCGCGCAGCGGAACTCCAGGGGGCGCTCGTCACACAAGCAGGATTGGCTTCCTCCTCCGCCTGGGCGAGAACCCTGGGCCGCCTCCTGCTTTTTCGGGGGGCTGCTCGGGAGATTTTTACCACTTCTGTTGAGACCTCGTTCTGGTGGAAAAGTTATTTTGTGAGGATGAAAGCAAGCGAGGTGGGAACTACCCCATGGCATTTTTTACATGGAGATATTTCACAGGTGAAACACCTTAAATATTTTGGAACTCAGTTTTTTTAATTTTTCTATCCTTAAGATGCTGGCTTCAACCACAGCATGTATATTGGCCTAGGAAAGTTCTTCGAGTGAGTTTGAGCTTTGATCTCCTGTGGACCCTCTTGCTCCCAGGGATTCCCCAAATGTGGTCCTTGGACCAGCAGTACCAATATGGAACTTGTTAGAAGTGCAAATTCTCAGGCCCCACAAGGACCTCTTGAACCACAAATTCTGGGGTAGGCCCCGGACCATCTGTGGTTTAGCAAGCCGTCCCAACTGGTTCTGAGGCAGTTAGAGTTCTAGAACCACTGATCTAGACCCCTGTTTTATAAACTTGGGTGTACGGGCTTTCCTCGTTGTAACCCGCCAGCTTTCTTGTAAGCTGAGGAGTTTTTAAAAACTCCTGGGCCAGACCGTAGGCACTTACACCAGAATCTCGAGGAGGTAGGGTCCAGATATCAGTAGTTTTTAAGTTTCCCCAGATGGTTCGAGTGTGCTGCTGAATTAGAGAACTATTGGTCTACACCTCTCAGGGCTTCTCAACCCTTAACGCTCACTTGGATCAGCTAAGATCGTGATAAAATGCAAGTTCTGATTGAGTAGGCCTGGCACAACCCAAGCTTGTGCGTTTTTTACAAGCTTCCAGGGTATACCGGATGCTTCTGGATTGTCATCCACGCTTGGAGAAACAAGGATCTAGGGAGCAGAGGAAAGGGCATTAACTGAGAGTTAGTAGATCTGGTGTTTGAAGGTAGAGGAGGGAGGACAGTCTTCCCACTGAGATGGCACTTTGAGACCAGAGGACAAAGCAGGGGACTCCATACAGCACACACAGGGTTTTGTTCTGGATAACTTACTCAGAGGGAGGATGGGGCCGGTGACAACCCAGAGCTATACCACTGTTCTCCACAAAGACTGGACCTTGGTCCACAGATTTTATAGGACAAGGAGACCTGCAGAAGGGAAGGGTAATGGGTGCACAGGGTTCACGTGCATCTAATTGTGATCTGTGGCACCATCCCTGTGTCAGGAAGAGGCAAGACTGTGTTATTTTTAACAAATTTATGGAGGGCCAAAGGAAGACTCCCCCCATCCCGGCCTTGGTGGGTATTTCTAAGGTATGTACCTTAATCTCCAGGCGGCCCAGAACAAATAGCCCCAAGAAAGGACATGACCAAGACGGAGGGCCAAAGATGGGGTTGGTATGGGGCGCCTGGGTGGCTCAGTCAGTTAAGCGTCTGACTCTTGATTTCGGCTCAGGTCGTGATCTCACAGTTTGTGGGATCGAGTCTCACATCAGGCTCTGCGCTGGCAGCTAGGAGCCTGATTGGGATTCCCCATCTCCCTCTCTCTCTCTGCACCTCCTCCGCTCATGCTCATGAGTGTCTGCACTCTTTCTCCCTCTCTCCCTGAAAATAAATAAACTTAATAAAAAGATGGAGTTGATATTGTCAGCACTCCTGTATCTTGCTTCCCAGTCATGGTTTGCCTTTATCTGGCCGCCATCTTGCTTGGACTTCCACTTGGTTCTCTGGGTAGGTTCTTACCTACCTCAGAGGGATGTTGAGAACACTGAATGAGTAACGCAGAGTTGTTTCCCAAAGTGAGTGCCTGTACCCCATGCATTTAGAGAGAGTGTGGATAAACCCTCAAGATTTTAACTCGTTATTATGAGTACCTAGAGCAAATGATCCTGGCCTTCGTTGTATAGTAGCAATAAAGCTACCTTTTAAAAGACACGTCTCTGCACTTAGAAATTGAGACCATTTAAGTAGATAATAGTAGGGGTCATTGACAGCAAAATTACTGAAGGTACGGAATGACTCAAGTTTGGGAAAATGCTGAGAAAGCAGATACAGAAAGAGTAAAGAAGGCTAAAAGAGAGAGAGACAGAGAGCCCTTGATATTGGTGGGTGAAATGAGATGACGTGTTAGACCATTTATGGGGTATGGATTCTGCAACACTCATGTTGCCCTTGGGGGTGATAGGCTCAGTGTTCAAAAAATATTTATTGAGTGTTTGCTCTGCACTGGATACTCTTGTGGTCACTGGGGAGAGAGACAGAAACTAATCATTCATGGTCCACAAGGAAATGGATAAGAGGTCATGAAATAAACCAATATGTACTTTTGAATTTAACATTTCATTATAAAATATGAAAAAAAAAAGGTCTTGCTCACTAACAGCGAGGAAAGCTGTCCCAACACAATACTTCGTTCATGCACAATTCAGAATCAGGGAAAGTCAAAAGTCTCAATTCTGGCCGCTTCTAGTGCATTGGCCACATTTACCAGACCTAGGGAGAGGAGCCAGGCTCCCATACATGGGCCAATTTCTTGAACTGAGTAAATGGTCTTTGTGTAGTTAAGTTATAAGGATGCTTTGTGACACTCCCTGAGGACAGATGCTCAATGAACCTGAAACAGAAAAGCACTGACTCTGACTCAAAACAAGAATTTCTAAGATTCCTAGAGGAAGAGGCAGGAATGAACCGTAATTCAACCATACCTTATGGCCCTCGGCCTCTGCCCCTGAACATGGGTGGGAATTATTACGTGGCCATTTCTTGTTTTAGTTCTTTAAGACTTTCGGAACAAATGACTTAACTCCGTCTGGGCTTCAACGTCCTCACCCAGGAAATTAGAGGACCGGGCAGTCGCCAGATGCTCTTTAGATATGACATCTTAGTATCTGTGATATTAAATTTGACGGGGGGTTGTCTAATGGAGAATATAAGGGGTGGGAGGAAGGGCACACGGGGGGAAGAGCTTATTAAAAGTCTCGTTAGACACTGAATTCTAAGAATGGCATTTTGTAATAATATATGTGGGCAAGGTTTAGGATCTTACCTGACTATAGCACCTGGTGGAATGGGTGTGTTAAAAATAAAAATGAGATCGAGGTGCCTGGGTGACTCAGTCGGTTAAGCGTCCGACTTTGACTCAGGTCATGATCTCACAGTTTCTGAGTTGGATGGAGCCCCATGTCGGGCTCTGTGCTGACAGCTCAGAGCCTGAAGCCTGCTTCAGATTCTGTGTCTCCCTCTCTCTTTCTGCCCCTTCCCCACTCACTCTCTGTCTCTCTGTCTCTGTCTCTGTCTCTCTCTCTCAAAAAGAAATAAGCATTAAAAATTTTTTTAAGTTAAAAGAAATGAGACCAAACAAGACTTTATTTGAACTTATTCATAATGCCGATTCTTCTCTTCAATTTGAGCATGTTAAAGCCGTTGAAAATGTGCCCTGAATTGGGTCTGTCTAGGCAAAGTGGAGGTGGAGGCCGTGTCTGATGAATTTAAGTAATGTAGCTAATTCACAGAGTGACTTCCTTCACCAATGCACATATAGGAATGGACAAAGACAAATCCTCCATTTTTACATTGTAGGGTTTGGGGAATTGAAGTGCAGCCATATTTGCTTAGACTTCTCCTCTCTGGCTTTGCTGTAACACAGAGGCATGGGGAGGACTTTTCCAGGCTAACCTCCCTCGCCAAGCCTCCCTCGCCTGTAGCCTGCCATCTGGAGACAGAGGTCTAAGATTTATCTTCCTTTAACCCAGAAGGAGCCAAAGGGAGGATGCAAGTCCGATGGCTTTGTTCCTCCACGTGGAAAAGAAGCAGACTGGGTGAATGTGTGCATGATCCCCGAGGGGAAAGTGTATTTCTTTTTGACCTGGAAACCCTGCACGCTAGTCAGTTACAAGTTGGAAGAGGCAGTTCCTAAGGTCTGGATTTGTTTGGGTGTTGGGGAGAGCCTTGATTAGAAAGGAAGAAACACTTTATTTATATACACCCGATGGAATGCAGGGTTCCCTGGTCTGCCTTTCCAGGCACCACGAGCCTCCTGATGAAAATCAGTTGTCTCAATTAGGAGTCATTCCTTGTTCCGCAAAACTTGATATTAACATTTCCTCCCCAGGATTTGCTGGCATCTGTGCGTTCCCTTCAAGTGATGACAGACTAATTGCACTGGCTTCCTGTCACCAGCACAGTCTTCCTGCAGAGACGGTGTGGTGGGTGGGGCTGGGGCTCCGGGAGGGGGAGGGGCGGGAGGTCAGTCTTCTGGATGAGCCTGGTTCCCAGCTGGCTTTTCTTTGCTGACAGGGACGGACTCCGCTGCACTTAACAGCTCTTTACTGTGAGTGGTGCTGTTGGACCATTTTCCTCGTGTGCACTTGCAGTCGGTACCTTCTGAGGCTGATCTGGTATCGAAGGACTGTTCCTTTTCACTGCTCAAATCAACTGATTTCCTATGATACTCCTTCCTCCTGAGACTATGTGGACGCAGCTCAGACTCCTTCTAGTTTGCAATCCTGGGTTTTCTCATAGATGTGATAAAAGGTGAAGGCAGTGTAGATGATGTATATAGTGATGCCTTCTGCACATGCCTGTCTGTTTAAACCCGAGAGGGGAGCTGAGGGTCTTGAGGATTGCCCAGTGGCCGTGGCAGCCAGCGTGTAAATAGCTAGTATAGGAGAAATGGGGGAATTGCAGAAAGTCGATTATCATTTATATATAAAACAAGTAAAAATGAAAAAAAAAGGGGGGGGGGAAGGGAGCCCAGAAAGGTGCAAGAGAAGGAGAAAAGAAGACTTGCCTTGATGATTAGCTGGAAAGATCATTATGGGCTGGTTAGCTGTGTAAAAGCCATACTTTAGAAAAATTTTTGTATGTATGTACATATTTTATTTAAAAAATTTTTTTTACGTTTATTCATTTTTTGATAGAGACAGAGCATGAGTGGGGGAGGGGCAGAGAGAGAGGGAGACACAGAATCCGGAGGAGGCTGCAAGCTCTGAACCGACAGCCCAGAGCCCGATGCGGGGCTCGAACTCACCGACCGTGAGATCATGACCCGGGCCGAAGTCGGACGCTCCACCGACTGAGCCACCCAGGTGCCTCTGTATGTACATATTTTAGCATAGCTGCATGTAACTGTGTATTACTTTTTTAAAGTTTATTTACTTAAAAAATTTTTAAAGATATTTATTATTTATTTTTGAGAGAGAGAGAGAGAGAGAGAGAGAGTGCAAGTGGGAGGAGGGGCAGAGGGAGAAGGAGATGCAGAATCCAAAGCAGGCTTCCAGCTCTGAGCTGTCAGCACAGAGCCTGATGCAGGGCTCAAACTCACGAACTGTGAGATCATGACCTGAGCCAAAGCTTAATTGACTGAGCCACCCAGGCCCCCCAAAGTTTATTTATTTATTTTGAGAGAGAGAGAGCGAGCAAGTACGCTCAAGAGCAGGGGAGGAGCAGAGAGAGAGGGAGAAAAAAAGTGAGAGAATCCCCAGCAGGCTCTGAGCAGAGCCTGACTCAGGGCTCAGACTCACAAACTGTGAGATCATGACCTGAGCTGAAACCAAGAATTGAACACTTAACCAACTGAGCCACCCAGGTGCCCCCTGTGTGAATTACTTTTATAATCAGCAAATAGATTTACTTCCTTTTCTCTCAGGGGCTCCTTCGCTAAGTTACTGACCCCTGGCAGTCCCATTTACCTTCTTCCTCTTCCCAGGAGGGACTGTAGGACAGACTGCTGAGGTTCATGATCCTGGTCCGGGAGGGTTATGCTGTGTAAACGTTGGATCTCTAAGTAGCTTGCTGTTAGAGAACGTGTGTCACATTTTTAAACTTTGTATTCTCTAGTGCTTATTTCATAAGAATATGAAATAAAAACAAGACATTGGACTTGTTAGTATTGTTTCTTTTCTCTGGAGGAGTGAGCCCAGTGGTGGACGTAACGGATAAACTTGTTTTCCTCCACAGCCATCCGTCAAGGTTCTGTGGCCTGAGTATCAGGATGGATGACGAGTGTGGACCAGCATCCCCTGCATAACATACCTGGATCATAAAATCCATACCTGGATTTTTTTTTTTTTTTTTTTTTTGCAAGAGCTTTGGTCTGGGGCATTCTGGCAGGAGAGGCCTGGGGACTCCGTTTCCTTCTGTCGCACTTGCGGTGAAATGAATTAGACTTTTAAATCAGGAAATTCGGTGAGATGAGCTAGAGATCTTTGCACAAGAGCAGTGGAGGATTGCCAGCTGGGTGGGGGTATGCTCTGAAAATGTCTTGCTAAATCGGGGTCTGCGGGAACGTCGCTCTCCTGGTGGGCTGTGTTTCTTGCAGGCAGGCTGTGGGCTGCATGCAGAATGGAGCGAGCACAGAGCTTAAGCGATGTCTTGCTTGTGGGAAAACCTGGGAATTCAGATGGTTTTCATTAGGAACTGGTTGTGGGCTTTTTCAAGTTAGACTAAAGCGGCATTTTTTTTTTCTTTTTTTTTTTTTTAGTAGGAAAAGCCTCCTCGTTCGTTCTGTGCCTTTTGTTTCTGGATACTCTTCATCAGGGAGGCACGCTTTTAGCAGAAAGGGTTGTTAATGGTGGGCTTTGTGCAGCCAAAACCCTACATGGGAAAGATGGTTCAGCCGTGGACTTCAGCACTTTTTACTTGGAAGCTGTTGGTTTTACAATAAGCAGCCAAGACAAAGGCCTTCACTCTGCCTGAAAATGTTGCCTTCCCTCCCAATTACAGATAACTCAGTGCTGAGACTCACACAGCAATATATATATATATATATATATATTTTTTTTTTTTTCTAACTGCTGACTGCTTTTCCTGGTTGTACAAACAACACCCAAATTATCAGGCAAATATTTATCTCAGAAGCAAATATTTTAGGCCATATTGACACAATCACCCGCGCTCTCCACCCTAAGGCCTGACTTCTTTTTTCCCTCTGTTTGTAATTTCTGTTGGGACCCGCTTCCTGTTGGTTCCGTGGATTGGCTCTGATATAACCTGAATGAAGCTCTTAACAGCCTTTTTAGACAAAAAACTCAATTTGGCTCATTGTTTCTGAGTTCACGTATGGCTTTTCTTGCCTACGGATACCAGGGACTTTCTTGGATGTGGCTGCGTTAAAGGCTTTGCCATATCGAGGGCTTGACGCACGGGCGGTGGGGGGTGGGGGGGTGGGGGTGAGGCAGGAGGGCCCGGGACTCAGGGTGCAGGCTGGCAGGTGTTAACACGGGTGATCCTGGTTAACTTGAACCCTTTAGATTCCCACGTGGGAGAATTAACTGCCCGGCGGTGCCTGCTGTAGGATGAGAGCAGACCATGCTGAGATCCTAAGTAAAAATCTGAAATGCTGGAATTTCGTATGACAAGGGGAGACAGTCTTGGGCAACTTAACTTTCCAAGCTAGCCTGAGGTGGGAATGCCTGCTGCTTCAGATCCTCAAATACGCCCTCAATTTAGTAGATTAATTCCTCTTCCACTTTTCCCAGTATTTGGGACAGTACACGTCGGGGTTAGAATTGAATCCGAGTTTCGCTGTTTACTAGCTGTGTGACCTTGAGCAAGCCACGGAGTCTCTCCAAACCTCAATTTCATCCTGTGAAATACGGATGATAATGGTATCTTTTCCAAGAGGCTTTGAAGGAGTTTCTGTGAGCTTCAAACGGGGCAACACACACACAATGTCTTTGTTCTCATGCATATAGCATATTTTTAGGGATATTAAAAAATCTGGAAACAGTTGTTTGCCTCTAGGGAGTTAAGCCGGGGCAGAGATGGAAAACTCCTCATCGTATACCTTTCTTGACTTTCGGCATTTTGAACCACGTGAATGTGCAAAATATTAAAACATCCCTAAATAAGTTACCAGGAATTTGATTAAAATAAAGAAAAATAGCACCTTGCTGGTGGCTCTCTTACTTAGTGTAAGCCGATGATGAGGGCTTCCTAGAATTTAATGACTTAATCCTCGCGGAGTACTGGGTGAGGAAGATGCCCTTGAGGGATTCATGGTTTGGTAGCTATCTTATGTATATGGGAGTAACTTTAAAAATAAACAAAAACTTTAGAAGTTTTTGTTATACAGTACTTCAAACAAAAGGGAAAATAGAAGTCTTCTTCTATAATTATTTAAAATGTTCTCAAGTGGGGGGCACCTGGGTGGCTCAGCCGGTTGAGCGTCCAACTTTGGCTCAGGTCATGATCTCGAGGTTCCTGAGTTTGAGCCCCGCGTCGGGCTCTGTGCTGACAGCTCTGAGCCTGGAGCCTGCTTCGGTTTCTGTGTCTCCCTCTCTGTTCCAACCCTGCCCACGAGATCTCTGTCTCTCTCAAAAATAAATAAACATCAAAAAAAAAAAAATGTTCTTGAGGGGGTGGCCATGGAACTTCGCATCCACACTGGGGTTGTTGTGAGAGAGAATTGAAGATCAGACCGGGGTAGACAAATGTAAACTCAATGGCCTCCGGCAAACTGGGTCTTGACTGTCCCTTGGAAATCAAGCTTTTCCATAGCTGCTCAAGTCCCCACCTGTGCCTCCTGTTGGCCCATGTTTCCCTGCCCCCCACGGCAGCCATGATCTTGATGTAGATGCACATGCTCTTCAGGGTCTGTGCACGTACTACCTAGGTGCATGTCATAAACTGTACAGACTATTCCTTTGTGTTTCGAAATCTACATAAATGGCATCCTGTGTTGTCTCTTTCTTTTTTAAATCAGTAAGGCATTTTTCCTCCTGTTCCTGGAAAATGAAAGGAACTGGACCGGGGCATAATAATATATTAGCTAAGGGTCTTTTGATTCAAAACAATGGAAACTAGTTCTGGCTTGCTTAAACCATGGGAGGATTTATTTTTTTTATTTTTATTAAAAAAAAATTTTTTTTTTTTACGTTTATTTTTGAGACAGAGAGAGACAGAGCATGAATGGGGGAGGGTCAGAGAGAGAGGGAGACACAGAATCTGAAACAGGCTGCAGGCTCTGAGCACAGAGCCCGATGCGGGGCTCGAACTCATGGACTGCGAGATCATGACCTGAGCCGAAGTCGGACGCCCAACCGACTGGGCCACCCAGGCGCCCCATCCATGGGAGGATTTAATGAAGGATATTGTTGCATCTTAAGTATCTAATCTGCGACTAGAAAAGGGGAGGTTTAGGCCAGCTTCTGGGACACGAGGGACAGGTAGCTATGAGTGTAATCCCACCCTTGCACGTTATCAACATGGGCAAGCCACAGTGACCCCCAGTCTCTCTATGTCTGGATTCCAATATTCAAATTCCAGAGACAGAGAATCCAGCTGGGCCAGACATCCTTTCCTGGGCCAGGAATGCAGAATTCTGTAGTCAGTTCCTAACCACTGAGAGCCCATTTCACAGTCCTGGGGCTCTTCCCAGAGGAGGGGAAATTTTGAGCTGGGCCCCTGAACCATCAGCGAGCAGGGGAAATGTGGAGATGAGAAGGAGAGCTCTGTGTTTGTTGATCATTGTTTCTGAAAGGAACAAAGGGAAAGGGTTCCCACATGGGAATTCCCATCTGGCGTTTCTTGGGACATTTATATGGACTCCCAAATTCTGGATTCTGAGAAAAATCAGCTGAGAAATCAGGAAAATTGGGAGAAGTGTTATGATTCTCCCGTGAGAATTAAAGCTCAGTATCCATGTAGAGACCTTACTGGTTTGAAGAAATCCACCGACTCAAGTCGAAAGCAAGAGCAGGACGATGCGTTGACGCATGGAGTCGAGGGTCCAGGTTGACGTTTCTGGGACCCAGGACGGGAGCCATGGGGCTTTTTGTATTTGCTGCTGTAAGTGGGCGTTCAGGGCCCTGTTGATATGAGTCAGTCTTGCTAAGAAGCATTAAAAAGTTTATAGGCACAATACTTTTTTTAAAGCTTATTTATTTATTTATTTTGAGAGAGAGGGAGAGAGAGAACCCCAAGTAGGCTCTATGCCGTCAGCGCGGAACCCCGCGTGGGGCTCAATCTCATGAACTGTGAGATCGTGACCTGAGCAGAAACCAAGAGTCAGATGCTTAACCGACTGAGCCACCCAGGCCCTCCTAGTCACAATACTTTTTACATGTATGGTATTCTAAGAAATGTCAGCTCTTGGAAGCAAAATATGTCCTCAAATCACCCATTCTAACATTTGCCTCTCTGTCATACTCTTAACCTTGCCAGGAGATCCGAGTATTATATTATTGGAATTCTATAGGAGAGGACAGATGATGCTTTGTGGGGCTAAAAATTTCATTTAAAGAAACGTAACATTGCACTATTTTGGTATGACCTTCTATTTTTTTTAATGATTTTTATTTACCATTTATTTTGTGTGCTTTGTAAAAAATGTTTACTTTTGAGACAGAGAGAAAGACACACACAGAGTGCGAGTGGGGGAGGGGCAGAGAGAGAGGGAGACGCAGAATCCAAAGCAGGCTCCAGGCTCCGAGCTGTCAGCGCAGAACCTGACACAGAGCTCGAACTCACGAACTGTGAGATCATGACCTGAGCTAAAGTCGGATGCTTAACTGACTGAGCCACCCAGGTGCCCCAACATTTATTTTGTATTAATGTTCATTTCTTTTGCATGTTTTCTATTACCCTGCACTTGTATTAGGTAGAGATCATTTTTATGTTATTGGGTTTTATAATCTTGCCACAACGTTTTGGCTCATAGTAACAATAAGCATGTACTTGTCATTATATGTTTTTTAAAAAGGAAGACCATAGAAGCCTTTCATATAATCCTGTTCTAGAAACATCCTGCTACGGAAATAACAGATTCTCTGCTTATTATTATGGCTACTTATTTTTCAAAAGCATCTAAGAAACGTGTTACGAAACTTACGGAATAACAAGAATTCTGGAATCCCCGAGGATTCTCAGAACTTCCGTTTCCTCATTCTTGAATCCCAATAATTAACATCTGTCAAAAGTTTGGATGCAGTGGAGGTGCGTAGCATCCTGTGTTGGATACCTGGTGGGGTGAATGGTAAGAGGTTATTGTTTAGCTCTGAGCGACTCTCTCTAATGATGTCCCCACGTAAGTCAGCATCTCATGGAGCAGCGTCTCAGATACACGCAGACAACTGCTGATGGGTAAATACCTTCTGGTTTGTTTCAGCTCCTGCTAAAAACTGGACACATCAATTCCATGAGAAATGAGAAGTGGCCATTTTCTGGCTTCCAAAGAAACATCAGAAACAAGGGAGGAAAAAAATGCCCAAACAATGACGGTGCCCGTGGACTTCCCTTTGAAGCTGACAGTCCTGTTTTAATCCATGAGACCCCGATCCTCGGCCTCTCTGGGGGGTTAAAACATCGCGTCCAGAAAACCCCAGGTTAGAATGCAGTTGTTGTGTGCACTATTTCTCTGCTTGAGTTACTTTTCAGATTAGTGTGCCCTCAGTAGGTGTGCTGTGAGGGAATGAACAAAAGATCGGAAGAATCTCATGGAGAAAACAGATCTCCATGGCCACGGCACATAGAATTGTTGGGTCAGTGGTTGCTGACCCATGGGGGAGTGAAACCTGAGCTGGGCCTGGGCTGGCCTACAAGGGCCTGAGAATGGCATCTGCTCACAACCCCAAAACAGACTGGTCCTCATGACACCCTGTTTCTTTTAATTGACGTGTAATTGACAGATAGTGTTATATTAGTTTTAGGTGTACAATATCGTGATTCAACAATTCTGCACATTACTCAGCATAGTTTTCATTCCCTTTATCTATTTCATCCATCCCTCACTCATCTCCCCTCTGGTGACCATCAGTTTGTTCTCCGTGTTTAAGAGTCTGATTTTGGTTTGTTTTTTCTTTTCTTTTCTTTTTTTTTCTTCCACAGATGGGAGAATTAATATGGTATTCGTCTTTCTCTGACTTAGTTCACTTAGCATTGTAGCCTCTAGATGCATCCATGTTGTTCCAAATGGCAAGATCTCTTTCTATGGCTGAGTAATATTCCTATATATATGTGTGTGTGTGTGTGTGTGTGTGTGTGTGTGTGTATATATATATATATATATATATATATGCCACATCTTCTTTATCCATTCATCCATTGATGGACACTTGGGTTGTTTCCATAGTTTGGCTATTGTAATACAGTATTTCACTATTAGCTGTGCAAATTCACCCAGACTACCTGGCTAAAAAATCCATTCATAAGACAGGACTACTGGCTTACATGACTTACTTGATATTTAGCCCTATGATGTAGATGGATAAAATAGCTTAAAAAAAAAAACTTTACATAAGAATGTTAAATATTTATTCAGAGATTGGCCATACATTGGTGGTGGGGGGGGGCCTCCTATAACCCAAAACATAAAAAGCACCCAAGAAAAATTCCATGTAGGCTATGACTGCAAATAACCGTTAGAATGTAATTCTAGTGAAATATGGAACATACATTTCCTTTATAATAAAGACCTAAATTGTGTTTCTTTTTGAAGCCTTAACAACAAAATCCAACCATTGAAAAAGTACAGAGATAGCTTTAGAAAACTTTTTGCCTTTTATAAAGTAAAGGACTTTGATAAGATTTTTTTTAAAGTTTATTTATTTATTTTGAGAGAGAGAGTATGAGTGGGGGAGGGGTTGAGAGAGAAAATCCCAAGCAGGCTCCATGCTGTCAGTGCAAAGCCCAAGGTGGGGTCGGAACTCATGAGCTGTGAGATCATGACCTGAGCTGAAATCAGGAGTCGGCCACTTAACTGACTGAGCCACCCAGGCGCCCCAGGACGTTAATAAGATTATTTACAAACTTGTTGATCATCTGTTACCGTATATGATTAATACTTCTAGATATTGTAGGAGGGATCCCTGGAAATGGAATATTCATTTTTGGCAGATCAGTGGCCTATTAGTTTTAGATAGAACTGAATTAAAATGAAACCTTTTGCTTCCCAAACCCACAATTTTTACAAGTTGGTCAATTACCATTAAATGCTTTTCAGAGTTGGGGCCAGACCTCTCTCGAATCAGGAAACCACAGCTGTGTGAGTTTTCCGTCAACTTCTTGTGCTGGCCTCAGATTTGTAACCTCACTTCAGTGTTCCTAGGTGGCCTGTGACTACCTTTAAAAACAAACTCCAGAGGAACTGGAGTTTGCATGCATTAGGCTGATCGCCCTGCTTGCACAGGTAGTTACAAATCATTTAAGGGTCAGTAAAAATAAGTTCTTTTTAGTTTTTAAAAATTTTTAATGTTTAGTTATTTTTGAAGGAGATAGAAAGAGAGAGAGAGAGAGAGAGAGCAGGGGAGGGAAGGGGCAGAGAGAGAGAGGGAGACACAGAATCCGAAGCAGGCTCTAGGCTCCGAGCTGTCAGCACAGAGCCCGAGGCGGGGCTCGAACTCACGAACGGTGAGATCAGGACCTGAACCAAAGTCGGACACTTACCCGACTGAGCCACCCAGGCGCCCCAATAAATTCTTTCATCCTTAATACTAGTTTGCTAATTTGCATGTGATGTCATGTTAGATGTTGTGCTGAAAAGGTTAATTTGACATCTGTTCCTGCCTTCAGAGACAGCACTGTCTGAAACAAGATTAAGAATCAGTATTACAGTAGTTATGATAATATTATTTTACTAATTATTATGATAGCAATAACTGTTTTCATGATAGAAATAATAATCACCTAATAATTCCAATAAGCTCTTAAGTTCCAGGCACCGTGCTAACCAATTTACACACATTAGCTCTTTGAATATGATCATCACCCGCGGGAGGTAGGTAGCCTTATGTCCATTTTACAGATGCAGAAACTGAGCTTTAGAGAGGGTAAGCAACTTGTGCAAGGCCACACAGGCTGTCGCCTTGTTGAAGGTGGGAAACTGAGTTTTGAAGCTTGAGATGTAAGAAGATAGAGATAAGACACACCTGAGTAAAAAAGACACGTCCCTTTCTGTCACTTTGACATCCCACTTGGTGGCCTTCTAGTGAAGGCAGTAGAGAAGAAGCAGGTTCTGTGGGAATTAGTCTGTGTTATTTCATTTGTTGGGGAACAGAAAGCTTAGTGGAAGGTCGTGCATTTCAGGAGAAATCTATAGTTGACTTTCCCCCTGGCCAGAAGCTGTTTGGGCAGATTCACGAGGGAACTGGTGCTTCCTTGGACGTCCACCCATGATGTTTTCTACCTGCTTTTCAGCCTCTTCTCCTGTAGTTTTTGTATTTTTTTCTGCTCTTAGAGTCAGTGAGTCCAGAGCATGTTTTTCACACTCCCTGTGTACACAGAAGTGAACCCCAGCTAAACAGGAATGTGTAACCATCACGGGTCAAACATGGGTGCCAATCTTTCCTGTTAGCAGGGGGTCGGGGTGGGGGGTGGGGTGTATGGAAGAGTAGAACGTATAAAATAAAATTATATATAAATATATATAATTCATTTTAAGTCTCAAGATCACTCAAGGGTATTTTTTTTTAATTGGGCAATTTTACCTGTTCCCTTTTGCATGTTCTGATAAGTTCGTAAATGGAAGAGCCTGATAGAAATTAATCTTTTAAGGCCTCACAAGTAAGAGGAAATTATAGAATGATGTAGCTGGAAGGGACCCCAGAGCTCTAGAGTGTTTCATGGAATATTCATGTCCTTGATCCGTTAATAGGTGTTTTGCAAAAGGGCCCCACGGTCAAGTGAAATTTGGAAATGCTAGGTTAAAGTTAAATAGGTTTCTTTCCTGTGGAACTTCACAGTCTCTTTTATTTAAAAAAGTTTTTTTTTTTTTCATGTTTATTTTATTTTTGAGAGAGAGAGGGGGAGGAGGGGCAGAGAGAGAGGGAGACACAGAATCCAAAGCAGGCTCCAGGCTTTGAGCTGTCAGTACAGAGCCTGATGAGGGGCTCGAACTCGTGATACTGCATGAGATCATGACCTGAGCTGAAGTCAGAGGCTTAACCCACTGAGCCACAGAGGTGCCCCCTGGAACTTCACAGTCTTTAATATGCTAATGTGCTTTGTGAATCTACAAGATAAAGCATAAAGTGTTTCAACACTTGCTGGACTTCCAAATTCTTTTTTTGGGGGGGGGGGGCAAAGGCGGGTCTAGCTGAGGCAGCTAGGGTAGTTGCTATATGAAGATGGCAGCTGACACCTTTTTGAGAGCAAGGTAGTCCCAAGGGGAAGGAAGGATAGATCAGTTGTTCCTGTTACATGCCTGGGATTCTCAGGGAGATGCCTTTCCCCAGAGGCTCAGAGAAGTCTGAAAGGCGCCTCTAGGCAAATAGGGCTCCCCTTCCTACAATGCAGAGAAGCTCTGAACTCAGCCCAGCGTGGTGACAAGCCCCTTAAAATCAGGGAAGTGTCTTTATCCCTGACCTAGCCCACTGGGGACAGAGGAAGGGGATGTGGGGGCTGTCGCCAGGCGGTGGTCACAAAGCTAGTCTGAGTCTCTCCCCAGACAAACTGGGCCCGGGAGCTTAGGTCAAGAAGCACCCGCTGAAAAGCTCTCAGAGGTTCTAATGTGAAAATGTGCCTTGTGACGCTGGAAGAATGAGGCCGAGCGTGCAGGAGTTTTAGGTAGCCTGACCATGCAGCTCTGCGTGGCATGCCGGAGGCCCTGGTGTTCGGAGGAAAGCCCTTTGGGAAGCGCTGATCTTATCCACACTGTAACACATTTATTGGATCCAACTTGCCCGACTCTGAGGACACCTTTGAAGAGATTTCTTTAGTTCCTAGACCCTTTGTGTAGGTTTCAAGGGCAAATTACTCTCTGTATCTTGTATTTCCACTGTCAAGAACCACAGGACAATTCAACCAACACGTATAGAGTATCGCCTATGTCCAAAGACCCTTTACGTTCAGTGGTGGTCTACGAAGAAATACACTAGCTCTTGCTCTACGGGACGTGAATAATAATAGGCAATGGGATGCTGATGGCGATACTGGGAACATCTGACATGTATTGAATGCCTTTCTGTTTGTCAGGCGCTGTAGTAAGTACTTCAATCTTCCCAACAGTTAGTGAGGTGAGGATTATAATAGTTCTTGTTTCACAGTGAGGACAGGGAGGCCAGGAGAGGTTAAGGAATTATTCTAAGGTCGCGTACAGCTGGAGGAGAGAAGGCGTCCATGAGAAAGGTGTAGCAGCACATGAAACAAACATTCCTTATAAGCGATGCAAAGAGTCGTATGCATTCAGTGAAAAGAAAAACAAGTTTTCAATGACTTGATCAGTGAAAGTGTCCGTTCTGTGGTGGACGGTTATGGTTGGTCACCCGTCTCTTGTCCCTCTGGGGAAAAACACCCCCTTACTTTGGAGGCACTGTTTTCATTTTCACTCGGGTCTGGTTATGTGGTTGTACATGTTGCCTTGAGCTGGACCAGTCAGTGTCTTTGGGAACCTGGAGCTTAGAACCAAGGGAAGAGGGTTTCCTCTTGGCTGGTAAAACTGAAGCTTGTCGGAGATGCCTGTGCCTTGTCCTCAGCCCTTGGAAGGAGCTGGACTTTGGTAGGAGAAACAACGCTGGCGGTGGAGACAGGGAGCCTTGTAGATCTCCTGGTCGACTCTGAGGCTTGGAGGCTGAGTCCTTCTCTTCTGTACTGGGGCGAAGGACTTACTCCTCACTCTTCTTCTGGGAATGATACAACCCTGCTTGCAAAATAAACTGTTATTAGACAGTGATTTAAAAAAACCCCACACCATAGACATATACATAGATCCTTAAGGGGTTGATATTCTGTCTGGTGCTACAGCAGAATGGACTCTTGGGGACCCAAAGAAAAAGTAGAGGTGGGAAAAAACCCTCAAAACAAAAAACCCCAAACAGCAACCCAACTTTGGTATGTAAGGGGACAGTGGTAAAGTCCCAACGGATTCAGTTGATGGCTTCAGTGGTTTCCCCAACACACTTTAATGATATTCATAAAAATGGGAGGAACCATACAAGGACTATTGCAGATGCCATCTCAGCCACTCCCTGGATCTCGCAGAAACCCTCCCTTTTCTCATCTGTAAATTGGGAATGATATGAATGCCATTCCTCCTCCTTTTGTTTTGAGCCTCCAAAGATGCAAAGCTTTTACCAACTGCAAAACAGCATGTAAGTGTGAGCTGCTGTTCACAGTTTTCTCACTAGGATCAAACCCTTTCTAACCCTGCAGCAAGTCAAGCTTAGCCCTGGCAAGTGGACAGTATTTGGGGGAGGACAAGATGCAAGAGATTTCAAGACAGTAGGTTTAGTGGGTGCAAAAGTGCTTGGAGGGTGAAAGGTGATAGAAGCAAAAATAACAATTGTTCTTCCCTCTTTGGGTTTTATCCTTTTTGTCCATTCTCCCTTCATTCTATTTTCTATGGGATGTTTCTTGGTTTTGGATTTCGGGTGGGCTTTACGGAGGCAAAGCAGACCATCCCTAGCCCCCACAGAATGAGAAGAAGCATGGAAAGGACCCGGAACAGTTCCTGGTGCCGCCTTCTGGCCCATGTGAGTTTATGCATTCATTCCTGTGGGATATTAAGGGCTTTCCCCTCCTCCTGTTGAAAGTGATGAATCAGGGTAGGAGCTCAGCTGTGTGGACAAATAGTGTGGGACAAGCCTGTTTCTAAGCAGGAGCGAGGCTCGGGAGGGTAAGAAGAGTAAGAAGAATAAAGAAACACATGTCTGTGTTGCTGTCGTTGCAACCACCACAACAAACAAAAAACCCAACACTTTCCACACTGCAGATTGTGCTGCCTCGAGAGAGCCCAGGGCAAAGTGTGGATGGCTGGGTGGGTCCTGCCGGATTGAAGGGCCTGACAGTATGTGATTCCCTGCAACAAATGGTAGTGGTGGGGTGCACACACACACACACACACACACACACACACACACACACACGCACGCAAGGCTCAGCCTCCAATTTCAGCGCTGGCAGAAGATAACAATTCTCAGTTCGCCTTTCCAGGGTTATTTTTGGCTGGGGCTGTTCGCTGGTGGCAAAAGGTTCAGCCCCCTCCCAGCTCCCTCCCTCGTCCTTGTTCAAAAGAGAAACTTGTGCTCCTAAACTGCCCACTTGCAGGGAGACCCGGAGACAGGGCTGCGGTGGGAGGGGAGAGAGGCTGGGGGGTCTCGGAGAGGTCCCCAAGTCCTGCTCAAGCTCTCACCGACCCCAGGCTGTTTTCTGGCGGAGGGTGTGATCCGGGGAGAAGCGATCGCCCTGGGGGGAGGCTTGGGCCGGGCGCGCGAGGAGGGTCGCCGGGGGCCGGGCTGGGCGGCCCCGGGGAGCGGACTTGGGGACGCCCCGAAAGCGACTCCAGCTGGGGCACGACACTGCCAGCGCCTCCGGAGCTCCGGCCCAAGAGGGAGTGGGGCAGGAGCAAACTTTCTTGGGGGGTGGGAGCCGAACTCTGCCGGGGCGGCGCGGGGAGGGACGGCTGTCGGTGCCGCCGGAGGGCGCAGGGCCGGCGGCGGAGGGGGGGCCCGGGGCGCGAGGCGGAGCCCGGGCGCGCCGCCAGGCCGGTGGGGAGGGGGAGGGGGGGTCCGGCGGGCGGCAGATTCCCTCCGGCTCCCGGGAGCCGCGGCAGGACCGGCCAGGAGGCGCCATGGAGGGGAGCCCCATCCCGGTGCTGACGGTGCCCACGGTGCCCTACGAGGACCAGCGGCCGGCCGGCGGCGGGGGGCTGCGGCGGCCCACCGGCCTCTTCGAGGGCCAGCGCAACTACCTGCCCAACTTCATCCAGAGCGTGCTGTCGTCCATCGACCTGCGCGACCGCCAGGGCTGCACCATGGTGGTGGGCAGCGACGGCAGGTACTTCAGCAGGACGGCCACCGAGATCGTGGTGCAGATGGCCGCGGCCAACGGGGTGAGTGACCCGCCCCGGCCGAGCCTCGCTTCCCGCCCGCCGTCACCCCCCCCCCCCGCCCCCCATCCCGGGTCCTCTCCTCCAGCGGCCCGCCGCCGAGGCCCGCAGCCTCCCCGCGTCCGGGACGCCCCACGGTGTCAGCGCCCACCGCCCCAAGGCCTTCAGGGTTCCGCCTCCGGGGACCCCGCCGCGTCGCCCTGACCTCGCCCGGACTCGGCGTCCCGCACCTGCCCGCGGTCGGGTTGGGCCTTCTCCTCCCCAGCCCTTCACAACTATTTGTTCTGACCCGCGTCCACCGCCCTTCCAACCCGCGCTTCTTCCCTAGGCCGGCAACGCAGTGTTTCCCCCCTTTTTCCTTCTTTTTTTTTCCCCTCCCGTGTTCTATCTGCTGTCCCCTCCTTCCACCCTAAATTTTGGCTCCGCCAGAAATTGAACAGGAGTGTTGTCTCAAACACACCCGCGGGTGCACACACACACACACACACACACACACACACACCAGCGTTGATCCCTGACGCATTTGGCAAGAGTGCACCCTAAAGGTTTTTTTTACTATAAGTGGTTTGTGAACCCAGGGGAATTACTTCACTGTTGATCTGATGAGGGTAGGGATGGGGTGGAGATCAGTTTGATGCTCTACAGCCTGGGCTCGCAGTTGTGTGTGTCTGTGGGGGTAGCTCCGAATGGCTGGAGATGAGGCTTACGATGCCTTCCTTGAAGCAATTCCTAACTCCTCTGCAAGATGCTCTTTGGCGTTTGACTGCGTTTTGTGTCTCTTCCCCCCCATTCTGTGTCCCTCCTGATTTCCTCTCTGTTCTCCCACGACCTCTGCAGGCTTCTTTTGCCATCTGAGTTCTCAGACCTTGGGTTTTCCCTTCTTCTCCCTCCTCCCTTTCTGTCCTACAACTAGAAACACCTTCTGGCATCATCCCATACCCCAATTTCCTCCTTCCGCAACCAGGCAGGGCAGCTTTCCCACCATGCCTGCAAGAGGGACCCCTCACTGCAGGGGTCTCTGTGGGAAACATTGTCTAAAAGAGTAATTTCAGTCTTGGTAATACGGTCGGGTGCACGTACATAGCACATTTAAGTGAAATCTCTGCAGCTGTGTATGGGAGTGTGAACATTAAAAAAAAGAAAGAAACTGAATGGGGTGCCTGGGTGGCTCAGTAGTTAAGTGTCTGACTTTAGCTCAGGTCATGATCTCGCAGTTCGTGGGTTCGAGCCCCGCGTCATGCTCTGTGCTGACAGCTCAGAGCCTGGAGCCCGCTTTGGATTCTGTGTCTCCCTCTCTCTCTGCCCCTCCCCCACTTGTGCTCTCTCTCTGTCTCTCAAAAATAAACATTAAAAATTTTTTAAAAAAAGACACTACATAATTATCTGGCATTTGGACTCCCTTTTGCCTTCCTGATCCCCTCTGTTTAGCGTTCTCAACTTCTTTCTTTTTTTAATCTTTAGGGCTGCCCATGCTTCATTTTGTGTACTATAATTCCCCTCGCTCAGTGTTTTAGGGATGACGGAAGTGGATTTTTTTTTAAGTAAAATAACCCAAAAGCAATTAGGAGAAAAGAGCCAAGGGGTGTGATGGGTGGTGGAGACGATGCTGCTGGAGATTCAAGACTTGTATTTCTCTCTGGTTCCGTACTTGGGATTGATGGAAGTTGGCTTGAATCGGGGAGTTGGAGACAGGTTGATGAACGGTTTTTTACTCTGTCGGACACAGCTGTTCCCGTGGAGTGACGGAGAATAATGGGCCTTGGGGGAGCTGTGGCAGCTTTCATATTCTTTCCCGGGCCACTTTTTCCGGGACATGAGAGAAATATCCGCTCATTTATCGCGGGTGAGATTTGAGAAGCTACAGTTGTTGATTTGCACGGGCAAATTATTATGAAGCTTTCTTATTTCTTGGCACGCTTGATGATCAGGACTCCACGACCTCTTCAATGGGTCTCCTCTGATAAATACATTTCATTTACGTTAAGGGTAGAGTTGATTTTAGGAGATAGTGTATGTTAATAAATGGTTAAGATAGAGTCACACTTAACCTGGTGGTTGTTCCGTGGGACAGAGTGACAAGTTAAAATACACATATAAGCACCATCTCTTAAAGTATCCGAAAGCATTATTTCTAAAATCGGTGGGTATGGGCGAAGGGAATGGTCCACATTTATCAGTGTTTCAGGCAGCCAGTTTTAACCTATTTTTTTCCTCATTTTGTTCACCTTCTTGAGGGCTTTTGCTAAAGCCAATGAATGACCCGAAGGCTGGCTTCAGGAGAACGGGGGTTTACCAAAAGCCAGATTGGTCTTGAATGATGGGTAATTGATGAGAAGGAGCTTGCCCCCTGACTTGGCCTGTGGAGTTACACTCAGGAATGAGGAGTTTTGATTCTGAAAGCTTTTGATTCTTGCCTTTTTAAAGAGTTCGCGTTAGATATTCATAATAGGCTAGAAAGATTGTAGAAACATACAGTGTATTCTCTTGGAACTGACTTGGATGTGACTGTGTGGGTTGCATTCTCTGTATCTGAAAAATCTTGGTTTTGATAGAAGAAGTTAATTTTACTATACAGTTTAATGTTAAAAAAACCCAGAAGTTGCTCTTCGATTATATAATTGCTGAAGGGGAACAGAAGTTTGGAATCTCCAAAATGGTGGATCCACTACTTATGTTTTAATATACCATCGAGTTTGAAATAGCTTCTCAGACATATACCTATTCAATTTGGGATAAAATTTTTTTTATTATAAAATTATGAAAATTTCAAACTTTTGGAAAAGTGGGGAGAATAGATTAATGAATCCGTATGCCCATATCCTAGATTGTTCAAATTTTTTTCCATATATGTTTCATCTTTTTTTGAGGGCTAATGTATTTTAAAGTATATTAAAGAAAATGACATTTTATCCCTAAGTTCAGTGTGGATCTGTAAAAACTGAGAACCATTTTCTTGATAGTTACAATATCATTATCATCCCAAATAAAATAAAACATGATTTCTTTGTATCGTTTATTACCCAGTACACATTCAGATCTCCTCAATTATTCTGAAATGTCTTTCATAGCTGTTTTTTCAGACTAGTTTCTTCTACTGAAGGAACACACAGTGGATTTGGTTATTTGTCTTAAGTCTCTTTTAATCTAGAAAATACCTCCCTCTTTATTTTTATTTCGTATTAATGAAACTGACTTGTTGAAGAGACTAAGTTGATTGGTTGTCCCGTAGAATGCTCCTCTCCGCCCCCGACCCTTACTTGAATTTTCTGATCTTTTTTTTTATGGTGTCTTTTAACTTTTCACTATATTTCCTGTGTGTGTGTGTGTGTGTGTGTGTGTGTGTGTGTGCGTGCACGTGCGCGCGCGCTAGAAATTAGTTCTAAAGGTTTCATTAGATTCAGGCTCAATATTTTCTTTTTCTTTTTTTCTTTTGCAAGACAATTTTATAGGTAGGCACTGATGTATATTCATGTTATATCTTGTTAGGAAACATTCTGTGGTTGACCCATTATTCATGATGCTGAGATGATTATAGGGCTATTGTGGTGATTGCCTCTATCTTCCAGTATTTTCCCCCTTGAAACTAACCAGTAGCCTGCAGAGTGAACTTTGTACCATGTGAATATCCCTTTCCTATCAACTTTTATCTGATGGTTTGAGCATCTGTTAATGATCCTGGCTTGAGTGGTTTATTTCATTAGGGTTTGCAAAATGATTTTTGAATTCTCTAATTCCATCTACATGTGTTTAGCTGCATTTTCTTATGAACTGGGCATTTTCCTCACTATTGGGCTATTTGGTTATTCTGTAATATAGTTCCTTCTGGAACAGCAGAATACATGTTCATCTTTCTCTCTTTCAAAAATGTTTATTTTTGAGAGAGAGAGAGAATGGGGGAGGGCAGAGAGAGAGCGGGGGACAGAAGATCCAAAGTGGGCTCGCACTGACAGCAGGGAACCCTATGAGGGGCTCAAATTTGGCAGCTGTGGGATCATCTGAGCTGAAGTCAGATGCTCAACCAACTGAGCCACCTCGGTGCCCCTCTTTCTCTTTTTAAATTACCACCTTTCAGAATAAGGATTTGGTGAAATAGCTACTTCCGCTGGTGACACGTGAATTTTGTTTTGCTTTTCCTCTTTTGAATATCACTATGGACTCTTGAATTTGTATACAATGAATTTGAATGGATTAGTAAATAAAGGAGAAGAGATTTTTTTAACCTGTTTTTGTAATTTTTATGTGGCTGTGTGAACTTATCTAGAAAGTCCCCAGAAGTATTTTAATTCTCTTTTAAAGATACAAACTGTGTCATACTATATAGAGCAAAAGAAAAATACTAAGTATGAAGAGTAAAGAGCATCATTTAAAAGAACTGGGAAACTTTATTGCTAATTTAAACTTAGTTTGTAACTAATTGATCTTTTATCCCATTTCTTTTTCCATCTGCTTCAGGTACTTTGCAGGGGTTTAAATTCTCTAGGTGTCAATTTATTCTAATCTCATGAAGATTTCAAGAGCTAAATGCAAATAATGGCTACATTATGAATAAATGCCTTTGCCTTCCTCTGGGTGGATCCATGTGTGACTAAGGGCGTCTCTCTCTCCTCTCTTTGTTCTACTCTTTTTTTTTTTTTTCAAGTCCTAAAATACCTTTAATACTGGACAGATGGCAGCGCTGTGTCTGCCTCAAGACATTTCTGACTTTTTCTAAAGTCTTCTGTCTCTGGAGATGACACTGTGTATCATCGCTGTCCGATAGAACTTTCTATGGTGGCGGAAAGGTTCTGTAATCTGTCCTAGCCACTAGTCACATGTGATTATCAAACACTTGAAATGCACCTGCTGTGACTGAAGAACTGAATCTTACATATTATTTAATTAATACTGAAATTTAAATTTAAATAGCTACAAGTGGTTAATAGCTATCATACGGGAGAGCACAGCTCTGTCACTTAACATTTGTTTATTTTTATTTTGTTTTTTTTATGAATATAATTTATTGTCAACTTGGGTTACATAGAACACCCAGTGCTCATCGCAACAAGTGCCCTCCTCAGTGCCCATCACCCAATATCCCTCCCCGCCCCCCATCCCCAGCCCCACCATCCACCCTGTTTATTCTCTGTATGTAAGAGTCTCTTATGGTTTGCCTCCCTCCCTATTTGTAACTATTTTTTCCCCTTCCCTTCTCCCACGGTCTTCTGTTCAGTTTCTCAAGATCCACATGTGAGTGAAAATAGATGATACCTGTCCTTCTCTGACTGACTTATTTCACTCAGCCTAATACCTTCCAGTTCCATCCATGTTGCTGCACATGGCAGGACTTCATTCTTTCTCACTGCCATATAACTTAACATTTAAAATCTAGTATTTTTTTCAGCGGAGCCAGACCGTTACAACCAAAAGCAACTTGAAGTTAACTAAAGTAGGGCACCCAATGCTACCAAGGCATATTTGGCAAACCCAAACGAGATTTCGTCCTATGATAACCACACTCTCTTTTGACTTTAGCCTGGGAGACAATGAGGTAGGGTGGGAAAATCACTGTGCCGGCAGCTGGAAGGCTCACTTTCTTTTCCTAGCTCTGTCGTACAAGTTGCAGACCAAATGCTTCAGCCTCTTGAAATACCTAGAAACCACTTGTTTCCTCATCTATAAATTGGGTATGACAGCATGGCTGAATTATCCTGGGAATCAAATGGAGAGCTGCCACCAAAAGCATTTTGTAACATCCGTAGCTTTAAGAAGTGTCAGGGAACATCATTGCGGCCCGTGAATACATCTCATACAATAATGATTTGACTGCATGTATTGAACAGAACGGCAGAGAGCTCTGTCGCACGTTTTAGCCGAGAGAAAATCCTTTTGTTGATCGGCCACACACCGTACTGGCTATGGGATAATCACCAATGGTAATGGTAATGTTAGCAGTACCATTCAGCTTACAGAATTCAAGAGCTCCTCGATGCCTTGTGAAGTCTTTTAGGGGTAGACGTTGAAGGGCAGTGGTGTGAAGAAGGCTGGGTCAGCAAGGGACTTGGGTGTGGCTTCGAGAAGGTTGCTTACCCTGGGTGTGTTTGATTCTAATGGGCCACGAAAAGGTGGTTGTTTCAAAGAATGGGAATGCACCTGCCTTGACACTTCTTAGAACTATCTGGGTTACAAATTTTGATGTGGCCCCAAAGAAAAAGGAAAACAGATTTGCAAAGGAGGCAGGGTGGGACGTGACGGTGTGTGGGATGTCCAGAGGGAAGCAAGCCGGTGTCTCAACACCGAAACCTTCTTTCCTGGAATGGATCTGGAAACCTGGGCTGGGCCGGCTTCAGGTCTTGTCTCCAGAAGGGAAACAGAACCGGATGGTGACTGCTCTGCATTTTCCGGTGTTCACTACAGAATAGGTGAATGGAATGAGCTGCTGTGGCCCAGACATTAGGAAGAGCGGGTTTGGGATACACAAGAAAGCCCTAAAGCGACTGCTAGAACTTTATCTTGCTTCCCCTCCCAAATCCCCATCCCTGGGTTTTGGAAGTGGCAAGTCTGTTATACGAGAAATAGCAAATTTTAGGGTGTCCTTGGCTCCATCCATCTTCCTGTTCAGTCAGTTCATCCTTGAATCTTTTAGCCTCAAGTCTTCATTCACTCTTTTTTTTTAATGGGGAAGGAAAAGGAATGGGAGAGGTTTTGTGAACAGCTGGGCCCTCCCAGTTGCTGGGGTGGGTTATTTTAAGCTTTGTTGAATGTGTCCAGAGACCCAGATGACATTTTTAACTAAGCTACTTTATTAAATCTTGGGATAAAGCATAATGATGTTTATTGAACATGCGCGCGCGCGCGCACACACACACACACACACACACACACACACACACACACACACCAGCAACAGTATGTGTGAAACTTGCCCTACGAATTTTCTATAAAACATCTGTTCTCTCTGAGCCCTTCGTGAACTATGCAAGTTTGGTAGTTTCTGTTAAGACTTGAGGGATAGAAGTTGGAACCTAGTTTTGAGGAATCTAAGCATAGGTATTGGCTTCACTAACCTTAACCTCTATCTTTTGGGCCCTAGCCACTCTTGTGTTAGACAACAGTTAGGTAAGCGAATCCTGTAATAGGATTTGAACAGGATTATTTGAGAATAACAGGCAGGGGGATAAAAAGGTCTGGATTTCCCAGGGATTTTTAAATCGAAGGTAGAAAGCTCAGTGTCCTTTGTTAGCCTACAGCTTTGACAGTTAATTGCCCGCACTCATGATTTGGCCAATATGCCTTTAATGTTTACACTTGCATAGCCAAAGGAAAAGCTTTGGGTCCTTTTATCTGACTTGACTCTCACTGATTACGAATAAGAGGATATCTGGAATATATACAAGGCTTGTTAACATCCACATTTTCTTAAGCTTTAAATACCTTTCATCTCCTATATTTTTAGTGATGTCAAATTTTGGAGTGATGCTTGTATTCGTAGGAAGAGAAAATTTTCAGGAATGCTCAGTCTCCAAAGAAATCCTTTCCCTTGGCATAAAGTCACAGAAATTTTCTTTCCCTTTCCAAGTCTCTACCTATAGGTGTTTTGCATAAATATAATATTTAATTGTTGCCCTTCTATTATTTTCCTCTAAGAAGAGTCCTCTTTTGTGGCTAGGGGTATCTGGTTTTGTTTTTAGGGCTTTCTAATGGAAAGAGAAAAGTTGAAATCAGAAGACCAGAGTTTATTCTATTTGGCAAAAGATGCCACAGAATACTGGGAGGAGAGTTTTATAACAAATGGTTAATATACATAGTGTATGAAAAGCTTTTCCAAGTTAGTAAAAAAAATTCAGAAAATTCAGAAGAACTATTGTCAACTACAACAACAGACACCTGAAAAGGACATCCTCATTAATAACTGAGGAAATAGAAACAAAAAAAAAATCCATCAAGATGAAAAACATTGAAAGCACTCAGGGTTGGTGTGAATGTTGGAAAACTGTCATGTTAAATCGACATGTTAAATTGTCATGTTAAATGGGAGTTAAATCGATAAACCTTTTGGCTGGGCAGTTTGGCAGTGTGTGTCAAAAGTAATGGACTATTTATCCAATAATCCAAGAATCCCTTAATCTAAGAATCTATCCTATAAACTTCCTGATACGAATGTGGAGACGTCTACGTACAAGAATACTCACTGCCGCTTTTGCAAAAAGACAAACGTGTAAACATTTATATGTTTAACAGGAGAGAACAGGTACATAATTTATGGCACGGTCACACCATGGATGCATTAAAACGCATGAACAAAGGAGGTGGACCTATATGGACATGAAAAGGCTGTGAATGATCGTTTATATTCAGTGAAACAAAGCAATTAGTAGGGGATCATGGGTAGCATGATGCCACTGTTGGGTAGGCATAGAAAATAGGGTTGGAAGGACATACTCCAGCTAACAGGTAACAGTGAATACGTCTGGGGTATGTGGGTGCATATGGTGGGAGAAGGAGAATCTTCTCCCTTACTATATCATATACTTCTCTTTACTAAATGATCATCCATGGGTGTGCATTGCTTTGGTCATTCAACACATCAGTAAAGAATAACAAAGCAAAAAGGAGAAGCTCTGGGTTTGAATGACACTACCATTTGTAACTTATATGACCGTGGAGAAGTCACCTGGCCTTCTGGGATTTGCTTCCTCCTTTATCAAAATGGGGAAGGTAAAACCACTTTCTACACATCTTCCAGGGTGGATGGGACGATTGAAGACGGTAACGGATTATTAGGAGTAATTTATTCACGTAACACAATTATCACCAAACTCTTTCCCTCGGAATAGAATAAAAGGACGTGTGCATGTACATTTTCTTTTAGTCTCGGTAGCTTTACGGATCAGAAAATGCCTGTTGCTGTGGAGATCACAGTTCTTTGGTAAGGCTTCTACTGGACTTTTGGTACTCCGCCATGCTGCGGGCTAAGGCTTGGGCGGTGACTCCTGAAGTCACCATCCCGTCCCCGCTCCTCGTGTGTACACACGCCACACACACACACACACACACACACACACACACACACACACACAAACGCACACGCACACACACACCCTGCCTCGGACATCGAGGTGGCAACAGCTGCTCTGGCATGGACTTGCACTCAAAGGATTGTTTTTCTTCGCAGGGTCTGTGCATTATTTCGTGTTACGAATTAGCCGAGTCCGGGCCAAGCTTTTCCACACCTTAAACCTTTCTGAGGCTCGCGCTGTGTTAAAGCAGAACACCCCTCTACCGAAGCCAGCTCTTAATCTGCTCGTTTCATGAGGATTTTCCAGCCTAATGGACTGGGCCATGTGAGAGATTACTGAGAGGAACAGACCAGGCAGAGGCTAAGAGACTCCACACTAATCTGCTGAGGCGTCTGAAAATGCACAGCTGTAGGCACTAGAGATGTGTTAAAGTGTTCGGTCAGGATGTTTGTCAGGGGTGCCTGGTCCTGCAGCCTTGCTGAATGTTTGGTTAGGAGGCATAATCTTTTTTTGGACAGCATCTCCCAAACGTAAAGTGACAGATGCAAACGCGGAATATAATACAGAAGACCCAGCCCTGCTGTCATAAATAACAGTAAATTGTTGAATCTTGCTGAGTTGTAAATCTTTTATTGCCAGGGGTCTTTAGTTCACTGGAACAGAGTATAAGGAGTGGGGGCTCTTAGCAAATGGCCTGTGATTATTTCCCAACCAGACAGAAATGGGTCTGATGGAATTTATTTAACAAGCCACATAAATGCATTTTAATGGATTGTGACAACTACTCTGAAAAAAAAAACCACATGGCTATAGAGACTGAGTTTTGAGGGGAACATATAGGCACATATACGTGTGTGTGTGTGTGTGTGTGTGTGTGTGTGTGTATCTTCATGTATATATATGTGTGTGGGTATATATACATATATATAATTATTTTCTGTCTACCTATAAATGTGCCAGATGGAAAGTATTCTTAAGCATTTAGAAAGTTTATCAAATAGCTTATGTGTGTGCACATGTGCACAGAACTCCCCCTCCTCCAAATATATGTCTTCTTCCCTGGATGTATTCAAGAGGAGAGTAGACCAGACTTCAGAAACATATGAAGCCTGCATAGACCCGAAGGAGGTGACTTAATGTTCCCAAATGATCTATGTTTCTATGATAATGAATAGAACTTGTGCTGGAGTTGGATGGGCTGAAAGTAAGAAATATAAGTAATATAAATCATACTGTTCTAGGCAGGAATCTGTCTTGCAGGGACAGCTTTCTGCAGTGAGCTCAACACCACGGGTAAGTTAGGAGATCGGCATAGCGCATAGCAGGAGACAGTACACGTCAGAGGCACAGACAGGGGCAAGGAAAGAAAAAGATGAAGGTCACGACAGGGGTACAGACATGGTCCTGTCACTCCTTACCATGGGCGTCAGCAGCTTCTCAGTCAGGAGGCCTGGTGGTCGAAGAAAAAAGACCTTGTACTTACGTAGGCAGGTTACAACTAATTTGCTATTTCATTATTGGCAGGCTACATTCAGTTTACCTGATTTTGTAGCGTGGTTTTAGTCCTCACACGCTTTTTAGTTTCGCATCTAAAAACCTCGGGTGGAAGAACGCTTTTATATTAGTCTATGAAGGACGGTACATTTAAATAATGGAAGACTATATAGACGCTAAAATCGCGTTGTGGAAGAATAGTCAGTGACCTAGAGACACAGACGCCAGGGAAGGGCTGGGTATATTAAGTGAAAGATGTAGGTGACAGAAAATCCCTTCTGCAAAAATATGGAACTATCTAAATGAAAGAGACAGAAAGGGAAACGGAGATACCAAGATACAAACAGTACACACAGAAAGTTAACAGTGTTCATTTTTAGATTTACAGATCACTCTTATTTTCTTCTTGCTGATGTGTTCTTCCTAAATGTTCAAAAAAGGAATGTATTTAATATATAAGTAATTATATATATTTACTGAATTATATATATTTATTATATATATTGTGTATAATTATATACAACATATATATAGTATATAATTATATTATATTATATACAATATATATTATATATACTTAATTATATATATTTACATAAATATGTGTAATTATATATAAGTGTATATATAATATATATGTATATTTATTACACACTTATATACACACATATAACACATATAACATATCTACACATGTTATATACAATGTATATTATATACATATAATATATACATGCACATGCACACATAACACACATAACATGTACACACATGTTATATATTACAGATATACACGTTACATATGTATACGTATACACACATATGTAATATATAACATATGTGCATATGGTGTATGTATAATATGTATATATAATATACATTATATATAATGTATATATGTATATATATAGCATATGTGTTATATATATTTGTAATTAGAAAACCATTGTAGGTTAGCAAAACAACAAATTCATTCAATTGCTATGAATTACGGAATTCACACCTAAGAATTAAGAAATGGTACGAGGAAGAGGAAGGAAAGCAAGGGTAGGGCCCTGAGTATTTACTTGGTGTCAGACACTGAGCTGGAGCTTGCTTACATTACCTCCTCTCACCCTCCATCCGTTAGATAATAAAACCAAGAGACAGAAGCACCTTGCCCGAAGCCACATAGCTAGCAGGTGGCGAGGCAGTTTGTATCTCCTTTCTTGTTGGATCCCTAAATCTCAGATCATCTCTGGGCACTCAACTCTGCCTTCTTGACCCAGGTAGATACAACGGTTCCTATCCTGGTCTTCATTTGGATTGATCACTTCATAAAACAGCAGCAAATAGACCCTTTCTTATTTTATTTATTTTCATTTTTTCAACGTTTATTTATTTTTAAGACAGAGAGAGACAGAGCATGAACGGGGGAGGGTCAGAGAGAGAGGGAGACACAGAATCCGAAACAGGCTCCAGGCTCCGAGCCGTCAGCACAGAGCCCGACGCGGGGCTCAAACTCACAGACCGCCAGATCATGACCTAAGCCGAAGTCAGACGCTTAACCGACTGAGCCACCCAGGCGCCCCGACCCTTTCTTATTTTAGTGAGCCAAGTTCTGCACCTTAAGGTGAAGATTTCAGTATTTTCCAAGCACTGAATTACCTAAATACCAGAAGGGACAGAAGTTCTAATGTCACCGCCCCCATATTGCACCTGAGGAAGGCTAGATGGCCTGATTCTCAATGAGCTCTTGAGAAATAGAACTTGGCCCAAACTTCTGGATGCCTGCAACCTCTCTGCACCTGTCCGGAAGTTAGGGACTGAATGCGAAATCCATCTTGGTTCGATTCTGGTGGGCTCTCGTCTCCCCTTCCAGCCCCTAAGTGTGTGCATACAGACTTCCAGGGGGACGGGAAGCTGAGGATGGGCTGTTACTCCCATCTGGTCTCCATGTAACAAAGCCTGTAACTGCATAATTATCCATGTGCAAATGGAGAAGTCCCTTGATGTTTGGATAACCACATCCATGTCTTGAGTTTGTTATTTCTCGAAATTCCACTTAGCCGTCTCCTGCTTCCTCATGTACCGCACTGCACAAAGCCTGGCGGCCCTCCCTGGCAGCTGGGGCTGAAAGGCGGAAGGACGCCCTGCCATCATGGCAGCCTGGCTTTGGCCTTTCTTCATGGGTTTTGGTTTTTTGTTTAGCCGAGAAGACAGGAAATATGTCTTTGTGTATCTGGCTTTCCATGCACTCTGGAGATGGCCGTGGCGGTGGCTGTGTGGTCCCGCACAGCACTCGCTCTGTGAACCATCAAGGAAGCTTCTGCTTATTGCTCTTTTTGTGCTCTGATTGCTTCGGGAATTGCAGGGCTGTGACACTGCGAGTGGAGAATATTGAGGAATGTCATGCTTACTTTTTCTTTTCTCGCTTTGGGACTCTTTTTAACAAATGACTTATTTAAGGCTAAAAGGAAATCATCCGGGGGGGAGGCATAGTTAAGGGAGTTCGTTCACACATGAAAACAATCCCGTACTCATTAGTGTTACGTGACCGGGGAAAACTCCCGTGGCGTCAAAATCCTGCCCCTGCTCTGAGATCCTCGCCTGTGGCTTTCAGCTGCACAGCGCTGCTCTCTAGGACTTTGAGTTAATTAGGAACTGTGAACTCGTGGCTAAATCTAATTTAGGAGAATCGTGGTCAGCGACGATGCTACGCCCATGCAGGGGTGCAGCAGTCCTGCTGCGGCCCAGGTGAGGTTTCAGAGCAAGTTAGGAGAACGGACACAGTGAGATGGGTTAAGTACCCGCAGCCGGGAAATGTGGCTAATTGCATGCCCCCCCCCCCCCCCCCGCTCCGCCCTCTCTGTCCTAAGATTTTAGGAGTCCCCGCTCAGTAGGAACAAGCTCATGCCGTGTCTGTCTGTGTCTCTGTGTGTCTGGGAAAGCGTGTGTCTCTCGTTTGTCCGTGTGACAGTGTTCATGTGGCTACCTGGGACCCGTACGTGGGTGCCACCTGTTGCGTGTGTACGTGACCGTGCACTCGGGTCCACTTTGCCCCTCTTGCCAAGCGGGAACAGAAGGACGTGTTCCTCGGTGGCAGGAAAGCCCACCCTGGTCCCCCCCTCCTCCAGCCAAAACCAGATCACATGGAAACTGGAGAAAGCCCCACGGGGGGGGGGGGTCAGGAGGGAGCAGCAGAATGCCTTGACGTGGACCCCCCCCCCTCCCCGGGCTGCGGTCTGGGTTTCACTCGGGAATACAAGTCAGATGCTGCCTCAATGCTGTAAACAAAGCCAACGCTGCTTGTGTAAGTAGACTGACTCCTTGCACTGCAGTGGTCTGCTACATTGGCGCGGGGGGGGGGGGGGGGCGGGGGGGGATGGGGAGCGTTTCTAGGGCTTCTGTTGGAAAGTGAAATGGTAGTTTAAGGGATAACCTGTTGTCTGAAAGTGAATTTGAAGTGTTGGAGGAGGGGGATGCAATTCGGGGGAGGCAGCAGCGTAATTTGTGTCACGGTTCGTTTCACGAAGGGTTTTTGTCTTTATGGAATCTCATCTCCAGTGAATTTTCACAACCCTGCCCCCTCTCGGCTTTGCAGACAAAAACATGGAGCATCGGAAAAGTGACGTGATTTTCCCTAGTCGGGGGTAGAAAGGCAGGACTCCCATCTCCATCTTTGAACTTTGAAAGTGAGTGCTCTTTGCTTCAACAACAGGGCTTCCGAAGGCTCTATTTCTTTGATCAATTACTAGCTCTTGAAACCACGTTTTCCCCAATGACGTTTGTCTTGGGATGACTGGTAGAGGCAGAGCTGATGGAAGACGAGGAAACAGCCACACAGAGCAGAGGGTGAGGTGAAGAGGAAGGACAGAGATGGCGTGATGCGGCCACCAACCCGGGAATGCAGGGCGGCCACCAGAAGCTGGTAAAGGCATGGATCAGATTCTCCCCTGAAGCCTTCGGAGGAAGGGGGCCCTGCTGGAGTTCAGACTTCTGGCCTCCGGAACTACGAGAGACTCACTTTGTCTGGTTTTTAAGCCACCACGTTTATGGCAATTTGCTACATCAGAGCCTCAGGAAATGAATATAGATTTTGCGTTTGTTTAGAGATTTTTGGTTTAGTTTCTCACGGCTGCTGTAACTAATTGCCATTAACACGGTGGCTTAAAACAACAGAAATTTCGTCTGTCACACTTTAGAGGCCAGAAGTCCGAAATCCAGCAGGGCCGTGCTGCCACTGGGGGCTCTAAGGGAGAATCATTCCATGCCTCTTATGGCTTCCGGTGGCTCCCACATTCTTTGGCATTCCTTGGCTTGTGGCCACTTTCCTCTGATCTCTGCCTCTTCCTCTGGATGTATCTTCTCTCCTTCAGTGAGAACAAAGTTCCTTCCCCACCATTATGGAAGTGGTCCAAATGCAATCAACCCGCCACCAGCTGGTTAGCTGATCACCTCGGGAATGATGCCATATTGGGAACTCAGTGTTGGTCTCTGCTCCTGGCGGATCGCACGCCCAGTGGTGGCCGTAGCCAGGTTGGCTTTGGCGAGAGGAAATCTATGTTGCTGAGCCCATGTATAACCTCCCTTCTTGCCCCTGTGGCCGCTTTGTTCCTGAGCCCGTCGGTCAATGACACGAGTGGCTGGGGTAAGAAGCTGACCGGTATTCACAGAACAGGTCATCCTACCCACTTGATTTGTAAAGTCACTCCCTGCTCAAGTCACTTTTTAGTGAGCATTTGCAGGGGATGCAAATATCTTCGTGATTTCCCGTGTCTTACCTTAGAAGCACTGTCACTTACTCTCATGTATCTCCTCCAGCCCTTATCGTGCCTCAGATGCCCCCCAACTAGATTTATATTCAGCGTACAGCCCTACCCCATTTTTATGGTATCGGTGGTTTAATGAGCAAGGCTACCTGGGTAAAATTTCCAGATAATTCGAACTTAATCTTCTGTTAATCAGTGATAACCAGAATGCTAAAGGGTGAATTTTTATTCAGGTATTTTTTTTCTCACATTAACCTTTTTAAACAGAATATATAGTACCTTTTCAAAAAAGAAATCATTGAGATTCATTTCAGATATAAAGTTGGTCTATAATCTTGACTACTTAACAAATGAGTTGTACCTATTTATTTTTGTATTTTTTCCAAGTCCTGGTCACAAGGCATATAGAACTTTACATTGTCGTAATAGTGTAACGCTTACTTTGTATTCGGCGTTTTTGATTTAGCATTAAAGCGTTGTCTGTGTTCCTTCTATACCATTTAAGAAAATGTCATTTGTTATAGCAAGTAAGCCTTTTTAACAGTAAACAACTTTTATTGCCTTTAAACACAGTGGAGAGTTATTTCTCACCCCTGTCAGAGGGTTTTGGCTGTTGAGCAAAGACTCTTGGCTTCCATCTTGTGGCTCTGTATCTCCTAGAGCCGCGCGTTCACCTGCATGGAGTCTGTGGAAGAGGAACTAGGCACATGAGGTAGATCTGTTTCTCACCATCTTTGGCCCAGAAGGCACAGGCGTTACTTCTGTTCTGTTCTCTTGTTCATTTATCGTCTGCTGTGAAATTAGTCGTGTGGCCACACTAGATGCAAGGGTGGTCTGGGAAATGTAGCCCCTGGCTGGGGGCTGGAGGAGGGTGCTATTCAGTGACATGTCTGTCCTGTGGAAGCGGATCATAACGTTTTGTGGGCTGTGAACCAAGTCTACCACAGCTGCACAACCTTGGTAATTATCCTTTAAAATGGCTGAGGAATATTCTATACGTTGGTGCATCACGCTTTACTTGGTAGGTCCTTCATTACTTGTTCTCTCTTATTTATAAAGATTGTTTTTAATTTTTCACTTCTAACGAATACCACTGTAAGAATACACACACACTCCTCTCCCCGCCCCCCCCCCTTAAAGATTGTTTCTTTACGAGCAATTCTAAAAGGTGGGAGAGACAGAAATTTGTGAACAAAGGTTACAAATGTTTTTCAGAGTCGTGAATCTACAGACTTATTCCTTGAGGGCGGTGACTAGTGTGATTATTGTCCCTGTGTCTTTCCCATCTTGATAAATGACACCATCACCCATTAAGTTATTGAAGGTAGAAATCTGGGAGTGGATTCTTTCCCTCACTGGCCCTTGTATTCGTTGTTCATTGCTGTGCAAGAAATTATGACGCAACTGATGGCCTAAAATGATCATGAATCTTTATTTGGCTCACAGCTAGATAGGTGAGAATTTGGCTCACAGCTAGATAGGTTGTTCTCACCTGGGGACTCTCATGAGGTCACAGTCACATACTCCTGGGGTCTTTGTCATGTGAAGGTTTGACAGGGACCGGAGGATCCTTTGCAAGATGATCCACTCGCACAGCTGGCTAGTGGCCGCTGGCTGTCAGTTCCTCTCCCTATGGGCGCTTATGCAGGGCTCCTTGCGTGTCTTCATGACAGAATGGCTGGTCCCCTGTAGAGTGAGTCAACAATCCAAGAGAGCAAGATGGAAGCGACAGTGTCATGTATGGCCTCACCTTGGAAGCCACACACTCTCAGTTCTTCAGTGTTCTACTAACCACGCGGCTCTGCCCTGTCGGTGTGGGAGGGTCTGCGCAAAGACCCCACTACCAGAAGGCAAAGGTCATTGGGCGCCATCTTGAAGGCTGGCTACCAGAGTTCCAGTCTTCCGTATTTCATTCCAACTACATGTTCTTTTCATTCTCCCTCTTCCAAAACCTCAAATAGAATCTCTTCATTTCATTTCTCCTGCCTCTTGCCTAGTCCAAGACTATCCATACTCAGCTCTGCTGTGATAGCCTTCCACCTGATCTTTCGGCTCATCACTCTAACGCATTCTTCACATAGCAGCCGTTCGGTTTTCCAGTGAATTAATTCAACATATTAATTGTGTTCTTACTACATGATAGGTTTGTTCTAGATTGTCAGAATATAGCAGTGAAGAAAACAAAGACCTTAGAGCTTCTATAAAGCAGGGAAATAAATGAATAATAATGGGAAACATTAGGTGTTAATATACATACTACAGAAGATTAAAACAGGCTAAACGAAAGAGAGGGCAATAGGAAAATTAGGAATGTGTGGGTGCTGTATTATACAGGTCTGTCAAGGGTGCTGTCTCTGATTAGTTGACATTGGGACAGAAACCCCAAAAGATAGCAGGCATGCAAATATCTGGGTAAGAGAGTTCTAAGCAGAGGGAAGAGCAAAGACAAAGGCCCTGATCATGCTTGATGTGTCTGAGGGATGGTAAACCAGCCAGTACGGCTAGAGCAGAGGAAGGAGGACAGTGGAGGGCATCAGGTGTTGCAGGGCTTACAGAGGACGTTGACAACTTTGGCTTTACTTTGGGTTGGTGCAAAAGTCATTGAAATGTTTTGCTGACATGATACGACTTGCTTTTTAAAAAGGTCGCTTGGACTGCTCATTCCGTGATCTCTTATTTATTTTTTAAAAAATGTTTATTTATTTGTTTTATCCCAAGCAGGCTCTGCATTCAGGCGTGGAGTCCATCGTGGGGCTCCATCTCGTGACTGTGAGATCATGACCTGAGCAAAATCAAGAGTCAGACGCTTAACCCACTGAGCCACCCAGGCGCCCCTCATCCTGTGACCTTTTAAAATGTGAATGATATCAGGTCACTTCCACTGCTTAAAGCCTTCTAGGAATTCCCATTGCACGGCTATTATGATCGTCATGTTTATTGCTATTATTGAAATTGACACCCCACTATTCTCTATCACAGAACCCTGCTGATTTCCTTCCTAATACATATCTGACTAGCAAATATTATTATTAGGCTGTTTTGTTTACGATCTGTCTCCTCCACTTGAAAATATGTACTCTGGGGATGTTGTGGGTCTTTCTATACTAAATCGTCCCAGGACTCTGTTGTTCTTGGAGCTCTTGTGTTTGTTCTTTGCACATTTTTTTCTGTATCTTCCCTCATTGTCATATTTGGTCGGTGACCTACTTCTAGCAATGCTAGAGTTTGTTCGCAGTTCTGTCAAGCTCACAGGTGGTGCCCATGCTGCTGGTCCCTCGAGTAACAAGGGGGTTTGATCACCAAGCTCAACTGAACATTGAAATCACCTGTAGAGCTTTAAAGACTATGAAGCCTTGACCTACTCCTAGATAGGCCAGTATAATTAGTCTGAGATGCCCTCTGAATATTGGTAACTTGAAGGCTTTCTTAGGGATTCTGAATTGTAGTAACATTTGAGAACCACGGGATTAGATGACATTGGTCTCTATTTTAAGACAAAGCATACCGAGTAATAGTCTGTAGGGCTATGTGGCTTTCTTTTTTAAAATTCAGCTTAGTAGCTACAGAAAGACTCTGGCCACACCCATGGATGACTTCCAGATCTCTGCCTAGCATGGCCAGATAGTTTCTCCAGTGTCCCAACACACACCGTCAGTGGCAGAAATAAAATTCTTGCCTTCGTAAGAGTGGTTGTTCTGAGTGCATTCAAATACACCTGCTGATGACAAGGCTATAGGAAGCCAGGACTCTTCTGTATGAATTTGTGCTGAGGCAGAGAGAAGAAGGGGATGAAGCAGAGAAAACCTACATTTCTTTTTTCTTGTAATTTCTAGCATGTTCATGTGCAGAGTTTCTAAGCCAGTAACAAACTAAGAACCTCTTGTGTAGAGGAACCTTCATGAAAGTTCTAAGGTTCTAAGAACCTTCATGCTAACCCTTTGGTCATCAGAACTGGAGGGGCACATGTACCCCAATGTTTATAGCAGCTCTTTCAACAATAGCCAAATTATGGAAAGAGCCCAAATGTCCATCAACTGATGAATGGATAAAGAGATGTATACATATATACATATAGAATGGAATACTACTTGGCAATGAGAAAGAATGAAATCCTGCCATTTGCAACAATGTGAGGGAACTGGAAGGTATTATGCTAAGTGAAATAATTCAGAGAAAGACAGATACCATGTTTTCACTCATATGTGGAACTTGAGAGGCTTAATGGAGGACCATGGGGGAAGAGAAGGGGAAAAAACAGTTTCAAACAGAGAGGGAAACAAACCATAAGAGACTCTTGAATGCAGAGAACAAACTGAGCACTGATGGTGGGGGCGGGAGAGGGGAAAATAGGTGATGGTCATTGAGGAGGGCACTTGTTGGGATGAGCACTGGGTGTTGTATGTAAACGATGAACCATGGGAATCTACCCCCCCAAACCAAGAGCACATTGTATACACTGTATGTTAGCTGACTTGACAATAAATTGTATATAGATATAAAGTGGATGTTTCAAACTACTAAAAATCAATGGGGCAGGTCCAATTTACAGCTTACTAGTTGGCTGCTACATGTGGGTGCCCCAACTGGTGTTGGAGATACTGGGCAGGAGGCAATGCCAGAGCTCTCCTTTACCCCTTAACCCAAAGCCCACTCTATGCCTTTTGCAAGTGATTGACTGTGTGTTAACAGAGCCTGGGGCACTTCCCATTGAAATGCCTTTGATCCCGTGTAACTGGATTGATTTTTTTCCTTGGCTGATCTAGATTGGACGACTGATTATTGGACAGAATGGCATCTTGTCAACACCTGCTGTTTCCTGCATTATCAGAAAGATCAAGGCCGCCGGTGGAATCATTCTAACAGCCAGCCACTGCCCTGGGGGACCAGCTGGAGAGTTTGGAGTGAAGTTCAATGTTGCCAATGGAGGTATGTAGTTTAGAGGATACCTTAATCTTCACGGTTTCTGTCCTCTTAGGTTATTGTAGTTTTACAATGACTCTGATGGTAGACGAGCAAGGTGGAGAGGAAGTGGCTCAGAAAGTTCCAGTGAGGGGTCTGTCTTAGGGTTCTCCAGAGGAACAGAACCAGTAGGCTATAAAGAGATTTATTATAAGGAATTGGCTGGGTTCCCGTTCAACATGGCAATGTAGGAATATCTGGTACTCACCTCCTCCCATGGACACACCGAATCTACCGATATATGGAACAATTTCCTCTGAAAAACAAAAACCTAAAAACTAGCACAGCAACCCCTTTCCATAGGGCAAGTGAGAGGGAAACCACTTCAAAGTGGGTTGAAGAGGCTGGGACACAAACCCACCACCGGTGAAATGATCCACCCTCTGGAGAGAACAGAAAACCTAGAGAGTCTCCCCAAGAAAGGGAGGGTTCGTACTCTACATTGGGCACCCCACCTTTTAAGACTGGTACCTGAGAGATGCGCCCCCCCCCCAAAACATCTGGCTTCGAAGACCAACTGGCTCGCGCCCTCAACCTGAGGACTATGACAAACTGAGGGATGGCTCTTAAAGGGCCTACCCACAGCCACACCTGCCCCGGACCCAGTGAGGGAGTTAGCTCACATGATTATGCAGGCTGAAAAGTCCAGAGACTGTAGACCCAGGAGAGCAATGGCAGAGTTGTAGTCTGAGTCCCAAGGCCTGAAAAACAGCACAACTGATGGTGGAAGTTCCAGTCCGAGACCAGGTTCAGGTTCAAAGGCAGGAGAGAACCACTGTCTCAGCTTGAAGCCGGACAGGGAGAGTGACTTCTCCCTTACTCAGCCTCTTGTTCTGTCCAGGCTCTCAGTGGGCTCTCAGATGAGGCCACCGGTAGTGGGCACTTTACACAGTCTCCTGGATGCTAATCTCTTCCAGAAACCCCCTTACAGACACACCCGGGATAAGGTTTCACCAAATATCTGGGCACTGTGGGGCTCAGTCAGGTTGACATATAAAACTAACCCCACAATGCTTGAGGTGGCCTAATGAGATCTCAAACCTATTTGGTGTTTTGAGCCTCTGCACTTCTTAGCACAGTCAAATGGCTAAATAATTGATGCTTACCTGATGTGGAAGGGGTCTGGATTAAAAAAAGAGTTTTTTTAATGTTTATTTATTTTTGAGAGAGACAGAGTGTGAGTGGGGGTGGGGCAGAGAGGAAGGGAGACAGAATCCGGAGCAGGCTCCAGGCTCTGAGCTGTCAGCACAGAGCCCAACGTGGGGCTCAAACCCACAAATCATGAGATCATGACCTGAGCCAAAGTTGGACGCTCAACCAACTGAGCCACCCACACACCCCTAGAAGGGCTCTGGATTTTAAAGTAGGAACTTATTCTAAGTCATTTAGACCATTCCTGTTATTTGGCAGATGAACAAATCAAATCCCCAAGAGGCTCTTGTTCAAGTTCACATGGCTGCTCAAAGCCAGACAAATGGGTTTTTAACATAATTGATAGACTTCCTCTTTCCTATAGCGTTGACTTTGTCTCACTGAAATGCTTATGATCGTTCCACTTTTTTCTTATATTAACAGAAATTTATAGTTTGGAGGTCTTTGTGGGGTGGTTTATATATATAGGGGTGAATTAGAAGAACAATTTTAATTTTTTTTAATGTTTATTTATTATTGAGAGACAGACACACAAAGCATGATCAGGGGAGGGGCAGAGAGAGAGGGAGACACAGAATCCAAAGCAGGCTCCACGCTCCAAGCTGTCAGCACAGAGCCCGACGTGGGGCTCAAATCCACGAACTGTGAGATCAGGACCTGAGCCAAAGTCGGTCGCCTAACCAACTGAGCCACCCAGGCGCCCTGAAACACAATTTTATTTTTTATTTTTTTAAATTTTTTTTTCAATGTTTATTTATTTTTTTGGGGACAGAGAGAGACAGAGCGTGAACGGGGGAGGGGCAGAGAGAGAGGGAGACACTGAATCGGAAACAGGCTCCAGGCTCTGAGCCATCAGCCCAGAGCCTGACGCGGGGCTCGAACTCACAGACCGCAAGATCGTGACCTGGCTGAAGTCGGACGCTCAGCCGACTGCGCCACCCAGGCGCCCCTCAAAACACAATTTTAAACACATATTAAGTTAAGGAGAATAATAAATGGGTAGCTTGTGTCCATTATTTGTTTTTCCATTTTGCACTTTTTTGTCCCCTAAAAGATTTTAAGGTAGAGCATGAAGACATTTTACACCTAGATATTTCTGAATACATCTCTTCAAAAGAAAGACCTATTCCTACATAACTACATTATGAGGCCTAACAAAAATAACACTAATTCCCTAACATCCTCTAAAACCTAAACTATATTGAAATTTTTCCAGTTGCCTCCAAAATGTTATTTATAGCTGTTTCATCCCAGAACAGGATTCATCCCAGAACCATGCCTTCCATCTGCTCGTCAAGTCTCTAAATTTTAATCTTGAACCCTGAGTCTGCTTTTATAGGTGGGTAGGAGCTGATTTTTAACCAACAGCAGTTACTTTTATGAATCTGAAGGCAATATTTATTATTTCCCCTTCCTTACAGCCATTTGGGACATTACCCAAACAAAGGAACTTCACTCCCATCAAGTGTTAAAAAAAAAAAAAAAAAAAAGACCCGCAAAACACCTTACAAAGTGTCCCGTGATGGGAGAAGCTCTCCTTCCTTAAAAATCACACCTAGGACCACATCTAGTCTTGCAACAGGTACTGAGAATTTCAGGAAAAAACAGGCAGTATTCACGTATTTTATATGCTGTTAACGCAAGAAATCGAATGGGCTCAGAAAATGGGAGTTTGCAGAGAAATACGATATGTAAGTTGCCAAACTAAACAATGGATTTCAAGTAAGCATTTGGAATTTATGTTTGGTTTCATATCTTTTAAGAACACCTCAGTCATCTCGATGACATCCTGTGCGGCATAAAGGGAGAAGATATTATTTAAATACCCATTTTGTAGACTAAATTACAGGAGGAAGTGAGACCTACTCAGCCATAGAGGGAGGGGATTGAGTTTATCATTTAGCCTTTGACTATATTGAAAGTCCCTCTCTTACACTTAATTCTTCATGTTTCCATGCCTTGGCATCATTAATGAAGCTCACATTCCTGATGGCATAGAGAGATTCAGTTGGTTTCTTCCCACTGAAAGTAGAATGAATTTTACCATAAGTTCTTTTTCAGGAGAAGCATTCACCTCTTTTCATTGTGTGCCTACAGATACATTTTATGGAATTAGTAGGCACATTCAGGGAAATGGGACGCATCTGCAACTATGTTGTTTTTATCTTATCTTATCTTATCTTATCTTATCTTATCTTATCTTATCTTATCTTATCTTGTGTTTATTTATTTATTTTGAGAGACAGAGCATAAGCAGCAGGAAGGGCGGAGAGAGAGAACCCCGAGGAGGCTCGGTGCTCAGTGCAGAGCCCAATGCGGGGCTTGAACTCATGATGGGGAGGGAGATCATGACCTGAGCCGAAATCAAGAGTCTGCTGCTTAACTAACTGAACCCCCCAGGCGTCCCTGGAACTATGTTGCTTTTAAAATGGATTTAGAGCACAGGACCATTGTGAGCATGTTTTTAAGTATAGGGGAAGATGCTAGAGGGGAAATGGAATCAGTAATAAAAATACTGGATGTTTTTTGAATCTTACAATGTGCCGGGCACCATAGTCCGACCTTTATTTACATGCATTGTCTCCCTTAATCCTCCTAACAGCCCGATGAAGTGACTGAGGAATAAAATGGTTTCAAAAACTTAACGCCATGTCACAGAATCAGTAAGCTGTGGCGCTCAATCAGAGCCTAGATTCGGAGAAGAGGGCAGAACATTTGAATAAGAAGGCAAGGAAATGGGGAAGGAAGCAACTCTGAGGGGTGCAGAATGGAAGTCTGGGGAAATAGTTCCTAGATCTATGCAAAAGAAAGTAAGAAGAAAGGTTGCCTGCTCAGATCATGGGACAAGGATAAAGAAGGGACTTGGAACATATTTTGTAAAAGGTACTCTGGAAAATTTGTTGAGAATTCATAGGAAGTTGTGCAGTGAAGCAGCCTCATTCTTAGGGGCAAGCAGTTGGTGTTATTTTGTAACCGCCCCCAGCAATGTGGGGGAGTCTGGGAATGGCAGCAGTGGGGGAAGGTGATGGCAATGTCCCAGGGTTGGGGAATGGCAGCGTGGGCTTGGCATGGCCTCGGGGGGGGGCTTGTACTCATTACGGATGTCTGAGCTGCCATCGGACTATTAGGATTCAAAATCCAGCCTCTGTTAATTACCAGTGATGGGACCTTGGTTAAGGGTCTCCCCGCTTCTTCAAATTTCAGTTTCCCCATTTGGAAAATGAGGATAATAAGAATTCTTCCTTCATCTGCTTTTTGTGAGTGCCCAATTCCATATAAAGTGTGAAATGCGGTGTATGTAAGTTTCAGTACAGGTTGGCTCATGTTATTATGCTAACAAAGGTATGGCTCAAATGGTGGACCAGAGGGTCTTGCCTGGGATAAGAGACCACGGAAACTAGAATGGACCACTAGCCTGTGATTAATCAGGTGATGACGAGCATTAGTATAGGAATGAGCAGGTTCAGCAGAGGTACAGAGTAGGGTGGCTGGCAGATAAGGAATTTATGGGCTGAGGACAACCAAATTTGATATTTTTGAAAGGATTTCAAGCGACAACAATACTTCAGGTATGACTCTGCCAGCCATTGGCTAAAATGAAGAGGCAAAGTCATCGGAGTAGATGACGTCAAGGAACTTGGAAGTTGTCAGCGGCTACAGAGGTTGCTGATGAACTGTGAGGGTAACAATGTGAGTGGCTGGTAGGCATCATAGAAAACCAACATTCTAGAAGCTGTTTTCCTTTTGGAAACAGGTGTGCTTTGTCATTAAAATTCGGACTGTTTAAAAGTGAGGGACAGAGCTGGCTATTGTATTAGTGTAGCTCTAAGGATTAGGATAGAAAAGAAATTATTTCTAGATTTCTCTTCAGTTGAAAGTTACAATATAGTTGGGTAATTCATACACAACCCATCTATTGTCTATCGTTTATATTTTAGATCTCAGTGTACTCATTTGATTGAGTGTACTCATTTGATTTCCCAAACTTGTTGCAAAAAATCTAAAGTGACTTGCATTAAGATGTAAAAATTAAAAAGAAAAGAAAAACAGAAAGAGGACGAATTGTTGATTTTCTATTCATTTAAAGTGTATCACAACCTAATTGTCCTTTTGATTTTATAAGGAAACGGATCAAATATTTTCTGTTTAAACCTTATTTCATTTATTTAAAAAAGTTTTTTTTTTAATTTTTTAAATGTTTTATTTATTTATTTATTTATTTATTTATTTATTTATTTATTTATTTATTTTTGAAGGAGAGAGAGAGACAGAGCATGAGCAGGGGAGGGGCAGAGAGAGAGGGAGACACAGAATCCGAAGCAGGCTCTGGGCTCCGAGCTGTCAGCACAGAGCCCCGATGCGGGGCTTGAACCCACGACTGTGAGATCATGACCTGAGCCGCAGTTGGACGCTTAACCGACTGAGCCACCCAGGCGCCCCTATTTAAAAAAGTTTTTAACTTTATTTATGTATTTTGAGAGAGGCAAAGTGAGTGGGGGAGGGGCAGAGAAAGAGGGAGACCGAGAATCCCAAGCACAGGCTGTGCTGCCGGTGCAGAGCCCGATGCGGGGCTCAAACCCACAAAACCATGAGATCGTGACCTGAGCCGAAACCAAGAGTCAGAAGCTTAACCGGCTGAGCCACCCAGGCACCCTGCTGTAACCTCCTTTTAAGAACTTGGAAGTCACCAGAGAGTGTGAGTTGGGGGAAATAGTTGACCCTGTAAGCTGCCTCAACAAGGCAGCAGACCTGGGAGTAGAAGCCATACTTTCTTTCTCTAGATGCACTTAGGAGGCTGCAGTTTAAATCTGGGATCCCTCACGTGTGTCAAGTGCATGTCCCATTGATGTCTCATATCCTGAATAAAGCAGATTACATAACCGGGTCTCCCTAGCAGGTGTGAAACTATTTTTAGGGAAGTTGTATCATTACTCAGAAGCGGATTCAGACAAACAAACATGTGGGTTATTAGCCTATGTAGAACAGGTGAGGCTGACCAAATTTCCTCCACCATGGATGAATACAGCATAAGGAATACAGAGGCTAACCGAGCTGTGAACTGTTTGTCCACTGTTTAGAGAACAAATGCACCTTTCTTTTGCTTGGCGGTGAAGGAGATGACACATCTCTAATCGAAACTGCAGACACCTTTTAAAAAATTTCTTTTGGGTGACGCGCTATTTTCACGTATTAGGTCCTGCCCCAGATGTGGTCTCCGACAAAATCTATCAGATCAGCAAGACAATTGAGGAGTACGCCATATGTCCTGATCTTCGAATCGACCTATCTCGGCTTGGAAGACAAGAATTTGACCTGGAGAACAAATTCAAGCCATTCAGAGGTAATAGATTATATTTTGAAAAAGAATAGCTCCGTGAATGGGGGTGACTCTATCTTCTGCAGGGGAGGGCACACATTAAAGCGTTTGGATTGTCCATTTGGGGATTGATATTTGAGAAATAGATGTACCACGACTGTGGTGCACCGAGAAGTCAGAGCAGCCAAGATCTTCAGAACTGGCAACTTTCGAAAATGACTTTCTAAACCCAAGATCACTTTCAGTAGAGGAAAAATGTCATGGCTGACTCCGTTATAGCATTCCGAGGATAGTCTGTGAATTGCCAAAACATGTCTTTGCTTTTCTAATCAATTAAGGCAAAGATGCTGGAATGCCTTAAACAGTTGAGGAGAGACTCAGCAAGGTAGTGGGGTTCTTAAAATGGCCCATGGAAGGTAGGCATTTCTTTTCCAAGCCAGAACCATGCCATTCAACTTGATTTAATGCACAAGTAGTCACCTATTCTATAGCAAGTACTGTGTTAGGAGATTTTACAAAGGAACTCAGTAAGTACTGAATGGAGTTAGGCAAAGAACAGAATGAAATTGCCCCAAATATCCTATACCGTAGAGTGACTAAAATTTCTGGAGTACTCAGATTATAACCTTTAAATTTGTGGGTTAATATTGAACCATATAATACCATCAATATCATATAATATGCGTATAGCATATTATTATTCCCCTCTCTTTTATCTTACTGCTTTTGCCTAGAAGGCATACAATTAGCGATAAAGCCAACTATTTACTCCTTTAGTGCCCTATAAGCTTGACTACAGTTTGTGTTAAGGTGTTGTCTTTAGTTGACTTAACTAAAAGGATGAAATGCCTGGCTGACAGGCACATGGCATTTGTGGGACAGAGAAAACCTTGAAATGGACTGTTGCAGGGTCATACTGTTAAGCTAACACGACTGCCTTTTTCTTGAAGGATTTTGAGTCCATTGCTTGCTTAGCCAGTCGGCAGACATTGACTGAAAGCCATGTGATACTGGAAGCCATGTGCCTCCTTTTGTAAATCTAGCTGGGAGCGTGCACACGCACACACACATGCGCACGCGATGTCTTGACAACTATCGACAAGAGACGTATTACGTGAAACAAAATGACTTAAACATGCTTGCGTACATACATTTGGGAAAACTGGACAAGGAAGTGACTGGGAAAAACCAGGCGTTACCGTCAGGAAGCAGTTGTTATTGATTTATTGATTTTTGGTTCCTTCACGATTTTTATGGTTGTTCCAGAGACCCCCGTGTCTTTGGTGAGCTCAGAGTCAGGCAGTTGATGCAGCCCCATTGCTAGTGTGCTGAGTTTTCTCAAACGCTCCAGATACCAGGAGGTGGGCAGAAGAATTCCTTGGCTTCCAGGAAGAATTTGGGGATGAGTGTTTGGGATGATCTATGTGCTGTGTTCTTGCTGCTTTAAATGTTGAGCAAGGCTTGAGTTAATTGGAAACACGTTCATTCCTTGGCATTTCCCCTTAAAGGGTCAAGAGCATGAACTACTTGACGCGAACTTTCAGTTTTCACTGAATTCTACTTTCTTGTTTTTTACATTTCTATTTACCATGTGTTATCTGCTGTGAATACCAAGTATATTTAGGCAAGCGGTTCAAGAATTAAAGAACCGGAATGAAACTGCCAAAAATATTCTCGTATCTTATAGAGTGAGTAAGACTTCTAACGTATTTAGGACATAACCTTTTGTTTTATAAATTATTATTTTTTTTATTGTGGTAGAATATACATAACGTAAACTTTTCCATCTTAACCATTTTTAGGTCTACATTTCATATAAATCCTTGATTTATTGTACAAATTAATATCCCCCTCATGTCAAAAGATTAGTCATTGCTTTATTAATTACTTAGTTTATTGTATAATTAATATCCCCCTCATGTCAAAGGATTACTTAAAAAAAATTTTTTTAATGTTTTTATTTATTTTTGAGACAGAGACAGAACATGAGCAGGGGAGGGTCAGAGAGAGAGGGAGACACAGAATCCAAAGAAGGCTCCGGGCTCCGAGCTGTCAGCACAGAGCCCGACGCAGGACTCGAACTCACGGAGCGTGAGATCATGACCTGAGCTGAAGTCAGACGCTTAACCAACTGAGCCACCCGGGCGCCCCAAAGGATTACTTTTTAGTGAACACAAACCATTTTGTGTTCATTAAAAACTAATTACAGTATATATGAATGGGCACGCATACTACATTGATTTAAGTGCAAGGAAAAATATTTTTAGGTTTGTATTTGACAAGATGATGAGACAGTTTCATATAGAATATTAAAATTCCATCCATTAGGGGTGCCTGGGTGGCTCATTCAGTTGAGCATCTGACTTCGGCTCAGGCCACGATGTCACAGTTTGTGAGTTCGAGCCCCACATTGGGCTTGCTGCTCTCAGCACAGAGCCCACTTCAGATCTTCTGTTCCCCTCTCTCTCTGTCCCTGCCCTGCACGCACTCTCTATCTCTCTCGAAAATAAATAAAACATTAAAAAATATTTTTAAATTCTATCCATTAAATGTTATGCCTGGATTTACTGAAAATTATTAAAGACGGATTGATAATATCTTACCAGGTTTAATATTTCAGAATTTGAAAAATTTGAAAGACAACATCCATACATGTCAACATAAGTATGAGTTTAAAAGCAGGGCTTATGGACAAATTTTAGTGCCTAAAGAGTCAAATATTTACTATTCTAGGGAAAGTATTTTCTCAGTATTAATTACATGCTGATGGCCAAGTCTGAAAAATGTAATGTGTTTTGGGTTTTGTGTATCTGTCAAATAACTGGAAAAGACTAGTTTTGGATTTCTGGTCATCGGGTGGTAACAGACATTGAAGAACATTCGTGTTTAACGAGGATTTCTAAGTATCTGGCATTGACCCTGAAATTGGGACTGGACTGGGCACACGAGAGACTTCGCACAGACTCAAGAATATATCCTTCATCACCAATTCCAACCCTGGATTTGGTGGTCACAAAGGCATTTAGAAAATAGGGATCACTGAAGTCACTCCTTGATTTGTTCCAAGCCTGCTGAGTCATTGTTTGGCTAACCCCCACAGGAGAGGAACAGGGTGTGCCCAGGTGCCTCTTAGCATTGGGGTGTGTGCATTTTTTGGGGAGGAGGTGTTAGAAGGATGGTGGGATAAGAGGGCGTAGTTTTTATCCGAACGACTTTATTTTGTGGTTGATTTTTCATGTGCAAAGAAGGACGTATAACTTGTACTATTTATACCCAATAATGGCCTGAAAAGTGTGTAGGATCTTGATTGTGCCTTAATTTGTGACTTAGCCTACAAATGGGCACTTGGCTTCCCACATGATGTGTAGGGTTCTGATGGAACTGTGATCGGAACTTCATGCTTTTAGGGTAGTGATTCTTCTTTTCGTTCCCAAGTATACTTCATGGGTATGGTCATTGACGTTTCCTTTTGCTTTTCTATCCTTAGTGGAGATAGTGGACCCAGTAGATATCTATCTCAACCTCCTTCGGACCATCTTTGACTTTAATGCCATCAAGAGTTTGCTGACAGGGCCCGGACAACTGAAGATCCGAGTTGATGCGATGCACGGAGGTAAGTTCGTGGTCTTCTCCCAATTGGTGGCCAAGAAATGTTGAAGAGGCCTCTACCCATGTTGGGTTTCTGAGATTATGAGGAAGATTGGGTTCATGGATATTCACACAATGTGTGTGTGTTCAGATACACTAATTATATCATCATTTTGGTAAGATTGGTGTCCAGTGTCTACACTATCATAACTCTTAATCCCCATACTCTCCCAGGATCTATATCTTCTCACTTCATGTTCCTGGAGATCTCTGATGTGCTCCCCTCTGCACTGGTTGCTCTCTTGAGTTGTTGTTGTCCTTATCATCATTCTAGTAATTCTCTTTACCCCTTTCTCATGTTGACTCTCCTTATGTCCACATCCTTTGTCTTCCATTTTTGTGATTTACCTCCTTGTTTTGGAGGAACAGATTCTCCAGGAGCTCGGAGAGAAACCTGATGGGAGCTGAATGTGTTGAGTCATTGCATATCTGAAAATACCTTTTTTTTCTTGTTCTCACGGGATATTTATTTGTCTAGATATAGAAATTTAAGATGGATATTACTTTCCTTCAGAAGTTTGAGGGCATTGCTCCATTGCCTTATAGCCAATTGTATTGAATTTGAGAAATCTGATGCTATTCTGACTTTTAATCCAGGTATGAAATCTTTGCTTTTTCTTCTCTGGAGGCTTTTAGGGTCTTTGGCTTATCATTACTGTTCCTACCTTTTGTACTGATGAGTCTTAATGTGGGACTATTTTCTTCTATTGTGCTGGGTACTTGGGAGATCCTCTTAATCTGGAAACTTGTATCCTTTAATTCTGGAGCATTTTCTTAAATTACTTCTTGAATGATTTCCTCTATTATTTTCTCTTTCCTTTCCTTCCAGAATGGTTATTGTTTAGGTATTAGACCTAAGGGACTGATTCTTTAGTGTTCCTATTCTCTCCTCTACACCTCCCCCGCCACCCCTATTTTCCTTTTCTTTGTTTTGTGCTACTTTCTGGGAGATTTCCTCAACTTTTTTTCTAAGCCCTCCCATTAAGTTTTTCAGTTCCACTATCATATTTCTAATTTCCAAAAACTGTTTTTTCATTTCCAAATAATCTCTTTTAAAAAATAGTGGGCCTATTCATGTTTCATGAGTGCCATATTTTTTAAATGTCAGGTTTACTGATTTATACGTAGTAAAACTGACATCTTTTAGGCATACAGTTTGATGAAGTTTGACAAAAATATATAGTCATGTGATGACTATGACATTCAAGATATAGAGAATTTCCCCCACTCTAGAAAATTACCTTGTGGCACTGTGTAATCATACCCCTTATCCTAACCCATAGCTCCTGGAAATCACTCATCTGCTTTTGCCCCTATAATTTTGCCTTTTACAGAACGCCATGTAAATGGAAGCACAAAATATATACCCCTTTATTTTAGGCTTCTTTCACGCACGTAAAGTTTTGGAGACGGATTCGTGGTGTTGTATATATCAGGAGTGGTTCCTTGTTACCAATGAGTAGGATTCCATTGTATGGATGAACCACAGTTTGTTTATTTATTCACCAGGTGATATAGTTAGGGTTATTTCTAGGTTTTGGCTTCTACAAAGTTCCTATCAACATTTGTGAACACGTCTTTATGCATTACTTGATTTCATTTGTCTTAGATCTGAGATTTCTGAGTCATAGGACAAGTGCATATTTCTCTTTATAAGAAACCGCCAAACTGTTACCCAAAGTGGCTGTGCCATTTGCACCACCATCAGTGTATGAGGGCTTCACTTTTTCCATGTCCTCACTTGGTATTCTCAGTCTTTTTGATTTTAGCCATTTTATCATATCTTATTAATCTCTGTTAAAATATTGCTGGTATATATTTAAAAATTTTTCTTCTCCTTATAGTTTCTGTTTCCTCCAGGTTGTTCTTTATGCTTTTTGTTTTGGTCTCATGTTAATTGCATTTTCCAAAAGTTTGGTGATCCTTGGCTGTCTGGCATGTTTAAGAATGAGGCACTAAAATTTTTATTGGGAGATCGGAGCTCATGTGTGGAGCTCGTCCTCCATGGGTTTTACTCTAAGGTCATTTGTGTGGGCTGTTTAGTTCTTTCTTATTGGGCCAATCATATTCCCCAGAAAAAGATCTTTCAGGTTCTTGCCCTAGCATTCATTATCTGGCCTAGAGGGAATACAGCTTCTCTTTCTAAATAGTTTGAATAATGTAGCTGGTTTTGAGCCTCATTGCCTAGGTTGTACTATATGTCCATCTCTGAATCAATCACTGTGGATGGAGGGCATTGATTGGGCACATCTAGGTCACCTTCTCAGCCTTGGGGGAAATGGAATTTAGCCATGTCTGTATTATAAGAACTGAGATGGGGAAAGGATTGGTTCTCCAAAGGAAACCTAAAATGCAAAGTCAAAAGATGTTCACTATTTGACGTTTGCATCTTATCAGTGGAAAATAAATGGAAAGCAATGCTTTACATATATTTCAGCCAACAGGATTGCATGCTGGTCCCCAGATGTGCTGTATGTGTGTGCTCTGGCTCTATTCCCTTGTTTATAATATCATTTCCATTTGGATGACATCCCCAGTCCCCATCTCTATATTCTTTCTTCAAGTCTTCTTGGAAATGCTACCTCCTTCTTGAAACCTTGCCTGTGGTTGTTTCTTCTCCTAAGCCGTTAGATCTAATTATTTCATAAATATACATTGAATAGCACAGTCTTACTCTTGCATTCACTCACCTGTCGATTTCACTCATCCCACTCCTGCTTTAAGAGGCCAGTAATGTAGGGACTGTGTGCTTTGCATCCCTTGAATATGTTGCCTTCCATTCTTTTTTTTTCTATTATAATTTTAAAGTTTCTTTATTTCTGAGAGAGAGAGAGAGAGAGAATGAGCGGGGGAGGAGCAGAGAGAGGGAGACACAGAATCCAAAGCAGGCTCCAGGTTCTGAGCTGTCAGCCCAGAGCCTGATGCGGGGCTCGAGCTTGTGAACTGCGAGATCATGACCTGAGCCGAAGTCAGATGCTCAACCGACTGAGCCACCCAGGTGCCCCACTTTTTTTTTAAGTTTTTTTAATTTTTACTTTTGACAGAGGTATAGTGTGAGCATGAGTGGGGGAAGGGCAGAGAGAGAGGGAGACACAGAATCTAAAGCAGGCTCCAGGCTCCGAGCTGTCAGCACAGAGCCCGACGCGGGGCTCAAACTCATGAACCGTGAGATCATGAGATGGACTGAAGTCGGATGCTTAACTGACTGAGCCACCCAGGCCCCCCAATGGTGCCTTCCATTCTTAACATTGGGATTCCATGGTAGGCACTCCATAAATGTGTGTTGAACTGGAAAACACCATCCCTTAGCACTTATTTTGTAAAATATGCTTCGTTTTATATGCTACAGTGGTTTACAGTGTCTAATTATATACTTGACAGAGTCAAAGTGATTGCAGAGACAAAGAACATCATTGGAGCCTTTTAGTGCTTTTGCATATATTTAGCTCAAGTTTTCAGTACATAAAAAGCTGCACACAATGGATCATTATTAAGCAGTTGATTTCTTTCTGGCAACATATTAGAAAAGTTTTGGAGAAAAATATTATGTAACTGCCCAGCATAGTCATTGGCACATATTAGGTGCTCAATGAATGTCAGCTGAAGTATTACTCTGTGTTGTGTCTTGAAAAAGCTTGGCGAATTTCTTTATTCTGTGCTCTTAAATTGCCCTTCTTGTTTTACCCAGGATAGAAGACATTTGGGGGTTTCTTTAAAGATTTCACATTGCTGCGTGTATCTCTTTTCAGTTATGGGACCCTATGTGAGAAAAGTCCTGTGTGATGAGCTGGGAGCCCCAGCCAATTCTGCAATAAACTGTGTCCCCCTGGAAGATTTCGGGGGGCAGCATCCTGACCCAAACCTGACATATGCAACAACCCTTCTGGAAGCTATGAAAGGAGGGGAATATGGATTTGGAGCGGCATTTGATGCTGATGGGGTAAGTAGGAAAGTTCTCTGCCTGCTGACCCTTTTGCCATGTAATAAGCTCGCCCCTGGAAGCCAGAGAATTCCTGGGGCCGGTTGACATATGGCACATTTGAACCCTAACTGGGCTCTGCATCTATTCTTCTGTTTAATGCTCTTCCATATTGCAATTAAATAGCTTTTGCTTTTCTTAGTTCTAGGTTAGCCCGATGCTGTGAAAAAAGGTTATGTCTTAAAAAAAAAATTCATGCGATAAATCTCTCTGTATGGTTGGTTTTGTTGAAAGCGCCGCATGAAGGCAACAGCTCTTTCAGCTATAACTCTCGTTCTCCATTGTGTTTTGGGGGAAAGTGTGAAATAAAGTACACGGGGGCTACGGAAGCTCAAGGTCATCATCCACAGTTCACCAGGTTGAACACATTGCTAGTTGGCCAAGATCACGGGCCCTCCAGGACTCAGGAATTTAAAAGGTTTCTCATGCCCCCTGTAGCCTCATTCAAGTTGTTTGAGGTTGTTTAAATATAGGAGGGCAGTAAAGAAGCTTGTGCTGCTGGTGGGAACGGGCTGCTAGCAGCAGATGGCTCTGTCTCATCGTTTTCACACATTCTTTCCGACAGGACCGTTATATGATCCTCGGCCAGAATGGCTTCTTTGTGAGCCCTTCTGACTCCCTGGCCATCATTGCTGCCAACCTCTCTTGCATTCCATATTTCCGGCAGATGGGGGTGCGAGGGTTTGGGAGGAGTATGCCCACCAGCACGGCCCTGGACAGGTAAGCAAGGATGTCACCGTGGAAAACGTTACGGTATGCTTCTGACGTCACTGTCCCCTTTGTGGGTAACTGTCCCTCATTCTCCCCTACTCCGGCGGGAACTGATGGAAGTGTGGGAACTTAGAGACGCGTGTAGTGTGCTTGATAGGGACGTGAAGCATCAGGTGGCCTGAACTGGATTCCCGGTTCTGCCGCTGCTTAGCTGCGGGAACTTGACGGATGTATCCGATCCCTGTGTCTCATTCTTTTTTGTCAATCTCTTCTACTTTGGCAATTCCAGTGAGTGCAAAGTATCATTTCCTTTTTTTTTTTTTAATTGAAGTGTAATTAACATATAGTGGTATATTAGTTTCTGGTCCACAATGCGATTCAACGATTATATATATTACTCAGTGCTCATCATAATTAAGTATACTCTCAATCCCCTTCACCCCTTTCACCCATCCTCCCACCTACCTGCCCTCTGGCAACCACCAGTTTGTTCTCTGTTTTTAAGAGTCTGGTTTTTTTTGTTTGTTTGTCTCTCTTTCTCTCTCTTTTTTTTTGTTTTGTTTCTTAAATTCCACCTATGAGTGAAATCCTATGGTATTTGTTTTTCTTCAATTGACTTATTTCACTTAGCGTTATATCACATTGTATTTAACAGCTGAGGAATATTCCATTTACATATATGCCCTTTCTTTATCCTTTCATCTCTGGAAGGACACTTGGGTTGTTTCTGTATCTTGGCTATCTATTATAAATAATGCTGCAGTAAATAAAGGGGTACACATATCGTTTCAAATTAGTGTTTTCATTTTCTATGAGTAAACACCCAGTAGTGCAATTACTGGATCATATGGTAATTGTATTTTTAATTTTTTGAGAGCCCTTCTTACCGTTTTCCACGGTATCTGTATTAATTGATATTCCCACCAACAGTGTGCAAGGGTTCCTTTTTCTCCACATCCTCACCAACACTGGTTATTTCATGTCTTTTTTATTCTAGCCATTCTCATAGGTGTGAAGTGACATCTCATTGTGGTTTTGATTTACATTTCCACGATGATCCGTGATGTTGGGCATCTTTTCATGTGTCTGTGGCCATCTGTATGTCTTCTTTGGAAGAATGTCTGTTTAGGTCTTCTGCCCACTTTTTTTTTTTTTAATGTTTATTCATTTTTGAGAAGGAGAAACAGAGTTGAAGCGGGGGAGGGACAGAGAGAGAGAAATAGACGGACAGACAGACAGACAGAATCCCAAGCAGGCTCCAGGCTCTGAGCTGTCATCCCAGAGCCCAATGTGGGGCTCAAACTCACCAACTGTGAGATCGTGACCTGAGCTGAAGCCGGACGCCTAACTGACTGAGCCACCCGGGTGCCCCTCCTGCCCACTTTTAATTAGATTATTTGTGTTTTTTTTTTTTTGTGTTGAGTTGTGTAAGTTTTTTATATCTTTTGAATATTGACCCCTCATTGTATATAACGTTTGCAAATATCTTCTCCCATTCAGTACATTGCCTTTTTATTCTGTTACCAGTTGCCTTTGCTGTACAAGAGCTTTTCTTTGGGTGTAGTCCCAATAGTGTAGTTTTGCTTTTGTTTCTCTTGCCTGAGCAGGTGTATCTAGGACACAGTTTAATCCCTATTTGGTTCAGTATCCTCTAGAGAAACCAGTCCTCTGTTGCTTCTATCCTAGGAATCTTTGTACCCTTTGACTCCAAGAGCAGCCCTTGTGTCAAGACCCTGGTTGAGTCAGCAGCTTGTTGAGAAGCAGATCTTTTAGCAGAGAGAAACCAAAAGCAAGATCTGGGGTGGGGTGGACAGACATCTCTTGAACTGAAGTCACTCTGAGTCTCCAGTCTCCTTGAGTCTTTGCTGTCTGTTCCTACTAGTAGCTGATTATTTGTGGTTTCATTCTGGTGAAGGGTGAGGGGGAAAGCCCTTTGCACAGGCTTCAAGTCAAAAAGATACTGTAGTCCTTAAAACAAAAGCCCCCAGTACACATTCACGTTCTGGGAGACTCCTGCCAAGGAGTCCTTCTGCGTTTTGAAATGTTCTCTTTTCTTTTGGTTTAGATTTGCATCATTGTAGTAACTAGTGATGTTGAGCTCATTTTCATATGCTAATTGTATCTGTTCATTTAAAAAATTAGGTTATCTTTTGTTATTGATTTATAGAAGTTCTTTATAGAGTCTCGATCATGTTTTTTTTTTTGTCAGATGTGTGTGTTGCAAATATTTCCTCCCTGCCTGTTGCTTGGCTTTTCATATTTTTAATGGTGCCTTTTGATGAGCTGAAGTTTTGATTTTCTTAAAGTTTATTTATTTAGATTCAAGTCAGTTAACATACAGTGTAGTATTTTTTTCCAGGGTAGGACCCAAAGATTTTTTGCTTACATACAACACCCAGCGCTCGTCCCAACAGGGGCCCTTCTTAATGTCCATCCGCCATTTAGCTCAGAAGTTTTAAATTAAAAAAAAATTGTTTTTAATGTTTTTTACTTTTGAGAAAGAGAGAGAGACAGAGTGCGAGCAAGGGAGGGTCAGAGAGAGGGAGACACAGAACCCGAAGCAGGCTTCAGGCTGTGAGCTGTCAGTACAGAGCCTGATGCGGGGCTTGAACTCACGAACCGTGAAATCATAACCTGGGCTGAAGTGGGATGCTTAACCAACTGAGCCCCCCGGGCGCCCCTTAAATTTTGATGAAGTTTAGTTTATTAATACTTTCTTGTATAGTTAGTTTATACTTTTTGTCCTCTACAAGAAATATTTGCTTACCCGAAGGTCAGAAAGATGTCTTCCCTATGTCTTCTTCTAGAATCATTGTAGTTTTAATCTGCACATTTCAGTCTACGATGATTTTGAATTAATTTTTGTGTGGGTTGAAGGCAGAGGTCAAGGTTAACTTCTCCCCTATGTTCTGTTGTTTCAGCCTTGCTCATTGAAAAACAATTTTCTTTCCCCTTGGTGCCTTGTTAAAAAAAAGAAGTTGACCATATCTGTTTGGGTCTGTTTCAGGATTCTCTATTTTGTCTCATTGATCTTTTTGCCTATTCTTATGCCGATATTACACTGTCTTGATTATTAAACTTTTAAAGTAGGTATTGAAATCAGGGGAATCCCCCCAGTATTTTTTCTTCTTGGCCAAATTAGAAAAATGATATAGCCTTGGTCCTTTGCATTTCTATACCCATTTTATTTTATTTATTTATTTTTAATGTTTTTATTTATTTTTGAGAGAGAGAGAGAGACAGAATATGAGTGGGGGAGGGACAGAGAGGGAGGGAGGCACAGAATCTGAAGCAGGCTCCAGGCTCTGAGCCATCAGCACAGAGCCTGACATGGGGCTCGAACTCATGAACCGTGAGATCATGACCTGAGCTGAAGTTGGACGTTCAACCGACTCAGCCACCCAGGCGCCCCATCTATAACCATTTTAAAATCAGCTTGTCGATTTCGACCAAAGCCTCTTAGGGTTTGAGGAATGGGTAGAATCTATAGAATAATCTGAGAAGAATTGCATTTTACGAATATTGAAATTTCCAGTTCACAAATGTGGTTTATCTCTCTCTTTACTTAGCACTTTAATTTCTCTTACATACTTTGTAGTTTAACTTCTCTTATGTATGTTTTATCGTTTACTGTAGAGGTCTTACACTATTTTTGTTAAACTCATTTCTGAGTAAAAATTTCTATGTTTTGATGCTATTATAAGTAGAAGAGGTTTGTAAGTTTAATTTTCCAGTTGTTTGCTGCTAGCAATTAGAAATACAACTGATTTTTTTGTCACTTGAACTTGGATTCTTCCACCGGGAAGAGTCTCTTGGATGCCCCCCATTTTACTTCTCTCCCTCAGGGGATATTGATATCAAGCCCATGATGATAATCTAAACTCAGGGCCTAGCAGTACCAAAGAAGAGGGTGTGTTATTCCACATTCTTTCCCATTTACCTTTGCTTATATCCTTCCTTAAAGGCGGGGGCGGGGGGGAACAAAAGGATTCAATAAAACTGTAGAGAACAAGGCAAAATGGAACCATTTTTAAACACTGAGGGCTCAGCGTGTGATTACAGGATCCTGATTGCTATGTAGGTTACTTAATACTATGGGAGTGTATTTGATAATATCACCTTCCACTTATACATAATCTTATAATTTAGAAAGAACTTCCGTACATTTGATTTCACTTGATCTTTGCACAAATTTAGTGGGTAATTGGGTAGGCATTACTCTCGCCATCTTAAAGATGGTGAACCAAGTATCAGAGAGGTGAAGTGACTTGTACACGGTTATACAGCTAATCAGAAAGCGACCCAGGATTTGAAACTAGGTCTTCTGGTTTGCGATTGCATCTGCCCAGTAACTACTCCTGGATCAAGATGGTCCCTGAGAAACTAGTTCAGAATATTGCCCAACTCTCCTGGGTGACAGCCAGCAACTTCCCAAACCCTGGCCAGGAGAGGCAGGTTTTATTCTGGCAACAAAAACCATGTGTCCTCTTTTCTCCCGGATATTTCCCGGTGGTTCTTGATTTCACTTGCTCCCCTCCATCCCCATAAAACTCTGCTTCAGTCAGAAAGCAGAGGCCTTGCTTAGACATTTCACAAAGGGCCTGTTCTGATATGTAAGTGACCATTTAAAAGGATTATTCATGCTTACTGGTTGGGATCCAGAGTTCTGTGGGGCTCTGACATGGTGATTTGTTTTGGGTATTTGATCTGCTGTGCAGTTCCCAGGTAGATTCTCATGATGGATACTCAATGAGCTCCTTTCTTCTTAGGTGAAATAAATACAGTTTCAAATTTTTGTCTTGGGCAAGGTTTGCCATATAGTTGTTTTTTTTTTTTTTAAATGAATAAAATCATTGGAATGTGCCCATAAGTGCCAGGACCAGGAAGAATGACAGCTGAGTAGCTGAGACCTATTAAATGATGCACTTGCCTAAACTCTTGGCATTCTAGAATAAGGGGAAGGCCTGGACCCTCGAAACTGATGAATTATTCAGGCCAGATTTCATTGTTCACAGATAATTGTTGTTCCCTGAGGGAAGAGTTTCAATGTCTTTAATTTCTACTCTTCCAGCGTCACTAAAACAAGGATTCCATTGAGCCCGGAATAATACAGTTTCAGCCTTGAAAATGGCATTCTTTTGGGGCGTTGTCATTCTGAATGTGTCTGATTTGTAGCCGCAGATGACTCTCTGTTGCTGAAATCGTTTTGGTTCCAATGATTCGAGAAGGAAAGCACATTCAAAGTATATTTGTGGCCCGAGACCTGTCTCCACCCTATGCAGAAGTATTAAATAAGCTTCAGTGTCATCATCCTTCACTAATATTTACGCAGAGCCCATCTGTGCTTGGGACGGTGCCGAATGCTGTGCAAAACAAGGCAAACACACGCAGACCTGAGCCCTTCTCATCAGAGATATTTACAGCCTCACACAAAGCCAGCATCCTTGAATACACTGCGAGGGATCCAGGACTGAAAAGTGTGTTTTGACTACAAGAGAGGCCATGTAGGGTCCACCCCCCATAAATGTGGTGGTGCAGGGAATTCATCCTCCTCTACCTTCTGTTGGCTATTTGTGCCACCCTTGCTGTTCACCATTTACTCACTTAAAAATTAGTTGTTTTGAGAGAGAGAGAGAGAGAGAGAGGGAGAAAGTGGGGGAGGTACAGAGAGAGGGAGAGAAAATCTTAAGCAGGCTCCCAACTCAGTGCAGTGCCCGACGCGGGGCTTGATCTCACATCTGTGAGATCATGACCTGAGCCAAAATCAAGAGTCAGACGCTTAACCGCCTGAGCCACCCAGGCACCCCAAGAATTATTTATAAAGGGCCTTTGGTGTCCTAGACATGGTACCTTGCCATGGGGGAGCTTCTAGCCTGACGGAGAAGACAAGCCATAAGAAGTAAAGAAAAAATATGAATACAAATGGTAACACATGCTCATGGGAAACGCACTTGGCTCGGTAATAATTGGCGGGTAAGGAGAATGCTGTTTAGATGGGAGAGCCAGGCGAGAACTCTCCGAGGAGGTTATGGGTAGGGCCAAAATTAGAAACATGCAGCTTGACCTGGCTGTGATGCTGGCATTAGAAATAGTCCATGATACATGTGAAAATGCTTATTTTTCAGAAGGTAGTCTACAGATATTTGTTGCCAGTCCCCGATCTGAAATATGTACTGTAGCTTTCTCTTGAACGTATTCAGCGGGTTGTTGCAATCCAGACAGTGTTAATCCTGTAAGTATGCAATTATCTCCTCATCTACAACGGTCTTGGTCTTTACTGCCTCCTTTAAATCTGTGCTCTTCTGTTTCTTAGATCAGTCATGATGCACCTCAGTAATGGGAGAGAGAGTGATCTGAGCTAATGCCTAATTATTCAGTCTTCCACACATTGTTTCTGATACAGAATGATGGGAATTATTTTGCTTCAGCAGATAAATATGTTCAAGTCTATCTCGTATTAAAATAAAAGGAAAAAAAAAGGGGGGTGGAAATCCCTTTATCACAGGAGCTATTCCCCTGAAACTCTCGAAAACTGATTTCATCAGGGTCAAGGCAGAAAAGAGATGGCTTCCTTGAAAGGGGGATTACTAACGAGAATTTATTAATAGTAAGTTAATAACTTCATGCAGAAGTATGGACAAATTAAGAAAGAAAAAAAAAAAAAACAGCAAGAAGAGATGAGAGGCTCTCCATGACTCAGGATAGTAGAAAGTTGTTAGTTCTCCCAGGACTGAAGCATCAAAGGGAGGGATGAGGGTAACTGTAGCCTCGTGAGGTCTGGGGTTATGGAAGGTGGGCTATCAGACAGGAACTGAACTTGTCAGAGGGGTAGAAATACCCCACCTTGTCTCTTTTTCCACCCTCCAATCTCTTGCTAATGCCTTCTCTTGACCAAACTCCCTGGAAGCAGGAGCACAATCTGTGGCATTTAGCCTCCAAAGTAGGGCAGAGATGGCCATAGAATGAAATGGGTCCTCCATTGGACAAATGATGAAAAGATTGTTCAGGGATGAACATGATGAACCCCACCCTATGCCTGGGGTCCAAAAAGGAGGGAAGAGGATGAGCTGGGGAGTTAAGCAAGTAGAGATTACTACAAAGATTGGCCAGTTGGCTGGTTATGCTGGTTACTCTTGTACCCAAAAGTCCAATTTCCCACTGCTATTTTCAGTTTTCACATCTCATATTACTAGGGAGTTTGAGTGTTTCTTCATATGCTTCGGAGGTTTGAGGATTTTCTTTTTATTAATTGCCTGTTCCTACCCTTTGCTCATTTTTAGAATTTGAGTTCCTCTTTTTTATGGATTTATAGGGGGTCATTACATATTTTAGGTAGTAGATTCTTGTCAGTTTGAAACACTTCTAATTTTCACTTTTTTTCTTCACGCAAAATTTTACCGCTGAGTTCCGTATCCAGTTTTCTGTCAATAGATAGCTGTATTATAGGCAGCTCAAATTTAATGAGTATAAATAGCGGCTTTCCTGATTTTCCCTAAAAATTGTTCTTCTTTTTTTTTTGTTTACTCTCTGTGTGAATCACCTATCACCCAAATTATAAATCTTGAAATAATTCTAGACTTATACTTCTTCCTTATTCCCAAAATACCATTAGTCATTGAGTTCTGTCAGAAAAGCCACTTAAATGTTTCCTGAACCGTTCTTCTCTGTCCCTACTTCTACCTTGCTAGTTCAGGGTTCTCACAATCTTCTGCTTGAACTATTGCAAAATCCAATGAACTGTTTTCCCCGCCTCCAGGCTTCCTTTCCTTCATTCACATTCCGGACCACCCAATCACAAAGCCATGCGTCTCCTTCCCTGGCTTAAAATCCGTTGGTAGCCCCAAAGGACTGCACAATGAGATCTCATCTCTGGATTCTAAAGCGTGCGTAATTTCCGGATTATGAACATCTCACTCCTGCCTATATTTTTTTTACCCCACCCCCTAGATGTGTTATACTGCTTACAGTTCCCCAAATTCGATGACCTCTCACACTGCTGTGCCTTTGCACATGCTGCTGCCTTTCCTTGGAATGTGTTCCCTTCGCTCCACCCCATCCCACTTGGTCCTTCCTTCCTTTTCAAGTCTTGAGTCAGGTAACAGCTTAGTAAGTCCACCTTGGTACTGTGTTCTCTCCACCCCAAAGCAGGGTATAGAACTTGTTCTTCACAGATGACTTTATCACAGTTGTCACAGGCATTGAAAGCCCATACTTGTCTGTTTTCTAATATCCAGTGAGCCCGCTGAAGGGCAAAAATGTTATCCAGTGCCTGGCACAGAATAGTTCTCAATAAACACTTCTTAAATGAATGAGGTTCTTTTCCTTTTGGATCCCTTTTATTTGAGAGAAAAAAATAACAGAACTCCACAGATCTAATCACCCAATTCTCAAAGTTAAGTACTGGAAACTGCCAACACACTTCTGACTTTCGTACAAGATAAATTCGTTGATGCTATCACCGGGTGGCACAGGGAAGTGTATCTGTACGATAAGAAGAAAATAAACGATGTATAATTACACAGCCTTCTTCGGGTGCAATAGAACTGTGCCTGATTTATGGTTTTCATTTACATTTAGGTAAATTTGCAGTGAGCCAGATTTTTAGCAATGATATAAGGGTATCGATTACAACTTCATCAAGGTGAGATCAAAGGAAGCCACCACCTAGCGGTTATTTCCTACTCACTAATTAAAAACTCACCACAGCCTGAAATTAAGCTCAGGATTATTTATTTCTTGCCCGAGGGAGTAGGATGAGCAGTGGATTTTTTCCTAGGACGTTTAGAGGATGCCTCCTGTTACCTTCCTCTCTGCTTTCTGCGTTCACTTACCGGAAAGGAGGCTGACAATGATTGAAACCTGTTTTTCGGTGTTTCTATGAGTTGATGTCTGGTAAGCACATGATAAGCATGTCTACATTTAGTAGAGGGCGTTTATGAATTGGTTGGCTAAAGGGAGAGGAATACGTTGTTAATAGGTTAAGACCGGAAGCTGCCAGAGCTTTGGGGATGCCGGATAAACCACGTTTTGTTCAGTTGTTCAGAGCCATCTCTGGTTTCTGCTGTTTGAGTTGGTGAGAAAAACAATTTTGAACCCGAGTTCCAAAATACACAGTCCTCATCACCCTCCCTGGTGAACTGAAAGACAGCCACTTTTAGGAGTCAGCTCTCTCTTGCTGTCCTTGCAAGGACTCTTGCCCATTCTTCGGCTTCATCTCTAGAAAGGCACGGTCATTGCCAAGGGTATCCTGCGTTGCATCTTCAGCCCTCCCACCGGCTTGGTTCCCTGTGGCCTTTGGCAGGTCACTTTGACTACTGGTGGACTCAGCAAGTGTTGAAAGAAGCCCCCGTTAACCCCTGGCTCGGTGATTGGAGGCTTTAGTCAAAGATCACTTTAAGCAGGGATTTCACTGCCGTCTCGTCTGGACCATACAGCTAAATGCATGCAGTTGCGTTGCAAGGGGATTATGGAGTTCATGGCCTGCCTTCATCCATACTCTCGATTTTGGTTTTTGGAAGGTGTGTGTAGCTAAATAACCTCATTCCCTTTTTTCCCCCGTGGCTTAAAATATCGATACAATTTTAAAATCAGTCCCATGTATTTCTACAAAGGGGCATGAAGCAACTATATGTCTTCATTACGGTAGTATACATACATCATTATACAGCTGTATAAATACGTCAAGGCTCTTGGGACTTATAAAATAAAATCGATGAGTTTTATTTTATGTGAATTATACCTTGATAAAACTGATTAAAAAAATACTCAAGTCCTAGTTATTTCAAAACGAAACAAAGCACTGCCCTTGGATCTTCCTTTACAGTTGGGGTCAGAAGTCAACTGTACTTCGCGACATCGAAGCCGGTATTTGCCCCCCTGGCCGGGTTCACGTGACTCAGTGGCCTCGGGAATCTCTGTCCACTGCTTTTCTCTCTGTGACGAGCCAGAATATCAATATACTACCCACAGTTCTTGTCTTCTTTGGAAAAGACTTAACTCACGTTTAGAGTTGGAAGCTCTAAGATTTCCAGGTCATCGTTCAAATTTATTGGCATAAGATACATATAAGGAAGATGGGATAGCCCAGCATCATTCCGTGCCAAATGCTTTGCCAAAGCTGCCAAAGAAGCCTGACAGTTGGCAACGACTTTAAATGAACGGGGATAATGATACATCATCCTAGGCCTGAAGACTCTTGTGGAGTTCATGCGCACGTACTTTTTGTACGGGCTTTATATTTCGAAATGGATTTGGTAACGCTAACCAGAAAACGCAGCGAGTTTTAAAATGGGTTTTTAAGCCTCATTCTCACAGGATAGCATTAAGCCTGGCCTGTCAGAATACTACTTATGTGGTGGTGAAACATCATCAGTTTTACCGTACCCATCAGGCCAAAGGAACAATAGGATCCAAGAAAGCTGCCCAAAAGTTTTGTCAGCTCAGCAAAGAGTAAGGGGATCAATGCATTTTTATTCCCAGGGAAATCTATGATAGTATTTTATTCAGTTTTCACCAGACCCTCAGAAGTATTTCTCAGGCGCCATCATTGACATTTTACTTAGAGGAAAAATAACATGTTGGGAGGTTAAGCTACTTGCCTAACGTCACCTATCAAGAAAGAAGCAGTGACGACTGCTACCAGACTGTCTAGTTTCACATCTAATTTCCTTACTGATCCTTATTGTTGACAGCAAGAAGGTATTCTGATTGTATCTTGAGTGAAAGCCATTTGTGCGGGTTAGGGGGTGTGTTTGTGGGGGGGGGGGAGGTACCTACGTTGCCCAGAAAGTAGTAGGCGACATGGACAAGCATAATCAATTTCAACCCCCAACTGTCTTGTGATTTCGACCTTGAACGTCCCTACCGTTCAGTAAAGTTCGGGAAGAAGCAATCCCTGGCTTTAACTTAAGACTTCCAGGAAAATGTTGACTGGAGTTCAAGGTAAGGTTTGAATTTTATACTCTTGCCTCAGGATCTGCTGGAAGTAGTAAGATCAGCAGTGGCCACACACACACACACAAACAAAAACTTTTATCAGGTCTCAGCAGCTTTTCTCTGTTACATTCTCTACAAAGTGGGTTAAGTAGATACAGTTCCTTCTGTCTTTGAGTTTTTATCTCACACAGACAACACTGATGACCAGAAACATAAAATATACCCACTAGGGATAATGGGCTCTTTTAGTAAATAATGTGTCAGGAGTTGGGTGTAAGATGTCCGTGCTTAGAAAAAAAAACAAGAAAAGAAATCTTGTTAGCCCCTGTCTATGTGCCCTATACAGGTGGGGGTGGAATCCAGATCTGGGTATCCATTGATCTCGCTTCTGATCAGGTTTCTGCCTGAGATTTAGATTCGTCATTGGGAATTCTAAATTCTTTTAGAGTCCTCGATGGCATCAGCGGTTTGTATTCTAGCATGCAGGAAAACTCTTTGATGAGTTGGTGCTTGGATTTAAGAATGCAAGATCTCTATCCGGGACTCACAGAGAGATTGTTATCAGTCAGGATCTTTGTGCTGCAAATGAGAGAAAACTAGCCGAAATGGGGCCTACATAAGACAGGGGATGTGTTGACCCACATAGCCAAATTAGAGGTGGCCGCAGGTGAACCTCGCTTCAGCAGCTCAAATGATACAACCACTTGACCTGGATATTGCTGTCAGCTCTGCCTGAGAAGGTATCACTCTCATCCCCGGGCTCCCTGCCTCTGGCTCTCCAGGCTTTCCCTTTGGGGGAGCAAATATTTGCAGGATTGCCGGCCTCATGACCTGACACACCTTGTCTATGAGGATGAAGGTTTTTTACTTCCTGTCTCTGAGACAAAGCTTTTCTGGAAGGAAACAACCGAAAACCTCCTCTTGAATCTTGACTCTGTCTGGGGTTTGTACCACCTCTGACCCTTTGACTCACCAAGGCCACGAGGGGTGGGATAGGCTGAGAGTCTTAAGACCTGTTCCCTTGATGAGGTGGAGCTGGGAGGACCATCGTGCTTTCCCAAACCAAATGACCAAGAATGGACGCAGTTGTTCTCCAAAGCAAAATGTTTCTCTTCTTCCAGAAGGGAGTAGTAACGGCAGCAGCTTGGGATCCGGTAGATGCAGAGAGGTGGAGAGTAGTGAGGGCATTGGAGTGTGGTTTTGGAAGAACTCAGTGCCTGGCCAAGAACTCAAGGTGCCCCTCTCGTTACCCCCTGGTACCCTGTCAATCCTTGGCTACTTACCAATAACTGACAATGGCTTTGGAACTGGAATGGCGGTGCTTGCCTATGATCCTTGCATAATATGCTCATAGATTCATCTGTCATTCTTTCTCATCCTCTCCTCTCCTCTCCTCTACCTTCCCTCCCTTCCTCCCCCTCCCTTCCGTTCCTTTCACTTCCCTCCCTCCTACCTACTTTCTCCTTCCTTCCTTCCTCCCTTCTCCTCTTCTTTCTCCCTCTCTCCCTCCCTCTTTACCTCTCCCTCTTTCCTTCTTTTCTGACTTCATCTCTCAGTCCTTATTTTTTCTCCCTCCATCCCCTCCCTCTCTCTTTTTTTAAAAAATTTTTTTCATGTTTATTTTTGAGAGAGAGAGAGAGAGAGAGACAGAGCACGAATGGGGGAGGGTCAGAGAGGGAGAGGGAGACACAGAATCCGAAGCAGGTTCCAGGCTCTGAGCTGTCAGCACAGACCTGACGCGGGGCTTGAATTCACGAACCGCGAGATCATGACCTGAGCCGAAGTCGGCCGCTCAACTGACTGAGCCACCCAGGCGCCCCATCCCTCCCTCTCTCTTTGCCTACCATTTACTCGGCCATTTATCAAACTTTTTTTTTTTTTTAGTACCTGCTGCCTGCCAGGCACCCTGCTGGGTTCTGGATATCACTGTCTTTCTCTGTCAAACTTCATTGTCAACAAAATTTGGAAATATTCTCTGTGTAAAGTGTTCTCCTGATTTTAAAGAAATTCATGGCTTTAATCTGATGTTGATAGATTTGGAGAGTTTTCAAATCATTGACGACGACATATCCTACAGATTGTCTTACACAGATTCTACTACCTATATTTAGGAGTAGGAAGGAGAGAAAGAACATAAGTTAAGAAATGCAAACATGTATGCCTGCCACCGTTTTCAAACGAGCTTATGCACAAAATGGGACATCCTACTTTCTGACTTTCATTGGCCTCTACGTTCAGACTTATCCAAGTTTGAATTTGACTCCCCTACTCTGGCTGTGATGGCTCAGTCCATTAAGCGTCTGACTTCAGCTTAGGTCATGTTCTCATAGGTCATGGGTTCAAGCCCCGTATTGGACTCTGTGCAGACAGCTTGGAGCCTGGAGCCTGCTTCAGATTCTGTGTGCGTCTCTCTCTCTCCCCTCCTCTGCTCACGCTCTGTGTCTATCAAAAATAAATAAATGTTAAAAGAAAAAAGAACAAACAGTGAAGTCTAATGACTAGCCTCCAATTCTTCTACTAAGGAAGTAGGACTAAACCTTGATCAGTGGCTACATTTAACTCCTACATTTCTCTTGTAGATGATAGTAATCGGGTTGTGCTCCTTGCTGTGGGTGCCTCACATTTCACAGTACAACAAAGCTTTTAGAAAAATGCTGTATGAATCTCAAGTTTCTGTAGTTGGTCGTTTTTCAGATTACTCTGTAAGTAATGATTGTTAATTTTCTTTCTTTTTTTTGTAAGAGTTTATTTATTTATTTATTTTTTTAACATTTATTTATTTTTGAGACAGGAAGAGGTAGCTCATGAATGGGGAGGGTCAGAGAGAGGGAGACACAGAATCTGAAACAGGCTCCAGGCTCTGAGCTGTCAGCACAGAGCCCGATGCAGGGCTCGAACTCAAGGACCGTGAGATCATGACCTGAGCCGAAGTCGGCCGTTTAACCGACTGAGCCACCCAGGCGCCCCTGTAAGGGTTTATTTTAAGTGATCTCTGCACCCAACATGGGGCTTGAACTCACAACCCCAAGATCAAGAGTAACATGCTTCACTGATTGAGCCAGCCACGTGCCCCTGGTGATTGTTAATTTTCATTAGGTCTCTTTAACATGTATGTGGAATCTTTCAATTAGGGATCCAGGATTAGACCCGTTGCTTTTTGATCATCTGCCTTTTCATTAGTATCCTTTATTTCCTCTTTGATTCTTCATTGACCCATTGGCTGTTCAGCAGCATGTTGTCTAGCCTCCACATGTTTGTGTCTTTTCCAGTTTTTTTTTTACGGTGATTGATTTCTAGTTTCATATTGTGGTGGTCAGAAAAGATGCATGATATGATTTCATTTTTATTAAACTTATCGAGACTTGTTTTGTGGCCTATCATGTGATCTATCCTGGAGAATTTTCCATGTGCACTTGAAAAAAATATATGTTCTGTTGTTTCTGGATGGCATGTTCGGTATATGTCTGCTAAGTCCTTCCGGTCTAATGTGTCAAAGACACTGTTTTCTTATTGATTTTTTGCGTAGACGATATACCCATTGAGTAAATAGGGTGTTAAATTCTCCTACTATTATATTACTCTCAGTTTCTTCCCATACGTCTGTTGATGTTTGCTTTATGTATTTAGGTGCTCCAATGTTGAGTGCATAGGTATTTATAATTGTTATATCCTCTTGTTGGATTGACACCTTTATCATTATTCATTGCCCTTCTTTGTCTCTTCTGATGGTCTTTGTTTTAAAGTCTGTTTTGTCTGATACAAGTATTGTAACCTTGGCTTTTTTCTGCTTCTCTTTGCACAGAACATCTTTTTCTCACCCTTTCACTTTCATTGTGTGTGTCTTCACGTCTGGTACATATGAAGGTCTCTTTCAGGTGGTTTATTATCATCCTTCAAAGCTGTTATAAAGTGGAAGATCTTTGTTCACTCTATCAAGTGCTCCTTTGGAACGCGTATTGGACCCCAGTAATCTTATTTCTTTGGGAAAATTGTCTTTCTTGGAAAACAGGGTTTCTTTGTCTTCTTTTCTTTTCTTTCTTTGTTTCTTTTTTTGCTTGTTTCTTTATATTTATTTATTCATTCAGGGGCACCTGGGTGGCTCAGTTGTTTGAGCACAACTCAGGTCATGATCTTGTGGTTTGTGAATTTGAGCCCCGTGTTGGGCTGTGTACTGTCAGCTCAGAGCGTGGAGCCTGCTTCAGATTCTGTGTCTCCCTTTCTCTCTCTGCCCTTCCCCTGCTCATGCTCTGTCTCTCTGTCTCTCTCTCTCTCTCTCAAATAAATAAATAAATAAATATTTTATTTATTTATTTTTAAAGGTTATTTGTTTTGAGAGAAAGACAGTGAGAGAACCAGTGGGAGGGAAGGTGGGGGGCAGGGAAGAGAGAGGGGAGGAGAGGACCTGAAGTGGGCTCCATGCTGACATTGGAGAACCTGGTATGGGGTCAAAATCCTAATCTGTGAGATCATGACCTGAACTGAAGTTGGATGCGTAACTGACTTAGCCACCCAGCACCCTATTTATTTTTAACTAGGCTCTGTGCCCAAGCGTGGAGCCCAATGCAGAGCTTGAACTCATGACCCTGAAATTAAGGCCTGAGCTGAAATCGAGAGTCTGAAGCTTAACCCGCTAAGCCATCCAGGTGCCCCTCTTTCTCTTCATTTAAAACACACCTGTGTCTGTCTGTATCTTGGCCAAAACCATTAAACCCCCCTGCACGGCTCGAACTTTTTTCTTTATGTCTAATTCTGATGATAGCATTTTGACTTTGCATTGTATACACATCCCATTAAAACATGCAGTGTGATTTGTGTGCATATTGTAAGTGTTCGTCCATTTTATAATCTGTTCAGTAATTCAGTCGAAGGCTAAAAGGTAAAATAAAAGAGACATCATGACCGAGCAAATTGCCCTATGATATACCCATGCATGGGGATGGGAGGGTAGAGGAGAGGTTCACAAAAATGGCTTTCTTTTTTTTTATTAATGGAACACCAGTGATTTCCATTAAAAATTTTTTTTTAATGTTTATTTTTGGGAGAGAGAGAGAGAGAGAGAGAGAGCGAGCGAATGTGAGTGGGGGAAGAGCAGAGAGAGAGGGAGACACATGATCTGAAGCAGGCTCCAGGCTCTGAGCTGTCAGCACAGAGCCTGATGTGCGGCTCAAACTCACAAACTGGGAGATCATGACCTGAGCTAAAGTCAGATGGCCAGCCAACTGAGCCACCCAAGTGCCCCCCTCCCCCAGTGATTTCCTTTTTAAACAGCATTCAATCCCACTTTATATTTGTAATGGTCATTTCCTGCTTTTAGAGTGACTTTTTAAGTCACTGCTCTTCTGTAGTCCTTTTATCTGCAAAGCCACTAACCTAATTCCTCTGGTGTGCCAGGGAGAGAGACTTGGGAGGTGAAAAGGCAGATGTTTGTCCCCAAATGGGGTTTGTTTACATGAATCTTACCAGAGCAGTAGGTGCCAGGACAGATTTGAGAATGAGGGCTGATTTGGACAAGGCCATTGGATTTGTAGAGGAGACTTCCATCTGAGGGCCACCTTCAGAGACCAGAGGCTGGGTTGTGGTTCTGAGTGAGTACAACATTCAGTCAGGGTGGAGCTGACTAGAGAGAGAGAGAGAGAGAGAGAGAGAGAGCGCGCTCAGGGAGGCATGGTAGAAAAAAACCAAGCAAAACAAAAACAGAAAAGGAGATGTCAGTGTGTGAGCATCAGGTGCTACTCACTTTACCACTGATTCTCGTCACTCCTCAAAGCCTGGCTCTCCCCATCTAGAAAGGAAATGGTCAGGACTGGTATAGATGCTCTTCCCCATAGAGCTTCCAGCTCATTGCTCTGCCTCCCTTGGGGGTAGCCCTTGCTCTCATGTTTTAGGGTAGTAGGGGCTCTGACCACCATGTTTGCAGGTTAGGCAGCTCCTGGAGCGAAGGATAAAGAAGACAGGTGACGGGAAGAGCAAGGATAGATACACTATCTGTCTTTCAAAGAGGTTCACGGAAGTGGGCGCTTGATACTTTGGCTTGTATCCTACTGGCCAGTACTTCAATTCTGTGCCCGCCCCTAGCTGCAAGGGAAGCTGGGAAGTGGAGTCTTGATTCTGAATGGCCAAGGTGTGTGGCCCACAATCAAGAGTTTTCTTATTAAGAAAGAGGAGAAGGGTTGTAGAGGGACAACCGGCAGTCTCTGCTACAGGTTTAGATGATGTTTTAAACATTCTGTGTGGAATATTTGAGTCTGTGCAGATATAAAATATTTTCTCTAATCCTCGACCTGCTAAAGAATGCAGAAGATGACATAAGCTCTGGCAATGATCTTCATGATGAGGAGGAAGAAGGGGAGGACGAGCCACCAGAGAAAAGATAGAAGATCTAGCAACTCAGAGCCTAGTGTGAAAAGTATTATTTCCCCCATTTTATAACCGAGCAAATTGTTACTCGTAGTCAGAGAAACCCACTGACATAACACCAGTCTTTACCTATGGAGTTAGGAGCTGGCCACAAAGATTGGGATTGATGCAAGGTGACCTTTTGTTGCAAGTAACAGAAAACTATCCTCCCCATGGCGTAAATAATAAGGGAAAAATGTATCTCACCCTTCTAGACATCTAGAAAGGGGTAATGCCAAGGTGGTCTGGTTCATTGCCTGCACAGCATCAGCAAGGAACCAGGTCCTGTCCTCCTCAGAGCGTGGTCTTTATCCTAATGAACTTTCCTCATGGAAAGACTCCAGCAATTCTAGCTATTTGCCTGACCTATGACCTAGTCTGATGGGAGAGGAGGGACTGCGTTTTGTCTGTGTGTCTTTTTAAAGTCAAAAAAATCTTTTCCGTGAGGCTGTCCAGTCCAGTGTTGATTCTGTTCTACAGTAACTTCATCTTCACTGAGAATAAATGATAAGATTGTGGTTCTGTTAAGGGGGAGATCAGTGTGAATGACTGGGTGGGCAATGTCAGTGCCTGCTAATTCATTTAAATTATTTGCCCCCCATTAAAGAACATTCTAGAATTATGGGTGTTTCCCTGAAGATGCCACTGACATCAAAGATGTCTGTTGCTTCTTATAGTTTTTTGTTTTTTTTTTTTTACTTACTCATCAATAAGCCTTTATGGAATACCTTTTCTGGGTCACTTATAAGTGAATATAATTCATGCCTACCCTCAAAAAATTTTATGATTTAGTGAGAAAGACTAACTATCCCGAGTAACACTTACAGTACGGTGTAAGGAATGACTTAATGTGGGCCCTGAGAATACTGAAAGGAAAGCATTGACCTTGGTCTGGATTGGGATCAGTACTTGGGGCTGTAATAGAATTTTTATTGTCTTAGGTTCTAAGTGTTGCTCATCGGAAGCCCTTGCATGAGTTCCTTGAGAACAGAGACAGATTTTATTCTTTACCTCTGTTTTCCAACCTGAGTATAATCCTTTGACCACAGTAGTTCAGTGTAGTGAGCAGGCATGAGTCAGATCAGGAAAAGAGAAAACATTCTGGAGTAAACAATCTGCTGAGAGCAGACAGATGCTACAGCGCAGTGGGAAAGAGCGTGAGGATTCACAGAGACCTGAGTTCAAGTGTGAGATCTGCCGCTACTTAGCTGTACAGACGTACGACAGTTATCTGACCTCTCTGTGCCTTTTTTCTCATCTGTTAAATGAAAATTGGATTACTTTAACTCATCAGGGTGTCATGCGAGTGAAATGGGAAAACACACGTCAAGCCGTCAGCCCAGAGTAAGCATTCAATAAGCATTAGCTATTTTATTACGTAACAGCCTAGCCTACCTAATTTTTCCCTCTCTCCTCTAAATCTTCAATTTTATGGAGTGGTTTGGTGAAGAAAATGCCTTCTCTGAATCACAAAGTCTCTGGCCACTGGAAGCGAACCTCACACAAACGGTGTGGCGTCTTGGTTGAGAGTCTTACAGCTAACAGACGTTTATAGTCTGATTGTGACTCTCTGAATACCACATACTAAGTGTTTCCTACATTCTGTTTACTGTGTTCTCTACTTCCTAAAATAGGAAAGGGTGCACTGTTGAAGCATTGCCAAACTTTCTTCGCAAGTGGCCGGCTGGGTTTTCCTTAATTGATGAGTCACCCTTTGTTGATGGGACCCATTTCCATGGGAATTTCTGGATCTTCTCGGGGCTCACGTTCAGGGGTCTCCCCTCCGCAAGTGATGTTGGGTATACTTAAGCCAGGAGTGTCAGCTGGTCATGGCAGGCACATGTCAGAGCTTCTGTCTCCTCTAACTGGCTCCGGGGACCATTTTCTTAAGAGTTTCTTCCTTTTATAAAACTATGTGCCGCGTTCCATTTATGAGAAGAACACAATATCCCCGAGCACATCAAGTTACTTAGGGATAACTGACCTAACAAATGAAACAAAGAAGTCAGGGAGAAATCTAGTTGCACAGAGGCCCCCGGTCTTGTGTGTGGCTTGAAAGATTGAGGATGCTGATGTGTTGTTCTTTGGGGAGAGAGTCACAGTTTGACAGGAAGCATCTGCTTTAATCTGCTCCAACATCAACACGACCGAGGTAGGAAGCCTGTTGTTAGCGTGCGGGTTCCATTATCTCCAGCCAGGGCTGGGCCCGGGATCAGGGCTGTTTAGACAGGCAGCACGATAGGGTCCCATTTGTCAAAAGACGGACACAACAGGCAGCTTTATTCGAGCGTATCCTGGGGCCCTTTCTCTAGTTAGACGGAAGTATTTTCCTTCCAAACCTGTTTGGCTCTCTTTTCATCTCTCTTTCTCTCTCTTCCTTTATGTCTTCTCTCTCTTGGCCCATTTCCATTCTGGGCTTCAATCTTGAGTGAACACTTATCTGCCTTCGTCCTACCATCACGTTCTCGTCCGCGAGTGACATTGGCTTCCTGTGGAGGATGATTCTCCTCGTGGGTATCAAAATATTCGGGAAGGAAGCGTACAAACATGTAACCTCTCGCACACTCACGCTCACAAAACCTTAGCAATTGTCATCCACCCCTCAAGGTGTACCCTCTTCCTCGCCTCACCTGCAGAATCAGTACCTAGAATTAATGAAAGATTCTGTTACGTTAGCATGGGAGAATTGGTTTGTGGGGAAAACGGCCTCACTTTTCATTATTTGAAAGAGTAAAGTTGGTATCTGACACTTAAAATTTGCTTCTGGAGAATTGAGGGAATTCAGAGTACACTTATTATATCAATGCGTCTGTGATACTAATCACTCAAAAAATTATTACACTGCTAATAAAATGTGACGTGTAGATTCATAGCACTGAGCCCACGTTTTCCTCACAATCATTTAAAAAATTCTAGTGCCCATAATATCCTGGGCATTGCAAACAGCAAAGGGACACAGGTACTGATAATCTCAACCACAACCACAACCACAACAACAACAAAACCACAGTCACATCCAGATAAAATCAAGGTCCTTTTATACCCATTCTGGTGTTGATAAACCAAAAGATATTGAAGAAGCCATGTATTCTGTCACTGGCATCCACTCAGACCACCAGCTGAGATAAATCCAGGAGCTTCCAAGGTTTTTTTGTTGTTGTTGTTGACTATGGCAGTGGGCCCAGATGAGAGTCAATGAAAAGATCTGCAGTTGGTTACTTTCTCCCCCCTTCCTCCTATTTCCCACCTAATGACCTGAATGTATTTGTGTTCCAGATGTTGGCCCCGTCCCATGTGGACAAACTCATTTCCTTTCTCTTTCCCACATCTTCTTCCCCAGTTCGGCTGGTGTCTGCCCTGCTCTGTTCCAGGTACTGTGTACAGAATGGAGGGGAGGTCCACAAGGAAACAATGAGATACACTCTCTGCCTTCAAGATTCTCAAAGCCTAATGGGAGGTGCAGATGAGTCAACTAATGATGACAGAAATACTTGGTACAAGGCACATTGGTGACACGAGTGAGGAATCAACTTCGCTTAAGATTGGAGGATGCTGGGCAGACAAGACTTCAGAGAGGAGGAGGCGTTTGGAGAGTGTGTTGAAGGTTGAATGGAAGGTTTGGAGAAAAGGAGCTTGTCTGGGGGACAGGAAGGAGAATTGGAAGGATATACAGGGCAGGGCACAGCAATCGGTAAAGGGTGTGAGGCATAAGTTGTCAAGACACATGCGAAAACTAGTAAGCTTGATGTTTCTGGAGCATTTGTTGTGGGACTCAGGAAGGTACACAGAAATAAACCAGTGGTAAGGAATGATGTTAGAAATGTAGCCAAATGCCGGGGTAAAGAAAGGCTACCGTATTATGTGCTGGGACCTCATCCTGTAATGGGGAGACAGTTGTCTGGACCTTTGCACATTCCCTGTGAAGCCTTTCTGGCTTCCTGGCCTCTTATGTGCTGCTCATTCAAGTCCTAGCACTGTCTAGTGTCCAGTGGCTCCTTGCATGAAAAACCTAGGCCACGGATGGAAAACCCCGGGCCAAATGAAAGTCTGAAGGCCCAGGGACCCAGGCTGAGCTCTGAGCAGCGTGGGATGTGCTGACGGCCCCTCAGAGAGAGGAGCCAAGGTGTTTTGTTCCAAGAGGTAGTGTTCAGTGAGACCCTGAACCCAAAGACTGGCAGGTGGGTATCTAACTGGGCAAAGACCTGCAAAGAATTCAGGTGGTTGAGGTAAGAGCTTTAGGATTGGAACTGAGCTCACTTGACTACAGTTGGGGGCATTCAGAGCATGGTCAAGAACCTGGAGGAATCCCCTGGGCCACAGGAGTGTGGACAGCTAAAGCCATGGCCTTGACCACAGGCAGAGAAGTCACAGTTAGGCACAGGAACCAACTTGGCTTACGATTCAGATTCATTTTCCCACTAAGTTTCCTTCATTTCTATCCAGTTGGAATTAATTGCTCCCTCCTTGGTGGCATAGGGCATTCTATTTATGCTTTTAAGTGACGTTACCGTGCCTTGTTTCATAGAATTTCTATACATTTCTGTGTCGGCTCTTGATTATAAATTTCTTAACACACTTTTTTCAACTTTCTCTTTATTGTGCTTTAAATAATATTTTAGGCAGAGACTACATAAATACATAGATATGTTTCTATTGAATTAAACTTCATTGAATCAATCCCATCCTCTTTTAGAATAGAAATTGTGTTTTCTGGGACCTAGAAACTATTACGGAGGAAGTCAGATTGTTGCTAAGATTTTCAAATAACTGGCTGCCTTCGTCCATTCAGGCTGCTATAATAAAATACCACAGACGTGGTGGTTTATGAACAACAGGCAGTTACTTCTCACAGTTCTGGAGGTCAGAAGTCGGAGATCAGGGCACCAGCAAGGTCAGGTGTGAGCCGTCCTCCCGTGTGGAGACTTCTCACCCTGTCCTCAAATAGTGAAAGGGGCTCCAGAGCTCACTGGGGTCTCTTTTATAAGAGCACTAATCCCATTTGTGAATAGACACAACACCCAAAGGCTCCACTTACTAATACCATCACTTTGGACTTGGAGATTTCAACACCTGAATTTGGAGCAGACGCAAGCACTCAGACCACAGTATTGGCCAGTTGAGATGTGGGCTGGTGTGAACTGAGTATTGTCTAAATCCGAAGTGATTGGACCTGCTATCAGATCTGAAATGAATTGTCCGTGCTTATGGGGGGATGGGGGAAGGAAGGAAGGACTTCCTTCCGCGACCGCTCTGCCTATCTGATTGCTGGGTAGCCAATGGCGTCCTGCCGTCCCACATACAAAAGAACTGAAATAGGAAGGGAAAATTAAATATTAGGTGAAATGCTTAGAGTCCAGAGGAGTTAGGGTTGGCTCTGTTGGGATTCCTGCATGAGTGTTTGATGAGAGGTGGTGATGAGGGGTGGTGTATACAACGGCTCCCTTGCCCCTCGGTGGAAGCCTGAGGCACGTGTTTTCACAGGCTCCCAGTGACTGTGCAGGATTAAGCTTCAGTCACCTCCAGTGGTAACTGACTTGAGAGCTCGGCCTTTGTTAGCTTTCTTCCCTTCCTCGTCTTACCTCCCTCCTCCCTTACCTGGCCCCCTTCCACTTCCTCCCTCTCCGCACGGACCCAACAGGTGTGCCCTTGACTCCTTGTTTCAGGATTCATTCTGCTTCTGGGGAACCCAAACGAAGACATTAGGTATGTTTATTCTCTTTCGTCTCATTTGGCGAGGATATATTTCAAGGCCCCAGCAGTTTCCCCTTGACGCACAGATCCAATTATTTGTGCCTGGCTTATGTAAAGTACGTAATAAGAAAACGAAGGCGCGCCGAGAAACTTTCCGTGTGTGTCCAAAAATGTGTCCAGCTTTAGGGCGTTATCTCGGGCCCCTCTAGGCAGGAAATCTGAAAGGAGGTGTTTCTAGTGTTCATGATGATGTGCGATTTTGTTATTTTATGAAATCTACAACCTGTGCAACCCTGTTGAGGCGAGACACTTGATAAGGCTAAGTAAACATCTGCCACAAAGGGAATTTTATCTCAAAAATGCTATTTCCTTCTCAGCTCTGAATGCTGACAGATTCTTTCTGTCCTCATGGGGCTCGGCAGGTTGGCTGGAAAGCCGGGATCAAATACCAGCGAGAGGTGTAAAGACCAGGCAAGCTCAGGTCCGATGAGTACACCATTCTTTGGCTGTTTTTCTTCTTGATAAGACAAGAATGGATACAGGTCTTCTGGGTATCTTTAGGCTGTGCGTAGCAAAACTAGATGAAAAAAGTACAGCTTTAAATTAGGTTTAGCAGAGGGTCCCATCAGGAGGGTCTCCTTGGCAAGAATTAAAAAAAAAAAAACCACGATAAAAAAAGGGATAAATAGTGACAAGTCTATTTGGAGGTCCCTTGATGGAAAGCGGGTTGTGCTTTTAGCTTTCAGACTAATCGTACTGAGAAGCACATGTGGTAAATCCCCATGAAGCCCCTCTTGCTCCCCAAGATCCCTGCCAAACCCAAGGGACCTTGGGAAAGCAGTAATGAGAGTCAGAGAACAAGGGAGCCCCGGGGAAGGAGTGAAATGCTTGTGCTGCGTCTCCACTTGGGAAAAAATTGGATCTGGGTGATCCTTTTCGTGGAATGCTGAGTGACACATCCTCTCATCCGTCACTCATGGCCACACCCAAAATATATGCCAGATATCTTTGACCACGAAGTTGTATAAGGAAGAGGTATTAATGTTGGGAAAAAAGTACATTTAATGCCTAATCAAGCAGGAAGAGGCCAGAAAGCATATAAATGCTGCTAAATTCTTTTTTTTCTTAAGTTTATTTATTTATTTTTGAGAGAGAGAGAGAGAGAGAAAGAGAGAGAGCAGGGGAGGGGCAGAGAGAGAGGGAGACAGAGAATTCCAAGCAGGCTCCACGCTGTCAGCACAGGGCCCAGCATAGGGCTCGGACCCAACATGGGGCTTGAACCCACGAACCGTGAGATCGTGGCCTAAGTCAAAATCAAGAGTCGGATGCTTGACCCACTGAGCCACCCAGGCCCCATAAATTCTGCTAAATTCTGGGTCAACACCTCTTTTCAAAACCTATTTACCTCATCCTCTTTACTTGAGGCCATATTCCTTTTTCTGGCCATCGGGAAAGGCTTTTTTACTGTGTGGCTGCCCACATCTTCCATGACCTGGGGGCATGCACCAGACCTCGGAGGAAGCCGAGAAAAGCCTCTTAGCTCTGCCTCAGTTGGACCACATCTCTTCCCTGTCACTTCTTGGCTTCTTGGGTTGTTTGAATTTCACTTTCGCTGTTATGGAAACCTCTGGCAGTAACTGTTCCCTGCCTGGCTCACACTTGACTTGAGGCACACAGTTGCCAAAGCCTGTCTGATACCACCAGGGAGCAGGGAATTTAATTGTGCTGCCTTCGATCTCTCCTTCTGGCTCTGTTTCTGTCCTGATAAGAGCCAGAGCCGTTCTTGGGGTCACTGAGTGCCTTTCTGTCCACCTTGTCCTTCTCTCCCTCACGTCCCTATATTACAGTCTTCTTACCCTCACCTGCTTGCAGGATCCCGTGTTTTGTCTGCTGGGTTTGACCAAAGGCACCTCAAGCTCACGTGAACTACAGAGGTCATATCAGCCTGCCAACCCCAAGTGCCCCATTTCACTGGGCGAAAGGAACGGGGATGCTTTTTTATTTACCTCTGTGAACTCAGAGGAAGAAGTCCCCTGAGAATTTGCCCTATGGGGTCTCCGTCACCTCCCAGTCTGGCTTCGTCTCAGGCTCGGGCACCCTGGGCTCTGCCCCTGTGCTCAGCTTTCCAGACAAGTGCTGTTATTTTTAGCTCACAGACCTTTTCGTTAACATGGCCCAGCATTGAGGGTGTGAGAGAGAAGCTCTTTGGAAATCAGACCCTGTCACTGATAGCTTGTCCTAGACCGAAAGGTTGATTGGAGAAAGGATGCTTTGTATTCACTTTGTATTCAGGAAAGAAGAAAACCTCGGCCCCTGGGCTACCCATCCCCCCACCCCCCCTCCCCCCACCAGGTAGCCTTCTGTTTTCCCACCTGCCCGTTGCTCTGTCCCAATGACTCCCTGCTCTTAAATCACCTGCTCTGTGAGCTGCTGTGCCCTGGGTGCCTCCTCGCTAATCCTGGCTGAGCTCTGGGCGTCAGTTTGAGCCTCAGGCAGTGGTGGGAGGGGACAGGCACCCTCTTTGGGTCCTCCACTCCTCCCTCAGCACCCTCCCCCCACCGTCACTCCCCTCCACCCCTCCTAAGGCTGCACAGCCTCCCGGCTTAGGTGTCAGTGTTGAAGGGAGGAAGGAGGTGTTGGGAGACAAAGTTCAGAGGGGGAACCGATACCGTGGGAGGAACCAGGCTATGGGAGCTTCAGGGACCATTGAAAAAGGAGAATGTGGTAAGGGGCAGGTGGACTGTTTTACTGCGGTTGTAACTTTCACTTTTAACACTTACGGGGTGCCCCCTTCCCAGTGCATATGTAGAAATAAACTTGTCCTGGGGGAGCCTGGGTGGCTCAGTCGGTTAAGCGTCCGAATCTTGATTTCGGCTTCGAGGGTTCGTGAGTTCCAGTTCTGTGTTGGGCTCTGCACTGAGAGCGGGGAGCCTGCTTGGGATTCTGTGTCTCCCTCTCTCTCTGCCCCTCCCCCCCCAGTAAATAAATAAACGTTAAAAAAAAAGAAATAAACTGTGCTCTGATTTTGCCAGAAAAATCAGCTGAAACATTCTTATGAAATCAATTTGATTTACTACAATGCAATCGATCTCAATTCCATAGCTTTTTATTATATTTGAATTAAGAGGGTGATATAGACACTATGGCGTGTATGTTCAGTTGTCGGAGGGAGAAGAAGGTGAACAGAAGATAATATGTTTTGAGTTGTGTGTGTGTGTGTTTTAAGTTTTAAAGTTCTGTGGCTGCCAGTGATTTCCAGTAAATATACGGGGTACTCATCACCACACATTTTCTAGGCTAAACAGCAAAATACAGATAGGCGTAATGATGACCAAGATCCGGTTTTGCTCCTTTTTCTCCCTTTCCACCAGCAGCCAGGTGTCTAGAAGAAAGGCGTCCTGGTTGGGAGGAGCTGGTGGGGGTAGAGATGCTTCTGGGCGGGGGGGGGCCTGGCCATGGCCGGAGCGGGTGTCACTGCAGCCACAGCTGGGCGTTTTGCAGCTGAATTGAAAGAAGCAGCGTTTGACCGGGGCGGGTCCCCTGCGTTCTTCTGCACATCCTCCTCTCGGATACTTGGCTGTGTCTGGAAGCATTTCATGGGAACTAGTATCTGTCGCTTTTCTAAATTACCATTTAAATGCTCCCAGTCCAGAAAGGTCTGTCACCCACGTGGAACCTTGCCCTCTGCATACTCTCAGAGCCAAAACAGAGCATTTTCATGGTAGAAATGAGAGAAGTCTTAGGGTCACTTCTAAGGGCGGGTTTTATGTCTCTTTGGAGATGGCCCTTTCCCCTCCTGTGAGAATTCTGTGAACGCCTGGCATTGTTGAGCAATCGTGTTCATCCTGCTGAGGGCTAGTGTTGCTGGAAGACAGCTTCAGTAAAATTCCAGTTAGGCTGTGATGCTCCATGCTGACTGGTGTGGCTGCCTTTGATCTGGAGTCCCGCTTAAAGACACTTGCCAAACGCATGGAAAGTGCCTTGACCCCAGTATTTGGAGCTGTCACTGGTAACAGACCCAAACGAGTCAGCATCAAGCTCTTTATGCAAATATACCCCAGAGGAGTCCCAGCCATTTAATAGGAATTGGCGGTTCCCGCTGTCCTGGGGGTAGGCATTGCTCAGCCCTGACACGGGGACTCTCGACACCCTGGGGTTGTGTTACTCTCAGTGGCCAGCCTCTGAACTGTGGTGTGTTCCAAATACAGAGTCAGAGCTACTTTGTGGTCTGTGGTTTTGTGATCGGGCAAATAGAAATAGGTCACGTCTGAAGAGGAGTCCTCTAACTGTGATTGATCTTGGGGCGCCTGGGTGGCTCAGTCGGTTAAGCGGCCGACTTCGGCTCAGGTCATGATCTCGCGGTCCGTGAGTTCGAGCCCCGCATTGGGCTCTGTGCTGACAGCTCCCTCCCCTGTTCATGCTCTGTCTCTGTCTGTCTCAAAAATAAGTAAACATTAAAAAAAAAAACAAAAAACCCAATGTAATTGTGATTGATCTTCAGCACAAATGAGGGAAATGGACTCCTTTGAAGTCAGGTGGCAGGCCGCCGGGTCCATTTTATCTACGAGGAATAAAACGAGGGGCCCGGCTGACCTTGAACTTACTCACAGTGCAGGCAGGTTAGATACATGGGAGTTACTATGATGTATTTCAGGAACATTATTAGATCAAATGGGGAAATAGGGAGGCACTTTGTAAGCTGTCATGCACTGCACACATTATTGCCGTGATGAATTTCTTTTTAAATGGGTAGCTTGAAGCCATAAAGTTGGTTAAGAGAGGCTGGCTATTGCCTGTGATTAATTTACTATTGCCTCGTTTGTCAGTCTGTGGCCAGATGTGGTGACCGAAAGCCTAGAGATATTACTTTGCACACCTGTGACCCTCAGGCCTTCGCCAGTAGGCAGAACATAAAGTGTGTTGTCTTGATGCCTGAAGAGTCCCAGACTTTGAACCTGACTCTTTGATGCATCCGGTGGGTGCCTTAATCTTTCTGAATTTCCTCATTCGGTAAATGGGAACGTTAATGCATGGATTCCCTCACGTGGTGGTTGGGAACACTGCAATAAAAATGCATGGCTGATTTTGAATGGGCCGTGAAACAGTTAGGTGTGATAAAAGTGTCAGGTCTTCCGAGGATCTTAGAAGTTCTGCAAGAAGTAAGAGGAACTTGGGATCCATGCTTTGGCCATGCATAGCTTCTTCTCTGGAAGGCAAGGCTAAGGAAGGGTAGACGAATGAACAATGTGATATGATGTGTGTGTGTGTGTGTGTGTGTGTGTGTGTGTGTGTGTGTGTGCGCGCACAGGTGGGAACACCTGCGTCCGTGTTGGGGTGCAGAGCCTCACACGTATGATGTTAGATGTGTTACCATCTTTTTCTTTTGCATTTAGACCTTCTCTGCCCTACCCTTGCTCGCCCCTATGTCTCAGAGAGCATCACTTCCTATGGCCCTGTCTACTTCCTCTCTTACCCTAGAGATTAGGAGCTAGTTCTTGTGAGACGGCAACAGAATCTGGGCTTCTCTTGTTCTTGTAGCCCTGGAGGTTCTGGCCATTTCCTGGTACTGCATATCTCTGGGTGGTCTCATCTTTTCTGTCTGGCTGCTTACTCTTCAGTCTCCTGGGTAACTGGTTCTCTCTATTAAATTTCTTCTGTTTGAAACACCTACAGTTGATCCTGCTTTCTTCACTGGACCCTGACTGATACAAGATGTTTAGCTCCTAGATAGGTATTAGGAGAAGACATGCCTACCAGAAATTTGTAGAGAAGACAGATGGTAGAGAGTTTTAAATGAATGTTGAGCGAACTTATAGTTCTGTAAATTTGGTTACTTAACTTTATTTGACTTTTGAAAAAAATTTTAAATGTTTATTTACATTTGAGACAGAGAGAGAGAGACAGAGTGCGCCGGGGAGGGGCAGGGAGAGAGGCAGACACAGAATCCGAAGCAGCCTCCAGCCTCAGAGCTGCAGCACAGAGCCTGACACGGGGCTCGAACTCACGGACCATGGGATCATGACCTGAGCCAAAGTTGGACGCTTAACTGACTGGGCCACCCAGAAGCCCCTGGTTGCTTAATTTTAAAACAGAGAAACTGTATTTTGAGGATACCCTGAATCCCCTTGAGGTCTTAGAATAAGCAGTTCAACAAAGTGTGGGATCTAATACTCTGGAGGAAATTTTTTTTTAAGTTGGCTTAACGAAAGTTTTTTCTCCTTAAAATCCTTTTTTAAAACTTACAGTAACCAACCAGATGTTTTCTAGTGTCTGAGTCTGCCAGGTTCTGGCATATAAAATGGGATAAGATCATTATCATCATGCAATAAACATGAATGGAAGAAGCTCAAGCTTGCTTTTACAGAAAGCACATTGAGAGAGAATGGAATCTAAATCTGGGTTCGTTTATATTACATGTACATACAATTAATTCTGAGTTCTACTGCATGTGTTATTTGAACCATCGCTTGAATATAGCTTGGTAAAATTAAGAGTAAGGTATAATTTCCTAAATTCTCACTCATGGAAGGTCGGGATGATTTTAAATGACTGCATTGTTCAGGCAGTTAAAGGGCTTTCTAGTTCCAAAAGGCGGTTGTAAATGTCTGCGAAGGATTCCTTGGATCTGAGGAAGGTAGTTAAAGGATTGGAGATGTCAGAAGTTCCACATTTGCCTTTCTGTCCCTCAGACCGTAACATTTCAGCTACATCTGTGGAAAGACTTAGAAACATCTGTACTCAGGTTCAGAATGAGTATGAGAGTGAGGTGGTGAGTTTTAACTTAGTTTAGGACAATCTGTATTGGGAATGGAAGTGAATAAAGCACTGTTGATTAAATGATCAGAACACCAACCTTAAAATACTAGTGTCTAAGTAAAATTATTCTTAGCCTTTTATAAAGCACTGCACTCTGATTATAACCCTTTTGAAGATTAAAGCAGGTTGTCCAGTACCTACACATGCTCAGTACTCAACAAATATGTGTCGAATGCATGGACCATAAATAGAATTAAGAATGGGATGTATTCGTGGTAAATCACTGAAGAAAACTAAAGCCATAAAATTGAGACTCTGTAGCAGCAGACAGAATTAGCAATGAAGTAGAAGGTACAGAGACAGATGACAGGAGAAACCCCTGATTTGTGTCCATGTATAATAAATAAACATAAATGAATTAAGATACCTTGGTAAAATCAAAAGTTCTCAGAATGGAGTTTAAATTTTTTTTTAATGTTTATTTATTTTTGAGCCAGAGAAAGACAGAGCATGAACGGGGGGAGGGGCAGAGAGAGAGGGAGACAGAGAATCTAAAGCAGGCTCCAGGCGCCGAGCCATCAGCACAGAGCCCGAAGCAGGGCTCGAACCCACAGACCGTGAGATCATGATCTGAGCTGAGGCCGAACGCCCAACCGACTGAGCCACCCAGTCGCCCCCAGAATGGAGTTTAAGTGGTTAAAAGTAGAAAGTCAGGCAAAGATATATAGAAAATGACGAACAAGAATTAAAAAAGTACCAATCAGGGTAAGAAAATGTTAAAGAAAGCAGTGAAGATACTTGTTGTTGATTTTTGTAACTCATGAATATTTATGTATCACATAATAGCACCAAAATATATGAGAAAATAATTCTTAAATGTACATTTTTTGTTGAGAACCTCTATTTCGTACCATTCATTGACTCCAAAATGTCTGCGTTGGGAGGTTTTTGGCATCGTAATCTTTTTGGAGGTGGCCTAGAGGAGTTGTCTTGAAACTCCATTTGACCAGCAAGGACTCAGTTTCTCTTCATGTTTGGCTAAGTTTTGGGGAGGGAGTGGAGTAGGGCTAAAGCCCCTCACCTCCTCCCTCTCGTTGGCTTCACTGATTCACAGATCCTCTCGGTGCTCTGGTGCTCCCTCTTCTCCATTTAGGAGAGTTAAAAAACAAAACAAAACAAAACAAAACAAAAACGTAAACATGTAGATGAGATCATGAAAGGAGATAAAACAAATTGGCACAAGCATAGGAAAATAAGGAATAGAATAAGAACATTCTGCAAAGGCAAGCATCTAAAAGACACACAGTAATCTGAATCATAAAGAGTGAAAGTTCGAGGCTGGCAGAGCCCCTCTGAAGGGGGTAGGCTGCAAGGAAGAGGACTGGGGTGCTCTGGATGGTACCAGTCTGTAGCAGGGGCACCAGGGGAGGTGACAGCGGTTTCAGGTCAACCATTTCTCTCGCGCTGTCCTCTTTGGGGGGCTGAGGTCCTTACAGAGCCCTGAGCGTTCCACGAATAATAAGAGACAGCCTGCCTCGCAGTTTTGAGTGGGGAAAGGGCAAGTTCACATACATAACTCCTCCTCCTTCTCTTTCGTCTGTCGTACGTACATGGGTGGGACAGGGTCTGGCCAGGGAAGCAGGACAGCCGTAGGGACACAGAGTTAGCCTAGCTGGGGAAGCCTGGCTGGATTTCAGGAGGCTGAGTTTTCCTTCCAGACCCATGCAGCTGTCATGTCCCTGGAGAAAATCAGAAGCAGACATAGTCTGTGGCCGTTTCTCTCCTAACCTCACTTGAGAACCCTTCTTCCGGCTGCTGCCCTCCCTTACTCTCACGTCAGGCACTCCTGATCTCGTGGTGAACAGGGATGGTGAAGTGCCTGGAAAGTTTTCCTCCGCAGAGCTGTTGACAAGAGCTGAGAGATTTAGAATAGAAGACTCGGCTGTGCCTGCCTCACAGAGTGTTTCTCAGGACACCACTCAGGAGAAATGTTAATGGTGTTCCAAAACGCCGCAGAGGGGTTCCACAGACAAAATAAATTTGAAGAGGCATGAAATAAGGGTAGCTCTCCTTTAAAACTTTTCACAGCCTCTAACTGGCTGCTGTGATTCTCCAAGAGAGGGCTACAGAATTCAGTGTTTCCCAAAACTTGTTTGAACAAAGAACCCCCGATCCAGTGTACCTGTTAACATCTCTTAGAGCACTAGGGTTCCTTGGGAACCAAATCTTAATCTGAGCCACCAAACAGAAAACAACAGGTTTATTCTGTATTTAATCAAAGGGAGGGTGTTGGTAGAAGTTTTAGAGGGAGGGAGAGAGAGAGAGAATTCAATTCCATGTAAGAGAAACTTTAACTATTCATGCTTTTCTGCAAAGTAATTAAATGGACATCCTTGAAAAGGAAACTCAGAAACCTAGAGAAGCCAGCTGATTTCATTGTCATAGATTTTACAGATGGGATTTTATATTAGGAGGGAGGTTGAGCTATTTGATTTTAAAGATCCCTTCCAAATCTGATACTATTTCAAGTTACCATCCCTGCTCAGACCTGTCTTCTGATGTTCAAAATTGACTTTCTTCCATCTTTACCCGAAACTAATGTAATTATGTGATGAAACACATTGCTGGCAAGGCAAATTTGCTGTCAGTCTCTAGCTATTCATTTGCTGTTCATTAAAAAAAAAATGGAAGTTTCTTATTCCAAATAAATAATTAATTCGAGACTTATAATGGATCTTTCCTGAGGATTTTTCTGTATGCTTTTTCTAGTCTAGGTAACCTCGTCCTTGTTTTCTGTCCTTTGGCAGGCAAAAGGGCAAGTTTAGTGACAAGCAGTGAGAAAAAAAGGAGAACAAGAGGAATCACATGGTAGAAACAGCCAAGTAGTGGAATTGTTTTCAAAAGATGGCGGCAAGGCTGGTGGTGAAGGGGTCCCGTCTGGTTGGTCCAGTCCAACCTGAAAGGGGGAGAGAGAGAGGTGAAGCTGAGAGAAATGGAGATTTCAAAGTGTTACTGCTGATAATGGAGAGTTGAGGGGGGTTTCAGTGGTTTATCTTGGGGAAAGTCGACTTGGAATTTCGCAAATATACATTTGCTATTGTATTTCTTAATATGCCTAGTGGAGAGAAAAAAATCAAGAGAGAACTCTCAGAGAATGTTGGGGTTGGATCAAATACTCTCCTGAGCATGGCCCTATTTTGGAGTTAAGATACCTACATTTTAGCAAAACCTTTCATCCAGAATAGCTCAGTGCTGGCCATTCAGATTAAGTGTTTATCTGTCTGGCACATGGAAGGAAGACCATCTTGAAGCAATTGTGTTCACAGGTCCAAGAATAGGATAACACTTTATCAATTTTTATTTATTTATTTTTTAAATTTTGTTGACGTTTATTCATTTTTGAGAGAGAGAGAGAGAGAGAGAGAGAGACAGAGTGTGAGTGGGGGAGGGGTGGAGAGAGAGAGAGAGAGAAAGAAAGAATGGGAGACACAGAATCCGAAGCAGGCTCCAGGCTCCAAGCCATCAGGACAGAGCCCGATGAAGGGCTCAAACTCATGAACTGTGAGCTCATGACCTGAGCCTAAGTTGGACGCCCAACCATTGAGCCACCCAGGTGCCCCATCAATTTTTATTGATTAATAAAGGAAAACAAAGGTTTAACTTCCATTGCCAGTAAACTCAGGACACAAAAAGTGACAAGGAATGTCTCAAGCGGCTTTCTATAACAGGGATCAAAATGAATTTGTATTGAAAACAGACTAGGACTCCCATTTTCTTGATTTTCTGTTTTGGATAAACAACCAACCAAACAAAGCAAACAAAAGAACACCTGTTTTGCAGCAAAGATTATTATAGTTTGCTGTGCTGTGTGTAACCTCTCTCTCCGGCCTTAGCTATATTTTAAAAATTAGATTTGCTGCCAGAAGCATTTTAAATTATTTAAGGAAGTATATTGATGATTAAAAACTAGGAACAGTTTCACCTGCACTAGCCCAAAACTATTTTTATTCTTCTGGAGCAGAGTAGTATAATGGAAAGAAAGAATTTGAAATTAGATGTCTTTCTTGTGTTTGCATTTTGTACTCTGTCCTTGGACAAGTCACTTCCTCTCCTGAATTTCCATTCTTCATGTGTAATAAACAAACAAACAAACAAACAAAGAGGCCTTCATTGTCATACTTATTTCCCAGGGTGGTTGTGAGCATCCAGTAAAAAAATATGTGAAAGAAACTTTAACCTGCAGATTCCTTATACATACATACGTTTATTTTTAGCTCCTTTCTGATCTCTGTTCATATATATATGTATGTACATGTACATATACATATACATATACATACATATATATATAACATTATGGTCGTGCTATAATTTACTAGCTTTCTCCCTGTTGATGGACATTTAAATGGTTTGCACTTGTTTTCCATTATAATCATACATTGAAAAACGTCTTTGTACATGTAGGCTTTTTTTTTTTTTTTTTTTTTTTTTTTTGGGACCAATTTCTCCGGGACTAGTTCCAAAGGAGAGATTATGCAGTCAAAGTGAATGAGCATTTTTTTTTTTAGCTGTCCTGTTTTTTTTGAGCTTTCCCCCTTATCCCCAAACCCCTCCCTTTGCTATCTTTCCTAGAATGTCAGAGAATGCTTAAATGCCTTCTTGAAGGCATCCAGCAAGATTCAGAATCTGCATTTGGGGGCCATATTTCATGCTTCATGCTCTTATCAAGACCACTCAACTATGAGGCCTCCCCCTAGACTGCAGAGGCCTCTGGGGGCAGGATCACACTAATCATCTTTGCATCCTAATGTGGCCTGGCCTGTCATAAGATCTCAGTGGTTGTTCAGTGCAAATAAACTGGGCGGATGGCTAGGGAAGGATAGGCTCCTTACAGTCACCTGACTTGCCAAAACCTTCATTCGTCAAAGAGTTATTAAAAATGACGGGCACTGGTCCTAGAAACTGGAGATCAAGAGGCACAGGCAGCATAGGTGGTCTCGTCCCCCTAAGAGCCGAGTCCCCAGTGCGAGTGGAGGCTTTGGTCTTCAATTTAGTCTTCAATCCAGAGTTAAAAGGTGGAACTGGCTTGACCCGTGTCATGTGATTTCAGGGAGGGCCCTCGCTCTGATCAAATATTTTAATCATCTACCCTGTCATATCTGTCGTCCTGTAACGGGGATCACGTAACAGAGGCTGGTATGACGGAAGGGGCCTCTGCTATGTTGTTGGGTAACCATCTCCTGTGTCAAAGAACTCCGGACTCTGCTGTAGGAGCCAGGATGTGAAAACAGAGTTCCTTGACACAGCAGGGCTAGGGAGGGTTTCCAAATCCCCTCTGGAGCAGAAAATCCCTGTTTGATCATATTGCGTATCATGAGGCCACCTGCTGTGGGCATGGATGCTGGGGGCCTCTGGCCAATTCAGGCAAGATCAGGGTTCTGAGGTTTTGACTTGTGTATGAATGAACCCATGTCGAGACCTTGGACGTATCCCCCTGGCCCCCTGCTGCACAACTTTGATAAGGAGAGCAGAAATTGAGCAAATAGTTCTGAAAAGTTTTCCTTGGCCTCGCACTCTGGGTTGTTTTCCAGCTGATTCCTTGGGAGTCTATGTAATTTATTGAAGGCTGACTGAGGGCCGGTCTTGGGTCTACTATGAAATCTCTCGTAGTGTTGGCTTAGCTTGAAGTCTGAGGGCAGACGCTGTCAAAGAGGGCAGCTCCGACCCCAAATTCTAATTACCGTTGTTTTCTGTGGAGACAAGGTTTTCAGACTCCGGATTGTTTTATCTTGGTCATTGCGCTATTGAGCAATTACTTGGAGGTCACTTTCTGAGTTAGAACGCCACGGCTTTCCTTTTATAATGCTTTGTTAAAGAGCTCCCCAAGCTTGGCTAAGAAATCGTGTGCATTGTCTGTACAGTTGAGTAAAAATAAATGCTCTTGAACTTACAAACAGGTGAAACTCAATTTGTTAACATTTATGAATTGTTCTTATTTGATCACAACGATATTATCGGCTAGGGGTGCCTGGGTGGCTCAGTCGTTGAGTGCCTGGCTTTTGATTTCAGCTCAGGTCATGATCTTGTGGTTCGTGAGGTCAAGCCCCACATCGGGCTCTCTGCTGATGGTGCGGAGCCTGCTTGGGATTCTCTCGCGCGCGCACTCTCTCTCTCTGCCCCTGCCGTGCGTGTCTCACTCTCAAAAGAAATAAATATTTTAAAAATGTTAAATATTGTCTGCTCAAGATTGCCACTTAACCAGTGATCATCTCTGGGTCTAAGGAGTTTTCCCGTGTTGCAGAGAGTGTCAATGATCTGCAAACTTTAAATGTCAACCGGGAGATGAATCTCACCGTTGTGTTACATGGGTTATTGGTTTCAATTTCACGTGCGCACATATAGTTAGAATTTTGGTAAGTGTTTGATTTATTTTTGGCCACCCATAGATGGTTTCATTATCCCACATTTATACTGATGAGCACATTCTTTCAAACTTTTCCATTTCAGCTCCTATTTAAAAAGTGCCTGTGTATAATTTTTTTTTCTTTGCCTCTATTGACCGGCTGTCAGGCAGGCATCCTAATTCCCATTGTCCCTGAGCCAAGATCATGTCTTCTGTTTCAGCTGCAAACTAATAACCTGTCAGGAGTATGGAAATGTATCTCTGGAGTTTGTGATTCTGCACAGAATTGGGATTTCCAAGGAGAGGAGACTCTGTTCCGTGCTTCTCGTTTTTTGATGTCGGCTCTTAATGTTAATTCAAGTCAACTGCAGGAGACCCTCGGAGAGTTGCTAGCCTGTCTCTTTCCCGTTCTTCAGCCTCACATGCACATACATCCAGTGAAACTGAGGGACTTCCTACGGGTATTTGTGTTTTGGAGAGAGCTCTCCCTAAAGTCATTACCTCCTTTCTTGGGAAGGTGGCGTCCACGGAGCAGCGCTGGGTGCTGCCACCTCTGTTCCGTACTGGTTGGGTGATCTTGGTCAAATCTAACCTTTCTGTCTTTTGCCTTCCTCATCTGCAAAACAAAGGTGAAAATCGTCTTGGTTTCTGTTCTTTCAATGATCCAAAGGAGGGAGTATTTCAGGGTCTGCTCCAGGAATTGTACGGTCATAAGGATTATGCCAGCCTTGTTATGTTTTATGGGAAGCAATACTTTAAAGCATTTAGAACATTCCTCGCCTGTCGTAAGCGTTCAAGATGCATCAATCCATTATGTCATTAAGGATCTCAAGAAAATATTAATTCTCCACCTCTGATCCGAGACAGAGTTCTAAATAAACTAAATGCATACCCACTGTGTGAAGTTTAATTTTTCTTCATTTGTAGAGCAGTAAGTACAATCAAATGTTTTTTGTTTTTTTTTTAAAGCCAACCAATCAACCAACCAGAATATCAATTCAGATTCTGTAGTGGTAGCGGGACACTTAATGGTACTTCTCACTAACACAAAATGCATAAAACACAAACTTGTATCAGGGAGTTAATCCAAATTTCCAGTTAATACTCTCCCTTCAGGAAATATCGGTCGCACTTATGTCCCACAAAAGACAAAACTCACTGCCTGACAGTGGTCTTTGTCAGTGTTTTTGAAAGTTAAAGCAAGCAAGTGTATTTTAGAATGAATAGTATACCATGTGGTGAAAGATGTCCCCCAGGCACAATTTTTCTTTAGCTCCTAAGAGTTACAGGGTCTTGGATTAAAGAGCACTCATGCTGTTGTCCCTACATCTGGAGAACAGGCGGCAATTTTTCTCCAGCCTTCGTCCGAGAGTGTGATAGCCATCAGTATTTGAAATCTTTCTTAGAGATAATCTGTGTTGTTGCCATTTAAGGCAGTTTCTTTTTATCCCCTTGTCTACGCTCATCCTTTGAACAAGAGCCCAGTATGGGCGCGAACCTCATGATCCTGTTATGCAAAGAAGAACACGGGTGATCTAGACCACCACTCAGTGTTTGTGTTTCTGGGAGGAGGAACAGTATCTGTGTTGGCTGTTGTTGGCTTTATTCTCTTAACACCTTTGGGCTTTATTTGAAAGGCAAAATCCAGTTGAAAAACTTCTGGTGTTTTCTTGAGATACATCATTTGAAACACGGAAACACCCTGAAAAATAAGCATACGTTATTAAAATAACGCAAAAATTGATGCTTTTCTGGGGCACCTGGGTGGCTCAGTTGGTTAAGCATCCGACTTCAGTTCAGGTCATGATCTCACGGTCCGTGGGTTTGAGCCCCGCGTCGGGCTTTGTGCTGAGAGCTCAGAGCCTGGAGCCTTCTTCAGTTTCTGTTTCTCTCTCTCTCTCTCTCTGCCCCTCCCCTGCTCGCGTGCTCTCTCTCTCTCAAAAATAAATAAAAACATTAAAAAATTGATACTTTTAGAAATATACAATTCACTTTGATCCTGTCTACAATTTCGAATTTTAACCATGAGATATTCATCTTCATTCTACAGATTGAATTTACATCTTAGTCTAGCATGGTTCTTTTATAACGTGATTCTTTGGGTTTTATATCCCAATTCTTACACCTGCTGTGGGGCCTGCACAGCTCCCTGTGCAGCTCTCGTGAATAACCAGATGAATGCATTTCGTACTTCTCCTTTCCAGAGTGCTTAATCTATTAAAATAAACTCTACCTACAGATGTTGTCATTGTTTGTAATCCATTCTAATATATCACTGATGTAAAATGTAAATGATTTAGGGCACAACTAGGAGAGCATTTATGTAAAGCTTTGTACTTTCCTCCTTGACCTTCAAATATCCTTATTTCCTCAGTTAGTCCTGATTTCCTTGAAGCCCAAAGACATGAAATTCATCCATCAACTTTTCTAGAATCAAATTTCCCTGGATGTTATTTTTAATTCGGAGACATATAGCCATTGTTTCCGATATAAAAATGACTTCAACTTTCTCATTTTTAGGGAAATCTCAGATTTCCTTTCCCATACCTAGACACTTGGTTTCCCACTATCTTGTTACTTTTATGATCAGAAACAAAGCCAGAAAGTGTGAAAACTTTTAGGTGATTGCTCTTTTCTCATCAGAAGATTACTTTCTCACTTAATTTTTTCTCTGAATTTAAGTTCTCTGCCTTTTGAGATTAATCAGCCATAATTTGCATGTATGCGTCAAATAGTTAAATTTTCTCAATATATAGTTTCTGGCAATCAATTTGACACTATGGCTCTTTTCTTCCCCTTCCAGTTTTATAGAGATCTAACTGACATGTCATATTGTATAAGCTTAAGGTATACACTGTGATCATTTGGTACCCGTATATATTGAGAAATGATTACCACGATAAGGTTAAAACATCCATCACCTCACATTACTTTTTGTGAATGTGGTGAGAACTTTTTGTGCATGTGGTGAGAACTTTTAAGATCTGTTCACTTAGTAACTTTCAAGTATACAGTATAGTATCTTTAACTCTAATCACCATGCTGTACATTATATCCTCAGAACTTACGTATCTTATAACTGGATGCTTGTACCCTTTGACCACCTTTACACACTTCCCGGCGATCCCCAACCTATCTCTGTTTCTGTGAGCTCGGTATTTTTAGATTCCACATATAAGTGACGTCATACAATTTTTTCTTTCTCTGACTTACTTGACTCAGCATGACACCCTCAAGGTTCATCCATTTTGTTGCAACTGGCAGGGCTTCCTACTTTTTAATGATTGAGTAGTATTCCAGTGCGTGCGTGCGTGTGTGCGTGTGTGGTAATTTTCTGATCCATTCATCTGTCATTAGACACTTAGATTGTTCCCATGTCTTGGCTATTGTAAATAATACTGCAGTGATCATAGACTACAGATATCTCTTCAAGAGAGTGATTTTATTTCCTTCGAATTAATACCCAGAAGTGGATTTGCTGGACCATATGACATTTCTGTTTTTAATTTTTTTGAGGGTACCCCATACTGTTTTCCAGAGTAGCTGTACCAGTTTACATTCCCACCAACAGTGTACAAATGTTCCCTTTTGTCCACGTCTGTTATCTCTTGTCTTTTTGATAACAGCAATTCCAGCCAACGTGAGGTAATGTCTCACTGTGGTTTTGGTGTGTATTTTCCTGACGATTAGTGGTATTTACCAAGCACCTTTTCATGTACCTGTTGGCCTTTGCATAGCTTCTCCAGAAAAATGTCTATTCAGGACCCTTACCCATTTTTTAACGGGGCTCTTTGTTCTTTTGCTATTGAGTTGTACCGGTTCCCTGTATATTTTGGATAGTAACACATTATCAGATACGTGGTTTGCAAGCATTTTCTTTCATTCCATACATTCCGTTTCCATTTTGTTAATTGGTTTTGTGGGGGTTTTTTGGTTTTTTTTGGGGGGGGCTTTTGTTTTCTTTTGTTTTGCTATGCAGAAGGGTTATAGTTTGCTATATTCTCATGTGTTGATTTTTGCTTGTTCCTTATGCTCTTGGTGTCATCGCCAAAAAAAAAAAAAAATCATTGCTAAGACCAATGCAAAGGAACATTTTCCCTCTGTTTTCTTCTAGGAGTTCTATGGTTTTCAGCTTTCCATTTCAAGTGAATTTTTGCGAGTGGTTTAAGATAGAGGTCTAGTTTCATTCTTTTGCATGTAAATATCCAGTTTCCCCAACACCATTTATTGAAAGACTGTCTTTTCCCCATTGAGTATTTTTGGCTCCCTTGTCAAGTATTAGTTGATCATAATGCGTGTGTTTATTTCTGGGCTCTCGCTTGTGTTCCTTTGGTCCATGCGTCTGTTTTATGCCTGTACCATTATTTTTTTTTATTACTATAGCTTTGTAATATAGTTTGAAATCAGGAAGTGTGATGCCTCCATCCCCCCCCCGCCCCCCGCCTCCCCTGCAAGATTATTTGGCTTTTCAGGGTATTTTTTGTGTTTCTATAAGAATGTTATGATTGTTTTTTTTTTCTATTTCTTTGAAAAATTCTATTGGAATTTTGATAGGAGTTTCATTGACGCAACAGATGGCTTTGAGTTGTATGGGTATTTTTACAGGGTTAATTCTTCAGATTTATGAGCATGGAATATCTTTCTGTTCATTTGTGTTTTCTTCAGTTTTTGCATCGGTGTCTTGTAATTTTCAGTACTATCTTATAGTATTTACTTGCTTGGTTAAATTTGGTGCTAAAGATTTTATTCTTCTTGATGTTATTGTAAATGGAATTGTTTTCTTTATTTTTCAGGTAGTTTGTTGTTAGTGTATAGTAACACAACTGATTTTTGCATGTTAATCTTATAGCCTGCAGTTGCACTTAATTCATTGATTAGTTCTAATAGTTTTTTGGGTTGATAGTTTTTTTTTTTTGTTTTTGGTGTTTTTTTTTTTTTTTGAGTCTTTAGGGTTTCCTGTATATAAGGTCATATTCCCTATAGAGACAATTTTAATTCTTCCTTCTTTATTTGGGTGCCTTTTATTTCTTTTTCTTGCCTGATTTCTCTGGCTGGGACTTCAGGTACTCTGTTGAAGCAGAGCGGTGAGAGCAGGCCTCCTTCTCTTGTACTCCTTATCTTGAGTACGACGGCAGCTGTGGACTTTTCATATATGACCTTTATTATGTTGAACTATATTTTTTCTTCTATACCCAAATTGTGAAGAGTTTTATCATGAAAGGATGTTGAATTTGGCCAAATGTTTTTTCTTCATCTATCGAGAAAGCCATATTATTTTTATTTTTCGCTATATTAGTGTGATGTATTATACTGATTGACTGACATATATTGAACTGTCTTTGGATCCTAAGGATGAATCCTACTTGATCGGGGTATATGATCCTTTTAATGTGCTGTTGAATTTGGGTTCCTAACATTTTGTTGAGGATTTTTGCATCTGTATTAATTATTTGCATCTGTATTAATTATTTGCATCTGTATTTGCATCTGTATTAATTTGCATCTGTATTAATTTTTGCATCTGTATTAATTAATTTGCATCTGTATATATTGGTCTGTAGTTTTCTTGTCCTTATCTGGCTTTGGCATCAGGGTACTGTTGGCCTCATAAAATGAGTGCTTGGACATGTTCCCTTCTCTTTAATTGTTTGGAAGGGTTTGAGAAGGATTGGTATTAATTCTTCTTTAAATGTTTGGCAGAATTCACCAGTGAAACCATCTGACCCTGGGCTTTCTTTGTTGGAAGGCTTTTGATCACTGAGTCAATCTTCTTACGTGTTGCTTGTTCGCATTTTTAAAATATCTTCATGATTCAGTCTCAGTAGGTTGTATGTTTCTGGGCATTTATCCATTTCTTCTAAGTTGTCCGATTTGCTGGCATAAAGTTACTCATGGTAGTCTCTTATGATCCTTTGTATTTCTGCAGTATCAGTTTTAATGTCTCTTCTCGCAGTTTCGATTTTATTTATTGACTCCTCTCTCTTGTTTTCTTGGTGAGTCTTGCTAAAAGTTTGTCAATTTTCTTTATTTTTTCAAAAAAACAGCTCTTAGTTTTGTTCATATGTTCTCTTGTTTTCCTATTCTCTATTTCAGTTATTGCTGCTTTAATCTTTATTTTTAAAAAAATTTTTTTAACGTTTATTTATTTTTGGGACAGAGAGAAACAGAGCATGAATGGGGGAGGGGCAGAGAGAGAGGGAGACACAGAATCGGAAGCAGACTCCAGGCTCTGAGCCATCAGCCCAGAACCTGACGCGGGGCTCGAACTCATGGACCGCGAGATCGTGACCTGAGCTGAAGTCGGACGCTTAACCGACTGAGCCACCCAGGCGCCCCTGCTGCTTTAATCTTTATTATTTCCCTCCTTCTGCTAACGTTGGGTTTCATTTTCTCTTCCTTTCCTAGTTCCTTGAGGCATAATGTTGTTATTTGAGAGCTTTCTCCTTTCTTAGTGTGTGCATTTATAACTAAAAACTTTATGCTTAGAAGTGCTCTGTTTGCCTCCTGTAAGTTTTGTTATGCTTTGTTTCTATATTTGTTTGTCTGAAGACATTTTTAAATTTTTCTTTGGATCTCTTCTTTGATCTAGTGGTTGTTCAAAAGTGTGTTGTTTAATTTTCACGTATTTGTTAATTTTCCAGTTTTCCTTCTTTTATTCACTCATAATTCCATACCACTGTGGAAAATATACTTGATATAATTTCTACCTTCTTAAGTTTGTTTGGACTTGTTTTGTGTCCTCACATATGATCTAGGTCCTGGAAAATGTGCTTTGTGTGCTTGAGAAGAATGTGTTCTCTACTGCTGTTGGATTGAATGTTCTGTATATATCTGTTAGGTCCATTTGGACCTGTAGTGTTCAAATATGCTGTTTTCATATTGATCTTCACCTTGGCTCTTTAAACATTTTTTTAGTGTTTATTTATTTTTGAGAGAGACAGAGAGCGGGCATGAGCAGGGGAGGGGCAGAGAAGAGAGGGAGGCAGAGAATCCAAAGCAGGTTCCAGACTCTGAGCTGTCAGCACCGAGCCTCATGCGGGGCTCAAACTCATGAGCTGTGAGATCATGACCTGAGCCAAAGTCGGATGCTTAACCAACTGAGCCACCCAGGCGCCCCTCACCTTGACTCTCTTAAAGACAGTTTTATGAGGATCGTAGCTGCCTGTTCCCCCGGAATGTATTAGAGCCTGAATAAATTCCGTCCTTATGTGACCAATGTCAGGGCCAGGTGACATTGAGAGAAACAACCAAAAGCAAATGAAAAGTGGTTCTAAATTTTGCTTGCAGTTCTCAGAGCACCTCAGAGTGGATCAGTGTAGAGTCCTGGCCATCTTGCCTAAGATTCTTATTCCCCTCCTGCACCCTCACTGCCAGAGCCCAGCTAGAGTTTTACTTCTCCTCTTTCTCTCTTCCACTACTTCCCAGTGCTCTCCTTTTTTTACCTGTTGAGTTTGGTCCTTGTAGTCCTACTGCTTTCTTCTCCTGATACTTTATTGCAGCAACCCAGCAATGAAGCTACTGAGAGAAAAAAAAAAATCCCTTCAGAGGTTGAACAAAGAGGAGACACTAAGCATGTAGGGACAAAATTATCTTTGCTGGGGATTAGAGGCCTCCAGTGTTTATAGGGAGACCAGGAATGCTCAAATAATACTAAATTTTGTCCATGTCTCCGAAGCATTTTTTAAAAAAGAACACAAGGATTTGATGCAGCTGGTAAAGTTCTTGCTTTGCTTAGCTTGGGATAAGCTTTCCAAAAGAGGCAGCCTGTCCACAGTTCTCAAGCCCGTGGCATTGGAATGTGAGCTTGGAGAAACCCCAGATCATACGTTGATAATATTCTTCTAGAGTTATAACAGATATAGGGGGGGAAATGTGCTATGAAGAGCCTGAATATATTCCATCTCATAAGGCGTGCGGATTTTCCAGGACTTTGCTGTGGTTTTCCAGAATTTCCCTCGAGGAATAGCTAAAGGTGGGAGCTGGTTGGAAAGGAAGTACTTAAGGAGAGTGAAAATTGGGTTGGAACTTTATGTAAGATGGATAGAATATCATTTTCTACATCAAAAAGTGCAGAGGTTATGATGGCTGCTGGAGAGCAATATGATACCAAAGCCTCCCTATCTGGTGCACCCCCGGGAGTTCCCACTGGTCATGTGTGAGCTGTTCGTAGGCCAGGAGCCTTTTTTGCGTGCATTTTTCCTCAGATTACTGGCATATCGCATGGGTTTTTGTATTATTCTTGTGGGGATCTGTTTCTTGGGATGCTTTTGTTTTGAAAAATCACTTTCTCTATACATAACCACTCTTCATAGTAGTCTGTGGCCTTATAAACACGATGCACACAGAGAGGTTTAATTTGTGTTTTTTAATTTTAATTTTTATTTAAAAATTTTTAATGTTTATTTATTTTCGACGGGGGTGGGGAGAGGGAGAGAGAGAAGGAGGCACAGAAGCCGAAACAGGCTCCAGGCTTTGAGCTGTCAGCACAGAGCCTGATGTGGGGCTTGAACTCATGAACCATGAGATCATGACCTGAGCCGAAGTCAGATGCTCAACCGACTGAGCCACCCAGGCACCCCTCCAAGGCCCAAACTTTTAAACTCTGTGCTGTGCATGATGCATTTCCTGACACATTCAGGTATTTGACTTCAGTTTTGACAGCAGTGTGCTCTCACTAGGTAAGTGAACCAGCTTGGAACTAAGTATAAATTAAGTTTCATCTGTATCAGTGACTTTCTTCACTAAAAATATGGTATCATATTTATGCATTACTAACTTCTGATTTTCTATTATTGATAATGCTTAAGAACTGGTTGGCATATGAAAATGATTGTAGGACACATTTCACTTCGTCGTCACTGTCAGGCCACATCACTTGGAAATTAAAGTCAAATGAGACATGTCACATGCTCTTCAGTGACTTGCACATTAAAGATTCTTTGCAACAGAAATGAATCATAACTTTTGAGATTTTTCTCTCTTTTACTAATTTCCTCCCCTTGTTTCATTTCCTCCGGTTCTTGTTGAAAGAAGAGGCTTTGATAAAGGATACTATATGTGGGGCAAAGGAAGCTTCGCAAGTTGCGTTAAATGACGTGCCTTAAAAAAGAAGGGAGATTTTAGTAATACTTCGGGAAGCCCGGTTCGTGGGCAACAGTCTATAAGTCGGCAAATATTTATTTCCAAAGGGAATACATGTTGCTACACACAAGGTTTCTAAACAAGGAATGGTTTTGTGACCTGTGGGAGATCTCTAGGTATCTCAAGGATAGAGACCGCCATTGTCCAAGGGATACGTAAACGAATCTGCATCTGCACGTACGTGCGTCTACTGTATATGCACAACGAAATTGTAGAAATGCTAACCAGGTTTTCTCTAGACCGGAAATAGACTGATGCCCTGCGGGTTGACTTTTGAATTATGTTGCTGACATTTAAAAAGTGGGAGATTTTATATAAAAAGCCAGATCGTTGTTGTTTCATTCAAAACCTGCCATCTGGCACTACTGGGCCTGCATTCTCCCATAGGAGTAGTTGTTTGGGGCTTAGTGGAGGCCGCCTCCAACAAACATGGACCGTCCTGCTCATTCCCTCGTGTCGCAGGTCGCACTGACTGCTTCACGTACGCGTTACTTCTGTGGCCAGAGGAGGCAGTTGAGCTTGCGATCTCTGATTAAGAACCCAGGGTTCCGAAGTGTTAGCCATTATCAGAGTGATCTAGGGTAGAGTCTGAGCAGCTGAGGACTTTGAAAAGCAAATCGGAGCAGAAAGATTGGGGAAGAAGACCAGGACTTGAAGTACCACCAAACTAGTGGTGACTTTCCCTTTTATGTGTGCCTGCTCCCTTCCACCTTGACCTCAGTGCAGTCTGAAACCTCGAAGTCGAGACCAGCCTGGATAGAACTCCAGGAGAAGTCGTCTAGTTCAGAGAGAGTGTGCGTGAGGAAATTTCTCTTTTTTTCCCCTTTTCTTTTCTCCATCTGTGGTGCCACAGCTCCCAAGCGGTGCTGGGATAGCGGTGGCAGTAGCGGTAAGATGGCTGGCGGGGGCCCCTCACCTGAAGTGGTTCTGAGAGAGTAGGGAAAAACATCATTGCTTTTTTCTCCCCTCTGCCTTCCCACTGCTTGGCCCTCCTTTCCCACAGAAACCGGGGCAGGCATGGGAAGTATATGACAGAATAGATAAATAAAGCCCCAACTTTCTTGTCAGAGTACCAAAAAGAACCCCAGGGAAGCTGGAAACTATCAGGAAGATCAAAGAGAGGGTAATTCAGGGGGAACTATTGAAGTTGTAGATGAACTACTGGGCTCACTCCTCAGCTGAGCATGCATGGATCTGATCCTAAACAGTGTCTGTAATGGACTTTGAGAACTCAGCTGCACTGCAAAGTCTTTGAAAGCCAAAATTATGTTGGGTCAATTTACTTAAAAGACATAATAATCATAATTGTATATGCTTCTAATAACAGAGCTTCAAAGTACTTGAAGCAACAACGGGCAGAATAAGAAAGAGAAATAGAGCAATCTAGAATTATAGTTGGAGACATCAGTGATGTTTTCGCAGAAACTTATAGAACAGACAAAAACAGACAGAAAATCAGCAAGGGTGTGGAAATACTGAATATTATCTATCAACTGGATCTAATTGATATTTATAGAACACTGTAATCATCAGCAGAATATGTATTCTTTTCAAGTGCACAGATCATTTACCAAGGTAAATCATATCCTGGGTCGTTAAAACAAACAAAAATAACAAAATGCAAAAGAATTGAAACATGCAAAGTCTGTTCCCTGACTGTAAAGGAATTAGACTAAAGATTGATAACAGGAAAGTCTCTAGACACTTGGAAATTAAACAGCATGCTTCTAAATAATCTGTGGCTCAAAAAGAAACTTCTGGGAGCATCTGGGTGGCTCAGTCATTTGAGTGTCCAACTTCTGATTTCAGCTCAGGTCATGATTTCACGGTTCGTGGGATGGAGCCCATGTTGGGCTTTGCGCTCACAGTGGAGAGCTTGCTTTGGGGTTCTCTCTCTCCCTCTTTCTCTATCCCTCCCCCCTCGTTCCCTCTTTCTCTCTCTCTCTCTCTTTCTCTCTCTCTCTCTCTCTCTCAAAATAAAGAAGTAAACTTAAAAAAAAAGAAACTTTCAAGGAAAATTAGAAAACATTTTGAACTAAGTGAGAGTGAAAATACAACTCATAAAAATTTGTGGAATGCAGGTAAAGCAGTACTGAGAGGGGGAATTATAACATCAAATGCTTATATTAAAAAAGACAATTTTGAATTCATAACCTATGCTTCCACCTTAAGAAACTAGAAAAAGGGCAGCAAAATAAATACAAAGCAAAGTGAAAAAAAAAAAGATAACAGCAGAAATCAATGGTATTGCAACAGCAAAACAAGAAGAAAATCAATAAACCAAAAGCTAATTCTTTGTAAAGATGAATAAAATTGATAATCTAGCAAGACTGACAAAGGAAAAAAGAGAAGACACCAATTATGAATATTAGGAAAGAAAGTATCGCCACAGAGCTTTTAGACATTAAAAGAATAAAAAGGGTGCACTACAGACTGCTCTTTGGGAATAAATTCAGCAACTTAGATGAAATGGTTGATTCCTCAAAAAACACAAATTCTCAACACTTACCCAAAATGAAATAGATAATTTGAACATTTTGTGGCTATTAAAGAAATTGAATCTGCAGTTTAACCCCCCCCCCCAAATAAACCTCTAAGTGCAGACAGATACACTGGTGAATTATTCCAAATATTAAAATAAATTCTACACAATCTCTTCCAGAAAACAGAAGAGGATGAAACACTTCCAAACTTATTAAGAAAAAAATTTTTTAATGTTCATTTATTTTTGAGAGAGACAGAGACAGAATGCGAGTGGGTTAGGGGCAGTGAGAGGGGGAGACACAGAATCCAAAGCAGGCTCCAGGCTCTGAGCTGTCAGCACAGAGCCTGACGTGGGGCTCAAACTCACAAGCTATGAGATCATGACCTTAGACAAAGTCGGACGCTCAACCAACTGAGCCACCCAGGCGCCCCTTTTTAAAAAAAGTTTTTTTAATCCAAACTCATTTTATGAGGCCAGCATTATTCTGATGCTAAAACCAGACAAATAATGGTGTAAGAAGAGAAAAACGTAGATCAATATCATTCACAAACATATACGTAAAAATCCTTAACAAACTATTAACAGAATAAATTCAGCAATATATAAAAAGAAAAATCTGGGGTTCCTGAGAATGTGAGGCTGGTTTAATACTCATACATCAATCAAGGCAATCTACTATATTAGCAGTTTAAAGAAGAAAAACCATACGCTCACATCAACTGAGACAGAAAACATTTGACAGAAAGTCAACATCCATTTAAACTAGGAATAGGAGAGAATTTCTGCAATCTAACGAAGGGCATCTACAAAAAACCTGCAGCTAAAATTATGTTTAATGGTGAAAAAGTGAATGCTTTCCCGTTATGATAAAGAACAAGAGAAGTTTTTCCACTCTCACCACTTACTATTCAGCATTATAATGGAAGTAGTAGCCAATATGATAAGGCATTAAAAGAAATTAAAAGACATTGAGTGGAAAGGAAGAGTTTTTATTCACAGATGATATGATTGTACATAGAAAATCCCAAGGAATCCACAAAAAGTCCTAAAACTAATAAAGGAAAATCAGAGGATACAAAGTCAACACCCAAAAGCCAATTGTATTTGTTTCCTTTTTTTTAAAATGTATATTCATTTTTTGAGAGACAGAGAGAGACAGAGCATGAGTAGGGGAGGGGCAGAGAGAGAGAAGGAGACACAGAATTTGAAGCAGGTTCTAGGCTCTGAGCCATCAGCACAGAGCCCAATGCGGGACTCAAATGCATGAACTGTGAGATCATGACCTGAGCCAAAGTTGGACGCTTAACTGACTGAGCCGCCCAGGTGCCCTTAATTGTATTTCTATATGCTACCAAAGTTTAGTTGAAAACTGAAGTGAGAAAAAAACAATATTATTTACTGTTGCTCAAAAAAAAAAAAAAACGTGAAACACTTGGCTTTAAACTTAACAAAACATATAGGATCTATATATACTGAAAACTACAAAACGTTGTTTAAGAAACACCTAAATGAAGGAATATACCATGTTTACGGGTTAGAAGACTCAATGTAGCAAAGGTATCGGTTATCTTCTGATTATGATTGATCTGTAGATTTCATACAATTCCAATAAACATTCCCACAAGACTTTGGGAGATATAGATAGATTGACTCTAAAATTTATATGGAAAGGCAAAGGAACTAGAATGATTAAAACAGTTCTGAATAAGAGGATAAAGCTAGAGGAACCACATTTTCTGATTAGCCGAAAGCAGTAGGCCCTGGCAAAGGGATAAACATATAGATCAATGAAACACAAAACAGAGTTCAGAAATAGACCTAAATAAATATGGCCACCAAAGTGCTAAAGTCATTCCTAGGAGAGACAATAATATTTTCAACATATTGAAAGAGTTGGAACGGTCAGTACCATTAAAAATGGGCAAAAGACTTGATCCAAAGAGGATATATGGATGTCAAATGAGCACATGAAAAGATATTCAACATTATCAGGCCTTAGGAGATGCAAACTGAAACCAGGGTGAGATACAACAACGTTAACAATCAGAATGGCTAAAATAAAAAAAAAAATGCTGCTAATACTAAGTGCTGGTGAAGATGTATATTATCTGGAGCTCTCATATACTACGAGTGGGAATGCAAAATGGGACGAACGGCCACTCTGGAAAACAGTTTGTCAGTTGCTTGTTACATAGATTATTGGCACATGATTCTGTAATTCCACTCCTATATATTTACACTAGAGAATAAAACCTTATGTTAACACAAAAACCTGGACAGAGATATTTAGAGCGGCTCTATTCATATCACCCAAACAGGAAACACCCCAAAGTCCTTCAACAGGTGAATGGATAAACACACTGAGATATATCCATACAATGAAATACTACTTGACAATAAAATGGAACCACTGATCAGCACAACACCTTGGATGAATCTCAAGTGATTGTTCCGAGTGAAGGGCGCCTGAGTCAAAAATGTCATATACTGTGTGAGTCTATTTCTCTGGTACAAGACAAAACCATAGAGGTGAAGCGAGAGCCATGGTTACCAGGGGCTGGAAGTAGGGGATCAGTGTGAGTTTGCGAGAATTTCTTGAGACTGATGGAAAATGCTTTGTCTCCTGTTTGTGAAACTGGTTACATAAACTCATACATATGTGAGAATCAATAGGACAGAACACACCAAAAAGCCTCGTTTTACTGTAGGTTAAAAACAAGTCAAAATACACGTTTAAAGTTTCACTCTTAAGGTGAAGGTGCTGCCTGGGTCGTATAGCCCTTCTCTAGAGCAGCTACCCGACGGTGAGCCTCCAAAGCAGCAGAGTTTTAGAACTTCCCTCCAAGAAGTTAGAACTTATTTTGGAGAATCACAACAAACGACAAATAACCTGCAGCAGGAGACAGGCAATCGTTTCAGAGGAAGAGCAGTAGAGAGTCTGAAATTTTGCGCTGCTGCCAAGTTAAACAGAAAACACAAACATTTGTATAGCTTTGTAACAAAAGAGCCGTATGTGTTTTGGCAGAAAGACCTCTTAATGGCACTTGTGGCTTTACAATAACTGAGCCTCGCTCCCATTACGTGGAAATTGCACACAGATGTACCACACGTCAGGGACCGTAGTGCTGCCCTGGGGAGAGGACATTAAAGATAAAACCCAGACTGACAAGGAAGAGAATCTGTCTACCAGTGCAGATGTGGTGAGCCCAATAACTTCTTGGCACTGGATCTTGAGATTGCGTGTACCACTTAAAAGAGATGTTTGGATTACTTTGCCGTTGTGGGTTCATGACTATTTGCGTTTTCAACAGCACAGATAGTATCTTAAGACTTTTAGTCTGGGGATGGGGTGTTCGACGATCAAAAGCAAAATACTTGGCTTTTTGGAATGAGTGGGGTGGTGGGTATTGATGGAGACTGGGTTTCCAGGACCACACCCCCACCCATCCAACTGCAAGTTCACGGAAACTCTCTGTTTTCAAAAAGGACATATTTAACCCCAACTTCTCTTTCCAGAAAATAGAATCAAATGCTTATATACTTGCGGTTTGGGGTTAAGGAAGGAGAGGTCAAGTAGGGTTCCTGACATATAAGTAACAAGACCAATTTTAGGTTACTGAGAAAGAATGTACTAGAAGGATCAGGGGTAAGTCTCAGAATTAAAGGAAAAGTTAGCCTCAAAACTAATAGGAACATGGATGGCAGGGACTATGGACAATCTCCTCAGAGAAGAGGAAGAGCAAGGAAGAAACTCCATACGTTGTCCCCATTTTCACTTTACTCATGACTCAGCGTGTGCTCGGTCTGCATTGGGTCACATGCTCGCTCTTTGGCCACAGAAGAGGGGGTCACCTGGAGTGACATGCAGTGGGGAAGAGGGTAGTTCTGCAGAAGTAAAGTTCTGTTTCCTTGAGAAGGGGCTGGATATTGGACAGGCAGAAAAAACAGTTTCCAGATCACCCCCGGAGAATGTGTGGATGGGTGTGAGTGTGGTGCAGGGAGGGGTAGGGAAGGTGTTCTGTGTGATGGCAGAAAAAGCAATAGTCTAGGGACAGCCCTTGGACCAGAACTCCGAGAGCGTTCACTGGCAGTGAGACCCCGGGCCAACTCAGCCACTTTGCCAGGAGCTCCGCTTTATTTCAGAGGTTGGCCTGACTGTTCCCTGAGATCCCTTTCCCTAAAATCTTAGGAGAAGTATACTTTGGGATTGTATTTTTTAGTTGGATATAAGAAAGTGTTTAATTCAATAGGATTTTTTTTTTGAGTGCTTATAGTAGTGTTTCTCCAATGTTAGAATGTACGTAAGAATCTTAGGGGTTTGGGTGGGTGGAGATATTCTTGTTAAATTGCAGATTCTAAGGCTCTACCCCCAGAGATTTGGATTCACTTAGGCTAAATGGAGCCCAAGAATCTGCCTTTTAAACAAAATGGCCAGGTAATTCTGACGCAGGTGGTCAAGCCTACAGATTTGCTCACCTGCTCTTTGGTTCTCAGTCTTTGAAAGGGAACTTTCTCAGATGATGCTGAAGATATTTAAAAATGTGTAAAGTTGGGCAGTGGATGTGCTCCCGAAAGCCCCTGTCCTCAGCCCTATAGACAGTGTGACGATGTTGGGGAGATGATGGGCCCCTGGGTAGGGTAGCCAGGAGCTCCTTTCGCGTGTATTGAGACATAACAACCCAGGGCCCCTGCGTTTTCTCCTCACCCCTGCTCACTCCTTCTGCCTCACATGCAGCCGTGAGACAGAGCTGTGGGGTAGAGCTACTGCCGTGCGCACTCTGACTGCTTTCGTGTTGTCTGAACTGTGCGAAGTGTTCTATAAATAGAACCCTTTCAGGTGAGGACGTGTATTCAGTATCAGCAGGGCCTGATTTCTAAGTTTCCGGTTTTAAGAAGTTGAACCTTCGGGCTACACTTTTACATTAAATGCATCTCATTTGGGGAGTTACGTTGAAGGAAGCATAGTCTTCTTTGTTTTTTGTTTGTTTGTTTGTTTGTTTGTTTTTGTTTTTTTTGAGTGTCGTTGTTTGTACTGAACTTTCTGGGGATCTCCAAGAGCTTTTTAAAATCATTTGGTTTCATGCACGGTGCTCCATGTATACATGGAGTTTACAAATGGTCAAGGTATATGGGCTTATGTAATAAAAGCCTGAATCTTTTTCTACTAACTTGTACAACATGTCATTAAAAGCTATGGGGGATGCTCAATGGAAGAATTTCTCGCTGGATAGAAGAATTTGGTCATTTGGACCTGCATACACTCCAAATAGATTCAGGGTCCTGAGCAAACGGTAGTGAATTACAGCAAGGGTGAAAATAGCTTAAATCGTGGCATAACGTGTATTTGGATACACCCAAGAAACACACTTGTGTATTAAATAAAAATAATAAATAGTAACTTGAAAAACAACAATTCTAGGGGCATTACCTTAGTGTTGAACTTGGACATCATATGATTTATGATGCACACACAGAACACTTTCCTGAGCGTTCTAATCTGATACACCCTCTTGTCTTTGTTGGTTCCAGCCTCAGGACAGAGATTGGATTGGAAAACTTGGTCCGGGGCTTCTAACAACATGGCTAAGGCCTTTTGTAGATAGGAGATGGGTGCTCGTTGGGGCTGACTGGTCCTCTGTCCTATTTCTGTGTTATGTTTCAAATGAAATTGTCCTTTCTTTTAGGTGCTTGATTGGTTGTATATATGCAGTGTGTGTGTGTGTGTGTGTGTGTGTGTGTGTGTGTGTGTGTGTGTGTGTGTGTGTTGTGTAGTGGGGAAACAAAGGCTAGGCTAGGAGGGGGCAAACATATGAAGGATCAATTCTACAGGTTTTTTTTCTTGCTTTATTTTCCTCTTTCTCTGATACTCAGTTGGCGGGGGTTCTGCATATTCTTTTGGCTTCAAGACGTGTTGATATTTGAGAGAGGAACAAAAGTGTTTATTCTTCAGAGTTTCAAACACACACACACACACCTCAGTAAGTATGCATTCTGTTGCACTTGGTCTTGTAAGTCCTTAGGCAGTGAGATGAGCCTTGCACTTTCTCCCTGGCGAAACATCCCCACGTCTCCTGGTGGACATTCCTCCGTTCGTGTGCTTCATAAATTAGCAGGGAGGGTGCCATTGTAATACTTGACCATATAAGGGGAAGAGAGGCCCCGCCGTTCTGTGGCTTTGCCCTCATGTCAGAACCGTATATACACTCGAGGCCTTTTAAGGGAACGTGGTGCGTGCGGGGAAAACATCCCCGGGCAGCCCATCCATTTTCCTCGCTACTGCGGACTTGGTGCCTGCAAACTGTGTGTTACTTGGAAGCATAAATCACAGGGGGCTGCTGGCACCGAGCGTGAGGGAGGAAGCCTCAGGGGACCCCGCCTGCTGCCTACAGCTGTTGGCATCTTAGTTTTCACCAAACGCCCATCTCACAAGTCGGCCTTCCGACCTGCAGTGAGAACTTCACCAGTAGCTCACCCTGGTGTGCACTTGCCCAGCCCACTCCGGGTTATGCAGCGTTATGATGGCAGCAGCGAGCTAACCACGGCCTCCGGAAGGTTCCAGAGGAGTCTCGTCTGGCTGTAGCATTTGGCTTGGTATGGTGGGAGGTCTCGAGTTCAGGGAGAGCTGGCTTTGGACCACAGAACTTTCTCTTCCTAGCTCTGAGATCTTGGACTAGTTACACAACCTCTCTGGGCCCCCGTGTCTTCGTCCGAAAATGGGAAGCATAAGCGGGATGAAATTCACTCAGAAGGGTTTAGCACGGTACTTGGCACGTAGTAAATGCTTACTGATCATTAGCTGTTGTGGTTGTTACTATTAGATTATTACTATTACTGCCAGAAGAGAGCTCTACTTTGGATTCTCGCTGCTCAGATCCAGCAGACTTCATAAACAGATTTCCTTTATAGGCAAAGCACATCCAGAAGTGCTCTTAGGGGCCCTGAAGAATGTCTTGGCACCATTCATTGCGTGGAGCATGGCTCCTGGAATCAGGCAGGTCAGGGCCTGAATCCCTGCCAGGCCACTTCCCAGTTTACCGCATTGGATGAGCTGCCTCGCCTCTCGGTACCTCGGTTTTGTAGTCTGTGGTGATAATGGTTGTTTAAAACCAGGCCCTTCGGTTCCCAGGGGTGGAAATGAATCACGTTAGAGCAAAGACAAGGAAAGGGTTTGTTGCAAACCTATAGCGATTCCACGGAAATGACCTGTGGTACTAAGGGCTCCTCAGTGCCACCCGTGAGTGACATAGTGACCCTCGGCTCAGTCTTCCCAGTGGACACCCCAGTCTAGCCTCCAGGCGACCCCTGTAGCAGAGCCTCTGGGCCGGGGTACTTTCTCGGGATGCACAACAAGAATTAGAGCTCCGGGGGGCGGGGGGTTATAATAAAGCTGACCTCGGGGAGTTGCCTGATGGTATCCGTGCGTCACTGTGGGGACATACCCAGCACAGGGTCTGGTCCTCGGTAGATTCTCACCAAATGTGACTCATGCTCCAATCTTGTCCCTTCCTCAGGAGTAAATACCCCACCCCTACAGCGGTGGCACCAAAGAGGGAGAGAGAGAAGAGAGCACTGGTGTCCATTCCGGGTTAAAATCCAACAGGAAAGAAAGGGCTGAGTTGGGGGAGACGGAAAAGAAGGAGGGGCTTTGCAGGGTGAAGGGGCTTCTACCCATCGGTGAGGAGGTTGTCTCCTCTGGTGACAGCTAACTCTACACTCACTCCCTTCTTTGAATTCCACCTTCTTGAGCTTTATTTCCCAGCAAAGAAAACAGAAGTCCTGCAGGACAGGTCAAAAGGACAGTGTGTGTCCCTTCTGTTCCGGTAGGTTCAGCAGCAGCCGCACGTTAGCGGAATCATCCAGGTCGAGGGGACTTGGGCGAGACACTTAGGGAGGCCTGTGTGTGACCTTCCTCGAGGCCCCTGCACCATCAGGCAGAGCCCTGGTCCCACCCACAGGTTTCTACCCAGCACCCAGGAGTCCCATGCTGATTTCCTTAACAAACCTGCATTTGTTGGGACCTCCCTTCTTTGCTCGGGAAGGTCAGGGGTTCTCAAGCTGTTTTTCTGTTCATAGGAGGAGCTCCTGTTTCTGCCTACGGTGATTCTCAAAGCAGGTGGGGTTCTGCATGTTAGAACCTACCCCCCTCACCCCCCCCCCCCCCCCCCGCCCGCCGTTGAGTTTCTTATAATCCTGCCTGGCCATGTGCTGGGCGTTGTCATTCAGAGAAGGAGACAGCCCTCTCTGCAGAGGAGGCGGGCAAGGACCTCGGGTGGAAAGGCTGTGGCTGAGGGGTGCCTGGCACTGTAGGAGAGCAGAGGATTTCTTCCGGGGAGCACGGACTGTCCCTCACTGCCAAGTTCAGCTATGAGCGCTCCCTGCCGGGGCTCCCAAGATCATAGCATTTGCGGCTCGCATGCAGCCCCTTCCCAGGAGACATCTGGGCAGTCCACGCGGCTGGCGAGGAGTGTGGTGGTGGCAGGTCTTGGTCCCGCACAGCCGTCCCTCAGATGCAGACCCCTCAGTCAGCCCCCGTTTCCCTGCAGGCTGTCACCAAAGGGTGGTTGTTTTCCTGGGAAATCCTCAAAAGCCCCCGCTCTCCTCACCCAGGGTGAGGATTGCCACCGTTTAGTTTGCGCTGTGTTCCTGGAGGGCTCACTGGATGCCATGGCCACCCCCATCTCTACCTGGGAGGACACCGAAGCTCGAGGAAGTGCGGTGACAGCTGAGCCACAGAGTTAGTGAAAGCTGGAGGCAGGCTTTGAACCCAGCTTGTCCGCCCAAGAAGCTCACGCCTGTTCCAGGCACAGCCTCTCGAGTGCTTCCCGTGAGAAGCCAGCAAAGCAAGGCCAACTGCTCCAGTAGCGGGTCGTATCAGTAGCCGCCCACGTCCTGAGATGTGGACACCCAAGATAAGAGAGGAAAAGCGCTGGCCTGTGAGGGTCACAGAATCGAAAGGGTAAGAGCTGTGCTTTGAACCCAGGCTTGTCTGAATTCAAAGCCAGCGGGATATGTAACAGGTCTGGGGGGCCAGCTGTTCTGCTCACATTTGCAAGGAACGTTGCCATGGTGACGCACAAGCTGCGTCTTGGCCTGCCAGGGTTCGAGTGCCCGCATCCCTGTTCCTACACTATAGACTCGCATCTGTGTTAACCCTGATGTCCAATGTCAATGTGCGTCCGGACCCCAATCAGGTAATAGCGTGTGAGGACTTCTTAAGCAATATGTGCATCAAAATTCAGTTATTAACATCAACATCCAGCGTGTAGATGCGTATGTAGGTTAATCACTTTCATTTGCATATTGTTCGTCCTTTTTCTTTTTTATATACATTCTCTTAGAAATAAGAGGCTCCTGCAAACAAGAAACATTACTTGCTATGAGTAAAGACACTTGGGCCCTAAGCGAGACCTCTAATTCAAGATACTCTAGCAGAGGGACCTGAAAATTTGTATCTTTCATAAGTACTCTGGGTGATCGCGATTATTAAGAAAATGTGGGAAGCACCCGCCTCTTTAGAGAGGCTGAATAGTTAAGCCCTAGCAGCTAGGCAAAAGTGGAAGGAACCTTGTCCAAGCTTGTATACTGGCTTAGGCCCTTGGGGACATTATCTGGGCCCCCTGTAGATGTCATCTTACTGCAAGTTTATAAACGTTTCCATCATATGGGAGTCATTTCGCTGCTTATATTTGGACTGCAAATGCACGTTTGGTTTCATGAGGATAAAAAACATCCCACAACCGTCCTATTTCATCCGGCTAGAAAATCACTTACAAGTGAATGATCATTTCTTTCTTCTGACCCTTGGAACGTTGCCTTGAGATTTTCAGAGAAGCTCAGTTGATCGCCTAGGGCTAGGTGAGTGTGTGGGGAGTACATGTACCCATACCTGGTTTTCCAGATGGGGCTAATTAATGGCATTGGATATTGGCAGAGAAGACGTGAGCTAGCTGAGAGAATTTGGGGAGGAATGCGCAGAGATAAATTGGTAGGACCTTCTAGAAGTAAGTATGGTATATGCAGAATGTTGTGGGGATAGAGTGCACGAGAAGATGAAGTGTTGTCCCTGGAACCTTCTTGAGTAGGAAACTACCCATGGGTCTGATGAGTCCCACCACTGTCCCTTATCCCCAATGCACACACACACCCACGTGCGCGTACATACACTGATACGCACACTCCACACGCATACATACGTGTACATGTGTGTATACACCTACCCACCCAGACATGCTCACACTGACATACAAGCACACATATGCCCACGTGCCCCAGGGCATTGGCATTAGCATTCTCACCCCTTAGCCTAGGGCCTTCAGTACTCATGGTCTTAAAATTACAGACCTGAAAACATTATTAGCTTCAAAAATCAAGAAAACGGCAACCCTGACATGATTGACTGCCTAGTTTAGTGTGTACGAAATGCAACAACATATTGACCCTTTGTCATCAAATTCAGTCTCCAAGAAATCATCCTCGCACTGGAAAATCATTTGTGGAGTGTATCTTTTCATTTTGAAAGGACCCCCCGAGTGCGCATGATCAATGAGAAATGATTGCCAGTGGTTCCTTGAGTAACTTGTTGCCTCGTCATTTCAAAAACAGAATTACAAAAATCCCTTCAAGATGCTTTTGGAGTGAAAACGTAGATTTTTATATGACATGTGGATGTGTTTTAGTATGTTGGGTATGATACGAGTGAGGTCTCACACACATGCACACTTCCCAAGTTCTCCCCCACCAAATGCTATTGGGCAGGCCGTATGGATGGAGAAAAATAAAATGTTCCATTCAAATCCTTGTCTTCAACTGTTGCAAGACTGTCGTAGGCTTTCAGGTCCACTCTCAGTCCTGTGACCATCGAGGAGCATATGATCTACCCCTTGGTACACCAGAAATGTGATTAAGAGACTTAACAGGTACACCAGGAATGTGATCAAGGGACTTAACAGCAGTAGCTTCTACTTTGCCCAAGTTCACGGGAGGCTGATGGACAGCTGCTGCATACGGTTGCACAGGATGTACACTGTGTAAGGGTATCACAATCCAAGGGAAGAGTGTTCCTATTGAGGATACCTACGTTTGAATATTTATTACGACAGCATTTCAGCAGCTGGCATTAAAGTGCTCTTTGCTAAGAAAAGCAGTGTGAGGCAACACTTTGGACAGTTGGAAATGACTGGATCTTGAAGAAGGTGTGCCTTTAGCGCAAGGGTGACGCTTGGGCTGTAGCTCTGGACTGACGTAGCCAGTGGTGCTCCTACTGTTCCGTTTATCTCTGTCATCCCTTCACCGTAGGACGTGGGGCCTTGACCTAAAGAGAATTGCTCCTTCACACGAGACTGTACCCCCTGGTTCTCAGTGTCCAGAAGCCATCCTATCTTCTCTTGACTCCACCCTCCCTCTGTGTTGAAGTTTCTCCAAAGTCCCCGCTTAGGCCCAGCAGCGGCCGTCGTACAGAATGGATCCACACACATAAACAATAAATATTCCCGTGCCTCGAACTCTGAGAAGGGAGACAGGCAGCTGAGTGGCCTCATTTCCCTGGGGAGCCTCTGCTTTTCCAATTAATTTCAGGAACTGTGTGTTCTTGCCAACCTATTTTGGTCTCCGTCCCCCCAGGGACGACTAGGAAGAGGCTCTCCGAGGGAGAGTTCATCTCGGCTACAGCCGGCACTGCTCAGGTCGCTCTGCCTGCGAGCCCCTGATCTTCCTTCCTCCCTCCTCTTTCCCCACTGGCTCCCTGGGGGCCGAACCCCAGAACCCGACCGCTCAGGCGAAGAGGGCTTGACTTGCTCAGATACCACAGAGCCCTGCCGTCACCCCCACCCACTCGCCGTGCCCCTGGGCTGCCCGCCCTCCCTCCCTCCCTGCTGAGCTCCCAGCTTCTTGCAATCCAGGACCTGGAGGAGTGTCTCTGCTCCCCCGGATGCCCTTCCAACTTCTCACCTCTCAGGCCTCTTTGGGAGGCCTTGCTGTGAATCCTTGACGTGGCTTGAAATTATTCGACACATTCCTCCTCTCTTGCTCTTCGAAAGTGTTCAATGGGGGGCGCCTAAGTGGCCCAGTCGGTTAAATGTCTGACTTTGGCTCAGGTCGTGATCTCATGGTTCATGAGTTCAAGCCCCACATCAGACTGTGTGCTGACAGCTCGGAGCCTGGAGCCTGCTTCGGATTCTGTGTCTCCTTCTCTCTCTGCTTCTCCCCCGCTCACACTCTGTCTCTCAAAAATAAATAAACATTGAAAAAAAATTTCTTTAAAAAGTGTTCAATGAGAGTAAATATCTTTGGAGGACACCCCTGCCACAGTCTTGTAAGGAATATAGTTCTCGGTCCGTCTCACCCGGTGTTTTCCAATAGATGTTAAAAGAGACATCAAACCCATAAGGTGCTCCTTGTAATCATGAGAAGTGCGTACCTTACTCTGTCTTTGAAGTTTTATTGTGAAATAAGCGTTTCAGTTCTAAGAAATCCCACAAAAGGAAAGAGAGGCCAGTTTTACCGTAATCTCCTACCTGCTTGTAATAAACTAATAGCAGTGGACTTGGTAAACTGACATACACTTAATTAGAAGTAAGGTAATCTGTCCTTTCAGTCAGCCCTTTGTATGCAATTCCTCCCTGGAAATCCATCCACCGCAACTTAATCTTATCCTGAACTTTCAATGGTCTCATGTACTTGCTTCCACTGGTATTTGAGGGATTTAGGTTTGGAATGTAAATTACGTTTTATATACGTGTCAGAGGAGTCCGTGCACTGGCAACGCGCCTCTTCTGAAGGTCATGGCTCCTGCCAGGCTGCCCCGTGCACCCAGCTCTGTCTGCAGATTCCAGGAATGAATCTGAGGGTGGGGTGATGTTACTTGCCCTGGGGCCGTGTAGTGTTCCTTATGTTCCCCCTCTCGGCTGCCCACACCTGTGTCAACAGTTCCTGTTTTCAACTCTCCTCGAATTACTCAGTTTGAGTGGACCATCTATTCCTGTTGGGGCTCTGACTGACACAAAGAGTGAACCCAAGTGAACTATGTGTACAAGGGTCTGAAGCCGCATGGTGCTTTGAGGAGGTTCTAGAAGAATACCGGCTTGGTACGGCGGAAGGCTGAGGGGGGCAGGAAGCAGCAGCTGTAGAGGCAATGATGCTGATGGCTGTTGCTGATGTCCATGACCTGCTCTGGGTGCTTGGGGCTTCCCAAGCATCACCCCATTTAGCCCTCCCATTGTTATTCCATTTCACAGGGGAAAGAGCTGGGCTTATTGAGTTTCAGTAAGTTGGCCACGGTCTCAGAGCCAAGAAGGGCGGAGCTAGACAGAGACTCAGGCACTCGTGATCCAGTGCCCATCCTCCTGTGAAGGTGCTTGGACTTGATCCCTCAGGCAGCCACGTTTGCCTACCTTTCCTGTCTACTCAGCTTTACCTTGGGTCGTGAAACTCATTTCCCACAAAAGGACGTCACCTTTTTTTTCAACAGCTTCTTTCCTCATAACCGTGCGTCGTTAACGCCAAAAGAAGGTTGAAGACACAGTGATGTTAGAGCAGAATTTAATGTGGCATGGAGTTTCCTTACACTTACAGGCAAGATTAAACCCGGTCCTGAGTGACTGGTGGAAATCCTGGAAGGGTAGGTGCATTCTTGAATATGGGGTTCCTGTTAGGTGGGTGACTTCCTATGTGTCCCTTGATGAATGCTAATTTTATCAGAGCCCATTTAGAGAGAGCTGCCCGATGGCTTGTGCTGACTTTCCCAGAAACGGCAACCTGGGTCATCAATTCGGCCACATGTCAGAGTTCCCCATGAGGTAAAACACCAGGAGAATGACTTGTGTGGTCTATTCCAAAACCAGCATGCTGCTCACATTCCCAGAGGGAACCCCACCAAATCTAAAGGCCTTTGTATCTCTGTGCAGACATCTCCTCCTGGAATTTTGAGTGCTTTGTGTCCAGAAGGTTCTTTGTCTTCCTTCTGTCAAGAAACCAAGAACTAACTCCCTAATGTGAGCTGAAAATGACAATCTCTGTTAAGAACCATATGCACAACTAGTGAATTCTTCTCTGTGATGTTGATGGACAGGTTAGCGAGAGAAGAGGGAGGAGGAAATGCTTATACTACACAGAATCTAAGCACCCTCTCTTAATTAGAAAGGAAGGAGGGAAGGAAGGAAGGAAGGAAGGAAGGAAGGAAGGAAGGAAGGAAGGAAGGAAGGAAGGAAGGGAAGTTGGTTTTGAGCTCTATGCATACAAGTGGAAAGACCTGACTAAGAATCTTGGGAAATTCCCAGGCCAATTAATTATGGCAGGCTAAGGGACACCGACTTGCTTCCTGCCTTTAGAGGCATAGCTATTGGGACAAGGAAGATCTTCCTAGTTGCTCTGTGCTCTGGTGGCACAGGCAGGTTCTGGATGGTTCTCTGAACCAGGTGTCAGGTGTCTTCATTTAGTCATTTAGTCCCATTAGTTCTTCAGAGTTGCAAATACCTGAAACCTTTTATTAGAAGTAGGAATGATATCCCACTAGGTTTTCAATTTGTTCTAGTGAGGGAGAAATAGTAATTGGAATACCAGCGATCTAAGATAATATTGCAAGACAAAAATACACATTTAATTTCTCCTTTGTGTGTGTGTGTGTGTGTGTGTGTGTGCACGCATGCGTGTGTGTGTGTTTTGCAATCTATGTATTGGGGCCCTTGAATCACAGCTGTTTATTTGATGCTGTATAAACAAATCAGTTTGTCAGTTCCTCTACTGATGGACAGTTGGGTTGCTTATGGTTTTGTTCTTTTTCTGTCTCACCAGCAGTGCCGTAAGAGACATCCTTGATCCATGCCTCCTTGTGCACATACGTATCAGTTTCTCTAAGATAGATACCAAGAGGCTGGCTTGCTGGGTCATAGAGTATTATTAACTCCCCTAGGAATTCTCGAATTGCCCTATTAAGTGAGTGTACTAATTTACAATTCTGCCATCAATGTTTGGGTTTCCATTTTCCTCTGACATTCCCACCGACACTTGGTATTATTAGATTTTTGTCTTCTTGGTTTTTTTTACATGGTAAGTGTGACATTTTGACAATGTCTGTCTGTTTTTAAATTTTCATTTCTTTGATTTACTGTATATTTTCTTGTTGGCCAATTAATCTTCCTTCTCTGTGAATGGCATGGGTCAACTGAGCTTATCATAGTGGTTGTCAGGGCTTCTTTATTTAAGTTGGATACTAATCCTTCAGTTCCATGGATTGCAAACACCTCAGTCTATGGCTTACCTCCCTATTTTTGGTGTCTTTGACAGATAGAAATTTTTACACATTTTAACTAATTAAATTTATCAATCTTTTCCTTGTATTTAGACCCAACATGTGGAATATTCTGCTCATTCTTCTCTTCTTTCCCCCTTTCATATTGCTCTGGGGATAGATTGCCAAAACTCTTATGTCAAATTTAGACTGAAAATGTTCACGTGAACCATTTCAGGGTCAAAATTAGGCTCATAGAACACTGGGGACAAACCATGAGGTCCCTGTGGCACTGCTGAAACTGAATCCAATGTGAAATACCAGAGCAAGGAACAGATGTTTGCTTTAGGAAAACTGATTATGCCATCCTATTTCAGTGTTTACCTCTGCTTGTGGTATTAGCCATGGATGGTGATGTAGCATTATACAAATACCAGTTTACCCTGGGCTTTGTTCTTCTTTTGGAGTGAGTATCCATTTACAGTGTATATTTATTTAACGTCCAAAGCCCAGATGTTCCTTCTCTCCTGTTTTACAACATAGGATCGGTAAGATTTCTGTAATATCCTCCAGGAAATGATGCTAATTGAATCCAGAAGAGAAAAGAAAGAAAAGGTTTTAAGAAAGAGAAGTTTTGTTTACGGAGACACATTATCTCCTGGGTTCAAGTTGTCACATGATTTCTGACTACTTTTGGCCTGTAGGAGTGAATGCATTGATTCTAAATCTTCCAACTGTATTACATAGGCAGTTTAAAACAGCTTCAGTAAGGTGTCTACATAACCAGGAATTCAAAGCAAAACAAAATACAAGAAGGCAATTCACTTTTTGCTGCCCGGGAAGCAATCTCATAGGAATCTGGAAGACTGCTGATGATTGTCTCTCTATGCCTCAGCTTAGCTGGAACTCTTGGGGCTTCAAACTCACCAGCCCTAGCCTTTCAACAATTTTTATTCTCTGAAAATAATTAGAACCAGAACCAGTTTACATCAAAGTGCTCAAGCATCAAGATTGTAAACAGACACTTGTTAATTCCCAGATACAGGATTCCAGATTATTTACTAGCTTGGGAGTGTAAACCTGTGATTGTTTCCATTTTACATATTTTTCTCTAGGCTCTTTGGTCAATTTCCCAAAGCCATTTTTTTTTACTTTTAAACAAAGTCAAGATCCTCAGAAATATGCCTGCCTTATGTTTCCTAACAAAATGTATAATCTAATTGAGAAGGATCCTATTTTTCCCCCATAACACTTATCTAAAATGCAAGTGCAGAAGTTTCTAGATAAGGCAGCAAAGGCCCTTGGGTTAGGGGTCCACCTTTGTTTTACAATTGGCCAAAAACTAGATGTTTAAAGGGAACATAAGATATGCAGTTATCTCTTGTTTTTTTTTTTCCTTGTAAATATCCTTTAAATGAAATGTCCATTTCCCTTTGAATTAAGTGAAAGATCCAAAGCAAACAACAGTGATCATGCGGTTACTCTGTAGGGCATTTTGTGGTTCTTAGAGCCCTTTCATTTCATTATTTACCATCTCGTTTGATCTTTACAACCTCTCTGATAGGATGGGCAGGCAAGGTGTGATTTAATATGTGAGTTTTGAGGTCTAGACCAGGCTGAGCTATTACAGGCCTCAGGAACAGGCAGCTCTCTGCTCAAGTTTATATACGCGGTTGAAAAACTTGTGTGGTCATCTTAGTATGACAGCCTCCCATTTTATTGTACCTGAAAGTGTGACTTGTTCCATCCAAAAGGTGAGTGTAAGAGTAGACTTAAATGCCTGTGAGTTTAAGCCCTTCTCCCTCAGGGGCCTTTCGTCAATAGCTCAAAGTGAGGGTTTGAAAGACCAACAAGCTTGTCACAGATCAGGACAATTTTGAGGCAAGGCTTACAGTCCAGAGTCCCAGGGAAACGTCTGGCTGAAGCTACTCTTTGCGCAGCCATGCCTGAGATCACAGTATTGCTTGGTTTCCCCCAGCCTTCTCCGTCCTACTCTTCTAGCCCTTACACATCTCTCCATGATAAATTCCTTTTTTTAAAAAAATTCTTTTTTTTAAATCTTTACTTATTTTTGAGAGAGATACAGACAGACAGAGTGTGAGCAGGGGAGGAACAGAGAGAGAGGGAGACACAGAACCTGAAGCAGGCTCCAGGCTCTGAGCTGTTCACGCAGAGCCTGATGCGGGGCTTGAACTTACAAACTGTGAGATCATGACCTGAGCCAAAGGCAGATGCTTAACCACCTGAGCCACCCAGGCACTCCTCTCCACGATGAATTTCTAGTAGAGGAATCTGTGTCTCAGGGCCTGCCTTTAGGGAACCCCATCTAAGACACCTAGATGGCTAACACTCATTCTCTAGATCTCAGGTCAAATGTCACTTCTTAGGAATTCCTAACTAAAGTTCTCCTCCTGCCCCAACTGATGAGCATCTCTCCATGATAGCACATCCTAATAAAATTTTTATATGTGCTGGTTAGTCTTTGATCCTAAGACACATAAGGCAGGAGCTACATGTGTTTGATTTAACACTGTGTCCCCAGTGCTTAGTATAGTAGCTCAGGAATAATCAATAAAGATTTATTAAATGGGGGGGGGGGGGAAGAGGACACTTTACGATGGCTATTGGAAAGTAAGGCCTAACTGAATTCTGCCTAATTCATACTTGGAAGGCGAGTAGGCTGCCTTAGAAATGCTTTTAAAGTGCAGACTCACATTAGCCCTTCTTTACCTTCGAGCAGCTCCAGCCGACAGTGCCAGACATCAAAGAAGGGATCTGGGAGTGAACTCATCGACGTGAAAATACCGACGGGCTCATTCTGGGGCAGTTCTGCTAGATGTCAATGTCTGCTAGACATTAACCAGAATATCCAGAATGCTATTAAACTCCATTTTCAGTAGTTTATTTCTTGAGATTATGTAAACATGACCAATTCAAACATGGCCTGGGTCATAAATACTGCAGGGGGCTTTTTCTTTTAAGTAAATGTTTATTGAAGTATAACCTATGTAAAGAGAAGGACAACTCCTGCCTCGCTCAAGGACTTTTCACAAAGGAATATTCCCATGCAAATACCATCTCGATCAAGCAACAAAGCAGGGACCCTGAAGATCCCTTGTTCCCCATTTCAATGAACTGCTTCCTTCCTCCTCCCTGGAGATAAGGGCTATCCCGACTTCAATCACCAGTGACTGTCACCAATGTAACGAGGGCCAAGTTAATTAACACATTCATCACTGCACATAGTTACTTCTTTTTCGGTGAGAATGCTACTCTCAGAAAATTTCAAGTACGCCATACGTGTCATGAACTAGAGTCCCCATGCTGTACATTAGACCCTCAGGACTGACTCATCTTGACTGGATGTTTGTGCCCTTTGACCAATGTCTTCCCAGTTTCCCCACCCCCTAGGGCCTGGCAACCACCAATATATTCTCTGTTTCTGGGAGTCTGACTTTTTTCAGACGCCATGTATGTGGGATACCATGTAGTATTTGTTTTTCTGTCTCCGTCTTATTTCACGTAGCAGAACACCCTCCAGGTTCATCCATGTTGTCACATATGGCAGGATTTCCTTCTTTTATGGCTGGACAATATTCATTGTATATCCATATCACATCTTCTTTATCCATTCATCTGTTGACAGACATGTAGGTTGTTTCCACATCTTGACTACTGTAAACAATCATGCAATGAACATGAACGTGCAGATATCTTTTGGGAATCCTGTTTCCATTTCCTTTGGGTATGTACTCAAAAAGTCAGATTGCTGGCTCATGTGGTAGTTATTTTTAATTTTTTGAGGAACTGTCATACTATTTTCCATAGTGACTGTACCGATTTGCATTCCCATCGACAGTGCACAAGGGGTCCCTTCTCTCCACATCCTTGCCAGCTCGTATCTATTGTCTTTTGAATAATAGCCATTCTAACGATGTGAGGTGATATCTCATTGTGGTTTTGATTTTGCATTTCCCTGATGATTAGTAATGTTGAGCATCTTTTTATATATCCGTTGGTCATTTGTATGTCTTCTTTAGAAAAATGTCTACTCAGATCTTTTGCCTGTTTTTTTTATTGGATTGTTCGTTTTCTTGTTTTTGAGTTGTAGGAGTTCCTTACGTATTCTGGATGTTAAATCCTTTTTGGATATAAGGTTTGCAGATATTTTCGCCTGTTCCATAAGTTGTCTTTTCAATTTGCTGGTAGTTGCCTTTGCTGTGCAGTAACTTTTTGGTTTATGTTGTCCTCCTTGTTTATTTTCGCTTTTGTTGCCTGTGCCTTTCGTGTCCTATCCCAAAGACAACTGCCTAGACCAGTGGCAATGATTAGTTTTGCCTATTTTGAACTATGTGTAAATTGAATCATATAGCTTATATTCCTCCATGCTGATTTCTTTAATTCAATGTTATATTTGTGTGATGCATTCATATTTTTCGATGTAGTGGTAGTTTGTTCATTTTCTCTGTTCTGTGCTATTCCTTTATGTGAATATGTCACGTAAACAAATATACCAGTCAGTACTGATTTGCATTCCTTTAGCAATACGTGAATTCCCAATCTTCACCAGGACTAGGCAATACCACCTTCTCAGCTCATCTTGTGGGTGTGTCGTATTATCTCATTGTGGTTTTATTTTATTATTGTTATTGTTATTATTATTTTTTTTAATTTTTTTTAATTTTTATTTATTTTCGAAGGAGAGAGAGACAGAGTGTGAGCAGGGGAGGGACAGAGAGAGAGGGAGACACAGAATCCGAAACAGGCTCCAGGCTCTGAGCTGTCAGCACAGAGCCCGACGTGGGGCTCAAACTCTCGGACTGTGAGATCATGACCTGAGCTGAAGTCGGACGCTTAACCGACTGAGCCACCCAGGCGCCCCTGTTATTATTTTTACGGAGAGAGAGGGCAAGCAGGGGAGAGGGCAGAGGGGGAGAGAGAATCTTCAGCAGGGTCCATGCTCAGCTTGGACCCTGATATGGGACTTGATCTCACAACCCTGGGATCATGACCTGAACCAAAATCAAGAGTCATTCAACTGGCTGAGCCACCCAGGTAGCCCCTTCACTGTAGTTTTAATTTGCAGTTATCTGATCTCTACTGACGGTGAGCGTCTTTTCATATGTTAATTGGTCAATTTAATATCCTCTTTTGTAAAGTGACTGTTCAAGACTTTTGCCCAAGGCTTTTAAAAATGGTTATGTGCCTCTTTTTTTTTTTTATTATTGTATGAGTCTTTTAAATGTAAACTGCATATAAGTCTTTTGTTGGATATATGTGATGAAAATATCTTCTACTCTCTGCTATTGGGGGCTTTTAAAAAGGGGGCTGGGAGTTCGTTGTGTAGAAATTAGGATCATGAGCCCTCCTTGGCTCTCAAGAAAGTGGACATTTGAAGATAAAGGAAGAGGAACCCAGATCTTGCGCTCTTTAAGTCTATTGCAACTTTCTCGAAGTAGGATTCCAAGAGCAGCTGGGTATGCTTCATATACTTGATATAATTAATCATTGTTTATTTGCCTATTCTCTCACATGCTACAAGAGTGTCATTAGCCATTGATATTCCAGCAGAGTATATCACACATAATAATGTAGTACTGTATAATTAGGTTAATGGATACTTGAATAACTACTGTGGTCGTGCACTACGCTGAAGGCACAAAACTGGTATGTCAGCATGCCTTCACCTGGTGAGATTTTAGAGCCCTGTTGGGATACTTTTGTATCTGTTATCTTGTTTGATCGCATGAAGGTAGGGTGATGACCAGACTGGTGATATAGAAAAATATATTCTCCTGCTCCTCAAACCTTTGTTTTCAGTTAGTCATTGCCCTAATTCTACAAGATCTTTATTTCCAGGAAATGCCTTGGTCTCATTGTGAGAGCCTGACTCATTCATAACTGATGAAATTCTCTTTCTCAAAATGACTAATTTAAATAAAACATGCACAAATGACTTAGCTATATTTTTAGGAAACTACAAGGGAAAAAAGTCCAGAAAATAGGGATACTTTGTTCCCTGCCATCCACCCATACTGCTTAAATAATAGATATTAGTCAACTGAAATCATACAGAATTTATGAAGGGCAAATCTGACAAGGTGCTCTATTATCCTAAACATCGGAGAGCCGTAAAAGGGTATACGATGTAGTTCCTACCTCGAAGAGCTTTGAACACATTGGTGGTGATGGCGGTGTGCGTCTGTGTGTGGAAGAAAAGTTCAAGAAGGTGACAACGCCAACAATGACAACACGAACAAGGCCCCCGCCAAGTGAGAGGAAGCAGAGTCGCAGGAAGCATTACTTTGGATTTATTATAATGAAGAGGAATGGTTGTATTCATTAGGATAATGGAGCCTGCGACTACCACGCTAGTCCCAAAAGGTGTAATCCCTCAAACGCAGCGAAAGGTTCTCAGTCATCAAAAGTTAAAGACAGGTGTTCCTGACTGGTGGTTGATTCCGCTCCACATGGCAAGTTAGAGACCTAGGTCCTTTCGTATTGTGGGCCCACCGTGTTCAACGTATAGCTTCCAGGTTTGCTAGGCTTGTCCCCATGAAGCTGGCAGAAGGAGAAAGAACATGGAAGATGGGACGTTTGAATAGCCCGATGTGAACGTCACTTCCACTCAAGTTCCATTGGCTGGAACTTCACCATGTGGCCCACAGCTCACTGCGAGGCGGGGGGTCGGGAAGTGTAATCCCGCTGTGTGTCCGGGAGAAGAGATGGGTTTGTTGGTCACCTAGCAGCGTCTGCCACAGGCTTCATGGTGGCAGGGCAATTAAGATCGGTCTTGAAGTGACGTGCAGTATTTTGACAGAGATTCGAAAGCATTAATCCGGGTAAAACGCAAAGCATGAAAAAGGACGCAGGAGTAGTTGACAACAGCAAAAATGAGAGCGCACCCTCGGAAAATGAGAAATGGTCCGGTTATGAGGAGCTTGGCGTGGGCTGCGTGAGAGAAACCGATGGAACGATAGGTGGGGGCTGTTTCCAACCTGAAGCCGCATTTTTAGAGGTTTGCAACTCATCCCCAGAAGCTTACACCCACCAGGGGGCTTCTGGTTTGGTTTTATTTGTTTTGTTTTGTTTTGTTTTGTTTAACTACCAGAACTCAACTCCCACTTGCAGGACAGTTGGGGTTGAGATTGATTTTCTTGCTTTTGCTTCCTACTCTGGCCTTTCCTAGAAAGTGAGTTCTTCTGTTTGTCTCCACCACGTGGTGGCAGCGGCCAAGAGGGGGTGAAGACCCTCAGTGTGAGCGGCTTCATTCTGAGCTGTCAGAAATCTCCAGGGGGTTCTCCTGTGGAAACACCAGTCTAGAGCATGGTATTTGCTGAATGCTGTGTTTGGGATGGATCCCAAGTTCAGTAGAGGGAGGAGGGCGGTGGGGGGTGGGGGCAGGGAATTCCTTTCTTACTCTAGGACGCCATCAGCTCATGCTCAGGATCCCGGGATTGAATTACCCACATTGTTATCTTAGCTTGCATAGCTGCGTCTGGGGCTCCTCTTTATAGAAATATCCGGTCCTCTAAAACTCCAGCCTCAGCCCTCAGCCTTCTGACCTTCTGACAGTGATTAATTGGGAAGGGTGGGAGCTAGGGAAATCCTTTCCCCTCCCTTTAGATCTGCCAACTTGGCTTTGAACCTGCAAGAGTGTCTGAGCCAGGAAATGTATGTCCACCCTTTTCTTACCCTTATGTCTGTTCCATGCTGCACATTCTATTTGGCAATCATATACAGTCATATTTGCTAAATGAATTTTGACCTAGGCTTTACTCTGTGCTGACACTGGGAAGCTTCTGTGTGACTTATTCTACCTCCTTCCTTCAGCTTCTGACTATGAAATTAATGGCTGTGAAAATTTACCTTTGATCTACAGTTTGGGGAGGATTTCTTTCATTGTTCCTACCAGGATATAAGTGTCATTTGTGTATCTTTCTTAGGCCACTAAAAAAAAAAATACACAACAGAACCTTTGATATAACCCTGGAACATCTAAAAAGTGCTTCTTTTCAAAGCAAACTTGAAAGAGATTTAGCACAAAATTTTTCAAGATCTTGAACACATGAACTATATTTGGTATCATGGAAAGGAAGGTGTTTGCTTTCCTGTGGCAAGGGTTTCTAGATATTCTGTTTTCTCCAGCTGGCCACAAAGTAAAACCTAAAGAAAACAAAAAAACCTAATGAAATCATGATTGCATTGTGTCCTCTGTCCTTTATGCACGTTTCTTCCTCTTCTTCACCAAGACTCCCGTCCTGGTTCCCGTTCCTGGCCACCTTCTGTGCTTATACCCTTTGAAAAACTAGATCTTGTTAGCGGCAGGCATTTGGTGTTTTTTTGCTTTTTGTTGCTTGCTTGTGGGAAAGATGAAATTCGTTAGGTCATTGGTACAGAACCGGATCATTCCCCAGCATACTCTCTGAGATCTGTATGTCTCTTAAAACATTTGGGGTGACAACATGGTATCGTGGACTGGAACATGAGCAGAAATTAAGCAGAATGTGGGTCCAAATTCTAGCTCTGCCTCTTACCTCTGTGGAATCTTAAACAAAACACGTGACCTCTCTACTCTGCTGAGCCTGAATTGTGACAGCATTGATTAGTTTTAGCTGTCCTTGAAGTGGATATAAATGGGACGCTACAGTGTGTATTTTCTTCTTCCCCGTTTCTTTTACGTGATAGAATGTGTGTGAGATTCATCGTGGGGTTGCATGTAGCGGTGGTATGCTCAGCGAAATTTAAGGGAGCTCCTTCTATATCACAGAGCCTCTGTCCGTTCTACTCAGTGGACATCCGGGTGGTTTCGGTTCTTCTGAATCGTGATTCTGTGATCATTTTGTGTAAAATCTTGCGTTCGTATTCTGTTGTGCACTGTCCTACACTGGGCTCCCCAGGAAGCAGCTCGGAGAGAGATTTGCTTGTGGGAAGTTTATTCCTTTCTGCCCATCCAGATCAAACGTGTCTTCGAAACCAGCACCTGCCGGGGGGAGTGAGGAAGGGGATTGGACAGAAAGAGAGAGGTTGGACTGTGGTGCAGTCACGACAAAGACCTCAGCCAACCTACGCGGATCTCTGGAGCTGAAATGGCCCTACAGAGTTAGGCCAAATAGGGGCAAGGAGGCTAGACCTTTAAATATCCCACATTGACCAGTCATTGGATGTGGACTGACCCAGGAAAGGGAGCATGATATTTTTAAAGTTTGTTTATTTATTTTGAGGGAGACAGAGACGGTGCGAGCAGGGGAGGGTCAGAGGGAGAGGGAGAGAGAGAATCCCAAGCAGGCTCCATGCTGCCAGCTGCAGAGCCTGAGGCGGGGCTTGAACCCGCAAATCGTGAGAGCATGACCTAAGCTGAAACCAAGAGTCAGACGCTTAACCGACTGAGCCACCCCAAAGTGGTGCCCCACTTTGGTGCCCCAAAGGGAGCAAGATTTTGAGTGAGACATCTCTCTTTAACAGAGAGTAGGAGACATATCTGTGAGCTGTTAGCTATCAACATTTCTAACAGCTGGTAGAGTAAGTCTTTCGATCCTAAAAGTCCTACAGTGTGTGTGCGTGTGTGTGTGTGTGTGTGTGTGTGTGTGTGTGTGTGTCTGTAGATAGTGTCCAATAATATTCCAAAGTGTTTGTAACCAACCTCCCTCTTAATTTAGATTCTGAACTCCCCAAGTGGGATCTTACCATAAAGACAAAGGAACATTTATAGAAGGGAAACATAAATGAGAATATTCTGTACGTTAACTTAATATTTTCTGTGTTATGGGGAAAGCAAAACTGAGAAACATCGGAGTAGGCTATTTGTCGTTTTCTACCTTAGGGCTTAACATCCTGAAAAATGTCAACACTGACCAGAATGTTCCGAAGTCTAGTCACGGAGTTAATAAATTCTAAAGACTTCCTTCTGTGCTGAGAAAAGAAAGGAAAAGAGATATGAATTGACTGTTGCCTTGAATTTAATTTTTCAGAGTGGCCAAATCGATGAAGGTTCCTGTGTATGAGACCCCAGCTGGATGGAGATTCTTCTCAAATCTGATGGACTCAGGACGGTGCTCTCTGTGTGGAGAAGAGAGCTTTGGCACTGGTAGGTTTTTGCTGACGTAATGTTACCAGAGAGGGTGGCTATACCCTCTGTGACCCCAGTTTGGAGACCTGTGAGCCCACTGTGAATCAAATGCTAGAGGAAGAGATAATTAGAGGGAAAAAAATCAGAGAAACCTGGGGGGATATGTGCTATGATACCCTCGTCTCTTCTGTCCATTTTTTTTTTTTTTTTGGTTTTTATTTGGGTCATATGTAACTCTACTTTTAATTTTTTGAGGAACCTCCATTTTGTTTCCCATGGTGGCCGTACCAGTTTCTATTCCCGCCAACAACACATGAGGGTTCCCCTTTTACCGCATCCTCACCAACGCCTGTTGTTTCTTGTGTGGTTGATTTTAGCCATTATGACAAGTATCAGGTGACATCTCATTGTGGTTTTGATTTACATTTCCCTGATGATTAGTGATGTTGAACATCTTTTCATATGTCTGTTGACCATCTGTGTGTCTTCTTTGGAAAAATCTCCCTTCAGGTCCTCTGCCCATATTTTAATCAGATTGTTTGGGGTTTTTTTTTTTTTTGGTGTTGAGCTTCATAAGTTCTTTATATATTTTGGATACTTAACCCTTATCAGATATATTATTTGCAAATATCTTCTTCCATTCAGTAGGTTGCCTTTTTGTTTTGTTGATAGTTTCCTTTGCTGTGCAGAAACTTTTATTCTGATGTAGTCTCAATAGTTTATTTTTGCTTTTGTTTCCCTTGCCTTAGGAGACATATCTAGAAAAATGTTGCTATGGCCCATGTCAGAGAAACTGTCTGTTTTCTAGGATTTTTTATGGTTTCATGTCTCACACTTAGGTCTTTAATCCATTTGGAGTTTATTTTTGTGTATGATGTATATTTACCCCAAGGAAACAAAAACCCTAATTTGGAAAGATATATGCACCTCTATTTTCATTGCGGCAGTATTTACAATAGCCAAGATATGGAAGCAACCCAAGTGTCCATTGACAGATGAATGGATAAGGAAGATGTGGTATAGTGGTGTGTGTGTGTGTGTGTGTGTGTGTGTATACATACATACATACATACAGTGGAATATTACTTAGCCATAAGAAGAATGTGACCTTGCCTTTTATAACAACATGGATGGACCCAGAGGGCACTGAGTGAAATTGGTCCATCAGAGAAAAGCAAGTACTGTATGATTTCACTCCAGTGTAGAATTTGAGAAACAAAACAAATGAATAAAGGAACAAAGATACAAGCCAGAAAACCCTCTAGACTCCTTTTTAAAAAAATTTCTTTATTCTTGAGAGAGAGAGAGAGAGAGCAAGTGGGGGAGGGACAGAGAGAGAGAGGGAGACAGGACTCAGGACCTCTGCTTGGTACTGATGTAAGATTCTGGGCCCAGAAAGGTTTCCTACCCTTTCTCCAAAGGGAGAAGGTTTTTGCTTCAAACCCTATTCTTGTAGCAATGGATTTTTGCATGGGCTTTCAGGATGAGAAAGTTTGCAACTTGTGCCTCCGAAAGTTTAAGCCTTTTGTTTCCTGTGAAGGAAAGTTTTGGGGAACTCAAAGGGCTTCATGCTTATGTCTCAGAAGCTGCTCCTTACCTGCATGCCTGCACCACCATATCTCCCTCTCTCTCTGTTTCCAGTCTTTTCTGTGATCACCCAGTGACTTAGAAGTGTGTCCCTTGTTTCTGGGGATTCCAAGCAATTTTAAACTAACATGACTAACATGACTATACTTGGCCTTTAAGAATTTTTGAGCCTCTTATGTGACTTCTTAGTTTTTACTTATATGGAAGCATCCTCTTTTTCCTGTGCTCTCCTAGAGGGGTGACAGTTTTGTGTCTTGTTTCTCCTTGAAAGGGGTTGTCAGTTTTTGGAATTCACTTTATTTGCCTCGTGACCTCAGGTTTCTGATGGGTTCAAGAAAAGTTATGATTTGGTAGGTTTCTGGCCTTTTCTTATTACTGGGATAGGAGTAACATTCTCTTGGAGATTTCTACATCCTAAACAGAAATGCAGAAGTGGAATTCCAAAAGTAATTTTTAAATCATTTCTCTCCTATTCTCACCCCTTCCTTAATAGTTTTTTCCAGTTGGGATCCAAAGATCTTTAATTTTAATTTTTTAAAATGTTTTATTTATTTTTGAGACAGGGAGAGACAGAGCATGAACAGGGGAGGGTCAGAGAGAGGGAGACACAGAATCTGAAACAGGCTCCAGGCTCCGAGCTGGCAGCACAGAGCCCGACGTGGGGCTCGAACTCACGGACCGTGAGATCATGACCTGAGCCGAAGTCGGCTGCTTAACCGACTGAGCCACCCAGGCACCCCGGGATCCAAAGATCTTAATATTATAACTTATTGATATCTCTTAAGTATCTTTTATCTTTTATTTTTTTATGCTTATTTATTTTGAGAGAGAGATTGAGTGAGCAAGGGAGAGGAAGAGGGGGAGAGAACCCCAGGTAGGCTCCACGCTGTCAGTGCAGAGCCTAATGTGGGACTCGAACCCACACACTGAGATCATGACCTAAGCTAAAACCAAGAGTTGGGTGCTCAATCACTGAGCCACCCAGGTGTCCCCTCTCTTAAGTATCTTTTAATCTGCATATCGTCCTTTCACGTGTTCTCTAATTTATTAATTGAAGAAACTGGGCCATATGTCCTACAGAGCTTTTAACAGCTTTGATTTTAATGTGGATATCCTCGTTTTTCTTTCCAATTTCTTTGGTGCATATTCATATAAGGAGAAGCTCTTGATTAATATGCCTTGTCTCTGAGGTGAAACCACCTTAGGACATTCTATTATTAATAGATATTTTCTTTTCTAGCATTTTCTTTTCTAAAAACTCTACAATCTCTTGTGACTTTTTTAAAGGTATACAGTCATATAATCTATGACTGAAAGATTTTTTATATTTCGTTTTTTAATAGTTATACCTCTTATGTCATATTCTTATTGCATTAGGTATAATCTTCAAAATTGTATTTTAAAATAATGGTGATAACTCATGACTTTAATGGAAACGGATTGACTATTTTACTGTCTGTTGTGGTGATTGCTTTTTGATGGGGGTAAAATCTTTATCAGGTTTATGTAGATAATTTTTCCCATTCTCATTTTAGTTAGAACCTTATTCGAAACAGCTGTTGGATTTATCAGGTGCCCTTTCAGGACCTAGTGATACACTAATACTTCCTTTTCTATTTTATTATGAACGTTATGAAATATCATGATCGAGGTGCTGATGTCAAACCATCCTTGAATTCCTGAGACTGAAGTCCTGTTTGGTCATGCTTAAACAGATTGCTGTAAAACCACGTTAACTGGTCATAATGACAGCACTTCAGGCTATGTTGGGGTTCTGAAGAAATTTCATCCTGGGCAGTTTTCTTCTCTGGTTAGACCCAGAACTAGAAGGTATTTAGAATACAAGTGCTTAAGATCACACCTTAAGAAACTCAGGTCTTTGGTTACATAATTAGAAAGATGCACAGATGATATTCTACAGTGCACAAACTTTAAGTGTCCATGATGGAGGAATAGCAAAAATGCTGTGGTAGATGTGCAAATGCTTTGGGACTGGAGGTTCAAAGGAGACTCCAGGAAAGATCTGGAAGCTGGGCTAGTTCTTAAAGAATGGGAAGGATTTGTACACACAGAGATGAAAGGACCGGGCCTTGCCAGATGGAGGGATCGATGCCAAGAAAGAAAAACGAGGTTGGAGAGCAGGGGATATGTGTTACCAGTAGCCAGTTGTTTGGTTTGTCCGAAGACATGTTTTCCAAATACGAATCAAGACTCATTTGGGGTCATGAGATTAGTGAAATGTCATGAGCAGCTTGTGAAAAGCAACGGAGTAGGCTAGAAACCTGTTGGAATGCATCGTGTTTAGTAAAGGTAAACGTTTATTCTGAGAAGTGTGTATATATAAAAGTGCCCACAAGTATCTATGTGTATACTTGGTCTCCTTGTAACGTGTGCTTATTGTGGGTCGTGGCCAAAAATTTCTGGAAAAGACGGGCCTGTAGCGGAGGTCAGCAAACATTTCTATAAAGGGGTTGGAGAGTAAACACTGAGGATTTTGCAGACTACTGCCTCTTTCGCGGTTCCTCAGCACTACCTCTGTAGCACAGACGTGGCCATAGACAATACATAAATGGACAAGGAGGGCTGTGCTTCGGTAAAAACTTACGTAGAAAAATAGGCAAATCTCTGATGTGTAGGATGGGTTAGAGGAGGGATTATCAAGAAGCAGTACCAGGAGGAGAGGTGAGGAGGGGTCAGTTTGTGAAGCCCTTCACCTGCCTAGCTGAGACGATGGGGCATGATTCGACCGGAACTGGGAAACCGTGTTCTGCACTGAAGGGACTTCTGCTCGCAGACACCTTTCAGAGCCCGACGCGGGGCTCGAACCCACGAACCGGGAGATCATGACCTGAGCCAAAACCAAGAGTCAGATGCTTAACCCACTGAGCCACCCACGTGCCCCTACTTGCAGGCACCTCTCAGCAAACTTTGCTCTCGGACAGTTACGCAGATTGCAACTCGTAGGCTGGCCGAGAAGGGGATTTTAAAAGTCTCTCGCAGTCGGGCTTAGTTACCAGTTTTTCCTTTTAAGGAGCATGAGGCATTGCCGCCTCCGCCATTCTTCAGGTTCGGGTGACTTTAGCCTCATTAGCCTGATTTGACAGATAGAGCTCCTGAGCCCCAGAAGTAGTGAAGTGACTCACGCGGGGCCCCCTGGCTTGGAAAATGTCCCTGCTTGAATTACATGACCGTTGACCCGAAAGACTGGTTTCCTGCCCTACACTGTGCCATTTTCCACTGTGTCGATCAGTCTTTCTGGTGAAAGCATTGACGAATTTTATTTTTCAAGCACTCAGCAGTAAAGGACTATTAGGTGGCCTCAGTAGCTGGACCACTCAGTCTTGCAAGGAGAAAATAGCTTCATTCTGCTCTTATTCTGGGCTTTATTAATGCCAGTTTTTGAGAAGCACTGAGCTGGTGTGTCAGAATCACCTGGGAAACTTGCTAAAAATGCGTATTTTCTATCCTACCCTTACTTGGAATATCAGGAAGGGCGGGGCCTGAGAATCTGCATTTTAAATGAGTATAGTTGTGTGGTTTTTTTACAGTTTGTTTATTTTTGACAGAGAGAGTGTGTGTGTGTCTGCATGAGCACATGTGTGTGTGCACAGGTGTGGGGGAGGGGCAGAGAGAGAGAGACAGAAAGAGAATCCTAAGCAGGCTCTGCACTGTCGCTGCAGAGCCCTATACAGGGCTTGAACTCATGAACCATGAGATCGTGACCCGAGCCGAAATCAGGAGTCAAACACTCAACTGACTTAGCCACCCAGGCGCCCCTGTGATTTTGATGTGCAGTCAAGAGTAGAAACCATGGCTCTAATGAAAACCAGCATTTTTGTTTTCTTCAGGAATGATAGAAGGAGTATCCTTGATGTGCCACGGGGTGTGGTCCAGGAAGTCTAGAGGCCCCAAAATGTGAGGCTGATGAGTATATTCAAGACCCTTACCTGTCAGTCACAAACAAGCCGCATGGCCTCTCTGACCCTCAGGTCCAGTCTGTAAAAGTCAGCTGATCACGGGAGTTCCCTACCTTCCTTGAGACGTGATTTTCAGAAACAAGTGAGCTAACTAAGGGAGGAGAGAGTGACAGATGGAAAGTTTTAGACCTGAGACTGCAGAGGTGCTTCTAAAAGTATCCAAGCTTTCTGGAGTGGAGGCCTTTTTCTGTGTCCCCAGGGCATGGATCTGTGCACCAACTAGGAATGCATATTTCAGTGCCAAGAGAACTTGAAAATATGGATCTGACTCAGGCGCAAGAATGTGAAGCTTTTTTTTCCAAGATGAGCAAGATGTATTCTGAGTGGAAGTTTCCCTTGCCAGCTTCTTGAGCTCCTAGAACTTTCCAAAGTGACAAGCTGGTCATAGGATCGGAGTTCAAGCTTCTCTCCTATGGAAAGGTCCAGATCCTGGACAATAAGAAACCTGTATTTATGACTCTGTCAGAGAACCAAAGTCACTTAAGAAGCCAGACCATCTTTTGTGCTAGGACTGGTATTCACCTACTTCCTGGGGAGAGCCTTGGAAAACTACTCTATAGAGAGAAGGGGTGCTTTATAAATTCTCAGATATAAAGAGGAGAAAACTATTGATCTAGATGGCATTCTGGCTACTTTTTTAAAGTTCTGAATTTGAAGGACTCTTGACTTGTTCTCATACACAAAAGGGGACAAATGAAACAAAACTAAGGTCAATAAAACCAAAATTTTGGAAGATTTTTTTTTTGGCATTTGTTGATGAGGTTCTACTGGTTTCCATCATTGACATCAACTTTCTAAGAAGTGATACCATTTTGAGAATGTATGAATTGTTACAGCCCGAAGCATTTTCCCTTACGGGCAACACAGAAGAATCACTATGTTCACGAAAGCCTGGGTGAGCGCCAAGCTTGAACACCATCTTGAAAATTACTGTTACTTTTATTATATATTTTTAAAAAGCTAATGTCAGCAGTCATACAAATTTGTCAAATCAAGCAATACAACAATGTTTATTATTGCCAAGGAAGCGCTCTCTGTGGAGTTTCGCACAATAATAATAATCTCTTTGAATGAGCACTGAGTATATACTAGGGCATTGCTATGCCTTTTGTGTGCGTCCGTTCTCGAAGGTTCGGAATTGAATCCAGGTCTCCTGACACCAATATGACTTGTCCATCATTGTCACACCAGCTTCTTCCACTTGAACTTTGGAGTACAGCCTGGTGCTCTTGAAGTTGGCTATTTTTACATCTGCTCAGCCTCTTGCAAAAAAAAGGGAGAGACCCAGAGTATGTGTGTATTCCACATCACAAGAAATTTCGAATTTTTGAGATGGGTTCAATCCCTCTGCATGCCCTGCAGGAATTCTAAATGCCCCGAGGACAGGGGCCATGACTATTTTGTTCAACTCTATTTCTTTGATATCTGGCAGGCCTTGAGTGTTTGCAGGTTAGATGGAAGGATAGAAAGAGGGATGGAATAATGGAAGGAAGTTAAGGTAGGAAGAAGAAATAAAGGGTAGAAGGAAGCCTGGAAAGATGGATGGAAAGTGGATGAATTGAAAGAAAGAAAGAAATAAGGAGGAAACAAAGAATTTCCATTTTGATATTTCTTCTTTGCATTGTTAGTACTTAACATTTTTGGCATTTTTGAGTGGATATATTTCTGGAGATCTGGGCATTTCTATCCCAAGATTTGGGAGGGTTCATAAAAACAAATGTAGACCAGTTGAAAGGGAGTGGGGGAGGGGTTTTATGAAGTACAGTAAAATCAGAGTTACGTAACATTTAAAAATAAAGTTTTGGTAACTTCAGTCATCGTGTAATGGTTAGCGCAAATTATTAGCTAACAAAGGGCAGAATTCTAGGAAGACTCCTTCCCCAAACCTGTGTTAATGAATGGATTTAAAAATTTAAATAGTATTAAGTATTTGTAATTTGCTTGCTTTACTTACTTATTTCCTGTGTGTGTGTGTGTGTGTGTGTGTGTGTGTGTGTGGTTGTTGACAGTAAATAGCTGCAAATAGCCACATGTTCAACAGTGGGCTATGTTCTAGCTTTAGTGAGCTTTTGTAAGTGTTAAATTCTTATAGCCTTCAACCTAGACATTCTCTGCTCTATTGTCTTATGGTTTATAGTATTGACTTCTTTTCCAGTTGCTTTATGAAAGGAAATGTTCTTTCCCCTAATAGTGGTATAGTTTATAACACCTTCTGGGCCATGCCTTTCGTTTTGTTTATATTTCACACAAGACCTATGTACATCCCAACTCGAGACTGGGTTCACAGTATTGCTGTTGAGCAAATATTGAATAGGTTCAACTGTCTCTTATTAGACAACGATGTTACTTAACATTGTACACTTTCCAAAAGGTAAAATAAGGGCAAATTTTAGAACATTCTCTATCTAGATGACCACAAACTGTACAATGGGCTGTTTCCACTTCGGTTCAATCTCTAGGACAGAAAAAGAGGCCCTGTAGACATATGAATTTCAGATTATTGAGGTTCTGCCACATTTCTTTCTCCTATTCGTGGCCAGTTGTGTCAATTTGGCTGGGTAATAGATGTGATGTCAGAAGGCTGTGGTGACGGCATTATCAATGCTGGGAGAGCAGTTTCTCCTCTGGACTAATTGGGACAGGCTGTGTGCACATGCGCAACTCAATCTAGGCCAGACCACAGTGCAGAGGGGCTCTGATTGACATCCCCGAGGGCCTCCTCATAAAGTCTGAAAACTGAAACTCCCTTCTTGCCCATCCACAAACTGTCTACCCCTGTGCTGAGAAACAGATCTCCACCTGGAAGGGGAAGAATGTCTCTATCACATAAAATCCTTTTCTTGGGATCTCCCCAGTTCCAGTTGCATTGACCTTTCAATTCATCTTCTAAGCTGATGAAAAGTAGCAAGAGAGGGTGTGGGATGCCTACGTGTGACGCAGAAGCAAAGGGGTGGACCTCGGAGGCTGTGTCCACACTTCCCGGTGCATTCTGGGACTGAGAAATCACTGTCCCCAGCCACAGATCGAAGGAGTCTAGATAGACCATGGGTTTCTTTTCATAGTGACTACTAAGAGACTTCTAATGAGGGGGCCCATCCCTTGGTATTTAAGATGCTGTTCCTAAAATTGTTCTTGGAGGCTTCCGCATCTGCTCTCTAGCAGTTGCTAGGTGGCTCCACTGAGAACAAAGTATAGTGACTATGGTGGTTATGCCCTGTGGTTGCAGACTTTAAACCCTCCGGAGAAATTTCTGGTTCAGCTTGTGACCTGTCAAAGAGTAGTTCCCGGGGAGTTGTGTTGTTTTCATGAGCACTGGTGACAAAGAAAGAGGGTGGGATGTATGAGTTAGCAGATCCCGCTGTGCCTTACCTTCCTGTGCTTCTGTGCTCACGTGAGGGAATTGTGTCAGCTGACCAGCCACCATATTGTTAATGCTTTCGCCTCCTCTGGGATGGATGGCTTGACTGCCTCGGGGCACATGTTAATGAAATAGTGCTTGCTAATACCTATTATTTCTTGAGCACCTCCTAAGTGACAGATGCCATGCTTAGGGCCTCCTATACATTATTTCACTGAGATTTCTCAACAATGAAGTGGAGACCATACAGTAATTGAGGTTTAGGGAAGAAGATCAAGCCAAAAGCCAATGGCCAAGATAACACTGACAGAGTCAGCATTCAAACCCAAACTCACTGGCTCCATAGGACCCCGCTGTCCCTGTTTAAGGAAATGCAGAGGGGTCATTTACTCCCAGGTGGTTATTCTTTTAGATGGGGATGGCATGAATGTCAGGGGACTTGGGAGAATGGTGTCATGGGAACAGCACAGCACCACGAATTAACAGACCTGGCTTCAGTCTCGACTCCCCCTCTGTGTGGTGAAACTGCCTTACACAGATGGCTTAGCTTCTCTGGGCCTCAGTTTTTCAATGGGATGATCTGTGACATTTTTTTCCACTGTAGCACTCCGGCTGCTTCTAGCTCGCTAGCTCCTTTTAGTGAGGAGTGAATCCAATGAATTAGAGCAAGCTACATACTAGGGTCTCACTCGGTCATTCATTTATTCATTCAATGAATATGTACTTCATACCTTCTATGAGCCAGGGCTCAGAGAGTGATGCGTAATTTCAGACACAGTCCCTACCCTCAAGGAGCCTACTGGGTATTGCCATGATCAGGATATTAGTCAAATGCCCTGCAGTATATTTGTATCAAACACTGTCGTTGTTGTCTCGTCGTCATCATCATCATTGTCATCATCAAATATATTGCTCTATAACATTATTGGTTGGGATCTGTGTTGGCCACAGCTCATTCTACATCTGCCAGTTACTGCCATCCCACCTGTCTGAGCTGACAGCTGGCTCTTGTATACTGCGGATATATATCCTGACCCGCTTATACACGGAATAGTTGTGCTGTTCTCCAATTGGTGGAAATTTTAGAGCATTTGCTTTTAAAAAGCATCCATTTTTAATCATGGAAAAGTGATGATTTCTCCATGAGCCTCGCTTTTTGGCAAGATGTGAAAAGCTGAATGTAAGTGGTTTGAAACATGGCGGGGGGGGACAAACAACACCAGCCCCCCAAAACCAACCTGTCCCAGCTCTATGGCATGTTTTCAAATCTCCCATTCACCTGCAAAGGGTGTCTCCCCGTTTTTCCTCATAACACCCTCTTTAGAAAAGACAAACCCTTGTCTTTGGTGGATAAAAAGAGGATGGGAAGAATTTCACTGCAAATGAGTGAAAACTGCACCCATAAAAGGGAAATTGGCAACTTTCCCTGACTCTCTAGTGTGAGCAGGAAGAGGTGCGTGTTTGTGTCCCTTATCTTCAGAGGGTCTGCCTCTGCCTCAGCCGTGTGGGGCATTTCCCCTGCTGTGTTGCAGCCCCCAAGGACCACCGTCGTTCCTGGGCTTCCTGGTGGTGGTGAAACCCATCAGCGGGAGAGCCAAACTGCCCAGGTCCGAGTCTTGTTTTCACCCCTTAGTTACCATGTGACCTCGTACAAATGGCCTACCCGTCATCTCTTATTTGTAAAAAGAGCAACTCAGTCGTGGAAATGAGCTCATCGATGTGTGAAGGAAGGTACTGAGTATGGTGCTTAGAGCTCTGCTGTTCTCTTCTAAGAATGGAATGGAATCCGCTTTGTAATCCTCCTTCAAAAGCCAGTGCACATACCTCCCGTCGTCGTTTCTGGTTCCACGAACTGCGTGTGCTATGGCAGGTGCTGAACCTGCACCAATCCCCAAAACCACCAGGGACCCCTTTGAGCAAGTGGCCTTTCTTATCAGGTGACCAACCATCCCGGTGCGCCTGGGACTCAGAGGTTTTTGGGGGATGTGGGACATTTACTCCTGTAATCAGTAGAGTCCCAGGCAAATGGGGATGCGTTGGTGACCCCGAAGTTGGCAAAACCCTCATAAGTTTTTCAGACAAAAAGGGCAGAGAGGAGGCATAATACTGAAGCCGAGTCCAGCAAAAGCCACCTGCTTGAGCAAGGCCAGTGGCATCCCCTGAACTATAGACCGGTGGCCTCTTTCTTCGTCACCATAGTTGAACAAAAAGAGGGAGAGGCTTAATACACTACCCCTAAGCAATATGTCCCTCATAAAGAACTATTCTGACCACTCTTCTTCTAGAGCAGAGGCTCTCAACCCTGGCTGCCCGTGAGAATCACCTGAGGAACTTGAAAAAAAATCCTGATGCCTGGATCCCATTGCTAGAAATGCTGATTTTAACGGCCCGGAATGAGGCCTGAGCACTGCTCTTTTCCAGAAGTTCTTTAGGTGATTCCGATGTGCAGCCGGGATACAGAGTCACTAACCCCTGTTCCAGCTTGGGGCCTGTAACAGGTGCAAAATGATTTATATTTTCCTAATTGACAAATTCAGACTTTCCTGATGTGAGTCTCAGCTGAAATGACTTGATCTCTTGGCAACATGTGTGATGTTTTATTGAGTTGATTTGCCCGGGCTGGGATTTCCATTTGAAAAAAATTCCTTTGAGATGATTGAGTACTCTCTTTGTTTTCCCCTTTCCTCTTGTGAGGCCACTATACTTACCCGTGTACTGCCTGGCTTAAAGTAATTACAGTTTTAAAGCTGAGAAAATGCAAAGTTGAATTTGGGTGGCGGGGGGATAGGGAGATTTCTGATGAGAAAAAAACAAACAAACATCTTTTTTTGTACCAGCTTTTGCTGGAGGCCTGGTGGGAAGGAGCTGAGCACCCTCCTTCTGGTATCCAGGTGGGGATGGCTGCTTCTCTGGGCTTTGGGCTGGGCTGGCCTGGATGGATGAAGGCTAGGCGAGTGGTACCTAGGGCTTTGGGAATATGGCTAAAAGCTCCTGGTAAGGTCCTCAACCAGGTGGCCAGGATTCTAGAGGAAGCAGGTTTCAAAAATTGTACTGTTATTATTCAGTGCTAAAAAGAAATGAGCTGTCAAGCTATGAACATTCTTGGAGGAACCTTAAATGCATATTTTTAAAATGTTTATTTATTTTTGAGAGAGAGAAAGAGAGAAAGCAAGTGGTGGGGGGCGGGGAGGGCAGAGAGAGAGAGGGAGACGCAGAATCCGAAGCAGGCTCCAGGCTCTGAGCTGTCAGCACAGAGCCCGATGTGGGGCTTGAACTTACTAACCGTGAGATGATGACCTGAGCCAAAGTCAGACACTCAACTGACTGAGCCACGTGGGCACCCCCATTAAATGCATATTATTAAGTGCAAGAAGCCAGACTCCAGAGGCTCCATTCTGTGTGAGCCCAACTGTGTGATAATCTGGAAAATGCAAAACTCTGAAGACGGCAGAGAGATTAGTAGTTTGCCATGTTTTTCAGAATCATTGAATGTTCTCCAAGAGCGAACCGTAGCATTAACTATGGACTTCAGGTGATAGTAACGCATGAGTGTATGTTCAACAGTTATAACAAATGTCCCACCGGAATGGGATTGGTGATAGTGGGGAATGTTGTGTTTGTGTGGGAACTCCCTGTACTTTTCATTCCCTTTTGCTGTGAGGTTGAAGGTAGGCTCAAAACTAAGCTTCTGCAGCTTCCCCCAAGGCCAAGGTGGACAGTTCAGCTTCACACCCCCTTGCCCGTCCCTACTTTCTGGTAGTTACTAAAACCTTACAGGACACTCCTGATTCGAGTCCTGTGAGACCCCCATGGAAGATGGTCGTAGTCAGTCTCTGTGTTCTAAAAAGCTATTACTCGGGGTGCGTGGGTGGCTCAGTCGGTTAAGCGTCCGACTTTGGCTCGGGTTGTGATCTCACAGTCTGTGAGTTCGAGCCCCATGTTGGGCTCTGTGCTGAGCGCTCAGAGCCTGGAGCCTGCTTCAGAGTCTCTGCCTCCTCTCTCTCTGCCCCCCCCCCCCACCTCACGCTTTGTCTCTCAAAAATAAATAAGCATTACAAAATTAAAAAAGTAAATAAAACACTAGTACTCACTGGAAGAAATGGGATGATTGGTAGGTTCAAAGCTCATCACCTCTTCATAAGGGGTGGCGATCCCTTTAATATCCCAACTAGCTCTTTCATAAATGGAAGTGAACGGCTTCAAATGTGCATTTCTACACACCACCAAAAACTGAAAAAGTTTATTTTTTTCTTATAATGAACAAATACATGTTTATTGTGGAAATAGGACAGAAGAAGAAAACACCTGCGATTCTACCACTTGGAAGATAACCACTGTCAGTGGTTTGGTGGTCATACTCTCCTTTACCTGTGCACATACCCATAGACATATCTACAAACCTTTTTGTACAAAAATATACCGAATATTCCTTCTTGGTAAACCGATTTTTTCCATTTGTGAGAATTGGATGAGCATCCTTCTTTCTTCTTCACTTCTTTGCACAATAAACTTTTGGATGGATTCTCCACAATTACCCTGGTGTTTAACAATTAGCATTTATTTTTTCCAATTTTCCTCTCTTAGCTGCTTTAGCAAATGTCCTTGTGACTGAAGGGTAAAAAAAAAAAAAAAAGAATAGCTGGGTCCAAAGTTGGGTGATACTTTAAGACTCTTGATTATTATTGCCAAACTATTCTTAATCTTTATTTATTTTTGAGAGAGTGAGAGAGAGACAGAGTGAGAGCAGGGGAGGAGCAGAGAGAGAGGGAGACACAGAAACCGAAGCAGGCTCCAGGCTCCGAGCTGTCAGCACAGAGCCCGACGCGGGGCTCGAACCCACGGACCGTGAGATCATGACCTGAGCCGAAGTCGGCCGCTTAACCGACTGTTCCCCCCAGGCGCCCCTATTGCCAAAGTATTCTTTCCAACTGTACACATTTACATGGTTTCTTTGCTGTTATTCCCCCTCCCCTGGTCTTTGCTCATTTGACAGTCCCCAAACATTATCCCATTTTGTGGATTTTGACTCCAGCAAGACTGGCCGTTTGTTCAGATGTTAACTGTCAGTATTTTTCTCTTAAAAATTGCTCATTTCTGCCCTTCCACACGGTTACCTGTTGGGATTTCTCTTTTTCTCATTGACTCATAAAATATTTTCAAATATGAAGTACGCTAGTGTACTTATAAGTAAGCAGTGGGAACATTTCTCCCCTCTGTTTTTACCCTGTTTATGGTGGGGTTTCAGAAAACCGTTTGATACCTGTGTGTTATCTGTATTTCTTGTTTAACTTACCTGTCACTGACATGGCATTATAGTTCATTTGCTTTACGGAATTATCACAAGGAAGGTTGTATCCCCCAAACCCTCTCCAAAGCATCCCATGAGCATCCAGCGGGGACACGTATAATTGCAACATCACCAGTGTCTCTCTCCCCACCTCAAAGAGCTACAGAGAGCACAGTTCGTTTTACTAGATCGTTGGCCCTGATGAATTCTGGCAAATGTTTAACTTGCAGGCAAGGCTATCCAAGCCAACTCACCATCTAGTCTGAAGTTGGCTACAAATGGTTGAGGTAGGTTTTTTGTTCTTGTTTTTTTTTTTCTTTTCCAGTCCTGCTAGAAGAACTTTAAGTCTCTTCTCATGAATTATGACATCTTATCTTACGGAGTTAATGGTATCTAATGGTTCCATCTCCAGGTAACGCAATCCAGCTGGAAATGCGAGGTGTGCGGAGCCCATGTTTGAAAACAAAAGAGTACTTTTCTCCAGCCAGTAAATAAAAGCGATTTTTCAGCTATAAAAGGACAAAAGGCTTTGAAATGATCCCACTGGGCAGGGTTTCCTCGACTTGTTTTTTTCGGCACTGAGCCATGGAGCTAACCCAGCATCTTCCAGACTTCTCCCATTTTTGTAGCAGCGTGAAGAGTTTGCTAGATAAGACTAGAGTACCCCCCTCCGCCCCCCGCTCGCCGCGGCGTGATGATTCACGCCTCGGCTCCTCTCACCCTAGAAGCAGCTGCAACCTAAAAGTGTCATCAGCAGATTATTGATCAGCATGTAGGAAGAAGCAAACAATGATCGTTTTTCCCTTTAAATATCTTCACTGCCCTCTCAAGGTTGTATGTTTTTCTTCTCAAGGAAACGCATTTAACATTTACCACTGCAAACGTAACGAGACGAGTAAACGGCTCATAGCTCCGTTGAGAAGTTGTCACGAGTGTCTAACTCAACGGACATATTATCTCATTCTCTTTCCAAGGTTTAAATAGCTCTGGCACATCGGGTCTTCCTTTTTGATTTTCTGTACGTGTTTTCATGGCCCTGAAACCTGAGAGTGCTGTTGTCCATTCTCATTGCTCTACTGTAAGAAGAGATGGTCCTCCCCCTGGTCCCGGTCCCCTTTCTTACGATATGGCTGTTGATAGTGTCAGAGGATGAAATTATATGAATAGTTGAGAGCAATCTGCCTCCAGGTACGTATTAAGGAATCAGAGCTTCGAGCTGGCCAATAGACAAGTGCTTCCGTGGGCCTCTCACACATTCACCTGGTTCTTTTTGCGCAGAAAGTTACCTGTTTAGCTGGCGCTTCTCTTTCCTGTGAATGCCACAGTACAGACTGCCTCTCTTTCTATAGCGTAGCCGGTAGGATCAAGCTTCCCAGTTTATTCCTGCATCAGGGACTTTGCGGTTGCTGTCCCTTGGCTTGAAACGCTTTGTCCCCACCTCTCAGCATGGCTGACTCCTTCTCAAGTGTCCGCCCAGATGTCATCACCTCCGCGGAGCTGACCAAGACCATCTGTGTTCATTTCCTAAGGCTGCCGTCGCGAAGTCTCACAGACGGGGTGGCTTAGCACAACAGAAATTTACTGTCCAAAATCAAGATGTTGGCAGGGTCATCCTTCCTTTGAAGGCCCTAGGGGAGAATCCTTCCTTGCTTCTTTCTGATGGCTGCGTACGTTCCCTGGCTTAGGGTAGCGTAATTCCGATCTCTGCCTCTGTCTTTATGTGACCCGCTCCTTTGAATTTCTCCTGTCTGTGTCTTCTCTTCTTCTAGGAACACTTTTCATTGGATTTAAGTTCCACCTGGATAATCCAGGATCATCTCATCTCAAGATCCTTAATTATATCTGCAAGACCGTTTCCCCAGATAAGGTCACATTCACAGGTTCTGGGTGAACACATCTTTTGGGGACGCCACTGTTAGCCCTACTATAGATAAACTACTACTCTAGATCAAGCAATTCTTGCTGCTGTCGTAGATGTGACGCTATCACTCAGTTTACTTTTCTCATCGCCCTTGTCCTTATTTAATGCATCTGTTCTCTTGTCTACGTCTCTGTTGCCTGTCTCTACCTACATGAATTCAAGCTTTGCGAGTAAAGAGCTATCTTACTCACTGCTCTGTCCCTAACACCTAGACCAATGGTTGGTGTATTGTAAGGGCCACCAAATATCTACTGAGTGAGCGATCCCATTGGGCAAACGTAATCTCAGCTTGACTCTTTGGTACTTTTAACAACGTCCAGGAATTTAGTTTATTTTCTGATGTTATTTTATGTTATTTGAATTTCTGTTGGCTGTTTTTGGAAACGCAAGGGTATCGTGGGACGTCTATTTATCACGATGGATAAATATGCCCAACCATTTCAACATTCCATTGCTAACTGGTCTTGATAGTTCATTGAGATTTTACTTTTTCCCCAGGAACAAATCCTCAGCAACATATTTCTTTCTCCCTTAGGCTCTGATCACCTCCGGGAAAAAGATGGCCTCTGGGCAGTCTTGGTCTGGCTTTCCATTCTGGCTGCCCGGAAGCAGAGTGTGGAGGAAATTGTCCGAGATCACTGGGCCAAATTTGGCCGCCACTATTATTGCAGGTGAGAAGGGGAAGGATGCTCGGGGGACTATTGCTAAGGAAAACTGGTGGGCTAGAACCATAAGAAGGAGGCATCTTTCAGGACAATCTGAGGAACGTGGGGGTGGAGCCCCTGATAGGTGCTTGGGGGTCATGTCAAGGACACCCAAACTGGAAGGCACAAATGTCCCCTCCCTTAGTGACCTTCCTCTGTAATCTTTTCATCAGTGTCTATAAAGTGGGCAGCCATCCCAAGAGGGAATCTGAACTGCAGAGCCTTAAAAGTCCTTTGGTGCCCAAGAGAGTTGTATAATCCGATCAGGGACTTTCCTTGTTGGTTCTCCACCCATAATTATCAAGGCAGGGAGGCAGAGATCAAAGCTTCACAGGTTAGAACGCTTCTGTGATCCTCTCCTTCCCTCTGCCTTGTTTTCCCACTAATGGTCCCAACAACGTCTAAGGTGCCTGAGCTGGTTCCCTCTGAAGAGGCCACATGGTCCAGGAGGCCCAGATTTTCCTAAAAGTTTGTCCCTGTGGAAAGAGATACAGAAAACGGAAGTGCAACCCTGGGAGGGAGGAAGGGAGAAGGTCAATGGTTGAGCGCTCAGGGTTGGGAGCCTGTATCGCTTTCCTGTTTTTGAAGTAGGTGAGGGGTCACAGCCTTCTGGCTGCAAGGTTGCCTGCTAGATATGTGTCCCTAGATATGCTAGGTTTGTGTACCTAGTGCCAAGCTGTGGATTTGGGGAAGCAGTTGCAGAAATGGCTGTCAACTGTGGAGAACCTGGGAATGGGGCAAGGGAATCCTTGAGTATTCTCAGAGACGATGTACTGAAAACAGAAATTGTGGCTCATTTGCTTTGTTTGTGAATAGTTAACTACTTGGGATATTTGGTTACGTTTCAAGAGCTTAAGGAACAGAACGAAAGCTCTAGACTTGCCTTATAAGGTGATTGTTTCTTGTCTTAAGAAGTCATTTAGCTAGATAAATATCAGAGAATAAGAAAGCCTGTGATAGGATTCCTTACAATCTAAAGGATCTTGGTGCTCTGGGAACAGTTGACAGTGTTATAACCGTCTTTGTTCATGTCCAGTTAAGAAGGCAGAGGTTGTAATCACCTGAAAACCGCCTCAAATTATTCCTTGTACTATAAAACAAAGACTCTCAAGGCAGGTGGGAATTTGTTTTACTTACCAGTGTTTCTAACAAGTGCCAAAAAATCCTGATTGTTGTGGGCCTTTTTGGCATACCAAGGAACTAATTGGCACAGCAAGGCTTTCTATTGCATGAAGCCGTTCCAAAAAAGCCCAACCTGATAAACTATGTTATGATTGCCAGCCTCTGGCTTAGTGAGATCACTCTGAGTTGGGGATGTGTGCCTCATAATTCGTGCAATGATTATCTAGCTCTCTGCCAGGGTTTTGAAGACATGGTGTTATGATAAGTGTATTTATAATACGGTTCATTTGTGTGTGTGTGTGTGTGTGTGGCCAAGAGCTTACATGATAATTACTTTTTTCATAACAAATACCATATTAGAGAATATAATGCGATGGAGATTTAAATTCTTGTAGGACACTGAATTATGTTTCAGATTTCTGTCCAAAAAGATCACAGAGGTAAAGGAAAAGGGAGGAGAGACTAGGTAGAATGAAAAGTAAACCCTTTTTTTTTTTTCAGGGTCTAGCAAATGCAGGTTGTGAAACAGAATGACTTCTAGCTGTTTTGTTTTTTGTTTGTTTTGTTGTGTTTTTTGGTGGGGAGGAGAAAATAAAAACAACTTTGGCTTAACTATTTCTGAGCCTGAAGTCGTATGTGAGAACCCAGACGGATTTGCCTCATACGAGTGGACCCCAGAAGGAATTCTCCATTGAAAGATGTCCTCCCTTGAAGCTGTGTTCCTCTGGTGGTCAGAGGGGGTTGTCGGCCGTAGGGCAGGTATGGGGTGCTGGAGTCTGCTTGCCTATGAACGTTTGGGCAGGCGGGCAGGCTGGTCTGATGACCTCAGCCATAGACTTGAATGTGATCTGTCACAGTAGTGGATTTCCTCAACTTCGAAATCTCTTCCAGTGCCTCTCTTGTCTCCTAATAAACCGTCTTATCCCATCCCCATGCCCCTCTCTGCTTGGCTCGTTCTTCATCTTCCCCCCCAAAAGACTATCTTCAAAGAGAATTTAGGCTCAGTACACATTCACTGCTGAGAATGTTCTGAGAGAGTTCCTGGTCGTTTTGTTTCTGAGGGCGGGGAGGACACAGCTGTATAGGAGGGAGAGAATAAAAGAAAGAGATATAGGGACAGAGGACTCATTGCTAGAATTGGCATCATTCCATGTTTTCCATTTTGGCTAATACCCTGCTGTTTACTTAAAGCCTTAAAAGATCTTGGGTGAAGGAAAAACAGTAACGATGATTCGTGTTCCTTCTTTCAGCTCACTGAGAACTCCCACCTTGTCCCTGTGTTACACAGAACCCGATCGGAGATCCCACCATAGCCAATTGTGCAAAGTTGCACCTCTGAGGGTTTCTTTCTTAAACAGATCCCCCTGGATGTGCCATTAGGTCTTGGTCAAGACTGTCCACCATTGGGCAAGACCCTTTGTGATAGTTACTAAGAATAAAATCAATTAATAGTTTTAAGCAAATGATGTCTGGCACTGGACCACCTACCTGATGTGCATTATAGTATTTAAACACCACAAAAACAAATGAGATAGGTGTTATTTTAGTCTTTTTTTTTTTTTTTTCTAATCACTTTCCAGCCCCATTGTTACATTTGATGTTCTTGGCTAGGAGGATTTTTTTTTTTTTTTTTTTTTTTTTGATGGAACAATTGTGCTATCTCTTCCAAGTTTCCAAGAGAGTTTTATGGTACGCGGAGCTCCCTTCCTCCTTCTTTCTTCACCTCCCTGGATTCTTCTCCCTCCTTCCTTTCTCCCTTCCCTTCCTCGAATTTTTCATCCCACTACTTAGAAAACACTTACTACTGGGGCGCCTGGGTGGCTCAGTCGGTCAAGCATCCAACTCTTGATTTCAGCTCAGGTCATGATCTCATGGTTGGTGGGTTCAAGCCCTGCATCTCAGGCTCTGCGCTGACAACGTGGAACCTTCTTGCATTCTCTCTCTCCCTTTCTCTCTGCCCCTTCCCTGTTCTCTCTCTTTCTCTCTCTCAAAAAATAAATAAATAAATGAAAGAAAGAAAGAAAGAGAAAGAAAACACTTACTACTTACTAGAAGCAGTGGAGAACAAAACAGATAAGGTCTCTGCTCTCCTGGAGCTTGTGCTTCTCGTGGGCAAAGACAGATAAGAAGTAAACAAACATTTCAAACACAGTAAATGCAGATTGGGATCGCTACCAAAAGAAAATATAAAGACCGACGAGAGAGAGGGAGACATGGAAGGCAGCATCTTAGACGGATGGTCGGAGAAGGTCACTTTCTGGAGGTGACGCTAAGTTTGAAAAGCGATGGACGAGAATGTGCTAGGTGTTCAAGGGGAAGAATATACCAGGTCGAAGGAACAAAGAACAAGAGCAAAGGCCCAAAGGCAGGAAAGGACAAAGTGTCTCAGAGGCCTGGAGGGGAGGCCCATGTGGCTGTAGCATAGTGAACGAGTGTGAGAGGGGGGACAGGTTCCAGGGGGTGGGTGAGTCGGATCCCCCAGTGCCTTGTGGTCTGTGGTTAGAGTCTTGGTCTCCGTGTGATGGGCACTGGGGAAGGATTGAAAAGAAAGGACGTGACTTGACTTTATTTTTGCAAGATCACTCTGGCTACCGTATAGGGCCTGGATTATGTGGGCCAGGTAGCAGGTAGGGGGTGGAACCAGGCTTGGATTGTAAAAGCCAGGTAGAAGGGAGTGGGGACAGGTCTGGGGTGCTTTTCTGTGCGGCTCTTCCATGAAAACAAAACCAATGATGAGATGTCCACCGAGTTTCTGGTCCTCCGATTAGGGTTGTGTTCACCCTGTGTCCTGCCTTCCCTCACCAGGTTTGACTATGAGGGGCTAGAGCCCAAGGCGACATATTACATCATGAGGGACCTGGAGGCCCTGGTCACAGACAAGTCCTTCATCGGCCAGCAGTTTGCCGTGGGGAACCACGTCTACAGCGTGGCAAAGACAGACTGCTTTGAATACGTGGACCCCGTGGATGGCACCGTGACCAAGAAACAGGTACTTGCCAGCAAATTACCAGAACAGGCAAAGCCAGGAGCCGAAGTGTCCTCTAGCTGGAGAGGTCTTTGGGAATCATCTACTCTGAGTGCTTTTTGATACACACGAGAGCCCTGCAACCTTGGTGAAGGTTACCTACCTGGTCAGTGGCAGAGGGCACAGTAGCACATAGGGCCTTGACTGTCTGTCCAGGGCTCGTTCTACTCGTAACTGACAGACCAATACCACACATAGTTACAGACCCAATATTTCCTTCGGAAATGCTTGCAGCCCGCCGGCTGTCCGTCTGGTGGCCATCAGAGATTCAGAAACGTTTCCAAGAGCAAAATATCCCTTTTCCTCGGGGCTCCCAAGTGCAGGGATGTTTCACCTTTTATTACCGTATGTCATTAAGAGCAGTAGGAGCAGTAGGAAGCCCGATGGGTTCCTAGGGGAAGAAACAGTTGGAAAATATGCCCCACAGAGTCCAAAAGGAAGATTTGTGGTGGAGAAGCACTACAAAAGATAAACTGACAAAATCAACAGCTTCTATTCCGGTCTCATCTTTGTGGATTGTGTAAGAGAAGGTGACCGCTATTACAATCATTTTTTCTCCTAGGCTTTGTTTATTTCTCGGCTAGGGCAAAAACTGACCACTCTGGGTGCACATTTTAACATGGACAGCTCAGATAAGACACGGAGCGATGTTAAGGCAAGTTCCGCTCTAAAATCCCAAATTCTTATCTTCTTCATTCTTCTTCATTGTTATTCTTCAGTAAGTACAGACAACAAAATAAACCAGCAGCTATAGGGTTTGGGGGACTGGATATACTGGTGGTTACTGATATTTTTATTTTGACTAATAGTTCGCACATCGTCCTTGTCCTAAGGTCCCCGACTTGCAGATGTTCCGAAGCCTGATGCTCCCCTGTTACTTTCTTGGTATTCTCCCTCTGGTCTGCTGAGTCTCATGGTGATCTTTCGTCTCTATTAAAATGTGATCAGTTTTCTATTCTAGAAGGCCTTCTGAGGCTGGACAAATTGTTTGCAGTTTTACTTTGGAAAGGTGTAGGGTAGTGAAGATAAGAGTGGTCAAGAAGTTGGAAGACCCAGAATCAAATCCTATCGCTGTCCCACTTACCAGCTATAGGACTTCTGGAAAGTTCCTTGATTTCTTTGAGCCACAGTCTCCTCCTCATCTGTAAAATATCTGTCTCACAGAGCTGTTTGAGAAACGTGATGGAAGTGGAGTGCCTGGGTGGCTCAGTCGGTTAAGCATCTGACTCTCAGTCGCGGCACAGGTCATGATCTCACGTTCCGTGAGTTCGAGCCCACATCGGGCTCCGTGCTGATGATGCAGAGCCTGCTTGGGATTCTGTCTCTCCTTCTCTCTGCCTCTCACCTGCTTGTGCACGCTTGCCCTCTCTCTCAAAATAAATAAATAAACGTAAAAAAAAATGTGATGAAATAAAATACACAAGGCTCCTAGGTATCCTTTCTGCAAGAAGTATACGCTACATTTTTTGTAGTTGTGTTGTGTTTCACACGAGGATGCTTTCTGGTGGACGGGATTGCATCATCTCCAAAATAACATTAATGAATCTCCGGAGATGTGAGGTCAGGAGCCCAGCACATGGGCGGGACCTTGGAGCCTCTAGGTCTCAGAAAAATCTTTTCCAGTTTTGCACCATATTTCCTACTTCCATTTTTCAAAGGAACCTCAGAACAAACTTTTCACAAATCCAAGGCCCATGTAGAATTCCAGAGTCATAAAATATGTGCTTTCTAAATTATTCTTGGGAGGATTTTGTTCCCTGACGAGGAAGGTTTGAAAACTGTTCCCTGAAAGGATTATCTAGGCAACACTAGGTTCTGGACTTAATCTGCTCAGGAGAAGCTTGTCTGTTGAGCTAATTTGTTTTGCTGTTAAATTCACTAACACTCTACCTTGCTCTTTCATCTGTGCACATTTGTATCCTTTCCTTCTTGACCCTTTTAACAGTTCCTATCAGGATAATTCCTCAGCTAGATCTCACGTGTAGATCTCTCTTTATTCCTTGTCCCCTCCCCTGCAACCCTGAACACTGGTTTCCATTTTTACTCTGGAACTTTTTTTTTTTCTTTCCATGCTCTTTCATATTAGCTCAAATGTGGCCGTAAATAGTAAATGCTACCAGGAGCTGCTCTGGGGAGTTTCTCTAGAAACAAAGGAAGGTCGTTGTTCATCTTCCCAGTTTCCAGGACCCCAGTGACTGTTTATCAATGGGTGGCCCTAAGTCACCCTGGAGTTTCTCCGTCGGTCTGCGTTTGGCTCCCTGAGGGTTTTGGGAGACAGTTAACACTCAGCAGCATGCCCATTGTCAGTGACTCATAGATGGTTCTTTTGCACCGCAGTTTGGTCCTGTTGGAGCAGAGGAGGAATTCCTGTGTCCTGGGACTGTTGGGAAACTTCCAGCACTGAGGCACACATCTCCGCACTCCTGGAAGTCCGTAGTCCTCTGAGCATTTCGTTCCAGGGATGGTTAAGTCTGGGGCACGAGTCATATGACGTTGGTGCAGAATGGCAGTGTCTACTCCTAAAAGATATACTTGAATTTAAATGAACACGTATTATTTTTAAATAGCCGTAATGCACATGGGGGCATTCAGTCAGCAGATATTTCTTGAGAGCCTACCAAGTGCATAATAATTGTTTTTTTCTTTTTTCACGGAACAGTTTTCGAATATAAATGTAGAACAGCTTTATTGAGATGTAATTTACATCCCATACAATTCACCCACTTAAAGTACAATTCAGTGGTTTGTAGTAGATTTATAACGTTGTGCGATCATTACGACGGTCCATCTTAGAACACTGTCGTCACCCCCAAAAGAGACCTGTCCTCTTTAGCTGTGATCTCCATTTCCAACCCTGGCCATCCCCAGTCTCCTTCCTGGGTCTATGGATTTGCCTATTCTGGGCATTTTACACAAATGAAATCATACAACATGTAGTCTTTTGTGACTAGCTCCTTTCTCTAAGCACAACAGACTATGTGTCAGTATTCCACTCTTACTGACGAATAACGTCCCATTATGGGGCTAGACCACATTTTGTTTATCCACTCGTCAGCTTGCGGATATTTGGGTCGTTTCCACTTTTTTGACTGTCATGAATAACGCTGCTGTGAACATTCACGTAAAGTTTTCGTGCAAAGGCTCTCCGTTATCTTGGGCGTAGGGCTAGGAGCGGCATCGCTAGGTCAAATGGTGACTGTAGTTTCACCTTCGAAGAAACAGCCATATGGTCTTCAAAGCAAATTACACTGTTTTACATTCCTGCCAGCTGTGTATGCGGGTTCCAACTTCTGCACACTTTGGCCAACTTCTGTTACTATCTTTCTGATTAGAGAATGCTGCAAATTAATCTATTAAATGCTGTGCTATTTTAAAATTAAGAGAGAAGAGATTGGATCTCCATACGGACAAACAAACGTTTGCTGTGGGAGGCAGAGGACTGTGGTCTCTCCGGTGTTGGGTCCTGTTGGAGGCAAACAGACATAGACTTGAAGGCTGGCTTTGTCGTTGCCTGCATTTGTGACTTTGGGCGTATTGCTTAACTTCGCTTAACTTGATGGGGCAGGTGGGTGGCATGCTGGTGATAAATATCATATAGGGTCACAGAGAAGGTTGGAGGAGAAAGTCCTGTAAAGCCCCAGGCACAGCGGCTGGTATCCATTTGATATTCAAGAAATATCCATTGCTTCCCCCTTTCCAGAATCCTCAACTTTGGAGGAAAGGGTGTGAGTGGTGTTCAAGGGTACAGGCTCGAGATCAGAAAGTGTCGGGCGTGAATCAGCTCTGCCACGTCCTCGCTGGGTGATTTTGGGAAGTTTCTCAACCTCCCTGTGCCTTTCCTTGTCTGTGAAAGTAGGAATCATAACTGTGGCTCCCTCATCCAGCCATGGGGGGAATTAGATCATACACACAAAGCCCTGACACACAGTAACTACTAATAAACGGTTAACTAAAATAAATTATGTTCAAAGAGCGTCCTTGGGAAAGAACGACTTTGACATCTCACGAGCCGTGTTTGATGAGAAAAGCAGGGAAAAGCACACCGAACAGCGTACGACTTTGTAGGGTGTCGTGTGAAGACATGGGAAGGTCTCTTCAGTTTCTGAGTCATCTGTGAATTGATTCAGTCACGTTTCTCTGCCTTCCCCGAGTCTCCCCCTCCCCCATCTCTCCCATCCCACTCGGTTTCAGAAAAGAGAAAGTGTTTTAAAAACAGCTCTGTCTCCTTTTTGTCCTTGATTTGGGGTCAAAGTCAGGAAACAGACTGTGGGGGGAAAAGAAAAGCCCATTTCACATATATCTCTAGAGATAAAGAAAACATGCTCCTCCGTCCAAAATGAAATTAAAATCCTGTTCTGGTGATAAGCCCTGCCCCCCTATCTGCTTCACTGCTGTGGAAAATGTTCAGGAAAGTCTGTCCTGCCTGTGAGACCACGTGGAGGCCATTTAAGGAGCAAGAAGGACACCCCCGAAGTATTTAACCCCTGACATGAATTCCCAGGGACCTCACTGGCCTTCCTGTCGCCTGTCAGGTCTCGTGGAATTTACTATGGCTGCCTCCAAGCGGCTGATGTTTTCATGATGTTGGGCACCAAGAGGAAAGTTGATGTGTGTCTTCCATTAAACAGGACCCAAGACGAACTCTGATTTAGAAATAGCAATTTAGCGAGGCATGGTTCAACAACTGTAGTTCATTCTCTCCTGTCCCATGAGGATGTGTCTCTGTTTATTGTCAGGTAAAATTGAGTCACATGAATGAGTAATAATGCCTTCTTCAAATATGAGTGGGAAAAACAAGCCAGTAGCTCCTATGAGTGTAGGGAGTTCAATCCAGTGGCCGACTAACTTAAGAGGCTCCCACTGTATTTAAGAGGCATATAGTTGGGAGAAGGGAAGAGTTGAGGGAAGGGCAGGTACCTCCCTAAGGCTTGACAGGTGGCCCACTCTTTCCTCAAGGATGAGTTCATTGTACAAACGTCAAGATTTTCCATGGTGCTAAGCACTCTCTCTTTTCCTCACCTATCGCCATCCCAAGCAACAACATCAGTACCCAGGGTACCTCTTACTTTTATCCTCCCCCACATCTTCCTTCTAGCCAAAATCTTCTGGAGTCACTACTCACTGCCCCCATCATTACGACACTCTCCCAGCTGTGATAGAAGGAATACCCCCGATCCTGGTAGCATGAAAGGACAACATGACAGAGGGTACCAGCACTGAGTGACAGCATATTGCCACTGGGGTGGACATCAGTTCAGAACCACGCCCTGTATTGTGAAAATTAACTTTGAAGAGAGAAACCTCGACACCAGGAGCAGAATTTGAGGAACCAAGTCTCTCTTCGTCCCCCATCCCACACCTGTATTTCCATTTAACCAGATCAAAACTCGTGAAATTCCACCAGTGCTGAAGTCATTTGCAAGTCACAGTTCAGCTGATATTTAAAAACCTGATGTAAATCAAAGCATACCGGTTAGCTGATGTGGAAAACCAAATCCAATCTGATTATGTCAGGCTAACGCCGAGCTTATTAATCCCCCTTCGAGTTGTGCAGGCTGAGTGGAAGCATTTTGATGGTGTCCTCAACCTGGAAAAAAAAAAAAAGAACCATTTGAAATTAGTTCAGAGAAAAAGTACACTTTGAAGCTTGCTTGCAGAGTCAATTTGCTTTTAGAGGTGTTATTTTAATATGCAGGAAGGTGTCTTCGCTTTATCCGCTCAGTATTTAGAAATAATGAAGAAAGTAAATTGGCAGTCTTGAAATCACATTTTAGTCGGGCATTTAGTGCTTTAATATATACTGTGGTGCTAAGAACCCCTGGCCAACAGGTAGAGAGAAGTTTACCAAGCGCATATTTCTGGAGGTATCCTATGAAGGGAACTGAAAAGTACCATCTGGAGAATCTGGGGGCCAGCACTGAGTTCTCTATTTAAAAAAAAATTTTTGTTTAACGTTTATTCATTTTTGAGAGACAGAGAGAGACAGAGCATGAGCGGGGAAGGGGCAGAGAGAGAGGGAGACACAGAATCTGAAACAGGCTCCAGGCTCTGAGCTGTCAGCACAGAGCCCGACGCGGGGCTCAAACTCACAAACTACGAGATCCTGACCTGAGCCGAAGTCGGACGCTCAACCGACTGAGCCACCCAGGCGCCCCTGAGTTCTCTATTTAGAGTTAAGTGGTCAACCTTCAACTTTCATCCTATCCTCATCAATGAACCAACTGAGAGGCTGTCGTGAACAGCTTATCTCTATCCTATGCCACTTGCTGGAGTGAGGTTCGTGCATCCAGAAGTAGAATTTAAGAAATCATTTCAGCCATGCTGGTTACCCCACCTATAAGATTTAGTTGAATCTGAAAGTTAGTACTTACAAATAGTCCTTCTCTGTTGAGTAACAGAAATATTTAGGAAGTGAGGTGTTGTCATTACATGTATCCTGTGATTACATCTGGGTTAAAAAATCCTTTTTCCGTTGCCAGTTGTGATTTTGGAAAAAAAAATCTGCATAATAAATACCCATCCCTTTCCTGCTTTAGTATGATACAGTGAAGATTGTTGAAGTGTGATTCATTCGTGTCTTCATCTATTCATTGAATGTTTACCAAACACCTGCTACATGCCGGGCAGCTTGCTGGGACGTTAAAGATCCACCAGCCTGGGTGGCTCAGTCGGTTGAGTGGCCGACTTCGGCTCAGGTCATGATCTTCCGGTCCGTGAGTTCGAGCCCCGCGTCAGGCTCTGTGCCGACAGCTCAGAGCCTGGAGCCTGTTTCGGATTCTGTGTCTCCCTCTCTCTGACCCTCCCCCGTTCATGCTCTGTCTCTCTCTCTCTCAAAAATAAATAAACGTTAAAGATCCACCAGCATACAGGACAGTCTAGCAGGAGAGACAAACTGACATGTGATTTGTAATCACTATAGAGTTTATTGAAAGGTATTACAGGGAAAGCGCTTACTTGGGAGTGCATCGTAGGCGGTACTCAAGTAGGGGCTCTGGGGAGGTGATAGTTAAGCTTTGCCCTGAAGAATGAGTGGGAGCCGGCCCAGGGAAGACCATCTTGACAGACTAAATGCCTTTCTTTAATCTAATGTCATTATACCATTGTTTGGCTTTCCAGATAAAGAACTGGGATTTCCTATAGGTCATAGCATTCTCAGCGGGGTCGCACAATATTGTTATTCTCAGTGTCAGTGCCCATTCTACAACGCTGCAGTTTTGTTAAATAAAGACACTTGGGCCTTCTGGTAGGACACCTTGAGAACCATGGGTTAAAAATATTTTTTAAGTGTTTATTTATTTGAGAGAGAGAGAGAGGTGAGCAGGGGAAGGACAGAGAGAGAGGAAAGGGAGGGAGAGGATCCCAAGCAGGCTCTGCACTGTGCACACAGAGCCTATTCGGGGGCTCAAACTCATGAACCATGAAATCATGACCTAAGCTGAAATCAGGAGTTGCGTGCTTAACTGACTGAGCCACCCAGGTGCCCTCCCTATTTTTTTTTTTTTAATTTTTTTTTTTTTAACGTTTATTTATTTTTGAGACAGAGAGAGACAGAGCATGAACGGGGGAGGGTCACAGAGAGAGGGAGACACAGAATCTGAAACAGGCTCCAGGCCCTGAGCTGTCAGCACAGAGCCCGACGCGGGGCTCGAACCCACCGACCGCGAGATCGTGACCTGAGCCAAAGTCGGACGCTTAACTGACCAAGCCACCCAGGCGCCCCCTCCCTATTTTTTTAAATGATTTTTTCAGTTGCTTTTCCTGTGATTTTGCCTATTTGTCTTCCAAAGACCAAACACATATTCATTACTTTATAAGGACTTGTTGGCTGGTTTGAAAATAGGAAGAGGGAGACACTTTCTGGCTCATTCTAAAGTTCTTACTCCTTTGCTTCTGATTCATTGGAGTTTTATTATAATGAAGTACCTTCTCCTGACAGAAGCTGATTGCTTTAGGACTATCTTCTAAAATGCTGATAGAATCCCACTAAGATGTATGATAAGAATCCAAGCATTCTGGAATGAATAACATCACAGTTACTTCCTACTGAAATACCAATGTCTGTTTGCAGTCACGAGGGTGACTGTCACCGGGAAACATAATTATTAAAGGAAAAAACTGCAGACTGTCACAGGAACTCAGGGAGGAAGCGACCCTTGTTGTCTGGGTAAAGTATGTCTGGTCCAAAATATCCCAGAACTGGGGCTGGTGTTGAGTGAACAGGGATCAGCAGCCATTTTGGCCAAAGACATGGGGAAATGGGATATGTGTGACCTAGTTCCATTGTTCCAAATTTGATGGTTGGAATCTGGATAACTTTTAAGTCCTCACTCTCCAAGAAGCCCTCTCATCACCTTATGTGGTTTTTTTCCGGATGTGTGTTTTAAAAGCGCACCTACAAAGTCATTTGACCTTGATTTCCCCCAAAATAGTTAGTTGCAATGATTGGTCTCAACGCGTGCTGGTTGGTTGTGAAAAGGCTAGATGAGAATTCCTCCAAAAGGAGGGCAGGTGGGTACGGCTGTGCAGTCAGTGCACTGCACAAAGGCACTCAGCCTAATGGGGGAGGAGAAGCCAGAGTCTAGGCCAGCCAAGAAGAAAGATGCTTTTCTATAAATTGTCTTCCTGTTGGCAATTTATATAAGGGCGCGGTGTGGACCAGCTGCTGCCCTGCTCAACCACTTTTGAACTCACGCTTGCAGCTAACTCTATGACTTAAACAAAGAAAAATGGGTCATTCTAGTTAATTTTTTTCATGGAGAGCTATGTCTGTCCCATCCAAATCTTCTGCTTTATAAGCTGCCTGCTTTCTTCTACAAAATGTGGTTCAGATGTTTCACAGGAGTATTTTCACCTTGAAGCCTTCCAGATAAGTCCCTGGGATTTCCTGTGGGAGGTAACACTGAGTGAGGCTCCGAGTCTCGCTCTTCCACGCCTGTCTTGTCTCCGGGTTCACAGGCCTGGTGTGGCCAACTGACTGTGTATATGTGACGTTGTATTAGATTGCAGGGCCATATGCTGTTTCCCCCTGGAATTCATCCTAAGGCACTACTCGACTTCCAAATCACTGGTGGTAATGGACAGTTCCTCCTTCCCCGCCTGGCTGCAACATGTCTTCGAGTCTCCAAGCACACATCTGGCGGCTCTGCGTGTGTTTAGCAACTCGCAGATTTCCCTGCATTGATTTACACCAGGGCTTCAAAACAAAAAACAAACCCAACATTTACGTAGCCAACATTTATCGGATACCTGCTCTGCTTAAGGCTCTGTGCTCATCTGGGGGACTGTACAAAACACATGAGACAGGGTTCAAATAGTTCACAGGAAGCAATGTGGTTCACCCTAAAGTAACAGGCCTGGGGTCAAAAGACCTAATGTTCTGGCTCCTCGATTGGCTTGCTCTTACCTGAAGCGGTCTTGAACTTCCCCTTTCTTTCCAGTGAAGGGAGGAAGTGGCCTAGATGACTCTGAGGTCCTTCCTTCAGGACCATAATGGTCTCAATTGACCAACTTAGGAGGGGCATTTAGTTGTCGGAGAAGCCAGGCCAGTGGGAGTTCTGGAGAAAATAAATGGTAACAGATCCGTGAGCTTAGCAGTGATTGCAGAGAACATGGCACAGTTCTTAAAATAAAATTACTCTTAATTCTGCCTAATTTAAAAATAAATGTGCCATAAACTCTTCCCATTTAGGCTTTATTTGGCAATCTTCTGCAAAATCTGGAAGGTTGGATGGCTTCGAGCACAGTACCATTTTCATTAAAAGCTTAACATAAGAATAGTATTTATAGAGTGATTTCTAATTTTCAAAGCACGTTTCGCATATAGTCTCTGATCTGATGCTCACAACAACCCAGTAGTCCTGGCTGTATTGTTTTTCAACCCTTTTTAGGAAACTGAGACTTACAGAGCTTAAAGTGACTTACTCAAGGGGCGCCTGGATGGCTCAGTCCCTTAAGCGTCTGACTCTCGATTTTGGCTCAGGTCATGATCTCATGGTTTGTGGGTTTGAGCCCCGTGTCAGGCTCTGCCCTGACAGTGTGGAGCCTGCTTGGGATTCTCTGTCTCTCCATCTCTGCCCCTTCCCCATTCATGTGCACGCTCTCTCTCTCTCTCTCTCTTTCTCTCTCTCTCTCTCAAATAAACTGTAAGAAAAAGTGACTTGCTTAAGACCACCAGCTGAAAAGCCAAGCCAGAATTCCAGCCCTGTTGTTCTCCAGTTGTTATCCCTTTATCATTTCCAAACTGACTTTCTACAAGCAACAAACCAAAGAGGGGCAAATGCGGGGAGAAATAGAAAGGCTCTAGTGATAAATGGAAGCAAATTGGAGGATTTGGGGGTGGAAATACCTGCAAGGGAATGTAGCTCTTTAACCATCTTCCACTGGGACAAAGCTGAGATGGGCAAAGCCTCATTCTTGTCACCGAGGCTACACCAACAGGCACTCGGTGGGAAGGAAAATGCTAAGCTGGAGCTAAACGTGCCCGTTTGGTACCCCACTCCGTGATTGAGATTGTCTTAGACCTCGCTGATTCCAATGCGCAGCAAATTTTGCAGTTAATGGGCTTAGGTTTTGTCTTGTGCCACACAAGTGGGGACAGGAACCCACCATGATTCAACTCCATTGTTTTTAGCCAAAACTGAACTTTGCCTTTAAAATGAAGGATGAGTAGATCCAGCATCATTCACAACGGCCCTTCAAGGTAAATATGTTAACCCCGGTTCTCTGATGGAGAATATCAGTGTGTTTTCATTGGGTCTGTGAGTCGTCCTTAAATGTGGGAGGGGGCGTCCCAGGGGTGCTCACTCCAGTTGTCAAACACGCAGTGACATTCATTCGGGTGTTTGCAGAGAGCTACTGCGTGCCAGGCATTGTCCTGGGCTATGGGGATAAATGGTGTGAACAAGGACCATAAGGCTTTGCCCTTCCAGAGCTCACCAGCTGACGAAGGACCCAAAGACATGTTTCAGCAGTTCCAACACTGTAGGGTTAAGGCTAGAAGTGAGAGGAACTCCTTTTATTCATTTGTGCCGGGCCCTGTTTCTTCAGGAGGATTTGTGGCAGCAAAAACGTACATAATGAAGTTGTTAGGACATAAATAAGAAACAGAAATCAAGACTAGGGAAAGTATAAATAAGAGTAGAGAGTCAAGAACAGAAGAAGAAAAATTCATAGTTATGCAAGTCATAAGGATCCACTTGGGCTGAACCTCAAATTTGGCATTAAGTGTTCTGGCAGCCATATTGAAAAGGGAACTATGGTTAGTTATTATTGACAGAAGACAAAAAATACCAGTTCCTCAGGGAAGGAAAGGCTTTCCTAACACTTGGCTCTTGAGGAAATGTCTCATGTGGAATTTTATACAATTTCCAAAAATATCCCGAAAGTGACTGTGAAAGTGGGTTTTATAAGGTGGATACCTTGTAGACCCAGCAATGAAAGTGAGGATATGAAACTGAAATGCATTTTTTTTTAATTTGAGAGAGAGAGAGAGAGCGCGCACATGCGTGCGAATGGGATAAAAGGGCAGAGGGAGAGAGAGAGAATCTTAAGCCGACTCCATGCTCCGTGTAGACTCTGATGCGGGGCTTGATCCCAAAACCCTGGGATCGTGACCTGAGTCTAAATCGAGAGTCAAATGCTCAACTGACTGAGCCACCTACCCCTAAAATGCAATCTAATAAGTCAATTTTTGTCGTGAGTAGTCGGTCGGAAGTACATCGATTTGGGTAACGTGTATGTCCAGATGAATCTGTGGCTAGGTGCTAGAATAACTGGGGAAAATGCATGGATTAGACACTCTTATTTATACAAGTCTTCATAATTTTTCTCTATTGGGATTTTCTTTTCTATTCTTTTTTAATAGGAAATTTATTGTCAAATTGGTTTCCGTACAACACCCAGTGCTCATCCCCACAGGTGCCCTCCTCAATGCCCATCACCCACTTTCCCCTCTCTCCTACCCACCATCAACCCTCAGTTTATTCTCAATTTTTAAGAGTCTCTATTGGGATTTTCATAAGCGCTTAGATCAAATATCTTCTGGGATAGGGTTGAAGGATAAGTATTTCGTGTTGCGGATCACGTAACGGTTTATACCAGGAGTTAGCAAACATTTTTCTGTAAAAGATAGTAAATATTTTTGCCCTCGTGGGCCAGTTTCTGTCATAACTATTCAGCTCTGCAGTTTTAACACAAAAGCAGGGTAGATAATACGCCGAATGGGGACAGCTGTGTCCCAATAAAACCCGATTTATAAAAATAGGTGGCAGGTCAAATTTGGCTGACAAACTGTATTGCCAACCCCTGATGTAACCTACAAATTAAAAAAAGAAAAATTTATGACTGGTATACTTTTTTTGGAATTACAGAACATTTAGAAACTTGGCAAGTCTTGGGCAGTGGCGACTTTGGCCTCATAATTTAACTGAGAGTAGGGGATGCATGTGGGAGAGAACATAGCTCATGTTCAGGGTGCGCGTTCATTAAGTTCATTGGAGGAGCATACAGCGCTAAAGCAATCCCATACAACTTCACGCATCAAAGTGACACTCAACAGACACAAAACCAGAGTTACCGCAGCACAGAACTGGGCTGGGTCTAAAATTTTTTTCCACCCATGCAGAGGAAGAGAATTGTGGTGTTCCTCACTTGGAGGTCTCACACAACACCATGGGTTCTAGTAAGATCCCACGGCTGGTTCCGTAGGAAGGAGAGACATTGGGCTAGCCTTTATCATCTTTTCAAGCGCCCAGTCTATTCCAGGACACCCGATGTAGATGCTAACCGAAATTCTATGAATACGGCCAAAGCCATGGTTACCCACAAGGAGAAAAATCATAACATGATTTCACTGTAAAAAAAAAAGAAAGAAAAAACAAAAGGCTTAGTTGTGAGCTGATAACACATTTTGATGGTCTGCTATGGCCCGAGTTCTTAAATACCTCCCACTGGCCATATACCAATTGTGTAATGAATGGGAGCTACAATAAAGGGTTGAGTTTAGTGGTCATCAGAAGAGGTGGCCTTGAGTGGTTTGGAATCTACAACAGGCGGTTAGGGCTTCAGCCTTAATATTACTTTAACCTCCTGAGCAACCAGTCACCTACTCATGTGTCCCATCTATGGTGACAAGGGGAGTGCAGGCTTAAAAAGAAACAACAGCTTCAAAAGAGTACGTAAAACCATGACCGTGGATGCAGTTATGGAACCTTTGGGGCCTTATTGTCAGTTTGGACATAATTTGGTATGTAACACCGATTGGTAGGGGATTGCTTCCTTTACTCTATTTAGAATGTCATAACTATTCACTCCTCTGGCAGCACAAGATGGGTAAGGAAACGGTTACTGCTCGTTGCAGTGTGGTCACAATGTGGTCCAGGCTTACGGAGAGCAAGTACTGTGTCTTTGTCTTCATATACCCAGGGCTTGGCCCAGGACTCAATCCCCAGGGACAATAAAATGTTTGCCCATTGAACGACTCCTGGTTAGTACCATCCTGTTTGCAGAGATAGTATCATAGAGAGACAGGTTGCCAGGAAGGGAGGGGGCTCCTTTTTGTCACGCAAATCATGGCAGACAGTGAATCGCTCCAAAAGAGGCTAAGGCTTTTTTGGGACTGGCCAAGAAATGCCTGCAAAATTTAAAAAACAGAAAGCCATTCAGATGGAATCATAGGGCCCCCGCCACACCGCAGCATTTGGGGGGGGGGGGTAAAGCATTAGCAGTCAGATTTATCTGGGAGGTATATTTTTAATAATGGCTTATTCTTAGCAAGCAAGATTTAAGGCCAGACAAGTTTCAAGGGCAAATGTCTTAGGGCAAATGTCTGATGTCAAAGTTGCCCGAGACTTCTCCTTTTTCAGACATAACAACTGACCAGACTTATTATTTTGTTTCCTCCTCTTCTTTCCTCTGCCCCCTCCCAATATGCTTATTTATAACAAGGGCTTTATCAGTTGTCTTAAGAAAACAAATTTCCTTCAACACACATTACAATAGGATCTTACGGTCGTAGTTTTCAAATATCCCTGCCACTGATGAAAACAGATGCACAGAGAACGGAGACAGTCTGAGCCAAAAGCGAATTAATGCTGCCACAGCTCTGCCCCCACACCGTCCTGGTGGCCAGGGTGTAGAGTAAGAAGGAAGGACAGAGCCAAGAGGATGAGGTTGTATGCAGGAACCCCAGAATCCAGCTGAGGCTCCAAGCCCGAACATTTCATTATAGGCCTTACTTGCTACGAGGGAATGTGAGTGCGAGGAAAGAATCAAAATAGATGAACTTAAAGCAAAGGGCAGGGGGGGGCGGGGGAGGGGGGGAGGGCAGGTAACCTTAACACAGGTAATTTGCTTGACTGTCATAAAGAAATTGCCTACTTCCATTGCATCCAGGGACAAACTTTGACCCCAGGGACATTTATTAAATATCATCCCCTCCTTTTCCCTCCCCCTCTTTCTGGTTCCCACATCTCCCGACCAAGGGAACATGAGCGTCTGTTCAGTTTTGCCCGAGTCTCCCCCAGCAATAACCACGAGTAGGTATTAATTGTTACTACCCGCGTATTCTTTGGCTCACTGACCCGTTCTGGGTGTTCTTGGTCTCAGGGCCTAAGGATCATTTTCTCAGACGCCTCACGGCTCATCTTTCGGCTCAGTTCCTCCAGTGGTATGCGGGCCACCATCAGACTGTATGCGGAGAGCTACGAGAGGGACCCCGGCGGTCATGACCAGGAGCCTCAGGTATGAAAGCAGAGCTGTGTCCTCAGCAATATGTCTCGTCACTCCTGGAAAATTTAGGGAGCTCTCGTGGGCCTTTAGTGGGGGTTATCTGTCTTTCTGGAAAGTAAATTCCATATCGATAGATCCAGCTAGAAGACAGGCTTAGAGTAACTCTGAGCAGGTTTCCTTCCTTCCTTCCTTCCTTCCTTCCTTCCTTCCTTCCTTCCTTCCTTCCTTCCTTCCTTCCTTCCTTCCTTCTTTCCTTGCAATGCTTGAAAAAGACAATTGGGCTCTAGCCTCTATGATGGGTTTAGACCAACACCTCCCAAATGACTTCCCTTTCTTGACTATACTGCAGCTTGTTAATTGGGGGTGATATCAAGAGACAGCACTTGTATGGATGAAGAAATGTTTAGTTAGAGTCAAGCTGGTCACAGTCCTCAGAACCTTGACTCTGCACATGTAAATAAGGAATCTCCAGGTGTTTGGCAAACTCTGGGCTGGATCTTGACCTTGAGGTGCCAATACAGGTGCTACTCTGGGCCTCCTCTCTGAGACTGCTGCAGAGCCCAGATTCCCTTGAGAAGAAGGTCTGCATTTAAAGTTAGGGAGGCTAAGCTAGGCCAGCCAAGGCTGGGCCACCCTGTGTCTGGCAAAGTCCTTTCCTGTTGTCAACAATAGAGCTAATTAAGAACTCAGAAAGTACGTATCCCCACTGCCACATTCATCAATGCTGCAGGCGACATTAAAACCAGAAAGGACCCACCAGAACATTGGGTACCTCCAGCTATAGTCCTGGCCGCCCCTTGCCGCCTTAGTGTTTACTCCACCCTGGGTTCTGAAGCAGAGTCCTTGATAAGGTGGTTCCTTGAGATGAAGACAGTGGTTCCATGCTTCTGTTGTGGAGAAGTAGAGAAGCAAAGAGAAACTCACTGCTTCTCATTTTCGAGTGACTCAGGATTTCCCGTGAGAATTTGCCGTAGTTGGGCCCTAGAATGATCTCAGAGAGGGTCTTCTTTCACTGTCAGCGGTTTAGCGCGTTTTCCTTAAAATGGTGTCTCTCTCAGGAGAGTCTCGAAGAACCAGATCAATATGGAGCCGTAGATCGTTACACGTGGCCCTGTAGCCAGAAGATCTGTTTGGAGGCAAATCGTCCCAGATGGGGCAGTAGAGACCCTGGAGGCTGACAGCTAGTGTGAGGGTCACCTAGTGCATGAAGCAGCAGAGCAGGAAGCCAGTAAAAGGTCCTTGGCCCTTCCCGGTCTGAATCACAGGCTTCCCATTCAAGGACGGGCCATGCTCTGCCAACATAATTGGTCAGTGAGTACATTTCACCCAAGATAGTACCAAATCGTGCAAGAATTGGAGGCTTACCCTCTCTTTCCATATAAAACCCTTCTCCTCTCATGTTGGGAAATGAGATTAAATCAAGGGCCTAGAAGTCCAGAGCTACAGACGGGGAGGAATGATATTCCTGGCCTCCGCCACTCTGACTCACTCTGACTCGAGGCTAGTTTTTCTCAGCATTCTTTTCCCTATTTGCACCGGGTAAGTGGTTATGATATCTGCTGATTTTTATTTACCTCCCACATGGACCGCAGGAATATGACATCCAGGCCTTTAGACACGTGTGAAAACAGTCCTGTGCACAAGTGAGTTTCTCTCTGAGGTGTTACACACAAGCCAAGTGGTGCTCCCACTCGCCATTTCTTGCCCCAAAGCTTCCTTTGAAGCTGGAAACCTCCATAGGCCTGGGTTGTGTGTTAAGTATTTGCTTCAGTCTGTGGGTAAAGAGAACATAAGTAATGCTCGTTCCCACGTAGTTTCCATCCTGTAGGTTTAAAGAGTTCACCATCGGTTGGGGATTCCTTTCACTGGTCATGTTCTTCTCTGATCAGTCATCTAGATGCCCTCTCTTTTCCATCATGAGTGAGGGTCTTCCCAGATGTGGCTCGGTGGGCCTCACCATGTTTAGGTCACGATCCAGCTAAAAATGTTACATTAAAATCGAACTCCTTATTAAAACATCTTGTGTCATTGACTCACCAACTTAAGCCCTGTCGCATAATACATTTAAGTCGAGGTGTAATTTAGAATAAGATTTTGAAAGACATCTGACCCCCTAATGAAGGGGAAGGAGACACCAGCAGGCTCACCCATCACAGTACTGCTGAACCACACCTAGGCACTTGACGACTTCACTATAACTCCTTATTGCATTGCTTTTCCAGAAGCCCAGCTTCTGCCTTCCAAGAGCTCTGGGAGGAAGAGCCATTGGTCAAGTGTTAACAGAGACCAAAGATAAGCCATGCTCCTCGAGTTATTACTGCTCCGGGGCCTGATGGGCAAAGACCAGCTGTGTTGCTTCCTCAGCTGCAGAGACCTCCTCCCCCCCCCCCTTTTAGCTTGTTCCCATTGGCAGCCCAGAAAACAGAACAAATACCCCTTCTCCCCCCACCCCCCCACACTTAGACACCCAATACAGTATCTCTCCAATGTCTAGAGATCCCATTGATAAACGTATCCAATTGAACAGGTGTTAATGTCTCACCTGCCCTGACTCAAAACCCACCTACCTTCCAGTTAATAACCAGAGGACTAGAGAATTCTCTTCACCTGACTTCTCGGCATCTGGCTGTTTTACTTGGCACGTGGAGAGTTCCTGGTCCGGACATCTCTAAAAAGTTTTTATTGAAGTTCTAGTTAGTTAACGTACAGCCTTGTATTCGTCTCAGGTGGTAAATGTAGTGGCTCAGCAATTTCATCAGCCGGTGTGCATCACAACAGGGGCGCTCCTTAATCCCCATCACCTACTTCACCCGTCCCCCCCACCCCCACCTCTGGTAACCTCAGTTTGTTCTCCACAGTTACGAGTCCGTTTCTTGGCTTGCCTCTCTTTTTGCGCCCCTTCGCTGGTTTGTTTTGCTTCTTTAGTTCCACATATGAGTGAAATCATATGGTATTTGTCTTTGTATAATAATTTCTTAACTACATCAAAAAATATTATTTGTAAATGAGAGAGACAGAGACAGCTTGAGTGGGGGAGGGGCAGAGAGAGAGAGAGAAAGAGAGAGAATCCCAAGAAGGCCCCGTGCTGCCTGCACAGAGCCTGACGCGGGGCTCGAACTCACGGACCGCAAGATCGTGACCTGGCTGAAGTCGGACGCTTAACCAACTGCGCCACCCAGGCGCCCCCAAAATTTTTTTTTAAATTTATCCATCTGTGCCTGGGAACAGGTGGTGAGGGGAGGAGGAAGATGGCAGCCCTGGTGAGAGGAGATGCTTGCCTTGCCCTCACTCTGTGTCCTGGGTAAATCAGGCAAGCCTCCGAGGCCTGTTTCTGGAAGATCACATCGTTTTGAAAATAGAAGATTCCTTTAATTTTACTGGCCATCAGTACGCCTCCAACAAGCCCTCAAACCAGCTGGTAATAATTTGGAAGAAGGGATGAGCCAAAGGATCTCAGTTCACAGGTGACCAGAAACAGTCCAAGCGTTTCCATTTTCGTTCCCACCAAGCTTATTAGCAGAACTGCTAAATTAACTGTTTATTTACCTTCTTTCCTTTTCCCTTTGAACCTGAGGGTGGAGTAGCTAACGACCAACAAAAGATCCAAAAGGAAAAGGAAGGAGAAGTTTTGCTAAGGGCTGGATAATCACAGCCTGATAATCAGCTCTGGCTAATCAACACTTGGCTTTAACACTCGGTACTTTAATTGCAGAATAAAACCACACCCTATCCCACCCCAGGTTTTGGAAGGGGCCCAGTTTTCCCCAACCCTCCTTATAATCAACGGACTTTATGAATTTCTGATAAGCTGTAGATAGAATAAGGACCAATATCTAAGCACCAGGAGTCAAATTGGAATTCGTCTGTCCAACCAAGGGCTGGTTGCCATTTTACTCTACTTGTTCTTATGACTTTATAATCTAGAAATGTTAAGTCCAGAGCCATTTTGTGTTTTATATTGGGAGAACGTAGAACTTCTCATCTAAGCCAGGATATTTTTGAGAATGAAATGGGGCACTGATAATAATTATGTTGAGAATGTCCCCAGTAAACCAGGATATAGGGTTACTCTAGTTACGTGCCTTCGTGCTATCCTAGATCTGCACATCTCTTTAGAGGTGGGTTCCCGAGGGCACTAGCAACATAAACCTAGTAGTACAAAGGGAACGAACCAGTTGGATCCATGGTTCTAACAGAGCAGGACCACTTGGCTGGCTTGCTGGTTGGGAGGGCGGGGGTAGGGGGGTGGTGGGGCGGGGGGGGGGGGGGGGTTGGCGGTGTGGATAAAGATACCTGTGCCTGGTCCTCCCTCTGAGAGATTCAACTTTAATTGTTCTGGGGAAGGGACTGCATTTTTGAACAGCCTCCCAGATAAGTCTAGTTAGATGATGCTCTCAAACTTCAGTGTTTATTTCAATCACCTGGGGATCTTGTTAAAAATGCAGATTCTGACTCAGTCTGAGGAAGGCCAGGGAGTCTGCCTTTCTAACAAACTCTGAGGTCATGCTGTGTTGCCGGTCCAGGAGCCACACTTTGAATAGCAGAGTTGGATGAACCGCTAAGCCTTAAAGACAGGTCATTGAATTCTTGACAATTGTAGGAAAAGCAATACCTTTATTGTTTTAAATTTTTTTAAGTTCATTTATTTATTTTGAGAGAGAGAAAGAGTGTGAGCAGGGGGAGGGGCAGAGAGAGAGAGAGGGGGGGGGGGTGGAAAGGGAAAAAATCCCAAGCAGGCTCCCTCCTGTCAGTGCAGAGCCCAGCATGGGGCTCAAACCCATGAACCCCGTGATCATGACCTGAGCTGAAACCAAGAGCCAGATGCTCAACCAACTGAGCCGCCCAGGTGCTTGAGCAATTCCTGTTTTTACTGTGCTCGAATGCATGGGGCTCTAGATTTCTCTCTCCAGTAGCCCACTGGAATGAACTGGAATGTCTTCCAGGCACCTCCAACTTGACTTACTGCGGAAGTGGCCTCCTGCCAGCTTCCCTCATCCCTCCTTGCTCCAGAAGACCCCTCCTTCTTTACCTGAGGGCGTCTTCATCTCTCTCAGTAAATGGCAGTTCCGTCCTTCCCAGAGGTTCAGCCAAAATCCTAGGAATCATCCTTGACTCTTTTGTTCTTCCTCCCATACTTCACATCCAACAGCAAACCCTATCAATGACCTTCAAAGCACAACCAGAGTCTGACCCCACCTTACCACCTCTACCATTTCTCCCCAGGACGAAGCTCCTGTCCTGGCCTCTCGATGACTGCCATTAGCTTCCTACCCGGTCTCTCTCCTTTTCTCCTCTTGCCCACTCCACCCCCGCGTACCGAAAGTCTTAGCACAGCAACAGATCCCCTAATCGCTCTGCTACAATCCTCCAGTGGCTCCCTATCTCACTCCGGGTAGAGCCAAAACCCGTACCAGGGGATCCAGCCCCCTGCTGGAAATGATCCCCTTCTCCCTCTGACCGCGTCTCCTACCTCTTGTCCTGTGTCTTTCTACCCTCCAGCCCTTGTTCTGTGCACTTACCAAAGACACTCTGCCTCCTGCCGCTTAAAAGTGGCTGCTTCCTCTGCCCGGGGTGCTTTTCCCTCCAATATCTCTGTGGCTTGACCTCTCGTTTCCTACTTGAGGACTCCCCTGGCCGTCCTATGTAAAATAACCCTCACATTTGCATACCGTTTATCTTTCTCACCCTGCTTTACTTTCCTCCATGGCACTTACCCCATCTCACACATATATTCACTTGCTTTGCTGTCTGTCTCTACCAGTAGAATGTAAACACCGGGAAAGAAGTGTGTAAACACTTTGTCAGTGTTCTTCGCTGTTTCCCCAAGCGCACACAATACTATCTGGCAGAAGGTAAATGCCCGATATAATTTTGCCAAACAAATGAAATATTCAGTGTTAATTACTTCCGAACATCTCAGACGCATTATATCACCTGGGAAACTGAAGTATTCTGTGCTCAGTGTGAACCTTGGTGCCACCATCAGGTTTTCTCTTAACGCTGGAAAGTTTGAAGCAAATTGTTGTCATTTTTAAGGTCCCTGCCAAGTGCCAGGAACGATTCTAGATACGTTAGATATGCCCATTATTGTGTTAATCGTTCCAGTGCCCGCCCCCTCCCCCCCAGAGTAGAATTATCATCCTTCTTTTTCAAGTTGGTAAACTGAGTCAGGGAGCTATTCATAGGGAGCAGGCAGTTTCTGGATTGGAGAATCAAACTAGCTCTTCATAAAACCCAGGTTGTCCATGCTAACCCTGAGGTCCAAGGAGAGAGGATTTCCTCCTACCTCTATGCTTGAACCCAAGGCTGCATCTGGAGCCTTAGTTCAGTATTTACTTACTGAGATACTGTTTTTTCCCCTCACACGAACCAAACCCCTGATTCTTAGACATCGGTGGGTGCCCAGCAGTTAAATTCAGTTCTGACACTAACTACCCGGAGTTAGCCCAGACCCCACAGATTAAGGGCTCAGTCCCACAAGACTGCCCCCATTTAAGAAAGGGGTGCCCAGGCTCCCCACAATTCTGTTCATTAGAATACACATTCAGGGGTTCCCGTGATCCCCTCCTCAGCTTTGGTCATTTGCTAGAATGACTCACAGAACCCAGGAAAGCACTTTGCTTACTACTGGTGGTTTATTATAAAAGATACAACTCAAGAATGGCCAAACGGAAGAGATTCATAGTGCAAGGTATGGGGGGGAGGGTGCTCAGAGCTCCCATGGCTCCTCCTGGCACAGCACCCTCCCCGGACCTTGAGGTGGTCACCAACTCAGAGGCTCTCTGAACCCTGTTTAGGAGTTTTTACAGAGGTTTCGTTACGTCGATATGATTGATTAAATCACTGGGCATTGGTGATTGAACTTCACCTCCAGCCCTTCTCCCTTCCTGGGAGGCTGGGATTTCCAACCCTCTAATCACCTGATGGTTTCCTCAGGCTGCAGCCCTCATTCTGAAGCCATCTGGGGTCTGTAAGAGTCACGGCGTCCGCATAAACTCAGGTGTGGTTGAAAGGGACTTACTATGATTGACAAATCCACTCATATCACTCAGGTAGTGCAAAGGATTTGGGGAGCTCTGTGCCAGGAGCCAGGGACAAAGACCAAATATGTGGTTTTTTATACCACACTTATAAATGTGGATAAACGTAAGTGCTCTGAAAACAACCAGTTTTCCCTCCCTTAATTTGAATTAGCAAGGAACAGGTTTTAAAAAAATCATCTAAAACGTAATGTTCTAGATACATCCTCGTTGGGTTTTATATGCAACGGGGCATCTAAAGTGAGGGGTTAAAAACTAGGGGAATAAAATTAGAAATGATACGTGTGATGGGGAAAAATTGGAAACAATGGCGTTCAGAAGTGAAAAACGTAAATGGATACCCACTTAGGTATTCAGTTTTCATGACAACATGAAAATGTATAGACGTGTGTGTTTGTGTACGTACATGCTTATGTGTGTTTGTATGTGCGTGTGGTTTGTATACATATATACATATACACACACAGAGTTTTGGATTCATAGCAGTTAAATATATGTGAAAAACATCATGTTGTTACTTAGAAAGAAAATCTGTGCGGGGATGTATTAATAGCCTGACATGAAGAAAAAGATGAGAAGGCAGTTCATTTTCTTTTTCTCCTCGCAGTTTAGTCTGGATTGCTATAATTTGAAAATATGGAGGAGGGTGGAGTGATGTAGAGAGAGTTTAGAAAAGAAACACGTGGGGGCGCCTGGGTGGCTCAGTCGGTTAAGCGTCCGACTTCGGCTCAGGTCACGATCTCGCGGTCCATGAGTTCGAGCCCCGCGTCGGGCTCTGGGCTGATGGCTCAGAGCCTGGAGCCTGTTTCCGATTCTGTGTCTCCCTCTCTCTCTGCCCCTCCCCCGTTCATGCTCTGTCTCTCTCTGTCCCAAAAATAAATAAACGTCGAAGAAACATGTGGTTAAAGGGTTGGGGTGTAAACTCTGGCCAAGTTAAAGAGCGGGCTCATTTTGCCTGTCAGGGAGGCATGACCTGGAGGTCTTCAGGAATTAAAAGAATAATACGATGCAGAGAAAGATGACCAGCTGTTCTCCATAACTAATGAATATGTAATGTGATGAAATAAACTCAAGCTGAACTGGAAGGGATTCAGCCTGACTGTTAGAACAATTTCTCAACTGTGAGGGCGTCTGCCCAAGTAAGATGGCCAGTTTGTGCTTTTCTCGGAGTCTCTATGACCACACAGATTTAAATAATTTTTAAATAGAGGCAGGCGTGGAAAGGATGGGACAAGGTAATGTGTCAGCGTTTTCTAGAACTTTAAAATTGGAGTTCTGTGATTATTTAAAAAAAAAAAAGAAACAAACAGGGTCTGGTCAGGTGGGTTAGATTCCCCTCTAGTGGCATAGAAATGAAATTAGGACAGCTGTGTTTTCACAAAGCCGAGTCACTTGGAGCTGAATGAAACTTGAGAAAACGACAAAGATGTGTGAGTTTTCTTTATTTCTACTCACTCAGGTGAATAGCCTCCTAAAAAGAGTGAGCGGAGCAGTCCTTTCTCTCCCTAGATATTGCAGCCTGCACTCGCGCTTTGCTATCCCTCTGGGTTGTTTTCCTTGGATCGAAGAACTGGGATCATCACCTGTGGGTGTGTGGAAAACTCCCTTGGGCCTTTCCCTGCCTCTGCTGGGATCAGACCCCTCTTCAAGGTACTGAATGGGCACTCAAGCCTTTGTGGGCAAGCGTGTGCCCTGATGAGAGCTGACTGCGGCTGTAAACCGCTCGTGGTGAGCCCACAGACAAAGCCTAGCTCAATTCCCCCTTTTTGGCAATAAGCACAGAAGAGACCCTTCTCCCAAATCTTCTAAGGCCGTCTGGCATTGCCATTTTACCCCCAAGAACCTCTTGGCCTTAAGCAGGAGAACTAAAAGGCGTGCCTTGATCCTGGCTTTGGGTCAATTGTAAATTAAGGTTTAGAGACCCAAAGCCCTGAAAAAATTGTATTTCCCCTCCCTACTTCCCCCTATGGAATTCAAAATAAAAACAAAGTTAGCTTCAAAAATAAATGTCAGGAAATCTAACAAAACTTTTGGTTTTTCCTTCTGAGGCTGTTTATTTCGGTGTCTCTGCTTTGCTGTGCCCAAAGCGCATGCCTCACCAGCCATTGGTGAACCTGGCACAGTTTGTGTCCACAAATCACAGAGTCTTGCCGGGTCTTGTTTACTCAGCCTGAAAAGGGAGCATGAATGGATTTGCCTTGGTTACACAAGTACAGAGGGTCATCGGCCATAACTCCTCTCACCAGATAAATGGGTTTGACAACTGTGGCGAGCACAATCTGTCTTTCCCGGCATCCTCTTTGTTCCAGCCCAGATACACCGCACAAGCAAGTTTCCCTTCAGCAGAAAGCTACCCGAATCTCATCAGCAGGCAGTGATTCAGGCTTTCTTTGAAGCGGTGCTCTTCTTTGGTGGATAGTAAATCATTTCCTTTGCTCATAAACAAAAGTGTTTCTTGGTCAGTGAATACTGGCGGTGAAAGTGGAGGTTGCCTGTGACCTTCAGGAGAAGGCCCTGGACGAGACTATGCCCTCAAGCAGTATCAGGAGGAGACATTGCCTGGGCTCGCCACCGCGGTCGTGCATTTTTCCTGGGGAACATACGTTCTGGGTGGTTAAGGGGAGGAATGTGGCTGTTTTAGCTCTCCTGTCTGCTCTTGGATGATTTCAAGTTTGACATCCTCACCCCAGAAAGAGAAACCCTGTTCCGGATGAAGTGAGGGAGTTCTCCGTCCTTTGTTTTTGCCTCCCAGGAAAGCTGAGAGGTATGACAAACTCTGGAAGGGTAGCATTTCAGTTCCAGAATGCTTAGGTCTTAGGAGAGAAAACAACGAAAGGTTTATGAAATTCTTGCTTTGTGGGTTGTGTATGCTTGTTTATTTTATTTTGCTTTGGGTTTTATTTCCAAGCATTTCTGTTTGTAGAAATCATCATGGAAGGTGTTGTTTGGTAACTTGGGGCCTGTGTACTCCAAAGTTAATGATGGGCAGATGGGAGGTAATGAGGCTATGAGAGGGTTTTAATATGTAGGTTTTATTATTTAGGTATGGTGAGGCCAACAGATTAGGAGACAATCGCCACCGAAAAGATGGCGGGTTAGTCATTGTTCCCAGGAGGACCGGGCATGCCGCTCCATTCAGGGCCACAGGGGGAATCACCAATTATGAGGCAGAAAGAGTCGGGGGGAAATGTGGGTAAGAGCTTTTATTACCAGACTTAGCAGACTGAGGAGACTTAGGATTGGCTAGTTTGAATAATTTTGGCAGGCTCTGAGGCGGAGGGGCTGTTCCTGGTTGTCTGATACCTGGCCCTTGGGTGATTAGGGCCAGTGGACAGTGGCCCAGAATGTGAAAGTCCCATAAAGGAGATATTTGGGGATGGGACTTGGGATTGATTGGTCTGCATATGAAAGGTGTGTTCATAGGGCACCTATTTGCTACCTCTAGAAATTAGCTAACCCTGGGAGGAGCAAACCCTTCCACTATTAACAAGGCCACAAGATGTCAAAGCACCACAATAAAAGCTATGTGTCATATGGAGAGGAAAAGACAGAAACACAGTCACTTTTCCAGGTGTTTGGGGGCACCAGGATTTTGGCCCGATGTCCCATTGTCCCACCATTGGGATTTGGAATCAGACACCCTTGGCCTTGAGCCCTTGGCAACTTAATCTGTAAGCTTCAGTTACTTTTCAGTCATATGGGGATAGAAATACTTTTTATTTCGTAGGACTGTTGTGATAATTAAATGAAATCATTCGTACAGAGTGTTTTGGACAATGGCACACGCAAAGTGCTCAATAAATGTCAGCTGTTACTAATATTGTTCTTGCCATTATTTTTATTAATAGCAGTGGAGACCAATTTTCTGATCACACGAAGATCAAAGAGTCTCAGACTAGTTAGTAATTTGTTTTGTTGGGGTTGTCCAATAGTCCTATTCTATCCAAGACAGGGTGCAATTGGTTGGTTGTTCCCAACTCATTTGCCAGAGAGAAAGGATTTGAAGACAAGAGCAGGTGTGAGACAAAGGGTGGGCTCATCGGAGAGAAGATTGTGGGATCTCTGTTGCTGGTTGTAAGATAAGTGCTTGATGGCTTCAGAGTATTAAATGCAAAAACTTAGCCCTACGGAAGAGGTGTTAACAACTTTTCTCTACAAAGGGCCAAATAGCAAATACTTTTAAGTTCTGCTAGCTGTGTTAGTTTGCTAGGGCTGACGTCATAAAGTACCGGAGGCCAGGTGGCTTAAACAATAGAAATTTATTATCTCCCAGTCTTGGAGGCTGGAAATTCAAATTCAAGGCATTTACAGGGTTGGTTTTCATCTAGGGGCTGTGAGGAAAGATCTGTTCTTGACTTCCCTTCTTGGTTTGTGGATGGCCGTCTTCTCCCTCTACTTCACATCATCTTCTCTCTGTGGATGTCTGTGTCCAGATTTTTCCTTCTTATAAGGATACCAGTCATATTGGATCAGGGCCCACCCCAATGAGCTTACTCTAACTTGATTGCCTCTGTAAAGACCCTGTCTCCAAAGAAGATCGCTTTCTGAGGGACTGGGGGAGGGTCAGGACTCCGACATGAATTTCGAGGAGGTCACATTAGTCATATGGAACTGTGTTACCAGTTCTCAACTGCCATTGTAGCACAAAAGCAGCCACAGACAATGCGTAAATCCGTGAGTACATTTACTTACGGACAAAATTTGGACTTTGTGTACCTTTCACATGTCACAAAATATTCGTCTTCTGATTGTTTTTAACTGCTTAAAAAGGTAAAACCCATTCTTGTTCCTAGGCTGTATAAAAACCAAGTGGTGGGCCAGACAAGGACTACAGTTTGCTGACCCTGCCTTTCAGGTTTTTAAACTCAGCACACTATTTCTTGTTACATTCAGTGAAGCATACATCAAAATGAGTTTGGCTAAACAATACATTTTAGAAAAGGTAAAGTGACATTTGTATTTGTGTGTATGTGTGTGTGTGTGTGTGTGTGTGTGTGTGTTTATACATGAATTTTCCAGCTTTAAAACAAAGTATCAAATATCTCCGGAAACCCCCAAACTTGACGTTCTGAGATCGAACTCCCTGGCTTTTGGTCGCAAGGGAGCCTGAAAGGAAAATGTCTTAGAGCATGTTTGTATTCGTGAAATCAAGTTCCTTTTTTGGGCTTCAGATTTCGTGAAGCAAGTTTCCTTCTTTTTCCTATCCAAAGCAGTTGCTTACACATGATTTTCAGATGGGCAGCACTATATTTAGGAAGAGAAAGGAAAACTACTAAGGAAGAACTCGTGGATACATGGGATGAAAAAAGGAAAGCATGAGAGAGAGCCCTGGTGAATACCTGGAACGTATGGGAAACATGTCCATAGGTGCACAAAGCCAGGAGAACCTTGACATCGTATTTTGGGGCAGAATGGGGCTTCCAGGAATTGGTAACAGGCACTCTTGCACTTCAGATGCTTTATCGGTCATCCTCAAACCCACTCCCCAAAGAAGCCCCACATCCAATAGGAAGCAACAAGTCTATGATTGCTTTTTGTTCCTTGCTTGCTTCTAGTGACAGCCTCAGAAGTTACAGTCAGGATGGCCGTTGTGGTGTTCAACAAAACCTAAGACACTTTCGTGATGATTTACTAAGATTTTCCAGCTGTACTTTTTATACTGTGTGTTTTCTACTGGGTTTAGCCACGTGGGCATTTCCATACTGGTGAATCAAGACTCTGGCCTTGACTTACAGTCACATAGTATATCTCATTTCGATACTGCTCAGAAGTTGCAGGCATCATCCTTTTAATGGATAAGATTCTATAAAAAGTTTAAAAGCGGCTGCAATTTAGCGTGTTTCTATCTGTGTTCTAAGCTCTTGATACCCAAAGGACAAGTAGCATCAGCATCATCTGGTTGCTTCCTAAAGTGCAAAGTCTCAGGCCCCATCCCAGACCTGCTGAATCCGACTCTGCATTTTAACGAGCTGCCCCGGTAATCCGTGTGCACACTCAAGTTTGAGGCATCCTACTGCGACGACCATCGGGATCCTTATTTGCCCCTTGACCAGAGCAGAAAAATCCCTCTAAACTACTAGGAAGCCAGGTGATTGGCCTCTGCTGTTCCCTCCTCCTTCCAGAAAATCACAAAAAAGCATAGAGCACAACTCAGACAAGTGCTGCAAGACCTTTGAAGACCTGTTTCTGCTTCTCAGAATAATTAACAAAAAGAGAAGCAAGAAAGTCAGTTTCACTTTGCGTCTCCATAGAAACCCTGCCTTGCTTCAACTCCACAGTGTTAGACTGTGTTTTCTTCACACAGTTAATATCATTCGAACGGAGAGATCCAAAATAACCCAGGGAGGAGGTAAAGAAAGTTCTAAGTTGATTTTACCAAGATAGGGAGCCTTCCTAAAATTGTGGGTAGACAGTCTAGCACTATTTCTATCACTAGGTAAAGGTCAATCATATATATATATATATATATATATATATATATATATATATATATATATAGTGTGTGTGTGTGTGTGTGTGTGTTTTTATTTATTTTTGAGAGAGAGAGAGAGAGAGAGAGAGACAGAGCGTGAGCAGGGGAGGGGCAGAGAGAGAGGGAGACACAGAATCCGAAGCAGGTTCCAGGCTCCCAGCTGTCAGCACAGAGCCCGATGCGGGGCTTGAACTCGTGAACCACAAGATCTTGACCTGAGCCAAAAAATCGGACGCTCAACTGACTTAGCACCCAGGTGCCCTAAGTATTTTAAAATACTTGAGGGTTATATGGCAGCTATGTCTTTTTTTTTTTTTTTTTAATTCAAGTTAGCTAACATACAGTGTAGTCTTGGCTTCAGGAGTAGAACCCAGTGATCCATCACTGACATACGACACGCAGTGCTCATCCAACAATTGCCCTCCTTAATACCCATCACCCATTTAACCCATCCCCCACCCACCTCCCCACCAGCAACCCTCAGTTTGTTCTCTGAACTGAAGAGTCTTATGGTTTGCCTCCCTTTCTGTTTTTATCTTATTTTTCCATCCCTTCCCTTATGTTCATTTGTTGGGCTTCTCATATTCCACATATGAGTGAAATCTTATGATATCTGTCTTTCTCTGACTGACCTATTTCACTTAGCATAATACACTCTCATTCCATCCATGTTGTTGCCAACGTCAAGATTGCATTGTTTTTGATCACCATGTAGTATTCCATTGTATATATAACCACATCTTCTTTATGCATTCATCAGTCGATGGACATTTGGGCTCTTTCCATAATTTGGCTATTGTTGAAAGTGCTGCTGTAAACATTGGGGTGCATTCAAATCAGCATTTTTTTATCCTGTGGATAAACACCTAGTAGTTGCAATTGCTGGGTCCTAGGGTAGTTCTATTTTTAATCTTTTGAGGAACCTCCATACTGTTTTCCAGAGCGGCTGCCCCAGTTTGCCGCCAGTCGAGCAAAAGGGTTCCCCTTTCTCCGTATCCTCACCAACATCTGTTGTTGCCTGAGTTGTTAATTGTAGTATATGGCAGGTATGTCTTAAAGGCGAAGTTCAAAAGAACATGTTCTTTTGTCAAACGTGGAAGAAATGTTCAGCCACCGCACTCATAAAATGTGTATTAACTGTCCCTAAAGTCCACCGACAGTCTTTGTATCACGGAGAAGAATCTCTTCGAGTGGAGGGTCATTTCTATTTGTCAGTGGATGTTACTTCTTCTTTTTTTTTTTTTTTGAACATTTAGAAATTTTTTTCATTTTGGAGAGAGAAGTGTACGAGCTGGGGAGAGGGGCAGAGAGAGAGAGAGAATCGTAAGCAGGCTCCACACTCATCACAGAGCCCATTACAAGGCTCAATCCCATGACCCGGGGATCATGACCTGAGCCCAAAGAGTTGAATGCTCAACCAACTGAGCCACCCATGTGCCCATCGAAGTTAACGTTTTTAAAAGAAGCCAAATATCGTTCGCAGATTCTTTAAAAGAAATCCTAATAGTCATAGTCTGGAAAATATTATAGTGAGTATCAACGGAAGAGAGATGTTACTTCTGATTGCAGTGACTTTGGGTGCCTTTCAGTCAAGGAGCTGAGAACACTTTTGGTATTCTTAATCTTTTTAAAAAAATCGGATCTTCCGTGAGAAAAGATAGTATGAGTTTCATTTTATGGACAAGGAAGCAGAAGCCAGAGAAGTTGTTGTCTGCCTACCAAAGGTCAACCTGTTGGGGTTAGATGCTTGAACACACACTTCCACCCTACTCTTCTAGCAAGCCAGGCTTCCTGCTTAAAGAATAATAATAATAATAATAATAATAATAATAATAATAGTGTTGATTCCTGTACATGGGCTAGATAGAAAGCTGTGTGTTTCGTGTTCTTTGGTTTCTTATTCTCATCATAATCCAATATGGTAGGTACTTAGCCATCCATGTTTTGTAAGTGAGAAAACTTTGGCCCTGAGAGTTTAAATTACCTACTATATCTAAGCAGTGTGGCTGGTATTTGAACCTAGACTCTGCCCCCCAGAGACCATGGTCTTAACTAGGGTGCTATACCCTGTGCTGTCAAAAACTTTGGGGATGTGCACCCCAAATAAATTCGAGTCACCGGGGTGCCCACCCTTCGTCTGGCATACCGTCGGTGCCCCCCAACCCATCCTCTGAGAATGTTCTCAGATGCAATCCTTGAGCCTCACAGTTCCCGAGTAGTGGGAAGTCTAGTCTAGCCTAGATTTGCTCCTCGTGCAAATCCGCCGGCCTTCCCTCAACGTCTCCAAGCTCCGCCTCGTGAGAACGTCTATTTCAGAAAAAAAGAGGAAGGTTTTAGTTAGAATGTCCTAGATTTCCTGGATAACATAACCAGGTAAAATGTCTACTCATTAATATCAAAATCATTTCACTGCTTCTGCTCCGTGACTGCTTGCTCCGTGGCAGCAAATTCAGAGGCCAGCGAATCCTCGATTAGGGAGTTGAAGACAATAGGGCACAGCAGGGATGCCAGTCACACCCAGCTCTCTCCAGGTTTTTCCTTATTAACAGATGAGCCCAGCATTGCCGTATTTTCTGGATTTTTAGAAACCTGGATTTTTGTATAAAATGTGGTTTTTAAATACTGGTAGGAAAATGATCACAAAACAAAGCCAAACCCCGTGTGAAGGACTTTCTAGTAACCGTGGGCTAGGCGATTCAATCCAACCCTCCCTCTGGACCAAAGAGGCTGAAAGAAACACATAAAAGCATTTTTGGAAAAACATCGGTGACCAATGATCTGATAAAAGAGTAACAGAAATAGGGAAGGAGTTGGGGCTCAGGGAAGTGAGCCAGAACACTTTCTATGCTAAGGCATTTGCCCATTTAGGGGAGGTGCCAGGAATAGCCGCTTGTGGAAAATTACATACGTGTCGGTCCCGGGCCTCAGGTCTAGGTGGAAAATCTGGTCTATTACCACCTGCCTCTGTTGCCCGGAGGACTAACCGTGAGAGGGTCAGATAAGAGGCACACCCGGGTGACAGATTGATGTGTGGCTAAAGGAAAACTGGTTAGAGTTAAGAACTCACCAAAAGCAGAGATCCTGGCACAACAATGCCCGTTCTAGATTGTAAACTCAAAGGGAATCATTCCAAAAATAAGAGAGTACAGATTGCAGTCCCGGGGGTGATAAATCCATGACTCTGAACTGCTAGCTGCCTCAGAAGATGAAGGAAGCTATTCTTAGTTACTTCTCTGAGTAATTTCTCAAACAAAATGGCCAGCCGACTACGAAGGATGAAAAGCACTTGAAGAGACAAAACGATGTGCACAGGAACCGATACACATACAGGATAGAGGGTAAGCAACATGAAAGATACAGTGAGGTCTACCAGAATTTAACTGGGGTCTCAAAAGGAGAGGAGAGACTGGGGTACTGGTAAACCTGGAAGGGATAATAGCTGAAGGTTTTCCAGAACCAACGAAGGAAATCAACCCACTGGTTCTAGAAACCCAAGCAGGATAAATAACGATAAATTCACTTTGGGACACATCAGACTAAGACTGCAGAATATCAAAGACAGACCACAAGGGGAAAAAAAAAATCAAAATCAAAGACACAGTTGTTTGATTGACAACTAATTTTTCAAAAGCGACATTGAAAATCAGAAGATGGAAATAACTGACAGTCTAGAAATGATGTTTCTAAAATGAGAGCAGAGTGAAGACACTTAGACAAACAAACGCTGAGAGAACGGGCCGCCAGCAGACGGACCCAAAACAAGGTCTCAAGGACATCCTTCAGTTAGGGGGAAAATTACCCTCCATGAAGCCTCAAGCCTGCTGCAAAGGAAGAAAAAGCAAAGAAAGGCTGAAAAGAAGGTTGATTTATATAAACATTGACTGTATAAAACATTAATAAAAATGCCTTTGGTGCTGAAAATATTTATCATGTTCTTGTATAACTCAGAGGAAAGTAAAGTTGTAGATCATTATTAGATTTTGATAAGTCAAGGATTCATCCTGTGATTTCTACGGAACCATCACAAAATATAAAAGGAAAGGGTTTAATTTACAATCTAAGAGAGGAAAACACAGAAAACACAACTTAAAAATCATCCAAGAGAAGAAGGAAAAACAGGTGGGTCAAAAAGCATGTAGGGTGATAGATTTTTAAATACAAATCTATTCATTATTTCTTTAAATGTAGTTGAAATAAATGCCCTAGGGAAAAGCCAGAGTGTGGATTTTTAAAAAAAAAGACAGAAGCTCATTAAAAGAGACATATCTTTAAAAAATTTTTTTTGATGTTTATTCACTTTTCTGAGAGACAGAGAAAGAGAGAGCACGAGCCGGGGAGGGGTAGAGAGAGAGCGAGACACAGAATCTGAAGCAGGCTCCAGGCTCCGAGCTGTCAGCACAGAGCCTGACGTGGGGCTCGGAACTGTGAGCTCATGACCTGAGCCGAAGTCGGACGCTTAACCAACTGAGCCACCCAGGCGCCCCTAAAAGAGACATATCTTAAACAAAAAAAAAATAGAAAATTTGAAAGTTCAAAAAAAGTTAAAAGATATACGAAATAATAACCAAAAATCTAGCTCTGTTTATTTCAGATAAAGGTCTAAAGTCTTGCTAAAGGTGAAGAGGGAGTCATCAAAATGATCAAGGGTTTAATTCCCCCGGTTAGACCTAACAATCCTACAATTATAAAGAAGAAAATGGACAAAACTGTTAAGAAATAGAGAGATGTCCAATCACCCTGGAATATTTTAGCACACCTCTCAGGAATTATTAGAACAAGTAGAAAACAAAAATTAGTAAAACTCTAGAATATTTGGACATAGAGTTAACATGCCTGACTTACTGGGCATGCATAGATACTCCCCCAAACAGTATCAACATATAAAGGCCTTGCATGTCACAGGAACACATCTAAAAATTATATGCTGGGGAATGAAATGATACAGAGTACTATCACAAGGGCAATTAAGTGAGAAAGTAGTAACAAAATGGATACAGGAAGCATTTGGTGGCATGCATTTTTAAATCATCTATTTGTGATAAAAAAACTTTCCGGATAGAAATAAAAGGAGAGTCCTTTAAGCTCCTAAAAGGTATTACTACATCTTGGAGGCAGGCTCTCTGTGCTGACTGTATTTCTTGGTAACTAGGGAGGACCATTTGATGAATTCATTTCGAACTCAAATAGGCTGGGGCTTCAGAAATACGACCACCAGCTTTACATAGAATTCGTGTGTGTAACTTTCGTGGGCTTCCCTGTGATTGCTGTGTTTCACGATTCTTTTTTGGTTTCTTTGTTGGCTTGTTTGTTTCACAATTCTTAACAAGGCACTTTTCAAATAGCGCACCTGGAACAGAGAAACCTTTAAAGCCATAAAGACAAATAGATTTCAAACATTTTTGGAAGATGGAAAGGTCCGTCTAGGGTCGTGAGATACAGCACAGCTTTGTAGTTAGAATCAAGGCGCGGACTGGGTTCAGAGCTCAGCTCTGTCGCTTGCTAGCTGAGCTGTGGGACTTTGAGCAAGCTATGTAAACGCCTCTGAGCCTCAGTTTCCTCATCTGTAAAATGGGGATAATACCACCTACCCCATAGGCCTTTATGAAGATGAACTCAATACACGAATTAGAGTTGTAGCTGGCACATAGTGGGTACTCAGTGTCAGCTGTACAAAAATCACTAAAGAAGAATCAAAACGTCAGAACCCAAGGCACATTCTATAGATGAGGGCAAAAGGAAGGATTTCTTCCTCCCAAGATTTTGGCAAAGCCGGTAAATGATTTCTCCATCTTGCTGTGGAGGCAGTCCTGTTGCCTGTGACCTAAGCCCAGCCGGGAAACAACATTTTCTGGCTTCTGAGCCCGCTGAGGCACGAGCAGGCGTGGATTTGATGTTCGTATGTGCAAGCTGCAGGTTTAGCCGGCGAGGCCTCCTGACGGCCTTCAGAGACAGAGCCCAGCATGCAGGGCCGGGGATGCTGCTGGCAACCACAGGGTCTCTCATTTCATGTTTACAACAACACTGTGAATCAGGAACTATTCTTAGCATCCCAATTTCAGAAATGAGGCACAGAGAGACTAAGAACCTTGTCTGGTAAGTGCTGAGGCTGGAATTAAACCCAAGCCCGACTGATTCGTGCATTCACCCGACGTAGCGTGTGCTCTCCTACTTCGCTTAAGCCTGGGCTGCTTTCCTCCCCTAACGAAGAGTCAAGCGATAGAGCAGCCTAAAGCGCTGTCTAGACTTCTTACCTTTTGCTCTGGTCAGCTACTGTTGGTTAACAAATCACCGACAGCAATGATTTCAGTGTGCTCACGGCCCAGAATTTGGACATGGCCCAGTAGGATGGCTTACCCCCTGCTCCAGGATGTCTGGCGTCTTCCATGGGAAGACGAGAAGGATTGAGAGGGACTCACGTGGCTGGGATCTGGAATCTTCTGGAGGCCTCTTCACCGTTTGGCCAGACTTGTACACGCAGGTCTTGGGCCAATGTGGCGAAGAGACAGGGCCTTCTGTGACCCAGCCTTAAAAGTCACGTAGCAACACTTGTGTAAACTCTATTGTTTGAGCGAGCTTTCCAAGTTTCAAGGGAAGAGGGACAGAGATTTTGAGATCTCTCTCAAAATCTTTGAGAGATTTTTGAGAGAGAGAGAGAGAGAGAGAGCGCACATGAATGGGGTATGAGCAGAGAGAGAGGGAGACAGAGAATCACAAGCAGGCTCCACTCTTGTCAACAGAGAGCCCACCACAGGGCTCGATCTCATGAAGCGTGAGATCATGACCCGAGCCAAAGTCAAGAGTCAGACACTTAATTGAGCCACCCGCGCACCGCTAGACCCCCACCTCCTAATGGAAAGAATTTTAAAGGATTATGCAACTGTGTTTTAAAACTAACTACCCTATTCTTATCCTTCTAGTCGGCTTCAGAGTATCAGGTGCAATAAAGATGGCCCCACATCTAAAAGCCAAAGGTGGTTCAGCAGCATAGAATTTCCAAGGCATATTCTTTCTCCCTACCACCTGATTTGGAAGTTGTTTTCAAAATGCATTTCCCACTTCATATCAGCGACTAGTGTTTTTATCGTCAAAATGGACTCGATAATGTCATGGTGACCAACAACTCAAAACTCTCAGTGGCTTAAAACCACCAGAGAAAACGAAGTTTCTTATTCACATTATATATTTTCCATAGCTTGGGATTGGGGGCTCTCCTCCACGTTGTTTGTCCTCTAGGGTCCAGGCGTCTGGAACATGGCTGGTTGCTGTAATCAGAGAAGCTTTGGCCGAAAGCGAACATGTCTCCCCCACTTAAAAAAAAAATTTTAATGTTTATTTATTTTTGAGAGAGACAGAGATGGAATGCGAGTGGGTTAGGGGCAGAGAGAGAGGGAGACACAGAATCCAAAGCAGGTTCCAGGCTCCGAGCGGTCAGCACAGAGCCTGACGTGGGGCTTGAACTCATGAACCGTGAGATCATGACCTGAGCCGAAGGTGGTCGCTCAACTGACTGAGCCATCCAGGCACCCCATGTCTCCTCCACTTTTAACCCAATGGCTGGGAATTGTCAAAAGGCCCCACCTGGCCATAGAAGGACCTGGAAGCTCAGTCTTCTGTGTCAGGGAGCAGAGGAATGCTGGTATTAATGTGTGGCGTCAGTGGCTACCAAAGTGACCGACTACTGGGAGGTTACACTTATCATTTTGAATAATCTTTCTGAGCCTAGGCCTATGAGGGCTTTGGAACCAAATATTTGTTAACTAATCTTTTCAAAACGTATAAATGTGAGCTAGCTTGGATGAACGTGAACCAGTATGTGAATACGTTCAGATCTGTTACACAAACCGATTTTAAAAGTCCGACGAATACGTCACATCTGAGGAGACGTGGGAGGCCAGGTGGGGTTCCCAGCTGGCTGGGGTTTCATGATCCTGAAGTGCACCTTGAAGAAAAACCCATAACTACCCATATCGAAGAACCACTGGTCTTCAGAAATACCCCATAGTCCTGGCATAAGTTCACCCTGGGGTCAGAAATTCAAATGACAGATAACCCACCGAGGTGAGTACGACAGCCAGGCATGAAACAGAGGGAAGTTGTTGGTTGGAACTGGCATGCCATCTAAAGGCATCCAATTCACATTTTATATATTCAATAAAACCTTGGATTGCAAGTACCTTGCTCTGCGAGTGTTGCGCAAGAGGAGCAAACACTTCTAATAAATTTTAACTCGATAAACGAGCGATGGCTTGCAATACAAGTCGTACGTGACGCCGAACATCACACGATCGCAACTGAGCCGGTGGTTCTTGAAATTCGCCTTGATATACACGTGCTTTGCATTACGTGCATGTTTGTGGAACTAATTATGCTCGCAAACCAAGGTTTCACTGGACGTATATTAAACAGTATTTTAAAAATGTCTATATAAATTTTGTGCCAGCAAAAAGAAGAGGTAACAGAGTAGATTGGGTGGCCGTGGACCTCCGCTTTGCATGCCTCCATGTAGCCTCGGGGGTGGCTTTGAAGGTGCTCGGGTGTTAGTTCTGTTCAGTTACTGGTTTGTAGGAAGACAGCAGTGCTTACACAGCCCCGCCCCCACTGGGTGCCATGCTTGTTCTGAGTGTTTCCTGTTCATTAGCTCATTTCCTCCTCACAGCTACTCTATGAGGTCCAGGGCCCCCTATTCTGTGTAAGGAGCATTAAGGCTCATGGAGGTTACCCAAGCTCACACAACTCACAAGGGGGAGGGCCAGGCACTTTGGCTTCAGAGTCCCTGCTTGTAACTACTCTTCTGGACCACTCCTTAGAGACTAAGTAGCACGACACTCTGTTAAGTGTGGTTTTCAGACCTGGGGATGTATCACAATCACTCCGGGAGCTTGTGAGGACTACACACTCCTTGATTGGTCGGTCCCCAGCTTCGCCAAAATGGCGTCGCCATGGCAGGAGCCCAGAACGGCCTCCCCGGTGATTCCTTCCCTCATCCTCAGGTAACAGTCTTCTGACCAACCTTTGGGAGATTTCTTTGGAAACTTTTAATGGATCCATAAGGATCCAGGCTTCCCGGGATCTATATGCAGAAAGCCAAGCCGAATCCCATTATTGTTCCAACCCTGGGAACCATGTTTTTAAAGACTGATTGATTACCTGGACGTTGGCTTTCAGAAGTGGTTGGAACTGAAGTAAAAATAGGAGGCGAATGCTTACAAGGAGAGTCCGTTGAGCAACACCAATGGGACAGTGCTGCTTTTTTTTTAACCCCTGCTTTCCATCGTGTGGTCGGATTTCTGCTAACAGTTCCATGAGTGGTGATAGCCGGGTGGGCAACTGTAGTTTCCCTCTATGCGGGCAAGTGTGTTCCACACCAAGGAGACCATGGAAGTCTGTCGTGAATATACCCAACGAAGAGAACTGTGGAAGACACAGTAGGGACACTTGAGGAGGGTGGGCAGAAATCATGGTGATGTGAATGAACCAACTAGTCATTCCTTTCACATCCTCTCACGATGTTTTCGGTGACAGAAAGGAGGCTAGAAAGGGAGAGGAGAGGGAAGGAGTGACGGGTGGGGGGCAGTTCTACAAAACGTGAGCTGTCACATCTTGCAGGTTGGTTTGTGTTTGCACCACAGGACAATGACGGGGCAACGGGACTCTGCCTGATGCCTGGCAGCGATGTCCACAAACGCTGGTCATTGGTGTTGCTTTCTCCTCCCCGCACCCCCACCCCCCAATCTCCATGGGATTCTTCCAAGTGTGGAGCCAAATGGAGCTCACGTTTGAACAAATAAGAAAACCGTCTTTGTGACTCTTCCGTTTTACTTTGGATCTGTAGCGTAGGGACGCCCTTTCACCTCCTCAAGTCCCAAATCAACGGTGAGAGTGGAGGGGTTGGAGGAGGAGGAGGCTGGGCCTGCCTGGCCACGGTGGTTTCTAACCAGGCTTGTCACTGCGGTCCCAAAGTGCTGGTTTAGTTCTTGCTTCCAGTGAACTTCTTTGGGAGTGTTTTGTCAGCGTCTGTCTTGGGGTGGCTCTCTCTCTCCCTCAGAAGAGAGATTCTGCAGAGGCCTGGCCCGTGATGTTGACAAGATAGATGGTTCCCTCGGTGTGGGGCTCAAAATTCAGATTTATGTAGTCATTTTCCACAGTCTCCATTTGGCCAATTTTAGTTCTGTTGTGGATCAAGACAGGTAGATGTGTCAGACGAAAGAGGAATTAAAGTCAGGGCCCTCGTACGGATTATAATAAAGAGCAGAATGTTGGCAGCGTTTGGCATTTTTGCTTAATTTTTATTAGCCAAAGCGTATTTGATTTTATCTTCAGTAATAAGTCCTCTTCTCGATGCCCCTCCCAAATGGGTTTAAAGTAGCCAGTCATCCTTCTTACCTAAAATCTGGGCTATTGTACCCCAGGTGGTGTCTTAGAGGGCACCCTCGTACAAACTGGAAAAACCATCTGTGAGAGTGGGTAGGGTGAAGAGGCTTTCTCCTCCCCGCCTGGCATGGATAGCATCTTTGTGGGAAGACAGGGGCGCCCCTTTCCCTGGGAAGATGCGGCCCTTGGCGTCTTCTGAGATGGGCTTGGGACGGATTTCCCTCCCCACTCACCCCTTTGGGCAGGAGCCCTTACAAACTGGCCTTGAGAGTTACAGATCCCTGTCCTTGGCTCTCTCTCTGTTACATTGTGTGTATTCTGGATATATATATATTTTGTGTTTATTTATTTATTTTGAGAGAGAGAGAGTGCGTACGTAAGCAGGGGAGGGGCGGAGAGCGAGAGGGGGAGAGAGAGAATCCCAACCAGGCTCTGTGCTGTGAGCGCCGAACGCAGGAACCGTGAGATCATGACCTGAGTTGAAATCAAGCGTCGGACCCTTAAGCGACTGAGCCCCCCGCAGGCACCCCGTGAGTGTTCAGGATTTAAAGGGCAGTGGAATCAGAAACTTTTCCAGTGCTGGGATGTTTTGGAAACAAAGTCCGAGGATGACTCCAAGTTTATAATCCTCACAGGTATGGCTGGCTGCACAACTCCTGAGATACAAGGAATGTCACATTGTCCTTGTATTGCACAGAACAGACAGTCTCCAACTTGGTCAGCCCTCTCTGAGTTGGCAGGAAACTCAGTAGCTTCACAGAGTAGAGCGTGAGTCCCGTATACTCAAACGGCCACATGAGGCTCCCTCCCTTTTCCAAAGCATCTAAGACCACGCAGAAGGGACGGAGGCACGGAGAGGGTGCACGCTTTCCTGGGGAGAGTGCAGGCTTCTGTGATCGGCGGAGCTCTCAGCTCTCTGTGGGTTGTCCCCACTCTCTGAGGCACTGCTCTGGGCAAGGGCACAGGCTCTTTTCCCCAGTGGCCCTTGCCACTGCCCACTGCCCTCCTCAGTGTTGTTGCATCCAACAGGGCCCACACCGTCACCATTTCCAGAATGCAGAGTCCTTTCCCTTTACTGTCTTTCCGGAATGGACAGCTTTCTTTTGAAGCCTTCACCCCAACCCTAGCATCATCTTGGTACTTGGTGCTAATTAGAATCCCTCAAGAACCTATTAACTCTTCCCAAGCAAAGAGGGGTTCCTGGCTTAAGAAATACGAAGCCCGGGGGCGCCTGGGTGGCTCAGTCGGTTAAGCGTTGGACTTCGGCTCAGGTCACGATCTCACGGTTTGTGGGTTTGAGCCCCGCATCAGGCTGTGTGCTGACAGCGCAGAGCCTGGAGCCTGCTTGGGACTCTGTGTCTCCCCTCTCTCTCTGCCCCTTCCCTGCTCTCTCTCTCTCTCTCAAAAATAAACAAACATTAAAAGAATTAAAAAAGAAAGAACATGAAGGCTGGACTCTCCTTTGGGTTGAGGAGGAGGCTATGGGGGAATGGATGGACAGTTTTGTCTCTTCCTAGTGAAGCTTCCTGATGAAGAGGCTGCCAGACACAAGGTTTCTCAGATCATCCACACATTAAATGCTGGAAAGCTCACCTCATCACATCATTTCCCAAACCTGCCATTTGTTTTTTTGTTTGTTTTTTGTTTTTTGTTTTTTGTTTTTTTTTTAGCATCTCTAACGGGCAAGACACATGCCATGAGGGAAACAGACATATGTAAGAAAAGCTTTGCCTTCTAGTGGCTTAGAATTTACTTGAAGTGTGCAGAGGAAGAGAGAGGAGGGCAAACAACTCCACAAACTCCCGTAAATCAAGGCAAAAAGGAATCAGCCGAGAAGCAAGGGAGCAGTCTAGAGAATGGAGGGAGCCTCGCCAGGCAGGGTAGGATAGGAGGTCTCGGCAAGGCGGCCTCGAGGGATGGGTGAGATTGCACCATGGTCAGCTCACGCCAGGCAGACATGGAGAAAGAAAGAGGGGTGGGTGGGCTGCCTCAGGCTGAGGGGTCACCGTTTCAGAGGTGCAAAGGTGTGAGACAAGGAGAGGCAGCCGATTGAGGCAGTCATTTGCTGTGGCTGCTGTAACTCAGTCCCAGAGACTGGGTGGCTTCAAACAACAGAAATGGATCTCTCCTGGTTCAGGAGGCTGGCATTCTGTGATCGGGGCGTCGCACTCCGTCGGGAGGCTCCGCGAGAGAAGCTTCCTTGCCCCCTCCATCTTTTGGCAGCTGGAACCACGTCTGCCTTGTGGCTGTATCCCCCCCACCTCGGGCTGCGACTTGTCTCAGCTCCTCTGTGTGCCTGTATGTGATCTCCATCTGCCTCCCTCTTCTGAGGACAGCAGCGATTGCATTTAGGGCCCAGCTGGAAAATCTCCCCATCTCAAGATCTTTAGCTTACTCACATCTGGAAAGAACCTTCCCCCCCACCCCGCCACCCCACCTCAGGTCACATTGATAGACTCCAGGGATTAGGACTGACGTCTTGGGGGCTGTTAGTCTGCCCACCAGAGAGAGTGAGACCCAGCCACCCAGAGCCTAACAGCCATGCCAAGAGGGGCTGAGAATGGCCTCGGAGGGATCATCGGAGACTTGTACATCAGGGCGTCAGGTGAACGAGTCCGAGTCCCTAAAGCTCGGTGTGGTGAGGCTGAGAACAGTCAGCAGCTTCCTGCAAGCCAGGGGTGGCAGAGGAGGGAGCGATGGGGTGAGTGGGGAGTGGGGGGTCGCGGAGCCACTGTGCAAATACGATCCGTGGGACTGGTAGCTGCTTGCACATGGGAGAGAGAGAGAAAGACGCACCGAAGAGCACTTCCGGCCCAGCCTTGGGAGAGATTTGGTGGGAGAGGCTGGTGCAGCCATGAGCTGATCTGGTGAGGAAATTAATTTTGGTTGGCCAGAAATGTTGTTTTCTAAGGGGAAAAAAAAAAAGCTTTTTTTCTCACTGGTGGTAGAAAGCTGGGCAATGCTGGTCCCTCAAAATGACCCAAGAGAAACAAGTTGGGTGAGTTTATTTGATCAAAGTGATTTTGTTTTCGTTTGATTTATTTTAGAGCCCCCAGAGACCAAGGGTTAGCTCAAGAAATCCAAGGGTGAGTCCTGTCACAGGGGCAGGTCCTGGAGGCCAGACCTTGAACAAAGTAATAGATCCAGGCCCCCTGGTGGGAGTTAATGGATCTTTCCTTTAGAGATTACTGGGATTCACACCGGGTTTTTTTTTCTTTCTGCCAACTCTTTATTATTTTCCTCTGTTGTCTTTAATCTTTATTTTTCCTGGTTTCTTTCTTTTAATTCTTTGTCATCTTTCCCAGAGTCCCTGCCTTGGCATAACCATGGCGCCTTATACCCTCGTGGCTAATTAATTCTAACCTTGGGGTTAATTTCGCTCCCACTGGTAACTGCCTCATTCTTTCATTACCTATCAGTTTAATCCCCGAGGGAAAGAATCTGATCAGCTGGGTTTTGTCCCCTGTTATCTGGAAGGTTGCTGACCAGCCTTTGATGGCCGACTGTGAGTCAGGGACCCGCTCCTGGTCTGGTCAGCTGTGGCAGAACGTGGAATTGTGTGATGTCAACAAGAACGCCAAACTTTGAGGGGCGCCTGGGAGGCTCACTTGGCTGCAAGTCTGACTCTTGATTTCAGCTTAAGTCATGATCCAGGGGTCGTGGGATTGAGCCCCACGTCGGGCTCCACGTTGAGCGTGGAGCCTGCTTGAGATTCTCTGTCTCTCTTCCTCAGCCCCTCTCCTCTGCTTCTGCTATCTCTCTAAAATAAAGAATTTTAAAGACATTTAAAAAAAAAAAGAAAAGAAAAGAAAACCGAGCTGGAGCAAAGAATTCGGCAGGCCCAGTAATCAGCACCTTGGAGCAGCGGTTGGCAAAGTGTGGGCCCTGAATCCCGAGCAGCAGCATTACCTGCACCTTGTTAGAAATGCACATTCTTGGGCCTTTCCTCAGACCGCCTGGCTCAGGAGCTCGGGGAGGGGACCAGCAGTCTACACGTTCCCAGACCCTCCCCGGTGATTCTGATGCACGCTCAGGTTTGAGAACCACTGCCTTAAACCAAGCCCACAGCATGTGGACTAAAACGAAATGTTGGCCTGAAGTCAGGGGTGGGGGGCAGGCAGATCAGCAGGAGTGGGGATGCCAGTGGCCTCTAAGAATCAGGAGCAGGTGGCATTTGTTACCGGTTCCTATCTTATTGACTCTAGAGGGTCCATGTCTTCTGTTGGTCAGGGAGCTGCATTCTCCGGGGTTGTAGTACCTGCTCCCCACCAGGAACTCGAAAAAGTGCTGTTATCCCCTCCCTCCACCCCCCCATCCTTCCCACACCCACACCTCCCTGACCACAAAAGTCATGTTCCTCCTTCAAGACAGGTCCAGCGCAAGGTTCCCTCCACAAATTCTGACAAATCTGACTTCATAAGTGATGTGGTTTTTTTCTCCAAAATAAAAAAAAATCAGTTAACTATTTACTTTGAGTCTTGTGACATCCGGATCATTTACACTTTTCCTGTCTATTGGTTAGGGGTGTGTTTTTGTGGCCCTAATTTACACGCATATGGATCAAAACCACCACCACAGCAACATAAAGGAGGAGGAGATGGGAGAAACAGTGAAAGGAAAAACCCACTCTGTCCCTCGAGGGAGCACGAACAGGTTACAGCCTAATACAGGACAGGGCTTAGGGTGAGGTTAGCTAAATGCACAATTTAAAAAGGCACCCAAAACTCAGCAATCAAAATAAATATTGCAATGCGATATTTTAAAAAATCAACATCAGCGCTGGGGTGCCTTAGCGGCTCAATTGGTTAAGCAGCCAACTTTTGATTGTGGGTTTTTGATCTCACAGGTTGGTGAGATCAGGCCCTGAGTCAGGCTCTGCCTGGAGCCTACTTGGGATTCTTTCTCTCCCTCTCCCTCTCTCTCTCTCTCTCTCTCTCGCTCTCTCCCCCCCTCCCCCACTCATACACACGTGTTCTTTCTCTCTCTCAAATAAACTCAAAAAAATCAAAATCAACGTAATTAAAACCCACGATAAACAAAGCATCCGAATTTTAAGTAGGGACATCCTCCAATTCCCTCTGCAGCCCAGTAGGCTTATTAACTAAAGATGGTAGGAAATATCTCTCCCAACCGTCCAAGATGGAGGAAGACATTGGAGCCACACTGAGGGTGCTGTTGGATGGATACATTGCCATCCATTTGCAGCAAGAGACGTACTCACTCCTTCTTGCTCTTGAGCATAGAAAAACTATGTCAAGCACTTCTGAGAAAAAACAGAGATGTTATATTTCTCATCGATTAAAGGCTGTATGAGCTTAGTCCCTTTATTCATGAAGAGTCACCTCGGACCTTCTAACGCATTCACTTAACCAGAAACACTCTTCTTCTTACTGTCCCTCCTGCTCTTGGTCAGTGCAGATGGCCGGTCCGTCCCGTCTGACTGCTCAACTGAGCTGGGACTTGTCCGGTGCAGTGGGTGACGACCCCACTGTTCCGTCATCCCTCCCACTTCGCCCCTTTCATCCAGTCTGTTTTCCCGGTCATTCTTCGTGGTCAGGATTGTGGGATGGAAAGAGCCGTCAAGGAGGCATCACTATGTTCTTTGCTCAGCCACCAAACAGACGTGTGACCCTGGGCCCAACCTGGCTACTCTCTGTGTTTCCTCATCTGTGACAAGAAGATCTCAAAACTCATGTTCTTCTCTGCCTCTCGTGCTACCTCGGAAATCTCACATGCGTAGGCTTCTAATTTTTAACTCCTTGGCTCACTATTCATTCTCAGGGCCTTTCCCATTGTCTCAGGAAAATTAATCTCCCTTCACTCTTTTTCTTTTTCTTTTTTTTTTTAATGTTTATTTTTGACAGAGAGACAGAGCATGAGCCAGGGAGGGGCAGAGAGAGAGGGAGACACAGAATCCGAAGCGGGCTCCAGGCTCCGAGCTGTCAGCACAGAGCCCGACGTGGGGCTCAAACTCACACACTGGGAGATCATGACCTGAGCCGAAGTCGGACACTCAACTGACTGAGCCACCCAGACACCCCTCCCCTCTTTTTCATGATGCATGGGGGATGATAGAAGCGTTTGAGGTTCACATGTATAGAAGCTGTGATTTCTGAAGAAAACCATGACAGCAAATGTCCAGTGATCCTTCCACTTGGCCAGAGCACCCTGCACGATGGTCACAGAAGGTCTCTGTCTGCCTCATCATCTTCTTTTTACCAAGCTGATATAGCCGCTGATATCCATTGAATACCTCCTAAGTAGCAAGCACTCTTCTGAAAAGCCCTGAGTTAAACAAAACTCCTGCCCGCGTGGCATGACCAATTATTCTAGAACATATATATTTACTTTATACCCTCAGGCAAGCAAAAAAGACATTGCTCTATGATCCTTAATTCATGACTTGAAGCAACCATTCCACATTTTAATCTTGGGCATTTTTAGGGACCTGTCCCAGAACTCTGTAGGGTCATACAAACATCTGAAGACTTTCTGGGTTGCTAGAAAATGGGTGAAAAGACCTCAGTAGTGTTCAGTCCATGGTGATCATCACTAATGTCCTTCTTCCCAAACCCTCACAGTCCCTTGAGGGTAGATAACTTCACAGCTTCTGTGCTGTGTTGGCCTGGAGCTCTCTGCTCCAGTTGGGGGCCCCCATGTTCAAGGTCTTCCTCATATGGAGTCTCCAAAATTGTATTTCTTTCCTTTCCTTATGCATAAGTACCACTGAAGCCTTTTTCTCTGACATGATCAAAGCGAGGGACAAGTGCTTGATTCATGAGTCTAGAAAGAGTTAAAAGAAGTAACTAAGCGCATACCTTGACCATTGTATTTTTAGCCCCAAACACCAAAGTATATATTTATTGTTCAATATTTTAATAGTGATCTCAGACCTTTTCTTTGAACATGAGCACGCTGTGTGCTGGTGTGATTATCTTTCTTAAGAAGATTCCCACTCATTATTCATCAGTAATGTTTGCCTTTAATTTGTTTATAGCTAGCGGGAATTTAAACACACTTGGGGAGCAATCTGAAGAAAGTTTTTTGTACATTTTTTAAAATTTAAATTCAAGTTAATTAACATCCAGTGTAATCTTGGCTTCAGGAGAGTAGAACCCAATGATTCACCTTGTACATATGACACCCAGTCCTCATTCCCAAAAGTGCCTTCCTTAATTCCCATCACCCATTTAACCCATCCCTCCAATCACCTCCTCTCCAGCAGCCCTCAGTTTGTTCTCTGAGTTAAAGAGTCTCTTATGGTTTGCCTCCCTCTTTTTTTTTTTTTAATTTTATTTTTCCTTCCCTTCCCCTATGTTATCTGTTGTGTTTCTCAAATTCCACACGTGAGTGAAATCATTTTCCTCTTAGCATAAGACCCTGTCTTACCATTCTGCACACTTTCTATTCTTCCCCAGTGTTTTGCTGTATCTCCCTCACATTAATTTCGCAGGATTAGCTCATTGCCATTACCGAACTCTTTCCAAAACATTCAACTTAATTTTCATAGAAAGAACTCTTCCTGTGTATACTCACATCTCACTGGTTTGCATACAGTTTCATAATTGCATATTCTGAACAAGCATAACAGGTATTAACTTATTTAGGAACAAACTTAACTGATTGCTGATAAGCACATAATCCACTCGTTAGAGGCTCAAGTAGGTGAGCAGATTAGAAAGTGATGTACTAGTCACAGCTCCTGTGCTGGTGACCCCATTCAGGATGTTTTACAGAAACAGAAAGCTTAGGTTTGTTTGTCTCCCAGTTCGGTGGAAATCAGTTAAGAGAATGTGGCAGTGTTTATAGCATTGGTTAAAACTGTGCTTCCCTATCACCTGGCCAGTAGATGCCATCACTTAAAGATGTGGAGTTCAAAGTTTTTGATCTCAACCCTTGCAACGATGTGAAGTCAAGTACGTCTTACTTTTTCAGTTCTTGAAGTGCCAAGTTCAATTTCACTGCGTTTTCTTAAATAGACGGGATGTTGGCCCTAATCCTAGCCCTAGATCTGAGGGAGAAAAAAAAGATATGGCATATATACACAAGAGAATATTACTCAGCAGAGAAAAGAATGAAATCTTGCCATTTCCAACAACACGGATGAAACTGGAGAGTATTACACTAAGCGAAATAAGTCGGAGAAAGACTGTATGGTTTCACTTATATGTGGAATTTAAGAAAAAAAGGAGAAAGCAGAATTTAAAAAAGAGAGAGAGAGAGAGAGAGAGACAAACCAAGAAACAGACTCTTAACTAGAGAACAAAGTGATGATCCAGAGGGGAGGTGGGTAGGGGGTGGGTGAAATGGGCAGTGGGGATAAAGGAGTGTGCTTATGACGGGGCGCCTGGGTGGCACAGTCGGTTAAGCGTCTGTGTCCGACTTCAGCTCAGGTCATGATCTCACAGTCCATGAGTTCGAGCCCCACGTCGGGCTCTGTGCTGACAGCTCAGAGCCCGGAGCCTGCTTCGGATTCTGTGTCTCCCTCTCTCTGTGCCCCTCCCCTGCTTGTGCTCTGTCTCTCTCAAAAATAAAACATTAAAAACATTAAAAAAAAAATCAAGTCTTATTCACTTGTCACTCAGGACTACCCTGTGTCTACACTCCACTGAGGACACACTGGGCTATTGTGCTTGTTCTCGGGCCCTGGGCATTTGCTTGTGCTCTTGTTGTCCAGTTAGAACACATATGCTCCCTTCATCCCTGTCTCTGTCAGGAAGAGGTGAGGGTTGCAAGTAACAGAATTCTCCTCTCCCCTCTGAAAATGACAGGCTTTATTCTCCTCAACACGGTATCTTTGTTTCTTCCCTTATGCCAGTATTTCCCAAATGTGTCTTTTATTGGTATCCCTGTAGTAGTATTTGTCCTGAAATGGTCTTACTTTTCTTTCACTTCAGTACTTATTTATTATGGAAAGTTTTCATCTACATGAAAAAAAAAAAAAAACAGTATCCCTTGATAAATAAAAGCTCACCACAAAAATGAATCCAATAAAACCTGCAATGATAGTGCCTTCTATCTAGATAATGCTTGTCTGAGGCACGCTCTGTTTTGGTTAATGCATTAAAGAGTTTCTCCTTGATGCATTAGGAGCATTGAAGAAGAATGGAAAACAGAGTAACTTTCTCACGTTTTGTAGGTAACGCCATGTCCGTGAACCATCTAAAATAACTTCCCATGTCATCTATGTGTATGTGTACGTGTCCCACACTCTGGGAAACGATGCCTTACTCCTGTGACCTGATAAGCAGCTAGAGGGCAAGAAATGATTCTCTTCTGCGTGTCCTTTGCCTTTCTGGGGACCTATTGCTTAGGTCTCTAAACCACGCTCCTTCTGGGGGACCTTGAGGAGCCTTGTGAGCCACCGTGTTATTTGATGGGAAGAAATGAACAATTCTTTCTGCGGCACTGGCCGATGGGTTGGTCTTCTTCTCTTGGAACATCAAGATAGTAGGCTTTTCAGGCCTGGGGTCACAAGCTGGAGAATGAATGTTTTTCCTCAAGTTCTGGTGCACGTACGTGTTTTGGGGGTGTACGTGGTGTCAGGGGCGGGGAGTGTAGCAGAGGAAGACTGTGGCGTTTTCTGAACTTCCTTAATTCACAGAGTTCTGTTCATGAAATGCCCCAATGCTCTGGGAACTGAGGTGGTAGGTTTGCGAGTGAGATCAGCATTTTGGGGGGGGCCGGGACAAGACTCTGGAGACCGTCTCCTCCCCAGTGTCCCCACCCTACTCCCTCCACTCTCCTTTTATGGAAGAGGAACCAGGGTCTGGCAAACAGGTGTCGCTCCAGCTATTGACTCTGCCTATAAGCTGCAAATCATACTTGAATCCAGACGCTTGCGACAGAAACCAATCACAGCAGCCCTCCTGTGACTGATGTGAGTTGTTCACAGACTGTTTTTCCTCCTTTTCCAGGCAGTGCTGAGCCCTCTCATAGCCATTGCGCTGAAAATCTCCCAGATTCATGAGAGAACCGGCCGGAGGGGCCCCACAGTCATCACCTGAGTGGAGGAAAGATCAGTGACGAGGGCCAAAAGAGAGCGCTTGGCGGGACATACTTCACCCACGCCTTCTTGCTACCTGTTTGTGCCTTTTACGACTTTGGGGAAAAAAAAAAAAAGATAATATGTTTATGGGGGGGAGGGGCGGGGGGAGGAGAAAAAAATCTGTTTTGTTTGGGTTTGGCTCAGTTCCTCCAAATGCAACAGGGGCTTCCGTTGTCTGTTAAAGCTGCACTATCATTTGGTATCCCTATTTTAGCATGCAAAGGAACCTCACCTTTTGAGAAAAGAGCGGGCTGGGAAGGTGTCCATCCTGGCATCTGTGCGCCGTTGCTGTCCGGTGCGGAAAGGTGCTGAAATCATGGTCAGAGCGCAGTGCCAGAACTAAACTGACCCGAAGGCACAGGTGCCCCTGGGCGGAGCTCAGAAGACTCTCCGCGGCGTGGTGGAGGGCTTGGCTCTTCATCCTGGGTCAGGTCTCCCGTGGGGGGAAGGTTGAGCCCCTCATAGCGCACCTCATGCCCACAAGCCACCGTATGTCCCCTTCCCCCACCCTCCCATCCCCCCGGAGTCCCCAAGCCGAGTTCTCTCACGCCTTCCAGAGCATTCTGCAGATCACAATGGCACACTTCCAGCGAAGCATATCAAAAGGGTGTTTTCCTCTCTTATTTTGTAAATATTATTTTCGCTATTAAGCTGGCTGTGTTCTTTCCAACTCAGCCAATCGTCGTGCAGGTGGAGAGCGGTTTCTTGGCAGGACTCTGCAAATGAGTGCCTGTGGTCCCACCAGCGCTCCCTTGACGCCATCATGTATGGTGACACGGGGGTTTACATGAATTCCTCCTGGGAAGACAGAATACCACCATGTCCACTGTCTCTCTGACTTTCTCTCTCTCTTATCTTATAAGTGTCTATTTTAATGCAATCGTTTGGACATAGTTCACATCTTACCGCGGCTGTAGAAGGAGACAATGTGATGGCGTAAAAGTGGGGAATAGAGTACTTACTGGGTGGTGGTTATGGGCCTGATGAGGGGTGGGGGGCCCCTGATGGAAACCAGAAGGTCACAACTGGCTTGCTTTGCCCAGGAGCAGGATATTGCAGCCCTAGCAGCCTCCGTCTGTACTCAGCCAGGACACTCGGTATGGTGCGTGGGACCTGTTTGCATATGTTTTGCTTCCTTGGGAACAGCACTGTCACTTACCCCGTCATCAGCACAGATGACGTGATGCGCTTTGACTGTTAAGCAATGTGTTGTTGCTGTAGTCAAGACTCGTGCAAGCAGGGAGATGTTCCCAGTAAGGGATTTGTTTCCACTTTCTATCTCTGCTTCTGTCAGAAAGTCGCTAGGACACTTAGTAGCCAATAAAAAAGAAATTCCTTATTTCAACCTTTTGCACGGATTGTGGATTTTTGCTTGTTTGTTTCACCATATTGGTCACACTTTGCTAAGTCTGTCTTTCAGAACACTCCCAAGGGCTGGCTTTCATTAAATTACATAGATGGAACCAGAAAGGGCAAATTGCTCAAAACTGCCCTCGGGAGTCAGCAGAAAAATAAATTGGCAACTGGCATTTCATCGTTAAGTATCTTCATTCTGTAATAATGGAGGGTGGCTTGGAACAGAGATTCTGAAGTTATGATATTTGTCAGCGACGAGCGCAATTTGCCTTAAAGCTTCGCTTCTCACTGGCTTTAAGCGGATGCCTGTGTCGGCCATGTATTCACTGCGCGGCTCTGTGTGGGTCAACACACCTTGGATGCATTATTAGGCTTACCTCCTAGGTCAGAAAATAGGTAATTTTTCTCAAGTTGCTGAATTTTTGACCATCTCTAAATTCGAGGTTCAAATGTAAATCCTCATTTACAAATTCTGTTTTTTTTTTTTTTTTATTTCTAGCATATGTGTCTGGCACAGCCCAGGTATTCATTCATTCATTCATTCATTCATTCATTCAGCAAACACTGATTGAACAACTACTTTATAGAGAGTCCTGTTTTTGGTGCAGCGAGATGTACAAAACATGATTCCCGCTCCCGGGAGTTTGTAACTTGGGAACAGGAGGATGTGAATGTTAGGGTAGAGGTACAAGCAACACGCTTTGGGAAACACAGCAAGGTGGACTCTGAGCTGACAAGACCCGTGGCACTTGAGGGGTTTCCCAAAAAGTGGGGCTTCCCGGGACTTCTAACCATTTATGTAGTTTCACCAGGGGTCGGTGTAGCGGAACGAAGACTAAGAGTGGAGAGGTAGGGTGGCTGGAGGGGAGGCTGGCCTTGGGTCCGGTGGGAGGATGGCATGGACGAGTGAGGTCGAGGGAGACACCGCGTTATAAATACCAGGCGGGGCATGGGTCTGGGCCCAGCTATGGAAAGAAGCAACTGCACGGCCACCTGTTTTTACAGAGCTTTCTCTCAGCTAGGTTGCCAAGGAGGAGGTCGTGTAGTGACCCTAGGACACAGCCTTTCCCTCTGGGAACCTGCTCAGTTTCACATTGCCGGGATGTTCTTTCCACTCTGCATAGAATCCAAGCTTCTCTTGCAGAACTATATATGTATCTGCTCTTGCCTTACCCTTAGGAGACGTTAAAGACAGGAAATCCCTGGTCTCTCTGTCTTAAAGGTGAATCTCCAGCCACCAGTCTTTCTGAAGAATGAATGAGTGGAGAGGCCCAAGAATTTTGTGGGGACCCCAGGAGGCAGTCATAGAAGATGCTGTGGATGGAGTGTGGCAACTATGAGGGCCCCCTCTTCTACTCGGCTAATATTGAGGGATTTACTCGCTACGCCATGTGCCTCCAGAACAATGATGAGCGACAGTGTGGATGATCCAGTGGTTCCCAACCAGGGCAGTGCCACTACTTACCCTGGGGTGTTTGGAAATGTGTGTGGATACATGCCATGGAGGCATTTACAGGGAGGAGACCACGATTCTAAATATCCTGCCAGGTGTCAGCCAGTCCCTTAGAACAAAAAAATTGTTTTGCCTCATTCGTGATTCTTGGGTTTATTAGCTGACCTTGAGAATGGCAGGCAGCCATTATTAAAATGAGATCATGTATGAAATCTTACTGATCCAAGGTACAGCCTATATCCAAAGTACTCACGGAACAGATCGTTTTGTGTGACGTTTCAGACTGAAGGCCTTGGACATGACCTGAAGGCTTTCTACACGGGAAGTCTCAGATTGATGGTTGGCCCCATGGTGGCACATTGGGCTGACAGTTGGCTGTTCTGAGCCAGCGGTCTCTGCAGATAATACAGGCAATGAGGGGGCCAATGGTGTGCTGACTTCTGCTTGGCCAACTGTGGGTCAGTGTAAGGCATGGGATTTACTTTGACAGCCATATCCATCCGCCATGGCAGGTGCGTGGAAGCTGAAAAGCACCTGGGGGATCTGGTAGTGACAAAACAGGTGACTCCGTTTTATTATTTGATCGTGCACTAGGTGCTCTTGGAGCACATGGACACTGACATCTCAGACACCTGCCTGGAGGACATTTCCTTTCCCAAGTGGAGAAGGGCCTGAGAAAATCGTGCACCTTTCAAAATGACGTAACTGCCCGTAAATCAGTTCCTGGCCCTTCAACAGTTACAAACAGCAAGAGATTGCCAGAGGCAGCAGAGCTTAGCAGATGCCTTTTCCACCTCAACTGGCCACAGTCTTTATCGGTGGACGTGGCTCATGCAGTTGACAGCCCATCTGGTATGTGAATCAGCCTAACCTGTCATGGAAAATTACAGAACATGGTGTATGCATTATATACCCACATCCTTATCGTCTTTTCATGCCTAGGATGTGCCCTGCAATATAGGGAAGCTGGGGAGATACCTCACCAAAGACCATGTGTTTATGTAGAATACTTAAGGTATGGGTAGACTTACCAGTAAAAGGAGTTTTGGAGTGGAGAGTTCAAATATACACCTGCTGCATCTTGGATATGCGTAAGATGCAGCATAGTTACTATAACCGACCTCGTGATGCACATCTTCTGGGGGGGGGGATGGGGGAGTACTTAAAGTTGCTACTCAAGAGGGATGTTACAAGATTAAAATACTGAAGAGCCAGCACCTCTGAGGATTCCCCTTCCTCGATGGGTGAGTCTACCATTCCCATTTGGGAGGAGGGAAGGAGGGAAGACTGTGGTGGGAGTTTGCGTCTTCCCCGCACTCTCATAGCCTACAGGCCTCCCTTGCCATCCAGGGAATCGTGGTTCTCCACCCATCACCATTCATTTCACCACATACTTAAGGAAGACAAGGGGATGCAGTGTATGCCTCCTTGAGTAAATCTCCCAGGGGTGGCCGGTGAATCTTACAAAGCACCACGGAACGCTTTTGTTCTGAGTTGCAGTGGGGCTTAACTGTTGGGCCTCTCAAAGGTGAGATTTGTTTGGGGTAATCCCCATGTCCTTGAGGCAAGCTTGCTTCAAAGGACATATGTTTTTAAGAAAGCAATGAATGTCTATTAGTGGTCCTTATTTTAAGTACAAAATTTATTGCAGTAAAGAGATCAAAACGATTCTCTTAGTGTGTTTCATGTGACTATCAGAAGTGGGAGTAACCATCCGCTACAAAGCAAACTCTGGAAGAAAGCCCAATGACAGAGTTTGTTCAGGTCAGTGGATGCGCTCAGACCCCAGAGAATATTCCAGGAGAACAATCTCAGTAGAGCAATGGAAAGACATGACAAGAGAGAAATAATAAATTGCGTTGCAGATAAACGATCACCTTCCTGTTGGACAACCATGACTGGCCTTCATATCCAGTTATGCCCTTGATGTCAAGGATTCAAATCACGGTTGCCCAAATTCATGTTTCATGTGAAGGGACCAGGATTTCCTTTCTTGTGGCTTCCTGTGTATTCGTCAGGACACGCATAATCTGTGCACTCAGCAAAAAAGGAGAAGAGGAGGCCATGGAGGCCCCATTCCATCTCTACAACTCTCTTCCTCCTTGAAAGATCTTCACCCTTCCCACCACTGTCCAAACCATCTTTCGTCATCGACAGAATGATCAGAGGCAAGGAAACTGCACCATGAGGTGAGGGCCAAGCTCCTGGGCAGAAAACGTGGGGGGCTTATTTACATTTTAAAAGTGAACCCTATTAGATGTCAATGACAATGAAAAAAATTTAAATCTTTTTTAAATTAAAAAAAAAAAAAAAAAGCAAACGCTAAAGCAAGCTTGGCTGCTTCCCCAAGGGCTTTAAGGTAGTGCACCTGCCCTGGGGCTCCGCTCCTGTTAGGACCCACTTTCCGAAGCAGGACAGAAGTCCAGACTGCTCCGTGGGAGGAGGAAAGTAAGACAGGGTTAACCCAGCACAAATGTTTGAAGCGAAAAATCCTCTCACGCCCCTCTGTGGACCCTGCTTCACCCTCCCGGAAACAACTGTAGGTTATCTGGAAAGTTGCTTAATGGCTCGAAGTCTCAGTTTATGTGTCTGTAAAAGGGGAATAGCCACGCCTGTTACCGAAGAGTATATTGAGGGCTAAATCCAAAGCACACAAAGTTTATGGTGCAGAGCCCATCCTATAAAAGACACTCTGTAATTGTTAGATATTAATCCCAGCATAAATTCCTCACTTGATGGAGGAAGAAACTGAGGCCCGGACAGAAGAAGATTCTTGTCCAAGCGCCAACACATTAAGCTGCATCTCTCCCCTCCACCTTGCCACCCGACTTGTCTTCTTATATTAAAACATATCATAAAATATAATAAAGCTGAGGAGGAATCAGGGGGTTTTAAAAGACATGTCCCGAGTCAAAAATGCATGGATCCATATCTTGAGACACAGAGAACTTTCTGTTAAGGATCAAAGCATTCCACCATAGTCTCCTTTCTTTCAAAGTCTAGAGATTCACAGGGCGATTTGTTGAAATATACATGTATATTTTAATGCTTTTCAAGATTTACATCAAAATCTAGATTCATACAACCTATGGCTAATACAGTTTCTTCCCCTAAATTCTGTGCCTTATGAATTTTTAAGTCCGTTCCACTTGAGTGCCTGAGAAATCTTGTCCTCTCTGCTTGTACAACCATCCCGTTTTTAGATCTTCCTTCAAAATTCTGTGTTCCAGCCATTTTGAACGCAAATATTACAGTTGCTGTCCACATAGAAACCACACACACACACACACACACACAATTAAAAGAAAGGCATACAAAGTAACATTCGTGGCTTCCAAGAGGAAACCTCCCGCAAGGTGAATTATTACGCTGTCACTCTAGTTAATAGGGTAAACGGGGGGAGCTGCAAAGCCAGCCCCCAAAACCTGCAAATTAAACGGGATGATGACCCTTCGTCTCCAGTACACTTTCTTCTTGCAGTTGTTGGGTAATGTACCTGAAAGCCCCTGTTCTCCCCGTTGGGGGCTGGGGTGCTGGCGGGGGTTGAGTGAGAGCTAAAAGCCTCTTGGGGCACAGCTCCAAACGGCAGTCCAAAAGCCCAACTGGGCTGGGATTAGTGTGGATCCTTTGAAATGTGGCTTGCTGTCCACCACACCCTTCCGGGACCCCACGCTGCCCTTGCAGACCAAAGCACGTCCAGGAAACCATAATGCTGTCATTTCCCCCATCTCCTCGGCGTGCGCTCATGAGGGTCCCCGAAGACCCTTTCCCTCCCGTCGTCCAGTGCCCGCGTTTACTACCAGCAGCCGTATCCCATGAGGGTGCATCCCAAGCACTAGAGAGTATCTCCTGCTTCAGCATCCTGAGCGTCCTGCAAATGGTGTGGCTGTCACCACCCCGCCTGCCACGGACTCCTCGTAGGAAGGTGGGGCCTCTGGGCGGGCGTCAGGTGCATCCTCGAATCCAAGGCCCATCTCTGTGTACACAGGTGGAGGGACATCCGAGGCCTCTCCCTCTGCCGGACAGGGTTGCTTCTCCGCATCAGGACTCTCTTCATACGCAGGGGGGTAGAAATCTGGCCTGGGGATCAAAATGCCACACACGTACACATGTTATTTAAGTGGTTAACGCCAAAGAGGCATATGCCTGACTCTCTCAAATCACACTGTGTGAAGCCAAACTGTTAAGAAACATTGATTTTGAAACAGATGTACTTCTTCCCTGGCATCACCAGTTTTTTTTAAAAATGTGCTTTTTTTTTTTTTTTTTTTCCCAGCAAAACCCTCCTCATCAGCCATGGGATGTGTGACTCTACAGTCATATTTTTCCCGGTGGGTTATTCTGAGTTATTCCCTTCCTCTTGCTCACGGGAACCAGGGGCTTTCAGCTGGGGGTTCTTCTAGAGGGCAGGAGGAGGGGGCCTCAATGCTGGAGCTGCCTTCCACCCAGTTATTTAACTCATCATATCCTTGTCCCCGTGCATACACTCCTCCTTCTCTATGTGGTTGCACTCACTGTCTCAGACCCTCAGAGCCCACAAACTGGTCAGATCGCTATGTTATACACCTGAAACTAACGTAACATTGTGTGTCAACTACACTCACGTAAAACATTAACACAGCAAAACACAAAAAACCCCAGCTCGGTGCAATCTCCTCAACTCTGACAGATGCTCCCCTCTTTCTTCTCCCTTTTTCAAGTCTCAGCAAGCACGTTTCCAAAAAACATAACGCGTTTCTCAAACTATCTCCACTGACAACTTCACGTAGATTTCACTTGCAGCCCTTTCTATGCCAATAGGCCAATGGCGAAAGGAGCCATTCCCGCCGAAGGTGATGTCTTCATCGGTAATCTTGCCCAACGTTGCTAATTGCTGAATCCTTCTGGCTTCTCCATCATGAATGGGACGGGGTGGGGGTTGGTGCGAGGTGAGGAAGAGAGAGGGTGAGCTTGATGGGTTTATTTATAGCGCGAATCCCTCGGTGCCTACAGGGAGTGTTTGTGGTATGTAACCACAACAGAACAGAGACTGCCATTTGTGGCCACAGCTCCATTCCAAATATTACCAGGCCCAAAGCCAGATGGCTAAAGACGCTGTCTACTGTATGGCATGAATCTCAGCCTTCACTCAGAAGTGTCACAGGGCACACGCACAAAGACACTGAAGACAGAGAGGTGAGCTTTTGCCTGGAGTGATTTGAGAAGCTTCCGGATCACTGCCACCCGCCCCCAAATCCCATCCACCTCTCCCAAACCCGTCCGCCCACACCAGTTCACATTCTCGGTGCCCCACATTCCACCACTGTAGACTCATCTGCTCTGATGCCTCGGTGTGGGTTCCCATTTTGAATACAAATGCTTCTCAGCAATGCAACGTTTCCTTAACTGACTTACTGGCCGCTCTGAGTAGGCTGGGTACCTATTAGGTGCCGTGGGAAGAGGCAGGTCAATGTGGTGTCATGATAGCCGCATCATAGATGACTAAAATAATTCAGCACGCTGGGATGTTATGCGTGTGTTAGTAAATTCGAGCTACCTCCTATAGGCAGTTACTCTTATCAGGGATTCACACTCTCGAGGCAATCATTTAACATTTATACAAGAAAAAAAAATCATCCCTCGAGAAGCATCATCTATGATCATTTCAGTTATCTTAATCTTTTATCAAACCCAGAGACCTTGCCAGTTAGCATAATAAACGTTGGAAATGGGGGTTGGTTATTATAATTTGTATCTTATTAATTAGCATAATGCCAAAAATCAACCATCATGGGTAAAATTGCTTAAAATCAAGATACATTTGGGGCACCTGGGCGGCTCAGTCCGTGAAGTGTCCGAGTTCAGCTCAGGTCACGATCTCACGGTTGGTGAGTTCGAGCCCCATGTTGGGCTCTGTGCCGACAGCTTGGAGACTGGAACCTGCTTTGGATTCTTTGTCTCCCTCTCTCTCTGCCCCTCCCCTGCTGGTGCTCTGTCTCTGTCTCTGTCTCTCTCTCTCTCTCAAATGTAAACAAACATTTGGGGGGAAAAAAGGATACATGCAGTAGCTAAGATATTTTATTTTTTTTCCAATGGTTTATACTATTTATTTATTTATTTATTTTCAATATATGAAGTTTATTGTCAAGTTGGTTTCCATACAACACCCAGTGCTCATCCCAAAAGGTGCCCTCCTCAATACCCATCACCCACCCTCCCCTCCCTCCCACCCCCCATCAACCCTCAGTTTGTTCTCAGTTTTTAAGAGTCTCTTATGCTTTGGCTCTCTCCCACTCTAACCTCATTTTTTTTCCTTCCCCTCCCCCATGGGTTTCTGTTAAGTTTCTCAGGATCCACATAAGAGTGAAACCATATGGTATCTGTCTTTCTCTGTATGGCTTATTTCACTTAGCATCACACTCTCCAGTGCCATCCATGTTGAGTAGCTAAGATATTTTAGATCAAGAAGGCAAAAGAATTTTTTTAAGGAGTCTTACAGCCTGTGTCTTAAGGATGATGCTTGAGGTTTTATCCCTGAGTGGTCCTGTGGTGGGTGGGCCAAGAGTTAGGAGGGTTTTGGTTGTCTGATACCAACCCTCAGGTGAACTGCATTTGGCTATACTGTGGCAACATATATATAACCTGAAATTTACCACTTATCCATTTTAAGTGTACCGACGAGCGGCATTCAGTACAGCCACACCGTTACCCAGGCATCTCCAGAACTTTTGCATCGTCCCAAGTTGAAACTCTGTACTCAGTAAATGGTAAGTCCCTCCTCCCCCACCGCCAGCCCTGGTCACCGCTGTTCTGCTTTCTGTCTGTGAATTTCGCTGCATCTCATATAAGTGGAATCATACAGTATTTGTCTGTTTGCGTCTGGCTTTTTTTTACTTAGCGTAATGTCTTCAAGGTTCATCGACACTGTAGCAGGTGTCAGAATTTCCTTCTCTTTATGGCTGAATAATATTCCGCTGTGTGTGTAGACCACACTTTTTTGCTCCTTCATCCACTGGTGGACATATGGGTTGTTTCCACCTTTTTGCCCTTGTGAATAAGGCTGCTGGGAACAGTGGTATACAAATATCGCTTCAGGTTCCTGCTTTTAATTCTTTTGTCTGTATACCCAGAAGTGGAATTTCTGGATCAAGCGGTAATTCTATATTTAAGCTCTGTACTATGCTTCATAAAATGATTGCACCATTTCACATTCCCACCCACAGTGTATAAGGTTTTGGATTGCTAACACTTGTTTTCCGTGTGTGTGTGTGTGTGTGTGTGTGTGTGTGTGTGTTTTAAACAATAGCCATCATAATGGGTGTGAGGTGGTAAGATTAACTGAACTACCTCTGGAATGTTATTATCTGGCCTTGAATCAATCTTTCATGCCAGGTGTGATCAGAACACCCAAAAGGTCCATAAGCTGGGACCACACAGAGTTCGTGAAGAGGTGGCAGGACTAATTCTGTGCCTGTCTATTCATTTGTTGTGTGGCAGAATTGGGCCTGGAACTTGCTTTCATTATAACCCGGTAGCCAGGCTGTGGGGGTGACTTAACCACCCCCTGCCCCTAAGGACAGCTCCCATGATACAACAAAAGAACCTAAGAGTTGGGCCTCTTAAGTTGGCTGACGTAGCTCTTCAACGGGGGAGAGGTGGTTTCTCTGATATAAATTCCCTCTACTGGACGGATTTCCCCAGAAGCAGCCCCATGCTTCCTAAGGATTAACCCCAAGTAATTTCCCAACAAGAAAGCTCCATTTCTAGACATACAGCCTGGCGGGACATGGATATTATTCCACTGTGGGATTAGGGTCATTCCACTTTTCCAGAACTCAGCCCCATTGCAGCTCCCCTCTGTCCCCTGGCTTTTCAGCACGTACCTGTCGACTGTGGCCAGGGGCAGTGCCCCGTGAGCAAGGTGTCGTCTGAGCACGTGCGTGAACACCCCTTTGCTTTCCCTGGCCTGGCGGTAGGTACTCCAGAAAATTCCACTCAGAAGGATCACAAACCCCAGGGGCAGAAGCATATAGGCCAGGATCAGGTTCCCTTGACAGTTGAACATCGATCCTGAGGAAATGAGGAAGGCTCCCAGGCAGATCATCAGGAAGCCCGTCAGGAGGACAAGGGCACAGAGCACTAGACCGGTTCTGTTCCGCATCCCTGCCCCTCCGTAGCCCTTCCTCTCCCCTGCTTCCTTTGCTCCTCGAGAATGCTTTCATTAGCCAGCTCGAAGCTTTATATGCTCTGGGACCAAGTGGCCTTTGGACAATTAAGTGAAGTAGGCACTTAGAAGCTATTCATTAACCATCGAAAGTAACCGTAATATCCTTGGAGGATTAACCTAAAAACACAGCATTGTGTAATGCAGGAAGGCGTGGCTTCTCACTGCTGTGTTGCTCTTCCGAGCTGGACCCTCGGCCAACCCCAGTTGTTTGAGGGAAGGTCTCCTTTGGTTAAAAGGGCACGGATCTCTTAATCCCCCTGGTGGGTAATTCTCCACTAATGCTCGAGAAATTAGCATTCCTTGATGAACTATCTTCTTTGTGGTTTGCCAGGGGATCCTTCCCTGATTTCTTCTCTCTCTCTCTGTACTAAAAAGACATTTTGAAAGCTCTTAACAAGTATGTCGTGCCTCTCTCCATGGAACTCCCTTTATTGCCTTCGCCCTATGTTACTGGGAAAAATTCCAGGAGAAAATCCCGTGGGGATGAACTCCCTGATTCCTTCTCTGTGGATAAGAAAATGAGCATCCACAGGGGGAGGAAAGGGAATTCTGGAGAGAAGGATTGTAATCGGCGGAGCTTTGGGAGTTTGGGGGGGAATTTCCGGGGATGGTTGGAAAAGGTGATGATCTGGTGACTTCTCTGATTCTGGTTTTGTATCTTTCCCACCGTTGGACCCAAACGTTGAGATCGTGGGGTCACTGCTGGTTAACACGCAGGTGTTTGAGAAAAAAATGTTTGCTTATTGCTCAACTGCTGGCAACCATGCTTGGCTTAACTTTCCTGCTCTTGCAAGAGGCCACAGGTATTTAATAAAAGAGTATGCCCTAAAATGTACAGCATGTCTCTGCCACCACACCAAACAGACAGACACGTGTGAGAAGCGGTGTCTGTTCAATCCACACCCTCCCTTACGTACACCTTAGGGTGTCACAAAGCATAGTAAAGCCTCTGAAAAGTCCTGCAGTCTTTCTTCCCCTCTGAAGATACACCATGAAATGAAATTTGTTTTGGTAGCTGCCGTGCAAAAAAAAAGGTTCCCTGTCCTCTCCCCTCTACCTTGCTCTAGGTAGCTTTGCCTCAAAAAAGGTTTACGGAACCAGCCTTCTGTTTTCTGTCTGGGGCTCGCTTCTTCCGTCTTGACCGTCTTTGGTCACAGACACCCTGTTCTAGATCTGGCGCGTGCTCCGATTCCTTCCAATTTTATTTGATGGTTTGGCATGTCCCTGCCGAGAGTCTCCTGCCCACCGGGACTCTGGGTCACATTTGTGCAGAGAGATTGTCTTCAGTCCCTCCCCGCTGCTCCTCTACCCTGCTCCTCGGTTACGATTGTTTTCCATTTACTTTCCCAATGGGAAAAGGAATTCTTTGTGCTGTGCCCCGTAGTTCCCTGCACATCCTTTGGCCGAATACCCATCATCTCATGTTACGGGCTAAAAGAGAGAAAGACACGGGATCAAAAATGATATAAGACGCTTCCCTATTCTGCCTCCTAAACTCTACCCTTATTAGCTTCAATATTTGCCCCATCTACTTTCTTCTTCTAGTGTTGCTATTATCCTTACAGTCTGAAAACAACCCTTTTGTTCTCCCTTCTTCCCCAATTGGTCTTGAGGTTTTCAGATTTCCAAGATGGCCCCTGCTGATCCCCGCCTTCTGTTATCTGTGTCCCCTTGAGTGTGGGCTGGACATACTGAGGGTAGGCTGGACACAGTGACTTGATTCTAACCAGTAGAATATGGTTGGGGCGCCTGGGTGGCTCAGTCGGTTAAGCACCCGGCTTCGGCTCAGATCGCGATCTCGCGGTTCCTGGGTTCGAACCCCACGTCGGGCTCTGTGCTGCCAGCTCGGAGCCTGCAGTCTGCGTCAGATTCTGTGTCTCCCTCTCTCTCTGCCTCTCCCCTGATGGCACTCTGTCTCTTTCTCTCAAAAATAAATAAAGGCATTAAAAATTTTTTTTTAAAAATAGAATATGGCTGGCTGTCACTTCTGAAATTAGGTTGCAAAAGATGGTAACTTCATCTTTTTTTTTTTTTAATGTTTATTTATTTCTGAGACAGAGAGAGACAGAACATGAGCGGGGGAGGGGCAGAGAGAGAGGGAGACACAGAATCCGAAGCAGGCTCCGGGCTCCGAGCTGTCAGCACAGGGCCTGATGTGGGGCTCAAACTCACGAGCCGTGAGATCATGACCTGAGCTGAAGTCAGTCACGCAACCGACTGAGCCACCAAGGCTCCCCACTAGCTTTGTCTTGCTAGCAGACTTTCTATTGTCCTCATGGCTTATACCCTTTGAAGAAGGGCATGGCTCTATTGGAGAGGCCCGTATGACGAGGAACTGAGGGCAGCTTGTGGCCAACAGTCAGGGAGAAACTGCATCCTGCCGATGATCATGGGAACTTGAAATCAAATCCTTGCCCAGCTGAGCCTTGAGATGACTATATCCTAAGTAACACCTAGTTGGAGAGGCCGCAAAGCTAAGGACCCAGCTTTGTCACACCCAGCTTCCTGTCCCACAGAAACTGTGAGATGATAAGCGTGTGTTGTTTTAAGTTGCTGAGTTTTGTGGCAATTTGTTAGGCAGCAATATATAACTAAGACAGCTCTTTGGGGACAGCCCTTTGTCTCAAAGGGGACAAGCGGGGTTAAGTGTTTACACGGTGTCTGCACACAGAACCCACCCCGTGAAGGTAGGCTGTGATCACGCTCACCGTTTTTGTTAACATCATCAATACTGTGATTATTGGTGGTGAAATTGGGTAGGAAGGGGCAAGATCCAGGAGACAGCAGGAGGAGGAAAGGAGTCACTTACTTGATCGAAAATAAAGGGCACGACCTTGGGCTCAGAAGAGTGGAGGAGTTTCTCTGCGGGGAGGTGGGGCATCAAGAAGAAAGACCAGGAGTATCTGTAGTTTGTGAAGAAAGTAGAGAGAAAGAGAAAAAAGTCAATATGGAAACATGAAGCATTGCTGGGAGCCATGTGTCTCCCTCACGACGGTTGAGACGTCCTCCCGTAAGCTTTAGGCGGAAGTTATTTTTGTCTATTTGTGTTTACTATTATTAAAGGTATAAATTATTAAATTATATATATATATAGGATCACAGTAATATATATATTTATATATATCTATAAAAAAACTGTGATTCTGCTTCAGTTCTGAACCACATGCATGACTGCTCTCTGAGCATTATTCTCCTTTAATGCCTCAAAAATGGTGACAATGAAATAGCACAGATATTGAGAGAAAGCACCCTGGTCTCCGTCAGTCTGGAAGATGCAGAACCTCAAGCAGAAGGGAGGTTGCGATGACAGAAGAGAAAACACAGGCCGAATCCTCAGGGCTGGAGAGAATTTTTAAAAATCCAATAAAGAGCCCAATACCAAAACATCACCTGAAAGATTCAGTTCCAGGAGCTCTCTGAGCCTCTGGCTGGCTCTCTTATGCTCTGTCCTGTCTCCTAGGTCTGCTTTGACCGCCCAGGCCAATGTTCCTGATCTTGTCCACCTCGCCAATCACCCAGCACTAAGTGTGAGAAGGAGAGGCCAAAAATATCGACTCCATTTAAAGGGAGAGAGACTGAGGCACAGATTTCTGAGTCACCCGAGTGGATACAGACGGCTTGGGACTGATGGGAAGAAGAATACACCAGAGGAGTATGGGTAGAAGCCCATCTCTGTTAGAGAGATGTTCTGGGACCCAGTAGAAGCCAAGCCATAGTCCTCCTGTCCCGAGTCCCCTTCAAGAGATCCATCCCGGGAGCGCCTGGGTGGCTCAGTCAGTTACGCGTCTGACTCTTGATGTCGGCTCAGGTCATGATCTCACGGTTGTGGGATCAAGCCCTGTGTCAGGCTCCACGCTGAGCCTGCTTAAGATTCTCTCTCTCTCTCTCTCTCTCTCTCTCTCTCTCAAAAAGGAGATCCATCTAGAAAATGTCTTGCTTTTAAACCAGTTTCTTTATTCGTTATTATAATTCTTAAAAACTCACTCGTCAGCAAAAGTTCCTGACTTGGCAATGGACAGTAAGACGTTATTTGGCCGCCAGCCAAACCATCTTAAAACATAATCGCTCTTTCAACACTGTTCCTTTGAGCATGACTGACCCATGAGCACTTCTGAACATTGAGTGCAGCTGAGGTCCAAGCGCTGTTTTGCCTCCCACGTCAGAGCCCCCTGAACCCTCACCCTTCTTTCGGACTCTCCTGTGTAATATGTAGATTTTGTGCAGCTTCTAACAGCTCTCTGCACTCCGGCCTTTGCTTACCGTGCACATGGGCCAGCTCCCTTCTCTCAAAAACAGGAAAATTGTATTGTTTTGGATGAGAGGCTAATGGGGACTTTGGAAGGAAGCTAGCTAAGGGTGTGTAGGAGCTGCTGCACAGGAGGGGTCAAGAGCTGGGGGAGAGTGGCCAGATTTCAGAAGGTCACTTTGGTTTAGGAAGTGAAGCTTTGTGGGAGGGGGGAAAGGTGAGCATATGCGTAGCCAGGCATGTCAGCCCGGTCCGATTTCATGGTGGTGATTACTGAGTGATTTCTGGATTAGCCTTTCACACGTGCAGGTTCATTGAGCACTGGCCACTTCCTTCTCCTTGTTTTCTTTGCTTTTGAAACTTTTGCCCCACTCACTCAGGAAGATTTGCATGCAGACATTTTTAGGTTGGCAGGCAACGACAGCTTCTCAGAAAATGTGTGGCACCGTGCGGTAAGGTGATATTAGACCGAGGCACAAGGCTCGCATTCACCTTGGGATGAACCTAGTGAGCACGAAGGACAGAGAACGCCCAGCAAGGCCAGGACCGGTGAGACCTGTGAGTTATTCGTTTAGGGTACAAAACTTCTGGGGTGCCAAAACGCTTAGGAATCAAGATAAATCGTATTCTTGAACAGTATTTTAAAAACTCAAATTGACAAACTGTGACCCATGAGCTGGCCACCTGTTTCTCTGAATGAAGTTTTGGTGAGAAAATTGAGTCATGTCTATGGACCAAGGAAGAAGACAAATTCTGTTCTAGAAAGAGCTCAGCTTCCAGCTTAATCCAGAAATAAGCCAGAAAAGATTTATTCTCTTTGTGGATCTGTGGAAACCTGAAAAGAGACCCTACTTCTGTGACCATTTAGAATCAGAGCAGAAGGCGAAGGCAGGGCAGAATTGGACGGCCTGCTTTTACACCAGTTGGCATGATGGTCAATTACTTGCAAATATAATGCGGGTTCTGTGTCCCACCTTACGAAATTCTCTTTCATGTTGACTTCTCTTGAAAATTTTTTAATGTCTATTTATTTTGAGAGAGAGAGAGAAGAGACTGAGTGTGAGCAGGAGAGGGGCAGAGAGAGAGGGAGACACAGAATCCGAAGCAGGCTCCAGGCTCTGAGTTGTCAGCACAGAGCCCCGTGCAGGGGCTCAGACTCACGAACCGTGAGATCACGACCTGAGCCGAAGTCGGACGCTTAACCAACTGAGCCACCCAGATGCCCCGTGATCTTCTTTTGCAAACAGTGACAACCCAGCAGCCGTGAGCATCCACGGTACTCTGATTATTGTCTCTATGTACCATCCCACCAAATAACCCAACTATGTTGGGAGAAGTGGCTGATTCTGGGGCTCAGGCAGAAGCTCCAGGAGATGTAATGTTAAAGTGGAAAGCAAGGAAGTGAACGAACACTCCAAGAGTTAGGCCTAATGGGTATGGGAGCCCCCCTGAAGAGGTCTCCGCTAGCTCAGGGTTTCTTATCCTCAGCACTATTTACATTCGGAGCCAAAAACTCCTCTGCAACAGGGACTCTTCTGGGCATCGTGCAGTGGTAACCCTATCCACTAGATATCCGGTCACGGAAATCAGCAATATCTACAGACACTGCTAAATGTCCCCTGGGGATCAAAACTGCCCCTGGCTGAGAACGATTGCACTAGCCCAAGATGGGACGATCTGAGCACCAACATTTCAGAAACGGAAGTAAATTGAAACACAATACATAAAAATCCACAAGTTTATAATATCTCTTCAGTACTAAACAACAGTCACCTCTGATTTTTGTTATGTCGTCCTATCTATTCTCTTTGTTCCTTCCCTTACAAACTCTTTAGATAGATGTGGGAGCTTCTGGAAATTTCTTTATCCCTGCCTTGTGTTCTGGAAGCGTCCCTTAGCCAAATGTTCCGGCTCATTAATTTAATATTCATCTGTGCCCGTTTAGATACTCAGCTCAATTTTTAAGGAATGGTGATTATATTTTTAATAATCCAGAAGTCTGATTATCTCTTTCACACGGCTGCTTTTCTGTTTTATGGCTGCAATAATCATCCCAGCGAATAAAGTGCTGATGATCGGGGCCAGCTTTTAGGGTGTGCAGGTAGATGATCTTGGTGTGGGAGGTTCCTCTCTACAGCATATGAGATCTGGAAACCTCTCATATCAGAAGCATCTGGTGCTTTCCTCTTCTTGTCACCTCTTCCCACCCTGTTCCTATTATTGTATATGTAGATTTATCAAGTTCTACTCTAATTCTATGTCCAGAGTCAGCCCTTCTGATAGGCTAGCCCCCAGGTTCTCTTCCTTCCTTCCTTTCCTTCCTTTTCTTCCTTTCCTTTCTTACTTTAAAAAATTTTTTTCCATTTATTTATTTTTTGAGAGACATAGAGAGACAGAGCACAAGTTGGGGAGGGGCACAGAGAGAAGGAGACACAGAATCCAAAGCAGGGTCCAGGCTCCAAGCTGTCAGCACAGAGCCCGGCGTGGGGCTCGAACTCACAAACCGTGAGGTCATGACCTGAGCCGAAGTCGGACGCTTAACCGACTGAGCCACCCAGGTGCCCCGTTTCCTTACTTTTTTAGAGAGAGAACGCACAGGCAGGGGAGAAGGGCAGAGGGAGAGAGAGAGAGAGAGAGAGAGAGAGAGAGAGAGAGAGAGAGAGAGAGAATCCCAAGCAGGCTCCACACTCAGCTTGAAACCTAACATGGAGCTCGACCCCATGATCCTGGGATGGTGAACTGAGCTAAAATCGAGAGTCACTCAACCAACTGAACCACCCAGGCACCCCCAGGCTCACTGTCTAAAACAGTTACAAGGCTTTAACGTGGAAGCAAACACCCCTGTTGTCAGAACGTCAGCATATGAAGGACATGGGCAGATCATGACCGGCTCCTGAGTTCATAATGCAATCTTTTAATTTACTGACCAGATTATGATTGACAAGGACCCGCCCTACATGCTACAGGTTAACCTTGATCTTGAAGTTCCTCCAGTTAGTGTACAAATAGCTCTTACCTTTGCGGTATCCTTTGACTGGCTTTTAAAAAAGTTTTTATTGCTCTGTCAATCCAATTTTCTTCATTTCATTTTCTAGGAAATCCTCACATTTTCTGATCTTCCATTCTAACTTTTCTTGTGTGACGTTTCAGTAGAATTTGGGGAGGGACAAAAAGCATACAGATGTTCTCAGCCTGCCAATCTGACCCTACCGTTTTTCAGAGTATACGATGATGTGAGTGGGCATTATTTACACAATTAGGATAAAACCATATATGTGATTTTGTATTTCACTGTCTTCACTAGAACAACATGTGCTTTTTGAAAACATTATTTTTATGATTGCACACTCAAGGATGAGCCTTTACAGACCATCCAGTTGGAGTATAATTACTAATTTTCTTTTATTTCTTCAGCACTGAATAATAAGGTCCTTGAGGACAGAGAAATATGTCATCCTGAAGACTAAAATGTCTGCCATGTGGCAGCTCAATAAGTGATCCTGACTCACTCTGATTTTTTTTTTTTCAGCTGAGTAATCAGAATCAAGGCAAAGACTTGGGATAGGAGATGGAGGGGCACGCAGGAAAGAAGGTTCATTTGGGAGCAGAGAAGACCAATCTAGGCATTCCTGTCTTCTGACTTGATTTCCCCTCTTCTACTTTTTGGTGCTATTGCAGAAGTGGATCCTTAGTCGGGCTGGGAAATACGGATGTTCAGATTTTCCTTCCTCTTATTAAAGCCATAGAAATAGGAAGGTGCCCTTGGCACACCATGTTTCTTTCGGCACACATCAAAATACGTATAAAGTATTTCAGAGGGGATGTGTTTCTACATTACAGGTGTATGAAAAAGTCTAAAGATGGTGTTCATCTACCCAGGTTGCTATTTACTGCCTCAGAAGGATGAGTCATTCTCTGTTTACACTGAGGGACTGAAGTTATGTCTGTTTGCAGCCAGCAGTGTAACCAAGTCATGAGGATGCCATGACAGTAACTGTGAGCTATCCTGGGATTGTGACATGCACAGTGTTAGAAACCTTTATTTCAGTGTATTGGGATGAATAGTTCAGTACGCTTGACCAAGTGTTGGAAATCAAGATTAAAAAGCAAAAGGCAACAATTACTCTGGGTTCATCATCAAACCCAGGACGATTTTTCAAACTTTATAAATATAGAGATTCTTAAAAGCAGATGATTCCCATTTCCTATCCACACACGCACACACACACACACAAAACCTGGAAGACAAATCCAGGGTCTTATTTTTTTTCCTCTTTCTTTTTGTCAGTGCCTCTATTTCTTTAAAATGAGTCACTGGTGTGTAGCACAGGGGAAAAATGAATAATTCCTTAAAAATAGTCCTATTTTCCAATGAGAAGCTGAGCTTTAGACATAAATTACTATCTCAAAACATAGAGTAGTCTCACAGGCTTTTAAAAACAGTCAATAAGGGCCCAAATTTGTTCATATTTTGAAAGATGTATGGAAGAAGGACGGAAGGGACATTTTGCCACTGACCCGCAGGACGGGAATAATTCAGTTGAAATTGAAATCTGTATGATTTCTCACATTTCTCGCTTTTCACATGGCCTGACTTGAAAAACTTATCTAAAAAAACCTGTCATTATCACGTATTGAGTTCCGTGTGCCAGGTACCATTGGTTTGCTTTCTTTAATTCTCACAACACTGTGAGATAAATATAAGCTCCAGCTGGGACTGGAGGATGCTGAGTTCTGGGAGGAGCAGCGACCGAGGTCACTTACAGCCAGTCGGCAAACCGACAGCTAACTATCCAGTCTTCATCTTACCTCACAGTGCCTCTCTTGACAGCTGACTTCAAGGCTGGAAATTTTACTGGATTAGCTTACAACAGATAAAATTACTAATTGCTGTTTCCAGTGGATGTAAGAAAATTGTAGACTTGCAGTATTTCTTCATCACCTACCGTTTACAAATATCTCACTCGGGACGGGCTAGGCTTTGCTTCAGAGCAACCAACCCTAGATGTCAGTGAGTTTAAATAACAAAAGTGCATTTCTTCGTTCACTCAACATATCCATCATGGGGCAGCTGGGGCTCTGTTATAAGTTGACATTACCCCAGCCGAGGGAGGAGCTATTGTCCATAACATTAATGGTCACAATGGCCAAGAGAAAAGACCACACTGATTGTGATTAGAATTTCGGCCCAGAAGCGTCACGCACCGTTTTACGTACGATTCATTGGTGGTGATTGGCTACATGTCCCTAATCAACCATAGGGGTCCAAGAAGTGCAAACCGGTCAGGCCCAGAAGATTCTAATAGGCAGAAATATTTGGTGAGCAACACTAACTGTGTCTCACTGGGTACGCAGCTAGGTGCTGGGGGGAACACAAAACATAAGATGTGGTCTTTGTTCTTAGAGAGCTTACCGTTGAGGCATGGGGGGGTGGGGTGGGGGGAAAGGAACGTAATGCAGAGAAGCATAAGGGCCAGAGTAGTTGGAGCATCATGTTAGAGGAATACAGAGGAAAGAGTTCATTTTTCATCGATTTAATTTCACCGTTAATTTTAAATGGCAAGAGCCCAGAAGCCTTTGTAGAGAAGAATACAGATGAGTTTCATAGTTTGAAGGATTGCAGGATTTTAGGGAGAAAACTACCGCCACCAAGGGAACCGCGGGAAAGGGGTGGGTGTGTTCAAGCAAAGATGGCTATACCGGCAGGAAAGCGAGGCCGGTGGGTAAGACAAGCGATGAAGTCAAAGAAAGGAAAAGCCATTTGGAGGCAGATCTCGGAAGTGTCCGTGCCATATAAGGAAAGAGTGCCTTTACATTGAAGCTGCTGTATCTTATCAGAACTCTGTCGAGGACATTTCGGACGAATCCATGTTGTCTCAAATGTATTACTATAGTGACACAGTCACCATTCTTAGAAGGATACATTCTCGTGCCCGTTTGAGTCAAATCACAAGATCATCAGAGCAGAGCCCCTGGTACGTAACAGGTGCCCAATAACCGGACGGATGAATGAGCAGGAAGAAAGCTGAGAAAGACATTCTGCGTGCATCCTTTGAGAGCTGGTCAACTTCTGAGTGTCCGCACCTAATTTTGTTTTTTTTAAAAGAAAGAACAAAAATTCCCGAATAGAGCCGCTTGCGTGAAGCCTCCGTAAGATGTCCTCCGATTCTGCATGTTTAATGCGTTCCCTGTCTTCCTTTCTTCAGCCGCAGGTTATGTTAATTCTTAACGTTACCTTTTAGGTTCGATCCTCCAATTCTGTAACCAAATTTGTCTTTTCTCCGAAATTTTTCTAGGCTCTCTGGGCGTCTCAGAATCTCAGAGCCTCCAACTCTGGACGCAACTTGCTACACGAGACGCTGCCCCCTGTAGACTCGGCGAAAGGAGCTCTACTAAGAAATAAACCAAATTTAAAAAACAAACAACCCCCTCCAACCCTGCCTAGGGCTTTTAAAGAATACAGAACTTTCCAGCAGCCAAGTGGCATTGTCAGCGGTGGGCTAGGATTTTACACCTCGTAGGAACAGAACGGGGATGTGCGGGGATCTGAGGGAATAATATTAATGGCTTGAGTTGGTCCCAGATGGAAGCTCGCTGTGTTTATACCAAAACGCTGCTCTGCTTCCTTATGCGGAAGATAGAGGCTCTGTTGAGTCGTTTAAGCAAAACCTTGCAAAGCACGCGTGGCCGTCTGGGATTTGCAACAGAACAAGCCAGTGGGAGAAGGAAGGGAGAGAGAGCCAGGCCACGGGAGGCAATGTGGTAGACACTATGAGCGTCTCCTGGTGTCTCAGCGCTTCCCAAACTGCTGGTCTGGGCAAGCCACCTGAATTCTCCAGAACACGCAGGTTCTGATAAGGCAGGTCTGGGGCGGGGCTTGCAAGTCTTCATCTCTAACAAGCTCCCAGGTGACGCCAATGTTGCTGGCCCCTGAACCACACTTTAAGTAGCAAGGAGTCAGGGTAACTGCTTCACCTATCCTCTTCCTTGGTCGAGCCCTAAAGATCAGGTGCTTACCTGCACGGGGTTCAGGGAGAGTAACTCCTGCTCGGTCCCACTGGAGCATGTTAATCAGCCCAAGCCCATCATGGTAATTCTACTCCCTTTGCCAGTGATTGGCTCGGGACGGGCCATGTGACCCATCTTGGTCTAGGAGATAAAAGGAAAACCGTCGGGGGGTGGGGAGAAAGACATGTTTAGAAAGGCCTTTTTTTTTTTTCCTTTTCTTTTCTTTTTGCTCTGATAAAGCTTCCCAGGATGGCTGTTTGCCACTTCCTGGTTTTGGAGCTTCCCCGGTGAGGATGGGATTCTTGGAGCTTCTGTGCTTAGTCTACAAGTTTAAGGAGAGAGCTCCTTGGCCCCTTCCCCCTACCTCTCCGTTAGATCCTGTCTTTGTCCGCATCTACCCTCGTAGAGTCTTCAACAATAGAATCCCATGGGGAGCTATTTTGGACCCTCTTTTCATCTCTCATTCTCCACGTTAGAGTTTTCAAACTGTGGGTAGCAACTCACCGGCAGGTCATGAAGTCACCACAGCAGGTTGTGCCCAGCACCGGGAGAAAGAACAGAGTATCCCTGAACGTTCCCCGTGGTAGAGGTAAGATTTGGTCAGGTTCATTTTCTTTGGTGACGTATGCGGGATAGAAAATGTATTTCTTATTCTAGGGCCTCCTCGAACGTTGAGAACTACAGGTTTTTGCACTCTCGTTCATTGCTAGGATTCTCAAACCTCTCTCTCTACTTCCGTTTCTACCTGCATGTGTTCTCGGTTCCAAACCCCTGTCTTTACCCACCCGCTCACCATGTGCAGTCGGAAAGCTCAGCAATCCACATCACGAGCTCAGCTCAGCATTATCCCTTTCAGGCCTGCACCGTGCTCCCTCACCACCCACTCCACCCCTCCTCCTCGCTGCTTGTGTGTTAGGAAAGGGCACTACCTTCACCCCCACTTAGTCCAACTGAATCCTGGGAGTCCTTCTTGGCCCTTCACGCCCAACATACTCCCTTTACGAACTTGGTTTATTTCACTCCCGTGCCTCTTTCAACAAGGTCTCTTTCAGATACCTTTCGCCTCTCCCCATGAGTGCCACCCTTCTGATCCCAAGCACTGTTTTCTTGCTTCCTAACTCAACCTCTCCACATCTTGTCTCACCCCTTGGCAATCCGTTCTCATGCTGCGGCCAGAGGGACCAACTAACCGTGGCACCTCCCTATGAAATCGAAGGGTGAAGCCACCAATCAATAAACTGGCTGGGAAGGAAGTCCATAACTGGTTTCTCACCATCTCCTCTGTCTGGTCCTCACACGTGCCATCTGGGGCTCTCGCAGCCTTTCGAATGTTCTGTATTGCCTCACGTTTGGACCCCTGGAGGTTCTCTTCCTCCCAGGAGCTCTCTCTTGCCATCATCTCTTAATGCATCAAACCTTCCTTGCTTGTTGAAATCTCAGATGGCTATAAACTCTTCAGGAAAGCCTTCCTTGGCTCCTGAATAAGGTTGGGTCATTCCAGCACAAAGCACAGCATAATTGGAATTATTTACTCATCGTGAAGTCTTTTTCCCTATAAGAAAAAGGACGGCATCTGCTCTGTCTCTGCCCTGGAACCATAGCACAAAGCCCAGGGGCTGATACATGGTAGTGGTTCTTTCCTTTTTAAATAGATAAAAGTGTTTAAGACCGTTCTTGGATTAATTATGATGACCAGTTGTGAATCATTTTTACAGAGCAGCCAATGGCCTGAAAGTGGTATGTGGCCAGTTGAAATATCCTGGGAGGTTTACACTTGTTTTTTTTTGTGTTTTTAGTTTATCTTGAGAGAGAGCAAGAACATGAGCAGGGGAAGGGCAGAGAGACAGGGAGAGAGAAAATCCTAAGCAGGCTCCGTACTGTCAGCACATAGCCCAATGCAGGGCTCCAACCATGAGATCGTGACCTGAGCCGAAATCAAGAGTCGGACACTGAACCGACCGAGCCACCCAGGCACCTCTGTTTAATATTCCAAATAAGGGCCATTAACGCCAGCTGAAGGTCAGGTGTGTAACAGAAGCCTATGTAGTCACTGCGAGTGTGATTTTTGCTGCTTGCCAGACGGGAAGATCCTGGTTAACCGAATATCTATGATGCCTGGCTCCCAAGTTGACCTGTCTGTATTAATCAGAACTCCCATGCAAAGATGTGACTTAGTGACACCTAAAGGAGTGTGATTCTCTCTCGCCTACACTGCCACGGGTCATTTTTCTGTCCCTTGCACCCTCCTGTCAATGCCAGGCCTACCAACAAGTCAGGCCCCTGACTTCTGATCAGCCTCAACTATTTTTCATGCCGTTCAATACATTCTGCCTCTGCATGTCCCCAGGGGATACTCCAGTAATCACCTTGGCCTCGCTTTGAAGTTGAAAATTAAAACGCGTTTTCTCCGGTTGCTTTTAAGTAATATAGTTAAATATTACAGCGTGGTTGACCCCTGCCTCCCCACAACTCCCTTTGACGTGATTCCAACTTGTGCTGACCGGCCTGCTGACCAGAAAAACATGGTTGAGCTGAAGAAGGAGCTGGTGGGGGGAAAAGGGACCTGTTACACTTTAATAAAAAAGCAATGTCCTGTTCCCAGAAGACTGGGGACGGGCCCTGGAGGTTCACGTACCGCGTCTTGCGGAAACTACAAAGGCCAAAGCTCCCACGGGCCCATCTTGTCCTCAGCAACCAATGCAGTAGTCAGAGGAAGTGGGGACCCTGCCCCGTGCAGGTGCAGAGTTAGGGTGTCAGGGAGGGGTCAAGTCTGGCATCCCCTCACTCCCCCCACCACGGCAGCATCTCCAGCACCGGACGCCCCAGTCGTGCTCGAGAAGAGGGAGCACGGGGCCATCTGGCTGCCATTCTGTGCTGCCAGCCTGAGGGGGATGTGAAACCGGCACTCATTCCTGCGTGAGGCCCTGGGGAGGTCTCGGCTGGCGGAGAAGTTCAAGTTGTTTGCAAATCGAGGCCTTAGCAGTGTGTTCCGTGCTCCGTCCATGTCAGCTGTGGGGAGACAGAAAAGGCTGAGGTGGCTGCTGCGTCATTTTGGCTTTGGCGAACGATCCTGCCTACGGTTCGTGACGAAACTCCGCGGGGCGGGGGGGGGGGGGGTCCTTTGACTCTTAATGACCATTTGGTTTCAGGGGACTACGTAATTGACCTCCACTTAATATTTCACATGGTCTCTTACTGCCCCTGTCTTTGTCCTTGATCCCTGACTCTCTTTCCTTCCAGTTGTGTATTTCTTGGTGAGAGGAATGGTTTCCGTTATTTCCACAGGCTTCCTGTAGGAGTGCTGTGCTCTGTATGTCAGACTAAAGCAGCCTTGACTTACTTAGGTCCGGGTCCCTAGGGCCAGACGTTGAGACAGCTGCACGCAGCAGGTTTCTGGAGAGTACCCCGGAAGGGAGCGCAGAAGGCAGCGTTCGGCAGGGGAGAAGCTGACCCACAGCAGGAGGGGAGGGAGGGTGTGGAGAGGGGGGGTACGCAGGGCTGCAACCCAGAGGCTTTAGCCAAGCTCCTAGGGAGCCCTGGAGCTGAACAGGCCTCTGGAGGTGCCTACATGGGAGCCAGAAGCCAGGCCTTGGGAAGGGGACTATTTGTGCCCCAGGAAATTGCCTTCATTGGAGACGGGGCTTCTGGGGCCATGCAGAACTGCCCATCGGTGACCTTGGTGCCTGCCGGCTATAAGGCTCAATCTGGTCTTCTGACACGTGTGTTGGTTTTTTTCCCCCACAAAAAACTTGGGAGAAGAAGTAAATTTCACAGAGGAGTCCAGACCCTCGGCCTCTCTTAAAAAATGAGCATAACGAGTGGACCGGTCAGAATCCAGTCAGGAAAAGAAAATCCACACTGTGTGTTGCAACAGCGATTTAATAGGACGATCAAGGGAGGACAAGGGGACCCTGAGATGACCCATATGCATTGACTGCAAGAAGGAGCCTCCGCTCCTGGAGTTGGGGGAATGAGGGGCATAATGAGGGGGTATAAACCCAGGGGTTCAAAGTAGGAGGTTTGGCAGCTGTTGCTACCTGGCAGGGGGGGGGGGTGGAGGGGGGCAGCCAGGCTGGGTCTGCAGTGGGAAGGAGAGCTGGCTTCTGACACCCGCTGCTGCTGGGGTGAAGGCCACTGTTGGGGTAAGGCAGGTGTTCCAAGGAGCCAGCAGGAGGCTGAGAGAGCCTGGTGCCCACCTCCTGCCGCCTGGTTCCCTCTGGTGCCCCCTACTGGCAGCATCTAACAGGAAGGCGGTTGACCATGGAGCTTGGCCCCCAGCACCATTGAGCACGATGCAGAAGAATAGGTAATAAGTTCCTAACCACCACATCTGGCAATTGGGCATCCCCGGTCCCGCGCGGTACCAACCGAGGAGGTGCACCTGCATCCCCTTCTTAAAAAGGGACGGGTACCTCCATTCCCACTGGCCAGGGTGTTGCTCACTGTTAGCCATCCTTGTATGAGAAAACTGTTACCCAGCTCTGAAAGATCCTTTTTTGAGAAGGGATCCAGGAAGGAGCGTGAGATTGAATGCTGAAAGCTTTAACCGCCTCCTGTACCCCTTGATGGTGTTGTTGGTCCTGGGACCAGATTTCTCCTCTGTCTCCCTGCCCAGCCCCCAGGCACCCTCACCCAGCCCCTCTTGATGGGAGAGGGGTGTGGGCTTCCCGGTCCTGGTTTTTCTGGAACCCATTGCATCGCTTAGTCCTTTGAACCTGTCACTCCTGCTCCTGGTTCGTTCTCAGCATCTTTTTCCTTTGGGGAGGGGGCTGTAAAGGCCAGGCCGTCTTCTACCTCCGGAATCGAGGGAATTGTGATTCTCTGGGGACCAAAGTCTCCGCTGCAACTATTTGCCCTTGGTGTGGATTTATTTTGGTGAGAAATGATGTAATCAGGGCTTAGCATAAAAAAAAAAAGGCTACAACTTTGCTAGCAAATTAGTACATAGCCCCGAAGCCAACACTTGTTTTGCAAATGAAGGTCCTGGAGCCCAGAGCCTGGGAATAAGGGTTGTAGGTTTTCAGTGCCTGGCAACTTGAAGAGCCTGGAACAGCTGGTTCCCCCAGTGGGGCCGGAGGGACCCGAGTCGGGCTGCCTGTCGCTGCTCACGGGCCATGGAGGCTCAGAGTCCTGACCTGTGTGACCCGGAGCAGGAGTAGATTCCATGGTCCCTTATTTGCCTCCAGTTTTCAGATACTCACCTGTGAAGTTTCCTTCTCTCCTTCGCACCTACTTAGGACGCCCACTGGGTGAGCACGTTCCTCATGGCAGCCCTCCACGTGTCCTTACTTTGGCACTGCCGAATGGGAATTGTCACCCCACCCCACCCCCAGCCTGCCTCAGTTCAGCTGAAGCAAGAACACAAGAGACCCCCTCTGTGCGTGCTTTGTATCAAGCACAGAACTAAGGTCTGTTAGGACCTGACTTTTTCTGCTTCCCAAGAAGTGACCATTGACCCTTATGATGGTAGCACCTACTATGTGCCAGACTTCACGTATGTTATGTCTACATGTCTGAGGTTGTTCCTATTTTCAGATACAAAACTGAGGCTCAGGGTGGTCAGGTGACCCAGGTCAAGGAAGGGACCAGACTCTAGTCTGGAGTTGGACTCGAGAGCACATAATAAAATTACATTTCAAGGTCTTTCATTCGTGAGGATTACGTTGAGGAGAATGTCTCCCTCTGGCACCACTCCATGTTTGAAGTTTGATTTTTTGTTTGTTTGTTTTGTCGTGGTGTTTTGGTTTTGACCTGTTTTTTAATACCTCGGTCACACCTGCTTTTCTCTCCCCACTTCCTCTTCCCAAAGAGCAAAGCTTTGACATTGGCAGGCAAGAGAATTAGGCTGGAAGTTCATGACGTTGTCTTCCAATTGTCTATATTTTCATAGTTACTTCCTATTTATGGCAAGTGACGCTGATCTTCCACTTACGGTTAGAGACCTGGTTTCCTTTCCGATTAGACGTAAGTTTAAAAAAAAAAAAATCTGCCTTCAATTTAAAAAATGATTCACTACCTGATGACGGAGGTGGTACTTGGTTGTAGCAAGTGTCATGAGGGCATGACCTTGGACCTTTCTGAACGTCTCAGGGCCTCTGAGAATGAGAACGGGACCTGGTTGCCAAGGCAGCTGTGAGGATCCAGAACCCACGTCGAGGGCTTAAGGCAGTACCTGGGCCACAGTGGGCACGACTGAGGAGCTACACGTGCCCGACATGTAGAGAAGATGGTCATTTGCTGCTTGTGTGACTCCTGGCGCAAAGCACGCTGGGAAAGGCATGACCGGCAGGGGCGCCTCACTTCCAAATAGACATTTACGGGTAAAAGCTGTGCCCCGTTTCCCACCGTTCTGTAAACTTGCGGAGTTGGGGGGAAATTTTCCTGGTGCTTACGGTTATTGGCATGCTATTTTTCTTCTCTAATATTCAAATTTTGTGTTTATTACTATCAGGAGCCTACAGCTTTTGAAGTACTTTATTTTTAACACCCATCCCAGGCTGCTGCGGTCTCCATACACCCACAGGACATCGAGAACAGTAGTCAAATGTTGGAGACGGCTTCAGTAATCATTTACCAAGTACAAAGCTCATTAAGAAAAGTCCAGGGACTTGGAAAGCACGTATTTTACTCACAGGGGGCATGATAATGATGAGGGAAGACCTGAGTGTCTTCTAAAACACCCAAATGTCTGGAAATACAAAGTAAAATCTATGGGGAGAGGTGAACCTTTTAAAAGAGCTCCTGGGACCTGTTTTTGTGCTAAGGAGTTTCAACAGGAGTTAACTTTCAACAGCCCGCCGTGTCATTTTGGAGATGAAAGGCCGGTGTGGTGCGTGGGTCACAGGAGATTGAAACAAAGCTTATCTGGGCTCTCAGGTGTGAACCTTTGGTAGTCAAAGCAACAGTTAAGTCCTCAGCTAGCAAGTAAAGGAGCATCTTGCATGATATTTAACATACAGGCATTCCATAATGACAAGCATACAGAGACCGCATAGTATTTCTATTAGGTAATGATTGGAGACAGTAGAGTTACTTAGGACAGCATGGTCTCCTGACCAGTATAGGCAGCTTCACCCGGGAAGAGAGTCGGGCCCCACCCCAGAACTACTGAATCAGGAACGCTGGGAAAGGTCCCGGAGATTTGTGTTTTAACAAGCCTTCAGGTGATTCTGATGCATACTTCAATGGAGAAACACCAGTTCAGAGGAAAGGCAGTTTGTATTTTACGCACTACACCTGTCTTGAAATAGTTGTGCCATAGGCCGATCATAGACGTACGTAAACACAGACTAGGCATTAGCTCCTTTATATTTCTTGGCTTTGCGTCCCGAGGAAAGTAAATACAATCATCTTCTAGATTAAAGGAGGACAGCTTTGCCACAGTGACTCAGTTCTCTAGGGCAGCCACAGTGTTTTGGAGCCCAGGGCTCGACTCACAGACAGCAAAGACTAGGAATATTCTGATGGTTATTTTAGTACCTCACGATGTAGGATCTGACAGAGAAGAGGATTGCCTCTAAATATGATGGTCCCTGATGCTCTCCTAGACACCCCACAGCGGAGGCCCTGGGATGTGAAACAGAGGGCATGCTGGAAGGCAAGCAGAGCGTATATGGTGGTGGTGATGAGGGGTGGGGACCAGCAGGGGGTTGGGTGGAGGGGTCCCTTGCTTTGGCAGGGGTGTTGCAAAGAGACTAGGGCTGGGCGCCTACTCCATTGAGCCATGGTTTTTGCCCTTGATGGCCCTTTTCACTTGTTAAAAAAGTGAAAAGTGGGGCAGGATTTTTTCCCTTAGCTGTGCGGGAAGGAACCAGAGGCTGATACTCCCTGTAGAAGGTATTGGTCAATCCAAGAAATCAGAGTAAGTGTAAAAGTTGGCAGTCAGGGGTCAGGAGTTGGGCAGAACTGAACTTGAATGGGATCATGGGAAGAAAATGAGGTGAGGATAGTCCTGGGGTCCACTCATCGTGTTACGAGTACATCAGGTTGGCTTAAAGTTCCGTTAACTCCTACTCAACAAGTATTAAGTCCCAATGATGTGCCAGGCACTATTCAACAGACACTTGGGGTTTTGTAGTAATCAAAACAGACAAAAATCCCTATAATCATGAAGCATGTAGGTAGCAACTGGCGTCACAGGGAATATTAATAATTAATAAGTCATTAATGATTCAATAATACCATTAATGATTGCTTACCACGTGCCAGGCAGTGTCACCATTAGCTCACTTCGACACACTGCCAGCTGGCGAGGACGTAGTTGGTATGCTTCTATTGTTACACCAGCTCTCGCTTTTCCCAGGGTCATTGTTTAGACCATGACTTTGGGGGGCACAAGCCTTAGGAGTACGTACCATCAGAACTAGTGGTCTGGGATACTGTATTTCAACGTGGCTGCTGATACACTGGTGAATCACTTCCTTACTGAGCACTGCTTATCGGAAACTGAACAACGTGGCTGCACGTAATGGAATAATAGGTTTGGGTGCTGTGTTGATATAACTAATAGGTTTTAAAAAATGGTTTTAAAAGGATGAACATCACATGTTTTTATTTCGTGACGTGTCACCAGGAGAACATGAACAGTGAAGTATGCTATAAATTCTCTCAATAAAACTTTGTGAAAAATAACACTGCCTTGGGGTGCCGGGCTGGCTCAGTAGGTTAAGCGTCTGACTTCGGCTCAGGTCATGATCTTGGGGTTTGTAAGTTCGAGCCGTGCTTTGGGCTCTGTGCTGACAGCTCTGAGCCTGGAGGCTGCTTCGGATTCTGTGTCTCCCCCTCTCTGCCCCTCGCCTGCTTGCACTCTGTCTCTCAATAATAAATAAATGTTTTAAAAAATAATACTGCCCAACTGACAGGGGTTTGGTTGAAAATTCCAGCCAGATGGTGATTACTAAACACAAACCAGCAACAAACAAAAACCCTTATAGTTAAACATACATACACTTTCTTGTGTAAAAATTTCCATAAAGAAATGTATACACATAGATAGGCCAGCCTCAAGTGCATATGTGACAACAGTATTCCTAAATACCAAGTTTTTCAGAAATTTTCAACTTGTATCAAGTTGATACAAGTTGAACTTGTATCAACAATTTTCAACTTGTTCTCACTGTTTTCATACCCCTACACCTAGAGTTGGCTATGCTAAACTCACTTTATTTATTCATTCGGCTGGCAAATGATAATGAAGCATCTACACTGTCCTTGGTGCTGGGGACAGAGCAGGAAACGGGACAAGGCCATTACCGTCCAGTGGAAAGACAGATCCCTGACAAGTATACCTCACGCATTCAGTGTTACAGGAAGGAAACCCACGATACTATCACAGACTTGAGTCAGGAGAGTCAGGCGTGGCTCTCGGAGGGTGGGGGCTTTTGTCCGGGATGGTGCCAGGTCCACCAGACAGGCAGTCAGCATGTGGCTGGGAGAAAATTAGCCTATTGAGGGGGCATTTTTGAGTTCATGGGGAGTCAAAGACGTCCTCAATGCGCAGACTCTTCCGGTTGCTTCTTTGTTTCTCTTACGAGACTCAGAACCTCTTGAAGGCAGGGACCCAATCTTGTTTCCTTCTCTCTGGCATCCATTACAGCATTTGATGCATCCGTGCTGAAGGGATAAATAAATGAGTTCGGGATGTGAGCAAGGTGTTTAACCTGTCTGTCCTCACGTGAGAACAGAAAGCCACTTGGACTCCCCGTTGTCCGAGCCCCTATTCTGCTTCCTAACGGGATCGGGCTTCTTGCCACGTTCACGTTTCCCTGTCTTTCCAGCGCTACGCCTGGCAAACGCTTCTGTGCAAGAGAGAATAAAGCATGGGGGTGAAGGGCTCAGGCTTTGTGGCCAAGCTGCTTGGGTTCAATTTCTGGCCCTGTCACTTACGAGCTGTCAACTATTGAGCAAGTTTCTTAACTTGAACATGTCTCACTTTCCCTGTCGGTAAAATGGGGTAGTAATAATAGTTCATCATAGGTTGATGAGGTTTGAATGTATTAATGAGGTGCTTAGCATAGTCTCTGATGCGTAGCAGGTGCTCCGTAGGAGACCGATGGTGCGCTCTCCTTCACATTAACCGCAGGCTGTCCTTGGCCCCCTCAGCGAGCTCTAGACTGCCTTCCCTGCTCAAGGCCTGCATCTTCGATCCCCGATCGTCTTCCTTCACGTGGCTGCTGGCACCTCTTCCCCCCGGTTGCCCCCCTGTGATTCCCCGCAGCCCAGGAGAGCCAAGTCCTGTCCTTATGCCTGGAGGCCTAGACAAGAGAGAGAATGCAGAGGGTACCTTCCCCCTCTGGCATAGGTAGGCGCCCATCTTAGGGTTGACTTCTGAGTAGGCTCCTGGCTTGGTCCTGTCCTTTTCCATGTGACCAGAGACAGCTGTGCCCAACCACCCTCTCCAGGTGTCCCCACATCTCAGAATCCGGCTCCAGAAAATAAGACCACGCTTTTCTCTCCCCCTAGGCTAAGGTCCACCTGGAGTGTTCAAGTCCTGCCTCTGCATTGACCCCTCCCTGGGGTGGATGAGAGTTGAAGCATCCCTTCCATTGGAAAAGACAAGCCCCCGGGGTGCCTGTGTGACTCAGTTGGTTGAGCGTCTGACTCTCGATTCTGGCTCAGGTCATGATCCCAGGGTTGTGGGATTGAGCCCGACATCAGGCTCCACACTGAGCATGGAGTCTGCTTGAGATTTTCTCTCTCTTCTTTTGCTCTCAAAAAAAAAAAAAAAATCCCAAAAGGACAAGCCCCACTCCAACCATAGGGATGTGGGATATCCGTAAGGTCTGACGAGATGTTAATGTGTCTGATGTGGAGACTGTCATGGGAAGCGTGGTCCTAATTGCACACCGGTTCCCACCAGGGACACCACCCCCCTTCAGCTTCTACTCCGCCATCTTTCTCCCCAAATTTTACAAAAACCTTAGGGTCCAGTCTCATCTGGGGTCCCCTTAAGCCAGGAGAGGTTGGGGTCCAAGAGGCCCAGGTGCTTTTCGAGGATTCAGAATTCCTTGTTCTCTCTAGGACTATTTTAGCTATACCGCACTTGCCGAAGACGTGGAGCCTTCTTCTGGGAATTTAACTCTATTTATAACATCGTTTCTATGGGGGGAAAAAAAAAGAGTGTTCCAAGTGACAATCCGTTTAAAACAGAATTCTTAGATCACAGCCTTTTCATTGTTGGAGGCTTGCTGGTAACTGTTCACGTGTAGAGATTACATTGAAGTTTTTAAAAATTGCATCTAGAATAAACAGAACGAGGAAAAGGCAGGTGTGGCTTCATGAATTTTTTTTAAAGAAACAATGTTGATTTCAAAAGGTCACATCATTTACTGTGTACAGGCCACCGGACTAAAGTTTGTGTGTGTATCATTTTACTCAATCTTGACAATAATCCTTTGAGATGTATCCTAAACAATCTAAGCCCATTTTTGATGCTTAGGGGCTGGTCGCTTTCAAACCCCACCGGGTTCCTTACCCTTCTGCCCCACATCCTGACAAGCTTGTAAAACAGCCCTGGTGTTCCCTCCTTTGGTGCTGACCAGAAGGTTAAATCATGCAACCTCAACTTGCAAGGGGAAATCCTCCCCAGCCCTAACCCTCAGCAAACGCTAGTTGCAAAGGGGCATCCCCCCCGCTCCCCAAACTCCAAAGCCAGCGTCCTTTCCCTGCTCCCCTAAACCATTCCTGTACCTGCTTGACTACCCACCTTACTCTCCCCAGAAAGCCCTAGAAATCCTGTGATTCAGAAACCTTTCCAGAGCCTCATGGTGTCTGTGGAGCATCATCAGTCTGAGCATCGAAACCAGATTTTGAGTGAGGGGTCCCTCTCACCTCTGACAGGTGACCGCAACAGGCAGACACAACATTCTCTGTCGTGCAGATGAAGAAACTGAGCCTCCAAGATGAAATTCCTCACCAAAGGTTATAGAACCAGATAATAGTGTCTTAACCAGTCCATTCTTTTCCCCCTTCAGGTCAGGTGGGTCTTATCTTTGGAGAATTAGTCGACAAAGTTGCACCGAGGGCTCGGACCTCTTGCTAATATTTAACACCTACCTGTCTCCAGCTCTTTCTGCGCGTTAACTCACAGTGTCTTCCAGCCTCTGTGAGGTTGTGTCCATCGTTACTCCCGTTTTTATGGATGAGGAAGCCATGGACCCGCGCACTTCACTAAGTCACGCAAAATGAACTGAGATGGCTGTGCTTGGACTTGAACACCAGCTGGCTGGCTCAGAAAAGGTACTCTCACGGGGCTGTCATGCTTCTTCTACGTGTACAAGTAAAAAAGCTGATGATTAACCCAGCGCCCAGGGTTGTATTCTTGCCGCTGCTTAAGTGGACAGCACTTGTTTAAAGGAAACCCTATCTTCAAGACCCAGGCAGTGGCTTTATTAGAGCTCTTCGATGATCCACACATATTCACCCAATACTGTCAACTTCTGGAAGGAAAAGCTAATACTTTGTTGTCTAAGACATCCCTCTCCCCTGTCCCCAGTAACTAGGAGATGTATGGCTTTTTAGACAGTGGGGGCTCAACAAATGCCATTTAAATAGCTTACACTCAGTGGATGTTGCAGACTGAATTCTTGCAATGTCCCCTCCCCCCTAAATACTGCCCTACACCTCATTAGAAATGGGCCCAGACTCTTCACCAATTGCCATGGAAACTCTCTGGGACTCGTGTTCTCCGTCGTGTGCCATCTTTTGACTAAATGTAAAGGAAGGAAAATAATCTGTAATTTCTCATAGGAAAGAGCCCCAAATTCACCAGGAAAAGTGTATATATTTTTAAACCATCTGCTTTCCCTCTGGGCTTTCCGGCAACTTCTCTGCAGCTAATAAATCGTATGAAATTTTTCATGGCTGATTCACCCTACGTGGCTAGTGGCTCTAGAAACCCAGTTATTTGGAATAGCAGGAAAAACTATGAATCCAGGGAAATCAGCATGGCTCACAGCACTGAGAGTTGGTGCGGATGTTAAAATTATTTCAGTCTGTGTATTGGAGGCGAGGTTTGCTGCTTTTAAATCTTGGCCCTGACTTCCTCTCCCTCAAAAGCCTTGGCCCAAGAACTGTGAAATCTGCCCAAGAACAAAGCTAGCTAATAATGCAGAACTGTCAGAAGATAAAGGAGCCTGTGAAGGATTGTTCGGGAATAAAACTTCACGTGATTGTCAAATACGCTCGTTCCTCTGAGGAAATAGAGCAAAGCCAGAGGCTGAAGCGTTTGACTAGGCTTCATACTTCATTCAGTTGGGTGGTTCTCATTCTGTGCTCTGAGGGAACCCTGAGTTCCCTCCGATTTCCCTCCGGAATTGCCAGAGGAAAGAGGTGAGCACATTCATCCCTAGACTCACCTGCCCAACTTTCCCAGAACACCTCTGCATTTATTTGGTTTCCACCCGAGGATTCTCATAAAACGGATTTTAGCAAATAGTCTGAGAAACGTTGATGTCGTCCAGCTCCTTTTTTTCAGACTTGAGGCCACAGAAAGCCAGAAAGGTAAGTGATCTGCTAAGACCTCAGAGATCCTCAGCTGTAGCTGAGACCAGAACAGTTGTTGGAGTCCCAGATCGGATCCTCTCTTGCTGGTCATTCTGGCTGGACCTATGCCCTCAGCACACACCTGCCAGTCAGAGATCGAGTTCTGAACCATTGTTCTCAATCCCCTTTCTGGAATTCATTCTCTCGGTCTACTAACTTTTTGCTTCTCTGATGTATTTTCAACTGGCCAGTTGTCCTCGCTGCCTAGTATAGATTTCTCAAACAGCATCCTATTGGCTCTTCGGGTAGATAAGTAAGTAGGTGTTGATTTCCTGAGAATTGCCGGTGCACTGTGCCCTGGGAGAAATAAAGCCTGCCGAGGCATATCCGCAAAGTTCTGGGCTTTAATATCTCCAAGAAATATGTGACCCACTTCAAAGAAAACACTGTTTTTATTCATGGGGTGGGAAAAATCATAAACTTCTCTCTTTGACAGAAGTTAAATCGGTGGGGGGAGCCTGGGTGGCTCAGTCAGTTGAGCATCCGACTTCGGGTCGGCTCATAATCTCGCGGTCCGTGAGTTCGAGCCCCGCGTCGGGCTCTGGACTGACCGCTCGGAGCCTGGAGCCAGCTTCAGATGCAGCATCTCCCTCTCTCTCTCTCTGCCCCTCCCCTGCTATGCTCTCTCTCTCTCTCTCTCTCTCTCTCCCCCAAAAATAAACAAACATTAAAAAAAAAAACAACGTTAAGTAGCTACATTCATCATGTCTCCCAGGAGAAAAAGATAATAAAGGAGAAAAGCCTATCATGTCTTTGTTAAGTGCAACAGGCTCCAGCTGATAGCATTGGTGTTGGAAGAGACCATGGAGGTCGTTTCTCCTTCAGGGAATCTGTGGTTTCCACTTTGTCCTCATCGTCACCACTGCTGCCATTCTTTGAGCACTTACTGTGGCAACCATGCTAAGCTCTTGACCAGCACTGCCATTTAATCTCTGTAATCACTCTGGATATCCTGATTGTCCCCATTCTTCAGGTATGGAAACTGAGATTCACCGTGGTGGAATCAGTGCCACAGTGCTGCACAACTACAGGGGACTGATTCACTTTGTTTTCTATGGATGGTGACTCCCAGCCTCACAGAGCTGGTAAATGGCAGATTCAGGAATCACCCCAGGATCCTAAGCCCATCTTTTAGCCATCTGCTTCAGAAATCCTACGTGTCCCCAGACCCTGAGTCCTGCAATTGACAATCATTGCTGTTGATAATTTGTTGATAATTATGAGTCAAGAAGGAAGGAAGTTGGCCATTAAATAGTGGGTGTGACCCAAGACAAATTCTCAAGGAAATTTTATTCATTCTGGTTTTTTTTTTTTTACCCCCAATATCAAATAGTTTGTTTCATGATAAAATTTTTTAATTTTTATTTTGGTATAATTTCAAACTTAGAAGTTGCATGAAGAGTAAAAAATTCCCAAATAATTCTTTAATTCAGATTCAGTAATTGTCCACATTTTGTCACATATGCTTCTCTGGCATCCTCTGTGTATATGTGTATAATATCACACATATATCACATATAATTATATACATATACATTTTAGTTGTCCTTAGAGTGTGGTCTCTGGGAATCCAAATCACCTGAGTATTGGTTACAAATAAAAATTCCTGGATGCCTGGGTGGCTCAGTTGGTTAAGCATCCAACTCTTGATTTTGGCTCAGGTCATAAACTCACTCAGGTTATGATCTCCGTCCATAAGATCAAGTCCCGTGTCAGGCTTGCATTGACCGCAAGGAGCCTGCTTGGGATTATCTCTCTCTCTGCCCCACCCTCCTGAACTCATTTGCTCTCTCTCTTTCAAAATAAATAAACTTACAAGAGAAGAGAAAGGAATGCAAATTCCTGGATGTTACCCCAGGAAGGCTAAACCAGAAATCCTGGGGGTGGCAACCTTAATAGCCCTCCAGCGGATTCTGAAGTTCACCCAAGTTCAAGAACCACTGTCCTATGGAAGAACACTTAGTGGGGGATTGTTCCCAAGGACTTGCCCTTTTTCTCATAAAAGGAGAGAAGTTGGGAAAAGTTGGGAGGCAGAGCTTAGTGTTTTGAGGGTTGATGATGACATTTAAAAAAGGTTGAATTATTCTCCAGCCCACTGTATTGATTCACATAAAGGGGATTCTATACGCTGAGGTTAGTTCTAGGACTTCCTGTTCTAATAAAGATTCAAATAGAACTTTACAAATTATTGCCTGGAATGAGTTCATTTCTGTGTACTTAATCTCTCTGAAACTGTTCTAATTTTGCTGCTCGTACTTCTACAAAAAAAAATCTTAAATACAAATATATATTATGTTTACCAAAGTGGTTTGTTATAATTTTTAGAATATCCTCTTTCTAGAGAGCAGTTAAATAAGGCTGTCAAACTTTGAACTGACCGTGAAATCAACCACGGAAAAGTCACATTTCTCTCTAAATGATTGAGGGTTTACAACCTGCCAAGTAGATATTTCCAGCTTCAAAGTGTGTGTATTTTCAGCCAGAGCTTGAGTTTTAGAATTGGTTAGTACGATTACCAACAATTATTTATTTCTGTAGTCAGGGTTAGTTACCAGTCATCAGAAAACAGGCTGATGGTGACTATGTATATAGAGTAAGGGATAAATGTCCATAGAAGGAACCCTAGAAAACATATCTTTGGGCTATTAAAGTTTGTATAGATCTCTGTGAAGTAGTCCTTTTTAGGAAGGTTTCTTCTTTGTTAATGTGACATGAACTGAAATGATAATAAATAGCTTAAACTTCAAAGTCCAGATGATGATCCATTTCAGTAAAGCAGCAGAGCAGGGGGAGGATGGGGGGAAGAGGGAGGAGAAGGCAGAACTGGGGGCAGTTTCTCAGATGGGTTTAAAATGAAATCTGACCCTGTGTTTAGAATTTGTGTGTAGGGAGGGGGAAGGGAGTTTAATATTCATTTCCTGGGACGTACAAGCTATGGTATTTTGACGATGTTTATGTTTATTCTGAAAACTTCAGAGAGCTCTGTCTCAACAACATTTCAGGCGCCAGAGACAACAAATGAGCAAAGGACACCATGTATTTTGGGATTTTTACTCCTCCCTTACCTGCAAGGTAACCTTTTTGGAAACTGACGATTCTCAAAAATCTTGTAATTTTGATACTATGTCTCCTCCCAAGAGTCCTAGCCATCAGTCATGGTTGAATTCTTGCAACCTCCCCTCCTACTACTGCCTGAAGCTCTCTCCCCTTTGACATTTGGCAAAGACTTTCTCCCTAACTTCAGGCCTGAAATCCAACATAAGAAGTCCTGCAGCTCATCGTATCACATTTCTGATAAGTGATCCATGAGAATTTATCAATATAGCTTTTATGGCAACGTAATCACAAGGGCTTTGAACTTGGGATCTAGAAATCTGAATTTGAGTTTGGGTTTGGCTACTCATTAGTTTGTAACCTTTGGGTCGGTGCTAAAGCTCATTATCCACACCTGTAAAATGCGGAGGTTGGAGTAGGTGACCTAGAAAATATCCTTGACTACTTCTATGATCTCTTTCTTCTCCCGGTTTATTGAGATTGTAATTGACATCTAACTGTGTAAATCTAAGGTGGACGTATAATGACTTCCCTGTGTTGTGAAGTGATTACTACAATAAGTTTTGTTAACCTCTATCATCTCGTATAGATAAAAAAAAATTTTTTTCCTCGTGGAAGTACTTTGAGGAGCTACTCTTTCAACAATTTCCAAATAAATGATACAGCAGTGTCAGCTATAGGTGGTCATGTTGTACATTACATCCCTAGGACTTAGTTATCTTCTAAATGGAAGTTGGTACCTTTTGACCACCTTCTTCCAATTCCCTTTCTCGTCCTCTCTGCCTCCTGCAACCACAAGTTTAATCTCCTTTCCTGTGAGTTTGTTTCCTTCCTTTTTTCTTTTTCTTAAGATTCTACATGTAAATGTGATCAGACAGTATTGGTCTTTCCCTGACACCTTTCACTTACCATAATGCCCTCAAGGGCATTCATTCATGTTGTCATAAATGGCGGGACTTCTTTTTTATGGCTGAATAACATTCCATTGTGTATGTTTGCCATACCTTCTTTATCCATTCAGGTTATTTTTTTGACTTGGTGAGGGAAGATAATGCTTCTTTGAACATAAGGGTGCATAAATCTCTTTGATACAGTGTTTTCATTTCCTTCCGATATATTCCCAGAAATGGGATTGTTGGACCACCTAACAGTTTTATTTTAAATGTTTTTGAAGAACCTCCACACACTTTTCCAAGTGGTTCTCTGAGTTTACATTCCTGCCAACAGTGCGCAAGGGTTTGCTTATCTCTACATCCTCACCAGCATTTGTTACTTTTTGTCTTTTTGATGGGGGCCATTCTAACAGGCATAAGGTGGTATCTCCTTGTGGTTTTGATTTGCACTTCCCTAATTAGAGCAACTTTTCATGTGTCTGTTGGCCATTCATATACCTTCTTTGGAGAAATGTCTATTTAGGTCCCTTTGTCCATTTTTAAAACTGGATTATTTATTTCTTTTGTTATTGAGTTATGTGAGTTCTTTATATTTTGTGTATTAACCTTTATGACATAGAGGGTTAGCAAATGTTTTTTCCCATTCCATAGGTTGGTTTCTACTTTGTTGATCATTCCTTTTGCTCTGCAGAAGCTTTTTAATTTGATCTGGTCCCATTTTTTATTCTGTTGCTCTATTTTAGATGTCATATCCAAAAAATCATGCCCAAGACCATATCAGGGACCCTTCTTCCTTTGTTTTCTTCTGGGAGTTTCATGGTTTCTGGTCTTGCATTTAAACCTTTAATCCATTTCAAGTTAATTTTTGCAAGTGGTGTTAAGATATGGGGCTAGTTTCATTCTTTTTCATGTGAATATCCCATTTTCCCCAGCACCATTTATTGAAGAGACTGTTTCCCTGTCGAGTATTCTTGGCTCCCTTTCAAGTCTTAGTTGAATGTCTATGTGCGGGTTACTTCTGGGCTCTTGATTCTGTCCTGTTGGTCTGTGTGTCTATTTTTATTCCTGTACCCTTCTGTTTGGATTATGATAGCTGTGTAATATAGCTTGAAGTCAACAAGTATGATGCCTCCAGCTTTCTTCTTTTTCATGATTGCTTTAGCCATTTGGGGTTTTTTGTAATTCCATATAAATTATAGGATTTTTTTTTTTTTACTTCTGTGATAAATGAAACTGGAACTTTGATAGGGATTGCATTGAAGCTATAGATTGCTTTGGGTAATATGTACATTTTAACAATATGAATTCTTCAAACACATTAACATGGGATACCTTTCCATTTCTTTTTTAAAAATTTTTTTATTGTTTATTTTTGAGAGACTGAGAGAGACACAGTGTGAGCATGGGAGGGGCAGAAAGAGAGAGGGAGACACAGAATCCAAAGCAGGCTCCGAGCTGTCAGCACGGAGCCCGACGCAGGGCTTGAACCCACATACCGTGAGATCATGATCTCAGCCGAAGTTGGGTGCTTAACCAACTGAGCCACCCAGGCGCCCCCCTTTCCGTTTCTTTGTCTTAGATTTCTTTGATCGATGTCTTGTAGTTTTTAGTGTAGAGATCTTTCACCTCCTTAGTTAGATTTATTCCTGAGTATTGTTGTTTTTAATGGCATTGTAAGTGGGATCATTTTCTTCATTTGTCAGATAGTTCACTGTGCATGTGTAGAAGTGGTACTGATTTTTGTATGTTAATTTTGTATTCTGCAACGTTGCTGAATTGTTAATTAGATCTAACGGGTTTTGTAGAGTCTTTAGGTTTTTCTACATATATAATGATGTCATCTGCTAATAAAGACAATTTTACTTCTTTTTAAATCCTGATGGCTTTTATTTCTTGCCTCATTGTTTCTAGAACTTCTAGTACTATATTGAATAGGAGTGGTGTCAGGGAGCACCTCTGTCTTGTTTTTGATATTAGGGGAAAAGCTTTCAACCTTTGACCACTGAGAATGATGTTAGCTGTGGGCTTATCATAGATGGCCTTTATTACATCGAGTTACATTTCTTCTATACCCAATCTGTTAAGAATTTTGATCATGAACAGTTGCTGAATTTTGCCAAATACATTCTCTGCATCTGTGGAGACTATCATATAATTATTTTCCTTCACGTTATTAATGGGATGTAGCAGATACATTTGGGTGTGTTCAACCAACTTCATGTCCCAGGGATAAATCCCACTAGATCAGGGTAAACGATCCTCGTATTGTGCTGCCGTATTTGGTTTGCTAGTATTTTATTGAGAGTTTTTAATCTACATCATGAGGGATATCGACCTATGGTTGTCTTGTAGTGTCCTTTCCTGACTTTGGTAACAGGATAATGCTGGCCTTATAAAACGAGTTTGAGTGTTTCCTTCTCTTCTTTGCGAAGAATCTGATAAGCATTTGATATTAATTCTTCTTTAAATGTTTTGCAAAATTCACCTGTGAAACCATCTTCCCCAGACCTCTTCTCTGGTGGGAGATTTTTGGCAACAGATTCAACCTCTGTACTAGTAATTGTTCTATTTAAATTTCCTACGCCTTCCTGATTCAGTCGTGGTAAGGTGTATGTTTCTATGATAGCCTTGTCACATTATGTCCCAGGAGCAGCAAATGTCAGTTTAAAAAATAACAAAAAGGACTTGAAAGGGAAATCAACATTTTAAAACCCAGTGTACCAGAAAGTGTGCTGAGTCTACTCCTGTGGATCATCTAATGTAATCTTTACAACAACTGTGCGACATGTTTTGGTTGTATTTCCATTTTATAGATGGAAAAGTGAATTCCAGAGGGGGTAAATCATTTCTTACTATTTCATGGGTTTAAAGGGACAAATCTATCATTTAAAGTACTGGGGTTTTGGGGCACCTGGGTGGCTCAGTCAGTTGAGCGTCTGACTTCAGCTCAGGTCATGATCTCACAGTCTGCGAGTTCGAGCCCCGCGTCGGGCTCTGTGCTGACAGCTCAGGGTCTGGAGCCTGCTTCGGATTCTGTGTCTCCCTCTCTCTCTGCCCCTCCCCTGCTCACACCCTCTGTCTCTGTCTCTCTTAAAAATAAATAAACATTAAAAAAAATTAAAGTACTTGGGTTTTAGATCAAAGAGGTTTGAGTCTATATATTTGTAATTAACAGAAGACGACTTTGAGTGGTTATCATATGTGAATTTGTGAATATATATTTTTATACATATATTACTTAGAGATAGTTGAGAAAGTAAGGCCAGATTCTACAACCATTTTAGACAGTGAGAAAATTGACACGGGAGAGATACGTAACTTGCTTAAGGGATAAATGGTCTCGTAGTGGAATCGAAAGGGAAGAGATTTTTCTTTAGCTTAAAAAAAATTTTTTTTTAATGTTTAATTTTGAGAGAGAGAGACAGCAGGAGTGGAGGGGGTAGGGGGCAGAGAGTGAGGGAGACACAGAATCCAAAAGCAGACTCCAGGCTCTGAGTTGTCAGCCCATAGCCCGATGCGGGGCTCAAACCCTTGAACTGAGGGATCATGACCTGAGCCCAAGTCGGCCACTTAACCAGCTGAGCCCCCCAGGCATCCCAGGGAAGAAATTTTTCATAAGGCTCTTCTGGAGTTTGAGAAGAAGCCAAAGGTTCCACAGCGGGAAAGGTAGAAGTTACCCATAAGCAGTCTTTTAGACAGAACGAGAAAAATGTACACTCTGTATTAAGCCTTTCAAAACCTGCAGTCATTTAAGAAGTTGGAAATGAGCCTCGAGGACTGTGCAGATGACCTCACCTTCCTGAGAGTCCTAACAGCCATGTGTAAGTTCCATGGTTCAGGACGTTGACTGCATAAGCATCAAAAAGCAAGGCTGACTTGTTCCTTTATGAAAACATACCATTGATTTAAAGAAAGTTAAAATCTTCTGCAAATCATGCCTGACAACAGGCGTCACCAAAAAAAAAAAAAAAAAAGACAGTGTCGCAGTAAATGCTTCCAATTGAAGTATCCTGGCCAATGAAACTTACCTGCCCATTGCCCCAGACCCCCGATCTTTGCCAAGAGATGGGGGGTTCATTTTGATTAATCAAGTCAACAACCCCACACTATTGAGTTCCCCAGTCAGTGTTCTATGTCTGTAAGTGAGAACCGTCCTGGGTAAAATGCCCAAACCTAATGACTCCTGGGAATTTAATATGCGATTGTTGAATTATCACTGTTTTCCAAAATTTCAGTAATGGCTGCTAATGGCAACAGCTTTAGGGCTCTGTAACAAACCAGCAGAGGAGATATTTGGGGGCATTTTGGACTTTCTTTTACCACTGTTCTCCCAAGGGGCAAGGCTACGTTAATTCTACCTCCAGCAGCGAAATGCTGTCTAAAACCAGTGTTAACTTTAGGTTCACTGGGTTCTTGTTTGGGGCTTAAGAGGCAAGGTGAAACCCTTGAAAAATTGTGCTTTGAAATGTTTCTTTTCTAATTGTGCTTTTATGCACACAGTTGGACAAAACGTCTAGTTCTCTTAGGCAAAGAACCATCCACATAAACCAAGATAGTAAAGCTGCTTTTTTTTTTTTTTTCATTTTTGCTTTTATTTCCTTCTTTCGTCCATCTGTGGAATGAGTCAGCACACCATTTGCTGGATGCTGGATGGCACAGAAACATAGTTATCTGTCCATAGGAAGTGAATATTTGGCTGGGTAATACAGGTGGAGAAATAAATAATTGCTAAAGTATGTGATAAATTTATCTGACGGCGGTGGGGGGGGGGATGGTTTTGAGACAATGAGGCATTGACCCAAGGGAGGGAGACCAGAGAGATGAGGAAATAATCATGGCAGTGGGGTTGCACGGGTCAGTCAAGTAAAGACTGGGAAGAGGAGGAAAGAGCAGAGAGTATTCTCCTGGGGACTGAGATCCTATCTAGAGCCCTTAGGTGTTCTCTTCACGTGGACCAGAGAGAATCTAGAGAACACCTGCCAAACGTGGTCAGGGTGGTGTCCACGCTTGAGAGAGGGGGAGAGGGAGAGAAGGGAAGCTTATGGTGGAGGGCCAAACCACTAGCTGGGTAATAAACAGGTTAGGGAGGGGAACTGAGCGTCCGGAAATGCGAAGAGGAAATTTAAATGTCTTCTACTTTAAAAAAAATTTTTTTTAACTTTATTTTTGAAAGAGAGAGAGAGAGAGAACGCACACACACAAGCAGGGGAGGGGCAGAGAGAGAGAAAGAGACCCAGTATCCGAAGCAGGCTCCAGATTCTGAGCTGTCAGCTCAGAGCCCGACAAGGGGCTCGAACCCACAAACCGTGAGGTCCCGACCTGAGCCAAAGTCGAACGCTTCACCGACTGAGCCACACAGGCGCCCCAAAGCGTCTTCTACCTTTTTATCTCAATTGTGAATGATGAGCTGTGATACGAGTGGATTTTTATCTTTTACGCACAGCAGTCGGCGGATAGAGCGTTCATTTATGGATCCTTCGTTTTTGTTGCTGTTGTTGTTAAGCCAAAGTCAATGAAGTGATTATTTGGCTACATTTGAAAGTTTGGATGATTGAAATTTGCCATTTGCTTCCAGATATGTAGTGTCTATACTCCCTCTCCCAAGGGGGCCACTCTGAGTCACCCCCACCGTGTAAGACACCAGGGACAGAAATGCACTCATGCACTCTGCATATGCAAATATGGGGATAGTGAAATATATCTGTAAGGCCTACCCTTGCCTATCATCAGACCCCTAGAAGAGAGATGAAAACAGGTTTTAAGCACTAACTCTGGCCTCTCGACTAGTGGGCCTTAGAGAAGTCTTCGAAGGCTGTATCCAGACTTAGCCTTGATTGATAAGCAGTGCGCGTTCATTGGGGACCCTGTTACCCCTTCTAGCTTTGCCACAAGATGGCTGTGTGATCTTCAACAAGTCCTTTCATTTTCCAGGACCTCAATGTCTTCACAACTAAAAAAATAAAATAAAAATGGAGGGGTGCCTGGGTGGCTCAGTCGATTGGGCGTCCGACTTCGGCTCAGGTCATGATCTCGCAGTTCATGAGTTCGAGCCCCGTGTCGGGCTCTGAGCTGACAGCTCAGAGCCTGGAGCCTGCTTCCGATTCTGCATCTCCCTCTCTCTCTGTCCCTCCCCCAACTCGCACTCTGTGTCTCTCTCTCTCAAAAATAAACAAACATTAAAAAAATTAAAAAAAAAAGTGGAGGCTGGGTTATTTCTTTCAGCCTGCCTTAAAAATTTTTACAGTGCAGAGAGTACTTTTTCTAGGGCGAATTCATTTCTAAGTAACATCTTGTACAGTCCAGTAGAAAAGGACCCTGGATATTCCATTTTAAGAAGAAGCAAGTCACGTTAAGCCTTAGTCTGATAGTACATTCTATTTTGATAAAGTGGCATTAATAATTTGACAGTCAGAGGCAGTTCATTGTGACCATGTTTGGGCACAAATACGTGGGATGTTTATGGCCTGAGTGGAGGTTGTGGATGGGCTAGGGCCTTCCCCGCTGCCACTTGGCCAAGCTTCTCATCTGTCTACTCTTTCCTTAAATGTCCTTCCCTCTGGCTCTGTTCCTTTGTTTGCTCTGCTTAACCACCTTCGTTTTCACCTCGTCCCCTGGAGTCACGAGGGGGCTGGAGTCCTGCCTTGCTGGAGGTCAAGGTCTAATTCTTATCGTTTGGGTTTGGTGGTAGATAGAACTGTGGGAAGATGGGTGGTTAGATGAGGCAAAAGGTTACAGAGAAAGAAAGGTCTAGGTAGAGTTCTCAAGGCAGTGGCTAACATTGGCTCCAGTCTGGTCCTGGGGAATGAAGAAGGTTCGGAGGAGTCTGAAGGAACTGCGATGCCTATGGATATGTCTTCTCCAAATTGGGCCTCCCGCAAAGCGTATTTGGGGGCCACATCCTATAGGCTCGTTCCTCAGGGCTTCTTCAGGTTTGGGAGAGCAGCAGGGAGGCGGCCTGAAGGTGGTCGTCCTCAACCCTGCTGCACAATAGACTCTTTAGGGAAGCTTTTGAGGAATACTGATGCCCAGTCCCTACCCCCCAGAGATTCTGGATTCATCGGTCAGGGGATAGGAAATCGAGAATTCATTGATGGGTATATTTTTGAAACTCCCCCAGGTGATTCAAATGCACAAGATTGAGAATCACCCCTCTAGGACCTTAACACCACATTACCTAATTTAAAAGCTGTCCGGGAAAAGCTGGTCTGCGTCCCGGGGTAGACACCGGTGGCCCGGGGTTAGAACTGGGACCGCTGATGTGTTTTGTTTGGCCAGCCCAGGGTTAAAACAAAAAGCACGCGAGCAAACGAAATTCCTGAATTCGGATGCCTTTTCAGGCGGCCTGACATTCAGCGGGCTTCTTAGAATTTTTGTTATTTGTGTGACTTTTGCAGGCATTTGCTTCTGCAGCTGCTCGGCTGCTGAGACCGATATACACACAGCCAGTTGTTTCCCTCTGATAGTGAAGAGTGATACTGGCCCTGGGGGTGCTGGTGGCAGGGTGGGGGAGTGGAGGGGTGAAGGAGAGGAAGAGGAGGAGGGTGATAAGAGGGTAATCAGAAACCTGCAATCTACCCCAAATGATGACTCCCCCTTCCCTCCGGTTCCTACCATACAGCCACACCCCAACTCCACGACAGGCTACCCCCAAGGAGGAGGAGTTCTCATGGGATGGGTCAATTTTAAGGACATTCATTGAACCAGATCCGACACCGAGTCGGATCTGAGCAAGGCCTTCCAAAAGGTCATTGCTACAGGCTTCCTTGAGCGGCTTTGGTTAGCAATGAGACCTCTTCCCCAAGGTCAGGTGCAGGGACCTCGCTTTGTTGCAGAAAATCAGAAAGCATGGGTAGACTCAAAATGCTGGAGGATTTCCTACCCGCTGCGGCGTTTGTGACTATGTCGAAAATCTCTCTCTGGAAAACGGCTAACACCTTTTGTCACAACCTTTCGACACAGGGCACTAATCCATTTCTAGCCCCCGTTTTCTGCCGCAGATGCTTACTTTGATTTTCCCGGGAACAGAGAGGTTCCATCATGCAGGGCCCCCCCCCCCCCCCAAATAGCGCTCTTCCAGATGCAGAGCAGTGATGCCTTGGGTGGCAATGAGTGGTTGATGGGCCTGGCTCATTTGCAGCTCTATTCTTCTTCACACTTATGGGCGGGGCCAGGAAATCTCAAAATTCCCTTGGCCTTGGCGTTAGCACATCACTACTAGCGGTTAAAGCCCAGGAGGAAGAATAGTGTGGATTGGTTGTACATTTTCAAACTGCGAAAACCAGCCCACGTGCACGATCAGCGCTGCTATTTCTGCTTCCTTTAAAATGCTGTTACAAGGATCCGATCAGTTGTCTTTGTTTTTTAAGTTTATTTCTTTATTTTGAGGGAGAAAGAGCATGTGCATGAGCGGGGAGGCGCGAAGAGAGAACCCCAAGCAGGCTCTGTGCTGTCAGTCCGGAGCCCGACGAGGGGCTCGATCCGGTGACCCTGGCATCACGAGCTGAGCCGAAATCAAGAGTCAGGACGCTCAGCCGACTGAGCCACCCAGGCACCCCTCAGTTTTTGTCCTAATCCTGTAAATCAGCGTGCACCTGTCCACAGCGAAAGAGCACGTGAAACACGTCGTAATTCAAATATGGAGGAGAGGGAACGGCCTCGGTTTCTAGCTGGAGCTTCAGGCACTGTAGTACCTCAAGCTTCCGGAGCCACTCACCCTGTGCCCTCAAGTACTGGAGACTGGGCAGAGAATCAGGAGGCGCTATCTCGCGTCTCCTTGTTTGTTTTAAAGGGTCTAAAACAAATAAGACCAGAGTCCCAAGAATCTCATGTGGGTGATGATATCTACAGCAATTTATACCCAGTGTTCTGGACTGGACAACACGGGGGTGATACGTGCCCATCCCTCCGAGTCACGCATTCCCACCACAGCACCGTCCGTGCTGGGGGTCCTTTAACAGAGAAGAAAGAAGTGTATCTTGATTTGGACATAACTGCCTCACTGTAGGCAAACATAAAATTTCTCCTCAGTAACTTTACACATTTCACCTAAAATAAAGATCGTGAACGGGGAATCATTCTGGCTTTCATCTTTACTCCTTCCTCTGGCATCGCAAGTAATGACGTCTTTCCCTGTTCCTGAGCAGCGAGGACAGATCCGCCATCTGATTTGAGTTTGGGGGTTTTCCTCCGTCCCTGTGCTGTCTCCATCATCACGCAAATGTTTGATTGCCATAAAAACCCATAAAATTATTGCCATAAAGATTATTTTTATGACTGCTGCTGACATGCCTACTTCTCCTCACAGGATGTTTATATTGATCATTTCTCTCTCTCCCCTCCCCCCCTCCCCCTCCCCCTCCATGCTGCACTGACATCACCTTCTCATGCTGCCCTTTGTATGGACTTCAAGGGTCCCATCGCCTCTTTGGTCATCTCCTTGTTAGCGATATGCTTGGTTCCATGTTAGATCCCATACTGTCCACGTTTATGCGAGGTTCGTGACCTCATTGGTCACACCTTTTTCTCAGGCCACACTGACGATTCCAGCTCTTTGGACGGGCTGATGCTGGCAGTGACTCAGCCCTGCTGTCTCAGCCATGAGAAAGTTTGTTGCCCTAACCCCCTTGTCCCGGATCAAGAAAATTAGCTCTCTCTTTGAGCACTGTTTCTTTACCATAGTCTAATCCGCAGAACATGAGGTAATTGAAATGTGAATATATATAATAAGAAAAATGATGCTCTGTGTCTATACTCAGGGACTTTGGAGGGCCTTTACTCTTTCATCGATGGACTTGTCACATACTGAACGAGAACTCTAGGGGACACCTCGGATGCCCTCCCCTGATCCCCACACATCCTTGGCTCTGTGTGCCATACCCAGCTTTTGCGAGCTTCCCTTCCCGTTCCAGCTTTGCCTTTCCCCTGAGCTTTGGCCGTGACTGCTGACGTTACCTTGCCCATTTAGAGCGTTGAAGCGCCTGGGAGTTTATGACCCACGGTCCCCTCCCTGATCTCCGCCACTCAGTGACTGACTGTGCTGTGGGAGGGAACATTGAAAACACCAACTTCCGTGCCTCAAGAAGAAACAAACTCTGCGGTACGGTTTGGGCTCTCAGGCTCCCCGAGGGACCCAGCGAAGACTGGGACTTTTCTACTTGACATGGCTTCTTCCTCTGCTCTCTGGGGCCTCCCCACTCTCTTAGCAGTTTCTGCTGGGAACTGGTCCTTAATAAATCATGGGCATTTCCATTTTTGTTTCAGGGTCTGCTTCTAAGAAAACCCCACCTAAGACCAGCATTTTTGTGTGTGTTCCAGACACTGTGATTTCTAGTGGAAGACGCTGCCATGAAGAAATTATAAGCTAAACAGGTTTTTGAATCTTACTGGACATCCTGGATCTCTCACGGAATAAATGACATGCCAGTCAGGGGTCTGAAAGGAAAGAGATGGCCTACCCAATTTGGGTAATTTAATGACAGTTGTGTTGAAGGACTAAGTGTGGGCAGGATGTAGGGCTATCACAAGGAACAGGACACCGTCCCAGAGCAGATAACAATAGGCTAGCATTACTCCCTCCTACGAGAAAAGTCTGCCTGACCCGAGTTGTGGCCTTTGGTCAAGGGACAGAACCAGACCACGGGACCACAACAGGAGTCCAGAGTGGGGACTCAGGATGGGTTAATAAGCTTTTCAGTGCTCATGATGTGTAATTGTCAAAAGCTCCTTAAATATAGGAAACCACTTTTAGGGACCATCTGATGACAGCTCATGGAACTCCTGGTGGCTTGTGGGATGCATTTGGGAAATACTATAGTAGAGCGCTGTTGGAAAATAACACCTTAAGAATCACAGCATCTTTTTGTGGAATTTCCCCGTTTCAGATATACCCCTTCCCACCGCCTCCGTCCAAGTTAGGTAGGTCTTTTGCAAAGAGGGGAACAGGTCAGGTCTTTGGAATCTCTTCACTTTCTTGCATAAAGGTGAATTCTAACAAGCTATGGTATCTCGTTGCTGATTCCACAGCAGATGAGAAAGAAGGTGGGCGCACCATGGTATTAGGGACGGGCGGCGTAATAGGGAGCCGACAGGTGAAACGGGGTAGAAAGAACTCTGGAAGGGGTGCAGGCTGCAGGCAGATTGCGTCCGGACCACCTGCTCCGCAGCGGAGAAAAGTAGAACCGTACTCAGACCTCAGCCACTTTGCAGCAGTCGGTTGCTCTTAGGGGCACAGAGATGATTTTTTACGGGGAAAAATCTGAGACCCAGAGAAAATGGTTAATGTAGGCCGCTGTACCCTGTTTAAGAAGCCAGCGAAGGGGGGCCCCTGAGTGGCTCAGTCGGCTGGGCGTCGGACTCCGGCTCAGGTCACGATCTCATGGTTTGTGGGTTCGAGCCCCGCGTGGGGCTCTGTGCTGACAGCTCAGAGCCTGGAGCCTGCTTCGGGTTCTGCGTCTCCCTCTCTCTCTCTGCCCCTCCCCTGCTTGTGCTCTCTCAAAAGTTAATAAACATTAAATAAAAAAAAAAAGGCGGCAGTGAAGAGTGCATTGAACCTTTAAAAAATGTTTATCTTCCTGGTTAAATAGTAGTCATTAACGTTTGCTAATACTGTGAGCTCAGGATTATGCTAATTATTATATTCTCCTTTAATTGTCAAAATGACTCTGCAAAGTCGGAACGCTGATCATCCAAATGTTACAGGAGGGAAAATGAGGTTTTGAGAAGGTAAGCCCGGTGTCTACATAGCATGTGGCACAACCATTCCGGAAGCAGGTCTGTCTGATCACAGCCCGCACCTTTAATCTCTTTTTTTTTTCCATCCGGGAAACCTCACGAGCGGTTTAGTGGCCCAAGGCTTACCCTGTGAGCTCTCTGGGGCGTTCCCTCTATCCACACACCACGTCTGAAAAGTGGGGCAGCGTTGTGTTTGTTAAGCTGGCTAATTTCAAGAGGATGTTCCTAGGTAACAGGATAAATAGAACAACAGAAGGTATTTCATCAAAAAATATGTAAAAATCAATCAGCCCCAAGGAATGCAAAGTGATTCGGTTGTGCGTTGAAGCAATCTCTGAAGGGGGTAAAAGCCACAAACTCCAGCGGAGGAGACTCTGTCTTTGTCAGTCTTCTAGATTCTTCCGTACAGCCTCAGTCTCTGCCTCCTGCCCTCCACCAGAGAGCGCTGGGTTTCCCGGGACGGTCCCAACGAGAGCCCAGAGACACGATGAGGCAGGACATGACCACTAGAGGGAAGCAGTGAGGCCCTTATGCTTCATTTTTCTGAGGGATTCAACTTTGTGGGTGTTGATAATGTCCTCGTTTTTAAAGACATATCATCCAAGACACATACTTTCTCGTGTGTGATTGGCGTCAAAGAAAAATGTGCTCTGCACACCATCGGGGTTCACCATGTGCATCTCAACAGGCTCGGTCTGATCTCGGCAGGTAACTTCGAGGGCCACCCCAGGTCCAGCCTACTTGTCAGAAAAGGCATTTTCTTCTGCCCGAGTTTTGCAGGATATATTCAATCCATTAACATTAGCCCCAGTTCATGTTGATTACAACATGTCTGATTCTTGTCATTTCTTTGTTGAGGGAGTTGTGGTTAACCCAGAATAGAGGCAACAGGAGGGGTCAAGTGTGGACAGAAGTCGCCCACGCACTCCCCAGATGCGTCACGTGAGTCACCTGTGTTCTGAAGGAACCGTACCGTCTAATAGCACCACCGAAAGACTCTTTTGGAAGACAGCAGAATGCTCCATTGGGGTGTGCTTTGAAAAGAGCTCTGTAGTTATTAACGTAATGACAATAATGATTCCTCTGGTGTTTATTTTTCGAGTACCCTCTTGGTGCATGTGGCTCAGAACACATCGCTTGCATGGAGACACTTAAGGTTTTTACACAAATAGCAGTGGGAGATTGGAGAAGGTTCAAGATGTTCTTCAACGTGGAATAATAAGCAGCCATTTTAAATGATGCCGAGGAGTAGATTTATCGACAGGGAAAGGTAGCCACGATGTCTTAGGCTTTGTAAAGTAAGTTCTAAAACACTATGAGCCTGTTTATGGAATGTATATTTATATACGTACGTTGAAAAAGTCTGGATGTTGTACTGATTATCTCTGTATGGGAGACTGATAAGTGATATTTCCTTTATATTTTTCCCTTTTTTGCTTAACTGTGTTTTGGGATTTTTCTACCTCACCATGTACTTATATATCTAAGAGTTTTAAGTTTACCCGAATGCATGATAGCGTTTCAAGGGATTGTCTGATCTTTTTACCCTGGATATTCTCATAATCGTGTAATCTTCATCCCTTTGTCCTTCTCCTAAATCACCAGGCTGAATTAAGAGTGGGCCAGGCCGAATTACTGCCTTCCCATAATGTTATACTGGCTGTCTCTTGCTTTCAGAAAGCAGTGCTATGTCTCTGAAGTGTCCCTGCTCAAGGCTCTCGCTCCTTAACACCACCCCGGTCACCTTACCTTTCCAATTTATTCTCCTTCCAGAACTATATTCTTTTTTTTTTTTTTTAACTTATTTTGAGAGTGAGTGAGCACAAGTCGGGGAGGGGCACAGGGAGAGGGGGAGAGAGACAGAGAGGATCCCTGGCAGGCTCCGTGCTGTTATCACAGAGCCCAGCACAGGGCTCGATCTCATGAACCTTGAGATCGTGACCTGAGCCGAAGTCAAGAGTCTGACGCTCAACCGACAGAGCCACCCAGGCGCCCCAGGGATGAGAGTTTTACAAGTATATCTGAGCATACCTTTCCCTCTAGAAGCACAGGCAAGGCTTGCCCGGAAATGGCTCTTGGCTCCTGACGTCACTGCTGATGCAGGAGAGCAGGACAGGGTGGTCTGGGCACGGCACATGCGGGGCCACGAGAAGCCGGTCCACTATGCAGGCCCCTGGTGGAAATGGGGTGCCCTGGGGCCTGGCACACGTGCCCTGCCCCAGGCTCTCTGCTGTCCTGCCTGATGGACGTGGGGCTCCGCAGGGCACTTGGAAGACGGCTTCCCCTGCGTCCTCCCCAGACCAGCCGACAGAATTTCAAGTGGCCCCTGGAGACTTCCTGTCCCTGTTTTCTGGTTCTGTCCCACCACCTGACCGGTGACAATGCCATTGCGTTCGCTCTCCACACTCCTCCCAGCCCACCTCCCCCCGGGCCTCCCCTCAGTCAGGCTGCGGGGGTCTCCCTGGGATGTAGGCGACTAGTGAGGACGGTCACGAACACTCCTGGTTTGGAGCTCCTGATCCAGCCGGGCTCAGCCGCTCACACTGTGTCCAACGCTCCCCAGGCTTGCTCTCTCTTTCCCCCCGTTTGCGCGTCATGACCCCCGCCTGGGGCCCCCTGCCTTAATTCCATGCCGACCCCGGCCAAGATCTCCCTCTCCCTTCTCGACCATCCTCATGCCCAGAGCATCCAGGTTACAGTGCTGGTTGTCACCAGCGTTCACGTCGTCCGGGGCACACGGGCTTTACAGCCAGGCTCCTGGGTCCTGGGTGTGCCTTGACCACCTGCAGGCTGCACAACTCTAAGCTGCGGACTCAACCTATGAAATGCAAACAGTCATCACACTTACCTCATTGGGTGCTTGCGAGGATCGGATGCGTTAGGCCCTCGTTCCTGCTATGCAGGAAGAACTTCCTAAAGGTTCAGCGTTCTCTGGACAGCTCGTATGTTTCCATTTAGTCTCTTTTCATTTGACTTTCTATGGTCTACATCTCCTTGAGGAGATTAGGTGAGCTGTCTGTCTGCTGTGCCTTTTTGTGGTCTTTCTAGAAGCCCGCCAGTAACGCACACGCAGTCGGTGGTTTGTAATTACTTACTGTTTGACACAGGATATGAATCGGCAACGGCGGGGTCTTGTGGTCTGCAAAATAGATCATACCCATCTGCAAGTCGTGGGTCAGTGTGCCTCACTTTCAAAGGCAACCTGTTTCAGATAGGCTTTGGTGCACAACCAACTGTCCTACAATATGGCGGCCTAAAAATAACGATTCATCATTTCTGAGGGTTCTGTGGCTTGACTAGGGAGTTCTGCTTGCCTAGAGAATTGGGCTGGAGGGGCACCGTGATCGAAGATCCAACATGGCCTCACTCATGCCTCCCAATTCGTGCCGGTTGTTGGCTAAGCTTCTTGGTTTTTCTAAACATGCTTTTGAATCCTCCAGGAGGTCAGACAGGACTTCCTCACAGCAAGTAGGAGGTCCCAGGAATCCAAGAACGTTACAGTCAAAGCTACCTCAGACTCAAGGTCTGGGCTCTGCAGCTTTTAGGCTTACTTTTGTCCTCTTCAGTTGATCAGAGCAAGTCCCAGAAATAGCCTCCACCACTTGACGGGAAGAGTGGCAGAGCCATTTTGCCACAGAGGCGTAGACACAGAGAAGCCTGATCCGTTGGAGGCCAGTACGATGGCCATCGACCTCTCGTCCCTAGGAAGAGTTTGGTGAGCTTGTGAGATGACAACCTTGATAACCTTTCTTCGTTGGGCTTTACAACCCAACAAAGATATTTGCAAACGTTTGCTGTTTTGACGTTCACAGCCATGCAAACTTCCTGCGAGGCAGGAAAAAGAGGTATTACCGTCTTTATGACATGGACTGGGAAGCCGTAGTTGTACAGGTTCCCCCAACTCACATAGCTGGTTATTAACAGAACTGCACTAATATGACTCTTGGCTTTTTTTTAGAAAAATGCTTTCTTTATTTATTTTGTGATAGCGTGCATGCGCAGGGGAGGGGAGAGAGAAAGGGAGAGGCAGAATCCCAAGGAGGCTCCACACTGCCAGTGCAGAGCCTGATGGGGGGCTCAGTCTCACAAACTGTGAGATCATGGCCTGAGCAGAAATCAAGAGTCGGACACCCAACTGACTGAGCCACCCATGTGCCCCGACTGGTACCTTTTCTTATTATGAAATATTTATCACACACAAAGTGTGGTGAATGATGAAAACACCCACCTGTGTAACCACTACCTAGCTTGAAGACCAGAATGGCAGATACTCCTTTGAAGCCCCCTGTGCCTCACAGCCCAGCCCGGTCCCCTCCATTTCTACATAACCGCTCTCTGGGATGACGTCCATCTTGAATTTGGTGTTTATCCTTCCTGCGCACTTTATAAATACATCTTTTATTCAGAAATAGTAGCTACTATTTTTCAGTGGCTCTGAGGCACACTTTTTTTCACATTTTAATATCTCTAACATCAGGATGCTCTTATAACTAATGACGTTTTACAACAGCTGTCGGCCAGGTGACCGCTGCAACACGGCCATACTGCCTGCACATTCTCCAACATCCAAGGTGTCAGGAAAGTGCTTGCAGAAAATTCTGGAGACAGTAAGAGGGCACTTAGTTTACCCTTAGGAACAAAATGGTCGTGAGGAGAGGGTGCAGGAGGTGGCGAATCAGAAATGTTGAGCCATGTTCCAGGAGCAGGAATCCGAAGGTTAGCTATACGTAGCTGCAGAGACAGTTTAAGAACTCCGTGCCAATGACTATTCGTTCTTCTATGGATTCTTTTCAGAAATGTTGTATCCCCAATCCTCGGGCCAGATGGAGGATTTATTGCACGGCAGAAACACAGATGTCAGTAACAGTCAAAAAGACGCAGAAGAGGGGATGCCTGGCTGGGGCATCTGACACTTGATCTCGGGGTCGTGAGTTTGGACCCTACATTGGGCATGGAGGCTACTTAACAAAAACAGTTTTTTTAAGAAGATGCAGAAGAGTCAGAGTTTAAATATGGAAAAGTTTCAGGAATCCCTTAAATTGAGTCCACTTACATTTTCCTTTCTTAACGCATGCAAAAAAAAATATCTGGTAAAAAAAAACAAAACCCTCAGATATAATGAAATCACAAGAGATAAGAAAGCATTTTTTGTCCGTTTCATTTTCGGCAATTTTGTCTTAACGGTGCACAAAACAATGGCATCTCTTAGAAACTTTAGCTAGGGGGTGTCCAGTTGAACCTGTATTTCTCCTAACCAGATTGTTTTCTCAACATTATGCTTCTGAGATTTTTCAGTTTGATAAACGTAGCCCCCATTCATTCATCTTAACTGCTCTACAAAGTTCCCTTGTATAAGTATGGCATGTTCTATATGTCCATTTTACCGATTCTCCTGTTGATGGGCCTTTAGATTGCTTCTAGTTTTTGTTTTTTTGTTTTTTGGTTTTGGTTTTTTAATTTCAGACAATACAGTTATGAGCATCTTGTTCGTACCTTCCTGGGATCAGAATTTCTGGATCCTGGGGCAGACACATCTTCCACTTTACTAGACATTCCCAAATTGGTCTCCAAAGTGTTTGTCTGATTCATCCCACTAGTACTGTTTGCGAGGTCCCAGTGCAAGAAAGCCTTGACTGGGTTCCCAGCCGCCTCTCTGAATCCTTACAACTCGTCCCCCCTACATAGTCCAAGCAACCCCTAACACCACAGCAGATCAAGCCACGAGTCTGCTCCAAACCCTCCAGTGGATTTTCACTGCGCTTCCCAACAAGATCACACGGCTTCCCTGGCCCTAACTTAGCTCTGCAATCTCTTCTTACCCCTGTGTCATACCAGACCCATCCACCACATTACAGTCCAGCAACTTCATGATCTTTTTAGTTCCTCGCGCAAGACCTGCCTCTCCCCCCAACATCTGCACACGCCATTTCCTCTCTGGAATGTTCTCTCCGGTAAAACCATACCTGCTCCACCCACCTCCCCTTTGGCTAATTCTACTCAGACTTCCCCAACTCTTCCTCCTCAGAGCCGCTAGTCCATCCCCGTCCCTTCCCCCTTCCAGAGCATGTGCCTTTCCAGTGTACAATGTAGCATATTTTACAGGAGCTTCCCCGATGTGACATCCTTGCACAATGCTGAAATCACCTCTCATTTTGACCTCCCACTAGACTTTCAGCCCCCCCAAAATGGTGATGGAGGGGACAGTGTCTATCTCGTTTACCGCTGTCTTCTCACCTAGTAGATAGTTTACATGGTGTTGAATGAATATCGCATTTGTTGAATAAAAGCATGAATCAAGTCAGCTCTGGAACACCCAAGTCATTTGGCCCCTGGTTGCTTGCATAGCCTCCCCTATAGGTTTCCGTGCCATGCTAGAAAGTTCTTCCTAAATCTTCAGATTACTAGCGGAGAGCCAGGTGGGTTGCCCCAAGCCACTAGGAGGGGGAAATAGCAGAGAAGAAATTTGGAATTTGGGTGTCAAATTACGGAAGTTCCTTTAGGCTCATGGCAACTGAGAGCCTTCTAAGCAGGCTCTTGCGTCGAGGCATGTGCGCGTACAAATCTGTAATGCATGACGGGGGAGGGAAGCAAGGAATCCTCTGGGACAGTCCTGTGTGCCGTCACCTACAATGCACAGCTTGGGTGATGGAAGGCACATCTGGATTTGTTTGAGAAGCAATTAGCCCTGCTATAAATAGGATGGAAACAGAATGGAGAAGGTTGAAGTTAATATAGAGATACTAAAAATAGTCTGCGATGATTCTGAACTAACGTGCTCTAGTTTTTCGGTGTTTTCTAAGGCAAGAAAGGAGTTTGACAGATCCCGACAGCCCTCTCCTACAACTCAAGGAAAAGGGGGAAAAAATTAGTTTTAAAGATGTCTATACTGACTGTGGGTTTTTGGCAGAATAACACAATCCTGAATTTAGGAACCCAACATCTTCCTTCTGAGTGAGGCGACAGAGGCTGACATCTCCTAGCTCAGCGGCTCTTACTCTCTGGGATGAGTCCAAAAAACCAAAAAAAAGAGACACATGCGGCTGGGCTCCACACGCACAGTTTTCTGATTCACTCGGCCCAAGTGCGGCAAGGAATGGACGTTTGTAAAAAGTTGCTGGAATAATAGACAGGAATGAAGTCCTGATACTTGCTATGACCTGAGGGACCCTCAGAATGGGCAAATCCATACAGACAGCAGATTCATGGTTGTCAGGGGCTGGGGGGAGGGGTAGTGGAGAGTGGCTGTTGCATGGGTGTGGGATTTCCTTTTGGGGTGATGAAAACAGTTTGGGGATAGATGGGGGGATAGTGGCACAACACCAACAGTGGAACTAAGTGACAAAGAACCGCGTGCTTTAAAATGGGGGGCGCCCGGGTGGCTCAGTCAGTTAACCATCCGACTTTGGCTCAGGTCACGATCTCATGGTTCGTGAGTTCAAGCCCTGTGTCGGGTTCTGTGCTGACGGCTCAGAGCCTGGAGCCTGCTTCGGATTCCGTATCTCCCTCTCTCTGTGCCCTTCCCTCACTCGTGCTCTCTTTCTCTCTCACACAAATAAATAAAAATAAAAAACTAAAATTCCTAGGTGATGTTGAGACTGCTGGGTCAGGGACCACACTTTGAAAACCACCGACCCAAGCTACAGGCACAGAGAGGGGAAGAGACTGAAGGAGGGCTGAATTCTGAAGTGAATGGCAGCCTCTATGCTTTCCCCCAAGCAGATCTGTGACAGAGAACTCCAGAAGTCTGAAGCGCGTTGTGACCTTGAAATCTTTGTTCTCGGTTTGGGCACGGACCCAAAGCTGGAGGCGTCTTCCACACTCCCAGTTCAAGCCCTGGGCCACCTAAGCAAAGGAGGTGCTTGAAAACCACTGTTGCCCTTGTTAGCTGCTCACTTACCTTGGGCTGCAAAGAGGGATTTATAGTGTGAGGGAACGTTGCCCAGTAGAGAAGCAAGACGTTTGGATGTGGTCACCAGCGTTCTGTGAGGCTGACCTCACGTGCTGGGGAAGGAGAGGGAATCATTCTGGTCCTTCTGATGGTCCTTCTGGCCCCGCATGTTCTGTGCCCAAGAAATATAGACAAAGACCATAGCTGCTCACCACGCCAATCGATAACTATAGCTTTGGCCAAGTGTACTTTCTGCTTGTTTCTTCGAAGGAGCAAATGTGTGTTGTTGTCTCTAGACCTTTGATCTCCCAATCTCCCTTGCTGGAACATCTACTCTGGTATGTAGATGTACCCATCCATGTACCCATACTATGGGGAGTAACGGTTGCCAAGGAGCTAGGGGTTGCTGGGGGTGGGGTGACTACACCAGAGTGGGGCAAAGAATTTGGGCGAGGGAATGTAATCGTTCTACGTTTTGATTCCGGTGATAGTTTCATGATGGCATACACTGGCCGAAATTCCCCAAATCGCACACGGAAAAGGATGAATTTTATGGCATGTAAAGTATACCTTCATCAAAAAATAAAAATAACTCCCCCTCCCCCCCCCCCCCCCCCCCCCAGTATCACAATTCACTTGTTCTGGGTTGGAGCCCAGGGATTGTCTCCTAAAAGCTCCCCAGGTGGGGAATATCTGCTTCTGTCCAATATGGAGTGACAGGGACCGGATTTTTCCTTCCCACCTGAGACAGCTTAAAAAAAAAACTAACAGCCAAAATGCATGAAACAGTAGTTTTCAAGTCATTGGACACCAACAACCAAGGACAACGATCCCTGCAGTGGAAGGGAGATAAATTATTTATTGTCTTGATTTTAGGGATGGCTTCATGGATGTATACATATATTTAAATTTACCAAGTTGCTCATTATTCATATGTGCGGTTTATTGTACATCAGTTATACCTCAATGAGGATTGTGGTTTTTTTTGTTTGTTTTTTGGGTTTTTTTTTTTTTTGAGTTCCTGAGGAAATTCCAAGAGTATAGGTAGGTAAAGTCAAGAGCCGTCAGCCCAAACATATGACCTTACTTGGCCCTGGGATCTAACCTCCTTTGTCCTAATCATTTGAGTCCAATGTAATGTAGTAAAAGAATATGAAGTATTAAAGTTCATGAGAAGACATGCTTTGCTTAAATGGAACTCATCTTGGAAAATAAGTTGGCATTTGCAGGATTTTTTTTTTGCTAATATTTTTTGCTAATGATTCTTCTGAGAGCTCCCTGGAAAGAAAGAGGACCTCGACCTTCTCTGACGAATTTTTAAAGATTAGGACAAAACACGTTAATAACGACTCCTGGGCAATTACAATGTGTATTAAAAGCCGTAAAACTATTCAGAACATTTGACTCAATTTAAGCACGTAGGAAACGGGCTCAGTTAATACTATAATACTATAGTATAGTATTATACTATACTATAATAGCGAAACACTATAATACCATACTCTAATACTATAATAGCGAAACACGTGAATGAACTCTGTGTCCACACAAAGGAAGTTGCCTGGATTATGCTGTGCCAGCCAGAATAGAGTTGGTCCGGTTCAAACGATGCTGTGAAAGAACACCTGATGACAAGAAAAAGTCTGTCTGATAGGATGCTTTTGGTTCCAAGTAGCAGAAGATTTTAAACAGCATGAACCGCAAAGCTCTTTATCTTATCCTGGAACAAGATGCCCAGTTTGGGGATGGTTGCAAGGTTGGTGAACTCAGAAGCTTGGCAAGGAGCGGCCGTGCTGGTTCTGACGACCTTTCTTTGCCCTGCCTGAACCTCTCGGGCCCGCTCCCTCACCTCTTACACCCGCAAAATGGGCTGCCCTGGGTTCAAATACCTCCAGCTGTGAAAGGGAGAAATTTCTTTTTGCAGGGCATTTTTTAAAAATTTTTTTAATGTTTATTTATTTTTGAAAGAGGGAGAGAGAGAATGAGAAACACAGCGTGAGTGGGGGAGGGACAGACAGAGAGGGAGACACAGAATCCGAAGTAGGCTCTGGGCTCTGAGCTGTCAGCACAGAGCTGATGCGGGGCTCGAACTCATGAACTGTGAGATCATGACCTGAGCCGAAGTGGAACGCCTAACCGACTGAGCCACCCAGTATCCCCTGTTTTGTTTTGTTTTTTAATTTTTTTTAACGTTTATTTATTTTTGAGACAGAGAGAGACAGAGCATGAATGGGGGAGGGGCAGAGAGAGAGGGAGACCCAGAATCTGAAGCAGGCTCCAGGCTCTGAGCCGTCAGCCCAGAGCCCGACGCAGGGCTCGAACTCATGGACCGCGAGATCGTGACCTGAGCTGAAGTCAGACGCTTAACCGACTGAGCCACCCAGGCGCCCCCCCCCTCCGTTTTTTGTTTTTAAGAACGTTTTCTAGGAGCTCCCCGAAGATTTCCCTCATGTCTCTTTGGCCAAAATAATGTCACGCTTATTCCCAAGCCAATCACTGACAAGACCAGGGGAATGATCAAGAGTGGCCTAGACCTATTAAGTTTCATTCCCTCAGGGTGGAGAAGATCCCAGCCTTCCCTCGGGCACAGGGCTGCCCAATATCTGACCAAACTCGGGGCTGGCTGGCAAAGCAGAAAGGAGAGAAATGGCTATTAGCTAGGCTAACGGCAGGTAACACAAACAGTGAATGTGATAGAGTTCCATTTTTAGAAATAAAAGTGAATATAGATCGGCCCAGAAAAAGAGAAATGCTATCCATTTTTAAATGTTATCATCTCCAGTTGGTGTGATTACAGAGAATATTTGTTTTTCTTATGTCTGCTTTTCCTTTTTCTGTGATGAAGACGTAAGGCACTTGAGCAACACCAAAAACCCTCCAGAAATGTTCTTGTAAAGTATTTACAGCCGTCACCAGGGCTTTTTGAAAAGTAAATACGAAGAGCAGTTATGTAAGATCAAACCCAGGGCATTCAGTTGAGGTTGGGCTCTGTCTGGTGCCTGGGACCTCTTGCACCCACGGGCATCTCTAGGACCCTGAGGCCCCGCAGAGATGTCAGCAGGTCTACTTGAGGGGGCGCCCCCTGCTGGCTGGAAGACTGTCACCAACCAGTTCTCTTCACCAGCACAGACCAGATTCTTTTTTTTTTTTAAATATTTATTTATTTTTGAGAGAGAGAGAAATAGAGCAAGAGGGAGACACAGAATCCTAAGCAGGATCCCAGCTTCCAGCTGTCAGCACAGAGCCCTACACGGAACTCGAACTCACAAACTGCCAGATCATGACCTGAGCCGGAGTCGGATGCTTAACCAACTGAGCCACCCAGGCACCCTGCACAGACCAGATTCTAAGCCAGTCCTCAGAGCCTGCGGGGCAGAGGAGTTACTGTAGACCAGGTTAGAGCTCGGGGTTACCCAGGGACCCCTGTCCCTGCCACAGCAGGAAGACAGGACCGGAGGTTTGGAAAATGGAATGCATGAAAAAGAAGATGAAAAAGCAGCGAGGTCACTCTCTGCCCCCCGAGCACACTTCCAGTGACTTCGCACGTAACCACATGTATGTTATGGCCATGTCAGACTGGAATCGTATCCCGGTATATCCTACGCTTCACCAGTGGTCACTTCTCAGTCCAGACCTGGGACTCCAAGGATTGAAGGAGACCAAGAATGACCAAAGTTGGCCAATACTGAGAAAAGGCATTCAACAGCCAAGGCGTCCCATGACATTCTACATTGAGTCACCAAACCTCTGAGCCTGTCTCTCAAACCCAGCCAAAACTGGCAAAACTGGGGGAGTTAACAGCGGTGGCCCCGGGGGCAACCAAAGACAGCAGCTCTGGAGTAACTCAGACCTCCGCTCCTGTCAGACTCTACCACCTCCTAGTTGTGCAAATTTGGAGCAGCTCCTTCACCTCCCTGTGCCTGTTTCTTCACCTGTAAAACGGGGATGGGGCGCTTAAGGCATTAAATGAGCTAGCTCATACAAGGTGTGGCAAACCTCAGCTCTGCGTAAGCCAGTGAGGACGCCGGAAGGGTAGCAGTTGCCTGCCGTCCACCTCTTCCAGCTGCAAGGAATCCCCTCCCGCCTCCTCACCTTGGGCCCTGAGCACAGAGATTAATCAGGTGCTCTGGGGCCGGGACTCGGGGGCTGTCAGATGCACTTTTCTGAATCGAGGTTTTGATGGACGAAGATCCCAGGGGCTTGCTCTTGCCGAAAAGGAAATGGTTCTTTGAAAATTATACCCAGCTACCTTCACCTGCTCACAGCCGGACCACCTGAGGCTGGGGAAGTGAGCTCTGGCTGTGGGGAAAAACAAATCGGGCGGAAAGGAGAACGTAGGTTTAAGGGCAAGTCCATCTGGAAGGATTATGTGGGCCGTGGGAGGGATGAAACCAGAGAAGGAAGAAACAGAAAGCAGCCAGGGCTAGACAGTGGAGTGAATCCTCTCTCTGGGAGAAGCTAGAAGTTGGATTCCTTTCCTTCAGAAACGTTGATTTCTTGGCTGTTCCCCATGTGAGGGGTTAGCCCAGCTCAGGGAACGGTGCACGGGAGCTTGGGGTGAGGTGGATAATAAGTTCTCTGCGGTGAAATTTCTGGACCACCCAAGTGCTTCATTCATTCCACATAAAACCTCTGAGTCCTGCAGTAGACGCACAGGAATCTCTCTCCAGTGGGGAGAGTATTCTTGGTTGCTTCTCTGGACACCGAATTCTGGTTCAACAGCTCTTGAAACTGTCCCGATTGGGGATTGGCGGGGTGTGGGGGGGAGATGTGGAGCATGTGAAGATGAGAACTCTCAAGGTTGTGTTTACTTACCTGCATTGCATAAACTAAAATTGGGTCCCCCCCCCCCACCAGAGCTCGCCAAGCTGTTACGAAATACTCCATGACAAAATGTGGCCAATGTGTCAGAGCCTTGTACTTGCCCCCTTTTCAACCTGAAGTATTTTGATGTGTTTCCGGATTTCACTCCTCAGGAAGAGCCACCTCCTAACCTGTCACCTGCTTCCCCTGGCTTGTGCCTCCACGTGTTTAAATAATCTGCTACCACCGAATTTCTTGAGTCATCAAGCTAAGGCATGATCTGATCTCCTACTTTGCAAGGTGAAGATTTAGCCCTTGGCTAATTCCCCCTCACCCCCCTGCCACCTCTATGTGGCAGTTAGTTTAAATTTTCTGATTAAATGGAGAACGACAAAAAAAAAAAAAAATTCTTACAGGCATGTTAATATTCTTCTTGCGGAGTCAAATAATATACTATGATTTTATGTCCTTGCCGTTTGCAAAATTTTCTTGTTCTTGGAGTTAATAATTACCTTATATTTTAAAATTTCCTTTGTTTTTGGTTTTTGGGTTTTTTAATTTTTTTTTTAATGTTTACTTATTTGGGGGAGAGAGGGACAGAACATGAACAGGGGAGGGGCAGAAAGAGAGGGAGACACAGAATCTGAAGCAGGCTCCAAATTCTGAGCTGTCAGCACAGAGCCCATTGTGAGGCTCAAACTCCCAAACCATGAGGTCATAACCTGAGCTGAAGTCCGACGCTTAACTGACTGAGCCACCCAGGCGCCCTTAAATTTCCTTTGTCATCCAGCTACTGTTGTTAATTCTTAAACTTGCCAACAGAATGTACTTTCCCACCAGCCCTATTTTCCACATACATCAGGTTTCCTTCCAGTTAAATATTGTTCCTGGCTAGGTTCCCCTGGAGCCCTATCTTCCTGCTCCAGGCCAGCCAGAGGCTCCCTTGGCTCTGCCCAGACATCAAACTGGGACTGCCCTTCTCACGAAGTCCTTCTATCTTGAGTTGGGGTCCCCTGTTTCCTAACACAGTCATTTTGGTAGAGTACTTTCAGAGAAGGGATACAGAAGATGTAAAAGTTTTGTGAAAATGACTGTATTCTATCTTCATACTTGGTTGCTAGTTTGGCTGGGTATAGACTTTTCCTTCAGAATGCTGAAGGCATTGCTCCTTTGACATATGGCTTCCCGTGTTCACGTTTGGAAAGTCTCATGCTACTCTGATTTCCAATTTTGATCTATTTCTAGGGATGTTCTCTTGATCCCTCCGAAGGGGAAGAATATATTGAGCATTTGTCATACATTAGACACTGTGTTAGAAGCTTTGCATACTCTCGCCTTGCTTAGTCCTCACCAAAAATAAACAAACCTGAGATAGAAATTACTTTTTCTCCTCTCACATAGGGTAACTGAGACTCAGAGAAAGTAAGTGTATTGCCCAACACATGGGGCCTGTCATTACAGGGTATACTATAATGAGGACTGCAAACTCTCAAAAAAAGTTTCTCCTGTCACGCATCCTCCATGATTGTCGGTGAGCTCTGCCTGTCACAGGCACTCACGGACCCCATTTCTGGAAGCTCTGACTACACACGTGCTTCCCTAATTGATGCAGCAGCAGGAAGGGAATGTGGCAAATCTCATAATGGTTCTTAGAGTTTGTGCCTGGAAGTAACACGTTTCATTGGCCAAAGCCTGTCACATGCTATACTGTATGTTCAAAGGCTGTGAGAGTATTTCCAGAAGAGAATTCTTTCCTGGCAATTTTTTCCGAAATGCTCCCCCCCCCCCCCCCCCCCCGCCCCAGTTCCAAAGTCCCAGTAACATTTAGCCAAGAAATTGGGAAAACAGGAAAAAGCTGTGATTCTCCTGTAAGAATTAAAATATAAGAATCAACCTAGAGATGTTACTGGTCCAAAGGACTCACTCGTGGCAAGGTGAAAGCAAGACCAAGAAATGCTAATGTGTGGAATCAGAGGTTAAGGGTAACTTTTCCAGGAACCAAGGCCAGGAGCACCCCAGAAGCCAAGACCATCTCATGAGTCAGTCTTTCTAGCTGCTATTGCTGTGGTATAAGTGAATCTTCATGGCTCTGTCTGCTACGTGAGCCATTCTTACACATAAAATAAATATCAGTAAGTTTGTGTGCATAGTATACTTCACATGAGTCCTATGAGTTATGTTCTAAGAAATCAGTTTTGGAAACAAAATATATCCTTAAATTGGCAATTTCAACACATGATTCTACTTAGTGCTGTTAACTTTGGTAGGAGATCCGAATGTTATGTTGTTGGAATACAACCCAGCAACACGCACTGGTGTTTTCCAGTGTTTGAATATTCCCTCCAGGCACAGGTCTTCATAAACACTTAAATGGAAGAAATGCAAAGAGCAGATGATGTGAATATTGTGGAAAACTCTGACAGGAAATCAGAAACTGAACAAAAATCTGCGTTAGTAAAGCAGTATCTATTTCAACAGCAAAATCAAGACCAGGGCAAGAAGATAAGAAAAATAAATATTTTTAATTTTCATCATTAAAAAAGGAAATAAACTTATATGAAGAAGTAGGTACTCTAGAACTTGACTCAAAAGTACTTTTGGATGCACTCCTAACAGTTAAACAAATGTCAAGGCCAAAAAGGAAATTGGTCAGGCAATTAATGCCTGTGTCTTCTAAATTTTCCTTTTAATAGTCATACTTTACAGAATTATATGTTGCGTTGTATTCAATTTTTATAGCAATTTTCATTTGACATTTATCGTGTGTATTTTTCCCTTCTTTTAATATGTTCTATTGTCAAATTTCTGTATAAGGAAAAGACTGTTTTTGCTTGTTATTGAAATACCCAATCTTATCACAAGAAATCAATTCATAATAATAAACCATGCATTTATTATATAACTTTTAGTGAAAACTTCCAGCAGCATGATTCTATTAAAAAAATTGATCCAGTGGTTATTATGGTTGCACATTATTATTTAAACAAGTAAATAGTGTCACGAAAAATAGAGAATAATTTATGATTTCAGAATTCTTGGGAATTCTGATTTCTTATTCCCAAATCCCAAAGACTGATGCCTCTCAGGACTCTGGAAGTATTAAGCAGTGGAAGATAGAACCTGTCGAGAGCCTGAGATTACCATAGTCAGAAATTTTTGGTGGGGCGCCTGGGTGGCTCAGTCGGTTAAGCATCCGACTTTGGTTCAGGTCATGATCTCGTGGTCCATGAGTTCGAGCCCCACGTCGGGCTCTGTGCTGACAGCTCGGACCCTGGAGCCTGCTTCGGATTCTGGGTGTCCCTCTCTCTCTTCCCCTCCCCCACTAATGCTCTGTCTCTCTCTTTGTCAAAAATAAACATTAAAAAAATTTTTTTTTTTTTTAATTTGGTGACTAGTACTAAGTTTCACTTAAATGGTAGGCTGGAACCCAAATCTTTCTTATTCCAGAACTCATGTTTTGTCCTCTACCTGAAACTTCCTCTATTGTCACTTTGTACTAGTATTCATTCATTCATTCATTCATTCATTCATTCATCCAACAAGAACTTATTGGACCTCATGTATGCAGGAATCATACGGGTCTAGCCCGGAGATATATCAGTCAGTATTTGTTGACTGCCCGATTACCAGTCCCTAAAAAGTGCTCTAGCAAGAAACATTGGTTCTGAAAGAATGAGACATAGGATAGCCCCCCTTTTGATGGGGAATAGAAGGTAAAGTCAAGAGAAGGACAGGGCAGTTGGAATGGAATGTTTGGTAGATGGCTGTTGAAGTCTCCTCTTTGCTCTGTGCGTTCTCACGAGCGCAAGGGAGGAAAGGAGGAAAGTCCTAGAGATGTTGGGCTTCTGAAAGAAAGATGAGAGGTCTTCAAGACAACATAGCGCAGTGAGTAGGAGTGCCGACTTGGGCATCTCACAGTCCCGAATTCAAATCCTACGTCTGTGGTCTTGTCAAATCGCTGAAGTGCTCAGAGCTCTGGTTTTCTCATTGGAAAATAGGAACAACAATTCCTAACCTCAAAGCGTATCATGTGAGTTAAATATATTTACTTACAACCCATCAGACTCTTGGTACAGCATTTGGAACATAGCAAATGCTCAGTGAGAGCTATTCATCATATTTGATTATCATTTTGCCTGATCCTCGATAGTCTTGAGAATTTTCAAATATTTATGAGTAATGTGCCATACAAAGCTTTAGAAATTTCCTCAATGAATCAAGAGTTCTTGCCTAAGGGGAGACTATTTAAAATGCAGCCTGACTTTCTAGAGGGAGAAAAAAAAAAAGACCTGAGCTTTCATATTTCCTTTTCCATTCAGTGGTGGGAAAGGTTTTTCTTAGCTTGTTTGTCCTGAAACCATGGATACCGCATAAAAATAAAAGAACGTGACTGCCCTGGGATTTGAGATGCATGTGGTAGTCAGAAAGCATAAATAAATATATCTGATATGTTTCCAATATCTTTTCTTCTAAGGTAAATGTGGAACCCATCTCTCCTCAAGCCTTTTGCGGGGTCATGGCACGCCCTCTGGTGGCCCATCTCTTTCAATGGCTTTGCCTGCCCCGATGAGCAATCTTTCAGAAGCCGTCTCCTGGTGAGTACTTCTCTTTTCAACTGAAAAGGAGGATCCACAGGGTAGGGGCCACTTTCTACAGTCAGAATCCTAGAAATGGTCAAGTCAGCGCTGTTTCCATGGTTTTCTAAGGGAAGATTGCCTTGTGGGTGGACACTGATGAGTTGTATATGTTTTTTCAAGAACACATTCCATATATATGTCACCTTGTGCCTGTCTTGATCTGTCTGGCCAGAGTCGAGGCTAGTAAGAGGTGGCACCACGATGACAAATCCCCCTGGTGAACTGGGCCAATTCTAGGCTGGGGGGGGGGGCTCATATGCCATGGCGGGGAGTTAAGACATATCACTTTAACCAAGTGATCCTTACTGCAGTGGGGAGCTACCCAAAGGTTTAAGGGGAAAGAAGAAGGGTCATGATCAAATTTGTATGGCAGAAAGGTCACTCTGGCTAAAGTGAGAAGAACAGATTGTAGGTCACAAGATCTTGAAGGCCCATGGACAGTCAGGAGGAAATGGCAGAAGAGCAGGTGTGGGATGATGGTAGCCTGGCCCAGGCGGTACAACAGGAGACAAGAGGCTGAATTCCTGGCGATGTTTGGAAGGTATCGTCATGTTAACCTTGGCTGTCAACTAGATGTGGACAGTAAGGAAGAATCAGGGGTAGAGAATGCTGCTCAGATTTTTGGCTGGGACAACTGGGTAGATGGTGGCGGTATTTAATGACATTAGAACTCTGGAGGAGGCCCAGGTTGGAGGGGGTGACCCCCTCAGAGGAGTTCAGGTTAGGACATGTTCACGTAGAACACGTGGAATCTCCAGGACGGGAATGCCAGGTCGTCTGCTCATCTGACTCTCCACCCGAGGCCCTTTCCACTGTGTATGGCCACCCCGTCCTCCAGACATAGATCATTCTATGGAATGGTGGGGAGGAGGTGCTGTCAGGGACTTTAAGTCCCACCGGCCCAAATGATTTGCCTTAAGTATCTCTTTTGGTCTTGGGGAAGGAATAGTGGAGAAGTACACAGAGAAAACCTCAACGTGACAATCTTCCTTTTTTCAATAGCACCTCCCTGCCATAGCAATACTGTAATCGATTCAGGAAAGGGCCATCAAGAGATGCTAAAGCCAGTTTGTTGGTAAACCAATTATCTACACGGTCTAAAAGTATCTCTCTACAGATTTATTAAGACAAAGGGAAAAAAAGTTACCCTAAGAGTGAAGAAATGTGGTAGCACCACCAAATGTCCGTTCATTGATTATTTATCAATTGTAAAGAGGGAAAGAATCCTCTGAAGTAGAGAACTCACGGGGCGCCTGGGTGGCTCAGTTGGTTAAGCATCCAACTTCAGCTCAGGTCATAATCTCACAGTTTGTGAGTTGGAGCCCCACGTCAGACTCTGTGCTGACCGCTCGGAGCCTGGAGCCTGCTTCGGATTCTGCGTCTCCCTCTCTCTCTGCTCTTCCCCTGCTCGTGCTCTGTCTCTCTCTCTCCTTCAAAAATAAACATTAAAAAATGTTTAAACAAAATAGAGAACTCACTTTGACCCCATGACTGACAGTTAACCATGGATAGACTGACAGCAGGTGCTTCCTAGCATGATGTCCTGAGAAGGACATACCATGTGCAGAATTTAAACTCATTCAAGGGACAGGCCACACAAACCCACCTCAAAGGGCATGCATGCCAGAAAACCACAGGCCTGTACTCTTCAAGAATATCATACGATAAGGGGCGCCTGGGTGGCTCAGTCGGTTGGGCGGCCGACTTCGGCTCGGGTCATGATCTTGCGGTCTGTGAGTTTGAGCCCCGCATCGAGCTCTGTGCTGACAGCTCAGAGCCCGGAGCCTGTTTCGGATTCTGTGTCTCCCTCTCTCTGACCCTCCTCTGTTCATGCTCTGTCTCCCCCTGTCTCAAAAATGGATAAAACGTTAAAAAAAATTAAAAAAAAAAAAAAGAATATCATACGATAAGAGACAAAGGTCGAGGAACGTCTCTGGAATAACAGAGACCAAAGAAACATGACAGTGAAGTATCCATATGGAATCCTAGATTAGGAAAGCATGTTATAAAGGAAAATATCGGAGAGACTGGGAAAAATTGAAAACGATCGTGTTCATCAATAGTGTTCTATCAACGTTAAATGTCCTAACTTCGATCACGATACCGTGCCCTTGTTCTTAGGAGCCACTTGCCCGTAGGTTTACCCATACGGGAAGGGTCAGGGTGTCTGCAGTTTACCCCAAACATTTCCTGTCCTTGTCTTCGCAGGCTACTGTAACAAAAGAGCACAGACAGAGTGGAAGGTACACAACAGAAATTTCTTTCTCATAGTTCTGGAGGGTGGAAACCCAAGATCATTGTGCAGCGTGACTGGGTGAGGGTCTGCGACCTCTCCTTATACCCGGACACGGGGAAGGGTTGGGGAGCACTGTGGGGGTCTCTTTCAGAAAGGGACTGCTCCTCAGGAGCGCTCTGTCTTCGTCGCGTAATACTTCCCAAAGGCCTCACCTCCTCATAACATCCCGTTGGAGGTCAGCATTTCGACATAGGAATGGAGGGGCAGGGCACAAACATTCAGCCGCTGGCAGGTCCTGACAATAATATGAATACGTGCGTATGTATATGGAGAGATAAAGCAAGAATGGTAAAATATTACTACCTGACGACTGTGAATAAGAGTATAACGTTCCATGTACTCGTTTTGCAGTGTCTCTGGGGCTTGTTATTATTTTTACTCCAGATAAAAGGAAAAGACCTACCTCTGCCCAACCCATCCACAAATAGAAGAGATTCTGAGCACAGAAATGTAACCAGTGGCTCTCGTTTAAAGTCAAATACAACAGTATTATCTTTTATAGCCACTAAATTCCATCTTGATGAAATGTCAAAATAGGAAACAGGTGAAGGAGTAATTTCCTGCTTCGCCAGGCTCTTAAGAATGTACAGTATTTGCTGTCCATTTAGAACCTGCCGGGTTTAGAGAGGAATTTGTTTTCTTTTCAGCGGAGGCACCTCAGATGAAAGCTGCTGAGGTCCAAAGAGCAGCGAGCTGGGCTGCTGGCAGGCGTTCCTGGGTCCGTGGGCTCCCCGGGAACCAGGCTGGGGCGGGGGCACCCGCACCCGGCCGTTCCTGCAGGGGGAGGTGGGGACCCTGCAGACACTCCTGTTCCCGGGGGCTCTTTCTGGCTCGTTCTCACTGCCCAGGTGAGCTGGCGGGGAAGTCCGGGAATCAGAGTGCTGAAAGGGATCTTGGAGGGCACCTTAACTCTCTCTCTGCCCAGCTGTGGATTTGATCTCCCCTTCGGGGTCCCTGCCACGTGGTCGGCCAACCTTGGCCGGATCGTAGGCAGTGGCTAAGAACCCCCCAGCCGGCCCCTCCGTTTTCAAGCAGCTGAAGTCACTTGAACATCCTTTCTCATAAGAACAAGTACCGGAGTGAAATGTCTACTTCGATTTTCCGAGGCCCCTGGTAAAACATTTCTAAGGAAAAAAACGTCAGAACAGGTTAACTCACGTTGACTTACGGTCCATAAGTTAAGTCTTACAGGACTGTCTGTTCCAGATCCTTCAGCGAGGCTTCTCTGGTTAACATCTTTCAGAAGTAACATAAAATTACGGATCGGGGTGCTTCTTCATCACCTCCTGAGACATGCTCATTTTATGACTATATTTAAAAAAATTTTTTTTTCATGTTTACTTATTTTTGAGAGAGAGAGAGAGAGAGCACGCGTGAGCAAGCAGGGGAGGGGCAGAGACAGACACACACACAGAATCCGACACAGGCTCCAGGCTCTGAGCTGACAGCACAGAGCCCGGTGAGGGGTTCGAACCCACGAACCGTGAGATCGTGACCTGAGCTGAAGTCGGAGGCTTAACTGACTGAGCAACCCAGGCACCCCATATTTTTTAATAAAACAAAAATAGGCAAAATAGAATGATACGTATACATGTAGTATGCCTATGTATACGTGCAGAGAGCACGTTTGAGTGTGCAGAGGTGGGGATGTGGGGGGATAAGGCATTCTGAGGAATGGGTGTGGGCGAGGGAAGGGGGGACGGGAGGAAAGAGGAAGGCTTTTACTTTCCACCTTACATGTTTTGTCATGGTCTGAATATTTTTTTAGAAGAGCGTGTGCTATTTTTATCATTAAAACGTGTCTCTCAAAAACATTTAAAAAACAACAGAAACGAGAAATCACTTAAATCGAGCTGAAATCCTGTGGCCCAGCGTTTCCATTTTGTGCTACACTGTGGGCAACACAGAATAAGCCTGTTCCTTCTTGCACACAGCAGCAAATCAGGTCCGTGAGGCCACCCCCCGTGAGGCCCTCTGTTTCTCTTCTCCAAGCTGCGTGTTCCGATCTCCCTCAGCTGCCGTTCAGTTGGCAAGGTCTCAGGTCTCCTTGACATTCTGTCCCCCTCCCCTGAGCCAGAGCGGATCAAGGGGGCTCAGAGAGAAATCCATTCAGAAGTTCAAATGGCAGTTGGTTGTCTGTTGAAAATTAGCAAGTCCGTGGTACCCTGTGTTCATGCACGAACTTGGCCTAACGTTGTGGGGTCTCGGGTATTCTATTAAGAGATGCGTCAGTGACACACAAAAGCGAGTCTGCAGGGGCCCTGTTATCAATACCACCAGGAGCTCCGACCGCACTTGTAAAACCTGGCCGACTTACCAACGCGAGCCCGGCATAGGTGGGCAGCAAAGAACAGCAAAGGTGATGCCTGATATCCGAGTCAGGCTTATGCAGAATAAAGCCTCTGGCGCAGCTTGAAGCCGCTCGTTCCGTGTTCATTTACCATTGGAATGACCATACCTTCTGTTTGCCTGGTTGAGTCCTGGTTTAAGGCCCATTTGTCCTTGCATGACGATTAATAATGTCCCTTTTACTCTTAAAAGTCTTGGCAACTTGAGTGATGAGATATATACGGTCACCCCACTTACCACACATCAGAATAGTAATAGTGGAGACATTTTCGTCACGTTAGAAGAGGAATTTCCCCCTGGCTTTGGTGATACCCAAAGCACCCGTGAACATTCCATATCCATAGATGCCAAATTTCAGGAAATGAGACGGCCGCTGGTGTGGGTGCTCCTGTCTGAGGTTCCATAACCCCCTTGGAAATGGCAGCCCCCCAATTTCATCCTGGGAAGACCAGAACTAGATTCCGTGAGGTAACTGATTTCAACTGATCATCTTGCCCAGCCCACTTGGCAACAAGCCTTCACCTGGCACTCCGTCTCTACCTCTCCCACCCAGGAAAATTTATTCCCCCAGGAATCAGGAGCGTTAGCAACCGTACTCACAAGATCGGCATGTCCTATCGGCACATAGCAAAGATGAGAGCACATAACAAAGCGGTCAAGAGTATTGACTCTGTCGCTTATGTGGGCAGGTTTCTTAACCACTCTATGCCTCAGTTTCCCCATCTGTAAAGTGAGGTTGACCGTGGTCCCTAGCTCGTACAGCTAACAGGAGATTCGAATGAGTTTGCTGCTTTTTGTTGTTGTTGTGTTTTTTGGTGTTTCAAGTTTTTATTTAAATTCCAGTTAACTTACGGGGTAATATTAGTTTCAGGAGTAGAACTTAGTGATTCAACACTTAAAAAAAATTTTTTTTAACGTTTATTCATTTTTGAGAGACAGAGACAGACCGCGAGTGGGGGAGGGGCAGAGAGAGAGGGAGACACAGAATGTGAAGCAGGTACCAGGCTCTGAGCTGTCAGCAGAAAGCCCGAAGTGGGGCTCTAACCCATGAACCGTGAGATCATGACCTGAGCCAAAGTCAGACGCCCTTAATCCCCCTCGCCTGTTTTACCCATCCCCCACCCACCTGCCCTCTGGTGACCATCATTTTGTTCTCTATGGTTAAAAGTATGTTTCTTGATTTGTCTCTCTCGTTCTTCCTTTACTTGTCTGTTTCATTTCTTAAATTCTACATATGAGTGAAATCAAATGGTATTTGTCTTTCTCTGACTGGCTTATTTTGCTTAGCATAATACTCTCGAGCTCCATCCACATTGTTGCAAATGACAAGATTTCATTCTTTTTCATGGCTGAATAATATTCCATCGTGTGTGTGTGTGTGTGTGTGTGTGTGTGTGTGTGTGCGTGTATACACACACTCTACATCTTCTTCCATCTCAATCAATGGACCTTTGGCTTTTTCTATAATTGGGCTATTGTCAATAGTGCTGCTATAAATATCAGGGTGCATGTATGGCTTCAAATGTGTATTTTTGGGTCCTTTGGGTAAATACCTAGCAGTGCAATTGCTGGATCGTAGAATAGTCCTACTTTTAACTTTTTGAGGAACCTCCACGCTGTTTTCCAGAGCGGCTGCACCAGTCTGCATTCCCACCAGCAGTGGAAGACGCTTCCCCTTTCTCTGCATCCTTGCCAACACCTGTTGTTTCCCGAGTTGCTAATTTTAGCCATTCTGACAGGTGTGAGGTGATACCTCCTTGTAGTTTTGGCTTTTCATTGTTTTAAAACATTGCCTGGCACGTAACCCGTGCTACATAAGCCTTTGGCAAACTGTAAATAGAGTAACTTGACCTTGATTGCATGGCTTCAGAGTGGAATGGTCAGAGGGAAAATATAAATAAGACGTGTCTGAGTGGGTCTGCTTGGGCCATTTGAGAATCCATCTGGGCTCCGTTTAGGAAACATAACCAAAGAATAGAGTTTTACCATCGGAAGCATCCCACCCGCTGCAAACACGGAGGAAATTGTCCTTTCATAGATTAGTGCTCTGGACACCTGCCCGCCTGCCATTTCCTCCGTGTCAATAAAGGCTAAAATAGACCGACCTCATTAGTGCTGGGAGGACATGAGCAGTGAAATGGTTGCTACACGAATCCTGTTCAAAGGCACAGTGTCAGAGGAAGAAACAACAGTTAGGCCTCTTACTGACGTTCCTTCATTTACAGGAAGCCTCAGTGGGTTTATCTGGGGCACACAATTGAAGTTCACCTTCTTTATCATTTTCTCCCGTGAGGTCTCATCAGTGTTTGTGCACCGGGCAGACTGGGCGTTTCAAGGCGCCGGAGTTCTCACTATGCTGAACATGATCAACAACATACAGATTATCTTCCAACCGGGTCATCTCTGAATCTGCGCTCTCTCTCCCCATTCTCTTGTTTTCCCTCCCCTCAGCTGGACCTCCCCAGCCCCCGCCCCCACCCTCAGGCCCTAGAAGCCAGCCTGGCCCCAACCTCCCTTTTCAAGCCAGTTTTCGAATGCTCGGTGGTTAATTTACCCCCTTTCTTTTCCTACCTTCCTTTCCTGCATGAGCTAATTTGGCAAATTTTCCTAGTCATATGGCCATTCTGGGGAGTTTCAAGGGTATTATGAGTCAATTTCATTAATTCCAATCTTAGAGTTGAAGAGCCGACTTTGTTCTTTTTTTTTTCCTTTTTGTTTTTTTTTTTTTTTTTTTTTTTTTTTTAGGTACTAAGGAGACCTCTCACTTGGCCTCCGACATACTACTACTGTCTGTGACTGGTCATAGATTTTGCTTGTTTTCTTCTTTTTAGTATATATGTATATATGGTACTTAGATGAAAGAAAATAAAAACAAGGGGAAAAAAAACCCCATTACTTTTGCTCTGAATTTAGAACCAAACTCTAATTCCTCTTCCAGACTGTCATGACCACAAGGAAATGAGGAATATCCTCCCATAAAATGTTTCCCCTCCTGATTTCTTTCAGATGCTTCAAAGCAGTCAGGAGTTTGAGGTCTTTCTTTGGCCAGAGTCTGGTTCAGGTCATATATTCTCCGGGTGCCTGAGGCTAGGCAGTGTAGAGGAACAAATAACATTAGACATCTGTGCTAACTAGGACTGCCAGATTTAGCAAAGGATGTTTGAATTTCAGGTACAAACGAACACGTGTTTTAGTATAAGTCTTTGCCGTTCAAATTGGTAATATCTGCAATATATGTCTCGTATAGACAGACTTATACCAACACGGATTTCCTGCTCATCTGAAACTCAAATGTAACGGAATGCTACAGTTTGGTTTTGGTTTTGGTATGTTGGCTACCCTACTCCCACCCCACAAGGTCAAAGCCCCTTGTCAGGGGCCCCTGTAAGCATACACAGATTACGCTCATGCTCTGACACACACTTCTTGTCCCCCTTCGCCCACCCCCCCTCCCCCGTTAGGGTCTAGATAGTGCAGAGGGTGAAGAGAGGTATTTCTCCGAGGGACTGAAATTCCCCAGGGATGGAGAAGCGTTTGTTAGATCTCTTTGACAGTCGTCAGTGGACTGTCACATCAGCATCTGCCGGCGGGGACCAAAGAAGGGGAAGCTGAAGAAAACTCTTCTCCCCCTGTGCTTTTAGGACAGGTTTGAGATTTTACAGTCCAGATACAGTATACCAATTAAAATAACAGAAAAAGTGCCAAACGGGATATAAAAGAATTCACCTGATAAATTAGAATGATGTATACAGCCATTATTCACAAATGGAAATGTCTCCTTTTGGAGACAGTTTCGGAGACTGTCTCCTCTCCTGTCCTGTTACAGATGAGAAGAGAGACTCAAAGCAGTTTCCTGTGCGGAATGAGATGCAAGGGGTGTGTGTGTGTCTCTGTGTGTGTACACATGTGTGTAGGGGGAGGGGTAATAGGGGGAGGAGGTAGGACAGGAGGAGGGAGAAGAGGAGGAGGAGGGGGAGGAGGGAGAGGAGGAGAGCTGAGACAGAACTACCTAAAGTCCAAATACCTTCCCATTGTATTGATACAAGTTTGTGTGTTTCTATAACTTTTTTCTACAACCTGAAAAATATTACGTAACTAACACAGGTCCCTTGGAGAAATTTCAGAAGTTCATGCAAACACAAAGAAAACTCTCTTCCATAAACCCACAGCACACATAGTACTACTGTTACCATTTTGGTGGACAAGAGAGAGAGAGAGACAGACCGACAGACAGAGAGAGAGAGAATACATTGATATGGGTGGCCCAGCATTCATTCTGCCTTCTTCAGGGAGCCACACCCACATTTTGTTCCATACATGGCCCCTCCACCCATAGAAAATCATTTCAAGTGGGACTGCCAATCTGGATGTCACGAGCTCTGTTGGCAAGACAGTAGGCAGATGACCAAGGTGGTATTTCTATCTCCCACTAAGTGAGCCTCACGAACTGAAAATGCTGGACGTCTTTCCTTCCAAGAGAAAAACAGCGAGGAGATCGTCCATTGGTTCCCATCACACAGACGCCCAGGTCCTGGGCCTTCTGAGAATTAATTCTTCAGCTTTCCTTTCAATTCTTTTATAGTAAATTGATTGCATTGATGGTCCCAATTGGTCACCTCCATATTCGTGCTAATTCCAGGGGTAGAATCCTATGAAGAGGTAGAGTTTAGTTCTGCACCCCTTGGGTCTCGGATGCCTTGTGATTTGCTTTGGCCTGAGTACAGGGGAGGCGAGGGCGTTCCAGCTCAGAGCTTACTCTTCCAGAGGCCCTGTGTGCTCTTTCACTATTCCTAGAACCCTGACTCCACTCTAAGAACAAGAAGGGCCTAGGTTGCTGGGGATGAGAAAACGTTGGAAGGAGGGTCTGGGGCCTCACTGCCCAGAGAGATATGGGAAAGAGCAGCCTATATTACTGAGCTGAATAAACTGATTTTTTTAAGCTACTGTATTTGAGATGGTTTGTTATGCAGCAGTAGCTAACTGATACATCCATGAACTTCCACATCGGCCCAATAAATTCTTTTTCTTGTCAGCCAGAGTGAATTTCTGGGGCTGTGAACAAAGAAGTCAAATTGAGACTTTCCATTCTTTTACCAAAATATAATCATATGCTATATCCTCTTTGGGAATCTCGCTGTGTCCTTTAGTAGTTGATTTTGAGCATCTTTCCCTAACAGTAAACTGGGCCCAGGAAAGAAGGAAAATCTACCCAATGCCACTTCTGAGCCTCTGCCCAAATCCTTTTACATCATGACATTATGGCCATTGGCCAAACTTCCATTTTTAGATATGCCTCACATGACGTGTTCAGCAGGAAATGCCTTTGTTCAGTGAGAGTGTTGGACGGTATAATGATTTTTCACAGCTCGCTGGCCAAGAGAAGGACAGAGTCATGCCTCAGGGGTGCTTGGGAGCATGAACATTTCCAGGCACTGTTTACCTCTTTGGAAAAAGAAGACAGTAATTTTATTCAAAGTGTTCTATTCTCTTCAAAAGGATAAGATATGTGGATGGAGAAGACAGAAAAAGAGATAGTCCCTATAATGACTTTATTTTCTGAAAAAAAAAATCTAAGTAATTGAAGTTCTCCAGTCCTTTTTTTCCTGGTCATCCTGTTTCCAACATCTGCTTTTCCTTTTGTTTTTCACTGAATGGTGCCTTAACTTGACATATTATTTGTTTGGAGGAGTAGGGCAAGGGGAGAATGTGATGTTTGTCTGATAATCTGAATCGTATGCTAATGGAAATACATTAAAATATCCCCCACCCTGCCCCCAATAATGAGTGTTTGCCAAATGGATCTCCTGCAATTCTGCACATCTTTCTGTTGGAGGGAGTTTTCTGAATGCATCATCTGCTTTGGTCCTTTCCACAATGGCGTACAACCGGAAGTCTATTATTATCTTGATTCTTTTTCCTTTGTGTGTGATTTTTTGCTGATAATAATAGCTAGCACTGGGGTACCTGGGTAGCTCAGTTGGTTAAGCATCCAACTCTTGATTTTGGCTCAGATCACGATCTCATGGTTCATGAGATCGAATCTCACATTGGGCTCCATGCTGACAGTGTGGAGCCTACTTGGGATTCTCTCTCCCTCTGCCTCTCTACCCCTCTTCCCTGCTCGCTCGCTCTCACTCTCAAAAGAAATCAATAAACTTAAAAAAATAATAGCTAGCATTTATAACATTTTCCTTGGCATTTCACTCACCGAATCCTCACAAAACCTCCATGAGGGAAGCGTTATTTCCCCAAGGCTTAGGGAAGGCAAGTTAGTCATACAAGGCCCTGTAGGTAACAAGTATCAGAGCTGGGATTTCAACCCCAGTTTGTCAGACTTCTGAGTCAAAGTGTTTTAACTTGTTGCTATACTGCCTCAGTCACTTTGGGATTTTAAATAAAGACCAAAAAACCACAAAACACATTAAATCACAGTATGGAACCCATACTTTTTTTTTTTTTTAAGGCAAAAGCAGTAAGTGGTCTTAATGAGCTTCTTTCCAATCCCGCAAGGGTATGATGTTGAAATCATACCTGATCCTGTCTTTTCCACCCGAAGCAACTTTCCCAGTTTTCCACATAAGCCTGAGGGGACAGGAGAACACACGGTATCTCCCTGCATGAGACCATGGGGGACCACGATACAGAACCTCACGCAGAAACTTGAGAAACATTCACAATGTTAACTGCGGACAATTGTACAGGTACTTGAGGGGGAGAAAGAATGGATGGTATGCTGAGCAAGCTCTCTCCTTTTTGAAGTGGATTTTATCTTAAAGGGTGGATATTTATGGAAAACACAAGATCACCTACAAGAAAAGCCAAGAGGAAGAACGACAGCCCATTCTATCAATCGGCGTATCCAAAAGAACTTTGTGTAATTAGGGAAATGTGTTCTAGCTGTGGTGTCCAATATGCTAGCCACTGACCTCGTAGGACTATCGATCCCTTGAAATGTGGCCAGTGCAGTGGACGGGACTGAATGTTTAATTTTCATTAATCTTAGTTAGTTACTTTTAATGAGCTGGAATTTAAATGTTAATCGCTACATGTAGCCAGTGACTTATTGGACACTTTGGCTCCAAATGGCTACAGAAGTGTCGTGAGTGTCGTAGGTGGGGGTCGGTGGGAAGGTTTCACGGAGACATATTTTGAGCAGCTTTCAAAGTGGAGTAGGGAGGGAGGAAAACGCAGCTGGAATGAAAAAGAAGCAAAGAAACAAAAGCCTTGTCGTACTAGAGCACCGGAGGTTACAGATTCAAACGCCTACTGTAAGGACCATTAAAACGACATAAACAAGGGAAATAGGGTGCGGTTAAGAGACAGTAGGGTGCAGTGGCGACTGTGGAAAGTTAGAGACACTACCTGCATCTAAAGCATCAATCGCTACTCCGCTCCAACCAGTTACCGCCATACAGAAATGCAGACCCACTGGTGACTATCTGCTTATGTTTTGAGAGAGGTCAGAAATTCAGAGTTTTATGTTGCCGTCTAGTTTCGGATGTTGGCACCTGCATCAGTCAGTGTGGGCTAAACATTTTCAGCAGATGTTGTTGGTGGCCTCCTCGTGTCCACTCGGCACTTGTCTCTGCTCACCACGCTGCCTCCTGAACACAACTTTAAGTCTTGCTCAAAACACTGTATGCGCACTCGGCATTTGTGCAGAGTATGCCCGGAATGTTGAAGAATTAATAATGCTTTTGGAGGCATCGTCCCACCAATGACAGACACACGGGGAGTGCATGAATCCCCAGTCTCTTCACCCCTCCACTGAGACAGCCCTGAGGCGTCTTCTGTGTTCCCCCATCGTTCCCTTGTGTGACTGAGCTGCCCACAGCAGACGCTGGCAGACAATGTATCATTCATTAGTTTCTACTCCTTCCCCATTCCACCTCCCCACGCACCCACCGATGTTTCCAAGGGATCACCTCCAAATAAGCCACTTGCACGGGAATCCATATCTCATAACCCGATTTTAGAGGGACCCAAACAAAGACACGGTTGTCGCACACAAACTCAACATCTCAGGGGTGTTGCTGTTCCCTCCCATCACAGCCAGTGCAGGTCACGGTGGAGACCCTGTCAGCTCCTTCAGGGGCAGAGGCTCTCTTCTTCATGAGGATCCACATGTGCTACGCTAGTTTCCCTCCGTGCGTCCAGCTGCGGATACAGCTCGAATACTGGGGGAAGGATTTGCCATGACACTGCCCAGAAGCGTATGTTCCATTGGCAGAACTCAGTCTCGTGGTCCCTGCTCTACGCTGGGGAAGCTGGGACCTGTGGTGTAGCCGTGCACCATTACAAAAGTAGCTGGTGCCATTGCAGCTCGCTTAGACTTTGAAAAACACCGTTCTGGCCAAAGAAACCATGTAAGTCTGTGTGCCCCCGTCAGCTTGCCGTTCACCAGTTTGGAATTTCTGGCCCACGCATTATTGCCTAAAATTGAGAAAAAAAAAAAAAAGTGCTAGTAAGTTACCCGAGTTGTGAACTTACACAGAATCAAGCATCACACCTTTTTCCCAGTTGGGTGATAAAACAGATGTATGGAAATCAAATCAGTTCTTCATTGACTAATTTAAATTTTTTTTTTGACATTTATTTATTTTTTGAGAGACATAGAGAGACAGAGCACAAGTTGGGGAGGGGCAGAGAGAGGAGACAGAATCCGAAGCAGGCTCCAGGCTCCGAGCTGTCAGCACAGAGCCCGACGCGGGACTCGAACTCACCAACCGTGAGATCATGACCTGAGCCCAACCCAGGCGCCCCGATTCATTGACTAATTTTATAATTTCTGGGGGGAAAATAATTTCACCTCTGATAGTTCTTCCGTGAACAGAGGCTCCCAACATGGTAGCCTTTCTTAGTTCTTGCATTCTCTGTGAAGTGTTTCTCTATCTGTAAATAAAAGGTGATTTAGACACAGTCTTATGCCCCGCCCCCTTCCTTTTGGACCCCTCACCCCCTTGCTCTTGACACTCCGGTCATGCTTTTTTTTTTTTTTTTTTCCTCACACTTGCCAAACTTTTCCCCACCTCCGTGGCTTTGCAGATACGGTTCCCTCTTAAAGGAATGTGTTCCTTCTCTCCACTCCTCCCATTTTCCCATTCTTTACTGGCCCCCACGTATCAGTCAAGTCTCAGGAACAGAGTAGAAATGTTCTTTCCTCAGAGATGCTTTCACTGACCACCCTAAAATCAAGTCACTTTCCTCTGCCCACAGTCATTCTCGTTCATTCTGCCTGTGACTGTTTGGAAACCTATTTGTCTATTTCATAGATGTTTTCCCCAGAGACTGCTCATTGCGCACCACACAGGCAGCACCTAGCAGGGTCTGGTGTGGTGCTCAAAATAGGCTCGCATAAATAAACACCAGGGAGAGTCCGCGCCTTTAAAGAATTTGGCGGGGATGCCCTTTCTCGTTAAAATAGCACACCCCAATCCCTTTTGCACGTTTGTTGAGCTTTACTGGGATTTCAGCAAGAGGAGTATTTGTGCAACGAATGCTACCTGAAGCAACAAAAGAAAATAAGAATTCTTTCTTTAATCCCAGAAATCCATGAACCTATTAGTGTTTTCTGAAACTGGCCCGGATAAAACCCGCTGTGATCATTTATGTCAACAGGAGGGCAGGGTTGAAAGCTCTTTGAAAAAGTGAGGAGGCGTCACAGTGGAGAGGGTTATTTCCCAAGAGCATAATTGGCCTAAATAATCTGCCAGGTTGTTCAGGGAAGAATAACATTGGGAGTTAGCTTCTGTTTCTCCCTGTTTTGTTTTGTTTTGTTTTGTTTACCTGTGTACTCCATCCATCATTCTGAATGATACTCCCAAAGGTAGCCCCACCTTCCCCCTCCCCCCCAGAGATAGTGGCCTGTGTGGAAATAAAGTAAGGGTGTTACATTAAAAGTGGGTGGAGGTTTTTTCCGAGGGCATTTTCTCCTTCATGTCTGTGCTACCTTTCGTCTTTAATTGTTCTAAAATGGCCCTGGCGGCATTATGCAGAAGTTAAAAGTCAGCTGGCCAGACCATTCGGTTCCAGGTCCCGCACCTGCCAGTTGTGATACCTACCGAACGTGTCACTTAGTGGGGTCTCAGCCCCGATCCCTCATGTGTGAAAGGGGAATGTTGGCACCTCTTTCGAAAGGTGACGACGGCCATGCATGAGTAATGCAACACGTAGACCCTCTAGAAAAGGAGAAAGAGAAAAAGGAAAAAGGAAAACTAACCTTGAATCCACTATGAACTTGTTACCTATTTATGTGCCATAAACTCTCTGGGGCACACCTATCTTTTTCTGGAAACGTCAAATGAAAGGGTGGTGGGTTCTAAGACTTCTGCGGTGCTTTGGTGGTAACATCCTGCAGTTCGTGGTAAATGACAAAAGACCCGGAGGTTCTGCTTTTGCTCGAGATTGTGTCACGCCAAGCTCCAAGTGCACACTGCAGCTGTCTATCTAAGAAGCAGTGACTTGTTTAGTTCAAAATGTGGTTTTCGGTTTTGGATTTTTGCTTGGGAGGGATTTGGTGCCAACTGGTGGGATTTAAAAGCGTTTTCCCCGTGGGAGGCAGATTCGGAAGTCTGGCCTGCTAAGACTCTTTTGGAAGCTGAAACTAATTAAAATATTTATTTTAGCCCCAGTAGCTAAGACGCAGCAGGGGAGGAAGTCCAACATTCATTTTTATGAAAGTGTAATTATACTCACTAACCTTTTTGTATACCCTGTTCAGCAACTGCCCCGGGGCCACCCCACCTCAAACACCTGCCCGGTGTGTGAGTATTTGGTAGAACGGTACTTAATGCCTGAGCCCAGGGCATGCGGGGCTCCCCACCTCCACCAAAGACAATAGAGCCTTGTTATAACGTTCATCACCTATAGACTCACCTCTGGGTGAAGTATTTTCCTAGTTTCACCTTCAGTGAGAGCCATAAAGCTATGCAAAAGAGAAAAAGGAGAAAGAAGCTAAAAGAGAAAGCAGTTGCCCATTTCTGTATGTGGTATCACGGAGATTGAGTAAGACAGGAGACTGTGTAAGAGCCCTCTGTACTTCCTGACCACTTACACAATCCTTGACGAAGTGTAGAGTCACGTTACAAGACAAGCTAATGTAAACATGCCCTGTTTTTAAATGGTGACGACTAATAATGATTGCACTTTCCACGAAAAAGGTGCTCAGGAGCCTGGGTGGCTCAGTCCGTTGGGAGTCCGACTTCGGCTCAGGTCATGATCTCACAGTCTGTGAGTTCGAGCCCCGCGTCGGGCTCTGTGCTGACGGCTCAGAGCCTGGAGCCTGCTTCCGATTCTGTGTCTCCCTCGCTCTCTGCTCCCCGCCCCCCCCGCCCCCGCTCATGCTCTGTCTCTCTCAAAAATAAAATAAACATTAAAAAAAATGATAAAAAGAAAAGAAAAAAGTGCTCAGGGGATGAGCCTGGTAGATGACCCAGAACCAGGAACACTCAGGATGTCCAAGCACTGGGGCCAGAGGGTTCACTCGCATTCCCGTGTTACTCCTCCCTGCTGTCCACCATAGGTGTTTCCATGAATGCCTTACGAATGAGGAAACTGAGACCCCAGGAAGGTCGGTGACTTGGGAAGCAGTTCTTAGCAGGCTGGGAACATACACCGAGGGGTCCCCTGGACCCCTGAGGTTGGAGCCCCCGCTCCACTAATGACCAGCGTGACTTTGGGCAAGGTACTTAGTCTCGTTAAACCTCCATTTTGCCATCCCCAAAAGGGAGGCGATATGATAATGAGCTACCTTTCCTGTGAAGATTCAGGGAGTTAATGTACGTCAAATACCTGGCGTGTCACCTGTCACCGGAGACTCGGTGATTCGCGCGTTGTCATCGCCATCCTCAGCGACGGCACACAGCTTGGCGGGAGCACGAGCCAGGATACCAACCCGGGTGCAGTGGGGAGCAGTGCGGAGCCTGCTTGGGGTTCTCTCTCCCCCTCTCTCTCTGCCCCCTCCCCCCCAGCCCCCCAATAAATAAATAAACTTGAAAAGCAAGAACCGCCCAGAAGCACCCCTCCTGCCTCTGGGACACACCCTACATGGGTCCTGGGACTCCTACCCCAGGCTTTTAAGAAAAATCTATTTGATGAGCTAAGAAGTATTTGTTTTATCAAGGGGAGAGAGACTCTGTGAGGCTTCTAGAATTCCCAGCCTTGATGAGGAAAAGGACTTACAGTGTATGTATTATGTCGTTACAGGCCACCTCCCCATTTTCTTCCCCCAAGACTTTCCTCCCACACTTGGGCCCTCTCCTCCCTCTCCACCTCTTGACATGAGCTCACTCTTCAAGGGCCAGTTCAAATCCCATCACTTCGGTGTGATGTCCCGATCCCCTCTCTGGACCGCTGAAATGTTTATCTTTAGTTTAACACTTAATTGATTTTTCTGTTTCTTATGGACTAACCTCCCTCAAAGGGATTGTGTACTTCCTTTGTCTATCCTGTAGGGTTTGATGCTACGTTGAAAACCCAGGAGGCTCTAAACAGAGACGTGCTCTGGATAGATTCTCGTTGAGAGGTGGACGGGTCTCGGCATTTCTGAAACGCCCGCCTGGTAGTGAGAACGGAGCTGTAAACTTGGCACAGAACTTTAAGGCTTGGTCCCCACCCCTCAAGGTACTTTCATCTCTGAAGAGAACAAAGCTCACAGCCTTTCGTAACTGGGAGACACTGTGGCAGAGAGGGCAGTAATGTGGGTTCTAGTTAATTCCCCCGGCTTCGCTTAACATTAAAACGGACATAATCGCAGTACCAACCTCACGGAGTCTTTGTTGGGTTTAAACGAGGTCACGCAAGTCAACTTCAGCGCAGAGCTTGGCATTGAGAGTTCAGAGTTCGTTACAGGTCGGTTCAGAAATGAGGAGAGCAGTTGTCCAAATGCAAGTACTCCAGAGGCTTACCTGGACGTATTCCAGGTCCAGTCCAAGCTGCCATCAAATTCTTTCAAGGCTTTTCACGCTAAGTGTGAGCCCACAGTGGGAACAGACACTCTGCCCGTGCCATTTCCGTGCCCTGGGGTAGACAGAGAGGGAAATAGCGCTGAAGAATGGATAGGAAAGGAACTCGCTTCTGGGTCTGGGAAGTCACAGTGGAGGGGTGGCTTTCAAAGTCACGGCCATGTATTGTTGGTTTTTTGTTTTTTTTTTTTTTGCCCCTGAAATAGAGGGGTGGGTAAATTGGGGACACGGAAAGCAATAGGGTCCCTGGTGGCGAGCCTAGAGAGGTTGGTTGCTGTGTCCTCCACGACCGGGCGAGGGCTGAGCTCACTGGGCTGCCGTGGGACTGTGTTTGCTTTTGTGCAGCAGAGGCCCTTAACGCGGGCAACGTTTCCTAAGACCGCTTTGAGGAGAACAAGCAGGCAGCTTTGGGATTACTGAGCTAGAGTCAGCTGGCCTCAGAGGCATCATGGGGGACAGCTGTGCGGCTCTGGGAGCAGTTGTGTCCTTCGCTGGCGCAGAGGAGGGAGGAAATCAGCTCTCCGGGCAATGCCTTTGGTCCGCGTGAATGTGCTCTACAAGGCGGGGTCCGCGGTCCCTTGAACAGGTATTGACTTGGTTTCTGGCGGTCGCTGGCCTTGTTGGAAGCACCCACGACGATAAAACGGAGCTTCCCACTGGCCGCACTCAGCAGGCACTTAGCAGGGGGTGGGGGTGGGGTGGGAGGTACCACAAATGGTTAAAAGGGGGTTCTGGTTCAAAAGCTCCTGTTCCAAATTTAACCCGTGTGTTTGGTGAACTTCTGGGGGGGGGCGGGGGGGTGGACACCTGCCTAGGGGGGTCTCAGGTTGATCCTATTAATATGCATCCCTCCAGCTGGGGGAAGTTACAGTGCTAGGTTGCACTTGGTTGACCCATGGTTTTGGATGCGAGCTTGCTCCTCGCCTGAATGAAGATAAAAGAGAACCGCCCACAAGTACAGATTCAGCAGAAGCACGTGTTGAAATACACAGAGGAAGCTTTGCAGGCTCAGCAAGGATTAGCTGAACCTTTCAGGAAGGTGATAAGGAAGACGCCCCAACGACAATAACAGCTACGCCGAGAGCATTTCCGGCTGGCGGCCGCCGTGCCCTGCGCTCGAGAGGATTCCTGCAGTACCTCAGTTCTAGCCCTCGCGCTGCAGGAAGCTAGTAGGATCTTCCTCCAGGTTGAGGTGCCCCAGGCACTGAGAGGTCAGGTGCATGCCCCGAGTTATTCCAGACAGAAGTTCAGTGGCAGGACTTGGGTGCAGGTTGGCCTGACTTCGGAGTCTCCGCCCCTTCCCCCAGGCTGTCCCCATTAGCCGCTGACACAGGCTTCGCTGACACCTGTAAGGACGGCCCAGTTGCTGGCCAGCGCACAAAATCCCCAGAAAGCGGGACGGGGCACAGAAAGAAATACAAAACCAAGTGTGCCTGCAAAATAGTTCTGAAAACAAAACAAAACAAAAAAACGTACCATTTGTGTGGTCACTCATTGGATGAGATTAGGGGCATCTCCCAAAGAAAAGAGTCATCCTTGCTGGGGTGGAGACGGTCTCTGCTTCCTGTCCAGAGCCCTTCGTTCAAAAGCCTGCACCTCGTAGACAGGAGGGGCTGGGTGTCATAGGACAAATCAGGTCTGGAGGCTGAGAGTCCCAGCCCTACACCAGACGAGCTCAATGCCCTGGGCGAGTCACCTCACCTTTTAGGGACTCAATTTCCTGGACTGTAGAAAAGGAACAATATAAAACGCAAGTATAACGTATCCCCTGGCCTACTTCACAAGGTCCCGTGGAGATCAAACTAATTATATGAACCTGCTGTAAAACACTCGCAGAAACGTCTTCATTGAGCTTCATTCCTTGGAAATACTGCCGGACAGCAGGGAGGGGACCTCACTGAGGACTGAGAGCTTGGGGATGACCTCGCAGAAGAAGAGGACAGCTACACAGTCTTCTGGGTCCGTTCTCATTTTTAGGGCAGATCATAATCACGTTTGAAAGCCAGAAGAGTGAAGGATGGGATCCAAGGTTCTGTCCAGCTCTGTTTCAGTGAAAGTCGCCTTGCCAGCTTCTGTCCCTGTAAGCCCCCTGGCTTCCTCTTCCACGGGACTCTATGCACCTAGGGAATGACGTTTCCCGGGGGCAGGGAAGCATAATGGTCAGGCCCCAGGGTCTGGATTGGGAGTTCTTACTACCACCGATTTCTTCACCGCTCTAAACCCGTTTCCTGAGCAGAAAGAAAAGGAAGATGATAGTAATACCTACCTTAGAAAGTCATTGAAAGTATCTGGGGCGCCTGGGTGGCTCAGGAGGTCAAGCGTCTGAGTCTTGGTTTAAGCTCAGGTCATGATCTCACGGTCAGGGGATCGAGCCCCATGTCGGGCTCTGTGCTAACATCCCGAAGCCTGTTTGGGATTCTCTCTCTCCTCCCCTGCTCATATTTGCTCACTCTCTCTCTCTTTCGCTCGCTCGCTCTCTCTCAAAATAAATAAACTTTAAGAAAGCAAATATTTAAATAAGATAATTCTTGGGATGGAGACCATATCTGCTTCCTATCCGGAGTCCTTTGCTCCAAAGCCTGCACCTCACAGTCACCGGGGGAACGTCTCAGGGTGCTGAGCCCAGTAGCTGGGAAATAATCAGTGGCTATTATTATTATTATTACCTTTACAGTTACGACTACGTATCATTGCTGGTCTACGCCCTCACTCCCGATACACTTGTTTAGTGTCTTAGAAAGTTTAGTGTCTTAGGAAGAGATTTTAAGGCCTTGGTAAAGGTTAGTGAAATCAATGAACCAAAAGTCGCTAAAATGTTCTAAGGCAAGGGGCGCCTGGGTGGCTCAGTGTGTTAAGCGTCAGACTTCAGCTCAGGTCATGATCTCGCGGTTTGTGAGTTTGAGCCCCGCGTCACCTGCTTCAGATTCTGTGTCTCCCTCTCTCTGCCCATCCCCTGCTTGTGTTCTCTCTCTGTCTCAAAGAATAATTAATTTTTTTTAAAGTTCTCTCTCTCTCAAAGAATGAATATATTTTTTAAAAAAGGTCTAAGGCAAGAAGTCAGAAGCATCACCTTCCCTGGATCCAGCTTTCCCCCCAATGATCCAAATTGAAAACATGAATTAAGGCAGAGAGAATCTGCCTTACGAGATTATGCATCAGTGACATTGAAGGAATTTTATAGTTTATTTTTATATTATATGTTTATACTTATATATATTTATATTTTGATTCATATTATATTTTAATTATATTTTATATTTATATACCCTCTCAGTCCAGAGTATTGGAAAGAGCTTTTTTTCTCTCTCTTTTTTTTCTTTCCATAACACACTCATTGTCATTTACTATCAATTGCCTTAAATTTCCAGGCTTGCTTAATCCCCAAATCAAGCCCCTGGCATCCCCCAACAGAAGGATATTGGATGATTGCAAGTCTTCTGTAGTTTCCTGATTCAGCTTCCAAGGGCCATGAATTTAAGAAACTTCAACAAAAATGTCATTCTGTTTTCAGGATTTATAGATTTGGGGGAAATTTTTCTTTCTGGGTGGAGAGGAAGGAGGGAAGAAAGAAGGCTCAAAAGCATTTCTCAGATTTCCCCGAAATAGTGATGGAGACTCCCCACCCTCGAGGCTTCCTTTTTCTCTAGAAAAACAATGCTCCTGGTGTTTCCCAAGAGAGCCCAGAGGCTAGCCCTAAGCAAACAGATGTCAATGATTCCACCCTCCATTTTGCTGACCTGAGTCGCTGGAGCTTAAAGAAGAGGAAGTAAGTTACTTCATGCGCACATCCTGGTAACCTGTAGCCACAGGTCAAATTTCACGAGATCTGTTGAAAATGACCAAAGACCATTGTCTTGGAAAAAGATTTGAGCAGCCATTTTGCCTCAAGGAAGCTCCTTGAGTCCAGTGCAAAGTAGTTGCGGATATGTCTTGGTTGAGTATGGCGTTTCCTTGAAATACGCAGACCTTTCTGGAAAAGATCACTGGGCAGAAGAAAGGAAGGTGCTTTGTGGTGAGGTAGAAACAGACATCGCCTTTCAGCCCCAGCAGGTATTAGCCCTCCGGCTGCACAGGAAAAGCCTGGAAATCCCAGAGCACCAGCTTGGAAGTCCCACATGCTACATATTTGCCTGAGCATTTTTATGCTCGTATCAACACTTGTCCTTCTGTTTGTGTAGATTAACTTTAAATAAACGTGTTCTCTTTTTGGGTGGCATTTCTTGTTTCATGGCTCTTGATTTTTTTCTCTCCCTTCTGTTTCATAATCATTTCTATTCCTCCTGTGACACTTTGAGAGGAGAAAACCTTTAACTGAGGGATGATGTTGTGATCACCTTGAGGCCACAAACACAGGGGTTCACCTTAACTTGGAGCATGCCTGCCTCCCTGCTTAGACTGGTTCTGAGCTGATTTGTCAGCGTCTTCTCTGGTGAGGCTCGTGGCCCAGCATGGCAGTAAGAACCCCACGGTAGGCAGAGGACGCCTTGAATCTCGTCATTACCAATTGAGTGTTCCATAATCTCACACCAGTTTCCCGGTCACTGAAGTTGGGACTACACAGTAGCTTCCATGTCACAGGGATATTGTAAGGATTGCATGATTTTATAAAGGTTCAGGAGACCCTAACTCGAACTGCGATACCTTATTGAGGTCTTACTTACCTACACATCTGAGAGAGAAGACGAAAGGAAGTGCTTCAGATTTTATGACATCTTTACCACGACCCGCACTTTTCCTTGAAATTGTCATGTATTCCAGTTTGAACCACGCCTTCTCTTCAACCTCCTTAGGGTTACCCTATGACGTCTGCTTTGGCTCCCTTTCTCTCCCATCTTCCTTAGGAAGAAACCTTGGATGGGTCAAGGATCCCCTCTCTCCTTCCAACTAGGTCCTTCCCATCAGTATCGGAACCCCTCTTGGTGCCTCTATGTTAGAAAATAACCTTCCTGGGGCGCCTGGGTGGCGCAGTCGGTTAAGCGTCCGACTTCAGCCAGGTCACGATCTCGCGGTCCGTGAGTTCGAGCCCCGCTTCGGGCTCTGGGCTGATGGCTCAGAGCCTGGAGCCTGTTTCCGATTCTGTGTCTCCCTCTCTCTCTGCCCCTCGCCCGTTCATGCTCTGTCTCTCTCTGTCCCAAAAATAAATAAACGTTGAAAAAAAAATTTAAGAAAATAACCTTCCTGGACCACGTCCCCCGCACCCCCCCCCCCCCCGCTACTACTCCATTCTCTCTTCAGCCTTTAACCAATTGTGTATTCATTGCTGCCATTTTTCATGTGTGATCCACAGCGTAGAACATCATAATCCGGTTTCCAGCCCAAATATTCCTCCAAGAGTCTTGAGGCCCCTGGTGCTCTCCGTGTGGTTAAATCCAAAAGCCATTTTCAGATTTTCAGTCTTCACCTCGTTGACCCCTTGTCAGCACTGGGTATGGTCCTTCTTGTTGGTCTTTCTTGGCCCTGAGACAATGCATCTTGGCTCCCCTTCCACCTCTCTGGATGCTTCTATTTTGTCTCTGTTTCTGGCTCCTCCTCCTCCCCCTTTCATTAAATGTCAAATTTCCTCAAGATTTGGGCCTAGACCTTCTTGTCACTTTGTGCCCCGTCTCCAGGAAATTGTTACCAATTATGATTTCACTTATCTCCACGTCAGTGGAAACCGACTTCTATCTGCAGCAGAGTGCTTCTGCGTCATCCAGTCCTACAGGCTCAGCCACCTGTTACATCTCCACTTGGAAGCCATTCTTCGTCAGCGTGCCCAAGACCAAGTTCATGATCTTTCCCAGCAAATCTTTTCCCCTTCCTTTGTACGCTAGCTCAGCGAAAGGCACTGCAATCCATCCTGTGGGTATCATTCTTTAGGTCTTCCTCTCCCTCACTCTGCATTGTTAATTTATCACCAAGACCTACTATACCGTCCGCTTCAGAAATAACCTCTCAAAATAATCCCGACTCCTACGCTGCCCTCATGTTCTGCTTTCCCAGCCCGGTTCCTTTCGCCACCACAGCCGATCATGTTCTGTTCTTCCAGAAACCTTGTCAATGACTTCCTATTGATCACAAGAAAGTAGCCAAGATCCTTATATGGTATGGCAGAGACTACTTTTCTAGCATATCCATTTCCCCCCTCTTCACAAAGATGTGATATTATTGGGATGGCATCCAATCTCTCTCTCACCCACACACATACACAAGACATTTCTAACCTCCTAGACAGAGAGGAATAACCTATAAGATGTAAGCAGAAGCTGTCAAATGGAAAGGCTAGGAAAGCCCTTGTGAAGCACTGCTAATTCTTCATGCCTAAAATGTGGGTATGATGACTAGAGCTCCAGCAACCATCTTGAGACACAGAGGATAGATGTTAGAATTAGAAATGGTAAGGCAGAAAGATGAAGGAAGCCTGTGTCCTGGTGACTTTGTGGAACCACCGTGTAAGACTTGACTGTCTACTTCTGGGTTTCTACATGCGTGAACAAAATCCTTGGAGTTTTAAACACTGTCATCGGATTTCTGGCTCTAGCAGCTGAGCTCAGTCTCTGGTTGATACACACGGGATTTTCAAGGCTCTCTGTGGGCTGGTCTCTTCTCTGCCCCACCAGCTCTCTTTGCCCCACTCCTGCCCTTATGTTCTTCGGTATACACCAGCCTGAATTCTGTTGTTCACGTACGTCACGCAGGCTTTCCTGACCAAGGCCCTTCCATAGTCTTCTCTCTGTCCATAGGACTTTCCTTCCGGACCTTTTATCATCCAGCCTGACCTAATTGACCTCTACTCATCCTTCAGATCCCAGATGAAGCAGAATGTGCCTAGAGGAATCCTCCCTAAGAATCCCTCTTTTCCTCTTCACTCCCTCCCTCCACCAGTCTAGAATAGGTTTCTTATTACGTGGTGTCGCAGAACTCTATTCTTTTGTTTCAGAATACCATTCTTAGGTTTAGTAATTAGTCATTCATTTATGCAATTATTTGCTAACTATCTGTCTCCTCTATTAGCCTTGAACTTCATGAAAGCAAGGGCCATGGCTGTTTTCGTTCGACATTTTATTCCCAGCATCTGGCCCAGTCCTTGGCACATGTGTGCATATGTGTGTGCCTGTGTGTGTCTGTGTGTGTATTTGGCACCTAATAAATACTGTCAAGTGAATAAATAATGAACTCCTCTAGTCCCCTTTTCATAATCTGTATCAAGACCCCTCATTCTCCTTTGCCTTAATCACTTTCTTGCCAAGATTTCCAACTACCTTGCAGTAACATTTTCATAGTGTTTCATGGCTTCAAAACACCTTCATACAAATCAGCTCATTTTCAGTCTCTCCAACACCTCTGTAAGATACTTACCCAGGAGCAGAGCTTTTCCCAAACAAGACTTTGAATGTAAAATCAGTTATTAGTAAACTGCTTGTTTGTTTGGTTTTTAAGAAAGAGAGTACGTGCGCACACACAAGTGGGGGAGAGGCAGAGGGAGAGACAGACAGGGAGGGAGAGAATCTTAAGCAGGCTCCAGGCTGAGCACAGAGCCCGACTTGGGGCTCGATCCCATGATCCTGGGATCATGACCCGAGCTGAAATCAAGAGTCATTCGCTCAACTGACTTAGCCACCCAGGCTCCTCATTACTAATCTGTTGAAATGGTCACCCAACATTTGTGACCACGTTCCCTCTCCTTTAAATCTTAAGCCTCGGCCGTAAGCTGCGATTCTGAGAATTTTTCAGCCGGTCTATAACCATCTATATACATATTCAAGCTGGAAAAAGATCAGCTAAGGAATAAACTCTTAACATCTCTCCGCCCATCCCAGTAGGGCTTTCTTTCTCCCCTTCAACTCCCTTGACCTCAGGCCCCAGGTGATGCTGCTGCTTCAGGCATGCTTTGAGAACCACTGTTCCAGGAGCTCCTCAAGGAACGAGAATGTATTTCTGTAAAGGAATCTGGCAGGGGAGGATTTGCTGCTCTGCATTTCACAGCAGCCTGCCGAGCGGGCCAACTTAGGCACAATTTCCAGCTCCCCGAGGACAAAACCGTAGAGTCGTGACAAGCCTGTGGACCACAGAGCCACTGCAGATCACCCTGTGGGGAATGAGGGACGCACACCATTATCCTGCACGGGGAAAGCCCTGGTCGGTGGGAGGTTTGCCCAGCCTCCTGAACCTCCCCCTCTCCCAAGACTGTGGGTCTCAAGAGACCGCAACAGTACCCCTGTGTGCTGCTGGGTTAGCCTGCGTTTCAGCTTCTGTTTCACAGCTCCCCTAGCCCAGGCCATGTGACCCTAGCCATCCACCATAGCCCGAAACCCTTGGCAATCTTACTCTCCTTGGCAATCTCGCTCTCCGTGTATTTTACGGAGCATCCCACCACGATGCTCACCTTGCTTCCCACTTTCATCCTCCGTTTCCCCTCCTCACATAGCCTGGGGAGATTGGTTTGTTCCTAAAGTATGGTTGTGTCTACTTCCATGATTGATTTTGAAAACCTATTTTGGATGAAAGGCCCAGGACCAACATAAAGTCTCAGGAGGCTTCACTATTTCTTTCACCCATTCGACAAATCTGTATTAAGTTCCAGGCCATGGGATACACCGGGATAGACGACAGACATGCCAAGAGAGAAGCATATCTTCAGTGTCCTTAGGAACCTCTCCAGAGCAACCATTTCTTTACCTGGAAAATGAAGGTAATAATGATCATAATAACCTTATCTTCTGCGGTTGTTAGTGGTTAAATTAGATAACATATATATTTTTAGCGGGGTGCTAAGCACACCCTAAACACTTGGCACAACCTGGTTGTTATTAAACCAGATAGAAAGATAACAATACCGGTGTTCCAGTTGATAGGCAAAAGTATATCATGCTTTATCGAGGTTCAAATAAAAAAGTGTTTGAAGAGGAAAGTGTAAAACTTTGTTACATCTCCCATCGCCAACAGTACCGTTCTTTGTTTTAAAGTTTATGGACTTATTTTGAGAGAGAGCATGCGCACAAGCGAGGGAGGGGCAGAGAGCAAGAGAGAGAGAGAGAGAGAGAGAGAGAGAGAGAGAGAATCCCAAGCAGGCTCTGTGCTGTCAGCGCGGAACCGACCCAGGGCTCGACCCCACGAACCATGAGATCACCAACATTACCACTGCAATATTTAGTCATGTTATTACCCCAGGCCTTGCTTAAGGTAGATTGTATATCACCTGTAAACCAGTATAAGGTGTGTCTTTACTGCATCACCATCTGGTGCATGTACTGTTATTACTATCAAGTAATAACCAGTAACACTTTGATGTCCTTACCGTGTGCCGGGCATTGCTCCTAAAAGCTTTCCAAGTAAGACCTCCTTTAAGCCTCGAGACTACATTAGGAGATAGATGCTCGTTTTCACTGGATGGGGAAACTGATACCCAGAGAGTTGAGGTGACACAGACAACTTCACGTGGCCCTTCCAGTACACACGGAAAATTCTTTCCATTTACGTGGATACGTGTGCGTCAGAGGAAAAGGTACCAAGCACATAAGCGTTCAGGATTGCACGATGAAGAGAATTCTGCTTCTACGGGCTATGTTTCTTTTCTTCCTCCCCCCACCACGGCAGGTCTCAGCTGGCCAGGCGGTCCACTGTGTTAGACTTCTGTGCCACTAAATGATTAAGATGGCTGGAGGGAGAAAAGGACCAAGGAACTTGAGTTGGGTGTGAGAACAGTCTGAGGAAAGGAGCGTGGGCATTGCCGCAGTGTGTGTCGAAAGTGGGTGCAAGATAAAAGAGGAATTTTGAGAGCTCTGCATTCTAATGTGTTCTCGAAAGACAAGTAAATATCTTGAGTTATTTTTGAATGGTTTCTTTGGATGCCAGTCTGGGCTCCTTTGATGGAGAGAAGGCTTTGAAACTAGATGACATAGATGAACAACTTGTAAACACGATGAGCGTATATTTGAAACATTAAAACTACCACAGTTCTCCTGATTTTATGTGACCGATTGTGATATCATGCTGTTGGCGACAACAGACTTTGTTCTAGGATACAGTCTCTTACATTTGCCAGGGGTCAGAACACATAGAAATTACAGTGCCCTTTGCAGAATGCCATGAAATATTGATAGGTCTAATTTCCTTGTAGAATAGATCACTTGAGCAAAGTTATCAGTTGAGCCAAAAACTGATTATGGGATATGAGAGCTAGAAAGTACCTCAATGAGATGGAAACACTCAGGATCATAGAAAAGTTTACTTCCAGCAATAAAGACTTCATTACATAAACTCTGCACAGGTCTTTACATCTTAACTGATATGAGCATTTACAGTATCTTTAACAAATTAAGTGTATGGGTTTTCGGCTACGATAGGTTTCCTACTAATTCATCCATTTTTAAGTAATAGCCAAAACGTCATTCTGGGTATACACATATTAGAAATACGCTGTGGAGAAATTTTTTTTTAATTGAGAAAATGGTCATTCATTGCCTAAGAGTCTTCTGCAGATTGCGTGTCCCTTATTTTCTATTGGTGGTAGGACCTTTTAGCTCGGGTCACTGAGAACTGTGTCTTGTGGGAATAAAACACAAGAATCTGGGAACAAAGGTGGTTTGGGTGCAAAGATGCTTACAAAGAGGTCAGTTTGAGTCCTGCGCCTGTTGAAGTCAGGCACTGACGTGCCGTTAACCACATAAATGTTTGGAGTGTGTACATCTGATTGTGAAATGTATTTAAGAACCCACATTTTCACTCAAGAATTCCTGTAATTCTTTGCTCCACAGGAATCACGATGTCTAATGACGTTACCAACCATCAGTCAGAATGTCTGACCCACGTGACCTACCAATTTTTTTCAGTCAAAAGCTAGGTGTTTTGATTAAGTTGTGAATTTCGATGTTTACACTGATACGGATTCAGGTGATGTTTTGGGAAAAGTAGAATTAGACAGTGGATTACCATATCTGGCATTATGCCAAACTACATAGCCAGAAAACCCTTCTAATACAGAACACATAGGATTTTAGATAAACTATAAAAACATTCTCTTAATTGACTAGTACCTGCAAAATATATATATATATAATATATAAAAACATATATATTATATATATTATATATATATATGGAAATAAAAACAACCAAGGAAATTTTCAGTAGCCAAAAATAAACAAGGAATTGACAACCAGAGGGATCAGCAAATAGATCTGACACTGTGCGAACTTGAGAAAGAAGGGTCTCCATTACTTAGGTAGAGTCTTATATTTTAATAGCTTTGGGTCCCTACAAAGTGGGGAGTTGAAAATGAAATTTCTACGTAAAGCCATGACCCCGGAAGAGTTACAACTTTGCCCAATGGCACAGGGAACTTCTTTGCTTCAATCTAAAAACTGGTGGGGGGAAATGTCTCCCTTAAGAATTTATTATCACATGAATGTCCTGACATGGGTTAGGCATGGGTTCGGATCTCAAATTAATATGACCCACATCACTTAGGAAGTCATAGTTGAAAAATAAAAACCAAAGTGGTTTTTGGTGGGTCATACCTGTAAAAGTATGCACAAACCTTCTCTGGAGGGGATACACAGGGTTTCAGATAATGGAATTGTCTATTCGTACCTATAAGTTTTTAAATAATTAAAACTTAAAAATATATGGAAAACAACAGCTATGAAAAGTGAATAAGCTGATTTGAAAAACTGGCAAAGAAGAATTTCTAACAATGTAAATGTAGTTAATAAAATTTTAAAAAGGGAATAATACAAGCTAAATACAGATGAAAAGAATATAAATAAACTGGAATACAGGACAGAAGAAATTACTTAGAAAGTAGCACAGAGAAAGAGATTAAAAGTATTAAAGTTAGGATAAGAAGAAACATTTAAAGAATGAGAAGTTCTGGGGCACTGGATGGTTCAGTCCGTTAAGGGTCTTGATTTTGGCTCAGGTCATGGTCTCACGGTTTGTGAGTTCGAGCCTCGCGTCAGCCTCCATGCTGAGGTGGAGGCTGCTTGGGATTCTCTCTCACTGCCCCTCCCCTGCTCTGTCTCTCTGCCTCTCTCAAAAAAAAAATAAATAAACATTACAAAAAAAAAAAAAAAGATACCTAGGAAATCCAGGACAAGGTAGTGAGAATTACATGCACTTATTAGATAGAAGAACATACAATGACCAGCGAAAGTAGTTATTCTTCTGTTCAGGAAGAGCAATGAAAAGAGCCACTCTCTATGCTAGCTGGGAACGTGGTTACTGGGGAGAAATCCTTATTTAGAACAACACTCTTAAACTTATCAAAATACACTTTAACTGGGTTTTATTAAAATGGTGCTTTTAAAAAATGATAGTCCATGGTAAGGAAGTGAACCACTTGGCATTCAACTTGACATCGTTTCAAATCGCAAACAGGAAAGCTATGAAGGCATAGTAAGATAATTCAGATAATTAGCCTCTGAAGCTAAATGAATCTTTTACCAAAGGAAAAAAAGGATTACAAGTTATGTTTTCAAACAGGTTGCAAGGTTTTTTTACTTTAGATCTATTTTATTTTTAACGTTGTATAAAATGCTAACTTTAAGAAACTAGAATGACTTAAAATATTACGTTAGGGACATCATGATGGGGAAAATACCATTTAAAAAGTATTCAAGTAAAGGGGGTGCCTGGATGGCTCAGCCAGTTGGGCACCCAGCTTTGGCTCAGGTCATGATCTCACAGTTCTTTGGTTCAAGTCCCACGTTGGGCTCTGTGCTGACAGCTCAGAGCCTGGAGCCTGCTTCAGATTCTGTGTCTCCCTCTCTCTCTGCCCCTCCCCCGCTCACTCACGCACTCTCGCTCTCTCTCTCAAAAATGAATAAACATTTAAAAATTAATAAAAAATATTAAAAAAATAAAAGTATTCAAGCAGGGGCACCTGGCTGGCTTAGTTGGTGGAGTCCGCAACTCTTGATCTCATGGTCATGAGTTCAAGTCCCATGTTGGGCCAAGAGCTTACTTAAAAAAAATTTTTTTTTAAATAATAAAATAAAATGTATTCAAGTAAGCACATGCTTGTTGTAGAAATTATGGCCTGAAGTAGGAGGGTTCAGAGTTGGAAAAATATTGTTATTGTCTCTTTAAATTATTTTGGGTTGATACATTAATGGCCAGATGTTAAGATTATTTTCTTGATTTTTCGTTAAGTGTTCCTTTCTTAAGAGATTTTTCCTTTTGGAATTGAACTGTTTTTTTTTTAGTTACCAAAAACACATCCTTACAATGTGCTATTGTTCATAAGTAAAATTTAAGAATAATTTTTAAAGAACAGATTTATATTCATGGATCAAAAAGAAAATTATAAAGGAAATCAGAATTATTTGAAATTAAACAGTCCTCATTTGCAAATATCTTCTCCCAATCTAAAAGTTACCTTTTAGTTTTGTTGATTGTTCCCTTTGCAGTGCAGAAGCTTTTTTTTTTCTTTTTTTTTTCTTTTTTTGTTTTCTTTTTTTTTCCGGAAACTTTTTATCTTGAGGGCGTCCTCATCATTTTTGTTTTTGTTTCTCTTGCCTCCAAAGACGTATCTAGTAAGAAGTTGCCTCAGCCAATGTTACCGCTTTGTTCTCTCCTAGGAGTTTGATGGTTTTCTGTCTCACATTTACATCTCTCATCCATTTTGAATTTATTTTTCTATAGGCTGTAAAAAAAGGGTCCACTTTCATTCTTTTGCATGGTGTCATCCAGTTTTCCCAACACCATTTGCTAAAGAGACTGTCTTTTTTCCATGGGATACTCTCTCCTGTTTTCTTGAAAATTAGCTGACCATATAGTTGTGGGTTCATTTTTGTGTTTTCTATTCTGTTCCATTAATCTATGTGTCTGGTTTTTTTGTGCCAGTACCATACTGTTTTGATCATTACAGCTTTGTAATGTAACTTGAAGTCTGGAATTGTGATACCTCCAGCTTTACTTTTCTCTTTCAGGATTGCTTTGGCTATTTGAGGTCTTTTGTGGTTCCATACAAATTTTAGGATTGTTTGTTCTAGCCCTGTGAAAAATGTTGTTGGTATTTTGATAGGGATTGCATTACATGCGTAGATTGCTTTGGGTAGTATAGACATTTTAACAATATTTGTCCTCCAATCCATGAGCAGGAAATGTTTTTCCATTTCTTTGGGACTCTTAATGTTGAGAACAAGCTGAGGGTTGCTGGAGTGGAGGTGAGTGATGGGGGTGCATTAAATGGATGATGGTTATTAAGGAGGGCACTCGTGGTGAGCCCTGGGCATTGTATGTAACTGATGAATCACTAAATTCAACACCTAAAACTAATAATACACTTTTGTCAAGTAACTGGAATTTAAATAAAAATGTGAAACTAAAAAAAATTAAATTAAATTAAATTAAATTAAATTAAAACAAAACAAAACTCTGGGGGGCCATACTACATGCAGCTGAAAGGAACATGAAGTAATCCAAAGAAAGAGGGACCATATAATACAAAAGGAACACAAATTAATGAAATTGAAAACACATGTTGGTGTTTGACCACATGTTGTATAAATGACTGTGGTGTTCTCTCTCTAACCCCGAATCCCCTGAGAGGTGAAGAAAAAGTCACAATTATGAAATTATCTCCTTTATTAATGATAAACTACTTACAGGGTATGACTTGCAGCAAGGGCCAAATGTGTCCCCCAGTACTCTCCGCCCAGCCTCCATTTGTAGAACTTGGAACTCCACACTAGAGAGAGCCAGATGCACTATTAGGATTGTTATCTTACACGGGTTTGGAGAGTAGAAAGAGATCCAGTTTCTGGTGTTTAGGATTTTTGATGGTTTACAATCACTCAATCAAGAAATGAGTCCCAATAATGGATACTCAAGATCACCTCCATGCAGAGGAGTAAGGAATATGAGAGAACATCAGGATTATTTAGGGAAATCTAATCACATGTAAACCATAAGTATTTCCTTCTAGTAAATACAATAGAGAGGATCAACCACATCAAACATTTTAAGTTTAATAAAGTAGACACATTTTGGACAAAGTTGAAAAAATAAAAAGGATATAGAGCCCTAATATATATATATAATGTTTTATTATATATATGCTTTATATTATACATATATATGCATTATGTTATACATATATATATGTTCCATCTTAATACATATATATATATATAAGTGCCATATATATATATATGCTTATATGCTATATATACATATGTATTAACATGGAACAGGTCATATATATATGCTTTATATTATACATATATGTGTTCCATCTTAATACATATATATATTAAGTGCCATATATATATGCTTATATGCTTTATATATATACGTATTAACATGGAACAGGTCATATATATATATATATGCTTTATAATGACCTGTTCCATGTTAATACATATATATATTAAGCATATAAGCATATATATATGGCACTTAATATATATAGATATATGTATTAAGATGGAACAGGGAATATAAACTAAGATAAAACAGATATTAAAATAATAAAGGACTTTTCTGCCCTTGGACACCGGTGAGTAAGCACGGTTAAAGTCTCCCCTCCCACCACCATCATGTCTAAGTCAGAGTCTCCCAAAGAGCTTGAACAGCCACGGAAGCTTTTCATTGGAGGTTTGAGCTTTGAAACAACCGATGAGAGTCTGAGGGGCCACCATGAGCAGAGGGGAATGCTCACGGACTGTGTGGTAATGAGAGGTCCAAACACCAAGGACGCCAGAAGCTTTGGGCTTGTGACGTTTGCCACCGTGGAGGGGGTGGATGCAGCCGTGAATGCAGGGCCACACAAGGTGGATGGAAGCGTTGTGGAACCAAAGAGGGCTGTCTCAGAGAAGATTCTTGAAGACCTGGTGCCCACTTAACTGTGAAAAAGATTTGTGTCGGTGGCCTTAAAGAAGACACTGAAGAATATCATCTAAGAGATTACTTTGAACAGTATGGGAAGATGGAAGTGACTGAAATCATGACGGACCGAGGCAGTGGCCAAAAGAGAGGCTTTGCTTTGTAACATTTGATGACCATGACTCCGTAGACAAGATTGTCATTCAGAAATACCATGCTCTCAGTGGCCACAACTGTGAAGCTAGGAGAGCTCTATCTAAGCAAGAGACGACAGGTGCTTCACCCAACCAAGGAGGGCGAGTGGTTCTGGAAACTCCAGTGGTGGTCGTGGAAGTGGTTTTGGTGCGAATGAGAACTTTGGTCACGGAGGAAACTTTAGTGGGCGAGGTGGCTCTGGTGGCCGTCAAGGTGGTGGTCGAAATGGTGGCAGTGGGGACGGCTATCCTGGATTTGGTAACGATGGAGACAATTTTGCAGGCGGTGGACGCTATAATGATTTTGGCAATTACAACAATCAATCTTCAAATATTTGACCCATGACAGGAGGAAAGTTTGGAGACAGAAGCTCTGGCCCCTATGGCGGTCGAGGCCAATACTTTGCCAAACCACAAAACCAAGGTGGCTAATGGCAGTTCCAGCAGTATCAGTAGCGATGGCAACGGCAGATGGCAATGGCATTGGCAATGGCAGCTTACTGCTGGGAAACAAAGCTTAGCAGGAGAGGAGGGCCAGTGACGTGACGGGGAAGCTAGAGGTTACAATAGATTCGTGAAGTCAGCCGAGCACAGTGGTGGCAGGGCCCAGCTGCTACAAAGAAGACATGTTTTAGACAATACTCATGTGTATGCACAAACAACTCGAGGGCTGCATCTGTGACTAATCGTATAACAGGTGACTTTAGTTTCTGTTCTGTGGAAAGTGTAAAGCCTTCCAACAAAGGGTTTTAATGTGGATTTTTTTTTGCACCCATGCTGTTGATGGCTAAATGTGATAGTCTAATCGTGATGCTGAATAAATGTGTCTTTAAAAAAAATAATGATGATAAAGGAATCATGTGAACGTTAAACAAACAAATTTAAAAGTTTAGAAAAAAATGGATAATTTCCCAGGAAAATTCAATTTTGTATGGCTGACTCAGAAAGAAATAGCAACCCAAATGGACTTAGAATCATTAGAGAAATTCACTCTATATTAAAAATCTACCCAACACTCCCCCATCTCCCACCAAAAAGAAAGAAAGAAAGAAAGAAAGAAAGAAAGAAAGAAAGAAAGAAAGAAAGAAAGAAAAGAAAGAAAGAAAAGAAGAGAAAAGAAGAGAAAAAGAAAAGGAGGACAAGAGGGGCACCTGGGTGGCTCAGTCAGTTAAGCATCCGACTTTGGCTCAGGTCATGAGCTCATGGTTGTGAGTTCGAGCCCCATGTCAGGCTCTGTGCTGACAACTCAGAGCCTGGAGCCTGTTTCAAATTCTGTGTCTCCCTCTCTCGCTGCCCCAACCCCATTCATGCTCTGTCTCTGTCTCTGTCTCTGTCTCTCAAAAATAAACATTAAAAAAAAGAAAAGAAAAGGAGGAAAAGGAAGAGTTGGAAGAGGAAGAGGAAGGAAGGAGGCAAGGAAGGGCAAAGAACCATCACCGAATCCAGAGAAATCACAAATGGTTCCAGACACTTTGGACCACCCAGATTTTTCTTAAGGACGACTTAAATTTCTTCTCTGAGGAAGGGCAATTCTATTTTCCTTTAATTTCTTGAATTTTCTTTGGTAACATTTGCTTTCTTTTCATCAAATATTTAAAGGGAGGGGAACAGGTTATGAAAATATAGTTCCTTCATTAATAGAAAAGTGGCCAATGTGAGATAAATTTTGTATGTAACTCCATTTTAGGGGAATAGTCAATATTAATTTTAAAATTGTGTGTGGGTTGAGGGGGGCCGCTCTGCACCTATTAGAATGGCCATTTGCAACAACACGGATGAACCTAGAGGACGTCAGACGCAGAGAGCCAAATACTGCAGAACTCACTTGTATGTGGAATCTGGAACTATCAGACTCAGAAACAAAGAATGGTGGTTACCAGATGCCAGGGGAAGGAGATTATGGAGAGATGTTGATTAAGGGGTAAAAGTCTCAGTTGTGTAAGACAAATTCTGGAAATCTAACGTACAGCAATGTGGCTACATAGTTAACAATATTGCATCGTATAATTGAAATTTGCTAAGAGGGTAGATCTCAAGTGTGCTCACCATGCACTTGAAAATGATAACTGTGTGAGGTGATAGATATGTTAATTAGCTTGATTGTGATAAATATCTTACGAAGTATACAGTCATCAGATCATCGAGTTGTATACCTTAAATATATATGATTTTTAATTGGATTGAAAAGGAATTCAGTTATGGCGTCAGCTCTGTGGCAACACTTTTCATTGCTAGGGTAACATCCACCAGGATGCGGTATAAGCTCTAAATTACCAACCAGTATATGGCGATGTTTCTCTTGTGGCCAGGAATCAAGGGGGTAGAAATGGGAGTCACTCCTTTCTCTACTGTCCTCAGGGATCCATTAGTAAAATGTTTGGCTTTTGTTCCAAAGCTTTGGGATCTACTGATTTAAAGGTAAATCCCAAAGGAGAAAGCTTCCACTAGGAAACACAGCAGTGGGTTTTTGACTGGAACCTCACATGCTCTACTGACATTTTAGGCAACTCACGCGAAGGAACAAACTAGCAACGACAACAACCGGTCTCCATACTTGCTGACTGGGGTGATTGATAGATGCTGACCATCAAGAAGTGAGGTCAGGGAAGAGTATAGCTGGAAGATAGGAGATCTTTTAGGCTGCCTGTTAGCCTTCCTGTGTCCTGCAATAAATGTTAATGGAAAACTACAACAGCCAGTACAGTCAAGATTGCTAATGGCCCAGACTGTTCTGGAACGAAGGCTTGTTTCACTCCATCATGCAAAATATGACTAGCTGCACTGCTTGCTGAGGAAAAAGAAAATACGGACTATGGGGACACCTGGGTGGCTCAGTCGGTTAAGCGTCCGACTTCAGCTCAAGTTATCATCTCACAGTTCGTGGGTTTGAGCCCCGCATCAGGGTCTGTACTGACACCTCAGAGCCTGGAGCCTGCTTCGATTCTGTGTTTCCGTCTCTCTCTGCCTCTCCCCAGCTTGTGCTCTGTCTCTCAAAAATGAATACACCTTGAAAAAAAAAGAACATACAGACTATGGTAGCAAAAGAGAAAACTAGTAAGTATCAGCTATGACTACATGATCAGTTGTAGAAATGAGGAAGATAGTATTTATTTATATTTTTTTAACATTCATTTATTTTTGAGAGAGAGACAGAGAGACTGAGCACAAGCAGGGGAGGGCAAAGAGAGAGGAGACACAGAACCGGAAGCAGGCTCCAGGCTCTGGGCTGTCAGCACAGAGCCCAATGTGGCGCTCGAACTCATGAACCATGAGAGTTCATGACCTGAGCTGAAGTCGGGTGCTTAACCGACTGAGCCACCCAGGCTCTCCTAGGAAGGTAGTATTATAACTGTCCCTTGCTTTGATATGAACATATTCATAATAAATATTATCCATTGTAATTTTTCTAATTCTCCTACTTTTTAACATAGGATTGTTAATAGCAGTGAACTTTATATCCCAGTGTTTAAATTCAGGGCTGAAGGTGACACATAACTCAGCTAGGAGAGGTTTGAACATCATCCAGTGAGGGACAGCAGTGACACGTGAGTTTCTGTGTATACCTCTTTTGGGGAAAGGGTTTGCATCTTCCAGCTGTACGTGGGACAGCTGCATCATGTTATATAGAAGCATGATTTTACTATTGTCTTTACTTGAAAATTTAATGTGGTTTAAAAAAAGAGAGAGACTTGTATAGGCATGCCAGGAGTGCGTTGTGGCCGTTTGTATGGCACCACCTTGTAAACTTGGAGCTCCATTTCCCAGAATTCCTTTGCGTGTATGGCTCCAGGTTGTAGTTGGCCAAAAAAGGAACCCGTGTGAAATTTAGGAGGCAGAAGTAGGGCAGCGGTCATTATTCTCCAATGGTCATTTTGTGGTCCACTATGGTGACAGATGGTTGTAGAGGTGTCCAACAGTTTCCAGCTGTAACTCACTCCCACCCTCGTCCATTGTATGCCCAGCTCCTCTTCGGGATTTCTGGCCCTGTTGACCAACAGCAGCCACTGACTCCCCTCCAGATGCTTGACTAGGATCCCCAGAGGTAGTAGCAGCTTCCCTCAGACCTTTCCACGAACTCCCCCTTTGCAGCTCCCTTCCAGTAGCTTGATGGGCGTGGCTTTTCAAAATGACCAATTGGTGGCGCCATCTCTGACCCTCCAACTTTCTACAGCTCTTCCCACGCAGGAAAAAGTTATTATTTTTCCATAAGAAGTCCTTTATCCTGTAACACACAAAATGACTCGTCTCCCTACCTGAACTCCTACTGCTCCAGATGAAATCAGACACATCATGAGCAACTTCTTGGCCGTATCTATCAGAGAGACTTCCCCTTCTTTATCCGTTCCTTCTTCCTACTGCCTGGAGTGCAGACATGATGGCTGGAGCTCTAGCAGCAACTCTTGGACCATGAAGGAGCAGTCTCACTCTATGGACAGAGGAACAGCAAGAGAAGAAGCCAAGCTGGTGATTGTGGAGCCGCCATTTACACCCGCTTCCCTCTGGCTTTTTGACATGAAAGGAAATACATTGCCGTTTAGTCTGTTCTAAGTGCAGGTTTTCTATCACTCATACCCCAAACTAGTCTTCTCTGGAATACTGCCTGAAGATTTTTTTCTTTTTATTTGCTGCATGATATTCCATCAGATTAATATACCTTATTATATTTAGCCATTTCTCCTTGTGGATATAGGCTCCGAGGTTTACTCCAGCGTTCAGATATTATAAATAACGTGGCCGCAAATATCTTTGGGAATATATCCTCTGCCCTTCCTGATTTATAAACCTCTCCCTCCACCCATATGTGGAGGGAATTTTGCAGTCCCCATCTTTGTAGGGAGCGTCTGGAACACTATAGTGCTCCAAGTATGTGTGAGCAGGGTGGATAAGTGAATGAGTGCTCCACGACACTAGTCGTGGTGTTGCAATGCTCAGTCTGTCACAGGCCTTCCCCAGTGCTCATCCTACTGACCAAGTTCTTACCTAGGATGCCACATCCTACAATCATCTCAAGCCCCCCCCCAAAATAAATAAATAAACAGCACCAAAATGCAAGCTAATGTTCGTCTTAATATCAAATCCATGCCTTTTGTGCCTTCATCCATCCATCCATCCATCCATCCATTTCTTCCAGAAACATTTCTGGAGCCTCCCTGTAATGCATCAGGTATAGTATCTGATGCTGGGGATGCAATAATGGGAAAGACCCAGTCCTTCATCTCAAACAGGTCACAGTCTAGTTGGGAGACCGTTGGGAAAGCAGTTACAATGCCGAGGGACAATACTCTGATGGGATAAGATCTAGGTGTCATGGGTTAACAGAAGGCCCTTCAACACAGTCAGGGCAAGGGGGAGAGAGGATATAGAATTCTTCAAGGGGTGAGCTCCACAACGTGGGGAGGAAGGTGGAGAATATTCCCAGGAAAGGAGAACAAGGCCCTTTCATGGATCGTGTGTCCTTCGCCGATGGCCAGTACCTACTCTTAAGTTTCTTGAGCCTTGTCCCTCACTCCTAGTGACTCAGAGATACCTGGTGTGATGGTTCAGACTCCCAACGTCGCTTCCTACTGTGTCCTTTAACTATCTTGTGTTCTTTATCGTCTTTACCCCTCCCCAAACTTGGACTTGAGTTTGTTTTCTTATTTGAGACTCTGTTCAGTTTCCTGGGGGCTGCTGTAACAATGAACGGCAAATGGCGGTTTAAATAACAGAGATTTACCGTCTCACATTCAGGAGGCTGAAGTCTGGGATCAAGAGGTCAGCAGTGTTGGTTTCTTCTGAGGGCTCTGAGGGAGGGTCTGTGCTCAAGTGTTCTTTCGCTTGGAGATGGCATTCTCCCGGAGTCTTCACGTTGTCTTGCTTCTTTGTGTGTTTGTCTCTGGATCTAAATGTCTTCTCACTGGAAAGATACCATCGAATTGCATGGGGGCCTACCCTCATGACCTCATTAACTCGATTATCTGCAAAGCTTATTTCCAAATAAGGTCACATTCAGAGGTACTGTGGTTAGGACTTCAGAACCTTTTGGAGGGATACAATTCAACCCTCCACAGATCGCGAGCTCTCACCTCCTATCTAATTGTTCCTGCTCTCTCCCACCTGCTGCAAGGTGACGTTTAGGAAAACCACCACCAAAAAGTCCTGATGGTCCTGCTTGTGAATTTTTTCATCACTAATGTCCCCATGTTGTGGCTGGTGTGTCCTTTAATGAAATTGACCACCTCCTCTGTGGGCTGTAACCATAAGGCCAAGGAAATGAACGACAGAGAAACCGATCTGACCTGGCAGTGAGGCCATTTCCAGGTAGCTTTTTGCAGATCCCCACCGTGTACTTCATTCTCATAAGCCATATGCAATTAAGCAGTGAGCCCCCCTGAGTCAGGCCCTGCTGCTCCCTATTGTCGAAACGAACATCTGGGGTAAGTAACGATAGCTGGATCACAGGCACAGATGAGGCTGCGTTCGGCCGTGTAGGCGGGGTGCAATGTCAGCATGAATGTCTGTTACAGGCTGCTGGGGGGAGGGCTCACTTGAATAACTGCTCAAAAAGGGAGGCCTGAGAGCACAAGTGAGCCACCCACCGCTTCAACAGAGAAGCAGACGATTGCGGCTGGGAGGTTTATTAGTAAACCTGTTCCAGAGCCTCTTAACAAGCGTGCCTGGATGAGTTTCCCAGGATCCGTATTCGTGTTAGTGTCCCACCCGCCTGCCCCGGGCCCTCCCAAAGGTCACCTTCAGATTCACTGAATGGTTCCCATATACCTTGAAGCCTTCTCAAACACCTGTCTCTTCTGCCTTAGGACTTTCTGTGGCCGGAGGACCATCTTCCCCAAGGGCAAAGCAGGCTGGGTTCGCTGCAGAGTTAACTTCCGATTTCCCAGGTACGTTCTGCACCTTGTCTCAGAGGGTCTCCAGCCGAAATGAGCCTCTGTTATCCACAGTGGCACCTGCTGATTAACAAACTCACCCTTTATTGGGTTTCCTCCCTTCTCTGGTTTACCTCCCCGGTGTTTCCTGGGATTCCCTCCCAAATAAACTACTTGCCCCCAAATTCTCATCTTAGAGCCTGCTCTTGAGGGGACTCACATTTAAGTCAGGGCTTATAAACCCCCGAAACTCTAGGCAAACGTATGCATGCCTGCGTACTTTTCTGGGAAAGGGTACACGATTTTCATCAGCTTCTCAAAAGTTCTTACCCAGCACCCAAATAAGGGTAAAAGAAAACAGTGCTCATCATTTCATGGATAAGAAGAGTTATTTCTGTCAGGTTTAATCAAATCACTTTCAGCCTGGGAAACCAAAGGGAATGGAGTTAATATTTCAACTTGTTGACAGAGCAGCTTGATGGGAAGCAGGATGTGTGGGAGTTAAGAACAGGAAAGATGTTAACATACAGTCCCCATGTGCTGTTTCCTAGGCCAGTGATTGTCTAGGGCTAATCTGGTGTGTGGTGGGTGGGGGGGAAGGTGTTATTTTATGTCAAGGGGAGAATGGCCAGTCACAAAAAGACAAAAATTATATGATTCCACATATATACAATTCATGGAGATAGAAAGTAGGACGGTGGTTGCCAGGGGCTGGAGGGAGGGGTAAATCGGGGGGGAGTTGCTCAACGGGCATAGAATTTCAGTTTTGCAAGACGAAGAAGTTCTGGAGCATGATTGCACAACAGTGCGAACATACTTAATTCTATTGAACTACACGCTTAAAAATGATTGGAGTGATAGTTTTTACGTTTTGCATATTTCACCACGATGGTCCAAAAAATGTTTTTACAAGATGTTACTGAGCTCAGTACACAACAACCCACAAAGGTACTGTGACCCTCCCCCCGCCCCGCCATATTGGCACTCGGTCTTTTCAGAGATTGGCGCTCCCCCAAGGACTTCAGGGACTCAGCAAGGTCTATGTGGGGGGAATACGGAGAAGGAGGTGAGGGGGTGGCCTTGCTCCCTGACCAAGGCGTGACTTTAAGCAAATCCCTTTGATGTCTTTGTGAGTTGAGGACAACAGTCACTGTTGCGAAGCATCCTGGGTAATTGCGAAGAGAGTGTCCACTCAGGAGGAAGAGGGCCAGGTGTTGGGCTGAGAAGCTGCTCCAACAGGAACAATGGAAATGAAGAAGAGGGAGGAGAAAGGTCAGTGTGTTGTGTGAGGAGTGAGTACCAGGGAGGCAGATAGGAAACGGAAACTGGGGATCGGAAATATCCAGGAAGGAAATAAGAATAAGGAAAGACAAGACAGTGAACTACTGGCAAAGATGCTTTAGACCGATGGGTCTCTCAAACTGTGGTCCTTGAACCCCGAGGGGTGTGGAGACAGATTCTTGGTTCTCAGTGCTCAGTAAGGATATTTAAATGTTGTTTTCCTCTTATCATGATAACCAAACAGTGATTTAAGTATATCCTACATAATATGGCCTTTGTGTGTACATAATTGCTAAGCAATCCCCTCAAGTTAGAGGCCTTGACTTTTATTGACTTCTAGAGTCTGGCCTCTGTTGGATGGGCTCTTAATAGCATGGTATCTGCCACTGTCCTCGTGTCCAAGACCTGTAGGGTCATAAATGGCCCCTGGAAACCTTTTCCAGAGTACAATTTTAGTCCCTCTTTTATTTAGGTATTGAGGCTCAACGTTTGCCGTTGTGAAAATGACGGGGATTTGCAATAACGCACTGTTGTGATTGCTGCCGGTGGATGTAAAATGCAAGTGAGATGCTGGAATCAAGGACCCAGCAAAGGACACTTAACTACGCTGCCTGAGCAAAGGTCTTACAGGAGCGTGAAAATCCTAGGTGGAAATCCTAGAGCTGGTGACATAAAGAAAACTTGACTTGAGATCAAATTGTTTCTAAAATGTTCTATCTTTTTTTTTTAATGTTTTTTTTTTTTTAATTTTTGAGAGAGAGAGAGACAGAGAGAGGGAGGCACAGAATCCGAAGCAGGGTCCAGGCTCTGAGCTGTCAGCACAGAGCCCGATGTGGGGCCCAAGCCCACGAACCGTGAGATCGTGACCCGAGCCAAAATCAAGACTCAGACGCTTAACTGACTGAGACACCCAGGCGCCCCTAAAATATTCTCTTTCTAATACTTACAGGATTTTGTGAGCATTCTGATTGTGACCTCTTTACTAAACCCAGAAATTTGTTTTTGACGTCTGCTGTGGGAAAAAATCTTGAGACGTTATTTCCCTCCACTGATGCCACCAGTAATTAGATCCAAGAATGCATTTGGTCCAGGTTTTGATAATTCAGTGGAGCTAACAAACTGTAACGTGAGTATGATAACTTTTCAGAGTTTATAAAGCAATGCAACATTAAAATTGCCCTTTAATTTGGTTAAATGTAAGATATGATTACGCTTAAGTAAAGAAAACAGTACTGGGGAGCCTGGGTGGCTCAGTTGGTTGAGCGTCCGACTTCGGCTCAGGTCACGATCTCACGGTTTGTGGGTTCAAGCCCCGCATCGAGCTCTGTGCTGACAGCTCAGAGCCTGGAGCCTGCTTCAGATTCTGTGTCTCTCCATCTCTCAGCCCATCCCCTGCTCATGCTGTGTCTCTCTGTCTCTCAATAATAAATAAACATTAAAAAAAATTTAAAGAAAAACAGTATTGTTATTAATATGATTTTGTACAAAATGCTTTGCAAATAGGCAGTATTCACATTGATATTCCTGAAATAAAAATCAAGAGCAGGATAAATGTAGATCTGGACTTTTTTGTGTGTTTACCAGTTTACTGTGAGGTTATTCTAAAGGATGCAGGAGAACATTCAGGTACTTAGGGCAAGGTTAGGAAGGGCCCCAAACTCAGGCACTTTTGTCCCCATGAAACTGGGGCGCACTACCCTCCCAATGCATTTGCCAACCTAGAGGCTCTCTGAACTTCATTCTCTTGGATTTTTATAGAACCTTCATTACATAGGCATGCTTGATTAAATCATGCCATTAGTGATTGATTCAACCTCTTCCTCTCCTCCCCTCCCTAGAGAACTGGGGGCAGAGCTGAAAGTTGGTTGTCTTGTTGCTGCTAAAACCTAAAATCAAATACCTAAGAACAAAAGCAATAGATTCAAACTCAGGCATCATGCTACCAAAGCCCGGCACCTACATTATCAACTTAGTTTGAGCTGAACAATAATTTCCCAACTGTTAATTTAATATTATAAACATAAAATTGATTGAATTTCTTGTTTTGATTTACATTTAACTTAACCCCTCCCCCCCCCCCCCCCGCACTTTGTCTAGTACGTGAAAGTTATGGGCACAATGAGACTCTATACCTAGGTTTACTTGTAACATTAGTTAAATAATGTTACAGTGAACCCTGGGAAATCTTTTAGACTTTGTCTTTTCAGAAGAGCTTTCTTTGCACGTTACTCAGTCTAGAGAAATACCATCTTAGGGCCTGCAAGGAAGGCCATGTCAACATACACTAGGTTACCAGTGTTGGGAGATCATTCTCTAGGAGACTCTCATGTGCTTGTGCACATCTCGTGAGCAGCATGAAACTGCTGATCCTCTAGCTGCTACTATTGCTGTGAGTAAAAAAACCACCTTTGTCTCTGACCCAAGCGTTTTGTGTCTTCTGCCACAACCACGAAACTATAGCTGGCTGAATTGTTATCTTTCCAGTAGGGCAAAATCTCAGATCCTTCCTGGTTCTAGATAGTTAAGCTGGCCACATGCAGGAAATGGGTCTGAGCTATGACCTGAATGGTGAGTACAGTGTAAGTAGATAGATGTGAAGCTGGCATTCCACTGGATGAATGTCACAAAGACTTGGAATGGAAATTGGTTGTGGTCTTTGGTGGGGTGGTGAATAGATTAGCCTGACTAGAATAGAGGGCTGGGGCAAGGAAGCACGAAAAATTAGATTGGGAAATTAATCAAGGGCTAAATTATCATGTATTGAAATGTTATGTGAAAACAAATCCTGTATTTAATAGAAAACCTTTGAAGCCTTCTGCCTCTGAGTAATTGGTTTATTTGTTCACTCATTTACTTAAGCTTCTAAGCAGGGAGGCGACATAATGAATGTCAAAGTATGATGGTACTGAAAGTGAAGTATGGTGTAATAAAACATCACCAGACTTCTTATCCTGACTCTGCCACTTACCAGGTGTGTGACCTAGTGCAAGTTATTTCTCTGAGTCCAGTGTTTCCATCTGTAAAAGGGGGGTAGTAGTCACCTTAGCTTAGGGAGGTATTGCAAAGATGGTAAATAATGTCTCTAAAGTGCTTAGTGCAATGCAGTACATAAGGGGTCAAAAATTGGTGAAGATTCTCAGCCAACTATGTGCAGAATATAGATATGAGAACATAGACCTCCTTTTTTTTTTTTTTTTTGAAGCTATAACAGCTATATAAGAATAAGATCATTAGGACCCAGACTAAGATAGTGATGGTGGTAACAGAAAGGACCTTGAATAAATGAAAAACTAGTAGAGCTTGGAGATTGGTTGGACATCATGAAAGCCAGCATTTTGTTAAGTACCTCCTATGTGCCAAGTGCTATTCTAAGCCCTTCAATATAGTAACTCAGTTCTCCTAAAAGCACTGTAAGTAGATATTCTTAGGCTTGCCATCTTACAGTTGAGAAAGCTAAAGCTCACCGAGATAAAACGACTCACCTAAAATCAAACACCTAAGAACAAAAGCAATAGACTCAAACTCAGGCAGCACGGTACCAAAGCCTGGGTGCTGAACTTTCATGCTATGCTATCTCCGCAACATCGGAAGAAGCAAGGAAACAGTCAGTGAGGACTCCTGGTCCGAAGTTCCAACAGCCCTGCAGCATGTGGTTCTGATGCTTGCTCTGTCTATTTTGCCTTTTAGTCTGCCTTGTAATTTTTTCTTGCTGGCCAGACCTGATGTACTGTGTGGAAGGAACTACTGCTCTAAATAGGCATTTGGTAATGAGGTGGTGAGGTGTGGGAAGTGTTCTACAGTCATGGGATTAGGTCTCAGTTTTTGAGTGAGCCTGTGCCTCTGGCCTGTGAACTTCACAAGTGTTTCTCAGGGTTTTTTTTCCCCCTTACATGGGACAGGTTGACTAGATTGGGCTGGAGTTCGGTATTTCCCTCTCAGTCAGTTAGCCTCTGATAATACCCTGGCAGGTTAGGCTCCTGAGGGCACACCTTGTTAAGAACAGAGTGCTCTGGGTTTATTTCAAAATGATTCCTTTTTCCTTCCACTTGCTGGAAGCCCAAGGGGATTTTCCTCCGTATATACTGTGGGAACCTAGTTGAGCTCCTAGAAGTAAATTTCCCAGTGCTGTGGAGACCCCAAGTGGGTCTCCCTGGAGTTTATAACTCTCAGATTTGTCCACAGTGAGCATACATCAACTCATCAATGACAGTTCAGGTTTTCTTCCCCCCAGTGGTATCCACTTGTGAGTCTCGGCTTTGGGAAACCGTGACTCCCTCTACACCCTTGTCTCTCCAGCTGTGGGGGCAGCAATTTTCCCTGTGTCCTCCAAGCATCCAAAAGTAGCCGTGGATTGTTCAGTCTGTTCAGCTGTTTACTTGTTGGAAGGAGTAGTGACTTCCAAGCTCCTTATAGACCTGGAAGCTGGAAGTCTTCTTCACTGGTCTAGGACCTGAGGAGGGCAGGAGGGACAGAAGCTTGCCCTGAGAAAATGTGTGTGAGGGGGAACATCAAAGTGGAGGTGGCCTGCAGGTGTCTTTGTGAGAAGCTGGAACTGAAGGCGGAGATGTGAGAGTTGCCTCTAACACAGGAGATGTGTTCCCTCCACATCGCCCTCTTTCACTGTGAAAGGAGTGTGCCCTTAGGTAGAGACTGCCTGGCACAGCTGACCAGGAATTGGAGAAGAGTTAGGGACATCTGGCATCTCTGGGACTGGGGTTTCCGGGGGTATTGTTCTATCTTATATCTCCTCAGAAGGACACTCAGGCCCCTTCTGCCACTAGTGACTCTATTGTCCAAGAGCAAGAAGGTAAGACCATGGGTTTTTTCCTTTAACCCCCGTCATTGCATTGCCTGCCATGGTTGACTCTTCATTTCCTCATGATAGACATCATGGTAAAATGGAAAAAGTCCCACAGTTGGAATTAGATGGATCTGCATTGAAATTGCAACTCTGTAACTCACCAGCTCAGTCGTTTTCTGCAAGTTAATTATAAATCATTGAATCTTGGAATTTGTTTAACTGGCAAATGAGAATAATAATACCTTTCTTACACAGCTGTTTTGAAATAACTATGGAAAGCCTTTAGTAAGTGTCAGTTACCTGCCCCGGCTACTCCGTCCCCTCCCGGGCTGGTTTTAAGCCATGGCCACGAACTCTTCGACACCCTTTCCACTGAGAGGTGGGGTCCATGTCCCCTCTCCTTGAATCTGGGCAGGCTGACGACTACTTCAACCAACTGAGTAGGGTGTAAGTGTCATTATGTGACTTCTGTGGTCACGAAAGACACTGAAGCTTTTTGCTGGTTCACGGGAACACTTGTTCTCAGAGCCTGAGCTACCACATAAGAAGCCTGGCCACACTGAGGTTGACATGTTGGAAAGCCCATGGGTAGGTGGTCTGGTGGACAACCACAGCCGAGCCTGGCCTTACCACCACTCCCAAGGCACCAGGCAAGTAGCAAAACTGAATTGGCCCTTTCAAACCAGCCCAGCTACCAGCTGAATACCATAGACTGACCTTTATTGATGACACATCAGTAGAAGGATCACCCAACCAAACTCTGTCCAAATTTCCAACCCATAAAATTGTGAGATACAGTGAAATGATTGTGTTGAAGCCATTAGGTTTGGGGTAGTTTGTAACCCAGCAGTAATTAACGAGGACAACCCCTTTTATCCCAATCCCTCCTATCCTCGGCCTCCTTACCCAAGATTGCCAATCCTGAGCGTTTTCTGCCTTGAATCTCATTCTTCCTTGTATCTCCTTATAAAAAATCTGATTTGGGGCGCCTGGGTGGCTCAGTCGGTTAAGTTTCTGACTTCAGCTCAGATCATGATCTCACGTGAGTTCGAGCCCCGTGTCGGGCTCTGTGCGGACAGCTCGGAGCCTGGAGCCTGCTTCGGATTCTGTGTCTTCCTCTCTCTCTGCCCCTCCCCCGCTCACTCTCTATCTCTCTGTCTCAAAAATAAGTGAACATTAAAAAACATTTTAATGTGATCTGAGGGCAATTCATTGCATCTCCCTGCACCTCCTTCCATCCTTCCTTCAGTAGGAATTTCCTGGGTGTTTCCACTCTGCTCGATGTTAGATGCGGCAGTGATGCCTTTCCCTTCTGTCGACGACCAGCACGCTTGTTGAAAAGACCAGAGAGTACGTGATTTAGGCTTTGCCAACAACTACCTAACTCTGCTTTTGAACCACAAAAGCATTCGTAAACGTAAACAAATAGGTATGGCTGTATTCCAGTAAACGTCACTTACAAAAACAGGCATCAGGTTAGGTCGTCTCCACCAGGCCCAAGTTTGTTGACCCCTGATCCAGGTGATTGACACCTGGCCAGGAACCTGTCACCTCTGCAGATATCTAGTTGCTAGAGAAAGAGCATCCACCCTCTCCCCCTTTCAACTCCAATAGGACCTAGGACATAAGCCGAGTCTTGGCTGACGGAGGGTGGATGTTCAGATACAGAGATCATGACACCAAAGTACAAACAAGGATGTTGAAGAGGCTGACTGAGCAGCAGAGGAGAATGATCCTAGAAGAAGAGCGATAGGTAAGGCAGGAATGCTGGAGGACCTCATTTTCTGAAATTGAGAGGGCGCTTCTTCGGCTCACTCATTTTTCTCTCCAAAGAGTTGTAAGGACAAGTCAGATAGGATAAAATGGCCATGAGCTTCGTAGATGCCTGCCAGGTGTTATTAAGGCGATCGTCTTTGGGTTTCAGGAAATAGCTTCTTACAGTAGATGTCTTTGCAACACGGTGTAAAACCTCTCCCCCTCCCTCCAGCAGAGCTGGCATTCACGGGAAGGAACCAGAATAGCATGTAACGTTCCATCAGCTCTTCCAGCAGTGAGACTAAATACACACAAACTCTTCCAAATTTATACCTGCTGCGAGCGTGAACAGTGACACGGTGTCGTTCTGCTGTGGGGCTCGTCTGGACGAATCACAAAGAAGGGTTACGCGCGCCCCATCACTTTCCTGCCTTTTCCAACTTCACCATCATGCCTTTGGGACCAAAACCACAACTCTGGCTTCACTTTCATTCTCCTTTATCTGGTAGCTCTGTCGTGACTGTCGTGAATCCAGACTGAGATGGAAATTGAAAATTCAGAGGAGATACGATGCAGGTTTATCTGGCTCTCTCGGCTTTTTATCTTTAAGTCAACTCAGTTTATTTCAGTTAAAGGGGTTTATTGGAAGGTTACACAGGGACATAAAGAGGGCAAGATATCTTCTCAGGGCTGCAAAGCCAGGCAATCTCGTGAAAGATTAGCAAAGTGTGGCACCCAACAGGAGCTCCAATCCTCCATCCAAAGGTCAGGGAACCTAAGAGCGGGGCTTTGTCTTAACTGTTTTCCTGCTGTCTTCTTCCTTAGTGTCCTTTGGCTTCTAACTTCACTGCCGACTGCTGACCCTTTCGAGCTCTCTCCTTCCCATTCCGTATGAGAAAGAGTGTGATTTGGATCATCTGTATCCTGGGAAGAGTAGAACAACACCTGCAGGAAGGATAGTGCAGGACTACCAGACAGCCTGTAAATGTTGGCTTCGGATCAGTTTCTCGTGTTTGGTTCTATCAGCTGAGGCTGGTGGGGGGCGGGGCAGGGCATACAAAGCCTTATGACTTGGCTGTACTCATAGACTCCTCTCCAGGACCCGCCTAAGCCCCAGGTCCAAGCCATGGGCACCAAGAGGCGATGGTCTAGGACCTCCCTACCCTGCCCCTTCTCATCCCGTGTCCCCAAGTTTCCTGACTCTGAGTCTTCTCTTAATCATGATTCCACACCTGGCCACTCATATTTGCATTGGCTTCTGACTCCTCGAGAACCTTCAAAGGCTGTGGCTCAGCCTTACTGTGCCAACTGTCTCTGTGTCACATTGCCCTGGAAATAAATCCTCACCCGGAGGGGCCCGCTGGTGTGAAGGGCACAGTCCAAGCTGCTGAAACAGAAAGACCTCAACGTCCAGAGGCTTAAATAAATATGAGCTTATATCTCTTCCCACTCACGGTCCAGAAGTGAGCGGTCTATCATTGCCTGCTCCCTTTCATACGTGGCTTCCTTCTTTGGGTCCCAAGATGGCTGCTCCCGTTAATGCCCTTTGCCAGCCCGTAGAAAGAGGGGAAAGAAAAAAAAATGGGGAGTGTATACCCTTAGAAGGGGGAAACCCCGGTAGTTGCCCACATTACCTCTGTCCACGTCCCACTGGCAAAATCCTAGTCACGTGACTCCCTCCTGGCATCTAGCCAGGCTGGGAAATGCAGTCTCTGGACGGGCAGTTGTGCCCATCTAAAACTCAGAGTGGGCGTGGGTGGGTAGGTCGTGGAAAGGAACGAGGGAGAATGAGTTCTGTAGCACAACAAGGGGGCTCGGCTGCAGGGAACAACTTCTGGACTGAGCCCAGGGGCGGATCCAGATTTTATGGGACCCGAAGCTCAGGCACCTCCTGGAGCCCTCTTTTGGACAAAGAAAGCAAACTGATGACCACAGATTTATGAATACAGCACTTTGGAAGAGACCTATTCTAGTGAGGGACCAGAAAGCTGAAGCCTTATCGGCTTCATGGTCAACCCGCCTCTGCTCGGGTACATTCACCACCGTCTCCGTCAAATCCTCCCTACTTGCACAAATGGCAGGTTAGACCCCCCTCTACAGGCTGGACTTTCTAAGCTTTCAAAGCCACTGCCAAACGTGGTGGCAGCATCTTGCTAAATGGTAAGAAAACAAAGCAGAACATGTCCTGAATTTCCTCTTCCCCGTGCTTTTGCTCTAGTCTCTAACGATGCAGTGAGGCTGGCTGGGGGGCTACCCCAGCAAGGGTTGAAGACTGCTCTGCCTCTAATGGTGTAACCGGGGTGTAGTCCTAAACCGCCTGCCCTGAGTTCTCCTCGGGTGCAGTCTACTCCCCAGCCCCTGACTGGTGGAGAGACCTCCTTATTTATGGACAATTATTCCGTGCAGACACGATACCGTAAGAAGCCCGTTGGGCGCTGCTCGTGGAAACTCTTACTGTGTCTTCATTTTCATATCAGTGAGCGCGCTGTAGGAGACAAAGAACAGACTGAGGACTATGGCATTGTCCTGCACACAGTCAATCAAGACCAGGCTAATTAGATTTTCCAGGTGCTTGGATACGGCGGGACTGCGTATTACACAAATACATAGATAAACATTCCCCGGCCACGAGGACCAAAGGATTGCCGCAGAAGGCTGCAGAATAAGTCTTTCGAAAAGGCTTCCGTTCTCTTGCTCGCATGTTCTTTCTCGTTCAGGGAACATAATGAAACCCCAATACAATCGAAATGCCTGGACTTGTGCGTTTTATGGAGTATAGCAGTGTTCCTCCCCAAATGAAACTCTGAAAATATACGTGCCAAAGGCTAGATGAAATCAAATATATAAATACTAGCACGTGGAGAAAAATATTCAAAAACAGTGTGATGCATTCGTATCATCACAATAGCAATCAGGGACGGTGATTGCTGTTCATATCTGCATTCATACCGTCCCTTGACTAATTTTAATCTCCTTGACTTTATGTGAGAGATTTTTTTTTTTTTTAAATCATGTTCCTCATTCGTTAAAGCTATAGCCTGCCCCTGGCTCTTGAGTGCGCGGCACATACACTCCTCCTCGGTGGCCTTAGCCTATCTTCCCCTTTCCAAAGGTTAGCTGACACCAGAATCTCTAAATGTAAGAATGCTGCAGCTTTGTGACTTCTTTTTTTGCAAATATGGACGTCTGGGTGTTTGCGTGGTCAGTGTACTCGCATTTCCTCTTATGTCTTGTGTGGATATCCCTCGGGGGTCCGTCCTTAGTCCTTCCCTCCTCTTCCTTAACATTCATACGTCGGTGATTTTTCATGCTTTATCGCCAGCTCAAAACTCTCCTCTTTGAACGGATCCTGTGGAGTATCTCCTCTCAGGTAGGACACAAGCCCTGCAATCTGAGACGTGTCCAAATATGAACGCACTGTCCCTCCCACCCGTTTGGTCTTCCTCTCACGCTTCCTAGCTCCATGAATGGCTCTGTCCCCCCCGCGGGGTTGGGAGTCACATTTCACTCCTCCCTCCCATTGATCTCACTCTCCATGTTCAGTCCCCAGGCTGTGTGGATTCTACCCCTCCATTTTATCTCACACCTGCCTACTGCTCGTTCTCCACTGGGGAACCTTCAGCCAGAATTTCATTATCTCTTGCCCAAAGTACTGAACAACCTTCTGCTCCCCCTGCTTCCCGCTGTCAGGGTGATTTTTCTAACTATTCCTGCCTCATCTGAAATGTTTCACAATTCCCCGCAGCTTTGAGGATAAGGCCAGAGTTCCCTCAGGATGGCCTACGACACCCTCTGTTTTCCATCTCTCGCTTACCTATTTGGCAAAACCAACGTACCTCAGAGCTTAGAAAAGTCAGTGCTTTCTTTGTTCTCCGAAAATGTCTGCGGTCTCCCCTTCTTAGAGGCCTCGCCACCTCTGAGGAGCTTTCTTTCACCCTCCCACCCTGGGTTTGGTGCCTCTTCTCTGTGCTCTCATCGCCCACTGGGTCTCCCTGTCCCACCGTTCCTGCCATACTGCATGGGGACTGCCCAGTCTTACTGGCTTCCCCCGCACCTATACCAGGCCCCTGAAAGGACTTGATCTCATCAGAAAGAGACACTGCCTTGTTCTTCTTTGTGTTGCTTACGTCTTAGCATGATACTGACCCACAATAGGCGTTCAAGAAATGTCTATTAAATTAGTGAACTTGGTAAAAGAGAATCAAGTGTTAGATAGGTGGGCTCAATGGCTGGGAATGTCTAGAAATTATGCATTATAAAATCCACTGGGCGTATTCTCTTCTACTCTTTGCGGTGTCACTTTCCACCCTCTCAGGTCCAAGTTTCTTATCCCTTAACCCATAACTAAATGTGTGATGTGCACCTCCTCTGTGTCAGAAATGTCACAGTGCACCAAGGATATCTAGGATGTAAAGTTGCCTGTGGGATTATCTCTCCCTCAAGAATCTCATAGTCCAGGTTAGAGACGTAGCTAAAAACAACTAATTATATTGCAGTGAGATCATTGTTAGTAACACAGGTGATATAGGAAGACAAAGGAAGAAACGTCTTGTCTCTCAGAGACAGAAATAAGGAAGAGGTGATATTTGAATCTTGAAGCCTGGGTTGGTGTTTACCAGGGTGATGAAGGTTTGGGCATGAGTATGTTACAGAGGGAAAGGTCAGCCCCAACATTAGGTGACTGACTGAGTTCTGGAGATGGGAGGTGGAGGGCTTAGCTGGACAAAGTCACGAAGGGCAATGCCCACCATGCCAAGAACTTTAGACTTGGCCTTCCAGGAGATGAGGAATCATTGAACAGTTTTAAACAAGCTTAATCCATTTTGCATTATTGAGGGACCATTTGGATAGCTCTATTGAGGGACCATTTGGATAGCTCTATGGAGAGTTTTAGAAGAAGAAAGAAGCAGCAAGATTGGTTAGGAGACTATTATAGGGTTGCAGGTCAGGTGTTATGGCGGCTCCATATCCTAGTGGTTACACATGTGGCCTTCACATCCCAGCTCTGTTGGTTGCCAGCTTCAGTTACTGAACTTCTCTGTGCTTCAAGGTCCTCATCTGAAAATCCGGCTTGTCATAAAACTGGTGAGCTAGCCATCCAAGACTAAATGGACAGTAATACAAAGTGCTTAGAACAATGCCCACCTAATTCTATGAGGGCAAGAACCAAAAAGAACATAGAATAGAGGGACCAGGTCCAAAAAATATTTGGCAGGGAAAATTGAAAGCATTTGGAATATGACAGTATGTGAAGGTAAAGAAATGGGTAACTCAAGGATGCGTCCCAGGTTTCTGGCCTTCACAGAAGGTCACTGGGTGAGTGGTGGTGCCTTTCAGAGGAGGAAGAACAGGAATTGTTCGAAGCTCAGAGGTCGGTAGTGAGTTTGATTTAAGAACGGTCACCTGTTACTTAGCAATGTCACGAACATTGGGTGCCTGGCAATACACTGTACCGAGCGATGACTCCGAATTCCAAATTTTGTGAAAATTGTTCTATTTTGTTGAGTCCAGCTTCAAACCTTTGAAACTGCAGATTTATCCTGATTTGCGCGCATAGTTTGTATCCCACAAGCAAAGCAAAACTAAGATACTGTCGCCGCAAAACTTCAATTTTCCATTTCAGGAATCAGGCTGTTTGTAATTCAGTTTTCTAGCAAACACTTACTGTTTGTTAAATCAAGAGCTAATATACCTACAAGGATTAAATCTTCGACAGGGCAGTTATACAAGGGACGGTGAGAGAGCCATGTGATTCTTTAGTTCACCTTCTTGGTGACTCAGGAATTTAGAACAAATTCCCTGGTGTGATTCATTTGAACCCACACCTAATCTGTCATACATAAAAAAAAATTATCAGTAGGTGATACTTGCTCATGAGAAAATCAGTGAGCATTATGCCATAGAATTCTTATAATTAAAAATGATCCTACTGAGGGTCTAACAGAAGGAAGAATAAAACATCCTCCACATAGAAATTTTCAGACGTTAAGGAATCCAATTCAGTGATCAGAATATGCGGTGTGAATCTGTGTGTGTAATTTCTACTTTTATGTTTTCATCGCATATGCATCGAACAACTGCTTTCCCTAACACTCTGCAGGGTGCAGGGCACACGACAGCATTCCAGGCAAATACCCACACGCTCTGATGGAGTTCACGGTAACGCGAGGACATCAACACAAAAAATAAACTGGAAAAAAAATTTTTTAACGTTTTAATTTGTAATAAACGCTGTGATGGAAAGAAGGGGCTGAGCCTGGGGCTTACGGATAAGGAGGAGATAACCCTGAAAAGACTTGGGGGAAAGCTTCCAAGAAATTGGGAATAGCACACATGCAAAAAAGCCTGCTTAGAAATTCAAGAAAAAGACGAACATGGCTGGAGTTCAGCAAATGGGATGGGTGGGTGACAGCTTCAGGAAGGAGCTTGGCAAAAGTTTGAATGTTTCTTTCAATACATGGGGGAGGGTTTCCATAAGAAGGAAGGTGGCTGATGTTTTCAGTTTAACCACACCCCGGGACCTGGGCAAAATGTTGCAGCTATCCATATCCTCGACACACTGTAGGTCATAATAACAGGCTGCCATTATAAGGGGCAAGATTCTTTCTTGGCATTTCCCACACTGGCACAGGTAGTTATGAACCTAGATAGCAGGTAAGGGCACTAAGGACTCCTCTGGAGTCCTGGAATAGTTCGGACCTTATGTTCGGGACGTGTTTCCTCCTGCTCTTGACAGGCTTGGGTAGCGGATTCCATCGCTCTGAAGGAGAGCTTACCTTGATCTCACTTGTGAACTGATGCTTAAGTCAGGAAGGCTCGGCCTCTGTTACCCCACATTCAAGATTCACGTCCGGGGGCACCTGGGTGGCTCAGTTTGCTGAGTGTCTTTTGATTTCAGCTCATGTCCTGATCCCAGGGTCATGGGATCAAGCCCCGTGTTGGGCTTTGTGCTGAGTGTAGAGCCTGCTTAAGATTCCCTCTCTCTGTCTCTCTCTTTCTCTCTCTCTCTCCCCACCCTCTCTTTCTCTTAAATAAAAAAAATAGAGATTCACATTCAAAAGGAATGTCGAAGAACTGAAATGGAGCTCACAGACAAGATTTTGGGAAGGTAAGTGGATTTTAAAAGAATGTAGGATTCTCTAGCCAGACTTATCAAGGAAAAAAGAGAAAGGGGACCAAATAAAGTCAGAAACAAGAGAGGAGAGGTAACAACTGACACCACAGAAATACAAAAGATTATAACCGAATTCTACAGAAAGTTACATGCTAACAAAATGGACAACCTAGAAGAAATGGATAAATCCCTGGAAGCATACAATCTTCCAAAACTGAGTCAGGAGGAAGTAGAAACTCCGAACAGACTGATAGCTGTTAATGAAATTGAATTGGTAAATCAAAAAACTATGGGAAATAGATGTCCAGGATCAGGTGAATTCACAGGTGAACTCTACCATTTAAAGAAGAGTTAATACTTACCCTCCTCAAGCTATTCCAAAAAATAGAAGAGGAAGAAAAGCTTCCAAATAGGCTTTATGAGGTCAGCATTACCCTGACACCACAATCCAAGACACCACACACGCGCACACACACACACACACACAAGAAAACTACAGACCAATGTCCTTGATGAACATAGATGCAAAGATCCTCAACAAAATATTAGCCAACCACATTCCACCATATTTTAAAAGAATCATTGGCCATAATCAGGTGGGACTGATTCCAGGGATGCAAAGATGTGTCAATATTTGCAAGTCAATCAATGTGATTCATCACATCAACAAAGCAAAGGATAAAAATCACGTGATCATCTCAGGAGATACAGAAAAAGCATATGACACAATTCAACGTCCGTTCATGATAGAACTCTCAACAAAAATGGGTTTAGAGGGCACGTACTCAGGATAATAAAGGCCATATATGAAAAACCCACAGCGAACATCTTAATGAAAACAACCCTGAAAGCTTTTCCTCTGAGATTAAGAACAAGACAAGAATGTCCCACTCTCACCACTTTTAATCAACATAGTACTGGAAGTCCTAGCCACAGCAGTGAGACAAGAAAAAGAAATGAGAATGGGGCGCCTGGGTGGCGTAGTCGGTTGAGCGTCCGACTTCAGCCAGGTCATGATCTCGCGGTCTGTGAGTTCGAGCCCCGCATCAGGCTCTGGGCTGATGGCTCAGAGCCTGGAGCCTGTTTCCGATTCTGTGTCTCCCTCTCTCTCTGCCCCTCCCCCGTTCATGCTCTGTCTCTCTCTGTCCCAAAAATAAATAAATAAAAAAAAAAGAAAAAGAAATGAGAAGCATCCGTGTTAGTAAAGAAGAAATTAAGCCGTCACTATTGGCAGATGACATGATACTACACATAGAAAACCCTAAAGACTCCCTCAAAAAAAACCCCAGGAAGTAATAAATGAATTCAGTAAAGTTGCAGGATACAAAGTTAATACCCAGAAATTCATAGCATTGCTATGCACTAATAGCAAAGCAGCCCAAAGAGAAAATAAGAAAACAGTCCCGTTGACAATTGCACCAAAAAGAATAAGGTACATAGGAATCAACTTAACCAAAGATGTTAAGGACTTCTACTCTGAAAACTATAAACTATTGATTAGAGCAATTGAGGACAACACAAACAAATGGAAAGACATACCGTGCTTGTGAACTGGAAGAATTAATACTGTTAAAATATCCATATTACATAAAGCAATCTACAGATTCAATACTGTCCCTATAAAAATACCGACAGCTTTTTTCACAGAACTAGATCAAATAATCCTCCAATTTGTGTGGAATCACAAAAGACCCTCAATAGCCAAAGCCACCTTCAACAACAACAACCACAACCACAACCAAGCAGGAGGTATCACAATTCCAGATTTCAAGATCTACTACAAAGCTGTAATAATCAAAACAGTATGGTACTGGCAGAAAAACAGACACATAGATCAAGAGAAGAGAGTAGAGAATAGAAAATTGAGAAATAAACCCACACCTAAGGCCAATTGATCAATGACAAAGGAGGCAAGAACATACAACGGGAAAAAGGACAGTCTCTTCAACAAATGATTTTGAGAAAACTGGACGACCCTGTAACACCATACACAAAAATAAACTCAGAATGGATTAAAGACTTAAAAGTATTAAACTCCCAGAGAAGAACAGAGGCAGTTATTTCTCTGACATGGGCCATAGCAACATTTTTCTAGATATGTCTTCGAAGCTAAGAGAAACAAAAGCAAAATTAAACTGTTGAGACAACACCAAAGTAAGCTTATGCACAGTGACGGAAACCATCAATAAAACAAAAAGGCAACGTAATGAACGGGAGACGATATTTGCAAGTGATATAGCCAATAAGGGGTTAGTATCCAAAATACATAAAGAACTTACACAATGCCAAAGATAATAATAACAATCTAATTTAAAAATTGGCTGAGGACCTAAAAAGACATTTTTCCAAAGAAAACATACAGATGGCCAATAGGCACATGAAAAGATGTTCAACATCACTAATCATCGAGCAATTGCAAATCAAAACCACAATGGGATATCACCTTACACCTGCCAGCATGGCTAACGTCAAAAGGACAGATAACAAATATTGATGAGAGTGTGGAGAAAAGAGAACCCTCGTGCACTGTTGGTAGGAATGTAAGTTGGTGCAGCCACTGTGGAAAACACTTTGGAGGTTCCTCAAAAAATTAAACATAGAAGTACCGTATGATTCAATGATTCCAATCCTGGGTATTTACCCTCCAAAAAACAAAAGCACTAATCTAAAAGGCCATATGCACCTTTATGTTTATTGCAGCAGTATTTACTAAAGCCAAGATATGGAAGCAACCCAAGTGTCCATCTGTAGACAAACGGACAAGGAAAATGTAGTACACACGTGCACACACACACACACACACACACACACACACATCACGGGAATATTACACAGCCATAAAAAGGATGAGATTATGCCATTTGCAACAACATGGATGGACCTAAAGGGTATTATGCTAAGTGAAATAAGTCAGCCTGAGAAAGACAAATACCATATGATTTCCTCGTGTGTGGAGTCTAAAACCAACCAAACCCCCCCCCCAAAAAAAACCACAAATAGACAAAAAGCAGAACCAGACCTGTAAACACAGAGAAAAAACTGATAGTTGCTAGAGGGAGAAGGATGGGGCGGGGGGAGGGATGGACAAAATGAGTGAAGGGGGAGAGGGAGATACAGGCTTCCAGTTCCATAATTAATAGGTCATGGGAACAAAAGGCACATCATGGGGAACATAGCCAGTGATATCGTACTAGCAACATATGGGGACAGAGGGTCGCCACACTCGAGCGTCGTGTGATATTGAAACTTGTCGAGTCACTACACTGTATACCTAAACGAATGGAACATTGCGTGTCAACTACACGCAAATAAAAATTAATAATTTAACTTAATAATTTTTTAAAGAGAACGTAGGGTTCTCTGACCCCTAGGGACGGTATTCTTGTTGTTTTCAGCATCTAGCTCAGCGGTTAGTTGGTACCAGCTGGCTGGCTGGCTGAATAAGCAAATACACTTGGCATGAGTTAGGACCCGGCCTGGCACACGAGAAGGCAGCTTGACTCTAGAGGCAGCCAGACCTCGCCGCTCTGGGTTTCTGGGACCCTCTGCTTCTGCATCTGTAGTGCAGGAGTGACGATCCCTCTGTGGGAGGTTGGATGAAAATTGGAGATAATGTCCTGATGCATCTGGTATGCGAATTAGCATTGATAATTTGGTTGCTATTTTTACTGTCATCATCTCAGGCTCCACACTTGGTGTCTCTGGCTCTCATCCATCTTCTAAACCGCCCGGTTGGGGTTTCGTCCGGTCCCCTTGTTGCCAGCTGGTCATCTCCTGGTTGGGTTGTGTCACTCATTTCTTGCCAATCCCCGCTCAGCCCTCCACAGCGGCCCACGAACCCACCCTCAGCCTTCCGACCCTCCAGCCTCCCTCCCATTTCCCTAAATAAGCCAAATTACTCGAAAATTGTTTCCTGTCTAGAACCCTCTCTTTTTCTTTCTCCACCTTCTCATCCTTCAGGGCTGGGTGACATTTGGGAGGCCCAACATGTGAGTCTTGATTGAAAAGAAGGAAGTCAGTCGACCATGGCCTGATTTCCCGTCCTATTTACCAAAGGAGATACTAGGGGCTTCTTGGTTACTGAGGAGAGTACCGCACCTGCTCACAAGAAGCAAACAGGTGTAAAGCTTCATGAGCCTAAGAAATGCGCTGGCAGTTGGTAAAAACCAAAGATGTAGTCAAGTAAGAAAGCTCTCACGTGGGTTATTAAGCTTCTGAGCAAAGCTGCAGAGAGGTGGTCCAGGAAAGGGGTCGACCAGACAGCAGTGTGAGTAGGAAACCCCCTGTAGTATCTCAGTAGAGACAAAAGTGATTCTGCGTGTGTTGTCTTTTTGTGGAGAGTCATTTGTAACTCACCCAGTAAGCAAACGCCTTTTTTCTTTAAGATGGAGACAGGAACCGTGCCAATAGGGGGGAAATTAAGTGTCAGTATGTGTGCTGAGTACCCTGTAACAGAGACCTCAAGCCCTCTTCTCCCATCAGTCTTCCAGAACATTGTGGTCATGTGATTTTAAGCCTCTTCTTGAGGGGGAGTCTGGCCAGCTCTGGAGGAATGACTCCAAGATGCATCAGTCCCCCCAAAAAGCCTTGCGAGAAAGCCCTAGAAGGATGCCCAGAGTTAACAAGCCCCACCCGTGCTCTGAGAGATTCTGGTCAGCATTTTAACTCCCAATTCCTCATCATGAGCAAACAGCCAACATTACCAGACAGTTTAGGAAAGCCTCCAACAATGAGATGAACAAATAAAAGCATAGCGAGAAAGGCACAAGCTATTCAGGGAGAAGAAAACTTCATCTCCATAAACTGTAATAAATATCCACAGAGAGAGGAGACAATGCCTCCATGAAATCAGAACACGATGCTGTAATAGAGGAAAATTTAGAAAACAAAGAGAGCTTTTGGAAAAAAAAAAAAGAGCTTTTAATAGCAGAAATGAAGATCGTTCAAAAGAGGGAATAGAAGACAAAGCTGAGAAAATCTCCCAGACAGTAAAGCAAAATGACAAAGAGGAAAAGATAAGAAAATAGAGGAGCAGTCCAGAAAAGTCCATACTTAAGTGATAGAGGATTTTGTGGTAGAAAACACATGGTGGGGGGGGGGGGCAAAATCATTGATGAAATAATTCAATAAGCATTACGGACGTTAGGTTTACCTGTGAGCTGGGCTGCCCGATTAAAGAACTCACGGCAGGATGAACGAGGCTAGAGCCACACCAGCGCACGTCATTGTAAGTTTCCCGTGACGCTGGAAACAAATGTGGCACTTCCGAGGCCCAGAGAGGAAAAAAAAATAGGTCACCCCCAGGGGGACGGCCGTCAGAACGGGTTTAGACTTGCCGATGGCAACATCGGAGTCAAGAGAGTGGAGCCATTCCTCCAAAATTCTGAAGAAAAGCGGCTCTGTGCTGGAATCCCACCCTCACCCAGACTGTCTTTGTGTAAGAGGGTAGAATAAAGATGCTTTCTCGAGTGCGTGATCTCAAGAGATTTGCCTCCCATGTATGCCCCACCAAAGGAGGGAGTACACCTTGGAGCAGAGTCCAGAGAAGGTGAGATCCAGAAAACAGAAGGTCCAACAGAGCAAAGAGGTGAAAGCACTCCCCAGGAGTGTGGCAGAGGGAGAGCTCAGAGGGACGGCCCCGCAGAGAGGTACAGGGCAGCCCGTCCGGCTGGAGCAGCGTGGCAGAGAAAGAATGCTGTGATCAGCGTGATGCTTTCTGCCACTGTCCTGTCTTTCACTAAAGGGGACGTGTCTGGGTGAAACTGGCCTCGGTTCTTACCTGCACTTGGCCTGTCTCCCCTCCCTGCCCTGCTCCCTGGATCAGCGGGGGCACCTGTAACACACCAATGTGACCTGCTTTGTCCTATTCTTTTGTTTTCTATTGTGGCGAAAGTAGGTTTACCTATTTATTAAAAACTTAACCCCTTTAAATGTACAGTTCGGTAGTGCGAAGTCCATCTGTGGGGCTGTGTAACCACTCTCCAGAACTCTTTTCAGTTTCCAAACTTGAACCTCTGTACCCATTCAGTAACACTCCATGCTCCCCACCCCAGCCCCTGGAACCATCCTTCACTTTTTATCTGTATGACTTTGACTGCACTCCATACCTCATAAAAGTGGAATTATGCAATATTCATCTTTTATGACAAATTTCCCTTAGCATGATGTCCTTAGGGTTCAGCCATATTGGAATGGGAATGGGAATCTCCTTCCTTTTCTAAGGCTGAATAATATTCCGCCGTGGGTACATGGCGGATTTGTTTCTTCATTTATCCACTGATGGACGTTTACGTTGCTTCCACCTTATATTCTCAACACTGCTGCTGTGAAGGTGGGCACACAAATATTCCTCTGAGACCCAGTTTTCAGTTCTATGGAGTATATATACCTAGAAGCAGAATTGCTGGGTCATACGGTAATTCTATTTTTTTTCCAGGTATGTTGAGATACAGCTGACATATAACGTCATGTAAGTTTAAGATATAAAACGTATTGATTTGATATGCATACATACAGCAAAATGATTCCTAGTGTTAGCTCATACCTGCACCGCATCACATAATTACCACTTCTTTTCTGAGATGACAACATTTAAGATCTACTCTCTTAGCAATTTTCAAATATAAAATACAGCATCATCAACAATAATCACTGTGCTGTATATTAGCTCTCCAGAACTTACTCATCGTATAACCGCAAGTTTGTTCCCTTTGACCGACATCTTCCCATCCCCCCACCCCTTAGCCCCTGACAACTATCATTCTAGTCTGCGTTTCTAGGAGTTCAGCTTCTTCAGATTGAAATATAAGTGACACCACTTATTTATCTCTCTTCATTTAACTTTTTTCACTTAGCATAATGCCCTCAAGGCCCATCCGTGTTGTTGCAAAAGGCAGGCTGTCCTTCTTTCCCATGGTGGACTAAACTTCCATTGTGTGTGTATGTGTGTGTGTCACGTCTTCTTTATCCATTCATCTCTTGACGGGCACTTAGGTTCTTTCCATATCTTGGCTGCAATAAACACGAGAGTGCAGTTACCTCTTCCAGGTCCTGATTTCATTTCCGCTGGATAAATACCCAGAATTGGAACCGCTGGATCATATGGCATTTCTATTTTTAATTTTTGGGGGGGACCTCCGTACTGTTTTCCGTGGTGGTGGCACCCACTGACATTCCCACCAATGGTGCACGAGCTTTCAACTTCTCCACATCCTTGTCAACGCTTAGTAGCCATCCTAATGGTGTAAGGTGCTATCTCATCATGGTTTACCATGCTGGGGAGAGCTGGGGGAATCCATGGTGAACTTAGAAGATATTAGAGATCACATTCTTTGACCACATTTCTAGTAGACATCGAGTATCCGGACCATTCTACAATACTGCCAGATACCCCAACTGTGGTGATCCGGATTGAGTTCGCACAAAATGTCCGCTTGTCAAGTGGGACTGTAAGAGTCCTAGATCTCACTTAACACCGCATTTTGTTCACGACTCAAAGGCTACAGGCAAGAAAAAGGCACAAACAGAACATTCTTTTCCCGCTGGGTCCTCAAACCACCAGCTGCCAAACGATGTCCCTCCTCCCGCATTAAGACACATTTTGGTGTCTGAGCAGCTGATGAGTTTTAAACCGTGTGGACGACTGCTCTCAAAGAAGGCTGCATCTGTTTGGAGCCTCGTGGCTTTTTAATTCATTAACTATGCAGGTAGGAAATGTTTACCTGAATACCCAATTCTCTAGGCAGCCACACCCCTTAATCCAAAAAGTACACGTTTATTTACAATACCCAATCTAAACAGAGCAGGGGATTCCCGTTGAAAACATTTTTTACATAGTCCTTCCCCATATCTTTCTCCTCCTAAATATCACTGCCGGGATTATAGGGAGGTCTGGCTGAGGCATCTCAGGGAAGGAGTGAATTACAGGCCTGTGCTAACCCTTTTTCTCCCATTTCATCCCCAGGACTCAGATAGGACCTTGCCCGCTGACCTCCCTCCTAGTCACTTCCATGCACGCCCAAGCACCTGCCCACGGGCTCTGGCTCCAGGACTCCATAGCTTATCCTTTCCCGAAGCCTTCATCCCATAGAGGTAAGATCACCCTGTCCTTAACACAGCTAGGCTTGTGCTTGCTACTCGGCATTTCAAAATAAAACCATATTTTGTTTAGATATATACATAAACGTGTGAAATCTGTAAAAAACAAAACAAAAACAAAAACCAGCAAGGGACTGATGAACCCAAAGTAAGGTAAATGTTTACTTCAAACGTGGGAGGGAGGGGTATGATTAGGGAAGGATGCACAGGAGGCATTTTTTTTTTAAGTTTATTTATTTATATTGAGGGAGGGAGAGAGTGCGTATGGGAGGGGGCAGAGAGAGAGAGAATCCCAAGCAGGCTCCGCACCATCAGGGCCGTCAGCATGGAGCCTGATGCAGGGCTCGAACTCACAAACCGCGAGATCATGACCTGAGCCGAAATCAAGAGTCAGACCCTCAGCCGACTGAGACCCTTTACAGAAGGCTTCTAAAAGAAGAAGATCTAATTCTTCTCCAGGATATTGTGGACTCGGAGCTTTACTGGTTTTCCAACTGTACAATTTTATTCTCTTCTCGATGCACGATATGTTTTACGATAAAAATGATTGAATTAATTATAATTTCCTGGCGCCATTTCAGTAGTGAGAGGCGTGTCAGTGAATTCGTTTGGAAGCAAGCCCATCACTTTGACATGCATGTTCTGTGAGATGTTCCCCAAAGTCACCATAGGATGGAGGGGGTAGTGAAGGAAAAAAACCCTAACCCAGGAAAAGGCGAGGCCCCTGACAGTCTGCCCTACCTGCCACCATAGCTGTGCTTCAGAGGACAAGCCACTTACTCTCTCTGGTCATCAGTTTGCTCATCTGCAAAATGGGATACTAATAGCAGGATAGTAGGGAATATGGCTCAGCTGCTGCCTTCATGGAACTTAGCAATCGTTGGGACAGAGAGGCAAGTACATGTAGGTTCTATGGGTACTAGAATGGGGACAAGCAAGAGCTACAGTGGCAGCAGAGAGAAGGGATCTCTACCCTTTGAAATTAAGGCGGTGCCACATATGAAATATGTGCTATATGATTTTTAAGGGAAGTTCTATACTTTAGGGTTTAAATAGGAGGCTGCAGAAATTGTAACTTGCAAAATACAGCTAAAGAATCACTCTTGCTTCCTACCCCCACACGTCCTGCATACCCACCTCGATGACATTACTTTTCACTCTTCAGTGCATCGATTCGTGTGTTTGTCTCTCCCACTGGATCATGGCCTCCCCGAGGGCAGGGGTTTGTGTTACTTATCTTTGTATCAGAGATGCTTGGCATATACATTGCTGTTTCCCAAGGACTGCGAATCAAGTGTCGCCCTTTTATCATGGCCTCTCCCTACCTCCGGTCCCTCTCTGTCTCTCTAGTCTCTTCTCACACCGCCGTCCCCTGCTCAGTACACTCCAGACACTCTGGCCCTCCTTCTGTCCCTTGATCATGCCGAGCTCATTTTCACCCAGGGCCTTTGCACTTGCTGGGGACTCCTCCTGGAGTGCTCTTGCCTCGTTTTGTTCAGCTCGGCTTACACATTGTCTCCTAGCACCTTTTTTCCTGTCTTCCCACCTGTCCCCTCGGGCCTATTATCTCAATTTATTTTCTCCAAAGCATTTGTACTACCTGTAATTAGATGATGCATTTACCTTTTATTTGTGGTCTCTCTCCTCCATCAGAGGAGTAGAGGGACCTCCAGCATCTGTCCTGTCGTTTCTGCCGTGTCTCCGTTAGCTAAGCTATTGTCTAGCATATGGTAGGTACTCAATAAATTTTTTGAATAAGCAAACTCATGGACAGGTATTCTATAACTATTTCTGTAACTGAGATGAAATAATGTCTTCCCGAAGAATTTTGCAATGAAGAAAATGGACTCAAGATTAATATGCTAATATAGTGCCTGACACATAGGAAGCACTCAATAAATATTTATCCACTGAATGAATATACAGAATACATAAATAGCTCTTGCAAACCAATTTAAAAAGCCCAAAGCCAATATATAAATTAGCAAAGGAAGACCTTTTAGAACTAATGGGTTTAGCAAGGTTGCAGGATTCAAGGTCAATATACAAAAATCAATTGTATTTTGGGGTACCTGGGTGGCTCAGAAGGTTAAGTGTCTGACTCTTGATCTCAGCTCAGGTGTTGATCTCAGGGTCATGAGTTGAAGCCCTGCATTGGGCCCCATGCCGGGCATGAAGCCTACTTAAACATAGAGCCGAATTGACTGAAAGACACGTACCCTGTTCATTGTTAAATGTCTGTCCTCCCTAAATTGATCTATCCGTTCAACATAATCCTTATCAAAATCCCAGCAGGGTATTCTTATAGGTGTCAACAAGCTGATTCTAAAAATGACGTGAGAAGGCAAAGGAATTAGGATAGTCAGTACATTTCTGAAAAAGAGGAACGAATGGGAGGAGGCAGGCCACCTGATTTCAAGAGTTGCTATAAAAAGCCAGTAATCAAGACAGTGTGGAATTGGCAAAAGGATGGACCTATAGATGAACGAAACAGAACACAGAGCCCAGAACCTGACGCGTACATTATTGATCAACTGATATTTTTTACAGAGATGCAAAGGCAACAGAGAAAGATAGTCTTTTCAACAAAAATAGTACTTGAATAGGACATCCATGTGCAAAAAGAATGAACCTTGACCCGTGTCGTGCACGGTATACAAAAATTAATTAAAAATACATCAGAGAGGAGTGCCCGACTGGCTCGTTCAGGAGAGCGTGTGACGTTTGATCTCGGGGTTGTAAGTTCGAGTCCCATGTTGGGGGTAGGGATTACATAAATTAAAAAAAAAGTTTTTTTAACCTAAAAAAATAAAACATAAAAATACATCGTAGACCTAAAATGTAAACCTGAAAATACAAAACTTTTGGAAGATAACAGGCAAAAAAAAAAAAAAAATTCTTGTGACTTGGGGTTCTGGGTAGATTTCTTAGCTATGTTACCAGAAATATGATCCACAAGAGAACAAGCTGATGAATTTGAACGTCATCAAAATTAAGAACTTCTTCTCTGCAAAAGACACCTCAGGGAATGAAAAGACAAGCTAAAGACTGGGAGAAAACATTTGCAAATCACGTATCCACCACAGGACTTAGATCCATGATCTGTAAAGAGTTCACAAAAGTCAAGAATAAGAGAACAAAACCCCATTTTTAGAATAGCCAAAAGATTTGGATAGACACTTGATCCAAGAGGATATATGTATGGTGACAGGTGGTAACCACATGTAACATGATGAGCCTTTTGTAATGGATAGAATTGTCACATCACTATGTGTGCACCTAAAACGAATGTAACATTGTATGTCAACTCTCCTTCAATTAAAAATGTTTTTTTTAATTGGAAAAGAAATAGTTGCTATTAAAAAAAAGAGGACATATGGATGGAAAGTAGTCACATGAAGAGATGCCTCTCACCATTAGGTGTTATGAAAATGTAAATTGAAACTACAATGAAATGCAGTTTTACATACGCCATTTTGGAAATATACGTCTGATAGCTCCCAACGGTGTGGAAGTTGGGGAGAAACCAAAAGTCTTGGGCCCTGTTAGTAGGTGTGTCAATTAGAATGATCTCTTTAGCTTGAAGTTTGGCACCATTAGGTGGAGGATTCGTATACCCCAGGACCCATCAATTCCACTCCTAGACAGATTGAGAAAAACACGTGAAGTTGTGCATAAGAAAGGTGCACAGGAACGTTCGGGACAGCACTGTGTTGTAACGGGGGAAAACGTAGAAGATATGAAACAGGAGAGTGTATAAATTGTGGTTTGCCCGTACAACAGTGTATCATTTTGCGGGAGTTACCAAACCATAGCTCTTGGGTCCAATCCAGCCCGATGCCTGTATGTGTAAATAAACCTTTATTGAAACTCAGCCACCCCATTCCTTGACGTGTTGTCTCTGGCTGCTTTCATATTACAGTGGCATTGGGAAGTGCTTGCAACAGAGACTGTATGGCCCACAAAACCTACAATATTGACTGTTTGGTTTTTATAAGGAGTTTGTGGGTGCTTGCTATACAGCGATGCAAAGAGATGAATCGGAGATACATATACTGTATCAGTCAGGGTTCACCCAGAGAAACAGAACCAGTGGGAACCAGAGGGAGACATACAGTAAGAGGTCTATTGCCAGAAATTGGCTCATACAACCGTGGACCTGGCCAGACAAGTCTGAAATCCACAGCACACGTCATCGGGAAAGACAGACTGGAACAGCCGCGTGCGAGCTCAAGCTGCTGTCCACAGATGGAATTTCTTCCTCTTCAGAGAAGCCTCGGCTCTCCTCTTAATGTCCTTCAACCGATGGATCGCATCGGGTCCACCCAAATTATCTAGGAAAATCTCCTTGACTCGAAGACAGCTGATTGTGGACTTTAAAGCACATCTATAAGATACCTGCCTAGTAACACGTAGGTGAGTGTTTCATGGAGTAAGTGGGGAGTGTAGCCAAGTTGACACATAAAAGCAACCATCGTGCGTGTCAACAAAGAAAATCTTGTAAATAGAATGCTGAGCACCAGCAACACAAAGTTGCCCCATGATATGTGAGGTATGGGAAACCTTTACATAAAAGCTTAAAATAAGCAAACAAGAGAACAAAGGTGATGGATACATGGGTCTATCAAACCATGTGAAGCAATGATAAACAGCTACTTTTGATCCCAGCTGCCACCGGTGGGAAAGGAAAGGGATGGAAGTAAGGGTGGGTGTATGGAACCTGAGATTTTTATATATTCATTTATTTTTAAAGTTTACTTATTTTTGAGAGAGAGAGAGAGCATGAGCAGGGGAGGGGCAGAGAGAGGGGGAGTCACTGAATCTGAAGCAGGCTCCAGGCTCCGAGCTGTCAGCACAGAGCCTGAGGCGGGGCTCAAACTCACAAACCATGAGATCATGACCTGAGCCAAAGTAGGATGCTTAACCGACTGAACCACCCAGGCGCCCCTATCCGTGATTTTTTTTTTAAAGGTATAACACTCCAAAGCAAGTAAGGCTTTTAAAAAATCTTGCTAAGTTTGGTCTTGCTATTGCAATTGTTTATTGATCATTGTTTTTTTAAAATTCTTTTTAATGTTTATTTATTGTTGAGAGAGAGACAGAGCACAAGTGGGGGAGGGGCAGAGAGAGAGGGAGACACAGAATCCAAAGCAGGCTCCAGGCTCTGAGCTGTCAGCACAGCTGACAGGGGGACTTGAACCCACGAATTGCGAGATATGCCCTGAGCCGAAGTCAGACGCTTAACCAACTGAGCCACCCAGCGCCCAAATTGTATTATTGTTAATACCTGTGTGTGTGTTTGCAATCTTCCACAATACTTTTTTTGAAATCATAATGATTGTCCTTCTTCAGACAAGCCTGAAAAGCATGTTCACACTGGATAGTCAAGTTTGAATTAGAACCCCACTGGATAGGATCAGAGAATAGAAGCTTCTATTTTTCCCCTAAATGCCAGATACACCTTGGGTGGCTGCTTTGGGGATTTTTTTTTCATAGATCAGTGTCTCAGGGAATGAGCCTCACCTCTTGGGAGCTAAGTCCGGAAAATCATGGTGTTCATGGTACTCTAAGCCTGTGCCCAGCGGAGAGCACAGAGCAGGGTGTGAGTCATTCTTACTGGAGCACTGACCTTGGCTGACCTCCACAGTGTCAAGGTCTATAGCCAAACAGAACTCCTCACTTAAGGAACTAGAGATAAAGAGGCGGGTGGCCAGTCACATGGCACATGGCCCCTGTTGGAATGAGACTTGTCACACCCCCCAGGGGGCTTTCAGCAGGACCTGCCCATGCATTCACAAGCTAAGGCACACGGTGCTGAGACACCCGGTGCTGAGGGTTCTTCCTGAACAACGTCAGATGACTTCTGATTTCCTAAGTGGTGTTAATGTTTTTTTATGCTTATTTATTTTTGAGAGAGAGAGAGAGAGAGAGAGCACGAGCAGGGGAGGGACAGAGAAAGAGGGAGACACAAATCTGAAGCAGGCTCCAGGCTCTGAGCTGTCAGCACAGAACCTGACGCGGGGCTCAAACTCACAAACTGCGAAATTCTTAAGCGGTTTAATACACAGACCCAGAGAATACAACCTGCCACATGCCTGCAGCAGTGGACCGACTGACATTTCATATGGCATACCAACATAAGTCTTTTTGTGAAAATTAACTCTGTTTTTACCGTGAAAAAGAATTCGTGTCTTTGCAGAAATTCAGCATATCTGAAAAAGCAAGAGAGGAGAAAATATTAGTCTCCCAAGAATATCCTGATACTATGGTGGCGGTAGTCTTTGTTTTTCTTCGCCATATGTATGTATATTTTCCTGCACTGAAGTCATCCTTTCCATAATGATTATTGATCAGCTACTGCGTGCCACGCTTTCTTCTGGGCGCTAGAGATATATAAATGAACCAAACAATCAGAGGGTCCTTGCTCTTAAGGAGCTAAGAGTGAGGAGGGCCAACCATAGACGAGTAAATGCGTTAAGACACAAGAGAAATGTGGATAATATGTGGTGTAATGAAAAAAATAACGCCGGATGACACTGCAGACTTATAATGTGCTGTTCTAAGCCCTTCACTTCATCCGTATTATTACATCCGGTAAAACTTGTGCATCTGCGCGCGCTTTAGAGGGAAGGTGGTTACCGTAAATCTTGGAGTACAATGGTCAGAGAAATGCTCTTGGAGGAGATGACTGAGCAGTGGAGGTACACCTGAACAGAATCTTACAGCCTGGGGGTTAGGAGCCTTCTAGCAGAGGGCGCGAGAAGTTCAAGTTCCCTGAAGAGAAAATAGATCAGCGTGTTGGTGAAACATAAAGCAAAAGACAAGTATGGCTGGAATTTGGAGACGAGAGGGACAGAGTTGTCAGCAGTGACACCACGGATGTGTATTTTGTGATCAGGCCGTGGAGGGCCCTGAAGTCCACAGGAAAGGCGTTCCAGTTTTATTCTATGATACTGGAAAGTCTTTGGAAGATTTTAAGCAGCAGAGTGATAAAATGCGCTATCTATCGCCTTAAAGATCACGGGGTGCAGCGTTTGGCACATGGATTTGAAGGAGGCAAGAGCCAACACAAGGCGATCAGTTCAAAGGTCCCTGTGGTCGTCCAAGCAAGAGGCTGTGGCTCCTCGGAGGAGGGTTAAGGCAGAACAGACGAACAGAAGACGAGCCAGTTAGGATTTTGTGAAGGTGACACTGTTTTTAAAGTTCTAGGTAGGCCATTTATTTTGCTGCACTTTATAAAATAAGGACTTGAAATTTCTTCGGAAACAGAATTTTCAATTACGGAATTATGGAAACCAAATTGGAGAAGAAGCAGGGGAGCCTGCGAATGATACGTCCCAGGAAGATGGCAGGGTGACCCCAGGACTGCCTTCCTTGGACGCTCCGAGGAAATTTTGAAAGCGGCAGAACGAGGCAAGTTTCTCCAGCTGTTTCCCCCCCCACCCCCCCACACACCCATTTTACCCCCTATTTTCATGGTCTCATTTCGGTATGAGTAAAGGACAGCTTTTGTTACAGCTGCTACTCATGCGACAGCGGAGACAATTAGCTGACACAGCTCCTGTGCCTGACTTGCCAGCATCCTACAGACACAATCTGAAGGTCAGGGACCCTCTTTACTACAACTTTGCCTGCCTTAAGTCCATGGAAAGTTGAAGGCAGCTACAGGCAGGGCTTTACCAAAGGCTAGAGCACCTGCATTATTGGTTGTTAGAAAGAAGCCGCTCCTGCCCCTTACTATCTACAGTAATGATGCCAGATTTTTTTTTTTCAAGCCTCCCTTGTAGAGAGATTGCCAATCTCAGAGTATCGTCTTGGTCCTTAAATTTTCTCTCTAATGACCACAGGATGGCTGCCTCTGTTTTCCAACTAGACTTGGCTACCATCTGGGTTTTTCTGATTGAATCCTCATGATGTAATTTAACCCAGCCCTCCATTCTCTATATTTCCTATAAAGTTGTAAACCCCAGCACACGTAATCCTGACAACAACTGAGACAGGGCCATCAATGGGCCCGCTTTACGGAGGAATAAACTGAGCCACAGAAACGTTCCATTCCAGAGGTCATAAAGCCAGGGTTTGAATGCAAGCAGATGCTTTTAGCCTGCATACTGAACACAAAGAAGTATATCAGAAAAACACCAAGGCAAGTCCCCATGGTCGAGCATTCTCTGCGAACAGATAACTGGCGGGTTTTGTAAGCCTAGAAATCGATTAACTCAATTAGCAACAGTTACTGAGTATCCGTAGTGTGTGCTGGGCTAAGCTGTGGGATACAAAGGTGGACCGGACCATGCTGAAGATGATGAGGGCTATTATGTGGAGAGCCTACTGTGTACCAAGCCCCATGCTAGGTGCTGTGGAGACAGTGATGATGGTCACAAAGTGAATTTCCTGTTGGAGCTCATTCTTATGCAAGATATACGGTGTGTTAAATGTTGTAATGGGCATTGTTCAGAGCTGTGCAGTCCAATCCAGGGTCACGTGTGGCTACTTAATTACAATTCAATAAAAATTTAAAATTTAGTCCCTCAGGTGCACTGGCCACCTTTTTTTTTCCTAAACATTTTTATTTTCAAGGTGTTTGGAATCCATTGCCACATTTTTCCCCCAAAGAGTTTTGCCAATTCATACACACAAAAGCAATTCACTATAATAAGTGCCTGCCGCGAGCTGGTCCTTGGGAATAAAAGGCAGATCCTCGTGTAAATTCCAGTTTTTCCACATCCTCGCCAGCATTGGGCTTGAGTTTTCTTTTTTTAAAAAATTTTATTATTTTCTTAATATAATTTTTTGTCAAATTGGCTAACATACAGCATGTAAAGTGTGCTCTTGGTTTTTGGGGTCGATTCCTGTGGTTCATCGCTTCCGTACATCCAGTGCTCATCCCAACAAGTGCCCTCCTCAATGCCCATCACCCATTTTCCCCTCCCACCCCCCCATCCACTCTCCGTTTGTTCTCTGTATTTAAGAGTCTCCTATGGTCTGCCTCCCTCCGTCTCTGTAACTTTTTTTGCCCCCCATCCCCTCCCCCATGGTTCTCTGTTATGTTGCTCAGGATCCACATATGGGTGAAAACATATGGTATCTGTCTTTCTCTGCCTGACTTATTTCACCTAGCATAATACCCTCCAGTTCCATCCACGTTGCTGCAAATGGCAGGATTTCATTCTTTCTCATTGCCAAGTAGTATTCCATTGTGTATATAACCCACATCTTCTTTATCCATTCATCAGTTGATGGACGTTTAGGCTCTTTCCATAATTTGGCTGTTGTTGATAGCGCTGCTATAAACATTGGGGTACATGTGCCCTTGTGTCCTTTGGATAAATTCCTAGTAGTGCTATTGCTCGGTCATAGGGTCGTTCTATCTTTAATGTTTTGAGGAGCCTCCACGCTGTTTTCCAGAGAGGCTGCGCCAGTTTGCGCTCCCAGCGCAAGAGGGTTCGCGTTTCTCCACATCCTCACCAGCATCTGTAGTTTCCTTTCATTTTAGCCACTCTGACCCGTGTGAGGTGGTATCTCACTGTGCCTTTGATTTGTATCTCCCTGCTGATGAGTGACGTCGAGCATTGTTTCGTGTGTCTGTTGGCCATCTGGATATCTTTGGAAAAGTGTCTACTCATGTCTTCTGCCCATTTCTTCAGTGGATTATTTGTTTCTCAGGTGTTGCGTTTGGCAAATTCTTTACAGATTTTGGATACTAACCCTTTATCTGGTATATCATTTGCAAACATCTCTTCCCATTCCATCGGTGCCTTTTCATTTTGTTGATTGTTTCCTTTGCTCTGCACGGCCCCCTTTGAAAGTGCTTTAGTTTTTTAAGGGCATGTTACTTTTTCCTTTTAAAAACAAACAAGCAAACAAGCCTGCTTTATTGAGGTGAATTTGTATGCCATTCAATTCACCCATTTCAAATGTATAATTTGATGGTTTTCATTATAATCACAGAGTTCTACATCCGTCATTGCCATCAATTTTAGAACATTTTCATCCTTCTCCCTGCAAATCTAGCATCCATTAGCATTCATTCCCCATTTCCCCACCAAGTCCACCGCTCCCCAGCCCCAGGCAACCACTAACCCACTTTCTGTCTGTGTAGATCTGCCCATTCTGAACATTTCCTAGAAATGCCATCAAACAATGGGGCCTTTTGTAACTGGCTGTTTTCAGTTAGCATAATGTGTTCAAGGTTCATCCATGCAGTAGCACCTATCGGTGCCTCATTCCTTTTCACTGTTGAATAATATTCCGTTATATGGATGTATTCCATTTTGTTCATCCATTCTTCAGTTGATGGAGATTTGGGGTGTTTTCACCTTTTGACTCTTGTGAATAATGCCATGTAAACTCTCGTGGGGACGTGTGTTTTCATTTCTCTTAGGTGTGCACCTGACAGTGAAATTGCTGGGTCATAGGGTAACTCTGTGTTTAACGTTTTGAGGAACTGTCAGACTCTTTTTTTTTTTAATTTTTTTTTTAACATTTATTTTTGAGACAGAGAGAGACAGAGCATGAACAGGAGAGGGGCACAGAGAGAGGGAGACACAGAATCTGAAACAGGCTCCAGGCTCTGAGCTGTCAGCACAGAGCCCGACGCGGGGCTCGAACTCACGGACCGTGAGATCATGACCTGAGCCGAAGTCGGATGCCCAACCAACCGAGCCACCCAGGCGCCCCAGAGGAAGTCAGACTCTTTTCCAAAGTGGTTGTACCTTTTTATATTCCCACCAGCAGGGTATATGGGCTCCGGTTTCTTCCCATCCTTATTAACACCTGTTATTATGTTTTCTGATTCTAGCCATCCAATAGGTGTGAAGCGATGCTCATGGTGGGTTTGATTGACATTTTCCTAGTGGCTAATAGCACTGAGTATTTGCTCACATGCTTATTAGCCATTTGTATACCTTCTTTGAAAACAAAGTGTCTATTCCCATCCTCTGCCCTGTGCATATGTTATTTTCAGTAAAAATAGAGTATAAAATGTTGTAAAGCATAGTGAGCAAATACTAAATGCTGGGGATGGTCGTCTCTGGGGAAAGAAAATGGAGTCATTTCTTTTTTGCTTTTGTCAATTTTTACAACACACGTAAGCTTTTGTCATTGTCAGATATTAGATATTTTCCCCAATTCTTTGTCTTTTCTGATGTGAAAAAGTAGCACAAGATTGTTTTTGTTTGTTTTTTTTTTTAAGTAGAGACAATATTAACCTGAAGGTAACAGTAGCTAACACTTCAGCAGATGTCCCTCCAGGACATTTTTCTAGACTTTCTGTACTTGTATGAGGCTGCAGAATACACGCAAGTTCACGTGATGCCTTTTGTTCTAATCGTATCATAAACGAGCCCTTGCATATTAAGTAAACCTCTTGAACTGTGTCTTCTGAAAGTCTCTAGAAAAAAAAAGTCATGTTATATCTCTTGGTGTGCAGAATGGTCCTGAAAAAGGGCGTCTTTCCCACGGTCATGACTTTAAAATGAAGGGGAAAAAATGAAGGCGCACACGGACACGCTCTGTCCCCCAACCCTTGGAAACCGCAAGTGCAGTAGAGCTTGGGGAGCATGTAGCCCGTCCTTTGCTTCAGTCGGACCCTCCCCCTGCTTCACGCAGGGAAGGACAGAGAGGAGCCTTACACAGTCCGAGCGAGCTGGGCGGCTGTCCAAAATTTTCTAACTCCCATCTCCATGGCGTGGCTGGGCTTTTTGACTTAAAGTGTTTGTAAATCCCCACCACACTCTAAATTCCCATATTTTTTCCTCAAGGATTATTTGTGCGAGGAAAAAACCACATTCCTCGTGCTTGCCCCATCCTCTTTCTCATGAAGTCACCTGGGCCATCTGGACAGGCTGACTGCAGACAGAGCTGTGCTTCTTTTTGCCTTTCTTTTCCCCCCTCCCAAAGGCTCCAGAGATTCCAGTGGCAGTGGCTTCAAAAGCTGATGGCACAGATTCCATTTTCTCCCACAATAACGGAATCGACAGCACTCTTTGCTAGAAGACACCTTGACACTTGCTTCAAGTGCTCGATTCTCGGTAACAATAAAAGCTGTGGACTCTTTACGTTCCCGTGCATGTCCACAAACATTTCCAAGACAGGGTTGCCGTCCCCCAACCCCCCACATCCTAGGCTGCTTCCAACCTAGACACTCAGTGAAAACACTAAGAAACAAGAATAGAAGAAATCTGATGGCTGAAGACCCTCCCCTCAGCTCGCAAGCAGAGCTGTGCGAGAATAAGTTTAACGTGAAATGATTTGTCTTTATTCGGCACATCGGGGAGAGACTATAGTGTTCTCTCCTTCCCAGGCACAGGGCTGAAACAGATTTTTCCGGGCGTCTTGCTGGTGGGTGTTATGAAGGCCCAAGTCTGACCAGCGGAACGTGGGCGGATGCGATGTTTATCGCTGACATCTTAAATCCTTTGCCCTCTCGTCTAATTCAGCGGGCATTTGGGAATCGACGGCTGACCATTATGGTGCCACAAGATGGAAAGACCCAGGGTCCCCGAATGACCGCGTGAAGCCAATTCTGCCACCAAACTGTGTTGAACAGAGACATGAACGAGCAACGAACCTTTACTGCATTAATCCACATTGGTTGTATCTTAAAGCAGTTGGCATAGCCTGCTTAATAGATTTCCTTTTTCTATCCCTCATCCCAGCAAAACGTTCTAGGTGGCCGGGACAGCTTGTGGACCGTGTGCTTAAAGAGATGTCAGGGTAAGCGTTCCATTTTGCTAGCCAAGCATTCAAACGTCACCAAGAGACGAGGCTAGCCGGTGAGGTTCTGCCGAAATGCTTCCAAGTCAGGGAAGCCCCTGCATTTTTTGAGAAATAAAAGGAAAAATGAAGGTTGTCCTCCTGGTGCGTTCACACCGTGAGGTGTCACAGAGACCTTGAGACGTCTTAATGTGGGCTTTGCCGGGTGACGAAAGTGAACACCCCCTTCTCTTCCACAAGTATTTATTGTGTGGTTAGCATCATGCCCCCCATCTCGCCTCAGAAAGCAAGTCTGAGAAATTCAAGAGTTGGCCCCAGACGCTGCCCCTCCACGCAGGGGGGACCTCAGATGGCTCATGACAAGTGAACTGCAGGAATGTGTCAGCTACGCCAATGTGATGTCTCGGGTGGACGTCTACTGCCTGTATTCAGGGAGCTTAAGTGTCTCTTGTATCCATTCCCTTCCCTTCCCGGGAGACTCCATTATTTCTTGGTACTCTTTCCAGACCTGTCACCCTTTCATGGTGACCCATTTGGTATCACATAGGTTCGCTATTGATGAGAACTGTTTTCAGTGTTGCAAGGAGGTCAAAAACAAACAGCATTTCCCGGGTTAGAACAAAGAAGGCTTTGGCTTGAATGAACTTTTGCTTAGTCACGAAGAACCCAGGGCCCGGCTCTGCTCTGGGGATAAGATGGCAGCCTAGGTTTCACTCCTGGTTCCACAGTTGGATTTTGTGACTTTTACAACACACTGTTTCTCGGGGCGGAAGAGTCGCGATGCAGTTTGAGGAGTTTTGAGTGACACGACTGATGTATTTCAGCCTCTTTTCCCTACTTCAAGCTCCCCCCCCCTTTTTTTAAAGTTTATTCATTTATTTTGAGAGAGACAGAGAGAAAGAGTGCAAGTGGGAGAGGAGCAGAGACAGAGGGGGACAGAGGATCGGAAGCGGGCTCTGTGCTGAGAGCAGACGGCCTGATGAGGGGCTCGAACTCACAAGCCCGAGATCCTGACCTGAGTCAAAGGCAGGTGCTTAACCGACTGAACCACCCTGGTGCCCCCCCCCCCCCAGCTTCAAGCTTTTAAACCTCTCTTTTTAAGCCTCTTCAACCCAAAGAAGGTTTCTTACTCTCTTATGCAGACCTTGACCTTCGGCTTCCTGAGAAGCCACGCTCAGACCTGATGTACCAAATGTGTGTATACATTTTGTGTGCCTTTACTTTCTGAACTGTTGCATGGTTTTCCATGCTGCCGTCCCCTCTCTGTTCTTTTCCTTCGTTCTCCCCTCCGTTCTGACACTGTCTCGTTTTTCTTGTTCACTCTTCCAACCAAACCCCGTTAAGTCTATGCTGGTTTGTTTTTTGTGTTTTGTTTTGTTTTTTTTTTTGTAACTTCTGGGCAAAGTGAAAACTCACCTAGAAAAGCTACCCACGTGAGTCTGGTGGTAACAGGAAAAAGACGCCACGGAGACAAGGAGTAAGTGAACACAGAAAACAGATCGTACGGGCCGGTGGAAATTCGGCTGGAGGTTTTCACGGCCTGTGCCTGTTTTTAGACGCGAAGGCAACGAAACATCAAATTTTTTCTTCATCTTAGGGTTTCCCCCCACCCCAGCATGAACCTTTAATTGGCAGCCGTTTTCTTTGGGGAGTTATTCATGTACATATGTTTTTTGCGCGATGCCCATCTCAACGCGTATCATTTAGTAAGTGAAATAGGGTGTGCAGCTGCTACAGGGGCATGTTTTCTACCTAAAAAAAAAAGTTAGGAAAAAAGTAGTGAGGTAGTGGGAGTTGGCCGAGGTACACGTGTACTTCCTGCGAAGGGTTCCGCGTCCTTGACTCTTCACCCAGCTCAAGCCTTGGCACCGAATGTGCTACAGAAGGTGTCTAATGACCGGAGACCGTTAGGTTTCCAAGTGACCTTTCTGAGCCTCCTGTCTCACACTCTCGGGATACAGACCAGGAATCTCAACCCAAGAGAGGATGCAGACTTCACTGGTATGGGGACAGAGCTGCGAGGAGAAAACAGCCACTGGGGCTCCTCGCTCGGTGTTCTTCTCAAGCCTGAGAGGAAGGAGGGACAGAAGGCGGATGGGATTGAGGAAGCAACGAAGCAACAGGAAAAGAGAGCCCAAGCTCCGGGAAAGGGAAGATGGTCCAGGAGAGAAAGAAAGGGACTTGGGGCTGAGGTGCCCAAGCCTTTGCTAACCTGAAAAGTAAACTCAAAGTTAGAGATCAGAGGGTCCCCAGGGGGGAACCGGTCCTCTGAAATGAGCATCTCACATTGTACAGGGGAGTCGGCGAAGCATTTGGTTTGTCTGCTTAGAAAGGAAGTTTCTAGAAAGAGAAGGCATTGTGATGTTAAGATGACCCTTCAGAAGCTGTGAAGGCTGTAGTCTCTACTCTCCTACCGTTTGATGCCCCTGGAGGCTAGGCATGCCTTCCATGTGGATGCTTGAGCGGTTTTTTTCTAGTTGGAGAATTAATGGCAGACCAAGTTGCTAGATCTACCCACGGCCGATCAATGCTTCGCAGATTCCCTCTGGCCATCCTTTCTGGATCTCCCTTAGATATCACTAATGAAAAAGTCAAATACGCGTTGAGCAACCTAGAAGAACCCACACTTCCTCATTTCATAGAGAGGTCCAGAACGGAATTGTAACTAGCCCTCAATCCCCCATAGCTTAGAAGAATGTATCCAATGTGGTACCACAATCACCCTAAAACATAGCGGGCAGGATAGTCTCACCAAAATGGCTGCGACCAGGCCGCTTTATCCCTGTACGTGCACGCTGCCCTGCAAAATGTAGGGTGTATTTCCCCTCCCCTTGAACCCAGTTGCTCCTGTGACTGCTGTAACCAATAGAATGAAGCAGAAGTAGCATTCTAGAACTTCCACGCTCAGTACCAAAGTTCCAGTTCCCCCCTCCTGGACGCCAGCTGCCGTGTAAGGAGTCTGACCCCCTTGCTGAAAAGACCACATGCTTTGGAAGCCACATGGAAAGAGACATGGGGCACAGATGTGTGAGTGAAGCCTTCTCAGACCTTCCAGCAGCTGGCTGGTTGCAGCCAGGTGAGTGACACTAGCCGGTGCCCAGCTGACTCAGATTCATGAGAAATAGTAAATGGAGGTTGCTTTTGGGTTTTGGTTTTGGGGTGGCTTGTCATGCAGTGATGGAGGACTGAAGCGACCGCTTAAAAGCGGCACCATGCATTATTTTTCACGGACCTGGGAGTCGGGGGCGGAGGGGTGGTTCTGCAGATCTAGACCGAGCCTGGCCAACCTCATCTGGACCTGCCTGGGCCTCTGCAGCCTGTGGAGGGCTCGCCAGTCAAGGATGGCCTCAGCCGTGATGACTCATCTCTGTAGCACAGGGTCTTTTATCCTTTAATGGAGTTGTCCCGCGGCGGTGGCAGAGTGCCAAGAACAAGAGCAAAAATGCACAAATTTTTTAACAAATAAACTTTTCAGGGGGTGCCTGGGTGGCTCCGTTGGTTGAGCATCAGACTTCGGCTCAGGTCACGATCTCACGGTTTGTGGGTTGGAGCCCGGCGTGGGGCTCTGTGCTGATGGCTCAGAGCCTGGAGCCTGCTTGGGATTCCGTGTCTCCCTGTGTCTCTTGCCCCTCCCTCGCTCGTACTCTGTCCCTCTCAAAAATAAACATTAAAAAAATTGTTTTAAATAACAAACTTTTCAAGAACAGTTTTAGATTCACAAAACAACTGAGGGGAAGGTGCAGACATTTCCCGTATCTTCCCTGCCTGTCCCCCACATGCTGAGCCGCCCCCCTGTATTAACACCCCCCCACCAAGAGTGGTACCTTTGCTATGGTTGGTGGACCTACGTTGACACATCATTATCAGCCAAAGGTCACAGTTAGGAATGTGTGCTGTACAGTTTATGGTTCGGACAAATGTATAATGACAAGTATCCACCACTGTAGTATCGAAACAGAGTAGTTTCACTGCCCTAGGAATCCTCCTTGCTCTACTCTTCAAACCTCCTCACCTCCAACTCCTGGAAACCACCAATCTTTTTCCTATCTCCATAGTTTTGCCTTTTCCAGAATGCTGTATGACCGGAATCAAACAATATGTAGCCTTTTCAGATTGGCTTCTTTCACTTAGCAATATGTATTTAGATTTCCCCTTGTTCTTCTCCTAGCTTGATAGCTCATTTCTTTTTAGCCTTAAACAACATTCCACTGTCTGGATGTGCCAGTTCGTTTATCTGTTCATCTACTAATGAACCTCTCGGTTACTTCCAAATTTTGTCCAAATTATGAATAAAGCTGCTAAAAACTCTGTGTGTAGGTGTTTGTTTTTGTTTTTTTCAGGATGCTATATTTTTAAATGTAATTTATTGTCAAGTTGGCTAACTTACAGACTATACAGTGTGTTCTTGGTTTTGGGGGTAGATTCCTGTAATTCACTGCTTACATACAACACCCAGTGCTCATCCCAACAAGTGCCCTCCTCAATGCCCAGCACCCATTTTCCCCTCTTTCCCCCAGTCAACCCTCAGTTTGTGCTCTGTATTCAAGAGTGCCTCGTGGTTTGCCCCCGTTTCTGTTTGTGACTATTTTTCCCCCTTCCCTCCCCCCACGGTCTTCTGTTAAGTTTCTCAAGTTCCACATATGAGTGAAAACATGGTATCTGTCTTTCTCTGACTGACCTCTCTCGCTCGGCAAAATACCCTCCAGTTCCACCCACATTACTGCAAATGGCAGGGTTTCATTCTTTCTCATCGCCAAGTAGTATTCCATTGTGTATATAAACCACATCTTCTTTATCCATTCATCAGTTAGTGGACATTTAGGCTCTTTCCATGACTTGGCTGTTGTTGAAAGTGCTGCTATAAACATTGGAGTACATGTGCCCTTGTGTCCTTTGGATAAATTCCTAGTAGTGCTATTGCTGGGTCATAGGGTCGTTCTATCTTTGATTTTTTGAGGAGCCTCCACACTGTCATGTAGGTTTTTATATGGAACTAAGTTTTCAGCTCCTTTGGGTAAGGACCAAAGAACAGGACGGCTGGATCATACAGAAAGAGTGTGCTTCATTTTGCAAGACACTGTCAACTGTCTTTGAAAGTGGCTGTACTGCTCTGCGTCCCCACTAGTAATGACTCAGAGTTCCTGTTGCTCTACATCCTCGCTAGTGTTTGGGACCATCAGCGTTCTTCCGTCAGAAATTCGAATAGGTACGTAGAGCTATCTCGTTGCACGAACAATTTTCAAGGCTTCGCTTACATTAAGGCTACGGATGTTCTACTGGCCAAAGTAAATCGTACAGGTGAGCCCAAGGTGGGAGGGGACTACAAAATTGAAGAGAAAGGGCCTGGATAAAAGGAGGCCATTAATTGGAACCATTAAGGCATCAAATCTACCATAAGGAATCTGTGCATATTTCTCACAGGGGAGTATTAAAGGGCAGTAAGATGTTGGACTAAAACCTAGAAGCAACTAGAAAAGTCACATTTGAAATTAGGTAAAACAATTAGATGAGCGCTTTCTAATTTTTAAATGTTTCCAAGCTTTCTGCCAAGTCGCTCTTGCTCTGATATTGATGTTGTTTTATTTCCATTAGAGGGTGACGTTCCCCAATTTCTGTTGATATCTACGGAGAGACAGAATTGGGAAGAAATGCACGTCTCATGTAGGACCAATCACTATGCGGTCCCTTGTTCCATGAATTAATTCACAGTAATGATAATGTTAAGACTCTTGGCAGAGTTCCTTAGAATCCTGTTTAATAAGAGCTTTTTTTTTTAATTTTTAAAAATGTTTTTATTTATTCTTGAGAGAGAGAGAGAGAGAGGGAGAGAGAGAGCACGCGCATGAGTGGGAGAGGGGCAGAGAGAGAGGGAGACACAGAATCTGAAGCAGGTTCCAGGCTCTGAGCTGTCAGCACAGAGCCCGATGCGGGGCTCAAACCCACGATCATGACCTGGATGCTTGCTTAACTGACTGAGCCACCCAGGCACCCCAGTAAGAGTCAGCTTTCTAATGAGCCAGTGGGCAGTCTGCTTTGTGACTTCTCTCTGGAAACCTAAGGCTGCTGGCTCAACAGAAGGGAGGTAGTGGGAAAGAAGGGCTGTGTTACACGTATATGCATGCATCTGTATGTAATGTGCGTGATCTCCTCTGATCCACCGCGACTTCAGTCCGGTTTTACCTGTTCTCACCTCCCCTGCATTCCCAGAAAACACTGAAAACGGACTTTACATTTGCCTTTCCCACTCTGGGAAGCAGCTTCGTTTTCCACTCCCTGGATTTCAGAGCGGCCAGAGGAGCAGAGAAGGGGAGACTGGGATCACCATTCCCAGATCCTAGCCAGCCTGCTACTTAGGGCGGTGTGGTGCTGCCCCCTATGCAGGGATTCACTGCAGGCAGATGAAGGGTCCTTGGATCTGTTCTTCCTCCAGCGCCCCCTCTATCAACCCCAAACTGAACTTTGCTAATCCAGTGCCTCTGTTATTTCCTGTTCAGGAATTGGGAGTCAGGGAACCTGTTTTCTGGCTCTTGGGTCACTTGATGTCTTTGGATAGTAGTTTTCTCTTCTGCAAAGCGATCGCGCTGAACTAGATGTGTGCTCCTGCTCTGAACTTCGAAGAGTCTGCGATGCTAAGATAAAACCACGACAAAGTCAGGGCGCCTGGGCAGCTCAGCTGGTTAAGTGTCTGACTGTGGCCCAGGTCATGATCTCGCAGTTGACGAGTTCGAGCCCCGCATCGGGCCCTGTGCTGACAGCTCAGAGCCTGGAGCCTGCTTCGGATTCTGTGTCTCCCTGTCTCTCTCTCTGCCCTTTTCCTGCTCTGCCTTTCTCTCTCAAAAAGGAATAAGCGTTAAAAAACATTAAAAAAAAAAAAAAAGCCAGGACAAAGTCCCAGGATCCTCAACACGTGATGCCCTAAAACTCCCAGGAATGGCCAGACACATCTAGAGGAGGTAGGCTGAAAAACCTGTCCAAGAAATAATCGATATTTGCATAACCAAGGAATGACTATGCTCCTTTCCGAGCTGATATTAAAACCATTACAAACTTACCCAAGGAAGGGGGGGAAAGGTACAAGAAGATTTCAAAACCAAAAAGAGGTGTTCATTTGCTGAGAGCTTAGGAAGCATCCTTTCAATCAGAAATTGTCTGTGACTCGCTAAGCCAGGGATATGTGAGGATAGGGGCCATGAAGTGCTTTTCCTCCAACGGAACGTATCCCACGTTTTACATCAGTGTTGTTGTTTTTTTTTTTTTTTTTTTTTTTAAACAAGGAGAAGGAAGGAAATGATGAGGGTGAGAAATACCACTAGCTTCCATTCATCTGGGAAAGATCCGGTGGGTACCTTTCAGTTCCTATTAAGTAAATTCAGCTATCGTTTTCAAGACGGCCTTTTCCCCAGAGCGTCCGTACATCTGTCCCCTACCCTCTCTTCTCTCCCCCAACCTCTGGTGAGACTGCAGGTGCCCCCACGCCCGCTCAGCGCCATCAACACGATGTGTCCCCTTCTCCCACCACAGCCCATCCGCTCTTGACCGACCTCTCGACGTCCCTCCAGCCTTCTCTCTCCCGGGACCCCTTCGCCAACCTACCCTACCTGTTGGGTAGGTCTTACTTCCTGGGGACTCCTGCTGTCATTGCAAGGGGAGACACCGGCGCCTTGGAATCCTAGCTGTCCCTTCCTGGTGCAGGGGGCACCTGGGCTTAAACGCTGGCTTCGCGCAAGCACAGTCCAGCGGGCAGGCGACCGGGCGCTGCGGAGTTCAGCGGCCTGAGGCAGGCCGGGGGGTGGGGGGTGACCTCTCCGAAACACGGCTCTGTTTAGCAGGGCTCCAAGACTTTAGAACGGCCGGGGAGCCCGTGGCGAGCCCTGGAAAACCCGCCAGACCTAGGGGCCCGCCCCGGCCCCGCTCTCCGTCCTAGGCACGCGGCGGCCGGACGGAGCGCCCGGTCCCTCCGCACCGACTCCCGCGCCCAGTCCGACTGCGGCGGAGGCTCCCGCCGCCGCCGCTGCAAACCGGTCTGCCTTCCCTGCAGGGCGTGCGGGGATGGAGCGAGGGGGTGGAGAGAAAAGGGGAAGAGCCTGGGCGGCCGGCGGGCGGGGCCTGCAGCCTCCCCGAGCCGCGGCAGCCGCCGCGCCGACTGCTCTCTCCGCGCCTCGCTCCGACTCAGGCGCGCACTGCGCCGGGACCCGCGCCCGCGCCCGAGCCCTGGGGGCGCCGCCGCTCCTCGGCTCCCGGCCCCCGGGCGCGCCGCGTTGAGGCCGCGCCGGGCAGGGGGGCTCCGGCTGCCGGGGCTTCGGCGGCCCGCTCGCCGCTCCGTGTGGCCGGAGGACTGGCGGGGAAGGAAGGGGAACGCGGGGACACACACACTCGCCGCGGCGCGCGCGCATTGCACACTCGCCGCCGCGCGCCCCCGCCGAGGCGCGTCCCGGGCGAGTTTGGCCCCGCGGCTCCGGCCCGGCACCTGCCGGCTCCGCGCGCCGCGCCCCGCCCCCGCCCGCGCCGACCCTCCGGCCCCTCCCGCCCCTCGCCGGCACAGATCTCCCGGCGCCGGGGGGGAAGCAACTACATCCCGACAACTTGCAGACTGTGGCGCAACTGGTCTCGACAGCAGAGGCGCCCGAATGCTGCCCGGGTGAGGTAAGTTTCCTGCGCGTCCCCGGCCCCTCCTCTCTAGACCCTCCTCCAGGGCTGGGGCTGGGGGGGCTCCGCGTCCTGACCAACCCTGGAGGTCTCTCCACGTTCGCACTTTGTCGGCGTAGTGCTGGGGGTAGGGTGGAGGTTGTGCGTGGCCACCGGAGCGGGACCTTGGTTCCGCTGGGGCCACGGCCGCGCGCTCCCCGCGAGCACCCACTAGCTCGCCGCCCGGATCCCCTCCGGCCGCAGTAACCCTCGGGGACCTCTCTGGGTTCACGTAAGGGGGAGCTCCCCCCCTCCCCCTTTTCGGAGGAACCGGCTGAGTTTGGCAGCAGAAGGTGGGATCTCCCACCCTCCCCGGGCAATAAACAGAGGCGAACTTGTTAGGCGCCCCTGGGATCTCAAGAGGGGCTTGCGAGTCGGTGTTCTGGTCATTTCTGGCGCCGGAGCCGGATTGCACAGGTGCGGAACGGTTGCAGCCTATATGCAGCAGCCGACTTGGGCGTTGCGCGTTGTTCTCTCCCCCAGCCCCGTCAACGTGACGCTTCAGCAGCTGGGGCGAGGGGTGGGAATGTGGGGGCAACGGAGAGGGAGAATGCCAGGGCTCGATATGCCAGGCCGGTGCCCGGAGTCGCCAAAACTGAAGACAACCAGTCTGCTTATCTCGCATCTATGCAGATGAGCCCGTTGTATTCTTATCCGCCCCCCCTCCCCCCTCACCGCCCCGGCTCCCTAGTCTCTGGTGCCCAGCATGGTCGGGTAGAAACCTGTTCCAGAGAAGTTGTTTGGATAGGCTGATGAATTCTTTCATCTGATCTACTAAAATCAGGGCTCTCAACAAGGAAATGCTAGTTACTCTGATGCTTTTTTAAAGACAGAGTGTTGGATACTCCAAACACCCACCGACCCGGTCTTCGCAGGACCTTTTCAGCCTCCCAGGGGCCGGAGCTAATGACCCTTGAGAGACAGGTTGGGCCTCAGAACGTGTTAGTCTCCTGCAAAGAAAAAAAATCGGGTCTCCCCATCAGCCCTCCTGAGCATGGGTTTGGGGATCCTTGGTTGCCCCTCCGGGGGAAAAGCATCCACCCAGACTTGTCTCTTTTCCGTGGAAAGGCTGAAGTGTTCTGCAATTGTTGGAGAAAGGCCCAAGGGTTGGTTTCATTCCCCCTCTAATGTGATGAAGTAGAATAACGTTCATGGAAGCTTCGGGCAGAGCATTTCCAGCTGAAAGGAGGCCCTGGGAAAAAAAGCCTTTCTCAGCCAAGCCCATGCCGGTGGCACGTTCGTTGAGTGAGCCTTGCACCTAGTCTCGGTGCTGAGGGGAATGATGCATTCCATGCTCAGTAATGGGAGTGGAGACTTAGGAATACCGGGGAGAAAGCGGTGAAATCTGAGCCTCATGAATAATGACATCTTAGTTGAGAAAGAAAACTGTTCAGAACTGAATGGTAAAACCACACTACATTTTTGTCCAAATTAAGACTAGAGGAAATCTAATAATAATACCTTGCATTTTGAATCCGTGCCTTGTTGTTAGTGAATGTTTTTCAATGCTCATTAAATTCTAACCATTTCTGGGGGAGGCAGGGCAAAGATTATTAAGCACATACTCGCAGTGGGAACCTGAGGCCCACAGATTCAGGGACTTACCAAGGTAACAGGAGGCTGGAATTAGAGTCACAGCCACGTTCTCTGAAATACCCCCCCCCCCATCACCGTAGTGCTGGCTCTGAACTTTAAGGTTTTCATGATGGCCAGAGTGCTTCTGCATTTCTTGTGGTCTGTGCTGTCTCACTGTGAATCACTGTTCACATTTGACAGATGAGGAAACTGAGGTTTAGACCGGGATGGGACTTTTCCATGGTATCCTGCCTAAGCTAGTGGAGGTTATAACAGAGCTCTTGATGTCCCGTCCACTGCTTTGCAAATGATGCCATCATTGCACTTCTGATGGCGATGAGGGGACATCACGGATACTGCAGTACATTGGGGGACTATTAACCGTGTCTGCTGGTGACCTGAGTTCTAGTTCAGGCACTCTTTTTGGCTGTGTGACCCTGGGCCAAATCATACCACCTCTGAGCTTCAAGTGTCCCACATACACAGTAAGAAATTAAAAATGAATTATTTTTCTCTTTCTAGTCTCAGCATTTTATAATGCTTATCGATGTGTTTTTAATCCGTCTAATCATTTTCTCTAGGGGAAAGAAAGTTTTTTCACCCTGCCTTGAGTAAGGGATTTAGCTAATTATCTCTTTCCCTTGTAATTTACTCCCCCTTCCCACTGACCACGTCCCACTTAGCGAGGGGGAGAAAATTCCGAGGGCACTTTAAACTTAGCATCCGTATTGTTTAGTGTTACTATTTGACTTGGAAATATCCTGCTGGGCTGATCTACTGTAAAATACATATTAAGATTCACTTGGCTATCCCAGTCAACTCATACCTTTAGTATATTTTTAGCTTTGGAGTTTGTGTGTAGTAACACTCAAGAAATAGCTGTTGAATGAAGGGGGGGGTGAATGAAATCACTCATAAGGAAAGCACATGCTGTGAAACAAAGCAAGTGTCTCGCCATGTAAATTCCCAACATCTGCTGACCCATAAGGTAATTTACCTACAGGAGGTGCGCCTCCTGAAGCTGGCAGAGACAGGTGCCTGTTACTCTCCTTCCTGAATACATCATATAAAGAAGAGTTTTTCTTTTTCCACGTAGGCAATAGACTCATGTTGTCTCTGTCATGCTCTTTTGCTCCCCTTTCCCTCCCTTAGTTGTTAGTAATGGGTAGCTGGCTGCGCATTGCTAGACATTGACTTACGCCCTTTTGTAAGAGTCTTGAGATGGAGAAACCTACTGCTTTTTTTTTTTTTTTTTTTTGAGTAAGTTTCAAGCAGCTGCTAATACTGGCTAGAGGTTTCACAGAGGAAACCTAATTAACAAAACCAACCTAGTTTCTGTTCCCTTTAAGGGTCCTCTTTCCACCCCTCCTTCCCATATACACAAAAGTTGTGTTTTTATTTTCAGAAGAATGATGAAGAATTAGAATGGTTCTTAGATATTATGAACAGATCCAGCCATTGGGATTGAGATGTATGTCTTCGTGATAAAGAATTTAAATGTTAAATAGTTCAGAGACTTGTCGCTTTTATGGGTAAGACAACTGAGGCATCGAGAGGTGAAGTGGCTTACTCAGGGTCCCACCTATGTTTTGCAAGAATTCTTAGGAAGGTTCACATTTAAGGTTGCGCTGGGGGTTCTGTGGTGAAGGTGCATTCTTGATTTTTAAAAATCATGGAGATTAACAGAAAACTTCTCTCTTTTTTTTTTAAGGTTTTATTTATTTTTGAGACAGAGAGAGACAGAGCATGAACGGGGGAGGGGCAGAGAGAGAGGGAAACACAGAATCGGAAACAGGCTCCAGGCTCTGAGCTATCAGCCCAGAGCCCGACGCGGGGCTCAAACTCGCAGACCGCAAGATCGTGACCTGAGGTGAAGTCGGACGCTTAACCGACTGAGCCACCCAGGCGCCCCAGAAAACTTCTCTTTACTAGTAATAGTAAACTGTCATAATTTTAAATGATTTAGTATGGAGATTTGTAAATTTCTCATCCAAGCAGACACCATTAGAAAATGTTTGTCTGTTTTCATCTATTCACTCTGATTGTCCTGACTTATGTAGAACATCAGACTCAGAATTAATACTTTGTTCCAACCAGTGCTTGAAGAAAGGGAACAGTTGGAATAGAAATACAAATGTATGGTGGTTTTCCAGGCTTCTCTTCCTGGTAAATAAAACCAGAAGCCAAAGGTGGCATTGCTGTAGAGCCAGTGAAGTCATAAATATGTATACGTTTAATTTGCATTTTCATTTTGCTTGTACTTCAGTTAAATGGGAGTCCGAAGTTTGATATCCTGGGGGGAAAAATACATTTTTTTTTTTTTTTACTATGGCTAGAACCTTCATTAGCTACACTGTAAAACATCAAGTCCTAAATGTATTTGTTGCAGAAATGTGTTCTTTGTATCAAGTGTATTAACCGGAGTTGGAAAGAGTCCTTTCTTTTTTAGAAGCTGCCCAGTTAGAACTGTACATTATGTAGCTCAGCTGTTCATTTGTGGATTCATGTATGGCCAATTCTCAATGCAAGGAAAATTAGGGAGGAAACCTAGCCTTCGGTTTTATTTAATATTTTTCTTTTTGAAAAAAAACAACATCTAAACCTAGTTTAGTGATGAAATTTTTGAAATACTGTATAGAAAACAATTGGCTGCCATTGATGAAGTATTTTATTCAGCCAGGCTCCTTTCAGTATAAAAGATAAGGCCCGAGAAAACAGGCTTGATTTTGTGTATTCCAGTTACAATCGTAGCTACTTCTGTCTGGTTTTGCAGGAGGTATATAAAGGAGATCATGATAGAGGAACATACAGGAATTGTACTCACAGGAGGTTACTCCTGGGTAAGGTGTATTTGAAATACGGATAATAATCGGCACGTGGTTACATGTTGACTCAGCCGGCAGCGCCTTGGCATTATTTTAAGTTACAACTTGTACTTGAATGGAGAGCTACGCAAAGTATGTGTCCTTCTGGTCCAAAGTCTTCTGTGTTGTTTATGGGAATGAATGAACGACAGGTGTGCAGTGTGTTTTTGGGGAGTTTACACCGTGGGTGAGCAACTTCTGGAGACCTACTTGTTTTCTCTAAGAGTTTTAAAAAGGCACTTGCAAAATTGTGATGAACTGCAAAGCATTGAGTGGACACGGTTGCTTCCACTAAAAATGGGCGAATGTGTATTTCAGTAGAGGTTCTGCAGGCACGGGTTGGACTTTCAGGCATGGAGGCGAGTGGGCTAGAAACTAGAATTATCTTGAATCGGAGCTCAAGTTCTGGGATGAAAGATAGGACTGTAAAAAAAAAATTTATTTGGTAAGAACGAGGTGATATTTAAGCTTCTCCGTCCAGATCTGGATCTTTGGTCCTAACATTTGTTGATAAAGTAGGAAACGAAAACACTGGAGCGATGAAAAGCAATGTTATGACCTGCTTGAGGGAGTAATAAGCCTTTCATGCGTGTTTACCTAATATTTATCAGTGGGAAAGGTTGGGCACCAGGTTTTATTTTTGTATTCTTGGAACTTAGCACGGGGCTGGCAGATAGTAGGGGTTTAATAAATGGGTAGTGAATGATGTATGCATTCAGACAAATAATGCTCTTCACACCTCTGGGATGTTTTCATAATTATTGTAATGATTTTATTTTTTTCAGACCATTTAAAAAACATCAGTAGTTTCAGCATTTGATAGGGGTCCTTCATTTTTCATCACATACAGTGTTTATTCACCAGACCCAATCTTTTTAACCAGCATGCCTGGGAATGATTTTTTTTTTTTTTTTTTTACTTCTAACCTAGATATAAAATGTGCCCTTTCTTTTATTATTTACAAGTACCAGATTGACATATTTTTAAAGCACCTGACATATTTTTAGTAGTGAGTTTGGTTCAGGTACACAGAGAAGAATGGACTTTCTCTAAGTTGTTGTGGTTTTTTTTCTTTAATGTTTGTTTATTTTTGAGAGAGAGCAAGAGGGTGAGTGAGGGAGGGGCAGAGAGAGAGGGAGAAACAGAGTCTGAAACACGTTCCAGGCTCTGATCTGTCAGCACAGAGCCCAACGCGGTGCTTAAACTCACTAACTATGAGATCATGACCTGAGCCAAAGACGGACGCTTAACTGACTGAGCCACCCAGGTGCCCCAAGCTTCTCTAAGTTAATGGATTTAAGCGTGCCTCTTCTTGGGACTTTGGCCTTCTGTGATCATCTGACCTAAAGAGAACGTTCTTCCTCTGTCTTCTTCACTTCTCACAATGGATACTTGTACATGTATGTGTTTCACTTGTTTTTCTACCACCTTTGCCCAAACTCCCGCCCAACTTAAGAGTAGAAACTCCTTGGGGCGCCTGGGTGGCTCGGTCGGTTAAGCGTCCAACATCGGCTCAGGTCACGATCTCGCGGTCCGTGAGTTCGAGCCCCGCGTCGGGCTCTGTGCTGATAGCTCAGAGCTTGGAGCCTGTTTCAGATTCTGTGTCTCCCTCTCTCTCTGCTCCTCCCCTGTTCATGCTCTGTCTCTCTTTGTCTCAAAAATAAATAAACGTTAAAAAAAAAAAGTAGAAACTCCTTGAGGGCAGAAGTCCTGGTTGTTTCACACGATTTCTCAAGTATTTGGTACATAGTAGGTGCCTGCTTAGTATTTGAATGAATGAATGAGTCCCATCCGTGCTGTGCAGATGAACTGGACCACCCCTGAGGGCACTGGAGTCGAACAGGTGCTGCTCCAAGACAGCTCTTAAGCACTAGCTGTCGTAGCTCTACGGGAATGCCGAGTCCTCCAGGGGGAGGAAACAGAGCTTGCTTAGGTGACTAGATTGTGGCTTGAGTATGAAGCAAGGTCTCTGTTTCGAGAGTTGAGTTATTATTCCTTTCTCTTCACTCAAAAATGAACGGCAGCAAACTGTTAAGAACTTCTCAAGCACGAAACCAAACATTCCAAAACTGTTAAACCAGGGCTTCAACATCCCTAACTCCTAAGTACATGCAGTGCCTATCTAAGACAGCTTGTGATTGTCTACGGGGCAAGTCCTAGGACCCTTGAGGTGAAAACTTCTCAAGGCTCAGCTGATGTTTCTTTTTTTTTTTTTTTAATTTTTTTTTTTTTAACGTTTATTTATTTTTGAGACAGAGACAGAGCATGAATGGGGGAGGGTCAGAGAGAGGGAGACACAGAATCTGAAACAGGCTCCGGGCTCTGAGCTGTCAGCACAGAGCCCAACGCGGGGCTCGAACTCAGGGACCGTGAGATCATGACCCTAGCCGAAGTCGGCCGCTTAACCGACTGAGCCACCCTAGGATTTTTTTTTTTTATATATATATATATAGAAAGTATTTTTTAAGTTTTTATTTTTTAAGTTTCAGTATTTTTAAGTTTTTTTATTTTGAGGGAGAGAAAGCACACTTGGGGGGGTGCAGAGAAAGTGGGAGAGAGAGATTCCCAAGCAGGCTCTGTGCTGTTAGCACAGAGCCCAGACGCCGGGCTCGATCTTACAAACCGTGAGATCATGACCCAAGCCAAAATCCAGAGTCGGGCGCTTAAGCAGCTGAGCCATCCGGGCACCCCAAAAGCTCTTGATAGTCATGGCCCTGCTAAGTGATGGGTCCTGCCAGGACTGGGAGACAGACCAGGGTATCTAGGTGATGAAGGATGAGCCATGCTCTATGTATAACTTAGGTTTGAATGTGACTCTGGGAGGATAGCAGGTAAAGGAATGATTCTTTGAGCTGATGGTTGTCTGGGAAGAGGAGACTGGTGGTGTTCTGACAATTTCCAGGGTATTTCAAGCCCGTTCAACATGCTAGAGATTGACGGAACACCTGGCCCAGACTCTGCCACTGCCGTGGGGCGTGCAAAAAAGTATAAACATGGTCTGGCTCAGCTCGACCAAGAACTTAACGTATCCCAGGCACCTGTGATGTGAAGTGCTCTTTCTTGGGTCTGCATCGTGCACCTGAAGGCAGGCCCAGCATCCCTGTTAACAGTGGAGGACAGGGAAAGCTGTTCGGATGATCACAGGCTCATGAGCACCGAGCCAGTAAGAGTGGGGCTAAGGTTCCAGTCACGGCTTTTCTGACTTAAAATAAATGTTTTTATTTATTTTTGAAGGAGGGAGAGACCGAGCGTGAGCAGGGGAGGAGCAGAGAGAGAGGTAGACATAGAATTTGAAGCAGGCTCCAGGCTCCGAGCTGTCAGCCTGGAGCCCGACGCGGGGCTCGAACTCACGGACCGTGAGATCATGACCTGAACCGAAGTCGGACGCTTAGCCGACTGAGCCACCCAGGCGCCCCACGGCTTTTCTGACTTGAAAGCCCACATGCTTTTCTCCGCTTCTCGCTGTTGCGCCACGGAATGAAGTTTTGGGGGGAGAGCTTAAAAAAGGAAGACACAAGTGAATCTAGAAGTTGTTTCTCCCACCTGAGCCTCTCTATGAGCTCTAGATTACATAATTAACATCACGGACTTCGTGCCTGGGTATCTCAAAGGCACCTCAGATTTGACTCGTTTGAGACCAGGAGGCTGTTCTCTCTCCATCCCTGGTCCTCTCTTGCGGTTCCTTAGCTCTGTGATGGGCCCTGCCATCCACCAGGTCACACGAGGCCGACATTCAGGAGCCGTCCTTGACCCCAGGGCATCCAACCCGTCCCGTTTCTGTTGCTTTTGCTTCCTGTGAACATCTCCCCCGCCCGTCTGTTTCTCATTGTTCCTGCTGATTCCGTCCTAACCTAGCTTCTCATCCCTCCGCTGGACTCTAGCCAGAGCCTCCCCGGGCCCCTGAGTCCTCTCTGGCCCTCCCCTCGTCTGTCACCCGGCTGCAGCCAGGCCAGTCGAGGTGGCCTAGACTGTGCCGGCCGAATTCTTGTCGCCCACGCACGTCCTTGTCCTCAGGGAAGCAGACACATCCTGGCCTCTGTGGCTCTCCGGGTAGGTGGGCTGGTGAACTCCTGCATAGCCTCTCAGGACTTGCTCTTCCACACTGATCTCTGCCCGTGGCTTTTCAGTTGCTCAGTCACAGTTGAACCGTGAGTAAAAGACCGGTATTAATCTGTCTTAGCTCAGGCTGCTGTCACAAAGTACCACAGACGGTGCGGCTTAGAAACAACAGCGGGTTATTTCCCACAGTCCCGGAGGCTGCAGTCGCAGATCAGGGCACCAGCCCAGTCCGGGTTGGGTGAGGTCCCTTTTCTGGTTGCAGACTTCTGACTTCTTGGACCCTGACTTGGTGGAGAGAGGATGAGGGGGCTCTCTGGGATTTCTCTTCCTCAGGACACCAATCCCGTTCATAAGGGCCCCAATCTCAATAACTAATCCTTTCCCGAAGGCCCCACCTCTTAGTACCATCACACTGGGTTAGGATTTCAGTATATGAATTACAGGGAACCCAAATATCGAGGCCATCGTACAAGCCTTTATGGCTACGTCATTGCCCTTTAAGAAATCATTCTGTGTTGAAACCCCGCATCCAGAGACCTACAACCAACAAATACAGTCAAAAGAAACGTCTCATGTGAGAAAAGTGTACTACACGAGATGTGTTCTGGTATTTTCGGAGATGTTCCTTCCCGCTTTAACTTAAGAGCCTGTCCTGTTACACGGGATCGGTAAATTGCAGTGATGAAACACCGCCTTTATACGGGGGTATTGTCTCAATTTTTTCGTATGAGCCTCATCCCAAAGTTCGCACTGACTTATTTTAGCAAGACCCTGAATACTGTAAGAAAAAACGAACCCAGCTTTAAAAATATGTTAAGAACCATTTGACAGTGTTTTTTATTTTTTTCCTGCCTGAAATTCACGGAGACTTTGAGACTGCCCATTTTAATTGCCTCTCCAATCACAAAAGGAAAGGAGCTTAAGCCAGAGAACCCTGGGCTACTCAGAACTCTTAGGCTGTTTTGCTTCTGGAGTGAATTTCCTGATGGCTAAGAGTTTGCTTGCTCCTTGAAGTCTCTTAATCTGTCACATCTAACATTTGCATGGAACATTCCCACAAAGTTGTCACAACCTTCCCCAGTTCTTAAGATTATACAGAACAGAGCGTGTCTTTTGTGCTATAATAAAGTGATAGCTTTGGATCTATTCAGGGATGAGAAGCTCTTTGCCCCTGTACCAAACAGCCCCACTTTACCGTCTTTGAAAATTGCATCTGCCTTTTCTTGAAAAAAAAAAATTGTTTTGGCCCTTTTTCTGTGACTTTCAGCAGTGATCGCCCCTTCATTCGTTGTTTGCTGTTGAGAATCTGTTGTGATCTTGGGAACCAGATAGCACCCAAGCTGTCTGAATGATTTCCCAAATAAATTCGTATTAGGCGCTGACATTGATATTTAAAAAAAAGAGAAAAACACAGGTTTTGAGGGGGGACCTCAAGAGTTCTTGATGTAAAGCAAGCAAGATTTAGTTTTTCCTCATTCACTTTGTTTTTTTGGCCAATAAAGAGTGTGTTTTTCTTACCCTGTTCTGCGGCTGTTCAGATAAATAAATTTCTACCTCTTAGGCTGAGATACTCATGGTTTCTTTTTTCTTTTTATAAAATATTTATGTGTTTCCTACATGATGGCATAGAGCACACTTGCTTGACTTTTTAATTTAACTTAAATGGAGTTGTAATTTATGGGTGTTTTGGTGACAGCTTCATTTTTAATCTTTGATGCCTTTAGAGGTAGTAGATAACTGAAGATATTTTTCTTCCCATTGGAGAAATGCCATAGAAAAATTTCCCCAGTTTCCTGATGTACTTCTTCCATTGGAAAATAGACTTAAAACCTGCGCTAAAACCAGGAAGGTGAATATGAGATAGTTAACTTTTTTTAAATGGAGAAATGTAGCTTATTTAAAAATTTTTTTTTTCAGTGTTTATTTTTGAGAGAAAGAGACAGTGTGAGTTATAAAGGGGCAGAGAGAGAGGGAGACACAGAATCTGAAACAGGCTCCAGGCTCTGAGCTGTCAGCACAGTGCCTGACGCGGGGCTCGAACTCACGAACTGGGAGATCATGACCTGAGCTGAAGTTGGACGCTCAACCGACCGAGCCACCCAGGTGCCCCAGGGAAGTGGAACTTATTTTTAAGGAGTGAGGTGAACCACACTCTTTGGAGGCTTAGAAATGCCTTACAGAGAAACAAAAAAACCTACTAGTGTTGTCGCTTTAGCAAGCTGTATTTAAATGATGCCTTTTTATTGTTTTTCCCAAGACATGCAGTTAGACGATGTAGCGAAGATTTGTGGAAAGTGGAGTAAATGGGAATTGTCTCATGCTGAGGGTTAAGAGGGAAACATGACTTTTGTTTATGTTTGTAGAAAACAGAATGGAAATTCAGCCTGTGAGATTTGTGGAAGGTTGGGCCCCATTACTCAGTTTTGTGGTTTGTCAGAAACTCCCTCTCCCAAGTGGCTATTTATAAACGTGACCATGATGCAGCATTTCATCTTGTGCAAACTTTATATAAGACAGAGTCACTTGCCGCGTAAATCAGAAGACGTCTGGAAGCGTTTGGAAACTGAGTGTTAAGCGTCCTCCACGTGCACCTAGCAGCTCCGGAGACGATCATTAACAGTCCCTGCAGTTACATTTTTACTGGTTCCTTCCTTGTCTGCCTCCTTCACTGGGAAGTGATTTCCCCAGGGGGGAGGGACTATGTACGGGTCACTGCTGTTGTCCCAGCACCTAGCAAGGTGTCCAGTGCAAGGAGTGGTTGAATGGGTGAGTAACTGATGTCCTTAGGCTACAACTGTCTGTTTTCAACTTGCCAGCTCCCCTTCCTCTTTTAATTTCATTTTTTTTTTTTAGTGTTTATTTTTGAGAAAGAACGAGAGAGAGAGACAGAGTGCATGCGCGGAAGGAGCAGGGAGAGGGAGACACAGAATCCAAAGCAGGCTCCCGGCTCCGAGCTGTCAGCACAGAGCCCGACGCGGGGCTCGAACCCGCAAACCGTGAGATCATGGCCTGAGTCGAAGTCGGACAGTTAACTGAATGAGCCCCCCAGGTGTCTCCTGTAGCTGTCCCTTGTTAAAAAACGGAACCCATCTCCCTTCCCAAGTTCTCAATTTTCATCAAAGATCCCCTCGTTCTTTTTTAACCTATTTTCAGAACTTTCACTGACGTTTATTTTGCTCACCCTTGTTTCCGTGCAGCTTCCAAGTCCTGAGAAATTAAACCAAAGCACGTTGTTCTCTGTGCTCACTTACATTTCCTGTACGAACACCTGTTACTTGGACTATTGCGGCAGGTTCCCCATTGGCTTCCACATCCCCCCTTCTATTAATCATCGATAATATCTGCTATCAGAGATTATAATTTTGTCACCAGCAGGCCCCCAGACGCTTAAATGCTTTACCGTGCCCGAAATCTCAGTGCTGTTGTTTGGTCCACAAAACCATCCGTACTCTGGCCCTTACGGACCATTCATTATCATTGTTGTCCCTGCTGTCCTTGTAGGACTATAGTGTGACTGCAGGTACCATTTCTTCTTTTTTTTTTTAACTTTCTTTCTTTATTTTGAGAGAGAGAGTGGGCACGCACACACACACACACGGTAGAGAGAGAGAAGGAGAGAGGATCCCAAGCAGGCTCTATGCTGACAATGTGGAGCCTGACTTGGGGCTCAAACTCACAGACTGTGAGCTCGTGACCTGAGCCAAAATCAAGAGATGGACGCTTAACCCACTGAGCTCCCCAGGCGCCCCTACAGGTACCATTTCTTGAATGCTTACTCTCTAGCAGGCACAGCATAGAAGAAGACAGGTCAGAAAGGTTTTCGGTGCATTTTGGAGCCGTGTGACTGCATATTGCGTAGGGTTGGTGTGGGTGGAAGGAGACAGGGCTGCAGCGGGGTGTTGAGGCCAGACCGGGGACATCTTCTTAGACGTGCTAAGGAGTGTGAACTTTTCTTCTCTGAGCAATGAGGCAACAGCTAGAAGATTTTCAGGGACGAGTGTTGAGCTCGTGTTTTATGTGAGATCAGCAACGTGGGCTGTAGTTCGGGAGACGAGGGAGGGGGAGGGACCGGAGACAGGGTAGGGGGTTAGTTACAGGGGAGATGAGGGTCCATTGAAGGTAGAGAGGGAGGGGAAGGGTGAGCAGGTTGGAGATGTCATAGGGAGCATTGATGGGACTGGGCGACCGCTCGCATATGTGAATTTTGAGGGAATAGGAGCCGTGGAAGGTGGTTCTCTGGCTTCTGGCTGGAGTGGCTGCAGAGGTTGGGGAGTGATGGTCTGGTTCTGTGGAGAGGCCGCGTGTAGGCGTTGGCAGTGGCAGGAGGGCTGTGATGAGGAGTCCGGCCTTGAACTTGAGTTTGAGGTACCCGTGGGATGGCAAGGTGGAGTGTGGCTGTGAGGGGAGAAGTCTGTGGTGGGAAGACTGGCTGTGATGGTCCCTGGCTGCAGGTCATGGGAGTCAATGAGATTGAAATCGAGTAGAACACCAGGCAGAAGGTCTAGAAGGAAGCTTTATGAGTATGGCTCTAAGGAGAGAGCCTCGGGATGGGGACAGTGTTACGGTTGCTCACCAGTGTCTGAAGCTGTGGATGAAATGAGACTTGGCTGAATGGGTTTAGAGACAAAGAAGAGAAAATGTCTGAGAACCAGCCTCATTCACTTAACCTTCCTTTGCAGCTTACTTCTCTGTACCTTGGCTTCTTATATCTATTCTTTTTGGATCTTTGATTTTCTTTTCCGTTTAAGGGAATGGCATCAGATTTTCATGACCCCCCCCCCCCCCATACGTACCATGGTTCTGGAAAGCTTCTCTGACCCCACCAATTCCCACACTCAGTTGCCCTGAAGGGATTTCTCGGCACACATTCCCTTTGGGTTTCTTGCTCTTCTGACTTTTCGGGAGCTTTCCCTACAGGCTGGCTTTTCATCTGTTCTCAGCTTTATCTCACCAAGCAGATGCAGAGGCCTGACAGCACGGACCACGTCTTCGGTCTCTCCGTGTTTCCCACCCTCCCTGATGGCTCCAGTGTCTTCCACGTGTTATAGCCACCCCTTGTGATTGACCTGTATTCCATTTTATTTTATTTTTTTTTTAATTTTTAAAAAATGTTTATTTTTGAGAGAGAGAGAGAGAGCATGAGCAGGGGAGGGGCAGAGAGAGAGGGAGACACAGAATCCATAGCAGGTTCCAGGCTCTCAGCTGCTAGCCCAGAACCCAACGTGGGGCTTGAACTCACGAACCACAAGATCATGACCTGAGCTGAAGTCGGAGGCTTAACCGACTGAGCCACCCAGGTGCCCCAGAACTTTATTCCATTTTAGAAGACTGAAGTATAAAGGTGAATAACTCAACGTTCTGTAAGGAGTTTTGCCCATGCTTGTGCCTTGAACTAACTTGAAAGTACCTGCTTATCATGGGTTTGTAGGTAGGATGTTCCATCTTGCCCCGAAAAAATGAAATTTGGCTGACAGAAAGGTCCACAAAATGCGGGCCGAAGTCTTGTCATTTTTTATTCTATTTGAAACTTTGAGAGGAGGAGAAGAGCTCTCCGACAGCTCCCCTGTGCCTACCCTTACTTCACATAGAGGGTATCTCCTGGCTTCTCTGGGTCCTGCTTCCTGTGTTTTTAGACAGCATTTTGCATACATTTGCACAGGCTGAATCTGGATGTGGCAAGAGTTCCAGCCTGAGAAGCGAGGATTCTGGCTCATCCCGCCCTTCTCCTGACATTCTGATGATCTCTGGTCAAGTGGCTTGACAGTCTTGTGTGTTTTTTTCCCCCCTCATCTGTTGAATGAGAATCGATACCCTGGCTCCTGGCTAGTTCAAAGGCACGTCGTGAGGCCACACGAAATGAAGGCCTTTGAGGTTCTTAGAACAAAAGCCTCATGCACATGATTTCGTAAGAGCTGCAGAAGGAGGTGAGGCTCCGAACAGCCCCATTTATGGCCCATGGGTAAGCAGTTCTGACGCCAAGGATGTAACATCTGTTGTGACTGGGTTCCCATGAAAGAATTCTCCTTCCTTATTCCCAGGGGTCAAGGGTGACAAGTGGGATGCTTTGCCAAAGCCTGAGGAGACTTCCAGAATTTAAACCCGTCCTCGTCATGGATGAGGAGAGCAGCATACCTTTATTTTTAACGGTGCAGGGCTGTCAAAGTGGAACTCAGGTTTACTTGTTAAAGAAACTGAATGTTCGTAGGCAGCAGATAATTCATAGGACACGTTCTAAACTAGAACATCTGCTCAGTGTATTAAACAAGTTCGTTGCTTACTCACTTTCGATTGTACGGTGGATGGTTGTCATCATCCCACCTTACTGCGCTCGCCTAACGCCGTGCCTCACATACAGAGATGGTCAGTGTTTCCGTGAATGCCTTTTTAGGTGGTGTAGGAGAGGATCCTAGAAGTCATCCAGAAAGCACTTTTATTTTAATACCTATGGGAAGTTGTTCGAAGCTCATTGGACATCCCCTAAATGAGGAATGAGATGAAAACTTAATGACAGAAAAATTTGTGACCTGATGACCTATATCAAGTGGCAGAGGGGTTTGATGGCAGTTATTGACATGGGTTAATACCGGATCAGAAATGAAGGGAACTCACAGAGTTTAACGTCGTTGGAACAGGGGTTGTGACGTGAGATCTGTAGTCATGACTTCGGGTCAGGGGCCAAAATTTGAATTCCTTGCTCAACCTGGAAGTTGGCTTAGTGGCATAATCATAATCATACAGGTGCACTTCCTTGGTTTTCTGCCCTTATAGTCAGACTGTGGCCTAAGCACGGTGGACTTGGTTATGCTCGTAGGCTAGATGGCAAATGGTAGCAACCTCCACAGAGTAAAACTCTCACTGGCAGGAGGTGGGATGACATGAAGGCAGAGAGAAGTGAGAAAACAGGTGCTAAAGTCCTCATCTCCTAAAACGGGGACTGAGATAGGCTTGTTAAAAGTTGGTGGCGTTCCAGAGTTGTGCCATCTTGCCTTCCTACCGTTGGCGCGTGAGAGTTCCAGTTGCTTCGTATTTTCATCAATACGTGATACACTCAGTCTTTTTCATCTTTGATATTCTAGTAAGTGTATAATGGTGGTTCATTGTGCTTTCACATTGTAGTCCCCTGATGGCTAATGATGTTGAGTATCAAGTCATGTTTATTTGATGTCCTTACATGTTCTTGGGCAAGGTACAGAACTCACGTATTAATTCTAGTAACTTTGTTGTGGCATGCATCGATTTTTTTTTTAATGTAGACAATCATGTTGTCTGTGAACAAAAGCAGTTTTGCTTCAGTCAAGGAAAAAAATGGGTGGAGACACCAATGAAGACTTGAGTACTTCGCATTAGGAAGGTAATGAGAAGAATTAAAACGGTATGGTGGAAATTCCTATCATGAATCAAGAATGAGGCATTGAAGCATGTGATCAGGTCATGGAGATGACCACCAAGAAGCCGAAACAGAAAATCTTGACAACAGTTGTCTTGGTAGAATTGTGGCAGGAACAGGAAAATGCGGAGGCGGTCGTGGTCACGAAGTTCTCTGTGTCATTTGGTACGTTACCGTGCATGTGCCTTTCTGTGATAAATCATTGGTATGTCGCGAATTAGAACACAGAGGTAAAAATTAACATGAAGCAACTGAAATGGGTAGAGTGTAAGAACTGAACATTGTAAGAAATGCCGGAGGAAACCGTCAACGATCGGAAAGTTGTATAAGGGAAGGAAGCACCCTCGCGTAACCAAGCTGTCGAATACCTAGCATTTACCTGGGTACTCAGTACATTCAAGGTACTTTCTAAACAATAAACATGCATGAACTTGTGGAATGTTCATAGCGATCCATGAGGTAGCTACAGTTACCATTTTGTAAGTGAGGAAACCATGGAGCAGAGATACTAAGTACGGTGTTGGAGGCCACACAGCCAGATTTCAGAGCCAGGTGGTCCAGTTCCAGAACCATCCCTCTGGATCAGGTCTCATGGAGGACGATGGGCCTGACACCCCCCAGTGCATCGGGTGCGCAATCCTTAATGCTACCATGGCTCGCTCTCTGAAGTCTTCTAAAGAGGTCCCTAACTTTAATTCATTCGCAGTTCAACAGATGTGTCATTGCCTGTTAACACAGTTCTCGCTAGTAGGATTATTCCTTTCTAGCCGGGGAGGGCAGTATATAATTTGTAATTAACATATGGTGTATAATTTAACACATAACTTTAATAAGTTCATTAGTGTATTTTGTACACGTGTAATATATGATATTTACTCGTGTAATCTAATACAAGATGCTGTGGGGAAAATCTAAAGCGGGACAAGGCATGGAGTAGAGATAGCGGTGGGAGGGGGGTGTTCTTCTCCAAGGGAGGTCAAGGAATACCTATGAGCACTGTCTTAGCTCCAGCTGCTATAACAAATGTAGCACCACTGGGCGGCTTCAATGCAGACATTCACTGCTTTCAGTTGTGAAAGCTGCAAGTCCAAGATCAAAGTGCTGGTAGGTCCGCTGAGAGCCCACTGTGTCCTTTGTAGGTGGCCGTCTTCTCGTTGTATCCTCACGTGGCAGAGAGGAAGCCTCCCTCTGCTGCCTCTTCTTACAAGGGCACTAATCCCATTCACCAGGGCTCCGCCCTCATGACCTCATGACCTCATGACCTTGCAAACGCCTTACCTCCTAGTACCATCATGTTGGGGTTAGAATTTCAAGGTAGGAATTTGCAGGAGAGGCACAAACTTTCAGTCCATAACAAACAAAGTTCTGCACGAAATAGACGAGCACACTACACAGGTTTGGAGGAAGGCATTTCAGGCAGAAGTAACAGGAAATGCAAAGCCCTGAGCTAGGCAGAGTTCCTCGTGTGAGTGCTAGGTGGAAACCGGTACCTCCAGAGCTGAGGGAATGGAAGGGAGAACCCGGGGCCATGGCAGATAGAGTCTCCTACACGTGACCGTGACTTTGGGTTTGAATTTTGTGTGACGGGAAGTCCTTAAAGGGTTGAGAAAAGGAAAAGGACGTTAAAAGAGAACATTCTGTGTCGTCTGTCATGAAGAGGCAGTGTGTTTCCAAACTGATGGCGTTTCGCTGGTCAGTGAAAGTTTGCATGAAGGATTTGCTAGAGAAGTCTGGTCCTCTGTGGACAAGGGAAAATTCCACATTCGCAGTACTCCCATATGTGTTCCTTAAAGGTGATTTATTGACCTGGAGGGTAGTGAAGTGTGCCTACATAGAGATGGTGACTCATGGTACTGTTACTGATTGCCTTCTAGGTGGAATAAAGTGCATATGTTTAAACACCATTAAAAAATTGTGTTTCACCTGACGGTCGGTGGGGAGAGGTGGATGGGGGAGGGGCCAAATGGGTGATGGGGATTAAGGAGCAAGGGCGCTGGTTGTGATGAGCACTGGGTATTGAATGTAAGTGACAAATCACTAAATTCGACACCTGAAAGCAGTATTACATTACATGTCAAGTAACTAGAATTTAAATAAAAACCTTAAGTTAAAAAATGTGTTTCTGGGCTATAAAGGAATAATTGCAAGGATATACTCGTGGACTGATGTGTGAGGTGCGTATGGAGAGGTACACGTTTTTGAAGGAAGGGTTTAACTTGAATTTAAAATATTTGGATAAATGGAAATTCTAGACATCCATTCATTTTTTTTCAATGAAATGAGAAAAAAAAATCAACCTTTTTTTTTTATTTGCATCCTCATGCATACTTTTTTATTATAACCATTCTGGGTGTGAGGGATCATCTTACTGATTTGTGGTTTCGATTTGCAGTTCCCTAATTATTAGTGATCTCAAGCATCTTTTCTTATGCTCATTGGCTACGTGTATATTTTCCTTCGTGAAATGTCTGTTTAGATCCTTTACCTATTTTTAATTGGGTTGTCTTTTTATTATTAAGTTTTAATCCTTGTTATGACATTCTAGATACAGGTGCTTGACAGATGCATGATTTGCAAAAGTAGACTCCCATTCTGTGTATTTGTCTTTTTGCTTTTTCATGATGTCCTGTGAAGCATTAAATTTTTTTATAAAATTTCTTTTAAAGTTTATTTTTTGATTTTTAATTTTTTTAATGTTTTATTTTTTTGAGAGTGAGAGAGACAAGAGTGTGAGCAGGGGAGGGGGGGGGAGAGAGAGAGAGAGAGAGAGAGAGAGAGAGAATCCCAGGCAGTCTCCATGCTGTCAGTGCAGAGCATGACGTGGGACTTGAACCCACAAACGGTGAGATCATGACAGCCAAAATCAAGAGGTGGATGCTTAACCCACTGAGCCACCCAGGTGCCCCCGAAGCATTAAAGTTTTTAATTGTGATGAATCTAACCTATTTATTTTTTCTTTGGTTGCTTGGGCTTTTGGTATCCTACCTAAGAATCCTCTGCCAAATACAAGGTCACAGATTTATATCTGTATTTTCTTCTAATTGTTTTATAGTTTCAGCTCGTACAGTTTGGTCTTCAGTCCATTTAGAATTAATTTTTGTATATCGTATGGAGTAGGGTTCCAGCTTCATTCTTTTGCATGTAGATATCCGTGTGTCCCATTAACATTCGTTGACAAGACTATTCTTTCCCCACTTAGTTGTCTTGGCACCGTTGTCCAAAATCAATTCCATCATCTATAAAAGGGTGTATTTCTGAACTCTCATTTCTGTTCCATTGATCTGTGGGTCACTTCTTAATGCCAGTACCAACTATGTTGCTTCCTGTAACTTTGTCATCAGTTTTGAAATCAGAAAATGTGAGTCTCCCAACTTTGTTCCTTTCCAAGACGGTTCTTTTTTTCCAAGATTGTTTTGGTTCTTCTGAGTCCCTTGAGTTTCCATATGAATGTTAAAAGCAAACGGTCGCCCATTTCTTTGAAAAGGGATTTTCACAGGGACTGGATTGCATCTGTAGATCGGGAAGTATTGCCGTATTAACAAGATTAAGTTTTGCAGCCCTTAAATAGAGAGTGCCCATTTATTTCACTCTAATTACCTTAAAAAAAAATTTACCTGTTATCATTATAACACCTTACAAAATTTACGGATTTTATTTACTTATATACTCATTTCAAAAAGAATTTGAGGTGGCTGACCAAATTGCTTATGAATATAATAGGGTAGAAACAATTGAGGAAATCTGGGGGAGGGGAGGCAAGAACCAGGAAAATAAGACCGAAAGAATAAGGTTAGTGAATAAACACGTGCCTCAGCGTATTGAGTATTTGCTAGTTGGGATATCACTTTTGTCCCAGGCTTTCCCATGGCTGGCTTTTAGCATTTAATGTGAGCTAGTATAGAACCAAATGTAAAGAAATAGAAACCTGGAGGCATAAACTGTCACCTTTCTCCCATGCTCAGCTGTTACGGACGTCTATGCGAATAAACCTTGGCTTTTCTTTTAAATCTCCGGAAAATAGTTTCTTCCTCTCACGTCCACCATTTCCAGTGGGAAGTTCATGGACCTGCCCGCTTACCGCAGAGAAGTGCCCCAGGTCGCTGTCCTGCGTCTTGTGCACACTACATTCCAAGGAAGAGAGAGGCTTTTTCCCCAAACTCAAGTGCAGACACCCTTATGGTAGAAAAGCATTAGCCTGGGTTGACGGAAAGTCTTTAAACTTCCCTTCTCCGGTGTTTTCCACTCTTTTAATTTTTCTTTTTAATGTTTGTTTATTTTTGAGACAGCACGAGCAGGGGAGGGGCAGAGAGAGAGGGAGACACAGAATCCGAAGCAGGCTCCAGGCTCCGAGCCATCCGCCCAGAACCCAACGCGGGGCTCGAACCCGTGAACGGCGAGATCATGACCTGAGCCGAAGTCTGCTTAACCGACTGGAGCCCCCAGACGCCCTACTTTCCACTGTTTTAATGTTTCATGTTCTTGCTCCAAAACAGGAAAGAGCCTTCCGCACCTCTGGTCCTTACCCACGTACACTTTGGTGATGATTTTATCCCAAGGGAGGTGTTCCCTTAGCAACCAACTTACCAGCTCACTCAGTTAACTTACTTCCTATCTGTAATCAATACTCATTAGTGCTGAATCACTTCTTTGCTTTCCCTTGCTGTATTTTTTTTTCCTTAATTTATTTTTATTGAAATATAGTTGACATACAATATTATATTAGTTTCAAGTGTATAACGTAGCGATTGGACAATTACATACGTTACAGAATGGTCACCATAATAAGTCTAGTTACCATCTGTCACCGTACAAAGTAAGGACAATATTATTGGCTGTATTCCTTCTGCTGTACTTTATACCCCCCTGACTTATTTCTTTTAGAACTGGAAGTTTATATGTCTCAATCCCCTTCTCTTATTTTGCCCATTTGCTGCCCCTCCCCTCTGACCATCAGTGCTCTGTGTTTATGAGTCTATTTCTGTTTGTTTTGGTTTTGCGATTTCACAAACACATGAAATCGTATGGTACTTGTTTTCCTCTGACTTCTTTCACTTAACACAATGCCGTTGAGGCCCATCCATGTCGTCACAAATGGCAGGATTTCATCCTTTTTTTATGGCTGAGGAACATTCTAACGTACCTGTACATCGCAGTTTCTGTATCCATTCACCTGTTGATGGACACTTGGGTTGTTTCCATATCTTGGGTATTGTAAATAGTGCTGCAGTGAACCTGGGGGTACATATATGTGTTTGCATTAATGTTTTTGTTTTCTTCGCCTAAGTACCCAGAAGTGGAGTTACTGGGTCATGTGGTAGTTCTGTTTTTAGTTTTTTGAGCAACATCCATACTGTTTTCTGTAGTCGTTGGACCAGTTGAGATTCCTAGCACCAGTGCACGAGGGTTCCCTTTTCGCCACATCCTCACCAGCCCTTGTTATTTTTGGCCTTTTGGTAATAGCCATCCTGATAGGTGTAAGGGGATATCTCCTGCACTTTGGGTTTGCGTTTCCCTGATGATTAACGATGTTGAGCATCTTTCCAGGTACCTGCTGGCTACCTCTGGAAAAATGTCTTTTGAGTTCTTCTGCCCATCTAACTGGATTATTATTTTCTTCTCCTCCCCCTCCCCCTGTGTCTCCCCCTCCCCCTTTTCCTTCTTTGCTCCTTCTCCTCTTTTGCTACTCATTTCTATGAGTTCTTCATATATTTTGAATGTTATCCCCTTACTTAATACATGACTTCAAGTACCTTCTATTCGGTAAGTTGCCTTTTTATTTTGTTAATGGTTTCCTTGGCTGTGGAGAAGCTTTTTAGTTTAATGTCTGTTTGATGTTAGTTTGATGTTTGTTTTTGCTTCTGTTGCTTTTGCTTTTGGTGTCAAATTCAAAAACTCATTGCCAAGACCTGTATCTGCCTTTGTTTTTTTCTAGGAGTTTCATGGTTTTAGGCCTATGTTCAAGTGTTTAATCCATTTTGAGTTAACTTCTGTGCATGATGTAAGATAAGGGTCCCATTTCATTCTTTGCATGGGATGTCTAATTTTCACAGCATCATTTATTGAAGAGACTGTCCTTTCTTCATGGTATATTCTTGGGCTCTGTCTCGTAATTAATTGACCATATATTCCTTTGATAATTTCTGGGCTCCCTATTCTGTTCCATTGATCTATCAGTACTCTGTTACTGTACTGTTTTAGCTACAGTAGTTTTGGAATGTAGTTTGAAATCAGGAAGCACGATGCTTCCAACTTTGTTGTTCTTTCTCAAGATTGCTTTGGGGTATTTTTATGGTTCCATGCAAGTTTTAGATTTTTTTTTTTGTCCTATTTCTGTGAAAAATGCCATTGGAATTTTAATAGGGATTGCATTGAATCTGTGTATTGCTTTGGGTAATATGAACATTTAAAAAATATTACGTCTTACAGCCAGAGAAGATATTCTGAGCACAGAATATCTTTCCATTTATTTGTGTCTTCTTCAGTTTCTTTCATTAATCTCTTATAGTTTTCAATATAGAGGTCTTTCACCTCCTTGGCTGAATTTATTCCTAGGTATTTTTTTATGCGGTTATAAATGGGATTGTTTTCTTAATTTCTCTTTCCTGTAGTTTGTTATTTTTTGAGGGAATCCTCAGGGTTTGCTTTATATGATGATTTGTCATCTGCAAAGAGTGACGGCTTTACATCTCTGTGTCCAATTTGGATGTCTTTGGTTTCTTTTTCTTGCCCAATTGCTGTGGCTAGGACTTCCAATACTATGTTGAATAAAAATGGCAGCTGTGGGTACCCTTGTCCTGCTCCTGATTTTAGAGGAAAATCTTAACAGCTTTTCACTGTTCAGTATGATGCTCACTGTGGGCTTGTCACACGTGGCCTTTATTACATTGAGGTATGTTCCCCGTAAACCCACTTTGAAAGTTTTTATGATAAATAGAAGCTCGGGTTTTTTGTTCATCTATTTTCTGATTTCTGCATCTATGGAGATGGTAATAGGATTTTTTCATCTTTGATTTTGTTACTCTGGTGTTCACAGTAAACAGTTTGCGGGTGTTAAACCATCCTTGCACCCCTAGAATCAATTCCACTTGATCATGGTATATAATCTTTTTAATGTATTGTTGAAATGGGTTTGAAAAAATTTTTTGAAGAGTTTTGCATCTATGTTCATCAGGAATATTGGCCTGTAATTTTATCTAATTTCTTAGGTTGTGCAGTTTGTTAGCATAAAACTGTTTTTCATAGTCTCTTATGATCTCTTTTATTTCCGTATCATCAGTTGTAACATCTTCTCTTTCATTTCTCATTGTTTTAATGGTCATTGAAGGGTAAGAGTAAATCCTTAATTTCTGTCATGTAGAACAAAGTATATTTGGGTTTATTTATGGGAGACAATAAAATCTCCAGTCTAATTTATTTTCCAAGATATAAAAGGAAGATAAAAACATGTTCGGTTGTTTTGAGAGATTATATTAGAACCAATAAAGTTAGGATTTTTGAAACACCTATTGAAATGGAAACACATCGACACACACACATGCACACACACGAGAAGGTTACTATCCAGAATGTATAAGGTGCAGATATAGCTATGTTACGACTAGTCTTTATTTGGATAAATGGCCAAAAGTTAAGTACTTTATCATTTTTATACATGAGAAAGACCAGTGTGTGCACAAAGAAGCAAACGTGGTAAAGATACAAGAAATGCAACCTGAGGTCAACTGGGATTTTAAAAAATAATTAAAATGCTAAGTTAGAATATTGGTGTGGCTGTGTAGACTTGCAAATACACACAATTGGTAGCATTCAAATCAGTGCATATTTCCTGAAGAGTACCAAAATTATTTAACAAAAGTTATTATAATGAACGTACTCTTTAATATCGTAATTTCTCTTGGCAGGGGAAAAAAAAGTAGAAAAAAATTTTGTTGGAACAATATTAGTTTTATTTAAAAATTTTTTTTCCATTTATTTATTTTTGAGAGAGAGAACACAAGTGGAGAGGGGCAGAGGGAGAAGGAGACAGAATCCAAAGCAGGCTCCAGGCTCCGAGCTGTTGGCACAGAGCCCGACACGGGGCTCGAACTCACAGACCGTGAGATCAAGACCTGAGCCGAAGTCGGACGCTCAACCGACTAAGCCACCCAGGCGCCCCTAGAACAGTGTTAGTTTTAATGAAAGACTACAAATAACTTCATTCTCTAACATATGGGGAGACGATTGGACAAACTGTAAGAGAACAATACGCTCTTCTTTGTATTATACAATACTATGGAAAAGCCCCTGGAAAATAAATATAAAATAGGGTATAGTGCTATAAAAGAGGATTTGTAATTCAGTACATGGATGAGCAAGAGAAAGCGTAGAGTACTTTTGTGCGATTTGCTTTGATGCTTTTGTTGACCTTCTTATTGGGTGTATTTGGTCGCATATGAATATGATAGGAGGACCACGAGAACATAATTCACAGGCTGTCGTACGATGGAGAAGATAACATACAGGGTCAACAAGATTTGGAGCACCTGATACCACCCACCAGGAGCCATTCACCAGTGACAGTCCCTTCCCTGCTTTCCGTACGGGTGAGGATAGGGCAATTGAAGAAATACTCCACAAGACTAATTTGGGATGAATGCCAATTATTATTATTATTTTTTTTAAGTTTATTTTGAGGGGCGCCTCGGTGGTCAGCCGGTTAAGCGTCCGACTTCGGCTCGGGCCATGATCTCACGGTCTGTGAGTTTGAGCCCCACGTGGGGCTCTCTGTGCCGACAGCTCGGAGCCTGGAGCCTGCTTCGGATGCTGTGTCTCCCTCTCCCTCTGCCCCTCCCCTGCTCACGCTCTGACTCTCTCTGTCTTTCAATAGTAAATAAACGTTATAAAAAAATATTTTTTAACGTTTATTTATTTTGAGAGAGAGTGCGAGCAGGGGAGGGGGAGAGAGAGGATCTGAAGCCGCTCCACGTGGTCAGCACAGAGCCCGACAGGGGGCTCGAACTCCCGAATGGTGAGATCACGACCTTAGCTGAAATCAAGAGTCCGGCTTCTAACCACCCAGGGGACCCAGGACTGCTACCAATTCTTGAGAAATGACCCATATCAGCAGATGAGACTCATTTGGGGATTAAAAAGGTTTTAGATCTATTCTAACAGCCCATAGCCAAGTCCATTTGGAAATTGTGTCAAGAAGTTTCTCAGTTCTTAACCGATTTCACACTTTAAGTACTATGAGAACTAAATTGCAGGAAAGTAGAGGATTTGAGTAAGCCCACAGGAGTCACTGGAATGGAATTTGACCTGGGCTGTGTTGAGAAATAAAACTCTTGAGCTTGTCATATCAGGTGTATTGGAACTGACAGTAAATTCCATGGATTTCATTGGGTGCTTAAAGTGGGTCCTACCCACCTTGTATATACACTCGGTACAAATACAGATCAACTAGAGTGGAAACAGGAAAGGGATCAGTGATTTCCCGATTGTTTTGAATTGCTCTAATGTATCTTCTCTGGTTTTTTTTCCCCCATGAGAATTATTCCTGAGATGGGACAAGATTGGGGCACCTCCTTTACACTCTTAGTTGAAAATTGTTCCTCCTTACTTATCCTTCAATCATTAACAGGTAAACAGATAACCGTCTCCAGAGCCATCCCTGTTAAGGAAAGTTACCTTTAGCACGAGCCTATGGACTCTTTTAAATATGTGTGATAATTTCGTTTCAAGGGACATGGGTCACGTTCGAGCGCTGCTTTCGAGCCTTAGAGTTAGTCTGCTCTAGACTAACTCTTGATGTCTGAAAGTTGCGGTGTTTTCAATTTAACATCAGTTGACGAGTCTCTGTTCTACCAGTATGATTTCTGATACTTGTCCTGTCTGGGTAGGATGTGTACGTTTTGCCCTGCAAGTTTCCCAAGAGAGGGAAACTTGACCTTGCGTTGTGTAGGGTGGACAGAATCTAAGATGAGCCAATTTCCTTTGTCTTCCCAGCAAAGAACAGCCTGTGAAATGAAGCTGATGTCGCCTATTTCGACAGGTTATTGGGAAGACGGGCTAAAATAAAGCAATATTGGTAGTAGGAGTTAGGTAAATACTGAGTCGTTTGTTTTGTGCTTTTTATAACAGGTCTCAAGCTTTTTGTGAGGTGCTGAGGGCAAAGGGGGTAACATTTAGAGTGGGGGTGAGGTGGGGAGGGAAATTGCAAAACAGATGAGTGGGTTTCGCCCTCAGCGAATTTACAGTAGATTAGAGGAGCCAGGCACTGTTGATTAGGGGTTGATAAGAGTGCTGAGCATGCACTCAGCAGGGTTGGGGGTAAAGCCAGCCCAGGGGCTCTAAAGTAAGCCTTGGAGGTGGCAGGGGAGCTGGTAGTTCTCCAGATCTGAAGACAGGCTGGAGCCAAGGGCTTACAACATGCTGTGAAATTGCTTTTACAGGGGTGCCCAGGTGGCTCAGTCTGTTGAGCGCCTGACTTCAGCCCAGGTCACGATCTCGTGGTTCACAAGTTCGAGCCCCAGGTTGGGCTCAGAGCCTGGGGCCTGCTTCGGGTGATGTCTCTCTCTCTCTCTCTCTCTCTCTCTCTCTCTCTCTCTCTGCGCCCCTCCCCTGCTCACACTCTGTCTCTCTCTCTCTCTCTCAAAAATAAATAAAAACACTTAAATCAAAATAGAAGTTGCTCTTAGTGCTGCACTTCAAAAAGTGTTAAAATGTTAGAATTATGCTCCTTGCTTGTGCACATGGCCTTTTCTTTGCAGTGTTTCGGGAAGTATTTCATAATAAACAGATTGCAAGCCTTTTTATAACGTGGAGGCAAGGAGACTAGGAGACGAGGAAAGGAGCGAGCCGGGTTCCAGCACCTTCCAGCTCATCCTCCGCTTCCGGGGCTCCTGTGCTTCTATGTGAACCAGGCCAAGAGGGAGTTGCTTCTAGAAGCTCTCGAAATCTTTCCTGTGACCCTGGGGAATCAGTAGTGGGGTGGAGGAGATAAGCATTTTCTTTAAACCGCGCTTACGGACTTAGCATTCTCCGGTGTGTATTTCCAGTTATCTGCAGGCATGTCTCCTCTTTCCTGCGGGGTTGTAAGTTCCTTGAAGGAACGAGGGTTGCCTGATTATTTTTTTAGGAAATAAAATGTCCAGAGCGGTTATCTTGACCTCAGAATCATGTTGACGGATGGAGTCCCCTGGATCACTTGCACTTACTTGTGGCGAAGTCCTGTTCAGGAGTTTCTGAAACGAATCATCCGGGGTTTGGCATATCTGGGATCCGAAGGAAATTCATGCCCTTGCCACTTCTGACTTAGGCTCCACTGCCAGATCCCCTTCGGCCCACTTGGGCAGCGGCGATGGTACGTCTCACGTGGTCTTCATATTTCTTCCGAAGCTCCCAAGTGTGGCCACCTCCTGTTGGTGAAAAGGACCTCAGAAGAGGGGCACTTGGTCTCCAGTCTGATAGCTAAGCCAGGCAGTCAGTTGGGTCTGGTAAACCGAAGATAGCGGGGCCTAAAGAAAATAGTTAACCCATCTAACAGGTGCGGCAAGGCCAGTAGTTTTTCCCCGGGCGAGGCATTCTGGGAGTGCTCAGGGTTAAGTAGCCCCTGGCCTGAGAGAGACGTCAGGAACACAGCAGAGTAGAGAGGTGCTCCCGCCCCTTTGGCAAAGCCTGGTAATTCTTGGCTGCGTGGAGTGGGCGTTACAACTGATGGCTGCCGCCAGGGTCGGGCATTCTTTAAGCTTGTCATCTGGTGGTGACCATGAGGAAATTGGAGCCTCGGACCAATTCTGATGCTTCGCACCTGCGGAGGGAGGCCAGCACCTTGCTCCTTGTAATAGAAAGGAAGGGTGTTTGATTTTGGTGTAGGCCACAAGGTGACCGTAAATACTCATGTACTTGGGTAATTGAATTGGCGCTCACTTATTTTTAGACATCATGTAAGAAGCTGGTCACCCAACCACAAAATTGCCAGCAGGAGATGGGAAGCAGATGGCTGGAGAGAACCTTGCTCTATGTTGGACGTGCTCACACAGCACGGTGCTGGGGGCTGGTTACTCCTCTGGCCCGATGCCTTGTCTCTGCCCCGTCTCCTCGAAGCATGTGAGCTAGCCTGGCATTGCAGTCGAAACGCTACAGCCTTGCCTGTCTTAGTTTTCGCTGTTTGTCCAGCGTGTGTCCCTCGGTCCTTCGCACTGGCCAACGTGTGAAGAACGATGGCTGACCGTGGTGCTTCCTAAAGAAATTTGAATCAAGTGCTCTCTTCCTTGAGTCCCGTTGTCTCTGCTGTAAGCCCATTCTATGTGACTTTTAGGTTTGGGGGGCACAATTGGATAAACGTTTTCTCAGTCAGTTTGGGGCCTGTAGACCAAGGGTTTTTAACTTTCCTTCTGAGATCACCACTTACTAAAATACCTAGACTCTGTAAGGGATCGTTTAGCTGGTAAGATGCAGTGAGATGTGCTGCGGTGATTAAGAGCATGAATTTGGATTCGCATTCAGCCTCTGTTTCTTCCATGTGACCCCAGGAAAGCCACTCGACTGCTTCACTCGTCAGCATGTTCAGCTATAAAATGGGGGTAATTGTGTGTCTCTGTCGGTGAGTTGTTGTAAGGTGGGATTCTTTGGAAGATTGTCTGAGAAGCCCTCAAATGTTTGCTGGTGTTGACTGGACAGTTAGAATGATCAGCGCGCCAAAGGTAACCAGAAAAGTAGACGAGTTTCACCCCATGGAGGAACTCAGAGTGGAGGTGAGGAGGTAAGATCGTGAAACACAACCAGCAGGGCCAGGAATGCGAAATAAGACGGGGTTACCGAGCGTTGGGAGAAGGGAAGGATCAGTCCAGTGGGGGAGGCACGCAGGATTACTGCAGCTGGAAGAATGACCAGAGAAGAGGGACATGTCCCAAATGGGGGAGGGGGAGGGGAGAAGGACAGCGAGAGCAAAGGCTCAGAGCTCCACGTGACCTGTCTCTACGGCTGGGTTAGGAACTTGGCCACTGAGGACCAAAGGATAGCAGGCAGGTGATTCCAGAATATGTCATGTGGACTAGATAGAGAAGATCCTACTCTTTTCCCTGTGCTTTTTTTGTTTATTATTGTGGTGACTGATACTTGCTCCCCTGGCTTCCTGTTCAAATGCCCTGAGACTCTCAAAGGGATGGGATTGTCTCTCCAGTCTGTGGAAGGCCAGAGGAGAAACTGGATTGATAAACAAGGAAGAATGGGCTTATCTCCAAGCTATAATTTAATGGAGAAGCCATTCTACATAGCATTGGGTGAGGTTAAAAGGGGGTGGGAGGGAAGTCTGTCAGTTTGTCACGGGAACCTTCTGCTAAGCAGACAGATGGAGGCTGAGGCTGATGGGAGTTTGTTAACACCAGCTGCCTAAGTGGAAGAGGCAGTAGGGATGATTGTCTCAGCATCTGCCAGGTGGCTAAGTGGACCCAAAGTCCAATACCTTTTGGTTTTGTTGGAGTCACTTGGCAGAATACAACGGGGGAAGTCCCTGCATGGGACTTACCACTGGCCACTCAGGAAGAATTACTGTAGGATGTGGAAGACCGAGGAACCTTTGAAGACAGTGCTGATGATCTGTTGGAATTACTTGCAGTGAACCCTTTAGAACTTTTTTAGATGTAGAGAATTCTCAAGACTACAGCGTAGAGTGTGGGCAGCGCTCTTAGATGAACACGGTTCCCGCGTCCCAATTCCTGAACCAACATCTCTGCGTTATAATCGACTGAAGTGTGCGCTCTATTCACGTTTGCTGATTTTCCCGACTGCCCTTTTTGTGTTCCAGTTTGCGTCTGGGATACCACATTACATGTAGTTGTCGTGTCTTCATGGTTCCTAACGACGGTGCCAGGATCTCAGATTTTTCTTGTTTTTGATGACCTTGACAGTTGACAGAATTACTGTCCGGTGTGTTACAGAATGTCCCTCAGTTGGGATTTGTTGGATGTTGTCTCATGATTAACCCAGGGTAAGGTGTTTTGGAGAGATAATGTGCTGTTCTCATCACATCATAGCAAGATTACATATCCTATTAACATGACATCACTGTGATGTTGATCTTGATTGCCTGGGTGACGCAGTGTTTGTCAGATTTCTCCACCATAAAGTTATTCTTTCTTTCCTCCGCCTTTCCACACTGTACTGTTTGGAAGGAAGTCCCTATGTGCAGCCCACACTTTAAAAAGTAGGAAGTTACGGTCCTTCCCTTGAAGGAAGAGTTTCTGTAAGAATTATATGGAATTCTCGGGCACCTGGCTGGCTCAGTCGGTGGAGCACTTGACTCTTGATCTTGAGGTTGTGAGTTTGAGCCCCACATTGGGTGTAGAGATTACTTAAAATATTTTTAAAAAGAAAGAATGTGGAAATCTTCTGCATGGGAGATTTGTCTATTCTGCCCCCATTTGTTGATTTTTAAAATTTTTTTAAAATGTTTGTTTACTTTTGAGAGAGAGAGAGAGAGAGAGAGAGCGTGTGCGCAAGTAGGGGAGGGGCAGAGAGAGAGGGAGACCCAGAATTCGAAGCAGGCTCCAAGCTCTGAGCTGTCACCACAGATCCTGACACGGGGCTCAAACTCGTGGACCGCGAGATCATGACATGAGCCAAAGTCAGATGCTTAACCGACTGAGCCACCTAGTCGCCCCATCCCCCCATTTATTTATTCAGTCATTTATGTCTCTGTGGCCTCCTCTATGTTATACTTTGAGTTATAATCTGATACTGCTTTACTTTCTTATGTTGTCGTAGCTTTGGCCCCCATTTTTATTTCCTTTTTCAGTTCATTCCTGTATCCCTGACGTGCCCCCCATCATTGTGGGGTCTTGTTTGTTTGCTTTCGCACCTCCTTATTTCCTGACACTCTAAGCACTTGGGGCTCGTCCTGTGTGTTTCCTGTCTTGAATCTCTTGGAATCTGAAAACAGAAGAACAACTGTGGTCATGAGACATGGGACTAGGGTGTTAGGAGGGCGGAATTTAAAACATTCAGTGGAAATACATTGGATCTCATGGATTTTAAGGGAAATGTGACCCAAAAGGGCTGAGAGTTTCTGAAGAATGGAATTCTGGTTGCACAAAAACTATGAAACTTGATGAGACAGACGGGAGACGGCATCTGGGTTCAGAGGATACTTGATGACTAACTTGATTTTTAAAAGGCTTGTGCAGAAGACTTGTGATTGAACAGGGAGTTTCCATGAAAGGCATCACTAAAAGTTACTTGGCTGGTGTTTTGTGAAAACAGTATTATGACAGCACTAAACGAAGTGGGTACAGTTCACCTTCAACCAAGCTACATATTTCATTTCTCTGAAGTCCTCTCTAATCTTAAGCGAGTCCCTTAACAAATATTCATGGGGGCGCCGGGGTGACTCAGTCGGTTGAGCATCCCGTTTTTGATTTTGGCTGAGGTCATGGTCCCAGGGTTGTGGGATCAAGCCCCACATCAGACTCCACACTGAGCGTGGGACCTGCTTCAGATTCTCTCTCTCTGTCTCTCTCTTTCTCTATTTCTTTCCCTCTCCCTCCCCTCCCTTGCCCTCTGCCCTGCTTGCATGCTCACTCTTTGTCTCAAAAATTAAATATATATATATGTACACACACATACACACACATAGATATTTCTGTAACACCCACCGTGTGAACTCACTTAGGCTCCAGGAACACCCCAATAGGCCAAGCTGCTGATGTCTGTGTTGTTAAGGAGTATACGTTCTAGTTCGAGGAGACGTATAACAACGAGGTATTTTTTAGAATGACAGATGGTAATACATGCCACAGGGAAAAGTAAGCAGGATTAGGGAATTGGGAGGTGGGCGCTGGGATTCTTATTGAAAATAAAGTCGTCAAGGAGAGCCTCGTTCATAAGGTGGTGACCTTTGCGCAGCGACTGGAAGGAAGTGAGGTAATGAGGCATTAAAATACAGATGACGTAGCCCCCCCACTATTCTCTTACACAGATGACACCAAAAGGTATCCCAGTGTGTAATGTGTGTGGCGTGTTATTTCTAGTCGTACACGCTCACAATGTTCAAACTAGAAGTGAACACAAAACTGAACTATCACTTTGTAACAAACACACCTTGAAGTGATAAAAGGCAGTGCTGGTGAGGTTGTAGGGGAATAGACATACCCACCTCTTTACAGATGATGTAAGTGTTTGGAGAACAGATCCAGGAGACGGCCCTGTCCTGCCCTTAGTCCTAGGAAACCTACCCCTGGATATGGTACTTGAGGCAGAGGGAGCAGGGCGTGTGGAAAGTATGAAGGAGTGTGCTTGGTATGTTCTAGGAATAGAAAGTTGGCCAGTGAGCCCGAGGTGGCGTCAGCAAGGCAGAGAGCAAAGGCGGGAAGCTCGGAGAGCCGGAGGGAGTAGGAGCCGGCTCGTGCCTGGGTGGAGGTCACTGCCAGTCACGTAAAGTACGCGTGGGTGCCTCTTCCCAGAGCCGTGCGCTGCCACGGACCTGGGCTCTGTATGTTCTTCTTGGGACTTGGGCTTTTTCTTTGCGATGACAGAAGCCATTGGAGGGTTTTGAGCAGAGGAGTAAGGTAATTAATTCCATATTTGAAAAGGACCATTCTGGGTCTTCGGTGCTTGTGGGCAGAAGTGGGGGGACCGGTTACGAGGTCTTTTAATCTATTGATATATTTTCAACTGTTCCTATAAATCTTTTTTTTTTCATTACTTTATTTATTTAGAGAACGAGCAAGCGAGCCAGAGAGGGGCAGAAAGAGAATCCCAAGCAGATTCTACACTGTCAGTGTAGAGCCCAGTGCGGGGGTTGAAGTCAGGAACCCGAGCTCAAATCAGGAGTCCCGATGCTTAGCCTCCTGAGCCACCCAGGTGCCCCAGAACCTCAGTCTATCTGTATGTATTTCACAGAGTAATAATCGCCATGCCTGCCATTTCCCCATCTGTGCGTGTTAACAATTTTCTTCTGTTGCCATACACTCCTCTGTTTTATCGTTTTTAGTGGCTGCCTGGTCGTGTATTAGTGTTGCTGCTGTAAAAATTTACCGTAAGTGTAGTGACTTCGAGGACACAGATGTGGTATTCTACGGTTCTGATGATCAGAATTCCTACAGTTGAGGTATTGGCAAGACAGTGTCCCTGCTCAGGTCTCTAGGAGAGAATGTTGTCTTGCCTTTTCCGACTCCTGGAGGCCTCCGCGTACTTTGGTGCATGACCCCTTCCTCTGTCCTCAAAGCCAGTAACAGACCAACCTCAAGTCTCATCTCTGAGTCTCTCCCCTCTGCTTCTCTTGTCACGGCTCCTTCTCTGGCTCTGGCCCAGGCAGGGCCCGCCTCTTAGCATGGCCCTTTGTGATGTGTTGGGCCTGCTTGGATAATCCAGGGTGATCTCTCCATCTCAAAATCCTTAAGTGAATCACGTCGGCAAAGTTCCTTCTACCACGTAAGACCACATATTCACGGGTTCCGTGGGTCAGGACTTGGACATCTTCGGGAGGGGACGTTATTTGGCCAGCTGTGGTTGAGGTTTTGTAGTTCATTTAACCATTTCCATTGTTGGATATTTAGACTGTCTACTCTCTCAGTATCTATTGGATATTTAGACTGTTTGGGGCCATGATGATATTTCTGAGGGGCATATTTGTTTACTTGGACCTTCTTTTATTTCAGATTTATTTCGGAATGAGTCCCTTAAGATAAACATTCAGGTGTAGCTTTCCTGGTTTCCAAAGGGCACAAACATCTTGTGTATTTGCCCTCCAGAGGCACAGTTAACGTTATCCTAGGTCCAGCGGGTAGGTCCGTTTTCCCTGCAAACTCACCAGCATGCTGTTGAAAGGTGGGTTTCCATGGCTTTTGCTACAAGATGACATTTCGTTGTTGTGTTAATTTCTTCACTGGCCAGGTTGAACCTTTTTGGCCTACATGCAGGTGTGTGTTTGAGAATGTCCAGTGTGTGGTATGTCGTTTGTACAGTGTGTGGTATGTCGTTTGTAGTTTGAAAATAGTGTCTTAGTTTGTTTTGCTTAGTTATAGCTGGAGCTGGAAGAATGGAGACAGAGAGAGACTATTGCATAAATGAGAGGATGAGGCTGACATTAATACATGACCCATACAGACCTATTTTGCGTCCAGTTCTCCGGCAAAGAGAAAAATGATCTTCACAGTGAAAAGGGAAGAATTAAGGGGGATGTAGAAGACAGTGAAAGAACATCTAGTTAATCTGAAGGAGTTCAGATCTCTAGGACCTACTAGATCATATCTGGAGGTGTCGAAGGAGTTAGAAGTTACCACCTTTGAGACACTGCCAGTGATCGTTGAATAAATTTTGCAGGGGGGAGACATTTCAGAAGTTGAGAAACATGCAGATGTTCTTCTGTGCAACTTTTGAAGGAGTTTAATTCCTGACACGTCAGCGTATGAATCGTTCCCTTGCAAATACTCTGGATTACCATGCATGTGCGTGATTTGCAGACCCATAGAAGAGATTGTATTGATCCCTAGAAACCAGCATAAATTTACTAATGTGCAGTCACTAATTGATCACATTGCCTTTTTAAAAAATTTTTCATGTTTATTTATTTCTGAAAGACAAAGTGCGAGCGGAGGAGGGGCAGAGAGAGACACGGAGACGCAGAATCTGAAGCGGGCTCCAGGCTCCGAGTTGTCAGCACAGAGCCCCATGCGGGGCTCGATCTCACAAACCATGAGATCATGACCTGAGCCGAAGTCGGTCGCTCAACCGGCTGAGCCACCCAGGCTCCCCCAGCTGCCTTTTTCGAGAAGTGTTCTAGATTGGCAGAGCGAGAGAGAGCCATAGACGTGGAAGCATTTGACAAAAACCTTTCACACATTTCCTTACGCACATAATAGCGGTTGGAGGATGGCAAAACAATCCAGTAAGTTCACAGCTGAGTCTATTCAGATGCCATAGCTCAATTAACGACTGAGTGACAGCTTGGAAGGAAGTCCCCAGAGGCAGGACTTCAGATTTTTCCTTGGCCCCCATGTAAGAAAGATCCTTAGGACTTGGATGGAAATCTTTAAAAGCCCTGTATTTTATCTGGCTGATGACACAAAGTTCAGTGGGCCAGCTAATAAACCAGTAGAATAAATAGTCACGCTATGAAATATATATTGTCCAACTATGACAATGGCTCTAAACCATATTTAACAGAAATAATGAAAATTTCTTAAAAATGGAGGTTGCTTTGAGAAATGAAGCTGCAGTTGATTTTCCTTCTTTTATGGCTTTCCTGAATTTCCCCTCAATTAAGAATAAAAGCAGTAATAGTTTTCTAGCAAAAACAAGTTTAATTCCTGTTTGATGGGAGAATGCTGGGTGCTACCTATGGTTCATGTGAGAGCACGGAATAATGTGAAAATTGGTGGAATGATAGTAAAAGATCCAGGTGCTAACCTTGGCACTGCCGTGAGAGAGTTAGTTGTCATCCTGGGCAAGCAGTTGGCCTCGCCTTTCTGGGTGTGAGTTTTCTTATCTGAAAGGTGGGGACGGAAGGGGGGTGGGGTGACCTTAATCCCTCTGCCCCATTCCCGCTCTCCTGTGGTCATCAGGCACTTACAACTTGGTCCTCGTGCTCCTCGGCGAGTTGACCAAATTTCTAGACTAATTGGAACCTTCCAGATGTTTCTGGATTAAACAGAGTGTTACAGGCCCTGTGTGAAAAGGGCTCCATTTACTTTCAATCTGCAAGTCCTTTCAGATCTCCCTCCTTCAGGGTCCTATGAGACTCCTTATTTTCAGCCCTTCAATCCAAGGTTAATTAAGCACTACCCTTGAACCCCTTTCGATCAACCAGCCAAGACCAACATCTGTTCTTGTTTAGGGCTCAGACGCACCCCTTGGGATTTCAGAATGAGCTGGAGCCTCTGTTTGACTGGTTCTGCATGGCTTTACCCTTTACCCAAGGAGGACTTGCCCTCAGCCTCTGTGTCCTCCATCGGGGCACCTCAGACCATCCTGGTCAACATCTACTCTCGATCACAGACTCCTCCAGCTTCCTCCCTGGCCACCACCATTTTGATTTAGCCGTATCCGTCATGAACATTTAATTTTGAATTTTTAAGCCTCACGTTTTATCTTCCCAACGCAGATCTCCATGTTATCAGTCCTAAAGGGGTTGAGCGGTTTCCTTGTGTGTCTGGTCAAATTCTTCCCTATCATTAGTCGTCAGATATGACCCAGCGTCGGTGTTTCTGCTTTTATGGAACATGACGTCTTAGACACCTTCGTACAGTCTAGCCTTTTGGCTTCTTTTGTCTTATTTACTTAAATTCTCGCAGTTGAGGTCTGTGATTGAGGCCCAAAGCCACATGGTTCTTGTTTCGTTTTGGTCGCCTTTGTTTTGACTGACTGCAAAGCAGACAGGCCACTTGGGCACACTACATTCTTCCGTGAAAACTTGAAGGTATTTCAGAATTCCACGCTTCCGCTGAAACATGTCTATGTCCGTCTCCTTCCAGGGCTTCCCTCAATACCGAAGTCATTTGGGGGACAGGAATAGAGCGCACCCTGAGGTCTCTCAGGTGGCAGTACTTTTTCAGCCTGCTCTTACCTAGATTCTTTTGGGGCTTCGTCCACCTTGAATTCTTCCCACGGTCAGCATTTTTTTTTTTTTTTTTTTTGCATTTTTGCAGCTCGACTCGGGCACTCCCAGCTCTGCTCTGCCTGTGCATGCTCCAGGCTTGGCAGCTAACTTCAAGTTCTAAGTCTCGGTTAATTACTGCTCGGCCCAGGCGGCAAGGCAACGGGCATATTGTCCAGGCTCCGGCATGCTCTCTCCCTGCCTGCCATAAGTGAATCTTGGGTTCATGCGTTATGTTTCTGGTTAGCCCATCGGGAGTCTGTATGCTTGTCTGAAAAAATTCTTCAACTTGCCACCTGTAGCCGGGCCTTCTCTGCTCCTGTGTCCTTGGAGGCCATGTCCCCACCCCCTTTGCCTAGAAAGCTCTCCCAGCCCAGCCAGCTGGAGATAAGCAGAGCGAAATGGAAAGCCACTCCTGTGTGGCCCCAGGCTGCTCTGTACACGTGCTTGCGTCAAATGTCCGAATTTTCTTCCTTAAGTGAAAGGTTTTAGAACTGATGCTTTTGTCGGCTGGAGATGATGCTTGTTCCTAACAAGCTCCCTATTTACAAATAGGAAGTACCTGAAGCCTTTAAGGTGTGGGTGCTTCTAAAGAAGGTTTTCAGTCTGTCTGCTCTCCAGACCTTTTTGGTACTGGGTAAACATTAAGTAGTGTGGGCATCTGGGTGGCTCAGTGGGTTGGACGTCCAGCTTCGGCTTGGGTCGTGATCTCACGGTTCGTGGGTTTGAGCCCCGCGTGGGGCTCTCTGCTGACAGCTCGGAGCCTGGAGCCTGCTTCGGATTCTGTGTCTCCCTCTCTCTCTGCCCCTCCCCCACTCATGCTCTGTCTGTCTCAAAAATAAATAAAACATTAAAAAAAAAACTTAAAAATATTGCTGTATTACATCTGCTCAACATGATGCCATGGAGTGGAAGTGAAGTGACTATTATGTGTGTAGTTCGCAGCAGTAGAAGATAGAATGGCCCATTTCTTAATTGTTCCAGAGATGCCTGGCTTCAAAGGATAGGGGTGCGTTCTGATACAGTTTGACCTTGAAAGTCTCTGGAGGTGGGCTTCTGTGCAATGCAGGCGTAAGACCTTTTTAACCAGGACTCAGGTTCATTAGCTGTGACAAAGTCACTGGGGCTCCTGTAGCAACTGACTTGTTTGCCTGTCATAAAACTATGATATAATGCTAGGCAAATATTTATTTAGTGAGAAGTGTAGGTGTGCACAGTAAGTCTTGCTCTTTCCTTATGGAGCATTTCCTTATGAAGTTCATTCGTCCCTGACTCTAGGACACTGTGATATCATGGGAGTGGCACAGGCCATAAATGTCACAAGATCTGAGTTCAAGCCATGATTTGGCTAAGTTGTCTGCCAAATCAGTTGCAAGGCTTGAGGTTTGTAAGTCACCTGAGGGTCCAGACGTGTTTTACCTACATGATTGGGAGAGATTGGGAGAAATACTGAATTAGGTCATTTCTTTTTTTTTTTTTTTAATTTCTTTTTTTAACGATTATTTATGATTGAGAGAGAGAGACAGAGCATGAGCGGGGGAGGGGCAGAGAGAGGGAGACACAGAATCTGAAGCAGGCTCCAGGCTCTGAGCTGTCGGCACAGAGCCCGACGCGGGGCTTGAACTCACGGACCGTGAGGTCATGACCTGAGCTGAAGTTGCACGTTTAACCGACTGAGCCACCCCTAGAACACACAGTTCTTTTTTTTTTTTTCTTAACGTTTATTTATTTTTGAGAGAGACAGAGACAGAATGCGAGTGGGTTAGGGGCAGAGAGAGAGAGGGAGATGCAGAATCCGAAGCAGGCTCCAGGATCTGAGCTGTCAGCACAGAGTCCCACGAGGGGCTCGAACTCCCAAGCCGCGAGATGACAACCTGAGCTGAAGTCGGACACTCAACCAACTGAGCCACCCAGGCGCCCCCTGAATTAGGCCATTTCTAAAGACTTTTTTGCTTTTCCGTATCTAATCACCGTATCTAAATGTCATTTCACCTCTCCTCTTACAATTGCCCATTTCACCAGGCTTGGAAATACAGAAAATTACAAAGGAAAAAAATCTATATATAACCCGTATTTCCATCACACAGACAAAATCATCATTTACATTTTAAAGTATTTCGGGGCGCCTGGGTGGCTCAGTCGGTTACGCGGCCGACTTCGGCTCAGGTCATGATCTCGCGGTCCGTGAGTTCGAGCCCCGCGTCGGGCTCTGTGCTGACAGCTCAGAGCCTGGAGCCTGTTTCGGATTCTGTGTCTCCCTCTCTCTGACCCTCCCCCGTTCATGCTCTGTCTCTCTCTGTCTCAAAAATAAATAAACGTTAAAAAAAAATTTTTTTTAAGTATTTCCTTCCAGTCTTTTTTCTAAACAGATACAGCTAAGAGTGGCTAAGCCATAGTGCGTACATATATGTCACAAGTGGGATCATACCATATGCACATTTTCATAAAGTGATGTTTGTTTCATTTAACATCGTACTGTGAGTAATATCTCGCGTGGTCCGAGTAGTGCTGTGTTTACGTAAAACTACATAAAAGCTTGGTCATTTCTGCAGTCTCTTCCAAATGTTCTCTATTCGAGAGCCCATTACAGGCACTCTCCAAGCTGAGCACACTTGTCTTGCAAACATCCTGTGAGTACACACAGCCAGGCTTTGCCGTCATCCCAAAGAATAAGCAGTAGGAAGACCCCAGAGCGCTTTGTGCCCGTGGCAGGGGGTCAGGTGGGCACAGCCAGGGACCAGAGTGAGGGTGACAGGGGGCTCCTAAACAGTGACATACGCATGGGACCCAGCAGGGTCTCCGGTGTCTTCAACAGATAGTTACGTCTGGGCACAACTTGGTGAAACAGGGCCGATGGGGATAACGGAAGGAAACTTGGTAACTAACCAAGGCTTTCCTGCCTGTGCCCTGCTCCGCCCCACTTCTCGCTGCCTTGGTTGGACACCCCTCCGCCCCTCCCCCACGTATCTCCTTCTCCTCCACGGGCCTGTTGCATGTTGTTCATGCTGCAGATAAGGTTCTTATCGTATCTTGACTGGAAGATTTCTTTTGTAGCAGTTGCTGGGTGTGGGGAGAGGTAGGGTAGGTTACAAGACGTGCCAAGCGTAGGTCTCCCCTTCCTACATCACTGAACTTCAGGGTAGAGAGACAGTCTAGTTAAGGTCAGCAGAGCCTGTGAAGATGCGCAGTCACTGAATATTTTAAAATCGTTTTCTCTTTCTTGTTTGCTGGTGCGTAGCGTTTCAGCTGCATCACGGGCTGTATGGTTTTGGCGGGCTTGTACCCACGGGGGTGCCTGGGGTAGGACCCACTCCACTGCGCGGGAGCTTTTACAGATGCTCTTAGAGGCCCCTTCTGGTTCTAAAATTCTGTGATTTCTAGCATTGTTTCTATGGGAAGAGGCATTCCAAGTTCCAAGCAGCTGAGCTGTGGATCTCCCCTCCTTTGAGTTGTGAAACCCCCGTATATGAAAGCGTCCTTGAATATGCAGGTAGGTGTATATAATCCCTTTTATGTGTGCGCAACCGTAAGACCACTGTCGAATGAAACCGCCGCCCTTGATGTGGCAGCCACTGCCTTCAGAGCCTCCAGCCGTTTGGTTCTCCTCACAGTGCTTGTTTGAGGTGGGCATTACTGCCTCCATTTTACAGATGTGGAAGCTCAGGCCCAGCGGAGCTAAGACATGACCGCAGGTCTGTCCAACTCCGAATCTTGTGACCTGTCTTCTTTGGTGCCTGCTGCCTCCATCCCTGCACTAGCCAGCCTTCCTTCTCTCTGCTTCGTCCCCAAAGGTCCTTCCACAAGAGAGGTGAAAATTAATTTGTTTTTTTAGTATGTTTTGATGTTTATTTTTTATTTTGAGAGAGAGAGAGAGAGATTGAGCGCAAACGGGGGAGGGTCGGAGAGAGAGACACACACACAGAATCCAAAGCGGGCTCCGGGCTCTGAGCTGTCAGCACAGAGCCTACGCACAGGGCTCGAACTCACGGACTGCGAGACCGTGACCGGAGCCAAAGTCGGACACTTAGCCCACAGAGCCACCCAGGTGCCCACATTCTTTTAGCTGTATCTGTGTTAAAGCAGTACTACTCACTTTGAGAGACCCGACTCATTGATTCTCGTAGATGGAGTCATGGACCACCATGGAGGTTTTTCACTCTTTTCTCAGTGGGCAGTGAATGGGCAGTTGACGTGGTCTCAGAATCTGTAGAAAGAGTAGCCTGAGGGAAACCTTCTGTATAACCTAACACTGAAGTATCCAGTTATAAACATCAAATAAACATACCAAAGCTCATCTGTAGGGAATAGACTGGGGTAGTCAACAATGATGAAAAGCAGGCCTCTCTCTCTCCCTCTCTCTCTCTCCCTCTCTCTCTCTCTCTCTCTCTTAAAACATATGTACACTGTTCACATGAATCTAGCTTAAAACATGAGCCAGGATATTCATTTGTTCATTTGCTTACTACTTATCCATCGGATTTTTGAACCCGCTTATGTCCCAGATTCCATGCCAGGCCCCCGGGGACACAAAAGTAGATGAGACCCAGTCCCTGCCTTCAAGGAACCGAAAATCCAGTGGACAGTGGGCCCAGGAACATCTTTTAAAATTATCTCGGTTTTAAATACGCTCTCACAAGGGTAGGGCTTATGAGCGAGGACGAATCTCCTTTACCTGGTAGAGACTTGGCGAATATTTACAATCACGGAAAGAGCGAGCCAGTGTGTGTTGATCGGCAAAACCCGCTGAAATATACTTAACGTTGTAATTGGGGACTTCTGCACGGCTTACCGAAGGTGAGTTCTGGATCACGTTTGACTGCTCTGCCCTCTTGAGATGTGCTCTTCGTGACATAAGGCAAGGGGAGAATGAATGCAGGAAGGTAGGCCCCCGTCCTGTGCTTGATTTCCTTGGGTTCACTGCTGGGTATGAGTTGAGGCTCTGCGCTTCGTAGCTGGATCCCCATGGAAGGAATCCTATTAAGTGGCGTCCGAGGACATGCTCAGGAGGCTTAAAATTGGGAACTTCTTTGGAGCCTGTTGCATGAGGATCAGAGTTGAGCTCGGTGGTGCTTCCTGGTGGCCGGGATCCCTTCCTGAACCACACGTGTGTTTCTGGAAGAGGAGGAGGGTGTAGGGGATGCGAATCTCTTCTGTGGGCCGGAAGTCAGTAGGCTCCGTGTCTACAGCTGCCGAAGGCTCTGTGTGGCTCCGCGGGGGATGCAGGTGGTACAGGGTGAGCCCAGGAACTGCGGTGGCCCCCGTGTTGAGGCTGGGGCACGATGGACCTCATTTTCACCAAGTCTGTTTTCCGCGAAATGTGCCGCCATGACAAAGTTCTCTGTGTAATCCTCCTCAAACAAACAGATGTCGTGGGATGCTGTCACAAGACAACTTTATTTCATCACCCACTCTCCCGTTAAAAGTTACTCAGCAGAGAGGCGCCTGAGTGGCTCAGTCAGTTAAGCGTCTGACTTTGGCTCAGGTCATGGTCTCCTGGCTTGTGAGTTCCAGCCCCACATAGGGCTCTGTGCGGACAGTGCCTGGGAATATTCTCTCTCTCTCCCTCCCTCCCTCCCTCTCTCCCTCCCTCCCTCTCTCTCTCTCTCTCTCTCTTTCTGCCTTTTCCCTCGCCACCCCACCCTCTAAATAAATAAATAAACTTTAAAAAGTTTTTCAGCAGAAAGCATTTTCCCTCTGTTTGGATGAAAACGTATCACATGACTGTGGTGACACGTCTTACGTTATAAAGAGTCCCCTCTTAATTTGCCAAATACTTAAAATATCTAATACCATGTAATAGTCAAACCTCCCAACTTCATTCTGTTCCCCCTCCTCCAGCTACGGCCTCTTGCTGGGAGAAGGGTCTGTGGTTGGACGCTTTCTCTCTTGCTCACTCAGTAGCTCTTGCTTCTGGGTAGGGAGGGGGTGGGAAGGACGGGACGGGGCCTAGGAAAGTTTGTATTGGCAGACAGTGTCACAGTAGAGCTGTTTTTGTGTGGCGGGTTTTTGGCATTGGATCTTGCCCTGAGGGGGCCCTTCGGTGCGTTCTTCAGAAACATCCTGCCATCCTGTCTGTGGGGACCTCCTCCCTCCAGCCACCTTGGTTTGGCTGCTGTACAACTCTGTAGTCTCGTTGCCATTCCTTTCTCAGTCTCTGGAAAGCTCACTCGCTCTCCTATCTGTTGGGTTCCATTGCCGTCCACTTGGCCCTCGTTGGGCGGAGCCTGGCAGAGCCCCCTACGTATGCTCTTGGCGCGATCCGAATCTGGGCCCTGGCACATGCACATCCTTGGTCCCCACAGACTTGGGGATTGCATGCTATTCCCAGGGTAGGTGTTGTGTCATTTGGCTTGTCCATCAGCCAGCCCGCCCGCCCGCCCGCCCATCCCCCGCTTTCGGTTTCTCAGGCCAGAGTCACCAGCAAGGTCGTGGTGTCTCCCATACTGGTGTCTCCAGCTAGTCCCGCTGAAGCCCTTTGCCGGACCGGAATGGGGAAGCCGGCTCTTCTTAGGCCCTCCCTCGGGGACCAGACTGCCCACGACTCGTTCAGTCATTCCCTCCTTGTAGCCACCTGCAGCCTGACACGTTTGCACCCTCGCTCTGGGTGAGTTCAAGAGCAGTGAACTTGGTTTGGGGCTCTGTCTTCTGAAGAAGTGCATCCAGGCCTGGCTCTTCACCTTGGAATGGGATAGCCATCTTAACCTGGTGGCTTAGTTGACACGTCCCTGTTAGCATCCTGGGATACGTTTTTGGGAGGCAGTGCTTATCCTCTCTCTCACTCTTGGAGGCTCACAAGGTACACAGCATAGAAGAGGCTTCCAGGCCTCCTGCCCGCTTGTCTGCAGCCTCTTCGTCTCCTGACCCTCCTGCTCCGAGGCCTGTGCTCACACTGGGTCTTCCTATGGAAACTCACTGCCAGCTCCCTGCTCCTTCTTTGCAATGCTGGCTCCCCCTGAGCTTTCAGGATTTTTTTTTTTTTTTGAGTTTATTTATTTATTTTGAGAGAGAGTGCAGGGAAGGGACAGAGAGAGAGGGAGAGAGAGAATCCCAAGCAGCCTCCACGCTGTCAGTGCAGAGCCTGACACAGGGCTCAATCTCATGATGGTGAGATCGTGGTGGCCTGAGCCGAAATCAAGAGTCGGTGAGATTGTGACCTGAGCCGAAATCGGGAGTCGGTGAGATCGTGACCTGAGCTGAAATCAAGAGTCAGTGAGATCATGACCTGATGACCTGAGCCGAAATCAAGAGTCGGTGAGATCATGACCTGAGCCGAAATCAGGAGTCGGTGAGATCGTGACCTGAGCCGAAACTAAGAGTCGGTGAGATGGTGACCTGAGCCGAAACCAAGAGTCGGTGAGATGGTGACCTGAGGCGAAACCAAGAGTCGGTGAGATGGTGACCTGAGCCGAAACCAAGAGTCGGTGAGATGGTGACCTGAGCCGAAACCAAGAGTCGGTGAGATGGTGACCTGAGCCGAAACCAAGAGTTGGTGAGATCGTGACCTGAGCCGAAATCAAGAGTTGGATGCTCAACCAACTGAGCCACCCAGGCACCCCGAGCCTTCAGGAATCTTGAATGTTGCTGCCCCAGAAAAGACTTTCTTGTCCCTGCCCCCCACCTAAATAGATCATCCCTTAATTATCTATCACTGCACCCTGTCCCCTTCATTGTCCTCACAGCCCATATTACAGATGATATTTTTTCCAAATAAAAATTCTACAGACTCTCCCATCAAATTGTAAGCCCCGTGAAGAAGTCCACGTCTGTTTTATTCAGTAACACCTACCTAGTTGGTGCCCATTAAATATCTGTTGAACAAATGAAGGCATGAATTAAAAAAGGAAATGTGGTTTAAGCTATGATTTCCCAAATGGATCTCCTCTTTTATGTTAACTCTTAACATCTGGGGTCTTGGTTGTGTGGGATGTGGCCGCAGAGTTTAGGCATGCTGATAGGAGCCTAAACTTCTTGTGTGTACTTTTCTGGTCATTAATGATGCCCCCCCTCCCCCCACCGGCTCACTCTCATGACCTTCCAACAAGAACTTTGTTTTCGGCAAGCGGGGCAGGGCCATCGCCCCATTGTACAGATAAGCACACCAAGGGGAAAGAGTTAAGTGTGGGCTCCCCAAAGGGATGAATGGCAAGCCTGGCCCAGAGCTCAGCACTCCCAGTTCTGTCCTGGGCTTGTTCACTTCAGTCTCCCCTGCCGTCCCTGTTGTCACAGCTGTCCTCCAGCCGTGGTGCCTGACTGTGGCCTCAAGCACTGCTTCCGAATTATGGGAAGGCCACAGAAGTGCAGCCTTCATTTGGAACCAAAAGACTAGTTCCTGATCCACAGCCCATCTTGCGTGGTGCAGAGGACGAGGATTTTTCTTGCAGATTCTGCCCTAAGAAAGCGGTACGTTCGCAGGTTTCAAATCCCCTCCCTGTCCTTGGCCTCCACAGCTGGAAGTTCATGCGTGATGGGAAGGTCGTCCTCCCAAGGGAGAAGTACAAGCTGGATTTTGAAGGAACGTGTGAGGCTTGAAGTCGGCTGGGCGACCGCCTCCCCTCTCCTCCTTTCCCCGGGTTGCCCCACAGACGGTCCTAACCCCAGGCACAAGTCCGAGAACTTCACATTCTTCCTTTGAGGAGGTTTACTCCATCCAGGGCCGTCCAGACTCCCTAGGGCAACGCCGTTCGCATATGCTTGCTTCAGGAGGAGGGAATCTTATCTCCGACATGCACATTCCCTGGTGTGTCCTATCTGGTTATTATCACATCGAAACTGCAGCTGTTGACGGTTGTGTAATTACTGTCTGTTGATTATACAGTAATAGACCGCCAATTTCATTGGTTAGTGATTACTGCTTCCCAATGCACACGAAAGGCCACGTTTTACTTTACGCTGGCTTCTGAACGGTCATCAGTGTTCACCCTCCTACTAATAATGCCTGATATTTGAAATGTCCTCCGGAGTTCGCCGAGCACCTTCCATTTGATGATCTCCTGGGAAAATGCAAGCAGGCTCCTTAGGCTAGGGGAGTGGGAGGTAACACTTTTCTCCGTGGGGTTAAGTAACTTTCAACGTTGGCATGATATGACTATTTTTTTTTTTATAACAGCGAGCGTATCTTAGGTTATTAGTGAAAATTAAAAAGTGGCTTTGAGTTTGTAGGACTTCCAGCTCTTGAAGCCTCCTCCTTGTCACAGTCCAAAAGGTAGAGTCATAGTAGATGGGCCCTGTCCAGGATCGTATGAAATAAACCCTTGTTTCCCGGCCAGGTCCTAGTACCCTCAGATCTGAACCAGAATATGATTTAATATTACATTGTAAAGAAGTGGGTTGTCTACTCTATGCTAAGTTTGCTTAGCGTAGAGGCCTCCACTGATTTATTTTGATTTTTATGGAGGTGAGATTCATGCGGCCTAAAATGTCACCATTTTAAAGTGAAAAACAGAGGCGACCGCCACTATCTAATTCTGAAACATTGCCATCCCTCCCAAATAAAACCACCTGTCACTAAGTAGCCATTGCCTAGTACCTGCTCCGTGTAGCCCTGGGCAACTAATCTGCTTTTTGTTTCTGTGGATTTAACTGTTCTGGGTATTTCATCGAAATGGAATCACACAATACGGGTCCTCTTGGGTCTGGCTTCTTTGGCTTAGCGTACGTTTGCAAGACTCACCCACGTTGTAGTAGATATCCGTACTCTATTCTTTTCTACGGCTGCATACCCAGTGTTCTTAATGTCACAAGTTTTATGGGGTTCTGAAAATTCCAGCACTGACCCCCTGTAGACCCACCATATCCTTCTCTTGGTTGGCAATGCCTTTCTATCTCAGTAAGCTTGGGATTTCAACCCATAATAACGTGCAGATCTTAAAGATGCATGTGCAGGTAAAGCCATAATCAGTTGCATATTACTACAGCAAGACTCAGGAAGAAAGCCGTAGGCCATTTTCTGTAAGGATTACAAGTAATTCTTTGGATAAGAAGGTAGCTCCTTGGGGATAAGAGATGTGCGCTAAATTATGTCAAGAATATAATGGATACAAACATTCTCAAGACTCTCGCATCATGAAAATCTGTGCTTTCGTGATTTTTATTGGCAGTGCTTAAAGCACCTGTTGATGTTTTTAAGTTTCTTTGCGTTGGTTCCCACTCAGAGCCTGGGACTTGCTGGTTTAAGATCTTTTCTTCGGCCTTTGTAGGTGGAGTGATGTAAAGAAGAACATGAGCTTCAGAGGCGGAGACAGCTGGGTTCGAATTTCACCTCCACCCCTTGTTAGCTATTGGTCCTTGGGCAAATGACCTGAGGTCCCTCAGGGGTCAGCGGACATGTTGTCACCCCCTTGTCCTGAGCTGAAAAATCGCTCTCAAAGAGACCGGCGTCCTCGTCTCTGGAATGTGTGTTATTTGGAAAATAAAAGAATCTTTGCAGAGGTGATCCACTTAAGGATTATGAGATGAGCAGACTATCCTGGATTATTATCCCTGTGTTCCTAATGCCATCCCAGCGTTCCTAATAAGAGAGGCGGGGGGATGACACATAGGGACACAGACTGAGCAGATGATACATAGACACGGAGAGGAGAAGGTGAAGTCGAAGGCAGAGACCAAAGTGATGCGGCCACCAGCCAGTGAGTGCCACTGCTAGAAGCAACCAGAAGCTGGAGGAAGCAAGGGCCAGCTTCTCCCATAGAGCCTTCCGAGGGACTACGGCCGCTGACACTTTGATTTCAGCCCAGGAGTACTGGTTTTGGGGACTCCTGGGCTGCGGAGGTGGGAAGGAGTACGTTTGTGTAGTTTGAAGCCAGCAGGCTTGTTGTGCTTTGTTTCAGGTGTTGTCGGGAAACACGCCTCCTTCTTTGCTAAGCTAGTGTGTAGCTGCATTTAGCTGGCGTGTCACAGTTCGTTTTCCTCCTTTCTCTCCTTGCATCAAAGATGGTGTTTCTCGAACTTTGTGTGCAGCAGTTAAAAGTTTTCACTCCAGAACTACGTTTGTCAGGCTTGTCGCCGTTGACCTCCTGGGCCAGATACTTCTTTGTGGTGAGGCTGTGCTTTGCATCGTAGGATATTTAGAAGCATTCCTACCGGGCCAGATACTAGCAGCACCTTCCGTCCAGTGGTAACAACAAAAAAAAAGTCTCCAGGCATGGCCAGATAGCACCTGGGGGACAAAATAACTGTGCTGAGCACCGCTAACCTAGATTTGATCTTCGCTTCTTCACTCAAGAGCTGTGTGTTCCCAAGTAGGTTAGACAACCTCTCTGAGCCTCCGTTTCATGATCTATAAAATAATACCGATATCTACCTCACAAAGTGGTTGTGAAGGTAAGCACATTAGATAACGTACACCAAGGCCTCAAAATAGCGCCTGGTACCTAGTAAAGTGTTAAATAAGTGAAAATTATTACATTATTAAGGCATGCTCCGCCGCACCCGTTTATCACGCTATTTTGTGTAGTTTCCCTTATAGAAATAATGGGCTTTTAAAACCTTTTCCATGGAGTAACTTCTATTACAAAGATCAGGGTTTGAAATTAAATATGCTTTTTTCATTACCCGCCCCTTCCCACCCCACTGCTCCCCAACTCTGTGCCTAAGAGTTGAGGAATCGTGGCTGAGCTTACGCGCTCGGATCGCCTGTCAGCCGTGCTAACTCGCTGAACTCTTCCTATGATCCCGGTCCGTGAGCTGTAACAACAAGAAAACCCCTTTCCATCTGTCAGTGATCGTTCTATTATTCTGTAATTACGGCTTTCTCCTTCATGACGTAACTGTTGAATTCACTTATAGACATGTCAACGTCTCTATTCAAATGTGCGAAATATTTAGCAGCGTTTAGCAGTTTTTGGTGAAATGCTAGAAAGTGTTTTGAATAGCTCCATCATCTACTTTTGTAAGGAAGAGGAATGTGCTCCAACTGTGGTTTAGGCCATTGTGTCTCTAAGCACGGGGGACACTGCATAAAACAAAGACTCCCTCTTGTCCCTGAGCTTGCGTTCGAGCACAGAATAATAATAATATGCATGATGAGTAAATGGTAGGGTATATTGGAGGGTCGTAAGAATTTAGGAAAACAAGCAGTCTAGGGTAGAGGGGGGGTCGGAGTTCTGGATAGGCACTTGGGGACGAGACGTGACCTTGAATAGGTTGGGAGCATTTTTCACTCTTCATAGGGGTGAATGAAAATGTCTTTGTGGATTGAAACTGACGTTTGCAAATGGGCCTCTGCTTTTGATGAAGAATTGGGATACCTGAGTCTTTCCAGGGTGCTAAAACTCTGTTCCTTCTCCACAGTGCTGCCTGGGAATGTCTTTGAAGGTTAAGCCATGGGGCTTTGGTTTATCCCAGCTGCCGTGGGAATTCTGCATGGGAGCTGCCTAGCAGCTCAGAGCACTGGTATTTACGTCAAATAGATTATCTTTTTAATTCTGGTTCTCTACGTCTATAGTGGATGACTTTGGGCAAGTCACTTAATGTCTCCAAGCCCCACCCTCCTATGACCGTGGTAAGGATTAGAGGAAATAATGCATCGAAAGCGCTTAGACATGTGTCTAGACCATAACAAATCCTCCAAAAATGCGGGCAGTTTAGTTTTCCAGTTAGTACATAGAAAATGTCTAAGGTAGTATGTAAATATTCGTGGTAATTGTAATTGTTTCAAATGTGTGCTGCCGCTGCTCTAATAAACCCTGCCTGCAGAAGGGAAGTCTACATCGAGAGCCTGTGAATTGGCTTTTCGTGAGCTTGGGGTCCAGACACACTTTGAGTGCTCTGTGCAAAATGACCTGAAAGGAGTTTGAAATGAGAGAGTGGAGGCAGGGCATGATTCAGGTAATAAAATCCAGCTATCAAAAAAAAAAAATGTGATTAATCAGTGATCATGGATGGTTCCATTGATGGACTTTTGTCTCTTAGGTAGGGGTGTGGCTATTCACTTAGCTGGTAGATGCTTAGATAGGCATTTGTTAAATGATGGAGAAGAGCAAGTTACTCCGTGATGCTGAATGACTGCAGATGTTCCCGAGGGAGGGAGAGGCTTGATTGGGAAATGGTCAGGACCGGGAACAGAACATACACGGGATGCCCTGCTGTACCACCACAAAAGCCCTAGAGGTCATGGACTTGGTGGTTGTACCACACTGTGATGTGCTAAGTGCCACTGAATCATTCACTTGAAAATGGTTGGTTTTGGGGTGCCTGGGTGGCTCAGTCAGTTAAGTGTCCGACTTTGGCTCAGGTCATGATCTCGCGGTTTGTGAGTTCGAGCCCCACGTCAGGCTCTGTGCTGACGGCTCAGAGCCTGGAGCCTGATTCGGATTCTGTGCCTTCTTCTTTCCCTGCCCCCCCCCGCCCGCCCCACTTATGCTTTGTTTCTTTCTCTGTCTCAAAAATCAATGTTAACAATTTTTTTTCATGTTCTATGAATTTCACCTTAATTAGTTTAAAAAAAATGAATTTATGACAGTGCCAGGACTAAGACCCCAACTCCTCCATCCCCATGTCTACTCTTCAAAAAAGTCAGCAGAGAATAGGGCATCTTATGCTGGTACCTATGGAATAACTGTTCTTTAACTGTACAAATGTGTTAAAAGCTTGATGTTTCAGATATCCAACATTTGGGGATTGTTTGCTTGTTTGTAAAATTCAGCCCTGATACATTGTTGACATAGATAGAAGCCAATGCGGTTTCCCCCTGGTATTTATCCCAGTATCTTGCCCGTAGTAGCTGCCCAGTAAATCGGGATTGAACTGAATGTATGTTGTTTTCAGTGTTGCCGTAAGTTTAGGTGTAGTACGTCAGTGGAAATGGCGTTGGACTATACAATATTAGCGATCTTGAAGTTCACCTTGCTCTCAGTTGGGTAACCTTGGCCCAGAGAGGTGGGGCCAGTCATATTGTTAGTGGCAAGGCCAGGATGCTGTGTTTCCCTCCCAGTTTTATTGAGATTTGATTGACCTACAGCAGCGTTTAAGTTTAAGGTGTGTGCGTAATTATTTGACTTACATATATCGTGACATGGTTACAGTGATAAGTTTGGTTAACATCCATCATCTCCTATAGATACAGGCAGAAGAAAAAAAATTGGTCTTTTCCTTGACATAAGAAGCCTTGAGTAAATACTCTCGTAACAACTTTCAAATATACCATATGGCATTGTTAACTGTAGTCACATTGTACGTTACCTCCCCAGTACTTCTATACCTTAAAACTGGAAGTGTGTCCCTTTTGAGCACCTACATCCAGATCCCCGTCCCCCCACCCTACCTCTGAGCAATGCAAATCTGATCTCTTTTTCCTATGAGTTTGGACTTTTTTTCTTTTGTTTCTTTCTTTTTAGATACCACATATAAGTGAGATCATACAGTACTGTCTTTACCTAACTTATTTCACTTAGCATAATGCCCCAAGGTCCCACTGTGTTGGCTTAAATGACAGAATTTCTCCTTTTTATGGCTGCATAATACTCCAGTGTGTGTGTGTGTGTGTGTGTGTGTGTGTGTGTGTGTGTGTGTGCACCATATCTTCTTTGTCCATCCATTTGTTGATGGATACTTGGGTTGTTCCCACATCTTGGCGATTGTGAATAATGTTGCTCTTGAACACAGCGGTGCAGATGTCTCTTTGACCTACTGTTGTCTTTCCCATCAGATACAGTCCCAGAAGTGGAATGGCTGAACCTGACTGTAGTTCTCGTTAATTTCTTGAGGAACCTTCGTACTGTTTTCTGTAGAGGCCGCACCGCTTGGGAATCCCGCCAACAGTGCACAAGGTTGCCTGTGTTCCCAGGTCGTCGTCTTTAAACTTAGTGTTTGTGAAAACATCCGTAGGTAATCCCATCAGCGATAGCACTGGAATATGATTCGTTTCCTTTTTTTTCCTTACTTTCTCTCTAAGATTCTGGCAACCCAATCACGTTTCTAGAAACATAAGACCCAGGTTTCATCTCTTCTTTTTGCCACTGCTTAGCCAATGTGTGTTTCAGCCAGTTCTTCTCCAAGTTTCTGCTAGCTCACCTATCAAGTGGGAGGAGTAGGGGCCAGGGACTGGACTAGACATCCTTCTGAGGCTTCTTTTGATTCCACCTGCCCTGTCAGGAATTAGCTGGTGAGGTGGTGTTGAGCTGACTTCAAGATGAGGGGTTATTGCAAGTTCTGTTTAAATCGGACCTGTTCTTCATACTGTTTTCATGATAGTGGTTGAGAAAGATCCAGAAGGAATTAATATAGCCGCGGAAGAGGTGGCAAAGGGTCCTATCTGGAGGGCGGACGAAGATGCTGCTGTATTTTAAGTTCATTGTAACAAAAAAAAAAAACAAACAAAAAAAAAAAACAAGAAAAGAATCACAGGAAACATACTGCTTTGGAATTTGCTTCTTAAAAACTTAGGATGGTTGGTGCCCAGCTGACTCTGTCAGTGGGGCATGTGACCCTAGATCTCGAGGTTGTGAGTTTGAGACCCACATTGGGTATAGGGTTTACTTAAAAAACAAACACACACATGTATTTATTTATATGTATATATATACACATAATAATTTGAATAATAACGTATAAAATCTAAGATGGCATGTATACATTTTCTGTAACTTTTTTACTGGTTGCATTTTTAACAGACATAGTATAATGAGTACAGATTACTAGTATTGGAAATGTAATTTAACCATTAAGTGTTATAAAATACTTTAAATAAGCTTTAAACATGTCCAGTCATTTCCATGGGATAAATTCCTGGAAATGCAATTACTGAATCATTTGAGGTTACAAAACGATAGGGTTTTTTAAAATTTATTTTTATTTTTTTAATGTTTATTTTATTTTTGATGGAGACAGAGCATGAGTGGGGGAGGGGCAGAGAGAGGAGGAGACATAGAATCCCAAGCAGGCTCCGGGCTCCGAGCTGTCAGGACAGAGCCCGATGTGCGGCTCGAACTCACAGACCACAAGATCATGACCTGAGCCGAAGTAGGACGCTCAACCCACTGAGCCACCCAGGCGCCCCAAAAATGATAGGTTTTTTTAAATGTACATGACTAGATTTGTCTCCAGCAAAATTATATTTATCTAGATTTTAGACCAGCAATGAGATTGGCCAGTTTCCTGCTTGTTGGAAACATTTGATGTGACCACTTTTTAAAAATCTTTAACATGTTGATAACAAAAACACTGTATAAATGCTTTGATGTGCATATATTTGATTTTAGGTATGTTTGAATATTTTGGCTGTTTGTATTGCTTCATAAATTGTCGTATGTCACATGCCTGTTTCTAAAAGCAAAATTTTAAGTTAATTCACAAGAACTTTTTTTATTGGTTAAGGTTATGAACTCCTTTTCTGCCCTGTGTTCAATTTGCCTGCCTTTTGGTTTTGTGCTTAGTAGTTTTACTTTTCTCGAAGATTGACATTTTATGCTGTCAAATCGCATAGCATGTTTCTATATGAATTTGGCCTTTGTCATGCTGAGCCAGGTGTTTTCCACACCATTATTATAGAAATAGTACTGTAATTTTCTTCTAGTACTTCCGTGGTTTTCTTTTTCACATTTGAAAGTTATTGCACCTGAACTTTCTTTTGGGTAAGGCAAGAGAGATGGGGATCAAGTTTATTGTTTCCAAAGTGAACAGCCAGTTGAGCGACCTGATTTAAAATTCATCTTTTTGGCATTGATTTGAAATGTCAAATGCTGAGTTCTAGACTATTCTTCAACACTTTGCTGCTAAGAACAAAACGCGTTTAAGTTCCTGTGGCTTGAGAGCACATTTGGGTGACATCCGGTAGTGCAGTAGTTATTCATCCTCTTGCCCCCCAAATTTATTGAGTATTCTGGACAATTCTTCTAAAGGAAATTTAGAGTAATTTTATCAAGTTCTAAAGAAAACCTCCAGCGAGGTAGTAATGGGAACTGAATTTCATTTCTGAATTTCTTTGGAGAGAATTGTCATCTTTACAATTAGCTTGCCCCTTGGGAAGGATGGCACATGATTTCATGAGTTGAAGTCTTCACTTGTGTCCCACACTAAAGTTGACATGGTTTTCTTTATGTAACTTCTGTTCACCTCTCTTTAAATGTACTCCTGTTTGTTTGGTGTCTTTTTTTCCTTGATAAATGTGAGTTTCATCTCCATTATATTTCTTAGTGGGTTATTTCTCAAGATTAAGGATATCACTGATTTTCTAAGAATGTTTATTTATTTTGAGAGGGAGACAGAGAAAGAGAGTGAGGGAGGGGCGGAGAGAGAGGGAGAGAATGCCAAGCAGGCGCCATGCCGTCAGCAAGGAGCCTGACACAGGGCTCGAACCCACGAACCGTGAGATCATGACCTGAGCTAAAATCAAGAGTCGTATGTTTGAGCCACACAGGTGCCCTAGGAAACTATTGAATTTTATGTTTTGGCTCTGATTTTTTCCGCCTAGGCGATTCTACTGGATTTGATAAGTGGATTGATTATTGTTTTTCCAAATAATGTTAATTATATCTTCCACTTCCCGTCATTTATAATTTTGTACTGCTTCGGCTAAAGCTCGGAGAAAAGTATTCAAATAACAGAGGTGATAGGAGGCATCCTTACCTACTTTTTGACTTTAAAGGGAATGTCACTAGCGTTTCACCAGCCTGTGTGATTAGTGGATCTCTTCCCACAGGACCTTGGCAATTCCAGTCTCTTTCTTCTCCAAATAAGGTATAGTTCATAACAAGTTACTGCTGTGTGGCCTTCTTGATGTTTAATGGTTAAACTGTGTGCAAATGGTAACTACGTTTGCCTGGAGTTCTGTGACTTCTAGGTGACTTCATCGGTCCTGTAAAGAAATACCTTTGCGCGTAGATTCTCAGGGATACCTGGCTGCCCTGCGGAACTTTGCAAAAACCTGTAAGAAAGGATTTGGAATACATCACACTCAAATTAGAAGAGTGGGTTAGAAATTCCTATAATGCAAAGCCTTAATTTTGTATGCAGTATTATTAAGGTGTTAGATGCACCACGTAGTTCAATGGTTTAAATTTCATTCCTACGTCAGCGAAAAAAGTTTAGTTTTAGCGTGTCTTACTTTGGAGGCCGCTCTCCTAAAGAACCCATTTTTGGTTTTCGTACTGGTCCTGTTTTTTGGATTAGCAGTGTGGTACTTTTGAAAGCACATTTATGAGTGTACTTCTGTTTAATGATGTCACAAGCAGTTTATGTATTATGTGTTAATGTATTATGTGCTAGGGTCAGAGGAACGTGTTAATTCAAAATATGTTCAAGTACCTGAGTAATATGGACTCTTTATTTTTTTTTTTTCAGTTTATCTATTTATTTTGAGAGAGAGTGTGTGTGTGAGCAGGGGAGGGGCAGAGAGGGAAGGAGAGAAGAATCCCAAGCAGCCTCTGCACTGTCAGCACAGAGCCCGATGCGGGGCTCGAACTCATGAACTGTGAGATTATGACCTGAGCCAAAATCAAGAGTTGGATGCTGGAGCCACCTAGGCACCCCTGGATTCTTTAAACACTCCCCCCTACCCATACAAAAAGAAACGTCAGGGGGGAATATGGGCCTGTATAAATAATTCAAGTTTCCAACGTGTGCAAAATCCTGAAAAGTGTAAGGAATATAATCCTACGAATAGAGATAACCATTGTTGGCATTCACGGTAGCTTTCCTTCATCTGTGTAATTGCTGTCATACTGTATATCCAGGTCTTCTCACCTAAACATTATAAATAGATGTTTCTCCTTGATGCGTAGCGTTTAAATAGGAAAACAGGGCAGTTGGGCTGTGGGAATCTGGGGAGAGATGATCCTTACAGCCTTACAGATGGCCACAGTCCTGAGGATGAGTCCCAGGGGATGACCTCGGCATGGTCTGCCACCATCCTGAAACAATCACGGACCCAGGTATCCTCAGCGAGCCGGGAAAGCAAAGCTGAGATTATCCCGCATGACCTCTGGGAGGCTTAGGGTCACCTGAACAAAAACCCTCCTTTCCTCTGAGCAGCCCGGTGGCTTCTGGAAGCTGGCCTCACTCTCTGAGCCACCATGTAGATTTCACTTTGACATCTTTGATCAGTCATCTGACACATGGAGGTATTACCCGCGTAGACGCACTCCTGTTGTACGGAAAGAATAGCATGTAGAGGGAGAGCAGATCAATGGCCTTATTCCTAAGGCCGAATTCCAGGGATTTGTTTTTTTGGGGGGCCTTTGGCCATGTGATATTTTACATAAATATTTTTAAGAACCCTGTTTGCCAGATCAGCATATCTCCCGCTGTGGTATAATATTAGTTCTAAAAACTTATAGCTGATCCGTTACCAAAGCCGAAAAAGGGGGTGCTGGGAGTGCTTGAATTAGAAATTTAATGCGAAGAATTTGTGAATTGCTGGTATTTTCATTTTGTAAGTGTGACACATTTGTGGAAGAAATAGATTTCTAAAAATGTGTAAGTGGCTGCTCTGTGGCCCATGTATTCCTTCTTAGGTTACAGTCGTTTTACAAGGTCGTCTGTAAATTACAAGCCAGTCTGTAAATTACAAGCCAACCACAAATAAGTGAAGTTTTAAGCCAAGTAATTTTGTAACGTTTTGGGGGGGGGGGCAGGCATCCTGTACTCCAACTGATTGGAGATAAAATTAGGGGCGTGTGGGTGGCTCAATTTGGTTGAGCCTCCGACTCTTGATTTCGGCTCAGGTTATGATTCCCTGGGGTGTGGGATCGAGCCCCACATCGGGCTTTGTACTGAGTGTGGAGCCTGCTTGAGATTTTCTCTCTCTACTTCTGCCCCTCTCCCTGCTCACATCTCGCTCGTGCTCTCTCCTCCCCCCTCTCTCTCTACAATTAAATGAATGAATGAATGAATGAATGAATGAATAGGAAGAGAATTTTTTTGTATCTTGGACATTTTTACAAAGTTTGGAGATTCTGATCATGTGTCTGTATGATCCTTTGCCACCTGTTCCTTCTCTAATTTCTTCTTCACATCAAGCAAATAGCTTGTATTTTTGCCTGTGTTTCCATTTTCTAGAATTTCAGGTTAACATATACGAGTGTGGCAATTTACTCCTTTAGAACAGCACTGTCTGATAGAAAATACAGTGAGAGGCACTTACATCATTTTAAATTTTATAGTAGCCACGTTTTACCTAATGCATCAAAAATATTATTTCAACAGCCACATGAAAACTTAATGACATATTTTATATCTATTTTTTCTTCACACCAATTCTTCTAAATTCCAGCATATATTTTACACTGAGAACACATTCAGACACTGGATTTTCATCAGAAATACTGGGTCTTTTCCTGAGATTTCATAAGTTTTCAACTGAAAAAGTAGACTCCCATTCCCAGGTGGTCCCAAACATATGTAAAAGTTTCCCAGTAACATAAACCAGCAGAGTTTTAAAAACTTTTTACATTAAAATTCAATAAAATTAGGGACGCCTGGGTGCCTCAGTCTTTTGTGTCCAACTTTGGCTCAGGTCATGATCTCACAGTTCATGGGTTCAAGCCCCGTGTCAGGCTCTGTGCTGACAGCTCAGAGCCTGGAGCCTGCTTCCGATTCTGTGTTTCCCTCCCTATCTGCCTCTCCCCTGCCTGTGCTCTCTGTTTCTCTCTCAAAAATAAATAAATGTCAAAAAAAATTTTTTTAATTACATAAAATAAAAAATCCACCTCTGTTACACAATTTCAAGTGCCATTTAATTTTATGCATGGTGTCGAATCCTAGTTATTAGTTGCATAGGGAATTGGAAGAGAACTGGCTTGAGGAAGAGGAGACTCCTATTGGATCTGTGATTAGCTGTGTGATCTGGAGTATACAGGGCCTGGAGGTCTTCATTTATAAATTAGTTACAAGGAATGGACCATGTATGTTCTTCACTGAGGTCCCTTTGATGCTCACAAAATGTGATGAATCTTGGATGCAGAAAGCCTCAAAATGCAACATAACATCAACTTGAATGTATTTCAGACCACTGCTGTGAAATAAACAGCTTTCAAGTGTTATGTTTCACGATCCATAGCTCAGGTGGGGGGAGAGAAGGGAATGGCCACATCGGCCATGGTAGTCCATGGGCGCTCTCTGCTCTCCTTCGAGGGGGGCGGTAGATGTCCACGTGCTGTAGAAATTATAGAATGAGTGTATTTCTTTTCTCATGAAATTGCCTATATTCATTTCCTGTTGCTGCTGTAACAAATTCCCACAGATTTACTGCTTTAAAACGACAGATTTATCTTAGAGTTCGAGAGGTCAGAAACCCAACATTGGTCTCCCGAGGCCAACAGTGACGCACCAGCAAGGTTGCCTTTTTCCTGGAGGCTCTGGGGGAGAATCTGTCATCTTGCCTTTTTGAGATTCTGGAGGCCAGGAGCATTCCTTGGCTGATGGCCTCTTGCCGTCTTCAAAGCCAGCAGTAGCCGGGACAGTCTTTCTCACAGTCTGTCATTCAGACACCAGCTTTTCTGCCTCCCTCTTGCCTTTGAAGGACCCCTGTGGTTCCCCTGGGCCCACCAGATAATCCAGGATAATCCTCTTTTAAGGCCAGCTGATTAGCAACCTTAATTTCACCTGTATCTTTAATCCCCCCGCCCCCCACACGCCCCGACTTGGCCTAATCGCAATACGGTCACAGGCTCTGGGGATTAGGACATGGCCATCTTCGGGGGACCGATTTTCTGCCTGCCACAGTGCCTCCGAGGTTTCATAGATTTTGCCAGTAGTTTCGCAGCTACTCATTTTTGTTGCTCTGCTCCCTTTTCCTTCTCCAAGACAGGCAGCAGTCATAAGGCAGGAGTCAACTGAAGGAATGAGGGCTAAGTAGTGACGTCGAACGGCTGACGCAGAATTTCTCTTCCGTGAAGCCTACCTCCACCTCCAGCTGTTTGTTGAAACTAATTAGATGCAGAAGGTTCTCTTACTTAGGACCATGTTCCCATCCATGGGATGATAGACTGTGACCTTCTAAAGGGAATAGGGATGTATTCCCTAAGTTTATTTTTCTTCCTTTACCTCTCATCAGAGACCCCATAAATGTTTGCCAAAGGTCGGCATGAAGTTTTCTGTCTCTGCTGCGCAGGTGGTTCAAAGTTGGGGAGTGTCTTTCTTCTGAGGACGGAATCATGATGTCGTAATCATAATGTGAACGTGCTCGTTAAAATAGAAGAATTGGACTGTATTAATTTGCACTTCAGTCCACTCTTCTGGGTAGATTTTTATATCCGGCTCTCACTATAATTCTTTGTGTCCCTGGCAAAAACGCCACATCCATTTCCAGATGCGTTCTGCCATTATCAAAGGCTCAGAGGGAAATCTCCTGCGTGCGCCGTGAGCATTCAGAAAAAATGTATAAGAAGCTGATACGGAGAAGATAAGGCAGAGATTTCTGAGTGTACTCAGTAAGCACCAGCAGCCTTTACCTTGAACTTGATGGTGTTATTTAGACTTTACCTTCTGCAGTGTTGCTTTAGAGGGTAGTAGCCTGATTGGGAGACCTCCGTGGTTAAGCTCCGTTTGATATGATCATGATATCTGTCTCAGCCACTCACTCAGCAGTGTTGATGAGTGCGTACTCTTGCGTGTCACATTTTAGAAAGCGATGGGCTTACTGTCCTTAGAGCTGCCATACTGTACGAGGCTAGGAGTCACGATTTGTGTCACTGTGTCGTCTCCAAGAATGGCACCCCTCGCAGTGGTGCAGTGAAAGACAGCGACGCTGACATTGCCCTTGAGAGAGCCCCTAGCCTGGTGGGGAACAGATTTACATTGAGTCCCTTAGTGCTTACCTTACGTGTGCGTGGGCACCTGCCCAGGAGCACGGACGAGAGTGTCTTAACTCTTCCTGAAAAAGTTGGGGTATCTGGAAGGTCTCCCGGAGGAAGCCCAGCCTAAACCGAGTGTGGAAGAATGAATAGGAGGTGGTCAGATCGGAAAAAGCCAAGACAGTGCTCTGGGCCACATGAGCAATGTGCAAAAGCATATGGCATTTGCAAGACCTACAACTACTTCGGCGTGAGTGAGGTGTGAGATTCGTGTGGGAACATGATGAGGCAGAGCATTTAACCTTCCTCTGCCTCAGTTCCTCATTTAGTGAAACAAAGAAAACGTTAGCCACCTTTTGGGTTCTTGTGAGTTTTAAATGAACTACCCTAAGTAAAATGCTTAGAAAGGGGCTTACATGGGAAAATCACTTGGGACGCCTGGGTGGCTCAGTCGAGCAAGCCTCCCACTTCGGTTCAGGTCATGATCTTGTCGTTCGTGAGTTCGAGCCCCACGTTGGGCGCTGTGTCGACAGCTCGGAGCCTGGAGCCTGTTTCGGATTCTGTGTCTCCCTCTCTCTCTGCCCCTCCCCTGCTCGTGCTCTGTCTCTCTCTCTCAAAATCAAATAAAACATTTAAAAAAAAAAGAAAAAGCACTTAACAAACGTCAGCTATCGATGAAGACAATCACAGTCCTGTCATGTGAGGTTTGAAAAGTAGGCAAGGTCCGCATAGCGAAGGAATTTCAGCGTCCTAATGCTGGCATGGGGAAAATTATAAAGGAATTTTTTCTTAACGTGCTTCACAGCTTTGTAGGTTTATAAACTCTGTGTCGTCCTTTTTCAAGGCTAATGAGACCCTCGTGAGTTGACTCATCCCACTCACAATCACCAGATTGATGAAAAGGGCCACCTTATTCATGTACGTGCAAACGTGAAAATACTCATCACGCTGCGATAATCATGGCCATGGGGTGGTGTATCTTCCTCCCACGAATGGGCCAACTTTTCTTCAGCTCGTCTGTTAAGGTCAGATGGTCTGTAGGTGAGGATGAGGGTCAGAGCAAATGCAGACGAACATTCGAAGGGCTGGTTTCAGCAGATGATGTCGACCCCGTGGGTCAGTCCGGCTCATGAACTACGTGTCTGTTAGATGAAGATTCTCCTAACACGGGGTCCGGGGCCCCACCTTCTCTGGAGAAGCTCGAGAGGCCACACTTCTCTTCTCTCTCCTTTGATACATGTCCATCTTTTCTGATACATTTGTCCCCCCGCTTTTTTCTTTCTTTACCTTTGTTTCAGCTTACTTGTAGGAGATGTCGTGGTTTTCCAGTTTATCTGGATTCTCTTTTAAGGTTGGCTGCTCTTTGATGAGGCTTTGGGGTTTGCTTAATCTCAACAGTAAAAGTCTCCATAGTGGTCAGTTTTTCATTGTGTGCACGAGCTAAATGGTGGATTATTTCTGGGAGTATGTATTCATTTGAGCCCATCACCCATGGAGGGTGAATTCAGAGAGCTATTAATGATGTAGAATGGCCTGTCCATTTCTTGATGTCATTGTATTTCCCTAATCTGTTGTTCTGGTCATCTCTCCCACTAAACTGTGGAATCCATTATATCCGGGGACCCGTGGTAGAATGAATGAGTTGGTAGGGTAACAGTTGTATGTTAAAGTTGTTGTATTTATATCATAATGAACATTCTTTCATCAGAGTACTATTGTAGGACTTCAGCCTTTTAGGATCTTTTACTGAATGCTTTAGGAATAGAAACAACATTTATTTTACTGGATTTTCATGCTACCATTTAAAGCTATAGTGTTATTTTATACATTTTTATCAAGCATTACAAGGTCAGGCTGATTAAGCAATACTTAAAACAAAAAGTAATGTTAAGACAGAATTATTCTAGTTATCCTTGGTAAAGTAAATGTTTTCTTGCCCTCATGTCTGTTATGTGATCTCCTAATCACAAATAGCAACGTACCCAAAAAAAATCGATCTTAGGTTTCCAACTGTAATCACGTTGATGTCTTTAATCACAGTTATTAAAAACATGGAAGCATTTGACACGTTCGTGTGTATTTTAAAATAAAACCAGTGTTTTTTAAAAGGTGGAGAAGGCCCATGTAAATTTGCTGCCTTATGGAATATATGTTCTGAATATTGTTCTTAAACATTGAAACAAAAACGCTTTGATGGAATGCTACATTCAGTGCTCATTATCTTGAATTCACTTGCAGGTCATTTGTTCTCGGCTGTTAAAAAAAAAAAAAAGTGAATGTTCTTGCTCCAAAGGAAATTTTTGCTCCAAAGGAAATCAGTCACAATTGTTCCTAACGGGTGCTTATTTAAAACGGAGAGCTCTGGCAAAAATAAAAATGAAAGCTCTGCGAGAGACTGCACTCATAATTTTTAATGTTTCAGACGTTACAGATGTTGACATTTTGATGAACCAGAGCCTGCCTCCAGTGTTATTTTAGTGGTCTGTTCCATGGAGCTGTGAGAGATGAGACAGTAGTATAATGAAACGTTTATTAAAATGCTTACAGTGCACGGAAAAGTTGGGCGTGGCTTGTGCCCCACTGAATTCTGTGCTCTAGCAAAAACATCGTATAATAATGTTCTGGTCCATATTTATGTTAATGCAACATGGAGATGATGGGGGTTCTCCCTCACTTGGAATAAACTAAAAGCAAAATTTCAGCAACTTTCAGCAACAGTACCAGACCTACTGCTAAAAATGCAAGGCATGTTTTTCTTCTTCTTTTTTTAATTCTCCAGGAAAATAATAGGACCTACAGTGTTAAGGAAGAAATAGAATTTCGTATGGCTGTTTTGTGTATAGCTAGATACTAGATCATATAAAGCGACTTCTTCATTGATTGTAAAGGACCAAAAAGCACATGAAAGAAAATATCCTATTTGTTAATAGCTTTTTGCAGGCAGGCAGGCAGGCAAGCAAAGAAAGAAAGAGGAAGGAAGGGAGGAAGGGAGGAAGGGAAAAAGCGCTACATTTTGTTACCTAAATCTCAGTTTGAGGAGAGCTATAATACCAAGGTTGGAGTAGATGTAGAGAACACTCTGTTGGGAGCATCGATTGATGTACACTTTCTCAAGGGTGAGGGTGTTCATCAGAAGCCTTGAAGTACATAACTTCCCATCTAATAGTTCCACCTCTGGGAATTTAGCCTAAGGAAAGAATTGAACGATGGGGCCTTAAATAAATACACACACACACACACACACACACACACACACACACACACTGATATTCATTGTAGCATTGTTTGTAAAAGTAAAAATTGGAAACTTCTCCAGTTTCCATGAAGATGATCAGATTATAGCTCTTTTATCCCTGAATACTTTAGAGCTGCCTACAATGATACTATGGAAAGATGGCGTAATATGGTAAGTTAGTTAAAAACTAGTGTGGATAATACAGTGTCATTGATGGTTACAGAAAAAGAGTGTTAGAGCTCGGGTACCTGACAAAATTAACAGAAGCTATCACTGGATAGTGGATGGCAAGAAATCTTTGTTCTTGGCTTATGTTTTTTCTTTGCTTATTTTTTAATGTAAGGAATAGAGACTTGTTTTATAAGCAAAACCATTTTGTGAAACTTACCTTTGACTATCACTTCTATATGAATAATTGGATGCGCATCGCAAAGATGTTAAATAATGTTCAACATAGCACTATTAACGGTTTTTAAAGAAAATTTTTTAAATGTTTTTTTATTGGTTTGAGAGAGAGCACGTGCAGGGAGGGGAAGGGAGAGAAACTGAGAATCCCAAGCAGGCTCCATGCTGAGCAGTGCAGGGCTTGATCTCAGGACCGTGAGATCATGACCTGAGCTGAAAACAAGCGTCAGATACTTCCCCAACTGAACCACCCATGTGCCCAATGGTTCTAAAAAGTTTTACCATATATATCCCCTCTTGTCAGGAATTTTAGTAAGAAAGTCATGGTATAACAATGGTAAAGCATGGCATAACAATGCTTCATAGCCACTGAAATTATAGATCTGTATGTATTGATACGGAAAAGATGTTCACATCGTGTAACAAGGAAAAGGCAGGGTAACAAACATTGTGGGCAGGTAAGGAAGGTAGGTATGTAGACAGATAAAAGTCTGCAGTGTTTTACATGATAGTCGCACTAGTAGTCCTTTCTGTGTGATGGGATTATGGGTCATTTTCAACTTGTTCTATGTCTCTTTATTTTTTCAATTGTTTACAACGAACAGATACCCCTTTGATTACTGGGGAAAGTAAAGATCAACAAAATTAGAGGCAAACAAGGAGAAATTACCACAAAAGACTATGAGATACGATGGGACATTCTGTGGAGATAGATGAGTGGGTGGTGTTTCTAGGAAAATTTACTTTATCGGAGTGGTTCCCGGCAGAGAGATCCGAAGTCAATAACCACGTAAGAAATGAAAAACTTACCAAAAGGTGCTTTCTAAATTCAAAGTGCAAGCCCAGATGGCCTCAGTAAATTCTTCCAGCATGCAAGGATATTATTAAATAGGGTGAAGTTACAAATTATTGCAAGGGGCTTTCGTGCGGGACATTTGTTGTAAACCAGAACCGTTCTGCGTAAACCTGGATACATTTTCCCACCACGATTTCAGTGTTTTCTATGCATATGGCAAAAGTCCAAACTTGGGAGTTTAAGATGTTAAAGCGATCTTTATGCCAGAGCTTCGCACTGGTAGTGTGTGTGCATATGTGCGTGCGTTCATTCACACACACTGAACATCAGTCATGCTTATGAATATTGATGCAAAACCCCTCCGTGAAATACCACCAAATAGAATTTAGCAGCACATTAAAGAAGTACCATAATCGAGTGGGGTGCATCCCAGGAATGTGTGAGCTTGGTTTCACGCTAGACCAAAAAAGGAAATCTGTGTGTTCATCTTTCAGTGCCAAAAATGCTTTGCTGTAATTCAACGTCCAGTGATACATTGATTGTGGCAGTGGTTACGTGACCATACACATTTGTCAAAACTCCTTAAACTGTATTCTTTATGAGGGTGAATTTTAGGGATTGCCTGGGTGGCTCAGTGGGTTGAGCGTCCGACTTTGGCTGAGGTCACCATCTCCTGGTTCTTGAGTTCGAGCCCCGCATCCGATTCAGTGTCTCCCTCTCTCTCTCTGCCCCTCCCCTCTTGAGCTCGCTCTCAGAATAAATAAGCTTAAAAAGAATTAAAACTTGGTACAATTAGAATAAGTAGAATTCATTACATGTTGCTTTATTTTAAATCTCTGGCCTCATGCCAAACCAGCATCATATTTTGTGAAACACGGGGCGCAGTCCCCTGTAAATCAAATGTGTGCTAAGAATGCTCACTTTTGGTGAAATTAGAAACCTGACTAGAAGGGACGAGCCAGAAGATGAGAAAAAAACAAAAACGAAACAGAACATCGGAGTGGAGGTTGCAAACTTCGCTGTTATTTGTAGGTGTTTGAAGTGCACACCTGGAAAGTAGGGAATCGGTGGAAAAAGAGAATCAGTGTGGCCAGTTGGAACTGGTGCCTGGTGGGGGAAGCGGCAGGAAGAGAGGGAAAAAGTGGATGCATACATCATCCACTAGCACAGGTGTCTGAAGTATCGCCCACCATCATTCATAGGCAGTGCCCCACACCTGGCCCCTGCAAGGCACTGCAGGACATTCTTTCACCTGCAGGACATGACTTTGTCCTCTCCTAGAGAGCATGTGGCCAGAGATGGGGGTTGAGCATAAATAAAAATGACAAGGACCTTACAAAAAGAGAAGAGGAGTGACAATCGTGGGGCATAAGGGCTGAGCTTAAGCCAGACTTTCCTTTTTGTTTTTTTTAATCGGTATTAGTGTTAGCTTTTAATTGTTTTTTTGATCAGTGTTAAAATGTGTTCGCTCTTCACTTTTTAAAAAATTGAACGTCTGTAGGGGGGTCTGGGTGGCTCAGTCGGTTGGGTGTCCGACTTCGGCTCAGGTCATGTTCTCACGGTTCGTGAGTTCGAGCCCCGCGTCGGGCTCTGTGCCGACAGCTTGGGGCCTGGAGCCTGCTGCGGATTCTGTGTCTCCCTCTCTCTCTGCCCCTCCCCCACTCATGCTCTGTCTTTCTCTGTCTCGAAAATAAATAAACATTAAAAATTTTTGAAAAAAAAAAGAATAAATGTTAGAAGAAAATTTTGAAAAAATTGACATCCGTAGACTGTGAGAGTCCACAGTTTTAGAAATCTGGATTTTCAACCCCCCCCCTTCTTTTTAAATGTTTTATTTTATTTTTGACACAGAACAAGTGGGGGAGGAGAAGAGAGAGGGACAGAGGATCTGAAGTGGGCTCTGCACTGACAGCAGAGAGCCCAATGTGGGGCTCGTACTCACAGATCGTGAGATCATGATCTGAGCTGAGGTCAGACTCTGAACCACCCAGGCGCCCCCAACCTCTTGAATAACTGGAGGCTCCAGCATCCACGGCCACCCTCCTCCGCAGGGGCAGCCATCTGCGGGAGCTGAGTGGCAGCTGCCTGCTCTCCTGAGATGCCCGAAGGTTCTCCAGTCTGCTGAGTGCAGTGCTGTCTCCCAGTACTCTCATCCATCTATCCGTCTGCCCTTGGAAGCAGTTCAGTTGCGTCTCCCAGTGTTGGTGATAAACTGAAGAGCGATTCAGGGCAAACTGGGTTCTTAGTGGTGAAGCCGTGTCCATGGGAATCGACTAGTCTTCCTGTTGGGAAAAGTGATGGAAGAAAAATTGGAACAAACGATAGGATTTTTACTGCACTGAACGCACAACTTGTTCATACCCAGTGATAATGTCCTTAATTCCCTCATCGTAGTTTTCACATGGAAAAATTGTTATTTTTTGAAATACCAGATGGAGGGTTCGTCTTGGCGGGGAACTGGCCATCGCCCACCTCTTCCTCAACATTCTTCCTTCCGGGTTCTGCGGTTTGTGCAGAATTGCTTTTAGGCCAGGGTGATCCTTCTCTTCTTTGACGCATCATTAAGGTTAATTGAGCCTTTAGATTTTATACATTCCACAAGCAAATTCAACTTAACGGGGCAGGCTTTCACTGTCGTTTATGCCGTGGGACTTTTTGCCTCTTGTCTTCTGTGTCTGGCGGCCAGATGTGTTGGGTATTCTAGAAGCAATAGCAGCAGTGGCCTTTTGCCTACATTTTTCTAGAAGGAAGGTGGACGGTTTTATGTTGTCAGTCATGGAGCTGGTTCAATGTCAGTAGCGCCCTGAAACTATGGCTGTTCTTGATGAAGAGAAGAATGAGGTAATTTCCCCCAGATCTGACTGATCTAGAGCTAAAGGTTATTTTATAGACTTTAAATAAATATTTGCAATCTGTTACTGGTGTCCTCCTCTTCTCCTCCACCACGGCAGGCTTTTTCTCTCAATTATATATATTTTTTCCTTTCTTCTTTGTACCACCCACATTTCTCTTACCAATAGTCTTTTCTCAGGAGAGAAAAAGAAGTTTAAGCAAGTCCCATCCCGTGACCCATCGTTGGTGACATTTTATTGCTTGTTTTCCTCTCCGGGTACGTGAAAGCACCGTGCACCCGGGTTCTCAGTCTGAATCAGCCAAGTTCTTCAGTGCTTAGTCTGTGTGGCTCCCCCCACCCCCACCTTTGTCACCTCCTCCTCCGGGCCCGGCTCCTTCCATCTTGATTTTTTTTTTTTCTTTTTGCACTCTCTCCCTCTGCCTCTACCAGAGTCCTCTCCCCACGGTTACCAGGTGTCTCCCAGACACTAGAAATGCCCCCTCCCCACAATCCTATTCTTCAGCATTTCCGCCACATGGGACAAGTGTCAGATGTCCCATGTGTAACCAGCAGCACTCGTGGGATGTGCGCAGAACTCTTTATTTTTGCCTCTTGGTGTAAATTTATTCAACGGGGAAAGGTCTGCTCTTGTGAATGTGAGACCCAGGAACCTTTCCGCTCGCTCGTGGGCGGTGAAGTGTTCTCCTGTCACTTGAAGTCACTGTCTGCAGCTGGTGTCGCAGATGTTGGGTGCCTTGCAATTGGCAAAGAGTCCAACTTCACGTTAGGGGCTCCCCTCCCTGGGTGGGGGGTGGCCGCAGGCAAAGCTGCTGGGCTCCTGAGGAGGGCATGCTTGTCTCGTCCCCTGCCGTTGGCCATCTTGCTGGGGCTCTGACCTCCCTGGGTCAAGGCAGGGGGAGGAAGGAATCCAGGTGATAGAAGAACAAAAATTCTCGGTCAGAGGTCTTACCCAGCTGGTACTACTATAAGATGGCTTCTCGTGTTCCGGGTTCAGCAAGTTAAACCAGACTCTCTGGGCGTGTTTTGGGTTCAAGGAATCTTCACAGACCGTGGGTCCTTCCTCTCAGCCGAAAGCATTCTTGCTCGTCTCCAGAACTCTTCGTACTTTGGTAAGGACTTGGGAGCTGTAGAGGTGCTCTCTCCGCCTCCCCCCATAGTTTCTAACCGTTGGAGCACATCAGACTCACTCGGGGGCAAAAAAAAATTAATAGAAATTCCAATACCCCGCCCCCGGCCTAGTGAGTAGGAATCTCCGGACTGGGACTCTGTTGTGTTTGTTTTTCAAAATTCCACAGGTCATCCTGATGCTCCCCGAAGGCGGAAGTCACAAGAGCTAGCCTGTATTATATTTATTCATTTGCAACCTACCTCCTTCCCGGACTCTCAACTTCCTTCGGGGTCCTTTTCATCTTTGCAACACCCTCTACAGAGACTTAATCATAACAGACTCTGAGGACGTGTTTTGTGGCACGAAGAAATTTGAAATCTCAGGGTTCTGGCAGAGAAGCTGTGTTACCAGCATTGGTTCTGTCTTCAGATTGAAGTGTGTGCAGTTTTAGTGCTCAGTAAATATTGGATGATTTGCTGGCCAGGTAGTCGGTGCCCAAGAAGGAGAAGCAGGAGACAACAATCTAAGTAAATAAGATATGATCCTGGTTTGGGTTCCAGGATCTCTTTTGAGGAGTGTCCTGTCGGGCTGTGTTCTAAGAGCTTTGTGCATATCACCTGCATTACTGTTCACCACAATCGGCTGCTAGAGGGACTGTTCTCATTTTTTAGGTAAGAAAAGTGAGGCTCAAGGAGGGGTAAGTAACTTGATCCCCAAGGTCACACCTTTGTAAGTTACAGTCAAGATTTAAATCCAAGCTTTCTGACTTCAGAGCCCAAGTTCTTTTTAAATATTTTAATGTTTATTATTTTTGAGAGAGTGAGAGAGACAGAGCGTGAGTTGGGGAAGGGCAGAGAGAGAGGGAGACAGAATCGGAAGGAGGCTCCAGGCTCTGAGCTGTTGGCCCAGAGTCCGACGCGGGGCTTGAACTCACAGACTGTGAGATCATGTCGTGGGCCGAAGTCGGACGCTCAACCGACTGAGCGATCCAGGTGCCTCTAGAGCGCAAGTTCTTTTTTTTTTTTTTTTAATTTTTTTTTTCAACGTTTATTTATTTTTGGGACAGAGAGAGACAGAGCATGAACGGGGGAGGGGCAGAAAGAGAGGGAGACACAGAATCGGAAACAGGCTCCAGGCTCCGAGCCATCAGCCCAGAGCCTGACGCGGGGCTCGAACTCACGGACCGCGAGATCGTGACCTGGCTGAAGTCAGACGCTTAACCGACTGCGCCACCCAGGCGCCCCAAGAGCCCAAGTTCTTAGATACTGTGTTAGAGCACTTCCCCTGAAGGCAGGGGAGGGGGGAGTAAAGCTTTAGAGAAATTTGGGGAGATACTAGGGTTACCCGCCTCCTCCCTTCCCTCCCTTCTGCCCTCCTTTTCCTTGTGCCTTTCTCTCTGTAGTCTGCCTGCCTGCACTCTTGCCCTTGAGGAGCATTAATGAAAGAATCGAGGAAGAGGAAGAGGGCGTTATGGACCTTGATGAGATGATTTCAGTTGATTCACTCCGGCAATGTTGAGGCAAACTGGGTAGGAGTGGAGGCATCCTACCTGACCAAGCCTCACTGGAGTCCTGGCATTGGGGGTGGGGCGCGTGGGGGAGGGGGCGGGGACCCAAATGCTTTAGTAACAAAGGCAGAAGGGAAGGACACAAGGTACTAAGAAGGTAAAACCGAGGACATGGAGTGAGCAAAGACAGGAAAGAGAGGAGAGATCTAGATGATGTGGAGTTTTGACTTGCGGGGGGAGATTGTGGTGTAACTCATTGTTAACACCAGCGGACTGGGGGAGGGGAAGAGTGAATTTGTTCATCGAAAGGTGTGAAAAGTCCACGTGGAGACAATGCCTTGTAGGTGGTTACAGATTCCAGGCTCAAGGAGGGTCAGCCATATCTGGGGACAGAAATGTGAGAGCCATCAGTACAGTGGTTGCAGTGAAAACCATGGCCGTGGATGCTGTTGCTTGGAGAAGGACTCTGAGGTGCAAGGGAAACCCACGGGGCAAACATCGCAAAATAATCTGTACAAATTTAATAAAACATCCTGACTCTGTCCATCCTGGATGCCTTTTTGAGCCTGAAGAAATCGTTGGCTCTCGCTGAACCTCAGTTTACTTGCTGGTCAAGTTTGGTACGCCTCATTTCTAAAGCCTCCTTCCGATCGGATATTCTGCCATTCTGACCCTTGGCACTGGTGCTCATGACTGCTTTGGGATAACAGGGCATTTAGTAGTGGCCTGATTTTGTAAGGTCGCTAGGACCCGTAAGCCCTCGCAGTTCATGGAGGCTTCATCTGTCTGGCAATCAGAACGATGGTCATGTCCACGTCCAGTCCACTGACCTTCTTGGAAGATCACTCAGAGTACCATTAATGGGGCAGGTGTGAGGAATCCAAGGGTATTTTTTGAGAGGCAGTAGGGGAGATTAAGAGCTCACCTCTGGGGGCGCCTGGGTGGCTCAGTCAGTTGAGCGTCCGACTTCAGCTCGGGTCATGGTCTCGCACCTTGTGAGTTCGAGCCCCCCATCGGGCTCACTGCTATCAGTGTGGAGTCCGCTTTGGATCCTCTGTCCCCCTTTCTGTCTGCCCCTCCTCTGCTCGCTGTCTATCAGAAAATAAGCATTAAAAAAACCCCACTCACCTCTGGGCTCCCATTCCTCTACCTGTACCGCTTAACCGGTTATGTCACCTCAGGCAACTTAGCCTCCTGAGAACCTCTATAAAATGAGGATAATAATCCTAGAGGTGGTTTTGGGCCTGAACAGGGTGATACACAGTACTTATAAGGGTCCCTGGCATGCATGCCTTCACTAAATATGTTACTATTCTATGATGATGACAATGATGAAACCATTGGTGGAAAGCATCTTAAGAAATCAATCTTAGGGGCACCTGGCGGGATCAGTCGGCTAAGTGTCCGACTTTGGCTCAGGTCTTGATCTCGCAGTTCGTGGGTTCGAGCCCCACGTTGGGCTCTGTGCTGACAGCTCAGAGCCTGGAGCCTGCTTCAGATTCTGTGTCTCCCTCTCTCTCTGCCCCTCCCCACTCATGCTCTGTCTCTCATTCTCAAAAATAAATATTAAAAAATTTTTTAAAAATTCATCTTAGACTTTTGGCTTTCAAAAGGAGAAAGAAAAATCTGTACCATTTCCTAATAGGCGGGAACTTTCAGAGGGCTGAACCCCACGGGTGGTAAAAAATACACTTCCTGTTAACAAATGGACTTGCGTTTGGTTTAGAAATTAGCTGGTGTAAAACTGGAGGAATCTGAGCACCCCTGCCCTTAATACTTGTTCTGTTTGCTACGTTTACTTGTCCTGTTACCCTTAAAGGACTGTGGGTACAAAGAAAAGAATAAATCATAGACGTCCCTCTGTGTCAGAGAGGTTAAGGGACTCTTGGCTACACATTGGTCACCTTCTAAAGTCAAAAAAAAAAAAAAAGTGGCCCTGAATCATGTTGCTTCTCAGCCTCTAAGTCTGGCTTCCAGCTCCTTTGGAACATTTGACCTGCTCCTCAGAACATGCCCACGGATGTCAGCGACCTGGAGGGAAAGACACATCTAGAGGAATGGTGACTGCTGCAAACTTCTCGAACCTTTCTGCAGTTCCTTGCCCTGTACTTCTTTCTGCTTGTTTCGTCCGAAAGAGGCCGTGTTCAACCTGTTTGTCGGGCATCGCCAAATATGCGTCCCTGCGCAGCTCATTATATGCCAGGAAGGACAGTAGCATGACAGCACTAATTCAAAACAGGGTTTAAAATGAATGAATAAGAATAAGCCACTGGGATTAGTCGCCATTGAAAAGTTGAGAGCGGCCAGGGAGGGTAGCCGCAGCCTCTGGGGATTAACAAATGGCTTGCTGTAGGAAACAGTATTCACTGATCCGGCCGCATTTTTACTTTTTAACTTACTGACGGCCTTTCTACCGCCCTGGGATCTGTCTCTCCTCAGACCCAGTAAAAGTCTTAGAAAGGAGGTTTATTCTTATTTCTCCTTGTCAGAAACTGTCAACCTGACCGATGATGAACCTTTCCACTCATACTTTTTTAAACCACAGAAAACGTCTTTTTCTAAAAATGACGACAATCTCAGGGAAGAAGCCAGAGAGAGAATTTTCTTGCACAGAACCAAACTAAAAGGCGACAAAAAAAAAAAAAAAAAAAAAAGGGAGCCTTCTGGTGAGAGGGGTGGAAAAGTGGGGAGGACCACTTCGGGATCATGGCACTGAGGATTGTAATAGAGAGGAACCCGTTGGTACAGGGCTTTTACTGTTTGTAAGGCCTAGTATAGACCTCATGCCTTTGATCCTTACGAAGAGGTTGCGTCCCCACTTCATAGATGAGACAAGTGAGGCCCAGAGAGGTTGACAAACTTGCCCAAGGTCATAGAACTACAAGTATAGTAGTCTGACTCCAGATTTGGCCCTTTTTCCCTGCGGTCGCGCTATGTACTGATTTGTCGAGCCTTTCTGGAGGCTTCTGAGACACGCAACTGGAAGGCCCAAGTACGTAAACCCAACTAGATTTGTAGCCTTTGTGTGTTTTGCAGCGAACTTTATACACGATCCATAAAGCCTTGAATTATTGTTTCCTTCTTGCCAGATGGATCACTCCTGCGAGTGAAAGCTAGCAGACAGGCAGAGAGAAGCGTATAGCCACAGAAAGGTATACCCGTGCTGGCCTTGGCTTACAGTCTAGAAGTCTGGCCAAAGTGAAGGCACCAAAAAACGGATGCTGCCTAAAACACATAAAACCAGTGAGGGACAAGTGAAGTCAACTACTTTTTCTCTTCTGTTGCAAGACTTAAGGCGGTAGAGTGTGGGGGCTGGATGGCTCTTTGCAATATCTTCCTTGATGTTCTCCTTTGGGCAAACTGAACAAAATAACTACAATTCACATTTACTTCTTTACTTGAACTTTGCTGAGGGTCTAGTCTATGAGGCTTCTTCCATTAGGGCTTTGAGGCCCCTTTATACCATTTGGCCCGTGTGCATATGATGGGCCTTGCTCTGTGTGAGTGTTCTGATGGCTTTCAGTGGTTATGAAAAATAAAACGCAAGAGTGGTTTTAATGTCCGTTGGTAAACTTCTGCTCTGATTTTCTTTTTAATTTTTTTTAATGTTTATTTTTCTTTGAGAGAGAGAGACAGAGCACGATCGGGGAAAGGGCAGAGAAAGAGGGAGACACAGAATCCGAAGCAAGCTCCAGGCTCTGAGCTGTGAGCACAGAGCCAGACACGGGGCTTGAACCCATGAACCTCAAGGTCGTGACCTGAGTTGAAGTCGGATGCTTAACCAACTGAGCCACCCAGGTGCCCTGACTGCTCTGATTTTCTAATCCTTGCTGTCACTTTAAAGTTTTTTTTAAGTTTATTTATTTATTTTTGAGAGAAAGAGAGAGAGAGTGAGCAGGGGAGGGTCAGGGAGAGAGGGAAAGAGAGAGGATGCCAACCAGGCTGGAACTCATGAGCCACTAGATCATGACCTGGGCCAAAATCAAGAGCCAGCCGCTTAACTGACTGAGCCACCCAAGCACCCCTTACCAGAAAGTTTTAGGGATTAGGTGAAGCAACCTTGAGGGTAAACACTGTAGAGCATATCTATACTTAGCATACTCTCAGTAATTAGAGATGGAATGGTTGATCAGTTTCTGATGTCATCTTGTGTTTATTTTTCTTTCATAAGGATAACTAAATAAATTCCTTGTGGTCAAAATCATGTCCTTAAATACAGTTCTCATTCTTGCCATATATGAGGACAGCCCCTGGCGATTTCCTGGACTCCGGTTACTTTGACCATTCTATCTCATGAATTCAGCTAGTGGGGGGGGTATCACAGAGCTGACTTTGAACAAATACACAGTTGAGAAAGTCCAAGGCTATGAAATGGGCTTCGTTTCCTCCTCCCTGCTTTCTTAGAAGTGACCAGCTTTGAGGGCACTGTGGGAACAGGACCACGGAGAGGCAGCGGTTGTGTTGATGATCCGTAACCAGCTTCAGACAGGTATCCAGTGCTTACGTGAGGCTGCTGGTGTTTATGACCCCAGTGAAACGTAGCTTGAGGAGTGAGTGTATGTGTGTGTGTTGGGGTGGGGGGGGGCGGTGCATGTGTGTCTTTGTCCATCCTTCTGGCTGGCAAGGCCGGCTAGCTGTTCTTAGGCTGATACTGTTGTATGTCAGAGAGATTTGGAAGAGATTCTAGTGTAAACTCATGATTAGTGTGTGAACAGAATATCTTCCTTTCAATTGAAATACATTCTTACTCTCTTCCACCCTCCACTTACATTTCAGCTTCCCATTCTCTTCCTCTGCATTGGTAACATTTTGAGGTCGATGATTCCTGATTCCTTATACGGTACAGTGTATACATTTCAGGTATTGAGTTTAATGAATTTTCACATGTGTATATACCTCTGTAACCAGCACCCGTATCAGGAAATGGAACACTTCCTTGTGCCCCTCTCCGTCAGTTGTCCCAAAGGTAACAATATGTTGACCTTCTACCACTAGAGATGGATTTGGGCTGTTCTTGAACGTCATAAAAATGGAATCACAGAGGATTTGTTCCTTTGTGTTTGGTTTCTTCCATGAGGTATCATCCTGTAACTCACTCATGTTGTTAAATAAATAATTCCATTGTATAACTTTATTCACCCATTCAACCGTTTATGGACATGTGGGTTGTTGCCAGTTAGGTGCTTTTACAAATAATATTGCAAGGAACATTCGTGTACATGTCTTTAGGAGACGTAAGCATGCATTTCTCTGGGGTATATACCCAGGAGTGGAGTTGCTCAACCACAGGGCATACATATATCTCCTTCTGGTAGACGCTGCCAGCATTTTTCCTAAGTTGTTGAACTAGTGGACACTGCTGAGTTTCTATACTTTGAAAGTCAAGTTTTCCTCTGCAGTATTTTTTTTCTGGGTTGGTGATGCTAGTAACTGTGAGATGTTGAGATATTTGTCAGTCCATCTAAGAGTATACATTTAGGGGCACCTGGGTGGCTCATTCAATTGAGCATCCCACTCTTGACTTTGGCTCAGGCCATGATCTCATAGTTCGTGGGCTCGAGCCCCGCTTATGGCTCTGCACTGACCACAGAGCCTGCTTGGGATTCTCTCTCTCCCTTTGTCCCTCTCCCCAACTCACATGCACTTCCTCCCTTCCTCCTTCCCTGTCTCTCCCTCTCACCAAAAATAAATAATAAAAGTATGTACACACACACGTTTGTATTTTAAATTCATTCAGTATGGATCCAGAGGTAGGTATTTGTCTTGCCATATGCTTGGGGCTTAATAGTGAAAAGCTGCCCCTAGGAATTAAAAGGAAACTATCTGTTGGTTTAAGAACATATAATATTAATCACAATAAAATTTAACTATTGAATAGAAATCTGCTTTTATGACTCAGGAGTGAGCTTGAATATCAACTATCTATGTGTAGTATTTAATTCATACCAGAGTGAAACCAGAAGGATGAATTGACTCAGGGACAGTCTCCTGAGTCCTGCCTCTGGCATTATTCATTTGCAGCGGGCTGAATTGCATTTTATGGCGGCTGTTTTCTCTCATTTATCCCTTTGAGAGGAAGCAGTAACTAAATATATTAAACACTGCTTGGAGTCCTCAGCACTGAGCATTTTAATTCTATCAAGAGTGTATCAGCAAATGATTGAAAAAGAATGGAAACTTAGGGCTTCAGTTTCTCAGTTCACCTAACCGTTAGTTCAAGAGATCAACCTGTGTGGTCTGGAGGGCACTTTAATAATAATGTCGATAAAAGAAAACAAATTGTCCAAATAAGTACTCAGAATCAGTGTAAAAAAGGCGTGCGTGGGTAGCTCAGTCAGTTGAGCATGTGACTTTGGCTCAGGTCATGATCTTGCAGTTCTTGAGTTCGAGCCCCGCTTCAGGCTGTATGCTCACAGCTCAGAGCCTGGAGCCTGCTTTGGATTCTGTGTCTCCCTCTCTCTCTGCTCCTCCCCCACTCATGCTCTGTCTCTCTCTCAAAAACAGATAAACGTTATCTTTTCTGTGTAGAAAAGGCTGTTAAGCTGGAGTTTCAAATAATAGAACTTTCTTCCATTTCAATGGAGCTGTGCTAGGCTTTTCAGTCATTCATCATTCATTCACACAGGGATTCACAACTACTTCTTGAGTCCTACGTACTAGGCCCTGTTCTAGGTACTAGGCATACAGTGGGAAGTAAAGCGAAGGCCTTGTTTTTGTGGTTGTGGAGCTGATTTTCTCGAGGACAAGAGGCAAGAAAACTATATAGGCAAATATGTCATTTGGTGCTCTAGAGGAAAATACAGACCACGTAAGGGGTATGGGAATGAGTGTAGGTTTGGTGTTGGGCATCGCTGTTGCTTTTTATAAGGGACGGTCAGGGAAAGCCTCTCAATGACATTTGTGCCGAGACCTGAAGGGATTGACGTCCACTGGAAAGAAGAGTAAGCCAGGAGGAGTGGGGAGCCTGCCTAGTGGGCTGAAAGACAGTAAGGGACCTCTGCAGTTGGAGGAAAGGCAGTGAGGGGGGCAATATGTGGAGGCGGGGTCAGAGGGACAGCAGAGACCCACATCACATAGAGTTCTACAGACCGTTGTAAGGACATTGGCTTTTTCTCTGAATGAGAACTCACTGAAGGGTTCTCTTCAAGTCTTCCCTTGAGGATTACCTTGAACTATGGTTGGTGAACTGACTGTAGAGGCAGGGATGGGAACAAAGAAATGAGTAAAGATAGCTGGTAAGTGTATTCAGGCAGGAACCAAAGGGCACAGGTGTTTGATTTTGTGCATTTACCACCATCTCTTTGCTTTACTGGTAAAGATTATCGTACTCGTCCAGATAAGGATGAACACAGTGTTGGCACATTTGAGCCACGTTAGTAATACTTTACTAATGCCCCAATTAGCAATATGCCGTGGCTCTTGGGAAGTTCTGTCGTTAATGCTCTTCTTTATCCAATAGCCGTGTCCTTCTGAAAGGTCTTCCTCTCTTCTCTCCTGTTTTTATTTAATGTTGTACCATTCTTTGAGCCACTCACGCTCAAACTTGTCACCTGTGACGTCTCCTTCCATAGTCTCCAAACACAGGGGTCAGATACTGTTGTTACCTGCCTGTCTTTCAAACCCATATCCTGTTTCTGCTTGAATTCAACTTGAGTTTAGACCCTCCTTTTCGTCTCACAGCTGGCCATCAGATTCCCCTTGTCCACTCCGTGGAAAGGGTAGCAGAGACAATGCAGGGTTTGTAGCGACGCCTTGATTCAGATTGGGCCATCTTGGTTCTTCCACGTACCTCTTGGGCATTTTGCAATTTTTGAACCTCAGTTGTCCCTCTACAGAATGAGCATAACAGTGTCTAATTGGTAGGATCACAGGGAGGATTACGGGGGACTGTGGACTGTTGAGAGTGCCCGGCAGGTCCGAGGAGTGGATTCTTTCCGCTTCCATCCTTCCAGCTGGCTCCATCCTTCAGCTGCCTGGCAGGGCCCAAAGCGTAGGTCTCATTGTCTTTCCTCTTGCCAGAAACCTTTCGTGGTTTCCTTTTGCCTCACAGGTTAAATATGGGCCCTTTTGCCTGGCATTCAGAGCCCCAGTTCTCTCCCCATGACTTCCGTTTCCAACTTTGCCCCCATTACGGTTCTTCTCCGTGTATTTCATGTAGAGCAAATTCACCATTTTTATTATCATGCTGTCACTTCTGTATGAGAACATCTTCACTCTGTTACCCTGTCTTGGGTCCTGTTGTCTTCACAGAGCTCACAATTGGAAATGGCTTGTCTCCGTCCTAAAACATCACTGCACTTGGAGGAGTCCGTGTGGTACCCCAGCTCTGGAGCCAGAAAAGCCAGATGCTTCTGTGTACTGTCATCCTGGGGATGTTGCCTAATTTCTGCATCTCGATTACCCTTGCAAAATGAGGACAATAATACCTCCTTGCTAGGGTTGTGGTGAGGACTAAGCAAGGGACTACATGTGAAGCAGTTTGAATAGTGTCTGACACTTGGGAAGCTTAAATCAGTTTCCATACAATTACAGGCATGAATAGCCAACATTATTGTATCATTAGGACCTGTATTTTATAGGGAACTCAAAATAAAAGCATTTTGAGATACAGTGGAGAAAGAGGCATGGACTAGGAACCGGAAGACCTGGTTCTAGTACTGGTTCCCATTACGAAATAAGCTGTGTGATGGCTAGTATGTCACTTAGCCTCTCTGGACCTTACATTCTTCAGCCGCGGAAAGAGAAGGATGAACAAAAATCTCTAAGCTTCCTTTCAGTTCAGATAGCCACGCGGATATCTGATAGCCACCTGCAATTCAAATCGACCCAAACGGAACTCTTAATTTCCACTTTTTGAAACACACTCCCTCCTTGTCTCCGTAAATGAATGATACTACCATCTATCGGTGTAAGAAACCTGTGGGTTGCCTTTGAATTGTCTGTTCCTTTCATCACCTACATCTCATCTATCTGCCTATCCTTTTGGTTCTACTTCCAGAACGGATCTGGGTTCCATCCCTCCGCTGCCTTTCTGCTTCCACTCTTGCCCTCTTTCAGCCTCGTTCCCACCGAGCCAAAGCGGTATTTAAAACCTCAACCAGATGATATCACTCTTCTGCTCTAAAGTCCCCGGTGGCTTTTCACCACCGGGGATGAGATCCAAACTCTTGTATGTCCTCCCACCACTCTCCCTCTTGTGCTCCAGCTGCCCTTTTCTCTTTTCCTGCCAGCTCCCCAAACTCACGTCTGCCTTGGGCTTGGCTGCCTCCTGTGCTTAGAATATTCATCCCCCAGATGTGGACGCAACTCGTTTCTTGGATTTAGAGCTCCGCCCTAATTGCCCCCCTTCCCGCTAGTGCCTTATCACACCATCGTGCGTTTGCCTGAGGTTTACCACTATCTGAAAATAGCTTATTTATCTCTCTCTGTCTTCGGTAGAAATGAAACGCCCTCATAGTAGGGCCTTTTTCCTAGCAGCGCATCGTACATAGTAAGAATGCAAAATAAAAATACATGAAGGAATAAGTATAAGCTCATTCTTAAGGAGCTATCACAGTTCATATTAAGCGGAGGATTGTGTTTGTAGTTTTCCAGTGTGAAAACTTTCCCTTCGTTTAATCTCTCCTACTGAATGAAGATGCCTGGGCACACATGCTTGTGCTAGAAATAGGACCGTGAAACAGTGTAACGACACATTGGTTTCTTCCCTGACCTAAATGGCTCTCAAATTTACCATTCTCTCCATCTCCTCTCCCATACTAACACCTTACTGCAAATACCATCTTCTGTGGCCTAGAGGACTGCCTCCCCTCCGGTCTTTTTCCTGTAGGTTCTAATCTCCCAACCATCCGGACTGCAGACAGCAGCCGGCGAGCTTTGCAGTCGTTGCCATACCCTTGCTTGAAATTTGAAAGCCGAAGTTTTCCATTGTTCTCGGGATGAAGGCCAGAATCCGCCCTGGTCCGCTACGTCCTGTAAGCCGGCCCTCAGTCTCCACCGCAGCCCACGCTCCCTCCCTCCCCTCCTGGTTCCCGCCTGCCACCAAGCTGGTACCGCTTCCTGGACGGGTTCACTACCCAGCACCCATGTGGTCTCCTTCAGAACTCGGGATATTGTCCCTTCCTCGGGGAAGCCCTCCCTGGTGAGGCCAAGCTCCACTCCCCCTCATGCAGCCCCCTATCATCCACGACGTCTCTTTCAGTGCTCTGGTTTTATAAGCGCACACTCTGGAATACGGTAGCCTTGTAAACACGCGTAGCCGCGAGCTCGCAGTTCAATAGCTAATTGCGGAAGAAACGTACTGAATAGTCGCCCGGCCGGTCCTCGCCCCTCCCCCTAGGGCTGCGCTGAGGCTGTTACGCATTAAGCAGGCGCCGCGGGGAGAGGAATCTCACCGCGCCTGCGCGAAAGGGCACGCATGCGCAAAAGAACGAGCCCGCTGACAGATTGGCGGCGGCAGCGGCGGCGGCGGCCCTGGCCCTGGCCCTGGCCCTGGCCCTGGACTGCGGGGAATGGGAGTCCTAGGTCTCTGAGCGCCGCCCCCGCCTCCCTGCCCCCGACATGGCTCAGGAGAAGATGGAGCTAGACCTGGAGCTGCCTCCGGGTACTGGCGGGAGCCCGGCGGAGGGCGGCGGCACTAGCGCCGGCGGGGGCCTCAGGAGGTCTAACAGCGCCCCCCTGATCCACGGCCTCAGTGACACTTCGCCGGTGTTCCAGGCCGAGGCGCCGAGCGCCAGGCGGAACAGCACAACGTTCCCGAACCGCCACGGCCTGCTGCTGCCGGCCTCCCCCGTCCGCATGCACAGCAGCCGCTTGCACCAGATCAAACAGGAGGAAGGCATGGACTTGATCAACCGAGAGACGGTCCACGAGCGCGAGGTGCAGAACGCAATGCAGATAAGCCACTCCTGGGAGGAAAGTTTCAGCCTGAGTGACAACGATGTGGAGAAGTCCGCCTCCCCGAAGCGCATCGATTTCATTCCGGTGTCACCAGCACCCTCACCCACCCGGGGGATTGGGAAGCAGTGTTTCTCACCATCCTTGCAAAGTTTTGTGAGTAGCAATGGATTGCCTCCAAGTCCTATTCCCAGCCCAACGACTCGATTTACCACCCGGAGAAGCCAGAGTCCCATCAACTGCATTAGACCAAGCGTTCTTGGACCATTGAAAAGAAAATGTGAAATGGAAACTGAGTATCAGCCAAAGAGATTTTTCCAGGGCATCACCAACATGCTTTCTTCTGACGTTGCACAGCTGTCAGATCCCGGTGTGTGTGTACCTTCTGATACCCTTGATGGAAACAGTAGCAGTGCCGGATCTTCTTGTAACTCACCAGCGAAAGTCAGCACTACCACCGACTCTCCTGTGTCGCCTGCCCAAGCGGCCTCTCCATTTATTCCAGTAGATGAACTTTCATCTAAGTGATTCACCCACCCATCTGAGACTCGGGGTGTTTTTTTTTGCAATGGAGAGAAAAATCAAGTTGGAGCAAGCACTGAACTTTGTCAATTAATTTGAGGCTCTTTCCTATCTGACCCTTTTCCTTTTTTTGGAATTTCCTGAAATGTTGTTATTCTAGAGAACTTTTATGTCAGGTTCCTGCGGGATGCCCTTGAATTCAGTGTAGTAATATTTTCAGACGTTTTCCCAATAAGTGTGTTGAAGCATACGTCTTTATGCTGCTAATATGTTTAAATACATATGTTATCCCTTGATTTTTTAAAATAATTGAGAGCTCTATTTATTTATGGGATTAAGTTCTGATGCAAATATAAATGTTGAATTAATCAGCATAGTAAACTGATGTTTTAGAATTCCATATTTCATGCCCACACTAATTTTTAATATTACTTTTCAGTGATTGCTGATTTCTATTTGAAGAATAACTTACGTATTTACAGCAGTTTTTTAAAAAGAATGTTAGTTATAACACATCAACCCAGTGGTGTCTCTTTTACCCAGGAGTCCTTGGATATTTAATTTTCTGGGTACATAAGTGGCTGGGAGGGGGAATGATGAGCAAAATATAAAAGCTTGCAACAAGTCTTTTAAAATTATATAATAGTAAACATTTAAGAAAAGCATTTTCTAATGAAATTTTAATGGAAATTCTAATTAGTCATGCAAATATCGCTACAGAAAGGTTAAAAAAAAATTTTTTTTTTTTTTTTTTTAGACCAGAAAGTGCATTCTCTCGGGTATAATCCTGAAGTGACACGGGCCAGTGCCTTGCAGTCTCAGCCCACTGTACATAGGCTGAGACCAGGTTCTTTTACCACTGCAAACTTAAAAGTTTTTCAAACATAGACAATGTGGGAAGCTCTGTTGGACTTCACCAGGGTCCCCAGGCAGATAAAAGTCTCTCGTTGATTGACACGCTTTAAAATATCCAGTTGTGCCTCAGTGAAAATCCTTGCCACCAAGGAGCCAGAGCAACTTTTGGCCACCTTTCTGTCCTGCCCATCTGTCACCTTCCGGGTTTTCCCTGGCTCAGGAGGGAAGCAGCTGTTTCCTTGCCAACAGGTCCTTCCCCCCCCCCCCCCCCACCTCCCAACGAACTAGGGCATCATCGGTTAGACAGAGGTACAGTGTAACTTGGATTTCTGACAGTGAGCAACCACAGAAGTGTGGAGTCATGTCAGGAACCTCTAGTTAAAGCTGTAGCTGGAGTCGACTGCCTTGGGATTGCCGATTGATTCAGGGTCAGTGACGTGCAAGAGAAAAATCAGTGGAGGGTCACGTAGGTAAATCATTGCTTAACTTAGGTTTCGTTTAGGTAGAGTTCTGAAATGTTCTTTTCCTTGCCTTGTTACAACTAAGACAAAATACGGAAATATTTAATAACAAACGTTTCTATATTCTACTTCCTATATCTTCCTTTACTGGATAGATAGAAAGAATGGCAGCAAAAGGAGAAGGGGAAAAAATAAAAGAGAGGCCAATACAAAAAGCTCCGACTTTCTTTAAGTTAACTGCTTACAGAGACTTAACGATTGTGTGGAATTTTTACAGCTATGAGAATAAATGGAACTGGTCAACTTTTGAAAGTTGCCTTAAGAATTCAGTGAAATTATGTCAAGGGTAAGATTGTTTATATAGGCTTAAAATTCTCTGTTCTGGGTAATGGTTCACATGCTTCAGTCTTGACCTTGTTCCTCAAATTCAAACCTATATATCCAGCTTCCTGTTGGGTACCTTAACCTGCTTCCAGAGGTACTTTAACCTCAGCATCTCCAAAACAAAATTTATCATCTTCTCATTGAACCTGTTCTTGAATTACCTAAATTGATGTCCTCACTCTCTGATTTTCCAAACTAGAAACCATGAGAAGCATTTTTGACTTTCTCTTTTTCCTGTCACATCCAGCTTCATCACTTAAGTTCTGTTTACTGAAATGAATCTCCAGCCTCTCCTCTTCTCTATTTCTTTTGCCTCTGAGCTTATGTTCCAGCCTAAGGTGGTCTCACCCATTTTCTCACCCTCCTTTTGACCCAGTCTCCACACGGCCTCTGAAGTGATCTTTGTCAAGTAGAAAACTTGCTTTGTTTTCACCTTCCTGCTTGAAAACTTCCTTTGCTTCCCCATTTCCCACAGTTTAGGGAATGCTTTCTCTAGCCTGGCATGTAATAAGGTCCTTCATGAACTGGCCATCCTGGAAAACCACTGTACAACTCTGCTTATCCTATCCCAATACACATCCTTCCTTCTCACTCTGCAAACACTAGACTACTTGATGGTCCTTAAATACGCCATGTACTTTCATGTGTTTGTGCCTTTGGATGGATTGTTCCTTCTCTTTAAAATGCCATTCCTATCCTTTTCAGCCAGGCAAATGCTTTGGTTCTTTTTATTGCCTGTTAATTTTAACTATGGAAGAATGTATACCTGCTGATTATAAAAATATTTAAACAATGCAGTTATCTGTGGAGTAAAAAAATGGAAGTCTGCCGTTTATTATGTAAAATTCATCTTCCCTTCCCCTAGGTAATTTCTGTTAATTCAGTATATATTGTACAAGGTGTTTTATGCCTCATTTCCACATATATATGTATATAAATTCAGGAAACCAACATGTCATTGACCTCTCTTTTCCTTTCTTTCCTCCTGTTTTCACCAAGTCTTAACTGATTTTCTCTTCCAGAATCTGTCTGGACTGCCACCCTGACCTAGGCTTCCATCATTTTCCTCTTAGACTTCCCAAGTAGCCTCCTAATTCCCACTTGTCCCTACACCACTCACTCTGGTTGGCTCTCCATTCGTTCTCCATACAGCAAGCAACTACAGTAATCCTTTTAAAATTGCACATGTGATCCTTCCATCCCCTAGCTTAAAGCTTTTCATTTGCTTCCTGGTGTACCAAATTGTATTGATTCTGGCCTAGGAGGCCCTAAGGGATCTGACCCTTGGTGCTCTGTCCCCTTGTTTTCTGTACCCCATTCTCACTGGCCTGCTTTCTTGTTAAAGACAGCATCTTCTCTGCTATTTTATGGTCCTTTTGCCAAATCGTTTTTTCTGAAAGTATAGGGAAACCTTCATTTCTCTAAGCTTATTTTTCTATATGGTTGGTAAATTTTAAATCAGATGTAGCTCTAAGAGTTTATAGAGACCATTTACATGATCACATTCTTGTTCGTAACGTTAGTCATTACTTTGTAAAATGTGAGGACTTAGCTCATGTAAGAATTATCCTTCAAAGAAACATTTTTAAGGTATTAGTATTGCTGTGCTATAAACTTTGTGCTCGAAGTCCCAAAGCACCTATCCACATTTAGTTAAAGTTCAGTTTTATGTAAGAAACGTCTGTGGTATAGTTCCCTTTATTATATTTGTGAAAAACAATGAAAATGGAAAAAATAATGAACGGTCACCAAATACACAGATGTTGGGTGTCCCAACCTATAAACGTACTTAAAAGATTGCTTATAATCAAGAATAATCTGTATCACGTTGCGTTCCACTGATTCACATTTATTACATTAGGTCAACAGGTCACACTCCTACAGCAAGAGACCACTCTTAGATATTTGGCAGTAAGGTGGGAGAAGGTGTCAAGGCTTATAAGGGAAACAGAGTTAGGGATTTTTTTTTTTTTTTTTTTTTTTTTGTATAGCCATCTTTATGGAGGAGTAGGACACGTTTGAAGACCCAAGAGAGAGGTGGGAGACGGGAATAGTTGCCAGAACAACAAACCAAGGAAGATGTAACTTCTATTTCCTGAGTAGCATCAGTGAATAGAAGAAGGGGTTGGCCTGAGAAAGGAGGTCCAAAGGCAGAAAGGAGAGCAGAAAGGCTAGGCAAAGATACCAGTACCTGCGGAATTGATTTGCTATTGCAGAAGTTTATGGGTGGGGAAGAAGGTGTCTGAAAAGCAGAAAGAACTTGTATCTGATTGCTTCTTTTTTTCCAGTTATCAAGTAGTCTAGGATATTCAGGGGCGGGCGGGAGTAGATTCAGAAGCTTGAGCAAAGGAAAGATTTAATGTTGCCTCTGTGAAATTCCATAAAGCAGTGACTTAAGGTCAAGAGGAAGGTTTATGAGGCCACATTGGATGGCTGGTTGCAGTTGGATGGCAGGTGCAAAAGAAATGGATTGGATTGACCTAGGTTTGGGCATTGGTTAAGTAGATCTGGGTTGAGTCCAGTGTTTGAAGCAACTAAAGCTTCTGCTAAGAGTGTAGCTGAATTGCTGGCCGGGGCCTTGAGGATGGTAAGAGAAGTCAGCAGTGGGTGATGGATGAGGCCCCTCTCTTCACGGCCTTGCTTACGATCAGCCGTGGCAGTGCACACAGAGAATCGGACCTCACTGCAGAACTCTCGCTTCAGCTTGGCCCATATTTTTCACGGCTCATTTTGTTTTGTTAGAGAATCGATCGTAAATCAGCAAGGCTTGAGTTGCACTTACAAAAATAAATAAATAAACGATTTAAGTCACATTGCTCACTGTAGCCAGGCCGGCTCTTTATTCCTCCCCTAACTTGGCATCCAAGTAGAAAATTTTCTTAAAAGCTGAAATGACATATATATATACATACACACACACACACACACACACACACACACACACAAAATTGTATATAAGGTACTTGCTATGTGGCAGGCACTATTCTAGGTACTAAACAAATCTATTTCATTTACTCCTTATCACTATCATCTGAGAAAAATGCTGTTATCCTCGTTTTACAAATGAGGAAGAGAGGTTAGTGCTCAGGTTTCTAAATGTGGGAGGTAGGCAGCGTATAGTCGCAGTTAAGAGCACAGGCTGTGGAGCCCAGTGGCGGTGGTGAGGATTAAATGGGTCCGTATATCTAAAGTGGAGCAGTGCTGGGCAGTTTCTTTAGAAGTGTCAGCTGTCATTATCCCCGTGGCTGTGGTGGTTGTCCTGATTGTCATCTAGAGAGGATGTGCCAAGGAAGCTTTTCTTGACCACCCTTGCCTGGTGAAACTCCTGCATTCACACCGGTAACAGTATGCTCTCTATTCAGGGCATCCCATCCTTTTATGAGCTGAGTGTTTTCCATGTTGGAGAGTCTTTCTCATAACCACCATGTTCCTTTGTAACTTTCACCGTTCAATTCAAGGCTGTGGCTCTGGAAAAGGCAGAACAAGCCTTATCTCTCTTTTTTAGGCGATAGCCCTTCCTTGACAGATCAGAAACACTGATCCTCTGTAATTACCTTCTCTTGCTTCTGGATTTGAGAAATCTTGAGCAGTTTTTTCAGTGTATTCCCCACCCCTGGGAAATAGGGCTAGCATCCTTTACAGCGAAGATTTTCGCAAGATTGTGATCCCTTCAGTACTGCTTGCCTTCCCCAGTGGGGAAATGGAAGATGGCCTGCTAACATGAGCCATCGCCTGTAATGATAATTAATAAGAATTAGCACTCATTTATTGAGTGCTAAATTGAGCCCCTAGACACTATTTCCAGTGCTTTGTATGTATGTTTCATACATGAGATGAGAGAAACAAGTACATTTTCTCAAGCCTATATTCTTTTTTTTTTTTTTCCTTTTGAATTTAGGTCTTTTTTTGTTTTTTTCTTACGTACAGAATTTTTCCTTACTTGAGATAAAGCACGTTTCCAGCTGGCTAGCACTGTCCCTTGTATGTTGAATCAAATGATATGTTGATGTAAAATGATGGCTTTAGACGTTGTTATCATAGTCGAGGATGCTCAGAATTGTTTTCTTTAGTAATAGTTAAAAGTAAATTAGTATAGAAAGAAATTAGGATTTACATATTTCTTAACTGATTTGCTATTTGAAATAGGAAACCCCAAACCAAAATAAATTTTAGACTGCTTCCTTAAACACACACACACACATTTGTATATACACTCTCTCTTATATATATATATATATATATATATATATATATATATATATATATGTATATATGCTTTGTTATATTTGAATTATACAGTATCTTTGGTTGTCCTTAGATTATCATTCCTAGGTCAACAAAAGCAAGACCATTTTGATGCCCCCCCCCAAATTAGCCCTGTAGGTTAGAAATGTGTATTTTTTCCTTTTGTAAATTGAAATATAATTAACATACAGTGCTATAGTAGTTTCAGGGACACAATATAATGATTCAACCATTCTATATATTAGTGCTCTTCGAGATTAGCGTGCTCTTAATCCCTTTTACCTGTTTCACCCATCCCCCACCCACCGCCTTCCTGGGAGCCACCAGTTTGTTCTTTGTATTTAAGAGTCTGGTTTTTGTGTTGGTTTCTTTGGGTGTTTTCTTTCTTAAATAACACATAGGAGTGAAATCATATGTTATTTGTCTCTGGCTTATTTCACTTAGTCTTATACCTTCTAGGTCCATCCATGTTGTTGCAAATGCAAGATCTCCTTCATTTTTATGGCGGAGTAATATTCCATTGTACATACCACATCGCCCTCACCCGTTCTTCTGTCGACGGATACTTGAGGTGTTTCCACCTCTTGACTTTTGTAAATAATGCGGCAATAAACACGGGGGTACGTATATTCTTTTGAATTCGTGTTTTTTTTTCTTGGGGCAGCTACACAGTAGGGGAAACCCTGGATTATAATTCTCATTTAAAATTTTTGAGGAACTTCCATACTGTTTTCCACAGTGACTGCACCAGTTTGCATTCCCAGCAACAGCGCTCACGGGTTCCTGTTTCTCCACATCCTCACCGACATGATTTCTTGTCTTTTTGAGTGGAGCCATTCTGTTGAGGCGATACCTCCTCATGGTGTTGGTTTACTCTTCCCTGATAATTAGTGATGTTGAGCATCTTTTCACGTGTCTGTTGGCCATCTCTATGTCAGCTTGGGGAAGACATCTATTCAGGTCCTTTGCCCGTTTTTAAATCCGATTGTATGTTATTTTGGTGTCGCGTTGTATGAGTTCTTTATGTATTTTGGATATTAACCCTTACCAGATACATCATTTGCAAACCACAAAACTCCCAGAAGGCCCCATAGGCAGTGATCTCTTTGACATGGGCCATAGGAACATTTTTATGTGTCTCCTCAGGCAAGAGAAACAAAAGCAAAAATAAACTGTCAGGACCATACCAAAATAAAAAGCTTTTTGCACAGCAAAGGAAGCTGTCAACAAAATGACAAGGCAACCTACTGAATGGGGGAAAATGTATCTTTTTTTAGAGGAAAAGTAAGCAGGATTCAAAGGAGGATCCAAAACCTTTTATTGCCTAATAACAAGCTTGCCTTCTTTCTCCACAAGAATTCTCCCCAGAGGGCAGACATTTAAATTGAGAACAATTGAGCAATCTCTGAGAAACTTTATTATTTTTTTTTAACTTCACCTCATAGAAAATCAGTGCTGAATGAAAGGACCCCAAAAGGAAAACTTGCCTTTCAATACATTTTCGAATTTGTGCTTAGACTTCACATTTTGTGGTGACATGTCCCTACGTTAGACATTTTGAATTTTTTTAACGTTTATTCATTTTTGAGAGAGAGACAAAGCATGATCGGGGGAGGGGCAGAAAGAGAGGGAGAGACAGAATCCGAAGCAGGCTCCAGGCTCTGAGCTGCCAGCACAGAGCCCCAGGTGGGGCTCGAACTCACAAACTGTGAGATTGTGACCTGAGCTTAAGTCAGATGCTTAACCCACTGAGCCACCCAGGCGCCCCTCTTTATTTTTTTTGTTTATTTATTTTTGAGAGAGAGAGAGAGAGATTGAGAGCCAGGGAGGTGCAGACAGAAAGAGATGTAAAATCCAAAGCAGGCTGCAGCCTCTGAGCTGTCAGCATAGAGCCCCATGCGGGGCTTGAACTCAAACCGTGAGATCATGACCTGAGCCGAGGTCGGATGCTTAGCCAAGTGAGCCACCCAGGCGCCCCTAAACATTTTGAAATAAACCATTGAAAGGCATAGTTTGTTCTAAAGGATTAGTTGTCATTTTAGAAGTTCAGCAAATCTTTTTTTTTTTTTTTTAATGTTTATTTACGTTTGAGAGAGAGAAAGAGCATGCTTGTGTGAGCAGGGGATGGGACAGAGAGAGACAGAGACAGAATCCAAAGCAGGCTCCAGGCTCTGAGCTGTCAGCACAGAGCCCGATGTGGGGCTCAAACTCAGGAACAGTGAGTTCATGGCCCGAGCTGGAGTTGGATGCTCCACCGACCAAGCCACTTGGGTGTCCCAGAAGTTCAACAAATCTCTGAAAACACTTCAGAAGTGACTTTTGGTCCTATAGCTTGATTGTGAAGATAATTTTGTAACAGAGAATATAGACAGATAACATCAAATACTCAAGTTTTGTGTATGTCCAGCCTAACGCACACAGCACATGCACACATTCACGTGTTCGGAAGCACGCACACCTGACCTGCTTCATGACCCTTGACCTGTGTGCCTGGAGCCATATTTAGCTTTCTTCCCATTTTAGATTACCTCTCGTTTCCCCCTCCTATTTCCAAGTGCTACCCTACAAGAGAAGTAACCTCTCTGTGCCTGAAATCAAGTTCTCTTTCATGGACGTCTGCAAGAAGTGCTTAGGGAGATGGAAAATCCCTCCTTAACAAAAAACCTAGGACTGAAACCAGAAAACAGAGAACCTCATTGCGTTTATGGACCTGCGAAAGTTCGGCTCTGTATCAGTGCCAGGGATGTTCTGGGTTGTTTCCAGTTGCCTACAATGGTCTTCCAAGCCAAACTAACATCTAGGGCTTGGCTCACAAAGGCATGTTGTGAAAGAAGACGATTGAGAAAGATCTTTTGTGCCTTCTGAAAGTAGAGTGGTTGGTTGAGGTAACCATTCCTGTGATTCGGGCGGTCCCTCCCCCTCGCTTTAAGGAGAAGGAACAGTTTTGCTGTTGGAATGCCGGGAGGATGATGGGAATTCTAGAATGCCAGGTGGCCATGGAGCGTTGGTATCTTCCGAACGGGAAAACGGGATATTTGGGAGGGAGTGCGAGTGAAAGGTGGTGGGTGGGTCGGGTATTTCTGTTGGCACGTGAGCCCTCTCTTGGACTCTTGCGAGCTCCTTGTTGACTGGAGAGCGACCTTCACGGTGGTTTTCTTTGTGGACCTTTGTTGAGTCTTTGCTCCACTCCTTGGGGGATTTGGAGTTGAATCAGGATCTGGTTTATGAATTTTTTCAAGCGTCTTTCTTGAATGTTCTCTTCTTTTGAGTCTTCTGGGGGAAAAAAAAACAACAGTAAATGCTAATAATAAGAATGATCCTTGTCAGGTTTCTTTGAGTCAAGAATTACAGTTCTTGGGGCTCCTGGGTGGCTCGGTCGGTTACGCGTCCAACTTTGGCTCAGGTCATGATCTCGCGGTTCGTGGGTTCGAGCCCCGCATCGGGCTCTGTGCTGACAGCTCGGAACCCGGAGCCTGCTTTGGATTCTGTGTCTCCCTCTCTCCCTCTCTCTCGGCCCCTCCCCCACTCACACTCTGTCTCTCTCTTAAAAATAAATAAACATTAAAAAAAAAAAAAAGAATTCCACTTCTTGCTGCGCTTTACCGTGCCAATTTCTACTGGGTTTCTAACTCTGAATTAAAATTCTATACCCGTCTATATAGTCTTCCTCAAGGCCCCATTTTACCACACTGCTTGCTACGAGGTATTTCTGAAATGCAGCATGAAATGCTACCCTCCAACTACAGGATTAAATCAAATTATGCAGCGGGAGTGTAAGGAGACCTCCCCACCTCCATGTATCCCCTGAATTCCAGGACTCTAGCTACACTGAGCTTGCCTGAGGCCCCCCGGGGCTTCGCGTTCCCATCTGCTGCCTGTGTTGTAGCAAGCTGTGTCCTCTGCTGAAAGTGGCTCTTACTCCCTTCTTCTTCTACAGTCTGTACCAACCTTCTTTCATTAACCCCTTCAAAACTTAGTCCAAGAGGTACATGTTCTGGAAAGCCTTTCCTGATGGCCCCCGCCTCTCCAGCCCTGGTCAGTGAGATGGCTTTCTTCTCTGATCCTTTTCTACCTGGTGTTTCCTTCTGTGAAGTCCATTAACAGGTTGCCTCGTATTTGTGTGGTTTCTTGTCTCTCTGCCATGTGCAGAAACAAAGCCTCAGCCTTTTATTTTTGTCCTTACTACCTGTGCAGAGCACATTTTAGTTGCTGAAACTTACACTGAATGGATGATTAACGGATGGATAAATGGATGAACGAATGGTACAGACTATTTTTAAGGAATCCGGCCGTGTGGCCGAACTCTTTATGGTTTGCTAAGAGACTAGAAATTCACTTTTTGAGCGCCTTTGACTTGAGCACCTATCACGTGCTTCACGCTGGCTAGCCTCTTAGAATACATCAGTGGACGAAACAGAGACTCAGGCCCCTGTAGAGCACACGTTCTGTTTACATTCTAACAGGATAGAGGGAAAGGTGACCACAAACATAGTAAGTACATAATATATAGAGTGACCTCAGTACGGAGGTCAGGGCGGCTGGAGAAGAGTTACTGAAGGGAAGGATAGTCGGAGGGGCTTAGAGAGGTGCGCAGGAGGAGGGATTGTTGCAAATGTACGTGATGTAGGGTCTCGTGCACCGTGGGAAAACATTGGCTTTGATTATGAGAGATGGAGAGCCGTTGTGGAACTTGGTGCATACAATGGACATGATCTGTCCTAAGTTTTTTTTTTTTTAAGTATGAAATTTATTGTCAAATTTGTTTCCATATAACACCCAGGGCTCATCCCAACAGGTGCCCTCCTCGGTGTCCATCACCCACCCTCCCCTCCCTCCCGCCCCCCATCAGTCCTCACTTTATTCTCAGAGTTTAAGAGTCTCTTATGGTTTGGCTCCCTCCCTGTTTTTTTTTCCTCCCCCTCCCCCATGGTCTTCTGTTAAGTTTCTCAGGATCCACATAAAAGGACCACACTTGCTGGGTTGACAGTAGGCTCTGAGAGGCAGGCGTAGAAGCAGGGGCACCTGTCAGGAGGCTTTCTGACAGTCCAATAAGAGATAGTGATGGCTTGGTTGAAGGTGGTCGCGTTGGAGGTGGGGAGAAGTGGTTAAACTCTATATTTTGAAGGTAGAGCCAACAGATTTGAGATGGTCACATGATAATTCCAAGGTTTGGGGCCTGAGGAACTGGGGGAATAGAGCAGCCATCATCGCCTGAGATGTGGAAATCTATGAGTACAGTCAGATTTTTTTTTTTTTTTTTTTTGGCTGGGTTTGTGGACCTAGGGGGCATCAGTTCCTCCATTTTGGATGTTAGGCACATGATCCTTTTTAGACATTCAAGTGGAGCTATCAGGTGAGCAGTGAGATATCTGAGTCTGCAGTTCATGAGAGGGGGCTGGGTTGGAAATACACACTTGGGAGTCCTCTGCCTGTGGAAGGTGTTTAAAATCAAGAGCACCCTTGAGATCCCTAAGGGTCAGTCACATGGAAGGCAGCTACGCTCACCACTGTGCCACCAACGCAAGGGTCAGTCACATGACTGTGTGCCAAGAATAGAAGAGTAAGAAATGAACCTTGGAGCACTCTGTGACGTCAAGAGGTCAGGAAGAGGAATGAGAAGGAGCAACCAGGGAGGTAGGAAGGCGAAGACAGTATGGTGTCCTGGAAACTTGGGTGAAGAAAAGTGTGAAAGGTGATGGAGCCGTCTGGGACGCCCATCGCAGCTGATCTGACAAGGAAGACTGATGGCTGAGTGCCGATTTGGTAACATGTATATTAGGGCGGCCTCCCAAAGAGTCCTTGCCTTAGAGTGGTGGTGTAGAAGCCCCATCAGAGTAGCAGGAGCCAAATGGGAGTGAACCACATGGCTCAAGAAAGAGATCGGATCCTTGAGGATAAAGACGAGCCAAAGTAAGGGTCATCCTTCCGCTCTTTCTTATTGGGAAACTGTTTTTAAGCGTTTCCCAGGAAGTGTCTTTACCTATATATGATTATAGTCTGGGGGGAAAAACAACAAGGCCAAGTCACAATTTCTTGACTTGTTTGTTTGTTTTGCATTATTGTGGGGGGGGGGAGAAGATCTGTAAATGTTTTGACCCCACACATGACTAAACTGCAAAAGCTAAAGGCTTAACTGATGGGCTTCCTTCATGAATTCATCGGATTTCGTTTTATTCCCTTGTCGTCTATTTTTGATGGCTTTTTTCCACTTATAAACTGAAATTGAGTTCCACATCCGTGACACAATCACCTCTGTGAGTTTGGCCCAGTTTCTTAACCCAGAGACATGTTCCTCTTCAGTGAGTGCTGTTATTTATATTTATTTTATTTATTTATTTTTAAGTAGTTCATTGTCCTCTTAGATTTTATTCAGGGACCGATTTTTTTTTTTCCTTACTCCTTTTCAAAATTCTTGCCGAACGGTGGGAGAGGACAGCGCCAGTAATGATAAGGAAGAAAGAATGCCTTCCTCACGTGGAATGGCTCAGACCTCATTCTAAGTATAAAATACTGTCAAATTCGTTCCTGCGGGTTGGGCGGCGTGTCCCGATCCTTCATAAAAGAGGACTCAGGGACGTCCAAGCCTTATTTGTACCCGGGACGCAACAGTGCCTGCTCTGGGCTCCGCTCTGTCCTGATACCGCGTTTCTGTCTTTGGAGACTCCAGTCAAGCACAGCTCATTCCGTGGGGCCACCTCTGCTTCTCCGGGCTCTCAGTAGTCTGGGTTTCCTCCCAATCACCGTAGTGCCTACTGCCTGGGGCTCTTTGTCGTTTTCAGCCTGTGTTTGGGGGTGGGGGTGGGGGGTGGGGGTCCTAAAGTAATGGTTCCACAGCACAGTTTCTGCAGACTGGTAGAACCACATTCCAGACCTAGCCTTCCCACTTCCCAGCTCTGTGATTTTCCGCAAACTGCTTAATCTCTGTGCGTCTTAGTCTGCTCGCCTGTTAAATGGGAATAGCCCCTAGCTCAAAAGTAGGATTAGAGGGATTATAAGGCATGTAAAATTATTTACCTGGAAACTGGTAGCTTGAATGAGTGGCAGCCTGAAGAGTATGTATCATATGTGAAGTAATCCCCTATCTTGACGGCACATTTCCTGGAAGAAAGGGACACTGACTTATGTATCTTTCCTCATACCAATGCTTATCCATAGAAAGAACTCCGTAAGTGTTTATTATTGGTGGTCGTTGGTGCTTGGGGAACCGGGGATGTGTGCTCACGGAAAACTGCGATATGCGTGTCCTAATGTATTTGATTATTGCATACTGGTGAGTACTTCAGGCTTTTGGATATCTTCTAGACTCAAATCCATACGGTGCACAGTCTTCGGGAGCGATGTTACAAATTTTATGGTACATGAAGTCGATAAGCTTCCCTTCTAGTTTTCCAAACACTCGTGAAAATGCTGAGTTTCTTCCTTCTTGACATTTCACAGCCTAGAATAAAGAAATGTGCTTTAACTTTGACACAGTCTATGAAATTCTGTATAATTAGACGAGGAGCTTAGATGACTTTTAAGTAAACTTTTTTAAGCCATGTATTTCAATACTGCGAAAGAAGACTAAAGGCAAGTATCCACCTAGGCTAAAATACACACACACACCTACTTTCTAACGATAAAGCAATATAGGTTCCTTTTACAAACTTTAGAAAATTCCAACAAGCAAAAAAAAGTACACTTCACTGAGACGTCCCTGTGTATACTCCCATGTGGATTATTCTGCGCTTTTTCTGTGATTGAAAATGTGTATGTAATTTTCGCCCCCAAATGGCATCATACTGTATACTCAGCCCCATAAACTCTGCTATTTCTCCTGTAATATACAATTAAGTTTTGTCCACTCTAGAAACTTTTTTTTCCAAGTCAGTTTTGAATGATTTATTAACAGTCGTGTTTGGAGCTTGTGTGTGTGACTAGAAAAGGAAAAAAAAGTGTAGTTCTCAGAAAATAAGTGTTGCAGATTTTTTTTTTCATGAATCTGCAACAGCCTTTTTCTCATTTGATCCAGACTAGAGAGTTATGGCAGTGTCGTCAGGAAAATGTTGCTTTTTATCTCCTACACTAGAATGATCCGTAATTCCGGGCTAGTCAGGTCACCAGTAGGTGGGTTGTTATGCCTCTGTCATTTCCGTGGAAGAAAGACTGAAACATAGGGAGTGGGTGGTGGTTGGTGAAGGAGGCCAGTGTTAAATAGGTATCTACCCCACACACTTACGGCCACCACTGTTTCCATCTTTCATAGTTCTGGCAACTTTAGATCCTAATTTTCTAAGTTATTCAAGATATCACATATTACCTCCAACAGCCCATTGAAGCATCTCAGAAATCTTGACGTTGAAACTAGTATAGTTCTGTTTCGTGCACTTAGAGATGACAAATGACAAAATTCCTTCATGAAGTTATGTATTTTTTGATATGATTCTTTTTTTTATTATGAAATTTATTGTCAAATTGGTTTCCATACGACACCCAGTCCTCAGCCCAACAGGTGCCCTCCTCAGTGCCCATCACCCACCCCCCCCACCCTCCCACCCCCCATAAACCCTCAGTTTGTTCTCAGTTTTTAGGAGTCTCTTATGTTTTGGCTCCCTCCCTCTCTAACCATTGTATGAAGTTATATTTTTAAGTATTAGGGTTATAAAATGTGGTCACCAAATTTATAGGTGTTCAGAGAAGGAATAGTAGAGGTGACTTAATCATTCATTTTACAATAATGTCTGATGAATACCTACAACGTAGCTGGCACTGTGCTAGAAGCTGGTGTTACAAAGAAGGATGGGCAGGGGCGCCTGGGTGGCACAGTCGGTTAAGCGTCCGACTTCAGCCAGGTCACGATCTCGCGGTCCGTGAGTTCGAGCCCTGCGTCAGGCTCTGGGCTGATGGCTCGGAGCCTGGAGCCTGTTTCCGATTCTGTGTCTCCCTCTCTCTCTGCCCCTCCCCCGTTCATGCTCTGTCTCTCTCTGTCCCAAAAATAAATAAAAAACATTGAAAAAAAAATTAAAAAAAAAAAAAAAAAAGAAGGATGGGCAAATCCTTAAGCTGCTCTTTGTAGGGTCCAGGCACTTACAAATAACTACCAAACAGTGCTAGTACTTTGTCGCAATATGTAATAGACTTATTTCCCACATGGTACAGGAATCCAGAAGAAGGTAATAACAACGGTGTTTCTAAAGGAAGCAACTCTATTTTGTCAGGTTGATAAGTGAATGGGTGTAAGAGGAGACAAGGGGAACCTCAGAAGAGTTATCCAGCTGTGTGAAAGAGTATATTCTAGGAATTTCCAGCAAACAAGAATCGCAATCCTCATTTAAAACAATTAATTCTTGGGGCACCATGGGTGGCTCAGTCGGTTAAGCCTCCGACTTCGGCTCAGGTCGTGATCTCACGTTTTGTGAGTTCGAGCCCCGTGTCGGGCTCTGTGCTGACAGCTCAGAACCCGGAGCCTGCTTGGGATTCTGTGTCTCCCTCTCTTTCTGCCCCTCCCCCGCTCACACTCTGTGTCTGTCTCCTTCAAAAATAAATAAACATTAAAAACAATTTAAAACAACTCTTGAGTTTAAAATTTTTCTTTACTATTTTCATGTTTTCTTATTTCTTTGTGTCTGGTTTAAAAAAAAACAACCCTGATTGTTTATTGCTATATTCCTTTTTATAAATTTATTAAATCATTGGATCCTAAAAAAGGAAATGAAACAGACGTGCCTTCGTAAGGTGTTCTTGTAATTACCTCCCATCTCAGTGACATGCTTTTTTCTTCTGCCTTGGATTTAATAGGTTAGAATTATGACTGCAGATTCCAGGAGATAGAAGGATAGACTAGACAAAGAATATGTAGTTTAAATTATTTACTAAATTTTTCATTCTCTTAGTAATACTCCGAACCACGGTCAAGATTGCTGTGTATATCTGTTGATCTCAGCATTGGAAGAGCCTCATGGGCTCTACATTCTGAGATTTGAAACAAAGTAGACTTACAGCAGAAATGAACCAGAGGTTTAGACTAAATAGATACGTTGTAAGAGAGCCATAATGACCTTATTTAAATATTTTCCACATTAAAGAAGGCATATAGTCCTATGATGTTACTGCCATAATTTTTTTAATAAATGAATTTGCATTCATAATTTTTTTTTAATGTTCCATGGAATGCTACGTACCAGCCAATGGGAATACTTGAAGAAAATAATCTTTTGGAGTCCGGATTTGAATTAAACTTCCTCCAAGTATAATGATTTATTTATTAATTTTGAGCTTGTTTTATAATCAAGGATTTTTAAAAATTTTCTTAGGATTTACTTATTTATTTTAGAGAGTGAGTGAGTGCACAAGCAGGGGAGAAGCGGAGAGAGAGAATATCTTAAGTAGGCTCCACACTCAGCATGGAACCCTACAGTGAGACCGTGACCTGGGCTGAAATCCAGAGTCAACGTTTAACCAAGTGAGCCATCCAGGCACCCCAGCAAGGACTTTTTTTTTTTTTTTAAGTCTAAGAAGCTTAACTCACAAAAGTTTGGAGAGTAATAAATAGGGTGTATTTCTAATATGGTTGTCACATTGTTCACTGGGTAAATATTTCTTGAGCACCTACTATGGGCCAGATCCTGAGCTGTCATTAACAATTTTATGTCTTGTTTCTAAGAGACACATTAATCCCCTGGCTTCATGGAGTTTATATTATTGTGAGGGGAAATAGACATCCTCCCTTACCCCCGCAGAAAGAGAGACTCACATACAGATAGTGAAATCATTTACATGCCAATGACAATAAAGGTTGGGAAGGAAATACACAAGGGGCTGAGAATTTGAATGGTAGAGAAGCAGTCTGGGAGAGGGTGAAGGGAAGGACAGCATGACGTGAGGTTGAAAAGCAAGGTCGGCAGAAGCTCTTACAGGGTTTTAGAGGCCAAGGTGAGCAGTTGGAATTTGATTCCGAATGCAGTGGGAGAAGTATTAACGGCGTTTTGGGAAGGGAATGATCTGAAAGATTTTCTCGGATGATCATCTGGCCCTGTGGAGAAGGGAGGCAGGGAGACCAGGACGAGGCAGTTGCGTTAGACTAGGCGAACGGTGCTGGTCTCGGGGCTGAAGAATAGCAGAAGGTGGAGAGGAGAGGTGGTTCTGAGAAATCAGCAGGACTGGGAGAAGGGCAGGGGAGGAGGACAAGAGAGAAATCCGGGATGATGCCTAGTTTACTGACCTGAGTAAAAAGGGGCCGTTGGATGGGCTGGGCAGGTCAGAAGCGATGGGAGTAGAGCGTTGGTGACCCTTCTTTTATTCCAAATGCTTTGGCATGGCACGCAAGACCTTCCCTGCAGAACCTTCCGGAATCGTGCCAGTATCCCTGGATGGGCACTGTGACACATAACCGCTAATTTCCAGAAGACACTATGTTGTCCCACCTCCACGCCTTTGCAAATGCTGCTCCTATGCCCTGGAAACACTCATTCTAGCTTCTTTCTACCTTGCTGTGTGCGAGCCATCATTTCCGATACAACTTAGGTGGGCCCCACCCCCCTCAGGGGAGCCTTTCCGGAGCCCAGGCCCCATGCCCCTTCCATACGCTCCTCTGAGCAACCTGTGTCCACCCTGTCTGAGCACAGATTGCATGGTTTTGGGGCTGCTGGGTGGACCTTTGTCTCTTAGGCAGTACTGCCCTGGAACCCAGGCAAAGGGGGGCCCTTCCCTGGAACCCCTAACCTAGGTCTTGTCCTTGAAAGGGACTCTCTCTGGCCCTTCTCTGACTGCACCCCTTCTCCATGGGGCAGCAAGTCTGAGAAGCCCAGGGGATGTGCCCAGCAGAAGCGCATGTATTCCTCTCTGTGCCATGCTCCATGGAACCAGGACCCCACCTTCCAGAATTCTCCACACTAATGATACTGAGCCTCCTTTGAGGGCCTCTTTTCCAGGTCCCTCCTCTTGAAGGGCAGCCATGGCCCCAGTGACTACACCCTTGAGTCTGAAGGACGGGGAGCATCTTCCGCAGGGCTGTCCACACATACGCACACACGTCCCTTTGAGACGTGGGACAGAACTGCAGTGGGGAAGAGAGGGTGGCAGCCCCAGGGTCAGGGGTGAGCCCTTTCTGGCCCCGACTGTCGAAGAGCCCAGGAATTGTAAATCCATAGCCCAGCCTTTCCACATCAGGTCCTTCGGTGGGATTGAAAACAGTGACGCTGGTGGGGACGGAGGTATGTGTGGACAGCGGGTGACCAGGGGACGCTGGCGAGGGAGGAGGAACCACACAGCATACCCCACGCGGGCCCGGACCCTGCACGTGTCAGGGTGGGCCTTTCCTTAGACGGCCGGCGTTTGACATTCAGGCCATGCTTTCCCTGGAACAGGACCTACGCACGCACATACGTGTGTTTCTCAAGGAATGCTCCAGGCCTCCAGGACTTCTCTGGCCTTGTGATGAATCAGGGCAGCCTGAACCTCCTGGAGCCCCCTGGAGCCCCACTGCTCCTTCTTCCTGCTCGTACTGGCCTTCACCACCCATGCCCCTAAGCTGCCCGTGGACGCGGCCCGTATCAGGAGGGTGCGGGACTGCTGTGTGTGCTTCTACGAAGGTGCCTGCGAGGAGTGAACGAAAGCTCCTCTCCAGCCCCCGCTAGCTGCCGGGCCCTGAACCTGCCGATGCAAAAGGTCCTTTATCTTTGCAGGGGCTGAATCTGCCCGGGGGCGATGTGTTTTCTCATTTTCTCCAGAGAGTTGGGTTTTTGCTGATACGTCAGAAGGGCTTTTTTTTTTTTTTTTTTTTTGGTCATTCAGATGGAGGTGTTGGAAGCTTGCCAGGGTCATGACAGGGTAGAAAATGTGGGTCTCCCCAAGATCTCCATTACTGTTAAGTCCTTGAGATGCTTAAGCTGTAACCATTCCAAGTGCCAGGGTGTTGGGAGGGATGGTCTCTGTACCTGCATCCCCTCCCCTCTCCCCCCAACCAAGTCCTAAACAGGAAGCTGTTGATCCAATCACAGGTGTCCCTGCCCATCCCCAGTGCCCAGGAGCCTCTCTTACTTAGCGCCTGCTGCAACCACACAGATAGATGGGTCCATAGGTCTGCTAAGCCGTCCCTCTGTCTCCGGATCCCTCTGCCTGCCTTCCGATAAGGTGAATTGACATTGTGTTTGGAGGTGGGAGGGCAGGAGGCAGTGTACTTCCCTTGAGCGAGGACGCAGCCCTGTGTATTTTAATGAAAGCCCCAAGTAGAGGTCTGCAAAGGCAAACGGCAGGCCTTGGCAGTTGGGGGCACGAATATTCCAGGGATACTTAACAGTGTTAACACTAGGGAAAGGGCACGTATTCTTTGTGTTGGATTGCTAACAATCGCAACCTGGCTCCGCCCTTCCCGGATTTCTTTTACTTGGGCTCACCTTAAGGTTCATCCTCTTCCGTGATGCTGAAAAAAAGGTGTGTTTAGTTCTGAGACATCAGCGCAGTGGTGAGCTCTGCGGTGGCCTGCCGGGTGTATGAGATTTGAAATACCCTAAAGGTGAAGATCTGGAATGTTTCCCCTCCTACTTTCAAAATGATTGGGAGGGAAATGGTTTAATGACAAGATTCAGAGTCACTCCTGTGAAGTGAAGGCACCACTTGACAAGAAGTCTTTGCCAGAGTGGACAGATAAGCCCAAATCCTGAATTAGGTCTTCCCTTGAAGGTCCGGGTCCTTTGCAGACCCCAGTGCCATAGACAAACCCACTAAGGTCTGCAGGTGGTGAACAGCTTTGCTCAAGAGAAGCCCAGTCTCAGGGGGACGTCGCTCCTGTTTGGGGCAGCTGCTCCACGGGGGTCCTCACATTTTTCTCTTGTGTCTGATGCTGTGTTGAATTCTGATGGAATGAAGGATATTTGCCCCCGGGTGTTATGGCCCGTTTCAGCCTCTTGGGCCCTTCTGGAAGCAGTGAGGGGGTGGAGAGCAAAAAAGTCAGCATGTGGGCATCACAAAACACGTATCAGAAGTTGCCCCACAAGATGGACTTTGGGCATCTCTGGGTGGTGAGACCGCTGGTCACATCAGTTTTCTTTGTGATTCTGTGGGTCACCTGCTATTTCTACGAAGATGTGAGGTGTTTTTTTTAAGTTTATTTCTTTGAGAGAAACAGATAGCATGAGGAGACAGCATGAGTGGGGGATGGGCAGAGAGCGAGAGAGAGAGAAAGAGCGAGAGAAGGAAAGGAGGAGAGAGAGAGAATCTCAAGCAGTCTCCACACCATTGGCCCAGAGCGCCACGCGGGGCTCCAACTCGTGAAACTGCGAGATCATGATCTGAGCTAAAACCAAGGGTCGGAAACTTAACTGACTGAAACACTCAGGTGCCCCCGGAAGGGTGTGAGCGGTACTTAGGATCAGATTTTCTAAGTTACTCCACAAGAGAATCCATTCAAAGCAACTGAGACTGTCTTGTGTAAAATGGGCCTAAAACAGCAGGAGAGGGGAGGAAGGGACAAGGGAGGAAGAAGGAAAGCTATCTCCTGGAAGTCTCTGCGTCCCAGATTGATCACTGTCCCTGTTTTTCATCTCGTTTTATCACTCTGTAAACTGAACATTGATGGATCATCCAATGCTAGAAGGGAGGAGAAGAAAACATTAAGCATTGACTTAACGTGCAAGCCCCGATGAGAGGACATCTTCTGTGCCCTCCAGATGGTGTATCTAAGAAGTGTAGTGGACAGACGCCTAGATACATTCATCCGGCTTTCAACGTCCAAGTCTGTCCACGCGCCGGGCGCCGTGCTAGGTTTTGTGATTTACACATAAATACACGGAGGTTGTTGCCCTGAAAGGGCTGTCAGTGTAGAGGAAAGAAAAGAACACGAAACTGATGATGGCAGTCAGTCAGTGAGACCGTCGGGGCAGGCCCACGGCATCTTGGGAGCACAGATCAGAGGCGGTGAACCCGGATTTGGGAGGGCTAAGCGTGGACTTCCAGAAGGCAGTGGTGCCTCAGCAGCATCTGGAAGACAGGGAGCCCCTGACCGGGGGAGGGGCAGGCGCCGCTGTGAAAGCAAAGACAGGAGGAAGGCTCCCGGAAGTCATACCATATGGGCGGCCACTGCGGTGGGGCTGGCCGTGGGGAGACAGGAGTTAGAGACCATGTCAGGAGAGGTCGAGTGCTATGCCGGAGACTGAGTTCTGCCCCGAAGCGGTGGGAAAGCCTCTGCCGGATTTTAAAGAAGGAGCGTGGCGTGGCCCAATTGGCATCCTAGAAAGGTCCCTTGAGCCGCGGTGTGCCCCAGAGAGGCAGACTGACGAGGCTGAGGCGGTGATCTGTGCAAGAAAGGGTGACATCTCACTTAAGATGGTAGCAGAGAAAATGCCAAGAAGGGGTCGGAATCAAAGGCCATTAAGGAGGTTGATTGGAGAGATGAATGGGCTGGGATGGGGTGGGGGGGGGGGTGTCACAGAAGAGTCGGGATGGCCATCCCTCGATGTGGGGCTTGGATGGCCCGGTGGGAGATGGTAGTGTCCTGTGAGGGGGGCAGAATGTGAGAAATTGGAGTTGCAGCTTCTAGGATTTGTAGAGCCTGTAAGACTCTGTAGGCACCGTGAAAGCCACCAGAAATAAATAGGGATGCAGAGCTCAAGAAAGAGATCTGGGATCCAGCGTTACTCGGGACTTATCACAAGGAGGTTATCTTTGAGGCCATTGGCAATGGAAGACGTTATTCAAGAGTGAGAATAAGAGAATACAGAAGACCCCCAAGGAACGTGAATAGTTAAGAGGGAGCCTGCCAGAGACAGAGAGGTGTTCAGAGAATTAGGGGAAAACAGGAAATGTGGAATCCGTGCTCATGCTTTCTCTCAGGTCCACTGTCCGTGGACAAAAGAGCAAGTGATGGGTGGCAGAAATGACCACGCTGACTGCATTTGCCTCTTTAATTTTTTTTTCATGTTTGATTTATTTTTGACAGAGAGAGAGAGCATGAGCGGGGGCGGGGCAGAGAGAGAGGGAGACACAGAATCCGAAGCAGGCTCCAGGCTCCCGGCCGTCAGCACAGAGCCCGACCCAGGGCTCGAACCCACAAACTGTGAGATCATGACCTAAGCCGGTCAGATGCTCAACCCACTGAGCCACCCAGGCGCCCCTCATTTGCCTCTTTAACAGATGTCCCAGGACATCTGCATCCGCCAGCGTCTCCTTCCCAGAACATCTGGGAATATGAGGTTCTCATGTTTGTTTCACTGGGTACATTGCCTCCCCCAACAGTACCAGGGCCGTGTTGGTAAAGAACACCGGCGTAGGGGTTTAGGGAAAGCCAAGGACGGTGTTGGCCGAGAGCAGAGGGGCCCTCGGCCAAGGGGGACTGGTCGTTTATCACTTCAACAGATATCCCAGAGCCTACTGTGTACCGAACCCTCTCAGGTCAACGCTTCAGAAAAGTCCGGGAAGATAATGGAAGAAACCACGTGGGCAGAGCCGCAGTGTCGTGTGGCTGTGGGGGAGGCCAGATTGCTGTGCCCCTGGAGGTGAATGGAGAGGTGGAAGTGAAGGTGGGGAGTGGGCGCCAGTCTCTGGAGGATTTGACGTTGAGTGTAAGGGAGGGTGAGACAAGGTGGCAGCCAGAAGGGGATGTGAGGTCAGGGGCAGGACGTTGGGGGGAGGGGGGGCTCAGGAAAGAGCACACACACTTATATTCCCAAGGGAAAGGGCCAGATGAGATAAAAGGGGGAAGATCCAGGTGAAGGGATCACTGGGGATGACGGAGAGAGGGCTCCGGGCAGGGGTGTGTTGGAAGGCGCATAGGACACATCTTGGCGATGCACCACACAGAGGGCTGGGAATCGGTGCTTCTGAGTTCGCAGGTGCGAAGGGCGGCTGGTGAAGGGACCGTCCACTCCTCTGGGAAGCAGGAGGCAAGATGCAGAGATGGTGGGGAGGGGATGGAAGGAAGCAAATGATGTCCGAATATAGGCGCATTCAGAGTGGTGAAGAGCCCCGCTTTGGAACGGAGCAGACCCTGTGCTCCCCTCCTGGTTCCGCCACTCACTAGCTGTGTCAGCGTGGGCAAGTTACTGAACCTCTCCGTGCCTCAGTTTTCTGATCTGTAAAATGAGCATGATAACAGAAACCCGTAGCGGGGAATCGAATGAGTTGGTTCGTGCATTACTTACAGCTGTGCCTGATACAAGACGCGCTCCACGTGGATTATCTATAATGGGAATTATTAATAGGACCGAGGGCGGATGCAGCCTGGGGCCGTGAAAACACCAGAATGTAAGTGTTGGGCGCCACGTTAGGAGGACCCAGCAAAGGAGGCGCCGTATTCTTCTAGAGTGGAAGGCATCAGGAAGTCGTCAGAAATGGGAGTACTTGACTCATACTCAGGGTCACAGAGAGGCCCTTTCAGGGAGAACAGACACTGGGGGCAGAGGCAGGGGTGCGTGGTCTGGAGACGTGTGTGTGTGTGTGTGTGTGTGTGTGTGTGTGTGTTGAGGCCCTTTCTGCCCCGAGGGAGGGAGAGGGGCCGGGGAGCCACCTGAGCATAGGGGGAGCCCAGACCGCAGGGCCCCGAGCGCTCTGGGTCACCTCTGTGGCCACGGAGATTTTGGAAGCAGAGCAGTGACAGGCGGATGCGGGCAGCTGGTGGTGCCGATGACGACACTAAAGTTTTGGAGCGTGTACTCTGTGCCACTTGGTCCCTCCTCACACCCGGCCCGGGAAAAAGGCCCCTGTTGTTTTTCCCCACTGCTCCAACGTGAGCACGAAGGCCCACAGATGAAGTGACTCGAGCAGGCCGAGCAGCTGTTGAAGCTGGACAGTGTGACGCAGAGCCTGTTCCTGTGACCACCACGTTGCCACCATCTGTCCCACCGGCGGGGAGGGCGACAGGTGGAGGGATGGGCCGATGACCTCAGCGAAGCCTGCGGCAGCCTCCTGAGAGCAGATCTTTTGTCTTTTTCACCGGAAGTCTGGCTCTGAGGATCAGTACCCCCGCACAGAGTTCAAGGGCGCAGCGGACGCGTCCTGTGGATGCTGTGGACACCGGGGCCCTTCCAGAACCCAGCTGCTGGCTGGGGAACCTGGCAGGGTTCACAGGGCTGGACGGCCAGCCGGCAGTAGTGCTGTCTCTGCCTGTCTTCTGGAAACACAGGGTCTTATCCGTGTGTCTGTCCACAGTCTCGCCGAACTGCCTGTTCGCGGTCTCACTCACCTGTGACTTTGGCTGGCTCGACCGGACCTGACGAGGCCAAGGCCACTACCGCTTGACTGCCTCAGTTCCCACGTTGTAGAATGTTCCCCGTGTGGCTAATCTGCGGTTTAGCCTGAGTCAGGTTCCCTCCTGAGCTCGTGGTGCAGCTGGGGTGGAGGTGGCGAGGGGACCGTCAGCACAGAGGGGCCGCTGTTCAGAAGTGCCGTGATCTTCGTGGGCAGAGAAGCTTGAAATCTCAGTCATGTTCAACCTCACCCCGTATTCCCCCAGGCCCAGTTGGTATCCAGGTTCTGGTGATGTTTTCATTGTCAACGCCATGCAGGGCTCCTTCTTCTCAGCCTCCAGCTCCACACTAACCTTCTAGATCCCCATCACCAGAACACCTGCCAGATGCGGGCCTTCAATCTGACGCTCCCTTGCCTTTTCGTCTTGTCTCCTCTTAATATTAAAGCCTTCAGATGCTCTGTGATTTGTCTGACCCGTCATCGGCTCCCAAGGCCATGCAGCCTGGAGCTGATCACCATCTCCACCTTGATTCCCCTCCATTTGGTCACCCTGATCTTCCCCTGTCACCAGATGTCCCCTTTCTACACCCCTGCCCTGCCCTCTTACCTGTCACCTCCCTGTCCTCTGGGCAATGCCTTTTACCCTTGACTCTCCAGTTAAGTTGCGGGTCCATTGAAAACAGCTTTCTGCCCAGTGTGTCTGAAAAACACTTGGGAACTTTAGCGATTAATAGCTGATTTATAATCTCTTGGCCTTGGTTGTTGTTTTTTTCCTTTTTAATTCTTTATTGCATTTTTTAGAACATTCCATATGAGCCCTCTGACTGTGATAATGGAATATTTGTTAGAAGCAAATCCAAGTAAAAGGAATTAACTCCTAATCCTGTTAAAGACTTTCTCATTATTCCGTGTGCTTGTGTTTTGGCTTCTCTTTGAAGCGCTGTGACAACAGGGACCACGTAACTCATTATGTGTCCCCCAAAGTGCCTTACGTACAGGATTGCCCGAATACACGTCTGAGGCGGTGCATACCCTCCTGGGTGAGGAGTAGATCACACATGGCCATCTCATGACTCGGGCTTTCCCTGTCTCTAAACATTTGTGTCTTTGCCTCCTTGGAAACTGCTCTTCCTACGTCTTGCAGTTAAATCCATTAAGCCCAGAACCGCAGACAGTTTGGGGGCAGAATGTTGCTCCCTCGGTGGCTTTCTGCCCTTAGCAGCTTTTCCTACGGGCTGTAGCCACAGCCCCTCTACACCCTTCTGTGTTCTCTCAGACCCCCCCCCCAGACACACAGGGCCCCCCACCCCCAGCTTCTGTGGGGTAAGGTCAGCTGTCTTTCATGGGAGTGCACGGAAGATCTGTTACTTGGGCTTTTCAACAGAAGACGAAATAGACCCAGAAATGCTTGAGAAATTGCTGCAAGCTTCTAAATCCAAATATTTTCTTTCTTTCTTTCTTTTTTCTTTTTCCAAGAGAGAGCAAAAGTGTGAGAGGGGCAGAGAGAGAGAGAGAGAGCAAGCAGGCTCCATGCACAGGGCAGAGCCCAATATGGGGCTTGATCTCATAGCCCTGAGATCATGGCCCGAGACCAAATCAGGATGCTTAACCAACTGAGCCACTCAGGTGCCCCTGAATCCAAACGTTTTCTACCAGTCATAACTGGCTTTAAATTTGCATATGGCTTGCAGTTACTATTAATGTAGTAATTTAATAGTTCCTGGCGTGTGGTCTTAGGGGGAAAAGATGTTAATAGTTTAGAAATAAAACACGGACAGAAAGCATAACCTGGTAAATTAATGAGACAATTTATTTTTTTAACTTTTTTTAATGTTTATTTTTGAGATCCGGGGGGGGGGGGCGGGTGGAGGGGGGTAGAGAGAGACAGGGAAACACAGAATCCGAAGCAGGCTCCAGGCTCTGAGCTGTGAGCACAGACGTGGGGCTTGAACTCACGAACCGTGAGATCATGACCTGAGCCGAAGTTGGACGCTTAACAGCCTGAGCCACCCAGGTGCCCCAAATTTGAGACAGCTACTTTTTTCTGTCTAATGTTGATAGTGAAGGCTTGGTTTGACAAGGCTCATGAATACTTTTAGCACAACCTTTGTTGGAAACACAAATTACGAGTGGTTCGTCTTTATGCTGAGCCTTTTGTCATTGCCATTTATAGCTATTCTGTTGATTCACTTGGTGAGCTCCATTCTGAGAGTCGATGAATGTGTTTCATGAGAGAATTATAAGAGCCCTGCAATTTGTTTTGATTGGTCTCCATGTTGATTCATAGCGAGCAGGTGCCATCGTTTGGAATTGGTTTTGGCAGTGGCTTGGTTACATAAACATTAGATACGTGAAATGAAACCCCGTTTAAATTATTTTCATCAGGAAGAATAGGGGGAACTTTATGTCGAATCCAAGAGCACCGTGGGTCTGTTTCTACAACTTTGGAACATAAACTTGCGCAGCCGACCATATGTCTGCACATACATGTGTATAGGTGGCCTCCCTCCATTGTGCAGCCCTTTCTTTGACAGTTTCTGCGCATAGTCTAAAGAAAGAAATCCGACCCTGTGCTTTCTTAATATAGCAGAATTTTTCCAGTCTGAAAAATCTAGGCATTTCTACTTGGGAAACTACGTCAAGGATCGTTTTCCATTTGGTGCATGTTGGTTGCTTATTTTGAAGCCTTGGGAAATAATCCATCACAGTCTTAATCCTTGATTTTTCCTGCTTGCTTGTTATTGTTGTTTATTGCCTAAGCCGCATTAGAAAAGCATCAGACCTCTTCAAGGCACTGAAGAAGGACCGGTAATATTCTTAACCTCCCCAACAGAGCTATTTACAAGGCTGACATTTTCCTAAGAATGGCTTTTGAGGTTTTCCTGAATATATATACATTTTCACAAGTGTGTTTTTCCTCAAAGGATTGAACATGGACTTGGGATCACCAGTAGAATGAGCATATGGAAATCTCTTTGTAACCCTTTTAAGTAACATCCTAACCTTTGGGCTGCTTTTGGGTAAATTCCTTAAACGCAAGTTGGACATCTCACGCACACCCACGAAAATATGTTAAGTATCTCTTTCATGCTGCTGGGTCTTGCTCTGAGCAAGCTGCCCTGAAGCCTGGCATCTTCCTCACTCTGCCTCTGAACCTCGTGTCCCCCAAAAGCTGCTCTAAGTCCATTTTCAGTTTTCTTCAGAAATGAAGCTTTCCGGGGTCTCTCTGGGCGGACTCAGGCTGTTCCTCTTCCAAGAACCCCAGAGTAAAACACATGCCGGGTTGTAGTGTAGCTGTCCCCATGTCTGTCTCTCCTACTAATGTGACTTCTGTGAAAGATCTTTGTCTTGATGGCTCCAGGGCCAAGTTCAGTGCCTGACATGTAATGCTCAATAAATGACTGAATTAATTGGATGAAAGAGGAAAAAAAAAAAAAAGAACGTGTGAATTAATTTGCTGGCAGATAACGAAAATGAACTCAGAAGAGCACAGTTTACACAGAAGTGATTAACATTAGCATGCGGGCATGACCAAGGCCCCAAATATTTTTTAATTGCTTTCCCTATAGGGAAATGTTCTAGGCAGTGTTACCATATGTAGCCTGAATGGCATGAACGCGTTTGACTGTGGCTATCTGATGGCAGATCAGATCCCATAGGGCGAGTTGCCCTTGTAACGAGCAAAGAATTAATGAGCCTCCTCCTGGTTCCAAGGAGGATCTGAGAGGAGGCCTCACCCAAGAAGTGGCAGTGGCTCCAAATCGCAGGCACTGGCGAAGGGAGTCCGCAGAATTCAGGGCAGAAGAGAAGTGGGTGGGACCCACGGTCACACAGAGTTCGTGGCGGACATGGGCATCGACACCAAACCTGCAGAGGCCTATTCTGGTGTTTTTCCCATCTGTCCCTGTTGCCTGGCTTCATCGGTGTTTAATGGAGTGCCTGTTGTTATGAGCAGACCAGGAAGGACTTGGGGGCAGTGCCCTCACGTCTTGAATCTACAGGTTGGCCTATTTAGTTGGGTAATTAGGTAATGAGCCGTTTGCACCCCCTCCCCCCCCCAATTTGGTCTTGCACGAGGAGCAGACTCAATCAGCGGCAAATGAAAAATACATCTGTGGCCCTAGCTGGAGACTCGGAGGTGCAAAGGGTCACCGCTAACTCACCTATGGTCCCCAGGTGTCACAACTCTGCAACTTGGAGTAGCCGTGGAGCTTTCAAAAGCTCCCCTGCCACCCGGTAAATTCTGAAACGCCCTCTAGGTTGAGACTCCCTGATGTAGAACGCGTTTTACAGAAAATCATCGTGTAAATAGATATTGTGGCCTAACCTTTGGGCTGTGTTTACAAATTGAAAGAGGAAGTGCACTGTTGATTAAACGGACTTCCGATTGTTTTTGTAAGACAGCTTGTGGGGAGAGTGTGGCTTTGTGGAGAGAACGGACTTGCAGGCCCACAAAACTCCGGATCAGGTCTCATTCCTGCCCCCACGTGACCCCGGGCACGTTGTCCCAAGTCATAGCCTCACTCTTAGACTTAATGTAGAGGCCGCAGAAGGTAGCCATCTACTTGAAGCTCTTTGCGGATCCCCAGAGTCATAAAAATAGAAGTGTCCCAGCTCCTGGCCTACCTCCTAATCCACATTTCCTTTGAGATCGTGTTTCTTAGGCAGATCATTAGCACATACCTGCTTTCCCACGTCCATTACTGCTTTCTGTGTCATTCTGTGGTCTGTCATGGGCCTGTTTGTTCTCAGAGCCCGAGGTCACTCTTGTTCTTTTTTGGACCACAGGCCAGTCATCCCCTATAGGATGCACGTCTCGGGATCCTCATGTTCGATGGTTTTCAGCGGGCTGGCCCCTGGGAGCCATACACAGGGGTTAGCAGTTACAGGGAATAAGAGAGAATCCAAGGAATTTTCCCCCTCTCTCTGCTTCAGGGAGCGTCTCCATCAGTGACTCTGTCTTCCCCATGCCTGTAAACCTACCTCTCCGTCTGTGGTTCCAGCTTCTGCCAATCAACCTTCACCACAGTGTTCTGGCCCCAGCAGATAAGCTCCACCTTTTGTGGTTCCTTAACACCCCTTTCTGTTGGTGTGCCTCTGGCCTTGAAAGTGGTGGTGGCTTCCTGCTGATGCGAATGTCTGCATTGCTTCACCATTTTTGCTTCACTTTCCAGCTCACCTATCACATTTATAATCAATTCCGTGTATTAACTTCCCTCTCTTTAACGCACCCAGAATGGTTTCTGTTTTCCCTACTGGACCCTGACAACTCGCTTGAAGTAATAAAGCGTGTTGATTGCCTTTACTAGTCAGAATGTCTTAGATGACCCCACGCCTGTGCTGAGAATACGGATTCCACAGACCCACCACCCAAAGGTGGCGGTTTCGTTGTTTTGCTGGGTGGACCAAGAATCTGCATTTTCACAAAGCTCCCTGGGTGCTTGTGAGGGCCAGCACTGGTATAGAGAACCGTAGAGCCAGGCAGAGATGGAGGTGCTTGGGGAGATGGTCCCTGTGTTGCCTACACCCACTAAGGGCTTCACTTCTACAGACCAGCCTTACAGCAAGAGAGCCTGCCTTGGGAAAATGAAAAATGACTACCTCCCATGGATGTTGTAGGACAGTCCGTCACGAGTGTCGATAGCACTGGCTAAAGTGGGATGCTAAGGGATTGTTTACGGTGGTAAATGAGCTCATGGATGGGACGGCTTGTCACACATGGTTGTTGCTCAACAAATGACCGTGTGTCTTCTTCCCTCCAATTAAATGAAAGCTCAGAAATGGAGAAAGCTAAAGGGGTGCCTGGGTGGCTCAGTCAGTTGAGTGTCTGACTCTTGATTTCAGCTCAGATCATGATTCCAGGGTTGTGGGACGGAGCCCTACATCGGGCTCCATGCTGAGTGTAGAGCCTGTTTAAGATTCTCCCTCTGTCTCCCTCTGCCCCTCTCCCCGACGCGCACCCTTGCTCGCTGTCTCTAAAAAAATTTTTTAAATTAAAAAAAAAATGTAGAAAGCTATGAGATCATCTAAATTATTTACTCCTGAAGCTAACAGAATCCAGATACTAAGTATCAGAAAGGACAGATAAGCAATTAAATAGTCAAAATTCATTGCTTGGTATATATTTCTGTTATCTGAACTGGTGCTCAACAGTCTAACCATATGACACTGTAAGTTGGCTGTGTTCAATGTCAGAAATCATTTAAGAAAATAAGTCCTAACTGGGAGTCTGTATCAGATCACATGTTAACACATTTCGTAAGGAGACCTGACTCTTACGATTATGCCCTTACTTGGCCACTAAGAATTCTGCATTCCAGGCTCTTGCCAGAGACTATAACTTTGAGGGCTCTACTGTCCAATTCTTATCAAAAGGTTGGTTATGAGTAATACTTTCCAGGGAGGATTGCCTGAAGCATATGCAGTCCATTCATTCCTCATTGAGATAGCCTAAATATTATTCATGGTGTAAGTCAAGTCATGGGATCTCAACGTAATAGCTTCTTGTCAGTTTCCCTTTGCTTGGCAGGATTAGTGAAAAAAGACACATCTATCCTTATGGAGTTTTTTTAACTCTGCGTGAAATGCAGAGACTCTCAGATTAAGAATACAATCCCATTTACCATTGCACCAAAAATAATAAAATAGTTACCTAGGCATAAACTTAACCACAGACGTGAAAGACCTATGTTTCGAAAACTGTGAAACATTGATGAAAGAAATTGAAAATGACACAAAGAGATGGAAACCTGTTCCATGCTCATGGCTTGGAGAATCAATATTGTCAAAATGTCCATGCTACCCAAGCGATCTATACATTTAATGCAGTCCCCATCAAATACCAGCAACTTTTTCACAGAACCAGAACAAATCCTAAAATTTGTGTGGAACCACACAAGACCCCCGAATAGCCAAAGTGGTCTTCAGAAAGGAGAACAAACCTGGAGGTGTTATACTCCCAGATTTCGAGATACACTACCAAGCTGTAATAATCAAAATAATATGGTACTGGCACAAAAGTAGACATACAGATCAATGGAATAGAGAATCCACAAATAAACCTTCACTTAAACTATGAATTAATCTACAACAAAAGAGGCTAGACTATACAATGGGGCAAAGACAGTCTCTTCAACAAATGGTGCTGGGGGAACTGGACAGCTACGTGCAAAAAAAAAAAAAGGAAGAGGAAAAAGAGGAAGGAAGGAACTCGACCACTTTATTACACCCTATACAAAAATAAACTCAAAATGAATTAAAGACCTAAATGTGAGACCTAAAACCATCAAACGCCTAGAAGAAAATACAAGCAGTAGTTTCTTGGATGTCAGCCATAGAAACGTTTTTCTAGATATGTTTCCTGAGGCAAGGGAAACAGAAGGGAAATCAAACGATTGGGACTACACCAAATTAAAAAACTTTTGCAGAGCAAAGGAAACTGTTAGCGAAACAAAAGAGTAACCTACGTGTAGGAGAAGATACTTGCAGATGGTGGGTCCTGTGAAGGGTTAATATCCAAATATATAAAGAACTGATACAACTCAACAACGCAAAGACCCAAATAATCCAATTTAAAAAGGAGCAGAGCACTTGAATAGACATTTCTCCAAAGAAGACATCCAGATGGCCAACAGACACATGAAAAGATGCTCAGCATCACTCATAATCAGGGAAATGCAAATCAAGACGTCAATGAGGTATCACCTCACACCTGTCAGGATGGTGAACACCAAAAAGACAAGAAATAACAAGTGTCAGTGAGGATGTGGAGAAAAAGGAACCCTCATGCATTGTTGATAGGAATGCAACCTGGTGCAGCCACTGTGGAAAACAATACGGAGGTTCTTCAAAAAATTAAAAGTAGAACTACTGTGTGGTTGAGTAATCCCACTACCAGCTATTTATCCAAAGAAAACAAAAGCACTTTGAAAAAATAGACGCCACACCATGCTTACTGCAGCATTATTTACAATAGGCAAGATACGAAATCAACACATGTTCGTCAATAGATGAGTGGATAAAAAAGTGATATATGTAGACCATGGAGTATTGGCTATATCAGCTATAAAAAAGAACGAGATCTTGCCATCTGCAATAACATGGATGGACCTAGAAGGTATAATACTAAGTAAAATCCATCAGAGAAAGATAAATGCCATATGGTTCCATTGTATGTGGAATTTAAGTGGCAAAACAAATGAACAAAGAAAAAAGATAGACAAAAAAAGAAAAAAAAGACTTACAAAGAAAACAAACTGATGGTTGCCAGAGGGAATGTGGGTAGGGGGATCCATGAAATAGATAAGTCATTGACTCATTATATTGAACACCAAAACTCATATAACAAACACTGTATGTATAATTATACTTCAATTAAAAAGAGAGGAAAAAACTCTCATAGGTTTCTAGACAGAGAAAACCAGTCAGTTACCATGACAGGGGCATCAGTCTAGCATGAAACTCCTTACTTATAATTCAGAAAGCAAGAACACAGCAATACCATCTTTATAGAGAGTTGAAGGAACAAAGGACTGAGCTCAGAATCCCGTCACCAGCCAGGAGATCTAGTCATATATGAGGCCAAAAGAAAGACATGTTTAGATATGGAGTGACTCAAAGCGGGCCATCCATGTGCCACTTGTGAGGAAATTACTTAAGAAATGTTCCAGGGGCACCTGGGTGGTTCAGTCTATTAAGCGTCCGACTTCGGCCCAGGTCATGATCTCACAGTTTGTGAGTTCGAGCCCCTCGTCAGGCTCTGTGCTGACAGCTCAGAGCCTGGAGCCTGCTTCGGATTCTGGGTCTCGCTCTCTCTCTGCCCCCCACCCCTGTTCACACTTGATATCTCTCAAAAATGAAGTTTTTAAAAAAATGTCTTAATACCTCCTGTGGACGAGGAAGAGAGAAGAGATGTCATGGGTTGGATTCTCTGAAAGCAGGCAAGGAAACAGAGTTTTTGCATGCAAGATATTTATTAGAGGTCCACACCTGTGTTAGGAGTTGAACTGTATCCTGCAAAAAAAAAAAAATATATATATATATATATATATATATATATATAATGTATACATATATATACACACACACACACACACAAGTTCTAAACCCTGGTACCTGTGAACCTGACCTTATTTGGAAATAGAGCCTTTACTCATGTCATCAAGGAAAATGAGGTCAGGAGGGTGAGCCCTAATCCAATATGGCTGATGTCCTTTCCAGAAGAGGAAGATGCCACGTGAAGACAGACACGTGGGGAGAATGCTGTATGACAGGATCGATGCAGCCACAAGCCAGGGAACACCAAGGGTCAGTGGCCACCAGCAGAAGCAGGAAGAGGAAGGGAAGGATTTTACCCAGAGCCTCAGGGGAAGCATGGCCCACCTGACGCCATGATTTGGGACTTGCAGCTTCCAGAACCACGAGAGAAGAAATTCCTACCATGTGAAGGCACACACGTGGAGACTAATACAGCCTGTGAAAGGAAGAGGTGGGGTGAGCAGAGGCAGAAGCCCGGCTCCCCTGCAGGACCCACGAAGCGGGCCCGACTTGGCCAGGAGCTGCCCCACCATTCGGTCACAGGATGTGGGCAGCCCCGGGGAGGCCATCGCCTCGCTGAGGTGGCTCTTGACAGGGGCAGACCCTGACGGAGCAGATAGGAAAACGTAGATTTTCTTGATGACTTAAAAATAGAATAACTAACCAAATATACATGGCATGAACTGTTGTCATTACTAGGAAGAAGAAAGTGGAATTGCAAGTTGGATTAATCCAGCAAAGAGGAAATGAATAAAAATAAATGTGGCAGCAATAAATGTAGTTAATAGTAAATAAATATATTGGAAGCAAGCCAGATACAATCCTATCGCAATAGATGTGAATTTGTTAAAATCCCCTTTGAAATGGCAGACTCTTAAATTAGCAAAAACAAAACAAAACTCCAGTTTTAGGCTAGTTTTAAGGAACACAGATAAAACAAATGACAGCTAAAAAAGTTCAATGGACAAAGATACGCCAAGTGTATGCAAGTAAAAGGAAAACAGAGGTGTACATGAACCACAATGGAACTCAAAACTAAAATTATTAAGTAAGAAAGGATCCTTTTCAAAGTAAAGAGGATATTTCACCAGGACACTATTACCCATAGATTATACACTAGTCAGCATTGTTGTGGAAAATTTAAGGCAAACAAATAAAACAAAAAAAATTATAGGAGAATATGATAGAACTATAACTATATTATCATAAGCCAGCCAGGAATAAACACCCTTATTGAAACATCTTTAACGTTCTAGAACTTTCATTTCTCTGAGAAAGAATCTTAGAAGTTGGGCCGAGCTTGGTCAGTGCATTAATGGTTCTTTTTGAAGGGCCGTTGCTACATTCCTGTCTATAAAAAGGTTGAAGCTGTCAGTCGAATGGCGCAGGAAGAGTCCTTGATTATTGACATACTTGTCAACATTGGACGTTCGCCATCTTTAAAATGTTTTCGAAGTTGGTGGGCAGGTAGTAGCATCTCAGTTATTATAATTTGTGTTCTCTTACCACTCAGCAGGCTTATCCCTTTCACAGGTTTACCGGTGATCTAGATTTTCAGTTCACAACCTTCACTTATTTTGATCCTGTGTGGTTTGTCTTTTCCTTCGTAATCAATTTGTAGAGTTTCCTAGTACGTTAGACACTAACCCTGTCATGTGAGCTGCAATGTAGTACAAGCAGGGGAGGGGCAGAGACAGAGGGAGACACAGAATCCGAAGCAGGCTCCAGGCTCTGAGCCATCAGCACAGAGCCCGACGCGGGGCTCGAACTCAACAAACTGCAAGATCATGACCCGAGCCGAAGTCGGATGCTTAACCGACTGAGCCACCCAGGCGCCCCTACCGTCTGCATTTTTAATGAATTCCAACGGACTCAGTCTGGAGCTCTTACTCTTTTATTTTATACTTATTTACAAATATTCAAAATCCTACCCTAGTTCATGACCTTTAACTTTGACATTATCAAATTTAAAACAAATGACAAGCAAAGAGAAACGAAGTTTGGTGAATGTCAGCATGCCTCGGGGGGCAGAACAGAACCTGGGATATATGGTTCGTGCTATTGATTGCTGCCTGTGGTTCAGGGTTTGAAGAGCATTAATGTTTTCCTTACTGTTAAGTGTGGAGTGCTCATTGCATAATCCTTGGAGAATGTAGAAAAAATATAAAAATGGAAACCCAAAGCATTCATAATCCCATCGTCCACAGATAATCACCAGTGCTTCTGTGAATTTCTTTCTTCCTTCTTCCAGGCACATATAGAAATATATAGAATTGTACATAATCTCTCTAAAACATACTCATCTTGGCTCCCATAGTTATGAATGATGCACTTTAACTGGTTCAGGAGCATAGCAGGTCTAGGAACAAATGGTAATTACCACTCTGTCCATTTCATTGCCCATTTGCAGTTTACCAGAACATTCCCCAGCGTCTCATTTGCCTCCCCTGCACAGATGTCCCGGTGAAGAGGTCCGCGTGACCTTTGTTCAACATCGCCCTAAGAAAAGTCGTAGAGTACAGGCAACGTTTCATGGCATCCTTTTATCATTATTGCCTATTTTGTACTGCCTTAGAGAAATTGCTTTTTAAAACTGGAAGTTTACCTATTTCTCTTCTCCTCTTTTCTGCTGTCCATTCAGGGGTGACCTACAACATAATACAAAGGATCATTTCATCATCTGTCCTGCATTCAAGCCCGTTAGTCAACCCCTCCCTATGATGGGTTTTCCAAAGACCCTTCATTGTTGCTCTTGGAAGTTTCTCAGTTTTCAGAGCTGCCAAGTCTTCGAGGTTTAATGACTCCATGGCATCCTTTAGGGAACTCTTCATTCTGTTGCTTCTGTTACACCATTGACGGGTAAAGAAAACTGTGCCCTTACTGTCATTAGCGCGTAATAAGTGGGAGACATGCACATACCCTAGTGAGAAATGGGGTAGAGCTTCAGACAGATGATCCACCAAAGGAGTTCAAACAACCAAGTAAACATGACAGAGTTGTCTGTCTTGCTTTGAAACATACACAGGCAAAATTAGATGATATTTTTGCCCAGAATTGGCCAAGTGTTTTATTTGATTTTAAATGATGACCCTTGCTGCTGCGAGAGATACAAAGTTAGATATATTTTACCCAGTAAACATCGTTCTGTGAATCTTTAGCGGCTCTGATGGACTTGCTGTTGGAAATTCTGAGAACACAGAAGGCAGTTTTACTCACAACAAAAAGAAAGCATCCTGAATGTCCGTTAATAAATATTGAGCTATGATACATTTTTATGATAGTTATTCAGATGTTAGACCTTTTTCCAATTAATATTTAGTGATGCAGACAATGTTTATATAAAGCAAAAAGGGCCCAAGTACAAAGTTGTATGTAATGTATGACCCCAGTTTTGTTAAAAAATAAACGCACATTTGAAAAAGATCCACTGGTAAAATAAGTGAATATTCACAGTTCATAGGATTAAAGGTGATAGTTTTACTTTTCTTTTTCTTATTCAAATAAAATACTTGTTTTACTTTTCATAGGGAAAAAACATTATGTGAAATTTTCTTTTAATGTTTATTTATTTTTTGAGAGAGAGAGAAAGAGAGAGAGAGAAGGAGCAGGGGAGGGACAGAGGCAGAGGGAGACACAGAACCCGAAATGGGCTCCAGGCTCCGAGCTATCGGCACAGAGCCCGATGTGGGGCTTGAGCTCATGAGGTGTGAGATCATGACCTGAGCTGAAGTCAGATACGTAGCCGACTGAGCCATGCGGGTGCCCCACAGACATTATTTTTAAATTTGAACCCCAGACATTATTTTTAAATTTAAAAAGTATGTTTAGTTTTTAAAATGACTGAAAGATCATGAACACTTATACATTTGATTAAAAAAAATCAAGGAACCTTCCCCATATATTATGAAACTTAACTCCAAGTTAGTTTGCTGAGTTTTGAGAGTAGTCTGGTTATGTCAGGAAAATGAAAATGTGGCATATTCAGTAGGTGTTTTACATCTTAAAAAGGGCTTAAAATGCACGTGGAGATTATGTCTATTGAAGTATGTACAGTCTAAAAGTCTTTTTCATTGATGAAGGAGGTTGTGTTGAGTTAATGACATGGCTATTTATTCCATGCCAACTATATCTAATGTTACCACGCCGCTGGCACCTTCCAAAGAATCCTGCGTACATGGTGATTGTTGGTGTTGGACCCCTCAGTTATGTCTTGATCACCTTCCTTCAGGGGATCAGCTCTCTTCCCATGCATAAAACACCCAAGGAGATGGAATCAGATGCTGTCTGCATTGATCTGATGGTGTGTTCTTATCTTTCTTAGCAATTTATTCATTCATTCATTCTATAAATATTTACGAAGCACTTACTGTATGCCAGGTACAGTTTAAGTGTTAGAGGTACATCGTTGAACAAAACAGACTAAAGTCTCTGCCTCTGTGGAGTTTAAATTCTTCAGGAGGAGACAGACTGAAACAAAAACCCACTGTAATAAATAAGGAAACTCTATTGTATGTTGGATACTGATGAGTGCTATGGGCGAAAAAGAAAGAAAGAAAGGTAGGGAGAGAGGGAGGAAGGGAGAGAAAGGAAGGAAGGAAGGAAGGAAGGAAGGAAGGAAGGAAGGAAGGAAGGAAGGAAATAAAAGAAGGGAAGGAAGGAAGAAAGAAAGGAAGGAAGAAAGGAAGGAAATAAAAGAAGGAAAGAAAGGAAGGAAGGAAATAAAAGAACAAAAGAAGGAAAGGAAGGAAAGAGAAGGAAGGAAAGAAAGAGAGAGAGAGAGAGAGAGAGAAAGAAAGAAAGAAAGAGAAAGAAAGAAAGAGAAAGAAAAGAAAAAGAAATTAAGGAGAGTTAAGGGGAATCAGGACTATGGGGTATTGGGGCAGGGAGGTACCAAATAGGATATAGTTTAAAATAGGATCATCAAGCTAAGCATCAGATAGAAGTTGACATTTGAACAAAGACCTGAAGGAGATGAGCAGGTACCTGTGGAAGACTGTTCAGGCAGTGGGAATAACTCAAGCAAAAAGCTTTAGTGTAGCAGCATTCTGGTGTTTGAAAAAAAGCAGAGTACGTGAAGCAGGGGAATGGAGGGGGAGTTCAGAGGTGCTAAGGTCAGAGGAGGAATGGGAAGAGGGTGGGTAGATCGTACAGGACCACATCCACCATTGCAAGGACTTTGGCTTTTACCCTGGATGAAATGGGAAACCACTGTAGGGTCTTAAGAGAAAAGGGACTTGGTATGATTAGGTTTAAAGACAGATCACTGTGGCTGAGAGTAGATTGCAGATGGGTGTGGATGGCCCTAGCAAGCCCTGTTGGGAGACCGAGAGGAGGTAACACATGCTCCAGACTATGGTGGCTCTGCTCATGAACACAGAGCAGGAGTGGTGACAGGTGACTGGATTCTGGATGTCTTTCAGAGGCTTTGCCGGCAGGTTGACTATGGTGTAAGAGAAGGAGGACTCTAAGATTTGGGGCCTGAACAGCAAGAGGTTGGAGATACCATTAACTGAGATGGCAAAGGTCCAAGGGAAGGAAGGGAGGGAATATCAGGATTATGGTTTTAGATTTGCAAATTTGGAGGTTTCTGGTAGATATCCACATGGAGACGTCAAGAAGACTATTGGATATGCAACTCTGGAGCCCAGAAGAGAGCTCCAGATGGTATTTGGAGACTCTCAAGAAAGTATGGATAGAGAAGAGAACCAAGGAGTCAGTCCTGGGGGTGCCTGGGTGGCTCGGTCGGTTAAGCGTCTGACTTTGGCTCAGGTCATGATCAGGTTTGTGAGTTCAAGTCCCACAGCGGGCTCTGTGCGGACAGCTTGGAGCCTGGAGCCTGTTTCATATTCTGTGTCTCCTTCTCCGTCTGCCCTTCCTCCACTTGCACTCTCTCTATCTCAAAAATGAATAAAAACATTTTTAAAAAATTTTTAAAAAAGGAGTCAGTCCTGGATGCTCCAATATTAAGAGGTTACAGAGAAAGAAAGGGAGAACGGTCTAAGTAGACTGATAGGTCAGGCAGAATGGGGACTTAGAGTTAGCCTTGGATTTGGCAGCATGGAGGTCCTTGGTGATTTTGATGAAGACGTTCACAGTGTAGTGGGGAGAGCAAACCCCTGATTGAGGTGCATTAAAGAGAGAATATGTGAAAAGGAATCGGGGGTTGAGAGTAGAAACATCTTTTTCAAGGAGTTTTGCCGCAAGGAGGAAGTGGAATCCAGAAAAGGCTTTTATTTTGTTAAGGTGGAAGAAATGGCAGAGCGCTGATGGGGTAGAAATAGAGTGAAAAATTGAAGCTGCCAAGAGGAAGGGGAGAATCGTAGGAACGAAGTCCTTGAATAGGTGACAGGCTCTGCTCAGTTTAAATAAGCTTTTCTTGTTTTAGAATTACTAACTGTCGTCACATTCATTGCCAGCATTTCCGCCTTTTTGCTTGCCTTTTAATACGTTCATGATCTATTTTGATATTAAGTCGAGAAATTTGAGCGGTCAAATCAACTAAACTTTTTTATTGTGTAACTTTTATGTGTATAAAAATGTTTGCCTACACAAGGATCCAATATTAGTTAAATACCTATATATTCGTATAAAGTAATTGCGTAATTTGAGCTTTTCCAGGGGCATGACCTAGCCTTTGGTTTGCCTTTTTGTTTCAATGAGCCTGAGACCTTTCAGGTATTATAATTCCACTTATACATTATTCAAACCTCACCAAAATATTACGAAGAGACTAAAAAATCAATTATTTTTTCAAAAATGTTTATTTTGAGTTGGGGGAGGGGAGGGGGTGAGAGAGAGAGAGGGAGAGAGAGAGAATCCCATTGTGGGGCTCCATCTCATGAACTGTGAAATCATGACCTGAGCCTAAACCAAGAGTCAAACACTTAATTGACTGAGCCACCTGGGTGCATTGAAAATCAATTATTTTTTAATTGTATTAAGCAGATATAGTGTGGGAAGCACTAGCATGTGAAACACCTGTCCATATTATAGTTGATGGGTTATAATCCAGTTAGTTATATGGACACAAATGGAAATACAAATTTGTCTAAGAGAGTGCTTTGATGGGTGGGCAATCATAGGTCTGGTGAGGTTAGTTTGCCATGATCCATTCTTTAATTTCCTTGGATGTTTTTTTAGTCCTTTCAAGCATGTAGGAGTCTTTTAGTCCCAATGCAGAGAAATGGCTAGCAAATTCTTAGGTTTAATCCACACCATATTTATTAAAAGCCCAAGATTTAGGGGTGCCTGGGTGGCTTAGTTAAGCCTCCGACTTCAGCTCAGGTCATGATCCCATGGTTTGTGAGTTTGAGCCCTGCGTCAGGCTCTGTGCTGGAGCCTGCTTCCAATTCTGTGTCTCCCTCTCTCTCTCTCTCTCTCTCTCTCTCAAAAATAAACATTAAAAAAAATTAAAAGCCCAAGATTTAAAATCTGCTTCAACAACCTAATTATCCATCAGTAGATGAATGGGTAAGGTAGATGTGGTACACACACACACACACACACACACACACACACACTGAACTGTTACTCAGCCATAACACAGGATGAGATCTTGCCATTTGCGACCATATGGATGGACCCAGAGAGTGTAATGCTAAGTGAAATAAGTCAGAGAAAGAAAATCAAATACCAAATGATTTCACCAATACGGGGAGTCTAAAGAACAGATGAATAAGCAAGCAAATGCAGAAGCAGACCCTTGAATCTAGAGAAGAGACTGATGGTTGCCAGACGGGAAGGGATGAGGGGGACAGGTAAAAATGGGGACGGGGAGGGGGATATACAGGCTTCCAGAATGAGTAAGTGACAGGGATGAAAAATACAGCATAAGGAATTTGGTCAATGGAATTTTGATAGTGTTATAGGGAGACTGAGGGTAGCTGCCCTTGTGAGCAGAGCAGAGCATCCAGACTTGTCACATCACTGTGTGGTACCCCCAAACCTAATATAACATTGTGTCCGTTATACTTTAATTAAAACTTTTTCTTCTTAAAAAAATAAAATAACATGTGCTTTAAAGGGTTACAAGAAAGTCAGAAGTGTTACCCCTCCTTGGTGTATCCTAAGAAAAGACCCTTAAATGTCATGGTTCTGGATTAAGTAGTTCTTCTCGTTTGCCAGATAAGTGGCTATAAAAATTCAGGTGAATTAAAAGGTAAGATACAAAAATCTTAGCCTTACAAAGTGAAAAGGACGCATGTTTAAACATCTTACATATTCCAGTGAGACAAAAATATTTTCTCTAAAAGCATTGAAAGAAGTCACATAGGGAGTCAATAGTGTTGTGCATGAAAAATAGAAAACTCTATGTCATAATTATAATATGAAAGACAGCAGCATGGAAAATATTAATAACGTGCTTGGATACAGATGAATAACCTTGATACATAAAAATCAATAAGAAAAACACTAGTAATAATAACCATAATGGGTAAAAATCAATAACTAAAACACTAAGAACCCAGTACATAAGCAAACACAGTAATAGAAAACTCAAAAGATGAGCGGCTCCTGGGTGGCTCAGTTGGTTAAGTATCTGACTTTGGCTCAGGTCATGATCTCGTGGTTCGTGAGTTCGAGCCCCTCATCAGGCTCCGAACTGACAGCTCAGAGCCTGGAGCCTGCTTTAGATTCTGTGTCTCTCTCTCTCTCTGCCCCTCCCCTGCTTGTGCTCTGTCTCTCTCTGTCTCTCTCTCTCTCAAAGATAAACATTTTTAAAAATTTAGAAAACTCAAAAGAAATACAGGGAGGTAAAAAAAGGCAAAAAAAAAAAAGGTATGCAAGCCATCTTAACGTTTACTAATAATTTTCAGACGTGCACATTAATATCAAGAGATGCTTTCTTTCACCTCTGAAATTAGCAAAGATAATTAAAATGGTAATAGTCCCTGAAAGCATGTAATGAAACAAGCACCCACTCACCGAAGATAGTGTGAATGGGCATATGCTGGGAAAGAAAGTTACTATTCTTCTAATGACCTTGATATTCTAGGAATCTAAGAAAACACTGAAATTGGACAAAAATAGAAGCACAAAATAATTCTTGTTGTATTCTTTGTAGGCGTAAAACCCTTGGAGCGCCTCACCTGTCCTTTAACGTTAGCGTTGTCGAAGGTGAAGGACTAACAGGCAGTTGTGTTCACACACTGGCGTGCCCTGCAGCCAGAGACCATGATTATTCCTACAATGAGATGTTTATAATCAAACGGGAAAACAAATATTACCTAAATGTCTTTGAAAACTGCTGGGTGAAAGTGGTATCCTGACATTCTTAGCATAAAACTACGGGGAACCAAAGGTGATAACGTAGAAGCCCAAATGTGAAGAGTGGAGTTGCCCAAGGGCAGTAGAATTGAGTACTTTTTTTGTCCTGATTTATATTTTTTGGTACTTTCCAGATACTTTTAGAGGAAGCGTCTATAATCAGAGGAGGCTTTTTTTTTTTTAGGACTTTATAGAAAGAAACTTGTGCGTATGATTTGGGCTTGGACTTCTATACTATCTTTCTTAGAGCATATGGGAGCAAGTATCCTACCAAAATGGTTTAGCGGTAAAGATTTATTTTGTAAAGATAGGGGAACACAGATTTTTTTCTTTTTTCTTTTCCTTTTTTTTTTTTTTTTTTTTGTTAGTATTCTGAGAAATCTCTTCCTTTCTTGGAGATCAGAGTGATAACAACACAGATGTAATTAACCGAAGCGGATTCTCCAGGTAACAGTATTATTAGCATATGGTGTTTCAGAGCCGAGTGGTAAGTTGACCCGGGTACGTTTTTCTCCTGTAGATGTCGTCTGCTGCTGAAAATGGAGATGCAGCATCTGGAAAACAGAACGAAGAAAAAACTTACAAAAAGGTGAGTGACTGTTTTGTTTTCTTTCTTCGGTTCAGAAAGAGGAACGCGGTCGTTGCCTGGAAAGTTGCATATATCCGAGGCCTTGTTTCCCTCTAAAGCAGTTGTGTGTAAATTACAGCCTTAGTTTCCTGTTGCCCTCACAGATTCAGTGGTTCAAACGACACAGAGGTATTGTCTTGGAGGACTACAGGTCACAAGGCCAACATGGGTCTCCCTGGGCCAGGATCCAGGTGGCTGTAGGCTGCGTTCCTTTCGGGAGTTTCTAGGGGACAGTCTGTTGTTCCCTTGTCTTTCCAGCTTTTCCAGGTTGCCTGTGTTGCCCGTTATCATGATTCCCTTCCAACCTCAAAGATGGCAAAGACCAGCTGAGTCTCTCTCAGGCTGTATCACTCTGACACTTCAAAGAACGCTTGTGATTACGCTGAGCCCTCGTAGATAATTCAGCATAATCCCTTTTTTAATTATTACTAGTTTTTTATTTGAGAGAGAGAGAATATCCCAAGCAGGTTCCACAGTCCGTGCAGAACCCAATGCAGGGCTCGATCCCCTGACCCTGGGAACATGACCTGAGCTAAAACCAAAAGTTGAATGCTCAACTGACCGAGCCACTCAGGCACCCCTAATCCCTTTATTTTCAAGTCAGCTGATCAGCAACCTTAATTTCTTTTGCAACCTTAACACCTCCTTGCCATATACCGTATTCACAGATCGCCATGGGACGTGGACGTCTTTGGGGAGGGGTGTTTTTTCCATGTTGTACATCATTGACAGTTACTATGCTATATAGATCATTGACAGAAGGTGGTTATTTGAAGACTCTTGTAACTCTTAAGAAGAAGGCCCTTATGTGTGTGCAGTGTTCTGTGTCCAGTATGTGAATCTTTTTTTAAATAATTTTTTTAGATGTTTGTTTATTTTTGAGAGAGAGAGAGAGAGAAGGTGATCAGGGGGAGGGGCACAGAGAAGGGGACAGAGGATCTAAAGCAGGCTCTGTGCTGACAGCAACAGCCCGATGCGGGGCTGAAACTCACAAACTGCAAGATTATGACCTTGAGCCGAAGTCACAAGCTTCACCAACTGAGCCACCCAGGTGCCCCCAGTATATGCATCTTTTAATTGACTTGCTACTTCCCACCAAAATTTTACACACTTTCTACCTTTGTATTTAAAAAAAAAAATTGTAGTATGAACTTTTGTCCCATCCCTTTGTAAGCCTCTCAGATTCTGTGCCTTCAGCCCATTTCACAAAAATCCCCTTCCAGACGTTCCAGTGTATCTTACCTTGCCATTCTTTGACTTTGATAAATTCTTGGCTCCTGGCGAGGAAGCTAATGTTCAAACATATTACTGGGGAGTATATGTTCCCAGGCACCACTGCTCCTGATTTTAAATCGACTACACATTTTACTTTTAAAAGTCCTTGCCCTCCTTCTGTCTTGCAAGTAGGAGGTTTGTATATGCAAGGTCTATTATATCTTAACTTTTCCTTTTGCTTTTTACTCTTTCGTGGATAGCTAGCAAGAAGTTTTGCCATAAAGTACAGGAACCACCTGATCCAGCTGCATATTCGAGTCATGGAATTAACAGGATATATTTCCTGTTCCATTGTCTTGTGGGAGAATATGCCCCTTTTCCTGGTATATCTTCTGACTTGCCTACTCAGCCAAACCTAGAAATATAAGCAGGGAGTTTCTGTCCAAAGTGACGACGTGGTGGGGGCAGAGTAGGGTAATGTTTCTGGAACCAGGAAGTGTCATGTTATGTCATCTCAAACATGCGAATCTGGCCAGAGGCAGTGACGTCTCTGATAGCATATTTGACTCAGCAGCGTTGGTAAGGTCTTAAGAACCGAAAGTCAGATATTAAGATCGCAAAGAATTCCAGTAAATAAGAGAAGATTATTTAATCCTGGAGGATTATTAACAGGACAGAGTTTTTTTTTTTTCTTGTGCGTGGCGGCAACTGGATGCTTCGAATGGTCTCTGATTTTCAGACAAAGATGAGCAGTGGAGGGAGAGGTGTTTAGCTTCTCTGAGAAAAACACCGAAAAGCATAGTTCCTGAGTCTTCAGTCCTCAGTAATTCGGTGTTGACGTGCACAGGAGGAAGGAGGGACTACTCAGAGAAAGTATCGCTTCACTAGCAGGGGATGGCTCAGCTGAACTACTCCATTAAAGTCTTCTCCATGGAGCAAAGACATCGTCACACTGGAGGTGTTAATTGCAGCGTCCCCAGAGGTGGCTGGGGTCTCCTTAGCTATTGGAAATGTGTTTGTCTCTAGGCCCAGATGGACCGTTCCCCCGAATGAAAGAGCTTGAGGCTCACGTAGGGAAACCTCTGGGTGTGAGCTCTGAAAAAGCGGGACAGGGCAGGAGACGAGAAGATACCATCCCTCTTTTCAAAAGTGAGGAAAAAGTACCTTCTGGAAACCAGATGTGAGACGGCTCCTCGGCATAATTTGAGCACGGATTAGTCAACATGTGGTTTCTGTACAGTTAGAGAGGAAACACGTGTCTTGTACAAACCTGCAGAGGTTCATGAAGATATAGTTTATGCCAAGTTGACTACATTTCTTATTCTGAGAGAGTCATTAAATTAGTCACAGACAAGAAAGAACTCTCAAGTTGAATGAATCTTGATTTGAGGGCACCAGGAATATTCTGGTGGCATCCTTTCAGACCAGCCGGAGAAGAATGGAGTGAACGTCATGGTGACTGGGCTCGTACCTGGTTGGACTAATGTTCCCATCGGATGGCAGTTTTGTTTCCTGTTCTTTTGTGTCTCCAAGCCTGTGCACGCGTTGACCCTGGGTAGCTTAATACTTTTTTGCGCATGACCTTAATGAAGACATGGAATTCGTGCTTGGCAAATGTGCAAATGACAAAACAGCTTGAATAGGTAACTAACAGACCACACGAATGTCATCAAGGCCACCATGCATTTCATTAAGTATTGGCCCTTTTACAAATGCTTGAAAGAGTTCTTTCCCAGTCCTGCGGGCCTGCCCATGAGGTATGCACCTTTTTAATAACGAGTTTTGATAATTCGTTGGGTTTTGGCCTCTGACTAAAGACAGTCCAGGTTAAGAACCCCCTGACCTGTGTGAGGCATGGGAAGGATATCAAAGGAGTTTATAAGGATCTTACAGTTGAGTGGGAGGGACAAGACAGGAGTTCTCTCCTTTAGAACCCAGTAGTTAATAATAAAGGGTTCAAAGGAGGAGAAATCACTGTGGGTTAGAGTCATCAAGGAGGCTTAGGCTTCCTGTATCAAGCCCCAGATTTACTGGGCAGCTGTCAGTAGCACTCAGCATCATGAGGAATGGGATTTCCACATGTTTTTAGGGAACCCTTGGTGTCCATGGAACAATGTTATAGTCTCGAGTCTTGAGTATTTGCACATGACTAGTTAAGCTGGGCTCTTCTGTTCGTTCTGGTGACCATTTCCCTGATCCATTGTCAGTTCTTGACAACCCAAGAAGAATAGCTAAAATCAGTGGGTGAGGCGAATATCTTCAGCTAAAGGCTGCAACAAGAATTTTGACTTTCCCTGCTTAACACGAACATGTGGCCCATAAGACAAGCGTTAAAGGCTGCCTGGCTTTTTTTTACAGAGTGTAGTATTTCCCTTCTCAGTTCATTTATGGAACTCCAAAAGAATTTTAAACACAAAAGCCTACGGCAGCTAAGCAGGTAACAGGGGAGTGAACTAACCAGGGGGGCGGGGGGGAGTGGTAAAGAGGAGACACGTGTCTTCTGTATTTTTTTTTTAATTTTTTTAAATCTTTATTTATTTTGAGAGAGAGACAGAGTGTGAGCAGCGGAGGAGCTGAGGGGAGGGAGCCACAGAATCAGAAACAGGCTCCAGGCTCTGAGCTGTCAGCCTCTGAGCCCCGCCTCGAACTCATAAACCACGAGACTGTGCCCTGAGCCCAACCAACTGAGCCACTTAGACACCCACCATACAGTTTATTAAAGGGGAAAAAAAGACATAGATGCACATGGAAAAATTAAGTAATGACCCAAGTTGGTATTAAGTGCCAAGGCAAGTGGCCTTTCACATAATCTAGCAAATACTGGTGAGGCCTAAGCTCATTACAGTCTTCTAGAGAAAAGTCCTTTCCTTTAACTTGTTCGTTAGCAGTGCATTTTGCTGGGATAAAAATTTTGTAGATGCCTCATTGCTTTCTGTCACGATGGAAAAATGCCACTCCTTAGGTGACTGTGAATTGATTTACCTACTCGTTTGTTTCACTGATGGGGGGAATCTGATGAGCACAGGCACAGAATCAGGGCTGAACGTGATTTGTGGGAGGGATCGAATAGCCCAGGCTGGACAAAGCCAAGTGTCAGTGTTTAGGGAAAGCGCAGGCGATTTAGGGGGTAAGGACTGGCTCTAAATGACAGGTAACCTTGAAAGCTAGTTTGAGTTTGGATTTTGTGTTCTAGGCCAGCACCGTGCACTAGAACTTTCTTCAGTGATTGAAACGCCCTGTAATCTGCACTAATACAGTAGCGACAGGCTGCATCTGGGTGATGAGGATTTGAATTTGTGTCCAGTTTGTCCAAGGGATGAATTTTTAATTTTAGTTAAATTTCGATTTAAATAAGTACTTGTGGCCAACAGCTACCAGGTCGGACAGCTGAGTCGCAGACAGTGAGGTACCATGACGTGGTTTGGAGACGAATGACGACAAATCTCAACTGAGGCTGACCTGAAACGTTTCAGAGTAACTACTAGAAATTTTCTACTACTGATAGTAATGTGAGGAAGAGTTTTTTGTTTTTTTTTTTTTAATAAGGTGAGAAACTTAGAAGGAAGCAGAAGGCAGGACATCCGTTCACTTGAGATTGTTTTAAACTCAAGTAAAATACTGATGCGGGAGATAAGAGTTTTCTCAGTATTTTATACATGGAAGAAATTGCCCACCCCTCCCCCACCCGTCCAGAACAAAGAGATGTCAGAGTGCATCCAGGTCACCTAGCAGTTCTTTGTCAGGATCTCGCTGAGATTTAATCTCCCAGAGATTAAGATCTCTGGCCACGTAACGTCCCAGTTCTGTGACTTGTTCCTGGGAATCGATCAGTGTTTCCCAGTCACCTGGGCTTGGACTGACGCAGGCAATTGTTACTGCCGCCATTTTCATTGCTTCCTCTCTCCAGGCTCCTCCCAACATCATTCCACACCTCTTGCCCCTCCCTCTTTTACTTCTCCTTCCATCCTGGGCCTCCCCACAATAGCATCCCCCCTCCCCGCTTCCCCAAGATCCGGGTTCTGATGCCTGTTGGAGGCTGCCCTGGGCGTAGAGGTTGCCTACCTTCGACACCAACAACCCAAGCGTAGAACTGTCCACCTGATTTTCACCATGACCGGCACACGGAACGGCAGACTAGGACCCAGTGTTCTTGACCCAAGAACCCTAGTTCTTTCAGTTTTGTTTTGTTCTGTTCTTTTTTTTTTTTTTAAAGGCCTTAGTTGTCATTTAATTGCAGTGTCTCTCCCGGTTTCCCTATCAGTGGAGGTAGGCAGTGATGAGGTAAGAGGGAATAATGCTAGCCCTTTACCACATTATAAGGAAAGATGGCTTTTATGACTTTTTAAACCTAAGGTCATGACTAAGCAAGGTAATGACTCCGAGAGACTTTGATCAAAGAGGAAGCATTTATTGAAATACGAACTCTTTTATAAAATATCTCTGGGAACATACACAGGCCCTGGTAACCTTGGCTGTCTCCGGGGAGAACCAGGTGGTGGGAGTCTTGAGTTAGGGAAAACTTGTCTGTATAAACCTGTATGTATGTTTAATTTTGAACCGTGTGAATATTTCACCTACTCGAGAATTGAATCAGTGACGTTTTAACGTGGCAGTGGGGGCTGATATGTGTTCCATGCCCTGACTGTTCTTTTTCTCCTTCAGATTCTAGAAAGCCATCGCTTCCAGAAAACAAGATACTTGCTTTGTCCTCTGATTGCACTACCCTCTGTAGCTTAGCGGAGACCTCTTTTTCTGTGCGTTGAGCAGCATTTCTCACGGATAGCAACCACATTGGTCTCTAGGAAGAGTGATCCTTCAGCATTCCAAGTGTTATTTCTAGGCACCTTAATCCAAAACACCCTAACCCAGCGGTTTTCAACCAGCACCACTTTGCCCCCCAGGGAACATTTGGTGATGTCGGGAGACGTTTTTGATCGTCACAAGTGGAGGGCTGGTGCTCCTGGCATCTAGGAGGTAGAGCCTGGCGATACCGTGTCCTGTAATGCACAGGACAGTGCCCACAACACAGAATTATTGCAGTGTTCGTAGCAGCGAGGCTGAGAAACTTGGCCCAAACCAAACTCTCCTTTTAAAAGAGGGTGGATAGGCGTCTCACTCTTCTGGATAATAGTTGTGTAACCTGAGGCATTTTCCCTAATTGATGTGAATCTTAATTTTGCTCCTTGAGGAAATGTCACCAGTACCTACCCTGACAGCCTCATTGTAGGGTGAGCATCAAACACAGCCTGGGAATACCAGTGAGTGGCATCACTGTCTTTATTAGCAAAAGCAACATCTCTCGGCCTCTGATTTCCAGTCAGATGCGTTCTGTTGTGCGTGGCTGCCTCCCGCAGTGCTGGCCCTGGCGACTGGTCACTTAGCATCCTGCTGCTGGCTCCAGTCTGGCCTGGGCATGGGAGAAGCACACAGTGAGGGCCGGAGCAGGACCTCGTGGCCTTCCATGTAGCCGTGGCTTCAGAATAAGAGAAAGACGTGCTCCTGATGGGGGGCTGCCATTATGGGTTTTTATCATTTATTTATTTTTATTTCTTTTAATATACTTTTAAAGTGTACTTATGTTAAGAGAGAGTGTGTGTGAGTGAGCGAGCCAGCGGGGGATGGGCAGGGAGAGAGAGAGAGAGGGAAACACAGAATCCCAAGCAGGCTCTGCTCACAGCACAGAGCCCAACTCAGGGCTCGATCTCACAAACTATGAGATCATGACCTGAGCGGAAACCAACTGAGCCACCCAGGCGCCCCTGCCCTTTTTCTTTTAATTGAGCAGCGACCAGATGAGCTACGTCATTCAGAGAAGGGAAATTTTTCGGTAATCCCATTAGATGTAGAAGCATAGACCATTACCGTCCACCCTGCTGGGCAGATCCTCCCTCCAAACCTTCTGCTTCCGGATAGTATCACCTGTGCTTCCGTGTTTTTCCAAACTAAGTCCTAAAGCACGTGATGACCAATCTGCCTTTATGACTTCCGGGCAAGACATGGCAGGTGATTCAGCAAAGTCAATAGGTGGCTTCCAATAGGTGGAGAAGCCAACCCTCCGATCACGGTGTTTCCTTGGACTGTTCATTTCTAAGGGACCTCCTTTGGCCTTGGCATTGGAAAGAGCGTCCACGTGGTAAGCCACCCAGGTTTGCTTCACTTCTGCATTCTGATTAACTATGGAATTTCCATCTGGTTTTGGTCCCTGATGCCAGTAAACGTTGTCTTGGTGTCTCCAAAACACCCTAAAACATGCCATACAGCTTTCTTCGGGGGCGACAGGAAGCACTCCATTGTTGAGTGTGGTGTTAATGGCAGGTGGGGAGGCTGGGGTTTTCAGTGCTTCTGCGGCCTGCTGGGCCATCTGAACAGGAGCCCCTGCTCTCCAAGCACAATTTAGCTTTTGCTTTCAAATTAAATGGCTTTGTAATATACTCCGGTGATCTGCATGCCTCCCTGCACAGGTTGGCCAGCAGGGTTCTGATCTGGCCAGCATGCCTCTTGTCCCAAGGCCTATGGCTTGTCCATTTTTTTTTCCCAAAGATTTTGAGTTATCTTTACACCCACGTGGGGCTTGACCTTACAACCCTGAGATTAAGGGACACAGGCATCCCTGGCTTGTCCACTCTTAGCACTACCACTCTATTTCCCTTGCCTGGATAGATAGTTCACGGTGATTTTGAAAGGTGTCTCTTAGAAGTTGCTTAAGGCGGCGCCTGGGTGGCTCAGTCAGTTAAACATTCGTCTTCGGGTCAGGTCATGATCTCACAGTTCATGAGTTCTGGCCCTGTGTCGGGCTCTGTGCTGACAGCTCAGAGCCTGGAGTCTGCTTCAGATTCTTTGTCTCCCTTTCTCTCTGCCCCTCTCATGCTCGCCCTCTGTCTGTCTGTCTGTTTCTCTCTCTCTCTCAAAAATAAACATTAAAATAATAATAATAATAATAATAATAATAATAATAATAATAATAAATGTTGTTTAAGCACAGAGAAATGAAAAATTCTAGAGTTCTTTTTTCTGGAAATCCAGAAAAGAAGGCCAGTAACATAGGAGAGGTTCTAGTCTTCTCTCTACTTACAGATACTAACAGGATAAATGCCATGTGCTTATTCATAGTTTTGCGGTCTTAGGGAGTTAGAATCATTGGTTGCTGGAAGAATCTTACTTATCAAATTCGATTGAGTTTATTTAACCAGAAACCTATTACTGTGGCAAACTAAAGCATGTTATTATTAATTAGAAGCAATTTTAAAAGCTGTGTTAATAATAGGGGGGGCCTGGGCGGCTCAGTTGGTTAAACGTCCAACTCTTGATTTCGGCTCAGGTCCTGATCTCACGATTCATCACATCGAGCCTCGTGTCGGGCTGTGTGCTGATAGGGCAGAACCTGCTTGCTATTTTCCCTCTCTCTCTATGTCTCTCTCAAAATAAATTAACTTTAAAAAAGCTATGTCAATAATAAGAGCAACATTTATCCAGTGTTTAGCATATGCCACACATCTTTCTAAGCACTTCAGAATTATTAACTCATGTAGTCTCATCACAACCATTTTGCTACCCTATGGATGAAAAACTGAAGATAAGTTGCCCACCCCAGGGCACCCACATAAGTGGCAGAATGAGGCTGGGATTTTAACCCCAACTGTCTCTCTCTCGGGTGTGTCAGACCCAAACCGCTGCAATATTATCTGAACCTTATGGTTCCTATGACATTAAATGGAAAGTTCTCATTTATCCGCTAGAAGAATAGAAGCCAGGGGGTACAGGTAAAACTAGCCCCCTTTGGATTGGGAGCACAATAGTAGCGAATCATTCTGAAAAGTGTTTTCCCGGATTCAGTGGTTCCAAAGCCAGCTGTGCTTGTATGTTTCTCCTCTGAATACAGAATCTGAGCTGTAGCCGCAAAATAACTTTTTCTAGAAGGTACATATTAATTTTGAAATGAAAAACAATCTCATCTCCGGGTACTGGGTGAAACACTGGAAATAAAATGACAAAGTGCTAATTTCAAAAATCATTCTTGAGCACCGAACTAAAAATTGACAGTGAAGTATGAGATCCACCTGGAGGGGGTGATATATTTTGACCTGTCATATTAGGAGAGGAACACGTTTCAAACCTAGCTGTGCCATAGAAAGTCACAGGAGGGGTAATAACTCACTAACGACTTGCTCAATAGCAAAAAAGATCTGATAAAGCATTGGGTTGGAGGGTGAATACTTTGAAAGTTATTTTCCTGCGTGAGAGTCACATTTCCCCAGATGGTACACCTGTGTTTTCTGGCAAGTTCGCTGTCTGCGGATCCTGTGTCTGTAGCTTTTATCATAACACAGGAGGAAGATGAGGCATTCCAGCCCTCAGCACAGAAGCCTTCCCTGAGACAGCGCATCATTAAGGAGAGAACAAGAAGACGACGGTTGTGGTCTCTGGGGATGTAAATTTAATCTTTATCTTTTTTGCCTAACCCCCCAGTTTGTATGTACATCCTGACATCCAGAGACACAAGTTGGATTGAGTTACAAGGAAAATGTTGAACTGTTCATAGAATCTAACTGTGGGGTTTTTTTCCTCGGTGAAGATCACCCACTCTTACTTTTACGGGAGTGCTTTTTATGCAGCCAAATCTGCTGCTGCCCACTCTGCATGATGGATCAGGGAGCGTTTCGTTATTGAGCACACGGCTGACATACAGGCTGTCCAGGTGACATTCTAATTCTCCTGGGCTACTTTTTCATACTGTGACTTTGTCATTTTTTTAAGGACATGGTCGGTGCCTGGAATATAAGACACACATTTGCTTGTACGTCCAAGCATTCATTCATGTATTCAGTTGACAAATATTTATTTAGCTTGGCACTGTGCTAGGCCTTGGGGGTAGGACAGAAGCCTAGACGGAGCTCTTCCCTTCACTAATAATGCTTTCATTGTCATGGTAGAGACAAACCGGACGAAGTAAACAGAATAAAGCAATTACTAACTTTTAAAGTGCTCCGAAATAAACCCACACGTATATGGTAAATTAATTTGTGACAAAGGAGGCAAGAATATACAGTGGGGAGAGGGTAGCCTCTTCAGTCACCGGTGCCAGGAAACTTGGACACTTGGGTGCCAAAGAATGAAACTGGACCCCTTTCTTACACCATACGCAAAAATTAAAATGAATTTCAGGGTGCCTGGGTGGCCCAGGCGGTTAAGCATCTGACTTTGGCTCAGGTCATGATCTCACGGTTCGTGGGTTTGAGCCCCACCTCGGGCTCTGTGCTGATAGCTCACAGCCTGGAGCCTGCTTCGGATTCTGGGTCTCCCTCGCTGTCTACCCCTCCGTCTCTGTCTGTCTCAAAAATAAACGTTAAAATGAATTGAAAGACCTCAAGCCATAAAACTCCTAGAAGAGAACATCAGTAAGCTTTTTGACGTTGGTCTCGGTGATGCTTTTTTGAACCTAACTCCGAAGGCAAGGGCAACAGAAGCAAAAATACGCAAATGGAACTGCATCAAACTAGAAAGCTTCTGCACGGTGAAGGAGACCATCCGCAACCTGAAAAGGCTATCTACTGACTGGGAGAAGATATTTGCCAATGATAATATCCAATAAAGGGTTTAATATTCAAAATATATAAAGAACCCAAACAACTCCGTAACAGAAAAACCAAACGATGTGATGGCCAAGCAGGCAGAAGATCTGAATAGACGTTTTCCGAGAGAAGACCTAAGATGGCCAAACACATGAAAAGATGCTTATTAGCACCAGCAGTCGTCTGGAAAATGCAAATCAAATCCACAACTCGCATCTGTCAGAATGGCTGTTCTTAAAAAAGAGAGGAAATAACGGGAGTTGTTAAAAGGCGTTACTCACGCACTGTTGGTGGGAATGTGCATTGGTGCAGCCACTGTGGCAGACTATGTGGAGGTTCTTCAAAAATGGAAAAATAGAACTGCCGTACGATCTACCTTACGGCTATTTGAAGAAAACAAAAACACGTACTCGTAAAGATAAATGTACCCCCATGTTCCTTGCAGCGGTATTTACAATCGCCACGATATGGAAACGACTTAAATGTGCGTTGGTAGATGAATGGATAGGTGTGATACACACACACACACACACACACACACACACACTGGAATTCTCATCCATAAAAAAAGAATGAAATCTTGCCATTTGTGACAACATGGATGGACCTTGAGGGCATCATACTAAGTTAAATAAGAGAAAAACAAGTAATGTAGGATTTCACTTACACATGGAATCCTCTAAAAACGAACAAGTAAAACAACTCATAGATACAGAGAATAGATTGGCCGGAGGGGGGAGGCGTAGGAGGTGGCCACGATGGGTGATCAGTATCCAGAAGTACAAACTTCCAGTTATAAATCTCAGCCATGTAATGTATGGAACGGTGATTAGGACTATATTATCGTATTGCATGTATAACATACAGATTACGGTGTTGACTATAATATCGTATTGCATATTTGAAAGTTGCTAACGGCAGATCCTGAAAGTCTGCATCAGGAGAAAAGTTTCCTAGCTCTGTATGGTGACGGGTGGTAACCAGACATATTGTGGTCACTTTGCAATATGTACAGATATCAAATCATTATGTTGTACCTCTAAAACTAATACAAGGTTATATGTCAATTGCACTTCAATTTTTAAAAATGCCATGAAGAAAATCACCAAGGGCAGGGGTGCTACTTTTTAGATAAAGTATTTAGTGGGGGGCCTCTTTCGATAAAGTATTTAGGGGATAAAGCATTTAGGGGAGGTGAGCTGGGGGCTGGGATCACAAGTGTGAGAAGGAGCCAGCCAACAGGAGAGTGGAAGCAAGAATGTTCTTGACAGAGAGAACACCATTTGCCAAGTCCTAGAAGCAGGAAGGAGCTTCGCGGATTCCAGAAACCGAAGGAGAGGCTGTTGTGATGGAGCGTACTGAACAAGGAAGCAGAGGCAAGATGGGATGAGAGCAGTGGCTCTGAACTTGAGGCCCCTATTGTGTCCCGGGGGACATACGACCTTGCTGTCACAGCTGGGGACGCGAGAGGGGTGCTACCAGCATGCAGTGGATTAGAGCCCAGGGTCGCAGTTACACATTCAGTGATGCACAGAATAGTCCCCAGGTCCGTCTGGCCCCGAGTGCCGAGTGCTAAATTGAGAAATCCTAAATTAAAGATAGGTGGTGGCCTAAGTAAAGATGTATACCAGGCCAGACCGGCCATGGTTGCCTATGTGGGGGGGGGGGGGGGGTTGCGAGGGCATGATAGGAATGTTTGGTGAACCCCGGGTTCTAACTCAAGCACCTGGGTGGATGTCGTGGTCATTGACCAAGACCAATGTGGTCTTGAGTGGTATGAGGAAAGGCTTGGGAAGGAAGATCTAGTCTTCCAGTTTGGACATGTTAGTTTGGAGATATTTTGAGCCAGTGAAGGGGCGAATTTGGTGGACACTCTGAAATGTGGATCTGGAGCTCAGGGGAGAGGTCCGAGGTTCCACTTCTCGTTGTTGAGCCATGGATCCATAGGAATTGGTGAGATAGATGGAGGAGAGGCCCCAGGACTGGCAAGCATTCACATTTGGAATACTACCTCTTAAGGCCCTTCTTCATGGAGTTATAGTCCCAAAATAAACACAGCTGGCCAACTCATTCCCTTACAGTCTCCCGTGGGCCTTCCGTTACATACAGAGAAAATCTACACTCTGAAGCACAACATACGAGTCCTTTACAGTCTGTCCCCAGTGGGCTTGTCTTGTCCCATCTCCTGCTGTTCAGTTCACGCCTAACTCCAGCCGCGCTAAGTATGTGGATCCCGGCTCCTTTCTATTCGGGCTGATCATTCTAGAACCACCATCATTCCAGAAGTAGTTCCTCCATTGCCCTTCCCCATGCTTCTAGGCGCTGACTGTTCATTACTCCTTCCCAGGCCTCCCTCAGCACCCTGCCCTTAACCTCTGTTGTATCATGGATGACTTTTGTTTTGTAATAATTGTTTGCAGTGATAGCCTGCCAAATGCTCACCTTGAGCAGCTAGAGAGCAGGGGCCTGGCCCAATCATCTTGACATCCGTAGGGTCCCATACAGTGCCTGGCCCACAACATTCAAGAGATGTATCACTTTTTTTTTCTTAATTCTAAAATTGTCATAGACTTTGCAGAGAGAGATGTTCTTGAGCCTACAGTTCTGGATCTGCAGTTACAGGTGAGCTATGTTGGAGGGTAGAAAGGTAAAGGTCGGGGGGGGGTGGAATTTATACTTTGGTTATTCGAATGGGAGAAAGAATACTTTGAAAGAGCTCAGTTCACTTCTTTGGGCTTTTTGTGTTTCAGAGATGATAGTGATTATCTGTGTCTTGGGTCAAGTGCATGGCTCTCTGAAAGTTGGCTGTTAAGTTTTTGGCATCCGTAAGTCCCCTTGTCTATAATCTGTAGACCGCTTATGATCAGCCACTCATGGAAGAGCTTCAGCAATGAAATTTTAAAAGGCAGTCTCTTAACTCCATCGTCGAAAGGTTCTTTTCTTTCTAGATGTTGCCCCACTTAGAGGCTGCCCCTAGGTAGATGCTGGTGACTGCCAGGGAGAAGCAGGATTTGACGGTGGTTGGCCGTCCATTTCTCCAGCATGGCAGCCATAGTGAACATCCTTTTCTTTGTAACGTGAAAGACACAGGACCCCGTGATGTTTTAGAGCTGCTATTTCAAAGGGAATGAAAGGGAGCCATAGCCTGGCACTTTCCAGAAGCCACTACGACCCTCACAAAATAGTGGCGGTGTATAGATGTTAAAGCTGCAGTGAGGACCCAAAGGCAGGGGGTGATGGGAGCCCTGGCTGCCATGCTGTTCCTTTATCCCTCACCACCCCTGGGCTGAGAGGGAGTCTGGCCGGGGTGCCAGGCTGGCTCAACCATTTATGAGCTCAGCTTCATGTGGGACACTTAAAGTTGTAGCATAGCAACACCACGCTGTGGTGTGACCGGTAAATCTGATGAGGGATGAGAAGGCTCTCGGAAGATAGAAGTTGGCTATGCAGATATTAAACTGGTACTATTGTTGCTGGATCCTTAGTCACCCCCAGTGGAGCTTAAGCCCCGCAAGAGCAAGGACTTGGCCAACCAGGTAGAACTCAACACGGAGCGAAAGAACAGGTTGTTCTTCACCTTCTCCGTGCTGTGACACTGCTCGAATTGGGAATTCCAAACAGCTTGGGACCCTGTTCTGTATTGATGGCCGTCCCTGCTGTGGAATACTGAGGTGACAGTTGTTTTGAAAGAGCAGTGGGATTCTGTGGCAAAGGAAACCTCACTTTTGTTCATTGAAGTCGCCTTAAAAAAAAGGGAGTGTCCTATGTCCCAAAAGGAAAACTGTTTTCTTTGCTTTCCATTTCATTAAATAAAATGGAATGTATTTTGTATTGTATTATAGCTTTACCATCTTCCCCATCTGATTTAGTTTTAGGAAACTGATTTAGGCTTCAAGAGTCCCTTCTCTTCCTCTTTCTCTGCCTTTACCTGTTCTAGCTGCTCTTCCCAGACCAGTGGAATTCTGGGGGGAACCAAATGTTATTCTCTCCAAGGATGTAGAGTACAACAGAATGCGGTGAGCGTGTGTCATTGAAGACAGCAGGATGTGGAAGATGGGGGTAGACAGGGCGTGTTGCGTGTGTTTTAAAGAAAAGCCCGGAAGAACCAAGCAGCACAAACGACACAGTATTCCTCCAAGATTTTTTTTATACTTTATTTTATTTTGTTTTGGCTTCTTTCATTTTGTTTATTCTTGAGAGAGAAAGAGAGAGAGAGAGAGAGAGAGGGGAAGAGGAAGAGGGTCAGGGAAAGGGGGAGAGACAGAATCCCACGCAGGCCCTGTGCTGTCGGCACAGAGTCTGACGTGGGGCTCGATCTCACAAACCATGAGATCATGACCTGCACCGACATCACAACTTGGATGCTTAACTGACTGAGCCACCCAGGCGCCCCTTTTTTTAAAATTTTTAACTTACTTATTATAAACTTGGAGACAAATCTGTTCCACCATTCCCTCCCCTGATGTTCAATGGGATGTTAAATTTGGATATATCTATGATATTGTAAATTAGGAGTATTTAAAAATTGTAAACACAGAAGAGATTTTGAAGCGGAGAAGTTCCATTTGTGAGCAAAATCAAAGGCTAAAGTCTCTGAGATTCTGTTAGGTCAGAAAAATCTTATTTTTCAAGGAAGTATTCATTGTAATAAAAACATTAAGTCTCCCTTTCCTTTGGGAATTGGAGGTATGCCAAGTTGATCTGCATTTTTTTTTTTTTTGAGAGAGCGAGAGAGAGCGAGAGAGAGAGAGAGAGAGAGAGAGAGGAGTGAGGAGGGGAGGGGCAGAGGGAGCGGGAGAGAAAGAATCCTAAGCAGGCTCCATGCTGTCAGCACATAGCCCATTGCAGGACTTGAACCCGCAAACCATGAGATGGTGACCTGAGAGCCAAAACCAAGAGTCGGACGCTTAACTGACTGAGCCACCCACGCGCCCCCAAGTTGACCTGCTTGGATGCTGATCTCCACACTTCTTATTCGTACATTTACTTTTAAGCAAGTTTGTGTTTTTAGGCATATTGGATATTTCGATTGACATGCATATTGCTAATTTTTTAATTTGTTTTGTTTTTTGTTTTTTTCCTGGATTGTGGAAGTCCTGAATTGCTTCAGGGGAATTTACCCTTGGGTGGGAAGAAGTTACATAGGAGTAGTAGGAGCTACATAAAGCCCTTGATTGATCCAAGGAAAAGGGTGTCTTGCTCAAGATGCCAGGTAGCTGCACAGAGGAGGAGAAGCACCTTGACCCTCAGAATCCTTGGTGCACAAGGCAGAATGTGGCTGAATCTGGGTGAATGGGCCACAGCCCTTCACCCATAGTTTTCCATCCTCATGAAGGAAGAATTTAAACTGGCAATCTACTATTGAATAGGAAACGAGTATAATCATCCGCATCCTTCCTGCTTATAGACCCAAACTCACCCGTCCCAGGGTCACCTGCACTGGAGATAATTGGGCACCCAGTAGCCTGGAAAGAGCAGGCCCCCATTTTTAGCCCCAGAATGTCTGTCGGTAGATAAACCTGGGCATGTACACATGTTAGGTACCCAGCTGTCGCCCTAAACACGTGGGATTGGCCTGTGACCTCTCAGAATCATGTTATACGGTGTCTGGACGTTGTAGCATTATTTCTCGAATTGCCTTTCAAAAATCGATCTCAATTTACACTGTCCAGCTGATTTGGGAAAGCACGTATTTTCCCTGGTTGTCACTAACGCTGCGTGCTATTCATTTTAAAAAACTTTGCCAGCAAGCTAGATGAAAATGCCTTAATTTCCCTTTTAATTTTCATTCATTTTTATCACTGGTAAGTGTGACTATTTTTTTTTTTCCGAATAATTTTAATCCTTTGGGAGTTACACATTTTATTTATAAGAGGTACTTACGTATCAAGGGCTTGCATTTTTCTTGAAAGTGTTTTTCTGGTTCTAAATGAGTCTTTTAATTTTGCTTATTTTTTTTTTAACTCAAGCTTTTACGAAGTCAAATTTTTTAATATTTCCCTAAAGGCTTTTGTCTTCACTCTCATTTTTAAATTTTATGCTGGCAATACTTTGTTTTCACTATAATATTCATAATGCAAGACTTCCCAAAGAATTCTTAATTTTCAAAAGTTTCCTGATGAGGTGTTTACATGGATTCCTCCAATTAAGCTTTGGAATTATAAGATTATGGCTTTTAAAAAGATTGCTATTGTGATTGTTGTTGAAATTGGTTTAAATTTATTAATGAATTTAGAGAGAAGTAGCATCTTTAAGTGTTAAGTCTTGCCTTCCAAGAGTTCAGCGTCTATATGTTTGTCTTTTATGCTCCTCAGTAAATTATTTTCTTCCAAGATTTTGTACCTATTTTTTGTTAACTATATTCCTAAGTAATTTATGTGGGATTTTTTTTAATATTATTTATTTTTGAAAGAGAGACAGAATGAAAGCAGGGGAGGGGCAGAGAGAGAGCGAGACACAGAATCTGAAGCAGGCTCCAGGCTCTGAGCTGTCAGCACAGAGCCTGACACGGGGCTCGAACCCATGATCCATGAGATCATGACCTGAGCCGAAGTGGGATGCTTAACCAACTGAGCCACCCAGGTGCCCCAGGATTTTCTTTTTGTTCTTACTATTGTGGGTTTTTTTTCCCCTTCCCTGTTATAAATGGGATTCTCTTCTTCTCATTACATTTCCTAGCTGGGAATGTGTAAGTTCTCGATGTGTGTGTTTGCTTTGTAAACTGTCAACTTCATTTTTGAAACTATTCTCCTAGGTCCATGATTGTTTCTTGGGTATGATAGGTAGCAATCATATCATCTATAAATTATAGTTTTTCTCTTTCTAACCGCTATTTTGAATTTAGCTTTCTTATATTATTGGCTTGGTCTTCCATAATCGTATCAAAGAATGTTAGTGATAAAAGGACTTGTCTTGTTCATGATTTTAAAAGCCAAATGGCTATTGTACTGTCTCCCAGAGTCCATTCTGCTATACTCATGGATTATTAATAGCTATTTACATAAAAATCCCTTAGTCAGGGGTGCCTTAGTGGCTCGGTTGAGCGTCTGATTTTTGATTTGGGCTCAGGTCATGATCCTGGGTTCATGGGATCGAGCCCTGCGTCAGGCTCCACAGTGAGTGTGGAGCCTGCTTGGGATTCTCTCTCTCCTCTCTCTCTCTCTCTCTCTCTCTCTCTCTCTCTCTCTCTCTCTCTCTCCCCCTCTCCCTCTCCTCTCCCTCTCTCCCTCTCCTTCTGCCTCTCTCCCCTACTCATGTGCTCTGTCTTCTAAAAGAAAAAAAATAATTTAAAAAATGAGTTAAAAAAAATCCCTTGGTCAGATACATTTGGGAAGTGTCATTCTTCTTCCAATAATATAATGTTGCCATTTAGCTCAAGAACTGTTTTTTGTGTTGAGAAAGTTTGTTTCTTACTCTGGTTTTTCTAAGAATTTTTTAAAATCTTAATTGATACTGACTTTTTTACATAACTGATTTATGCAGACCATGGAAAGGCAGTCATTGAAAGCATAGTTAGCTTGTAAGATACTCTGAGTACTTAAAAGTAGTAATATTAAACTTTGTTTCTCTTAAAACATTATTTAATTTGGATCTGGTATCAGTCTGGATAGATGGAATAACTGTAGTATTTGCTTATAATTTGAGGCTGTTTTTAGAATTTCTTCCTTAAAATCCTTTTGGCCTTTCCCCCAGACCAGAGCAATCTATGTGGAAATTATCCTGAGTTAATGCTTCACACAGGCTTTTCTGGGGTAGGCAGGTTGCTGAAATCCGTCTTCCTGAGAAATTTTGTTTGGGGCAAGGGAAAAAAAAATAGACTTTTGTGTATTAGAAAATTTTTTTTGCCTGAAATTCTTCGTTGATTCATCTTAACTTTACTTTTGAATGCAATTTCCTATTATATTTGGGCTTCTGTTTCTCCCCTTGTAAAATTTGGAGTGTGGATGACCGCTAAATGCCATTTACGTTTCTTGGGTTTTTTAAATAGATTTGTTTTGGGTTTTGTTTGTGTGTTTCTTGATTCTGTGATTATTCCCTGCAGCAATTTCTTTATTAAGGGTATGCAAGATGCCACAGAAAAGTGCAAAAGAAGGGAGTTTACATTTTATTTCTCATCTGTGTTAAGAGTGTCTCAGGTGGTTTTCCTTTTGGTGCAAAGGTGATAATATCTTGTGTATTTTCCCACCCTTCCTTAAACACCTTTTGGATTAGAAACTCAGATCATTCTGTGGGTTTAAAAAAGATGACTCCTCTGTGGCCAAAAGTGGAGATTTCCTCTTTCATGTGGAGTCCAGGGAAAATGAATACACTGGAAAATTACCAAAATTGCCAAAGGTCTCAATCTTGTAGGAATAGAAAGTTAAGTGTGCATAAAGCACGGGACTGTGTCCCCACCCCCACTTTCTCTTCAAGCCTAGGGGAGTCTGGCCACGATCAGAGTCTCAGATGTAGAAGTGGTCTTGGGGGGCAAAGAGAAGAAAGGCTAGAGGGCTGAATTCCTTTTGGGTGCTACTTTGGTGATCTCTAGTTCAAAAAGCTCCTGTAGAGACCATCTCTCATCCAGAAGGCCAGATGTGTACTCATGTCAAAGCCATCACCCTGTTCATTCAACAGATGGTCATCTAGGGCCCGTTTGGTGCCATGCGCTGGGACCACAGGCGTGCCAACCGATCTTAATTTCAGCCCTTTGCAAATTATCAGTGAAGAGGACCTTGAAAATTATTACTTGTAAGTCTTCGGTTTAAAGAAAGAGATATTCAGCCAACAATCGGTCCCTTCGTTCTGACTTCAGTGTATTTAAACTGCACTGTGTGTGAGTATTGTGCTGGTGGGTAAGTGTGACTTCTGTCCAAAAAACAGAAGAGTGACCTAGCCCAAACCACTCTGGGTAGGTCCCAGTAGAACATCTTGTGTATAAATAGATTCATCCTTTGGGGCTAGTGGGGCAAAGGGTGAAAAGGTTGGGGTGCCTTGTGCAGATCAGACCAAAAAGCATCGAGGGTGTTGTAAAATGTATATGTGTTAGGAGTTCCCTCTTGCTGCTGTAACAAAATACCGCAACCTTGGTGGCTTAAAACAACACAAAGTTATTATCTTAACAGTTCTGTAAGATACACGTGGAGCACAATATCAAAAATCAAAACAGTTAAAATCGATAGCTAAAATCAAAAAAGGTATCAAAAAGACTGCATTCCTTTGTAGAAGCTCTGGAGGAGAATCCGATTTCTTGCATTTTTCCAGCTTCTGGGTGCCACTTAGTTTCCTTGCCTTGTGGTCCTTGTTTCAATCTCAAAGTCAGCAAGGGCCACTTAGTCCTTTTCACATTGTATTTCACTCGCTTACCCTCCCTTTTGCCTCTTCTGTTTTCACTTTTCAGGACCCGTGTTATTATAGTGGGCCCATCGGGGTAATCCAGGACAGCACCCCCCATCTCAGGTTCAGCTGGTTACCAACCTTTATTGCACCTGCAAGCTTGTAATGATTTTCCTTCTTCTTTTTTTAATATGAAATTTATTGTCAAACTGGTTTCCATACAACACCCAGTGCTCATCCCAACAGGTGCCCTCCTCAATGCCCATCACCCACCCTCCCCTCCCTCCCACCCCCCCATCAACCCTCAGTTTATTCTCAGTTTTTAAGAGTCTCTTATGGTTTGGCTCCCTCCCTCTCCAACTTGTTTTTTCCTTCCCCTCCCCCATGGTCTTCTGGTAAGTTTCTCAGGATCCACATAAGAGTGAACACATATGGTATTTGTCTTTCTCTGTATGGCTTATTTCACTTAGCATCACACTCTCCAGTTCCATCCACGTTGCTACAAAGGGCCATATTTCATTCTTTGTCATTGCCACGTAGTACTCCATTGTGTATATAAACCACAATTTCTTTATCCATTCATCAGTTGATGGACATTTAGGCTCTTTCCATCATTTGGCTATTGTTGAGAGTGCTGCTGTAAACATTGGGGTCCAAGTGCCCCTATGCATCAGTACTCCTGTATCCCTTGGGTAAATTCCCAGCAGTGCTATTGCTGGGTCATAGGGTAGATCTATTTTTAATTTTTTGAGGAACCTCCACACTGTTTTCCAGAGTGGCTGCACCAATTTGCATTCCCACCAACAGTGCAAGAGGGTTCCCGTTTCTCCACATCCTCGCCAGCATCTATAGTCTCCTGATTTGTTCGTTTTGGCCACTCTGACTGGCGTGAGGTGATATCTGAGTGTGGTTTTGATTTGTATTTCCCTGATGAGGAGCGACGTTGAGCATCTTTTCATGTGCCTGTTGGCCATCTGGATGTCTTCTTTAGAGAAGTGTCTATTTGTGTTTTCTGCCCATTTCTTCACTGGATTATTTGTTTCTCGGGTGTGGAGTTTGGTGAGGTCTTTATAGATTTTGGATACGAGCCCTTTGTCTGATAGGTCATTTGCAAATATCTTTTCCCATTCCGTCGGTTGCCTTTCAGTTTTGTTGATAGTTTCCTTTGCAGTGCAGAAGCTTTTTATCTTCATGAGGTCCCAGTAGTTCATTTTTGCTTTTAATTCCCTTGCCTTTGGAGATGTGTCAAGTAAGAAATTGCTGCGGCTGAGGTCAGAGAGGTTTTCTCCTGCTTTATCCTCTAGGGTTTCATTTGCCTTCTAAGAAAACATACTCAGTCTTCATAGGTTCATAGGGATTAAGACCTGAACCTATTTGGAGACCTTTGTTCTGTCTACCACAATGTAACAGTGTCCTCCTCTGAGTACGTAGGGCCCTTTGTCATCCCTTTATCCCCTTCTTTAAGTCTGTCCGAGACTCTCAACAGACACTGCTTGAGCACCTGAGGCATGGAGACTGTCTCCCATCTGTATTTCCTTCCGCCCCTCTCTTTCCCCTCACACTTCTATTTAACCAGAGTAAGAAACACACTTCCAGGACCTAAATCTCCCTGTAATAAAGTTACATAGGTAAGAGATCGTTTACCAGGTGTAAGCATGAAACAGGGCTTCCGATGCTACCATGTGATTGAAAAGCAAGAATGGCTGACGTTCCTACCGTAACGTGAAGCAGTCGGTCTTTGGACACAGTTTTTAAAATCAGATTTTGAGCTCACTGCTAAAGATAGTCTCCTTCATTTCCTGTATTATTTTGCGTCTTCCACAGTACCACGTGCATGTTATTTCTTTGGTGTTTACAGAAGCAGGTCCCATTTATGAAGCATGTCTGGAAGGAGGAAATGATGGATGGAAAATCTCTACATGGGATATAGAGTCCAGTGATCTCTGGATTGGGATCAAGGGCTAGAAATATGTTGGTGACTTCACGTGTACCATGGGACTGGTATTTTCCAGCATCCAGTTTGGATAGACTTGAATGGATCTTTTTAATATCTCTTTGAAAAGGGAACATTAGCTGTCCTCAGAGATTTAACGTTGGGCATAAAATAGGAATAAGATCATCACGTCTGATGACAGGATTAATCCTTTTTCTTGAAAGCAGAGTGGAGACCGTGTGCGCGTTTGCCGTTGCTGACGAAACGGGTATAGTCACCATCACTCAAGGTGGAAATAGCAGAAATGATTAATTTAGAACAGAGAAGGATTGTGGGGTGGGTGGAAGTGACATTTGTCTGCATTATATTCTTAGAAACTTAGACTGGTAGAGTTGGAAGTGCGTCTGAAAAAAACTGTTCATTAACATATAAGAAAATAGATGTCCAAATACTCCAGTCGGTGGCCAAGAGCGTGCTGCGTGCAACGCGCAGAGTTGGAGCTCTGGCGGCCAGTATCTGGACCCTTCTCGGTGTGCTGTACTCTTTTGCAGTACCCTTGACAAATTCGTGGGGTGACCAGGCCAAGCCATGAGCCCCAGAGATGCCCTTCGTGTCGATTTCTCCTTGGGCGTTTCTTACACGCACATGGCCGAAACGTTCCCTATGCAGTTTGCCCTTGAGAACTAGAGTGTTGCCTGCTGTATGCACAGTAGCCCCTGCGTTCGTGTGTACGTGTGCATGCATACGTGGAAGGCAGAGAGGGTGGGCAGGCTTATTTGTACACACATGATGCCAGCCGCATTTTTAAGGACCAGGATCAGGACAAAGGCTAACAGAGTACTTTCCTGTCCCGCTTCTCCATCGTTGTTTTTTTCACCTTTTTAATGCTTATTTATTTGTTTTTGAGAGAGAGAGAGAACCTGTAGCAGGCTATAGGCTCTAAGCTGTCAGCACAGAGCCCGATGCGGAGCTCAAACCCACAAACCATGAGATCGTGACTTGAGCTGACGTTGGACGCTCAACCGGCTGAGCCACCCAGGCGTCCCTTGTTTTTTCCTTTTTTAATCATTTCATTACTAGCATTTTGCGCTTGGCTTGATGAAGCAAAATATGAGTTAAAACAACTGTGAAGTTTTGGGGCGCTTGGGTGGCTCAGTCAGTTGGGCATCTGACTTCAGCTCAGGTCATGATCTTGCACTCTGTGAGTTCGAGCCCTGCATCAGGCTCTGCGCTGACTGCTCAGAGCCTGGAGCCTGTTTCAGATTCTGTGTCTCCCTCTCTCTCTGCCCTTGCCCCCCCCCCCCACACTCTGTCTCTGTCTCTCTCAAAAATAAACATTTAAAAAAATTTTTTTAAACAACTGTGAAGTTTGAAGACCCCGTTCTTGATAAATAGAAGGCATTCCATTGTCGTGAATGACATACGCAGACAACAGACAACATAAAGTGACGTGTGTTCACCGCAAATAAAAGGGTGATTTATGCTGGTGGATAGTGTGAGGGTTTTGTACTTAGATGAAGCTGTGGTTTTCAGTTGGGGCTCTTTGCCCCGCCCCTTCCCTCGGGGGGCGTTTGGCAACGTGTGGACACATTCTTGACTGTCCGTTTGGAGGAAGTGATGCTTACTGGCATCTAGGGAGTAGAGGCCAGTGCACAGGACAGCCCTCCACATACACAACAAAGGGTTATCCAGTCTCAAATGTCCGTGGTGCCAAGGTTGAGAAACCCTGGCCTAAAGGAATCTATGGCTTATCTGATGCTTGGCTTTAGAAGGCTATGTCGGGAGTTGATGAACTTAGAAAGAGCTTGGCTTGTGGAGTAAACATACCAGGAGAGTGCCTGGCCCCAGGAAATTTCTGTAGGGCATCACTTTGCCCACCCGTTGCCAAAATGCCACTTGCGCGTTCTCTCGGGCTTCTGTCCTCGGCGACAGAAATTAAAAATCATCTTCCGTCTCCTCTTGACATCTGTGGATACTGTGGTTGAGAACTTAGATGTACTGTTTCGGTTTGGGGTCATGATACAGTTTCCATAACCAAGCACAGAATTCCAGAAGATGATTAGGAATGTGAAGACGGAGGAACGCCTTACCCTCGTCCATTCTTTATCATGACAGCCCAGTCAGGGAACCCGAGGGCAGGTGAGGAAGTGGACCACGGTGTGGTCAAATCGTGGCAGAGACCATTACAACAGCAAATAATTGAGGAAAAAAAAAAAAAAAGGCAGGGGTTGGGGGAGAAACGGGAAAGGGAGAAATGACTAGGAGGCTGCTAGAGCCCTGCCCGGGTGCTGTGTTCTACTCACAGACGGAGGGTAAGAAGAATGATTTGTATTTCCTTGTTCCTTTTGGAATCTTTGAAAGAAAATTTCCATACTGTATGGGGTTTTTCCCCCTTGCCCGGTGGTTAAATTCCAAACAAATTAAATCATGGGATGGAGACACAGGTATTTCCAATAATGCTCCTGTTGGAGGGTTGGCTGAGGGCAGGTGGTTTCCCTCCCAGGAAAATAACACCCCTTCGCCCCGGGAGCCTGGGAGGATGACAAGCCGCGGCCCTGGGGCACCAGAACCACCTGCACGTTTGGGTTGTGGCGGTCGGTGATAGAGACTGGACCCGCTTTCGCTCACCTCCCTTCACAGTGAGACATGAACCCCTCTTGGGAAAGGCTATCCTTTGACCCGGCCAGACTGGAGAAGTTTTCCCCAGGTCATGTCCTGTATCTGGTATGTCTGTTTCACAAGCCAAGCTGTTTCTAATCAACCTTCCAGTAACAGCCTAAGGCCAAGGCCTATCAGATACTGGTTCTGGGAGGGAGGTGAAATGCTGGTGCCCAGGGACAGGACCCATCAGAGTGGCCTAAAAGAGCAGAGAGTAGAGGTGTGGCTCAGAAGACAGAGACAAGGTTGAGAATCAGTCAGGCCTTTTGCACAGAGACCCAAGGAACAAGGAAGAGAGAACAATACAGAAATTTCTAGACAGACAACTGCTTGCTTATGTGCGTCCTGAAATTTGGCTGCTGCAGGGCCTAAAGAAGGGTACCTCCCACAGCAGGCCTGATGCCTCCATAGGCTCATAGATTCTTAATGTCAGGATGGCCTTCATTTCTCCAGTAGCATCTGCTTAGTCGTTCGGCCAGTACCGAATTGAGTGCTGAGCGCAGCAGACATTTAGTTGGTTCTTGTTCCTTTAGTTGGTAGTGAAGGTCATTCGCGAGTGCAGAGTCAGGGGTCTGGCAGCAGAATCCACCATGGTTTCCTCCGTTACTAGGAAAGGGCGAAGGAAACACCCCTCCAATGGGCTATGGGTCAGGCGCTTTCACTTGTGCTGTCCCAGCAGGTCACTTATCAGCCGGGGCCACCAGGGATCCATTTTGGGTGGTGCCGTTAGAAGACTCGTTGGTTGGGGGTCAAGTCCAGAGGTTGAAAAGAAACTGGCTAAGCACAGTCTCATCCTCTGACGGTCCAGAAAGGGGTCACAGTCTGGTGGTGAGCTCCGGTGGGAAGAATCCTGAACGAGGGGTTCATCAGCGGGCAGCTTTGACCCCTGTCCTTTTGACCTTAGGCGCCATCAAAACCATTGTAACAGTGCTCTCGGAGTTCAAGAGAAAAGGCAGAAACAAACAGCCCGTGGCCGCTCCCCAGCTGGCACTTCCGGAAATTGCACATGCGCGAAGCCAAGGTTGCTTCCCCTGGTTTCCCTCGTGAGAAATGACTTCCCTGTTCCCCTTTCTCAGTTCGGTCTTAACTTGAAAGACTTGTCATCTGAAGTAGATGAAATGCGCTGCCTTTGTGCTCTGTTGTTTACTGAAGCAGCTGTACCTGAAAACAAAACAAAACAAAACCCAGAGAGATAATGTTGGAATAAATTAGGTTAAAATTTACAGAGCAAGTGACTTCTGCTTGGTGACCATATACACTGGAAAATAAATTCGGTTTGGCCTAGACATTTTTACATGTGATCTTGGCCATCGTCTACTCAAATGCCTTCGTTTGTAGGGGAGGAAACTGACCCAGCGATACCACGTAGCTTTCTCAGAGTCTCACAGCCCCCCACCCCTCGGCATCGGGAGGGGCCCCAGGCTCCGGTTTTTCTGCCTCTTTCCTGATATCAGAGGTCTGTCCATGTTAATACGGACATGTTGTATGGACCTGTCTGTCCATGTTAATACGCAAATTAATACGGTGGGCCTTAGGAAGTCAGGGCAAGAGTCGTTGTCCGTGAATGTTTTTTCTTCTCTTCTTCTACCACTGGTCAAAAAGCTGGTCAGTGGCGAAGCCGAGAGATCCAATTAAGTGTCTTTTCACTTGTGTCTGGGGCCGTCCCCCCGTCTGCACCCCCAGCGTCCAGCACCAGTGGCAGGAGGAGGGAGGGAGCCTGGGACAGTGAGATGGTGGAATGCTGCCACAGTAGGAATCTGGAAGAAGCTTCTCTGTGAGCCAGAGCTGTGGTGAAGCATGTGAAGCAGGCAGGGCCCCCAGTAGAGCTTCTCAGGACTGCAGGGGGAGATCCTGGCCCCTGCCGCCCATCACTTCATCTTGGTGACCTGCAGCCCCCTGGCCAGGGACTCTTTTTTTTTTTCTTTTTTTTAATGTTTATTTATTTTTGAGAGAGAGAGAGAGAATAGAAGAAGCCAGAATCCCTAGCAGGCTCTGTGCTGTCAGTGCAGAGCCCGACACGGGACTCGATCTCACGAACCACGGGGTCATGCCTGGAGCCAAAACCCAGACTCGGACACTTAACCAACTGAGCCACTCAGGCAGCCCCTGGCTGGGGACTGTTGTATCTATCTCCCTTTGCAGCTGGATGTCCGGCTAGGTTTTGAGAGCGCTTCCGTTCTCCAAGGAGCTTTGAGACCTAAGGAGCTTTCCTGGCAGAAGGGCTGATCCAGGAAAATCACAGTGATCTGGACGTCAACTATGGAGACGTACAGAAGGCAAGGGAGTCACAGCCATCAGATGTGGAATGGGGGAGCTGCGGGCAGATGGCAGAGTCCCCAGCACCTAACATGGCTGGGGTTTTTGTTGTTTTTCTTTTATTTTCTTTATATTTTTTAACATTTACTTATTTTTGAGAGACGCATAGCGTGAGCGGGGGAGGAGCAGAGAGAGAGAGAGAGACAGAATCCAAAGCGGGATCCAGGCTACGAGCTGTCAGCGCAGAGCCTGACACGGGGCTCGAACCCACAAACCGTGAGATCATGACCTGAGCCATAATTGGACACTTAACCGACTGGCCCCCCAGGTGCCCCTTGTTGTTGTTTTTTATTTATTTTTTTTTTAATTTTTTTTTCAACGTTTATTTATTTTTGGGACAGAGAGAGACAGAGCATGAACGGGGGAGGGGCAGAGAGAGAGGGAGACACAGAATCGGAAACAGGCTCCAGGCTCTGAGCCATCAGCCCAGAGCCTGACGCGGGGCTCGAACTCACGGACCGCGAGATCGTGACCCGGCTGAAGTCGGACGCTCAACCGACTGCGCCATCCAGGCGCCCCTGTTGTTGTTTTTTAAATAGGGTTCTAAGATAGGGGATTTTAGAAACTACATCTCATGGTAGTTCTGAGAGAGTGTGCAGAGACAAAATCACATCTTGAATACAGTGTACTCCTAGATCTTGAAACGTCGAGTTTACGTGGACAAAGAATGCTTAATCCAAACCTGGAAGTGAGCTTAGTATTTAAAATGATTCCCTAATGTCAGTGCTGTAGCATGATTATAGAGATTCTTGCAAAATACATACCTAGCTTCTGATATATCAGTCTGTACACTTTTAGTGTATGGGGTGTATAATCTTTCTGAACTTCAGTTTATTTTTCTGTAAAATGGAGGTAATAGATTTACGGCAAAAAAGTTACGTTAACTTGACCTGGCACATAACTTACAACAGTTACTGCAAAACTTAGGGCAATATTATATAAATATATCTCACCAAAGAAATCCTTATATTCGAGGCTTTCTATCCTAAAAAACAATCTTTTGTGGGGGGCCTGGGTGACTCAATCGGTTGAGCATCTGACTCTTGATTTTGGCTCAGGTCACGATCTCATGATTCATGAGATCGAGCCCCACATCAGGCTTTGCACTGTGCAGGGCTTGCTTGGGAGTCTCCCTTGCTCGTACGTTCTCTCTCTCTCAAATAAAGATTTAAAAGAAAAACAATCTTTTGGTATGAAGCAAACACCTACATTCCAAATTTATAACCCCTTCAGATAAATACTGAGCATTTCAGATCTTTTTGTTTATACCTCTCTTGACATTGTTTTTCTATGGCTTTCCAGAAACATAGGCAGAGCTACTGAGCAGGCAGTAATAATACAATAAATAATTACTATTATCATTTCCCATAATTTTTTTAATGTTTATTTATTTTTGAGAGAGAGATAGAGCATGAGAGGGGGAGGGGCAGAGAGACAGGGAGATGCAGAATCCGAAGCAGGTTCCAGGCTCCGAGCTGTCAGTACAGAGCCCAACGCGGGGCTCGAACCCACGAACCGTGAGATCACGACCTGAGCCGAAGTTGGTCGCTCAACTGACTGAGCCACCGAGGCGCCCCTCATTTCCCATAATTTAATTGTGAATGGAGAGATAGCTTCACTTTGCATTCATTCAGAAAAGACAGCCTGATCGTAGACATTTAAAGAGAGGCCATTTTTTAAAATCCCTTTATCAACATCCCTCACCCCTGGGTCCTCTACCTGCTCGGTGTAGCCTCTAGGAAGTATTGAGGGCCTGCACAGAGAAAAGTGGTTCAAGACTGGAAAACATCACATCACTAGCAAATGAAGCTTTTCGTTGTCACCCTGTAAAAAAACAGTGTAGTTCTGGTTTGTTTCCTGTATGATTCTGTCACATTTAGCAATCAAATCCATCCCCTTTCTTCTTTTAAATCTTCGGTCCCTATAGAGGGTGTATGTTCTGTATAGAAGATGGGATCATCTGTTGTAGGATATATATGAGCTATGTATCCTTAGAAAATTCCCTCTGGCCCACTCAGACAGTTCATCCTGAAAATTAAACCAAGAAGGAAAATCAAAGTGAGAGAAATTTGAAAGGAAAAGCAAAGCTAGTTTTCTTTCTTCTTAGGCCTGCTTCTTTATCGTTGATTGTTGTCCCCATTTTACTTGTCTTTCTTTACAGAGCAAAAAACTTAGTTATTAAGAAAGTTAAGGGGCACCTGGGTGGCTCAGTCGGTTGAGCGGCCGACTTCGGCTCAGGTCATGATCTCGCGGTCTGTGAGTTCGAGCCCCGCATCGGGCTCTGTGCTGACAACTCAGAGCCTGGAGCCTGTTTCGGATTCTGTGTCTCCCTCTCTCTCTGACCCTCCCCTGTTTGTGCTCTGTCTCTCTCTGTCTCAAAAATAAATAAATGTTTAAAAAAAAATTAAAAAAAAAAAGTTAAGTGACGCATACAAATCTAGGCACAAACGGGAAAAAAATGAATCCAGGGATCCCCGCCCCAGGAAGAAGTTTCATTTCTGGCTTTGTTCTCCTTGTTTGGGTAAATGGGTAGCCAGCAAGCCCTCCTGTTTCCTGAAGTCCAAGAATATATGTCTTGAATTAATTAACTACCGAGGAGTAACCAGCGGACCCACTGACTCTATGAGAGCGCCGGGCACTGGGCTATTTCTCTTCCTGAGCTGCGTACATACGTCTCTTGAATACTGAAGAGGTCGCTTGGTGGAACGAAGGGGAAAGGTTGGAGGAGGTGTCTTGGCATTGGTAATAAAAGAACAAAATCTTATTTGCTGCAGGGGTTTGCAGAGGTATAGTAAGTTGCCCCCAAGGTCTTTGCCTCCTTGAAGGAGTTGTAACTCTCCTAATCCCTGAAATGGTAACAGCAGTTCTGTATGTGTGTCTGTTTGTCTCTTCGTCCATCCATCCTTCTCATGCAGCAAGAGCTTTGGCGGGGGCAGGAGACCTGGCGCGGGGCTAAGGGTTAGTGTCCTCTGAGTAGGTGGGGATGATGTAAGGCCAGCAAGGATGGTGGGGAGAGTGCGGTTGCTGAAGACTTGGGCAGGGAGGGCTTGGTTGCTTGTCTGGTCGCTGTCTTATGTAAAGCCAGGAGATGAGCCTAGATGCTCATTTTTTCCCGAAAGATCCCAAAATGCCGACATCACACTGAAACCTTTCCACTTTGGCCCCACCTGGACTGCCCTTCAAACCAGTGCCCGTGTTTCCATGTGCCTTACCTGGCAGAGTGCTGTGAAAATGTCTCCTGGGGACTCTCTAGGGATGAGGCGTGGCTCTGACCCACCTCCACGCCTCTGGGCAAACCACGCATCCGGTCGATGGAGAACACAAATAAAAAGGATCGAACCTGGCTTGGTTATGGCCTGGAAACAGACCCACACCGCCGAGTTCGTACCGTGGTAGTTAGACTTGCCATAGAATTGAGCTGGGCCTGTGCTAAACCATCTGGCTCAGCTGGCATCTCTATTTCTGTGTCCGGTCCTGATGTCGGATGTGATGGTCGCGAACACAGACTGGGGGTTAGCCGATCTGCCTTCCAGGGCCAGCTTCGTCACCTCCTCACTTTGTGGCCTTGAGTAAGCTTCTCTGTCTTTCTGAGCCGGTGTCATTGTAAATAAACCACGAGCAACAGTTTTACCTTCCTCGTAGTGTTGTGGGGATCACGTACACCAAGGAGAAAATGCCTCCCGTGTACTTAGTACAGCACGCAGATCTCAGTAAGCACCCGGGAAGGGCCAGGAGCCAACAGAATGGTGACGTGGTCTTCGTATGCTGCATTACCTCCCCCATCCGGAAGGAAGGAAAGAAGCAGAGGTGTGGCAGGAAAGGCACCATCATGTGAGATAGTTCCATCTCCACATACCTGATCACTTCTCAGCACAGAGAAGGCCACCTGCAAGGCCCCTTCTAACGATACAGCGTAAGACTCTAAAAGGACAGGTAGCATCTTGACAGTTCCTCTGTATCTCTGCCCGGGTATGTTTCTCTGCCTCTCCCTCCCCCCAGGCTGCTGTTACGTGTTCCCCCAAAAGAGCCCCCTGTCCCGGTGAGCCAATTACAGAGCACTATATCGCTATTTGCAAAAAAAAACAAAAAAAACAAAAAACGAATAGAAGTATAAATTCTCCTAAGATACTACTTTGTCTTTTTTTTTTTTTAACGTTTTTATTTATTTTTGAGACAGGGAGGGACAAACACAGAGCATGAGCAGGGGAGGGGCAGAAAGAGAGGGAGACACAGAATCTGAAGCAAGCTTCAGGCGCTGAGCTGTCAGCACAGAGCCCGACGCGGGGCTCGAACTCATGAATCTGCGAGATCTTGACCTGAGCCGAAGTCGGACGCCTCGCTCAGCCACCCAGGTGCCCCAAGAAATGAAAATTACTCATTTAGAGGCAGATAATAGAGTGAAGATGCAAAAAGGGTCTCCCTAGTCGGTGATCAGGAAAATGGGCACTAAACCAGCAAGATGAGCAGAAATGAGCAGTATCAGTGGTAGCTCTGTTGGTGAGGGTTTGATGATAAGCACATTCTTCTGCTCTGTTGGTGAGAATATAAACTGATGAAATCTCGGTTGGAAAGCTTTCTGGCAGCACCCCACCAAAAGTATAAATGTGCATGTCTTTCCATCGAGCGGTTCTTCTAAGACTCTATGCTGCAGAAATAAGAAAGAAATGGGCGTGAATATACAAAGAGTATTCATTGCAGCATTATTTGCTCTTAGAAAGAGAGAACAAGAATCCTAATTGCTTTCAAAGGAAAACGGTTCAAACAGTTGTGTTACACGGGAACCACCAAACTCTCTAAAACCATTAGAGACAGTGAGATTCTGGGGAAGCCTGGGTGGCTCAGTCGGTTAAGCGTCCGATTTTAGCTCAGGTCGTGATCTCACAGTTCGTGGGTTCAAGCCCCGTGTCAGGCTGTGTGCTGTCAGTGCAGAGCCCGCTCCAGATTCTCTGTCTCCTTCTCTCTGTCCCTCCCCCACTGTCTTGGGTGTCCACTCTCTGTCTCTCAAAATTAAAAATAAAACATTGGGGCGCCTGGGTGGCTCAGTCGGTTAAGCGTCCGACTTCAGCTCAGGTCACGATCTCGCGGTCCGCGAGTTCGAGCCCCGCGTCGGGCTCTGGGCTGACGGCTCAGAGCCTGGAGCCTGCTTCCGATTCTGTGTCTCCCTCTCTCTCTGCCCCTCCCCCGTTCATGCTGTGTCTCTCTCTGTCTCAAAAATAAATAAAACGTTAAAAAAATTAAAAATAAAACATTAAAAAATTGAAAAGAATCTGGGGCGCCTGGGTGGCTCCGTCGGTAAAGCCTCTGACTTCTGTTCGGGTCATGATCTCACAGTTCACGAGTTCGAGCCCGCGTCGGGCTCTGTGCGGACACCTCGGGGCCTGGAGCCTGCTTCGGATTCTGTTTCCCTCTCTCTCTGCCCCTTCCCCACTCATGCTGTGTGTGTCTCTCTCTCAAAAGTAAATAAACTTTAAAAAAAGTTTTTAAAAAATCTGTGCAGACAGACATGGAAGGATATTGTATGAAAACAGCCAACTGCGGTAGATCACGGATAGTAAGATCCATTTTTATTCTTTAACACACACACACACACACACACACACACACACGCATGTATTTTCATTGTGTAGAGAAAAAAGTCTAGGACACACACAAAAGAAGTAATGATAGTTAACCCCGAGGAGCAAGATCGAGAAGGGCACATTCATGTTTTACTTTCTATTTTTTTGAGAAATGCATTAAAGCTATTTATTACCAAGCTATAGATGACAGGTGGTAGGCAGGGAGCGGCGGGGGGAGCCGAGTGGTCCTTTGGGCTCCTTCCCTCTGTCCTCCTGGGCCTGGGCTCTGAGCACCTCCAGCAGGTGCTCCCTGGCTGAGGCCACCTTTGACTACATGTAGAGAAGCCGCCCATGGACTTAACATTTCCCTTGAGGAGGAGTTCATAGCTGTGCAAACTCCTGCCGTGGGACCCTGGCAGAGCCATCCCAGTGACCTGAGCCAGGTATTTGGCCACAGTGGCCACTTGTCCTCAGGGTTGCGGGCTCCCTGCTTTACTTTCTATAGTTAAGAGTTACTTGACTTGTACTCAGTGAGCCTAAGTTAGTTTTTTTTTTTTTAATTAATCATTGCTCTCTGTGTAGACTTTTCTCTTTCAAAAAAAAATTTTTTTTTAATCTTTATTTATTTTTGAGAGAGAGACAGCATGTGAGCAGGGGAGGAGCAGAGAGAGAGGGAGACACAGAATCCGAAGCAGGCTCCAGGCTCCGAGCTGTCAGCACAGAGCCCGATGCAGGGCTTGAACCCATGAACCGTGGGATCATGACCTGAGCCGAAGTCAGATGCTCAACTGACTTAGCCACCCAGGTGCCCCTAGACATTTATTTCTCTTTCAGTCTGAGATGTTTTTGAGCCTGCATCACTGTTCGGGTAAAGAACATTCGCACCTCATTTCACAGGTTACAAGCCCTCGGAATACGGGTTCAGTTACGTATAAAAGCAAGAACAGAATGACCATGGCTCACACAAAGTGGAAGTTTATTTGTCTCACGTATAACAGTTCAGGGGTAACTTACTTCCTCTGCAGAGTCATCAGGGACCCGAGTTTCCAACTTGTTTTGCTGTCGTTCTCATTGTGCGGCTTCCAGATACGATCAAGGAGGGGCTGCTTCATCTCTAGTCATCTCCTCTGAAGAGGACACTCTCCCTGTTAACACTGTGACCTGGGAGGGGTGCCTGGGTGGCTCAGTCGGTTGAGCGTCCGACTTCAGCTCAGGTCATGATCTTGCAGTTGACGAGTTCAAGCCCCGCGTTGGGCTCTGTGCTGACAGCTCGGAGCCTGGAGCCTGCTTCGGATTCTGTGTCTCCCTCTCTCTCTGCCTCTCCCCTGCTCACGCTCTGTCTCTCTCTCTCTCTCAAAAATAAACATTAAAAAAAAAACAAAAAAAAGTGTGACCTGCGAGCTGGCCACATCATTTCCTCTCACTAGTCGGAAATTAGTCACCTGACTACACCTAGTTGCAAGAGAAACCAGGCAAAATACCCAATTAAAGTTTCTCTTACTGTATAATAGGGTCTCTTGACATTGGCACTCTTGACATCAGGAGCTGGGTAAGTCTTTGTCGAGGGGGCTGTGCTGTGTGGTGTAGGGTGTTAGCGGCATCCCTGGCCTGCCCAGTTGATGTCAGTGGCACCTCCTAAGTATGACAACCAAAACTGTCTCCAGACACTGCCAGGTGTCCCTTGGAGGATGAAATCAGCCCTCATTGAGAACAACTGCTAAATAAGAGGGACAGATAGATAATGCAGACAGTTAGCAACATCTGTCATTAGTATTGTGTTGTTCCTCCCCAAACAGTGCTTAGCGCCAGCGAAATAATTTCCCTTTAAAGTCAACAATTCCTAGGGCGCCTGGGCGGCTCCGTTGGTTGAACATCCGACTTTCGATTTTTGACTCAAATTACGTTCTCACGGTCCGTGGGTTCAAGTCCTATGTTGGGCTTCCCGCTGGCAGCGTGGAGCCTGCTTGGGATTCTCTCTCTTCCTCTCTCTTTGCCCCTCCTCCACACACTCTTTCCTTTCTCTCTCTCTCTCTCTCTCTCTCTCTCTCTCTCTCTCTCAAAATAAATAAATAAACTTGAAAAAAAAATCAACAACTCCCTTACAGGAAATATAATACTATAAGACTAGGTGAAACTTGATTTTGGTTGATTCTCAGGAGGTGAAAAATTAATCCTTTTTTGTTTTTATTTTTTGAATCTAAATTTGTAGTTTTTATCAAATAATATTTCTATTTATTTTTATTTGAATATACAGACTTTGTTCCCTGGTGTGTCCAGTGTTAAGGATATTATACCGTGCCACGTTTATGATGCATGTCTCAGCATACACTAATATTTTGAAAGGATTACTCTGGCAACATTCATAATGCCGTCCTATCCTAAATCAAAAATCTCATCTGCAGTTGATGGCATATCTCTTTTAAGGGCAATTAAGTGCGTATAATTTACCACTGCTGAATACCTTAAGAGTACAGTATTTTTCTATTCGTGAGAAGTGTTTGCTTAATATGCTATTCCATTCCAATGAGAGAATATTTCACTGCCAGGAATATAAATAAGATAGAGATCATCGGAAAGAAATCATGAAACACCTTTTCTTTGTTCTGCCTTTTCTCGCATGTTTAGAGAATCAAATCTTCCTTCAGATAAGTGGATACACAGGGATTTTTGTTAAAAGGCTGCTTAGTAATAAGAGAAAGTTAAATATAAAGCAAATCTGTCTGGGGCTTCTTCCAAGGTCGCTTAGTGCCCAGTATGTCAAAACGACCTTGTTATGAGCCAGTTTCACGACCTAGAAGGTCTGTACAGGCACAGCGGAGGATATAATTATTCTTACTCAGTATCTCCAGCATTCTTCTTTTTGAAAATGTAGATGGCTGCAGAAATTTTATCAGAAAAGTAGTTGCCAGCCATGAAAGTAACAGAATACCCCAAAAGTCATTTATGAAGCCACACTTACTGGGATAAGGGAACCAACGGGTCTGGCTGTTGTATGAACAGGGACTGGGTGGGGAGAATGGTGTTAGAAGCGGGCCTAGGAGCGTAGGTGGGAAGCCAAATGGAGAATGGAGAAGGTCAACATTGAAGGCATGGAGACCCACCTAGGTTTGTGGAGAGGCACTCGGATCTCTAGTGTGGCCAGGACAGCAAGCTGTCCCCCCCGAACTTGCGGTGCCTCTTCCATAGCCAGACTTCCTCGTATCTTGGTGAGGCCGTGTGATTGATCCTTGCTGATGGACTGTAAGTGGGTCTTTACCTGGAGGGTCTGGACGGTGAATGGATGACAATACATTCAGATCGGTAATTCGAAGAGCATTTAGGGAAGGCACTGTTGGCAAAAGTGTGGGGGAAGAGTACAAGGAGACTACAAGGGACAGCATGGTATCTCGAGGCCAGAACTTACCTCGTTGTCTGCCTTAGGCCTGAGTGGTTAGAGAAGGGTACAGTTTCTAGAACCCTAAATAGGAGTTCTCTGGGGAGGCTCACAAGAAAGGAACTATAACTTTCAGGACATAGCAGTCTAAGTCCAACCTCCCATTCCCTCCCCACACCCCACCATAGGAAGGAAAGAAGGGAGTAAACATCATTTACAAACATCCCATATTCTTCTGTGGATGTGTCCCATTGGCCAAATCCAACTGGAAGACAAGGCTGGGAAGCCCTCGAATGTAGCCGCACGGGGAGTGTGCCAGGACACAGAGTAGGGTGCGGAAGGATTGGGGAGCAGACCTGGGGTACGCAGTCTGCTCTGGGACTCGTGGCCACGGCGGTAGGAAGTGGGTGTTCCTTCACCATTCCTGATTCTCCAATCAGCCCGCTGGGTTTGTAGGACATTGAGACCCTAGGGGATGTCAGAGCCACAGTGATACAGGACACCGCCCAGCAGGGGAAAGCGGAACACCGATCAGGGACACCCACAGTGGATTCTTCCTGATTAAGAAATAAAGTTGTGTTGCAGTAAGACACTAAATTTCAGGGATGCGTTTTTTACAGACGTTAGCGATGGGGGATTTTTAAATTATTATTAGCATAGTTAGAATGAACAGGAATTAGATTGTGGAAAGTCCTGCAAGCCCATCAAGAAATTTAGATGCATTTCTATAAGTAGTCCAGAAAAAACAAAACAGTGAAGGTTTTTAATGCTGGGAGGTGGGTAGTGTTCGCTGTTGTTGTTATAAAGCCTCAGAAGGATGAATCCGACAGTCAGGTGGTGGGTCTAATGGGACACAGTGAGCAATCAGTTGATGCACCCATGACCAAAACCCGTGTTGTCAGCAGGACCCGTGGTTCAGTTGAGGCCAGGAGAAGCTGAAGGGATGGTGGGCTTTTAATCACAGTCCAAGGTCAGATGCCAGCCCGCCATGAAGAACTTGAGGAGGGAGGTTGTCTAAGACCCGTTTAGTGATCACCCCACTCAGTTAAAGAGCTTGGCTGGTCCACTTTGAGATGCGGAGACTAGAAAAGGAATTTGGAAAGAGTTGTGGTTGTGAGTAACTGTCAAAACGCAGAGTGTCAGGTGAGGATCTGCCCATCATCTGTAGCCCAGGGCAGGGGGCTTTGGTGAGACCACTGAAGAGTATCGTATGTGTTCCCTGGAGCCTGGGGGATATGATTGACTGTAGTACTTCCTGGGAAATTAGAAGAACGCGAGAATCGTGGGGTCAGCTCTGATGGTGGCCAAGCAAAGAGAAGGCCCTTAGGGAGTGTACGAGGAGTTTCAGGATAAATGATATGTAACCAGTTGAGGGCACTGAGCCGGTGATAAAGCTGATGTGTGGTCATCTCTGAGCCTGGTCGAGTGAGGACCTGGGGGACCTATCAGCCAGAGGAGGTGTGCTCTCCCCGCTAAAGGTGAGGACATAAGCACCATGGGAGGAGGTAACTGCAGATCCTAGGCGAGCACGCCACAGAGAAAGAGAGAGAGATACCTAGCAAGCCTTTTAAGTACCTGGGATGTCCTCCAACTCTTCAAGCAAGACCTTCCTGCCCCCTCCAACAATCAGTCAGAAAAGAGAAGCCCCCCATGGGGCGCCCGGGTGCCTCAATCGGTTGAACGTCCGGCTCCGGCTCAGGTCATGATCTCGCGGTCTGTGGGTTCGAGCCCACATCGGGCTCTGTGCTGACAGCTCGGAGCCTAGAGCCTGCTTCCGATGCTTTGTCTCCCTCTCTCTCTGCCCCTCCCCAACTTGAGCCCTGTCTCCTTCCCAAAAATGAATAAATGTTAAAAAAAAAAATTTTTTTTAAAGAAAAGAGAAGCCCCCAGAACCCTTCCCACCACTGGCAGCCAGCTTGTGCCAGACCAGCTGGGGGAAGAGAGATGGCTACAGAAAGTATATTTAAGGTTTTTATTACTAAGTGGACTAGACCAAATACTGACATGAGACCTTTTTTGGTTATCTGACGAACAGAGGGACCTTTGCTTCTGGTAAGTGCCAGAAGGGTCATAGATCTAACCTTGGGCAGGGGAAGATGTAACCCTAGAATAAATTTAGAGAAACCATGGGAGACAAAAACAAGGTTGGTAATGATTATGTTTCCTAAGAGTGTAGCAGTTATGTGGGGTTCTAGCATTAGGGCCTGGACTAAAAGAAAATGAAATTAAAAAATGAGAAATTCCAACGTACGTGTGTGTGTGTGTGTGTGTGTGTGTGTGTGTGTGTGTATATTTCAATTCATGCCTCAAAAGGTATTTGTAAACATGGTAGCAGTTCCTTGATTGAAAGACTTTTCTTTTCCCACATATAACAAAAAACTTAGAAAATTCACGAAGTACATGAGTTGGAAGTAGAAATCACCTATGATTCAACCACCCAGAGGTAATCCTACAGTTTGATATATAGTATTTCCTTCCTGTCCTTTTTTCCTTTGTGGATGTGTATATCTACAGTTGTGAGGTTATCTTTTTCAAACTTGATTATATGTAACTTGCATCCTGCCTTTTTAACGTAATATTTTTCTAAGTTAAAAGCGCATTTTATTTTTATTTTTTTAATATAATTTATTGTCACACTGACTTACATACGATACCCAGTGCTCATCCCAACAAGTGCCCTCCTCAATGCCCATCACCCACTTTCCCCTCTCCCTCACGCCCCCCCCCATCCACCCTGTTTGTTCTCTGTATTTAAGAGTCTTTTGTGTTTTGCCTCCCTCCCTCTCTGTTTGTAACTATTTTTTCCCTTTCCCTTTCCCTTCCCTCATGGTCTTCTGTTAAGTTTCTCAAGTTCCACATATGAGTGAAAATATGTGATATCTGTCCTTCTCTGACTGACTTAGGTCACTCAGCATAATACCTTCTGGTTCCATCCACATTGCTGTACATGGCCAGATATTATTCTTTCTCATTGCCAAGTAGTAATTCCTTTGTATATAAACCACATCTTATGTGTCCATTCATCAGTCGATGGACATTTAGACTCTTTCCATAATTTGGCTATTGTTGAAAGTGCTGCTGTAAACCTTGGGGTACAAGAGCCCCTATGCATCAGCACTCCTGTATCCCTTGGGTAAATTCCTAGTAGTGCTATTGCTGGGTCGTAGGGTAGTTCTGTTTTTAATTTTTTGAGGAACCTCCACACTGTTTTCCAGAGCAGCTGCCCCAGTTTGCATTCCCATCAGCAATGCAGGAGGGTTCCCATTTCTCCACATCTTCGCCAGCATGATAGTCTCCTGATTTGTTCATTTTAGCCACTCTGACCCTTGTGAGGTGGTATCTCGCTGTGGCTTTGATTTGTATTTCCCTGATGATGAGTCATGTTGAGCATCTGTTCATGTGTCTGGCCATCTGGATGTCTTCTTTGAAAAAGTGACTATTCATGTTTTCTGCCCATTTCTTCACTGGATCATTTGGTTTTCAGGTGTTGGGTTTGGTAAGGTCTTTATAGATTTTGGATACTAGCTCTTTATCTGATTTATCATTTTCAAATATCTTTTCCTATTCCGTCGGCTGCCTAAAAACACATTTTAAAAATATGGTTTAGGGACACCTGGGTGGTTCAGTTGGTTGAGTGTCTGACTCCTGATTTCTTTTCCAGTCATGATCTCACGGTTCATGGGGTCAAGCCCCATGTCGGGTTCTGTGCTGAAAGCATGGAGCCTGCTTGGGATTCTCTCTCTTCCTCTCTCTGCCCTTCCTTTGTGTGCGTGTGCACACGCTCTCTCTGTCTCTCTCAAATAAATAAACTTAATTTTGTCAAATATTCTAGATGCAGAGTTGGACTTATGAATCAAGGATAACGAGAGAAAAGATTAGAGAATTTAACCCATAGCTTTCGAGATCCCACCAAGTTGTATTCATATTACCAAATAAAAGGATCGCTTGGTTGAGACTCAGGTCACTTCTTTCTTCAAATTCTCTTCTCTGGTTTCTTGAAAGCCATGTTTTCTTACTTTCTTCCTACTCCTGCCATCACTCCTATGTCACTGCGAATGGTTCTCCTTTCTGTCTTCTCCCTAAATGTTTCACCAAGCTCCAGGTCCTTCTAGAATACTCCTCTGTCAACCCCCAATGCCATTTATATGTGGAAAACACTTATTCAAATTTTCAGCCCAAACCTCTCTTCTGAGCTCCTGACTTACATCTTAACATCTCTGACTGGGTGTCTCATTGGCATCTCAAATGGAACATTTGATCTTCCGCCCCAAAATATGTTCTCCTCAGTCTCCCCACCTCAGCCGAGCAAACTCCGTCCTCTCAGTTGCTCCAGAGAACCACCCGGATGTTTTAGGACTTTGCTCACCCTCATTACTAGCTCATGGCAAGTCTTAGCTCCTTCCAAAATATCTCTCCCATTCATCTCTCCTGTCCATCTTGTCTATCACCCTCCTTAAGCTGTCCACATCTCTTTGAGCCACTACAGCAGCCCCCTAACTCCTTTCCATCTACCCAGCAGCCAGAGCGATCCTTTTAAAATTAGAAAGCTGTTCCTTGTCAACACACACACACACACACACACACACACACACACACACACACAAAACCCTTATCATGGCCTGTAAGGCCCAGATCTGAGGCCAGGGTCTTTCCAGCCTCTAGTTCTCACACTTTCCATGGGGCCCACTGCTGTGTATTTGCCATGGTTTGCTTTTGGGTCCCTGAACTGCTGCCTGGAAATCTGTTCCCTTGACCTCCTAGTGGGACTCTCAGAGTTCCTTAAGGGCCAGGACCCTGGCCAGGCCACTTCTGTATCCCCATTTGTAGAAGAGCACCTGGCATGTGGGGGGCCCCCAGCCAGCCCTTGTCGACAGGACCTGCTGACTGGCCCTTCTTACCTTTCAAGTCTCTGCGTGTGTACCGTTCCTCAGGGATGCCTCTCCTAACTCCACCTTTCCAAATTGACCTCCACCCTGTTGGCCTCAGTGACATCACCCTCTTGTTTATATCCCTGACTGCTCTTGTCATTATGTGTGTGAGTCTTTGCCTAATGTCTGTCTCCCCCACCAGACCAGAAGCTCCCATGAGAGCAAGAACATTGTGCTTCTTTCCCCAGCACCGGTGCCTGGCTCACAGAAAGTTCTCAGATCTCTGTTAAATGAATGAACAGCATCTGACTGAATGGCATTCGAGGGAAGCTCTTCTCTTTACCTGGGGAAACCCCAGAGAAAATGCTAGAAATCAGCCCTGAACTGGAGTATGATCTGCAGAATCATGGCGCCCTCACAGTTGGCTATGTCCCAATCCCTACACTGTGTGCATTCGTTAGCTTACGTGGAAAAAGGACTTCCCAGATGGGATTTGGTTAAAGATCTTGAGATGGAAAGATCCTCCTGTACTCTCCTGGCAGGGCCTTATGACAAGGAGGCAGGAGGTTCAGAGTCCACGAAGGCAATGTGACAAGAGCTGAGGTCAGAGAGAGAAAGAGAGTTGAAGATGCTGCTGTCTCTGAAGACGAAGAGGCCCCAAGTCAATGACTGTGGGCGGCTTCGAGAGGCTCAGAAAGGCAAGGAAACGGATTCTCCCCTGAGCTTCCAGAAGGAACGCAACCCTACTAGCACCTTGATTTTAGGACTTGTGACCTATGGAACTGTATGATGATAAGTTTGTGTTGAGCACACTCATTTGTGGTAATTTGCTACAGCAGCAGTAGAAACCTAACACACAGAGGGACTGGAGCATTGGTTTGAACAAGTGGAAGATGAGAGTGCCCCCCTCTCCCGTTCAGAAGGCTTTAGGTTGCCCACCCATAAACCATCCCATTTCTGTACTCCTACAGCTCGTTTCATGCAATATTTCCTACTTTCTTTCCCTTTAATTCTACCACTGGGGCAAAGAAGCCTGTGCCTCTGTTCTTGAGTATAGGTTCAGAGATGAGGGGAACACGGACCTGGAGGTAGGGGTTCTCCCTGTCGGACAAGGATTCCCACCTCTCGCTGTGAAGAGGTGTCGCTGAGCTGTTTTTTCATGGCCCAGTCTAAGGCCCCTTGGCAGTGAACATCTCTAATTTAGAATTAGACTCTAGGGGCCTGGGTGGCTCAGTCGATTAAGCATCCGACTGCGGCTCGGGTCATGATTGTGAGGTTTGTGAGTTCGAGCCCCTTTTCAGACGGATTCTGTGTCTCCGTCTGTGTCTGCCCCTCCCTTGCTCGTACTCTACCTCTCAAAACAAACATTAAAAAAAATTTTAGAATTAGACTCTCTAGATCTCTGTGTGGTTTTGGAAAAACACATTCTGAAAAAAGAGAACACGTTGGACCCCTTCCTTGGGAAGAATGCGCCCGACCAGCAAATGTCATTTAGAGTTTTAGGGCTTCGTGGACCTGTAAGGTCAGCTTGCTCAAAGCATTGTGTGTGTGTGTGTGTGTGTCTGTGTCTGTTTGGGAGTGTGAGAATCTCTTTTTATATCGAGATGCAGGAGTCCATGGAGGTCAGGAAGGAGTAATACTGTAAGACAGGGTTCTCTGTCAAGCTAAAGGGTTTGGACTTAATCCTATAGTGAGGACACCAGGAACCCATTAGAGGGTTTTGCACAAGGTGGTGATATGATGAGATCTGTACTTTTGACAAAAATCACTCTGGCATCATCTATATTGGCTCTAATCCCGTAATTAGTTCATCGGAATACCTTGGAGGAGAAAGTGCCGTTGACATGAAATGTTTTCATACTTCCTTTTCAAGCCACTGATACCAGATGGCACGTTAAGTGATCCGGTTTCATAGACAATGTGCTGGAGGAAGCAGTCTCCTGTAACCAGTGTCACGTCAGTTAAATCTTAACTGTCGTCAGGATCATTGCTTCCCTGGTGGTGGGTTTCCATAGATGTTGTCAGATTGTTACTTACCACCATGATTATCTCATCGTGGGAGGACTTTCCGGCAGATCAGATCGTCTCCAGCAGAAAAATTCAGGCTCGTAAGATAGTGGAAGATGGTGGAGTGCTGAACCAGGCGCCTTCAGAGACCAGAGCATCATTCCTGGCTCTCCCACACCCTAGCCAAGGGACTTAGACCCGGTTAATTTCCCAGACCCACGCTATCTTTAGCTGTCAAATGGGCTTTATAAGCCCTCCCTACCTGCAAAACAGTCGTGAGGATCAAACATCAAAAGATAGCACTTTGAAAACTCAAACCTATCACACAAACCCAGAGCTGACGTTCGTTTTCCCCTTAGGATTCTCGTCAGCCCTGCGCAAGGGTGGGTTAGGAAAGAGGAGCTATGGAAGTGTCAGTGGTTTGCTTTCGCGGTCTTCTGTGGTTCTTTTTTCTGACTATGCAAAGCTTTAGCGGTTGTTCTAGTATCCAGGCAACGTGTTGCCTCCACTTAGCCCATGCAAAGTCCTGAATTAAAAATAGGCTCTGTTTCGCTGTGTTCCGAAATCTAGAGCTACATGTTCTAAAGGAGTCAAAGGTCCCTGGTGGAGCTCGAAGGGAAAATGGTCATGTCCTAGCGCTGTGAGAGCATCAGCCAAGTCCTACAGAGAAAACTGGAGAGGCTGAGTGTGTGTGGAGCCACGGACTTGTTACTGGGTCGCCGGTCTGTTGGCTGGAATCCCGAAGGACCGAAGAAGGGCTTATGGCGCGCAGTTTGCAGGGAAGGAATGTGCTGGTTGTCCAAGAGGAACCACTAGCCCTATACACGGGTTCTTTGTCACCATCATGGTTTACTAATCTGCTAACCAGAGACACTCCAGGTAGCATTTCAGTTTTACAGTTTTAAAGCACATCTTACGCATGGCCGTGTTAGAAAATACGACAGCACGGCCCATCCGCCTGCCATGACTGCTGCCCGCTGGGAGAACTTGAGGTGCTGGGTGGCGCCTTTACTGCTGGTGACTCAAGAAACCACATGCCCCAGTGAACACAGACATTCCTAGGAAGTGGGCAAGATGCTTTTTAATTCTCTACAAATGCATGGGTGCCAAAGCATCGGATGTTACGTGGAGGTGGGGAGAAGGAAACCTCAAGACTTCATCCCTCCCTTGGCAGCAAAATACCACATACACCCCCCCCCCCCCACCGTTGCTGGTGGTGACATTAACAAGTGACATTGACCCGTATTTATACTGGTTTACCAAGCGGTTTACAGCTTTTCTTAGGTTGACTCATGGTTGGGTGTGATTAGAAGCAAATAAAATATTTCAGCCCTGGCTTATTAAAAGGAATGGCTTCCACAGAACTCCTTCCTCTGCTGAGGTCAAACAGCTAGCTTAAGAGGGAACTTCAGACTTGCATCCCAGGCTTATTTTGGGAGTGGGGATGGGGGATGAAAAAACAGATGTGGAAGCATCGTGGGCTTTGCAGCCAGAGTGCCATATGCTAGCAATGGGAGTGGGACAAGTCACTTAACCTCGCTGCGCCTTAAATCCCCACCTGTAAAAAGGGCAAAATCAGGGATTTTGACCTGTTAGGTGACGGTGTAGTTGCTTATAACTTGGACTCCCCACGTGTGAGTTCCACTTGCACCTCGTCACTAGCTGTGTGAGGATAAAAGCACTCAGAAGAGTGCCTGCCACTCAGTGAATGCTCCGTATGTCTGCGCTACGATTACAACAGATTGTCATTACGATTATTATCCTTGTGCGTCAAGTACCAGGCGCGAAGTGTTGATCGAAAAAATACGAACTTTTGTTACCATTTCTGTTATGTCTCCCATCAGAGCACTTGAATTTTAAGGAGGCAGAAAGGAAGGTAATAGCATCACAAGTCTGTTTTTTGGTTTAACTAAACAGACGTCAACAGAGCCCTTTCCCGAATCTTATTCCTTTGAGGATTCAAAATTTACTCTCATGCCATCGGAGAAAGATTTGTCCAGTGTTCCTTAGAGCAAGAGCGAATTCTTGAGCCTCACCCCAGACCTTCAGAATCAGAAAGTCTGGAGATGCAACCCATCGGTCTGCTCTTGATTTTGGCTTGGGTTGGCCATGCCCGTTGACTGTTTTTTTAAGACTGTTTTTTTTTAGAGTAGTTGTAGGTTAACAGAAGCATTGAGAAGGTTCAGTGATTTCCCACATGCTCTCTGCCTCCCACTATCAACATCCTCCCCCACAGGGTTGGGTTTGTTACAATGGATGAACCTACCTTATCACCTGGAGTCCATAGTTTACATCATGGCTCGCTCGTTATGTGTGTTCTGTGGGCTTAGATACCTGTGTCACAGCATGTAGCCATCATTACAGTATCATAAAAGGTGTTTTCCCTGCCCCGAAAACCCTCTGTGTTCCCCCTGTCTTCTCCCAACCCCTGGCAACCGTTGCTGCTTTTCCTGTCTCTGCGGTTTTGCCTTCATCTCTTTTAAGTATCTCCGTGATTCTCATGCTTCCTAAAGTTTGAAAACACCAGGTATAGACTTCTGCTGCTTTGACCACCTTCTGTAGTTGGGGTTCGAGGAGGAGGGTGGTTAAGAAACCATTGGTTATACTCCCTCATCTGTATGACAGGTGTCCCCGGCCCCAGAAGGACTAGAGGACTGAATTAAGCAGAAATACCGAGAGTTCCGGGTAGCAGTCAGGGGTGGGGAGGGACGAGCGCTTTGAGAGCACAGGACTCTGTTGATAGTTCTGGAACAGAACACGTCGGGGTGTCGGGTCCTCTGGAAAGTGCTGATGTCATATCTTGGGCCATACTGCTCTGAGTGATGGACAGAAATGCCTTTTGAATTTGTGTGTGAGGTTAAAGTGAAGAAAATCCATTTCAGTCTTCCAAAGTCAGAGCTGTTGGTACAAAAGGTCACTGATGCCAGTTGGTGGCATTGCAGAACTCGGGGAGCGAGAATGAAAATAGCAAACTTTTTTGTTTTTGAAGCCTAGTTGCCCTGGGGGCTTGAGTCCCAGTCTTTCGCCGTCTTGCTGCCCTGGAATCTTGAAGAGGCATGTGGAAGAAGAAAAACACCGAGCCACTCTCTGCCTCCTCTAGGAAGGAGGGCAGGGAGTTGTGCTCAGACTAGGGGGGATATCATATTTGCAGTGGGGTGAACAAGCCACCAAATGATGACTCCGTGGGGAAGGGTTCGTAGAGTTGTAGAGTGGAAGTGACTGAGCAGTTCGGATCGATCCTGGCCTCTGGTTTGATCCTTGATCCTCAGATTTCCTGAATCGTGGAGATAATCCCTTCTTAAAGGCTTCAAAACTGGCTGTATGCATACAGCTCGCAGACACTTTAAACCTATTTGGATGCCGTTCTGTGATCACAAGCAAAGGACATACAGAACCAAGCTAGGTCGTATATCCTTTCCACCCCACCCCCAACACTGGTGTCCTCTAGCCAAAGTGCCGTGATCCACAGTCACCTGAGGTTGAACCCCAGACAAACCACTGCAGGCACAGGGCTAGGTCCCCAGTAATCACTTGGTGACTTCACCTGAAATGGCCACACTTGCACAAACATTGAGAAGCATGCCTTCTGGGGCGCCTGGCTGGCTGGCTGTTAAGTGCCCAACTTCAGCTCAGGTCGTGATCTCGCGGTCCATGAGTTCGAGCCCCGCATTGGGCTCGGTGCTGACAGCTCAGAGCCTGGAGCCTGCTTCGGATTCTGTGTCTCCCTCTCATTCTGCCCCTCTCCCTCTCTCTCCCAAAAATAAACAAACATTTACAAGATTAAAAAAAAAAGAGCATGCCTTCTAATTTTCCTAAATTGAGTTACTTTGCTATTTCTCCTATTTTATTGGCTAAAATGACACACACACACACACACACACACACGTATGTGTATGTATGTGTACACATATATGTATATACATTATTCCCCAATAATGCATATACATTATTCCTACACAGGTCAGTGTAGGAAATTGTGATTGTGGATTCATGGCAAAACTAGTAAGCAATTTCCAAATTAAATTTTATCCGAAGACTCAAATTACTTTTTGCTGTCTCATTTCTCGTGAAGGTAAAATACTCCTCTTGAGGGGGCCACCTGCGTGGCTCAGTGGGTTGAGCATCCAACTCTTGGTTTTGGCTTAGACCATGATCCCAGGGTCAAGGGATCAAGCCCCGCATCCAGCTCTATGCTGAGCCTAGAGCCTGCTTGGGATTCTCTGTATCTTCCTCTGCCCCCTCTCCCCCACTTGCGTGCATGCGCACGCTCTCTCACGCGCTCTCTCTCTCTCTCAAACTAGATAAGCAAATACACTTCCTGATCCATAGGTGTGTTATAGAACTTCAGATTTTTAAAAAATGTGACTATACCATTTCTTTTTTGGTACAAATTAGAATACCATGTGTTGAAAGCATCGTACCAAATTTCTAAGCTCTTACTAACAGAAAGGTGGAGATTTGGGACTGTAATTTGACCTTAGAAATATTTGTAGGAAATACTACCACAAGAATAATTTCATATCAAGAAGGGTCCTTAATAGGCTCACCGTCAAAAGAAGGAACCTGTCCTGTTTCCAAACCCAGCTTCCACACAGTTGAGGAACAAGAAAGAAAATCTAACCCCCTTTTCCTGTTTCTGCTGCTTGTGACCTTGAACAAGGCCCTGACTATTGAGGCTGACCCTGAGACCCTTGTTTTCTTTGCAGACTGCATCATCTGCTATCAAAGGTGCTATTCAGCTGGGGATAGGATACACCGTGGGTAATCTCACTTCCAAGCCGGATAGAGATGTTCTCATGCAGGACTTTTACGTGGTGGAAAGTGTGTTCCTACCCAGGTAAGAACATTTCTGTTTGTGAGGATTTCCATGCTAAAGAACCTTCCTGGTGACCTCTCCACATTGAAGACTTTCCTACCAGTGAATGGGTACATGCACGCGTTGGGTCTTTAACAGGCCCAGAAGCAGCACCAAGGATTGTCACTTTCCCTTGTGCCACGTAGGTTGCGTTTATTTTTATAGGGAGACGGTAAGTAGGTTCTATGTAATGATGGTAACGCCTGGAAGATTGTATGAAGATTTGAGATTCGATGGGAAGGAGTGCAGTACTCAGAGTAATGTCTGCGTTGCGTTAGAAAAAGAGGGCATCCGCTCTGGAAAACAGTGTGGAGGTTCCTCAAAAAATTAAAAATAGATCTACCCTATGACCCAGCAAAGTGCTGCTAGGAATTGACCCAAGGGATACAGGAGGGCTGATGCATAGGGGCACTTGTACCCCAATGTTTACAGCAGCACTCTCAACAATAGCCAAATGATGGAAAGAGCCTAAATGTCCATCAACTGATGAATGGATAAAGAAATTGTGGTTTATATACACAATGGAGTACTACGTGGCAATGAGAAAGAATGAAATATGGCCCTTTGTAGCAACGGGGATGGAACTGGAGAGTGTGATGCTAAGTGAAATAAGCCATACAGAGAAAGACAGATACCATATGGTTTCACTCTTAGGTGGATCCTGAGAAACTTAACAGGAACCCATGGGGGAGGGGAAGGAAAAAAAGAGGTTAGAGTGGAAGACAGCCAAAGCATAAGAGACTCTTAAAAACTGAGAACAAACTGAGGGTTGATGGGGGGTGGGAGGGAGGGGTGGGTGGGTGATGGGTATTGAGGAGGGAACCTTTTGGGATGAGCACTGGGTGTTGTATGGAAACCAATTTGACAATAAACTTCATATAGTGAAAAATAAACAAACAAACAAACAAACAAACAAACACATCTTCCAAAGTTTAAAAAAAAAAAAAAGAAAAAGAAAAAGAGGGCATCGGAGAAGCAACGGCTGATGCCAGGATTTTGCGGCCTGTCATTCACAAGACGGGCTGGGGGCCCACAGTTGGGCCTCATATCTGGGTTCAGTCGCGTAGCTCTTCCTCCGTGAGGCCTTCAACTTAGCTCTCCTCCAGAAAACTTAGGAGAATCCCGCCCGTTTGACACCATAGGTGGTGTCAAAAACACCCCGGTTGACCGTACAGGTCACCTCCAACTCGATCGTGTTTTGGGGGGGAAATCCGTTCAACAAATAAATCTGGGGCGGATGGTGGAGACAGTTGCGTATCTGTGTGAATACACGCGGTGCCACTGACCACTTACAGGTGGTTTAAACGGTAAGGCTTCTGTTACGTATTCTTTACCAAAAGAAAGCAAATAAGTTAAAATGTGTTAAGTCTCGTGCTAGCTTAGGATAGGAAGAGAAGTAATCGTGATTAAATTGGAAATGTCCCCGCGACTGCAATGGCCTAGCAAATAAAAACTCAGCTATTTGACTTGGGGGTGCAGGGCAATCGCTTTGTCTTCGGGGCTCTGCGGATAAATGTGTAAGACACAGTTCCATTTTAAAATGTAAGTATTGCTCCCCAAACGAAGCCACTTTTGGTATCAGTTGTTACTTATGGGCTCGGGTGAGAATGGCTGGGGAGAGCCTTTGACCCTCAGTATCTTCGTTGCTTTATTTTTTTTTTAAGTCTTCAGGGAAATGGTACTTAAGTTCATCTTTACATCCAGTTGTCAACTGTCCCGAAATCAACCCATTAGGTGGTGAACCCAGACAGCCTAGTTTTGCTTTAAATGCTTTTGGTTGAAGAATACAGTACACCTATCAGGAATTTTGAAGGTTGCTTCTCTAGGGTCCTGGGCAGCCACCAGAGCTAGTTTCCAGACAATGAGAACAGTGACAGGTGCTCTGTCTCTGCTGGTCTCTTCTACCCACCGTGTCCAATCAACAGAGCCAGCTTTGGACGGGCCCCGGGGAAAAGCGGGGCCCAAGCATATGGGCCCCAGACCAGCACCCTCAGGATCACGTTGAACTTTGTTAAGAAATCAGATTCTTGGGCCCCACCCACATCAACTGAACCAAGAACTTCAGGGATGGGCCCGAGAAATCTATTGAACCATCCTTCCAGGAGATTCTAAGCACATAATTGTTGAAGAACCACTGACCTCGCGTGTGACTTCCCATGTGACAGGGATGATCTTTCTCGTAACTACCAAATTTTGTTCTTGGAGTTCTTACGTGATTTTTGCAACTAATGTTAAACTCCGCATGACTTTTCAGCGAACACCTAAAATATCAAAATTACATCTGTGTCCCAAGTAAATTATGCGTGACACTCTATGAGATACTTTACAACAAGGAGCGTGTAACTAGGTTTTCATGAGCTCTTTCTTGGTGCCATGAATCCTTCTGTTCCTGGATGATTTATTAAAAGCATACTGTATCTTGATGATTAAGGCAAAACGAGGTCTCCTTTTTCTTCAGGAGTAGAAAAGCCAACAGTGTCCATGCCTAGAATTTGTGTCTTTGACCTTCACCCTCTAGACCGCGGAGAAGCATCAGCCCCTGTGTGGCACCCATGTCGCTGGGGGAGGGGAGGCTTAGCTAATGACCCTATTGGGAGGAACCCACTGTCACTTAAAATGTATCATTTTAACATATATATAGCTTTTTAAGCATCAGTGTGATAGGAAGCATTTGATGCAGACAAGAATTTCTTTTAGCAAATGCCATATTGTTTTTTTTTTTAAATAACATACGCACTCTGGATGTGTTTCCATGAAAACAGAAGAAACGGATGTGGGTCTTGCCTCAGTTTCCTCATCTGGGCTGTTCGTTAATTTTGCCAAGGGACTGAGCCCAGCTCTTCTCAGTGGCGGTGGTATCGGCTCTTTTGGATAAGACAACACTTTGTGCCAGGGTACACGTGTTAGGATATTTGTCACCCCCGAGGCCTTGCCAGTAATATCTGTCTCTTGGTTACTCTCGCAGCCACAAAGCTCCCACAGAGTGATGAGTCAATTCAGTACCTTGGCCATGGCGACCGTTTCATGGATATAGACCCCCTGTGAAAATTAACAAACTGTACTTTATGTCAGCTACACATCCGTAAAGCTGCCAGATAAAGTTTCCTCCCTGCCCATCCATAAACTCCCACACTTGCCTGGAGACAGGAGGAAGGGGGAGGAGGTGGGCAGGACTGTTTCTGACCGTCCAAGTCTTTGATGGCTCTAAAACGCAATGAGTCTATCTGGGTCATAGAGAAAACTCATTGCATTGGGTGTCTTGAGATGTTCTTGTTACTGCCACTGTCTCCCTTAGCAACGAAATGTGTCATGTTTGTTTGTTTACTTATTTCAAAGTGGCTCACAGTTATTTTTAGATATTATATCCTGTTCCACACATCATTTCATTTTGTAGATGGAAAAAAAAAAGCCTCTGGACTTGGGATTTGAAGGATGATAGAAAATCCCTTTCAACAGGGGCTCCTGCGTGGCTCAGTCGGTTAAGCGTCCAACTTTGGCTCAGGTCATGATCTCATGGTTTGTGGGTTCGTGCCCCGTGTCGGGCTCTGTGCTGACAGCTCAGAGCCTGGATCCTGCTTCGGACTCTGTGTCTCCCTCTCTCTCTGCCCCTCCCCTGCTCGTGCTCTGTCTCTAAAAAATTCAATGAAACGTTAAAAAAAATTGTTTTTAATCCCTTTCAACAATCTGGTCCCATGATCTTCCAAAGTCAATGTAGATTAGTAAGAGAGCTATGACCACATTTTAATCTTTTGACCCCAGGTTCTGCAGTGCAGTCAGAAACTCAAAGTTGTAGATAAAATGGCATGTGTAAAGGGACTAGGAAGAAAGAGGAGGATGTTTTCTAATGTTTAGCCATGCAAACATGACCCTGACATGGCAAAAGGAAGCAAAATTGATGAGTGCCAGCCATGAACCACCCATAGTTTAACTGACATAACATTTATATGATACAGCATATAGCATTAACTTATTGTTACTATCTTTCAACTTTACCAAAAAATCCATTTTACAGATGGAGTAACTGAGGCCCGGAAACAGGAAGTGTCTTAACCCAAAGCTATACAACCAATAAATGGTGATGTCAGGATTTGAACTCAGGGATGGCCGACTCCAAAGTTTTGTTTTTCCTTACACCGTGGCAAGAAAGCACAGTAACAATAGTTCTGCTTGTTTGAATCAGAGAAAGTACCCAGCTTCCACCTTAGAAAGTTTTCCCTCCAGCCCCTTGACAAGCAGCTTTAATACTGTCCTCCGTTCCCCTTCAGGAGACGCCATCCCGGCTTTGTCTGCAATGGAAAATAGGGCTTGAAAGCTGGCAGTAAAAGTTTATATATCTTTCCATATTCAAGAGTAATCATCTACCCAAAGAATTTATAAAAGTCTCTTGCATTTTAATCTCCTCCCTCATAAAATGGAGTTCAGTTTGGCGAACACAGATTGCTCTCTGTATGCACCCTTGGGGGTGGATGGGAATAGCCAAGGGATACCCTCATTGGGCAGAGAATTACCCAGAACTGCTGTGAGGGTGTGACATTTTTCTACGGGACAGGCAAACATAGAGGTCAACAGTTCGTGTGAGCGTTGCCAGATTTCAGTGCTAGATGTTAAGGTTTTGACAGATGAGGCAACTGCCTGCATTTCAAATAATACTGACGTAAACTCATCCAAGAACCCATCTCTCTCTACCATGGGTCAGCACACTCCAGCCCATGGGACAGACCTGGCTCCCTGCCCCTTTTTGTTGATAAAGTTGCCTTGGAACACAGCCACATCCATTCATTTACATATTGTCTGTTTTCCCACCACAGCAGTAGAGCTGAGTGGTTGCAACAGAGATTCTTTTTTTTTTTTTAATTTTTTTTAACGTTTATTCATTTTTGAGACAGAGAGAGACAGAGCATGAATGGGGGAGGGTCAGAGAGAGAGGGAGACACAGAATCCGAAACAGGCTTCAGGCTCTGAGCAGTCAGCACAGAGCCCGACGTGGGGCTCGAACTCACGGACCGTGAGATCATGACCTGAGCCGAAGTCGGAGGCTTAACCGACCAAGCCACCCAGGCGCCCCACAACAGAGATTCTTAAAGGATTGCCAGCCCCTCGTCGGTACAGACATTTTCTAGCCCGTCTTCTGTGTGGGTGGATAACACACAAATCATGAAAGAGGATGCGTGGCTGTTTCTGGACAAGCCAACCAGGATGATGTCCTTTCAAGTCAAAACTCTTCAAATATGCGTTTAACATTTATGGGGTAGGGACGGGGAGATACCGATTTCCTACTCGTAAAAGGCGCATACCTCTTCCTTTAGTTCCAGATAAAAGGTTTATTGTGTGTAGTGATTGTTATATAACATTGTAACTTACTTGAAATTGCCTTCAAACACGATTTCCCAGGATGGTACCAACTACTTGGGAAGTTCAGCATATAGACAGTGATATCCCGTGTTCCAAGTACATGACAGCCCAGGATGCAGTATTTGGTTGTGGAATTTAAGCTGCCTCCATCTGCTGATTTTTAAAAATTGGCTGTTAGCTGGCTGGCCTTAAAAGATGGTGTGGCCTTCTGGGTGTCTCAGTCGGCTAAACGTCCGACTTCAGCTCAGGTCATGATCTCACGGTTCGCGAATTCAAGCCCCGCGTCGGGCTCTGTGCTGACAGCTCGGAGCCTGGAGCCTGCTTCGGAGTCTGTCTCTCCCTCTCTGTCTATACCTCCCATACTTGGGCTCTGTCTCTGTCTCTCTCTCAAAAAATAAATAAAACACTTTAAAAACGTTTATTAAAAAACATTACTTCTGAATGTGTCTGTGATGATTTCTCCGCAGGAAATTTGCATTCAAATCAGTAGACTGACCCAAGATCACTTCATCAGTTTCCTGTGGGCCCACATGGAACCGAAAGGTAGAGGAAGGGCAAATTCGCTCCCTGCTGGAGCTGGACAGGCACCTTGCCCTGCGTGCAGACGTTAGCACTCCTGCTTGGGCCTTCTGGCTCGGGCCAGGACTTCCATTGGCTCACCTGGTTCTCAGACCTTCAAGGTTGAGCTCTACCAGCTTTCCTGGGCCTCCGGCTTACAGGTGGCAGATGGTGGGACTTCTCCCCCTCCATAATCACGTGAATGAGTCTGTCCCCCAGGAGCTGCTGGCCCGCTCCTTTTGCCAACAGCCTCCAAACCCCCTACTGTCAGTTACAGCTTGAAATCAGCAAATCCACCCGATATAAAACGCTGCCTCGGAAACAGCAGAGCTCTAGCTCTCGGCTCCCAAACTGGAGCCCCCCTTATGTGCCCTGCCGATGCCAAGTTAGTTTCATCTTATTGCTTAGCACCAACCCTCTCCTCCCAGTGCCACCCCAAATAGCATGTGGTTATCAGGCTGTGGAACCACGTACAGGAAGCTAAGGTGTTCCCAGCGCATCCAGCTGAGAATGTTCTTGTGGCCCATCAAGCTTCTGTAAGTACAATCCTGCCCCCCGTGACCCCACAGTGTGAGGTCCTCCTGGAGAAGAAGAGCTGGTGTATTTGGGCAGGGGCTACTCGGAAGCCTGCAACTGAATCGTGAAAAGGAGGACTTAACCTAGGAACGTCAAGTTTAAGTTTAAGCGTACCTATCTGCCTATGACTTTCCCACGGCTCTGGTGTGAATCTAATGTCCTCATCTTGTTTGTTCCTGACCAGCTTAGGCCATTACTTTCCCTCCCTGGACTTTGTTTTTTTTCTTTTACCTGCTAAATGGGAATCGCCAGGTAGTGGCTAGTGCTTCCTTCAGACTTCAACATTGTATAATTCTAAACGTCCCTTGCCACTAAGAAATACGTTTTTGTAAATTTGTTTAATGTGTATCTTTGAGAACAGGGAGAGACAGAGCACCAGCAGGGGAGGGGGAGAGAGAGAGGGAGACACAGAGTCCGAAGCAGGCTCCAGGCTCTGAGCTGTCAGCACGGAGCCTGACACAGTGCTCGAACCCATGAACCGTGAGACCAGGACCTGAGCCAGAGTCGGACGCTTCACCGACTGAGCCACTCAGGCGTCCTGAGAAATACATATTTTTAGATTTAATAAGAGCAGTGGTGGGGCGCCTGGGTGGCTCAGTCGGTGGAGCAACCAACTCTTGGTTTCAGCTCAGGTCATGATCTCACAGTTGTGAGATTCTCGCTTAAGATTCTCTCACAGTCTTGGTCCCCCAACTGCATAAGAATAAGCCATTTGAAGAAAAACACCAAGGACTAGAACATGGGGGTTTTATCTTACTGTGTGAACATTGAAGCTAATGTCGTGCATTCTAATGGAATTAATGACTTTGATTGCATGAGCTATCAAGGACAGAAGAGGGTGGAAGAAATAAGAAACTGGCAACACTCTCAGCCCCCTGAAAGCAGCCCAATTCGGAACCCAAGGATCTGTATTTGCTTTTACTTGTTTGCAAGGGGGCAGAGGCATGTCAGTGGTCACTTTGAGCCTCTTTGATTTTCTCTCTTATTTCTGCCCAGCCAGCATTTTCAAGTTACTCCATGTCCTAGGAGTTCCAGAATTATTCCTCTTGACAATCCCATAGGACCTGGAACTGAGTACATGTCCCCTGAGACGTCTCAAAATACGGACTGAGGAAATGTTCCGATGCGATGTCCGGGCAGCACATGTGCATTGTGAATATTCAACTATCCTCGCTTCAGGAAACAGCAGCTGTTCAGATGAGTAGGTGATTTCGGGCCGTTTCACACACCGAGCTGATGCAGAGGTGACGGCTCTTACCCCAGGCAGTCCCGGTCCCTGCACCACTGCCCTGAAGGGCAAGCCTTGCTGCTGCCCTAGTGCAAGCTTCACCTCTACAGATAAGATGTATTATCTGATGTCAAGCCCTGACAATACAAGCCAACTACTTCCGCTGGAAGTCACCAGAAGAAGCAGTCATCTGTGACCACGCGAGAGGAAGAACTGGCCCTAGTGGATATATTGAATAGATAATCTCCTAAATAGCTTTCAAGGTTGATTTTTGACAATGATGGGTTTTTTTTTTTAACTAATTAATTTTGAAATTCCAGTGTAATTAGCATACAGTGTTATGCTGATTTCAGGGGTACAATATAGTGATTCAGTAATTCTATGCATTAGTCAGTGCTCATCAGGATAAGTGTACTTTTTAATCCCCATCACCTATTTCACCCCTGCCCCCACCTGCTTCCCCTTCGGGAGACCATCAGTTGTCTATAATGAAGAGTCTGTTTCTTGGTTTGTCTCTTTTCTTCGTTTGTTTTGTTTCTTCAATTCCACATAATGAGTGAATTCATATGGCATTTGTGATTCTCCGACTTGCTTCACTTAGCATAATACTCTCTAGATCCATTCACATTGTTGCAAATGGCAACATTTCATTCTTTTTATGGCTGTTATATTCCATTGTATCTGTCTATATCTCTAGACTATAGTGATTTTTCTTTTTTTTTTTTTACCTTACCTGGTGAGTTTTGAACCTAACCTTCAGGTAAGAATCAACTTTACTATTTTACCATTTGTCTTAAAAACTCACTGTTTTATTCAGAAACTACTTACTGTCAGTGATGTGCTGGGTACCGATACAAAAATCTGTACAAAAATCTGGCTGCCATGGACACAGTTAAACTGTTGTAGGTTCCAAGTGTTTGTTGCATGCTGAAAGCGTTTTTCTTTGCACAGGCTTACTCGTATCCATAAAAATTAGACCATGACAGAGTTGCCTTAGAGCCTCAGTGACCCACTTAGAATGTGGTAAAGAGAGATCTTGAACCTCTCTACAAAATTGTATTAATCTACTGAATTGTTCTCATTTTTCACAATGAAAACTTTTAAGTACAGGTGGATTAGGTGGCTTGTCGGATGTTGGGTGAGATATATTATAGTTGTAGTCAAAGACTAAAATGAATGATAAACATCAAAATTCAGGCTAGTGGATGCCTCTAAAGGAGAAAGAGAGTTTTATGATTAATAAAAAGTATAGAAGGCAGTTCAACTATACAGATAATATTTTATTTCTTAAGCAGCATTTTAGATTCATGAGTATTCACTGGTTTATTTCTTTATACCTTTTATGTGTCATAAATATTGCACAAAAATTTTCAAAGATGAACCCAGAAGAGGGGGGAAAAAGATAATGATGTCTCTGGGAATGCACATCAGGGTTTTAAAATTGCTAAAATATTTAAGGTCTCTTTTCCTATAAATATGGATGTAAGAAATAGTTCAGATTCAGGACTCCCCCATTTCCAGTGCGATGATTTTGTGAGTGACATTTTTAAAACCATTTCACTTATTCCTAGTTTAAAATCTTTATCCAATGTTTATGGTCAAAAAAATGCATTTTTCAAATCATTCCATGCACTAAGCCCTGAATCTTCTACCTAAAGCATCACAACTGGTTTCACTGGGGACGATGGAAAATCACAGGAGGAAAGTCACAGGCACAGGGGGATGATAAAGAATTTTCAGGCTGAAGACACACTGGGATTGGCAGGGAATATGGGCTTGGAGTGGCCCCTGCTGACTTAGCATCTGGTTTGACCTGATGGCCATTGCCCTTGGACATGAGCTTAGAGAGACCCTCAATTGGGGTATGTTTTTCTAACAGGGAAACTGGCCCGGGACTAGGAGAACTACAATATGAAGTCAAAATTGTCTTTGCTAATTTCTCTCTCTCTCTCTCTCTCTCTCTCTCTCTCTCTTTCTCGCGCGCGCGCGCGCTTTTTTTTTTTTTTTTAAATATTTTAACTGCAGTGAAGGGAGCAATCTGACCCCAGCACATCATTACCCAGACTTCAGATTTAAGACCTATGCTCCACTGGCATTCCGATATTTCAGAGAACTTTTTGGTATCAAGCCTGATGATTACTTGGTAAGAACCTGTTGTTTTCCTTCCTTCTTCAGAAACGTGTGATCTAAACATTTGTCTCATAGCAACAGCGACAAGTCGTGTGTGTCTCTTATAATGCTCTGGAGCCTCGTAAAAGGTCCAAGTTTTATAATGATGATAAATTTAGCTTCAGGCAATATGATTTGACTCTGCAGCCCTTACTGATAACTACAGAATCTGCTATGGTAATTGATATTTAAATAACTGTGGTGTTGGTTGCTACGTCAGATCATTATTCTAACAGATATAATTAGTTACAAATACTCCTGTGAATTTTGCTGATTGCATTCTACTTGAAAGCCTTCCTGTTTTAATTGCCTTATTTATTCCATTCATCTCAAACCTGCCTTGGCCTGCAACCATATTCACCTTGACCTACAATTTGAACAGCATTTTAAAGATGCTGGATAGGCTTGTTCTCAACATCTTTTGATGCAAGCTCTTTTTAAACGTATTTTTATTTGGCACAAGGGCATATCTTATCCTTAGAATTGTCGTTTCTGTCCATCATCTTTCTGGCACGCAGCAGGTGTAACACAACAGCTTTTTTGTGAGGTAGTCTGATCTGACCTCCTGCTCGAGGAACCCGGAACTTCCTTTTTGTTTCAAGAGAAAAATGGTTTATTTCATAATTTGATCACTGTTAACACCCTGGGGCTCTTCACAATCGGTTTTCAAGAAGCTGTAGGAAGGATGCCATCAAATATTTATTGTTCGTCCTTTTCTGAATGATCTTAATAAGACTTGAGCCAGATCCTGGAATAAAGCTTTGCACGGGAAGTATAGCAACATTTATCACTGGGAACAGAGACTATCGAAACTGCATTGTATAATTTGGCTGAGATGCACATAATAAAATTCAAAGCTCATTCTCTTCTGCGCCGATGAAAACCTGCACATGACCTTCTTCTTTTTTTTTTTTTCAGCTTTTATTGTAACTCCAGTTAACGTGCAGTGTTACATTAGTTTCAGGTGTATAATATGGTGATTCACCACTTGCATACATCACCTGGGGCCAGCACAGCAGGTGCACTCCTTAATCCCCATCACCTGCTTCCCCCACCCCCACCCCCACCCCCACCCCACCCCCACCCCCACCCCTCTCCCCTCAGGTATGACTCTCTTCTTTAGTTGAGCCCTAAGAAACTCATATGACTTCTGCTCAGTGAGATGATACTGGCTCCTCAAGGCACATTACCAAGACTTCACAGGGCAGTGGGAACTGAGTAGAAAGTCCCTGGGCAGTCCTGCTCCCCTTAAATGTGTCCATCCAGGTAGCTTTCTGCCTCGCCACGCCCCTTGAGCTGTGATGTCAGGTGTCTCTACCCAGCATTACCAAACCTGCCCTCCCCAGCTACTCCAGTGCACGAACCCATGCGTGTTGGGGGTGGGGGGGTACTAGAGAAGATTCTTTGGTTTCTGACCATTCTCTCATTACTGAGTGTCACTGTCATTCAGGAAACATGTTGATGGAACTCAGTGGGGTCTTGATGCTGTTTTATTGAAAATGAGATTGTGCTCTCCTCTGCCACACGTTAGAAATCAGTTGGGTTCTCCTTCTGAATTTCCTTGAGCTTCTGCTAACCGAGGAGATGGCATTTGCTTGCATTTCATAGCACAGATCCCGTCATTGTGATGAGATGGCCAACTGCCTCCCCTTCACCTGTAGGTCTGTCTTTGGCCCTCCTGGGGCCACTGAGCTACAGTCTGGGAAGGCAATTTTCGCGCTCATTCTGTCCGGCAAAAGGGCTTTCTTGGGGGAAGGCCTTTTTCTGATCAATGGGGCCCACGGCTTACAGAGTTTCCTAGTGCGCCTTTAAGCTGGCAAAGTTACTTTCATCATGGGGTTCGAGTGTGTACAAAGGAGCCCAGGAGACAAAGCTGATGGCTTTGCAGAGCAGAAGTCTTCCTTCATGGAGCTGGCAAAAGGTAGATTAATCGATCATCGCATACTTTGAACACTTAGGCCACGAAAATACTTTGCCACTGATTATAGGGAAATTTGAAAGTTAGAAGCCATGACCCTCAGGGAACTTAGAATCCAACCCGGCAAGATGACTTTGTGTGGGCGAAACATCAGTTCTACCAGACAGCAAATAAAAAGACCAGAGGGAAATAGCAAACAGCCCAGGATTTCAGAGGAGGGAGGGGGTCTCTCTCTGTCGCATGGAGGATTAGGAGGGCGTGAAATGGTTTAGCTCTAGTGACTTAGAAATTGGAAGGGATTTGAGTCGGAGGGAAAGAAGGGAAGTTGACTGCACATTTGATGATGTTGAGCAGTAATGTTTTTGGTGGGATGATGGTATTGGGGGTTCAGTTTCAAAAGAGGAGTCTTTGTCTTTTAGAGATGCATGCCAGAGTCTCTCTGGAGGAAATGAGTTGATGTCTGGGATTCGCTTCGAGAGACTTTGAGGGAAGCAGGCAGAGGAGTGATGGGGGTATAGTGGAAACAAGATTGGCCATGAGTTGATAATTGCAGAAGCCAGAAGAGAAGCATACGGATATTAATTACACAATTCTCTTTGCTTGTAGGAGGTTTGAAATTTTCCCTAATGAGAAGTTGGGGGGAGGGGCAGGGAGAAAAAGATAGGAACAGGCAGGTAAGAATGCTTTTCTTCGATTCCATTTTTCCACCTCCTGTATCAACACAGTCCAGTAAATGGACCCATCTCTGGGACCTACGAGAAACAGAGGGCACTGGCCCTCTAGCTAAACATGGCTACCTGGTCCCCAGTGGTTATGGCCATCTACCTGCCCCGCACTGAGACACCCCCCGGGGACACCCCCAGCCCAGAACTAGAAGCTTACCTCCAAACCACTTAATCTGAAAACCCCAGCCAGTGATCTCAAGTGTGGTAGAGGAGGAAGGGGTTTTTCACCTGACATGACAGGCTTTCCAGAATTAGATACAACCATCAGACTTTTTAGTCCAACCGTTCATTATAGATGAACAGTCTAAAGCTGGGGTCGGTGAAGGAGGCGCCCAAGGTTATCCACGTTGGTAGGCGCAGACCCCAGACCAGACCTGGGATCCCCCAGCCCTCCCCTGGGCTCTTTCCCATTCCCCAGCTGCCTCTCAGCCCACTGAGTCTCAGACCTCTCATTAAATGTGTTCACTGCGTTAAGACTCCCTCGACCATGAAACCGTCAGCTGTGATTATCCATTCTGAAACACCTCCCCAACGGGGTCAGACACCCTTAACGAAGCATTTTTTTGGAAGAGTTAAGCCCAAATAAAACACAGGAAAATCAAATAAGACCTCCCTTAAAAAAAAAAAAAGTGTGGGGAAAAAGAAAAAAAGGATACTGTGCAAATGCCAAAGTACATCCTGGCGTCTGTCAAACTGGGGCTAGTTGAACCCAAATTTGTGAAGATAGACTGATCTAAAAGGGGAGAGAAGGTAACATGATAGAGTGATCGGTGACTCTCCAGCCGGGCCTAATGCTGATCCCCCTGATATGTGTGCATTTCCACTCAGTGCTGTGGTCTTGTATCTGGATTTTTGCCTGAATTACTCTGTTTACGTTCTCAGTACCATTAACATCCGCCATCTGCATACCGATTACAAGTTTCATGTTGGAACAGGCATTATTTGGATTGTGAGACCGCACACTGAAGGTGCTTGTGCATACACAGCCCAGCAGCCTGGCTGTGCCTCCTTCCTTCCTTGTTCCAAAATAAACGCCTCTCGAGGGAAGGCCAAGGTCCCCGGAGCATTTTTTTTCCCATCTCTGCTTGGGCAGCAAGCCTTCGGTTTGATTTCCTTCTCCCCCAGGTGCCAGAGTGGTGCAAAATCCAGGGTGATTTGTATGACGTCTTTCCAGACTCACCGGCACCGATAAGAACAGGGTGAATATTTAACACTATCAAGGGAAAGAAATGGCAGGAAAACTTATCTCCACCCCACTGTGCAAGTTTACGTTGTTACTTTGCCTTGGCGGGGGCGGCGGGGCATTGGGGGGTGGGGGGGGCAGCTGGATTGCACTTTGTAGTTTTTTCCAGCGGGAATAGTCAGGAGGCCCTACAGGAAATAGAAGGGAGACAATGAATGCATCGGAACAGCTTGCACAGAAGAGAGAGCCTGAAAGGAGGTACATAAAACGCAGGGTACACGTGGGGCCTTGTTGATCAAGGCTAATTAAAATGTTCCCGTCTCTCCTCTTTATTTGCTCTTAAATGGCAACGTTTCAGAGCAGGTTGCTTAGCGCGGAGCGTGGTAACCAAGTGATAGGGTGAGGTATCACGGGATTATACATGAGGACGGTAATATTCCTGGTTGATATCAAAATGCCAGTTTCTTGCACACCACTGCACTGCTGGTAGTGACCCCCAGCGAGTTATTAAGAAATGCCAAAACGATTTATTTTTCCCTGCATATCAATGTATAAATTACCTATTAAAGGAGGATTTGACAAGTAACCAATGAAGTATTTTCCCTATAATGTCACTGCTTCTAGAAGAATTTGAGGCTTTAATTAGAAGCAGATGATTAGGTCTGAATCCAGTTTTCTCTCGACCGCTCTTCCTGAATCACCCCCTAATTTCTCTATTTGCAGCCTCTAATTTCTGCATTCTGTGTTGTTGTTCGACTTCCGCAACATTAACTCCTGTCTGTAGGAAGGCTCTGTGCGGGGAATTCTGAGCCCGTAAAACAAAGAATCAGAATTCCTAAAGAGAGTCTGGGGTCTGCCTTCGCTCTTTAGAAGAGCTTGGGGTCCACACCTTTATTTTCCAATGTCTCAAATCTATGATTATACGAGAGACCCATTCTTCTCCTTGATTCACTGTGTCCCAGCGGATCTTCGGGTAGCCTCCTGGTTGCTGGAGCTCAGCCGAAACCCTTAGTACATCTTGAGGCACCAGTTTTTCCTCGCCTAGACGGTGTGGACTCACTCGCCTGTGTGTGGTCATGTGATAAGACATAGCCCAGCATTAAATCCTTAGCGACCCCTGGGTGGCTCAGCCGGTTAAGCCTCAGACTTCGGCTCACGTCATGATCGCACGGTCCGTGAGTTCGAGCCCCACGTCGGGCTCTGTGCTGACACCTCGGAGCCTGGAGCCTGCTTCGGCTTCTGTGCCTCCCTCTCTCTCCCAAAAATAAACAAACATTAAAAAAAGAAGAAGAAGAAAGAAAGAAATAGGAACAGCAGTAGGTACGTGGTCACTCTTTGCCAGGGTTTTGGAAAGCATCCCCTTTGAAAACCTTCAGCTGCTTTCTTGTAGACGTTAGTGTCTTTGTTTCAGAGATGAGGTTCCTTGGACTCCGAGATGCCAAGGTACTTCCTCCAGGTCGCTGAGGTGGCCGCTGGCAGAGCCGTGATGTGAAAAAAGGTGATTCCAAGTCCCACGCCCTTCACACTCAACCAGCTCTCCAGGTGGATCCTGCACCCACGGCAGGAAAGCACCCTCTGCTTCCGCTGGGCTTTTACGGCATCCTTTGTGCGGTCTTATTTTTCCTCGTCTCTGCATCACTCGTAATGACCGAGGCATTCTAATGCTGCTCAGCAAGAAAGCCTCAGGAAGCAAGCCCGGGGCCGCCTGGGTGGCTCAGTCCGCTACCCATCCGACTCTTGATTTCGGTTCACGTCAGGATCTCACAGTTAAGAGATCGAGCCCCTCGTCAGGGACTCTGTGCTGACAGCACACAACCTGCTTGGGATACATTCGGTCTACCGCCGTCCTACCCCCGCCTTGCGTGTGCTCTTTCTCTCTCTCAAAATAAATAAATCCACATGAAAAAGAAAAAGCAAGCCTGGGGGAAAGAAGGAGAAGATAGAAGGCAGCATGCAGTTACTTCTTTCTTTTCTTGGAAAATTGTGTTTCCCTCATCCACGTGCTGCCGAAGCAAGAGAATTTAAAGTCACCAGTTAGAACTGCCTTTTAATTGTTTTTTCTCCCGGTTTCTCCCTCCCCTCTCCTTGTCCCCCACTCCCCCACCTCCTACTCCCTCCTCTCAGCCTTTTCTGTGATGGACACTTAAATATCCAGAAGCCCAGGTAGAAAGCTTTGGGCAATGTTGCCAATGTTTGCACCCTTAGGGTGCGACTGTTTAAACCCCCTCTTTGCCCCTCACCAGGACTGGTCTCATCTCACACGCTGGGTCTTGACCTTTTTGTCTACCGCTCGGTGTTTCTCTAAGTCAGTATTGGGGATCCTCGGTTCGTGAACACTGAGCTCCATAACCAGACATTGACTTCTCTTCTGGGTTTGTTTTGACGTTTTGGGTGAGATCGACAGCCCTTCACCTTAATTGGTGAAGTTCAGCCCTTCGTCTGGCAAAAACGCGTGTCGTGCCTGCTGTGTGCCTGATCCTGCCCTGTGTCACCGCGTAAGGTCCGAGTAGCCGGTGCCCTGGTGGAGTTCTGCAGGCTGGTGGGGACTCGGGATCCTGAACAGGCACGTGAGGGATTTTGTGGTCACTTACGTGATGAGAACCAGAGATGTGGTGCCAGGAAGCAGGAGCGGGAAGAGGGCTCCAGAGTAAGTGCTGTCCAGTCCCACACGCGTCCCTGCATGCGACGTCCCACAGCCGCTCCCTTGCTGTGCACCCTGCGTGTTCCTTTTGTCCACCTGCGGTGGCTTCTCAGCACAGTGGACGGAGCGGTCGGTCCTCTGCTCCAGACTTTCCAACGGCTTTCAGCTCCCTTAGAGCAAAGTTCCAAGTCCTTGCAGTGACCCGTGCCGCCCTGTGTGGTCTGGCCCACCTGCCCTCTGGCCCCTTTCCTTGCAGCCCTCCCTGCTCACTCTGCTCCGGCCACTAGCCCCCTGGCTGTGCCTTGAGGTCCCCAGATCTCAAGACCTTTGCATTTGGAGCTCCCCTCTCCCTGACACGCCCTTCCCCCAGACAGCTGCAGGCCTCTGCTCAAGTCCCCACCCCCTCCCCCACACAGTGAGGCTTTAGTGACCCAGCCTTCTTGAAGTTTATCGCAGCCCAGTCCTCAGTCCCGGCTGGTACTCTGCCCCTTTCCGTGCCTCATCTGTCTCCACAGCACTTACTGCGTTCTGATGTATAATTGATTTACTTGGTTACCGTCTGTTTTCTCCTCCTGGGCTCTAAGCTTCATGAGTGCTTGAGACATAACAGATGCTCAGCAGAAGTTTTCTCAGTGTTAAATGAATACATGAATGAGTAATAGTCAGCCCGGTGAAGGTAGAATGGAAGTTTTTGGGACAAAGGAAAATGCAGAATCCTTGTAGGTGAGTGTCGCTGGCACATTTGAGAATATGGGAAGCACCTCTTCATGGCTAAAGCTAGATTTTAAGGAGGGAAGTGATGAAAGAGAAGGTTGGAAGGACAGGTGGGGCCATGCATGGCCTTGAAAGCTCTGTTAAGGGATTTGGGTGTTCTCATCTATCCAGGCGTCGGAAACCATCGAAAGATGTGAGGGCATGGAAGGGCTTGATCAGATTGGCATCTTAGAAAGATCTCCGGTTTCCTGGTGGAAAATGCAGGAGAGAAATGGAGAGTGGATAGTTGAGGCAAGGTGGAGTCTCCCATAGCAATCAAGACATGATGTAAAACCACTGAATTTACGGTATGAGCGAAGAATGGCATGAAGCGGGCAGATACCATCGCTAGTCTGGGTACGAAAGATGAGGGAATGGGGGGCATCAAGGTTGGTGATGCCCAAGTTTCTGGTTTGGGAACAGAATAAATAATGTTTCCGATCCTTGAATTAGGGGAAAGAAAGAGGTTGAAGGGATGCACATGATGTAGAGTTGCCATGTATAGTTGTTTAGGGTGTGTACTGCCCAAGAATACCTGGCTAAGCTGAAGAAGTAGAGGCTGGAATCTAGCCTTTCTTTTACTTATCAGCCTTGTATCTGACCCAGAGCTCCTTCTTCCAGAAGAAAAGCACCTCTTTCTAGTTACTACAGAGGCATCATAGGGGCTGACCATAGCCCTGAGATGAATTTGACTTTGAACTTGTTACAAGTGAAGTGCTTATGGTGTAACCAAATAGAAATATCTACTGAAAAAGTTAGGCATACAGGGGCGCCTGGGTGACTCCGTCGGTTAAGCGCCGACTTCAGCTCAGGTCATGATCTCGCGGTTCGTGAGTTCAAGCCCCGCGTCGGGCTCTGCGCTGACAGCTCAGAGCCTGGAGCCTGCTTCGGATTCTGTGTCTCCCTCTCTCGCTGCTCCTTCCCCACTCCTGCTCTGTCTCTGCCTCTCAAAAATCAATAAACATTAAAAATTTTTTTAAAAGTTAGGCGTACAGGTCTGGAGCATTATAGAGATCTGGGCTGGAGCTACAGGTGTTGAAACCATGCATGGATGACATCTTTTGGGAAAGCAAATAGAATAGGTGTTAGTGTTCAAGTGACAAATATACAGTATAAGTTGTACCTTCGGTCGTTATTTTATGGGCACTTGGCGAAAACAAAACACCTTAGACAACAGTACTGTTGACGTTAGTTTGTTGGAAAGACCTGATGATTCATGATTCGGTCATATGACACTGGAGGTGAGAAGGCGTTTCTGTTTGTCATAGAATCATTAAGATAAATGCATCAATTAAATCTTTAGAAATCCCAGAGAGCCCTCTTAATGTACATGGAACCTCCTTTGGAAGCTCATGGAAGAGAACTTCCTGTTTCAGAATGGCCAAGATCATAATCCTATGATTTTCCTCCTTGGAAGCATCATATATGCTAAATGTATTTTTAATCATTTATTTATCTACTCTTGTAGTATTCCATCTGTAGTGAACCTCTAATAGAGCTGTCCAACCCCGGAGCCAGTGGATCCTTGTTTTTTGTGACCAGCGATGATGAATTTATCATCAAAACCGTTCAGCATAAAGAAGCTGAGTTCCTTCAGAAGCTACTGCCAGGCTATTACATGGTAAGTAACCGTCCCATCAGTAAAATCCTACTTGAGATTTCATTATTTTCCACCACAGTTTCCCGCCCCCCGTCCCATGCTTTAAAAAAAAATTATTTCGTTTTCTTTATCTTTGATTTATTTTGTAAGACTTTGTTTATTTGGAGAGAGACAGAGACAGGCGTGAGCGGAGGAGGGGCAGAGATTGGGAGAGAGAGAATCCCAAGCTGGCTCCGCATTGCCAGCAGAGAGCCCAACATGGGCGGGGCTCCGTCTCACAGAACCATGAGATCGTGACCTGAGCCGAAACCAAGAGTTGGACACTTGATCAGCCAAAAGCCACCCAGGCGCCTCTTCTCCTGTGTCTTCTTACAGTGACCCTGTGCCATGTTTCTTTCCCTTTGGTGAGCTTTGTGGTGTGTTTGGATTATACCGCGACGGTTATGGGATAGATTTTACAAGGTAAAGGAGCCTTGTTAGTAGAGCAGAGTTGACCCACACAGTCCTGGGTTCAGATCCCAGCTCAGCCATCACCTAACTGTGTGACCACGAGTAAGTGACTTAACGTCGGAGCTGTAGTCTCCTTAGTCTGTGAAAGCTGGGAAATGCGTGTCTTCGACAAGTGTTGTGGTGGAGGAAGGGTACAGGACGCGGGATAGAGGAAGCAGTGCATCGCAAGACCCTTGGCACCCAGTACGCGGTAGGCATATGAGTGGTTAGCGTTCATCGAGCGCTAAGCTGTGTGTGAAACACAGCTGTAAAAATACCACTTAATTTCAGAATCTGCTGGAGACATTAAATGTTGTAAATCATACACATAAATATAGGGGTCAAAAATCTAAATAAAAATCTTAGTGGAGAGCAGGCACAGATTTTAAAAGGTTTGTTTGCTCCTGGGGCACCTGGGTGGCTCAGTTGGTTAAGTGTCTGACTTCGACTCAGGTCATGATCTCATGGTTCGCGAGTTCAAGCCCCGCGTCGGCCTCTGTCCTGACAGCTCAGAGCCTGGAGCCTGCTTTGGATTCTGTGTCTCCCTCTCTCCCTCCCTGCCTGCCTCCCTCTCTCTATCTCTCTCTCTCTCTCTATCTCTCTCTCTCTCTCAAAAATAAGTCACATTAAAAAAACCTTTTAGTGGCGCGTGGGTGGCTCAGTCGGTTGAGCGTCCGACTTTGGCTCAGGGCATGATCTCACGGTCTGTGAGTTCGAGCCCTGCATCGGGCTCTGTGCTGATGGCTCAGAGCCTGGAGCCTGCTTCCAATTCTGTGTCTCCCTCTCTCTCTGCCCCTTCCCTGCTCATGCTCTGTCTCTCTCTGTCTCAAAAATAAATAAAAACATTAAGAAAAAAAATTTTTAAAAAACCTTTTAAAGGTTTAATCCTAAACAAAAAGGAAATTGTTTTAGAGCATATGGTCTATGTGCTTTGTATTAGATAAAACAGAAGATCCAGAAAAGCTAGAAAAATGCAGCCAATTTTAATTATTTTTCCAGAGATACATGTTACTAACATTTGGTGTATGTCCTTCCTGATGTATTCTATTCATACACACTTTTTTAAATAATATAAAACTGGGATCAAACTGACATTGCACTTTACTCACCTGCTAAGTGAGTTAAGTCTTAAACTTCTTTAGTTCTAAGCTTAGATAGAACTGCATTGTCCAATATGGTAGTCCTTAGCCAGATGCAGCTTTTAATTTGAAATCAATTAAAGTTAAATGAAATTGTAACATTTAGCCAAACAAGTGGTTTATCTGAATCTTACTTGTAAGCTAACATAACAAATAATATAATTTACCCAGTTAACAAGAAAAAATGTGAATATCGTGTGATGATCCAAATAAATGTTGGGTAGAAATGAATGCATTCAGAATTCAGCATCTCTTCCTAATTAAAATTCTTTCAATTGGGAGGGAAGTTTTTTAACATAAATAAGTGAACACACACGTACGATGCACTCTTCAGTCTCCAAGAGTTCACCTAACACCTCATGGAGAAGAACAAGGGCCCTTTCGTTGGAAATAAAGATAAAGGTGTCCTCCTATAGAAGTCCTGTCTGGTGTATTTGTGAGAATTTCTAGCAATAACTTTTGAGCCCAAAAAGAAATAGAAGAAAAGTATAAACACCGTTCTCTATAAACAATACAGTTAAAAAGGAGCAAAACTTGGGGCACCTGGGTGACTCATTCGGTTGAGCGTCTGACTTCGGCTCAGGTCATGATCTCACAGCTTGTGAGTTCAAGCCCCACGTCAGGCTCTGTGCTGATAGCTCAGAGCCTGGAGCCTGCTCTGGATTCTGTGTCTCCCTCTCTCTCTGCCCACCCCCCTTGTGCTCTGTCTCTCTCTGTCTCTCAAAAATAAATAAACATTAAAAAAAAAAAAGGAGCAAAACTTCAAGAAAATTAGCCAGCAGTTTCTAGAGATAATGAGAGTCCAGATTTGCAGGATATGTCTACACACTCCATTGTGTTCCATTATGCAGATCATACAGAGTAGGAGAATAGAAGGAAAAAAATGAGAGCCTGTGTATGACAACAGGAACTTGTAGTGAACATGATGAGAAGAATAAAGATACAAATAAATGAAAGCATACTATAATTCTGATAAGGAAATCAAGTTATAGTAAGAACTATAATGTGTAAACAATAACCCCAAAAGAATTTTTTTAAGTTTGTTTATTTACTTTGAGAGAAAGTGAGCATGAGCAGGGGAGGGGCAGAGAGAGAGGGATAGAGAGAGAGAGAAAGAGAGAGAGAGAGAGAGAGAGAGAGAGAGAACCAGAGAACCTCAAGTAGGCTCCACGCTGTCATCACAGAGCCCAACTTCGGGCTCGAGCTCACAAACTATGAGATCATGACCTGAGCCGAGATCAACAGTCCGACGCTTAACTGCCTGAGCCACCCAGGTGCCTCCCCCAAAAGAATTTTTGTAATGAGAACTCTAAAATGCTTGCATCTGTAAAAACAAATATATAAGATCAATATGAAAGAAACTACAAATTGTTATTCAAAGACATACAAAGTTCGGAAATAATGAGACACGCGTCGTTCCTGAACTCAGTATTATAAAGACTTTAGTTCTCCCTCATCAGTTTAGAAATCCAGTCTGATTGCAGTCATGAGGGCTTCTTTGAGAAAACACCAAGTGTCAGCTGACCCTGGTGCTGCCGATGAGCCTGGGGGGTCTGGGGGCCCCGGAATGGGAGACCACGGTGGCTTCTGTGGGGGTCGAGGACAAGGAGTGGATCCCGGTCACCAAGCTGGGCCACCTGGCCAAAGACATGAAGATCTGGAGAAGATCTGTCTCTTCTCCCTGCCCATCGAGGAATCTGAGATCACGGACTTTTTCCTGGGGGTGTCCCTCGAGGAGCTTTTGAAGAATATGCTGCTGCAAAAGCAAACCCATGCTGGCCAGCAGACCAGGTTCTGGGCATTTGTTGCCATCGGAGAGGACAATGGACACATCGGTCTGGGTGTTAAGTGCTCCAGGGAGGTAGCCAGTGCCGACCGTGAGGTCGTGATCCCTGCCAAACTTTCCAGGGACCTGTGTGGTGAGGTGACTCGGGGGACAAGATCATCAAGCCCCACACTGTCCCGTGCGGAGTGACCAGCCGCTGTGGCTCTGTGCTGATGCACTTCATCCTCGACCCCAGGGGCACTGGCACTGTCTCCGTCCCTGAGCCCAAGAAGATACGGACAATGACAGTACTGACGCCTGCTACACGCCAGCCAGGGTCTGCCCTGCCCCCGGGCAACTTCACCAAGGCCACTTTTGATTCCCAAGACCTACACCTGTCTCTTCCCCACCTCTGGAAAGAGACTGTTCATCAAGTCTCCCTATCAGGAATTCACTGACCATCTTGGGAAGCCCACACCAGAGTCTCCGTGCAGAAGACCCAGGCTCCACTTGTGTTCGCCACATAGTTTTATACAAGGAAAACAAAGTGAATTAAGTCTGTGTTTAAAAAAAAAAAAAGATGCCAGTGGGATTTTTCCCTGAACTGATTCATTTGAAAATGAAAGCAAAACAAACAGAAGACAGTGGAAACAAATATCGTTTTAAGAGCATTTAAAAAAATAAACGGTGGAAGGGGAAGGTTGTAAGAACAGACAAAATAGTTTTGATAAGAATTAAAATGGTGGACCTGCCGGAACGTATACCAAAAAAAATCTATAAACCTGCACTAATATTAAAGATGTGGAATTAGTATAGTTCTAGACAAATAGATCAATCGAGTCAGATAATTCCTATTTTCAGATCTTTCTCACACACACACACACACACACACACGAAATAATTCCATATGGAGTAAAAACCAAATGTAAATGACTAAAACTAGTAAAAATTTGGAAGAAACTAGAAGAAATTATAAGCTTGGGGTATAACATCTGTATAACAAATATATAGGAATATATATAAAAGTTGGGAATTGGCGGGGGGGGGGGGGGCACCTGCATAACTCATTGGTTGAAGGTCCGACTTTGGCTCAGGTCATGATCTCACAGTTCTTGGGTTCAAGCCCCATGTCGGGCTCTGTGCTGACAGCCTGGCGCCTGCTTTGGATTCTGTGTCTCCCTCTCTCTCTGCCCCTCCCTTACTCACACTATGTCTCTGTCTCTCAAAAATAAATAAATGTTTTTTAAAAACTTTTTTTTAAAAGTTGGGAATTGGAAGAAGGATCAGGGGTAGTAGGGAAACTTTTCGTGACATAAATGCCCTCCAGCAAACTTCTTAATTTCTCGCCTACTTTTAAAGCGAAACACTAAAAATAGGCATGTATTTCTTAATAGTAGAAAAGATAACATGACTTGAAGAAAATATTTGCCCTGTAGAGAATAGGAAAATGCTAAATATTCAGAATATACTGAGAAACTCCCAACAATAACCCAAAACTACAGAAAAGCAGGCAAAGGATATTAATGCATCATTCTTTTGGAAATGGCCAAAAATAACATTGAAATGTTCCATTTCTCTAATAATCCATGGTATTCCCATTTTTCAGAGAACAAGTGTCCGTTTTTTAATGATCATGCTTCCAGAGACTTTAAAGCTTGATACTTTGTGGCCCTGGTGACGAGTGACAAGAAACAGATGGTCTAACAAAGTGTGGCTATGAATTGGTCTACCCATTTTTTGGAAGACACTTTTTCAGGAGCTATCAAAATTTTAAGTGCTCATCTTTTAGACCCCAGCAATGAGTTTTGTCTTTAGCTCCTTTAGAGCATAGTCGCACATGGCTCTAATCCATTCTTTCCCTGTTTTGAGTTGGATCTCATTTGGGACACTCTGTTTTCATTTCAGCCACTTTTAATACCATGGGTTTAGAATGATCAAGTTACTGTTCCAGTGAACCACCTTAAGAGCCAGATCAGAAATAGCAATATTTTAGTAATGGCCTTTAAAGTTTATTTATTTTTGAGAGAGAGAAACAGAGTGGGAGCAAGGGAGGGTCAGAGAGAGAGGAAGACACCGAATCTGAAGCAGGCTCCAGGCTCTGAGCTGTCAGCACAGAGCTCGACGCGGGGCTTGAACTCACGAACCGCGAGATCATGATCTGAGCCGAAGTCAGAGGCTTAACCGACTGAGCCACCCAGGTGCCTCTAGTTATGGCCTTTAATAAAGATAACCACATTCCATTTTTCATTATCATATTGGACGAAAGCACATGTTTGATGGAGCATTATTTTATGAAAATTGGAGATTTAAAACATTTTTTTTCCCTTTTTCTCTTTTTAGAATTTGAACCAGAATCCAAGGACTCTTTTGCCAAAATTTTACGGACTGTACTGCATGCAATCGGGGGGCATTAACATCAGGATCGTGGTGATGAACAACGTCTTACCACGCTCCATGAGAATGCACTTCACGTATGACCTGAAAGGCTCCACGTACAAGCGAAGAGCTTCCCGAAAAGAGAGGGAGAAATCCAACCCCACCTTCAAGGACTTGGATTTCCTGCAGGACATGCACGAAGGGTTATATTTTGACACAGAAACTTACAACGCGCTCATGAAAACACTTCAGAGAGACTGCCGGGTAAGGAAATACCATTGCCGGGATTGCCCTGGGAAAGGCATCTGTGATAATGTCACCTTGGTAAGGAATGTCCAGAACAGACGTGTGGAATCCCTTTGTTAACCATCCCAGTGCCCATCCATGCTTCCTTGATGTTGAAGGAATTGGTGGACGATAAGGGAAATGTCTAGGGGTGTCTATGAATTTTAGTAAGAAGCAAAGTCAGCTTTCTTTGATAAAATTAAACAAGAATTTTTTTTTTCTTTCCATCCTCCCCTGTGGTTAAACCGGAGGGAAAAGGAATTGGGTGTAATGCAATGATTAGCAAGAAAAGCCATATACAAACCTTGGCACAGGTAACATTGCAACCGGGGAGAGAAGTTCCCTGGATACTCGGGGTGGGTGCAGTACGCTTGCTGAAATTATTTTGGGCCATCATGAATGAGTCCCAACACTTCGAGCAAAGACCATAACGTGTAAACTTTGCCTGTGGGATTGTCAAAAGGAAGGAGGAATTCATAGTCCCTCAGCCTGCCGCTCTTAGGAACAAAATCACGAGACCCAGAACCTGGGAGAGATTTTTCCCGATAGGGTGAATTTACAGAAAGTAGGTAAAGGTTCCCTTGGAGAAAACGATGGAAGTGAAACTGTGATGGCTTCTGAAGAAGGATGATCATCTGATGAACACGTTCTCAGAAAGAGCGTTTTGTGCCCCCAGTGAACTTGGGAATACCGTCTAGCTCCAAGCTACGTTGGGCATAGCGGAGGTGGCCAGGGCTTTCTCTAGGAGTGGACGGGCTTCTGGGACGTATGAGCTGTGTCTTCCAGACTGTGGCTTTCCGGACCTTGTGTGGCCCTGGACAGACGACCCACGTTGGTGCACCGGGGAGGGGGCGAATCCTTGCTGAGAAACACAGTCCTACTATTTATGGGTCGTTTCTTTCTACCTGTTAGGATGTGAATGACGATGCGCAAAGGTATGTCATTGAGTGGGTCGTTTCACTGACAGCAAAGTTACTCCACAGCTCCTATTCTTAATGCCCAGTGCGCCAGACTAGCCTAGGATTTTTTGTTGTACGTTTCCTTTCATTTTCTCAGCATCCGTTTGAAGTTTGTAACCATTCTCATTCCCATTTTAACTGGTGAATCATCAGGCTCTTCAAGAGGGCAAGCAAGCAACCTGCCCAGCGTTACTTAGCAAGTCAGGGGCGGCGCCCACACCTCCTTGGGTACAAAGTATGCGCTGTTCACAATTGACACGTAATGGCTCGCTGTAAGGAGTTTTTGTTTTTCATTATCTTTTCACAAGTCAAGGGAACTAAAGCAAACCAACAACAACAACAACAAAAATGTCCAGCTGAGCTATTCAGCTATCTGGGTGGATATGAATGATTCATGTTTTTCTTTAAAAAAGAAAAACCAACGTGCGCACACACACACACACACACACACACGTTTGAGTAGAAACCTTTTCCTGTGCTTTCTCTGCCCTCACAGGATGTGGGTGAAAAGTGACTCTCTGTTCCCTAGAGTTTAGTACAAGCCTCTCCAATTTTAGATTTTCTTTCTCTTTGTGTGCCTGTGTGCTTCTTGCCTCTTTAATATGGAAAGCCATTTTTTTGTGTGTCTTCTAAAACCACAGGTTCCTATGCCAAAAAAAAAAAGGGGGGGGGCAGAGGGATGGGGAGTCAAATGTAAAAGAGGCGTTGCACCAGTCTTGCTGTTTATTAGTGTTTCCTGAGCCCAGTACTGACAGGACGAAGTCAAACATGTCTCTTCATCAGGAATGAGACCCTGGAGATTGGCTTCTTTATTTTTTATTTTTGGAAGATTTGTTGTTTTAAGGAAGGCCAGTGAAGAGGTCCTGAAGCCAGCTTCCTCTCATCCACCCCCTTGGGTCTTGACCCTGACTCAGACTGTGGAACTTCTTTAAACGATACACAACACTCATCTCCAGAAAGGCTTTGCTCAGGCTGGTGTGGGAGCCTTTAAATGCCTCGCTGTGAGGGAACCTGAGTCCCTTCCATGATCTCCCTTGACCATGACCACGACCTTTGTGATCTGGAGTCAGCCCCTGGCTCCCCGAGCAGAGCTGCCTTGGGGAGCTCAGGCGCATTTCCAGACTGGTGGGTCTCGAGGTGTAGCAGTCACAGGCCACTTGGCAAAACGGACGAAAGCTGTGAACTGTCTCCCCAGAAAAATGCCCATCCGCTCCCCAGTTCCTGCGACCCCTGGAGCCCATCACAACCCACCCGCCTCCCCGAAGGCTGAGTCCCCGTGCCAGAGCCAGGCACGGTCCTCTCCCTCTCTCTGTGTCGTCAGGTCCTCCTCGGAAGGGCCAGCCCTTCCCAGGCAGACATGAGAAGCCTCCTGACCTCGTGCTGACCTCTCGCTTCCTGCCCATTCCACTTCTTTCGGTTTTTGGCTTACCCCCTCATCCCCAGGATCCCATTTCCCTTGCGTGAGCACTGGCCAGAAGACACCTGCGTGGTTCGTGGACCCAGCACGGCCTGGGCCTGTTGTGCCCTGCTCCCCACAGTCTCCTTCCCCGATTCCCGGCTTCCCCAGTCTGAGCTCGGGCCCTCATCGGTAAGCCTGCCCCCCGGGATGGTCCATCCCTGGCTGGCCCCTCCGCACAGCACCTGAGCCTCAGAGCTCTTCCAGAAAAACCGAATGGACTTCATCTTTCCGTACGGTTGAGACAAAGATTCTTCCCAAAAGGGCAGGGGATCCCCATGCTGGGTCCTCCCCAGTCTCCATGTTGCTGTTCCTTATCGGTGGTGTCTGGGGAACATGGACATGTGAATAATCCCCTTTCTGGAAGCATTTCCTCTCCCTGGGCCTCACTCTGTGCCTGTTGTGACAGCCCTCGGCACCCGTAAGTGAGCTTGACCCGGGATCCGAGTCGTGATAGCGGAGTACCATCAGGACACCGTAGGTCACTTGCTGTCGAAAACAGGAAGTAGGATTTATTCAGACCATCCCCATGCGATGTAAGCTGAGAGGCAGTTCTTTCTCTGGACTCAGTAAGTCACCATGTCCCGTCCAGTCTGCCTTCTAAGTCTTGGATCTTGCCCCCCCTCCTCTTTTTCTGCACAGCCACGGCCTTTATTGAAACCCCAACGGCTCATTGCTGGGAGTTTTGCAGTAGCCTCCTTACTCCTTTTCAAGATCTCTCTCTTCTACCACATCCAAGTGCTGCTGCCACGGTGATCAGAGGACCACCTGCCTGTGCACCAAAGCCCACTCTTCCTAGCTTGGGCCATTACCATCCTTCCTCCTCTGGCCCCGGCCACCTTCCCCGGATGCTTCTCCAGCTCCCTTCTCAGCCTTCTCTCACCTCCATGCAGAGCCCCTTCCTTCCGCAGCCTTTCCCATCTCCTGGACACATTCTGTGAAGGTTCTGGCCTTTTCCTGCGTGCCTCTCTCTGCTGGGCTCTCCCTCCCCACTTTCCTTCACCTTTCTCCCTCACCTGCCCCCCTCAGGACCGCCGGCCTCACTTGCTCTGGGACCACCATGCTGTGGCTCCCCAAGCACCCCGGATTCACATCTTTTGTGGCATTTAATGCACTGTTTTATTTATTCACATGCAGGTCCGTGAGCTTGAGAATCAGACCTTCATCTGTCTTTGTATCTCCATTGCCCGGCGCTTAGTAAATGTTTACTGAGATACGTATTTGAACAAAGGAATAAGCACAGTAAACTATGTGATGACAAAGAGACACATTTAGGTTACATCTCCAAGAAAAAGCGGCCTTTGGTGACTTCTGTGTGTCTAGCTGAGTTTTGAGTGCTGCTTGTGGAGGAGGAAATCTCCACTTTCACTGATGTGGCTGCCCTGTGGTCACAGAGATTGTAATGTGATAAAGCACATGATCTCCATTTCGAATCCCAGTCAAGGTACTGAGTGTCCCTGTATTAAGCCCTTTATATAATAAAAGTGTATTTCTCTTTGAATTGTTTTTTCATAGGAACAATATTGGAGAAGTCATTAGACTTTAATACTGGCCCCTGTCTCCTTCAGGTGTATATCTGATCTGCCCAGCTAGACTGTCACTGTCTCAAAGGCCACAGCTCATTCCTTATATTTCTCTGCAGGTGCATTACCTGGCTTATTGTATACACTCAGTACCTATTGCAAGATAATGTAAAAAACTCTTTTGAATCGAAATTTATGTGTTCATTTTGGAAGAATAATTAGGAACTATTTTTATCTTCATTTTTAATTTACTATAATTATTTCTTCTCTGGCATAGCCTCTCTATGAAAAATCTAAAGAGTCCCATATCGTTTAATTAACTTGATAAATTATTACATCCTACAATATTTATCGATAACTCGGGGGAAATGACATTGTTGCCAAGTATATTAGTGAGAACTTGGGTTTATAATCCAAATATTTCTGATTCCCTCAAGTGGGAGTCCTATCAGGCACAGTCTTGGTCATTAATGACCCAAATGCCTTATTTTACATTTGTTGTCATTTTTTTGTTGAGCGGCAAAGTTATTGATTTTTAAATAGTGTGGAACCAATTTTCTGTTTTCATACAAATGGCTGTCACCATAAATATTAATAGGTTTTCAGAATTTAATGAAGCCAGTCTTAAGAATACTGAGACTTTTTGATGTGCAGAGTGGGATCCATCTAACTATGTGTGGGTCTAAATTTGCAAATCAGGTTCTTCTCAGCTATGGGCACGTTTGCCTGGGTTACCACGTAGCTTATTTTCTATACCACTTAGTTTCGCATTATGGCTAGTGCTTACCCCCCAGCTGTAATTTTGTTCAGCATTAAGATTTTACACTTAGGGTACACAGTTTTTTTTCTTTCTTTTTTATATTGGTCACCTTCCCAGTTATCATTAAAGAGGAAAAAATGCTGGGACACCTGGGTGGCTTGAGTCAGTGGAGCGTCTGACTTCAGCTCAGGTCATGATCTCACAGTCCGTGAGTTCGAGCCCCGCGTCAGGCTCTGTGCCGACAGCTCAGAGCCTGGAGCCTGCTTCAGACTCGGTGTCTCCCTCTCTTTCTGCCTCTCCCCTGCTCATATTCTGTGTCTGTCTCTCAAAAGTAAATAAACGTTAAAAAATATTTTCAGTAAAAAATTTTGTTTCAAGTAAAAAAGGAAAAAATGCTTAGTCCTCATACATATAAGAAGAACTATATAAGAAGGAATATATGTATATATACATATACATGTACGTATATGTGTATATATATATGTGCATACATATATATATATACACACACACATATACATATGGTCTTATATAAAGACCTTATTTTTGTTAGGTACAGGAATATCACCAACTTCACATCTCTGTACCATTTCTTGAAAGATTACTTGCCCAAAAAAAGGCATAAATAAAGTCACCGTCTTTCAAATTATGTTTTCCAAACACTCTAATCCCATGATGTATTGGATTTGCTCCATTGTTTTAGATTATAAGTTTTGCTCTGTATGCTATTATTGTTTTGATAGCATTGCAATATAAACACAAGGCAAAGTCAACATTGGTGAACAAATAAATAAAACCAACTCCTAGAATCAAAGATTGTTTGAGCTGGAAAGAATCATAAAGGTCCCTGGGAAATAGTAGAAGAGTGCCTTCCACGCTCTGGTGTCAGAGAAAATAATTTTGGACCTAGATGTCTGTGCCTGGCCAAGCCAGATTTCCTTGTGAGAATAAAGACATTATCACGTTCTCAGGGACTTAAAAAAGGTTTCTACTTATAAACCCTCTTTTACAGAAATTTTTACTTTGAGATAATTGTACATTCACATGTAGTTGGAAAAAATAACACAGAGAGATCGCATATACTCCCCACCTGGTTTCCCCAGTGGTAACATCTTGTATGACCTTAGTGTAACATCAAAACCAGGAAGTTGACATTGGTTCTGTCCACTGACCTTCTTCAGATGTTACTAGTTTCATATGCACTCTTGCGTGTATCTGTAGGTGGGCATATGTGTAAGTGGTTTTATGCAATTCTGTGCATATATAGATTGACTTAACGGCCACAGTTAAGTACGGAAAGGTTCCTTCACAGAGATCCCTCCTGCTACCCTTTTAGATATAACTGGAGCCACCGCCCTCCGCCAACCCCTCCCAACCCCTTGCAACCGCCAATCTGTTTTCTTTCTCCGTAATTTTGTCCTTTCAAGAATGCCACATAAGTGAAGTCATCCAGGATGTAACTTCCGAGATTGGCTTTTCTCACTCCGCATATCCATCCAAGTTACTGTGTATATCAATAGTTGCCCCTTTTCATTGCTGAGTGATGTTTCATGGTGCGGATATACCGCCGTTTAACCATTCACCTGCTGAAGAAGCTGGGGCTTTTCTCTAGTGTTTGATTATTGCAAACAAACAAACAAACAAACAAAAAAAACAGGTGCCGTGAACATTTCCTTGCAGGTTTTTACATAAGCGTTATTCATTTCTCCGGCAGAAGTGTCCCGTGCATCTGCTGTGTCACGTGGTAAGCACGTGTTCACTTTTGTAAGGAACTGCCATGCTCTTTCCCAGAGAGCCTCTACCCTTTTACATCCCCACCAGCAGCGTATGATCTCATTTCTTTTCATCCTCTCCTGCGTTCGCTGTCTTCCGTATTTTTTTATGTTAGCTATTCTGGTAGGTGTGTTTAAGTCTCTCGTTTAAGAATTGCTTGAGTATATGCTCCGGCAAAACAAAAGATAAACCCAATGACGCCGTTCGGAGATGCAGGAAACAGTGGCGAAAAAGGAAGCTGAAAAAGTTACGGTTAAGTTGAGTGGTTGATCAGTAGGGTTTCCTATGAAGGAGAGCCTGAGGCACAGGACTTGGCCACATGTGTTTCTAGTAATAAGCCTTTCTCTGAGACTTTGAATGCTCACAGGACTTCATCTAGATCTATGCAGTAGCCATGGATATTTCTCAATTATTCTGTAATTGCTTCGGTATGTGTTTAATGTTTGCCCACTAAAATCTGCCCTTTAGGAGAACAGGAGCTGTATGACTTGGTTTTGTTACCCTTAAACCACTTAACAAAACAGCACAGCACTTGGCCCCATGTTGGTCTTTTGGGAAAGCCTTAGAGATAACAGTTTCTTGAGGGTGGTGCCTGATGTCGCAATTTAAGACAACACCACACCTGTTCATCAGCCCCGGAAAGGGGTTGATGTCTGCTCAGGCTTTTGCTGGTGGCCCCAGGTCCGCCATGATGCAGGTGGATGATGGCAGGGAGCTTCTGTTGGCAGCGGGAGAAGGGGGGAAATGGTCAGTACGAGAGAGTTCTGGGGAAGCTACAGAAGCCATTGCATTGTGTTGCTTTTCTTCTCTACCTGTTCTTGACTTTCTGCCAACTTGGGGGTACCTCACCTTGAGCCAGACAAATAATTCTCAATACTTGGCAAAACCAGCTGCTCCAGTTTTTGGTGGAGGCAGGGTCCCATCTTAGATGCAACGTGCAGATACTGAAGTAGCTGAGCCTTTAGAACACATCATCCATAATACGTAATCCAAAAACACACGCACAGGATACGGTACTTGACATCCTATCTCCTGGATTTCAAGCCATTTTCAAGGCTCATTGCGTCCGCAGGTTGGACCAGTTGACGTTGATTGTGGACTTGCTTCGTATTAATTATAGGTGGATTCTCGTCGAGCCTCCCCATGGCCCTGTGGCATAAGTGAGTGCCATGATTCCCTTTCTGATATGGAGAAATGGAGATGCGGGACAGGTGACACCTCCCGGGTCCCCAGAGCTCACATGCTGGGTCCCAGCTCACACACAGGCATCTCTGACTCCAGACCCAGGCCCTCTTACCAGTGTGCTCTCCATAAGGAGCCTCTAGGTACCAAAGGGGAACATCTGCTAAAATGAAAACCGTAAGTCCCACCACGGGTTTGAAGAGGGTGGGCTTCAAGTGCACGGTGACAGTTTCCCCGCTCCGACGCAGAGCTGGTGGGAAAGGTGCTGTAGAGAAAAGACGCTACGAACGCAGAGAACTCGGTTTGGACAGGGCAGTGGGTTAACATGCAACCTTCTTCACTGAAGGAGGGAGCGAGGAGAACAGTGACCGAGGAACACAAAATAAAATCAGGAACCCAAACATTTAATTTTAAAAGTTTAATGGAAAGTGTAATCAAGCCCGTTAACACCTCCCAACTGTTACCAACATGCCTGTGCATCAAATCCGATTGACTGAAGAGCAGGACTTCTTTCTGAGAAACGTGACAGTTACAGCGAAGTAGATGCTTTGACAAAGATTGTTTTTTGCCTCGTGTGGAGAGGGAGACGAGGCTTTCGATGTGCTGTTGGGTCCTGCGTGAGCAGCTTTCAAGAATGCTCCTCGACTGCCAGCAGAAATGGCAGGATTTTCAAGCCAGTGTTTGTTTTTACCCTCCCTTCAAACCAAATGGAGCCTTGTAAAAATTTCTACAGAAGAAAAATAGGAGGCTGAAAGCATCTTCCTCACCCCTACGTAAGCTCCTTTTCCTTTGCCTGAAAGATCACCTAAAATGAGAGAATTTAAGTATCCCCGACATACGGCGGTGGTGGTTCTGTGCCTAACCAGCTTTTGTTTTAAGTAACTTGTCACGCAGAAATAGAAATATATAACAGTTCAACTTAACAGAAGCAGAAGTCCTTGGGCTTATGAAATGGAATGCTGCCATGTCTAATATATTAGGGTTTTCTGCTCGGGTGTGCAAAGAACCTGCCTGTCTTTGATTTTCTCATTGACCGTAAATGTAGAGGTAAGGTCAAGGTAGGTTCCCGAATGGAAGGACTCACAAAATATCCGAGGGGAGAAAGGAGAGTGAAGGAAATGTCCCCACTGGGAATCCTGGGAAGCCTGAGGAGAGCCACAGCCGGAAGGGGAGGTGACCTCAGGGGGACATGACCGTAGCAACTCTGCCTTTGAAGATGGGTCTGGAAAGCCTTTGAGGTTGGCCAGTGTGGGTCCGGTTGTGGATTCCAGCGTGAGTCAGTCACATGGATGACCGTGTGAAGTAGAGCAGGACTGTCAACGCTCAAACCAAAGGAGACAAAGGACAGCAAACCCTAGTGGCTTCTAAAATGGTGCTGAGAAGCTCCATAGCTTAGGAGAAACTTCTGGAATTTGGTGATGGACGGAGTTGCAGAGACTGAAGCAGCGTTTGAGAGTTTCCAAGCCATTAGAAAATGGTCAGAACTATCTCGTGGCATGTTACCCAGCTTGCTGTGCACCCATCACACGTGATCTTTTCTTCCTCCCGGAAACCTTCACCTCCAGCAAGTAGAAACACTTCCAAAGGGGGAAATTGGTTTGATTTCGGCGGGACTTTATTCTATTCGTTTGACATCCGTGCTGAGTCCCCGCACTGCTGCAGGAACCCGGGGCCCACGTGACGGCCTTGTGAAAGGCAAGGTACTTCCTGGGCCACGTCCTAGTTCCAGCGCTTTCCAAGAAGACAAGCACATGCTGGCTTCTGAGAGGCTTTGGCTCACGTAAATAGCTGCTCATCCCCGTCAGCGGCAGTCAACACTTTCCATCTGGCCCCCTCCCCTGCAAGTGAATGTTCCTTTGATGTCACCAGTGTTCTTCCTTCAAAGACATTTTTTAATGTAGTGCTTTGATCAGGCGAGTAGAACTCTTCTCTCCTCACTTTCATCCCTTGAAATTCTGCCCTCCTGCCTGGCGAGGAATTTCTGCCTCCCCCACAAGCCTGAGGTGGCCAAGAACAATCTGTTATTTATGAGTTTATGGATTAAATTTCAACTTTTTATTTCAGACGGACATACCTGGGCCCTTTCCTACATGTCTGCTTCAAAAAACCCGTTTCCAAAGGGGGTGCGTTTGCCCCTGGACACGTCGGTTGCCCGTAGCTCTTCAGGATGCAGGGAAGTTAAACCCTGATGGTTACCTTAAATACCGGTGCCCAAACCTGAATGTGAGCCTGCTTGGAGTCCGTGTCTCACTGACTTCCTCCCTTTGTTTCTCCACACGAAGACCTCGTGTGTAAACTTTGCCCGTTTGTCCACGTCCGGCCGGCTCCAGCCGTTTCCAAAACCAAACGTGCTGGGTGCCAGCACTCTGCTCCCCAAGTTCTCGTTCTCATGCACCTGCTAATCTGGCTTCAGACAATGACGTGCATCCTCAGGAGGTAGAGATTAGACATCCGCTGATGGTCCTCTCTCCGAAACAGCTCCCCACCTTCTTTCTAGATTATTTGCAATTTCAGGGGGGGAAAAAAAGGCAACAGCCTCATCTTCACAGAACAACGAAAGCAGTGATCCCAGGTTGCAGATTTCCTTTTCTACGCTCAGATGTGCAGGAGAGAGTCAAGTTTGTTTGTTTGTTTGTTTTCCGCTACACTTGCTCACTAGAACCCGCCTCCACAAACGTAAGCTTGCACATTTAATGTTTCCGTCTCTTCTCGTTTGGTCACCTCTGCAGTTTAAATATTCTCCTTGTTCAGAGTTGAGCTCTCTCTCTCTCCGGGCAGGTGTAAGCCATCCCTCTTTCATTCCTCCATTTTTTTAGGGAAACACCATTGGAGTTTCTATCACTTGGTGATACATGGAGACAAGAACATTGCCTCAAGCTCTTTAACTTTCTGTATTTTGTTTTTCTCTCTTAAATCATCACACTCATGTTCCGTGGAATGTGGCATTGAGTCGCCCTCTTAGACGTTCTTCGGTCGTGACCGTGCACATGCTACTATTTTAAAAACTAAATTGTAATACCTCAAGACCCCAGAGACTTTCTGTTACTTGCAGGATTTTCTGTCCCTTCCTCAAACTCGCCCTCTAAGCATGCATTGGGTGTTCTTTTAGGCTGTGAGTTGCTCACCGCCAATGGTGACTTTCCCAAACCCAAGACGACTCCTGCCCCGTGGAACCTTTTGTGATCTCGGAGCAGGGATTGGCTTGATTTCCCTGGTTTCAGACCACACGGGCATCTCATTTGACAAATCCTGTGTTACCTTCCTACTGAATTAATCCCATGGCATTCAGCAAATAGTTTTGAATTCTTGCTCTGCATAAGGCTCTGTGTGAAGTCTGTGGGTACAAAAAACAAAAAATGAATAGATTATGGTCCTTACCTTTAAGGAGCATAGAGTTTACAGTTTAAATGCAAACCATCAAGTGCTTATTTATGGCAGACATGTACTCCCATTTTTCTTCCCTCTCCTTGTCCATTAGAGTGAGCAGAGAGAGGGAAGGCAGGGGGTACTTTTTCTCCTTTACCCGGAGAAGAGGAAGACTGTAGTAGCTCATGATGAGGATCCGGGAATCTCACCTCATTCATTGAAGTAGGTGTGGAAACGTGTGGCAAGTGTGGTTTGTGAGTCTCCTTGAGCAGCTGGCCCAATGCCCAGAAGATAGATAATCAGAAGGGCTTGGCAGTTTTAATACATTAGGGGTTTTTTTCCATTTTTTATTTTTTTGTATTTTATTTTATTTTTAAATATGAACTTTATTGTCACATTGGTTTCCATACCACACCCAGTGCTCATCCCAACAGGTGCCCTCCTCAATGCCCATCACCCCCCCTCCTCTCCCTCCCACCCTCCATCAACCCTCAGTTTGTTCTCGGTTTTTAAGAGTCTCTTATGCGTTGGCTCTCTCCGTCTCTAACCTCTTTTTTTTTTCCTTCCCCTCTCCCATGGGTTCCTGTTAAGTGTCTCAGGATCCACATAAGAGTGAACACATATGATATCTGTCTTTCTCTGGATGACTTATTTCACTTAGCATAACACTCTCCAGTTTGATCCACGTGGCTACAAAAGGCCATATTTCATTCTTTCTCATTGCCATGTAGTACTCCATTGTGTATATAAACCATAATTGCTAAATGTGTTTACAAAATAATTTGTTAAGGCATCTTTAGTTGTTGAAACAAAGGATCTATGAAGAAAAAAACCCAAATTCACCCAAAATCGAAGTTGGTATATAGATATGACTGTATATATGGTCATATATAATCTTTTAAAATGGTACATGGCTATCTCTGATGCCTATAAAATACACTTTGAGTATTGCAAGTGTTTCACGTGAGCACAGAAAGCAGTGGTACGTGTTAATCAAGCACAGCCCAGAGGCCTAAATCACTGCATTAGACACAGCGCAAAACACATCATTGCCGTAAGCAGGCTGAGGATTGAATAGTTATTTCAGTCTGATTTCCCCGCCAAAATTGAAGAGCTCGTCACAGCCTATTTTTTTCTTTTTATTGTATTAGCAAAGCGCACTCCGAGCCTTATTGAGGAAATTAAACTAAATTTAAAAGGCAGTATTCAGCTTTAACTGACTTGCACATACAGGTAATTCAGAAGCCGTACTCCAAGGGACCTACTTTGCATGGAACGACAGACCCTTGGGTTCATTGTTCCCTAAACCAGGGTGTCCAGGAATGTCTACTTTCGTGAAAGCTATAGGAGACTACCTTCAGTTGTCTTATGTTGTTGAAATTCACACGAGTGTTTTTGCCAATCACGTATTCTTTATTCGAGTGCGAGACTATAGGCCGGGGCGGGGGGGGGGGGGGGGTAACATTACTCAGGGCCTTTGATACACCTTTCCATCAGCTCCACATTTTGCTGACTTCGTTATTCTTTAGACCTTCTGTCAGTGAGTGAGCAGGTGAGGTGAGGAGCAAACATAGCAAGTTTCCTGCTTTAACCCCTTTAGTTAGGATCCCAGATAATTAATTTTCATCTTTGTGCCCTCTCTACCTGCCACCAGCCGAGACAGTAGTAAGCGAAGTCCACATGGAATATAAATGCATTTCACCTAGGGCTGCCCCGGGTGGCTCAGTTGCTGAAGCGCCCAAAACTTCGGCTCAGGTCATGATCTCACGGTTCGTGGGTTCAAGCCCCACATCAGGATTCTCTCTCTTCCTCTTTCTCTGCCCCTCCCCGACTTGTGCATGCTCTCTTTCTCTGTGTGTCTCAAAAACAAATAAAAAATAAAATGCATTTCACCTAAGCACCTCAGTAAATTAAACTTTCCTTTTGAAAAATTCAAATATACACAGAAGGGGACAGAACGCATGAAGAACCACTATGTTCCCTGTACCCAGCTTCAGGAATTTTCAACCCCTGGCCAGTCTTGTTTCATCTCACTGCCTCCTGCCCCCACCCCTCCCAGAATCTGAAGCATGTTCTGGGTATCCCATTATTTGGCTCAAACATTAAGAATCCCTAAAAACTAAAGACTCCTTTCTAAAAACAAGACAAGAAAAAAAAACAACTATAATTTCATTATCGTATCTTTACAAAATTAGTTAATTCTTACTTGTCAGTGTTCAAATTTCTTTTCTTTTTTTTAAAGTTGGCTCTGCGCCCAGGGTGGAGCCCAACACTGGACTTGAACTCATGACCCTGAGACCAAGACCTGAGCTGAGATCAAGAGCCAGACGCTTAACCAGCTGAGTCACCCAGGACCCGCTGAAACCTCTAATGGTTTCAGAAACAGTTGGGTTAGTTTGGATTAGGATTTAAACATGGTCTACTTGTGGGGCGCCTGGGCGGCTCAGTCAGTTAAGCCTCCGACTTCGGCTCAGGTCATGATCTCGCAGTTCTTGAGTTCGAGCCGCACATTTGAGCTCTGTGCTGACAGCCTGGAACCTGGTTCGGATTCTGTGTCTCCCTCTCTCTTTGCCTCTCCCTCACTCGCATTCTGACACTTCTCTCAAAAATAAATAAAACATGAAACAAATAAATAAGGTCTACTTGTTAAGTAGCAGCCCCCCTGCGCCAACCCCCTCACTTGTGTTTATAAATACCTCTGGCGTCCGTAGGTTTGAAAACACTGTGGTCTTTATTCTTCTGACAACACAGAGCACCTAATCACAGTAAATACTTTTAGTACTGAGGATTTTTCACAAGCATTATCATCTTGAAATGCAATATCAAATTCTTATGTCGGAGTTATAAGATGTAGTATTGTAGATTCTTAGTGAATATTTTGGTTTTCTATTGCTGGCTCACGTGGATAGCACTATAAAAAGTACACATTTCTGCTATGATCAGGGTGCACATCAGGGACCACAAAGCAAAAGAAGCCTTTGGTGGGCGGAACAGTCTGGTACGTATGATAGGAAAAATGTAGATACAACCAAGCGTGATTCCATAGAGGGCCACTAACAGTGTGCTTCATTTTTCAGAGGGGAGATGTGTTCTCGATGTTTTATGGAGATCGTGAGTATAATTTTCAGGAAGAAAAGAGTTGAGATAGGCTTTGAAGAACCAGGAAGATTTGAAAAGATAGTAAGGACCTTCCAGAAGACACAGCATTAGCAGTGCTATCAGGGATTACATCTTTAGGGCACATTTATGGGTAGTTAAGGGATTTCAGCTTGACCAGCCTGGAAGATATGTCAGTACAGACCTTAAGTATGGGATAGGCAGTTGTTGGCTGGGGCCACCGTCACAAGGACCTTCAGTCACAAGGACCTGAGTGATGGTGAGAGACTGAAGGTTTTTGACCTGGTCAAGTGAGGGGGCTGGTCGGGAATACATGGGAAGGTGGAGGAAAGAGAAGTTGAAATCAAAGCATTAGCACAAAGGAATGTTCCAATTAGAAGCTGCTGGACTAGGCAGCTTAATGAAAAGAGAAGGAGTCAGGGAGTCTGAAACCCACATGAGAATGATTTCGAATAAAAAAAAGTAGGGGAAAGAACTGCTTTGGGGGAAAAATAAGCCTTTACGGTTACAGCAAGGCAGTTGCATAGAAGTTTCCGGATGTCCAGAAGCCCAATGCAAATATGCAGGGCTGAGCTCAAGAGTGAGTTTGGCCTAAAGAAAAGATCTTGGGAATTGTCTGTAGAGAGGTGATAGCTGGACGTGACCCCCCTAAAAGATGCTCATGTTTTTTCCACTTCTCCCTCGAACTCCCCTGCTGCCATCTATGTTCAGGTATCCTCTCTTAAAAAAAAAAAAAAAAAAAGTTTTTTTTAATTTGATTGGAGCTGATGTTACATTCGTTTCAGGTGTGGCACGTAGTGATTGGACAAGTGTAAACATTAGGCCGTGCTCACAAGTACAGCTGCCATCTGTCACCATCCAAGCTATCACCATACCGTCAACTCTGTTCCCCGTGCTGTGCCTTTTGTGACTTGTTCATCCCACAGCTGGAAGCCTGTGTCTGCCCCACCCCCCCTTCCCCCATTTTGCCCTTCCCCCTACGCCTTCTCTCTGGCAATCATGAGTTCCCTTTTGTTTCTTCTTTTTTTTTTTTTTAATTTCACATATGAAATAAATCATGTGGTATCTTTCTGTCACTTGTTTCACTTTGCGGAATACCCGTCAGGTCCGTCTCTGTTATCACAAATGGCATTATCTCATCCTTTCTATGGCTGCATAATATTTCATCGTGCATATACGCATATGCATCTTATCCTAAATTCGTCTTTCAGTGGACAGTTAGGTTGCTTCCGTACCTTGACTATTGTAGATAACGCTGCACTAAACATAGGGGTGCAGATACCTTTTTGAATGAGTGTTTTCATTGTCTTTTGGTGAATACCCAGTAGGGGCACTATTGGATCATGTGGTATTTCTATTTTTTTAATGTTTTTACTTATTTTTGAGAGCAAGAGAGAAAGATCAGGGGAGGGGCAGAGGGAGAGGGAGACAGAGGATCTGAAGTGGGCTCTGTGCTGAGAGCAGAGAGCCCCATGCGGGGCTCAAAAGTCACGAACCGTGAGATCCTGACCTGAGCCAAAGGCAGATGTTTAACCGACTGGGCCACCCAGGTGCCCCTCTATTTTTAATTTTTTGAGGAACTTCCATACTTTTTTCCATTGTGACTACACCAGTTTGCCTTTCCACAAGCAATGCGCGCAGGTTCCCTTTTCTCCGCATCCTCACCAATACGTGTTATTTCTTGTCTTTATTTTTTAAGTTTATTTATTTTGAGAGATCGGAGGAGGCCCAGAGAGAGAGGGAGAGAAAAAAAATCCCAAGCAAGCCCAGCACCATCAGCACAGAGCCGGACATGGGGCTTGAACCCACAAACCATGAGATCGTGACCCGAGCCAAAACCAACAGTCAGATGCTTAACCTACAGAGCCACTCAGGCACCCCTCTTGTCTTTTTTATTATAGCCATTCTGATAGGCGTAAGGCAGTATTTCATTACGGTTTTGATTTGTATTTCCCTGATGATTACTGATGTTGCGCATCTTTTTACGTGTCTCTTGGCCATCTGTATGGCGTCTTTGGAGAAATGGTCTATTCAGGTCCTCTGGCCATTTTTTAGTTGGAGTTTTGGTTTTTCGTCTTGAGTTGTGTAAGTTCATATATTTCGAATATTAACTCCTTATTGGATATGTCATTTGCAGATACCTTCTCGAATTCAGTAGGTTGCCTTCTTGTTTTGTTGATGGTTTCCTTTGCTTTGCAAAAGCTTTTTAGTTTGATATAGTTCCAGTAGTTGAATCTTGCTTTTGTTTCCTTGCCTGAGGAGAGACACGTAGAAAAATGTTGCTATGGCTGATGTCAGAGAAATTACTTACTACCTGTGCTCTCTTTAGGATTTTTGTGGTTTCCAGTCTCACATTTAGGTCTTTAATCCGTTTTGAGTTTATTTTTGCATATGGTATGAGAAGGCAGTCCAGTCTTATTTTTTTGCACGTAGCTGTCCAGTTTTCCCAGCGCCTTTTATTGAAGAGACTGTCTTTCTCCCCAGTTGTAAGTTCTTGCTTCCTTTGTCATAGATTAATTGACCGCATAGGCGTGGGTTTACTTCTGGGCTGTCTGTTTTGTTCTATTGATCTGTTTTTGTGCCAGTACCATTCTGTTTTGATGGCTACACTTTTGTAGTAATATCTTAAAATCTGGGAGTGTGCCGCCTCCAGCTTTGTTCTTCTTTTTTCAGGATTGCCTCAGCTAGTCAGGTCACAGACTAATTGCTGTGGAGCCTAAGTATCGTCTCTTATCCAAGCTATTGAAACCCTTTAGTCAACAACAGGCACCCTTTATGTGGGGTATCTCTACGGTTTCCTGACTGTTTTCTTCCAGGCCTTCTTCCAACCTGTAATTGGGGTTTGTGTGATTTTGAGGATGGTATTGTTGTCTATTTTACTTAGCTCTGAAGTCCTGGCAACTTCATCGTGCCTGGGACAACACTAGACACTCACTTCTAGTCGAGTCTGGAGCCCATGAATGTCGCCGCTGAGAAGCAGAGAAGAATGTTGAGAGAATTTCAGTGAACATCTTTGGATCATTGTCCTGCGGATGATCCAGAGGAAGTCGGGACTTGAGATCATGATCCAAAGGAAAGACAGACGGGAAGGCAAAGAACAAGAGCGGAGGGCACGTGGAGATGCCGGGGGGCGTGGTCAGCCCGGATGATTGCACGGGCGGGGGATGAACGACGACGGCAACAGCTAACAGTTATCGGGCACCCTTTGTATGCCAGTTGCTGTCCTAAGACTCAACGTGGATTAACTCAGTCCTCGCAGTAACTCCGTGAGGCTGGAGTTCCCATGATCTCTCTCTTGCAGATGAGGAAACGGGGCCCAGCACAGTCCATACTTTGCCCCGGGGGCGAACGAGTAGGGAAGCCATGGGTCGACCAAGCCCACCTGCCCCCAGAGCACAGAGTCTTAACCACCGTGCAGCTGCTGTCGCTCCTCGTAGCAGGGGGACAGAACACAGTGCGTGGCGGGGGAGGGGGGGGGAGGGGGGCACAGCAGGTGGAATAGAAAGAGGAGGACCAGGCAGTCTTTGTCACATGTGGCCACAAGGAGAGGACAGAAGTGCCTGCCATTCTGCATTAGGACGTTTCCCACACCATGTCACCAGGCCTCCAGAAACCGCATGTGAATTAAGAGCAGTCCCCACCTGTCACCAGCCGTGAGAACACGGAGAAGGTGCTTTCTTCAGGAACAGATAGTTTTGCTCCCGTCCTCAGGATGCTGCTTCGACCTTGACTTTTTTTACTATCTTCCAGTATTATTATTGCCTTAAAACAGTCCTTGGGAAAGAAGGGGGAAGCCAATCTGACTCTGGCAATAAAAGTGTTAACGATACTCCGTCTTGATTTCGCTTTTACACGCGTCTGTGAAATCAGTCCTGCTTTCTTCTTTTTACAAGTGGGGAAGTAAAGTCTCGCCAAAGCTAGACAGAAAAGCACCTGTGTTTGCATTGTAGCCTGAGTTTTGCACAGCAACCACATGGGCGCAGGATCCCCCAGCGACAGCCAGGTCAGGCAAACATTCTGGAAAAAAAAAAATGCGCCTGAGTGACAGACTTGACTGATGGGTGTCTGTCCTGTTGCAGAATGTTGCACACTCTCAAAGCCCACACATGCTAAGATTTTGGCAGATATATTTGATTCCTTTAATTAAGGAAGCAGGAGGATATGCATAACAACGACTTTGTTCCTAATTGATGTGGGTCTGCGATGCACGTGACTAAAATCTGTTCCCAGGATTTTTCATTACGGAAGTTTTTGAATTTGACTTAAAATACATGCCTGCGTATTTATCTTTTCCTTCCTTAACATTTTTTTTTATATAAGTGGTGACTTTAACCCGTGATCTAACTATCATGGCCAACTTCCCACACATGGGAATAGAACTTATCTTTTTTAAGCCTTTCACTCTGAAAGCGGGAGCCTGGCCACCTCAAGACAGTTCAGGGTCCTTCAGGGACTCCCAACAATCCAGTTTAGGAGTACAGGGAAAAATGATTCACTTTTAAAAATTTACGTGTAGGGGCGCCTGAGTGGCTCAGTCGGTTGAGCGTCTGACTTCGGCTCAGGTCGTGATCTCACGGTTCGTGGGTTCGAGCCCCGAGTCAGGCTCTGTGCTGACAGCTCGGAGCCTGGAGCCTGCTTCGGATTCTGTGTCTCCCTCTCTCTGCCCCTCCCCTACTCACACCGTGTCTCTGTCTCTCAGTAATGAATCAACGTTAAAAAAATTTTTTTTAATTAAAATTTACATGTAGCTTTTTCTTAGTTAATTCTCCCTTGAGGCTTGTTTTCGTTTGTTTTTTTTTTTTTAAGTAAACCAGATAGATACTTGGCCACTTACAGCATCAGGGGTTCAAATTGGACCCCAGCTTGACTTTGCATCACTTAGAAAGTGCACGTGTCCTCGTTGGCCTGTCCTGAGGCAAGAGAAGTGACTGGAAGTACCAACCAAACTGTATAGGTTGTACGTGGCATTGAAAATATAAGAAAAAATGTTTCATAAGGAAAGCTTTTGAACAGGCGCAGCTAACTTGTGGATGCTCTGCAGGGACAAAGAAAGAAAGTTGATGGTGTCAAGATTACCTTCCCATTGTCCCACCTCTCAGTTTACCTCTCTGGATGCCCGCCAGGAACATTCACACCGTCGTCTCTCGGTCTGAGGAGCACTTGCTTTTGAAGCCAGTTTGCCGCCCTGAGGGGACCTTTACCAGTGGGTAGTTCGGGGGCTGTGCCGGGCATGAAGCTGTGATTTTTTGCCCGCCGAAATCAGGACTCTTCCCCCAGACGGATCGTGCGGTCATCGCTTTATACCCGTTGACCAGAATTGCTGTTCTTTTCCTTGTCGACCTTCAACCCAGAACTTTTGACAAGGCCCACAAGGGCGCTGGTGAGCAGGCTGAACACACAGTTGTATTTTTGGTGGCTTTCTGTGCATTTTTATTTTCAGAAGTGTAAGGTTAAGGGCGTTTACTTCCAAGATGACGTCTGTCATCTCTGACACTAGTGTGAGCAATGAGTCACTATGACTTGAAATCAGGATGACGATCGCAAGCAGTTAATTCGGCATTTTCTTTGTACCCGGAATGTTCCTAGGCTCTTTCTCTGCATGTCCGTGTTGAATTTTTACAAAGCACCCCATACAGTATATAACATTATTGTCACCACTTTATAGAGGAGGAAGCTGGCAGAGGGGGGTGATGTAAGCTGCCTAGGCCACACTCTTTACCTTTTACGTCCTGCCCCGGACGCGTGCGCGCTGACAGATGTCAGTGGGAAGACTGGTGGCGATTGCCGTGCAAGGTCTGTGATGCCACGTGGGTGGGCACTGTTCCCCAGCCATCCTTGCGGTGTGGCTGAGAATTGCAAAGTCCGAGGACCTTGTGCCCTTGTTGCTGTCTGAAGAAAGCATCCAGTATCTGTCAGGGTTTCTCTTCAATGGGCTGGGTCCTTGGCAACAGTGATGCAGAACTGTCTTGTTTGCTTACGTGGCTCTGTGCCACCGTGTGGGGGCGTAAGGCACCGATAGACCTCCGTGGGGAACCGACCAGTGAGTCTGAGGCTCACACGTTGGGTCAGGGGTGAGGAACTTTTCCTGCCACCCTTCCCGCCTCCTCCAATCTTGGCCTCCATTTCTTCTTAGGGTAGGGAGGCTCGGTCCACACTGCTGTCAGGCCACTCACTCTCTGATCTCGTGGGTTATAAAGTTCCATGGCCAAAACCTCTAAAATAGTAAGATTTTCCTCTCAGCTCTTGCCTGCCTCCTTTCTTTTTTATTTATTTATTTTTAATTTTTGTCTTAAGCGTTCATCTATTTTTGAGACAGAGGGAGACAGGGCGCAAGTGGGAGAGGGACAGAGAGAGAGCGAGGCCCAGAATCCGGAGCAGGCTCCAGGCTCTGAGCTGTCAGCACCGAGCCTGATGCGGGGCTCGAACCCACGAACCGGGAGATGATGACCTGAGCCAAAGTCAGACGCTTAACCGACCGAGCCACCCAGGCGGCCCTTGCCTGCCTCCTTTCTTAATTTAGTAAACCGCAAGATGAACAGATGATACTCTGAATAATCGATGCTCATGTACAGCCCCTTTCATTCTTCCTCATTAATGGCAAAGATGTACGAGACCCAGGGATAACCGTATTTCTGGAAGGCCTCCTGTGCCATAGTTCACAAATCCCGTGACAGATGGTATTCGTGAAGTGGCAGCCACAGGTGTTTGAATCCTCGGGCTCGACCCCTGTTCCCTGTATCATAAATGTCTGATCAAAAAGCAGCTGGGCCGAGGGGGAATGAGAAGCCTTAGAAATGCTGCGTATTCTGTCTCTGGTTAAACAATGACCATAGACTCTGATCCTCAGAGGCGGTTCCTAACTAGGGTACAGTGACAGATTATCATGTTGTTCTGCCATGCAGGCTTGGCTTAATTTCTGGGCTTTTTTGATTTCCCAAACAGCTTTGTGTGAGAAACGCCAGGCATTTAAAACCCTGCTGTACAGGAGATTCATGTACAAACCACAAGGAGAAGAACTTTATCATGGAGGAAAATGCTCCATTTTCATGCGCTCCTGAATACTTTTCTTCCACTAAGGAAGCATCCGGACTGTCAGAGCCCCACCTACGCTGGGAAGCCGTGTTGGCTGCTTCTCCCCTTGACCTTACCTCCTGCCATTTTCCTGCCAGAGTACCTCTACCTCCTTTGTCTGGTGGCCTCTGCTACTTTTATTTTTATTTATTTTTAATTTTTTTTAAATGTTTATTTCTTTATTTTGAGAGTGAAAGGGAGAGGGAGAATCCCAAGCAGGCTCCATGCTGTCAGCACAGAGCCTGATGCGGGGCTCAATCCCACAAACATGAGATGATGACCTGGGCCAGATCAAGAGTCTGACGCTTAACCAACTAAGCCACCCAGGTGCTTTTGAGATCCTAATTTTTAAAAACACTTGTACAGGGGGCGCACCTGGGTGGCTCAGTCAGTTGAGCGTCCAACTTCGGCTCGGGTCATGACCTCGCGGTCCGTGGGTTCGAGCCCCGCATCAGGCTCTGTGCTGACAGCTCGGAGCCTGGAGCCTGCTTCGGATTTTATGTGGGTGTCTCTCTCTCTCTCTCTGCTCCTCCCCCACTCGTGCTCGCTCGCTCTCTCTTTCTCTCTCAAAAATCAATAAACACGTTTTAAAAAGTTTAAAAACAGTTGTACAGGGAACCGAATGGCAGCTTTGAAAGACACGCTTTCCAAAGGAGACCACCGAACTCCAGCAAGGTCAAGATTGGGAGAACAGAATCCAAACAAAAACACATTCCGGCTGAGTCTTCACGCTGAGGAGGTTGCAGGCTTCTAGAGACCAGTAGCTGTTGGTGTCTGTGCTCCTCGTGCTGAAGAGTGTGGCTGCTGGAGTTGCCTGCCCGGGTTCCTATCCCGACGGCACCACTCACGACGTGTGTGATATTGAGCAAATCACTTCCTCTCTCTCTCTCTGTCTCGATTTGTTCATCTGTAAGATAGAGACAATAATAGTACCTAACTCAAAGAGGTGTGAGGGTTGAATCCAAGGTGACCTACTTAGAACCTGGCCCGTGGGAAGTTTTCAATAAATGTTATGGGTGAAACATTTATGAAGGGTTAGGAAAAGATGTGCTTCTTTTCAATTTGCATAAAAAATATCGTCTTGGAGCCATTGTGATAATCCTTACTAAACAGGACCTAATAACAACCTCAAATGTTTTTATTTTGATTCTTCCTCTGTCAGCCGTGTGTCTGCTTATCTAGAGCTCTCTGATCCTCCCCAGATGAGACTTAGGAGCCATTTCAGTTGACTGGCCTGCTGGTTCTTTTTCCTACTCAGGTGCTGGAAAGCTTCAAAATCATGGACTATAGCCTTTTGCTGGGAATCCACATCTTGGACCATTCCCTCAAAGAGAAAGAAGAGGAGAACTCACAAAACGTGCCTGATGCTAAACGGTCGGGGATGCAGAAGGTCCTCTATTCGACAGCAATGGAATCCATCCAGGGTCCAGGGAAACCAGGAGACGGGATCATCACAGAGAACCCGGACACGTAAGTGTGGTCACCTACCTGCCCACCCTCCTGGCCGGGGGAGCCCACATCGGTGAGGTAATTAAATGCAGTCATGTTCCTTTCCTGGTGGCTCTTGGAGAATGGCTTCCTATCTGGTGCTAAAATGGATCAAGCAGCCTTCGTTTCTCTTCCTCTGCGGATGACTAGAGGAGTTGCAGCTCTTTGGGTCATTATCATTCTCTGACGCACGCGGTTTCAGTGTTTCAGATGGCCCCATTTTTGAACAGCGGCTGAAAATGTTTCTACCCCTATTTACTGCGTATTCAAAACAGGCACCGCGACAGGAGACTATGAATTTGAATAACCATGCGTTGAAGCAAACATGTGACAGGAATTACGTTCACAATTCAGAGCCGCTTATCCACATAAAAAGATTCTGCTGTTGTAGGTCCTGTACCCTGGCAGATGTAGTCTCTTGGCCTCAGCCAGATGTGATGGTAACTGCAGGATTAGTTGGCACAGAGAAAGTGCTTCTTGACTAACAGAAACAGCTACAACCAAAGAAAGCGATTGAAATGGCTGCCTATGTCATGCGTGTTTACCAGCTGTGCAGGAGACTGAATGAAGGGCATCATTTTCCTAGGCCATAAGGGGCTGCCTTCTGGGAGTCTCCAACAATGACTAAATCACAGGCATATTTCACCTTTAGAAAGGAGCTCCATACGTATTAAAGCTTTAAAAATTCCTCTCTTATGAATCTGTCTCAATGTCCAATCAATTAAACCAATTACTCTCTATCAGTATAGTGAACTACACAGCCATTAAAAGACGCATTAGCATTGAATATGAGGAAATGTACATCGTTTAGCAAATGAAAAATGCAAGTTGTAAAATATGCTAACTTAAATGCTTTTGCGGGCTAATAAAGACATATACACATACGTTTCCCCTGGAAAGGTGTACCAAATGCTGATAGAGGTCCTTGGCATCCTTGGAATGGGTTCTTTTGTATATTTAAAATCTCACAGTAGATATATAAAAGTGTTGCATTTTTAAAACGTAGTGTTTTGGGGCACCTCGGTGGCTCAGTTGGTTAAGCGTCTGACTTTGGCTCAGGTCATGATCTCACAGTTCGTGAGTGTGAGCCCTGCATTGGGCTCTGTGCTGACAGCTCAGAGCCTAGAGCCTGCTTCGGGTTCTGTGCCTCCCTCCCTCCCTGCCCCTCCCTTGTGCGCTCTTCTCTCTCTCCCTCTCAAAAACAAATAAACATTTTAAAAAATGAAATAAAAAGCAGTATTTCAGTATACTTTGAAAATTCGTGCTTGCAGTTTTAAAATCGGAAGAATTTTTTGTTTGGATTCTTCTCATCCAGCTGTCCAGAGGTGACAGCTCTGGTTTCACTCTCCTGTGTGGGAAGTACATCATTCTGGATTCCCAGGAAGACTCTACCCAGGGGCGGGGGGGAAGGAAAGAAAGAAAGAAAAGAGAAAAGGAAAGCAAGTCCAGAATTCTTAAAGTTGTCCATTTTTATTTAGTCTATTTTAGAAATTATGTCCACTTCCTAATATATTGTAAAAGCTTCTCTCTTTTGCCCTATCAACAGAATGGGAGGCATTCCAGCTAAAAGCCATAAGGGAGAAAGACTACTTTTGTTTATGGGCATTATTGACATTCTGCAATCATATAGGTAAGTAATTTGGGGAAGAAGCCTTTAGTTATTTCAAGGTAAATCAACAAAAGGCTTTGAAAATCCACCAGATGGGAGTGATTTTATATTCTCATTTTTGTTTCTGTCTGTTTACATTTAGGTTAATGAAGAAGTTAGAACATTCCTGGAAAGCGCTTGTTTATGATGGGGTAAGTGACTTACCATGTTCCTTGTCTGATTTCTCAGACTTCAACGTGTGTGTAGGAAGTCACATCAGCAGACCAAACGTTGTTCTCTTTTTTGTTGTTTTTTTAACATTTATTTCCGAAAGAGAGAGAGACTGAGGGTCAGCGGGGGAGGGGCAGAGAGAAAGCGAGACACAGAATCCGAAGCAGGCTCAGGCTCTAAGCTGTCAGCACAGAGCCCGGATGCGGGGCTCGAACCCATGAGCCTTGCTATCATGACCCGAGCCGAAGTCGGTTGCCTAACCGACTGAGCCGCCCAAGTGCCCTAAAAGGATGTGTTGTTTCTATGTCAAATCTCCAGGACCCTCTTACAAGAGGATGCTGGGCAAAAGGGGGAGGGAGACTGATTGCAGAGCCCCGGGGAAGAACAGGAGGACCATTGAAATGAGATTCTCGGTTCTCACCGGAGTAAGCTGTGGAGCGATCTGAGCCTGACTTTGGTGGGACACAGCCCTGGATGCGAACCCTGCATTCACCACTTTACTCACCGTGTGATCCAGTCACATTGCTTGTTTATTTGGCCTCCCTGGGCCTGGTTTCCCATCTGTACCAGAGATATAGTAATAGCCCTCATAGGGCTAATGCAGGGATTAAATAAAATAATACACTGTCATGTTCAACACAATGCCGAGCACAATAAAGACGGAAGAAGTGAAAACTTACATACAAGTTGTTACGGATGTACGTGACTAAGACTGAACGGTGTGAGGGTCTCTTAGACCCAGAGTTGCATAGCAATCAAAAAAAAAAAAAAGAAAAGAAAACAATCAATTATCCAGAGGTATTCTCCCTCCCCGTCTCCCTCCTCCCCACTCAGTACACAGACACGTTCCTATCTACGTGTTACATGCGAAGTTTTTGCTACTGATGGAACATTTACTGGCCTCGGCCTCCCTCAGTTAATAACCTGACCACGGAATATATTGGGCAGAGGTTTGCTCGCACATTTTTTAAAGATGTTCGCAGCTGCTTTCCTTTGAAAGAAGATAAATTTTAGAGATTATTCTCTTCCTTTATTGGAAAAGAACACTGACTTCCTCACTTCTGTGGAAGGCTGGTAATAACCTCTCTGCATGAAAGATCTGCATTTTGTCCCCAGGCTGAGGAATGGGCTTTGTCAGAATGCACTTGTAAACAACAGGTTCACAAGTTTGCTTCTGAGAAGTAAATGTAGGCTTACTATTTAAATCGAAGATTCCTTTTGTTTAAGGGCCAAGATGGCGGACTGATATTCTCCCTTCCAGCTGACAAAAATAGAGACTGTTTAATGCCTTTTTTAAAATATTTGTTAATTTTGGGGAGAGCACAAGCAGGGGAGGGGCAGACAGAGGGGGACAGAGGATCTTAAGTGGGCTCTGGGCTGACAGTAGGGAGCCCGACTGATGTGGGGCTCAAGCTCACGAACTGTGAGGTCATGACCTGAGCCAAAGTCAGATGTTCATCCGAGCCACCCAGGTGTCCCAAGACTGCAAAATGCTTTAAACATGGAAAGGAAAACAGCAAACACCCTTCCCTTTCTGTTTCCTAAGACAACTTTAATTCCCTGTCACCAGACTAAGACTTCTGATCTGAATGGCCTAGTACTCAACTGGTCAGATGCATCTAAGAGGCCCCTACCTTTGTCTAGTCAAAATACATCTTCCGTGTTTTGGTGGCAGTTTCTTTTTTTTAAGAGACTCTCTGTGTTGATTGTTTACTTATGGAATTATAAGCGGTAAATAAGACTCACTTTTGTTTATTTGCAAACGTGCCTCTTATTTAAACAATGTTCCTTCATACCAAAAGAGAACCACAGCCCAGCTTCTCTTGGAAAGAGAAGGTCTGGGTCTTAATCATCTTGCACCATAAGATATTCCTCAATATCTTATGCACTTGTTGTGAATATGTGTCCACTTCAGACAGGAGCTGCCAGAGTACTGGGGGAGTGCACGTCATACCAGTAGGAAATTCCCACCACGTCTGCAACATCACTGTCTAGGGGACCTTGGCCAAAGAAGGTTCCTCTGTGCTGTCCTTCATTACATGCTAATTACAGAATTAACCTTATGCCTCATGTAATTCCCTATTTCACAGATGAAAAAAAAAACGGAGGCACCAAAACACTGCCTTTCTCCTGGATCGCACAGCTTCTTAAAGTTAGAACTAACACCAGAACCAGGTCTCCAGACCCCTGGTCCAGTGTGGGTTTTTCCCTCCACACCTGGAGTGGGAACTTTATACCATCTAAATTTAAACTTTTAGAACTTTTTTTTATTGGAACCCACAAACTTAGAATCAAAATGGAACATTAATTTGTTTCTGGAAATGTATATCTTGGAGAGCAGGTAAATGATCACTGAATAAACATACAGAATTCGCTTCTTCATCCATCTCCTTTCCTGGATTTGTAATAAAACGCCCCTTCAGTCCTGAAGACTCCTGCCAAGCATGAGAGAATTGGGTTAACAGTTTAATTCAATTCAATTCTATCTAATTAGTGGATAATTCAGCATAACGGAGGTCATCAGTCAGCCGTGTCCCCTCGGAATCTTCCCCGTGTTTTGCACCATTTTACTAGGAGATAAAACCAGTGCTCCTTTTTGACCTAGATGCCATTTTTCCATTAGGGTTGTTTTGCTTATTTGTGTCCCCAGTTTTTTTTTTAATTTTTTTAATGTTTATTTATTTTTGAGCAAGAGAGACAGAGCACGAGCAGGGGAGGGGCAGAGAGAGAGGACGCAGAATCTCAAGCAGGCTCCAGGCTCTGAGCTGTCAGCACAGAGCCCGACGCAGGGCCCAAACCCACAAACCGTGAGATCATGACCTGAGCCGAAGTCTGGCATTTAACCGACTGAGCCACCTGGGCGTCTATGTCCCCAGTTTTTGTCCCCAACTCAAAGCGTTATCCTTCATTTCAGCTGAGACTTGAGGTGCTCGTTGCCTACGTGTGAAACAAAGAATCTAAAAGCCCCACATGGCACACAGTGCAATCAGAATCAACTTATTACATGTTTTGCTTTATAAAGCAGCATCTTTTTGCTAGCTCTCCCCAGCCCCATCCACAATCTTTGCTCAGATTGTCTTTGCCTCCTTCTGCAGCCTGACTCTTGGGCACCACAGGTCACAAGACTTTGCTCTTCTCTGGCTGTCAACATCCACACCTTCTGGTTAAGGACATGGGCTTAACAGAGAACCGATTGAATAGATGGTTCTTCTAGCTTAAAATGAACTGCAAGATAAACCTGTGATAACTGATTTGTATTTTCAGGATACTGTTTCAGTTCATCGACCAAGCTTTTATGCTGACAGATTTCTAAAGTTTATGAATTCCAGAGTTTTCAAGAAAATTCAAGGTAAGGTTCTTAGAATTTTTTTTTTTTTTACTTTTAGCACTTACTTGCTGACTTTCTGGTGTGTATCCTTCCAAGATTTTTAGTGAAGGTTTGAACTAATTTATCTCCCAAAAGCTGTGATCACTTAATAATTATGTAATTACCAGTAATTTACTGATGCCATAATCATTAGAGTCTTATTGTGGAAAAAATTAGAAACTGCCTAACTATCCAGTCCTGTATTATACAGATTATATGATGTATTAAATATATTATGGTACAATCTAATGGAATAATATGTACAATAAAAGTCATATTCTAAAGGTACGTTTAGTCCTTATAGACATAGATTTATTCACACAGACACACACACGTATATATATAGTTCATTGGTTTGCATATGTAAATTCACAACAAATGCTAATGGAATATATAAAAATCTGATACATTAACAAGAAAAAGGATGAAAACCAAACGATCATCTCAACAGGTGCAGAAAACGCACTGGACAAAGTACAGCATTCATTCATGGTAAAAACTTTCCACAAAGTAGGTTCAGGGGGAACATACGTCAACATCACAAAGGCCATACATGAAAAACCCACAGCTAACATCATACCCATTGGCGAAAACCTGAGAGCTTTTCCTCTGACATCAGCAGCAAGACAAGTATATCCACTCTCACCACAAGCAGTGCTCAAATCTTTGGGCCTCAGGGCCACTTTCCGCTCTTTTCAATGATTAAAGACCCCGAAAAAGCATTTACACATGTGGGGCTATGTATATCACTATTTAGCATATTAGAATTTAAAGTTAAGGAAAGTTTTAAATATTCATTAATTCTTACAAAGTAACAATTTCAAAAATTGTGTGTAAAAATGGTCAGTTTCAACAAAAAGGTAAAAAAATTTCACATAAAAAATAATCATGAAGGGATGGCTGGTGGCTTAGTTGGTTAAGCGTCCAACTTCGGCTCAGGTCATGATCTCACAGTTCATGGGTTCGAGCCCCACATTGGGCTCTCCTGTTGGCTCATGCCCGTTCTGTCTCAAAAATAAACAAACGTTAAAATAATAATAATAGTAATAATTAGGAAAAGCAGTATTTTCTAAAACAAATAATTGACTGAGAGAAGTGGTATTATTTACATTTTTTCAAAGCCCCAATTCTGGCTTAATAGGAGACATCTAGAATCTCCTATCAGCTTCTGAATTCAGTCTGTGGCTAGAGGTCCTGTGGCATCTAGAAAACTCATTAGAGAGTGAGAAAGGCTAATTACGCCTTAATATTGTTATGAAAATAGGTTTTTTTAGTTATTTTATTTGGTTTTTTTAAGTAATCTCTACAGCCCTGTGGGGCTCCAACTCATGACCCCAAGATCATGAGTCACCAGCTCCACTGACTGAGCCAGCCAGGAGCCCCTGAGAATAATTTTAACATCGAAGACCTTCTAAGAGGGTCTCAGGAGCCTCTAGTACTCCCTGAACCACATTTGAGATCCTCCGACTTAAAAGTTTTAAAATATTATGTTGGAAGACAAGAGGTGAAGGTTCATAAAAGTCGGCAGACAGAACCTTAAAGCAGAAGCCAGTGCGCGTAATCCCTTCACACCTAGATAGCAGGCGTCGCCATTGTCTTCATAGCATGAGGAGTCAAGGTGAATGTGACGTATTTGGGCCACTTATTTTCCAATAAAATCCATTCCGATCAGGTTTTAAACATTCAAAATGTCCTCCCCTCCAAGAAAACCCGGGTCTGGTTTTATCTCTTCTCCCCCTCCTGTCAGCCAGGAAATAGAATGCTAGCGAGCGAAGAAATGAATTCTGCTTAAGACAACTTCAGAGAAAAGAAAGACACCTTGGGTTTCCTGCTTTCTCGTTCTGTGACCTTGGGCAGGTCACAGCTTTTCAGCTCTCATTTTGTGGACCTATGAAAGGGCTCAGACAACCGTTGCCTCCCTCAGACAACCGCGTGGGTAATTTGAGATCCGGAGTGTGATGTTAGTCTCCAAACCCTAAAACCCTCTACAAAAGTTATTTATTACGATGATCATATGATTATGGTTATAAGACTGCTCACAAGACACACAGACTTTTCCTTCTCCAGAACTGGAGAGAATGCCCACCATTCTTCCCCATTTGTGTGTCCCAAAGTCCTTGTCCAATTAAGTTCTTGCAAGCTGCCTACGGGCAGGCCCCAGATGAGCGTCGCAATCTAAGCTCTGAGCTTCCCAAGGCCAGGCGCAATTATTCTAATGCATCAGCTATCAGGTCACCCCTGCATGCAAACCTCCACAGGTGGAGAGACACTGCCAAAAACCAGTTCAGGCAAGGCATAAACAAGCCGCAACTTCTCTCTTCCTCTCCAAGGAAATTCTTTAATGACTGCGTTAAGCCAAGAATTATTGGAACGAGGACTGAACAGAGATGGGGATGGTGTGGCTGCGGCTAAAACAGCTCCCAGTGACGTAGCCGAAGTACAGGCACAGCCTTCAGCGAGCAGATTGATAGCGTAGTCCATTTGCCCTGGTTCGGGTTCCCAACACACTTCTGAAGTTGTAGAATGCTGTTTGGACAAAGGTCAGGAGTGAACGGTACATCTGATATAGCCGTGACCTCAAAAAGACCCAGAGGGCAGGAAGTTTCAGTGGAAAGTCACTTAAAAGAAAAAAGCAACCCGAAGTAACTTGACTAAATTAGGCTTCCTGAGTATACGATTAAACATTGGCATGTTTAGAAATTCCTAGTCCCAAGTTAATAAAACCAGGGTCATGAGAATTCTCCTTGCTTTACCATCTGCGTTTACCAACCCACCCGACCTCCTCCTAGCACTAGGAAAACATTGCTTGGAGGCAGAGAAATTCTCCTTTAGCCTCAAAACATTTGAATTTCACCTCGGGTGAGACTTAACTTCAAAATCTGGAGATGCATTCCAGTTTGCATGGACTCTAGGCCCTTGTAATCGAAGTCAAGTCACTGCGGACAAAAAAAATTGCCCAAACGCCAACAGTTTTGTCTCCCTTTCCTCGTGTATGTAAAACAAAGTTTCTTGTTTTATTTCTCCTCAAATAATGACTAATAAGTTAATAAATAAAACCTTAATTAAAAATATGAATGTGCTTTTACAGTAAATATCTTTCTTTGTCACTCCTTTGTCCTTCCTGTCTAGCTTTGAAGGCCTCACCTTCTAAAAAACGGTGCAACTCCATCGCTGCCCTGAAGGCAACCTCCCAAGAGATCGTGTCCTCAATTAGCCAGGAATGGAAGGATGAGAAGCGGGATCTGCTGACCGAGGGGCAGAGTTTCAGCAGCCTTGACGAGGAAGGTAAAGACGTTCAACTTAAAAAAAAAAAAAAAGGTGGGGGGGGAGGAGTTCTTCTGATTTTATTTATATAGGTGTTGTGGATTCACAATAGAACAATTAGAACATTAGAGGGGCGCCTGGTGGCTCAGTCGGTTGAGCGTCCAACTTGAGTTCAGGTCATGAGCTCACAGCTCTGAGTTCGAGCCCCGCATCGGGCTCTGGGCTGACAACTCGGAGCCTGGAGCCTGCTTCGGATCTGTGTCTCCCTCTCTCCCTGCCCCTCCCCTGTGCAGGTTCTGTCTGTGTGTCTGTCTCTCAAAAGTAAATACACGTTAAAAAGTTTTTTTTAAAAAAACATTAGAACATACCTGCTCTCAGAAACAAGACCTGGGGGCACCTGCCTGGCACAGTAGGTAGAACTTGCCACTCTTAATCATGAGTTCAAGCCCCATATTAGGCGTAGAGCTTACTTTAAAAAAAAAAGACACAAATTGTGTTAATGAATTTTCTAAAGGATACTTATAGTATGACTCGCTTACTATAAATTTTTTAAACACGTAAACAATATAATATATGGCTTAAGGTAAAAAATGTTAGAAATACACTAAGATATTCAGAAATAAGGATCAGTCACCCCACTACCTGGAGGTGACACATATGAACATCTTTGTGTTTTTACTACTTGGACCTTGTTCTGTGCATGTGTGTGTGTGTGTGTGTGTGTGTGTGTGTTTCAAACATACACATTATATGCTTCTATGTACGCACATATACATATACACACACTGTAACAATGAATTACCAACTTATTTAGGTCTTTAATGAATTTAATAAAAGTTTTAGAACTTTCCTCTTGCTTGGCATATATCCCTACCTTTTGTTAGATTTCTTCTCAAATGGTTAAAGATGTAGACCTGTATTTTCTATCTTTCCAAAGGGTATCTTTTGAAGATGTGGGTTTTCTGGCGGTTTGTTGCTACGGTGTTGGACCTCACCTCTTTGCTCGTTCCTTTGTCACTTGCTAGCTAGAACTCGTGGTACAGTGATGAATAGAAGCGGTGACTGGGCGGCCTTGCCTTGTCCTGATTTTAAAGGGAAGGCTTCTCACATTTCACTGTTGAGAAAGAAGTTTGCTGTATTGGATACCCGTAATCGGGTCAAGGAAGTACCTTCTTATTGCTGGCTTGCTAAAAGTTTTTATCAGGAATGAGTATTGAATTTTATCACAAACTTTTTTGTCTGTCTTCTTGAATTGATTAGGTGTTTTCCTTTTCTAATTGTTAAAGAGGAAGTGACAGTTTCGACTTTTTTTAATCTATGTATTCTTCTGGGAATCCCAGCAATTCCTGAAAATTTCTTCTACTTAGATTAACTCTCCAGGGGCGCCTGGGTGGCTTAGTCGGTTGAGCCTCTGACTTCGGCTCAGGTCATAATCTCATGGTTTGTGAGTTCGAGCCCTGCCTAGGACTCTGTGCTGACAGCTCACAGCCTGGAGCCTGCTTCCAATTCTCTGCCTCCTCTCTCTGCCCTCTCCTGCTCACACTCTGTCTTGCTCGCTCTCTCTCTCTCTCACAAATAAACATTTAAAAATTTTTTTTAAAGGTTAACTCTCTTCTCGGGGTTTTCTTTTCCTCAGAGTCACTAGGACGGGGTGATACTCCTTCTCCCCTCCTGCAGCACTTACCCACATGTTCCACGCTGGGATTCTTTATTTTCTCATCTCCCTAGAAACCAGCTCAGACCCAGATATAGTGATATCGACAAAAGAGTTAATGAAATGCGCTTGCTCCTCTCTCCGGCTGGATGGCTGCAGTTTGTGGCAGCTGTGACTCCCTTTTCCTAAGCACCTCTGCACCAGCACTGTCCCTCCCACACTGCTGGTCTTCTTAGAGCACACAGAAAACTATAAGGTGTCTACAGTCTGGGAAATAGGATTAATGGATTTTTAAACTGTATTAGTTCATCTTTCTTTATTTTTTTTTAATGTTTATTTTTGAGAGAGACAGAGCCTGAGCGGGGGAGAGGCAGACAGAGAGGGAGGCACAGACTGCAAAGCAGGCTCCAGGCTCCGAGATGTCAGCACAGGGCTCGAACTCACGAACCGTGACATCATGACCTGAGCTGAAGTCGGGTGTGCAACTGACTGAGCCCCACCCACCCCCCCCCCGCCCCGCCGGCGCCCCATAATCTTTCAAATAGGATGCACCATATGACTTCTGAAGTTAAAGCAACAAGTCTAATTGTCAGTCTGGGGGGAGGAAAGGGGTATAACACATACACTACATAACATCCAGAAAGTCTGGATGAAACATTGGAAGTAGGGCACATGTTGTGCTTTTCTTCAGCTGAGCTCTTGGACCCAGTTTCATGTCTAAATGAGTTTATCTAGACAGTTCTTTCTGCGAAGTTTTTATCATGCTGTGTACTTGGGGCCTTCCATTTTCATAGGGCACCAAATTGCCTCTAGTTATTAATCGTCTCTTCTGTGCCACTGTCAGCATATCTTGGTTGTATTGGTTTTCTGGGGCCATGTAACAAATTACCAGAAAGCCAGCCGCTTAATAGAACCTCCAGTTATTAGCTCACAGTTGTGTAAGTGAGAAGTCTGGAAAGGCTCCCCTGGATTCTCCGGGCACCGTTTATCAGGGATCTGAAGGCATCAGCTGGGCCGCGTTCTCATCTGGAGGTGTTGGGAAAGAAATCCTCCAAGGTCATCGTGTGGGCAGAATTGGCATCCCTGCGGACCCCATGCCTGCCTGTCTGATAGCTGTGGGCCACACCCGGCCCCTCGAGACCGTGCACATACCTTGCCAGGCAGCCCCCTCCCATCTTCAAACAGAGAATTTTGTACAAGTGAATCCTTCTCTCACTTCCAATCCCTCACTGCCAGACACACATTTAAAAGGCTCAAGTGATCGGGCGCCTGGGTGACTCAGTCTGTTAAGCATCTGACTCTTGACTTCAGCTCAGGTCATGATCTCGTGAGATCGAGCCCCACGTCGGGCTATGTGCTGGTAGTACAGAGCCTGCTTGGGATTCTCTCCGGTCCTCTCTACCCTTCCCCTGCTTGCACACGCTCTCTCACTCAAAATAAATAATAAGAAAAAAAAAGGGAGCTCAAGTGATGAGGCCAGGCCCATCTGGATAATATCCTCTAAGCTGGAGTTAAGGAATTAGTAACCTAATTACACCTGCATAATTCCTTTTGTGGTGTCAAATATATAATTACAGAAGCCAAATCGCATTCACTGATATGACCCCCACTCAAAGGGAGATGGTTCAAGCATACATATCCCTGGGGATCATCCTAGAATTCTGTCTACCATGTTAGTTTCTTAAAAACACTGAAGGATATAGGAGCTTGAGGAGATAGTTCTCTGTTTTAAAGAGCTGCTCCTAAGAGATTGGGGCTCACCAGTGTCTGGCCCAAGTTGCTGGACAGATCGCTCAAACAACCTCTGGTTGATGAAGTCAAGCTGGGTGTACCCAAAACTGGAGTCTTGATGAGCTCTTTTCAGTCCAGCCCCATCTGCCTTATATTGAGTAGCAATCCTTTCAAATCTGATGGGCAGTGGTTTTTCGGACCCACTTTTCAATGTTATTGAGAGTTTCAGTGTTTTCCTCTATATTGAATGAGAAGGTGGGATCAAGCATATTAAAGGTCACTAGTCAGTTGTCCTATAACATTGAAGGCCTCTCTAATTTTTGCATGTTGAGTGCTTGGGGTACTTGGGTTTTTATACAGTGTGTTACCATCTGTTACTCATCATGGTAATTCTTTATTTTGACCAGAATAGGAGGCAGAGGTGTACCGTCTCACACGTTTTACTTTATTTTATTTTATTTTATTTTATTTTATTTTATTTTATTTTATTTTATTTTATTTTATTTATTTATTTTTTTTTTTTAATTTACATCCTAATGAGTTAGCATCTAGTGCAACAATGATATCAGGAGTAGTTTCCTTAGTGCCCCTGACCCATCTAGCCCATCCCCCCTCCCCCACCCCCTGCAGTGACCCTCAGTTTGTTCTCCAGATTTATGAGTCTCTTCTGTTTTGTCCCCCTCCCTGTTTTTGTATTATTTTTGTTTCCCTTCCCTTATGTTCATGTTTTGTCTCTTCAAGTCCTCCTATGAGTGAAGTCATATGATACTTGTCTTTCTCCAACTAATTTCGCTTAGCATAATACCCTCCAGTTCCATCCACATAGTTGGAAATGGCAAGGTTCCATTCTTTTTGATTGCCAAGTAATACTCCAGTGTGTGTGTGTGTGTGTGTGTGTGTGTGTGTGTGTGTGTGTATCCCACATCTTTATCCATTCACCCATCGAGGGACATTTGGGCTCTTTCCATACTTTGGCTATTGTCAATAGTGCTGCTATACACATGGGGGTGCATGTGTCCCTTCGAAACAGCACGCCTGTATCCCATGGATAAATGCCTAGTAGTGCAATTGCTGGGTCGTAGGGTAGTTCTATTTTTAGCTTTTTGAGGAACCTCCATACTCTTTTCCAGAGTGGCTGCACCAGCTGGCATTGCCACCATCCCACATATTTTAAAGTGTGTCCGGTCTCCTGGTCCAGAGTCCAGCCCTTCTGTGCCTACCCCCTTTCCCTCTGTGCCTCCCTCCATCCTTTCATCTCCCCCTCTTCAAACCCCACATCTAAAACCTCACACTCATGCGATAGTGCCTATTAGGACCATTTTCCATGCGTACACTTCCTAAACATGCATATTTTTGAGCCCGTCGTGCCAGTGAAGGGATCCCAGAAACACTTTAAAGTTATGTCGTATTTATTATCGCCTGTCTTGGTTTAGCTTGGGGGAATGATGAAAAAGAGTCTAGGTACACATGGTGATGCTGGTTAACAACAGTCTGTTGTATATTTGAAAGTTGCTAAGAGACTAGATCCTGAAAATTCTCATTACAAGAAAAAAAAAGTGTTGTATTGTAACTACTGTGTGGTGATGGATGTTCACTAGACCATGATGATCATCTCACAATGTACATGTTTATCAAATCATCACGTTGGACTCTTTAATACAGTGTTAGATGTCAATTATATCTTCATAAAAATTTAAAAATGAAATATTGGGGTGCCTGAGTGGCTCAGTCACTTGAGTGTCCGACTCTCAATTTTGGCTCAAGTCCTGACCCCAGGGTCATGGGATCAAGCCCCGTGTCAGGCTTCGTGCTAAGTGTGGAGCCTGCCTAAGATAGTCCCTCTCTCCCTCTGCCTCTCTGCCACCCATTCTCTCTCTCTTTCTATTTTTCTCAAAATAATAATAATAATAATAATGTCTCCCTAGGTTAAAAAAAAATCACCCATTGTCTCTCTCTTTCTTTCTCAAAAAATAATAATAACAATAATAATAATGATTGATGTCTCCCTAGGTTAGAAAAAAATCAGTGTGAGCCTAGTTATAAAAGTTTAAGGACCAGGATTTGTCCATAACTGTTATGTCCACAGTGTTCTAACTTTTTTTAATTTTTTAGCATTTATTTATTTTTGAGAGAACATGAGCAGGGGAGGGACAGAGAGAGAGGGAGACACAGAATCCGAAGCAGGCTCCAGGCTCTGAGCTGTCAGCACAGAGCCCCACGCGGGGCACAAACCCATGAATCAGGAGATCATGACCTGAGCTGAAGTTGCACACTTAACCGACTGAGCCACCCAGGTGCCCCACACAGTGTTCTGTTTTTAAAGCAACTCTGTTCTGTGTGACTGACCTGTCATTAAAGCACTGTCTCTACCAGGCTGGGCAGTAAGGGATACAAATTTGTCCAAAGTTTAGGTTAGGATGATTAAAAATGGTCTGGGAAAGGGCGCCTGGGTGGCTCAGTCGGTTAAGCGGCCGACTTCAGCTCAGGTCATGATCTCGCGTTCTGTGAGTTCGAGCCCCGCGTCGGGCTCTGTGCTGACAGCTCAGAGCCTGGAGCCTGTTTCAGATTCTGTGTCTCCCTCTCTCTGACCCTCCCCCATTCATGCTCTGTCTCTCTCTGTCTCAAAAATAAATAAAGTTAAAAAAAAAATTTAAAAAAAAAAAAGGTCTGGGAAGCATGTGTTTCCCGGCTGTTAAAAGGTCTGAGTACTGGGGCACCTGGGTGGCTCAGTTGGTTAAGCGACCGACTTCGGCCCAGGTCACGATCTCGCGGTCTGTGAGTTCGAGCCCTGCATCAGGCTCTGGGCTGATGGCTCAGAGCCTGGATGCCTGCTTCCAATTCTGTGTCTCCCTCTCTCTCTGCCCCTCCCCCGTTCATGTTCTGTCTCTGTCTCAAAAATAAAAGTTAAAAAAAAAAAAAATTTAAGAAAAAGTCTGAGTACTTAGATCTGAATTGAGGAGGATAAATACGTGCATATCCCAGGGAGGGAGAGCAGGTGCCCTGTGTGTTTCTACATTGGCCAATCATCCTGTTAATCCCTGTCACATTATCTCCTTAAGCTCCTACGAGCTTTTGATGTCATCTTTTGAAACAGTAAATCACTTTCTTAGGTTTTTCAAAGAACATTCATAATGTCATTTCCATAAGCTGTTTTGTAAATTAATGCAGTCCCCTTTCTGTTTAACCTGTTTGCAAGGAGCTGTCTTACGGGTCTGCTGTAGTTCAGACGAGTGAGGTGAATTCATCATTTAACTCGCAACCTGATCTGCGAAATGAGTGCTTTTGACTCGACTCCAGTGCATTTACTACTGAGATTCATGAGTCTCTCTCCTGCTTTTGTCACCCAGCCCTGGGATCCCGACACAGGCCGGACCTGGTGCCTAGCACTCCTTCACTCTTTGAAGCTGCTTCCTTGGCAACCACGATTTCTTCTTCTTCCTTATATGTCAATGAACATTGTCCACACGACAGGACCACGCTCTATTCAAACAGGTAAGACTTCGCGCGATCACATTACCCGTCTGCCTGTTAACCCCGTTAGTGCCACAGTTACACGGGTATCTCTGAACAAGCACATGCTCTCCCTGACAACCAGGGTGTGACCGTCACCTCCCCTGTAAGTGGGAGGAAGTGAAAACATGCTTGATTTTTACTATGTCAAGAAGCACCTCTAGGGGAAAACCCTCCTTGTGTTTCTTCACAGTTAATCATTATGTCCTATAGACATTATGTACTCAGTTCTCGGGAAGAAGACGGATGTTTCATCATTTCATCATTTCGCCGTTTCTTATGAACGGATTTTTTAAGCAGGTGTTCTTGGTTAATATTGCACATAGCTGCAAAGATATTTGAATATTCTCTTTTCGTTCGAGTGACCTTAGTGGCCATGGTAGAAACAATAACTGCCCCCCAAAGTTGTCCCCATCCTAATCCCTGGAACCTGTGCCTTATATGTTACCTTATAGAGCAAAAGGGACTTTGCCAATGTGTTTAAGTTAAAGATCCGAGGTGGGAAGTGTATCTTCAATTATTAAGGTTGTCTCAATGAAATCGCCTGGTCTTTTTTTTTAATATTGTTTTATTAACACTACAGTGGTAGGCAACTTTATGCTTCTGGTTTTTTCCTGGATCACTGAGTCACACAGAATTCAAAATCCACTAGGAGGCTGAGAGCCTTTACATTAAATGTATCCTCCCTAAAAATCCTTAACTGTATGCCAGTCTGTCCTCAAGCAGTAAAATTCAGTTATGCACAGGGTCTTTGTAAGGGGAAGACAGAAAGGTTAGGGTCCAATAAAGAGAATTGCAGAAGCAGAGGGAAGAGAGAGAGAGAGATGTTAGAAGGCACCAAGCTGCTGGCTTCAAAAGGCGGAGGACAGGACAGTGAGCCCAGGGAAGCCAGCAGCCTCTAGAAACCAGAAAAGTCTAGGAAACAGGTGCCCCCTTAGAGCCTTCACCGAGGAAGACAGATCTTCCAACATGTTGAATTTCAGGATTTCTGACCAGAGCTGTGAGAGAATAAGTTGTGTTGTTTTAAGCCATAAGTTTGTGATAATTTCTTATAGCAGCAATAGAAAACTAATACAGTGACTCTCCAACATGCGATGATTTAGTGTTTCAGTGTGTGGGGGGAGGGGGGGTGGTACTATTATTTCCTAAATAGAGAGTCACTTAGTTATTACTTTGGCTTTTTATGTTTATTTCTTTCTCTGTTTATATTTAGAGGGAGCGTGTGAGGGGGGAGGGCAGAGGGAAAGAGAGAGAATCTTCAGCAGGCTCCACGTTCTGCACAGATCCGAATGCAGGGCTCAATCCCACGGCCTGAGTCGTAATCGAGAGTCAGACGCTTAACTGAGTCCGCTACCCAGGCGCCCCTCGATACTTTTGCTTTTTAAACAAAACATCGTCAAATATTGATTCAAGTAATAGGAGATGATATCTTTACACAAAGATCACAATGTTGCCTATGGGCGTGGCTGATTGATTTTCACTTTCTATATATGCAATTTTGGTTTTTTAAATTTTGTAATGTTTATTTTTTTTTTTAGAGAGAGAGAGAGAGAGAGACAGCGCACAAGCAGGGGAGAGGCAGAGAGAGAGAGGGAGACACAGAATCTGAAGCAGGCTCCAGGCTCGGAGCTGTCACCTCAGAGCGTGACACGGGGCTCGAACTCACAAACTGCGAGGTCATGACCTGAGCCAAAGTCGGTCACTTTACGGACTGAGCCACCCAGGCACCTCTGTATATACAATTTTGTAACTAGCTTCAGTTGCTGGACAGGGACTGCTCTGTATATGTTGCTGATAATTATCTGTTAAATGTTGAACTGGCTCTTGTCAAAAATCTGGCTCTTGAGAATCAAGATGGGATTCGTGCAGGTAAAGTCCTTCTGGCACAAGTCATTTTCCACCTCCACGGTTGCAGCTTGGCTCACTTCCAGAATGAGAACTCCGTATGGTAGGCTGCTTTTTAACATACGCGTATTTGTAGAGTCCAGCTTGGTCTGGAAGTTACGGTTTGGTAATTGGAGCTTCTGTAGAAATTTCTTCCCTCTTGCCGTTTGCTGCTCTCTCTGCTCGATACCGGTTGGGGGGCAGTGGGTGAGGCAACCAGTCTTGGTCTGGAGAAGTGGAATGAATGGCAGGGTGAGCCTTCAGTCTTAGTAGGGCTTCAGTTTAGATTGCTCGGGTGGAAAAGCCAACAAATAAGGCTCCATTATAAATTACTCAACTCATCTAAACTGTAAAAGAAATTTGGTTAGCTTCCTTAGGTTAGAAGAATTTAAAGTGACCTAGCGGTAATGTGTACCTGAATGTTCAAATTTGTGACGTAAATTAGTCAAGCGACAGCTTTCCTATCTGTGTGGTATAGCTAAACACCACTGTTTTGCTCTCACATAGAAATAGCAGCTCAAAACAATGGCTGGAAAGTCACGGGAAGCTCCTTGCGAGGTCAAAAAACAATTCCACATGAAGGCCTGATGGTTTCCTTTTTTTTTTTTTAATTTTTTTTTTTTAACGTTTATTTATTTTTGAGACAGAGAGAGACAGAGCATGAACGGGAGAGGGTCAGAGAGAGAGGGAGACACAGAATCGGAAACAGGCTCCAGGCTCTGAGCTGTCAGCACAGAGCTCGACGCGGGGCTCGAACTCACAGACCTTGAGATCATGACCTGAGCCGAAGTCAAAAGCTTAACCAACTGAGCCACCCAGGCGCCCCAAGGCATGGTGGTTTCTTATGTTTGCTACTGTTCTCATTATCAGGGTCACGTAATTGGATATGCTGTTAATTTACTAGAATTTTCAGCACAAATACAAAAGGGTTTTTTGCTTGTGGGTTGGTTGGTTGGTTGGTTTGTTTGTTTGTTTGTTTGTTTGTTTTGGTGGCACTAGTTGTGAGTAAGTATGCAGTATCTTGGCCAGAAGTATTCAATTCTTGGGTATTCATAAAGTTCCCCCAGCGTCTGGAACTGTCTCCTTCCTAGCCAGCGTTGCAAGCTACCTCTGCATGCTCCAGGGCTGTGGTATAATTCTTGGTACTTTTACTTATGAGGATGCTGGTTATCATATATTGGATGGGGAAAACAGTGTTATCTGTGATATTTTTCCCTTTCTTTTTTTGAAGTGAACTGTTGGAGATAAACCTTCTTTGGCATGGTATCTCCAACTTGCATTTTGATATGCTTAGCGGTCAGGTGGCAACAAGAAACCACTCTGTCTTAGACAGAAAGGGATTTGATACGGGGAATTAGGTGCTTGCAAAGTCCCTGAAAAGGCTCTGGGCTGGACATCAGGAAATCGCTCCTGGATAATGCCACTGAACGGGCCGACCGATAGCCCCACAGCCTTGGCCGCAGTCAAGCAGGTGCCCTGCCAACAGAACGCAAGCTAGCGAAAGCATTTTGGTGATCCCTGAATGTTTTTAAAATAAGCTAACATTTAAAAATCAAGCAGTTTTGGGGCGCCTCGGTGGCTCAGTCGGTTAAGCGTCCAGCTCTTGGTTTTGGCTCAGGTCGTGGTCTCACGGTTCGTGAGATCAAGCCCTGAATCGGGTTCTCTGCTGATAGTGCAGAGCCTGCTTGGGATTCTCTCTCCCCCCCCCCCCCCCGCCCCGACCCCACTCTCTCGCTCTCTCTCAAAATAAACTTGAAAAAATAATAATAAAAATCAAGTTGTTTCACTAAAATCCCCTTTTGAAAAATCACTAGTCTGGGCCCCTCTTGGCTCTGTTGCCTTTGGCATTTATCCACTGGAGGGGGGAAGCCTGGACCCTGCTTCACTCACCTCTGTTGTCTCCTGCCTGTTCCTCTGGGCATTTCTGGTTTTAGCCTGGAGATAGAAAAGAAGCCAAAGACGTGTCTCCGATCTTAACCACCGCTTTAGGGGAATCGTAAGGAAAAGGGGCCAAAAAGGCCCAGAGGTGCTAAACAGAAGCCTCTAGCCTGTGAACTCCTGGGAATCAGTATCCCTACCCGCCCCCCCACCGCCCCCAACCCTAAAATAAACAAACATGATTCTACGTCTCTTCTGGCCTGCTCAGTTTTAAAACCTAATCCAAATAGCCTGGAAAGAAAACGAGCTGCACATTGAACTTAAAATTCACATCAGGTTTTGTTTTTTTTTTTTTTTAATCTGTGAATCATTTTTGTGTTAAGGCACAATGGCCCGTTTTGTCCATTTTGACTCTGTGCCTTACCTATCTGTGCTTAAATAAGCCGTAAATACTTCAGCTAGCAATGGTCATTCTGTCAGTCTTTTTAAAATCCTTTGAAAAGTGTCGATTGGTGCCGGGGTGTGTCCACACCTGAATTGTATGTTGCATTGGGAAAACTGCTCTCTCTTCAAATTTTTCTGCCTTAAAAGGGACTAGTCTCTGTAACGGCAAAAACTCCAATTGCAATCTCTTCTTCTTCTCCTCCCCCTCCCCCTCCCCCTCCTCCTCCTCCGCCTCCTCCTCCTTTTTTGTTTTTTTGGAAGTGTACTCTAAAAATTGAGTAGAAAGCAAAGAAAAGATTGTATTTTTAAAGTATATGTTTAACCTGATGATTGGGAGTCCCTGTTTCCACAGTACAGTTTGGTGTTCGGGCATGTAGTTCATAGTGATGGAGGCAAACTCGGGTGGGCACGTGCTTCCCAGTCAAATGGCGGGATTTAAATTTTGAGTCTTTGATCCTTAAAGTCTTCTTTCCTAGGCCGAGCTCTCTTCTTTTAGAGGGGGTATAAATGAGCACCAAGAAATGCAGAGGCAAACGTGTTTTACCTCAAAGATAAGAACAACTTAATATTGTGGAGATTCGCTACATGCAAGAATTTTATTTCTTGCCATGAGTCCCGGCACCTTTGGTAGCAAAGCTGATGGTCTGATCCTGCGCAAGTATCGAAAGCCCACCTGCGTCCCAACCTATTTGTGGCTTCCCCATCAAAAATACCTTTACCTTTGGGGCGCCTGGGTGGCTCAGTCATTAAGCATCTGACTATCGATCTCGGCTCACATCATGATCTCACAGTTCATAAGATCAGGCCCCGTGTTGGGCTCTTCACTGACAGCGTGGAGCCTGCTCGGGATTCTCTCTCTCTCTCTCTCTCTCTCTCTCCCTCTCTCTTTGCTCCTGCCCCGCTTGTGCGCTCACTCGCTGTCTCTCTCAAAATAAATAAACATTTTTTAAAAAGGGGGAAAAAATGTCTTTGCCTCGATCACTGCTCTGGCTGCTCTCCTGTTTTTCTAGTGACTGTTTCAAATAGCTGGCTCATCCTAGAGGCATTTGGAGTGTTACAAGAAGGGCAGTTATGTCACCGGAGAAGCCACTGGTCATCTGCACATAGAGGGACAGCTGGCAAAGGCCCCCTAAATGTTGAGTCCAGCATCAGAGATCTCAGAGGCTGACCCAGGGGCTCTGACTGCAGCTCTCTGCCATTTTTTTCATCCCACTAGACTCTCATAAAGCCGGGAGAGCACGGGAGTGACCTTACAGACATGTCTAAAAGACCAGGAAAGCGAAGTGCAGAGACATGCACATTCTGTGACCTGCTGCCACGAGGTCACACGGTGTGCTGGTAGGATTTAACTGGAACACGGGTCTCGGAGGCCCAACCTCACATTCTCTCCTCCGTACCCCCCTCTCACTCAAGCCTCTCGTCGTCGTGCTGTTGTTCTTGCTGTGTGTGCTGTGCGCGGGGGAGGCTGATGGGCCGGGGCTCCCTAACATGAACTCTGGCTTCACGAAGATTGAGTCACTTTTTTGCCGCTTAATACCTGAAGTATTTCTGTTAGACAAAGTGGTGGGTCTATATGAATGTCTACCGGTGACGTTTGTTCTAGAAGTCATTGGCTAAGTTTGCTTATTAAGAACATCACGATGGGGCGCCTGGGTGGCTCAGTCAGTTAAGCGTCCGACTTCGGCTCAGGTCATGATCTCACAGTCTGTGAGTTCGAGCCCCGCATCGGGCTCTGGGCTGATGGCTCAGAGCCTGGAGCCTGCTTCCGATTCTGTGTCTCCCTCTCTCTTTGCCCCTTCCCTGCTAATGCTCTGTCTCCCTCTGTCTCAAAAATAAATAAACATTAAAAAAAATTTTTTTAAATAAAAAAAGAATATCATGACTAGGTGGCTCAGTCAGCAGGGCATCCAGCTTTTGATTTTGACTCATGGGTTCTTGGGTTTGAGCCCTGCGTCGGGCTCTGTGCACCTGACAGCACGGAGGCTGCTTGGGATTCTCTCTCTCTCCCTCTCTCTCTGCCCCTCCCACACACTCTCTCTCTCAAAACAGATTAATTAAAAAAAAAAAACATCATGGCTATGGGAACTTTTCTATCATAGCAGTAGTCGTATTTCAAACCATCGATAATGATAGGATCACAATAGTGTAGTAATAGCTAATTCTGGGACAATCCTAAGAGTCTGTGTTAAGTTGTTTACATGCATTAAAGGGATTTAATTCTCCCAAGCAACCCATTATGGCCATTATATTGATTATCTCCAGGCACGCTTCACAATGGTAGGTCACCCCCCAAGGTCACACGGCTGCCAGGTAGAGCCATGGTCTCCAGGCACAGCACTGACACAGAGCGTGAGGCCCCAGCCTCAGCCCCTCATCGGCTGCCCTCACCTGTGTTGTACCGGCTCCGACCACGTGACCTTGAGATGACGCTGCTCATGGAAGTTGGGTAACAGCCACACAAGTTGTCTCCTTCCTCCGTTTCATGCGTTTTGCCTTTTCTTCTTCCGTGTGATTGTAAGTGAGGATTTTCACTTCTCCAGATGTGAGACACCAAGGGTTCAAACGCTAAAAATATGACCTACTAAAGTCCACAAGAAACCTGAAATAGCTGTTTCCTCAAGTTTTTATTTCTAGCTCTCCGAGTAGACTTCCGTGTCATTGCATGATCCCAGAGAAGAGACTTTTGTCAGGTATCTTTCTGCTTGATTTAGAAAATCCCCTATCTTGCATTGACCTAATAAGGTTAAGAAGGGACATTTGTGCCTTAAGAGATGAGAGGAGATGAAGGTGGGTTTTGCAAGAACTTTCTAGCAGTTCCGGTCCTCTAACAATAACCTCAAGGGAGGGACAGCATGTGCCCGTGACATCTGCCGTGCACCTAGCGGCTGCCTGCTGAACCGGGTGCCGATCTGGGCTGCACCAGCCCCTCAGGAGGTCTCTGTAGCCCTACCTGCAGATGCTGAATATTCAGTATCCTCTCCAGACCCTTTGCGCTTTTATGGTTCCTCGTCGGGTTCGTCCTTCCTTGCAGACAGACCACATCACCACCACTGTTCCCCACTTCCGGCCAACAGCCATCATTAGAAGTCACCATTTAGGACATCAGCCCCCAAAACACCCCCTTCGACATCTCTAATGTTGGGAAAGTTACTTTACCTTTCGGGCCTCGGTGTCCCCACTTGTGAAATGTGGATTATCATACAACTGCCCCAAAGGGTTGTTCTTACCATGAGTTGAAATGGTAATTGGAGGGGCGCCTGGGTGGCGCAGTCGGTTAAGCGTCCGACTTCAGCCAGGTCACGATCTCGCGGTCCGTGAGTTCGAGCCCCGCGTCGGGCTCTGGGCTGATGGCTCAGAGCCTGGAGCCTGTGTCCGATTCTGTGTCTCCCTCTCTCTCTGCCCCTCCCCCGTTCATGCTCTGTCTCTCTCTGTCCCAAAAATAAATAAACGTTGAAAAAAAAAATTTAAAAAAAAAGAAATGGTAATTGGAAAGCCCTCGCTGGTACCTAGTAAATGCCATCAAAGTATTTGTTAAAATAAAATAGCAAGACTTCATTGTTTTTGTCAAAAGGCCATCCAGAGTGCTTTATCGGGTAGCGTCCGGTCAAGGAAATGGAAAACACATTTGGAATTTCAAACAGAATTTATTTTTTTTAATGTTTATTTATTTTTGAGAGAGGGAGAGAACGAGCAGGGGAGGGGCAGAGGGAGAGCAGGACAGAGGATCCGAAGCTGGCTCCGCGCTGACAGCCGACGGCCCGATGTGGGGCTTGAACTCACGAACCATGAGATCATGACCTGAACCAAAGTCAGACACTCCACCGACTGAGCCACCTAGGGGCCCCTCATACAGAATGTAGTAAGAGGAATCGGTTACCCGCTGTGACCGGAGGCGTGTAAAGGGGACGTTGCAGAGATACCCAGGTAACTAACTGCAGGCTGCGGCTCCCGGCACCTTACAGAACATAGACTCACGAAGGAGGCCCCACCTGGGGACCTGCTGCCCCCGTAAGAGCAGGGACATCGGAGTAGGGCATCACCAGAATTGCTGGGATAGCGGCAGGGACACAGCTGCTGCCGGAAACACTGCCCTTGGAAGGAAGGAAGGAGCACCAGAGAGAAGAGGACCGAAAGCTTCTCTCCGCCCATCGCCTCATCATCCTCGGCCCGCGGAACCTGGCACTGGAGCCTGAGCGGTGTAGTTCGCTGACTGTTGGCCGCAGCGTCACAAGGTGGAGTTGAATTAAGGTATCAGTGGCAGCCACAGCCCACAGGGCAAAGACTGGAGATGCAGGGTCTCTTAAAAAGAGAATTCGAATGATCAAAGCTTGACCAAGGCAGAGGGTGCATACAGGAACAGGAATCGATCTGGACTCTATACGCTAAAAGGAATCACAGAGCCAACTCATTGCCATGACGATATAATCGTCGTATGTAAAACAGACGTAATTTTTTCAAATCAGCTGTGTCACTGGGGACGCCAGTATTTACCAGCAAGCCCATCCGATCGTCGATAATGCTTTCCGTGCCTCTGCGCTAGAACGGATGCTGGTTGTAAATGCTTCTAGAAATGTGTCCGCTGATTCCAGGCGTGTGGGATAGATAAAAAGCTTCTTGAGCTCTAGAACTCCACAAAGAGATTTGTAAGCCTGGGGATGCCGGGTGAGGACCACCCCCCCCCCCCCCGCCTCCCCGCCCCCGATAGAGCAGCAGGCTGGACATCTGTCGCCCGTGCCCTAGCCAGACACTTTTATTGCCGGGAATACCCTACCTACCCCATCACATCAACTGAATATAACTCAGTCTGGAGTGAACACACGCGAGGGGCTGGTGGATACGGTGTCCCTTCTGTTCTTCGTATAACGAAGAAAAGGATTTAGTCACCTCTTCCCTAGTGTCGGGAAACCAGGTGACCAAGCAAATGATGATGCGGGTGTGGGAAAGAGTAACTAACACGCTTCAGGATCCTCAAGCAAAAACCTGCCTTGTTACCCAGCCTCCCAGGAGAAGATCTCATTTGGGGAATTAGGACCATTTTAAGCCCTGCTGGGATGACAGGCAAACCAAACAGTGATGTCCCCTCCCTTTCCAGTTGTGACTGAGGCACCTGCAGAGAAAATTGGAGCTTGATAGAAGCTTCATAATATGCCTGCCAGTTTAGTTTTCCCCTCCTCAACCTCAGCACAAAAAAAAAAAAAAAAAAAACACATAGTCTGCACCTGGATTTTACTCGATGCCTTTTTTGTTTTTCTTTTTTTGACACATTGTAGAATTGCTTCTGAAGTGATTAGCTTTTCAAACGACCCTTCATATATTTTGGCATGGGCAGGAAATTGAAGTGAATTTTTCGAATATCTGACATTCTATGAGAAATCATTTAGGATTCAGCATTCATTCAAACACTCATTTTTTCCCTGCTGTCTTTTATTCATTTATTCATAAATTCGACAAACACTCCTCGGGCCCCAAACATGCCAGACATTGTGCCAGGGGCAGACGTGATTCCTCTCCTCCTGGAGATCAGAGTCTAGAGGGGCGATGTGTCATTACACAACTGTAGAGTATTTAGATTTTTTTTTTTTTGGCTGAGGTATAATTCATACGTAATGTTATTTTAGTTGTAGCCGTGCAGCCTAATGATTTGATAGTTGTCTGTATTGCACAACAGTCACCACAGTAAATCTAGGTACCATCTGTCACCACACAGAGTCACAAAACAAAGCTTTTTTCTTGTGATGAGAACTTTTAAGATTTACTCTGTTGGCAGCTTTCAAGTTTGCATGACAAGATTGTTGACATGCTGTCCACACACTGCACATACTACATTCCCCTTATGACTTATTTTATAACCAGAAAGGTTTTTTGTTTGCTTGTTTGTTTTTGAGATAGAGAGCCCAAGTGCAGTGGGAGGGAGGGGGACAGAGAAAGAGATTGAGAATCCCAAGGAGGCTCCACACTCAGCCCAGAGCCCAACTCGGGGCTCGATCCCACAACCCTGGGATCGTGACCTGAGCCAAAATCAAGAGTTAGACACTCAACTGACTGAGCCACCCAGGCACCCCTATTACTGGAAGTCGGTACCTCCTGACCCCATCACCCGTTTCACCCACCCCTCCCAACTCCCCTCCCCATACTGTCTTCTCTGTATCTGTGAGTTTTGTGTGTTTGTTTCATGTTTGTTTACATTCCACAAACAAATGAGATCATCTGGTATTTGTCTTTCTGTCTGACTTAACTTCACTTTAACATAATACCCTCAAGGTCCATGCATGTTGTTGCGAAAGGCATTTCAGTCTTCGTGTGTGTGGGGGGGGGGGGGCTGAGTAATGCTCACATTTTTTGATGAATTGGTACATGGCAATATTTCTAGGTGCCTTTTGTGCAGTCAGATTTTTTTAATGGATCCAGTTTATGGACGAGTCATATTGGAAAAAAAGGGGGAGGGGGGCAGAATGCGGCCAGCCTGACGTTATCCTAAATTATCAAAACTGATCTCCCCCATCCATTTTCTGCCCCTTCATTCTTACACCAGAAAAGCACATCTCTGTTTCCCTTGACTTGAGCCACTAACGCTGCATCTCTGGGAGGATGGTTTGCTGGAGAAGTATCTCTGTGGCCTTCCCTGTCCCAGGCCCTCCTTCATGAAACCTCTAGAGAGATACCTGTGCAGGTGTGATTCGGCCCCACATCCCGGTCCCTGCGTGCTCCTCAAGAAATTCTCAGGCACGTGCGAGTCACAGAAAAAAAGTTCTTGGGAGATAATCCTCTCCCTCTCCATCTTCCCTGAGGGGCAAAACAATTTCTTTGCCTTGTGGTTCAGCTGAAATACACACGGGCTCGTTCAAGGAATTAAGAGAATATAAGAAATTCCTGAAATGTAAAATCACAACATTAGGAGTGAGGTTTCAGGTGATAGTGGGACAGGACCTCAGTTTCTTGCTCACATCTCAGACCTACCTGGACACATCCAAAGCAGGGCCTCCCTTGCCGTAAATCTATTTTAGATTAATGACCCCTCTGGAGAACTCTCCAGCCTGCCGCAAACCCTCTGCCCAGCTCAGCCCTCTCCGGCCCTGAGCCACACGATGCTACGTTTCTGTTCAGCAGCTGTTCTTGACCTCACTGAGTCTACAGAGATCCTTGACTCAGGGGCCGAGAAAAGTCAGTCTCTCTAAGATCCCACGGGCCTCATGACTCTGTCACTCGGCTTAGAGGTCATTTTGGTCCTTCTCGGCCCCTGGCAGTCACCCTGTCAATCCTGACCATTTCCCTCCATCCATTTGGTTTGGCCCCATCATGTTCCACTTCTGTTCTGATTAAGCCAGTCTTGTGCATCTTGGTCTGTCGCCGTAGATAGTCCCCCGCCGTGTGGCCCCACGCAGGGCAGCACACAGGCTTGTCCATACCTACCACTTAGCCGTTGGTTGTCAGCTGCTGCAGCCTCTCTCTGAGGCACCCCTTTGGCCCACCCACTGTGTTCCCTTTTGCCTTCTGAGCCGTCCCCGTCGTGTCGAGCTCTGTCATCACATGGAGTATTGGTGACTGCCGCGGCCTGAGATCCATGGTGAGTGAATTTCCGCCAGGCCCCTGACAGCCCTTCTCTAGCCACGGGTCCTCTGGTGCCGGGTTCCGCCACATTCCTGAGTTTTAATTTCTTCTCTGATGCACTTCACATAATACACAAAAAGGAACAAATACCATTTCACTCAAGGCAAGAGGAGAGTTGATCCTTTGTTTAATCCTCTGTGATCTGTGGAATTATCTCCACAGGAGCTGGCTCTGTCTCCCTGTAATTTAAGTGACTTGCTCATCTTTGGGGGAAGAATTTCACCCAAGTGCGGAGAGGGAAACTTGGCTGCTGGGTGCTCGTTGATTTCAGAGAAACGAACATACCCAGCCCCCTACAAGTGCGCTCAGTGTATCTCCGCAACCAGCCTTTTGCTCTTAGCACACGGTGGTCATGGGGGTGGGGGTGGGGAGGCGGATTAGGTAAGGGTAATGAGGGAATTAGGAGGCAGTGATAAAATCTCAAGTCAGAATAACATTAATCTAAAATGTAATTATTTAATAGCCTGTTTTCAAGGATAAAGTAATAAAGATGAAATATATAATGATGTAAAGGACCTCATTAGTTTTCTGGCCACCCACATTAAAAATTAGCATTTGGAAGGTCACAAAAGAACTTCAGAAGGGCCAGACTTTCTTCCCAACGAAGGCTTTGGCTGAAATGAAAATGTCATCCTGACGGGCCGCTTGGAGGGCTTATGCGTTAGCGTTTGTCTGACGTTCCTTCCGTTTTTCCTCATCACGATGGAAGTGTACTTCCTTGTACTTAATTCATCTGGGAAGAGTTGTTTGGTCTTTTAGTTACATGTGAGTGCGTCTGGGTTGGTCCCCTAGTAATTCTCACTGCTGTGCCTGGGCGTCTCCTTTGTCATCCCTGAGCTGTGACAGGAGAGAAGGCAGGCATGCCAAGGCCAATGCCGAGCACCTTGTGACTTTTCCCCACCCACCCTCCCAATGCTTTTCCTATCTTAGTGGCAAAGCTCACCCTGTAAGAGTCATAGGGTTTGGGGAACAGCAGGGTCCTTTTGGCCTTGTTCCAGCCTTTAATTGTTTTGTATCCAAATTATATGTGGCAAGTTTAACAAATAGTTGTATACAGTTTGTTAGGAAAAAGAGCAGGTCCTAGCACACGTCCCTTTACACTCCCCGTCCCCAAATGCAGCCACCTTCAGCTCTTCTAGCTGGTTCCTTTGGCATTGAATTCCGTATCTCTGGGTAGCATGCGACTGCTGCCATTTCTTGATCTTTCTGGTGTAGGCATTAGCTTCCCACCATCGAAGACGGAGATGTAGCTGTGTTTTCCCCACCCCACACCTACCACGTGCATACACCCCTCTCACTCGTCCGCCTCTTCCTTCTCCAGTAGGTTTACATCATGCTCGTACCTCGATCTGTATTGAGTGTTTTAGTAGGACGGTGTGAATACCCCTGTGTGCTTTCCTTTTCTGTCCGACTCTTTGTTTTCCCTGCAGTAAATACCGTCTCATTCTGTTATTTACCTAGCTTTCTGTTTGTCCTTCCTGGGAGCCTAGACCCTGCCCCAGCTGTCTTCATTGTTTGTCCGGTTTCCCCCCCAAAAGCCTTCTTACCTTCTCCATTCCGGACTGATTGCCCTCTAGGGCCTGAGGCATATGTGTTATGTTGGGATCTGGGGATCCTAATCACCTCTTGTCTGTATTGGTTCCCCTGTTTCTCATATCCTGTATTTTCCTTTTTTCTTTTTTGGTTTATCACTTCATTTTGGGGGAACCCATCATTCTCCAGTATCTTTCGAAGAAAAGGATTTCCGGGAGGCAGAATATTCAAGGCCTTCTGTGGCTAAGAAATTCTTTATTCTAACCCCAACACTTGACGGATAGGTTGGCAGATCTAGAACGCTCTGTTACAGATTTATGTTTTCAAAATCGTAGCGCCTTCGCAGCCTTATCTTCTGGTTTCTGGTTACTGTCGAGAAATCCAGGGCTTTTCCGATTCCTGATCTTCCGTGTATTGCCTGTGTTTTTCTTCAGGAGTTTGTAATGTCTTCAACTTCTCTCTTCCTACCCAGCGTTTCATGATCATGTGCCTGGCCGTCGGTCTGTTTTCAGCCACTGCGTGTGGGACACTCAGAGGGCCTTTTCAGTCTGCAAACTTGTGCTTTTGAGTTTGGGAAAGTTTTCTTAGCTCTTTAAATTTCCTCCCTTCTCTTTTCTTCTTTCTGCAGTTCCTTCTATGCATGGAAGATATACTGGATTTGTTTGTATTTGTTTATTTTTCTTTATTTCCACCTGTGTGTCCTTCAGTCCTACTCTCTGTGAGCACTCCTTTGCTCTTCCCCTGACCTCCGCTGTGTTTTTCATTTCTCTCGTCAGATTCTCCAAGAATTCTTTTGTGTTCCCTGGGGTTCCCTTTTGTGGCAGTCTTTTTTTATTTCATGCTTGTAATTTCTTTCCTCTGTGAGGCTATCACAATTGTGGGTTTCTTGGTTTGCTCTGATTTTTGTCTTTTCTCCCTTTCTGGTCTCAAGTGTCCTGCGGGCTGCATTTTCCATTGGTTCTGGCCTGCGTCTTTCACGTTGGAGGTTTCCCTCAGATTTCTGGAAATCCTTGCTCATTGCTCAACCACAGGCTTGAAATGGGAGAAGAAGTTGTTGCCCGGAAGCTTCAACCTCTGAACCGAGCTTGATGACCAAGCTTTATAAAAGGTGGTCTGTCTGGCCGCTGGGAACCGGTGTTAACATTTGCTCATCTCTGCTGCCGAGCTGGCCAGATTCCCCAGGAGAAGATGCTTCTAGTTTCTTGCTCAGAGGGGAAGGGCCTGACTGTCAGCCTTCTGAGACCTGGGGCAGGAAAGAGGATTGGGTGTCTCAGCATCTAACATGCATACTTTCACTTCATTGCTCTCTTTCCCCTCCCCTGCCAGTGGTGCCCGTGGGCCCAGATAGCCTGTCTTCTATGCCCCCATCAGAAGCAGGGGGAAAGTACCTTCTAGTCTTCTCCTGGGACAGGGCAGAGTATCTCTCTGGCTATCTGTCTCTTAGCTTCTCCAGCGGTGGCTTCAGATTTGGCGGTCTGGGTTGGCTCTCACTACCTGTCCACGTGTTTTCCAGGCTCCCAAATGCTGGAGATTTTAGGCTCTCCCCTTCTAGGCTAGATCTCCTTCTAACCCTTCATTACAGTCTTCGAGGGGGTTCAGGTGACAGTACAGTCGCATGGGGTTTGTTGCATCTGCCTCTGCTGCTTCGTCTGTAACCAGGAAAGGCCCAGAGCCTTGCTGAGAGAGGATCCCGAGGTTGTCACGTCGTAGCAGAACTCGAACTAGCGGGTACCCTTCCTGACTCCTTGTCCACGGCAGCCCCTTTCAAAACAGACACGCTCCTGTTGGAGTGTGTTGGATGCCAAGTCCCCAATCTGGGACCCTCCAGATACACCTGAGAGGCCTCCTGGGTGCTCACCATCAAGTCTCATCCCACTGAGCACCATCACTGCCCCCGTCCGCCCTCCGTGGCACCTCACTCTGTCCTGTCCACCTCCTGCTGGGTCACCTGCCCTCTGCCCTGGAGGCCCACAGCCCCTAGAGCTCTGTGGCACAGAGGGGAGAGCCCCCTAACTTGTTAGAGGGAGGCCCAAAGCAATACTGCTTGGGCCTGGTGTTTTGCAGACTTTTAGTAAAGCAGGTCTTTCTGGCTGTTAAATTTCTTTTGCCTGCCCTCCCCTGCCTCCTCCTGCTCTTCCTCTCCCTCTCTCCCTCTGTCTCAGTTTCTCTGTCTCCCTCTCCCTCTCCCCCTGGTAATCAAACCTGGTGCTTTCCACACATAACTAAACATACCCTCTGATACTAAAGACGTGACTCCATTCGTTTGCTTTGGCAGAACTTTCTTATTCCTCTGCACGTACGCTTGCCCCTGGGCCGGCCCACAGCCCCCCAGTCCCATCTAAATCCTTCACGTGGACATTGCTTTGTCTCAGTTCTCAGGCTGGGACCCTTACCACGTCTCTTAATATTTTCTCAAATACTTTAATTCGGTATCCCCAGGCATTTCAGTGCGGGGGGGGGAGGGGGCCTTCTAGCCACAGGAGAAGACCCTAGAGAGGGTGGAAAAGATGGAAATCTTTGCTCTCGGGAAACCAGTATACTTGTGCCAATAGGTGTGCACAGTGAGCCAGGAGAACAGCTGGGACAGACGACTTGTTCAGCACCGGCTGTGATGCCCACAGCAAAGGGACGGTGCTAAAGACAGAAGCCACACGTCCCGGACAGGCCTGTCCATTTCTTTGGTATGATAAGTGCTCGGCAGATGTTTTTGCTTTTTCTTTTTCATTATCCAAATGCACCACTTGACGTGCTTATGTGTATTTGAACTAAGAAGGGAAATTCTGTTATTAACAAGTTTAATTCCAGGCAAGCGTGTACACATCACAATCCTCTGGCCACGTTTGGAACAATAATTAAGCGATCTTCCTCTTCAAGTGCAGACAGATGCGTGGCGCTCGTCACCTCTGGCACCGCGACAGCGGTGTTTTTCCGTTTGCGCTCATGTGTCACTCAGTCCCATGTGCCCTTCTGTGGTTGAGACCTTTAAAATTCACTCCCTTGTCTCAGTGACATAAAAACCGTTCTTAGTAAACAGGGGGTTCCCACATAAAGCCCTCTCGGTGTCTGGAGACCCGGGGAACTGGATGTTTTTGTTGAAGAACACACGGGGCCCAGGCGTAACCGGAGCGTGGCACCTCTTTGCCAAGACAGGAAGGAGAGTCACCTGAGAGCTGGCCTCAGATTGAAATAATTACATGGATTCAGGGCAATGCTGAGAGCTTTATATTTTTATAAAGTCTTTTACTCTGTCATTATGGAAGACTTTTTTGGAAAACTGGTGAGTTATAGGAACTTAGTAATCAATGCCCAATTTTTACATCTTTTGTTTATGGTAACAACCCAGAGAGCGTGAATGTCTGCTCTGTTCCACGTAGTTTGCCAAGCACTTTATAGATACTATTTTGTTCAGTGCACCTGTCAACTCTGTCAGGTAGGCACTGGTGGCGTTAGTAAAAGGGACTTACTTAGAAACACACGTGACAGGAACATAGGAAAGCCGATTATTGGGTCGCCTGGCTGGCTCAGTCGGTTCAGCATGCAACTTTTGATCTCCCGTGTTGAGCGTGAGATTGTTTAAAAATACAGTCTTTAAAAAAGTAAATCTAAAAAAAAGTTGGTTATTATCAAGGCCATTGTGCACCCAAATCAAAAGCATAACTTGGCCCACAAAGTGAACTTCTAGATACTAACAAAAAATTTTTTAATTTTTTTAATGTTTATTTAATTTTGAGAGAAAGAGTGTGAGCGGGGGAGGGGCAGAGAGAGAGGGAGACACAGAATCCGAAGCAGGCTCCAGGTTCCGGGCTGTGAGCCCAGAGCCCGATGCGGGGCTCGAACTCACAAACTGTGAGGTCATGACCTGAGCCGAAGTCGGACACTCAACTGACTGAGCCACCCAGGCACCCCATGTCATAATTTTGATTAGACTGATACTCACCTGATTATGTCATAAACACTGTTCACCTCTCCTCTTGTGAAGTGTCATTACTTTTCTTTGTATTTTTCCCAAAAATGAATGATGTTCTGTTCTGCTTTGCTAACTTGGTTGTCTGTGTGCTTCTTGCCAGTTGAATCTTCTTATCAGGTGAAGAAGCCTGTCACCATGTCTGATTGGTTCAGATGCATCGGACAGTATATCCTTGTCTGCCCCTGAAGACTGTCTCCCCAGAGCCTCCTGATCTGACCCAGTCTTCTCGCTGTGCCTGGTGTGCAGCTATCCTGGAACTTCCTTCAGTGTTGCTCTGGGGATTCCATTTGCCTCTGGTATTGGCTCCCCTGCTTATAGTCCTCATGTCTTCCTCTTCTTGGTTTGTTCCCTTGTTTTTGTGGAGCACATCCTCCAGTATCTTTCGAGATAAGGTCTCACTGGAACTAAATTTCTTGACATCTTGCCTGTCTGAAAATGTTTTCATGCTAAGCTTGTAAACTATTGTAACTAATAGTTTAGCAGGGTATAGAATTTCATCTTGGAAGTAGTTTTCCTTTAGGCTTTTAAAGGTATTGTTTCTATTGTCTTCAAGCTCCCCCTGGTTGCTTTTGAGAAGTTCAAAGTCATTCTGCTTCCTGATCCTTTGCATGTGACCTGTTTGCCCTCCCTCTGAAAGTTTAAGCATTCTTTGTTTTTCTTGACAAATTGGACTGGAGTGGGTCTTATTTTCATCCATTGTACAGTATACTCAGTGGGCCTTTTAAGTCTGAACACACCCTTCACACTAGGACATTTTTTTTCTTTTCTTTTTCCTTTTTGTTTTTAGATCTGGGATATTTTCTTAAGGATTTCCTTGCATATGTTTTCTCTGTTATCTCTTTCTGTGTCTCCTCGTTTGAAAATTGGAATTGCTGGACTGGCCTTCCATGTTTCCATTATTTTTCTCTGTTTCTGTCTCTTTTTGCTTTGTGGTGTGTGTGTGAGTGTGTGTGTGTGTGTGGAGAGAGAAAGAGAGAGAGAGAGAGAGAGAGAGAGAGAGAGAGAGAGATTACCTCAGATTTTCATATGACTCTGTTATTGAGTCATTTCTACTATTATAATTGTTTTTTTAGTTTCAGAGACCTCTTTCTCATCTTTATGATTTCTTTTTTTAGGTATCATATTCTTTTATTTAATAGTTAGTTACAGTAATTTACCTGAGGATGTAAATGATGGTTAAGACATGAGCATTTTAGGGGCGCCTGGGTGGCGCAGTCGGTTAAGCGTCCGACTTCAGCCAGGTCACGATCTCGCGGTCCGTGAGTTTGAGCCCCGCGTCAGGCTCTGGGCTGATGGCTCAGAGCCTGGAGCCTGCTTCCGATTCTGTGTCTCCCTCTCTCTCTGCCCCTCCCCCGTTCATGCTCTGTCTCTCTCTGTCCCAAAAATAAATAAACGTTGAAAAAAAAAATTAAAAAAAAAAAAAAGACATGAGCATTTTGGCATTTTCTGCCCCCTGCATAATCTCATTTTCCCACCAATTAGCTGTTTTCTGTATTTTCCATCTCTTTTACGTAGTGACTTTTCTCAGATTTCTGGTAACCCCTCGTTGTCTGCCCTGCTCTGTGGAGGCGGAAAGTGAATAGTAGTTACCTGGTACAGAGTAGCTGGGGGAATGAAGGGTGCTTGCTCATGAGAAAGGTTTTCTTTCTGGGGTGATGAAATGTTCTAGTTAGTCATGGTGATCGTTGCACAACTCTGAATACACTAAAAACCACTGGATTGTGCACTTTAAATGGATCGTTTGTGTGGTGGGTGTATAATATCTCAGTAAAACTATTTCCAAACAAAGTGGGACACTACCAAGATGATTTAAAAGTTCACCATGTGTGATTGGGGCTTGTTGTCTACGGGCTTCACTGTAGGCTGATCTGGCCAAGCTATTTAGTTAAGGGAACCTCTGATAATAATATCTTTGGTGTTGGGTTTTTCTTTATCCCCCCCTTGGATTGATTAGATTCCCCAGGAAAGATTGAACCAATCTCCTTAGGCTGGAGGATAAAGGCTGACTGCCAGCATTCTGGGCTGACTTCCAGCATTCTGGGAGCCGAGTGAGAAGGCTGCCTTTCAATCCAGCAGGCTAATACCTACTGAGTCTCCTCATTTCCACTGTGGTTGCTTAGCCCCTGGTAGCCCCCAGTCCAGAGACTCTCTATTCTACCCACTTAAGAGAATACATCTCCTTTATGTTATTGTTGTTGTTGTTTACCAGAATTGAGAAAGGGCAGTTGCCCCCTGGTAGAGAGTGAGGGGAGATGATGTGTCTGCCTCTTCATCAGACTTGCAAACAAACCTCCCTATCTTTGCTGACTTCCCTCTTCACGCACATGCCCACACACACACACACACACGCACACACACATTTTCAGAGATACTTGGTATCCCTAACTCCTGGGCTTTTTTGAGGGTTCTGTGGTTTCACGCTGTTACCTCAATTTTACGAGTTTTGGGGTAGGAGGCAAAGGCAGAAGAGGTGTTCACGCCATCTTTACCTGAACACAAATACATGTTTGGCTTCTCCACTTATTCAGGATCATAACAATATATGTGACTTGCTCATTTAAAATTCTGATTTGCAAATAATAATAATAGTAATAATAATAATAATAACAATAGGGGTGCTTGGGTGGCTCTGTCGGTTAAGCGTCCGACTTCGGCTCAGGTCATGATCTCACAGTTCGTGGGTTCGAGCCCCGCGTCAGGCTCTGTGCTGACAGCTCAGAGCCTGGAACCTACTTCGGATTCTGTGTCTCCCTCTCTCTCTGCCCCTCCCCCGCTCACACTCCTTCCGTCTCTTTCTCTCTCAAAAATAAATATTAAAAAAACTAAAAATAATGATAGTAATAACACAGAATAAACATTTGCTTCTGGACACATGCAGAATCCAGATTTGCATGTATTTCTCTGCTCCCAAAGGAGAATATATTTTTCATATGCAAATAGGAAAATGAGTCCCCTCTGGAGTCACAGAGCCAGGTAAGTGCGCTCACAAACCATATAAAGCTTACGATGAGGTGATTTAAGATAAATGGATTAAAAAAGCTTCTGCTCAAGTCACGAAGCTCTTCTTTACTTCAGCAAATGGTTCGAGTTCTTACTTTCCTCCTGCCTGGTAAGGCTCGCACAAACTGTACCGTTCGTTTTGCGTAGATAAAACTGGATGTTGAATACTTACCTTCAGTGCTCTCTTCACGTGGTTCTTTAATTCAAAGGGAGTCCTGCAGCTCATTGAGACTGAATCTGTAGCTCAGGGTGTTCACATGATTGGGAGCCCAGTGGCCAAACTTACCGCCCACTGTGATATTTGACCTTAAGGCTGGGAGCTCATGTAATTGTCCTTTTGCATTTCTGATGCCTAGAATTGCCCCTCGTGTCACATTATCTTTTCTCACATGCTCATCAAGTGAAAAACCAAGAGAGGGAACTGTATGTAGTCAACAACGCAATCATGTCGTATATATTCCAGAGAATTCTAAATCGTCTCCACCTTCAAGGAAACATTTCAGTGTAATACAACCTTGGGCCAAGGTCTGCTTGTTGACAACCATGATCTCTAAGATTACCAGTCTCTAAAACCTTAGGATTCCATTTTTCAGCCCAAAACGCCACCCTTCTTTTACTCTTAAAAAGAACCTGTATCACTCCATTAATAAAAGAAACTTGTATTTGATTTAGATTTTTAACCATCGTTGCTTGACCTTTCCAAAACATCACAACCATTCAGGACCGGCTACATGATTTGCGGGATCCCATGCAAAACTAAATGTGGGGCCCCTTGTTCAAAAATTCTTAGTAATGTCAAGATAACTGCAGCATCGCAGCAAGCAAGGGGCCTCGAAGGGTCACGTGCCCATGAAGCCAGCCCTGCAACCGTTCCCGGAGGGAAGACCCTTTTGATGTTTCTTCCAATAATAGTTTACTTTGGGTCAGCTATTCAGGGACTGCACTTCCCCTGCTCAGAGCCTTTTACTATGATAGCAGTTGGGGACATTGATTGCCCAGCCTTCACCTAAAACTCTGCACTCCGGGTATAACCTGGAGTTGAATCATGCAGCTGTTAGACTTGAGAGAGTGGTTCCATAGACGCTGTGTTTCACACTGTGGGCATTCAGCGTTTGCTGATGGTAATTTCCAGGTGCTGTGACAGTAGCTTTCAGTGGGTGACATTTTTCAAGCTAAATTAAATCTTGAGATCTGATCCCCAAAGGAGAAATAAAGACCTTGACCGAAAATGTCTCTCCTACTTCTCAGCTACTGGCAGTCGGTAGAGCTGCTGATTTCTCCCATCACTTGTTTTCCTTTGCCAGTAAGTCACCCTTCTTCTTGGAGACAGCTTTTGTATTCAGGCACGTGCCAGGTTTCCTCGACTTTCCCGTTTTGAACTTGAATCCAACAGAAGTTTAGAAATGTATGTGGCTCCACTCTCACCTATAGAGGCAATTTACATGGACACCGTGGGCTGAAATGTCTCTTAAGGGTTTCCAGGAGGCTGGTTTGATGCCGTTGAGAGAAGGCCTCACGAGAAGTAAAGGGCTGGGGGCACCTGGGTGGTTCAGTTGGTAAGCGTCCGACTTCAGCTCAGGTCATGATCTCCCGGTCCATGAGTTCGAGCCCCCCGTTGGACTCTGTGCTGACAGCTCAGAGCCTGGAGCCTGCTTCGGACTCTGTGTCTCCTTCTCTCTCTGCCCCTCCCCTGCTCATGTTCTGTCTCTATCTCTCCCTCTCTCAAAAGATAAACAAACATTTAAAAAACAGTTTTAAGAGAAGTAAAGGGCATGTGATTTATTCATCACAAGTAGGCATCCAGCCTTTGGGATCTCTGAACGGGGGCACGTATTAGTACGCTGAGCTTTGCATAAATTGGCATCCCAGGTCTGTGGTTGCCTCACTGAGAGGGGTGGTCCCCTGGACCCTCCCACAGAGTCAGCAGGACCTGACCCAGGGCTGACCCGAGTCCCCTGCTGTCCTGGGAGCTGCGGGAGCTGGCACGAGGAAGCAGGCTAAGAGCTTTTCTTCCCAAGGGGGAGAGTCACAGCCCGTGGCCTCGCAGTTACAAAGAGGTGATTGTTCTGTGGGAGGAAGAGGTTTGAGGGTGACATTAAAGAAGTGGGCTGCTTCTGAAAACGTGAGCCCCTTGCTGGGGCTGAATGACCGTCCGAGAGAACTGTTGTCCAAGGCAGACAAACCTCACGCGGCTTTCTAGAGTGCCTCCAAGCTTCCTCGGAACCCTGCAATGCTGGGTTTCTCTTATGGCAACTCCCAAGAGGAGAGTGCTCGATGCCAGCAAAGACAGAGCCTCGCGGGCAAATCTACACGAGTTTAACCCCTCTCTTGCCTTCCTTATGAACAAAGCAAAAGTAAACCAGGAAGCATGTTGCCTTAAATCGACCTGAGGCTTACACTTTTCACACTTGGCACAGCGCGCTTCCTCCGAGGAAACCGCAAGGATTCTCCAGCCATAATTTCCAGTCTGGACAGGCAAGCTAGCATTGAGGCTCTTGAATTAGAACATCACTTTCCTGGCCACCAGCTACGTGACGTAACTTTCCAGGCCTCAGTCTCCTCACCTGTAGTGAAAAGATAATGACATCTACCTCACAAGATTACTGTGAGGATAAAGCAGGAAAATGTATATGACGCCTATCCCTTATGGTGCCTAACATGTAACGTACAGGGGCACCTGGAGGGCTCCACCGGTTATGTGTCCGACTTCGGCTCAGGTCATGATCTCACAGTGCGTGAGTTCGAGCCCCACGTCAGGCTCCGTGCTGCCAGCTCAGAGCCCAGAGCCTGCTTCGGATTCTGTGTCTCCCTCTCTCTGCACCCCTCTTCTGCTCATACTCGCTCTTTCTCTCTCTCTCTCAAAACCAAACATTAAAAAAATAAAATACAACATATACTCAGATATCCATTTTTTAATAAGATAGTCCTGCAAACATTTTTGTAGACATACCACAAAAAGTGTAAGTCACTGTGCCCAGCCAGCAGGATCAGAGGATACCTGGAATTCTCCTGAGTCCCCATGAATGAGTAATTCCATACTTTATCTGTATGACCCCTGGACCTCCAATCTGAAAGCTGGTTCCCACTAGGGACTGGTTCCAACCAGTGCCTCTAAAGCTGTGATTTAATTTGAAAGTTCAAGGAGAAGTACAAGGGGGCGGAGGGTGTCCCTGGAGAGGCTGATGTTCTAACAGAGTTGACTTCACCCTTGACGCTTCTGACGGAGAGTCTGGTTTTCCAAGACCTAGCCTTTAAGCTTGAATTAATATCGCTTGGGGATTAGGAATGGTTTAAGGAAACTAACCCGTTTCTGAATCGCTAGCACATAGGAAACACACAAAGTTTGTCCAGTAAGTGAATGATGAAGTAAATGAGGTTAATCTTAAACCTTTGAATTAACCATAAAATGATACCAGAGTGCTATATTTGCTAAGGATTAAAAGACCCAACCCGTTTCCTCAGTGGTTCCATACATAAGCCATCCACATCAAAAAAAAAAAAAAAAAAAAAAAAAAAAAATATATATATATATATATATATATATATATCTGTTCTCCATTAAAAAGAAAAAGTAATTAGTATTCATAAAGTAAAACAACGGGAATATGTCAGAAGGCAGAGGGGACCACTGAAGGAACTCTCAATGGCTAAAACTAGAACAACAAAATAACATGCTATTGAATTATAACCCAAAGAATAAGTATGAGCCCATATTGATCTCACGGTCCAAAGACCCAAAGAATAAATATGAGCCCATATTGATCTCACGGTCCAAAGACCCAAAGAATAAATATGAGCCCATATTGATCTCACAGTCCAAAGACCCAAAGAATAAATATGAGCCCATACTGATGTTAGTATATGATTGAATGAATGATGAGTGAGGGAGAAGAGTCCCATCTCCATTGCAGAATTCCAAATAATTTATGTAGCTTCTCTGCCCTCGAAGAGGTAGACCGTGGCTCCCCATACCTTGAGTAAGGGCTACATTTGGTGGTTTGTAACCAGAATACAGTATGGAAAGAAGGGTAGGGGTAACCCTGCCGTGGAGAAACCTGATAAACACCATCTTGGCCAGGCAATCCAGGTTAACGTCATCACGGATGGCACGTTAATAGTATATACCCTTGATAGGAGGTGATGAAAATAGTACTTTACCTCTGTGATCTTCCTCCCCAAAACCTATACACCCTAACCATGGGAAACATTACCCAAACCCAAATCATGGGCCACTTTATAAAATGGCTCTTAAGTACTCCTCAAAAGTATCAAAGTCTTCAAAAACAAGGAAAGTCTGAGAAACTATCACAATGTCTAGAAACCTGAGGAGATGTAATGTGGTACCCTGATAATGTGGCCCTGGAACAGAAAAAGAACATTCAGGAAAACTGACAAAATCCAAATACAGTGTGAAGTTTAGTTGTGCCTTTGTTGTTGTTTTATTTTATTTTACTTTTTTAGAGCACAAGCGAGAGAGGGAGAGAGGGAGAGAGAAAGAGAGTCTTAAGCAGGCTTTGTGCTGAGTGCGAAGGCTCGGTCCCATGACCCTGAGATCATGTCCGGAGCTGAAATCCAGAGTCGGATCCTCAGGGAGGCGCCTGAGTGGCTCAGTCGGTTAAGCGTCCGGCTTCGGCTCAGGTCATGATCTTGCAGTTCATGAGTTCGAGCCCCGTGTGGGGCTCTGTGCTGACAGCTCAGAGCCTGGAGCCTGCTTTGGATTGTGTCTCCCTCCCTCTCTGCTCCTCCCCTCCTCACACTGTCTTTCTCTGTCTCTCAAAAATAAAAAAACGTTAAAAAATTAAAAAATTATAAAGAGAGTCAGACACTCAACTGACTAAGCCACCCAGACGCCCCCAGAGTTTAGTTTAAAAAAAAAAAAAAATGAGTTGGTGCTTTTTCCCTCAAAGTGACTTCACCAAAATTCACACCACAAGCATGCATTATAATAGCACTTCGTTATAATGTGAGTTTAAAGGATCATGTTTACAATGACCTCTTGGGGCTTTATTTGAAAGAAGTCGTACTCATTATACAATGTGTACATAGAAGGACAACTCAGTCTTCTAATAGTGTGGGTCTTTTTTTGCAGCTGGGCTTAACTGTGATTAATGTTATCAGGCAGATTATATTTCAACCTGCCATGGAATCTGCATCCATGTAAGGCTGGATGTGGATGACCTTGGCTCTTACAGCTCCAACTTCCAGTCTCCAGAATTTGGGGACGGATCAAAGATGTTTTTCAGGCATATGTGCCAAGGGTAAGGAAAAGTTCCTTGCTTATATTGAGCTATCCATTACTGAACATGCAGATAGCTGTGATTTTTTTTTATGTCCCAAATGTAGAAAACCAGGCTTGTGTATCTTCCAAGGGGAAGGTTCACGACCGACCGCACTCCATACACTGCTGCCTTAATGAAACTTACCCATAGACTTGACTTGGCAACATGTGTCAGCATCATTACGCTACTATGCTCTTTTTACACCCACGCCAGCCTTTTCCACCCTCAGGAAGATGAAAGTCAAAGCAAGAAGACATATGGTTTCTCTGAAATTGGTTCTGTGCACACTAGGGATTTTTATATCTTAATAAACAATCAGCCGGTCCCTTCCTGAGAACGTGTTACATTTCCTCTGAACTCGTAAACTTTGCTTAGGTTACGTTTGTGGGACTAGCCCTGGGTAAACACGCTCAGCTTGGTCCAACTTAAGGGTGAATCAAGTACCGTGTAGAGATAAACTATGTCCCCACATATCGTAGGTCGTCCTTTTCTTGGGGACCTGCATGCCACTTAATAATGATCTCTCCTAAGAGATTATATATAGTTCCTGGATGCTCCAATTGAGTTTCCAATCAGCTCCCTTTTAGGGGAGATTAATGGGTAGAATGCATTGAGACAGGAAAATTAAAACTGCGTAAGGCTGCGTCCTCCGTCATTGTGGTACATGTAACAATTCTGTAGAAATAATAGATATCAGCTAGGATTTTGTGCTTGCAAGCGAGAGAAACGTAAAGGCAATCACTGGGAAAATCGCAGTTCCTAAAATGCTTAAAATTCTGGCTAAAGCCTCTTACATACATAAATAAATATTACCTTAGATGTACTCCCATAACCTTTTCTACATCTGTAAAAGTGGGAATAATCATCCTATCCCATAGAATTGTGTTTTGTTGTTGTTGTTCTCGGAAGCCCTCTCAGGGTCCTTTGCAATCCCTGACCCCTTCCGCCTCCCCAGATGTCGCCTTTATTCTGACTCGTAACACTGTGTTAGTTTTGCCCGGCTTTGAACATTATGTAAACGTAATCATACAGTATGATTGGGTCTAATGTCTTTGCCCAATATTATGTTTGTGTTTTAGCCACGTTGTTTGGTATGGCTATATTTATTCTCATTGCTGAATAAGAGCCATTATAGTATACAAATATTTATCCTTTTTTTTTTTTTTTTTTTTGAGGATGGACATTTGGGTTGTCCATAAAGCTTCTAAGGATATTCTCCTACATGACTCTGGGTGTCATATGAATGCATTTCTCTTCTTTTAAGCTTATTTATTTTGAGAGAAAGAGAGCATGAGCAAGGAGGGGTAGAAAGAGAAATCACAAGAAGGCTCCGCGCCCGAAAGCAAGGCTCAATCTTACAAAACATGAGATCATGACCTGAGCTGAAATCAGGAGTCGGATGCTTAACCAGTTGAGCCACCCAGGCGCCCCTGTGTGAATGCATTTCTGTGGGGTCTATACCTAAAAGTGGAATTGCTGGGTCATAAGGTAGGTGTGTGTTCATAAAGTTTTCAACTCAAACTGCCCCCAGCAGTATGTAAGAGTTCTGGTTGCATTACATCCTGGCCGGGGCTTGGCATTAACCATGGAACTGTTGGTGGTTGAACTCTGAATCACATCTAGTAGCTCGTTGAGAGCTTGTCCTGGTGATGACTTAATAAAAATTAACTGTATTTCCACACTGTTGGGAAATACACATAGCATCTACAGCTATTTTCCATGCTTTTGCAACAAATGATATTTCGGTACGCTTTACTAGTATCGTTTTTATCTTATGGGAATCTTAACTGGGTGGGACAACGTGTTAGTCCTCACTGAGCTGAACTCTTTTTTGCATGTGTCCAAAGCTTTGCTAGGTGAAGTGTCACTTTAGCCGCTTCCACGTGAGCGTCCTGTCCCAGCTCCGAGTTGCATCCCTGAGACATGGAAAGCACCAGGCCCTGCTTCTCTCAAGCTGTCGCCTGCTCTCTTCCCCGTTCAAAACCAAGACAGGCATCAGTCCTGCCTGGATCACGCTGGGGCTTTATTGGCAGTGTTAAAATGTTTATTCACTTACCAGCTTGACAACTCTGGGTCTTGCAGCTTTCTCAGGACCTCCTCTGCTTCCTGTATGAAACTGTGACGATAACACCGACCTCAGTGGGTTGTTTAAGTTGTGAATGAGGCGGTATGCAGAGACAGCTTGGAGCCTCGGTGAGGGGCAGTTATTACTGTTATTAGGGGTGATGGCTGTTGTTGCCCGATCTTAGGCACAGCGTGCTTAAAACTATGGAATTGTTTGATTGAACTGTGTTTTTACTTTTTTTTTTATTTTTTTTTCTTAATGTTTTTATTTATGTTTGAGACAGAGAGAGACAGAGCATGAGCAGGGAAGGGGCAGAGAGAGAGGGAGACACAGAATCGGAAGCAGGCTCCAGGCTCTGAGCCATCAGCACAGAGCCCGATGCGGGGCTCGAACTCACAGACTGTGAGATCATGACCTGAGCCGAAGTCGGACACTCAACCGACTGAACCACCCAGGCGCCCCTGAACTGTGTTTTTAAAAAAGACCACAGACTCAGAATTTTAAAATAGGACTTAGCCATTTATAGGAACAGCATTGACAGAAGGTATAAGAAAAGCAGTCACCAGCCCAGGGACTCGGACCACAACCCCCTATTTTCCTGACACATCAACGTTATAAAATATCTCTAGTGCCCAAGCACATCCTATACCTCCCCCTCTGACTCCTTCTGGGAATTGCTTTCTGATCTACCAGAAAAGGGAGGCTTGTTCTTTCGAGTGCTTACACTTCAGTAAAGAAGGCTGATAATACACACTTGAGAGAAGGTCAGATAGACTTTTGGAAACTGGGGAAATCACAGCATTTGTTCAAAAGAACTAGAGGCACCTGGGTGACTCAGTCCGTTAAGCATCTGACTCTTGATCTCGGCTGAGGTCTTGATCTAAAGGTCTTGAGTTCAAGCCCTGCATTGGGCTCCATGCTGGGCGTGATGCCTACTTAAAACAAAGGGGTGGGGGGTGGGGGGAAAGTGTGACCTTGGAAACCTGTAGGAGGGTCTAGTCTTCATGGTTATTCAAGAGAAGAAATTCAGGATGTGTTTGTTGAGTTTTTAATTTATTATGAGACACAAAATTCTCTTGATGTTGGAGCCTGATAGCCTCGCTTATGAAAACTGACCATTATTTCACCCAACACCTTAACTTTATAGATGAGGAAATGAAGGTGCATAGAGGTGATGGTATTTTCTCAACATCGCTTAGAGAGGTAGCAGCAGACTCAGGATCAGAATTCAGGTCCTTCATCTCTGGATCCAAGTGACCTTTCCATCGATGTTTTCTTAGATCTTAGATTTTATAAGAGAGGATGTTGACTTTCTAAAATCGTTGACTGGGGAAATTTAAAATTGTTCAAAGGATCATTTGTTCTTCTTGAAATTGTTTTCCAGTGAAACTCCGTGCCATCTAGAATTATAGCTAGGGTTAATCATGGGTTGTCAGGACCAGGCACTGTGTCAAGTGTTTTAGATGCTTGTTCATTATGTGCTCGTAACAGGACTGGCCTAAGCTTTAATGATTACAGCGGGTGTTTGGTTTTCTCTGGCAATTAGTAGGAAATTGTCGTACGTACGCGATACTGCACAGAGTGGATTGTGTGAGATCACCTTTCCCACACTTGGAGGAAAGGTTTTGGTAAGACAAACTAGGTCATTACTACCAAGACAGATGAACTTTTATTCATCCAAATGTTGTGGATCTTATTTCCTTAATATAATCTTCCATGCACCCAGGTAGACGTTCCTTGTTAGTTTTCAGGTTTCCGAGCCAAAAACAATGGGTCCCAACTCTTCAGAGTCAAAATACCCACGTAATTGTGTTTTTAATGGGAGTTGATTAAGAAATGACACACGGACCTATGAATTTGAGTGCCTCTCGTAATTATTCGGGAGTCCCACTGGGCTCTGCGGTTCACTGATGGGTAACATTTTGCCCGACCCAGTGGGGATTCCCGTGGAAACAGCAACTTCAGGAGATGTACAAAAAAATCGCTCCTGACGTTTTCCTTTTGCCTCTGTCAAGCGGTGTGCGGGAGCCTGCTCCTTCTGACTCGCGAAAGGCAGCTGTCAAATTTTGTGAGCCGTGGGTCAAGCACAGCCATCACTGGAAATTAAACTGTGTAAACTTAACAGTTACAAGAGTTACGTTTTTTAAGGGTAGTCGTCAACACTCATCCATTCTTGGTGACTTTACTACGTGTCTTTTATTTGTATCTTTTATTTGCTCCTGAAGGCACTTAGATACGCGGTGTCTGTCTAGTGGAAATACCGTATGGTGGTGCGTTACTGGGCATTTCTTCCGTGACATCACGTTGGGAGATTGATGTGGAAGTATTTACTCCACAGCAGTTGTCAAGCGCTGTGAGTCAGGGCTGCGTTTACACTTTTGTCGATTGTCTATTTTTTTTTTTTAACTTGAAAAGCGTATGGGAGCTGTAGCCATTGCCCGGCCAATGGCACCAAACATTGAGGAAATACTCTTCCAGTATTTGGAATGCTTTCCCATTCAGGAAAGATGTAGCCCATATCCTCGACAGAGGAGTGAGATTCGGACACGTGCCTTTATTTCATTATCGTCTTATTCGTGTAAAGGAAAACATGAACCAACATCCTGGTGGAACTACAGACTCATCATTTGCAGTCGTAGGTTGGCTGTAGATGCAGACGTTCTACAAAACTCCACAAAAGCGTTCTGTGACAACCGGTTATATGGAAAGTTAGGGTAAAAATGAGTACATCTTAGGGGCGCCTGGGTGGCTCAGTCGGTTAAGCGTCCGACTTCGGCTCAGGTCATGATCTCGCGGTCCGTGAGTTCGAGCCCCGCGTCGGGCTCTGTGCTGACTGCTCAGAGCCTGGAGCCTGTTTCAGATTCTGTGTCTCCCTCTTTCTCTGACCCTCCCCCATTCATGCTCTGTCTCTCTCTGTCTCAAAAATAAATGTTAAAAAAATTTTTTTTAAAAAATGAGTGCATCTTACTATAATTTGTAAACTGGGTGCTACACCTCCTTTGTCAGTCAAATGTATAATACAGATACATCTCTTTCTCCCGGAACACTGGTTCTTACACATTTATCAGTAGGCCACTCCCTTGGTGCCAGGGAAGTCCGTAAACTGTCTGTTTCTTCGTTATCATCTTCAGTGATAAAACTAATAACAGCCAAAATGATTAAATACAAGCAACAGACTTGCTACTAATACCCTATTGAATCCTCACAGATGCTCTTACATTGCCGGAGACGAGGAGACAATGCGGAGGATAAATTGAGGCACCTCCAGCTTTAGTGGAAAAGAGGCCATTTAATAGTTAGCTTCCGAGGGCAAGGAGCATGGCAGACACTTGCATATAAATTATTCATGTCTACCTGCAGTAAATCAGGAAAGTTCTGCTCTACCGCTATTGTACGGGTAAAGAACTGCTCTAGTCCCAGCCGAGTAACAGTGGTGAGCGGGGAGGGCCTGAGCTAACGACCCAGGGCTTTCAAGTTCCTCCCCCTGAATCATCTCAGATGCAAGAGAACAACTCCGACTAAGGAAATGGTGTGAAATGACACATACTGGGAGAGCATTTTTGTGAATCGCCATTGAGAAGTTTCCCGTAGATAGGATTTAGACACACATACGAAAGACGGGCATTATCCAAACTAAGCCGAGTTTAAAGCAGATGCCAAAAATGGGTCACTTAGACTTCTTGGAAGGAGGTGGAATGACTGGGGAAGAGTGTCATTTCAGTGCAGCTTATAAACGTGAGTATTTGTATTTACAGAACGCTAGTCGCCGCATTAATGTGTCATGAAAAGGCAGATGTGTGAACCGTGTGAGATCATGGGCGGCTTATGTTGCGGTGTTTTACAAAGTGCCTAATCACTTCTTAGCTGACCTGTGCGTGCTTTTTCTGGAAGGCAGAGTTTATTGTGGGTGACACAGGGCGAATGGCTGTGTGCCTGACCCTGGTATTCCGGCCTCCTAAACACCAGCCAGGTCCAGCCTCCAGAGCCACACTGCCAGCCCTTCTAGGTGCTCTCGACCCGGCTACAGGGCAGAGCCCGCACTGAACCTCGAAGGCATAGACGGGGCCTTCGTCAGTGACCACCGTCTGCCTCCTCATTTGTTGCCACATCCCAAACTAGATCATTCTGGTCCCCTGCCATTCACGGAAGCACACGACACCATTTCTGGGCTGCACGTCAAGTCTTACCATGCTTCTAAGCCAGTATTTCCTTTTTTTTTTTTTTCCCTCCTTTTGTTTTTAGATTTCAGTATATATCATAACTTAATAACATTAATTTTGAATGCCTGTGACGCATCTCTGCAAAGTACTTTTATGAAAAATTTACATAGGAAATAGTACGTGTGCAACTCGTCAAAGTTTTATCATGCCAAATACATTGGCAACTTATTCTCCTACTTCCTGTTCTTTCCATGTGTGATTACAAACTGTTCTCCCCTAGAATTCGTTTGCTTTTATAACATACAATTAATAAAAAGGTATATGTCAGGGCACCTGGGTGGCTCAGTCAGTTGAGCGTCTGACTCTTGATTTAGGCTCAGGACATGATCTCACGCTTCATGAGATCGAGCCCCAAGTGAGGGTTTGTGCTGACAGCATGGAGCCTGCTTGGGATTCTCTCTCTCCTTCTCTCTTTGTCCCTCCCCTGCTCACATGCACGCTCTGTCTCTCTTTCTCTCTAAATAAAGAAGTAAGCATTTTTCAGTGTGTATCTTTAAGACCTCTAATATGATTTGATCCATACACACAGTGAAATGACCACTGTGGTCCAGCCAGCTAACATACCCATCTCATGTTGTTATTTTGTTTGTTGGTTGCTTTGAGACCGAGAGCTTGGTTCTCCTTGCCCACATGTTCGCTTGTCTGTTTCCTTCCCCCCGATAGGGACTCTTGAAGGTAGGGACTGTGTTGTGCGTCTCTTTGCTTTTTGTTGGTTGGTTTGGATTGTCTGCGGGGGAGGGGGTTGTTTTCTATAAGGTCTACTCTCTTAGTACCTTTCAGATATACAATGCAGTGTTGTTGACTAGAGTCACCATACGTGATATCCTCAGGACTTCTTTCTCCTAGAGCTGGAAGATTGTACCACGTGTGCGTGTGTCGTGTGCGTGTGCGTGTCTGTGTCTGTCACGGGAGCACCTGAAATCCACTCTCAGCAAATGGCCAGTATATAATACAGTTGTATAAGCTGTGGTCAGCATGTTACATCTACACCTCTAGACTTCCTCATCCCACAGAACTGCGACTTTGCCGTCTTTGGCCAGCACATCCCATCCCCTTGCTCTTGGCAGCCCCCGATGTACTCTGTGTTTCTACACAGCGGACTTTTTGAGAGTCCACATAGAAGTGAGATCATGCTGTTGTTTTGTTTCATTGTCTGTAAGGCAGTATTTCTTGAGGTGTAATCACCTGCTTCCAAAACAGGTTGTTTAAAACATCACTCCCTGGGCCTGTGGGTGATCCTAATGTGTATTAAAGTTTGAGGACCGCTATTTAAGTGGGTAAATTGACTTTGTTTTTAAATCACTTAGTTTTGGGGTGCCCAGCTGGCTCAGTTGGTTGAGTGTCCAACTTCGGCTCAGGTCGTGATCTCACAGTTCATGAGTTCAAGCCCCGCATCGGGCTCTGTGCTGACAGCTCAGAGCCTGGAGCCTGCTTCGGATTCTGTCTCCCTCTCTCAGTCCCTCCCTACTCGTGCGCGCGCGCTCTCTCTCTCTCTCTCTCTTTCAAAAATAAGCAAAATTTTAAAAAAATAAAGCACTTAGGGGTGCCTGGGTGGCTCAGTCAGTTGGGCGTCCAACTTCAGCTCAGGTCATGATCTCACAGTCCGTGAGTTCAAGCCCCACATTGGGCTCTCTGCTGACAGCTCAGAGCCTGGAGCCTGCTTCATATTCTGTGTCTCCTTCTCTCTCTGCCCCTCCCCTGCTCATGCTCTGTCTCTCTCTGTCTCAAGAATAAATAAAAACATTAAAAAATTTTTTGTTTTAAAAATAAAGCACTTAGTTTTGTTCCTTATATTATAGGAAGGGTCTTGGGACGAGGAGTCACTGCCTGAGATTAAGGCCGAGTCATGATTTGAAAATGAAAATAAGGGGCACCTGGGTGGCTGAGTGGGTTGAACATCTGACTTCAGCTCGGGTCATGATCTCGCAGTTCGTGAGTTCGAGCCCCACGTCGGGCTCTGTGCTGACAGCTCTGAGCCTGGAGCCTGCTTCGGATTCTGTGTCCCCCTCTCTCTCTGCCCCACCCCTGCTTGGGCTCTGTCTCTCTCTGTCTTTCAGAAACAAATAAACATTAAAAAAGAGAGAGGAAAGGAAAATAAGTCCAAGTTGTTCCTTTTAGAGATGCCAATGCTGAACACCTCCCAAATCTTCCCAGCCAGGTACCCCCCTTTCTCTGCCCACTGGAGCACTTTCGATTCCCCTGCCCCTAAACTGCTTGTGTTTCTAATGACTCAGGATGGGGTGTTGCCCTATCCAGCAGACACGGGTAGTTTATGCGGCATTTCCCAGTCATTCAAATCAGAGCTTATAATTAATCTGGCACCGGCCTAGCCACACACGAGAAAACTTGTCATTACGAACATCTCTGAAGCCAGCAGCCATACTGAAAATCAATTCTGCGTATGGTTTTCCGATAGCCCTGAACGGTTCTGGTTACAATACACGTCTTTGAAAGCAAAGCTGCCTTATCATCTGTTCTCATATTATTTTTTCCAGCAGCTTCTGCAGACTTGATAGTAATTTGGATGCTGACCAAATGAGGCCATGTTTCTGCTGAGGGTAGTCATTTCAGCCCTCTGCATTTTTAGCCCATTGGTATACAGAAGGCCTGAGTAAACTCTAAAAGCTAAGGCGCAAATATTACCTAAAGATGTCTGGTAAATAATAAGGGCTCAACAAATGCTTGGTGGATTTTACTGAGGGTAGGGACTTTCTTTTTAAAGCTAGAAAACGTGGGGCACCTGGGTGGCGCAGTCAGTTAAGCGTCCGACTTCAGCCAGGTCACGATCTCGCGGTCCGTGAGTTCGAGCCCCGCGTCGGGCTCTGGGCTGGTGGCTCAGAGCCTGGAGCCTGTTTCCGATTCTGTGTCTCCCTCTCTCTCTGCCCCTCCCCCGTTCATGCTCGCTCTCTGTCCCAAAAAATAAATAAATAAATGTTGAAAAAAAATAAAGCTAGAAAACGTAATGTCCAGTAGAGAAGAGGAATAGTACTTTTCTCAGATCCCCCAAAATATTAACTTCCTGAAGGTTAAGGTTGCTGGTGTTAAGGGGGAAGGGAAGGGAGAGTGAGTTTTAGTGAGCCAGCCTATTTGCCAAGGCAAGGTTTTCCTGGAAACGTTTATACCCCTGTATGGGGTCTCTAGGAATGCTACAACCAAGTGCCACACGCTCAGGTGGCTTCCACGGCAATGTATTGTCTCAAGGTTCTGGAGACCGGACGCCCGACATGACATGTTGGTAGTGTTGTTTCCTTCCAGAGCCTCTGCGGGAGAATCTGCTCCATCTTGTCCCCTGGTGGTCTGCAGGCTTTGGCATTCCTTGGCTTACAGAAGCATCACCCCGGTCTGTTCTTCGGGCTCGCAGGGTGGTCTCCCCGTGTGCCTGCGCAGACATCAGTTAGACTGCATTAGACCCCACCCTACTCTAGTGTGAATTCGTCTTCGTTATATCCGCCATGACCCTGTTTTCAAATAAAGTCACATTTTGAGGTCCAGGAGGCCAGGACTTCAACATAGGAATTTTAAGGGACACAATTCAACCCGTAACACCATCTCTCTGAATGAAGCTTTGCTTTTCTGGACTATTTTTTCCAATCCTTGTAGCAAGTAAGTGTAAAGAGATAGCAGAATATCTGGGTGCCTGACATCATCTGTAGTAGGAGTTAGTTACATCACTGAGGTGCAGTATATTGCGCTGATGTTGGGAATGAATTTCTTCCTGTTCAGTTTCTCTGAAACTGACAGCAAAAGGCACCTCCAGCACCTTAGACAGCAAAAGCACCTCCATTTCAGCATCCTGATTTCAGACTTTCTGAATATGCTACTCTGATCTCAAGCTTTGGTTTCTGGGGAAGTTGAGAGATGGCCAACTAGGCTTAGAATCCAAGCTTTCCGAAGCTGGAAGGACCTCATCAAGTTCAAAGCCCTGATGTTTACAGAGGAGGAAACGGGAGCCCCGGTATATGAAGTAGGTCTCCTCACTCCTTAGCTCCTGTGTGTCCTCACAGCACACACAACTTGTGAGTACCAAGAACTCAGCTACCCTGCCTCTTGTTCTGGGTCATTCTTCCACGTCCCATATTGCTTCTCCCAGCCATGGCAGCCATGGGCCCCCTGGGATACAAAAGGTCTCAAATTCCTGGTGCCTTTGTGGTGCTTTGCTGAAGCTAGAGCACAATCACCTCTTTTCAGTGCCTGCCACTTACCTGAGGGTGTTTTCATGGATTGCTCATATTAGAATTTGTTTTATCCCCCTAAGCTTTACCTCTGGGACCTACTTAAATAGATTATCTCTCAACTCCATGCATAAGCGCTCTGGGAAGGAAATTAAATCTGATACTAACGTCTGCCAGATTGAACAGAAAACATGTTTTTCCAAGAGAACAGAAATGATTCATTGTAAAGCCCAGGAGAAATTTCTTTGATTGTCAAGGTTTTTAATTTTTGGTTTTTGGTTTTTTTATATCTTATAATGATGATATATGTACTTACTTGCTTTTTTTTTTAGCAATCATTATATATTTTTCCTATTTTTTTTCAAAGACTTAAGTCATTGACCCAGCCATGTATAAACTATTTACTGACTTACGTTTTGCTTTTAGCACAGTCCCTGGAACAAAGTAGGCACTCAGTCTACTTTTGGAGGAATGACTTAGTTTTGGAGTAGAAAAGCAGATATGGTTTTCATGCTGACGGTTCATTATTGGAATATAATTTGTATATGGTAAAATGCACAAGCCTCAAGTGTGTCGTTCCACAAATTTTGGCAGATGTATACACGCAGGTGACCATCACCCAGATCAAGATAAAGAACATTCCCTTCACACTAGAAAGTTCCCTCCTGCCCCTTCCCAGTCAGGACGCCCACGGTCATGGAGACATTCTCCTTTGATTTCACGCAGAAGCTGAATATCTTAGAAGCACAGCAAACGCCTATTTCTCTGCAGTAGTTGGCTCTGGAGGCAATATGTGTAGGGCGTGGCTCCAGTCATCAGGCCTGGGTGGAATCCAGGGGCCACCATTTATTAACTGTGGTTCAAGGACTTCGCCCGAATACTCACGTTACAAACAGGAGGAGACCCAGCCTAACAGGGTTATCTTGAGCGATTAAATGAAATAATGCATTAAATGAAATAATCACAGCATCGACCTCACTGTCAGTGACCAAGGCCAGCTTAAAGGCGTATGGGAAGAAAAATAAATCTCCTAGAAATACGTGGTGGGAGAGGTCCCTGAACTTGGAGGAGGGTTCCTTTCTGGAAGAGGTTTCTTCCTCTAACCCCTCCCCACCCCATGCTCCTCATTCTTGCGTGTGTTTCTCGGCTGCTGGGGGTGGGGTGGTTGGGGAGGGGCGCTCAGCTGCCCCCAGCTCTTAGAACCGGGAGCAGCGGCACAGATTCCTGTTCCCCGAACTCCGAGACCTGGCGGCCCCTCGTTCACTTATCTCTTCACCTGCCAGGTCAAAGTGCCGCCCTGGGTGCTGCGTCTGCCGCAGGCTTGGCGCCTCGGGCGCTCACCTCTGTGAGGAGACAGGCAGGTTCACCCAGAGCAGGAGCCCCACAGGGCAGCCCTCAGTGGATTCCCCAGACAGTGACCACGCTCCAACCGCCCCCCACCCCGGGAACACGCGGCCTCCGCGTCTAAAAGTAGCAGAAGTGGGAGAGCACCGCAGCACGTGGCTGGCCCGCAGAAAAGGCAGAGAGGGAGCAGCAGATCTCTCTGGAAGCCCCCTGCGTGGTTTGGGAGCTGGGTGGCTGAAGCATTCGAGATGCCCTGACCGTGGCCGAGGGCTTCCCACATGTCAGGGGCCACCCCGGGGAGTCTCGCAGACCCACCTGCACGCTCAGCCCAGGAGCTCACCCTGGAGGAGGCACGCTGCCCTGGCACCTGCAGGCTGACTCTACCCGGGCTGCAAGCAGGGCCCATGGTTCAGAGTTCCCCACCCCATGGCTGCCTAGCGCCCCCCCCCCCCCAACCATAGCGCCGAGAGGGGAGCTTTTCTGAGAGGGGCGGGGGGTGGGGGGGGGTTGGCCTGATCATCGCATCGCATCGCATTGGAAGTGTGTGCCCCTACGCGGCATCCCTCCCTAGGCCCGAACAAGTATTTGCAGCCTGTAAGTGAGACTTGACTGCCCTTGTGGGTTTTCTCTACAGGGAGATCTTTCCTGTCCGCTTTTCTCATCAGTTAACGTTCGGGCGGCTAAACTCAAAAGAGCAGAAACGGATTCTTTACAAAATGTTACAATAAATCTGTGCAGGCAGGTCGCGTCCAAGCCCCACCCCCACCACGGAACAGGTGCGGTTTGAGAGGTGAAACTCAAGGTACTGCTGCTTTGCGTTTGGACTGAAGAGCATGACCTTCTGACCTTGTCCCCTGGATGACCCCATGAGGGGGGCGGGGCCTGTCACTCCCGATATACACGAGGAAGCCCGGGCTCAGTGTCAGGACTTGCCCAGACCAATAACTAATGATCCCAGGAGCAGGGCCAGTATCTGCGCCTCCACCAGCTCAGTCCATACACTCCCTCTGGGTTTAATCCCCATGGCAGGGAGTCCATTTCTAAAGGGCAAAAACACCCCCCAAGGTGAAGCAGCCTAAAACATGGTGAATCTAAGCAAAACTAAAAAGATGACTCCATTTTTTCTAATATAATTTATTGTCAAATTCATTTCCAGGGCTCATCCCAACAAGTGGCCTCCTCCCTGCCCATCAACGCCTTTCCCCTCTCCTCAACAACCCCCCCCCTCGCCCCCACTCATCTACCCTTGGTTTGTTCTCAGTCCTTAAGAGTCTCTTATGGTTTGCCTCCCTCCCTCTCTGTAACTTTTTTCCCCTCCCCCTCCCCCATGGTCTTCTGTTACATTTCTCAAGATCCACATGAGTGAAAACATATGGTATCTGTCTTTCTCTGACTTATTTCACTTAGTATAATACCCTCCAGTTCCATCCACATTATTGCAAATAGTAGGATTTCATTCTCTCCCATTGCTAAGTAGTATTTCATTGTATGTATAAACATCTTCTTTGTCCATTCATCAGTTGATGGACATTTAGGCTCTTTCCATAATTTGGCTATTGTTGAAAGTGCTGCTATAAACATTGGGGTACAAGTGCCCCTATGCATCAGCACTCCTGTATCTCTTGGGTAAATTCCTAGCAGTGTTATTGCTGGGTGGCAGGGTATATCTATTTTTAATTTTTTGAGGAACCTCCACACTGTTTTCCCAAACAGCTGCACCAGTTTGCATTCCCACCTACAGTGCAAGAGGGTTCCCGTTTCTCCACATCCTCGCCAGCATCTACAGTCTCCTGATTTGTTCATTGTAGCCACTCTGGCCGGCGTGAGGTGATATCTCAGTGTGGTTTTGATTTGTATTTCCCTGATGAGGAGTGACGTTGAGCATCTTTTCATATGCCTTTTGGCCGTCTGGATGTCTTCTTTGGAAAAGTGTCTATTCATGTCTTCTGCCCATTTCTTCACTGGATTACTTGTTTTTCAGTGTGGAGTTTGGTGAGGTCTTTATAGATTTTGGATACTAGCCCTTTGTCCAATAAGTCATTTGCAAATATCTTTTCCCATTCCATCCGTTGCCTTTTAGTTTTGTTGATTGTTTCCTTTGCAGTGCAGAAGCATTTTATCTCCATGAGGTCCCAATAGTTCATTTTTGCTTTTAATGCCCTTGCCTTTGGAGACATGCCAAGTAAGAAATTGCTGTGGCTAAGGTCAGAGAGGTTTTTTCCTGCTTTCTCCTCTAGGGTTTTGATGCTTTCCTGTCTCACATTCAGGTCCTTCATCTGTTTTGAGTTTATTTTTGTGTATGGTGTAAGAAAGTGGTCTAGTTTCATTCTGCGTGTTGCTGTCCAGTTCTCCCAGCACCATTTGTTACAGAGACTGTCTTTTTTCCATTGAATAGTCTTTCCTGCTTTGTCAAAGATAACTCCATTTAACCTTGTGGTTGCAAATATTTTTCTTTACACAGCCCAGCAAGCGTAGTTTTGAATCCAGAGCGGGGAAACAGAACACTGACTCCCTGTTGGCCAGGCGTGAACAATATTTCCATAGCCCTGATAATATAAATTCTGCATATCAGTTTTCTAATTTTAGAATCAATCCATGGACAAAGCAGGAAAACTGTGGTTATAGCTACAAGATAGAATATAAACATTAACAGACATGACAAAGTAGAGAGAAAAAAAATTTTAAGGGTGTCTGATACAAAGTGAGAGAGGAGGGCAGGAACAAAGATGAAATAATATGAGAAGTCAAAGATGCATGGCATATGCTTAATGGAATTTTAAAAGGTTATTAAGTGTATCATTCATAGTTACATACTAATTATAAATAGATATTGGGAGGAAGTGCCGTGTAGGAAAGGTGTATGTCCTTCCTATTGAGGGTTGAGAACCACCAGAAATGCTAAAAAGAGAAATCACTGGGGGCAGTTATTTCTGCCATGTTAAGTGGAAAAAGTGGCTAAATATGGGGGGAAAAAAAAAGACAATACCATTGCCCAGCTACTTTTATTTCCTGCCCCTCTCTTCAGTGCTGAGATGTTTCCAAAAGAAAATGGCTTAAATAAAACCACGAGAGAAAGAACACTAAAATCTCCACCTAAGTGGCTCAGTCAGTTAAGCTTCCGACTTTTGGCTTTGGCTCAGGTCATGATCTCGCAGTTGACAAGCCCCGCGTGGGGCTCTGTGCTGACAGCTCGGAGCCTGGAGCCTGCTTCCGATTCTGTCTCCTTCTCTCTGTGCCCTTCCCCCGCTCTTGCTCTGTCTCTGTGAAAAATAAATAAACATTAAAAATAAATAAAAAATAAACGTTTTTAAAAAGTGAAATCACTCAAGGAGCTGCCCCCCACCAAGGAAGGGGGTAGGTTGGGGGTCAGGACAGGAAAGTATTTTCATCTTATGTCATTTATATCATGTGATATATTTTTGTTACTTTGATAAAAGAAGATGAGAAGATAAAGGCACTGAGAGGTTAACTTTATTTTATTTTTTTAGTTTATTTGGAGACAGCATGAGCAAGGGAGGGGCAGAGAGAGAGGGAGACAGAGAATCCCAAGCAGGCTCCAGGCTGTCAGCGTGGAGCCCAGTGCAGGGCTCGACCCCGTGAACCATGATATCGTGACATGAGCTGAAATCAGACACTTACCTGAGCCAGCCAGGCACTCCTGAGAGGTCAACGCTTAAAGAAAAAAACTGTGGATCATAACATGTGCCCCCTGAGCAAATGCCCCCTTGAGAATTAGCCATAAAACACTCATTAGGTCTGCAAACAGAAATCAGAGTGTTCCAGGCTATAAAATCATGGATGACTGTTTTCAGCAGGGCAGGCTGGCTGGTGCTCTCCAATGAAGCCAAAGTAATGTTGCTCGTAACATTGTGTGACATCAGAGAACCATTAATGTCTGTCTCTCTGCGGCCCCTCTCCCCCGCCCCTGCAGGGGGTGAAATGCCCCCTCCCGAACAGCTTCCCTATGACAAGTTTGCAACGTGTGCAGAGAGCTGAGCCCTGAGCAGCTGCAGAGTATTGGCAGTTCCTTTGGTTTTACAAGGGAAGAACAGAACTGGGGAGATTAACAGTTTCCTGGATGCCTTGTTGCAAATTAGTCTCAATTAGCCCTCAGTCTGAACTGAGGGAATTGTGGCAAAAATTGATGGTGCAGAACCCAGGCAGGCAGCCAGACTCTTCAACCCAGCCACGTACCATCAGTTCTAGAAATGGATCTTCCGGAGCTGGAGGCTAAGGAATGGCAGGTCCTCTCCCACAACCACTGGGCTTTCAGGGCATTGCTCCCAAGAGAGATGCTCTCACTTACAGTGACCCCTAAAAAGGGCTTTGGAAATCTCTCAAATTAGAAATTGATTCCAATTTCTAATGCCCAGGAAATCTACAGTGCAGTAAGAAAACAGGGCTAAGGAGCAAGAATGTCCCCTGATGTCGAATGGTAGAGAAACAAACATGAAATTGACCAGTGGCTCAGGCATTTAAGGGAAAATTCTCTTTAGAACTAATCTTACCTTTACTCCTCAAGGCATTTCCAAGGACGGAGGAAATGGCTGCAGGCAGTGGATCCAGGTGGCTCAGTTGGATGGTTTATTCTTGTATTATATCCCTATTTAAAAAAAATTTTTTTTAATGTTTATTTATTTTTGAGAGAGAGAAACAGCGTGTGAGCAGGGGAGGGGCAGAAAGAAAGGGAGACCCAGAATCCCAAGCAGGCTCCAGGCTCTGAGCTGTCAGCACAGAGCCCAACATGGGACTCGAACTCACAAACTGTGAGATCATGATCTGAGCCAAAGCCAGACGCTTACCCTACTGAGCCACCCAGGCTCCCCTCCCTATTTTAATAATTACATTTCATTAATTTTTTGAAGTAGCAATGGACGTTCGCATGCACATTCAAGGATACAGTGGAAAGGTTCTATGGCACAAATAACTTTGTATTCTATGTGAAGCGCTTCTTGATTAGTAAAGATACAGCTTTATCTTCAATGGTGTCTCTGACCTTTATTAATCTCTTGGCTAAAAACATAACAGAATGTTAAAATGAATTGTTTTTATTATCAGCTTCAACTGAAGCCCAAAACAAACCTGCAGGACTTGAAAAGCAAGTGGCCCAAAACCAGTTGTGCAACTGGTAGATGACTACCCCTCTCCCACCTTTAAAAAGGGTTAGACAAGGGGCGCCTGGGTGGCTCAGTCGGTTAAGCGTCGGACTCTCGACTTCAGCTCAGGTCTTGATCTCATCGTCTGTGACATCAAGCCCTACGTCCGACTCTGTGCTGACAGCACGTTGACTGCTTGGGATTCTTTCTCTCCCCTTCTCTCTGCCCCTCCCCATTTGCGTGCACGCGCGCGCGCTCTCTCTCTCTCTATCTCTCTGTCTGTTTCAGAAGTAAACATTAAAAGTGTTTTTGAAAAAAATAAAAGAGGGGCGCCTGGGTGGCTCAGTCGGTTAGGCGTCTGACTTCGGCTCGGGTCATGATCTCGCGGTCTGTGAGATCTGTGAGGTCAAGCCCCGCGTCGGGCTCTGTGATGACAGCTCGGAGCCTGGAGCCTGTTTCAGATTCTGTGTCTCCTTCTCTCTCTCTCTGACCCTCCCCTGTTCATGCTCTGTCTCTCTCTGTCTCAAAAATAAATAAATGTTAAAAAAAATTTTTTTAAAGAAAAAAATAAAAGTTGTTAGAGAAGCCAAGAAATGAGTGGGGCAGTTAGCCTGTGATCATTAGAGAGAGCTGTCAGGGAGTGGGGGTACCTGTCCCGGCCCAGGAATAGGCACTTCAGTGGGATACTACAGAGGGCAGGATAGTGTCCCATGGAGTAGAGGGGACATACAAGTGTCCCCTAGTGTCCAACTCATGCCTGAGAGCCTTAAAACTCCACTGGAAGAGCAGGGAGAGTTTGCTGTGTACAGATGGTCTACGCCCCTCCCTCCCTTGTATCTCTTTTCTGTGCTTGAAGTATTTGCCTTCCTCGATACTATGTAAATTCCATGAGGCAGAGACGTTGATTTTCATCTCTGCTCCCTCCTGGCCCCTAGACCACAGCGTGCATAAAAGGATGTTTGTGTGGTACATGCAGGAGGCTAATCCCTCCAACAACCTTGCATGTTTGATATTGTTCTCATTTTATATGTGGGAAACTGGAGCTTCTAGTTCGAGTTCCAGAGAGGTTAAAAAAGTTACCCAGTATCACCCACAACCACGCACATGAGCCAGAAATCAAAACTGTCTCGTTCCAAAGTTCCCAGTCTGCCTGTGCTGCGTTACCAGCTCAGGTATCTGTTTTCCTAAAATGCATTCTCCCCTTTTCTCAGGCGGTAGTTAGTACCTGACGTAATAGTTTTAGGGAGGTAACATGTCAGTTCTGTGCTCGGATCTCACTCAGTATGTACTGAATAAGGAGGATAGCAAATATAAAGATTAGTGGATTGGTCATGTAGCTCCGTGCCAAGATGTATTAATGTCAGATTATTTTGAGTGCATTTAATGGGACTTAAGTGTATCAATGCCTGATGATTGACATAGGGCTGTATGCATTTTACAGAGTTCTCATGTCATTTTTTAAATTGAAATGTTGGAAGCTTAAATGACTTGTTAATTATGTGCATTTACCATAAAATTTCCCATCTTCATCATTTAATTTTTTAAATGTTTATTTCTTTTTGAGAGACACACACACACAGAGTGCAAATGGGGGGAGGAGCAGAGAGAGAGGGAGAACACAGAATCCAAGGCAGACTCCAGGCTCTGAGCTGTCGGCACAGAGCCCGACGTGGGACTCAAACTCACGGATTGTGAGATCATGACCTGAGCCGAAGTCAGACGCTCAGCCTCCTGAACCACCCAGGCACCCATCCAGAACTCTTTTCATCTTGCAGAACTGAATGTCCCCATGAAGTGACTCCCCATTCCCCCAGCCCCTGGCAACCACCGTTCATTCATCTTTCTACCTCTGTGAGTTGAATTACTCTAGATGCCTCATGGAAGTAGATTGATACAATATCTGTATTCTAATGCCTGGCTCATTGCACTTGGTTCCATGTTCTACAGATTCACCCATTCACATGTCAGAATTCACTTCCTTTTCAAGGCTGAATAATTCCGCCTTGTGCGTATGTATCACATTGTGTTTATCTGTTTCCTCCATTGGTGGACATTTGATTTGCTTCTGCCTGTTGGCCGCTGTGAACAAGGGTGTATTTGTTCACTAGGGCTGCCTTAACAACGCAGCATTGATTAGGTAGCTTAAACACCAGAAATGTATTTTCTTATACCTCTGGGGACAAGAAGTCCAAGATCAAGATGGCAGCAAGTTTGGTTTCTTCTGAGGTCCCTCGCGTGTCTTCACACGGTCTTTTATACGTCTTTTGTGCACGTACACATCTCTTAAGGGCACCAGTCATATTGGATTAGAGCCTTTCCCAATGATCTCATTACCCTTAATTACCTCTTTAAAGACTTTATCTATAGACACATTGTGAAGTACTGGAGGTCAGGATATGAACGGGAGTGGGGTGGGGGTGTGGGTGGAGGGCAGTCAGGGGAGACCCAATGTTTAGCCCATAACACGGGGTGAACAAATATAGGAGACTCTTTTCAGTTTTTTGGGGGGTATATACCCAGAAATGGGATTGATGGATCATATGGTAATTGTGTTTTTCACTTTTTATTTTTAATGTTTATTTTTGAGACAAAGAGAGACAGAGTGTGAGTGGGGGAGGGGCAGAGAGCGAGGGAGACAGAATCCGGAGCAGGCTCCAGGCTCCCAGCTGTCAGCACAGAGCCCGACACAGGGCTCGAACTCACGAACTGTGCGATCATGACCTGAGCTGAAGTTGGTCGCTCAACCGACGGAGCCACCCAAGCGCCCCCAGCTCTTTCTTTTTTTTTTTAATGTTTATTCATTTATTTTGAGAGAGAACACGCTTGGGCAAGTGGGGGAGGGCAGAGAGAAAGGGAAAGAGAATCCCAAGCAGGCTATGCACTGTCAGTGCACAACCCAATGCAGGGCTCGATCTCATGAACCGTGAGGTCATGACCTGAGCTGAAATCAAGTCTGGCACTGAATCGACTGAGTCACCCGGGCACCGCAAGCATCCGACTCTTGATTCCGGCTCAGATCCTTATCTCACAGCTTGTGAGATCAAGCCCCATGTCCGCAGTCTGCTGACAGCATGGAGCCTGCTTGGGGTTCTCGCTTCCCCTCTTTCTCCGCCCCTCCCCCACCTGTAGACCCTCACACATGGGTGTCACCAAGCATGCTCTCTCAAAATAGATTAAAAATAAACTTAAAGAACTCCCACCCAATAGTAGTCATTCCCTGTTCTCCCCCCACCTCACCCCCACCCCCGGCAACCACTTCTCTGCCTTCTGTCTCTTCTAGATTCGCCTGTTCTCTACAGTTCACATAAGTGAAATCATACATATGTGGACCACATATGTGGTCCTTTACGACCAGTTTCTTCCATTTAGCATAAGGTTCTCAACATTCCCCCATGTTGTCGCACACATCCGTCGTTTGTTATTCTTCTGCTGAATGGCATTCCATTGTAGGACTTATTTACCCATTCATCAACTGGTGGACATTTGGGTTATGAACACTTCGGGGCTATTCTGAAGCCTGCGTCCTGGGAGCATTCGTGTACAGGTTTCGGTGTGGACGTATGTTTTCATTTGTCTTGGCTGTTTGTCTAGGCGTGGGATTCCTGGGTCGGTTGGTTTTCAGGACCCCCCACCCTGTTTTCCAAAGCAGCTGCACCTTTCTACAACCTCGTCAGCAGTGGAGGAGGGCTCCCGTGTCCTCACATCCTCTCCGGCTCTTGTTAGCATCTTTTTTTATAGCCATCCTCGTGGGTGTGAAGGTGGTATCTTGGTTTAGTTTTTCTTTGCATTCCCCTAATGAGCGATGATGTTGAGCATGTTTTCATTGGCTTATTGGCCATTTGTATATCTTCTCTGGATAAGTGTCTATTCAGATCCTTTACTCATTTTTCAACTGGGAGATTTGCCTTTTTATTGTTTTAAGAGGTCCTTACGTAACCTGGATTTAAGTCCCTATGAGTCTCATTTTCATCCCCCAAATATAATGATGCTCAGAATATTCTGTTGGGATAGGAAAGAATCCTGATACATGTGAGAAACAGTACAAATAGAGTGGGTTTTTTTTTTTTTTGGTATCTGTTTGATTTTATCAAATTTGATCAGATAATAACAGAGGGAATCTGGTATTTCTTGTTTTCTATAATATAACAGTGTATTTTAGGTAAAATAATTCATACATGTACCTGTCAAATCCCACAGGATACCCTATTTTTCTCAACCATGCTAGTAGCTTACTCATAGTTACCAAAAATAAAAGATAAATGTTAGATTGAAAAATATGTAAGTTTACTTCCAGGGGAGTGACTGGATCACAAAAGGATGGGAGAAAAAGGAACACGACTTTTAGCTATATTTTATGCTACATCTATTGCCATTAAAAAAATTTAAAAATTTTAAGAAAAATCACTTCCAGGGGCACCTGGCTGGTTCAGTCCATAGAGCATGCAACTCTTGATCAAGAGTTCAAGCCCCACTTTAGGCACAGAGCCTACAGAGCTTTCCAGAGCCTCCACAGAGGCTCTGGAAGTGAAAACTCACTTCCAGAATCTTCTTGGTTATACTCTTAAATATCACAACTAAAAACTCAGACAAGAAGGGGAAAACTTAGCTTTGAACTTCACCAAATAAATTCTGTGTTCATAAAATTGCCCAGAAGCCATTAGAGACTTTTTAATTACATAAAAATAAACTATGAACCCCAAAAATAGGGATAAAAATCAAAAGTCATACCACACTCATATGTTCTCTGACCACCTTGTTTCTTGGTTTGATGTTTAAGTAGATAATTCGTCTTTTGTGAGTGACAGTATCGCAGCTGAAAAGCAAACGTCATTTAAAACCCATCACTGCATCCTTACTTTTGGTGCAAAAAATAACTTGAGCAGTATTCACGGCTACACAGTGCTTCTCAAAGCAGCTTCCCTTGAAGGCTGACAGTTTACCAAACCAAGAAATCGCTAAAGGTTTACAGAATGGGTGGCTCAGTCGGTTGAGCGACCAACTTCAGGTCAGGGTCTCACAGTTTGTGAGTTCGAGCCCCGCGTCGGGCTCTGTGCTGACAGCTCGGAGCCTGGAGCCTGCTTCAGATGCTGTGTCTCCCTCTCTCTCTGCCCCTCCCCCACTCACACTCTGTCCCTCTCTCCTTCTCTCTCTCTCTCTCTCAGAAATAAACATTAAAGGTTTATGAAGTCAACAGCTCCATGGAGAGAGGTCACCCTCACCCTGCTCTTTTAAGTCCTTCGGGACAAACTGCGTGTCCCACACTGTGGGGTTTTTGAAAACAAAGAGGACTTTTTTTTTCTACAGTGTCCAGAATGTAGGAGAAAACCTGTCTAGGCAGAGTACAGTGGCTTTTACCCCTTCGTTTTCACGTTCCCCCGCATCACCAAATGAGAGGCCCGCAGGAGACTCCCGTGCCCTTCTCACTACTTTTGTACTATTTTTACAGTTATTGTTTCAGTATCTTTTATGATCAGAAAAAAATGCAAATGAACCTGATTTATTAAGACTCCTACAATTCTAGTGATCCTTTTTTTTTTTTCCAGTACTGAAAAGGTCAGGATTTCTAACTATGTGACATAGCTTCAACTGATGGGTAAACATGTACGGAAAGAAAATGATGTGTTGTTCCCAGAGTAGGGACGGGCAGAGGATTAGAAGGTCCTGTCAGTCTCCTGTTGAGCTGGGAGGCTCCGACAAAAAACTCAGAGGATGGCTTCGGACTAGAGTTTTCAGAAGCAGTGAGCTAGGAGTGGGGCCCTGCAGGGTGGCGGGACCTGGTCACAGGGCAGGTGAGAGGGAGCAGTCTTCCACCCTCCTGCTCTGGTCCCCTGGCAGGTGGGCTCCACCTGGTGATGGCCAGCCCCTTGCCACAGCTCACCGGGCCTCCCTAGTCCTCTCCTCCACTGCTGTTGGCCACACTGTGTTCTTGCAAAACCTTCCCGTGGAAAATTCCCAGTTTAAAGATCTAACTTGCACATTCCTGAGCTCCTAGCTCGATTCCCAGTGTCACTGCTATCAAAGTGGGCTGATTACTTCAACAGGTGCCAGTGGCTCTCCCATCATGACAGAACAAGGTGGTTTTCCCTCGTACCTCACTCACGAGTACGTCTGTCTGGCCACCTTCCTTTGCATCTGTTGTCCTTCCTGTTACCGAAGGCGCACGTAGGCTGTTTTCACCAGCACATCACATCACACGGTGCTCGGTGTCTACGTCAGTCATCATTAGGCAGAGTGTAGGCCTTGGACAACAGCATGAGCCTCACCTTGGAGCTTATTAGAAATGCAAACTGATGGGCCGCCTGGGTGGCTCTGTTAAGTGTCCCACTCTTGGTTTCAGCTCAGGTCATGATCTTGCGGTTTGGGGAGTTCGAGCCCTGCATCAGGCTCTGCACTGTCGGTGCTGTGGAGCCTGCTTAGGATTCTCTCTCTCCCCCTCCCCTGCACCCACTGTCTCTGTCTCAAATAAATAAACTTAATTTAAAAAATGCAAACTGATGGGCTCTGTGTCAGATCAACTTCATCAAATCTGGGGGTATGGGGCCTAGGAAACTGGGTTCTAACCAACCCTGTAGGGGATTCTGATGCACACTTAAGTTTGAGAACCATGGTTACAACTGGACCTTCCCCACCTAAAAGGAAAAGAGAACAGTAGAGAGAAATCGTCACTACGGATGGCGCACAAGGTTATCTTTATCAACTACCAGAGCATGAATACTCCAAGTGGAAAATGTAGGCAGTGGGAACCAATTTCTCAAAGTCAGAGCTGACCCGTGTGCCTCTGGATTATAGCTCTCCACCCTCCCGAGGCTGGGGACCCACAAATCACTTCTCAGAAATGTAAAGCATCTCATGGAGGAAAGTAGACAGAAAAATCTGCTGGCACCACCAAATTCCTTAAACTCAAGTGAGCCTATCTCTGGGCAGGACCGTATTTCCTTTGAACTCTCAAAATCATTTTTTTTTATCCCGAAAGGCTTTCCCAAACTCTGCTTCTTTAGCCACAACTTTGCGAGTATCCGTGGATTTTGCTCCGGAGGCCACGTGCTCATCATTCTTCTTTGTTTTTCCAGTAAAGGGTTACCTTCCAGTTCAACATTTACCTTGGAAGAGGGGACCATCTACTTGACTTCGGAGTCCAATGCTCTGGAAATGCAGGATGATAATGCCTCTGTGCTGGATGTCTATTTAGTAAGTAATTTTCATTTCTTTCCCTTCCCTTCTGGTTGACAGACGGACCCAGGCCTCAGCCGACACAAGAACAGGCATGCTTGGGTTTTAAACAAACAGTGGCACCCTATCACTGCTGCAAATGGCGTGTCTTTCCACAAGCCATGTTCTCCCACAGTTCGCGTAGAACATCACACAAAAGAATAGGTAGGGTGAGACGCAAAATCGGCATATGTAACCAGAGAACAAGTCCCCTGCTCATGAGGCAGGGTGTGGCTTCTCCATGTTATTCTCAACAAAGTCAGGCCTTCTTGAACTCAAATGTGTATCCTCTTGTGTGTAAATCTTCTCGAATTCTGGATCACTGCCTTGGTAAATTGGTAGCTTAAGAGGCACAGAACAGGGTTGTGGGGAAAAGTCAGCACTCAAGAATCTTGGCTCTCTCCCTCAGTTGTCACCAACCAGCTGTGTGATCTGGACAGGAACCTCTCTGTGTGTCCTTATTTGCCAAAGGAGGGAAATAACACCCGCCTCCCGAGGCTGCTTACAGGATGAGGAGTGATCCCGTGTGTGAACACCCTTTAGTGCCTGCCAAGTTGTCTGCAGTGGCTTAACTGAATTATTAGATGAGGGCTGGAAAGATACATGATGGACTCAAGTGTAAAAGAGGAGAAGGGGCATTTCCCCTACGAAGTACATCCCACACGCATTCCCCACATCCTTGTACACCTGCACAGAAATCCCATGAAACAGGTCAAGTGTTGCTTTCAGATTTTCCACGCATGTGTGTGCAAGCTCCACGTTGGGAACCAGTGTAGGAACACTCCCACACCACCATTTTACACTTGTCCATATGCCCCAACCTAGCCCTGTATTCCCCTCAAGTATACTCTGGAGAACATCAGTCACCGAGAATGCTACTCATTATCCCAGAGGCCTCCAGTGTCTTCCCTCCCCTCCCAGAGTAAGATCCACAGTCCTCAAGGCCCTGCATGGTCTGATCCACCCTGCCTCTCTGACCTCCTTTCCCTGCCTCTGTCTTTCTTCCTGATACCATTCCAACCACACTGGCCTTGGTGTTCCTCCCGTAACCAAGCATGTCTCTGCCTCAGGACCTTTGCATTTGCTATTACTGTCTGGACATAATTTGTTGTTCCATGCTTGCTCCCTTGCTTCCTTCAATCTCAGCTCAAACATCTCCCTCTCAGATAAGCTTTCCTTGACCTCTTACATAAACCAGAAGCCCTCTCCCCACAACAACCATTGGGAAAGGACCTCTGAATATCCTGATTGTGGCACTAATAGAATTTTTTTCCCCTGGGCAACACTCCTCCCACACCGCCCCCACTTTTTAAAATAAGCTATGATGTATTGTAAAATCCTTACAGAAGAGCTGGTTCCTCTCTACCACCAAGAAGATAGGGAATTAAATAGGAAAAAAAAAAAAAAGGTTTATAGTAATTTTTTGGTCCCAGGGCAAGTTTGGCTTTATCCAGAAGTAGAAGTTGGGAAGTCTACAATGAAAGAGGAAGTGAAATCTCATCTTCATGCACTAAGAGTTTGTGCTCCTTGTGTGTTTCTTTTAAAAACCAGATTTGCACCAACTGGGGGCATGGGATACTGCTGCGTGCAATGTAAGATCACAAGGTGGTTAAATGGCCCTGCTGACGCCAGTCCCTTATCTGTTACCCTTATTCCTTTGGTAGAAAGCTTGTCTCCTTAGTCATTTCAGCTGTTCCTCCCTGGTATTAACAGTTTCATGTATAAGGAGCCTGCTTATGTACTTTTATCAGTGTCTGATTTTACTGTGCTGCTTCTGTGCCTTTCTTGGACACTGACAAGCACAACATTTCACTAAAAGATAATGCTTGCCTCAAGAAGCCACAGGGAAAAGCCACGATATTAATGGTCGGTTGTACTGAAAACACTTGAGCAGCACTTAGAACTCAAGGGATCTGGGAGTTTAGAACTGAAAGAGACAGTGGTGATAGTTACCGGGTGGCTGTGGTCATCTGCCCAGCCTTCCCCGCACAGGGTCCCTTGTGGTTCAGCAGCACAGGAAGTGAGAGGACTCAGGCAGCCGAGGCAGTAGAAGTTCTCACCAAGCTTGGAGAAAAGCTGCTCTAGCCTAATCCTATTTTGTAGCTACTAACCGTAAGCCCTTTAACATTTTTCAGTGTTTCCTACAAGCCTGGCAATGTCCTAAATACTTGGTCTTAAGCCACTTAATCCCCACAACCCACGAAGCAAATGGAGCTCCGTTGTACAGAAAGATCATCAGTTTGCCCCAAGTTATGCAACCAAAGAGTAACTGATTAAGCGCTGGGATTCAAGGACCCCACTGGGGGGAGTCTACCCCAAAGCCCCTCACTTCCTTCAGTCACACCGTTGGTGTTCACTTAAGTAAATTTCGATCAAAATAATGATTTTCCAGAACAGAAACAAATGAGAAGAGCAGCAGTATTTTACATCTTTAAAATCCCTAACTTCTGGTTTAATAGAAGAGGCTGGATTCTTGTGTTGTTTCCACCTCAGTCTGTTGTGATCGGGCACGTCTTCATACGACCCTGTGTGCCCACCAGAGGGCATGGGAAGGAAAAGGCAGGTGACCTTCTGATTATTATTTACAAAGATCTGATGGATCCCCAGAAATGGTCTCCCACCCACTGTCCTAATCCTTTCAGTTAGCCCCTTCCCCTGCTGCAGAACCACATGGGACATAAAGGAATGACTCAGAAATAGGCACCTGGGTTCTGTGCCTATCTCTGCCTCTCACCAGTCGTGGACTTTGAATTGACCACTCTTTTATTAGGGCCTCAGTGTTTTCATCTATAAGATGGATCATTAACTCACCAGCTCTGGCCTGCCCTGACTTCCTCCAAATTACATGGAGCTGTGGTAAAGGAGGTTTTGCCAGAGTCACAGCACTGGTTTCTCCGAATGTTGCTGTCTCATCACCTTCTCTACCCTGAACCTTCACGGTATTTAGACTTAAATTTTTGGGCAATGCATCTAGAAAGTGCTGCACCAGTAATTAGCAATTCCAGGTTGTGTTTTCACGCTGGAGGTTTTTATTTTTTATTTCGCATGCCCTTTCAGTTCCAAAAGGATACAGCTCCTGGGCCACGCTTTTTAGTTTGCCTCCACACTCTGAAAGCGTGAATGGAAAAGATAAACAGGAGAAGAGAAGACCTTTTTTCGTCTTCCTCTGGACCTCATTAGAATCCTCTTAATCAAAGGCATCCTTACTTGAAGGGCATTTGGAGGCTTTGGTGGTGACATTGTTTTCAGCGTTTAACCAGAAATAGGCAGGTTTCTCTTATGCTTCTCCTCCTTTAGGATACAGTGTTTCTCTACAGATAGATACAACCTAATCCCCTGGTGCTATTATTTGTCTATTACTATATAATACTGTGTAGAACCCTTTAAAAATAGGATTTAAAACCACATCATGTATGTACACCGGGTAACCTATGAAATTCCTTTTAAGGACCCACCCACATTATACACTTGTCAGTTCAGCCAGCTATCCTGCTTTCCGCTGTGATCTGACATGAAATTGAAAGCATAGTTTACCTCGAAAGGCAGCTAATTGTCCCATCACCCTCACTAAAGCATTGGGTTCAGGTTCCGTGTTTCCACTGTCCTGCGTTCCTTTGAAAAAGACCATTCACCTTCACTCCAAAGAGTTCCAGGCTCTCTGCTTCATTTGCAAATATTCAAGTCACGGGAGTTGTTTTTCAGGAGGGTTTTATGCAGTGACCAAAGATGCGTCTGCCATTGAATTTTGAGTTGATGGCACAGATGAGGGTATTTAAAAGAATACAACAGCGATGAACAGGCTCTGTTGATTGAAAATGGGCAATCATGCCATCTTCATAATAGAACTAGATTCCACTTTTTGAATAGTCTCAAATATTCTAAGGCACTGACGCTGTCCCCGTAGTGGTTATTTCACATCCTAAGGCAGCTTCTTTGATGTAGAATGCAATTTAAGGAGAAGGGGAACAACCAACCAAACGCTGCTGAAAAATGTTATGGGTCTGACTAGCTGAGCAGGGATGGGTCCGTGGGGGATCATGGGATTGCTTTAAGAACACGGAAGTTTGAAAGATGCCACTAAACAATGACTTTCTTCTTTTTAGTCTCCAGGTTCTACTCTTTTCTTTTTCACACTTTCCCTATTAACATCCTCTCAATAATAGGTGCTTTCATCCAGAGAGGTGTCTCTGCAAGATGGCTGTTTGAGGTGTAAAAATAGCTGTGGGCAGAGGAAAAGAAACAGTTAAGCCATTTCTTAGCCTTGCCTGGATTGGAGATTAATGCTCTGATGTGCAGCTGTTGGACAGCTTGTTTATTTAATGTGTCTTTAGGGTGGCTAATAATACTCTTTGATCACAGGACGAAGAGTGGCAGAGAAGTGAAAATGATTGAATTAACAGCTTATCGTAGCATTATGTATCAGAAAAGCCTGACCAAAGAAAAAAAAGAAGAAAAACACTTTAAATTAGGTCACGGGGGTCTTAGAAAATCCACTGGAACTTTCTGGCAAGAGAAACAGCATTTGTGGATTTCGCTTCACTGGCATTGAGCTTAAAGACTTGTATGCGGAGTATCAGGTCCCTTTAATCACTCCCATTTGAGCCAGACTGGCTGCCGCAAGGGGTGTTTATTTGAAACGGGGCAATTCTATTGCTTCTCAGCAGAAAGCTAGAATCCCCATCTGCCAAAGAGGCTGCTTGGGATCTTGGTAGATTTGAGGGAGAGCAGAGGAGGAGGATGAGGAGGAAGGCAGTGCCCTTGGTTTGTAAGGAATTTAACCAGAATGCAGTTTCCTTCTGCCATATGACCACATTGGGAAGAAATGGAGAGATTTCAGCAAGAGCAAAGTTGCTCCCTTTGTTTATTCCCAGAAATGCTGGGCCCCCTTACGTCATTGACCAAATAATACTTGTAAGACGTGCAGAAGAACGGACAAAATGGATTCCCAGCTCCTAGGCCTATGGCAACTGTGAGCGATTCCCATACTGACACAGTTTTCAAATTAACGAGGCAACCCATTGGTCTGGGATAGGAGGACTCCCATAGGATTGTGGTTTATATATATATATATATATATATATATATATATATATATATATATATATATATATATATATATATAAAACTGTTAAACTACTGTTTAAGGATTAGCTAAGGGCATTGGTAGTCACCCAGGCATTCTGGCTTTTCAGTTAAATTACACCCAAATTAGCAATTGAATGACAGGCTGCAGGCAGGGTAGCAGAGATTTGTTGTTTTTTTTTTTTCCTTTCTGTTGGGTCCTAGCTTTGTAGTGCCTCCTGGCCTCACTGGCCCGCTTGATTTCTGCCTTGAGGTCAGCTCTGCCTGAGGCACCTGCATCCGGGGCACCCCGAGGGTCACCCCATCATTTTTCCATCTTTGCCTCCTGGCGCTGGCTTGTCTCCACCTCCCCACTCCCTCTAGAATCTCCCTAACGCTTCTCTCTGGGATTTCAGTTTCCATGTTCTGCCATGTCAGGGGGAGCCAATGTTTGCTACTCTCCCGAGCCTTTCCAATTTTTGGGCAAAGGGAACAGTCTCCAATGGTGTGACCTTGGAAGCCGCCCGGCATGGAGCCTGCAGGAACACACTCCAAATGAACCCACACTAGGAACAGATGGGTTTTAAGAAAGCAAATTACAACCTATCCATGGACCGAGTGAACAGGGCTGTCCTCATTCCTACCATTTCGCCCTTATGGGATCTGAGGAGGAAGACGGCACATTTGGTAGGGCGGAGAAGGTGTATGCATTATGCACTGAATAAAAAATAAGGCGTCCCTGAGTGTGGCGAACGGTATGAGGAGGACTGAGGAGTGGGGCTCTGAGGGCTCGGCTTCCTTTGGTTTGTCTCTACCAGTGTTAGGTTCCTAGGGCTCCCCTAAAACCCAGTACCCATATCTGGGGGGCTGCAACAGAAATGTATCATCTCACAGTTGTGGAGGCCAGAAGTCCAAGACCAAGGTATCAGCAGGGTTATACTCCATGGGAAAGCTCTAGGAGGGGATGCTTCCTCCCTTCCTCCAGCTTCTGGTGGCCCCAGGGGTCCTTGGCATTCTTTGCTGTGCAGCACTAATCTCTGCCGATGTCTTCATGGAGCCTTGTCTCTGGGTCCCCTTCTTGTGGACCAGAAAGCAAAGCTAAGGTGACCCCCAGGGGACTCCTACCATACTCCCAGCATGCTACCCAGCCTGGGACTGTTTTCCTCTTGCAGCAAGCCCTGCTGCCACCTAGTGGTGGAAAGGCACCTGTGACCACGGGGCGCAAGGAGTGACACAAGTCCTTGAATCCTAAGAGCAAGTGTGCCTGCTCCGAGTTCGCTGAGCTCTGTCCACGCTGTGGACTTTCTCGCAGACCCTCCGTGCCGTGTGTGCACGGCCAGCAGGGTCACGTCCTCCAGCTGACAAAGGCAGCTGCCTCGGACGGGCCCCACACCTGCCACCTTTCAGGTTGCTCTGCAGTCCGGGTGAGGAACAGGTGCACCACAGGAGGGGCTCATCTTCCCCGGCGTCCGAGCTTGACCTCAGCTGTCAAGGCCAATTCTTCCGAAGTCTCTTGGAAAGGCCCCTCAGCGGTTTGGGGATTCAGCATAGAAAATGCCCTTTATACTGTTTTTAGCAGCAACTTTAACAGAGGATCGACAAATACAAGGTCGAAAGATCCTTTTGAATCTTTGACAAGCCACCCCTTGCAGCCTCTCAACTCCTAGGTGGCTGTACTTCTCGAAGTAACCCCCAGTAAGGGATGGCCTTGAGTATCTTACAGATTTTTCACTTAAAAAAGAAAACTTTCTAAATCCCAGGAATGGCTACCATACTGGATTAGAGGGTTGCTGTAACAAAGTACTACCAACAAGGAAATTTATCATCTCCCGGTTCTGGAGGCCAGGAGTCAGAGAGGAGTGTCGGGGGGGGGGGGGGGGTTGTTTCCTTCTGAGGGCCGTGGGGCAAGGATCTGTTGCAGGCCCCTCACCTTGGCTGTCTTCTCCGTGTCTTCACGTGGGCCTCCCTCTGTGTGTGTGTGTCAGTCTCAGTGTCCAAGCTTCCCCTTTTGGTAAAGACATCCATCATATTAGGTCACTAGGGCTCCCCCTAGTGACCTTCTTTTAAGATCTTGAGCTCTATAAAGACCCCTTGCCTCCAGATGGAGCCACATTCTGTGGTTCTGGGCGTTAGGACTTCCACATAGGAATTTTGGAGAGATGCTATTCAACCCATAATTGCTTCTGTTGTCTTTCTATAAAGAGAAAGGGTAGCAATAGAAATGCGGGAGCACAAAGGCTTGATGGGGGAACAGCTTCTGGTTCCTGCTCTCTGCATGGAGGCCAGGGGCCTCTGGCGTCTGTGCTCTCCTTCCCTACCTAGGTGGAAGAGAATTCAGTAGTCTCATCCCAAAGCACTGCTCCTTTTCAAATAAAACCAAGATTATCTTCCTACACCCGACGTTTTCCAACTGCAGCATAAGCAGGGGTCTGAGTGAATTGGGTTGAGGCCCCAGGGCTATAGGATCTACTAGGTGATAACAATTTTGGATTTACAGTTAGCAGAAGTCACTCAAGCGCTGGAAAGTCCAACATAGAACTGGCAGCCTGTATGCATCACTGATGCCCTCAGGCTTCTCTCAGGTTTTGGGGAAACAAATTAATCAGCAGGGAACTGTGTTAAAACAGTACAGCGGCGGTAACAGTTTAAAAAAAGAGGGGCCATAGTCTTAAATTCATTCCCCTGAGACATCCACAGTGCGTGCCCGATTTTTCGAGTGTTCTCATCTCACCAATACAGACACACCTCTTATTGTAAGTTTTACAAATTCGAGGTTTTTGACAACTCTGCAATGAAGAAGCCTTTCCGTCCCATTTTTCCAACACCATTTACTCGCTTTGTGTCTGTGTGTCACGTTCTGGTAATCTTTGCAGTATTTGCAAACTTGGTTTGCAATCAAACTTTGTCATTGCATTTGTTTTAATGATCCCTAATAGTTTTAGGGAGCCACTAACCACACCCACCTCAGCGAACTTAACGTGTGTGTTCTGCTTCACCAATCAGCCGTTCCCCTCTCTCCCCCTCTCCTGGGGCCTTCCTAGTCCCCGAGACACAATGATACTGAAGTTAGAGGCCACTATAGGGTTATTAACTGGCCTAAGTGTCCACCTGAAAGGAAGAACCCCATGTCTCTCACTTTACGTCAAAAGCTAGAAATGGTTAAGCTTAGCAAGGAAGCCATTTTGGAAACTGAGATGGCCCAAAAGCTCTGCCTCTTGCACCAAACAGCCAAGAGGACAAGCTCCTGAAGGAAATTATAAGTGCTATTCCGATGCACACCTAAGTGATAAGAAAGTGAAACAGCTGGTGCCCCTGGGTGGCTCAGTCAAGCATCCGCCTTCGACTCACGTCATGATCTCGGGATTCGTGAGTTCGAGCCCCACCTCGGGCTCTGTGCTGACAGCTCAGAGCCTGGAGTCTGCTTTGGATTCTGTGTCTCCAGCTTTCTCTGCCCCTCTCCCACTCGGGCTCTCTGTCTCTGTCTCTCTCTCTCTCAAAAATAAACATTTTAAAAATTGTTTTTAAAAAAAGGGAAACAGCCATATTGCTGATATGGACAAAGTTTTAGTGGTCTGGATAGAGGACCACATCACCCCCAACATTCCCTTAAGCCAAAGCCTAACCCAGAGCAAGACCCTAGCTTTCTTCAGCTCTATGAAGGCTGGGACAGGTGGGAAAGCTGCAGAAGAGAAGTCTGAAGCTGGCAGGCGTTGGTTCATGAGGTTTAAGGAAGGAAGGCACCTCCACGACCTACAAGTGCAAGGTGAGGCAGCAAGTGCTGATGTAGAAGCTGCAGCGAGCTCTCCGGATGATCGAGCTGAGATATTAACAAAGGGGGCTACACTAAGCAACAGCTTTTCAATGTAGATACAACAGTCTTAGAAGAAGATATCATCTAGGACTTCTGTAGCTGGAAAAGAGAAGTCAATGCCTGGCTTGAAAGCTTCAAAGGACAGGTTGGCCCTCTTGTTAAAGTCCCATGAGCCTCTAAGTTTAAGCCAGCACTCAGGTACCATTCTGAAAATCCCAGGGCCCTTAAGCATTGTGCTAATTCTACTCTCCCTGTGCTCTCTAAATGGAGCAAAGCCTAGATGGCAGTATATCTGTTTACAGCATGGTTTACCGAGCATTTCAAGCCCACTGTGGAGACCTAGTGCTCCGAACACAGTATTCCTTTCAAAGTATTACTGCTGACAATGCACCGGATCACCCAGCGGCTCTGAGGGAGATGCACAATCAGATTGTGGTTTCCTTGCCTGCTGACAAAACATCCGTTCTGCAGCCAATGGAGCAAGGAGTCATTTTGAGTTTCAAGTCTCAAAAAATACATTTCATAAGGCCATAGCTGCCCTAGATAATGATTCCTGTGATGGATCTGGGCAGAGTAAATTGAAAATGTTCTGGCAAGATTTACTAGATGCCATCAAGAACGTATGTGATTCATGGGAAGAGGCCCAGAATATCAGCCTAAATTCAAGTTTGGAAGAAGTTTATTCCAGTCCTGAGGGAGGACCTTGAGGGATTCCGGGTTTCGGCGGAGTCAGTAACTGTGGATGGGTGGGAATCTCAAGAGGGCTAGCGCCTGAAGATGGGATTGAACGGCTGCAATCTCCTGAGAAAACCTCAACACGTGAGGTGCCGTTTCTTGTAGATCAGCAAAGAAAATGATTTCTTGAGATGGAATCTGTCCCTGGAGAAGGTGCTGTGCAGATTGTTGAAGTGATAGCCAAGAATTTAAACTATTAGGCACACTTAGTTGATAAAGCAGTGGCGGGGAAGACGGACTACAATTTTGAAAGACGTTCGGCTGTGGGGACAATGCTGTCAGACAGCATCACCATCCTCCAGAGAGACGGTTCAGGAAAGGAAGAGTCAGCCGATGCCACCAACTTCATTGTTGTCTTAAGAAATGGCCCCAGCCACCCCAGAGTATGCCTGTAGTCTCTGCTGGTCGGCGTGGAATTCTGATAGGGCATTTAACAGTTGGCCAGAGGCCGGGCATGCCCTGTGCTGCCCGCATCTTGGATTTCAACAGGCATTCTGTCAGACTGGGCACAACATGGTAGTTTTCACCCCAGCTGGACATGCCCTTCAAGAACATTTCACATTCGGCCTCACAGGTTCTTGGTGAGAGGCCTACAGTCCTTGGTTCTTAGCCGAGTATTTTCACCTCTGATCCCAAGCCTAATTTTTTTTTTTCTGTAAGTGTCCAGGTAGGCAGTTTGGACCATAGCTTCTCTAAGGTTCCTTCCATCTATGAGATGCCATAGTCGTATTGCTTAACCTAGTCACGCCTGGTGTCCTCGCTTCCGTAGCACTAGCCTGAACAGTCATCTCCCCCCCCCCACCCCACTCCAAGAATGTGGTGCACTTTTCTATCTCTGCAGCTGTTGGACAAAGAGAAAGCCCCCCTCCAATCTATCTTCAAGTGATTGTGTCTTGTGAAGTAACCCCCAACATGAGGTAGACAGGAATACAATAAAATGTAAATAGAGCCTTAGCTAAGGAAAGGAAGAAAAAGATTCAAAGCTTCCCAGAGTCCAACAGTGACTGTTTTGTGTTTGAAATTCAGGGAGTGCTGAGAAATCAATCTAGTGAACCCAGAGCTGGAGGGGAGTCCAGAGCCCCTGGGATGAGGTTAGGGTGAGGCATTGTAAAGCCTTTATGCGCGTGTGTGGGCATGCCGGGAGCTTTGGCTACCGTGAGGCAGGACTAGTTGTGCCCTCAGGGCAACAGAAGGAACATTCGCCAGAAGAAGAATAGAAAATAGAAAGGAAACAAAGCAGGGCTGAGGTAAAGAGAATTCAGAAATTGCTGAAGAAAATGGGGGCTTGGTGCAGAGAAAGGGAACACAGGATTATTGCCTATGTTAGCCTGGAGAGAAAAAAACCAAATCAGTGCTTTCCTTGTCTATATGGAGGGCAAAAATTTCAATTTGAAACCAAAATGAAGCTGTATTTGGAAACCATACAGGGAAAGAGCCTACTTATGTGGGGCCCTTGGGCTATCCCCCAAGGTAGATGTAGTTAAGAAAGAGCATCACCCCAAGGGTTCGTGGAATGTGGAGACTTCATGGACCATTTAGTGCTGGTCATATTGGCCAGCTTGGGAAGCTCTGCCTGGCCACCCCATTCCAGGTGTTACATTTTCTAAATGTAGGTTTAATGACTTTACAAAATGACAGTAAGGACATGCCTATCACAAGTTACTTTGGAGCATTTAGAGCATTTACATTTAATCAAAAAAGATAAGATGGAAGCATGAATAAATAATCAAGACAGTCTACCTGCTGCCTACAAGAAACTCAACTTCAAGTTGAGTCTTGACCTCAAGACATATATAGACCAGTGGAGGGATGGGGAAAAGCCAGTATATCAATACTTAAAATAGACTTTAAAACAAAGACTGTAATAAGAGACAAAGAAGGGCATTACCAGGATGATAAAGCAATCAATTCCACAAAATAATGTAACAGTTGCAAATATCTATGCACCCAACAGTGGAATGCTGAGTAAATAAAGCCACTATTAAACATAAAGGGAGAAATCTGCAGTAATACAATAATAGTAGGCAACTTGAACACCCCACTTACATCAATGCATAGATTATCAGGTAGAAAATCAGTATGGAAACAGTGTCTTTCAACAACACATTAGACCGGATGGATCTAAATATATACAGAATGAATAAAGAAAATTTGGCATATATATATACAATGGAGTATTACTCGGCAATCAAAAAGAATGAAATCTTGCCATTTGCAACTACGTGGATGAAACTGGAGGGTATTATGCTAAGTAAAATTAGTCAGAGAAAGACAAAAATCATATGACTTTACTCATATGAGGACTTTAAGAGACAAAACAGATCAACATAAGGGAAGGGAAACAAAAATCATATAAAAACAGGAAGGGGGACAAAACAAAAGAGACTTATAAATATGGAGAACAAACTGAGGGTTGCTGGAGGGGTTGTGGGGGGGGGATGGACTAAATGGGTAAGGGGCATTAAGGAATCTACTGAAATCATTGCTTCACTATATAATAACTAATTTGGATGTAAATTTTAAAAAATAGTTTTTAAAAAGGAGGGAGACAAATAAATAAATACAGAACGGTCCACCCAAAAGCATCTGAATACACATTTTTTTCAAGTGCACATGGAACATTCTCAAGGATAGATCACATGTTAGGCCACAAAGCAAGTCTCAGTAAATTTAAATTTTTTTTTTCAACGTTTATTTTATTTTTGGGACAGAGAGAGACAGAGCATGAACGGGGGAGGGGCAGCGAGAGAGGGAGACACAGAATCGGAAACAGGCTCCAGGCTCTGAGCCATCAGCCCAGAGCCTGACGCGGGGCTCGAACTCATGGACCGCGAGATCGTGACCTGGCTGAAGTCGGACGCTTAACCGACTGCGCCACCCAGGCGCCCCAGGTCTCAGTAAATTTAAAAAGATTGGAAAAAAACACAAAATCCATGGAGGCTCAACACCATGATACTCAACAGCCAATGGGTCAAAGAAATCAAAGAGGAAATCAAAATACATAGAGACAAATGAAACTAAAACCAACAGTCCAAAGTCTTGGGGACACAGCTAAAGCTTTTACAAGAGGAAAATTAATACTAATACATACTTTTCTCAAGAAAAAAATATCTCTAGAAAAAAAATCTGGGGGCACCTGGGTGGCTCAGATGGTTAAGTGTCCAACTCTTGATTTCAGCTGAGGTCGTGAACTCACATTTGTGAGATCGAGCCCACCCCCCCCCATCAGGCTCCATGCTAACAACACAGAGCCTACTTAGGATTCTCTCTCTCTCTCTCTCTCTCTCTCTCTCTCTCTGCCCCTCCCCTGCTGGCTCATGTGCTCTATTGAAATAAACTTAAAAAAAAAAATCTGACCTTACATTGAAAGGAACTAGAAAAAGAACAAACCAAGGCTAAGGTTAGTAGAAAGAAGGAGATAGTATCAGAGCAAGAATAAATGAAAAAGACTAAAAACACAAAAGAAAAGATGAAACCAAGAGCTGGTTCTTTGAGAAGATAAACGGAAATGATAAACATTTACCCAGACGTTCCAAGATAAAAAAAAGACTCAAAATTAGAAACAAAAGAGAACCACCAACACTACAGAAACACAAAAGATTCTAAGAGTACTATGAAAAATTAAATGCCAACAAATTGCACAACCTAGAAAAAATAGACAAATTTCTATAAACGATCTTGCAAAACTGAATCAGGAAGAAGTAGGAAATCTGAACAGGGTGATGACTGACTCAGTTTCATTGCTGGTAATCAAAAAACTTCCCAAGAAAAGTCCAAGACCAGATAGCCTCACAGGCAAATTCTACCAAACATTTAAAGAAGCCTTAATACTTACTCTCCTCAAACTAGATCAAAAAATAGAAGAGGAAGAAAAGCTTCGAAATACATTCCACAAGGCCAGCATTACCCTGATACCAAAACCAAAGATACTACAAAAAAAAATAAAAAGGAAAACTAAAGGCCAATATTCGACTAACATAGATGCAAAAATCTTCAGCAAAACATTAGCAAACCTCATTCATCAATACGTTAAAGGATCATTCACCACAATCAAATGGGACTTATTCCTGGGATGCAAGGATGGTTCAATATTTGTAAATCAGTCAACAGGATACATCACATTAACAAGGGAGAAAAATCATATGATTATCTCACTAGATGCAGGAAAAACTTTTCACAAAATTCAGCATCCGTTCTAGATGAAAACTTCATGTTAGAGAGCTCATACCTCAACCAAATAAAGCCCATGTAGGAGAAACCCAAGCATAACATCCTACTCAACAGTGAACAAGAGCTTTTCCTGTAACATTAGGAATAGACAAGTCTATCTCACCACTTCTATTCAACATGGTAGTGGAGGTTGTAGCCAGAGCAAATCAGACAAGAAAGAAAAGGCATCCAAATGGGTAAGAAAGTAGTGAAACGGTCACTGTTTGCAGGTGACATGATGCTATGCACAGAAAACCCTAAGATGCCACCAAAAACCTATTAGAGTTAAGTGCTGTCAGTAGAGTTGCAGGACTCAAAACCAATACACGGCAAAGTTGAGTTTCTGTACCCTAGTAACAAAGAAGCACAAAGAAAATAACTCCCTTTACAACTTCAACAGAATCAAATACCTAGGAATAACTTTAACCAAGGAGGTAAAACACCTGTACTCTGCAAACTATAGAACACTGGTAAGAGAAATTGAAGAGGACACAAACAAATGGAAATACAGTCCATGCTCACGGATTGCAAGAATTAATATTGTTAACATGTTCATACTACCCAACTCAGTCTACAAGCTTAGCGCAGTCAGAACATCAACAGCATTTTTCACAGAACTAGGACAAGTAATACTACAGTTTCTAAGGAAGCACAAAAGACCCCCAATACCCAAAGCATTCTTAAGGAAATAAAAATTGGAGATACCACAATCCTAGATTTTAAAATATATTGCAAAGCTACAGGAGTGAAAACAGTGTAGGACTATCCTAAAAATAGACACACAGATCAATGGAACCAAATAGCTCAGAAGTAAATCTATGCATTTAAAGGTCAGTTAACCTATGACAAAGGAGGCAAGAATGTACAATTAAGAAAAGACCATCTCTTTGATCAGTGGTGCTGGGGAAACTGGATAGCTACAGCAGAAGAATGAAATTGGACCACTATCACACCATACACAAAAAGTAACTTAAAATGGATTAAAGACCAAAATATGAGACCTAAAACCATTAAGTCCCTAAAAGAAAACAAAGTTAGTAATTTCTTTGATATCTGTTGTAGAAACCTTTTTCTAGGTAAGTCTCCTCAGGCAAGGGAAACAGAAGCCCAAATAAACTACTGGGACTACACCAAAATGAAAAGCTTCTGCACAGCAAATCAAACCATCAACAAAATGAAAACGCAACCTACATTTGTAGTTGATATATCCCATTAGGGGTTGATCTCCAAAATACATAAAGAACTTGTACAACTCAACACACACACACACACATTTGATTTAAAAATGGGAAGACGTGGGGCGCCTGGGTGGCTCAGTTGGTTGAGCGTCCGACTTCAGCTCAGGTCACGATCTCACGGTCCGTGAGTTCGAGCCCCGCGTCGGGCTCTGTGCTGACAGCTCAGAGCCTCGAGCCTGCTTCGGATTCTGTGTCTCCCTGTCTCTCTGACCCTCCCCCGTTCATGTTCTGTCTCTCTCTGTCTCAAAAATGAATAAAACGTTAAAAGAAAAAATGTTTAAAAATGGGAAGACGAGGGGTGCCTGGGTGGCTCAGTTGGTTAAGCGTCCGACTTCGGCTCAGGTCATGATCTTGTGGCTTGTGAGTTCGAGCCCCGCGTCGGGCTCTCAGCTGACAGCTTGGAGCCTGGAGCCTGCTTCGGATTCTGTGTCTTCCTCTCTCTCTGCTCCTCCCCCACTTGTGCTCTCTCCCTCTATCAAAAATAAATTAAAAATGTAAAAAAAATGTTTTTTTAAATAAAAATAGGAAGACGATCAAAAAAAAAAAATTGCGAAGAGGATCTGAGTAGACATTTTTCCAGAGAAGACCTACAGATGCCCACAGACACAGAAAAGATGTCCAACATCACTCATCACCAGGGAAATGCAAATCAAAACCACAGCAAAGTATCACTTTACACTGGCCAAAATGGCTAGAATCGAAAAGCCAAGAATTAAGTGTTGGTAGGACGTGGAGAAGAAGGACCCCTTGTACACTACTGGTGGGAATGTAAATTGGGGAAGCCACTGTGGAAAACACTACGAAGGTTTCTCAGAAAGTTGACAATAGAAATACCTTATGATAATCGCACCACTGGGTATTTACCCAGGGAAAACGAAAACACTAGTTCTAAAAGATCACCATGCTCCTGTATTTATTGCAGCTTTATTTATAATAGCCAAGATATGGAAGCCACCCAAAGATGGCGGTGTAAGTTTCTCAGCCATAGAAAAATCCTGAGATCTTGACATGAGCCACAAGTGAATGGACCGAAAGGGCATTATGCTAAGTCAAGTCAGACAAATACCACCTGATTTCACTTGTATGTAGAATCGAAAAAACAACACAAGACAAAACAAAAAGCAGAAACAGATTGAGAAATACAGAGAAAACGATGGTTGCCAGAGGGGAGGAAGGCAGGGAATGGGCAAAGCAAGCGAAAGGGAGTGGCAGATCCAGCTTCCAGTTGAAGAATGGTTAAATCACAGGAATAAAAGGTATAGCAGAGAATCTGGTCGGTGGTATTGTGGAGGCAGACCGTAGCTACCCATGCGGTGAGCAGAGCAGAACATACAGACTAGTCGAATCACCACGTTCTGTATCTGAAACTAATCTCACATTGTATGTCAACTACGCTTCAATAAAAAAAATTATTCCAAAAAAGTAAACATCAGGTTAAGGGTGTGAGTTTCTTAGGCAGAAAGTTGGTGGGGGGGAAAAAAAGGCTTGGAAATAAGCCTTGAAAGGAGACCTCAGAAATGAAAGGTGTGTCTCATCTCTGATGCCCCCTGCACATGGTTCTGAAAAGTGAACTTCAGCTCTCCCCACTGGGAAGCCCACCCAAAGTGCTCCACTTTCAGGGTCCCCCCTGGGGTGTCTGGTTCCCCCTACTGCAGTCCAGACTTGGAAAGGGCTTCCCGTTAGCAAACAGACTGCTTATGACTTGCTCTTTGATTTCTGTGTCTGTGCTTTAAATCTTTTTTTCTTTTTAATTTTTTTTTTCAACGTTTATTTATTTTTGGGACAGAGAGAGACAGAGCATGAACGGGGGAGGGGCAGAGAGAGAGGGAGACACAGAATCGGAAACAGGCTCCAGGCTCTGAGCCATCAGCCCAGAGCCCGTCACGGGGCTCGAACTCATGGACCGCGAGATCGTGACCTGGCTGAAGTCGGATGCTTAACCGACTGCGCCACCCAGGCGCCCCTAAATCTTTTTAAATACGAAAAAGCTTTGCAGTCTTTGACCACAAGTGTGCATTAGTGTGTGGTTTCAGTCACTGAAGTTAAGCACTTAAGCTTCAGTGGAAATAAAGATGCATTTCTGTCACCCACACTCTCAGACGTAAACACTTACGTGGAATAAATAACGCTAGGATCAGGCCACAGGAGTTCAGATCTTGGCTTAACGATGGGTTTAGGTCCCACAAAAAGGTGACAGTATCACAAATGCAAAGGGCACATAAGACACCCCAGTTCCTGAACATCGTGGCTTAGCCTGGCCTGCCTTAAAGTGCCCAGGATACTTACATTCGCCTAAAGTTGAGCTAAATCATCTAGCACCAAGCTTATTTTATAAGAAGGTGTAATTTATCAAAAACTGTACTGAAAGAACAGGAAGGTTGTATGGGTACCACGAGCACGTGGCTGGCTGCCACTGCCCAGCATCCTACGAGAGGTTCATACCACACGTTGCTAGCCCAGGGAAAGATCCAAGATCAGAATTCAAAGCTGGACTCCCACCAAATGTCTACGGCTTTCGCACTATCAAGTCAAAAAAAAAATCCTAAGTCAGACCATCCTAAGTCGGGGGCTGTCTGTACCTAAATACTCTTTTACTTTTCCCATGGCCATTATCACACCTGTACCTTCAGGTCTCAGAATTTAAAATATTACGTATTCTCCCAGTACCACACGCGTAGGAAGAAACCTTGCCATAGCTGCACACACACGACAGTTCAGTGGGTGACGGCTCAGACGACGTTGTCTGTCTGTCATCCCTTTTCTGAGATCTGGCCGGGTTCTCTTGCCAAAACACCAGTTCCCATTTCTGTTTCTAAAGCCTCAAGGCCAGGGGTGGTTGCATCTCAGGGCACCCCAAAAGTTGCTCGTCTTTGGGGCAATAATACTGTGAAAATCCCATCTTCGATGGAGGATGGGGGTGCAGCTGGAGGTACCAGCCTGTGTGCCCCATTGTGGAAAATCAACTCAAAGGCTTAGTCTCCTTCTAGGATCATCAGCTGGTGCTTCTTTCCAGTGACCGGTAAGGACTTGAGGGGTCTAATTTGAAGGAAAATTATAGCACATCCCCTCCTAAATAAGAGGATAATAAAATTGCTTTCTGCAGACTTCGCACTGTGGCCAAGCAGAGAGACACTATGCTGTCAGATTCCACACAGATTTAAAGACCTGTCTGGCCACCTTGTTTTATTATAGTTCTAAGTTAGCACAAAACAGACACTTTCATGTAACCCATCATGTCGTCCCAGGATTATGTTAGGACATAGAGAGTTGGTAGTTCTTACCGCACGTGGACATTCTTGGACCCTAGAGGTGACAGTAGGTGTTAATACAAGTTTAAAAGAAACTTATACAACACCCTCAATTTAATAAAAACAGGTGAATATTAAGGATTTTTCATTATTTTTAATAGTAAGGACAGTATATTTCATTATAATTTTTAGTGTTGATATTTGAGAGAGAGACAACAGGGAGGGGCAGAGAGAGGGAAACACAGCATCCTAAGCAGGCTCCAGGCTCTGAGCTGTCAGCACAGAGCCCAATGCAGGGCTTGAACCCACGAACCGTGAGATCACAACCTAAGCCAAAGTTGGACCCTAAACCGACTGAGTCACCCAGGTGCCCCTAGAGAGTGTATTTCATTATAAAGCCTTTGGTTTTTTACTAAATTATCAATGTAACCTAATTTGAGAGACACCCAAATACTACTTTTTTTCAAATAGTGATTTATATACGGGAACTATTTACAATAAATTTGTTAACCATATTTAATACAATCTTTTGGTTTGAACACAACAATGGGATGTGTTGACACAGCCCACCATGACTGCCCAAGTCCCCCCAGCTGGCCAGCCCATGTCGAGTGCGTTCTGGATGCTGGGTCTCCTGCCTCACCTGCCAAGAGGCTGGCCTGCCTCAGGCCTCAGTGACAGCAACCACCCCTCCTTCGGTGATCACTCCTTTCTTTACTGTGGTCAGAATACACTTCCAAGTCAAAGCTAAACTGGTTTCCATGAGTCTGCCATGGTTGTGGTCTTAGAGCCATTTAGTCTCACTCATTGGTCTCAACAGATGGGAAATTACACTCTTGTCCCTGGGCTGGGACATACTGATCAGGGTGTCCAATGGGAAGAGATTGAGAAGGGTTAAGCTTTTGCTACTCTACTCCACACATGCTGATATTCTAACCCCCACCCCGAGGATCCAGGCCATCTGTGCCCCTATTATTGAGGACATGTATCTTAGGACTAAATGAGTACCCAACTCTTCCTTCCCCGTGGCCTTCAGTAGTTGGAAGACAGCCTTCATGCCCAGGTCTCTACTGGGCATCTCTAGGTCTCTACTAGACCAAAATGCCCAGGTTTTTAACCATTTTCATGGGGTCTTGGGTTTGGAGCCCTTCCATGTTGGGTCATCTCGGCCATGTGTCCAACTGGGTCATGGCTTTCTCCAAATTTATCATTAGAAACCAGACCCAGACTGGTTTCTGTGATCTAGAGAACAAGAAGAACAGAACTGTCACCTCCTTCAGTCTTTTGTTTTTTGTTTTTTAAGAAAGCAAGACTGATAGGGGCGCCTGGGTGGACTAGTCGATTAAGCATCCAACTTTGGCTCAGGTCATGATCTCACAGTCTGTGGGTTCGAGCCCCAGGTCAGGCTGTGTGCTGACAGCTCAGAGCCTGGAGCCTGCTTCAGATCCTGTGTCTCCCTCTCTCTCTGCCCCTCCCCTGCTCACACTCTGTGTCTCTCTGTCCCTCAAAAATGAATTAAAGTGTTAGAAAGAAAAAAACAAAGCAAGACTGATAAAGCTGACCAGTAGGAACGTATCATTTTACATGGATTTTTTTTATGTCCCTCATTGATATGCACCACACTAAGGGATCAGACTGAATCTGAATAAAGTCCACTTCACACACATCTGTCCTGAGAACGTGGGCAGCTTCCCCTCTGCCCACTGCTGTGGCTCATGACCCCTGGGCTATTTTTGGAAGATGATTTAAGTATTAATTAGAGCAGGTTATACATTTAGGCAGGCAAATCTTCCTAACTTAGATTAATAGGAAACAAAATGGAAACTATTAAAAATTACAAATCCCAATAGGCTTAAATTACATGATAAAGTATTCCTTTTTAAACCGAATCTTTGACATAGCCTCTTAATTTTCAAAATCATTTCAAATGCATTTGCTTTTTCAGCCTCCAAATGAAGGTGTTGGACCACACATTCCAACACCTCCGACCTTCTCAACTATTTTGAGGACAAAAGCACGTGGCTGACACTAAATGACCCCTATTTAATCTGTGTATGTAGCTTGTGTGTGTGTACCCACAGTCACATACATACATGCACTGTATTTCCCCCCAAAAAGTTTATCCCTTAAACTACCCTGTAAGGTAGGATTTAGGACTCCCATTTTCCAGCTAAAACAAGGTACAAAGAAGGTTAAGTAGGGTTGCCTAGGGGGTTCTGTAGGTTAGGCGTCCAACTCTTGATTTCGACTCAGGTCCTGGCCTCACCGTTCCTGAGTTCGAGCCCCGCATTGGGCTCTGCACTGGTGGTGTACAGCCTGCTTATGATCCTCTCTCTCCCGCTCGTGCTCTTTCTCAAAATAAAAAATTTTAAAAAGAAATTTATTTGCATAACATCCCGTAGCTGTAGTACTTAGGAAACCAGTAGGTTTAACCAGCTACGTCTGCCTCTAAAAACTGAACATGGTACTGCCTTCCCATGTAGATCTTGGCTTAACGGTCATAGACTGAACCGGCAGTCTCTGACCTTAAATGCTTACCATTTTAAGTTAAATATTTGCTGGATATATTTTTACTCCCCCGTCACGAGGACAGTGTTTGAAAACGAACACGGCATTCATGAGTCAAGACCAGGTTCAAGTTGTTCTGATTGGCTTCAGGCCTGCTGTAACAGCACATGCCCCAAGCCCTGTGCCCTTAGAGGTCAGGGGTGCACCTTAGCCAGTGTTGTTTCCTTCTGAGTCTTAGCACAGTGCTGTGCTGTCACAGGAACTCGATACACCCGGTGTCCTCAGAGGCCATAGGTCCACCAGAGAAGTGAATGCTATGATAATCATCACAGAAGGACCCCGAGCCTAATGCACCCTGACCTCTACCCGCACATTTCCCAGGCACAAGGCTTAGGCCTAATGATGACCTTGTGTTCCCTTTCGTGAGGAACAGTTATAAATCCATGCCAAAACTTAGGTTTACAGCTGCTTTTTTTTTTTTTTAACCTCCCCAGTAAGTGAAAATGGTGACCATTCCACAGTTGTGGAAGAGAAGTTTCTCCACTCCAGAATTACCCAGAGGAACTCGGCTGACCCTCCTGGCACACAAGAAACAATCAAGTGGATCTAGGAGTTTGCAAAGTGTGGGGGGAACCTTGGTCCATAGGCTGATCAGCAGATGTGATGTGAAAACCATCACACCATTCTATCATTTGCTGTTGCTTGCTGAACTGTGAAGAACTTCATGAACTATATTTAAGCTGCTTTCTAGGCCATTGCCAATCACCATTTTGGACTTGGAAGTGCTATTTTCCTATTGACGCTTGCATTATTTCATTTTGCATGCATCCAGTGGTTATACATGAGCAACATATGTAATCTGCTTATTTTTTAAAAAAATCCATTCATGCAAAATGGTAAATAAAGTATAAATTCTGCATTTTTTTTGCAAAATGATAATCATAGCCCATGTCATTAAAAGTTTAAATTGGTTTCATATCAAGATCAGTGTAATAGGTCTGCATATACTTTATAGGAAACTAGCTTCTATAAAGATTTTTTCACTGTTTACTAGTGAAATGAGAAAAGCAAAGCTATTTATAAAAGGCCTTATGTCGTGTACATACGTTGTCTTTGAAATATTTGTGATTTAGTTTATGGCTTGTAAAAGAGAAATTATATAATTTATTTAGTAAATACTATTGTAAACTATAGTTTTATTGAGAGAAATAAAATATTTTGTTCTCAATTGTGGTGGGACATTAATTCTGATGGTTTATGGTCTTTAAATTTCTTTTATTAGTTAAAAACAGATCACCTAGGGTGCCTGGGTGGCTCTGTCAGTTAAGCGTCTGACTTTGGCTCAGGTCATGATCTCACGGTTCATGAGTTCAAGCCCCTCATCAGGCTCTGTGCTGACAGCTCAGAGCCTAGAGCCTTGCTTCAGATTCTGTGTCTCCATTCCTTCCTCCCTGTCTCTCTCTAAGATGAAGAAACATTAAAATTTAAAAAAACACATAACCTAGATATTTCTCCATTTTTAGACATTCAGGGATCCTGTATCTCTCATGATCAAAGCAGAGAACATTCTCTGGATCCTGAGAGAAGATACAGTAGATTCTGCTCAACTTGTTCAAGAGAATTTCTCAAACATCCTGGTGGATTAGGGTGCAGTATCTTATACTGAGGTAACAAATAATCCCAAAATCTCTGGATAGGGGAACCAGAGCAGCCCCCTTCTAGAACATGGCATTTGTATGGCAGAAGACAAAAAAGTGACAGTGCAAGCAGGCAAGAGGAGCTCATAAAGCTTCTGCTTAGATGTAGCTTACGTTCTCTTGAACGTCACCTTGTGACATGGCACTGGCCCAAGTAAACGACACTGACAGGACTCATGCCAGAGGAATGGGAAGTCTACTTCTCACCGAGGAATTGACTCGGCAAAGAGGCACGGTGGGTATTTTAAGCTATTATTGCATCTACACCATCTCATGGGTTTCCCCAGCAGCAGAGGCTTACGATGGAGAAACACAGCATTGGAAAGCAGAATGACAAAGGCTACAGAAAGCCATTCCTGATGATTAAGATGCTCAGTGTAAAATACTTCAAGTTCAAGCCAACAGATTCTTAAAGGCAAACATGGTATTCACTTTTGTAAATATAACCTAAAGCCATGGTTCCTCAGTGTAAGTAGTAATTTTACCTGCAGAGTTGGCGCTGGGCATCGATCCTGGGTTGGGATTTCAACATAGAATTCTAATGAAGCCAGCAGCTGAGGACCCTTTCCCTAATATTCCTGTCCTAATGAATTTCCCCACCTCCGGTAGAGGTTTACCTAGCTGAAATGCCACTCTCTCCTACCCCCAATTTGTAAATCTACCCATATCTGGCCTACAGACTCTTCCGTGTGCCCTCCCCTGGTGCCATCAATGCCTCTCCATTGGTGTCCCGAAATTCACTTCTTACGACTTCTATCATCCTGGATTCGTTTTGCCAGTTCTTGTATTTCACATAAATGGGATCATATGGCATGTACTTTCTATCTGGTTTTTTGGTGTCCCTGTTCAACACTATTTAAAATTCATTCCCTTTTATGTAGCAGAGGCTCATTCTTTTTCACTACCGAGTAGCATTCCATTGTGTGAATTCCAGTTTTCTACACGGTTGCCGATTGGAATGTAGGCTGCCTCAGATTTAAGACTATAAACAAACATGAACGTTGGAAGATGGATGACAAGAACTCCTAGACCTCTTCCTTCACACAGCTGCTAGACGCAGACAATTTTGACTTCTAGCACCTGTACTGGATATGGAAGAATTTTCCGTGAGGAATATCCCTATCAGGAAGGAGATGATCATCCTCTAATTTGCCTAGGACAGCCTGAGATTATGCCCGACTCTCAGGCATGACGACAGTACATTCTTTTACTCTCCCCACTCTTGCATTTGGACCACCACGATATTACTTTACCAAAGGAGAGAGTCTACAGATCATAACATTGGCGATCTCCCGGCGGTTGACTTAGCCAGGGCACCGTACAATGAGTTTCAGCTACCAAGCCTTCCCCCGCCACCAGTGCTCGTGGCATTTAGTCCCCACTCTTCATGAGCAGGCAGCTAAGGATCAAGAAACAGCTGAGGAAATTCTCTAAAACAGAACAAACATACCCACAGAAAACTGAGGACAGAGAGAAACGGAGTATATGAAGCAAATTTGGAGGAGCCTGGCTGGCTCAGTCAAACGTGCAACTCTTAATCTTGGGGTTGTGACTTTGGGCCCCACAGTGAGTGTAGAGATTACTTGAAAATAAAATCTTTAAAAAAAAAAACCTCGAGACAAACAAGAATTACCATTATATCTTTATAAGTAACAAATTATATGGCATCCATTAAACAAGATCACGATGCTATTACAAAAATGAACATTCACAAAACATCAAAGAGCTCTTGGAAAGTCAAAGCATAATGGTGGAAAGTAGAAATTAAGAGAATGATTGGGGTGCCTGCCTTGTTCAGTTGTAGACTATGTGACTCTTGGTCTCAGGGTCCTAAATTCAAGCCCCATTGGGCACAGACCTTACAAATAAACAAAAAAAAAAAAGTGATTGGAAGATAAGACTGAGGAAACATCCAAACAATTTTTTAAAAGAGGAAAAAGAATTTCAAAATTTTACAGACTATTCCACCAGATCATCTATCCAATGTTAATTCCACAAAGAGAAAACATAGACCATGGAGGTAAAGAAGCCTTCAAACAAATAATTTAAGAAAATTTCTTCAAACTCAAAAACATGACTTCCCAGATTGAAAGGGAATGAATGCCCATAAAGACGGACAAAAATGAACCTGACCATGCAATTTCCAGCCACCAGGGATGATCATGAGACTCTCTAGACCTTCAGAGACTAAAATTAGTTTTGTATAAAGCTCAAGGGTCAGAATTGAATCAAAGTTATCAACAGCATCACTGGAAGCTAGAAACTAATGGAGCCTTCAAACTTCTGAGAGGAATTTATTTCTAATCTATAATCCTATACCCTGTATGTTACTTAGGTTTCTCTCGACAAATAGGAGTGACATAGACATAGCTAATCGATTTAAGAAATTGGCTCACATGATTGCGAGAAAAGGCCACTGTGAAATTCAAATGGCAGGTTAGCAGGCTGGATACAAAGGTGTTGATAGAATAGTTGTGAGGCATCCTTTCTTCTTTTCTAGAAGACATCACTTTTTCCTTAAAGGCCATCTCTTGATTGGATGAGGTCCATTCATTTGGCGAGGGTAATTTTCTTTACTTAAAGTCAACTAATTATGGTACTATGCTAAGCAAAATACGTCAGTCAGATAAAGATAAATACCATGTGATTTCATTCATTTGGATTTTAAGAAACAAAGCAGATGAACATAGGGGCAGTGGGGGGAAGAAAGGGAGGCAAGCTGTAAAAGACTCTTAATGATAGAGAACAAACTGACAGTCGCTGGAGGGGAGGTGGGCTGGGAATGCGCTAAATGGGGGATGGGCATTAAGGAGGGCACTTTGTTGTGATGAGTACTGGGTGTTGAATGTAAGTGATGAATCACTATATTCTACTCCTGAAACCAATATTACACTATGTTAACTAACTTGAATTTAAATAAAAACCTATCAATATAAATTACTGTTTAAACAAAGTCAACTCATTACGGACCTACAACCACATCCACAAAATATTTTTCAGCAATACCTACATCAGTGTTTGATTAACTAACTGGGTACTCTACCCTAGGCAAGTTGGGATGTAAAATTCACGACCACCTCATCAAGACAAAAAGCTTCTGCACGGCAAAGGAAATGACAAAACTAAAAGGCAGCCTGTGGAATGGGAGAAGATATTTGCAAATGACCTATCAGATAAAGGGTTGGTATCCAAAATCTATAAAGAACTTCTCAAACTCAACCCCCCGAAAAACAAATCATTCAGTGAAAAAAAAAGGGCAGAAGACATGAACACTTTTCCGAAGAAGACATCCAGATGGCTAACAGGCACACGAAAAGATGCTCAACGTCACTCACCATCAGGGAAATACAAATCAAAACCACACTAAGATCCCACCTCACACTGGCCAGAGTGGTTAAAATCAACAACTCAGGAAACGAGATGCTGGCAAGGATGTGGAGAAAAGGGAACCCTTTTGTGCAGTTGGTGGGAATGCAAACTGGTGCAGCCGCTCTGGAGAACAGTGTGGAGTTTCCTCCAAAAATTAAAAATAGAACTACCCTACAAGCCAGCAATTGCACTACTAGGTATTTATCCAAAGAATACAAAAATGCTGATTCCAAGGGTCACATGCACCCCAATGTTTATAGCAGCACTATCAACAATAGCCAAGCTATGGAAAGAGCCCAAATGTCCATCGACTGATGAATGGATAAAGAAGATGGTGTGTGTGTGTGTGTGTGTGTGTGTACATACATAAATACATATACATATATATACACAAATATATGTATATAATGGAATATTGCTCATACTACTCAGCAATCGAAAAGAATGAAATCTTGCTATTTGCAACAATATGGATGGAACTAGAATGTGTTATGCTTAGTGAAACAAGTCAGAGAAGGACAAATATGACATGATTTCACTCCTGTGAAATTTAACAATATAGATGAACCTAGGGGAAGGGAAGGAAAATAAGATAAAAACAGAGAGGGAGGAAAACCCTAAGAGGCTCTTAAATACAGAGAACAAAATCAGGGAGGGGTGGTGGGTGGGAGGATGGGCTAAATGGGTGATGGGCATTAAGGGGGGCACCTGTTGGGACAAGCACTGGGTGTTCTATGTAAGTGATGAATCATTAAATTCTATTCCTGAAATCAGTACTACACTGTATGTTAACTAATTTGGGTTTAAGTAAAGTTCTTAAAAAATAAAAATAAAATTACCACATCCTGAAAAAAATATTATGTAAGAATAGAATAATCTATACAAAAATAACTTCCATCTTCCTTTTACCTAGAAGCTTCAAAATGTGTGTTTTGCCAAAATGAGATAATGAACCAAGAGAAAGAATGCCATGAAAATGAAAGGCCTAAGATCCAGAAAATAGGACAAACAACCCAAGAGGGAGGTGAAAGGAATCCCCCAAGATGAAGGTAAAGGGATATCCCAAGATGTCAATAATGGAGAAGATCCAAAAAACTCTCAAGATTAGAGGTCAGATGGCTCTGGGCCCCAGTTCTCCAAGAAGGTGAAGATACCCAGGAGATTTATAAAATGAGGGCATAAAACTTTAACTCTCCATACCCTGGAATTGATCCTGGAGTTGGACCGGGGGTGGGGGGTGGGGGGAGCTTCGGATGACATTAGCAGAAAAACTGGAGAAATCTGAATAAAGTTTGGAAATTAATTAACAGTGTTGATGAAGTTTCATCTCTTAGTTTGGGCAAAGGAATCATAGTTCTAGAAGATGTTAACAGTAAGAGAAACTAGGTCAAGGGTATACAGGAACTATATTCTATCTTTGCAAATTTTCGGTATATCTAAACTGATTCCCCCCAAAAAAGTATATCAAGACTGAAAAATACATGGTCAAAAGATTTAAACAGACACTTCAAAGAAAATATATGAATGGCAAATAAGCACGAGATGCTCAACACCATTAGTTATTAGGAAAATGCAAATTAAAATTATAATGACATTTCACTACCCATATATTCAAATGGAAAATTTTTTCTTAATTGACAATGCCAAGGGCTGGTGAGAATGTAAAGCAATTCTAACTCTCGTATTTTTCCGCTAGGAAGGCAAAATGGGACAGCCATTCTGGGGAGAAAAAAAAAAAACCTTTTCAGTTTATCATAAGGTTAAACGGACCTTGGACGCTTCTGACAGATGGCAGCCGAGTAGGACTATACGCTCACCTTGTCCCCCAAATACAACTAGGTGACTATCGTCTCCTCCGAAATACCCCAGAAATCGACCTGAAGACAGGAAGAACAAACTTGACAAGTGAAGAAAGAGAAGAGGTCACATCAAAGAAGGTAGGGAGTGAGGAGAAGCAGCTCAGGAGAGAAAGAGGTCATGGCTGCTGTGATGAGCAGACAGCTGTGGCCACAGTGTGGCCACAAGGCGAGAGACGGACCGGCACACAGAGGAGCCCGCAGGGAAAACAAATCCCCACAGCCAGTGGCTTGAAAACTGAGAGGGCCTGAATTTTGTGAGCTCTTGCGAGCAAAGGGGCTTGAAGCTTGGAGTGTAAAGGTGAGCGGGCTTGGCCAGGATACGGTCCAGAGATCCTCGCGCTGCTCTTGGGAGAGAAGGCGGGCCAATGACCCACACCTCCAGCATGGGATCTGGTCTGAAGAGCACCAGGGGCGCAGAGTGGGGACGTTAGTTGCTCTTCCCAGAGCAGGAGCTGGCCAGCACCAGGTCACCTACCCCTACCCCTCAGCGTAAGCACAGGGTCACGTGCAGGACCCAGCCCAGCACGGACACTCACCACCTAACTTGATTACACCGAGCCCCGCCCCCCATGCCCTAGGGTCACCACCCATCAGCCTCATGTGCCTCAGTCCCAGCGCGGAGGGGGCTCCCACCCCCACAAGACGGGCCCCAAACCCCTGCTCATCCTTGCATCTCCTCACCTGGGACTTTTGCAAGGCCTTGGTTCCAGCAGCAGTGGTGCTAAGTCCCATTTCACCAACAGAGCAGGGCACACCTACTTAAAATGCCCCCCATTCAGGCGGGGACCCAATACTGCCCACAACAGGCAAAGAGAGCCTCTGCCCATGTCTGGCTTGAAGGATCAAGGGGCCAGGACACAAAAGCAGAGCTCACGCAGCACCCATTAGAGACGCTCCTGGAAACAGGGCCCTGGGGACAGAGGACACGACCCTGCAGGCCACTGTGGGAACTCTTCTTCGTAAGGACATCACCCTCAAGAACAGATGGTGTTGGGAAAACTGGACAGCGACACGCACAAGAATGAAAACAGACCACCCTCTTACACCGTATACAAAAATCAACAAAATGGCTCAAAGACCTACATGTGAGACCCAAACACCATAAAAACCCTAGAACAAAGCACAAGCAGCATTTTCTCTGCCATTGACCATAGCAACTTTCTTCTAGATAGGGTCCACTGAGGCAAGAGCCACTACAACAAAATTAAACTATTGGGACTACATGTGGGGCACCTGGGTGGCTCAGTCGGGTAAGCGTCCAACTTCAGCTCAGGTCATGAGCTCACGGTTCATGGGTTCAAGCCTTGGGGCAGGCTCGGTGCTGACAGCTCAGAGCCTGGATCCTGCTTTGGATACTGTGTCTGCCTCTCTCTCTGCCTCTCCCCTGTTCGTGCTCTCTCAAAAATAATTCAATGTTTTTTGAAAAAGTCAAAATAGAAGCTTCTGCACAGCAAAGGAAACAATCAAGAAAACTGAAAGGCAACCTACAGAATAGGGAAAGATATTTTCAAATGACATAGTATCCAAAATATGTCAACAACTTATACAACCTGGGGCGCTTGGGTGGCTCAGTTGGTTGGGCTTCCAACTTCGGCTCAGGTCATGATCTCACGGCTCTTGGGTCCAAGCCCCAAGTCAGGCTCTGTGCTGACAGCTCAGAGCCTGGAGCCTGATTCGGATTCTGTGTCTCCCTCTCTCTTTGCCCCTCCCACATTCTCTCTTTCAAAAGTTAATATACATTAAAAAAATTTTAATGGGCAGAAGACATGAACAGACATTTCTCCCAAGAAGGCATACAAATGGCCAACACACCTATGAAAAGATGCTCACGTTACTTAGTATCAGGGAAATGCAAATCACAAGTACAATGAGGTATCACCTCACCCCTGTCAGAATGGCTAAAAGTAACAATACAATAGACGCCAAGTGTTGGCAAGGATTCAGAGAAAGGGGAACCCTCTTCATGCACTGTTGGTGGGAATACAAACTGGTATAGCCACTCTGGAGTATAGTATAGAGGTTCCTCAAAAGTTAAAAATACAACTCCCCTACAAGCCAGCAATTGCACTACTAGGTATTTACCCAAAGGATACAAAAATGCTGATTCAAAGGGGCACATGCAACCCTGATGTTTATGGCAGCATAGTCAACAATAGTCAAACTATGGAGAGAGCCCCGATGTCCATCAACTGAAGAATGGATAAAGAACACAGTGGAGTATTACTCAGACATCAAAAAGATGAAATCTTGCCATTTGCAATAAGGTAGGTGGAGCTACAGAGTATTATGCTCAGCAAAATAAGTCAGAGAAAGATAAATACCTTATGATTTCACTCATATGTGGGGGAATTTAAGAAATAAAATGGAAGAATATATGGGAAGGTGGGGGGAAGAGAGAGGGAAACAAACCATAAGAGACTCTTCACAATAGAGAACAATGGAGGGCTGATGGAGGGAGGTGGGTGGGTGATGGACATTTAGGAAGGCACTTGTGTTGAGAAATGGGTGTCATATGTAAGTGATGAAATCACTCAATTCTACTCCTCGAAATAGTATTACAATGTATGTTAATGAACTAGAATTTAAATAAAAATTTGGAAAAAAAAACGGAATTATCCTATAATCCACTAGTTATACCACTATGTATTTACCTAAACACGAAAACGCTAATTACACCCCTATGTTTATAGCAGCATTATTTACAAGAGCCAAGGTATGGAAGTAACCCAGTGTCCATCGATTGATGAATGGATAAAGATGGGGTATGTACAGGGCCCCGGGTGGCTCAGTAGGTTTAGTGTCCAACTTCGGCTCTGATCTAGTGAGGAGTTCGAGCCCCAAATCGGGCTCTGTGCTCCGAGCCTGGAGCCTGCTTTGGATTCTGGCTCCCTCTCTCTCTGCCCCTCCCCCACTCATGTGCTGTTCTCTTTGTCTCTCAAAAATGAAAAAACATTTAAAAAAAATTTTTTAAGATGTGTTACGTACATATGTACATGCACACACACACACGGAATGTTATTCAGCCATAAAAAGGAATGAAATCTTGCTGCTTGTAATGGCATGGATGGATCTAGAGAGTATAATGCTAAGTCAAAGAAGTCAAAGACAAATACCATCCATATGATTTCATTCTTGTGTGGAATTTAAACAAGCGAAAGGGGGAAGAGCACACAGAAAGAAACCAAGAAACAGATTCTTAACTACAGAGAACTGATGGTTACTAGAGGGGAGGAAGGTAGGCGAATGGGTCAAATAGGTGATGGTGATTAAAGAATATGCTTGTTTTTTGTTTTTCATGTTTATTTATTTTTGAGACAGAGAGAGGGACAGCATAAGCGGAAGAGTGGCAGAGAGAGACAGAGAGAGAGAGAGAGAGAGAGAGAAAGAGAGACAAAACCTGAAGCAGGCTCCAGGTTCTGAGCTGTCAGCACAGAGCCCGACATGGGGCTCAAACTCACAAGCCATGAGATCATGACCTGAGCTGAAGTCGGACGCTTAACTGACTGAGCCACCCAAGCGCCCCAGGAATACACTTCTGATAAGCACTAGGTGATTAAAATAAAAGCAAACAAAAAAAAAGTACCTTTATCATATGACCCAGAAATTCAACTCTTGATAATTTACCTCAGAAAATTGAAATTTTATGTTCACATGTAATAGACAATGGGGAAATAGTCTCTTCAATCAATAGTTCTGGGGAAAACTGGTGCAGCCACTCTAGAAAACAGGATGGAAGTTCCTCAAAAAATTACAAATAGAACTACCCAAGGGGAGAGTCAAGATGGCAGAGAAGTAGGGGAACCCAAATTTCCCTCATCCCCCAAACACAGCAGTATTGAGGTCAGAACACTTGGCATTCCAGGAATCCAGGCCACAGAGTGACAGAAACACCTCCATGAGGGTACAGGAGATGGTGCATGTTTGTTAATTGGGAGAAATAAAATCGATGACATAGGCACGGTCTGGGGGAACCCCTTCAGAGGAAGGGAAAGAGAGGCTGTGCAAGTGCGGGATTGCATTTGGAGAAGAGAAAAACCTCTCTGGACCACGGACTAGGGAACAAAGAACATGGAGAGAGCCAGTGTCTACTTTGCAAACAGCCTTAGGAGTGAAGAGTAGAGTTTTCAGGGGTGCGCGACTTTCTCCAGACCGCAGCCACTGCAGATGGTCATACCTAGGGCAAAGAGGGAGCCAGCCCCAGAGGATGGTAGCGATCTTAGGGGCACACTGGGAGAAAACAGTCCCTTTCCTTGAGTACTGTGGGAAGAGGGTATATTGCCCCTCCAAGGACAAAAGACCCTGCAGGCACCAGCCACAGGCCCTTTGTTGGCTGGGCAGAGAGGTGCTATTCCGGAAGCTGTCCATGCAGAGCAGGATCTTTTAAGACATTGGGGCTTGAATCTCAGGTGAGCACCTAGGAGGTGCAGGAGACTGTGGAGCAGGACAAGCCGGTCCACTCGTGTGGCTCTGAGAGGATTGCCTAAACAGTGTGGTTTGGGACACCCAGTCCGAGAAGGAGAGATTGTGTTGTCACCATTTTTCTCCCCATCACCAACATGATGGGGCTTCAAGGAACAGGACAATGGCCCCCAGTGGAGGCAGGAGCTGCTCACACCAACCCCCACCCTTGACTGGTAACTGCTAGACCAGAGTGAAATTGACACTGAACAAACCCGATGGCCTCTCCTCCAGACCAGCACAGCCTTCAGTCCCAGGCACCAACAGACAACTATCCTGCCATATATATAAATATAATTATATATATGTTCTCACTATATATATTTTTTTTTCTTTCTTTCTTTCTTTCTTTCTTTCTTTCTTTCTTTCTCTGTTCTGGTTGTTTTTTTAATCAGGCACTTATTATTTTTATACCTTTTCTGTATTTCCTTCTTTTTTATTTTCCTCTTTCTCTCTCCCCTTCTCTCTCTCCCTGGATTAAGCCTTATGGTTTCTTTGACTCTCTGCCTCAACTTTCATTTCACCCCTGTCATTTGTCTCTTTGCATGGGATAAGGCTTCTTCCACCCTCCCCCTTTTTCCCCCAGGGTTACATCAACAAACAAATCAAAGCACACCTGTGGAAGATCCAAACCACCACTATGAGCAGTGAGATAAAGTGACCAGAGATTCAACAAGAGACTCCAAATATGCTTCCTGAAGTGCCAGGCCCTAGACAGTGTATGACCCCTTTTTGATGTAGTAGTACTTTCAGGTGCAGGAAACATAACAAGCTATTAAAACACATAACAGACAAAAAAAAAAGCTAGCCAAAATGAAGAAACGGAAGACTTCTCTTCAAAAGAAATTCCAGGAAGAAATGACAACCAGAGAATTGCTCAAAACAGATATAAACAATGTATCTGAACATGAATTTAGAATAATAGTCATGACACTAATAGTTGGGTTTGAAAAAGCATGCAAGTCAGCAGAGAATCTATTGCTGCAGAGATCAAGGACCTAAGAAATAGTCACGATGAATTAAGAAATGCTATAAATGAGATGCAAAATAAATTAGATGCAGTGACAGCAAGGATGGAAGAAGCGAAGGGAGAATAAGTGAAATAAAAGATAAAATTATAGAAACTGATGAAGCTGGTAAAAAGAGGGATAGGAAATTACTAGATCACGAAGGGAGTATTAGAGACCTAAGTGATTCCATGAAATGAAACCGTATCTTTATCATAGGAGTTCCAGAAGAAGAGAGAGAGAGAAGGAAGATGTTTATTTGAACAAATTATAGCTGAGAACTCCCTTAATCTGGGGAAGGATGTAGACATCCAAGCTCAGGAAGCACAGAGAACTCCCTTCAAAATCAACAAAAACAGGTCAACCCCATGATGTATCATAGTGAAACTGGCAAAATACAAAGATAAAGAGCGAATTCTGAAAGCAGCTAGGGACAAACAGGCCTTTAATCTACAAGGGTAGACACATAAGGGTAGTTGCAGACCTGTCCACTGAAACTTGGCAGGCCAGAATAGAGTGGCAGGAAATATCCAATGTGCTGAATAGTAAAAATACGGAGCCAAGAATCCTTTTCTAAGAAGACTGGCATTCTGAATAGAAGGAGAGAGAAAAGCTTTCCCAGACAATCAAAAACTAAAGGAGTTCACGACCACTAAACCAGCCACGCAAGAGATCCTAAGGGGGACTCTGTGAGTGGAAAGCAGAAAGACCACCAAAGACCAGAGACATTACCACAAGCATCAAACCTACAGTTAACACCATGACACTAAATCCGTATGTTTCAATAATCACTCTGAATGTAAATGGACTAAATGCCCCAATCAAAAGACATAGGGTATCAAAATGGATTAAAAAAAAAAAACCCACAAGATCCATCTATACCCTGCCTACAAGAGACTATTTTAGACCTGAGAACATCTGCAGATTGAAAGTGGGGGATGGAGAACCATCTATTATGTTACTGGGTATCAAAATAAAGTTGGAGTAGCCATAGTTATGTCAGACAAACTATATTTTACACCAAAAACTGTAACAAGCAATGAAAAAGGACATTATATCATAATTAAAGGGTCTATCCATCAAGAAGAGCTAACAATTGTAAATGTTTATGCCCCAAAGTGAAAGTGCCCAAATATATAAATCAATCACAAACATAAGCAAACTTATTGATAATAATACTATAATTGTAGGTGACTTTAATACTCCACTTATAGCAAGGGACAGATCAACTAGGCAGACAATCAATAAGGAAACAATGGCCTTGAATGATACACTAGACTAGATGGACTTCACAGATATATTTCAAAACTTTTCATCCCAAAGCAGAATACATATTCTTCTTGAGTATACATGCAACATTCTCCAAAACAGATATACTGGGTCACAAAACAACCCTCAAGAAATATAAAAGGACTGAGATCGTACCATGCATATTTTCAGATCACAACGCTATGAAACTTGAAATCAACCGCAAGAAAAAAAAATTGGAAAGCCTTTAAATACGTTGAGGTTAAAGAATATCCTACTAAATAATGAGTGGGTCAACCAGGAAATTAAAGAAGAAATTTAAAAATATATGGAAGCAAATGAAAAGGATACTTGACAGTCCAAACCCTTTGGGATGCAGCAAAGGCAGTCCTAAGAGGAAAATACATTGCACTCCAGGCCTATTTCAAGAAGCAAGAAAGATCCCAAATATAGAGCCTAACCTCACACCTAAAGGACCTAGAAACACAGCAGCAAAGCAAGCCCAAAGTCAGCAGAAAAGAAATAATAAAGATTAGAACAGAAATCAACAGTATAGAACCAAACACACACACACACACACACACACACACACAAAACAGCAGAACAGATGTATCTCACAGCTGGCTTTTTGAAAAAATTAACAAAATTGATAAACCCCTACCAGATTTCTAAGAAAAGAGAGTACCCAAATAGATGTAATCATGAATTAAACAGGAGAGATCAGAACCAACACCACAGAAATACAAACAAGTATTAGATAATACTATGAAAAATCATATGCCAACACTCTGGACAATCTGGAAGAAATGGACAAATTCCTAGACACCCACACAGTATCAAAACTCAAACAGGAATAGAAAATTTAAACAGACCCATAACCAGCGAAGAAATTCAATCGGTTATCAAAACTCTCTGAACAAGTAAGAGTCCTGGGCCAGATAGCTTCCCAGGGGAATTCTACCTGAGATTTAAAGCTGAGTTAATATCTATTTTTCTCAAGTTGTTTCATAAACTAGAAATGGAAGGAGAGCTTCTGGAAAAAGCTATATACAAAAGACCCACTGCTAATATCATCCTCAATGGGGAAAAACTGAGAGCTTTCCCCCCCGATACCAGGAACATAACAGGGATGTCCATTCTCACCACTATTGTTAAACATAGGGTTCAAAGTCCTAGCCTCAGCAAATAGACAACAAAATCAAATAAAAGGCATCCAAATTGGCAAAGAAGAAGTCAAACTTTCACTTTTTGCAGATGACATGATACTCTATGCGGGAAACCCAGAAGACTTAACCAAAAAAGTGCTAGAACTGATCCATGCATTCACCAAAGTCTCAGGATATAAAACCGATGTACAGAAATCAGTTGCAGATCTATACGCCAATTATGAAGCAGCAGAAAATCAAGGAATCAATCCCATTTACAATTGCACCAGAACCATAAAATACCTGGGAATATGTCTAACTGAAGAGGCAAAAGATCCGTTATGCTGAAAACTATAGAAAGCTTGTGAAAGAAATTGAAGACACAAAGAAACAGAAAAACATTCCGTACTCATGGATTGGAAGTATAAATGTTGTTAAAATGTCAATACTACCCAAAGCAATCTACACATTCAATGCAATACCCATCAAAACAGCACTAGCAATCTTCACAGAGCTAGAATTAACAATCCTAAAGTTTATATGGAACCAGCAAAGACCCCAAACAGGCAAAATAATGTTGAAAAAGAAAACCAAAACGGGAGGCATCACAATCCCAGACTCTAGCCTATACTACCAAGCTGTAATCATCCAGCCAGTATGGTATTGGCACAAAAACAGAAACATAGACCAATGGAATAGAATAGAGAACCCAGAAATGTATGGCCAACTAATCTTTGACAAAGCAGGGCAGAGTATCGAATGGAAAAAAAGACATTCTCTTCAGCAAATGGTGCTGGTCAAACTGGACAGCAACGTGCAGAAGAATGAAACCGGACCACTCTCTTACCCCATACACAAAAATAAACTCAAAATGGATGAAAGACCTAAATGTGAGACAGGAGACCATCAAGACAGTAGAGGGGAAAGCAGGCAACAACTTCTTTGACCTCAGCTGCAGCAGCATCTTACTCAACACATATCCAAAGGCAAGGGAAATAAAAGCAAAAAAAAAAAAAAAAAGAACTATTGGGACCTCATCAAGATAAAACCCTTCTGCACAGCAAAGGAAACAATCAACAAAACTTAATGGCAACTGACAGAATGGGAGAAGATATTTGCAAATGACAGATTAGATAAATGGTTAGTACCAAAAATGTATCAAGAACTTACCGAAAAACAAATAATTCGGTGAAGAAATGGGCAGAAGACACGAGTAGACACTTTTCCAAAGAAGACATAGGAAGACATGGAAGACAGGTGGCTAACAGACACATAAAAAGATGCTCAACATAGTTCATGATCAGGGAAATACAAATCAAAACCACAATGAGATACCACCTCACGCCAGTCAGAGTGGCTAAAATTAACAACTCAGGAAACAGCAGACATTGGCGAAGATGTGGAGAAATGGGAACCCTCTTGCAGTGCTGATGGCAATGCCAACTGGTGCAGCCACTCTGGAAAACAGTGTGGAGGTTCCTCAGAAAAATTAAAAATAGAATCACCCTAGGACTCAGCAATAGCACTATGAGCAATTTATCCAAAGGATAAAGGAGTGCTGATTCGTAGGGGTACATTTACCCCAATGTTTATAGCAGCACTATCAACAATAGCCAAATTATGGCAAGAGCCCAAATGTCCACCAACTGATGAATGGATAAAGATGTGGTGTGTATGCGTATATGAGTGTGTATACACACACATACACACATACACATACATACATACATATATATGTGTATACACACACACACACACACACAATGGAATACTACTTGGTGATAAAAAAGAATGAAATCTTGCCATTTGCAATAACATAGATTGAACTGGAGGGTATTATGCTACACGAAGTCACTCAGAGAAAGACAAGTATCATATGATTTCACTCATGTGGAACTTAAGAAACACAACAGATGAACATAAGGGAAAGGAAGTAAAAATAATATAAAAACACAGAGAGAGAAACCTTAAAAGATTCTTACATACAGAACAAACTGAGGGTTGCTGGTGGGGTTCTGAGTGAGGGGGGAGTTCTAAAGGGGGAGGGGCATAAGGAGGACACTTGTTGGGATGAGCACTGGGTGTTATATGTAAGTAATGAATCACTAAGTTATATTCCTGATATCATTATTACACTATATGTTAACTAACTTGGATTTAAGGTTTTTTAATGAAAAAAAAGTTCTGGGAAAACTGGAGAGCTCCACGTAAAAGAATTATACTAAATCACTTCCTTATACCACACACAAAAATACACTCAAAATCAATCAAAGACCTAAAGGTGAGACCTGAAACCATAAACTCCTAAAAGAAAACATAGGCAATTATCTCTTGAACATTGGCCTTAGCAACATTTTTCTAGATCTGTCTCCTCAGGCAAGGAAAAACAAAAGCAAAAATATATTATTGGGACTACACGAAAATAAAAAAAGTTTGTGCAGTAAAGGAGGACATTTACAAAACAAAAAGCAACCTGCTGAGTAAGAGAAGATATCTGCAAATGATACATCTATATCTGATAAGGGGTTAATAGTCAAAATATATGAAGAATTTATACAACTCAACACCAAAAAAATCCGATTAAAAAATGGGTAGATCCCAACAGTTTTCCAAAAATATACATACAGGTAGCCAATAGATACATGAAAAGATGCTCAGCATCACTAGTCAGGGAAATGCAGATCAAAACCACAATGAGCTATCACCTCACCGTTGTCAGAAAGGTTAGAGTCACCAAGACAACAAGTAACAAGTGTTGGTGAGGATGTGGAAAAAAAGGAAGTCTCATACACTGTTGGTAAGAATGCAAACTGGTACAATCAGTGTTGGAAAACACTACAGAGGTTTCTCAAAAAATTAAAAATATTAGTACCATATGATCCAGTAATTCCACTGCTGGGTATTTACCCAAACAGAATGAAAACGCTAATTTGAAAAGATACAGGCACCACTATGCTTATTACAGCTTTATGTGTACTAGTCAAAATAAGGAAGCAACCTAAGTGTCCATTGATAGATAAGTGGATAAAGATGGGATTATATATACAGATATAGATATAAGTGGATAAAAATGTGATTATAAAAGTGTGTGTGTGTGTGTGTGTGTGTGTGTGTGTGTGTGTGTTTATAATGGAGTATTACTCAGGAGAAAAAATGAGATCTTCCCCTTTGCAACATGGATGGACCTATAGGGTATTATGCTAAGTCAAGTCAGACAAAGATAAATACCATTTGTATTTCACTTATAAGTAAAATGTAAAAACAACAACAACAACAAAAAAAACAAAATGAAGAAGCAAATCCATTAAAATAGACAACGGGTGGTTGCCAGAGGGAAAAGGATGGAGGCATGAGTAAAGATGGGTCAAAGAGTGGGAGGTACAGGCTTCCAGTTATGGAATGCCCAAGTCACAGGGGGAAAGGTACAGAATATACATTCTTCTCAACTGCAGATAGAATATTTACCAGGAGAGATCACAGGATCAGATGTAAAACAAGTTTCATCAAGTTTAAGAAGACCAAGATCACACCAATTATCTTTTCCAACCACAGTATGAAACTAGAAATCAACAAAAACAAAGCTGGAAAATCTACAAATGTATGAAAACTAAAGACACACACTTGCACAACCAATGTATCTAAGAAGAAGTAAAAAGGGAAAATTTTTAAAACTCCACAAACAAATGAAAATGGGAACACAACATATCAAAACCTAGGGGATGATGCAAAAGCAGTTTTAACAGAGAAGTTATAGCAATGAGTGCATCTATTAAGAAATTACAAAGATCTTCCAGGGTCATGTGACCATGATTGGCGAAAAAAGGTCATCCCTGGCTCCTTTGCCTTTCACAAGAACTAACCGCTATTCAAAAACAAGACACCGCTGAGACCAGAATATGGCAGTCAGGCTGAAGCATCTACCCTCTGCTTCACCGAGACTAACAGAGTACATTACAGGCATAGGAGGAACACCTACACGCTGACTGTAGCCTCCCCAAGAAGTCTCCTCTGGGCTTATAGTTCCTCCAGTGGAAAAAGAAGGCCCAGGATGGACTTACAGCTCCCCCAGAATTGTGAGTCACTTGTTAGGACGTCCAACTTCAGTACCACTCCACAAAAATTGCAGGAGTATATTCAGAGCTTGACCACTGGCAATCTGATTGTGATGGAGAAGGAGGGAGAATCTGCCAACAACCAGCAGTTGAATCTTGGCAGACTGAGTTCCCACCTGTGGCACTCAAGTGGTCCCAAGCAGGAGTTTTGCTCATCTACAGAACCAAGATGGTGATGCTGTCTATTGAAAGGAACTCAGTAGGGTGCAAGTCTGCCTGATTTGCGTGCTCAAATAAGTTCTAGGCTTTGCCAAGCCTAGAGACTGGTCTGTCCCTGGCCACTCAGGGAAGCAGAGTCAAAGGCTGGTCCACTGCTAAGTGTAGCTGCCAGCCCCGCCTCATCAAAAAGGCTGGCAAGAACATCTCCAAGCTGCACAGCTCAGCCATGCAGAAGCACAGAGTGTGCTCCCCCAGTAATTCTATTCAGCCAGGGAACTTGGGGTCTGGGTCAGCTTCAGTCAAAACCACAAACCAAGAGCGTTACCACCTTGAATCTGTTTGTTCTACTTTTCTCAGAAAGGGAACCCTGCCCGTTGCTCATACAGCCTTCAGCTTGCCTTCATCAGAGCACATGGGAAGCTATGTAGGCCATTCAACAAGCCTGCTTACAGTGTCACTTAAACAGAAAGTACAGCCCATGGCAATCCCTATCTGCAGAACAAAACCAGTGGCCTTGTATGGCTATGAAATTCAGTGCACAGTCTTGCCTTATTTAGGTCTCCAACCACTTGGCCATGCAGACACTGGGCCCCATCCTGCTGCCCTGCCAAGATAGGAAAGCTAATTCATAGCCCCACCTACTGCTGAGTGTAATAACCAGACAACCTAGTAAGTGTGACCAGAGAATCCAGTCAACTGCAGGGTCCATCCTACAGCCTTGCTTGGGTGGAGAACAAAGCCAGCAGTCCTGCCCAACATCTCAGCTGGCACCCCCTCATACAACCTTAAGGCTTGGACAGCGGCCAGGCCCCAAAATAGACCCTGATAACAGGCCCCACCTGCCTGAGGATATTATAGGCAGACATGTCCAGAAAATGAAATTCAGCTGAACAGTAAAGAATTGTCTTTGCCAGAGTGAACATGTAAAGCCTGGGAGAGGAGACTGCTTATTCAAATGCACAAATACCAAGGTAAGGAATCTAGGAGCCCAAAAAAGTAAGGGAAACCTAAAACCACTAATCAAGTTTTAATAACTGACCCTAAACAAACCGATACCTATGAACTATCAAAAAAAAAGATCTTAGAACAACACTCTTGAGGTTTAGTGAACTACAAGAACACACAACTTTAAAAAAAATAGGAAAACAATGCATGGACAGAATTGGAAGTTCAAAAAAAGATACCATCCAAAACAAAACAACAAAAAACAAAAAACAGCCTGAGGCCAGAAGATAAAAATTACAATGAATGAAATGAAGAATGCAATCAAGTGTTTCATGGGTGCTTGGGTGGCTCAGTCAGGCTACCTACTCTTGATTTCAGTTCAGGTCATGATCTCACAGTTCATGGGTTTGAGCCTGCATCAGGCTCTGCATGGGCAGCATGGACCCTACTTGGGATTCGCTCCCCCTCTCTTTGCCCCCCCTTTGCTCATGCTCTCTCTCAAAATAAATAAACTTTAAAAAGAAAAAAGAAAAAGAAATCAGTGCTTAAAAAGCAGACTCCACCATTCACAACGAACAATCTGTGACATGGAAGACAGTCAGTGGATCATGCACCTCTTGATCTCAGAGTTATAAGTTCAAGCCCCATGTTGGGTATAGAGATTACTTAAAAATCAAATTTTGGGGGGCATCTGGGTGGCTCAGTTAAGTGTTGGATTCTTGGTTTCGGTTCAGGTCATCATCTCATGGTGCATGGGATCGAAGCCCACATTGCGCTCTGCGCTATGCAGAGCCTACTTAGGACTCTCTCTCTACCTCTCTCTGCCCCTCCCCCCTCTCTAAAATAAATAAGTTTTAAAAAATACTATCTTTTAATAGAACAGCAAAGTGGGGGCACTTAAGTGGCTCAGTCATTTGAGTGTCCAACTTCGGCTCAGGTCACGATCTCAAGGTTCTTGAGTTTGAGCCCTACAGTGGGCTTGCTGCTATTAGCCTGTCAGCACAGAGCCCGCTTCAGATCCTCTATCCCCCTCTTGCTAACCCTCCCCCACTTGTGCTCCCCCCAAGATTAAATAATTTTTAAAAGAAAAAACAAGGAGGATAGTCCAAGGAACCAAAAGGAAAAAGGAAATGGTGAAGAAAGTACTTAATGACATTCTTTTGATGGATGTCTCATATTTTTTCATTTTATGTTTATTTATTTTTGAGAAAGAGAGAGACCGAGTGCAAGCAGGGGAAGGGCAGAGAGAGGGAGGAAACATAAAATCCAAAGTAGGCTCCAGGCTCTGACCTGTCAACACAGAGCATGACACAGGGCTCCAACTCACAAAGCATGAAACCAGGACCTGAGTTGAAGTCAAACACTTACCCGACTGAGCCAAACACACAGCCCAAAAGAATATTTGATTTTAAAGAGTTTCAAGAAAAAAGGGACAGAAAATAAATATACCTTATAAAAAAATGTATCAAGTAATAATGACTAAAAACTTCCCAAACCTGGTAAGAGAAATGGACATCCAAACCTGAGGTCCAAATAACTCCAAAGAGGTTGATCCCAAATAGTGCTAGACCAAGACATGTTGTAATAAATTGTCACAAGACAAGGACAAAGAAAGAATTTTGAAAGCATCAAGAGAAAAGAGAGAAGTTACATACAAGGGAATACCCATGAGACCGTGAGTGACTTAAAGCACCTTAAGAATGGGATGATTTAGAGGTGCCTGGGTGGCTCAGGCAGTTAAGCGGCCGACTTCGGCTCAGGTCATGATCTCACGGTCCATGAGTTCGAGCCCCGCGTCGGGCTCTGTGCTGACAGCTCAGAGCCTGGAGTCTGCTCCAGATTCTGTGTCTCCCCCTCTCTCTGTTCCTCCCCTGCTCTGACTCTGTCTCTCTCTCACTCTCTCAAAAATAAAGATTAAAAAAATTAAAAAAAAAAGAAAGAAATCAAAGGCTTTCCCAAATAAACAAAAATTGAGGGTTTCATTACCACTAGACCTACCTTACAAGAAAAGATAAATGAAATTCTTTGAGTGGGAGTAAAGGGACAGTGATCACCACCATAAAAACCTAAGATGGTAGCTTAAATTCACTGGTAATGATAAATATATAATCAAAGTTTGATTCTGTAATATGGTTATAATGAAATGTAATTCAATTACAACTCTAGTTTAAAACTAAGGAACAAGTCTTGTAAAAATAACCATAACTACAATTATCTGATATTAGTTAGTTACAAAATACGTTTTAAAAATATAAACTGTATCAATGACCTAAAATATGAGGGGCAAAAGTAGTTAAAATGTCAAGTTTAGGAATTCTATTGTAGTTACAATTTTATCAGTTTAAGAGACTTAACAGGCGCCTGGGTGGTTCAGTCGGTTAAGCATCCAACTTCAGCTCAGAGCATGCTCTCACAGTTCGTGGGTTCGAGCCCCGCATCAGGCTCTGTGCTGACAGCTCAGAGCCTGGAGCCTGCTTCAGATTCTGTGTCTCCCTCTCTCTCTCCGTCCCCTGTTTGCGCGCTCTCTCAAAAATAAACATTAAAAAATTTTAAAAAAACGTTTTAAGATATTTTATGTAAGCCTTATGGTAACTTCAAGGGACAAACCTATAATACTTAACATTATTATTTTTTTTTATCTTTGATATTTTTTTTATTTATATATGAAATTTATTGTCAAATTGGTTTCCATACAACACCCAGTGCTCATCCCAAAAGGTGCCATACTCAATACTCATCACCTGCCCTCTCCTCCCTCCCACTCCCCATCAACCCTCAGTTTGTTCTCAGTTTTTAACAGTCTCTTATGCTTTGGCTCTCTCCCACTCTAACCTCGTTGTTTTGTTTTTTTTTTCCTTCCCCTCCCCCATGGGTTCCTGTTAGGTTTCTCAGGATCCACATAAGAGTGAAACCATATGGTATCTGTCTTTCTCTGTATGGCTTATTTCACTTAGCATCACACTCTCCAGTTCCATCCACGTTGCTACAAAAGGCCATATTTCATTTTTTCTCATTGCCACGTAGTATTCCATTGTGTATATAAACCACAATTTCTTTATCCATTCATCAGTTGATGGACATTTAGGCTCTTTCCATAATTTGGCTATTGTTGAGAGTACCGCTATGAACATTGGGGTACAAGTGCCCCTATGCATCAGTACTCCTGTATCCCTTGGATAAATTCCTAGCAGTGCTATTGCTGGGTCATAGGGTAGGTCTATTTTTAATTTTCTGAGGAACCTCCACACTGCTTTCCAGAGCGGCTGCACCAATTTGCATTCCCACCAACAGTGCAAGAGGTTTCCCGTTTCTCCACATCCTCTCCAGCATCTATAGTCTCCTGATTTGTTCATTTTGGCCACTCTGACTGGCGTGAGGTGATACCTGAGTGTGGTTTTGATTTGTATTTCCCTGATGAGGAGGGACGTTGAGCATCTTTTCATGTGCCTGTTGGCCATCTGGATGTCTTCTTTAGAGAAGTGTCTATTCATGTTTTCTGCCCATTTCTTCACTGGGTTATTTGCTTTTCGGGTGTGGAGTTTGGTGAGCTCTTTATAGATTTTGGATACTAGCCCTTTGTCCGATAGGTCATTTGCAAATATCTTTTCCCATTCCGTTGGTTGCCTTTTAGTTTTGTTGGTTGTTTCCTTTGCTGTGCAGAAGCTTTTTATCTTCCTAAGGTCCCAGTAATTCATTTTTGCTTTTAATTCCCTTGCCTTTGGGCATGTGTCGAGTAAGAGATTGCTACGGCTGAGGTCAGAGAGGTCTTTTCCTGCTTTCTCCTCTAAGGTTTTGATGGTTTCCTGTCTCACATTCAGGTCCTTTATCCACTTTGAGTTTTTTTTTGTGAATGGTGTGAGAAAGTGGTCTAGTTTCAACCTTCTGCATGTTGCTTTCCAGTTCTCCCAGCACCATTTGTTAAAGAGACTGTCTTTTTTCCATTGGATGTTCTTTCCTGCTTTGTCAAAGATGAGTTGGCCATACGTTTGTGGGTCTAGTTCTGGGGTTTCTATTCTATTCCATTGGTCTATGTGTCTGTTTTTGTGCCATATAATACTTAACAATAAACAACATGATAAAAAGTCAAAGGAAACGGCTATCAAAAGATATCAAAACATTTTCTTAAAAGACAGCCGCACAAGAAACAGGAAAAATTAATCTATACAACAGCCAGAAAGTAACAAAATGGTAACACTAAGTCCCTACCCATCGATAATTACATGTCAACAGTTAAATTCTCCAAAAGACATACAATGGCCAAATTGATCTTTTAAAAACATCCAGTGATATCCTGCCTACAAGACATTCACTTTAGCCTTAAAGGTGTACATAGATTAAGAGTGAAGGGACAGAGGTGTGTTTGGCTGGCTCAGTTGGGGGAGCAGGCAACTGTTGATCTCAGAATCGTGAGTTCAAGCCCCACATTGGGTATAGAGATTACTTACAAATAAAATCATTTTTTAAAAAGTGAAGGGATGGAAAAGATATTTCAAGTAAAAGGTGATCAAATAGCAAAAAATGACAACAAAAACAAGGTAGCCACACTTTAATCAGACAAAATAAGCTACAAATAGTAAAGAAACTAAGAAGACCATTATATACACTGATACAGGGCTCAGTCTGTCAAGAAGATACAACCTTGTAAATATGTATGCACCCAACATAGAGGCGCCTAAATGTATCCAGCAAAAACCAACAGAACTAAAAGCAGCAAAACAGCAATACCCCACTCTTAGCAATTTCTCTGTAATTCTGAGAATCAATAAGCAAACAGTGGATTTCAACACTATAAACCAAATGGACCTAAAACACATACAGAACATTCCTCTGACAAAAACAGAATACACATTGTTCTCAAGCTCACATGGAACGTTTAGAGAACAGACCACCTGTTAGGCCACAAAACAAGTCTTAGCACATTCAGGAAGACTGGAATGATACCAAGTATCTTCTCTGAACACAATGGCATAAACCTAAAAAATCAACAGGAGGCAAACAGGAAAATTAACAAATCCGTGGAAACTTTGAACCACCAGTGATTCAAAAAAGCAATTCAAAGTAATAAAAAGCATTCTGAGACATGAAAATGTAAACACAACACCAAAACTTAGGAGATACAGCAAAACCAGACCAAGGACTTACGTGGTGCTACCACAGCATAGAAGATCTTTTCCCTTCTCTCCATTCTGTATGTGTCATCAGTTCTGAAGTAAGTCTCTTCTAGGCAGCATATAGATGGGTCCATAATCTATTAAAGATTTAATCCATTCATCTCGTGACTGGAGCATTTAGACCATTTACATTTAAGGTAATCACTGACAGGTACGTACTTCTTACTATTTTGTTCATTGCTTTCTGGTGGTTTTTGCTGTCCTTATCTGTTCCTTACATCTCTTGCACGCCTTCCTTTTTATTAGTGACCTTGTTTAGTGTTATGCTTGGAGTCCCTTCTCTTCATTTTTGTGTTTCTACTGTAAGTTTTTGGTTTGTGGTTACCATGAGGTTCATATATAACATCCTAAGTATTTAGCAGTCTATATTAAGTTGATAGTTGCGTATGTTCGATCACATTCTAAAAGCACTACATTTTTACTGCCCCCTCCATATTTTACACATGTCGTATTTTACATCTTTTTATTTTGTATCCTAACTTTTTAGATCTATTTTTAAATTTGTATTTTAACGTTCATACTTACAGTGAATCATCTATTCCCTTCATTCTGTTTGTATTTACCCATGAAATATTTTCCTTTCCTAACTTTCTTACTTCTAGTTTACAGCCTCTTCACTTCTGCTTCAAGATTCTTTTAGGGGCACCTGGGTGGTTCAGTTGGTTAAGCACCCACCTTTGGCTCAGGTCATGATCCCACGGTTTGTGAGTTTGAGCCCCACATTTGGCTATCTGCTATCAGCACAGAGCCCACCTTGGATCTTCTGACCCCCCCGCCCCACTTCTCTCTGCCCCTTCCCTGCTAGTGCTCTTTCTCTCTTAAAAATAAGCCAACATAAAAAATTTTTTGATAAAGATTCTTTGGAGAGAAGTGGAGGGGCCAAGATGGCAGAGCAGCATGGACCTTTTTTTTTTTTTGCCTCTCTCATCCCTGAAATGCAGCTAGATCAACACCAAACCATCCTGCACACCTAGAAAGCTGATTTGAAGATTAACGCAACAATCTGCACAACTTGAAACACAGAACTCAGCAGGTACGTGGTGCGGAGAGGTGAACTGGGGAAAAGAGAGGCCGCGGAAAGCAGTGAACTGTTTTTGCTTGTGCAGAGAGGACAGAGATGGGGGGAGAGTATAGGAAAAGCACTTCCCCCCCACCCTGGAAAGCAGCTGGAGATAAAGAGAAACAGTGGACTGAACAAAACAGGGAGAAAGGAGAAAGGGACTGGAAAGGACTGAACAAATCAAGGGAGAGAGACGGTTTAAATTCCAATAAGACTCTATAAACAGGGAGAGCACAGAGTCTGAAACCCCACAGCTCGATACCTGGCAGAACTCTGGTCAGAAGGGCGGACTCCCAGGAGCAGACAGAAAGGTCTGAGGGGTCCTCAGGCCACACAGGGAGAGGTGGTTTCCCTGATGGGAGGATATTTGGTAGAGGCTATGCAGCCTCCCCACAGGCAAAGGCCCCAGTAGACCCCAAATAACAGCCACATTCACTGGGGTTGCAGCAAGGATGGTTAAGGGTGAAACATGGAGCCAGATGTGTGTTGTGATTTACCATGATCCCTGAAACACAACTGCCACATGATCACACGAACTTTTTCTGGGGTGGGATGGCACCCACTTGCAGTCTCTGGGCATCTGCACCAGGAGGGTTGCACGAATGTACTAGGGGGCAGGCCAGCACCCTGCCATTGCTCAGTGAGACTCTCCCCCAGAGAATCCGAGCTGGTCAAAGCCCCAGGTCCCTCAGAAGTGAGGGGTTTGGAAACAAATCCCCATCTGAGATAAAATTCAGGAGGGAGGTGTCACCTGGTCGGCTGACTGCTTGGTCATGGACAGTGCATACAGCAGGGTGGATCAAAGCTGGAGACAAACAAGGGGTGCTTGATTACCAGTCTACAAGAGCACAGAGTTCTGATACTAGAGACTGGGTAGCTGGGTAACACCATTTTCACCCCTCCCGTGCATGGGCATACATGCCTACATGTGCCACAACATTCCACCCCAGTAAACTAAGCAGCGCCATCTAAAGGAGAACAGAGCCACTACACCAAACCTAGCCCAAGTGGGCCAACTGTGCTCTACACCAACACCACACACCTCTCCGACTCCTTAGTTTGCAGACTATAAAGTGCTTCATAGTTTGACTTCTAGGGGAAATGATGTCATTTCAATCATCTTTCATTCTGTTCGCTGGTCCATCTATTCAATTTTTTTCTTTTTCCTGAATACAGGAGGAGAAAATTTTTATTTTCTGTTTTTATAACAAGATTTAATTTTTTCTACTATATTTTTTATTTTGTAGATTTTTAAAATTCTATTTTACTTTCATTTCATTTTATTCTATTTTATTGCATTCATTTTTTTTATTTTCAAACATTTTCCTTTTTTTCCCCTTTTTCCCCCCACTTTTCTTCGCTTTCCCCTTTTTTCTCTATTCTATCAAGCTTCTTTCAACAACCAGACCAAAACACTCCTAGGATGTAGCATCCTTCATTCGATTTTTTTGTGTTGTTTTTAATTTTTTAATTTTTATTTTTTGTTGTTTTTTTATTTTATTATTAATTCTTTGTCTTCCTTCAAAATGAATGAAATGAAGGAATTCACCCCAAAACAAAAAACAGGAAGAAATGACAGCCAGGGACTTAATCAACACAGATACAAGCAAGATGTCTGAACCAGAATGTAGAATCACTGTAATAAGAATACTAGCTGGGGTTGAAAAAAGCATAGAATCCCTTTGTGTTGAGATAAAAAGTAAAATCTACTTGGGACGAAATTAAAAATGGTATACCTGAGTTGCAATCTCAAATGATGCCACAGCGGCAACAATGGATGAAGCAGAGCAGCGAATCAGCAAGATAGAAGACAAACTTCTGGAGAATAATGAAGCAGAAAAGAAGTGGGAAACTAAGGCACAAGAGCATGATATAAGAATTAAAGAACTCAGTGACTCATTAAAAAATAACATCTGAATCATAGGGGTCCCAAAAGATGAAGAGAGAGAAAAATGGGTAGAAGATTTAAGTTAGCAAATCATAGCAGAACACTTTCCTAACCTGGGGAAAGACACAGACATCAGAATCCAGGAAGCACAAACTCTCATTAGATTCAACAAAAAACAAGGCAGCAACAAGGCATATCATAGTCAAATTCACAAAATACTCAGGCAAGGAAAGAATCATGATAGCAGCAAGGGGGAAAAAAGTCCTTAACCTACAAGGGAAGACCCATCAGGTTTGCAGCCAACCTATCTACAGAAACTTGGCAGGCCAGAAAGGAATGGCAGGGTACATTCAATGTGCTGAATCAGCAAAATATGCAGCCAAGAATTCTTTACCCATCAAGTGTGTCATTCAAAATAGAAGGAAAGATAAAAAATTTTCCCAGCCAAACAAAAACTAAAGGAGTTCATGACCACTAAACCAGCCCTGCAAGAAATTTTAAGTGGGACTGAGGGGAAGAAAAACAAAAACAAAAAAGACCAAATGTAACAAAGACGAGAAAGGACCAGAGAACACCACCAGAAACTCCAGCTCTACAGGCAACATATTGGCAGTACATTCATATCTTTCAGTACTCACTCTAAATGTCAGTGGAAAATAAATAAATTAATTAATTAATGTGTGTATGTATGTATGTATATCAATGGACTAAATGCTCCAATCAAAAGACATAGGATAACAGAATGGATAAGAAAACAAGATCCATCTATATGCTGTTTACCAAAGACCTATTTTAGACCTAAAGACACTTTCAGATTGAAAATAAGGGGATGGAGAACCAACTATCATGTTAATAGTCGCCAAAAGAAAGCCTGTATAGCTATACGTATATCAGACAATCTAGATTTTAAAGTAGACTGTAACAAGAGATGAAGAAAGGCATCATATCATAATTAAGGGGTCTATCCACCAGGACGACCTAAGATTTGTAAACATTTATGCTCCAAGAAATGTAAACATTTATGAGAGCACCCAAATATATAAATCAATCACAAACATACAGAAACTCATTGATAATAATACCATAATAGTAGGGGACTTTAGCACCCCATTTACAGTAATGGGCAGATCCTCTAAACGGAAAATCAACAAGTAAACAATGGCTTTGAATGACACACTAAACCAAATGGACTTAACAGATATATTAACAGAATATTTCATCCTAAACCAGAAGAATACATATTCTTCTTGAGTACACATGAAACATTCTCCAGAATAGATCACATACTGGGACACAATTCAGTCCCAGATTGAGATCATACCATGAATATTTTCAGACCACAGCACTATGAAACTGGAAATCAACCACAAGAAAAAATTTGGAAAGATTAAAAAACCACTTGTAGACTAAGGAATATCCTACTAAAGAATGAATGGGCTAAGCAAGAAGTTAAAGAGGAAATTAAAAAGTACATGGAAGCCAATGAAAATGCTAACATCACAGCCCAAAACCTCTGAGACACAGCAAAGGCAGTCATAAGATGGAAGTACATAGCAATCCAGGCCTTCCTCAAGAAGGAGGAAAGGTCTCAGATACAGAGCCTAGCCTTACGCCTTAAGGAGCTGGAAAAAGAACAGCAAATAAAACCCAACACCAGAAGAAGACAGGAAATAATAAAGATTAGAACAGAAATTAATGCTATCGAAACCAAAAAAAACAGAACAGATCAATGAAACCAGGAGCTAGTTCTCTGAAAGAATTAACAAAATTGATAAACACCCCCAGCCAGATTAATCAAAAAGAAAAAGGAAAGGACCCAAATAAATAAAATCAAGAATGAAAGAGGAGAGATCACAACCAACACAGCAAAAATAGAAATAAGAGAATATTATGAGCAATTATACATCAGTAAAATGGGCAATCTTGAAGAAATGGATAAATTCCTAGAAACATATAAACTACCAAAACTGAAACAGAAAGAAATAGAAAATCTGAACAGACCCGTAACCAGTAAAGAAATCGAATTAGTAAAAAAAAAAACTCCCCAAGAGTCCAGGGCCAGATGTCTTTCCAGGGGAATTCTACCAAACATTTCAAGAAGAGGTAACAGCTATTCTTTTGAAGCTGTTCCAAAAAATAGAAATGCAAGAAAAACTTCCAAACTCTTTCTATGAAGCCAGCATTACCTTGATTCCAAAACCAGACAAAGACCCCACTAGCAAGGAGAACTACAGACCAATTTCCCTGATGAACATGGATGCAGAAGTCCTCAACACATATTAAAAGAATTATTCACCACGACCAAGTGGGATTTACACCTGGGATGCAGGGCTGGTTCAATATGCACAAAACACTCGATGTGATACATCACATCAATAAAAGAAAGGAGAAGAACCATATGATCTTCTCAGTAGATGCAAAGAAAGCATTTGACAAAATACAGCATCCTTTCTGGAACCCTCAAGAATGTAGGGATAGAAGGATTATACCTCAAGATCATCAAAGCCATATATGAAAGACCCACCACTAATATCACCCTCAATGGGGAAAAACTGAAGAGCTTTCTTCCTAAGGTCAGGAACACTACAGGGATGTCCACCCTCACCACTGTTATTCAACATAGTGCTGGAAGTCTTAGCCTTAGCAATCAAGTAACACAAAGGAATAAAAGGCATCCAAATCAGCCAGGAGGAACTCAAACTTTCACTGTTCACAGACAACATGATACTCTATATGAAAAACCCAAAAGACTCCACCAAAAAACTGCTAGAACTGATCCAGGAATTCAGCAAAATCACAGGATATAAAATCCACAGAAATTGGTTGCATTCCTATGCACCAATAATGACGCAACAGAAAGAAAAATCAAGGAATCGACCCCATTTACAATTGCACCAACAACCATAAAATACCTAGGAATACGCCTAACCAAAGAGGTGAAAAATCTATACAGTGGAAACTATAAAACACTTATGAAATTGAAGTAGACACCAAAAAAAAAAAAAAAAAAAAAAAAAAAAGGAAAAATATTCTATGCTCCTAGGTTGGAAGAATAAATGTTGTTAAAATGTTGATACTACCCAAAGCAATCTACATATTCAATACAATCCCTATCAAAATAACACCAACATTCTTCACAGAGCTAGAACAAACAATCCTAAGATTTGTATGGAACCAGAAAAGATCCCGAATAACCAAAGTAATCCTGAAAAAAGAAAACCAAAGCTAGAGGGATCACAATCCCAGACTTCAAGATGTATTACAGAGCTGTAACCATCAAGACAGTAGGATATTGGCACAAAAACACTCAGATCAATGTAACAGAGAACCCAAAAATGGGCCCACAAACATAAGGCCAACTCATCTTTGACAAAGCACAAAATCCAATGGAGTAAAGAAAGTCTCTTGAGCAAATGGTGCTGGGAAAACTGGACAGTGACATACAGGAAAATGAACGTGGACCACTTTCTTACACCAGATACAAAAAGAAACTCAAAATGGATGAAAGACCTCAATGTAAGACAGGAAGCTATCAAAATCCTCGAGGAGAAAGCAGGCTAAAACCTCTTTGATCTTGGCTGCAGCAATTTCTTACTCAACACGTCTCCGGAGGCAAGGGAAACAAAAGCAAAAATGAACTACTGGGACCTCATCAAAATAAAAAGCTTCTGCACAGAGAAGGACACAATCAGCAAAACTAAAAGACAACCGACAGAATGGGGAAAGATATATGCAAACAACCTATCAGATAAAGGGTTAGTATCCAAAATCTATAAAGAACTTACCAAACGCAAAACCCAAAAAACAAGCAATCCAGTGAAGAAATGGGCAAAAGACATGAATAGCCACTTCTCCAAAGAAGACATCCAGATGGCTGACACATGAAAAGATGCTCCACATGACTCACCATCAGGGAAATACAAATCAAAACCACAATAAGATACCACCTCACACCAGTCAGAATGGTTAAAACAAACAACTCAGGCAACAACAGATGTTGGCAAGGATGCGGAGAAAGAGGATCTCTTTTGCACTGCTGGTGGGAATGCAAACTGGTACAGCCAGTTTGGAGGTACAGTATGGAGGTTCCTCAAAAAATTAAAAATAGAACTACCCTATAGCCCAGCAATTGTACTACTAGGTATTTATACAAAGGATATAGGTGTGCTGTTTCGAAGGGGCACATGCACCCCACCGTTTTTAGCAGTGCTATCAACAATAGCCCAAGTATGGAAAGAGTCCAAATGTCCATCGACAGATGAATGGATAAAGAAGTGGTAGATATATATATACAATCGATTATTACTTGGCAGTCAGAAAGAATGAAATCTTCCCATTTGCAACAATGGGAAGATTGGATGGACCTAGAGGGTACTATGTTAAGTGAGATTAGCCAGTCAGAGAAAAACAAGTATTATATGACCTCACTCATATGAGGAATTTAAGATACACAACAAATAAACATAAGGGAAGGGAAGCAAAAATAATATAAAAACAGGGATGGGGACAAAACCTAAGAGACTCTTAAATACAGAGAACAAACTGAGGGTTGCTGAAGGGGTTGTGGGAGGGGGGGATGGGCTAAATGGGTAAGGGGCACTAGCAAGGACACTTGTTGAGATGACCACTGGGTGTTATAGGCAGGGGATGAATCACTGGAATCTACTCCTGAAATCCTTATAGCACTATATGCTAACTAAATTGGATATAAATTTAAAAATGAATTAATTTTTAAAAATATTCTTTTATTCTTTTGACTTTTGTTTGCTTTTGTTTTTGTTTTGTTTGTTAAGGCCAGTGTAGTGGTGATGAACACCTTTAGTTTTTGTCTGGACAGTTCTTTTCTTTTTCAATTCTGAATCATGCAAAGCGGAGTATTTGTATTTGTAGAATTTTCATTTCCACACTTTGAATATATCCTACCATTCATATGTGGCCTGCAATATTTTTGTTGAGCCGTCAGTTTATAATTTTATGGGGTTTTCCCTTATAGGTAACTAGTTGCTTTTCTCCTGCTGTTTAAAAAAAATCCTCTTTACCTTTAACCTTTGACATTTTAATTCTTAAGTGGCATAGTGTGGATCTTGGGTTCATCACTTTAAGGCTCTCTGTGCTTCCTGGACCTGGGTATTTGTTTCTTTACCCACAATGGGAAATTTTCAGCTATAAATTCTTAAGTTTCATGCCCCTTATCTTTTTCTTCTCCTTCAGGTATACTGAAGAAAATGGAAGAGGACATGAACAAACAAAAAGATATATTATTCTCACATATTGGAAGAATTGATATTGTTAAAATGTCCTTATTACCCCACGCGACCTACAGATTCAACGCAATCCCTATCAAAATGCCCATGGCATTTTTCACAGGACCAGAATGAATAATCCTAATCCACAAAAGACTCTGAATATCCAAAGCAACCTTGAGAAAGCAGAACAAAGTTGAAGGTATCACAATCCCCAATTTAAGATAAACTGTAAATCTATAGTAATCAAAACAGTATGGTGCTAGACACAAAAATGGACACATAGCTAAACAGAACAGGATAGGGGCGCCTGGGTGGCTCAGTAGGTTAAGCATCTGACTTAGGCCCAGGTCATGACCTCATGGTTTGTGGGTTTGAGCCCCGCATCAGGCTCTGTGCTGACAGCTCACAGCCTGGAGCCTGCTTTAGATTCTGTGTCCCTCTCTCGCTCTGACCCTCCCCCGCTCATGCTCTTTCCCTCTCTCTCAAGAATAAATAAACATTAAAAAAAATTTTTTTAATAAATAAATGGAACAGGATAAACAGCCTAGAAATAAGCCCACAGCTATATGGTCAATTAATCAATGACGAAGGAGGCACAAATATACAATGGAGAAAAGACAGTCTCTCCAATCAATGATGCTAGGAAAACTGGACAGCTACATCCAAAATAATGAAACTGGACCACTTTCTTATACCATACAAATAAATCCAAATGAAGTGAAGATCTAAATATAATACCTGAAACCATAACACTTGTAAAAACAAAACAAAAACAAACAAAAATTAAAAAAAAAAAACCAGGCAATAATCTTTTGTACTTAAGCCTTAGCAACATTTTTTCTGAATCTGTTTCCTCAGGCAAAGGAAACAAAATCAACAATAAACAATTAGGACTACTTCAAGCTAAAAAGATTTTGTACAGAAGAGAAAACCATCAACAAAAAGGCCACCTACTGAATGGGAGAAGGTATTTACAAATCAAATATCCAATGAGGGGTTACCATCCAAAGTATTAAAGCACTCCTACAACTCAACACCAAAAGATATTGTATAATAATAATAATAATAATAATAATAATAAAGCAAATTTTTTAATGGGCAGAGGATCTAAAGATACATCTATCTAAAGAAGACATACCAATGTCCAACGGGTATTTCCCCAATGAAAATGAAAACACCAGGGGTGCCTGGGTGGCTCTGTTGGTTAAGTGTCCGAATTTAGCTCAGGTCATGACCTCACAGTTCGTTAGTTCGAGCCCTGCATCAGGCTCTGTGCTGACAGCTCAGAGCCCGGAGCCTGCTTCAGACTGTCTCCCTCTCTCTGCCTCTCCCCCACTCATGCTCTGTCTCCATCTCTCAAAAGTGAATAAATCCTAAAAAAAAAAAAAAATGTTAATAAACATTTTTAAAAATTAAAAAAAGAAAACACTAATTCAAAAAGATAAATGCACTTCTATGTTTACTGAAGCACTATTTTAAATATGAATATATGTAAGTAACCTAAGTGTCATCAACAGATGAACGCAGAAGTGCCTTCCTGGCTCAGTCAGGAAAGCATGCAACTCTATCTTGGGGTTTTTTAACGAAAGATCCATACATAAAGATGTGGTAGTAATAATAATAATAAAGATCTAATAATACAATACTAATCAACCACAAAAAAACATGAATTCTTGCTGTTTATGACAACATGGATGGGTCTACTGGGTATTATGCTAAGCAGTTCGTCAGAGAAAGACCAATACCTTATGATTTCACCTATATGTGGAATCTAAGAAACAAAACTAACAAGAAAAAAAAAAATCATGGCGCCTAGGTGGCTTAGTCAGTTGAGCGTCCAACTCTTGATTTTGGCTTGGATCACGATCCCAGGGTCAAGGCATTGAGCCCTGCCTTGGGCTCTATGCCGAGTATACAGCTTGCTTGGGATTCTTTCACTGTCCAACTCTTCCTCCCTCCCCTGCCTGCACACTAAATCAATAAATCAGTGAATCGTAGTCTGATAACCTGAAGGTCATCATGATGGTTTAATCTCAAAATTACAAAATAAAACTGCCTCCAAGCAAAGAAAGGAAAGAAACCAAAGACACAAGCACACGGAAAGGTACACAATTTTCATGGAGTAAAAACAAAAACAAACAAAAAAACACTGTTAAAATATCCATACTACCCAAAGCCATCTATAATTCAACGCAGTATCTGTCAAAACTCCAACAACACTTTTTACAAGTAGAAAACACAGTTCCACAATTTATTGGAACCACAAAAGACCCCAAATACCCAAAGCAATGCTGAGAAAGAAGAACAAAGCTGGAGGCATCACACTTCCTGATTTCAAACTATGCTACAAAGCTATAGTAGTCAGCACAGTATGGTACTGGCATAAAAACAGATACATAAACCAATGAACAGAATCAAGAGCCCAGATATAAACTCATGCATAAATGATCACTAAGATTTGGCAGGGGAGCAAAGAGTAAAGACAGTCTCCAATAAAAGGTGTTGGGAAAATTGGATATTAACATGGAAAAGAATAAAAACTTCCATCTTAGGAAAAGTCAACTCAAAGTGGATCAAATACTGTAGAACTCTTAGAAAAAAAACATAGGGAATAATGTACTCAACATTGGTCTTGGCAATGATTTTTTAGATCGAACACCAAAAGTACAAATAACAAAAATAACAACAACAAAATCAACAAATGGGCCTATAAACTTGAGAGATTCTACACAGCAAAACTAACAATTACCAAAATGAAAACACCACCTACAGAAAGGGAGAAAATACTTGCAAAACGTATTGAATAAGGGGTTATTATCTGAAAAATATTTTAAAAAACTCAGTAACAAAAAAAAAAATAATTCAACTTAAAAATAGGCAGAGAAAGTAAACGGACATTTTTCCAAAGAAGACATCTAAATGCCAATAGATCCATGAAAAGACGCTCAACGTCACTAATTATCAGGGAAATACAAATCCAAACCACAGTGAGCTATCACCTCATGCCTGTTAGAAGGGCTTTCATCAAGAAGACAGAACAAACAAACAAACAAACAGATGTTGGTGAATATATGGAGAAAAGGGAAAGTTTGAACACTGCTGGTGGGAATGTAAGTTGCTTCAGTCACTATGGAAAAAATAGTATAGAGATTCCTCAAAAAAATAAAAATAGAATCACCATATGATCCAGCAATCCCGCGTCTATATATATATGCCCCCCCCCCCAAAAATCAATGCAGATTATCAAAAAGATGTATGCATGGTCATATTTATTGGAGCTTTAGTCCCAATAGCCAAGATAGGCAAACAACCTAATCCATTTATCTATTGATAGACAATTAGGAGTATATACTACAGGGACATCTTGGTGGTTCAATCATTAAGTGTCTAACTGGATTTCAGCTCAGGTCATGAGCTCACAGTTTGTGAGACTGAGCCCTGCATCAGATTCTGTACTGACAGCTTGGAGCCTGCTTGGGATTCTCTCTCTCTCTGCCCTTCCCCCACTCACATTCTCTCTCTCTCTCTCTCTCTCTCTCTCAAAATAAACATTAAAAAAAAGAGGATGTGCTACACACATGCAATGGAATATTGGTCATAAGAATGAAATCCTGACATTTGTGACAACAGGGATGGACATCGAGCACATTATGCCAAAGACGAAAACTCTCATATGGAATCTAAAAATAAAAATAAATCCAATAACAAAAAAGAGTATAATGGTGTTTACAAGTGAATTGGGGCTAAGACTAATGATGTTTAAGTTTACAAATTTAGGGGCACCTGGATGGTTCAGTCAGTTGAGGGTCCAACTCTTGCTTTAGGTTCAGGTCATGATCCCAGGGTGGTGGGATTGAGCCCCATGTTGAGGTCCTTGTCAGGACTGGAGCTTACCATTCTCTCTCTGCCTCTGCCCCCAATCCCTGATTGCATGCTCTTAAAAAAAAAAAAAAATCCAGGGGCGCCTGGGTGGCTCAGTCGGTTGAGCGTCCGACTTCAGCTCAGGTCACAATCTCACGGTTCGTGAGTTCGAGCCCCACGTCAGGCTCTGGGCTGATGGCTCAGAGCCTGGAGCCTGCTTCCGATTCTGTGTCTCCCTTTCTTTCTGCCCCTCCCCCATTCATGCTCTGTCTCTCTCTGTCTCAAAAATAAATAAACATTAAAAAAATTTTTTTTTAAATCCATCATTAAATAAAAGTTTTAAAAGGTTATATTTATGAGTACTAAAAATAGCTATATTTCTTATACAGTTTAATAAATACGGTACTAGGATTATGTAATGTGATAAATATCATTACAACAACAATATAGATGTATCAAAGTAACATGACAAGAAGTATACCTTAAATTTACACCATGTTAAACGTCAAATTTATCCAATGAAAAGAGGAAAGAAAAATACTGGGGAAGTGGTGTAGGAAAGACTCAGGTATTTCAGAGACCCGTTCAGATCCGTAGTCATTATTGTGCACCTTAACAAAATGCATTATATGTAATTTTGAAAAGTTATTTGAAATACATGAACTTTAAATAAAAAATGTGACAGGAGTAAAATAAACTTATTCTGATCATGAGTCTTCGAAGGTGGAAAACAAAAGAGGGAACTGTTGTGCACTGATGGTGGGAATGTAAATTGGTGCAGCCTCTATGGAAAACAAAATGGAGGTTCTTCAAAAAATTAAAAATCTAACTACCATAGGATCCAGCTAGTCCATTTTGGAGCATTTGACCAAAGGAAATAAAATCACTATTTTTTTTTTTAATGTTTATTTATTTCTGAGGCAGAGAGAGAGAGAGAGAGAGAGAGAGATCATGAATGGGGGAGGGGCAGAGAGAGAGGGAGACACAGAATCCGAAACAGGCTCCAGGCTCTGAGCTGTCAGCACAGGGCCCAATGCGGGGCTTGAACTCATGGACTGTGAGATCATGACCTGAGCCAAAGTCGGTCGCTCAACTGACTGAGCCACTCAGGCACCCCTAAAATCACTATTTCAAAACGGTATCTGCACCCCAATATTCATTGCAGATTTGTAATAGGTGAGACATGGAAACAACCTAACCAACCATCAATGGATAAGTATGATACATACATACACACACACACACACACACACACATATAGTATTCAGCCATAGAAAGGATATTCTGCCATTTGCAAGAACGTGGATGAAACTCAACAGCATTATGCTAAGTCAAATAAGTCAGACACAGAAAGACAAACACCGCATGAGCTCATCTCTCTGTGGCATCAAAAAATCTAACTCATAGGGGTGCCTGGCTGGCTCAGTGAGTAGAGCATGGGACTCGTGATCTTGAGGTTCTGAGTTCAAGCACCATAGCTTACTTTAAAAAACAAACAGCAGCGCTTGGGTGGCTCAGTTGCTTATGCTTCCAACTCTTGCTATCAGTTCAGGTCCTGATCTCAGGGTTCGGGAGTTCACGCCGTGCATCATGCTCTGCACTGACAGTGCAGGGCCTGCTTGGCATTCTCTCTCTCTCTCTTTCTCTCTCTCTCACTTTCTCTGCTCCTCCCATGTGCTCGCTCTCTCAAAATAAACTTTAAAAAAATTAAAAGTGTTTTACTAAGTTTCCAAGTGTTTGGTAATTTTAAGAATTTTCCTGTTGAGTTCTCCTTTAATTCCACTATGATCAGAGAATGTACTTTGTAGGACTTAAATCCTTTTGAGTGTATTAGCGTTTGTTTTATGGCCCAGAATATGGTCTACCTCGGTGGACATTCCATGTTCTCTTGAGAAGAATGTGTAGATCATTGGGTAGAGCGTTCTAGAAATGTCAACTAGTCTGGTTGTTGATAGTATTGCTCAGGTCCTTTGATGGTCTTAATGATTTTCCATTTGTTCTATCAGTTATGAAAAGAACATACCACAGGAATGTATGGGAAGGCAGAGTGTGCAACAAGCCCTTCCTCACTCCCTCAGGCCACCAGGTCAGAAGACAGAGCCGGTGTGCACTCAGTGCTCACAGTGAGTTCTCAACAGCCCTCACCAGGGGATTCTCTTATGTCTCCAGGGGATTCACCAGGGGATTGTCCTCACCAGGGGACAACAGACTGTCCTATGTCACAGATGCCTAGCTCCAGACATACTCATTTATTCTCCGTCTTTCTCTTCACCTTGCCCCTTAAGTTTGAAAGGCAGTTCTGCACACCTATGTTTTGGTTTCCCCACTCAGACGAAGTCGCTGTTAGCCATTACAAGTGAACACAACATCCATTCGCCCAGCCCTGCAGGCTGGAGCCAGACAAAATGATGACAAACTCTTAATTGCTTGACTCCAGTTAGAAGGTTTCTACTGTGACTAAGTTTTTTATAATTCAGCAGATGTTGGTTAAGCAAGTGTCTACTGTGCCCAAGGCCAAGTTCTGAGTTTATGGTTTAATGTTAAGCCATTAAGAGGGGACTGACTGTATATTCAGAGAGGGGCGGGTTGGAGGGGAAAGAGGAGAAAGCAAAGACCTAGGGACAGAGAACAAGACCAACATTCACCAAAGGGAAACAAACCCACATTCCTTCAAGAAATAGCAAGGGGGAGGGGAGGTTGGCTGCCCTTCTGTGTTTTGGCTCAGGCAGCTCCCTAGCAGATGGGGGGCTAAGTCTTCTCCAAAGAATAACCTTAGATTGTTTTTGCTTTCCTCACAATTGGCTAAAACCCTGCCCGTGTCTGACTTAGCTCTGGATTATTCAATAGAACGGATACACAAAGAGAAATCACTGCTAATTTACCCTCAAAACCCAAGTCCCATGCCTTGAAAGTAGGCCAGTTTGGTAGAAGCAGTCATGCACCATTCCCTAAGTTCATATGACATTAGTCACTGAAGCTCACTTGGAAAAACACAGGGGCTCGACAGAGCACAGGCTGCATACTGGAAACAGCTCCAGAGTAAGAGGTCAGAACATCAAGTATTTAGCTGTACCAGAACCAGCACACAATAATTACACGAAGTTTCTCTAGTCTTCTGCTTTTCTTCTCCTCCTGAGGAAGCAGTGGACTCCTCGGCCTGGAGACCCCTTTGCGCCCACCTAAGCCTCTTCTGATCGGAAAAGATTCGAGTAGCAGGACACAGTTGTGTCCACTACGTCCTGCTGGGGGCCGGGCTATGGAGCCCAATGAGCAGGTGAGAGCCGACCCCACTTCCCGTGTGCCCCTCAGAAAGCCATCACGATGATCCCTCTTCCCGAAAATTCTTCACTGTCCGTCACACCAGCTGATTCTCCTTTTTACCATTTACATAGTTGTTTCCAAACGGCTCACAGTACAAGGCTTGTGGGATTCGATTTTAACTTGGTCTATAAATTATTTTAAAATCTTTTAATATTTATTTTTGAGAGAGCGAGAGAGAGAGAGAGAGAGAGCCCCTGCTAGCAGGGGAGGGGCAGAGAGAGAGAGAACAGAGAATTTCCAGTGGGCTCTGGGCCGACAGCCAAGAAATCACCAACCCTGAGATCACGACCTGAGCCAAAGCTGGACTCTCAAGCGACTGAGCCACCCAGGCGCCCCTCTATCTATAAAATATTTTAGGAGAACAAGGCAAAATAACTTCCCCAGAATGAAAACAAGAACTGCAAATATCTATCTCGTCTATCTCCATAGGAATTATTTACGTAATCCTGCATGTTCTGGTCCCGAAAAAGATGTTTATCATAACTGCATTTTGACAAGCCAGCTTCTCGTTTATTTTCCTCCTATTAGCAGGATCGTGTAGAACAGTTCTGAACACCACGTTTCTGTACAAGCAGGAAGGATATACATAAAATGTGGACTAAAAACTGGTACAGCCTCTGTTCTATGAAAGACAAAAAATTCTATTATGGGAGTCAGGAAGTCTAGAAGGTGGACAAAGTTTCTGGTCACTTCTAAAGTACTGCATTTCTTCATCTTGGTGATCGTCCCTCGATTGGTACGACTGATTTTGTTACTTTTATAAAAACAGGTTGACACACATGATCATCAGCACTATAATGTTGTCAGGATACAGAAAGTCAACAGTCCTAATATAGCCCCACTTATTTGCCTAAAAATATTCCTTTTTCTAGTTAAGTTTTATTGTAAAAATTTTTTTTAATGTTCATTCATTTCTGAGACAGCTCAAGCGGAGGAGGGGCAGAGAGACGGGGAGACACGGAATCGGAAGCAGGTTCCTGGCTCTAAGCTGTCAACACACAGCCCTTCGCCGGGCTCACATCCACAAACCACCAGATCATGACCTGAGCCGAAGTCGGAAGCTCAACAGACTGAGCCACCGAGGCGCCTCTATTTTTTTATTTTTTAAATGTTTGAGAGAGAGAGAGAAAGCATGTGTATGCAAATGGGGGAGGGGCAGAGGTGGAGGCAGAGAGAATCCCAAGCAGGTTCCATGCTGGCAGCAGAGAACCCAAGGCAGCTTGATCGTAGGAATTGGGAGATCATTACCTGAGCTAAAATCAAGAGACGGATGCTTAACCAACTGAGGTACCCAGGTGCTAAAACTTATTTATTTTTGAGAGAGAGTTAGACAAGGTGTTTGACCGTTGGGGGGCGGGGGCGGGGGGAGGCACGGAGGTTCCAAAGTGGGTTCTGTGCTGAAAGCAGAGATCCCCCCCCACCCCCGACACAGGGCTTGAACTCACAAATTGTGACCATGACCTGAATGGAAGCCCAAAACTTAACCAACTGAACCATTCTGGAGTTGCTAAAAATATCCCTTCTGATAAGAAAATGTTAATAGTGGTTACTTGTAAAGAATAGCACTAGAAATGTAGGGAAATGTGGATTGGAGTAAGGGAAATTTTTATTTTTCACTTTACAAACTTCTGAACTGCTTAAATTCGTGTTCACCATGAATTACTTTACTTACTATAAAACAAGGTAGAACTACAAGTTTTGAAATGGGAAAATCCTGTAAATTAAATGAAGGCAGTAAGTTACATTAACATGAAAAGGAACAGTTAATGTATACACACATACTTTACATACATATTTACATATATACCTCAAAAAAGACTTGTAAAAATAGACCATAATTTCATCGTACTTACCTCTGAGGATGAGAGCAGAGTGAAGAATAATTTATTAGTCTATGTTCTTCCCTATTTGGCTTTTTACAAGTGCATTTACTTACACGTTACTTGCAGTAAAGTGGGGACAATTTCTACAAAACTTTTCCCCCTACTTTAGAAGCTCTCTGCTTTCTCCTGGTAACAGCGCTGGGATCTGCTTTTATCTGATTCAGATGGGCTTTCCAACCACAGGACCCACCCACCTGTCAAGTCAGAGATGGGCACATGACCCAAGACAGGCCTATCAGTTTTTCTCTCTCAGAAATTTGAATCTGGAACCACCTCACACCTATCACTGGCTAAAATCAGCAACTCGGGAAACAACAGATGTTGGTGATGATGTGGAGAAACGGGAACCCTCCTGCATTGTTGATGGGAATGCAAACTGGTGCAGCCGCTCTGGAAAACAGTGTGGAGTTTCCTCAAAAAGTTAAAAATAAGACTACCCTATGACCCAGCAATAGCACTCCTAGGAATTTACCCAAGGGATACAGGAGTGTCGATTCATAGAGGCACATGCACCCCAATGTTTATAGCAGCACTAACAACAATAGCCAAATGACGCAAAGAGCCCAAACGTCCATCAACTGATGAATGGATAAAGAAGATGTGGTTTATATACACAATGGAATACTATTTGCCAGTGAGAAAGAATGAAATCTGGCCATTTGCAACAACTGGAGGGTATTATGCTAAGTGAAATAAGTCAGGCAGAGAAAGACAGGTATCATATGTTTTCACTCCTATGTAGATCTTGAGAAACTTAACAGAAGACCATGGGGGAAGGGAAGGGAAATAAATAGTTTCAAACAGAGAGGGAGGCAAACCATAAGAGACTCTTAAATACAGAGAACAAACTGACGGTTGATTGGGAGGGAGGGGAAAATGGGTGACGGGCACTGAGGAGGGCACTTGTTAGGATGAGCACAGGGTGTTGTATGTAAATGATGAATCACGGGAATCTACCCCCAAAACCAAGAGCATGCTATATACACTGTTAGCCAACTTAACAATAAATTATATTTTTAAAACAAGAGAGAGAGAGAAAGAAAAAAAGAAATTTGAATCCGGAGCCAAAACACAAGGCTGGAGACATTTGCAAATGAGTCATCCAAAGCCGGCATCTTATAAGGCTGCCCATGTGCCTCTAGGGCTGTTAACCATCAAGTTTCTTTGGCACCTGACCTGTCCTTCTCAGCACTGGTTTTTCAATTCTTCCTGATGTGTCCTTCCAGTAAATTCGTTAAAAAATTTTTTAAAAGCACATGGAGAGAAAGGGAGGACAAATTTATTGAAACCAATAATGAATTTAGGGTTGATCACATTAAGTCCACATTTCCTATAGAACATTCAGGTGACAATGTCTAACAGACTATTAGAAATAAGTATTTGGAAATCAGCAGAGAATAAGAATTAGTGGCATATGTTTAAAAGGTGTAAGATAGGGGCACCTGGGTGGCTCGGTCGGTTGAGCATCCGACTTCGGCTCAGGTCACGATCTCGCGGTCCGTGAGTTCGAGCCCCGCGTCAGGCTCTGGGCTGATGGCTCAGAGCCTGGAGCCTGCTTCTGATTCTGTGTCTCCCTCTCTCTCTGCCCCTCCCCTGTTCATGCTCTGTCTCTCTTAGTCTCAAAAATAAATAAACGTTAAAAAAAAAAATTAAAAAAAAAAGGTGTAAGAGTGAGGGGCACCTAGATGGCTCAGTCGGTTGAGCATCCAACCCTAGCTCAGGCCATGATCTCGCAGTTTGTGAGTTCGAGCTCCACGTTGGGCTCCGTGCTGACAACTCAGAGCCTGGAGCCTGCTTTGGATTCTTTGTCTCCCTCTCTCTCTGTTCCTCCCCCACTCATTCTCTCTCTCTGCCCCCCTCAAAAATAAACATTAAAAAAAAATTTTAAGAGGTCTAAGAGTGTAGCCCAAGTGTGTGATCCAAGGGAGACAAGAGGGTTAGGGATAGGACTGTGGGAAACACCACCATTTCAAGAAGGGGGAAGACATATCAGACACTACCATTAGCCCATCCTGGTGGAATCTGATGAAGCATGTCATACCCAGTCCTTCAGAGACCTTGAAGGTGATCCCTCATGCACACCTCCTGACGGGGCATTGTTGCATGCTTACAAAGTGTATGACGCCTGGTCGTTGTCAGGTCACGTCTAGACAGTGGACCCATAGTACCAAGTAAGAAATTATCCCCAGGACAAGACGCTAGATCTAGATGTGTGGACTGTGAAAGAAGAAGCTTTTGCAACCACTTAAGGTAAAACAACAGAGGTCTTTCTCGGTGACCTCTTCCCACCATTACTGTAACACGTAATTCATGGCAAAGCGTTGGGGCCCTCGAAGCAACAAAAGAGCACTTTATGCTTCCCTTCAGAGGTCTCACCTGGACCACTCGATGTCTGGTGACATAGCACATCTACCAATAACACCAGAACAGGCCCCCGGTGGTACTGGGCATTCACGCTGCCCTGTGCCCCCGTCCGCCATATAAATCGGAGGTCACAAGTGATCCGGCCCAGTGGGTTAACTATACACTGGAATCACCTGGGACATTTATAAAAATTGATTCTTCCTCCTGCCTCTGGAGGTTCTGATTTAATTGGCCAGAGGTGTAACCAGGGGCTTAGGAGTTTTAAAAGCTCCCCAGGTGATTCTGATGTTCAGCCAAGGTTCAGAACCCCTGAAGACGACCATAAATATGTTTTGTTTGACCTGTACTACGGTAGCCCGTACAATATATTTTAAAATTATTTTCCAACAATTAAAAATCAGTAAATTGCATGTACCCCAAATCATCCCGATTTCGGTCTCCTGTTGGAATCTCTGTCCACAGTAGGCCTGCATTCCCACAGGACACCATTCAGCTGCGACGAGTTGCAGACACAACTTATGGTGAGCATTTTCTCGGCACTCCCCAGTCCTCCCCACCCTCCCCACCGTCACCAAGCACAGGACCAATGACGCTGCTGCTTACCATCCTGCGTGTGCTGTGGGTGTTCCTACATCAGGGTCAACAGAAGCCACAACACCGTGTATCCTGTATCCTCGTGTCCCAGCAGAAGCAGAAAGGAAAGGCAGTCAAGAGGGCCATGCATTTCAAAGGGCGGCCGCCCACTTCAGGTACCCACCCAGCCCCTCCAGCTTAGGGGTAAGTGCCCTTGATTGTTTTCCCAGCAAGAGCACCAAGACGCTTCATAGCCTATATAGCAAAAACCTAAGTGAGAGATGCCAGCTGTAATTATCTTAATAATTAGCTCTCTAATACAAAAATTAAAACAACAACAACAACAAACAACGCTGCATTAAACAAGAAAAATAGGGTTCACAATGGCTCCAGAGAGGGAACCCCAGAAGTGAGGAACTCCAGGAAGTTTGAGGAAATTTGCATTCATTATAAGGGACAAAGGGAGCTGACGCCAAACCTGACGTGTGAGGTACAGAAGCACCAACCTAAGGAGGGGAGGGGAGGTGAAGAGAAGGGAGGAGAGGAGAGGGGAGGAGAGAGGAGGGGAGGGGAGGGGAAGAGAGGAGAGGAGAGAGGAGGGGAGGAGAGGAGAGGAGAGGAGAAGAGGGTGGAGGGGAGGGAACAGAGGAGAGGAGGGGGGAGGGGAGGGGAGGAGAGGAGGGGGAAGGGGAGGGGAAGAGAGGGGAGGAGAGATTACTACTTTAGAGGTGGAGTGCAGCTTTCCTCCCCAGGAGTTGGGGCCCAATACAGCCAAGCTTGATTTTACTTGAAAACAGTAAAGGCTGCCTTTTCAAGGCTGCCTACCAGTGGTACTTTCCAGATTTGGCTTCTGGGGCTGTGCATACTCTCCTCTCAGCCTGCTCTCTTTCTTCCCTGCTCTCATCTGTTGGGCCAGCTCTTCATGAGGTCAGGCTCCAAGGACTCATGCCCTCACAGTCCTCCCCTCACCAGTGGCGGTGGTGGGGGAGGGGGGGTTGCTGGGACACTCCCATGTGCTCCTACAGTGCCCTAGAATTACCCTATCACAGCACTTAGGTGGCTTTTGTAGGTACTTTTAAATTATCTCTCTCCTCCCAAAAATCAACTCAAAATGGATTCAAGACTTAAATGTAAGACCTGAAAGTAAAACTCATAGAAGAAAACAGGAGAAAAGCTTCATGACATTTGCCTTGACCATGATTTCTTGAACAGGACACCAAAAGGCACGAGCAACAAAAGCAAAAAGTAGACAAGTGGGACTACATCAAACTAAAAAGCTTCTGCACAGCAAGGGACACCATCAACAGAGTGAAAAGGCAGAATGGGAGAAGATATTTGCAAACCAGATGTCTGCTAAGGAATGGATTAATATCCAAAACGTATAAGAAACTCCTACAATTCAAAAGCAAAAAATAAATAAAAACAGACAAAAACAAGTAACCCAATTAAGAAATACACCAAAGGGGCGCCTGGGTGGCTCAGTCGGTTGAGCGGCCGACTTCGGCTCAGGTCATGGTCTCATGGTCCGTGGGTTCCAGCCCCACGTCGGGCTCTGTGCTGACAGCTCAGAGCCTGGAGCCTGCTTCAGATTCTGTGTCTCCCTCTCTCTCTGTCCCTCCCCTGCTCATGCTCTGTCTCTCTCTGTCTCAAAAATAAATAAAAACATTAAAAAAATTTTAAAAAGAAATATGCAAATCAAGGGGCACCTGGATGGCTCAGTCGGTTAAGCCTCCGACTCTTCATTTCAGCTCAGGTCACGATCTCACACTTTGTGGCTTCCTGTGATCGAGCCCCGTGTTGGGCTCTCTGCTGACCATGTGGAGACTGAGAATCCCTCTCTCTCTGCCTGTCCCCTGCTCTCTCCCTCTCTCTCAAAAAAAACCCTTAAAAAAAAAAAGAAAAATGCAAATCAAAACCTCTATGAAATATCACCTCACACCTCCTGTCAGGAGGGCGATTATCAAAAAATCAAAAGACAACTGTAAGTGAAGATACAGAGAAAAGGGACTCTTATGCACTGTTCATGAGGATGTAAACTGATGCACTCTCTATAAAGAACAGTATAGAGGTTTCCCAAAAAAATAAAAATAGGATTTCCATATGATCCAGAAGTCCAGTTCTGGATACATATATTTAAAAATTGAGGGGCGCCTGGGTGGCGCAGTCAGTTAAGCGTCCGACTTCAGCCAGGTCACGATCTCGCGGTCCGTGAGTTCGAGCCCCACGTCAGGCTCTGGGCTGATGGCTCAGAGCCTGGAGCCTGTTTCCGATTCTGTGTCTCCCTCTCTCTCTGCCCCTCCCCCGTTCATGCTCTGGCTCTCTCAGTCCCAAAAATAAATAAACGTTGAAAAAAAAATTAAAAAAAAAAATTGAAATGGGGATCTTGAAGAGATATCTGTACTTCACAATAGTCAAGCTATGGAAACAACCTAAATATCCATCGATGGATAAGTAGACAGTGATAATGTGCTCTATACAATGGAATACTATTCAGCCATTAAAAAGAAGGAAATCCTGCCATAGGTACAACATTGGATGAACCTGGATAGCATTATACTAAGTGAAACAAACCAGTCACGGTGCACAATCCCACTTACGTGTGTTATCTAAAATAATCAAACTCATGGAAATAGTAGAATGGTGCTAGGAGCTGGGGGAGGGAGAAAAGGGGAGTTGCTGTTCAGCGGGAATATGGTTTCAGTTATGCACGATTAGTAAGTTCTGGCAACCTGCTGGACAACATTCCGCCTATAATTAACAATACTGTACTACCATGCAGTTAAAATTTGTCAAGAGGATAGATCTCATCTTAAAAGTTCTCACAATAAAACAATTTGGGGGGTGCCTCGATGGCTCAGTCGGCTAAGCATCCGACTCTCGATTTTGGCTCAAGTCATGATCTCACAGTTTGTGGGTTCAAGCCCTGCAGTGGGCATTGCAGAGCCTGCTTGGATTCTCTCTCTCTCTCTCTCTCTCTCTCTCTCTCTCTCTCTCTCTGCCCCTCCCGCATTGGCACATGCACTCTCGATCCCTCTCAAAATAAATTTTGCAAAAAAAATTCTCTCTCTCCTGCAGGAGCTGCATGAGAACCTGTTTGTTATCAATCTTGTTTACCACTCTGAAGTACAACCATGGTGCAATAAATAATGATGGATGGATGGATGGATGGATGGTTGCAGACATAAACCAGGCAAACATGGAACTGGAGGGGAGAACATGAGTGAGACAGAGGAACTGGAGATTCTTACTCAGAGAGCAGGATCTTGTGTTTGAAGAGATTTAAGGAAGAACCATTTAAAATGACAATCAAGTCCAGGGTATAAACTCAGATATCACTCAGGATCCCGACTGAAAAAGGAAACCTCGCTGAGGCAATCCATAGAGAAAATTAATCCAGGGAGCTCACTGGAAAGGTGACAGGAGAGCTGAAGGAGCTCCTGGGAGAAATGACACAAGCTCTGGATTAGAAAATGCAGGAAGCGCAGACCTCATCAAAATGAAAAGCTTCTGCACAGCAAAGGAAACAACAAAACTAAAAGGCAACCCATGGAATGGGAGAAGATATTTACAAATGACATGTCAGATAGTTAGTATCCAAAATCTACAAAGCACTTATCAAACTCAACACCCAAAAAAACAAATAGTCCAGTGAAGAAATGAGCAAAAGACATGAATAGACACTTCTCCAAAGAAGACATCCAGATGGCCAACCGACACGTGAAAAAAATGCTCAACATCACCCATCATCAGGGAAATACAAACCAAAACCACAATGAGATGCGACCGCACACCTGTCAGAATGGCAAACGTTAACAACTCAGGCAACAACAGATGTTGGCGAGGATGCAGAGAAAGAGGATCTCTTTTGCGGGAATGCAAACTGGTGGGGCCACTCTGGAGAACAGTGCGGAGGTTCCTCCAAAAATTAAAAATAGAACTACCCCATGATCCAGCAATTGCACTACTAGGAATTTATCCAAAGGTTAAAATCCTGTTCCGAAGGGACACATGCACCCCAATGTTTATAGCAGCACCATCGACAATAGCCAAAGTATGGAAAGAGCCCAAATTTCCATCGACAGATGAATGGATAAAGATGTGTTGTATATATAGATACAATGGAGTATGACAACGATGAAAAAGAATGAAATCCTGCCATTTGCAACAATGTAGACGGAACTAGAGTGTATTACGCTAAAAAATAAGTCGTTAAGGAAAAGATAGATATCATATGATTTCACTCATATGTGGAATTTGAGAAACACAACAGATGAACATATGGGAAGGAAGGAAAAACAAGATAAAAACAGAGAGGGAGGTAAACCGTTAGAGACTTCTGAATACGAAGAACAAACTGAGGGTTGCCGGAGAGGTGGTGGGGTGGGGGATGGGCTAGATGTGTGATGGACATTAAGGAGGGCACTTGTTGGATGAGCACTGGGTGTCATAGATAAGAGACGAATCACTGGGTTCTACCCCTGGAGCCAAGACTACACTGTATGTTAACTAATGTGATGGTGACTCACGATCCACACACATGAGTTCACTAATTGTTCGTGGAGCTTCACATCAGAAATGGTTCCTATTAGTTCCCATGGCTTTCACTCAGGCAGGACAAGCGTGCTGGAAGGAAAGGGGGTGGGGCGGCACCAGGAAACCTCTGATGCAATTCTTCATTGTCCGGAGACTGTTTCCTTTCCCTCTTCCTCTGGCAAGGCCCTGTCCAGAGCCCCAAGGCCAGGCTGTCTCTCAGTTGGTGTTTTACAAGAAGGGAACGGGGAGCAGTTGTCCCCACCTTAAGCTGAGCCAGCTCTGAACTCTCCCACAATTAAAAATAAATTACCACAGCGTAACCACAGGCGCCTGGGTGGCTTAGTTAAGCATCTGACTCTTGGTTGCAACTCAGGTCATGATCTCACGGTTTCAAGAGTTCAAGCCCCACATCGGACTCCATGCTGACAGTGAGGAGGCTGCTTGGGATTCTCTGTCTTGCTCTCTCTCTCTGCCCCTCTCCCACTCATGGTGTCTCTGTCTCTCTCAAAAATAAACAGACATTAAAAACATTTTTTTTTAATTTTTAAGTTTATTTATTTTTGAGAGAGAGAGCGTGAGCAGGGAAGGGGCAGAGAGAGAGGGAGACACAGAATCCGAAGAAGGCTCCAGGCTCCAAGCTGTCAGCACAGAGCCCTATGGCTAGAACCCACGAACCGCAAGATCATGACCTGAGCAGAAATTGGAGGCTTAACTGACTGAGCCACCCCAGCGTCCCCCAAGAAATTTTTTTTAATAAAAAAAAATACCACAAATTTAGCAACTAAAAAAAAAAGGAAAGGAAAGGAAAGGAAAGGAAAGAAAAAAAAGAAAAGAAAAGAAAAGAAAAGAAAAGAAAAGAAAAGAAAAGAAAAGAAAAGAAAAGAAAAGAAAAGAAGCAAAACCCCAGCATGACCCCTTCTGGGTCCCAGGGTCCTAGGCAGGGGTGCCTCCTGCTGGACACTGGAGAGATCTGGACTAGTTTTCTTCAGGGACGTCTCCTTCAGAGAGGGGGGTCAGGACCATCAAAGCTCCCTTTCCCTCAACTCCTACCTCAGCATAATATATTTTAACAACACACATAAATTCATTTCAGTTCATCAACAAGTTCACCTCTGAAAAACAGAAGTAGAAGGAGAACAAAGGTGCCAATTACTTTCATCTGGAAGTCCTGACCTTATATATTCAGGCTCTTGCCTAAGGCTGAGGAGAGAGAGCAAGGAGGGCCCTGTGTCCCACAGAAAGTACTGGAGGGGGTGACAAGTGCATCAGGCTGGGGGAGAGGAGAGAGCTGGCACGCTGTGATGGCCAAGGGTAAAGAAAGGGTAACCCCCTCTTCTTTCCCCTTTTGCCAGACTACCCACTCCTCTGCCCTGCCTGAGTGGTAAGGGGAAGCACCCAGATCAGCTGGAGGGACCCAGCTTCTCAATGATCCTGCAGTCCCCCAAGACACAGACCATTGTCGGTTCTCTGCAAGCCAAAGTGGTCCCAGGGTGCTCTCCGCCCTTGGGGGCCACAGGTGTATGAACATAACCTTTTTTTTAACATTTATTTAATATTGAGAGACAGAGAGACACAGAGCATGAGCAGGGAAGGGGCAGAGAGGGAGACACAGAATCGGAAGCAGGCTCCAGGCTCTGAGCTGTCAGCACAGAGCCCGATGCAGGGGCTCGAACTCACAGACTGTGAGATCATGACCTGAGCTGAAGTCAGACACTCAACCAACTGAGCCATCCAGGCACCCCTGAATAGAACTCTTAACTAAAGGCAGCATGGCCTACCATGAGGCCAAGCGTGTGACTCGAGTTTGCTAACGGCTGTGTTTGGCACATAGAGTTTCACTTAATCCTCAGGGAAACCTCCGAGGGAAAGGTGTATTCATCCGGTTTTACAGATGAAGAAAACAAACTCAAAGGTTAAAAACTAGGCCAAGGACACATAGCCAGGGGCAGAGCAGGGATCTGAATGCAAAAATAAGGCTTTGGGTCTTTTAATTCAAACTTATACTAGAACAGTGGTAATTCTGTCTCCCTCTAGGGACATTTGGCAATGTCTGGAAACATGTTTGACTGTCACAACTGGATGGGGGAACACGTACTACTGCCATCTAGTGGGCAGAGACCAGGTATGCCGCTGAACTTCAAATGCACAGGACAACCCCCGCAACAAAACTGTCCTGTCCACAATGTTAGTAGTGCTGCTATTGAGGGACTCTGCTCTATGACAGTGATTACGTTTGACTTGTTAGTTGTTATTAATTATATCTCAAGAATGTAACCTGGGAGAAAAGTCATAAGATGCAAATGATTCTTGCCTAGGAAGGTAACCCAGAGGTCACAGATGCACGTCTGAAGGACACTAATTGATTGTATGTCTGACTTCACAATCTTATTCCACATCAGTCTTCCATCCTCTTTAAACCAGCTTCGCCTTCCTGCTGGTTCCCTATTTCTCTAGGGTGGCCGTTAAAAAAATGCCACACAGTAGGCTGGCCTACACAACAGAAATATATCTCAGTTCTTGAGGCTCGAAGTCCAAGATCAAGGTGTTGGTGTAGGTGTCAGTTGGTTTCTTGAGGCCTCTCTTCTTGGCTTAACAGGTGGCTCTTGTACTGCCTTTTCACATGGTCTTTCCTCTGTGCTTATGGAGCCTTGGTGTCTCTTCCTCATCCTTTAAAGAAATCAGTTATATTGGATTAGGACCCCATCTTCATGACCTCATTTAATCTTAATTACCTCTGCAAAAGCTCTATCTTTAGGGGAATCTGGGTGGTGTGGTTGGTTAAGCGTCCGATCTTGGCTCAGGTCGTGATCTCACAGTTTGTGAGTTCGAGCCCTGCATCAGGCTCTGTGCTGACAGTGCAGAGCCTGCTTGGGATTCCCTCTCTGCCCCTCCCCCCCCTTCTCTCTCAAAATAAATAAACTTTTTAAAAAATGAAATAAAAGCTCTATCTCCAAATCCAGTCACATTCTGGAGTACCAGAGGTTAGAATGGCATCATATGAGTTTTGAAGCACAGTTCAGTCCATAACACTTGTCTAATTAATCTGAAACATATGTAAGAATTATGTTTAGAGAAAGAATGAAATATGGCCTTTTGTAGCAAGGTGGATGGAACTGGAGAGTGTTATGCTAAGTGAAATAAGCCATACAGAGAAAGACAGATACCATATGCTTTCACTCTTACGTGGATCCTGAGAAATGTAACAGAAGACCACGGGGAGGGGAAGGGGGAAAAAAAGTTAGGGAGGGAGCCAAACCATAAGAGACTCTTAAAAACTGAGAACAAACTCAGGGTTGATGGGGGGTGGGAGGGAGGGGAAAGTGGGTGATGGGCATTGAGGAGGGCACCTGTTGGGATGAGCACTGGGTATTGTATGAAAACCAATTTAACAATAAATTTCATATTTAAAAAAAGAATTATGTTTAAATATGTTAATGTATTTGCCTTGCAAATACATCTGAATCCACAAAACCCACGTTTCTACTGCATCAGGCTGCTGCTTCCTTGAGGGCTATCGGTGCATCAATACTAATTCAACAAGAAGAATGACTCTCTAAAGGAATACTTCAGATATATCACATGCTTCTCTCCTCTGTCCCCTCAACCAGCCTCCACTAAAAGTGTTTTGTACAGTGAGAGGTCTCTGCCTGAAGCTTTCTTCATTTGTCAACTCAAGGTTCAAACACAATCACGCATGGCCCCAAGGGACCCTGCAGGGACACTTTCTTAGCATATAAATCCAAACCTCCTTTTTTCTGGCTACTGAAAGTGTCGATAATTAGCATATTACTTAACTAATTTACGAGTTTCTTATGTATTGTCAAAAATATTTTGGAATTACTGATCAATTAATTTGTTGACTATCTTATGAACTTAATCTCTTTTAAGCTCAGAGTCGTGTATCAAATTGCATTCCAGAACTTGGATTCAGATTCTGGTCCCATAGTCAGTCTCTTGAGACAAACTGTTATTTCTCATCCGTCATTGTAGAAAAATTTGCCCTGGGCAACTGTTGGAGAAGAACATCCTGGGCAATTTCTCTTATCAAACAGTCCAAGCAAATGCAACGGACTGGCTTTTCCCCAGAGCTGAAGTCACCTCCCGGCGGTAAATTCAGTGTTAGGCTCTGAGACAGAGCACGAAGGTGAAACCCGAGGCCAGGCAAGGAGTGAGAAGTTGGAGACAAGTTTTAATTATTGACGGCGCACGGAGGTAGCTTGTTTCCTAGCTCCCTAGCAAACTCCCACGCCCTCTGTCTAATATGCCCTGCCCCCTGGCAGCTGACCAATCAGCTTAGCCCACCCCCTTAGCAACAGCGATTGCTCCAAGGGGCGGGCCTATGATCCCACCAGAGCCAATCAGAGCCTTTCCTGGGACTGACGTCCCCAAACCAGGGAAATTGCGGCTGTAAACAGCCTGTACAGCAAGAGCACTGGACCAGAAAACAGGAGGCCTGGCTTCCCCTGGCCGTCCTCTGGCTCCTCGAATTCTGACGTGCTCTCAGAGTGAAGAGCTGCAGATGTTGTGCCGTAGCAAGCAAACTCTCAAACTTGCACAGTTCAAGAAGACCCGCCAAGTGATTTTCGAAACCGGCTGGATCTGGAAGAAATTAAGCCGAGGACAACCCCCTGTCCCCTCCCAAGTCTTTAGGGTAGGCCATTCTCCTTCCTAGTCTACGCAAAGCTCAGCCAGATCATTCCGGCTCCTGCGTTGACACAGAACCTAAGAGTATCTCGGCCACTGGAGATCTTAGAACGTAAGTTCCATGAGACCAAGGAGTCTTGCTTATTTTGTGCATCGCCATACTCCAGCATTAGAACAGTGTCCAGGCATCAATAAAATCCTCGATGGAATAAACTCTGACGTCTCAAAGGTTCAATGACTAGCCCAAGGTTGCCCCCAGCACGTCACAGTTGAGCCTAAGACTCAGTGACAGAGAAAGGGAAGAGTAACCGTTGAGATCGTACTACGAGCCAAGTACCATTACCACAAAATCTGTACGCTATTTCATTTAATTCACACCACACCGTGTGCCGGGTACCCCCAGTATCCCTATTCTACAGGTGAAGCTCAGCTAGCAGGTCACAGAGCAGGGTTATCCATCCATTCCAGGCAAACAGTAACTGAGCACCTGCTACTTACCCAGCACCGTGCCTAGCGCTGGGGAAACCAGAGGTGAAGAGAACAGACGCGGAGCTTGTATGGTAGTGTGGCGAACGTTCAGTTAGCAGGTAAAACGTGAACGAGCAATGGATTTGCCATTTGGGAGGCGTGCTGTGGAGGAAATCAATGGGGAGGAGTGACGGAGGGAAACGGGACAGAGGGAGAAATCTCCTTTAGGTACAGTGGTCCGAGAGAGGCTCTTTAAGGACAGCACATGCAGACTGAGGCCTGCAGAGAAGGGGCCCCCTGTGATCAGCTGGAGGAAGAGAGCTTCAGCCAGAACAGCAAGAGCAAAGGCATAAGGCACAGCAGGGCAAGGCAAGGTTAAAGACCAGGAAGTGTGGCAAGAGGGTACAGGATGACTTTGAAAGGGTAAGCAGAGGTCAGCTCTCTTTCCCCAAGAAATATATATATTTATATATAATTCTATCATATTGATTATATAGTTGATGTTAATTAATAACTACATACCAATGATCGAATACTATGTTTATATAATAACTATATAATACTGATTCTTCTAGAGTGATTATAGAACTATATATAACTTATCTATATTTGCAATACATATTACATCATAAAATACATATATAAGGGTATATTGATAATACAAACCATGAAATTTATATAAAATATTTATATGAAAGCACATAGATAAAATGTATATGCAATATACACACATTAGCATATAAGTTACTGTATATAAATTATTTAGGTATTATCTATAAAATATATAAAATTTAATAAATGTATATAATAAAATTTTAAATTAAAGAATGAATTATATAAATTATAATTCTCTCTTAAAATAAACTTAAAAAAATTTTTTAGTGTAGTTAACAATGTTACATTAGCTTCAAGTGTACAACACAGTGATTCCAAGAGCTTAAACGTCACGCTGTGCTCACCACTGCCCCTACCGTCTGTCCCCATATATCGCTATCACAGTACCACCGACTCCATTCCCGGTGCTGTGCCTTTTATTCTGGTAACTTATTTCATTACTGGAGGCCTGGATCTTCCTCTCCCCCTCACCCATTCTGCCCATCCCTCCACTTCCACCCCCCCCGCCGCCCGCCCCTCAGTTAGTTCTCTGTTTACAGGTCTGATTCTGATTATTTATTCGTTGGGTTTGTTTGTTGAGATTCCTCATATGAGCAAAATCATAGGTGTCTCTTTCTCAGTCTGACCTCAGCACAGATTGTGAGGCCTTCATGTTCTCTGCTCTGCTACCCGGAGCCTGCTTCCTTGGCTGCAAAGACAGGACAGTGACATCCGCTTCGCAGGGAGCAAAACTTGGAGCACGTGCCGGGGTCTCCAGTATGCCAGAACATGCTAAGCACACTGGTGAATACTAGTGCAGCTCCCCAAGTATGTAATAGAGTTGTGAGGGTGTGAGAAAGGCCTCACTATCAGTGCAACAGCGGCTGGGGCTGGGGCTACTAACCAAAACACTTCCCTTCGCTCTAGTGAGGGCTTCTCAGCCCTGGCACCATTACCATTCTGAACTGGATAATTCTGTGTTGCATGGGGCCATCCTCTCAGTAGCATGTTATCAAACAGCATCCCTGGGCTCTACCCACTAGATGCCAGCACACACACCCCCAACCCTCACTTCGTTTTAACTATCAAATGTATCTGCAGATCATTTACAAGGGGGACATGGCCTCTCCACGCCTGGAATAGGCATAACAGGTGCTCAGTAAAGGACTTACAGTTAACTGAAGGAAAGACAATAGCTCTCATCCAAAAGAATGCCCTGGACAACCTCTCTGATAGCCTGTCAGATCCCACCCCTCCTGTATATTTTTCAAGGCCCAGTGCAAATGCCACTTCTTCCATGAAGGCTTCCTTGATTGTCCCCACCCCTGCCTGTATATACTCTCCCATTCAATGCTGATATCTGATAGTTTGGGTTCCTCTTTGAACCTTGTCATTTAGTGTCCCACACATTTACCCGTGTTTTACCTCCACTATTCACAAAGTACCAAGGAGGCTTTGGAAAAACTTGAGCGCCAACTATCGATCTCCTCTGCCCACTATCTTCCCCATAAAAATGACATTCTCTGGTACGCGCACTTGCCATTTTCTCAAGCATATATAAGCTATGGAAGAAACGTTCACAATCTGTATTCCTTTGCAACATACTAAAGCAAAAATGTCTTTTAAGGTGTATTAACAACTTAGTATTTACCATACACTCAGCAGGGTCTAGGGCTTGTCCCCCCACAAAAAAACACTTTACATAGATGAACTCATTTTACCCTTAAAATAACCCTAAGAAGTAGGAACTTTAATAAACTCCACTTTACAGATGAGGCACAGAGAAGTTAATGAACCTGCGCACTGGTCACACAGCCGGGAAGTGCAGAGTTCGCTTTTAAACCAGGCAATCCCTCTCCTGTCTGCCCGCTCCTAACTGCTATAACCTGCTATGGGCAAGCGGCTTCAAGACCTGCACCCCATCCAGTTCGCGGCAAGACTGCAGCTCTCAAATCCTTCCTGGCTAGAAATCAGCAGCAGGTCACTAGGTCTCCGACACCAGGGACCTTGGTTACGCATTCACTGTGTTGCCGAAGGGGTAAGATGTGTGCTCTGCAAGAAGCGCGCTCTCCATTTGCGTGAAACAGAGGTAGCACCGCGCTGGGAAGTTCTTCCTGAGGTCTAACCTTGGGCCATTTCCCACAGCCAGCAGAAGAGGGGACCTGAGCGCCGAGCCGAGCCGCGATGCCTTCCACCGGTGGCCACCAGGTGTCGCCGCGGCGTCCCCCGAGCGGGAGGGCGGAGCGGCCGCGGACTGCGGGAGCAGCATGTGGACGCTCGGGCGCCGCGCCGCCGCCTGCCTCCTGGCCCGCTCGGCGCCCGGGGGCTCAGCCCGGGCCCGCGCGGGGGCCCCGGCGCCGAAGAGGGACGCCCCGCTCTACGGCCGCCGGGGTCTGAGAGTCCGGACGGCCGCAGCCCACGTACCCAGCCACGCTGTGAGTACCCGCGCCGCGCAGCCTTCAGGGCCGCACGCCGGAGGGGGGGAGGCCGCGCACGCTGTGGACGCTGCGGGCACGCGCGCCCCGTCCGCCCCGGAGGAACCGCGGGCCGGGGACGCGCTCGGCGAGGGCCGGGTGGCCGGACGGCGGCGGAGCGCTCGGCTCCCGCTGCCCGGGGCGGTGCCGCCCGCTCAGCCTTCTGTTTCCCGGGGTCGCATTTGCACCGGCTTCTGCTTTCGGGTGGAAGGGGCAGTATCCTGCCATGCAACTGCGGGGGAACGCAACGCAGGGGGCCGCAGATCCGCTTTCGGAGGCGGTGGTTGTCTCCAAGCTCGCCCCTTTGCTTTTCGAGAACAATTTAAGCGGTACTATATACTGTACTGGATGCTGTAATATACCTATATATGTGTGTGACATACAATATCAGTATGGCACATAAATATATATAAATAAAATAAAATAGTACAGGAGTGCCTGGGTGGCTCAGTCGGTGGCCCACTCTTGATACGGTCATGATCTCTTGGTTTGTGAGTTCCCGCCCCACATCCGGCTCCTTTCTTAACATCGCAGAGCCTGCTTGGGATTCTCCCTATCTCCCTCTCTCTCTGCCCCTCAACTGCTCCTCTCTTTCTCTCTCAAATAAATTTTAAAAAATAATAAAACAGTACAGTATAATAGTACCAATATAATAGTATATGTACACACACACACACACACACACACACAATTAGAATGATGTTTTCAAGCACGGGCTTTTCCGAAAGAAATGCTTCCTCAAGCGACATGGAAATGTCAAGGCTGCGGAGTACAGTAGCTAGAGCAGCAAAGCTTTTGGAAAATGACCGGGCCTGCGTTCCAAATTCTGGTTCGATTCACGGGAGCTGTGTGACCTCTGGGGATCTGGAACCTCTCTGAGGATTGGCTTCCTTTTCTGTGAAGAGATTTAAAGGGTAAAGCCCATTTGGCCTAACTGGTGTAAGGATTACTTTGGATTAACATATATAAAGTCTTCAGCACTGAAAGTTAATTCCCCTGGGGAATGCAAAGGAGCGTCTGACCCAGTAACTCCCCAGACTTGAAAGGAGGAAGCTGAAAGAACGGCTGTGGGGTTGAGGAAGACTGCAGGGCAGGATGGACACGGTGTTTAATCGGGGTCTTGAAGATGGCCAGGGAGGGAGAGGAGGGTATTCCCGCAGGAGAACCTGCCTGCCTGGGGGAGGAAAGCAGACGGACATCCGCTCTGAGTGGCTGGTAATGCCGGGTGGGTTGTCCACGCGGACGGAGGCAGGTGAAATCCAACTCAGATTGCCTGTGGAGCTCTGGAATTTGGACTTTATTTTTTAAATTTTATTTATTTTGAGAGAGATCAAGCGTGAGCAGGGAAGGGGCAGCGAGAGAGGGAGAGAGACCGTCAGAAGCAGGTCCAGAGCTGTCAGAGCAGAGCCGGAGATAGGGCCTGAACTCACCAACCGTGAAATCATGACCTGAGCCGACATCAAGAGTCCAGTACTTAACCGACTGAGCCACTCAGTCGCCCTTGGAATTTGGACTTCAGACTTAAACTTCCCACCGCCCTATTCTTTGGCCGTGTTTGAAGACAAGTTAGGATTGGTTGCCAATATTCAGAGTTGGGACCTTGATACTGGGTTCCCAGGACTCTCAGGAAAAATAGGCGGTTATGGCCATGCTGGTCCCACGATGCCCCAGCGCAGAACACAGACACTTGTTACCCCTCTCCTTCTATGCCGCTCCCACGGGGAGCTGCGCTCGCTTGTACTTGGACCCCTGCTGGTGTGGGCCAAGGGTTGCCAGCAGTTTTTCATTTAGGACAGTGACAACATACGCATGGTCTTTTGGATGGCATTTAGTGGCTGAAGGGCTGCTGACTCAGCAGCGTGCCCAACTCACAGCCAGCACCCAGGAGGCAGGCACTGGCACACACTGGGATTGGGGGTAACTGGGAGGTTGGGAGGTAGTTAGCTCCCTGGGTCACCCATTAGGCCTCCTCTGCCACAGTAACCTAATCAGGTTTGCTGAACTTGTCTATCACGCAGCTCCCTCATCCATCCCTAATACTTGAAGAGTTGGGTCAATGACGGTGGCAACTGGGACCGCCATGTTTAATTTTGTCAAGGCGTTAACTGTCCGCAGGTTGGCCCCGAAAGTCCCCATGCACTGCAGAATCCATCAGGACCTGGCTTCCTTCTGGGGGCCTCTTCCCATCCTTATTTTCTCTACTGCCATTCCTACTTCTCCAGCCCTGTCCAAAAGACATGGAAGGGGAGCCACATGTGTAATCCTAAATTTTCTAGAAGCCACATGGAAAAAGTAAAAACAAGCAGGTGAGATTAATTTCAGCAACACAAAGTGGCACCTGACTGGCTCCATCAGTGGAGCGTGTGACTCTTGATCTCAGTGTCATGAGTTCAAGCCCCATGTTGGGCATAGAGCTCACTTTTTTTTTAAAAAATGTCAACAACACATTCATGTAATCTAGCTTTTCAAGGTATCATTTCAACATTTAATCAATACTGAAAAGTCATTGAATCACTTAACATTCTTTTTTAGTACTCATTCTGACAAATTCAGCTTGCACACTTCAGCACCTGCCAGCTCAGATGTTAAGCTGAATTGCTTGTGGAAATGTTTCATTTCTATTTCGCAGAGTTCACTGTAGAAAAACAAAGTCACACAGTCGAGCTGTTCCAAACATGTTTTCAGTTTTCCAGAGACTTGACTCAAGTATCATTTAAAAAAAAATTTTTTTTTTTAACGTTTATTTTACTTTTGAGACAGAGACAGAGCATGAACGAGGGAGGGTCAGAGAGAGAGGGAGACACAGAATTGGAAGCAGGCTCCAGGCTCTGAGCCGTCAGCCCAGAGCCCGACGCGGGGCTCGAACCCACAGACTGTGAGATCGTGACCTGGGCTGAAGTCGGACGCTTAACCGACTGAGCCATCCAGGCGCCCCTCAAGTATCATTTTTAAATGATGATCGTGTCAGGTTTACAGTCCAGGTCCTTGGTCCCACCAGCCACGTTCCAGGCGCCTGCCCCATGGCCACGCGTGTGTGGCTCGCGGCTTCTGCACACACACAGCTCTGGAGTAGAGCGTGTTAAGCTTCTGATTGTCGGTTCTTAGCTCTGGCTGCTCGTCAGAAGCCAGGATCCCCAGAAAGGTCTTCCATCTAAGTGTGAGGCTCCGTGGCCCAGGGCTGCCTCTGGTTCTATCATGCAGCCCCTGACCCTACTGAGAATGAGAATGGGACGGAGCTGGTCCTCCAGCCTTTTCCTTGTCACACAGGAGGCCCCTCCAAGGAGGAGAGAATGTCATCACCTCTGACCTAACTTCATAAGCCCCTGCTGCAGCCCTTGCTGCACACCTTGGAAGGCTTATAGACATTAATTTTTGTAGAGGGACAAGATCCTCACCTATGATCCCACGATCTTTTGACCTTAGGCCTGGCAAGCAGGTTATGCCCTAATTAACTTTATTTTTTTTTTCTTTTTTCTTTATTTCGAGAGAGAGAGAGAGACAGCACATGGCAAGGGACAGAGAGAGGGAGACAGAGAATCCCAAGCAGGCTCTGCACTCTCAGCATAGAGCCCGACAAGAGGCTTGATCTCACGAATGATGAGGTCATGACCTGAGCTGAAATCATGAGTTGGATATTTAACAGACCGAGTCACCCAGGCGCCCCGCTTTATTTAGGTTTATTTGATTTATTTTGAGAGAAAGAGAGAAAGTGCGAGTGGGGGAGGGGCAGAGAGAGAGGTAAAGAGAGAATCCCAAGCAGTCTCCGCACCATCAGCATGGAGCCCCATGTGGGGCTCGAACTCACAAACCCATGAAATCATGACCTGAGCTGACGTTGGATGCTTAACTTACTGAGCCACCCAGGGGCTGCATCCCTAATTCACTTTAAATTCATTTTTATTGTCTTTCACAGACAATGTATGTGCGTTTATACATACAACAGTGTATATAAAATATCTATCTTGTTTAAAGGTTAATAACAAACTCCCATGTTTCCACCACCAGATGAAGAGAGTGAATATTCCTGGGGCGCCTGGGTGGCTCAGTCGGTTAAGCGTCCGACTTCGGCTCAGGTCATGATCTCACGGTTCATGAGTTTGAGCCCCGCGTCGGGCTCTGTGCTGATGGCTCAGAGCCTGAAGCCTGTTTCAGATTCTGTGTCTCCCTCTCTCCCTGCCCCTCCCCCGCTTGTGCACACTCTCTCCCTCACTCTTTCTCTCTGTCTCTCTCAAAAATTAATTAACGAAAACCATTTAAAAAAAAACGAGAGAGAGATTAGAATATTGCTTGTTCCTTGAAAGCTCTCCCCGCTCCCCCCAGGCCTCCCTGAAGGGAATCTGCTCTCCTGAATTCTGTCAGGCATCCCTTCCTTTTCTTAGAGTTTCACCCCCTACATACGTCTCCCTAAAAAACATTTTGCTGCGTTTATTCCGCTGTGACTTGTTCCTTGGATTCAGGGTTGTCTCTGAGCCTCGTCGATACTGATGCACACCGTTGTCATTTATTCGTTTTCTCTGCCGGGTAGTAGCCCATTGGGTGAGTACATCACACTCTGTCCAGTCTCCTTCTGGTGACATCCGGGTGATCCTGTCGTGGCGCTGCTGGCACGGATGGTGCTGTTGTGGGCATTCCTGGCCACGGACAGAGGCCCTTTCCGGATGAATTCACGAGAATGGCATTGGCTACGTGAGGAGCCAGCAAATGTTCAACTCACTTGATGCCAGAGTGGTTACACCAGTCCACGCTCCCTGGAGTGTGGATGAGAACTGAGTCACTCTTCCAGTGTTGTGCTCTGCCGCGGGGGGCCCCCGGAGTGCGGGCTGTCCTCCCTGCTAGCCCCCCAGGCCGGGCCTCACCGGGACTGGGCCTCCTTTGGGTCATGCGGTTCCAGGGCTGGAGCCGGAGACTGTAGGCCTAGCAACCATCCCGAATCTCCTCAGATGCCTCCCGTGCGGAGCTCAGGGACCGACTGAACCCTGGAGACTCAGGCTTAGCAGATCCATCACAGAGCAATAGTCCAAGGGCTCCAGGCCTAGCAACCATCCCGAATCTCCTCAGATGCCTCCCGTGCTGAGCTCAGGGACCGACTGAACCCTGGAGACTCAGGGTTAGCAGACCCATCACAGAGCAATAGTCCAAGGGCTCCAGGTGGCTTGGAAGCAGGGAGGGCGGCTGCAGGGGGGAGCACCCCTAACACAGCCCTCACCGCTGCAGATTCCATCTGCCTCCCCCTAGCAGAGCGGGGCTTCTTCCCTGATCCCTGCCTCCTGAGGAGGAAACAGAGGGTCTGAATGGTTAAGCAGGTACCCAGGGAATGTTGGGTTGGGGAGAACGGGTAAGAGACCAGCAAGATGTTTCTGGCAACAGTCCCTTTGATGATTACACACAGCCGAGTGTAGACTTCCACTCCTGGCTGTTGAGTAACTTGCATTAGCCCGAACCTCCCACCAAGGACAGCCATCAAAGATACAAAAATCAGAGCCAGGAATGAAAGAGAAAAGAAGGCTGTGTGAAGGTATCAGAGAGACATGACAGGACTTGAGAGGACCCTGGAGAGGAGGGAAATTCTGAGCCCCTAGTCTCAAACTTCCCTTACATGCCTGAAACTCTGTACGGTTCCCAGGTGTACATTCTTTCCTTTGTGGCCCGGACCCTGGGGCCAGACAGCTTTGGGTTCAAATCCCAGCTCCTGCGCCTTGTCTCTGTGTCTCCGTGTGACTTTGCTCAGTTTCCTCATCTGTGAAATACAAATACAGCCTCATCTTCATTTTTCATGGGTCCTGTACTTGTGAATTCACCCACTCAATAAAATGTATCTGTAACCCCCAAATCGATACCCAGGGTGATTCTGCGGTCACGCTTGGGCGCACGCAGAGCAGCAAAACACTGGAGGCGCCCCCCCCCCCCCCCCCCGCTTGCATGTTCCCACCCCGGGTCAAACAGGGTGACTCCCTGCTTTGTCTCTCAGCCCCCACACTGTAAACAAGTGTCCTATTCACCGGCTACTCAGTGGCGCGTTGTTTGCATTGTCGTGATTTTGTTGCTGATTTCACCGTTTAAAATGGCCCCAGCCTAGTGCTGAAGTGCCGTCTAAGTGCAAGAAGGCTGTTAGGTGCCTCGCGGAGAAGACAAGTGCCCTGGATCGGCCCCATTCACGCCTGAGTTACGGTGCCGTTGGCCCCGAGCACAGTGTTCATGAATCAAAAATATATATTAAACAGGATGTCTTTAAAAATTTTTTTAGGGTTTATTATTTTTGAGAGAGAGAAGACAAGAGTGCAAGCAGGGGAGGGGCAGAGAGAGAAGGAGACACAGAATCGGAAGCAGGCTCCAAGCTCTGAGCTGTCAGCACAGAGCCCGATGCAGGGCTCGAACCCACGAACCCTGAGATCACGACCTGAGTGAAGTCAGATGCTCAACCAACTGAGCCACGCAGGTGCCCCTTAAACAAGATGCCTTGAAACAGAAGCACATGTAAAACAAGGTTATGTATTGATCAGTTGGTCAAATGTGACCTGAGGCCTGCAGTACCCTAAGCCTGTATTTCCCTTAGGAGCAGCTCACTAATCTAGCATTCTTGGTGACTTTATAGAGCATAACTGTCGCGAATCACCACTATAATAATAGTACTTGCCTCACAGGATTGTAATGAAGACTAACCACGTCCATTTCTATCAACACCAAGGGGACGGTGAACACTCTAGAATGTGTGGCTATCACACTGGTTCTCTCACTTCTTCAGAGCCAACCTTTTAAAATCATGCCCACTTTGGGGCGCCTGGGTGGCTCAGTTAAGCATCCAACTTCAGCTCAGGTCATGATCTTGCAGTATGTGGGTTCGAGCCCCGCATCAGGCTCTGTGCTGACAGATCAGAGCCTGGAGCCTCCTTCAGATTCTTTGTCTCTCTCTCTCTCTGTGCCCCTTCCCTGCTTGCACTCTGTCTGTCTCTCTCTCTCTCAAAAATAAACATTAAAAAAAATTAGTTAAAACCATGCCGTCTGGGAGCGCCTGGGTGGCTCAGTTAGTTAAGTGTCCGACTTCGCTTCAGGTCATGATCTCACAGTTCATGCGTTCGAGCCCCGCATAGGGCTCTCTGCTGTAAGTACAGAGCCTGCTTCAGATCTTCTGTCTTCCTCTCTCTCTGCCCCTCCCCTGTTTGCATGCACACATACTCTCTCTCTCTCAAAAGTAACATTAAAAAGTAATAAAAAATCAAATCAAATCATGCCCTCTGTGCTCTGCATTTGTTTCCCCCTTGTCTGCTCACTTCTCAGCCCCTTGCCCTCTGTCTTTTACTTTCCGAGTTTGCCAAGGACATTGATGGCTCATGAGAATAACAGCCTTGAGCCGTGCTCCAGAGTGACCTTTGGGGAATGTGCGTCTTGCCACCAAGCCCCTCAAGCCCTTGGATGTCTTCCCAGGATGAGGTCCAGCTGAGTGCCGTCACAAGGCCCTGTGGCCCCTTCTCCATCATCTCCACTCCAGATGTATCACTTTTCTCTCCCTTTATAGGCTCCATCCCCTCCCACACTGGGGCAGGTCCCTCAGCCGGGGTCCCCTCTGGTGCCTGTCACTCTCCTCTGGTTATGTCATTTGGCTCTCCAGCTGATCAGTAGCGTTGGCTGCTTCAGAGATAGGAGCCTGGACACTCAGACGTTATGGACTGGGATCAATCAACAGATCCCATGGTCTCCTGCAGATCATGTTAATGAGACCTGCCCGTCTGAGGTCCGATCCTCTCTTCTGGACATCAGCAGACATCTGCCTCTTACTGTTCATTGTTGCTTGTATTCGTCAGACTCCGGGAGCTTTGCTGATGCCTCCCTGCCTGGCCTGTGCTAGTCGCCTAGAGCAATGCTGCCCAGTAGAGCTTCCTGTGGTGGTGACTGTGTTCTGTGTGCCACTAGCCACACGAGACCTCAGGATGCTTGACACGTGGCCAGTTCAACTGAGAAACTGACTTCTTAAATTTTATTCCAATAAATGTAAATGTAAATAGCTGCCTGTGGCTCAGGATTATTATTTTGAGCAGCACAGGCTTAGAGAGAGCCTGAAAGAACTCCAGGTAATGTATGTATGTAAAGAACGTGAAAACATTTCCTAAGAAACATTTCCGGGAGGAGCCCCATGGTTGGCTCCATCGGGAGAGTGGGCAACTCTTGATCTCGGGGTCAGGAGTTTGAGCCCCACGTTGGGTTACTCAAATAAATTTAAAAGAAAAGAGAAGAGAAGAGAAGAAAGAAAGAACTACTCCTGGAAAACTTGAATGTGGTTATTCTCGAATGTAGGAGTGGTGAAACCATGCATTCACGGACTGTAATACACTGAAAAATGGTAACGTTCTTCTTAACTTTGGCTTTTAGAGTTTGTGCGGCCACCGCCTCGGTCAGACTGTGAAGGTCAAAAAGCAGAGTGTCTGTCTGATGAACATGAGGACAGCGGCGACTTTGGGCGACCCTGGGTAAGATAAAGCACCTTGCACATCAGAGACCTCTTCCCCCGTGCCCTCCCTCTCTCTCAATACACGACATAGGCCTACGTGCACATATTATCTTTTTTTTAATTTTTTCCTTTTCTCTTACCATTTTTTTACCAAAAAAAAAAAAAAAAAGCCCATCCCATACAAAGCCTGTTATCTCCCTTAGCGGCAGCACTCATGAGCATCTTTCCATGTCACCAACTACCTACCACATTATTTTTAAGGAAATAATATGAAGTTTTCTGGATACACCGACTGTGGTTCACTTAACTCATCCCCTGTTGCTGGACATTTAGGTTGTCTCCAGAGTTTTGTTATCATTCTCTTGGGTGACTTAGCAATTAGGGTAGGCCAAGCCTCAGTAACAAAGAGACCCAAACCTGTAACGGCTCAAGGCGGTGGTCTGTGTCCCTGTGTGCAGACATCCCAGGGTGGGCATGCCTCTGTGCAGTGATTCGGTCAGCCAGGCTATTCCACCTTCCTGTGACTTGTCAGTACCTTACTGTCCCTTGCACGGTGGAGGCCGGTCACCCCACCCATCCCACAGAAAGGGACAAGGGCATGGAAGCCCTGGAAATGGCTTGTCACCCACTCACATTTTAGTGGGAAGGACGTGGGCACATGGCCACAGCTATTTGCAGGGGACGCTGGGAAATACAGCCCAATGGGTAGGAGGACGCAGTGGCTTCTGGTGCAAAGCTCCCCCGCACTGCTCCAGTCTGCCCCCCGCCACTGGTGTCCGCATGGACCCTCCTTTCACACGAGCGCACACACACAAACACACACATACACACACACCCAATGGAGAGGGGCTGCTTCGCTTCCTCACCAACTCTTGATATTTCCGGTCTCTTCTATTTTAACCATCATTCTGGTGGCATCTCATTGTGATTTTTCTTATAACGTTTATTGATTATTAAGAGACAGACACAGAGTGTGAGCAGGGGAGGGGCAGAGAGAGGGGGAGTCACAGAATCTGAAGCAGGCTCCAGGCTCCGAGCTGTCAGCACAGAGCCCGACGCGGACTTGAACTCACGATCTGCGAGATCATGACTTGAGCCAAAACCGGTCGCCCAACCAACTGAGCCACCCAGGCACCCCTCATTGTGATTTTTTTTTAATGTATATTTTCCTGAAGATCGATCAAGTTATACACCTTGTCATATGTGCACTGGCCATTTGGATATCTTTCTAAAAATGATACCCGTTCAAAGTTTTTTTACCCTTTTTTTCTATTGGGTTTTCTTTTTCTTATTGACTTGTAGTTCTTTCTATATTGTGGAAATAAGCCCTCTGTCAGATACATGTAGCGCAAATAATTTTCTCCCACTTTGTGGTTTGCCCAGTATAAATCTTAATAACAAAAGCAATGGAAATAAGCGCATGTCCGGTTGAAGGAGTCAGGTTCAATAAATAACATAAAATACCATGAAAATCTGTATGTGCTAATATGGAACAATTTCCAGAATATATTAAGTAAAAACTGCACAGTGCTTCATTTCTGTATTAAAAAGAATATAAAGGGGTGCCTGGGTAGTTCAGTCAGTTAAGCATCCAACTTCAGCTCAAGTCATGATCTCGCGGTTCAGGAGTTCGAGCCTCGTGTCAGACTCTGTGCTGACGGCTCAGAGCCTGGAGCCTGCTTCGGATTCTGTGTCTCCCTCTGTCTCTGCTCTTCCCTTGTTCATGCTCTGTCTCTCTCTCTCCCTATCTCTCTCTCTTTCAAAAATAAGTAAATGTTAATAGTAGACCCTCCCTAAGGGCTTTTAAAAAAAAAGAGAATATAAAATTCTGGACAGATACAGAACAGACTGTTACTCGTAGTTGACCATGGATGGGGCTGCTTATTTGGGAAAAATGGTTTACTTATAAACTTTTTCATGTTGATTAACTTTTTACACTGTACATGTTAACTATTTTCCGTGTATTTTTTAATTTAAGGAAAAAATAAATATGTCGGGGCGTCTGACTTGCTTAGTCAGTGGAGCATGTGACTCTTGAATCTCGTGAGTTCAAGCCCCATGCTGGAGGTAAAGCTTACAATGAATGGATCAATCAATCAGCCATTACAATGAATCAGTCAATCAATGAATCCATCAGCCAGGTTGACATTAATAAAATGGAGCTGTTTAGTAAGCATGTGTTTTGTGTTTCCCCTGCAGCTCTCTGGATGAGACCACCTACGAAAGACTGGCAGAGAGGACACTGGACTCCTTAGCAGAGTTTTTTGAAGACCTCGCAGACAAGCCTTACACACTGAAAGACTATGATGTCTCATTTGGGGTACCTCTTAGCTCATTTTCTTTTTCTTTTCTTTCTTTTTTTTTTTAATAACATTTTTTTCAATGTTTATTTTTGAGAGAGAGAGAGAAGCAGAGCATGAGCAGGGGAGGGGGAGAGAGAGAGGGAGGCACAGAATCGGAAGCAGGCTCCAGGCTCTGAGCTGTCAGCACAGAGCCTGACGCGGGGCTCGAACCCGTGAACCCTGAGATCATGACCTGAGCTGAAGTCGGATGCCTAACTGACTGAGCCATGCAGGTGCCCCTTTGCTTATTTTCATTATTCTGCTTCTTCCCTAAGAATTCTAGCTCACTAAAATAAAGAATTCCCCTCTAGGGGAGCCAAGCACCCAGCAGCGTGTGGTTACGTGTCGGACCGAAAGACTGGAGACGGTGTTGCAGCCTTGCTCCACCAGGCTTGTGACCTTGGGCAAGTCACAGCCTCTGTTTCTCCTTAAGCCCTATTTCTTCTTGCAAACAGTGGTTCTCAAGCTCCACTCAATACCTATAAAGGTAAATGGGAGAAGAACCCAGGCGTATGTTTGTCTAGCAAGAGGCCTCTGATGCAGGCCTGGGGAAGCCTGAGCTAGACTTCTGCTTAAGCAGCATGTGTTCAGAGCACACAGACCTGGGTCCCAGTCCTGGAGATTCTGATTCATAGGTCAGGGTGTACTCTCAGGAAGCAAATTCTTGAAAAGCTCACCTGGGATTCTAATGTGCACCCTGGGTCCCACCCCTAGAGATTTTTATCTGGGAGTATGTCCCAAGCAAGGCACGGGAGCTTTTTAAAGTTTTTATAATCAGGGCACCTGGGTGGCTTAGTCTATTGAGCATCTGACTCTTGATTGCAGCTCAGGTCATGGTCCCGGGGTGGTGGGATTGAGCCCTATGTCAGGCTCTATGCTGATCATGGAGGCTGCTTAAGATTCTCTCTCTCCCTCTTCCCCTCTCCCCTGCTCGCCCGTGCTCTCTCTCTTTCTAAACAAACCAACAACAATAAAGTTCTGTCATCAGCCCCCAGATAATCCTAATATGCAGATCTCGGAAGCCAAGGCAGTGCTGCTCTGCACCGACTGACCACCGGGTGGCAGACTTGAGTAAGGGGCCACCTTTGGATTTACAATTCTGTTGAGGCCTTAGGGACCAGCTCCCTCTTGGCCAGGAGAAAATCCCCCACGGAGGTTAATCCTCTTGACAGCAGTTAATTAATAGTTGGAAGTGTCATGAAGTGTGCATTTTGGATTAAACCATGGAATTATTTAGGACGACCAGCTGTCGGGTGTAAGTGATAGAAATGGTGTTGGATATTGCCGTGGAAACAGAAAAGGGACTCCACCGGATGGAGCAGGTAGCAGAGTCTGGAAGATGTCAAGCCTGGTTGTAAGGATAGGGAGGGACTTTGCGGTCAAAACAGAGGCAACGGGGCGAGACAGGATTGGATGCCTTCCAGGTGATTGCGGTCAGCTCAAAACGCAGCATCTTCCGGGTAGGGCTCTAGAAATGCCTGTGCAGACAGCCTCAGAAGGCAAGTTGCTCGGGAACCATTACAGACTGGCCTCCCCAGCTTGACTGCCTGTGGGCTGATGGAGCTGGGGCGTTAACAGCTCTCCTCTCCCCCCGGCCTCCCCATCAGGGGCTGGCTGGACTTAGAGGGAAACCAAGTCTCGGGCTGACCTCGGCCTTACATACAAACATTCATTGACATTGGATAAGCGTCCAACTTTGGCTCAGGTCGTGATCTCATGGTTTGTGAGTTTGAGCCCTGCATCGGGCTCTGCACTGACAGGGAGGAGCCTGCTTGGGATTCTCTCTGCCCCTCCCCGCCCCTCTCAAAAGAAATAAAATTTTTTTTTAAATGCCACAGAAACAGTCCCACCACTCATTCTTATAAGATTAGTGAGATTACTTAGTGACTCGGGTATTTTGCACGAGTGTTTTCGTTAGAGGCATGTGGGGCAGTATTCTTGGAGCGGGATTCTGTTTACCTCCCTGAATCAGGCAGCCAGTGTTCCTGGTCAGTGGTGGGTCACAGGACCTTCCTGAATCTTCCCTGCGGAGTCTCTCTCTAAAGAGTGACCCAGCTGCTGGGCTTTCTGTAAACCGTTCCAGTAAGGGAGGCACCTGTGTTTTTCTGGCCAGAAAAATCTTCAGTATCACTCTCCTCACCAGGGGAAAATTACTTCTAACAAATCATTTGCTAATTAGGAAATTCTCTAGTATAGATGTAGAAACTAAAGGCTTATATAGTAGCTGCCTCTGTTGTTGGGACTTCTGATAAAGAACTTTGAAATGCTGGGGCGCCTGGGTGTCTCAGTCGGTTAAGTGTCCGACTTCGGCTCAGGTCACGATCTCACGGTTCATGAGTTCGAGCCCGCCATAAGGCTGTCTGCGGTCAGCACAGAGCCTGCTTCAGATCCTCTGTCTACCTCTCTCTGCCCCTCCCCATTCCCTCTCTTTCTCTGTCAAAAATAAATAAACATTAAAGATGAAAAGAAAAGAAAAGACACCTAAAAAAAAAAAAAAAAGAAGAACTTTGAAATGCTATCTACTTTGGGGTGTGAATTCCTGATTAGAGTCTCCCAGGCGCTACCTAACTTATATATTCCACATATAAATCTATTGAAACTACATTGTAGGCAATAGAACACCTGTAACACTATTACTTGAGCTTTGTTGGGGTGCCGTCTTTCCCTGTCCCCAGGGTCCGGTTGGGCATCACCTCCCCTGGGAAGTCCTCCTAGATGTTCCAGGCAGATACCGCCCTTACCTTCTTGCCCAGCACGCTGAGAAGGACTCCATGGAGCACCGATCGCCCTGTGTTCTGTTTACACATCAGCTCCCATGGCTAGACCAAGCGCCTCGGCAGCCAGGACACGGTCCATTCTGGGTGTCCCCAGCACCCGCAACATGGCCAAGTACATGACAGGGATTTGACAAGTGTTGATTCAGTACGTAAATGGAACGGCGCCCACTTACTTTAACAGAACACACTTCCACTGATGCCGGTCAGCATCATCGGTATTTTCCCAACTTGCTACTGGCCGAGTAGACAGATCAAAGTGGTAATCCAGACAGGCACAAGAATACGTCCGTTCTGTTTGCTCTCTGTGCAGTAGGAGATGTGAGCAGCTCCTGACTGTTGTGTCTTCCTGTCCGTGGGGTGGGTAATGTTGGGGGTCAGTGTCTGGGTCCGGGCCTCCCCCCCAACGGCACTGCCATTAGAGGGGATACCACCAAAGCGGAAAGTACCGCCCGTCCCTAGGCCTCCGTGGCGTCTGCTGCTCGTGACCGGCAAGCACCCTGCTCTCTGAGGGGTTGATTCCAAGCCACCATCCTTTTGTGCCTGGTGCAGCCCTGGCCCCTGACATTTTGATGAGAATTGGTTTGCAGTCATGTTCTTTATTCACTAAGCTGTTGGCATATCACGGCCAGACATTTCTTAACCTTTTCTGGGCCTTCTCCGGAGAAAATCTTCCCCGAACACCTATGAGTACAATTTCAGCTTTGCAGCAGGGGCTTTCGCAGACACCTGAACACCACCTCTGGGTCCCAGGTCACAGACCCTTGCTCAGAGGCAGCATTTTATTGGATATGGAGACAAAGCATCTAGCTTCTCATCCTGGATTTGTATTTTCTTTCCAAGAGTCCTTTAAAAAAATTTTTTTTGGACTGTTTATTTATTTATTTTGAGAGAGAGAGAGAGAGAGAGAGAGAGAGAGAGAGAGAGAGAGAGAGAATCCTAAGCGGGCTCCATGCTGTCAGTGCAGAGCCCAACGCAGGGCTCGAACCCACTAACCGTGTGATCATGACCTAAGCTGAAATCAAGAGTTGGATGCTTAACCCACGGAGCCACCCAGACGCCCCTGGCGAGCGAGCGTCCTTAAGCAAATGAGCTTAACTCCTGGGAGTGGCAGGTTCTTCAGCTGTAGAGTGAGTGACATCCCTCCACCTCTCCGATTTCTATTAGGGATTGCATTTTAAAATGCTACACGCTCATTATTCTTACTCTTTAAGAGGAAGTTGTATCTGTATTTGGAGTATGGGAAGCCACGTACACATGAAATCGCCTGACTCCGCCTGCCATCCCGTGTGTGTCTGTTGCTACAAAGTGAGCAGCGACAGCGGAAATTGCTCCTTTTGCCGCCATATGTGGAGGGCTGATACTGACTGGCAGGAATAAGCTGCCACCCGCTGCGGCCAAGGGCTCTTCTGATTGTGCGGTGCCGGGGTCAGCAGCGACTGTTTCAACTCTCTCCCCACTTCCCCTGCCCTCCTCTGCATTTAAGTCCGTCCACACTCCCAAAGCAGTCTCCAATTGCCCCTTAAGGAATAATGCTAATGAACAAAAAGCCCGCTTCATCTGGTCTCCTTGCGGCCGGTTCTGAAAGCATTAAAACTCCTGGTGACCCAGTAAGGCAGCTTAGCTTCCTTCCGCTCCTTCCCTCCTCTTGCCAGTTTCCTCTGGAAACAGCCGCTGGCTCCACAGGGGAAAAGTACTGACACACAAAGAACAGGAGGAGGGTGGGGACTAAGTGCTGAGACCTTCTGCCTTGTGTAACCTGGCTATTAACGTCACGCACGTTATCACCGTGCCTGGTCACCCTCCGCTCCGTTTCCGCCTCCGCCGATGTAGGTTTGCGTCCATCCGGTTTTTTGCACAGAGAACGGATGTGCTGCACACTGAAGGCGCTTGGGTGAAGAGACAAATCGGGGCGTCTGGGTGGCTCAGTCTGTTAAGCACCGGACTTTTAGCTCAGGTCATGATCTCACTGTTTGTGGGTTCGAGCCCCGCTTCAGGCTCTGTGCTGACAGCTCAGGGCCTGGAGCCTGCTTCGGATTCCTGTGTCCCTCTCTTTGCCCCTCCCCCACTCGGGCTTTTTTTGGTCTCTCTCTCTCTCTCTCTCTCTCAAAAATAAATAAACATAAAAAAAAAAGAAAAGACAAATCTGCACTCAAGGTGCTTAAAGTAGTGGAGGAAAGGCGGTCAGTGCCCTGCTAACAAGGGGGTGGCTCAGATGCAGGGAGGAAGGCACAAAAGGGCTGTGGGGGCACCCACGCACAGGCTCTGGCCCCAGCTGCGGGGTGTCAGGGTAACCACGCCAGAAGTGCCTCAGCTGGGGCTGCTGGTCTGGGGGTGGGGGGGGGAAGGGGTGCTGCAGAGAAGCTGCTGGGGCCGGCGGGGGGCGGGGAGGTGGTGGGAGACAGCTTGCAGCCTGTGCATCTGGAAGAAATCTCACAGTTGCTTTATGAATATGCTCTTTGTGAAGGAGCAGCCAATTCCCTGAAATCGTGGCAGAAGATTTTGAGTTGGAAGGGGCGCCTGGGTGGCTCAGTCGGTTAAGCGTCCAACTTCGGCTCAGGTCATGATCTCACGGTTCATGAGTTCAAGCCTCGCATCGGCCCTCTGAGGTCAGCACAGAGCCTGCTTAGGCTCTGTCTCCCTCTCTCTCTGCCCACCCCCCTGCTCACGCACGCGCTCTCTCTCTCTCTCTCTCAAATAAACATGAAAAAAAAAAAAGGTTCTGAGTTGGAAAGAGATGATTTTGGCTTTGAGCAAATAGGATCTGCATCCCTGACTGGTCTCCTGTTCTAAGGTGCGACAGTGATCAGGGGTGTGCACAGGGAGCACCCGCGCCCCTCCATCGGTGCACGGAGTCTCTGAAGGAGGCAGCACAGATGTTGTCCTGAGGAAGGGGGCAGGGCTGATGAGACTCGGACCCCACCCTCTGTTCTCTCCTCTGCACCTACCCTTCCTTCATCGTGGGGGACAAGGAGGCACGACGGGGCATTGAAGGACCAGATAGGTCACACTGGAAACAGTGAACATCTTGAACCCCTGAGCCCGGTATCTCATGAAAGAATAAGCCGTGAAAGTATGTACGGGGGGGAGGAGGAATGGGGAATGACTGCTTTTGGCTGCGGGGTTTCTCTTTGGGGTGATGGAAATAGTCTAGAATTAATGATGTTTGCACACGTTATGAAAACACTTTGTGAAATACTAAAAACTACTAAATTGTACAGTTTTTTTTTTAATGTTTATTGATTTATTTATTTTGAAAGAAAGAGAGCGGGGGGAGGGTTAGAGAGAGAAAATCGCAAGCAGGTTCCACTCGGTCAGTGCAGAGCCTGACGTGGGGCTCAAACCCACAAACCGTGAAATCATGACCTGAGCCAAAATCAAGAGCCACCCAGGAGCCCCCGAATTGTACCGTTTTAAGACACATGTAAGTAAATGAAAGGTGGTAGTTCTACCAAAATAGTAAAGGTGGATTTCAAGAAAAAAAATTTTAAAAGACGTACTTATGGGGCACCTGGCTGGCTCAGTGAGTGGAGCATGTGATTCTTGATCTTGGGGTCACGAGTTCAAGCCCCACACTGAGTGTACAGATGATTTAAAAAATAAAAAATAAACTTTAAAAACAAACTTACGTACCCTCTGATCCCAGCCCTTTTCAGAATGCATTTAAAAACTGGCAGACATGCCTGAGAGTGAACAGCTTATATCCGAGGTTCATGGGATTGAGAGAGCACTTCGTGTTATGTAAGGAACAACCTGTTTTGGACCCACACAGACCTGGACTTAAGATCAGCTCTCTCAGTTCCTAAGTATTCCTTATTCCCCAGTCCCTGTGTCCCTCACCTGCAAAACTGGAATAACGATTCCCATCTCTGATGGTCACGGTCACAGTGGAAACACTTTTACACAAAATGCCAAACACCGAGCCTGGCACAGAGTGGGGTACTAGACGTTAGTGGTTACTACTTTTATTGATGTTTTCATTGTATTTACACTCTCTGTATTCCTGATGTCTGTGTGATTTTTGTTTCTTTCATAATCAGAAAAAATGTTATTGAAAATAGTCTGGGTGGCTCAGTCGGTTAAGCATCTGACTGCGGCTCAAGTCATGACCTCACGGTTCATGGGTTCGAGCCCCACATCGGGCTCTGTGCTGACAGCTTGGAGCCTGGAGCCTGCTTCGGATTCTGTGTCTCTCTCTCTCTCTGCCCCTCCCCTGCTCGCACTCTGTCTCTCAAAAATAAACATAAAAAAATATATATATATAAAATATATATATATATAGCCCAATAGAGTCCTCCTCATCCCTTGCCCATCAGTTAAATTATTATTATTAATTATTATTATTGTTATTATTATTATTATTACTGTGGTCTACCTTTTTAATAGCTCTTTGTGTTTGAGAACCAAACACAAAGTGTTCTCAGAAGCATTCGGGGCCTCTTGATTGGACAGGGGCTCTAGAAGCCCAGAGAAGGGTGGCCATGTGTTTGCACGGGTTATGCCTCGGGCGGGGAGCATTGAGAGAGCCTCCCTCCTGCACAGCAGCTCCAGTAAAGGGAACTGAGCTGTGTAGCTGCTGCTATAAGATCCTGCACATATTAAAGAGACCTCAGACCTTGGGAGTAAAGGGCCCCTTTGTTGAAAGAGTGTTTTCAAATTTAAACGAGCACTTATTGAGCGAAGATGGACCAACTCCTCTTTTAAAGAATTCAGGCCTCTTGTAGGGGAAAATAAAGCCCTTGAGAGCAGCCTGTGAGATGTGTGGGAAGGGTCTGAGAATAAAACTAGCCTGGAGTGTCAGCCTTCTATTAGCAGAGCAAACGTTATTGCTCTTTTTTTTTTTTTAAGTTTATTTATTTTTGAGAGAGAGAGAGAGAGCAGGAAAGAGGCAGAGAGAGAGGGGGAGACAGACTTTTTGAAGCAGGCTCTGTGTTGACCGCAGAGAGCCCAACGTGGGGCTCGAACTCACGAACCACGAGATCATGACCTGAGCCAAAGTCCGATGCTTAACCGAGGGAGCCACCCTGGCGCCCCTATGATTGCTCTTGTAAGACAAGCAGAGCAGGTAGTTTACTTCTTTCTTTCTTGCATTTTTTCCTTGTTTTGGTAATGAACTTGTCCTGTCTGATGTTTGGGCTGACATGGTTCTCTGGTGCATTTAAGTAGGCTTTTTTTTTTAAGTAGGCTCCATGCTCAACGTGGGTCTTGAAGTCTCAACCCTGAGATCAAGAGTCAAATGCTCCACCGACTGAGCCAGCCAGGCGCCCCGGTGTCTGCATTTTTTAAAACCCTCTTGTGTGTTCTGGCTGGTAGTTAAGGGAACCAAGGTAGCAGGCAGGATTCGGGGCCTCCCGTTTGCCAGCTGTGAGACCTCAGACAAGCCGCGGCTGTGTCCTCACCCCGAAAGGGGAATAATGATAATTCTTGCCTTGCTGGCCTCGCAGGGAGTAAGAGAAAGCAGGATGAGGTCCAAGGATTACTGTGATTAATCACAGTCTTGCCCAGAGAGCAGTGTGCTTTCCACATGACCTGCCGATTCTATACACGAAAGACGTCTCTTCAGGGTGTATATATATTGTATGCTTGTATAAATGGACCATATCCAGGTCTGAAGCAATTGTGCCCAAGAGCTAACTTTGTCTTTTATTTTCCTCCTGATCCACTAGAGTGGTGTTTTAACAGTTAAACTGGGTGGAGATCTAGGAACCTACGTGATCAACAAGCAGACCCCAAACAAGCAGATCTGGCTGTCTTCACCATCCAGGTAGGTCCCGAAGTCACAGTCTGGCGGTGTTCAGCTCACGTGCGATGTGGCATCCCGGACCCTTTAAAGGGGGCGCCACTTTGTGGGCGGGCGCTTGTAAGCACACCTCTCCCGATGCTTCACGCTCCCCCCATCCTTGTAGGATGGTCAACTCTGCTTCTGTACCTTCTGTCTGCCGATCATCTGGCAGATGTTGAGATCCTGAGATGCTGGCGGATATTGAGATGTCCGTGAGATCGGAAGCAAACAGTTTAGAACTTTTCAGAACCTGGCCCGGACCGTCTTTCTCTATTAAATCATTGCTTGGCCTTTTGAAAAGCCAACTTGTGATACTGCAGCCTTGGAAGGAGTTACCCTTCGTCTTCAGAGCAGGTTAAAGTTTGACCTCTAGCTTGTTTTGAGCATCTCCGCTAGAGGTCGGTTGAATTCCCTCCACGGAATTAGGCGGCTTGGCCTGTGGACGTGGGAGAGCCTCTTAAGCTTCGACTCCAGGGCATTGAATCCCTCCTGTCTCTCCCACTGACCTTTTTCAATCCAGTGGAATAAAAGATTGTGTTGTAGGCCCCCCGCCCATGCTGCATCTCAAGGCCTGAGAACGTGCAGGGAGAGAGGGTCCCTCGTCCGTCTGGATCCATCTGGATCCGTCTGGGTGGTTATTAGAGAGTTATAGAGAGACACTCACAAAAAGCTCTCAGACCAGCCTTCCTGGGCCATTTGTTAGCACTTCCAAAGAGAACACACACTGTGAATTGGGAAAGGCCCAAATATAACCAGGATGGAGTTCTTTGAAAGCCCAGTGGTATTTGCATTAAAAAAAAAAAAAAAAAAACTCTTCTCCTGTCCCAATGTTCACATAATTTTTAGGCAGTTAATATTATACTGTTTATCATGCAAGGGTGTGTAATTATTGGTTCAAAATAAGTAAAGCGTTGTGCCTCCTTCACCCCAACCTCATCGAGGAAGTAGGTTGTAATTTAACAAAAACAATCCCAGAAATCACTCATTTCTAGCAAGGCCCCTTACAGATTGCATTGGTTTTTTAGACCCAGCCAGTTTATTCGAATTTGGATGTTTTACCCTGTGTGGGCCAATCACACTGTTCTCTTTGGCCTCAAACAGTTGTCCCAACCCCCACCAGAGAGGTGATAACTGTCCATGCTTACCTTCACCCCCCGAGGAACTGGACGAGAAACTGGGTGGACCAATTCAAATGCAGCCATCACCTTTGGGGACCGGTGGCTGTATAAATACCAGGCAGGCCACCGGATCCCCTGGTGATGGCTCAGTTCCCTCCGTGTTGTATCTGGAGGCTGAAAAAGCCCGCCTCGTGTTTGAACACACCTGCCAGTGATGGGCTCCTAGCCCAGGCTTGTTTAGACTGTCATTCTTGATGGGAATCTGGAAAGAAAATCTGCCAAGGAGCCATTTACTATCACAGGTGCTGTGTTCCCCAAGGAAAACAGGGTTATTTTCCACTGGACTTTTCATGCCCAAAATAATCTTTCGTGGGGCTGCATTTCTGATATTTTGGAGGCTTTTTTCAGATGACAGTTTTTGGGGGGTGTAGAAACATTGGCCTTCCCCGGCCACCCTGCCCACTCGGAGAGGTTGTAGGATGGGATACAGCAGAGGCCTGGGTGGGCACCGGGACGCCAGTGCCTTGACTCCAAGCCCTGGGGGGCAGTGGAGGGGTCTGGGGGGTTCTCACGCTGTACCTGGCACTCCGGCAGCAAGTCAGAGACCAGGGCCAAGCGCGTGTTCCATGGATTTCGTCTAGACTGTCAGTTCTTGGTATGTGGCCCGGATACTTTGTATGTGGCAGGTTGTGCATATTGAACCAAGCCCTCCGTCCTTTTGGCTTACCCCTCTCATCTCCGTTATTAGGCAAGGGTTCAAACCCCAGCATTTGGTTGATAATACAGAAAGCTTTCATGTTTTTATAGCCCCCAAAGATGCTCCCCTTCTTAGCGTCTCTCTTCCCTGGCAAACTCCTCCCAGTCTTGACGTCAGGAGATCGCTCCCTGAGTGTGCAGGTGAACCCAGTGCCCCTTCTCGTGGGCCCCCGGGGTTCTCTGCTTCACCCCCGTTGGGGCATCACGGTGGACCAGCACTGTCCGCTGGCTTGCCCGCCCCCTCCCACCCCCTGCACTAGGCCGAGAAGAGGCAGGACTGGCGGGCACAGTTCTCCTCTGGAATGACACCGCACGTCAAAACCCAAGCTCGCCCAGGCCCACACAGATACGGCATCCCAGCATGAATGGATGGATGGGTACTCTTGTTCACTGGGTGAGCTTGAGGTGGAGGAACTCTCCATTTCATTGGCTTAAAATTGAATTAAGGAAGGGGCGCCTGGGTGGCTCCGTCGGTTGAGCGTCCGACTTCGGCTCAGGTCATGATCTCGCGGTCCGGGGGTTTGAGCCCCGCGTCGGGCTCTGTACTGACAGCTCAGAGCCTGGAGCCTGTTTCGGATTCTGTGTCTCCCTCTCTCTCTGACCCTCCCCTGTTCATGCTCTCTCTCTCTCTCTCTCTCTCTCTCTCTTTGTCTCAAAAGTAAATAAACGTTAAAAAAAAAAAATTGAATTAAGGAAAAAAATATTTTTTTTTAAATAGTTTAGATGTTTGCCAGGGGCTGGGGAGAGGATTGTGAGGGAGTAACTGCTCAATGGATACACAGTTCCCTTTTGGGGGGATGAAGGGTTTTGGTAGATAGAGGTCGTGGTTGCACATGTTATGAATGTACTAAAATAATAGTAAGAAGAAGAATATTGGTAAGGGACAAATCATGCCAGTGGTACACACATGGCCATAATTTTAAAAAACACTCTGGGGGCGCCTGGGTGGCTCAGTTGGTTAAGCGTCCGACTTCGGCTCAGGTCACGATCTCGCCGTTCGTGAGTTCAAGCCCGACGCGGGGCTCTGTGCTGACAGCTCAGAGCCTGGAGCCTGCTTCTGATTCTGTGTCTCCCTCTCTCTCTGACCCTCCCCCATTCATGCTCTGTCTCTCTCTGTCTCAAAAATAAATAAACGTTAAAAAAAATTTTTTTTAAATAATAAAAATAAATAAATAAAATAGAAAACACTCTGGAGTGCCTAGGAGGCTCAGTTAGCTAAGTGTCCAACTTCTGCTCAGGTCATGATCTCACAGTTCGTGGGTTCAAGCCCTGCATCGGGCTCTGTGCTGTTCAGAGCCTGGAGCCTGTTTCGGATTCTGTGTCTCCCTCTCACTCTTTGCCCCTCCCCCTCACACACTCTGTCTGTCTGTCTGTCTGTCTCTCTCTCTCTCTCTCTCAAAAAGAATAAAATAAACTTTAAAGAAAAAAAAAACCCACCGCCTCTGACATAGCACATATCATACGTGAGTTGGGAAAAGCAAAAGGTCAGAATGTCATCTACAGACTCATGGAGAGGGTTCAGATGTTTTCAGGACTTGTGAATCGTTCCAGAGGGTTCACTGTGTACTTGGTCTTAAAAAGAAAGACCCTGAGACAAGACAGGCGTCTGCCTTGTGAAATGTACTTGCTGGAGCGTCAGTGCGGCCGGTGTCTGGGTGGCCGCGTGTGGGGAGTCAGCATCTCTCTGCGCAGACCCTCTGAGGATCTGTTGTGTCTTGCAGTGGGCCGAAGCGCTACGACTGGACCGGGGAGAGCTGGGTGTATGCCCACGATGGCGTGTCCCTCCACCAACTGCTGACCACCGAGCTGACGGAAGCCTTGAAAACCGAATTGGACTTATCTTCTCTGGCCTATTCTGGGAAAGGCACCTGACGCCCAGCCCAATTCCAAAGACATTAAAAGCTGTGATGCCAAGACCCCTCCTTTGTCCTGCAGCTGAGTGTCTGGTTTTTTTCCATTCCCACCTTTGAGGACACTTGCATTGCTGGGAATGGCGCCCCAGAAAGAATGCGTGGCTTCCCACCCTCCCCCAGGTTCGGATGTTTAATTTCCATAGTTTGTTTGTTTTGTTTTGGGATTTATTGTCCGATTTCCTCCCTCACAGGATATCACTTCTCTTTTATAATCGTCCATATGCTCCTACATTTGTATGTAGCCTTACAACCGGGAAAAATCAGAAGGGAAACTTCCAGGTGAAAAGTGACTTGATTTCACTATTCATTCTTTGAAGGACTCAGCTGCAAAAAGCCACGTGAAAAGCGGCTGGCCGGCCTCATCTTTCTGTCCCCAAATGAGCCTCATTAAAGAGTTGCCTATAAACACTCCCTGCCACGCCTCTTGAAATTGTAAACAGGGGCGCCTGGGCGGCTCAGTCGATTAAGTAACTGACTTCAGCTCAGGTCATGATCTCACAGTCTGTGAGTTCGAGCCCCGCGTTGGGCTCTGTGCTGACAGCTCAGAGCCTGCAGCCTGCTTCAGATTCCGTGTCTCCCTCTCTCTCTGCCCCTCCTCCGCTCTTGCTCTGTCTCTCAAAAATAAATAAATGTGAAAAAAATAAAATAAAATAAAAAAAGAAATTGTAAACATTTCCCAGCCCTTTGGAATGAAAGTGTCGTTGACATTCAGGAATTCTCAAACCAAAGGCCATTCTCTCTTTGCACTTTGTGTCTGCCAGGGTGTGGACTGCTAGAAACTCAGGGTGATGTGATGCCTTTTCTTCCACAGAGACACACATATACGTCCATATGCACACATTTCATTAATTGTGTGTGTGTTTGTATATTTTCTAAATGTTTATTTTATTTTTGAGAGAGCATGAGCAGGGGAGGAGCAGAAAGAGACGGGGACAGAGGATCTGAAGTGGGCTCCATGGTGACAGCAGAGAACCCAACGTGGGGCTCGAACTTACCAACTGTGAGATCATGACCTGAGCCAAAGTTGGATGCTTTAGTTGACTGAGCCACCCAGGCGCCCCTGTGCGTGTGTGTGTGGGTGTGTGTTTAAGTTAAAGGTACTTCTAGAATCAGCTGCGATAGCACAGGTCTGAGAATGCAAAGAATCTCCCAAAGACAAGAGGGGAAAAAGAACCATCTTCATAAGCTCATGGGTGTAGTATTATAAGCTAGGTCAGTAGTATAATAAGCTAGGTCACGGGGGTGAGGAGGTGCTTTGTAAATTATGAACAACCAGATAAATAAAAAGATGTTCATGTTAATGTAAGGAGCCCCTGTCCTTCCCTTGGCTCAGGTCACCCTCTTCTTGGGAAAGAAAGGTTTCTCAATGACAAGTATGTGCAAACCTGTGGCATCATGGTTGTCTATCTCTGGGTGGGTTTCACAAGCTCCCTGGACCTCGGTTTCCCCTCGTGTTAAATGAGAGGGTAGACCCGCATAGAATATAGTCATATAGTCAGTTCCCTGGGTGGCTCAGTCAGTTAAACGTCCACTTCAGCTCAGGTCATGATCTCCCAGTTCGTGAGTTCCAGCCCTGCTTCAGGCTCTGTGCTGACAACTTGGAGCCTGGAGCCTGATCTGGATTCTGTGACTCCCTCTCTCTCTGCCCCTCCTCTGCTCACACACTTGTCTCTCACTTTCTCAAAAATAAATACACATGAAAGAAAGAAGGAAGGAAGGAAGGAAGGAAGGAAGGAAGGAAGGAAGGAAGGAAAGAAAGGAAGGAAGAAAGGAAGAAAGAATGAATGTAGTCAATTCCCAATCCAGACATTCAGTGGTCCTGTCACGCCAACTTAACAGGCTGGTTTTATTTCCTTCTGGTAGACAAGGAGATGACAATGAATGATTTTTTTTTAAGCTGTAAACATGGTTATTGGTTTACTTGAACTTCAGTTGAATTCAAGTTCATATAATACCCATCTGATCGTGTCCTTGCCCTTGGCAGCTTGTGCTGTAGACTGAATGTCTGTATTCCCCTGAAATTCCTGCGTTGAATCCTAACCCCCAGTGTGATGGCATTAGGAGGTAGGGGCCTCCTAATCATTGGGAGGTGATTAGGTCATAAGGACAGAGCCTCTTGAATGGAATTTGTGCCCTTAGAAAAGAAACCCCAGGGAGCCCCTCACCCCTCCCGCCATGTGAGGACTCAGTGAGAGGACAGTCATCTATGACCCGGGGAGCAGAACTTCACCAGATACTGAATATGCTGGGCCTTGATCTTGGACTTCCCAACATCTAGAACTGTGGGAAATAAATTTCGGTTGTTTATAAGTTACCCAAGGCTATGGTATTCTTATAGCAGCCCAAATGGACAAGACGCCTGCCACACCATAGGACCTTATTTTAATCTTTACTGATCTGCATGTTACACATGAAAAAAACAAAGCTCAGGAATATAAAAAATCACCCAAAGTAACCTGTTTGGTTACTTTTTAAGTTTATTTATTTTGAGAGAGGGAGAGAGAGATCATGAACAGGGGAGGGGCAGAGAAAGAGGGAGAGGGAGAATCCCAAGCAGACTCTGTGCTGGCAGCAAAGAGCCCAGCTCAGGGGCTTAGGCTCAGGAACTGTGAGATCATGAAAAGAACTTTTTTTTTTTACGTTTTTATTTATTTATTTTTGACAGACAAAGAGCACAGGGGAGGGGCAGAGAGAGAGGGACAGAGAGAGAATCCCAAGCAGGCTCCATGTTGCCAGCACAGAGCCAGATGGCGGCTTAAACTCACAAACTGTGAGATCGTGACCTGAGCCCAAACCACCAGTGGAACACTTAACCGACTAAGCCACCCAGGCGCCCCAAAAAAACAACTCTTAACAATAGAACGATATAAACAAATGCTAAATGGATATTTAAAAATTTCCTTTCTTCAAAATAATTTTATTTTTTAGTTTAAGTGTCATAGGTCAGTACCAGTGAGAAAAAAAAATAAAATTGTGTGTGTGTGTGTGTGTGTGTGTGTGTGTGTGTCTATATCTTGCTTCTCACGGAAGTTTCACTATCTTGCTTACTTGAGATTCAGTTAAGTGATGCACTCCCCTATCTGAGACACAACATAAAAAATATATTTAAGGGGCGCTTGGGTGGCTCAGTCAGTTAAGCGTCCGACTTCGGCTCAGGTCATGATCTCGCCGTTCGTGAGTTCGAGCCCGACGCAGGGCTCTGTGCTGACAGCTCACAGCCTGGAGCCTGTTTCGGATTCTGTGTCTCCCTCTCTCTCTGACCCTACCCCGTTCATGCTCTGTCTCTCTCTGTCTCAAAAATAAGTAAACATTAAAAAATATATATATTTATATTTATATTTATATTTATATTTATATTTATATATTCAATCAGGGTGCTATAACCAAAGAATGTAAGTTAGGGGATCTGTGCCTTCCTTTTTTTTTTTTTTTTTTGAGATAGGGAGCGGGGAAGGGGCAGAGAGAGAGAATCCAAGCAAGCTCTGCACTGTCAGACTGGAGCCCAACGTGGGCCTCAATCCCATGAATCAGGAACCATGAGATGGTGACCTGAGCCAAAATCAAGAGTCACACAGACGGAGTTAGCCACCCACGCGCCCCAGGGGATCTGTGCTCCTAATACTTTCCTTGTGGGCTAGCTCTTCAGGCCTATTTACTTTTACTTTACATACAATGCTGACTGTTTTAATTATTTAGGTTCTAAGGCCCTGGGAGATTCCTACCTAAGGTGTGAAAGAACTACAGCCCCAAGAACAGCCACAAGGGAGGAATAAAAACATCCTCTGAGCAGCAAACTGGAAAAGCACCACGGTGTGAGGCCAGGAGCCTCCCATACCTCAGACCCAGGAACACTATCACGTTTATGGGATCACCCACATTAAGGATGAGTTTTCAGGGAAAAGTTGTAAGTGTTCAGTATTACATGTTAAAGGAGGCAAGAAAATATGCGATGTAATTTTAGAAAGTTTTCTATTATGATTAGCTTCAATGTACAAAAATCAGTATATAGAGTGGATAGACCCTTGGCCACTTGAAAATGTAACTACCCAGAACGACTTATTTTCCTCTGCTTTGAGGATACAGAGAAACACTGGGGTATGTAAAAGAGAACTTGAAATTTTTTTTTATTAGAATTAAAAAAAATTTACCCAAACTCTGCTACTGACTTACTTGTTGACATCAGCCTCACATTTCTTACCTGTAAAATGGGGATGTCTAACCTGTGGCACCTGGGCCCACATGCGAAGCACTTAATACATAACAAACACTATCACATGCCCAGCATGATTTCATATTCAAATTTGGGAGTTTCCCCCAAAGTATTATCTATGACATCCTCTACTCAGCCTCAGACTTAGTCAAAATGCTCATTTTGGTTACTTTGGTGATAGATCTGATTTCCTGGAACAATTCTTCCTGCCTCCTTACAATGCTTAAGTGTATATTTTTAAGTTTATTATTTATTTTTGAGAAAGACAGAGTGTGAGCAGGGGAGGGGCCAAGAGAGAGAGGGAGAATCTCAAGCAAGCTCCGTGCTGTCAGCAAAGAGCCCGACGCAGGGCTTGAACTCACGAAACTGTGAGATCATGACCTGAGCCGAAGTCAAGAGTTGACCAACTGAGCCGCCCAGGCGGCCCTACAACACTTATATTTTACTCCATCTTCTGCGTAGTTTCTAAAAACAATTTGGCCAACTTTAATAGATTGTATTAAGTCGTAAGTTTACAATATGTTTCTTAACCTCTGCCTGCCATCATATGCTACTAAGCCCCATTGCTACATCTAAAGAAGGACCCACATTCCTAAATGTGAAGTTTGCGTGGACTGGCCGTGCAAGCTTGCCGAGGAAACCTGGCTTCACTGCTCCAAGGTATACACTGAGATTAAAATAATTTTAGGTCATGTCCAGTTGAATTCTTGGCATGGATTTATCTTCTGTAAATGAAAATAGTCACATACCAGAAGGGGAAGGAGGGCCGCTGGTATGACTTGCATGAATTTTTCCTCTCGTTGAAAACTATGACTTCGTGACTATCTTTCTACGTACAGCTATTGTTAGACATTACATCACATTACTGTTAGACATCTTACAACAGTAAGAAGTGCTTTCAAATCCTCAGTTCGACCTCATTATCCATAATATCCTAAAGATCCCAATTAATGGCCCCTTTGGAATATATAAAACTGAGGTCATTATATTCTGATGTCTGCTAACAGAATGTGAGTTCACACAGTCCATCTTTTCTGGATATATTCATTAAGATGTAGACTGTTTTAACTCCCAAGAAACTGGGTAGAGAAGGAGGGGTGCCTGGGTGCTTCAGTCAGTTAAGCAACTGACTTGATTTCAGCTTGGGTTGTAATCTCGAGGTTCGTGGGTTCGAGCCCCATGTCAGGCTCTGCGCTGACAGTCAGGGCCTGCTTAGAATTCTCTCTCTTTCTCTCTCTCTCTACGCCTCCTCTGCTCATGCTCTCTCTCCCAAGAATAGATAGATAGATAGATAGATGGAAGGAAGGAAGGAAGGGAGGGAGGGAAGAGGGAAGGAAGGAACAAAGGAAGGAAAAAGGAAGAAAAAGAAAAAAACTGGGTAGAAAAGGAACATATGTCACCATAATAAAGGTCATATATGGCATGCCCACAGCTAACATCATACTCAAAAGTGAAACGCTGAGAGATTTTCCTGTAAGATCAGGAATCAGACAATGATGCCACTCTCGCCATTTTTATTCAACACACTATTAGAAGTCGTAGCCAAAGCAAGTAAGCGAGAAAAAGAAACAAAGGAAAGGAAGAGGTAAGACTGTCACTATTTGACTGTCACTATTTGCAAATGACATGACTATACAGAAAACCTTAAAGATTCCAACAAAAAAAGTTTGCAGTTTTAAATAGTTTCCGTAAAGACGCATGACACAAAGTCAATACACAAGAATCAGTTGTGTTTTCACACAGCAACAGTGAATGATCTGAAAGACAAATTAAGGAAGCAATCCCACTTACAACATCAGAAGGATTAAATACTTAGGAATGAATTTAACCAACAAAATGAAAGATCTGTACACTGAAAACCAGAAGACATTGATTAAAGAAATTAAAGAAGATACAAATAAACTTAAAACTATTCTGTGTTCATGGATGAAAAGAACTAATATTGTTAAAAAGTCCAAACTACACAAGATGATCTGCAGATTCAGTGAAATCCCTGCCAAAATTCCAGTGGCATCTTTCATGGAAATAGAACAAATAATTGTCAGTTCTGTATGGAGCCACAAAAGGCCCTGAATAGCCAAAGCAATCTTAAGAAAGAAGAACAAAGCAGGAGGCATCACACTCAATCATTTCAAACTACATTCTAAAGTTATAGTAATCAAAACGATGGGGCGCCTGGGTGGTTCAGTTGGTTAAGAGTCCGGCTCCGGCTCAGGTCATAAACTCACAGTTTGTGAGTTCGAGCCCCGCATCGGGCTCTGTACTGACAGCTCAGAGCCTGGAGCCCGTTTCAGGTTCTGTGTCTGTCTCTGTGCCTCTGCCCTGTTCGTGCTCTGTCTCTGTCAAAAATAAATAAACAACAAAAAAAATTTTTTTTTAAAGTGGTATATTATTGGCATAAAGCAAACACATAGGTGAATGGATGGACTTGAGAGCCCAGAAATAAACTCACACACATATGGCCAATTAATCTTCAGTGAAGGAGCTAAGAATATACAATTAGGAAACGGATATATCTTAATAAATGTCGGGAAAACTAGACAGCCACATGCAAAAGAGTGAAACTGGGCCCCTTTTTATACCAAACTTAAACATCAACTCGAAATGGATTAAAAGCTTGAACCTAAGACCTGAAACTATAAAACTCCCAGAAGAAAACACAGGGGTTAGCTCCTTGATATCAGTCTTGGCAATAACTTTTTGGATTTGGCATGAAAAGAAAAGGCAACAAAAGCAAAAATAAACAAGCGGGACTACATCAAAATGAAAAAACTTTTGCACAACAAAGGAAACCATCAACAAAATGAAAAGGAAACTTATAGAATAGAAGGAAATATTTGCAAACCATATATCTGATGAAGGTTTAATAACCAAAATACACAAGAAACTCATAAAACTCATTAGCAAAATAAGCAAATAAATAACCCAATTCAAAAAGAGCAAAGGACCTAAAGAGACATTTTTCCGAAGAAGATAAGCAAATGGCCAACAGGTACCAAAAAAAAAAAAAAAAAAAAAAAATTCAACCTCACTTATCATCAGGAAAATGTAAATCTAAAACCACAGTGAGGTATCATCACCTCACACTATTAGAACAGCCATCATCAAAAAGACAAGAGAAAGGGCACCGGGGTGGCTCAGTGGATTAAGCATCCAACTTTGGCTCAGGTAATGATCTCACAGCTCGTGAGTTCGAGCCCTGCATTGGGTTCTGTGCTGACAGCTTGGAGCCTGGAGCCCGCTTGGGATTCTGTCTCCAGCTCTCTCTGCCTGTCTCCTGCTTGCGCTCCGTCTCTCTCAAAAATAAACATAAAAAAAAAAAAAAGACAAGTGATAACAAGTGTCAGTGAGGATATGGAGAAAGAAAAACCCCTTTGCACTGGCAGTGGGAATGCAAATTGGTGCAGCCACTCTGGAAAACAGTATGGAAGCTCCTCAAGAAATGAAAAATAGAACTACTGTGTGACCGAGCAATCCCACTTCTGGGTATATATCCAAAGGAAACAAACCCATTATCTTGAAGAGAGAGCTGCATTCTGTGTTCATTGCAGCATTATTCCTAACAGCTAAACTATAGAAACAACGTGAATGTCTACTGATGGTTGAATGGATAAAGAAAATGTGGTACATATAAGTGTGGGTGTATGTGTGTATATATGTACACACACATATATATACACACACATATATATACACACACATACACAATGAAATATTATTCAGCCTTTAAAAAGAAGAAAATTCTGTCATTTACAACAACAAGGGTGAGCCTGGAGGGCACCATGCTAAGTGAAATAAACCAGACAGAGGATAAGGAATACTGCGTGGTACCGCTTATGTGTGAAATCTGCAAGTCGACCAATCAAATCAGTGTTTTTTTCAAGTGAAATTCACAGAAACAGTAGAAAAGTGGCTGCCTGGGTTTGGGGGGAGTGGGGGAAAGAGAGGAAGGCTGGTAAAAGGGTAAAAATGTTCAGTGACAAAAAAAGAAATAGACTGTTTCTATTCTTGTAGAGATAATAAGCCAGACCTAGAGGCTGACTCCAATAAACCAGAACAGATTTATTGAGCTGTTTACCGAAGACTTACTTAAGCTGTTGGGTAAAGAGCTTGCACCCAGCAGGAAAATTAGCTCCCAAAGACTTTCTTCTACTCTGAAAAGTCAGGCCCCTTGAGGCTCCATCCAGGTGTAAATAAATATTAATGCAAGACAGGTTGCTACATTTCACTTCTGTTTCTCTGATTTGTGGGAACATTAGTAGCACCATATCTTGATCTCGAAGTTTTTAGCTTTTATTTCTGCCAGGTAAGTGGAAAAGGTAGCTAAATTATATGGAAAAATAAGACAATGCCATTGCCCAGTTACTTTTATTTCCTACTCCTCCTTTCAGTGCTGAGATTTTTTTCAAAAGAAAGTGGCTTAAAGAAAACCATAAGAAAAAGAAAACTAAAATCTTCAAGGTTCAGGGATGCCTGGGTGGCCCCGTTGGTTAAGCATCCCACTCTTTTTTTTTTCTTTTTTAATGTGTATTTATTTTTGAGAGAGAGCGCAAGTGGGGAAGAGGCAAAGAGAGAAAGAGACATAGAATCTCAAGTGGGCTCCACACTCACAGCGAGAGCCCAATGTGGGGCTCCATCTCACAAACTGAGATCATGACCTGAGCTGAAGTCAGATGCTTAACTGACTGAGCCACCCAGGAGTCCCCTAGGTGTCCAACTCTTGATTTTGGCTCAGGTCGTGATCCCATAGTCATGAGATTAAGCCCTGCATTGGGCTCCACACTGAACATGGGATCTGCTTGGGATTCTCTCTCTCTCTCTCTCTCTCTCTCTCTCTCTCAAAATAAATATTTTTAAACAATTAAAAAAGAGTATAAAATAACTAACTAACTAACTAAATAAATAAATAAATGTATAGATAAAATCTCCAAGGTTCAAAAGTAATAGAAGCAGATGAATTTAGAATCAAAGTTGCTGTGTCAGGCTGCCCAGGCTGTGCACTGCACAAATCTAGGCACTGCTATTCACAGAGATTACAATAACCACCATGGTGCCACTCAGAGTTGTGCAAACTGTTCAGAGCATATCCCCTGATTGTGCTAGAATTCATCTCACCAGCCCATAAACAAGTCTCCTCAAATGTTTCACCTTACATTCCTTAAATCTGCCCCTTCTACCTACCCACAATCAGGTCCTCATCATTTCTCACCTACATTATTATTGCAGAAGATATCTTGCTCCACCTCCCTCCCTTTCTCTCAGCCCATCTTCCATGCTGCCCCCAGAGGGAGCTTTTAAATGTGTAAATATGATCCCTTACCTTTGTAAAACCTTAGCAGAACCAGACATAAAGACTGAGCTTCTCTGACCTAACGCTGCATTGACACTGCAGTATAATTATGCCCTTATTGCCTGCAGTCTCAACACTTAAGCTACAATTCCAAACCACCACCTTCCTAAAAGCCATGCTGTTTCACCTAGCTCTGGACTTGGCCAGCCTTGAACCCACGTTGGTCCTTATTCCCCACTTTTCTGCCTAGGGCATTTGTGTTACCTGAAAAATGTTCCTGGCACAGCCTTGCTGTGCCCTCCTCCACTGAGCCTCTTTACCTGGACCCCCTTCATTGTCCCATACTCTGTCAGCGCTCCGTATTTCTCCTTTCCACTGCTGATGGCAATGGGAAGGAACTAGTCTAGAACATGTCCCTTCTGCTGGATTATACACTCCACGAGGACGGAACTGCGTCTCCCCCGTTTACTGCTGTCCCCCCAGCAGCCAGCATGATTCCTTGTGCACAAAAAGGGCTCCATAAATGTCAAAATGAATGTGTTGTGATTACGTGTTTACCAGTGTAGCCCAAGTAAATTCCAAATAAACCTAGTTCCAAAAGTGTTAACAAGAAATGTAAATTTTATAGAAAAACGGAAGGGAAGGGGGGCACTGTCAATGAAGGGTGCAGGGAAGGGAAAAAAATATTTTTCTTCTACCCGTTGAGATTGTCAAGCTGGGGGCTCTATAAATTAGACTGACAAGACAGGGGCACCTGGCTGGGTCAGTCGGTAGAAAATGCAACTCTTGGTCTCGGGGTTTTAAGTTTGAGCCCCACATTGTGTGCAGAGATTACTTAAAAATAAAGTCTTAAGAAAAGAAAAGACTGGGGTGCCTGGGTGACTCATTCTGCCAAGCGTCCAACTCCTGGTTTCTGTTCAGGTCATGATTTCATAGTTTGTGAGTTCAAGCCCCACTGACAGTGGTGTAGAACCTGCTTGGGATTCTTTCTCTCCCTCTCTCTCTGCCCCTCCCCTGCTCACTCTTCTCTCTCTCTCTCTTTCTCTCTCTTAAACAAACAAACAAACAAACAAACAAATAAATAAATAAATAGTTTGTAGTGCAGATTTTAGTTATTGTCCTTTCCACCAATAAGAGTTGTTAAATGCTTTTCCTGGCAAGGGGGAGGGAGATATATCTACAACTGGAAATTTCCTTTAGGAATGTAAATTCCCTTTACAAAAGGAAAACTTGAGTCCTGTTTGTAGAGTTTTTCCTGAGTCTGCTGATTCTCACACTGGCCTTTGGCCCAAAATAATTCATACACCAAAAAGGCATATTTTGGAGTGACATATTCTGGTAACTTTCACTTAAGCCAAACATTAAGGATGTACAAAACTATAAAATAATGCCATTTTTTTAACTCAATGTATTTTGTTGTGTTTTGAAAATACAGTTATCCTAAAATATGTCATTAATAATAATAGGTAATAATTGCCTTATTATTGTTCTTTATAAGTAACTGAACTAATACATATTTTTGAAAATGTCTCAGTTTTAACTTTAAATGTGGTAAAAATGGATAAATACAGCAAGCACACTGTAGGGGCCAAGGTTAGGCCAACTCAAGATGGGCCACTTTGGCATAAAAATTATCTTGAGTTAAAAAGCAATAGAAACCCAGGAGATCCAGGAAAAGCTCCTTACCTCCCCCATCAACTGCCTAAAAAGAATTTAGATATAGCACCTGCTCCAGAGAGAGAGCTCAGCACAGATAACTGTGGTTTATCTGAAATGGGTATGGTGGAGGAAGAACCCAGCAAGACCTTGTCCCATCAAAGTCCTTTATGCCCCATTGTTTCTGAGTGGCCCAGCAGGCGTTTGTTTACTAAACACTTTCTCCATTTCATCTTCCTGTGAATTGCATTCCTTCCCTTTGGGGTCCCAGACCCCTACCCCCTTCTCCTTAGTTCAGAATGACAAGTGTACCTCATGACCGACTTTCTTCTGGATTTCCCTGTGTGTGTGGATTCCCTGTACCTACCTAGTAAATGTGATTTTCTCCTGTGAACCTGTGTCATGTCAATTTGACTTTTCGTCTAACTAGAAGGACCCTTGAAGAGGACAGGAATTCTTGCTCCCTGACACATACAAATAAAAGCTCTTCAGTGCCCTGTACAGCCTTTTTTTTTTTTTTCTTGAACAGACTATTTTTAGGGCAGTTTTAGGGTCACAGCAAAACTGAGTAGAAAGTAGAGAGGTTCTCCATATGCCCCTTGTCCCCACCCTTCGTACATGGACCGCCTCCCCCATTATCAACATCTCCACTCGGGTGGCTCATTTATTACAATTGATGAACCTACATTGACATGTCGTAATCACCCAAAGTCCATGGTTTGCATTAGAATTCACCCTTGCTGTTGTACGTTCTATGATTCTGGGCAAATGCATAATGACATGTACCCATTACTACAGTGAAGGAGTTGAAGACGACTCAAAATATGCCATTGTGGCATACTATTTTGAGCAGAGAGCACTTGAAAAACAAAATGCCAGGAGAGACTTTCTCCGACCTCCCCTTATCTGCCTCCTTTTGTAGGCAAAAGAAAATTCCCTTGTTATAAATCCTCTCCCTAGGAGTTTGACCATCCTGGGAGGTTTGACTCCTATCTCAGGAGAAGAGACTAGAAGTCAACACCACACCCCGACAGACTTAGTCACACACACAATCTTATCTCCCATTTACTCTTCCAAAGGGCTTGTCCGTCTGTTCTAAAACATATTTACTCTCCCCTAAGTGACCTACATCCCCTCTCTTCTTCCCCAAGATCTTATATAAATTCCAATCTCACTGCTTTTCTTTTGTGATACCTCATGCACATGATAATAAAAATTAATGAATTTATATACATATCCTCCTGGTAATGCACCTGTTGTCAGTTTATGTCATAAACCCAGGCTATTACACCTAGGAAGATAGAGGGAAATCCTTCCTCCCCTAGAATACTATTGTGAAAAAGAAAACCACAGGCCCAAAATGGCATCACTTTGGTCAAGTCACCAAACCGGGGTTGTAACTAATCTAACTGCAGTTTCAGCCTCCCCCAAAATTGTAGTCTTAACTGGTCAGTCAGGAATGTTCTGCTCAGTGAGGCAATCTGCCACAAGGACCCTCCCCATTCCCCAAAGGAAGATGAGGTAATGGGCATGGGTGTGATAAGACCCCCTGTTCTCCACCCTGCCTCCCCACCTGCCCCATAAGTGACCACGCCTCCAACAATCCTTTTCTTTTGCTAATAACTTTCTTGCCCCACCCTCCTTCCTATAAAAACCTTCCTTCAGGTACAATTCCTAGGAGCATCCCTCTACTTCCCGGCTGGGATGCTGCCCACTGTTTAATGAAGCCAGTTACAGCTTCAAATGTACTTGGTCGAACTTTGTTTTTAAAGCGTCCTACAGAGTACTTCTGCTACCCTGAAAATCCTCTGTGTTCTGCTTCTATAACTTTTAAGACTTTAAGGGATCCTGAGATTTTTTTTTTTTTTAAGTTTGGAACCACTACATCAACCTAACATAGTGATCCCACAATCCGACCCCAGTTTCCTGAGTTTCTAGAATTAGCATGAGACTCCCGATTCTAGACTCTCAAGGGCCTCTGACAGCATCCCCTATGCTGTCACTGAAAACCCTCTCCCTATTTGGGTTTTCTACTTTTTCTTCTGCTCCCTGCTTTTAAGGGCCCTTTGTCCTTTTATCCAGTTTTGTGCATCACCTGCAGGTTCCTGCTTCTTCCCAGATCCCATACTAGTCCTTTGAAAGGCAAAGGGACTCTTCCGTGTGGCACAGGGGATGGACGAGGACACTGAAGAGCTTTCTCATTGGTCTGCCCGGGGATTGAGCTATCCATAAGATAATGGGAACTTTCCAAGGACCTGACTCCTGTATCCTAGGCCAAGTTTGGCTCCAGTCCAGGAGGAGGAAGTAGGGAGCAGGAAACTGAACCTCCTGCTCCAGGTTGGCAGTGTCGGGATGGGCAGGGGGGCTCTCTCCTGCTCTCTGCCTTGACGTTACTTTCAATAATGGCTTCCTGCCTCCATAGGCTCATAGCCCTTAAAGCAAGTGCAGCCCTAGCTGGAGGGGCCTTTCAGGGGTTTTAGAAAAAACTAACAAGGGTAAAGTTTAAAGATTGCAAGACGCCATAAAAACATCACAGTGAATACCCTTTCAGACACTCATTGGAATATAAGTGGGGCTCAGCTTTCTTCCCTTCACAACTGACCTAATCTTCATCTTTGTGGGTTGTGACCACTGTGGTGCCTATATGGGGTGTCTTTCGATTGGGTGGGGGCCCCCAAATGTGGGGCGATGATTGGGTGGAAGCTGGTGGCACTGAAAGGTGTAAGAATCCACCCAAGGCAGAAGGATCCACCCATTGAATACATTGCAAGGGAGCGGAGGGCAGGATAACGGAGAGGCTGTCTGCAACATGGCCTTGGGAGGGGGGTGCGTTTAAGGAGGGAAAGTGAGGAGGTAGGTTGACGTATGGAAATTTCCCTCTTTTGGTTATTGTAAGCCCAATGGTCGGTTAGACCCATGAATATTTTGGGGTGGGTCGCCTGATGGGCTTGTCTCTACTCAGCCAGGTGGTCACTGTGGCCCCTTTGGCTTTCCATCGCTCAAGCCTGTGTGCCTGAAAGCGCCCTCCACAACCATCATGTGACTTGGGCGACAAACTCCGGCTTCCGGGTCTGCACCATTGTTTTAAGAACATTTTGCCAGGACCATCTCATGCCCAAAGTAAAACATGCACCCCTCTTAGACCAACTCCCAGCTCCCCAGAGGGATTCCTATAGAAACCAAAATCTGTGTGGCCTCTGCCGAGGCCATACAGATGCTAAATGAGCTTATCTGGAAAATCAGAACCACCTCCCTCAAGGGAAGTTGGCAGGCTGGGAGGGGAGGGAGGAAGTTGGAACTCCAAGACTTTACTAATAACCCCTGTGTCTCCCCCAGTCCTTCCCTACTCCCACCCTCCCCATGACCAAGAAAAAGGAGTCCCTGGGGCAGCTTGAGAGGAAGGAGAGATTCCCAGGGGCTTTGGGAAGTGAGGTCAGAGTTGGGAAGGCAGGACATTCCCAGTGGAAAGCATTCAGGACTGCCTTTGGGCTGCAACCCTTCATAAATACATTCTTCTCTAAAATCCCATACATGGGTTTAGAAGACTAGAAGATGGGCCATTAAAGTAAATAGTATTAGTATAAAATTTTTTTTAAATAAATAGTATTACTAATATTAATAATCAAGGGTGTCAGTAGTGTTGAAAATTTTCTGGAACCCTTTCCTGAGTTGCCTAATGCCCAGAGAAGGAAAATAACAGTGTTTAGTCGTAAATTATACGATCAGTGAACATAGCTTTCAAGATGATGTGTCAGGGCTTGTGAACTGGGTTTGTTTTGGTCTAATTAGATGTTTGTCGTGTGTGTGTGTGTGTGTGTGTGTGTGTGTGTGTGCGTGTGTGTGTGTGTGTGTGTGTGTGTGTTTATGGTTTCATCACCTTTTTTTTTTTTTTTTTGCCTCTGGCTCTTTCTGATTAAAAAAAAAAAAACTTTGGGGCACCTGGGTGGCTCAGTTGGTTGAGCACTGGACTCTTGATTTCAGCTCAAGTCATGATCCCAGCTCATGGGATCCAGCCCTGCATGGGGGCTGTCCTTCTGCCCCTCTTCCCTGATCACATGCGCGTTCTCTTTCTCTCTAAAATAATAATAATTTTAAAACCACTTTAAAAAGATAGGAAATGAGGGGCGCCTGGGTGGCTCAGTCGGTTGAGTCCAACTTCGGCTCAGGTCTTGCGGTCTGTGAGTTCGAGCCCCGCATCAGGCTCTGTGCTGACAGCTCAGAGCCTGGAGCCTGTTTCAGGTTCTGTGTCTGTTTCTCTGCCTCTGCCCTGTTCATGCTCTGTCTCTCTCTGTCTCAAAAATAAATAAAAGATTAAAAAAAATTTTTTTAAAGATAGGAAATGACACACACACGTTTGATGGACCTGTGTTTATGTTAAACAATTGGCTCCCTAAATTTACTGAGACAGGGAAACTGTTAAGGGCAGGGATTTTGCCTTTATCTAAGGATTCATTTACTCAACCGATTTTTATTGATTGCGTATTTGGTCCAGGCCAGGAGCTAGGATGCTAGGGTGAACAAACACATCCCCTCCCCTCAAATAGAAAAGTAAACAAATAAAATGCACTGGGTAGAGTTCTGATCACTGAAAATTGTAAATAGAGACTGCCTTGTATTTATATAGACATAAGTAAGATACTTTTTAAAGTATAAAAGGTAGTATAGTTTTATATAAAAGGTAGTATATAAATAAAGTTTTTTTAATTTAAGGTAGTATATATATAAAGTTTTATATAAGAAGTAGTATAGCTGACCTTTGAACAACACAGGTTTGAACTGCGGGGGTCCACTTACATGTGGATTTTTTACAGTACAGTCCTGGAAATGTATTTTCTCTTCCTTATGATTAAAAAAAAAATTTTTTTTAACATTTATTTATTTTTGAGACAGAGAGAGAGCATGAACAGGGGAGAGTCAGAGAAAGAGGGAGACACAGAATCTGAAACAGGCTCCAGGCTCTGAGCTGTCAGCCCAGAGCCCAACGCAGGGCTCGAACCCACAGACTGTGAGATCATGACCTGAGCCGAAGTCAGACGCTCAACCGACTGAGCCACCCAGGTGCCCCTTCCTTATGATTTTTAAGTTTATTTATTTATTTGGGGGAGAGGGGCAGAGAGAAAGGGAGAGAGAGAGAATCCCAAGGGACAATCCCACTGTCAGAGCAGGGACTCAGTCCCTCGAACCTTGAGATCATGACCTGAGCTGAGATCAAGAGTTAGACGCTTCACTGACTGAGCCACCCGGGCACCTCCTTCCTTATGATTTTCTTAATGATGTTTTCTATTCTCTCACTTTACTTTACTAATACAGTATATAACACATGTAACACACAAAATATGTGTTAAGCCACTATTTATGTTACTGGTAAGGCATGCAGTCAGCAGTAGACTATTAGTGGTTACTGGGGAGGCAAAAATGGTACTCAGATTTCGACGGCACAGGGATTGGCACCCAAGACCCGTGCATTGTTCAAAGGTCAACGGTACACCGTACAAACTGTTCCGCAGCGGGTTTTTTGTTTGTTTGTTTTGTTTTGTTTTTGCTTTTTACTGTGCAATATAGCCTGGAGGTCATTCTACCTAGTAGTTGTGCATTTTAAATAGATGCTTTGGCCATAAGTGAGCGGTAGGCAGAAGGACTGGGGACAGTGGGGAAAGGACTGCCGGATAGCATGTCCATGGCGAGGTGCCTGGTCAGGAGTGGGAGGCATCCAGGCCAGTGCTCCACCTGCTGGAAATTTCACTCACCCTCTTCACTTCTCTACAGCTGCTCTAGTGGAAGAGAAAAGGGTGAAACCTAGAAGCTATTTTATTTACCCTGCAGATATGGTGGGCTAAGCGCTGTGTTCAATAGATCATTACTGGTTTTCCATTATTGTGACAAATGCGATTTATTGTAAGGCTTCAAATCCCGATGTGTAAATCCATAGGAGGATGTTAAGCATCTGTACCCCTGTGACGTAGTGCATAGAAAATTTAAGACCTGAAAAATTGTCAATGTCTAGCATTTCCCACCTTTCCTACCTTCAACTCTAGGATTCAATAATTCTAGGCATCCATTGGGTGCAACTTTGATTTTGAGAGATACGTAAATAAATAATAAAAGCATTGATTTGGAAGAGAACAGAAAATTGAAATTTGGGGAGAGGACTTCTCTTACCTTAAAATCTTCAGCGCTGGGGCGCCTGGGTGGCTCAGCTGGTGAAGCATCCAACTTCAGCTCAGGTCATGATCTCACGGTTCGGTTCGTGAACTCAAGCCCTGCTTTGGGCTTTGCACTCTCTCCCCCTCTCTTTCTCTCTCTGCCCCTAGTGGGATTCTCTCTCTCCCTCTCTTTCTGCCCCTTGCTCGCTCACTCTCTCTCAAAAAAAATTTTTAAGTGCTTTATCAATGTGACTCACAATGACTATACTATTTATCAGGCAAAGGCTTGCTTTTTCTAATGGAAAGGATGATTTTCTAGGTTCTTCTCCCTGCCAGTACCCATAAATTTGATGAAGAAGTACAGGAATGGCTTTAGGTAACCTAAGCTGGTTTCATTGCAAATGAAATGGGGGGTGGGGGAGGGGGAAACCAAACCCAAACAGTGGTGAGTTGGGAAATATGTAACAAGCAGATCTCTGTGGGGGCGATGCCCTAATTTGTATAGTTTGCCAATATCCATGGTGTAAGTATTCCTTCCGCGGCTGATAGTGTAACCCATTTGTTCCAATTTGCCTAGAACCTTCCCAGTTTCAGCGCTGAAAGTCCTGAGTTCCCGGAAACTTCTCAATTCCTGGGAAACAGGGCGGTTGGTCAGCTGAATGGCTGCTTTCAGGCTCCCCATATGACATCCCTGAACATGAGTTGGGAAGAGATGTACACATGGTTCAAGCCTTGTGAGGAACAGCCTCCCACATGCCACTGGCGGGGGTTTGCATGGCCAAGTTGTTCTCATTACCTCTCAATTCACCACCACCCCGGCGTGATTTCCTGGAGCTATATGAACAAAGTATGGCATGCTGAGTGGCTAAAGATGTGGAAATGCATTGCCTCACGGTTCTGGAGGCCAGAAGTGCCAAACCAACATGAGAGCAAGTCTATGCTCTTTCTGCGGGCTAGAGGGGAATTTGTTCCGTGCCTTTCTCTTAGCTTCTAATGCCATTCCTTGGCTTGCAGCTGTAAAACTAGAAACACTACCTTCATTGTCACACGGCATTCTTCCCTCTGTGTCTCTTGTCTTTGCTGGGGCCATCTTCTCACAAGTACCCCAGCCATATTGGATTAGAATGCGATTAAGTACCTCTGTAACCACCCTATTTCCAAATAAGTTCACATTCTGAGGTGCTAGGGGTTAGGAGCACAACATATATTTTTTGAAAGGACACAAGTCTACCCATATCAACCCCCTTCACCAATCTCACAACAACCCCCAATAATAGGTCTGAAGTCAAGGTTTTAGAAATACAGCATTCTAAAACTTAAATCTATTTAAAATATTTTGCCATATATATATACGGGGGGTTTTAATGTTTATTCATTTTTTTTCCACAGAGAGAGAGAGAAAGAGAGAGAATGAGTGGGGGAGGGGCAGAGAGAGAGGGAGACACAGAATCCGAAGGAGGTTCCAGGCGCCCCTGCTGTATGTATATTTGTAATTGAATAAATAAATAAAATTTTGCCAATTGTAGAATCCTCGGACTCAATTTTTTGTCTTTTTTTTTTTTTAAGTAAACTCTGCTCCCAACACGGGGCTGAAACTCAGGACCCCAAGATCAAGAGTCCTATGCTCTACGGACTGAGCCAACCCCTCCTCTGATTCAATTTAAAAATGCTTTACTGTAGTGGCTGCTTGGCTCATGGTAGAGCACGTGATGCTTGATCTTGGGGCTGTAAGTTCAAGCCCCATGTTGGGTACAAAGATTACTTAAAAATAATGTCTTTACAAATATAAAGATAGGGGCTCCTGGGTGGCTCAGTTGGTTAAGCGTCCAACTTTCAATTCCAGTTCAGGTCATGATCTCCACAGTCATGAGGTCGAGCCCCGTGTCAGGCTCCATGCTGGGCAGGGAGCCTGCTTAAAATTCTCTCTCTTTCTCTCTCTCTCTCTCTCTCTCCCTCAGCCCCTCTCACACTATGTCTCTCTCAGAAAAATAAATAAATAAATAAATAAATAAATACTTTGTTAAAATTGTTTCTCAGTGATGAGAACTGGGGTAAAATTTCATTTTCTTTACTCACACTTTCCTATAGTACCTGTGTTTTTTTCCCCAAAAAATAGTCCTATCATTTTTACATTTTGACAATTAACAACGGATCTATATTTTCAGAGAATGAAGAGAACCCGGTTATTCCATTTGCCCTGGGAAGGTGATCACTGATATCTGAGCTGAGGGGACACAATAGGACATGTGTGAAATGGGGTAGCACACAGTCTGAGAAGTCACTGTGAGGCCAGGCATGCGAAGGGGAAAGAAAGTACTCTCTGAAAGGGAACTCAGGGAGTCTTTACTCCAACATCTTCCCAAGTGAGTCCCGCAAATTCTATGGGAATAAGAATAATTTATGGCCAAGAAAACTGGGGACGCACAGCACTCTGACCCCTCTTGAAAAGTCACAATGCACACATCTGAGGAGTCTTGCAGTACAGAAACCTTTTTAGCCCAGAATTTCCTAGATGTCTGGATTCAGAATCCTTTTGGGGAACACACATTAATCTCCTAGAACTGGTGTTTTCCTATGCCCTAGTCCATCTCTCCCATTTTAAAGATAAGAAAATTGAGCCTCAGAGAGGAAAACTGAGGTCACACAACCCATTAAAGGCAAAGCTGGGACAAAAACCTCGGCTTCCTGGCCTCCTGCTCATTCGTTTGTCCCCATCCCCACTGTTTGCTACATTTCCTCTTGCTCAGGGTTGGTGATACTCTGTCAGGATTACTGGGGAAGAGGAAGGTGAGGAGGACATCCCCACAGGATTTAGGAGAAAAGGAGTCAAGCAATAGTTGGAGCCATAGAAGTATATTTGTTTGGGATGGTCGTCGGCTTTTAGGTTTGTCTGGTTTTTGTTTTGTTTTGCTATCTACGATAATTCTCAGATAACTTGAATTTTTTACAGAAATGGTTATTCTCTGAGTTGCTCCTTTGTAATCCACAAATCAGCCAAGTGCTGTGTATGCAAATTGCAGCTTGCACACTGAGCTGAGTCTCCACTTTCTGTCCACCCAATCTTCCACTGGACTTCATAGGACTCTCAAGAGGACAGATGTCCATGGTGACACAGACCAGACAATGAGCTTTCTTGTGGCTCAGCACTGATTTCTCCCTCCGCGCTGACACAAAGACAAATATCAACACCTCAAAAAATTAAAAACAGAAGTACTCTCCAACCCAGCAATTGCACTACTAGGAATTTATCCGAAGGATACAAAAATGCTGTTTCAATGGGGCACACGCTCCCCCGTGTTTAGAGTAGCGCTATCAACAATGGCCAAAGTATGGAAAGAGCCCAAATGTCCATCAACTGATGAATGGATTAAGAAGATGTGGTATATTTACACAATGGAATACCACTTGATGGTGAAAAAGAATGAAATCTTGTCCTTTGCAACAATGTGGATGGAACTGGAGTGCATTATGTTAAGCAAACTAAGTCAGTCAGAGAAAGACCAGTATCATATGATTTCACGTATATGTGGAGTTTGAGAAACTTAACAGATGAACACAGGGGAAGGGAAAATATGGATAAAAATGGAGAGGGAGGCAAACCATAAGAGACTCTTAAATACAGAGAACAAACTGAGGGTTGATGCGGGGTGGGGAGTGGGTTAAATGGATGATGGGCATTAAGGAGGGCACTTGTTGGGATGAGCCCTGCGTGTTGTATGCAAGTGATGAGTCACTGGGTTCTACTCCTGAAGCCAAGACTACGCTGTATGTTAGCTAACTTGAGAATTAAAAACAAAAACCAAAAAACAAACAAACAAAAAAACCCAAACACCAACAAAAGCTCTGCCTTCCTCAGTTTCAGGACTCACTTACCAAGAGCGCTCTTTTTCCGGTGATGACACACAGTAAACACCTGCCCTGCCAGCTTCCCTCAGAAATTCCACCAGCCCTAAGGGCTCAATCAGGTAAACACAGACAGGGCCATCTGTTCCCTCTGCTGATGGGCACCTGCCATGAAGTCACACTTGGCACCACTGGGTTCTGGCACGGCACGGACACCAGCACCCACACCTAAAGCTGAGAAACAATAGCCTTCATAAAGGGTCTAGGGGTGGAGAGTATCATGTCCTGGAGGTACACAGTTGATTCTGGCAAACTCACTTTGAGTGCCTGTTGTGTACACGGCCACACCCTCTCATCAGGCACACTTGATCCGTGTAAGTGCTAGCTGCTTTTCCTCTTTTTAAAAATACTGTGTTTTTCTTCTAAACATGGAGACTTTGGGGGTAAGGGAATAAGAAGATCAGAACTATGTCTTTGGGTTTTTTCTTTTCCCCTATCACCTATTTCACCCATCCCCCCTCCCCCACCTTTCCTCTGGCAACCACCACTTTGTTCTCTATGGTTAATAGTCCTTTCTTTGGTTTGTCTCTTTTTCTCTTTGTTCATTTGTTTTGTTCCTTAAATTCCACACGTGAGTGACATCATATGCTATTTTTCTTTCTCCGACTTATTTCCCTTAGCATTAAACCCTCTAGAGGCATCTATATTATTGCAAATGGCAAGATTTCATTCTTTCTTATGGCTAAGTAATATTCCATTATGTATGTATGTACGTATGTGTGCGTGTGTGTGTGTATATATACTTACATACACACACACATCACTTATTCTTTATTCGTTCATCTGGAGATAGATACGCTTGAACTGCTTCCATAATTTGGGTATTATAAATAATGCTGCAATAAACATAGGAGTGCATGTATCTTTTCAAATCAGTGTTTTCATATTTTCTGGGTAAATACCTGCTGGTGGGATTACTGGGTCATATGGTAATTCTTAATTTTTTGAGGAACCTCCATACTATTTTTCACAGTGAGTGCACCAGTTTGCATTCCCACCAACAGTGCATGAGAGTTCCTTTTTCTCCACATCCTAACCAACACTTGTTTCTTGAGTTTGTGATTCTAGCCATTCTGACAGGTGGGAGGCGATATCTCATTGTGGTTTGATTTGCATTTCCCTGATGATTAGTGGCGATGAACATCTTTTCATGTGTCTGTTGGCCATTTATATGTCTTTGGAAAAATGTCTGTTCATGTCTTCTGCCTATTTTTTAATTGGATTATTTATTTTTGGGGTGTAAGAACTGGTATTCTTTATATATTTTATATATTTTGGATAATATTTTTAATATATTTTAATATATAATTATTATATTATTATATAATTATATAATATTCTTTATATATTTTATATATTTTGGATAATAACCTTTATCAGATATATCATTTGCAAATATCTTCTCCCATTCCAAAGGTTGTCTTTTAGTTCTGTTGATTGTTTCTTTTGCTGTGTAGAAGCTTTTTATTCTGATGTAGTCCAATAGTTTATTTTTTATTTTATTTCCTTTGCCTCAGGAGACATATCTAGAAAAATGTTGCCACAGCCAATGTCAGAAAAATTCTTCCTATGCTCTCTTCTAGGATTTTTATGGTTTCAGGTCTCACATTTAGGTCTTTAATCCATTTGGAGCTTATTGTTGTGTATGGTGTAAGAAAGAGGTCCAGTTTCATTCTTTTGAATGTAGCTGTCCAGTTTTCTGAACACCATTTGTTGAAGAGACTGTTTTTTACCCCTTGCATATTCTTGCCTCCTTTGTCAAAGATTAACTGACCATATGATCGTGGGTTATTTCCGGGCTCTCTACTCTGTTTCATTGATCTATGTGTCAAAATCAGACCTATGTTTCAAAAAAAAATAACCGAGATAACTCTAGAGTCAGTGTTGAGGGTAGACTCGATTGAAAACAAGACATGAGAATACTGGTTTCAGACCTACATTGTTTTGTTTGTTTGTTTGTTTGTTTGTTTGTTTTTAAGGCTTTTTTTTTAAGTAATCTCTACACTCAATGTGGGGCTTGAACTCACAACCCTAAGATCAAGAGTCACATGCTCTTCTAACTGAGCCAGTCAGGTGCCCCTGTTTGCTTGCTTTCACTCATTCATTCTGAAAACATTTAGGAGTATCTACAATGTGCCAAGCACTGTTCTGGGCACCACAAATATAGGAATGCACCTGCTTTCCTGGGTCTCCCTTTCATCTAGGGGAATATAGATGATAGAAATAGGAATACTACCCAGTGATGAATAGTAAAAAGTGCGAAGAAGAAAAATAGAGGTGCCAGGCTGGCTCAGTCCATAGGGCATCCGACTCTTGATCTCACGGTCATGAATTTGAGCCCCATGTTGGGTGTAGAGATTACTTAAAAAAAAAAAAAAAAAAGGAAAATGAAGGCCTTGAGAAGGCTAGAACATGCTGGGTAGAGTTTTCTCTTCTTTCTTTCTTTCTTTCTTTCTTCTTTCTTTCTTTCTTTCTTTCTTTTTGTGGTAAAATGTACATAAGATAAAATTTACCATGTTACCCAGAAGTAATTTATTTAGTGGAGAGGCCAACGCAGATCCACGAAGAGAGACAATTCAGTGCCAAGCACAAACTCTTTAATCGCAGAGAGGATTTTCATATCTGCATTAAAGAGCATGTGCTTTGTGAATGCAAATTTATGAGGCTGTGATGTCTACTGAGTTTCTGTTTAGAGTTATAGGACTTGCTCCTTTCAGATGTGAGTGAGGAGTCATGAGTTTCCTTTGGAAGTTCCATTAGCTTAGGGAAACTGAAGATAGGAAGCCTCATTTAAAATCGAGCTGGGGGCCCATGGGTGGCTCAGTCAGTTAGGCATCCGGCTCTTGGTTTTGGCTTAGGTCATGATCTCATGGTTTGTGAGTTTGAGTCTTGTGTCATGCTCTGTGCTGACAGTGCGGAGCCTGCTTGGAATTCTCTCTCTTTCCCTCTCTTTCTGCCCGTCCCCTGTTCTCTTTCTCTCTCTCTCAAAATGAATAAACTTAAAAAAAATAATAGAGCTGGAAGGGCACCTGAATAGCTCAGCTGATGGAGCATTAACTCTTGATTTTGGCTCAGGTCATGATCCGAGGGTTGTGGAATGAAGCCCCGTGTCCGGCTCTGTACTGAGCATGAAGCCTTCTTAAGATTTTCTCTCTCTCCCTCAGCCCCTCTTCCCAGCTAGTGCTCTCTCTCTCCCCCAAAATAATAATAAAATAAAATGAAATAAAATAAAATAAAATAAAAAGGAGTTGGGAGGCCAGCAGGAAGAGCTCCCATGCCCTATTGCTCATCGTCAAGTGCAGACCCAACCAGAAGAGAAGGACCATGCATTCCCAAAAGGTAGAAGCCTACCTTATGACTGCAGCAGGAGGAAGGAAGAACTTCTCCTTGCCCAACAAGCTCAGCCAGTAAGAAAATACCACAACTCAGCCACTGAGAAAGCATCACCACCTGAACTCTCACTTTCTCCAAAGGACTTTTGTCCAAAGTAGCCCCTCTCAACCTAATCCTTTTCTTTATAAAGTAGCTTTCTCCTCCTTTGATCTTCAGACTTGCCTATGGCTTGCCATAGCTTGCATGTCCCAAATTACAATTCCTCTGCTATCCTCAAATAAACCCACTTTGCTGGGAAAATAACTGGCTGTTTTACTTTTAAGGTCAATAGCTTGTTGGTACATATTTTGCCTATGACAGGAGCAATTAATCTTACATTAATGAGTACATTCCATTTTTCTGGGTACAGAGAACAACATGGAAAGGTCTATGTCTCCTCTAGTTGGTTAACAGAAATAACTTTGTTATTATTATTATTTTATTTTAGAGAAAGTGTGCAAGTTGGGGAGAGGGGTAAAGGGAGAACGAGAGAATTTCAAGCAGGCTCTGTGCTCGGCGCGGAGTCAGACATGGGGCCCAATCCCAGGACCCTGGGATCAGGACCTGAGCCAAAAACAAGACACTCAACCAACTGAGCCTCCCAGGGGCCCCAACAGAAATAACTTTAGACCTTAATCCATTCACCCAATCTGATAATTTTGTCATCCATAAAACCTTCATGTATTCTGCATGATGCACCTAATTCCTGTTCAATCAAAGATCCTGCAGGGGAGGAAAAGAATTTTCTCCTACCTTTCTAAACTCTTGGCTGAGACCCCTTGTAATAAAAGACAGATTAACAGGAGAACAATAAACAGAAGTTTAATGACATGTATACCTGTTGTGTACATGGGAGAGACCCAGGAAAACTGAGTAACTCTCTGAAGTGGTCCAAGCCATCACCTTAAATAATCTCCAGTTAAACACAAAAGAGTTGGCAGATGGGGCAGAAGCAGAGGGTGGGGGTCACCAGGAAAAGCACCGCAAATAAGGGTAAGGTTGTTTTGTAGACTTAAATCTTTACCTTCTCCATTGATTAGAATTTCTAGAGATTTAGAGACCTCCTGCTCTTCCTGGCACAGACAGGAAGGCAAATGTAAACTGCTGTTACAAAACCAAGTAACTCTCTCCTGCCTGCCTTCTCAAAAAAAAAAAAAAAAAAAAAAAATTATCTTAAACTAATCCTTATGCCAAAGAGACCTATTCTGGGGTGGCAAATTCTGCTTTCCTTCAATCCATCATGATTTCTGACTTATCTAGATATTTGAGATTAACTTGCTATGATAATACCATGCAGAAGTCACAAAACCAACCCTATCCTACAGCTACACAAAGGAAATTAGAAGATTCATTTAAAAAACCAGGGCGGGGCGCCTGGGTGGCACAGTCAGTTAAGCGTCCGACTTCAGCCAGGTCACGATCTCGCGGTCCGTGAGTTCGAGCCCCGCGTCGGGCTCTGGGCTGATGGCTCAGAGCCTGGAGCCTGTTACCGATTCTGTGTCTCCCTCTCTCTCTGCCCCTCCCCCGTTCATGCTCTGTCTCTCTCTGTCCCAAAAATAAATAAACGTTGAAAAAAAAATTTTTTTTTTATAAAAACTAAAAAATCAGGGCGCCTGGGTGGTTCAGTCGGTTAAGCATCTGTCCTACTCTTGGTTTTGGTTCAGGTCATGATCTCATGATTTCATGAGTTCAAGCCCTACATCGAACCTGCTTGGGATTTTCTCTCTCTCTCTCTCTCTCCTCTCTCTCTCTCTCTCCCCACCCCCTTTGCCCCTCCCCCACTCACTCTGTCTCTGTCTCAAAATAAATAAATTTTAAAAATTTTAAAAAAGAAAAAGAAGATTCATTTAAAAAACTGAACATGTTCTCCTTTGAGTTGTTCTTCTAATTTGCTTTCCCTGGAAACTTGCAGAGAAACAAGCACATTTGCCCTAGGTGGATGCTTGTTTTCTTATTGATAGGAAAGCTGTAAGAGGAAATGGAGTTGTTTTTCCTGTAAGGAGGGGCAAGCCTTGTAAATATAGGCAGAGCCACTGCAAATTCCTAGGGTAAGAGCTCTGAGGTGTGTACAATGAGTTTGCAAAATTTTCTAGAAGGCTCATAGAGCACACAATAGTTAGGGCTGGAAGATATATGTTTGGGCAGGGAAAGCAGAGACTCAACAGCTTATAAAGATGCAACAAGTACACTGTGACCTGCTGAGAACTCGTCAGTAACTGTTCATCTCCAGGAGGTATATTTTTGCCGTCCGTATCCTTCATCTGAAACATCCGGGCTGTATGTTTTGGAATTCAGAGTTCTTTGGGAATACGGTCTGTATACTGTATAGCATTGCATAATACCTCCAGCAGTCTGGGGTAGTACTCCAATAATTAAACCTATGGATATATCCCCAGGGAGATGTATGATTATTTATACCAAGTAGAATAAATAAGGACCATAAAATAGACTTCGATCATCAATTCAGGTCAGATTTTGCTGCCAAATTGTTTAGTACCAAACTTTTGGTTTCAGAGACAAAATTCTAAAATTTCAGAATTGCGGCTAAGGGACTGTGGACCTATAGGACTTTTCACTGCGTAATTCCAATAGGTTGCTTGAACCTATCTCGCGAGTGGTTACAATGCTATGAATCAAGGATCCGGGTCTGGGCAGAGATGAATTGCTCAACATCACACCCTTTCACAAAAAGCAGAAGTCTGTAATGGGAGGTATTTTGTTGAGGGGTATTTAGTATGTATCATGAGACCTGAAAAAATGCAAGTAAGAACTAAAACACATTTGCTGGGTGCCTTTACCTGGCTCAGCAGAGGGCAGAAGCCCTATGAATCATATTCATGTAGGCAGGTGCAGGCCACAGACAACCGATGTCTCCCAAGTGAATTTGAAAGGATCTTATTACCCAGGATCCTAAGAGGGTTGTTGCCTTGTTGCCTTGGGAACCATAGGTAAGGATAATGAAGTCAGGTCCTCATTTTAGTGACTCCTCAGCTCTTGATACAATGTCTTACAGACATGGCTGCCTCACGGTTGCCAGACCCACATTCAGGACGTATTTCTCCTGGACAGTCGACGCTGTGGTACCTGTGGCCGCTTCATCCCTGACAGAGAGCGTGGACCATGCTCTCCATACAGGCCACACGCTGGACTACCTCCGGTTTCTGTCTGCTGGGTTTCAGACTGGCGAGTGTGAGGCAAGGCAACCTGGACAATGTGGTTCATAGGATGGCTCGGGAGCCAGGTAAGTCAGTAGCTTTTGTTTTGTCCTCACTGTGGGTATTCACTATGCAAGGAGCATATAGAACTTTCTGGTGAGGATCATTTAGTCATATCAAGGCCAGAAATGAAATATTTTACTTTCGATTCATTAATTATATAGGGAATCATACTGTGGTGAAGAGACAATTTAATGTTTCTGCTCAACACATAATATTTATTGAGCACGTATTATGTGTCTCCGTGCCAGATATAAGCTCCGCAGAGTGGAGAGGCTAGGCTGTAGTGTGTGTGGGGGGAGGGTATATGTGTGACTAAGAATAGCCTTAGGAACCCATTTTGACTAATGTAAACAGGAAAGCTTATAGGCAGATTTGGCCAGCGTGGGCTTTTGCCTACACGATGCCCTAGATGCCTGAAGGTGGAGAAATCATCTCCAACCTATGTGGGTCAAAACTCCACACAAAAATGGCAGAAAGGCCGGAAAAGCCTTGTCCTCTGTTTGCATCTCAGAGATGCTGTAGCAGATATTTGTGATGTAAACAAAACAAAACAACCCCCCCCCAAACCCAGAGGTCTATCTTGTTTGGCCACTGTGCTTGAGATTCTGTTCTCTGTACTGACCAAAAATTCTGATACACTATCCTAGAACTTTTTTCTCTGCGGGTGTGCATAATTTCTAGCACTAACAACAATCTATGAGGCAGATAATATCATCCTCATTTTTAAAAGAGAAAAGAGGGGCGCCTGGGTGGCGCAGTCGGTTAAGCGTCCGACTTCAGCCAGGTCACGATCTCGCGGTCCGGGAGTTTGAGCCCCGCGTCGGGCTCTGGGCTGATGGCTCGGAGCCTGGAGCCTGTTTCCGATTCTGTGTCTCCCTCTCTCTCTGCCCCTCCCCCGTTCATGCTCTGTCTCTCTCTGTCCCAAAAATAAATAAAAAACGTTGAAAAATAAAAAATAAAAGAGAAAAGAGGTTCGAGTAGCTCTAGTGAGCCTACCTCAGTCACACAACTAGAAAGTGACCACACGGGGACAGATGCCCAGGTCTGGGGACTCCAACACCCAGGCTCTTTCTCCACCTGTACCACGGGCCCCTCTCCAGACTGGCAGAGGAAGAGATTCCTCCAAGTCTCTTAAAAGTGCATGACGTTAGAAGATCTTGAACCAACACATTAACAAGCACTTGTTAAAAAGTTAAATGACTGGGGCAACTGGATGGCTCAGTCAGTTAAGTTGATTTTGGCTGAGGTTGGATCCAGCCCTGCGTTGGGCTCCCGGCTGGGCAGGGAGCCTGCTTAGGCTTCTTTCTCCCTTTCCCACTGCCCCTCCCCTGCTCGTGCTCTCTGTCTGTCAATAAATACATAAATAAATAAGTAAATAAATAAATAAATGACATGGCTCAGATCCCACCACTTTTCATAATACTTTTTCTTTGTGCACAATTGTTCTCAATCCCTGTTCATTAGCATGCAGAGCTATTCTGTATGTCCTACTTACTATTCTGCGTTTTTCAGCTAATAGGGTTTCTTGATGTTCTTTACATCCCACAATATTTTCAATAAAAAAAAAATTCCGAATGCAACCTGTAAAATGCTGAAAAAGGGCGAGAAATTATCTGTGCTATCCCCAAATAAAACAAATTCACTGCTTGCATTTTGGTTTATTTTGTTCCCGTCCTTCTGCTTGTGGGTTTCAGTTTTGCATAGTTGGCAATCGTGGTACAGAAATTTGTCTTCTGTCAATTATGCTGAATATTACGTTATTATCCACAGGCTCCATGAGGCCAAAACCTTCATTTTTTGTTCATTATTGTATCACCTGGGCATGATAGAGTAAAGCCCGTTCAATAAGCATTTGTTGGTGGAATAAATATTACTACATACTCGTTTTTTTTTTAAAGTTTATTTATTTTTTAATGTTTATTTATTTTTGAGAGAGAGACAGAGAGAGACAGAGTATAAGCAGGTGGGGGGGGGGGGGGCAGAGAGTGGGAGACACAGAATCCGAAGCAGCTCCAGGCTCCGAGCTGTCAGCACAGAGCCCGATGCGGGGCTTGAACTCACAAACTGTGAGATCATGACCTGAGCTGAAGTCGAATGCTTAATCGACTGAGCCACCCAGGCACCCCAATACTGCTACATATTCTTCAGAGTTAACCTATATATGCCCACATAATTTTCCTTTTAGTGGCTGTATCATCAATTACTTAATTTTCCCTAATTACTGGATATTTTCATTGTTTTCAAGTTTTTGCTCTTACGAATAACGTGTTCGTGGAAAGTCTTGTTCATGTAGCTTTCTCTGCATTTATCCTATTGTCTGAAGATGGCAGCCCAGGGTGAAATCACAGGGTCAAATGGCTTGAACATTTTTTACGAGTCTTGATGCGTTTCATGAAAACGCCTTTTGAAACGGCGGGAGCAGTTTACAATGGCAATAGCAATGTAGCACCATCACCTGCCCTGGTCTGTGTTGTTTTAAAATTGCTATTGATTTAAGTGGAAGAATCCCTTAATCTGTTGGCATGCTTGTATAACCTCGCGTTAGTGTTGCAGGCATAGTGTGCCAAATAAGTACTCATTGAAATGTGAGTCCACTGTTTCGCTCAGGTCCCTAAGAGCCCCTCTATTTCCCAGTACATTATAAGCACAGGTGCAATTCAACCGTATGTCTCTGATTGGCCTATACATGTAAACACCGGTTATAATGATTACAAAACTATTATTTTGTTTACAGGCTTTTTTTTATGGTTTAGTGCTCTTCGAGCATCACAGTAAAAAGATGATTTTTACATTAGATACTATAAGGAATCATGTCCTTTTTCCTACAGAGTTGTTCAATTAATTTATCTCTTTCTGTGTCTCCATGTATTGCTAGCTTCACCTCCCCCCCCCCCCCCCCCGGAAATTCATAGGCAATCCCACCTCCAGGGATTTTCAATATACTTTTCACATGTGTTTACACTTACTTTTCACCAGGAGCTTAGCTGGAGCTTAACAGTAATCTTTGGACTGTTAACAAGTGATCAACAGAAAGTATTATTTCTTTATGAGCTGTTTGTCAAAGTCCAAAGACTAACATCACTGAGTGCCAGAAAGCAGGCAGTGTTCCAATTACTGAAACTGCTATTTAAAAAAAATTTTTTAACGTTTATTTATTATTGAGAGATAGACGCAGAGAGTGAGAAGGGGAGGGGCAGAGAGAGGGGGAGACACGGAATCTGAACCAGGCTCCAGACTCTGAGCTGTCAGCACAGAGCCCGATGTGGGGCTCGATCCCACAAACCATGAGATCATGAGCCAAGGTCGGATGCTTAATCAACTGAGCCACCCAGGCACCCAAAAACTGCTATTTTTTTAGAAACAGTTCCCAAAGCTTTGGCCACAGAAAGTATCTAGAGGTAACCCCTGCCTCTCAAGAGAGTTTAGGAAGGACTTAAAATATCATGCCAGGGGTGTCTGAGTGGCTCAGTCGGTTAAGCGTCTGACTTCAGCTCAGGTCATGATCTCACGGTTTGTGAGTTCGAGCCCCGCAGAGGGCTGTCTGCTGTCAGCACAGAGCCCGCTCAGATCCTCTGTCCCCCATTCTCTTTGCCCCCCCCTCATGCTCATTCTGTCTCTCAAAAATAAATAAACATTTAAAAATAAAATAAAATATCATGCCAAAATAGAGTGGACTATAAAGTTAAAGGGGCTCAAGGTAACTGTTGCAGGGATTGCTCAGCATGGAGAAGGGATGGGTCTTTGGTTACTCCTTTTGCCTGTCTTCTCAATACCCCGACTTGTAGCTATACTGGAGGCATTTACCTGCCCCATTTCTGCCTCTGCTTGGGGAGAAGGTGGGGCTGCTGCCTGCCTTGCCCCATGGAGGAGGGACCTGGGATTTCTCCAGACCCAGGAGCAGCCCTGTGTTTAGACCAGACAGGTGTGACTGGGGGTGAGGCTGGGATAAGGAGTGTTGAGAGAGCACTCAGTGGCCACGTGGCCCATGCAACTGTGGCCAGCGTGTATCTGAGAGCTGCAGCTGCTTCGTTCAATGTGCAGGACACTACAGGGCCCCATGAGTCCCACCAAGACACCTCTAGGTCCCACCAAGACAGACATCCTCCTTCCCATTAGGATCCCTACAAGTGTCAGCCAAAAGATACCTGGAAGCTCTTCTAGTTCATTCCATGCATTTATTTTATTTTGCTTTTAATTAAACTCAAAACAGTGCCCAAAAAAGCAAGACAGAGAGCGAGTGCAGGGGAGGGAGAGACAGAGAATCCCAAGCAGGCAGCACAGAGCCAGATGTGGAGCTTGAACTCACGTGAGATCATGACCTGAGCTGAAATCAAGAGTCTGGTGCTTAACTGACTGAGCCACCTAGGGGCCCTAACATTTTTTCTTTAAAACAAATTTGGGGGTGGGGGTGGGGGGCACTGGATGGCTCAGTCAGTTCAGCCTCTGACTCTTGATTTTGGATTAGGTCATGATCTCCCGGTCCTGGGATGGAGCCTTTCATGGGACTCTGCAGAGCCTGCTTAGGATTCTCTCTCTCCCTCTCTCTCTCTCTCTCTGCCCCTCCCCTTCTCATGTTCTCCCTCTCTCTCTCTCAAAAATAAATAAACATTTAAAAAATTGTTTTTAACTTAAAAAAAATTTTTAAGTAAATTACACATGGGGCTTGAACTCATGCAGGCTCCACGAATTAAGCCAGCCAGGGGCACCCTTTTTCTCTCTGTTTTTAAAAATTGTATCTATATGAGTTGGAGGTTAGCTGGACCTATTGTGGCAATCATTTCACAATAGATGTAAATCAAACTACCAAGCTGTGCACTTTAAATTTGTACAGTGATGTAAGTCAATTGTTTTGCAGTAAAACTGGACAAAAATGCCAAACATACACAGGCAGCAAAGTCAAGATTAGAAACAAAACTCTTCCTGGGGCTCCATGGCACACCTATTGCCAGGAATAGAAACACTTGTCTTACCAAGGCAAGTGCCCCATTTTAGACTGTGATTTGACCTCTTCCCCATCCTGCCCGTCCAGCCCACAGGTGAAGCACAGTATTGATTTCAGAGCCTCTGGACGCAGAACACAAGAGCTCCCAGTCATGAGAGGCAAGAGAATAGGGCTTTGTCTCCCAGAAAGGCAAGATGGTTTCTGTGGGACTGCCTTGGGGCCAGTGCAGGGAGGGAACCGCTTTGGAGCTCCAAGTCAGAACCCAGAGTTCTCGCCCCATTTTCCACGGTACTGCCCCTGGGGCCCAGGGAGGTGACTCTTTATTTCTCTGAGCAGATTTTGCAATGTGTAGTCTTTCGAGTGGAAATGTGTATTAGTTACTGAAAAGGCTGTTTTGCCGATTACGGGAAAGCGCAGGCAAAGGAATACATACAGCATGTACCCAGAATGAAAAGAGTGGGTGGGAGAAGGCAAGATAATGTCAGTTACCAGCTATGCCAGCCAGAGTCCCTTTCTTCCCTACCTGCACACATTCAAAGAAAATCCAAAATCCAAGTCTTTCAAGTGTTCATTTCAGCTCAGACACGGAAGGAAATTAAACAAGTATTTTAGTGTGTATGTGTGTGTATGTGTATGTGTATGATAGGTCACCCAAACACATGTAGTACCAACATCAACCCCATATACTAGATTAAATCAGTGGCGTGTAATTAAAACGTGTTTTTACTAAGTTAGGGAATATCAAGTTTACCCCAAAAATACCTCATCAATTTTTAGTGGTTGGTGATTTTGAATCAGGGCCCAAACAAGAAATACACACTGTATTTCATTGATATCACTTAAGTCTTTGAATCTATACGTTTCTTCCCCCTCCATGTTTAAGGACTTGCTAGTTGTTGAGGAAATTGGATCCTTCGACTTTTTGAGTTTCTCACGTTCTGGATTTTGTTGATTGCACCCTGTAGTAGTGTTGTTTAACGTATTCCTCTCTTCTAGAAATTCTTTTAAACTGGTAGTTGGAGGCTCAGTCAGTCCAGCTTCGGCTCAGGTCATGATATTGCGGTCTCTGAGTTTGAGCCCCGTATCGGGCTGACAGTTTGCTTCGGATTCTATGTTTCCTTCTCTCTCTGCCCCTCTCCTGCTCACACTGTCTCTCTCTCTCAAGAATAAATAAACATTAAACATTTTTTTTTTTTTTGTCAGCACAGAGCCTGTCGCGGGGCTCAAACCTGCAAACCGTGAAATCACGACCTGAGCCAAAGCCAGATGCCCAACTGACTGAGCCACCCAGGTGCTCCTAAAAAAAAATACTTTTTAACTGGTAGTTGGATCTAGAAACTTGGACAGACTCGGGTTTGCTCTTGTTTGGCAAGAATGTGTCATTTGTGGTGTTGTATATTTCCATCAGATGGCACACAATGTCTGGTGACCTTCTCTGTGATGTTAGTGGCCATCGATGACTATTGCCCTGATCCACTATTTTATTCGGGTTTTGGAAAATGCTGGTATTTGTTGCAATTTTCAATCCTTACTTGTTGGCTAGAATAATCTCTTCATCAACTATTTAGTTATCCTGAGATACAGTCTGTACATGTTTTAGCCTGAATTTCCAAGAAGGAAGAGCCTTGAGACATGGGCTTTATTGGGGAATGTGATCCTACAGAAAGAAGTAAGGGGTGGGGAAAGCAGAGAAAGCCAACTAAAGGGAGATTCACCCAGCAGGCTGCTGCTTCAGGCACCTGATTGGTTGATCTGTGTGACTTAATTTCTGAGAAGCAATGCCTACTGAGTCTCAGGATAATTCCTCTTGGGGGGAGAAAGAAAGGAATATTCATACATCAGCTTCTAGCCCTCGCTGATCGCTGATCAAAGGTTAGACAATGAAACATGGGCACCTGGATAGTTTCCATGAATCCCCACCCTGGCGTTGACAAAGAGGCACTGGGGTAGGAGGGAGGAGATGAGATTATTTTCAGGTTGTTCCTGCATGAAGCTGGATAGAGACCACCTGGACCTTGTTGCTGCTGCAGTGACTAGAGTAAGAGACACGTGAGACAAAAAGGCAGGTGAAATGTGTTAATTCTTTTACAATTTACCAGCTTTCAAAATAATGAATTAGTTCTACTGCATCTGCAAAGGTAACTAGTTAGAGGTTTTTTTTGTTTTTTAGTATCATTATGACTCATAGATATATAAGTATTTGATAGGTCTCAATTCATTGCAGGTATGTTTCTTACTGATGCTTAAAATTTATCACACTTTGGCCGGTGGGTGCTTCCACAAGTTGGCCCTGGATCCCATTTGATGTGAACCTTGGTTTTCGATAGCTTCCTTGCTTTCTTCATTGACAAGATATTCCACGCTTATTTCCGCTCAGGTCATGATCTCACAGTTCGTGGGATAGAGCCCCGGGTCGGGCTCTTCACTGACAGTGAAGAGCCTGCTTGGGATTCTCTCTCTCTCTGTCTCTGTGCCTCTTCCCTGCTCATTCTCCATCTCTCTCTCTCAAAATAAATAAATAAACATAAAAAAAAAACTTTAAAAAAAAGAAAAGAAAGAACTTGTTGATAGGCGATGTGGAAATGCAGTTTGGAACCAAAGGCCAAGAAAGAATTAGGAGTCTTTGGTGCAAAAAGGTGGTTTTATTTATTTTTTATTTTTTTTAAGTTTATTTATTTATTCTGAGAGAAAGAGAGAGTACTCAAGCAGGGGGCAGAGAGAGACAGAGAGAGAATTCTAAGCAGGCTCCTCACTGTTAGCACCGATTCCAACACGAGGCTCAAACTCATGAACTATGAGATCATGACTTGAGCCAAGATCAAGTTGGATGCTTAACCTACTGAGTCACCCAGGTGTCCCAAAAAGGTGGTTATATTAATGCACAGGGACAGGACTTGTGGGCAGAAAAAGCTGTACTGGGGTTGTGCCGGGTGACTGATTATATACTTCGAGTTGGAGGAGGTTAGGGAAAGCATATGTCCCTAAGGAATTTTGGAAGGTTTCCAGGACATTGAGGGGGCTAGCTATTGTTAGGAAAAGGTCATTTATTATTGTCTAATAAAACCGAACTCGTGAGACCCTTCAGATGTATATCCATGGGGCATATGCTTGAAGGATGATTGCTAACATATATTTGTAGGGTAGAGATAAAGGAAGTCTCCAAAGGAATTTCTATACATTTAAAGTAGACTCACAGGACCCTGGGGCGGAGGGGGTGTCTGAATAATGTTACCCTAAGATTGCCTTTTGCCTTTAGCAAAGTGTCAACATGGAGGCAGCTGAGCTCCTAGAGGAAAGTCATTCTTGTCTCAAGGACTTGTCAATGGGTTGTAAGTTGTAAGGAAGTTTAATTTTTTTTTCTTTTGCCTTTGTTTCCCACATCAGTAGGTACCCCCAAAAATCTAAACTAAATGAACTTGATAAGAAGCACTGTCATTCATTCCATTACTCCTGGTAGAGGTTTGGGTGAGAAGGAGCCCACGAGGTTTTCCTGTGTGTGTGTGTGTGTGTGTGTGTGTGTGTGTGTGTTAAAAAACACATAATATAAAATTGACCATTTTAACCATTTTTAAACATACAATTCAGTGGCATTGAGTACAATTCATACTCGTGTGCAACCAATGCCACTATCCCTCTTCAGAACTTTTTCGTCATATCAAATTGAAATCTGCACCCATTAAACAATAACTCCCCATTACCTTCCCAGGGTTTTTAACGTGACTAAATGAAAGAAGCACCTGCTTGCCACTTTCAGGCACTACGAAGCTTTCGCCCTCCAGGCCGAGCCGGGATTCATTCCCGTGGTGACTAAGCAGGCTCTCGGGTTAATGCTCCCCACACCTATTGTCCCAGCGGGAGGAACCGGTATTTCCGGATTGGGGCCTCAGACCCTGTGATCCCGGCTAAGGGCGAGGTTCATGGGGGAGGGGAACGGAAACTGATCATAAAGGTTAACTTTCCACCCAAATCACCAACCTGCCTCTCACCCCACTCCACCCCCAAACAGAAACAAAGACCCCCGCGCCACCAAACACCTACAATAACGGCGCACAACCATCCCTCCCGTGCTCTTTTGAAGGGTACTGTGGCTAACCCCTTCCAAGCTCACACCCCCGGGGAGGATCAGAAAGCCGACCAGAGAACGAATCAAGAAAGCAGCACAGCGAATCCCTTTTGCTCTAGGGCCGGAAGAAAGCTCAGTGGCAGTTTTGCGTAGAAGGGAAGAGGCAAGGGAGTGGATTCCCAGGCTGGAGGGACTAGTAGCTTCTGCGGCCGCAACCCCTGCCCCACCGCTGGGTGGCGCGTGCGAGCCCCCCCGCCCCCGCAATCGTTGCTTACACCCCGAAGTAAAGCTGCAGTAAGCTGCGTTTCCTGCCCCTGGCTCGCGCAGCTGGCACCCGTGGGGTCTCGAGGAAGGAGGTGACAGCCTCTGCCCACTCTCCTCCCCTCCGCGCCGCGGCTCTCTGGCTCTCTGCTGCCCACTCCCCCTGCCCCCACCCTGGATTTTTTTTTTTTCTTTCTCCCAAACCTCCAAACAGGAAATAGTTTGAGTCCACAATAGTACACAGGAGCAGCGACCGAGGCCACTCGTGCCCGCCCATTCCCCGGGCAGCGTCCCGCACTCCGACTCCGGCCAGGCGCCGCCAGCTACGAGCGCCGGCAGCGCACCGGACACCCGCCCGGCCGCCCGCACCGTGTCGGAGCGCGCCCCCGCGGCCCCGGGAGCCGCCCTCGCCCCGCGCTGGACCCCGCCGACTGCGGCCACCCCCAGCCCGCAGGCGAGTACCCTCCTCCTCCCTCCCCTGCCCCCGAGCGCCCGCCGCGCGGCCGCCTGGGCTCGGGCGTCGCCGGGATGCCTCCCTCCAGTCCCAGCCTGGCGAACTAGGGGTTTGCGGGGTGTGGCGGGGCGCTGGCGCCCTGGATCGGCGTGCGGGCGGAGGTGAGGGGCAGCGAGAGTACAAGCGAGTTGATTCCCACCCCCACCCCCCGGTCTCCCTGTGGATTCAGTGTGTACTTTACTGGGCCCTGATTGTTTCCTCTCTGGGCGTGCTTAGCGGACTTTTGCCTTCCCGTCCTGCCGGGGACGATAGCGCATCGTGGGGTTTCTCTTGCGGGACTGTCGGCAAGTGGGCTCGAGTACGCACCCGAGGCGGCTACAGGTGCTTGGGAGTCACCGTCTTTTTCCTACCTGGCCTGGCGCCTTCACCAAGGAATGGGGACTGTTTCACTTTCTGTTGAGCCTCTCTTTAACCAGGTTAAAAGGGCCTCTGAGTTTCTGTTGCCAGCGTTTGCGGTACGTGTAGGGGGGCAGGAGCTGGTGCCTGGAGGCCGAGGGAGGCGCTAGTCAGTTGCAAGCAGGTGGGGACTGCCAGTGGAGTCTCGGTCCGAGCCTGAGCTGCGGGGCTTGCAGACCCCGCGCAACCGAGAGCTGGAGTGCACAGTCCCGGAGGTGCCCGCGGGCCAGAGCTACCCGCAGAGCCGCGACCTGTGCCCCTAGCGCCGCAGAGCCCTCGAGGGTTCCCCCGCCCTTCACGTTAACCTGCTGGGCGTTGTCAGTTTTCCAGGCTGCAGGGCTCTTCTATAGGGAACTCCGTCAAAGCGGAGTTGGAGATCTTTATGTTGGATAAAGGCCACCGAATTCCAGGCATTCTTCGAGCTTGGGAAGGGTATTTTTAAGTTTTGAAGGCTGCCCGGAGGCTTTCTGTGAAATTGCCACTGTCAACTGCCCTTATCGTGGGTGGCAGATTCCTAGTCGGTGAGATGGGTGGATACACCTGGGAAGCCCCCCTCTGTCAGGCTTTCTGGCCAAGATTCTCAAGGAAGTTTTACAAATGGTGGGTGGTAGGTAACCCACGTCCTTAGCCGATTCACTTGGAAGGTGCGACCAACCGTCCTCATGTCCTGGTGAGGAGATCGTGGTTCTAGATGACCATCAGACTGATTGGGCGATGGTCTTTTTACTCGGAAGCGCTCTTGGGCCTTGCTGGTTGAAGTGAGGTTCAGGGCAACAGCTGTATCACCTGGAGGCCTGTTAAAAGTGGACCCAGACCTGCTGATTCAAGATGCCCAGGGGATCGTTTCCATAATAATGTTTGAGAAGCACGGCCTGTTCAATGTGAAGACGTGAATTACAGTACACTTCCATACATTTTCATCAAGTCCTACGTTGGAACCTTCATTTTGCCAAACTAAGACAATTAAGTTGCATGGGGCACAGCCCCTCCTCCATCCATAGAGTCAGGCTCCTCAGGGACATTTGGATGTGTGGTTAGCATACTCGGCTGTGATTTTTTGTTTCTGGATACTTTCATTCTTTGATTGTTGCTACTATGGTAAAATATGCATAACACGAAATTCACCATTTTAACTGTTTTCACACGTACAGTTCAGCGGCATTAAGTATGCTCACATTGTTGTGCAGCCATCATTATTCTCCGTTTCCAGAACCTTTTCATGGTCCCAAACAGAAAACCTACCCATTAGACAATACTCCCTTCTCTCCTCTCCCCAGCCCCTGAACTTCTGGATACTTTAAATGGTATATTTTGTAGGGTAGAGAAAAGGTTGAATAGGAATGTAAAGTAACATCATGTTGACAAAGTATGTATAAACATTTAGAGATTCCTGAGTCACTGTCCTGGTGGACATGGCAGTATAGCTCCAGGTTATTATTACTATTATTAAATTTTTAAAAATATTTATCTTTAGGAGAGAGAGAGAGAGAGAGAGAGCATGAGCAGGGGAGAGGCAGAGTCTGGGAGACACAGAATCGGAAGCAGGCTTCAGGTTCCGAGCTGTCAGCACAGAGCCCAACGCGGGGCTCGAATCCAGGAACAGTAAGATCATGACCTGAGCCGAAGTCTGGCCCTTAATTGACTGAGCCACCCAGGCACCCCTGAATAGCTTTAAAAAAAAGTTAATATTTATTTTTGAGAGAGAGAAAGAGAGTGCATGAGAGGGGGAGAGGCAGAGAGAGAGAGAGAGGGAGACACAGAATTGGAAGCAGGCTCCAGGTTCTAAGCTGTCGGCACAGAGCCTGATGCAGGGCTCGAACCCACGAACCCTGAGATGATGACCTGAGCTGAAGTCGAATGCTTAACTGACTGAGCCCCCCATCCCTAGCTCCAGGTTTTTAGAGTGCATATGATTTCTTTTAACAGAGACAACCAGAAACCCATGAGGGTTTCCTTTTTGTTTTGGCTGCAAAGGAATGGAGTTACTCAGGGCTCAAGCTGCTGTGGTTAGCTAGTGCACATTAAAAACTAGATGCCTGGTGACATTTATCTCTATGCTTCCGTTAACTGACTATTTTAGGTATCCTGTTTATATTGGGTTTATTATTTCTTTTTAACAGCGACTCAAACTCATTTGTGAATGTAGTTGGAATAAACCTTAAGGAAAAAGTTGTTGCTTGGGAAATAGGGGGAGAGGTCACAGCAAGACTTCAGAAAGAAGATTTGAAATAATTTTCCCAAATACCCCAAACTATGTATTTTGTCTCTGCTTTCATGTTAAATGAGTCATCTGGTCCCACAACATTATTTCTAGTTGTAAAAATGTTTGTATAATTGAGAAAAGCTTGTAATAATGGAAGTCATTTGCCTGCATCTGCTTAAGATTGTCCAGCTTGTGATTTGAGGACACGCTTTTCAGTGAGAACACAAATATGAATTGGCAGACTAATAAAAGTGGTTTCATTCATGAGCTAAGAAAGTCATTGTTATGGATCAAGAATGTGGTTTTGGGGGTGCCTGGCTGGCTCAGTTGGTAGAGCATGCAACTCTTGATCTCGGGTTTGTAAGTTTGATTCCTCGCCCCGCCCCCCCTCGTTGGGTGCAAAGATTACTTAAAAATAATATCTTAAAAAAATGTGGTGTCTAATCCATAAGTGATCAAGGATATTGGGAAGATTTCCTAAATAGCTGAGTAGTGGGAAATCCTTCAAATTCTTCCTAGATTCCTTTTTTCTTTTTCTAAGACCCTTGACTTTTCCTGTGTTATGACTTTTATCAGAATGAGGCTATTGACTTGTAGGAAGGAACTTACAGCTTCCTTTGGCTGAAAAATTCCTTTGAAATGATGAATGAAAGATAATTCAAATGGGTTAAGATTAGACAAAAAATTCTCCCTTTTGAGGAGATTCTTATATTCACAGAAATGCAGATTTTTGTGAGTTTTGTAAAGCAAAAGAGAAAAGTTTTCCCTTCCTCACTGTGTTCTCTTCTGAAATAGCAATGTAGTTCAGAGTTTTCTTTGGTGAACAAATGCTGTTTTGTAGTCTACACACGAGGAAAAAAATTCCATAGAACACGTCCAATGAATGGTTTTTTTCAGTGATGCCAGGGGAATCATTTGGGGAGTTTAGTAAAAATGGATGACGTTGGTCATCATTCTCCAGATCTGAGTAGCCTGGGTATTTGGAAGAACCCACCGGTCTCCAGAGGAGAGATCAAGGTGCTGACCTGTTTGATTTAGAGTCCATGCCTATTGTGAATCAGGTATTTTCAGATACATTCTCATTAAATCTTCACCATGACCTTGAAAGAGGTATTTCTTCTTTCCCCTCATTTTACAAATGAGAAAACTGAAGCCAGTTGTGATCTTCCTACTCTAGACCATGGTTCTTTCCACTGGTCTTCTATGTAGCATCGTCTCTACCTATAAATTCCCCTACATCTCCAAGAAACTGTGTATTCATTAATATCTCTTGGAACATGAGGTATTAGGTCCTCAGGCAAGTACGAAGTGAGCCAGTGAAGTAAATTCCAAGACAGCAAAGGATTTAAGAGCAAAGGGTTCCTTTCATGGTACCGCAAGACCCCTGATGAGTGATGAGTTAGATTATACTTGGCTTGAATGTAGCATTATTGTAGCTGGTCTAGCTTCCAGAAAAATCAAGACATGGGCATTCTCCTTATTGAGATTGGCCAGCGTGCCGTCTCTGCATACTGGCCAGCCAGTGTCTATGTGGAACCCCGAGACACTACAGACAGAGCATAGAAGAAAGGGCACAGGATTTTGGTGTGGGACTAACACTTACCCTGAACAGCCGACTGGGTGGAGTGAACTTCATATACTCAGAGTGTCCACATCCTGAAATATAAAATTAGGGGCATACTTATCTCCTCGTAAGATTATAACAAGGAATCCAAAGTGCTGGTAAACTGTAAAATGATAGCAGAACCTATTTCATTTTCATTTGGGAGACATTTATAATGCAAAGAAGACAGAAGAAGCTACATATTTGAGGTACCTAATACTTTTTAGTTCACTGAATCTGTTTGTAATTCTCTTCTCGCTTTAGGCCATTAAAAAAAATAATTGTATTGACATATAATTCACATGCCATAGAATTCACCTATTTATTTATTTATTTATGTATTTATGTGTTTATTTATTTATTTATTTATAAGTGTTTATTTATGTTTGAGAGAGCGCAAACTGGGGAGGGGCAGAGCGCGGGGGACAGAAGATCCAAAGCAGTGGGCTCTGTGCTGACAGGCTGACAGCTGCAAGCTTGATGTGGGGCTCAAACTCACTACCCCGAGATCATGACCTGAGCTGATGTCGGATGCTCAACCACCTGAGCCGCCCAGGTGCCCCGCAATTCACCTATTTAGATCAACGCATTGCTTTTGAGTGTATACGCAGAGTTGTGCAGCCATCACCATGATCAAATTCAGGGCATTTTTATTGCTCTAAAAAGAATACCACCCCGCCACGAACACTTTCCACCCTTTAGCTGGCACCTCACAATCCCTTACCTCCCCCTCCCTAGGCAGCGACCCCTCTACTTTCTGTCTACAGATTTGACTATTCAGGACATTTCGTATAAATGAAATTACACATTATGTGGCCCTGCACGTTGCCTTCTTTCACTTAGCCTAATGCTTTCATGGTTTATGTACAATGTGGCGTATATCAGTGCTTTATTCTTTTTATTGCCAGTGAGTGTTCTGTTGTGTGTGTCTGCCACCTTTGGTTTATCCATTCATCTGTTGATGGACATTTGAGTTGTTTCTACTTTTTGGTTATTAGGGCTAATGCTGCTGTGAACATTCATGTACATATGTTTTTATGGGGGCATCTGTTTTCGTTTCTTTTGGGTACATGCCTACAAGTGAAAACCATACAATAACTCTATATTTAACATTTTCAGGACCTGCCGGACTCCTTTCCAAAGTGGCTGCCCCACGTTACAGTCCCACCAGCAATGTAGGGGAGTTCCAATTTTCCAACACCCTCGTCAGCATTTATTGTTTGTCTTTTTTTTTTTTTTTTTTTTTTTTTTAGCCATCCTGGTTGGTGTGGAGTGTTTTTTTTTTTCATTTTTTTTTTCAACGTTTATTTATTTTTGGGACAGAGAGAGACAGAGCATGAACGGGGGAGGGGCAGAGAGAGAGGGAGACACAGAATCAGAAACAGGCTCCAGGCTCTGAGCCATCAGCCCAGAGCCCGACGCGGGGCTCGCACTCACGGACCGCGAGATCATGACCTGGCTGAAGTCGGACGCTTAACCTACTGCGCCACCCAGGCGCCCCTGGCGTGGAGTGGTTTTGATTCACTTCTGATGGCTAATGATGTCGAATATCTTTTCACGTGCTTATTTCTCAGGCCATTTGTTCTTGACTTTTTTTTTTTTCTTTTATTCTTTTTTAAAGGAAAACTGGACGGAGAAAGGAAAATCAGTTTTGAATAGATTCCCTAGGTTCCGTGGTTTATAACGCTGAAAATGTAAATTGAGCCCTTTGCATTTCTGAAATTAATTTCAGTGTTGGGTCGTCTATTTATTTGCTGTAGGGCCTCGTGCATGTGGTACGTGATGTTCCAAAGGATTTGAGGGAAGAATTAATGAATACATAGTTTCTTGGAGATGAAGGGGAGTTTAGTAGGCAGGGACTTATTATTCTACATGCTGACTTAATGCTCACTAAAAAATCATGCACCTCTCAAATGTTAATAACGCACCACATGTGTGCATGCCAAGCACACCAAGAAAATGCGTTGGTGCCAATGGTGAATGTTTTAACTAAATGATGAATATTTAACTAAAATATCATTTGATACTGTGTGGGTTAGTATTTGCCCAGTCTACTTATGAAAATATACAGTCATAGGCTTTAAAAATCATATTAACACATTTGTATATATACAAGACATTGTTTATATTTTATTGGGGTGCTCTTCATTTCCATGTACCCCCCCACGGAGGGCACGCTCATAGACGTTTTTGCAGGAGTTCGTTCGTTTTGTTCCTTCCTTCCCACGCTGCATGGCAATGCTTTTCTCTGTAGCCATGTGGAGAATTCCCTCCATGCTCTCTAGCCACAAATTAATCATGAATTTTCAAAATACCTGTTGCATTTTGGAGGCCCACCATTTGGAACTTGGGTTGTGCTGTTTTACTTGTGTTACTGGTAAATGTGGGTAGCATGAAGAGAAGCAGGGAATTCGGCTGCATTTGAGACTTGTCTGAGATAGCTGCGGGAGTGAGTAGTGCAGGGGATCTCAAACATTAGCCTGCCCCTGAATGCCTGGAGGGCCTGTTCAAACACATTATCTCCAGCCCCACTCCTTGAGTTTTTGGCTTCTGTAAGCCTGGGGTGGGGCTTGAGAATCTGCATCTCTAACAAGTAATCAGGCAATGCTGCTGCTGGTCTGGGGATTGTGTTTTGAGAACCAGTGGTTTGGAGGCATTTGGAAGTGTCAGCCTGGAGCTGGAGTGAGGGAAGGGACAAAGCTGGAGGTCAGCTGGCACCCTGTGCATACAGGAGCTTGGTGGAGCCAGGGGAGTGGGTACCATCCCAGGGAGGCAGACACAAGTGCTGGGAACTGAAACGTAGGAATATGGAGAGGAGAGGTGGGTGGAGAAAGAGAAGCCTCTGGGATCAGGAAGGAAGGGGCAGAAGGCTCAGAGGGGACCAAGGCCAGTTGACGCCCACAAACTCCATGTAAACGGGGGAGTAAGGGCATGTCTGGGGTGTGGGTTGCAGAAAGGGGAGGGTTGGGTGCTGTAGCTGTATGGGCTGGGCGGGGGGAGGGTGCTGACCTTTCTATCCCTTTCAGAAAGTCCAGCATTACCGGGTAGTGGGGTATGCTGCTTGGGACCACAGGGTCAAGCGTGAACTTTCCTCGTAAGATCAGGAGCCCCTTTAGTCCTGCAGGCCACGTCCTGGAGTCACAACTGACTACTCTCCCTCTTCTTGCCTGTCACTGCTAATCATCATCAGCTTAGAACCTAGGTGAGCTTTGTCAATAAGAAACAAGAGTCCTGGGACGCCTGGGTGGCTCCGTCGGTTGAGCATCCCACTTCGGCTCAGGTCATGATCTCGCAGTCCGTGAGTTCGGGACTGGCGTTGGGCTCTGTGCTGACAGCTCAGAGCCTGGAGCCTGCTTGGGATTCTGTGTCTCCCTCTCTCGGTGCCTCTCCTCCACTTGTGCTCTGTCTCTCCCTCTCTCAAAAAAAAGCAAGAGTCCTTTGTGCAGGTATTGACCTTGAAGTTTACTTTTCTTCCTTTCGTGTATTTGCTGGTCAGCTTAATAGCTTTAGGATCTGTGCTACCACATGTCTAGTCTCCTTAGCATGACTGGGTATAAGCCGATTCAGAGAGTGGATGCTGACAGTCCGTGTTGTGAAGGTCAGGTTTGCCGCAGAAGAGAAATCCAAGAAGGGCCGTGGCAGTCTACCGCGGTCGGGTCTTCTGAAACTTCTGGGATGACCCTTCCTGCTGGTTTCATGCAGCTGAGACAAACATCCCCTATTTTATTTTACATTTTAGTTTCAAGGAATCTTCATTGTATCTTAGGATATAGAGCATTTCTCTTGGGTTTGGGAAGGAGGCCAAAGCTTGCCCATGTTGCCATTTGGGGGCATCTGTTGTGAGCAGGGGAGAGGGTTTATCATCTGTAGCTGGGAGCTTGCTGCTCAGCTCTGCCTGGTTGACCAGGAGCTGAGCGAGCGCCTGTCTACTGCAGGCTCGTCTATCCACCCCCCGGTCCCCCTCAGCCAGTTGCACACTTTTACATTCCTGCCTGGCCCCTGTGGGCTCTGGGTGTGTGAGTCCTGTCACCCACCGGCAGGACTGGACAGGAGGTATTTCACAACTCTGCTCCTGTGCCGAGACAGTGCACCCCAGCTTCAGTGATTTGTAAGAGGACTCACAGGACTTAGCACACAGTTGTCATCGCTATGATTGTTACAGTAATGGACGCAAAGCACAATCGGCAGGGAGAAAAGGTGCACAGAGCAGAGTCTAGGACTTGCTACGTCGGCATCCTCTGCACGGCGTTCACCAGAAGTTCAGACTCCCAGACGGAAAGCTCGTCTTAGGATAACTTTACGCTGTTTATGCGAACAGTTCAGGGAGAGTGAGCCACTCTTATCAGCCCTGGGAATGGTGGAAGACTTCCCCAAATCCAAGTTTCCAGACTCTTACAAGGCCCTTACAAGGGCCAACCTTGTAAGCAGTCCTTTCAAAGGATGTTGACTATTTTGTGCACCGATGGGGAGGACGATGGGAGGTGAGGATGGTGACAGAAACCCCTGCGGCTGGGGAAGGGGTCCGTCCACCAGTCCGTGCAGCTTCGGAGTTCTGGGCTGCGGGAGCCTTCCTCTGTCTGACCAAAGTGGGAGAGGGCGGAAGTGAAGTTGGGGTTTGCACTCAGATCTGGGTTTCGGGATGATAATAACTGGGATTCCCTCACCACAGGGACAAGGAAGGCTGGTAGGACACATTGCAAAAGAATTCAAAGCCCTGTTCATTCATGCGCTCATTCATTCTTTTTATTATAACTTTTTTTTTTTAGGTTTTATTTAAGTAATCTCTGTATCCAACATGAGGCTCGAACTCATGATCTTGAGATCAAGAGTCACATGCTTTTCTGATTGAGCCAGCCAGGTGCCCTATAATGATTTTTTTTTAAAGTAATCTCTACTCCCGGGGTGGCTCAGTCGGTTAAGCATCCGACCTTGGCTCAGGTCCTGATCTCATGGTTTGTGGGCTCAGCCCCATGACAGGCTCTGTGCTGACAGATCAGAGCCTGGAGCCTCCTTCAGATTCTGTGTCTCCCTCTCTCTGTCCCTCCCCTGCTCGCACTCTGTCTCTCTTTCTCAAAAATAAACATTAAAGAAGAACATTAAAAAAATAATAAAAATTTAAAAAAAGATCTCAACTCCCAGCATGGGACTTGAACTCACAACCCCAAGATCAAGAGTTGCATGCTGTACCTACTGAGCCAGCCAGGCGTGCTCCCCCACCCTGCTCATTTGTTCTTTTTTTAATGTTTATTTATTTTTGAGAGAGCGCAAGTGAACAGGGGAGGGGCAGAGAGAGAGGGAGGCAAGATCAGAAGTGGGCTCTCTGCTGATAGCAGAGAGCCAAGGCGGGGCTCGAACTCACAAACCTCGAGACCATGACCTGAGCCGAAGTCGGACGCTCAACCGATTGAGCCACTCAGGCGCCCCTCATTCATACTTAACACATGCTCTTGATGCCTGTACCCTAGCAGGCAATGCCCCAGGTGCTGGGGATACCATGGGGAGCACAGCAGAGTCACTGCCCTCATGAGACCCACCTTCTAGAGGGAGACAAATAAGTGGCAATTACATTTCATTATGCTGGTGACACACCAAGGGCCCCGGGGCGCCTACCCGGGCTTAGTGGGTGTAAGAAGGCATGAGTTTTATAATCACACCAACCTGGATAGGAACCACACCTCCACTGCTTATTACCTGTGTGCCCGTGGGCAGATTGCTTCCTCACTGGGTGCCTGAGTGTCTTCCTCTGAAAACGGAGATTTTACGATCACTTCTTAAGGTGCATGTGAAAATCCAACAAGGTGATGCATGTAGAACACTTATCCCAGTGGCTGGCACGTGGATATGTTGGCTATGTAATGCTTTGGTGACATCTAGGCAAGGGGAAGACTGTGTCAGCTGGAGGGATGGGCATCTGCCCTTACCCTTACTCTGTGTGGAATCTGATGCCGGCCTCCCTCCAGCGCTGGGTGCAGAGGTGCTTGCTCTGCTTACTGGTCTGAGAACATTCTTTGCTGCTTTGCTTTTCTGGTTCTTGGGGATACTTTCCCCTCTGCCCGAGATGCCTCAGATCCTTTTGTCAGCCTAAGGAGTATCTGTGCACATTATTAAGACCTAACCCAAGTAATCACCTTCTCTGTGAAGGTTTTCCCAAGCCAAGACACTCAGACAAAACCGTCCCGTCTGTCCGTGGTCCCACGGTCACTCACATCCCTGTTACAGCATACAGTTATTTGTCACTCCATTAGACTGGCTGATTCTTGAAGGCAGGGGTGCTTGAGTATTGTATTGGGTCCACTGTGGATCAGTGTTCCATGGGGGGGGGTGGCTCAGTGGTTGTTCAGGGGGTGAATGAGTGAAAGAGTGTTGGGTTGGACTAGAAAACTCAGTAGGAAATAGACATAGTGTCAGCAGAATAGGCCTCTGCCCTCAGAGTAGAGCTTACAGTCTAGAGGGGGAGGCAGATGATAAACAGCAATCAAATAATGTAATTAGAGACTGAGAAGTGACACAGGAGAACAGTCTGGCCCAGAGGCAGGTACAAGGGCAGCTAGAACAGAGGGAGAGAGGCAAGGTCCGAATGTGGATGCCCCGAGCAGTGTGCACTCACCATCTGGAGCCTGGGTGGTGTTGGAGGCTAGAAGGAGTGGTCAGGCAGAGGCCACACCAGGAGAGCCAGGAGTCCTCCAGAGGGGAATAGATGGGCAGAGCAAAGACTACCAGCGCATCAGCTGGCAAAGGGCAGGGCCAAGAGGAGAGCTGAGTGGACACTTGGGAAGTTGAAGAGGTCCACTCCAGAGCACTGAACGTGGGTCGAGGAACTCAAGGTTGATTGAGGAAGTATCACCCGTTGAGCTGAGAGATCTGTCAGAGCTGGATCTGGGACCTTGGTCCATTCAGGCTTCCGTAACAGGATGCCACAGCCTGGGTGGCTTTGACAGACATTGATTTTTCACAGCTGTGGAGGCTCTGAGCGTGAGATAAGGGTGCCAGCAGGGCGGAGTTCTTGGTGAGGGCCCTCTTCCTGGCTTGCAGAAGGCTGCCTCCTCTCTGTGCGCTCCCACGGTTTTTCCTAGGTGCGTGTGCACAGACAGAGAGAGAGAGGGTGATCTCACTCTTCCTCTTCTAGTGAGGGCATCTACCCAGTCATGAGGATGCCACCTTCCTGACCTCATCTAAACCTAATTTACTTCCCAAACATGCCACATCCAAATAGCATCACGCTAGGGATTCGGGCTTCAATTTAAGAACTTTGGAGGCACGTATTCAGGCCATAGAACTGGGGTCAATAAAAATTTGCTGAGTAAATAATAAATTGTGGCTAGTACTTAGCGCTTCCTATGCTCCAAGCCCTAAGAGTTTTGCATATGTTCATAAAATTTCATTCTCACAGAACCTTAAAATGTAAGTGCTATTATTATCCCCTATTTACAGATGAGGAGACTGAGGCCCTGAAGAGTTCAAAAGATTTGCCAAGGTCACTCAGCTAATTAAGTGTGAAGCTGGGATTCAAACACAGGCAGTCTGGTTCTAGAGTGCAGGGACATTATACCTTGCTGCTTCTTAATTAGGAATCAAACCCAACATCATTGGGTATCTGTCTCATATGCTGGTAGTTCCTGAGCAAAGAGAGGCACTAGAGATACAAAGATGAATGGGACAAGGGGCGCCTGGGCAGCTCAGTCAGTTAAGCATCCAACTTTGGCTCAGGTCATGATCTCACGGTGCCTGAGTTTGAGCCCTGCATGGGGCTCTGTGCTGACAGCTCAGAGCCTGGAGCCTGCTTCGGATTCTGTGTCTCCCTCTGTCTCTCTGTCCCTCCCCTGCTCTCGCTGTCTGTCTGTCTGTCTGTCTCTCTCTGTCTCTCTCAAAACTAAATAAAAACATTAAAAAAATTAAAAACAAAACAAAACCAAAGATGAATAGGACATTGTACCTACTTTCTGGTTCATCATAAAATGCTCAGGGAGACAGACGTATAAAATCAAAAAATTTTGAAGTCTATTCAAATGTGTTCAACCCAACAAGGAACTTTCTGTCACCTTCCTAGAGTAAGTACATAGAACCATTCTCAGAGGTAACTGTTTTCCTATTTCAAATGTGTCTGAGGGTTGAAGTGCTCACCAAAAATCTGTTGTTTAGGGAATAGTGGGCTGATTCATCAAATTAACATCCCCTGTTTAGTTTTGGTAACGTGTATAGTATAATAATTAAATGGTGGTAACAGGTACCCTAAACTTTGTAACACTGTCAAGATTCAATTTGGAAAAAAACAGAACCACTTATGTTAACAAAACTTTTTTTAACAAAAATTTTGAATAATTTCAAAATATATTATAGGGAAATTTTAAACAAAATGACTTAGAAATCTCGAGGTGTTTCAGGATCCTGGATATTAGGGGCACATGGAAGCTTAGTGAACCCAGGAGGTAACTCACTTCTGTTTTCTGGATGAGGCGCCTCAGGGAAAACCCAACCCCTGAAAGGGAGGATTGGGAGGACAGTGACCTTGGTGGGGAGCCACCTTGGTGATGGTGGGGGTGGGGCTTACTGGAGAAGGAGAAAGAAGAGGATTTTTTATTCCCACAAACTCCACATTGGGATCCCCTGGAAAGAGCACATTGGCAAAGAGGAAGGAGAAGGAAGGGGAAAGTGTGCAGCCAGGGAAGGGTCTCAGGGTAGGGGGTGACACCCTCCCGTCTCAGTGGAACCAGGCACCCAGGGATCCAGGGACCAGGGAGCAAATGCTCTGTCCCGATCGTCAGGTGCATGGGAATCCACTCTAGAAGGCACTAGAACCGAGTAGGGACGGGTCAGACCTGGCCTGGAATATTGACTCTGCCACTTGGGCACCGTGTGACCTAGGGCAGGTTTCTCAACTCTGAGCCTTAGTTTCCAATGCGTCAAAGGGGGCCATAGTATTCCTACCTTCCTGAATTGATGTGGCTCGAGTTTTGTTGCCTTTTTTGGTTATTCTTTGTCTCAGGTCTGCAACCTCCTGTCTTGAACCAGCCTCCCCCACTCTCAACCAAGGATCACGAGCTCTTTTTTCAAGGGACAGAATCTGGTTCTGAGAAGAAAGGGTCTTTCCAGGTTTTCAGGGTCTTTGTCTTTCTGTAGAGCTCCAGCTCTTTGAATTCTCCACCCGTCTTGTCATTTGCTTCAGACCTTTCGTCCTCTGGCTCTGCCCCCACAGGTCATAACCCACCAAGATCCATTTCTTTTTCATTTCCTCTCCTGAGGGATTTGGACCACCTTTCAGTTCAGGCTTGCTCAGTCTGGCTTCCTTAAGGTGACCTGTACAGTCTGCTTTGCTCTTTCTCTTCTGCCACGGTGTGGGTGTAGCTTGATTTTTCTCTCCATCTCGGGTGGTCAGATACATGCTTGATTCTGGAACATCGGTCAGTTTCCTCCTGGATCTCCATGCCTTTTTGTGAACATAGTCTCCATCTCCTGATTCCACCTTACCACCCTGTTCTCTTCCACAAGAGAAGCTGACCTTGAGTGAGTGAGGGTTCCAGCAGCTCCAGCAGACCGTTGCTCTGACCACCCCCCCGCCCCCCACTCGGGCAGAGTGCTGTCTACACATCCCCAGTCTTGGTCAGCTGCGCGTAATAGTTTTAAGTGCGATTTAGCTTCTTGAACTCATGTTTTTATGGATCCGGCTTCTGTTTCCAGAGACCGGCTCATTTTCAAAGTATTAGACATTGGTTCCTTTTGAACATGGAGTATTTTTTTTTTTTCCTAGCTGGTTTGCTATGAGGCCACTGCTGGACCAAATCACAGGCTGGATGTGTCCAGGCCATCGGGTACTTCTGGGCTCTTGTCTTTTTCCATCACGGGGCAAAACTTCATGAGAGCTTGACTTTTTTTTTTTTCACTGTAGGCAGCGTTATGAGTTGAACTGTATTCCCCCCAACCCCCCTCCCCCCAAATTCATATGTTGGAGTCCTAACTCCTAGTACTTGAGGATGTGACCTTATTTGGAGATAGGGTCTTTACAGAGGTGATCAAGTTAAAATGAGGGCATTACGGTGGGCCCTAATCCAATATGACTGGTGTCCTTTATAAGAAGAGGAAGTTTGGACACAGACGTGTACAGAGGGAAGATCATATAAAGACACAGGGAGAAGACAGTCATCTGTAAGTCAAGGAGAGAGCCCTGCCTCATGGCCCTCAGCAGGAACCAGGCCTCGGGTGCCTGGGTGGCTCAGTCAGTTGAGCCTCCAACTTCCAAATTCCACTCAGGTCGTGATCTCACGGTTCCTGAGTTCGAGCCCTGCATCTGGCTGTCTGCTGTCAGCGCAGAGCCTGCTTCGGATCCTCTGTCCTCCTCGCTCTCTGCCCCTCCCCCACTCGCCCTCTGTCTCAAAAATAATAAATACATTTCTTTTTTTTTAAAAAAAGAAGGAAGGAACCAACCCTATCAACACCTTGGTCTTGCACTTCCAGCCTCCAGAACTAGGAGATGAGAAATAAATTGTACGATTGCTGTTGGGTGAGCTCCCTGGTGTGTGGTACTTTGTCACGGGAGCCCTAGCAAACTAACACAGGAAGAATAAGAAATTCTGCCTGAAGCCAAGTGAACTAATGGCTAACAAAGCAGCCATCACAGCACAGTCCGCCTTCTCCCACCGGTATCCCGGGAGAGCGAGCCTGAGGCTCACATTATCAGGCTCACACTCAGCAGCGTCTGCCGGGTTCACTACGATTAGAGCTTCGGGACTGGACAAAGCTCCTCCGTGGGCCCCACTCTGAGGCTCTGCGTCCAGCTCAGCCACAGCCCTGACCACTGAGCAGGACTCTGCCTGGAACCCAACCTGTGTCTGACAACCCAGGAGAGGGCCAGGGCCAGGTGCGGGCCCATGGGAAGTCAGCCCCCTCAACTGCCGCGACTCCTTTCTTTTACTTAATTCCCTTCCATGGCCCAGAGGACCCACCCTGTCTTTTGTACTTGCCTAAACACATCGTTCAAATTTCAAATCGTTCGTGGTTCCAGTATGAATAGATTGAAGCAGAAAGTATTTGAGAGATGAGAAGAAGGAGCGTTTACCCCGGTCTGGTGTGTGTGTGTGTGGGGGGGTGTTCCACCAAAGAGAGCTTTCTGGAAGAAATGAAGCTGCAACTAGTTAGCAAGGAAGAGAGAACAACACACGCGTGCATGGCGTTTACTGCGGGGTGCACGTTACATGTGCTGAATGCTTGACACGCAATGACCGATTCCGTGTTTAAAACCACCCTGTGAGGTCAGTGGTATTATTAACCCTATTTACAGATGACAGAACTGAGGCAGCGAGACACTAAATGACTTGACCAAGATCACAGAGCTAATTAGAGGTGGAGCTGTACTTCAATCCCGGGGCACCGTGGCGCCCCAGTTCATGCTAGGGAGTGGGGGGTGTGTCCTCAGGGGAACCGTGGCATTGTGTGCACTCCTTCCAGCTTCTGGCAGCCGACTGCTGTCTCTCAACACTTCAGAGCTGGTGCCGTCCCTACCAAGTTCCAGGGACTCCGTCCCTTTCCTGAAATCGCAGAGCAGAAGTGACTTAATATCCCCGTAACCCGCCTAATGGCCAAGCCCCTCTTGACTTAAGTCAGCTCCTGCGGTGTTCTAAATTTTGTGCAATGCCTTCTCCCTCATCTGCTCCCAGGCAAGAGAACTGCCAGAATCCTACAACTCTAGGATCAGATTAGAAACGTAACATGAACACGGTTTCTACCAAAAACAACAGGGAGCAGATTTCCCACACGTGCGGAGTGGAAAGTTTATTTCTTTGGAATGAGGAATCCATGAGTTATTGCATATGCGCGTTATTTGGGAGCAACCGTTCATTAAGTGATTTTAATGTTGGCTATTAATTGTTAAGTAGCAGAGGCTAAAAATCTGGGAACTGTTGTAAGGGAGAACTTCCCTAGTTGGTGGGTACCACCCAAGCTGAGCCCCAAGACCCTCTGTTCTCTTTTTCACGATTTCCATCACTCACTCCAGCCCCTGGGTTCCTGTTACCTTCAGCCAGCCTGTTTTGCAGCCCGTTTTTTTCCTACAAAACCACTCAGCCTTGGGCTTGTCTCTTTCACTGTGTGTTGAAGGAAGTTATAGCTGCAAGGGAGGATCAGAAGTTTTTAAGTGCACCTTGTTCTTGCCTGCAGAGAAATGAGGATAGAGGAAGGTTTCTTGAAGAGGTCTTTGGGAGAGGAAAAAGGACAGATGTCAGGGGTGAAAGGGAGGGAGGGACGAGATGATACGCATTGAATGCACCCCTGTATTGCGATCTTGTTCCAGTTTTACAGGTGATGAAATAGGTTCAGAAGGGTCATGTAACTTGTTAAGATCTCAAGGTGTTAAACAGCAGAGGTGGGATTCAGATCAAGCCTTCCCGTTGAAACACAGCTCTCTGGGGCTGGTATACGTGGGCACCATGGGACGCTGGGAGGATGGCTTCTGCCTCTCACGCCAGGCGAACCAGGAGGGGGCAATGCAAGAAATAGAAAAGGGAGGGGGATGCAAGAGGAGGCCTCGGGCTGGGCGGGGGCGCTATTTCAGATATCCGTTTGGGTGGAAGGACAGGATGAGAAGGACAGATCTGGTGGCATCCAGTTGAAGGTGATGGTTTAAATAAACTCAGTAGCGAGTGCATTCTGAAGATGGCTGTGAAGAGGACAGGCTGGTTTGGGCAGAGGCGGGTGAATCTAGGGGAGCCACAACTAATCTCGAACTCTTTGGTAATTCTTTTACATCCTGTGGCCTGTTTTTCTTAGTGTTCTGGTAAGTCAGCTGAGTAGCAAATATGTAGATATGTGTGTGTGTGTGTGTGTGTGTGTGTGTGTGTGTGTGTGTACGTAGATGTAGATAATATGAAGACATTAAGGGGACAGAAAATATGACTTGCATAAAGTCATATGGTTTATTTGCAGTAAAGCTTAGAAAAAAAAAAGAAAATAGCTGTTTCCCTGACTCTTCTATTTTAGCAAAGGCTTTTTCCAGCTCCCTGAAAAGGAGACCACACCCTATAAAACAGCCCATTTGGGGCATCAGTTCATTTCCATTTTTATACTTCTAAAGAAACAGTTAAAACACCCAGTGAAGAAGGATGTCCCCTGGTTTTCCTCTGGCAGAAATAAAGTAGAAATAAACAGTTCAAAGGGAACGTCAGTCCGATCTGTGTACTTTTATGTTCAACTTTAATCATTCAGATTTAAGTATCCTTGATTATCATGACTTAAAAGCTCTTTTTGGATCATGTAGACGTAGACATAAAGTCATTTTTTAAATAGGTAAGTGATTTTTAAGCAGACAGCTGTAGTTGTAAAGAGTTTCTAGAACTCTACGGGAATCAACTAAATAAATCCATATTTCTAAAGAATTTCTAGATTTATAAAGAAAATGATATAAAGTACACATCTGGATGGGGTATTTTGGCTACATTTGTGCTTTCTGTGTTATTGTCCATTATGAAGGTGTTCACACAGAGATGACATTTATTTACTTATTCATTTATTTTTAATTTTTAATTTTTAAAAATTTACATCCCAATTAGTTAGCATATAGTAAAACAATGATTTCAGGAGTAGATTCCTTAATGCCCCTTACCCATTTAGACCATCCCCCCCCACAACCCCTCCAGTAACCCTCAGTTTGTTCTCCATATTTATGAGTCTCTTCTGTTTTGTCCCCCTCCCTGTTTTTATATTATTTTTGTTTCCCTTCCCTTATGTTCATCTGTTTTGTCTCTTAAAGTCCTCATATGAGTGAAGTCATATGATTTGTGTCTTTCTCTGACTAATTTCACTTAGCCTAATACCCTCCAGTTCCATCCACGTAGTTGCAAATGGCAAGATTTCATTCTTTTTGATTGCAGAGTAATACTCCATTGTAAATATATACCACATCTTCTTTATCCATTCATCCATCGAGGGACATTTGAGCTCTTTCCATACTTTGGCTGTTGTGGATAGTGCTGCTATACACATGGGGGTGCATGTGTCCCTTCGAAACAGCACACCTGTATCCCGTGGGTAAATGCCTAGTAGTGCAATTGCTGGGTAGTAGGTTAGTTCTATTTTTAGTTTTTTGAGGAACCTCCATACTGTTTTCCAGAGTGGGTGCACCAGCTTGCATTCCCAAGATGACAATTTTTTTAAATGGATAAATAAATAAATGATAAAACTGAACACTCTCATTTATGGAAGGAAAGCAAATTCTTTCTTAACTATTTGCTAAGGCAGAATTCTTTTCTCATGAAAGACCCAATTTGAGTTTTGCATGAGGTCATCATAGATTAGAATCACTTCGTAAGCGGTTATGTTAAATGCGTAAAAAATTCCTACAGAAAAAGAAACTTTAAACAAAACGTGCCGTTTATGAAGTTTCGTGTCACTTTCACCCAAGTAAAACAGCTTCCACCGGGTAGCAAGTTTAACTTGATTTTTTGTCGCTGTTGTTAAGCTCAGGTTTCATTTCTTACTTTGAGAGGGCAGCGTAGTAAGTTTTATCACGCGTCATTAGAAATACAATTTGTCAGAACAAAGACTGTTGTGTAAGTATAATTACATCTTCCTGTATGATTAAATGAGGGCTGTATTGTAGCTTTTCTCAGCCGCGGCAGCTGTAGCAAACCACGTTCAGCCCATAAAAGAATTCCTGTGACTAACTGGTACTAATTGTTTACAGAACCGCCAGTGGGAGTAATATTCATGAACACTCTGGAAATGAAATATCCCAAGACCAAGAGGTTTATCCCTTGTTGTCACCACTCTGTAGTGGTTAGATTATATTAATTGTATGTCCAGGCCAAGTGAAGCGGGAGTTCTTAGTTTTTTCTTGTTGATATGGAAAGGTAACTGCATTCCTGTGTTTGGGTCTCTCATCTTGTAAATGGGAAACTGAGGCTTCAAGAGCTGTTGAAGGCTTATATAAGTCACTGACTTTTTGGCTCACACACCCCTATCACATTTTAAAGGACACCCTACAATATATATGAGTACACAGTAATTTCTAAATGGCATATTTTAATGTAACTTAAAATATATTAGTTCTCAGGGTGCCTTGGTGGTTCAGTGGGTTAAGCGTCTGACTCTTGATTCGTCTCAGCTCATGATTTCATGGTTTGCGAGATTGAGCCCTGTGTGGACCACACTCCCTGCTGACAGTGCAGAGCCTGCTTGGGATTCTCTCCCTCCGTCTCTCTCTGCTTTTCCTCCTGCTCTCTCTCTCAAGAATAAATAAACTTAAAAAAAAAAAACAAATTAGTTCTCAAAGTATTATGACTATTTAAAAATAAACACTCAAACCAAATTTTTAACAGACAAGAGAAAAAAGGAAATAGATGGTTTAATATTTTCTTTCCACACCCCAAAGATTTTTTTTATAAGTTTATTTATTTATTTATTTTTGAGAGAGAGACAGAGAGGGAGAAAGTAGGGGAGGGGCAGAGAAAGAGGGAGAGAGAGAATCCCAAGCAGTCTCTGCACTGTCAGTGCAGAACCCGATGTGGAGCTCGAACTCACAAACCGTGAGATCATGACCGAAGCCTACACCGAGAGTTGGATGCTTAACTGACTGAGCCACCCAGGTGCCCCTCCACCCCAAAGATTTTTGATGTGTACACCCTGCTTTGGAGACTACTGATTTAGGCCATTCAGGTTAAAAACAAAAACAAAAACTAAGAAACTTGCTGTTGAGGAGAGAATCTGTAGAAGAAAGGTTCAAGATTTAGGGGGAGGGGGTAGAGTGTGGGATACTTACTCACTATGGATATCTAGGTTAATCAGGATTAACACATAATGCCTCCCTCTGTTTTGCTTCCCTTTTATATAGGAGTCTGTTTAGACAAGGAACAGCCCAGCTCCTAGAGCATATTCACTGGGAAAAATATAGCTTGAAGAAGTCAGGGAGGTGGCTAAGTCAGAACTTTTTCAGAGTGACAGAAATGCAACTAAAACTAAATTTCACAAAAGTCAATCTATTAGCTTGGATAAAAGTGTAACTGGCATCTCCCGGGATGATCGTGGCCTTAGACGTGGCTGGGTCCAGAAGCTCAGATGATCTCATTGCCTCTCTGTTGATACAGCTCTTCCTAAGTGCACTCGATGAGCCCTCGCACTGTGGCGGGGAACATGAGTGCCGACAGTCCTGGTGTCCCGTCTCCCCTGGTCAGCAGCTCTGACAGGAAAGGGGCGTTTCTTTCTGAATGTCATATTTTCATCCCAGGGAAGACTGGCCCATGTGAACCATGACTCATTAGGTGGGCTACTGTTAAGGACATCCCACCTTTAACCCGTGGAAAGAGGGCTAGAAAGGCCCTCCGAGCTGAGGGGAGACATTTACAACTACAAGGATGGGACAGGGTCTGAGCATATCCAGACAATATACTTTCACGCTATGAGAGCTCGCCTGTGTTGCGTTATAGAGGTATTTAAAAAGATATTTAAAGGGGCGCCTGGGTGGCTCAGTCGGTTAAGCAGCCGGCCGACTTTGGCTCAGGTCATGATGTCTCGGTCTGTGAGTTCGAGCCCCGCGTGGGGCTCTGTGCTGACAGCTCGGAGCCTGGAGCCTGCTTTGGATTCTGTCTCCTTCTCCCTCTGCCCCTCCCCACTTGTGTTCTCTCTCTCAAAAATAAATAAATGAAAAAAAAAATTAAAAAAAAGATATTTAAAAACAACAACAACAACCCAAACAGAATTGTTTTTCTATTAACTAATCTTTGCTATTGACTCAAGCAAAGAGTTTATAGCCTTTGGAAATGTGTGCTATAAAATGACAACCGGAGCTCCTTACTTGTCAAAGCGCAGCCTTTTGAAGAGAGGTATTTGTAGAAGGAGCAAATCAGCTTCTGATTTTAGTTCATCCAGAGGCCACGCGGGTTTTTTGGACCAATTATTTCCAGACCTTGAGATAAATCACCTCCTGTGCCATTAGTACTTGAAGGATTAGCGGCCTCAAAGATTTATGTGCGGATTAATTGGGGAGTGTATGTTAGATTGCTGTGTTTAGAACCACGGTTGTCCTGCAAGTCATTTTCGCTAGTGCTTTAGTCAAAATTCTTTAGCCTTATATAATACTGACGTTGCAGGGAAATCCGAACGAGCCCTTTCTTTTTTTATTTATTTGTGGCTTGGCCTCAGCCTGCACTCTAGAGTTTAATAGCTCGTGGTAGGGGTACACGGAACATGTAGAAGCACAGGGGCATCAGGTAGTGCAAAGATCACTTCATTTGCTTCAGCTGAACGGTGCCCGAAATTGACATGACCTTGTACTGAGAGAGACAAGATGAGGTACAAGAAATACATGGCTATTCTGGAAGCCGCGGTTGGTATCACCCCGCTTAACAAAAGGGAGCTTCTCCCTGAGAGCAGAAGACATGTGAACCTCTGGCAGCACCCCGGGTAAGCAGAGGAGACCAGAAGATGCTTTGTCTGTGTTTGGGTGAGGGGGGCGGGTTCTAGGTGGAGAAAAGGGTCATCCGTGTCCTGAGGGTCATAGATGGCGAATTGGTCATGGAGAACCTGTTTCTTCCTGGTAGACAGGGCCTTGCCAGACTGAATTAAAATAGTTAGTAATAAAATTCATGGTAATAATAAGTTTCAGAAAAATCCTAGTCTAACAGCCAAGAAGATGAAGTCATGCGTATTTTTACATTCAGATATTTTAATCTTCTGATTTTGACGTTTTTAAAAATATGGCCTGTATGTGTGCGTGGCAATTCTCAAAGATGAAGTAAGTGTGCCTTATTATTTTTTTTTCCCTACAATGCAAGTATTTTTCTGACTAAAGTGTACATGTGGAATGTTTCAGGTAAATACTTTTTATTTTACTTGACATGTCTTTCTAATGCCCCACTAATTGTCCATGCTGAAGAAGGGTTTAGATGTTCCTTTTTGAATAGAGGCCTCAATTCCTGCTTTCTTTTCTAGAGTCCCTTTTTTTAAGTGTCTTTTACACATTGAAGAGAAGTTTAATTTAAGGTGTCTGTAAGGCAGATAGTATTTTTAGGGACTGAACTGAATTTTTCAACTGTATGAACCACACACATTGGCACTTACTCAAGGGTCAACTTGAGATATCTGTGGAGCTAATGATACTTCTTTGTTAAAAGTGGAAAGTCACTAGCTTATTTAAAAAAAACTTTTTTTTTTTTAATTTTTGTATTTTTTGAGAGAGAGAGACAGAGAGAGCAAGCAGCAGAGAGGCAGAGAGAGAAGGAGAGAGAGAATCCCAAGCAGGCTCCGCGCTGTCAGTGTGGAGCCTGATGTGGGGCTTGAACTCATGAACCGTGAGACCATGACCTGAGCTTAACCAACTGAGCCACACAGGAGCCCCATCCCTAGCTTATTTATATCATAGAAACAATACACATTCATTAGAGAAGATTTAGAAAATATAGGGAAAAAAGGGGCAAAATCATCCATAGTCTCATCTCACTAAGAGAATTATTATAATCATTTAGGTCAGTAGTTTGCAATGGAGGGAAGGAGGGAGGACATTTGGCAATGTTTGGGCACAATTTTTTTTATATTAAATATAATTTATTGTCAAGTTGGTTTCCATACAACACCCAGTACTCATCCCAACAGGTGCCCTCCTCAATGCCCATCACCCACTTTCCCCTCTCCCCTACCCTCTATCAACCCTCAGTTTGTTCTCAGTATTTAAGAGTCTCCTATGGTTTGCCTCCCTCTGTCTCTGTAACTTTTTTTGCCCCCCATCCCTTCCCCCATGGTTCTCTGTTATGTTTCTCAGGATCCACATATGGGTGAAAACATATGGTATCTGTCTTTCTCTGCCTGACTTATTTCACTTAGCATAATACCCTCCAGTTCCATCCATGTTGCTACAAATGGCCAGATTTCATTCTTTCTCATTGCCAAGAAGTATTCCATTGTATATATAAACCACATCTTCTTTATCCATTCATCAGTTGATGGACGTTTAGGCTCTTTCCATAATTTGGCTATTGTTGAAAGTGCTGCTATAAACCTTGGGGTACAAGTGCCCCTATGCATCAGCACTCCTATAGCCCCTGGGTAAATTCCTAGCAGTGCTATTGCTGGGTCGTAGGGTAGTTCTGTTTTTAATTTTTTGAGGAACCTCCACACTGCTTTCCAGAGCGGCTGCACCAATTTGCATTCCCACCAACAGTGCAAGAGGGTTCCCATTTCTCCACATCCTTGCCAGCATCTATAGTCTCCCGATCTGTTCATTTTAGCCACTCTGACTGGTGTGAGGTGGTATCTCAGTGCGGTTTTGATTTCTATTTCCCTGATGAGGAGTGACGTTGAGCATCTTTTCATGTGTCTGTTAGCCATCCAGATGTCTTCTTTAGAAAAGTGTCTATTCATGTCTTCTGCCCATTTCTTCACTGGATTATTTGTTTTTCGGGTGTGGAGTTTGCTGAGTTCTTTATAGATTTTGGATACTAGCCCTTTATCCAATATGTGATTTCCAAATACCTTTTCCCATTCCGTCGGTTGCCTTTTAGTTTTGTTGATTGTTTCCCTTGCAGTGCAGAAGCTTTTTATCTTGATGAGGTCCCAATAGTTCATTTTTGCTTTTAATTCCCTTGCCTTTGGAGATGTGTTGAGTAAGAAATTGCTGCGGCTGAGGTCAGAGAGGTTTTTTCCTGCTTTCTCCTCTAGGGTTTTGATGCTTTCCTGTCTCACATTCAGGTTCTTTTCATCCATTTTGAGTTTATTTTTGTGAATGGGGTAAGAAAGTAGTCTAGTTTCATTCTTCTGCATGTTGCTTTCCAGTTCTCCCAGCACCATTTGTTAAAGAGACTGTCTTTTTTCCATTGGATATTCTTTCCTGCTTTGTCAAAGATTAGTTGGCCATACATTTGTGGGTCCAATTCTGGGATCTCTTTTTTATTCCATTGGTCTATGTGTCTGTTTTTGTGCCAATACCATACTGTCTTGATGATTATAGCTTTGTAGTAGAAGCTAAAGTCTGGGATTGTGATGCCTCCCGTTTTGGTTTTCTTCTTCAATATTACTTTGGCTATTCGGGGTCTTTTGTGGTTCCATACAAATTTTAGGATTGCTTGTTCTAGCTTTGTGAAGAATGCTGTGTTTGGGCACAATTTTGGCTGTTATAACCTAGGGGGTTGCTTCTGTTATCTAGTGGATGGAAGCCAGGAATGCTGTCCAACATCCTAAAATGAACAGTACAGCCCCTCTACCCCCAAAAGTGAATTATCCAGCCCAATGGGGTGCCTGGGTGGCTCTGTCAGTTGAGCATCTGACTTCAGCTGAGGTCATGATCTCAGGGTTCATGAGTTCAAGCCCTGTGTTGGGCTCACTGCTGTCAGCACGGAGTCTGCTTTGAATCCTCTGTCCTTCCTCCTCTCTCTCTGCCCCTACCCCACTCATGCTCTCTCTCTCTCAAAAATAAATAAACACTTAAAAAAACAAAACAAAATAAAACAAAAACTTAAAAAAAAATTATCAAGCTCCAAATGTCAATAGTGCTGCTGTTGAGACATTTGATTTAGTCAGATTTTCTTCCCATATGTAAAAAGTAGTTTTTATTAGAAACACATTAGATGTTTCTTTAAGAAATGTTAGGGATGCTTCAGAATGGAATCCTGAGGCCTCATCATCATCATTATTAATTATTTTACAGTTGTCTCGAGGAGGGAAGGAAGTGTATATGTGCGCTGAGAGGGCAAGGGGTATATAGTGACTCTGGGAGTCCATGTGGGTTAATGTTTAGTGATGAAGACATTTTGTAACGACCAAATTGTGACTCTTCAAGTACCCCCAAGAGGTTGGGCTTACTGGGGTCGGACGTTTGTCCTAGAATGGCAGAAGTTTACAGCCGGGAGGACCTCCTGTCAGGGATGGCAGACAGGTCTCCGATGGCTTGATGAAGCTAGGTGATGTGCAGGCTGCTCGTAGCATCAAGCTGGGGAGGCCCCCAGGTCAAGTCTGGGCTTAGCAGAGAAGGGGTATTGTGACTGACGAGAGATACTTGTTCTGGACAGAATAATACAGGAAATTGGAGAGACGCAACGTGTGGCCTATATCGTCATCATTCCTTAATTCTAATTTTAGTCTTTGATTTTTACAAGTGTGGACTGAGCCTCTTTTGAGTCATCACGGTCGAGGGCTTGGCCCTCAGACAGCAGCTGGATGTTCTTAGTTTCTGGCTCAAGATCATTCGTTATAAGGGATTTTCCCTAAACCCACGCAATTCAGATGTGTACATTGATTGCTGCATTATTCATTTCTTTTTGGAGATAATCTTTTGTAGCCATTGGAATGAGTAAGTGCCTTAAGTAGAAACATCTCTGCTTCTCCTCGTTTCCCTAAGTCAAGGCAAATAGAAGTCAAACTATTTGTTCCAAATGATTCTTAATGAAGTTGGATGCTCTGTCTCCCTTCTCTCTCTCCCTCTCTTCCTCATTCTCCCTCCCTCTCTCTCTCCCTCATTCTCTCTTTTTAAAATTTTTTTTAATGTTTATTTATTGTTCAGAGATAGAGAGAGACAGAGTGCAAGCAGGGAAGGGGCGGAGAGAGAGGGAGACACAGAATCCGAAGCCGGCTCCAGGCTCTTAGCTGTCAGCACAGAGCCCGATGCGGGGCTCAAACCCGCAAACTGCTAGATCGTGACCTGAGCCGGAGTCCGACACTTCACCGACTGAGCTGCCCAGGCGCCCCTCTGTCCTTTTTTTTAAGAGAACATTCCCTTAAGCCTGATGAAATGGTGCTGCATCACAGAACAACGAGATCTTTCTTGTATCTCTAAATACTTTGAGCTCTTTACACACACACGGACACACACGGACTAAACGTTGTTTTGCTGGTTCTCATTCTTTTGTTTGCTGACTCCCTCTTCACCTAACACAGTCTTCCTTTGGACATCTTCATATACCTCACTAAGTAGTCAACTCTCCTTTCCTGGAGATCCTAGGAGGGGTTATCTCCTGCTGATGAATTTCACCAATCCGTTCCAGATCTTTCAGGGTCACTTTGATGTCTTATTTTTCACATTTGTAATGGCCATATGAATCTCTGTTAAAATGCAGATTCTAATTCTGTAGGTATGGTGGGGCCCGGGGTCTGCATTTTAACAAGCTTCCAGGTGCTGCTGTCAACCCAGGTGATGACCAGTCAGTGGTCCATGAACCACACTTTGAGGAGCAAACGCCTAGAGACATGCTCTCTGTGAGCATGCTTGCTTTCCTCTTGACCTCAGACTTTTCTGATCTTCCTGAGGGCTTGCCGTCCCCATGCCTCCCTCCTCTCTGCCATCGTTAGAGATGTCAGTGGTGAGACGGCAGGTGGCTGGCGGTGCTTGTATGGAGGGAAATCTGCCCTCGAGCATTCTGACCAGAGATCCCCGTTGGGCTGGTTGAGTAGACAGTGAGGCTAGTATTTTTTTTCCAAGAATTCAGGCCCTTTCATTCTTTTTAAGAAATATTACAATTGCTGCAGCATGTAATACCGCGTAGTATTCAAGAACAGCTGCTTTTGCATTTTAAAACATAATTGGAAGTCAGGTCATGATTCAGTTTTCAAGACCTCAAGGAATTCATCCACGCCAACGCCCTCCTCCTTTGACTTGAGTACTTTGTCTTGCTGTCTGCAAACAGGGCTGTGCTTGGACTTCTCTCTGCAAACTGTAGTCACATGACCGAACAGAACAACCAGCTACCAACCAATGACTGTGTGTTGCAAGTTCACTGAAGCACAGTTCGGATTACTTCCGCACGCGCGCGTTCACCCCAATGCCCGCCACATGATAGGTGCTCAGCAAATATTTGCCAGTGCTTAACTTGGTTTCAGCATAGCCACAAATAAAGGGAAAAAAAGTGTTTAGGGGGCCCTCGGGTGGCTCAGTAGTTTGAGTGTCCGACTCCTGATTTCAGCTCAGGTTCTGGTCTCACGGTTTGTAGGATCAAGCCTTGCATCAGGCTTTGCACTAGCCATGGGAAGCCTGCCTGGGATTCTCTCTCACTGTCCCTTCCCTGCTTGTGCTTGTTCACTCTCTCTCTCTTTCAAAATAAATTTTAAAAAATGTTTAAAGGGATTGACATTCAAACACAGAAAAAATACTGATCCACCTATGGATTTTCCTTTTAATATTTGTCCAGTTTTTTTTTTTTTAATGTTTATTTTTGAGAGAGAGAGACAGAGCAAGAGCTGGGGAGGGGCAGAGAGAGAGGGAGACACGAAATCTGAAGCAGGCTCCAGGCTCTGAGCTGTCGGCACAGAGCCCGACACCGGGCTCAAACTCACAAACTGTGAGATCATGACCTAAGCAGAAGTCGTTCACTTAACCAACTGAGCCACCCAGGTGCCCCTAAAATTTGTCCAGTTTTTCAGTGCTAACTCATGTTACCTGACATTAATTTTACATATCTGCCAATACTATTGAAAACTAAGAATATAATTTAGTTCTTTCGCAAGCTATTATTAGATTTAAAAGTAGCCCTAGTCAAAGTACCCCTAGTCAATGGTAGAGTATTTTAGAAATGGTTGATTGTTATTGGTGGTTCCTATACAGTCAAAAACCTTGGGACTATTATAAAAGAAAGGTAAAACCAAGAAGTTTTAGAAATGCAAAGATTCAAAACAGTTAAAAAGCAATCTGCTTCAATACAAGAAACAAGCACTTTTTGTGGCTGATACCTGTAGAAAAATTTCGTGTTAAGGCCAAAAGCATGACCAAGCCCATCTTGATTTGCTGGCCACTTATTTATCTTTGGAAGTAATAATAGAAACCAGGCATGGGCTGGGCTCTAATCCTGTGGCTTGCTTTGTAGGCTGTCCAGATGGCCTTGCCTTAGCCAGTTCCTACATTTCCTGCTGATCCTTGCAGGAGAAGGGAAATGTGTCCCCTGCCTGCACAAATAAAATCGACACTATCTTTTATTTCTATTTCGTTGTGTAGAGAGGGTTTTGCACAGACACCACAATATCACTTTGTCTCGCAAGCGCAAGCAGAAGAGTAGGTCCAGAACACTCGAGAAGCCACATTCTTCCTCCCACTGACGTGACTGCCCTGTGTGAAGCTGCCAGGGCCCAGGCCTCACCCAGAAGTGAGCTTGCCTCCTTGTGTGGTTTGAAAGGCATATGCAGGCTTTTTTTTTTTTTAAGTTTATTTATTTCTTTTGAGAGAAAGAGAGAGAGAGAGAGAGAGAGAAAGAGAGAGCACGTGCGTGTGGGGGGGGAGGGGCAGAGAGGGAGGGAGAGGCAGAATCCCAAGCAGGCTCCATGCTGTCACTGCAGAGCCCAACATGGGGCCTGAACCCATGAATTGTAAGATCATGACCTGAGCCAAAATCAGGAGTCGGACCCTTAACCGACTGAGCCACTCAGATGCCCCCATATTCAGGATTAATAAAAATGTGCAGAAGGGATGTTTCTTGGATTTTCTTAGAGTGAGGGGTAAAAAAAAAAAAGTGCCATCTTTTTTTTCTAATATTTTTTTAAATGTTTGTTTATTTTTGAGAGAGGGAGAAAGACAGAGTGTGAGTGGGGGAGGGGCAGAGAGAGAGGGAGACACAGAATCCAAAGCAGGCTCCAGGCTCCGAGCTGTCAGCACAGAGCCTGATGCGGGGCTTGAGTCCATGAACCATGAGATCATCACCTGAGCCGAAGTTGAGCCACCCAGGCACCCCACCTTTTTTTAAATAGGTACATTAAAATTTTTTTTTTTTTAATTTTAGAGAGAGAGAGAGAGAGAGATCGAGGGAGAGGGGCAGAGGAAGAGGGAGAATCCCAATCAGACTCCATGCCCAGTGCAGATGTAGGGCTTGATCCCACGATTCTGGGATCATGACTTGAGCTAAAGTCAAGAGTTGGACACTCAACCGACTGAGCCAACCAGGTGCCCCAATGCCATCTTTTCTAATGGTGGGCAATCCATAAATATAAACATAAAGATGAGCCAGTATTATAAATGCTATGAAAAATGAATTTTCTTTTAGTTTAAAATCTTTTCTCTATTGTTTATTTTAAAATGGTAAATTTTTGGACACCTGGGTGGCTCAGTTGGTTGAGTGTCTGGCTGTTAATTTCAGCTTAGGTCATGGTCTCACCAGTTTGTGGGATCGAGCCCCATGTCGGGCTCTGTGCTGACAGTGTGGAACCTGCTTGGGATTCTCTCTCTGCCCCTCCCCTGCTTGTGCATGTCCTCTCTCTCTCTCTCTCTCTCTCTCTCTCTCTCTCTCTCTCTCGTGTGGTCTCTCTCTAAATAAATAAATTGAATTAAATGATAAAAAATAAAATGGTAAATATTATGTTAAGTGCATTTTACTGTAATTAAACAAACTAGTTTTCTCTAGATGTTTTCTACCCGTTGAGTATTTTTTTCATCTGAAAAGTGAATTCTTATAGGACCTTATTCCTTAGGATGATGGTGCCAAACTTCATTTTCTCCATTTTTTGAAGACTGAAAATACTAGGAGCAGTAATTCCACTCCTAGATACATACCTGAGAGGTATGAAAACTGTCTGCCTAAACACTTGTGCATAATAGCCCAAACGTGGAAACAACCCAAATGTGCACTGGCTGATGAAAATATAAATAAAGTATATCCATACAATGGAATATTACTTGGCCATAAAAAGGAGTGAAATTCTGACACATGCTGCAGCTTGGATGGAACTCTAAAACATTATGCTAAGTAGATGAAACCAGTCACAAAGGTCACATATTTTTTTAAGTTTGTTTTTAGAGAGAGAAAGCGTGTGCAAGTAGGGGAGGCACAGAGAGAGGGAGACGGAGAATCCCAGGCAGGCTCTGCGCGGAGACTGACGTGGGGCTTGAACTCATAAACTATGAGATCATGACTTGAGCCAAAGTTGGACACTTAACCGAGCCACCCAGGCGCCCCCAAAGGGCCATGCATTTTATGCGTTTGTTTATGAAGCATCCGGTACAGGTAAATCTGTAGAGACAAACTTAAATTGGTGGTTGCCAGGATGGGGTGGCCAGGTTGGGGAACCAGGGCAGTGCAGGATGAGGTCTAAGGGGTGCGAGGCTTCTTTCTTGAAGTAATGAGAATGTTCTAAAATGGATTATGGTGATGGTTGCTCAACTCTGTGAATATACTAAAAGCCATGTTATAAATGGCTGAATTGCGCGGTACGTGAATTCCGGTGCATTTCCCAGGATCTCACGGTGCTGGGAGTGACCGTGTTGGATTTTTAAACGCACTGTCTTTTCCAGGGTGCGGAGTGCCGCATTACTGTCATCTCCCTGTGAGTGGGACTGGTACCTAGGCCGCACCTCCTGGAGTGAGCATTCCACAAAGCATAATAGACGTGTGCAACCTGACAGCTTGCTTTATCAGGTACTTCATTTTTCCTCTCATCAACCTGGTCGCCGGCTCTCCTCCTCCTAAAGTTTGGTGTAAATACTTCACATCCTAGACAATGTCGAGGCCACCGTTTTCAATGTGGCTGATAGAGAAACTGTTCCATATCAGAGAAAACTTAATTGTAATATTTTATTTATCAAGGAACAGAAGCATCGTACCTGCATTTATGGTCTGAATTGTTAGGTATAGCTTTGCCACGGTTGGATGAGAACTAATTGAGATCTTTCCTGGCTGGAGCATATAAGTCCAACTCCTGTGGTTCAGGATAAATGCCTGACAGGGTATGTTAGTGTCTGGGGTTATAGGGCATTCTGGTAAATCATGTTTTTTTCATTATCTTTGATGGAGCAGAATTATGTAACAGTGATAAGCACGTTGCTGCAGATATTAAAGGCATCGGTCACACTGGCTTCCAAAGATTAATTATGTACAAGCTTTTAGTGAAAGAGCTAAGAGTGAGTATTATCTATTTACTGATTCAATTTTAGGTAGGAATTAAATGAGATTTACAAGGTATTAAATTTTATTTTGACAGATGCTGGGATGTATTTGTTCTTAGTTACACTTTAACCCCTGATTATAGGTCAGTCCATGGCGGCTGGAAGGGGGTTGGAATATTTTTCATGTGCTTGTTTCATAATTCCTGTCTGTTTAAGCTTGCAGCCCCTGCCTGGGTGCATTCTAGCTATGTGTCAGAGCTGGAGTTTAATAGACTGTGAATAGCACACTCCAGGGTGGCAGATGGCTGTTCAAATCCCAGCATTCCTGCCTTCTAATTGAATGATTTGGGGCACATGTCTTCATGTTTCTGAGCTTCAGATCCTTCATCTGTGAAAACAGAGTGTCAGTATGAAGCTAAATAAGTAAAGTATAGCAGGAACCAGGCATATGCCAAGGCCCTTCTCGGAGTCTAGTTGTCCAAATGGGGACACCTGCACGGGGGAGCCCTTAGTTTCCACTGAACTGTCAGGGTTTTGTTTGCTGGGATGTTCCCTATGGAGCTCTTAAAGTTTCCAAACATAGGAAGGCAGATGCTTGCCTGGACTCCAGCAGTGGTTTTCCTGAAACTAGATTTCTGGGTAGGATCTTCTGATTTGGTCAAATGAGCTGGAGGAGCAGCCTGGAGTGTGGCAAAGGGAGATGATGCAGGCATTGTCTGGAGGAGGGAAGGCTCTTTGTGACTCAGAGGACCCCCCTGCTAAATACTTCCCTGGTTTTGATTCCCTGTACTAGTGACCACAGGCCCTTTGACGTCAGTTTGTTTTCCCAAGTCAGAGCCTTGTTCTAAAGCTCTTTCCTGTGTAGAAACTTAAGCTTGGCTTTCTGGGATGACTTCGTCTCGGGTGAGCTTGGATGGCGACGGTTTTTTCCCAGAGCATCTCCTGTCACCTTAGTTTCCGATCTGGCAGACATTTATGAAGAGCCTTTTATTTGCCAGGCACTGGGCAAAGTGCATTCACCGATGTTGTTTAACCCCAGAATAACCCTGAGAGGGAAGGGGTTATGACCACCTCCCTTTTGCAAATAAAGCAACACTGAGATTCACAGATTTTAAGTGATTTCCCCAAAGTCGCACAGACACTGACTCCCAACTTCAGTGCGATTCCTACCGTCCCAGCTGGCTGTGTGACTCTCCAGAGTGTGGGGACTTAGCTCCTCAACTGAGAATAGTAGCAGACTTTTCTCAAGAGCCAGTTCTGGTCCACCGGTGGTGGTTGCCTCGGGTTCAGGATCTTCAGGTGCTGTCCAAGTCTGCCGAAGCAAGCATGTGGTGATCCATTAGCATCCAGTGTCCTTGGGTGGAGGAGGGTGCCTGCAGAGCCTGCCCTTGACCTTGACCTGAGGTTTCTGATATCAGCCTTCTGGAAGGATGTGAGTCTGGTCTGGGCAGAGTCTCACTTCCTAGACGTGGCTTCTCATTGTTAGGCAATTTAGATACCTCACACTTATCATGGACTCACCCCATTGCATGGGCTTAGAAAAGTCAGTTGAAGGTGAAAACTCGCAACTTTTCTTCTGTGCACCTGAGAGCCCCTCTGCAGTCCCGTCTCCCCTGGGGCTCCTCAGTCTATCAGAATACTTGGGGAGCTCACCCCAACAGCATAGACCCACACAGTAGTGCTCAGGCTTTAGAGCATCAGAAACTCCTGGAAGGGCTTGATAAAACAGATTCCTAGGTTGTTGTGCCCCCCCCCCCCCCCCAGAGTATCTGCTTCAGTCAGTGTGGGATGAGGCGCAGGGATATGCATTTCTAACAAGTTCCTGGCCAGGCCATTCTTGGTTTCCAGACCACACTTCTGAGAACCATTAACTTAGAAAGCACTTCTAAGAGCTGGTTTAGAGCATGGGCTTGTTTATAGACGGTCTCTGTTGGGGCGCCTGGGTGGCTGAGTGGGTTGAGCGTCTGACTTCAGCTCAGGTTGTGGTCTCGCAGTTCGTGGGTTCGAGCCCCACGTTGGGCTCTGTGCTAACAGCTCAGAGCCTGGAGCCTGCTTCAGATTCTGTATCTCTCTCTCTCTCTCCCCCTCCCCTGCTCATGCTCTGACTCTCTCTGTCTCTCAAAAATAAATAAATGTTAAAAAAAAAGATATATATGTAGATGGTCTATGTGGCCACTTTCCCTCCCTGAGGTGAAGGGATTGTTTCCTCAAACCTTTAACGAGCATCTCACACAGAACCTGACGGAAATTAGGAGGAACATAAAGGCTCATCCATGGGGTACTTGGGGGTCTAATTTGGAATCAGTAATTGCATTGCTGTGTGAAAAGGCTGGTACCCACCCCTTTTGGTGGATGTGAGCAGAAGGCCTGAGGCAGTGACTAAGTGAGGTGGGCCTCCTGGGGGAGGTGATATTTGAGAGGCAACTGGAGGACGAAAAGTTGTTGGCTACGTGGGCAAAGGGGGAAAAGGAACTTGGGGAGCAGAGACTGGACACCCCAGGCCAGGCTAGAAGAAAAGTTGTCATGTGTGGTGAGAATCCCGCTGTCATTCTAACATGAATGACATGTATCAGAGCTGTAGTAAAAACAATGAAAGCTTGGGGCACCTGTGTGGCTCAGTTGGTTGAGCGTCCAACTTCGACTCAGGTCCTGATCTCCCGGTTCGTGAGTTCGAGCCCCGCGTTGGGCTCTGTGCTGATGGCTCGGAGCCTACTCCAGATTCTGTGTCTCCCTCTCTCTCTGCCCCTTCCCCACTCATGCTCTGTCTCTCTCTGTCTCTCAAAAATGAATAAACGTTAAAAAAAAAAACAATGAAAGCTTTATGTTTATTTGTGGGCTCCCCATAAAATAGTTGGTACTGTTATACATGTTTTATCTGCACTGTCTCTTTTATTTTATTTTTAATTAAAAAAAATTTTAATGTTTATTTATTCTTGAGAGACACAGGTAGGGGTAGAGAGAGAGGGAGACACAGGATCCGAGGCAGGCTCCAGGCTCTGAGCTGTCAGCGCAGAGCCTGACCTGATGCGGGGCCCAAACTCACCAACCATGAGATCATGACCTGTATGCTGAAGTCGGACACTTAACCTACTGAGCCACCCAGGGCCCCCTGCCTTATCTCTTTTGATTCTCATAACCACCCTGTGAGGTGTAGGTCCAACTATACTCCCGATGTACCTCAAACGAGCTGGCTTCAACAAGGGAGATTTATAGTCCTGGAGGCTGAAAGTCTGAAATCAAGCTTCAGGCAGACGCGTTTCCTTCAGTGGGTTATAAGGGAAAGATCTGTTCTGGGCATCTCTACTTGACTTCTAGATGCACGACTTGCCTCTGTGTGTGTCCGTCTTTGTGTCCAAATTTCCCCTTTCTGGACAGACACCATTGTATTGGATTAGGACCTGTTGAAAATCTCGCCTTAATTTGATTACCTCTATCCAGACACTGTTTCCAAATACGGTGACATTCTGAGGTGACGAGGGTCAGGACTTCAACATATGAATGTTGTAGGGACACAATACAACCCATAACACCATTTTACAGCTGAAGAAAGGTAAGTGCCCAAAATCTGTGTAGATCAGAAACAGTTGACTAGTGGTCATAGGTTAAATCTAAGAAGTTAGCAGAACAGGTGCTTGTTGACTTCACAGCTGTGCTCTGTCACCCAGTGCTTTACTGGCTTCTAGTGTTTTCTTTGTTTCTGCCATGTTTCCACAAGGTTCCCTGGGAACCCAGTGGGGTGGAGACCAGGGTGCCAAGCCACTAGCCTGTTAGTTTCTGGTTCTTGAGTTTCTGGATAAGATATTCTTCCATTTCAGTTGTCTATCTTACCTGCTTGTCTGTGGGAAGTTATTAGAGTATATGAAACATTTAAAATTCATGAAAGAAAGGGGCTATCTTTTTCCAGATGATGTGCTCTTTCTGCTGTTAAAATGTTAACTATCTATAAATGCACAGTTTTTCTGAGTATAGCTATTCTATTCTTTTAAAAAAATTTTTTTTTCAACATTTATTTATTTTTGGGACAGAGAGAGACAGAGCATGAACGGGGAATGGGCAGAGAGAGAGGCAGACACAGAATCGGAAACAGGCTCCAGGCTCTGAGCCATCAGCCCAGAGCCTGACGCGGGGCTCGAACTCACGGACCGCGAGATCATGACCTGGCTGAAGTCGGACGCTTAACCGACTGCGCCACCCAGGCGCCCCCAGCTATTCTATTCTCAATGTCTTTCCCAAACAGCCTAAATGTTTGTAAAATGATGTGTTAACAATGCGTTAGCCCTTAAACTTGTACCCTAAGTACATTTACTTGGAATTATTTCAGCATTAAGGGACTTAAGCACCTTAACTGTCTATCTATAAAGATTCAGACACATAGTAGTTTTGTTGGTATCCACACAAGAATTCCATATTTTCTTCCCTAAGTATTTAAAATGTTCTAAATACTTATCCAAAGATGTTGTCATTTTAGCAATTCAAGCAAACTTTCATGAGAAACTAGTACACCACTGAAACGAAAGAAAAATAAAAATAAGAAGGGTTCACTCTTACTTTTGAATGCTTTAGCTATAGACTGACATGTTTTCCAAACAAAAATTGGAGCGCGTGGTTTACTCATGAAATCAACAAGACAAAGTGGTGGCCATCTGGCCTATCTCTGGAAATCTGAGATGTCTGCACACTGTTAAGTATAGCACATAGATGAGTAATGATCAAGCTAGGGTCTGAAACAGAAATGTAATGATACTCCTGCATGTTTAAGAGGATCCGGAACCTAAGGATGGGGAGATGGCTAGGTGCTTTCCAACCCAGAGCCCTATCTGTCTCTTACTTTTCACAGCCAAATTTCTTTTCTTTTTGAATTTTATTTATTTATTTATTTATTTATTTATTTATTTATTTATTTATTTAAATTTTGGTTAGTTAACATGCAGTGCAATATTTGTTTCAGGAGTAGAATTCAGTGATTCATCAGCTACATTCAACATCCAGTGCTCATCACAAGTGCCCTCCTTAATACCCATCACCCATTTAGCCCATCCCTCCACCCAGCACCCCTCCATCAACCCTCAGTTTGTTCTGTTTTTGTTAAGAGTCTCTCTTGTGGTTTGTTTCCCTTTCTTCTCTTCCTCCCCTTCCCATATGTTCATCTCTTGTTTCTTCAATTCCACATATGAGTGAAAGCATGTACTGTATTTTTCTTTCTCTGATTGACTTGTTTCACTTAGCATAATACACTCTAGCTCCATCCATGTCGTTGCAAATGACAAGATTTCAGTCTTTTTGGTGGTTGAGTAGTAGCCCGTTGTGTATATATACCACGTCTTCTTTATCCATTCATCAGTCGATGGACATCTGTCACATTCTTATACATCTGTCACAATTTCTTACAAGGATTCGCTGTACTTCTCTCTTTTCCTCCCCACCACCTGCCCTTCTTTCTAAGACTTCTCCTCCATCTATTCTAGCCACTTAGAGGTCCAGTAATGGTTCCAGGTACCCTATGTACTAGGCACTGCACTGCCTGAGGAAATTTACATGGACAAGGCTCTTCCCTGGATGGGAGTTCAGTCTTATTTGTGATCGGCAATTATACTGCTATGCATGCTGCCTGATTTGGGCCCCTGGTGCTGTGGCTGTGTGGGGAATCCTAGAGGAAACCTGATTCCCATTAACCTGCTAGAATTGAGATAAATAGTTTGCAGCTAGCTTCTGCTTGGAAGGGGTATCATCATTAGAGCCCTATTTTTGGTACTTTGTCACATTTTTATCAACAGAGTGGTTGGTGACAGCAGTTTTCAGTTCAGCCAGATTTTGATTCTTGTTTGGAAGTAATCTGGTTGTATAGCAAGATTAGACAGAATTTCCCCCACTTAATCATAATTATATTGATATTTAAAAAAAATGATTGATTTTAATAATATACATAGATATTTGATTATAGTTACTCTTTTTTTTTTTAATGTTTATTTATTTTTGAGAGAGAGAGAGAGACAGAGTGTGAGCCAAGGAGGGTCAGAGAGAGAGAGGGAGACACAGAATCTGAAGCAGGCTCCAGGCTCTGAGCTGTCAGCACAGAGCCTGATGCGGGGCTCGAACTCGCAAACTGTGAGATCATGACCTGAGCTGAAGTTGGACGCTTAACCGACTGAGCCACCCAGGCACCCCGTTTGTAGTTACTCTTAATACTTGATATTGATATTTGAAATATAATTGTTGATATTCAGAAAATCAACTTCAGGTCTTAAGTCTAGTTAACTAAAATAATTAACTCTGTCAACACGCTATGAAAGAGTCTTTATGATGTGTTAAAGTTTAAATTTGTCTCTTCTGATGGCTTCAGCTCAGCATGATAAATTTGACAAGAAAGAGGGATACTATCCCAAGACTTAGAACAAGAATCAAAATACTTTAGCAACCGGACGATGAGAACTAGATCAGGGAAAGAAACCAAGAATGGCCTGGCTGGGAACTTGTCAGAAATGCATGTTCCTGTGCTTCACCCCACGCTGACTGAAGCAGAAACTCTGGGGGCGGGGGTACGACCCAGGAATCTGTTTTATCAAGCCCTTCCAGGAGTTTCTGATGCTTTAAAGCCTGAGCACTACCGTGTGGGTCTATGCTGCTGGGGTGAGCTCCCCAAGTATTCTGATAGACTGAGGAGCCCCAGGGGAGACGGGACTGCAGAGGGGCTCTCAGGTGCACAGAAGAAAAGTTGCGAGTTTTCACCTTCAACTGACTTTTCTAAGCCCATGTATTGGGGTGAGTCCATGATATCTCTGAGAGGCCAGAATTGCACATAAGGAGTGTCACCAATAGGTGGTCAATTTAGGGTTGACATAACTGTCAATCTGGAGGTAACATGAACTGGGGTTTATTATATAGTATTAGTATTTTGTTAAATAGGAAGTCTTTTTGAAAATATAAATTATGGGTTATAAAATATATTATCACTACATATTGTATCTAAATAAATACAATTATAGATTAGATATTTATTGAATTTACTAGTGTTTTATTAAATATTATTACTATTTAAGATTTACTTTGGGGGCGCCTGGGTGGCTTAATCGGTTAAGCATCCAACTTCAGCTCAGGTCATGATCTCACTGTTTGTGAGTTTGAGTCCCGAGTCGGGCTCTGTGCTGACAGCTGAAAGCCTGGAGCCTGTTTCAGATTCTGTGTCTCCCTCTCTCTCTGCCCCTCCCCAGCTCGTCCTCTGTCTGTTTCTCTCTCTCAAAAATAAATAAACATTAAAAAAAAAAAGATTTATTTTGTTTTTCCCTCTCTTTCTAAGTAACACTGTCATTTGTTTGCATTTTTTAAATGTTTATTTATTTTTGAGAGAGAGAGAGAGAGAGAGAGAGAGAGAACACAAGCAGGGCAGGGGCAGAGAGAGAGGGAGACACAGAATCCAAAGCAGGCTGCAGGCTCTGAGCTGTCAGCACAGAGCCTGACTCAGGGCTTGAACCCATGAGCTGTGAGATCATGACCTGAGCTAAAGTTGGACGCTTAACTGGTTGACTGAGCCACCCAGGTGTCCTAACGCTGTTATTTGTTGAAATCTTTTGATTTATATTTAATACGCAAATGCTCCATTTATTCTGGTTAACACATCTTACAGCTTAGTAACTTAGTATCTACCCTCTACCTGTCTTATAAATTCTGCTTTAGTTTTACAAGCATCTTACTTTCTCATTATGTATGTGAAATAAATCTTAGGAGTTTCATCCATCTGATTCTTTTTCCTTGCCCTCTGTACCAGTTTTTAAAAAAGAACTTCAAATAAAAGTATTTATTGAGCAAATTATAGTATATTCATACAAACGGAGTATTATGCAGTTAGACACATGATGATATAAATCTATATTGCCATGAAAAAATAGTCAAGCAACGTTCTTACGTAGAAATAAAGGAGGCAAAAGTGCATGCCTAGTATGGCCCCAGATGTGCAAAGTTATATATGATATCTATATGCTTACCTGCATACAGGTACCTGGAAGAATACTCACACAGTTACTAACAGTAGTTTGCTCTCTGGATGGCAACAATTTAGTTATATTTTGCTACTTTTTTTTATGATCTGTATGGTTTCGGTAAATAAACAAGTACCATGTATATAAAAATAACTGAAATACAAATGAGAGATGTATATGCAAATATATATGTAAAGAAATATAACAAAAAGAATGATGGGACCAGATCCTTTCCTTTGCAAACCAAAGACAAAAGTTTGCAAATAGAGATGATGATTTTCTTGCCGTTTGAATGTTTTACCTGCTTTCAAAATTGTGGTCTTCCTGTCTTGTGCCCAAGCATTGAAACAATGTTCCTTTGGCAGAATTTCCCAGACCTCCCTGATAAGGAGACTCATTTGGTTGGGGAGGAGGGTGCATGCTCAAAACAACCAATCCCCTGCCCCTTCTCACACACCAACCCTACCCCCAGCATCTCAGGGAGGGACTGGGATGCCTCAGGTAATTCTGGTCATCAGGGAAATTTAGCAGAAGTCCCATAGGAGCATAAATATTGCGAGCCAGGTCTTCGAGTATGATTGAACAATGCCTCCTTGGAAGTGCCTTTCCCAGGCCTTGCTTCCTTTGTTCCAGAGGCCCATGCTCTTTGTGACTGGCCTGGAAAACTGTCTGCTCCCAGTGTTTTTCTAAAGGCCCCTTTCAGATCTGAGAAGTCTTTGAAAATCTAGGAGACTCTTCAGCTCCTTTAATCTGTGCTGATAGGGGATCCTGAATTCTTAGGACTAGAAGGTTCTGGTGATAATTTCTTAAAGCAATTCACATGTTGCCAGAGGCCCCTCTGGCTCCCGGGAGGACCTGTGTCTCATGTGATGGTCCCTGGGGCCTCTCTCACCTCAGATTCCCTCCTTACCTGTGAGATGAGAGCCTTTTTATTTAGTCCAATTTTTAACATATTGAAATGTTTTTTTCTCAAAGCACTTGTTTAGGGAGTGGGTGCTCTGAAGTTCAGTTAGATGTCAGATTTCATTTGCATCAAGGAGTCTCATTAACTAACTGGTGGCTGGAGTCAGATGGCATTTCCTTTTGTTTTTGAAAGAGAACTTTTTATTAGTTCTATGTACAGAGAGTTTAACAGCGTTCACTCAGCCCGGATTGGGGCCCGGTTCTTTGGCTTTTGCCTTTTCCAGCTTGGTAATAAATATGAGCCACCGACTTTGGACCCAGGACGTTGCCTCCCCAGTGGCAGCAGATCCCATCGTTTCTGTCATTGTAATTGGTCCTGATGGCTTCCACTAGCTCAGCCGGAGCACCTAGTATGGAGGTGACAGCGGTGCAGGTCTTCCCATGGACCAGACGCCCAGCCTGGCCTTCCCCTTGGTGATGCAGCGGGGAGCCCCCATCTTAGGACACCAGGTGGGCAGGGAGACGCCTGCTCAGTGGGAAACACAGCATGTGCAATCACTACCAGCCGAGCCTTCTTGTTTTCCACCAAGGTGGGGACAGGTGGCCTCTTAGTGGGGACATCCCCTTTGCTGGCGGCTTTCTCCTTAGCCTGGATCAACAATCTGCTTCTTCTCTTGCTTTGTCTCTGGTCTGTACTTGGGGGCCAGCTGAAGCAGCTGTGCAGCTGTTTGGCGGTCCACGGTTAATCTCAGGGGTGGGGCGGGGGGGCAGCATTACACATTGATAGAGAAGAGCCCTTTGCCACTGCAGCCTGATGTCGTGGGGCCATTTGACAAAGCGGGAGAGGTCCCTTTTGGGCTGGATGTCTTGTCCGATGCCAGAATTCTTGGGCCTTTTCTCAAGCAGGGGATTGGCCACCTTCTTCCCCCCCGCCCCCCCGGCCTTCTTTCCTTTCTGCATCTTGGATGGCTGGAGGAGAGAGCTGTGGCATTTACCTTTTAAAGTGGTGGAGCAAGAGTTTCACAAACATGATCCCCCAGCACTCCGTTCGGCAGAAACCCTCCTGAGTTCTGTTCGAGAAAACCACAGTAGCAACAAGCCCCTGACCTGTGCAGTCATCTGTCTGCGGTTGACAGTGAACGTGGCGGCCGGAGAGCAGTCGTGAGGATGAGCTTCACTCCCACAGACCTGCCCCTGGAGCCTCCCTGCCTTCTACTGGACGAGAAATTCAGGCAGCAGCTGTTTTCCCCCCTCGGGAGTTCAGTTTCCTCACCGCTGAAGCACGGCAGTAATACCAAATATGCCAAAGATTCACGGGCGCTGTGCAGCTCTGCGTGAAATGAGTCACAGCAGAGTTTGGAAGAGTTTTGGCACATAATACGCCTGGAATCAACCTTTGTTTATCACGCTTTGTTTGTTGTTGGTGGTGTTGTCTTAAGATTTTATTTTTGAAGTAATCTCTCTATCCCCCCAACATGGGGCTTGAACTCACAGCCCCAAGATCAAGAGCTGCTCAGCTCTACTGATTGAGCCAGCCAGGCACATCTCATTGTTGCTGTTTTTTGGGTTTTGTTTTTCAATGTTTATTTAATTTTGAGAGAGAGAGAGACAGAGCATGAGCAGGAGAGGGCAGAGAGGGAGGGAGACACAGGATCTGAAGCAGGCTCCAGGCTCCGAGCTGTCAGCACAGAGCCTGATTCGGGGCTTGAACGCACGACCTGAGCCGAAGTCGGATGCTCAACCCACCGAGCCACCCAGGCGCCCTGTTGCTGGTTTTAAATAGAGGGTTACTAAGTGGCATCTGTCCCTGAAAAGAGTGTGGATTTTGTATACCCAGCAGCGTGAGCAGGGGGCCCAAGCGCACCCCGCCAGGGAGGACTCTCTCCAGTGCAGAGCCCGCTTCCCGGAAGGGCCTGTCTACACCAAACTGTGCCTCGGAAGGTGCTTCTAGGATCTCCAGGCCCACAGCTGGATTATGTTCTGTCCCAATCCCCTGTCCATCAGGCTGAGCACACTTTGACCTTGCCTGTTGGCCTCAGCACGCTCGGACCATCCCCTTGAGTGTCCTAGGAGCCTGCACGTGGGCAGCCTGGCACCACGAGGTCCACCAGCCCTCCCCCAGCAGCAGGCCCCGGCCTCCCCAGACACCTCATCCAGCCAGCCCGCGGCTGACTCTGAGGTGCATGGCAAATTCTTCTGTCCGTGTTGTGGCCGGCTGACCCCAGCATGTGAGAATCACTGCCGGGTTCTCACACCGGGAGCAAGACGCTGGGGGTTGGGATTTGTGCCAATGGCAGAAAGAGGAGAGAGTGAATTGAAAGCCACCATCCACTGAGAACCGAGAGAACTTTCTCTCCTGTTAGACTGGCTGATGTTTTCATCACTTCTGCGCTCACTCTGACATCCTTTCATTGTGGTAATAACAGCATCCCTGCCAATGTGTTACCAAGAGTCATAATACTAATAAAGTTAAGAAGGGAGAGTTGTGGATACTAGGGTCCTTTGCTGTCTTGGGCTGTCCTCCCTTCCTGCTGTGGTTCCTCCCTCGGCTTCCCTTAGCCAGGGAGACCACCCACCGCCCCCACCTTTTCATACCCCTGCACTCTGCTCTCTGAAATGCTTGCTTTGCCATAAGCAAAGCACTCAGGTGGACTCTTATGTCCCTGCTTTGACTTAAACTTGACTCTCTCCCGAGGGCATCACTTCCTGGTTGCCGCTTCAAGGGATGCTTCCTGCTCTAGAGAGAAAGAGAAATCTAAGCAGAAGCTGGCTCTGTGGTCCAGGCAGAGAAGCTCAAACAAAGGCTCTGGGGCAGAAATGCGCCTGGCAGGGTCTCAAGAGCAACAAAGAAAGGCCAGTGTGGCTCCGGGACCTGAGCTTGGGAGAGAGCAGGATGAGCTGGGTTTGGAGGAGGCAGCAGACTTGGAGGCTGTCTTAGCCAGCTTGGGCTCTAGAGCAAAATGCCATGGACTGGGTGGTTTGAACAACAGACATTTACTTCTCACAGTTCAGGGGACCACAAAGTCCGAGATCAAGATGCTGACAGATTTGGTTCCTGGTGGGGGCCCTCCTCCTGCCTTGTAGATAGCTGCCTTCTCCGTGTGTCCTCACATCGTCTTTCCTAGGAACATGAGCCTGGAGAGCGATCTCTCTCTTCCTCTTGTAAGACCACAAATCCCATCGTAAGGGCCCTACTCTCATGACCTAATCTAAACCTATTCCCTCCCAAAGGCCCATCTCCAGATACCACCACATTGGGGGTTAGGGCTTCAGCCCCTTTGGGGGGCTGAGGGAGACACAAATATTCAGCCCGTAACGAGGCCATGGCAAGAAGTCTGCATCGGTTTAAAAGCTCAGAGTTACGAGATCTGATTTGTCTCATGAAAAGATCATTCTGGCTGCTTGGGGAGGATGGACTGGGGGATTGGATGCAGGGAGACAGCAAAGAGGCAAGTCCTGGAGGAAGAGAAACTTTCTAAAACTGAAACATGTGATTTTTCATAAATAAAATGCTAATGTCTTCATGTTTTAGAAGTGTCTTTGGAAACTCACTACTGAAGATTTTGGCGGGGTGGGGGGGAGTTAATCTTTTCTCTCTAGATGATCTTTTGGGGATAAATATCATGTTGAAGAAATAACTTAATTTGTGTTCATGAGGGTTCTTTTGTTTTATTCAATTTTCTTTTTCTGTCAATATCAAATAGAATTTTATTTACTATTTTTCAATTAAAATAGCACTGTAGTAAGACTAATTTTTGTTTAAATTTTTCTGGTCTCTGGGGGTAGTCTCCTAACTAGCTCTTTATCTGTATCTGTGCATATGTCTGGAATGGCCACCTAATTTTGAAGCTGGTTATTAGGATTTTAGATGATTTTTGCATTTATTTGTGCTTTTCTGAACTGTTTTGAATGCTTTATAATTGGCATCTTATTATTATTAATTATTATTATTGTTTATTTTGCCAAAACTCACTGGTCTAAGAAAAAAAATGAACAAAACCGAAATTATTCTTTTTTTAATTTTTTTTAACATTTATTTATTTTTGAGACAGAGAGAGACAGAGCATGAACAGGGGAGGGTCAGAGAGAGAAGGAGACACAGAATCTGCAACAGGCTCTAGGCTCTGAGCTGTCAGCACAGAGCCCTACGCGGGGCTTGAACTCACAGACTGCGAGATCATGACCTGAGCTGAAGTCGGGCGCTTAACTGACTGAGCCACCCAGGAACCCCCCGAAAATAGTTTTCTTAATTATGGAACAATGTAATTACCATTTCCTGAACAGAAGAATGTCTATGTAAAAATTGGCAGTGACCTTTGGGACACTAACATGTAGAAGTCTGGATGTTTAGGAAAGTGGCAAGCTGGAGGCAGCTTTCTGCTCTTCCTATATAATATTAAGGTATGGGAACAATCCTGGAGACAGGGAGTCTGCAGTACTTGGCAGAAAATTAGAAACACAATGCTTTTAAACATAAAGCAAGAGTCTTGAGTTGCCCCAAAGGCTGAGGTGAACCTGGGGGTTTTTCTAGTGGATTATAACGCACTCCCCTGTTTGTTTGCAGGATTCTAAGTGCTAAAGGCTAGCTTGAAAATAATTTACTCTCTCTGCAATGTGTGTAAACCTATGACCATTACACTTAGAGTCAAGTTTGTTCCATTGTATCATATTTCTAGAACCATCATAGATTGCAATGAGGAGCGTCTCAATCAAAAGTCTGTGTTTCTGTGGGGCTTGGGGGGTCATGTAGGACTATATGGGACTAGAAGCAGTTCCGTACATAGGTATCAGTGCTTTAACTAGAAACTTAGGATTTGGGAAACTTAGGTAGCTAGTCACCCGACCCTCCCCCCCCCCCCGCCCCCCCGCAAAAAAAGGAAGAGTACTTTAACAGACTTTGAGAGTGAGCAAGAGTGATATTAAATAAAAAAGTAAAGGCATAAAGGGCAGAGCAGAACTTTCGATGCCTCTCTCCTGGATGTTGTTTTAGTGGTTGTGGGGGATGCTGATGGAAGGAGTCCTTCACGTGAACATGGGAGGTTACTGGGATGGCTGTTTGCACTGAGAAGAGTGGGAGAAGCCAGCAGAGACGAGGCCACGACAGGGGAGGTAAGGGAAGGCCAGGCCTGTTCTCCCAAAAGGTGCCCCTCCCTCGGGCAGAGTTTTAACTGCTACCTCCGCGTGTTAGTCATTCCGTACTTGAGCAACTCTCCCGCCTTGTCATCATTTGTTTACTTGGTTTTGTCTTGATCACACTGTGAGCACCCCCACTCCCCGCCCCCAGTATATATCATCTTTATCTTCTCTGTATCTACCCCAGGGCACATGGGTGGGGGGACTTCAGGAAATGTTTGTTGCAAGGAAGTGTCTCTATGATTCCAGTCTGCCATTCTGCATACAAGCCAATTAAATTGTTCAGTTAACCTGGAAACTTTTCAAATGTTTATTTATTTTATTTTTAAGAGAGAGAGTGTGAGAGCAAGCAGGGGAGGGGTGGAGAGAGAGTGTGGGGAGGGAGAGAGAGAATCCAAAGTAGACTCTGTGCTGTTAGCACAGAGCCCAGTGGGGGCTTGAACTCAAACCCTGAGATCATGACCTGAGCTGACGTTGGACACTTAACCAACTGAGCCACCCAGGTGCCCCAACCTGTAAACTTTTTATGTCAGATCCCTTTGTTCCCATTTAATGATACTTTATAACTATATTGCAAATATATATGTAAAAACATATATATATATATACATGTATATGTGTGTGTCTTTATGTATGTGTGTGTATGTACATATATATGTGTATATATATCCAAATTGTAATATTCTTGAAGAAATCTGATTAAAAGTGTTTATCACATTAATTCGAGGTCTTCTGACCAACTTGTTACAAAGATTTTATACACAGTAATGCATCCTGAAAAGTACTGAAAAATTGTCCATTACACAAACATGGCACAAACAATAACTACAATTTAAAAAGAGAAATGCACACAGCCCTATCCTGTCATCAAATCACGTTCCCATTTGCTTTCCAGTTTGTTTATATGTTTTCATAACTTCTTCATTGCCATCATAGGATAGATAACGTCTGCGTTCTTTTTCATCGGTGATTATATCATTATTCTCCTTGTTGCTGGATAGACTTGCTATAATTTTAAATGATAGCTTCATGTGCCAATTCAGTTGATCTGCTGTCATTTAACAGCCCTCTGTGATTGGACACTGATGGTTTCCAGCCTTTGTTGTAGTCAGTTGGGATCCAGTGAAGTGCCTCACCTCCCAGTCAGCCACTGGAGTCGAATTCCAGTCTCATCTTCCCCTTGAAACAGCTCTGGTCAGGATGGGCACTTGTCCCGTTCGTGGTGAGCATCTTCCGTTCTCATCTTAACTGACCTCCGCACTGGTGCGTGTTGTTGGCGATTTTCCCCTCCTTGAAATTCATTCTTCCTTTGACTTTGTGGACGTTGTTCCAGAGAGGTTTTTCTTCCCTTTCTGACAGTTCCTCTTTGGTCTTTGCTCTGGGGACTTGAGTTTGCCCCCTAAATATTGGCATTCCCAGATATGGGTCCTATTCTGGGTGGTTTTTTTTTTTTTTTGCCTGTCACAGTAAAGGTTATTATGAAAACAGGCTGGATGGGTCCTATCTTTAATCCTCTGTTGCCTCAATCTACACAGTGTCTCTGAATATTCAGTCTCACTTCCTCACCTGACTTCTGCTTTCTTGATACATTGACGATCTGCAAATCTCTTCCTCCATCCCAGAGCCCTCTACCCAAAAATACTCAATGCCTAGTACATCACAGATACTTGAACATCTCCACCTGGATGACCCTTAGCCCGTGAAGCTCAATCAGTCCTTAACTAAAGTCACCATGTTTCCTCCAGCCCCTCCCAAGATCTGCTCCCACTCCTGCATTCTCTATGTTGGTAGAGATATCATCATCTACTTCGTTAAGCCAGAAACCTGAGAGTCACCTTAGAGTCACTTCCCTCTTTCTTACATCATATCTAATCAGTCAACCTGCCTGCTGATTACACTGCCTTAATTTCTCTAGAATTGGCCCTTTTTTGTCTAACGCTGCCCAACCCGATAGCCCTGTCATCTCTTACCTGCATTTCCACAGAAATGCATTTTTTGCTGGTCCTCTCATTCTTACTGACACCCCTCCCCCGCCCCCCCCCAATCCCACCTGCCAGATTCATCGTCCTCCAGGAGCTGACCCAAGGATCTTTACAAAATGCCAAAGCTAATCCCACTCCTACCGTGTTCAACAGTAGGATACAGCCCCTGCTTGCCTGGGCAACCTCACCTCCTGGCACCAAAGGGCACGTCTGTGGTCTCTTCATTCCTTGTTTCTCCACTTGTATTTATTCCCTTCACCTAGAAATCTTTCCCCTTTTTGTCTCACAAACTCATTCCTGTAAGTGTCTTCTTGTCTGTAAAGCCTTCCCTGAACCCCATCCCCCTAGTCTGGGTGAAGAACCCCTCCCAGAAGTCCCCAGACTACCCCGAGCTTTCCAGGAAAGCTCAGTGCTTTTGCAGTTTCTTATTATTTACTGATCATCTGCTGTAATGGAATGAGCTCCCCAAGGTGAGAGAGAGCTTAGTTTTTTATCAGGGGGTCTGGCTTGATAGAAGTTCTTTGGAGAAACAAATTCTAGGAGTGGGGTTCGAATGTGCAACCCACATGTGAAAAATTATGTCCTATTAATTGCTTCTCCAAAAAGTTCTATTTATGTATAACTGCCACCAGCAATGCTAGTGTGCTCACTGAATCATGCCTTTCAACAACTATTTATTGTTCCTCTATGTCAGGCATTGTGTCAGAAGAATAGTATTTCTAGTATAAGACTATTTCATTATTTGGAGCAGTGTATACCAATAGAACTTTCTGCAATGGTAGAAATATTCTATACCAGCACTGTCCATTATGGTAGCCATTAGCTGCAAGTGGCTACTGAGCACTGGAAATGTGACTCATGTGACACATTCGTCTGAAATCTTCATTTTCTTTAATGTTTGTTATTTTATTAAAACATTGTTTAATGTTTGTTTATTTTTGAGAGGGAGAGAGTGTGAGCAGGGGAGAGGCAGAGAGAGAGAGGGAGACAAAGAATCTGAACCAGCCTCCAGCTGTCAACAGAAAGCCCACTGTGGGGGCTCGAACCCATGAACCGTGAGATCACCACCCGAGCCAAAGTCTGATGCTCCGCCAACTGAGCCACCCAGGCGCCCCTGGAAGCTTTTAAATCCTAAATCCCTAATTTTAGTTAATTTAAAATAAAATGTATTGAATACCCACATGTGAGAAGTGGTTATATTGGGGCAGTGCAGCTCTAGAGAGAAAAAGGAAATAGTTCTGCAGATGTTAAGTACTACACTGTGGATTCCTTTCTTCCTTTTTAAATGCTAATGAATCAGCTCACATTACTAAGGTGTGACCAGTTCACAAACGCTATCATTGTTATTATTTGTTCGCACTACCTAATTTGGGAAACATTTTTTAAATCTGAGCTTAGGTCGGGGGAGTAACACCTTACACCGGAAACACAACCCCAACGTCTGAGTCTGGAGACTTGTAGGCAAGTGAGAAACGTCACTCAGGATGCTTTTTAATCCAGAAGCATGCACTTAGCTCTACCCCAAAGGAGGCCAGAAGCCTCACACTTTCAGAGAGGCATCTGCTGGGCTTGTTTTTCCACATAAACTGCCAAACTTGTTTTGATTAGGCAGGAAGTGAAGCAACCCTTCGGGGAGAGAGCCTAGCTTCTGCATCTCGTCAGCGGCTCAGATAGGACATTCTACCTTTCACCTTCTACTTGTGAGCCTCGGCCGAGTTTTGCCTTAAGGGAAAGCAATTTTAAGGGAAGAGCGAGGTGGCCCACACTTTTTTTCTTTTACAGCGTGGTTCCCTTAAATTTCAGACCCCAAATTATGCTTTTAATCAGTGTACCTGTTTCGAGTCTCCGAATAATTTACATGCCTCTAAAATAAGGAAACTTTTACTTCTCTTGTGCAGTTCTTCGTACATAGGAGACTCTAAAACGAGTAAATGTACTGATAAATCCTGCTTGGATAAGCATCTGTGACTTACTGGTAGTCTTTTAAAAGATGACGATGCGAGAGGCGTTGCAATGTTTTTACTGGAGCTGTTGGAAATGTGATAAAAAAGAGATAAGCTGGGGTATATTTTCCTCCAAAGTCAAGTTTTATTTAACACGAACATCCCAATACCCTCGGAATTCCGGTAATCAGTTGTTGAGCTGAGACACGTGGGCTACAATGCCGTGTACGTGTCGGCTGGCTGGGCAGGCCTCTAGGCAGGACAGACAACTTTGGGGTTTCCCCTCTTCTTCCCTTCGGAAGAGAGCAAAAGAGGCGCTGCAAACCTCTCCAAAATGTGTTCGTACCGGATGCGCACGCGACCTCAAAGGAAGCGCCCCAGGACAGACGGGCCCGACCCCCGCTGGCTCCTGCGCTCGGAGCTCCCAGCGCTTCCCGGCGCGCGCCCGGAGCCCGACCTGCCGGCCTAGTGCGCGCCGCGGAGCGAACCATCGCGCCGTCCGGAGGGGGGGTTAGGGTAGGGCGTTGGGGCCGCGGGACGCTCGGGCCCTGGGGGGAGGGGGGAATCCCCCTGCCGCCGCCGTCCCCGCCCCCCTGCCGCAAGTCGCTCTCGAAGCGGCCAGCCGCGGAGGCCTTGCGGGTTGGTCTCGGCGTGCTCTATCCCCCCGGCCGCGCGGGGGTGGTAGCGGCCCATTTGAGAGTTTCCCGGGTCCGGCCGCCCGCGCGGAGGCGCTGCGCTCCGGCGGGGGGCGGGCGGCGGGCGGCGGGAGGAGGGACAAAGGGGTGGGCCCTGCAGGCCGGCCCTCCTGCAGCCCCGGTTTCGGGTCCGAGGACTGATCTGCTGCGCGGACCTCGCGAGGAGCGGAGCCCAGGCGGGATTTGCGCCCGAGATGCCGGTGCGAGGGGATCGCGGGTTTCCACCCCGGCGGGAGCTGTCAGGTTGGCTCCGTGTAAGTGCCCTCTCGAGTCTGCTCGGTTGGGAGAAGACTCTCGGGGGATGAGCGTAGAGCGCGTGGTGGGCTTCCTGTTGCGCGGTGGGCAGCTGCTACTCTCCCACCTGAAAGTGGGGCGGGGGGCACGGGTAGATTTCACCCGACCGGGTGGTGGCTCATGGCCTCCAGGGCTCCTTAATCCTTTTCTCTCCTCTCTGAAGTCACTTGGGTTTCAGATTAAGTCGTCAGGGAGGGTAGGGGACACGGTCCTGAACTCTGTCCTGGATCTCTGGTACCTTGAAGGCATCTCGTCCTGCCTGTTGTGTAGCCTGCCGTATGCCTTTGTGTCTTCCTTCCCTTTCCTACCACACCTACTTGATGCAAACTTACAGGCAGGTGCCTGTGAGACAAACTTGACAACTCTTTGGAGACCGGGAGCCTCATTTTCCTTTTTAATCAGCAGCCGCGGTAATACAAGTAAAAGTTGTTTTCAGTGGGGAATGGAGATGGGGTTTTGGAGGAAGCCACAACAAGGGGGTGATGAATGCTTTCTGCTCTGGTATTATCTTACCTGTCACCATTCCCTTGCTTTTATGTCTTCATTTGTCAGGTTTCCGCTTCTGCACAGTAGTTTATAAATAATCAGGGTTTTGACTGCAGGGTTTTAACATTCTGGAAATGTGGACGAACTTGGGAGCGAATACTCCAGGGCTTAGTAATGGAATACAGCCTCCCACCTCTATTTTAGTTTAAGTTCTTAGGCAGCGCCTCTTCCCTGGCAGCTGTCTGGCCTGAGTAATAAATGGTTGTGGTTTCCCTGCAGTTCCCAGCGGAGACTTACCCCGTCGGAGAAACTGCCCTGTGACTCCACACTCCCTCCCTCAGCTTGGGGGATCCTAGCAGAGGGGGCAGGAGGCCCTCGGCCTCAGATCTTTTGGTGGCCTGTGCTGGGGGTGTGCTGATAATCCTTGCCAGAGAACCAGTCCTGCTTTGGCAGAATGGTTGGGGGGAGAGACTGAGAGGGGGTGTGTGTGTGTGTGTGTGTGTGTGTGTAACATCACCCACACCTGGGAAGGAGATGCTTTAGACTAGTTGCATTTGTACCTGCCTGAGAATGAAATTTGACCCTTCAATAAAGTTTCATGAACAACTTCACTCCAGTGTGGGGACTACAAGTGGGAAGAGCATGCCCCTGTTGCTGTCTTGTCGGGGAAGCATGCAGATAATTAAGAATGATTAGAAATATTCCAGTTAGAAATATGGATGGGATGCTGTAGCTTCTCCCTCTCTGGGAGACGAGAGAGAAGGGGTGCTTTTACTTAGGCAGCGGGGGCTTTGGAGGTGTTTCTTGAGCTTTCAGAGCTGCTATCAGAGATAGAGGAAGGGGGATTTCTTTCCTTGCCGTGGCTGCTGTAACTTTTTTGTGACCACGCCGCTAAAACGAGCACCTGCCTGTGGCGGTCCCTGCAAGGGGTACAAGATGAGCAAGACTCCGTTTCTGCCTTCAGAGTCTGTTACATCTGAAAATTGTAGGGTATTGTGAACTCCGCAGACTCTGCTGGGATACCTGGGGCTGAGGGGGGAGCGTGCCATACAGGTGTGCACTCTGCAGTACAGAAATACAGGCAGGGTGGGATTGCCTTACACACCCTCCCTTTAGGGATTCTTTTTGGGAAGAAAGGGCCGCATTCGAACAGATACCCCACAGTGTAAGCCAGTAAAGAAGAGGGGGCTGATAACACGCCCACCTCGTAGGGTTATGTGAGGACTGCCTGAAATGATGCAAGGTGCCGGACATGAGGTGGGTGCCAGGGAAGCGGTAGCTAGTGATATGAACCAAGACAGGTGCTGGGTCCTGGGAGGTAGGATCTAGAAGTACAGGTAGGGGTTACCATGTCGGTGTCTAGGCAGGAGCTGAGGGAAAGAGAAAGAGTTGCTCACACTCTTGAAAGGCCTTGAATGCCAGTAAAAGACTTGGGGGGGGGGCGGGGAAAGTCCTAGAAATCCCTAATGGATCAGTGACTTGATTTTCCCTACAAAGAAGTGAACCAGTTTCTCAGTAAACACTTCACTCCCCCCACCCTACACTGGGAGTATGACTATTTTTTGAGGCTCCCAAAGGCTTAAGACCGATGAATTTTAATATCGCCCCCCTGGGGAATTCCATTTGCAAGGACTTATGTCTCCATTTGTTTAACTTTTGATCTAATTCTTTGTACATCCGACAAAAGGTTATAGCCAACCATTTATCTTTTGCAGAAGTGCCTGAGAATGCAAGGGAGATGAAGAAAAAAAAAATCCCTGCAGGGACTTCAATTTAGAAAGGGTTTCTCTTCTGAAGGTATTCTTTTTAAGAGACAGGTAAAATTCTTGAAACCAGGCAGGGCCACTCTCCTCCTGTGGGCTGGAGTAAGTTCTGTAGTTTAAAAAGTCATGCAGATTTGGTCCAGGAGTGGCACAAAGAGTGGGTGGCGGGGGTGGAGTTAAGAGGAAGGGTTAGTAATCACTGCTGAAACTTTCAGCATACTTCCACCAAGAATATGAGCCATCGGGGAATTCCTTGCTTAATCTCTAAAACAAATCCCATTTAGGAGTTGTGGCTACAGATTAATTTATCTAGGTTGAGAGCTGACTCCCTGTAAAATGCCTCATTGATTAGATTCTGAGTAGTAATCAGGGAGCCAACAATTGCTGGCCAGATGGCCTCAGACTAGCCAGCCTTGCTGTTGAAAAGGCGTTTTCCATTGCAGGGGATTTGGGGTGTAGTGATGTAGGAGGGTGTGGGGGAGGGGATAGAGATGGGGACGTAAAATGATCGTCTCGGGTATTTTACGAAGTTAGTTTCTTGATCCTAAGTCCAAGGGTCGGGGTATCAGAAACAGACCCAGAGATCAGATTGAACACCTATTTAAGTGGTTAAAAACTTCAAAGTTTGTGTGAACTTATTGAGGTTAAAAAAGAAACCTTCCCTAAAACTATTTTAGGGCCTCCTCACCCCCACAGGAATTTTCACCGTGACCCTTGTTGGCAGAAGCCCTTATAGCTACCAAATGTATAAGGGTCTAAGGGGGTGTTACCATTCCTATTTTTTTTTTTTAAAGACCACGTATCAGCAGTGGAAAGAAGCGTTCAGGCGCTCAGTGCTAACGTGTGGTGGCAACAGCGAGTCCCAGGTTTGAAGGTGCCTGGGAAATGCACTTGGCTTCTCACTTCTGGAGCCCAGGCAGCTCCGCTTAGGCCTTCCCCTGATGGTGACAGTCTCATTCTGTTTGTAAGGGGCTTAGAGCTTTTCTCTTCTAGCTGGCCACTGCACCCAGAGGTTCATCAGCCCGGTAACTGGGAGCTCAGAAGAAAGACCAGACTGTTGTCGGGAAAAAATACCTGATATGTTAATGAAGCATTCTTTTTCTGTCCTGGTTTGCTGTTCCGCAAACTGTTTTCTAAAGTGTGCTACACAGACAGACTTAGAGGCGACCTGTTATTTTTCAGTGACTCTGCATGGATATTGTACTTCAAGACCAACACTCTAAAGCCAGTTACCAAACTCACTGATTTCGTGGACAGATTGTTTATTTAGAATGAGGCAAAGGGGTGCCTGGGTGGCTCAGTCGGTGAAGTGTCCGATTCTCGGTTTTCGGCCCAGGTCATGGTCTCAAGGTTTCGTGAGTTTGAGCCCTACCTACGTCGGGCTCCAAGCTGGCAGTGCAGAGCCTGTTTGGGATTCTCTGTCTCCCTCTCTCTCTGCCCATCCCTCACTCATGCTATCTCTGTCTCTCTTCAATAAATAAACTTTAAAAAAAAATTTATGAAAAAAAGAATGAGGCAAAACTTTGAAGGAAAGCAACAGGTTTGATGTGAGAATAATAAATTCTTGGGATGAATGGTATGAGAATAAGGTAAAAATTGTGAATAGAGCCCTTGAAATCTGAGTCTTGGGAAATACTGCTTAAAATATGAGTGTGACATTTAGTTATGGAGAGCTGAGTATACCTTGACCACACCTTCAGGAATGTCAGACACAGAATGACCCAGAAAAGCCAGGAAAGTTGAATTTGATGGTTTTTATGTCTTACATGCACATCTTGCTCTTGCCTACCCGGCTCTTTTTTATTGCAGACAGTATATTTGTGAAGCTCTCTGATATCTTGCTTGATTCTCATTCCTTTCTCTGCTCCCCACAAGCCCTTCTGAAGACTTTAAGGTCTGTGGTGTGACTTTTGTGAAAGAATGGAGGAAAAACTTAGGTACTGCAGGGGGCACCCTCTGCTATGCAGTGCATCTTGCTGAAGAAGGGAGAGGACCAAATAGCCTCACATGTAAATGCATTTATTTTATTTTATTTCATTTTATTTTTTTAAAGATTGTATTTTTTAAAGCAATCTCTACACCCCACATGGGGCTCAAGCTCACAACCCTGAGGTCAAGAGTTGCATGCACGCGTTAGCGACTGAGCCAACCAGGTGCCCCAAATGCACTTAATTTTTTAAAAAATGTAGCCTATGTTGGTCTGTAAAATAGGCTTTAACAAGGATTGTAGTAGGAATTAGAAGTCTTGAGGTTAAAAAAAAAAAAAGTAACCCTGCCTTGACCTAGAGAAAGGAGCAATTGAAGTTCATGGTCATAGTAGGTAAATAAAACCAGAATAGAAAACACTTTGTTTCAGTCACCAAAATCCTTAATTGTGTGTGTGCGTGCACGCCTTTTACGTGAAATTCTAAGCCTTCAATTAGTAACTTGTACTTCAGTCATTTTAAATCCGTGCAGATATCTGTTGAGTGCCTCTGCCAGATGGTTACAGTTAAATCAGGTCAGGTCTTTAACCTTAAAAATATAATGCAGCCTTTCTTAATCACTTATACGCCTTCTACATTTTTAAGTAAACTCTACCCAGTCCTGTACGACGTGAAGCTCAACCTCCTGACCCCAAGATCGAGAGTCATAGGCTCTACCGACTGAGTCAGCCAGGCACTCCTGCCCGTACCTTATACATTTTAGACCGTAGCAATATACATTTTTACCATAATGAATATTTATTTTAACTTTCAGGCTAATATTTAGCCTAATTAGAATAGTCATGGATTATAGTGTTTCTGTTTCTGTTTCCGACATGGGGCTTCAACTCATGAACCACAGATCATGACCTGAGCCAAAACCAAGAGTCAGACACTCAACCAAGTGAGCCACCCAGGTGCCCAAAGTATTTGTGTTTTAGGAAGCTGAACTGACACATTTCAAGTTACACCATTAATCATGACAAAGATCTCATGTCACATCCTTGAATGCAGTTGTTTTCTAAATTTTACCTCTGCATATGTAAAGTCAGACTCTAGAATTAATTAATAGGGCAATTACTATTTTCTATTGTAGACTTTAATCAGCCATATGAAATATATACATTATGTTCACAAGAAAAAGATGGCATCATCTTTTGAAAGCTTAATTATAGTATGCCTCATCTGATAGACACCCCACATGAGACTAAATATATAGTTATATATTTATAGTTAGTGACAAGTCAAAGGCATTTGGAGGAAGATGTATAATACATTGTGAGAGAATTATGGGGATAGTTCCTGGTAAGTAACAGTTACTAGGCTGTAATTAACAGATAATGATTAAAGTCCAGCTGTATCTTTGCCACTGTATTAAAGAAAATCTTTGGTAGAGATGAGAGAACACTGCAGATACTCTAGATTTTGCCATTTGAGTTGAAGGTGAACAGGAGAAATAATGTTTTCTAGTAAAACAACTTTTTTAGGAAGTGTAACTTTTTTTAAAAGTTTATTTATTTTGGGGGGGGGGAGGGGCAGAGAGGGAGAAAGAGAATCCCTATCAGGCTTCCTCCCTATTAGCGTGGAGCCCGATGCTGGGCTCCATCTCATGAATTGTGACCTGAGCTGAAATCAAGAGTTGGACACTTAACTGACTGAACCACCCAGGTGCCCCTAGGACCTGTAGCTTCTAAGACCTTTGTTCCTCTGAGGAGGAAATAATGTTCCGAATATGGCTTTGTTGAGAACCATTTGTTGAGAGCCATTTATTATCACAGAAGTAAAGGAAGTGTTCCAAGTCCTAGGTTGCGGGGTTTCTTTTGTGCCTTAATGTGGAGTACACCTAAGACCCGGAGGCTGTGTTGGGAAGGAGGGTAGTCTACGCTGTGAGAGGCAACCAGCCCATTCTCCGTCCTTGGAAGACAGTTCACAAATATATGTGGCAGCAGCAGAATGAAATTATTTGGGGGAATTAATTAGCAAAACTAACCATTTCTGTTTGTGAAAGAATGACTCGTTTAGATGGAACTTCCCTGTGAGCTCATTTTTAGAAGCCTGGTTCCTCCCTTACCCTTCTTCCCTCAGGCTGAATCAGTTTCCTTCTCACCCATGATTGGTTAGTGTGCACATGCCAGTATTTATTAGAGCCCTTATCATGTCTGCTACATGCCGGTCACTTCCTGTCTTCCATGAGCCTTTCCTTGGTCTGAGTCATCTGGGTCACCCCAGAAGCTGATGGGGCATCAGACATACCCACTACGCTTAGCACACCCAACTGACTGGATCTGGGGAAGGCTTTTGTTTCATAAACCAATAAGAATTGAAGACTCACTGGGAACTCAGAAGAGTGGATTCCTGACATTTATATAGTGAATGAGATGGTTTGTAGTAAGAAAAAGACCTGTCGAGTTATATTCTAACCTTTTCTGTAGCGGTGTATAAGCTGTACCACTAATTAGTTGGGTGGCTTCAGGTAAGGCACGTAAATTTAGTTTCTCTCTAGGGAAATGAGTAGTTCGATTTGAAGGTCTCTGAAGTCTTCTCAGTGGTTGGGTGTAAAGCCTAGAGAACATTCTAAGTAACTTCTATTGGTTCTTGTTATCTTAAAGTGCTTCCATGCACTTTAAAAACCTTGTGTTTGTTTGTTTCTTTTAAGAAAAGGTCCAGTGGATTTTCTCTGAAAGACATTTTTCTAACAGATAAACTGAGAACTCAAGAGTGGCAATAGCTGTTCTGCTCATGAAGTGCTGGAAAGATCTATTATTCAGTTGCAGCTTAAATAATGCACCATCACAGTGTGTGCCGTATTCTCTTCCTTGCTCTGCAGCCCAAGCCAATATCTGTAGTCATCTCGAGTCGCTTAAGAATCGTTCTTTCTTTTTCCTCTTCCCCTCCAGTGTTCCCAGTAAGCACTACCTACTGGGAGTCTCCCACACCCCCTTCTTTTCCTGTGGACTTCTCTTACAAGGGCCACATCACCTGCAGCAGGAGTGTGGAAAGTAAGGTGGAAGCCTGCAGCTGGGAGCCCGTTCTGGTTTGTTCTTCATAAACCGCTGAAGATGAGCCTCCTGGTTACTGTCGCAGGACCTCACTGTTCACTGCCTGACGTAAAATCACTCACTGTCACTCAACTTTGAGCATCACTTCAGGCAGAGCACTTTGCCTACTTTGGGCTGGTCTGTTTAGTGTCTGGGTGAGTTTTAAGAAGGGAGAGAAATTTGTGGCATCCGAGACACCCGTTGAGATTTTCCAGAAATGGAACTGGAAACATTTGTGCTCTTCCTTCTGGTGTTATTGTTAGAGTCTAAAACCAGGCAAGCAACGACATGGTGAAATGAAGAGGTACCAAGTTCATCTTAAATACTGGTGGCCTTCTTTCTTTTTAAAAAAAAATTTTTTTTAATGTTTTTATTTATTTTTGAGACAGAGAGAGACAGAGTATGAGCAGGGGAAGGGCAGAGAGAGATGGAGACACAGAATCTGAAGCAGGCTCCAGGCTCTGAGCTGTCAGCACAGAGCCCGATGCGGGGCTCGAACCCACGGACCGTGAGATCATGACCTGAGCCGAAGCCGGATGCTTAACCGACTGACCACCCAGGCGCCCCCGGTGGCCTTCTTTCTAGGAGACCCAAATCTGAATTTTAGTCAAAGGTCTGGGAGAAATATTTAGTCTACTTATGCTGCTTAAGTGCATAGTTTGCAGATGTCTTCACCAGAGTCAGGAAGAGGCAGGAAAGGTGGACTCAGTTTCTACCAAAGAACTGAGGTTAAAAAAAATGTGCCTGAAACAGAAAAATTTTCCCAGAGAAACAGTGGCATCTGGGGTCTGTCCCCACAAGCTCGTTTCCTCATAATGGAGCTTCTCTTATATTGTTATTTTCCTGGCATTTTGTTGAAGTATAATTTACACACAGTAAAATACACAGATCTCCAAGTGGACAGCTTGATAAATTTGTTTTTGTTTGTGTTGTGCATGTAGCACGAGCCCCACCATTTTAACCATTTTGAAGTGTACCGTTCAGTGGCATTTAGTACGTCCACAGTATTGTGCATCCACCACCATCTGGTTCCAGAGCTGGATGGACTCCTACATGAATGTGTGATTACCACCTAGATCAAAAAACAGGACTTTGCATCACTCTAGAAGGTTCTCTCTTGCTACTTCTTCCTACTGTTACCAACCCACCCACAAGGGAACCCCTCTTCTGACTTCTCTCACCAGTGGCTTCTTTTCTTCAGTATAACCTCCTTGATGTGCATCTGTGTTATGTGATTCAGTAGTTCTTGTTTGCTGCTGTGTAGTATTCTCTTTATTGTTGGAATCTCTTGTCTCTTTTTTTCCTATTATGAATGAAGCTGCTGTGGAAATCAACACATTGTTTTGTGGCCTCGCACACTCATTTCTCTTGTCTAAATTCCTAGGAGTAGAATTGCTGGGTCATGCATCGGGGATATGTTTGACTTTCATTCTGTAATTCTGAAGTTGGACAGACCTGGGTTTGAATTCCTTCGTCCAGCTGCTTGCTTGCTCTACCTCAGGCAATTTATTTTTTCCGTGTTTGGTTTTCTCAGCTCTACAGTGGGCACTGTGTACCTGCTCAGTCAGGGCTCGGTGAAGAAAACAGACATCATTTTGGCTATTTCACGGAGAAAGGAATTTAATGGAGACAATTAAGTGCCTACAAAACAAGAGACTGGAGGGATGAAAACCAAGGGCACTCCACTGGCTTTCATATTTGTGTCCCCCTGCCTGGAAAGTTAGAAAGCTGCTGCGGCTCAGAGCCGGGACCTTGGAAACACCTTCCACCTTCTCGGTCTTTTCAGTCCAGAGGTGGCTGAAATGGTAGGGCCTTAACGATAGTTGCAAAGCTCAGGTCTGGGAAGTCCAGTTTTGCCTGCCACTGCTGGCCATCTGCTTTCCTTCTCCTTCCAGACCTTAAACAAGTGCACCCTGTTGGCAAGAGGGCTGGGGTTTCTGGCCTCTGGCAGCAAGGGAAGATGAGTGCCAGCCAACAAGAAATGGGATAGACACCTCCTGGGGTTGCACTGGCAACCCGAATGACAGTGGTTATAACTTCTTAGTATCCTCATTGTTACAGAAGAACAGGATGCCAAAGCAGTCATAAGACTGCTTTCTGTAACTTACATTCCGAATCCGTCCTTTGACTTTATAGTCACCTGCTGGATCCTGGATGCTGCTGTAAGACCCACCTGTCACATAACTGTTTCTCCGAAGGGCCTCAGCTTCTTCTGCTCTTGATCTGTGATTCTAGGTACTTCTCTATATGAGTAAGCTTGAGAAATTATAATTTGCAAGCCTACCAATTAATGCAGAAGCTGAAAGGTGACTTAATTCTAAGAACAGCTGCTTTGATGTATTCTTTATGAAGCTTAATGAGTGTTTTCTTCTGGAAGTCCTTCTGATTTGTTAGTTTTTAATAAAGTAAGGGGTGATGTGTAAATCTTACTGATAGATGGGCTAAAAAGGACGTTCCCTTTTTCTGTCTTTAACTTTCATTATCTTTTGACAAATGAAATGGAAAGAGATTAGATTTTTATCCTGTTTGGTGCCTCGAATCTCATGCAGGCAGCACACTCTAGTCTACTAAACCATTTGGCAATGGTGACTGTCCTTTTTCTAGCTTATGTTATGAAATGTGAGCTATAGTGTATTGCTCTTAAGACATTTAAACATCTTGAACTAACTGAATCCATTTTTTTACTTCCTAGGGACCTTACTATTACTGCTTTCAGGGGGCTGGCCAAGTGATTTATTGATTAAGATTTTATCGTAGGCTTGTATCAGTAGTGCTACTTCTGAAGGCTCCTTGCAGAGAAATGTGAAGCGATAGGAATGCAAATATTCTAAGTGCCAAGATAAGCATGACCAGTAACTTCATTTCAGCCCCTGGTGCAGCAGTTAGAGTGAGCTGGCTTTGCAAAGCTTGCTTAAATTTGATTGTGTTAGAAATATATTGACAGAATCCCATTTTCTCTCTTTTTAGCCAGACTTACCCAGTCGGCCAGGGCTAACAATGGATGTCCAAACAGTTTACAATGGTTAATACAATGGACAAAGGGTTTCACTGTTTGGAGAGTGGAAAAGAGAGCTGATGGGGAGCTTCTTAAGGGCACTGACCTAATTCACTCCTTCAATGAAAATGATTAGTTTTAAATATATATGTATTCTGATCCAGGTGTTTATAAATATTTAAGCTAGTAGTATTATAGCCTCAGGAAGGGATGTGTGGTGCTGCTTTGTGTATTTTGGAAAGTACAGCCTTTATTTTTATTTGACAGTGGCCCTTAGATTTTTTTTTTTTTTTTTAGTAAGTTCTGGCACGAACTGATTTTCCGCAAAAGTTAGGGAATTAAGAAAGGCAGCTGAAATCACACATCACCTTCCTCCATCCTGAAACCTCCTCACATTCAGGAATTTTAGTCATCCTCTTTTTAAAGATAAACTTCCCTGTGAGCCTTTCTTCTGTAAAATGTGGAGAAACAGAACTGGGTTAAAAATAAAGTTAGTTCAGGCATTGCTAAATTTCTGAGTATCGTGTTTATGATTTACTTTGTCCAGGAAACATAAATTGCCAATGCTTTTGCTATTTATTACCACAAAATATTTGCAGTCAGTATGCGCTGTCTCAAAGAGTATCTCTCACCTATTAATAGAACAGAAGCAAAGGAGAGTGCGCACGTCACTGTGAGGTAAAAAAGCTCACTGGGCTTAGTTGTAAGCTCCAAGTAACAACTGCATTGTTGTTCTAAGTGGTCTTTAAGTATGATTGGATGATTAAATATAAATGTTGACCTGACTGGATTATATCCCAGCCGTGAACTGTCCTGAAAAAAACAGCAGTAACCTGTCACTCCCAACAGTTACCAGACTTGTTCTTTTGGCTTTATATTTGGGATAATGATTTATGCAGTGAAATAGCACAGAAACTGGGGTGCTGTCATGTCTGTCTGTCTCTTTCATCTGCTTCAACCTGGATATATTGGCTCTTGTTGTGTCGTCTGCTACATAGATAGTCCGTTATCTTCGTAAGAAGCAATACAAGCTTTTTGATTGGGATGAACTTGATCAAAACAAATGCTTGGAAACAATGAATTACAAAAAAAAGTCCTCAGTGAGATCTAAACTTCAGTGCATGTGTTTATCCTTTCAGAATGGCAGGCTGTTTTCTGGGGGGATTGGGGGGTGGGCTGTGTTCTGCCTAGTGTTGGGAGGGGTATCAGTCTCAGTGCTGGGGGTTGATTATGGGTTCTTGAGGGCAGGTCTGGAGTTCGCTTTCCTAGTCCAGACATCATCACATTGTTGCTCAGTCAGTGAAGGAAAGCACAAGGAAGACAATGGAGCAGGTAAGTCCTACAGGACTGAAGTGTGATTCGTATGGGTGTGTATACTCTCCCTCTTCTTACCATATTCCCAGCCCTGCAAAAAAGTACCTTGTAGGTGGCTTGGAGACTGTTTGAAATAGCAGCTTTTCATTATTGGACCAACAAATCTAAAAGACAAAACAAAACACAACAAGAAACCCTACCACATCTAAAATACGCATTAATAGTATGCATTGCAGAACAGCTCTGAGGCTGTGTCCTTCATTTCTACAACTGTGGGTGTATTGGGGACAGACCCACTCTACTCAGTTCCCAAGTATTCAGCAAAACCGATGTTTGTGAAAAATGCCTAATCATGAGGGGGCCCAGGTTTTGCTCTATGCTGTAGGACTTCTAACTTTCCTCTAGTGAAGTGGGAGGAGGAAGCATGTGACTGACGTTGTGTTAGACCTTTGGTGCAGATCTCACTGACTGATTCCACCCACTTGGAAGTGGGTGTTAAAACCTGATTTGATAGGTGAGGAAAGTGAGGCTCAGAAGTGTTAAGTACTTTGCCCCATGTCACACAGCTCAGTGTGATAGGCAGGGAATTTGAGCCAAGGTCCACTTGACTAATTCAAAACCAGTAGGTTCTTCCAACTCCACCAGCCTCTGTTTTTCAGAATCAGATGGGCAGAGACATAGTGGGAGAAGCTAAAAGTCCTCTGTTGATTTCTAGGAGTTTAAACATTATCACTGAAAGGGTACAGAAGTTTTTTCCTCCAGGGAATCATGAGTGATGATAATAATATGAGTGTTTTTAAGAGATGTTTTTATTCTTCAATTACTTGCTTGTGCTCATTGCTGTATGGGGCCCCAAAGACTCAAAGATGAGTAAGACACAGCCTTATGGGGAAGTAGTTTATATAAAAAACTAGCTAAAACCATTATACAAATATTATACAAATTTATTATACAAATATTAAGAATGTCTTGTCTGTGAGAGACTTTCTTCAGCTCCACAGCCTCTAGTTAGAAATGACTGTGTTTTCAACCCTCCCTCACCCCCCCCCAAAACTCCCGCAATTGTTGTTAATGTCAAGAAAAACTTGTGGCTACAAAGAACGTGGGTTGTGGAATTAGAACGTCTTAAACATGCTGTGTTTGGGAGCTTGGCTGTTAAGGGTCAGAATTCCATAACAAGTTACCTCAGGATCAAAGTACATCTTTTAAAACATTACAAATTCCAAGAAGTTTAGGCTACCAGATACTCACACTTGCATTTGCAACAGAACAGTAAGCTTTCTTTTCATATGGAGCCAAGACCATATGCATTGATATAGTGAAAGTTTTGATTGAGGGTAAAGACAGAGTGGGAATTTTGGAGTTAGAATATTTTGGTGGTGGGGCAGCCACCACGGAGTACCATGTGTTCACCCTTGGACAGGTTGGGGTGGGGGGATGTGGACAATCAGAGCATATAGCCCAAGAGGTAGAAACAGCTGGGAAGGTTCCAAATACAGATGTTGTTTCTTTCCGATTGCCCCTGGGAATCCTCGCAAGGATGCTTTTTCTCTTCCTTACTGCCTTACCACATAGCTGTCTTTGCCCAGGACCCAGAATTGATGAGTTACATGAGCTTCCATGGGCAGTCCGTTCAAGGTGGCACCTACTGGAAATGTTGACTCTTGGTCCTAAGCTCAGCCGCAACACATGCTGGCTCTAGAATTCTGACCAGATTCTAAGTCACACTTCAGGGTGGACGATGGAAACTTCCAGTGTTTACACCCTGTCTTTAAAAAATTTCTTAGGATGCCGGGGTGGCTCAGTCAGTTAAATGTCTGACTTTGGCTCAGGTCACGATCTCACGGCTTGTGAGTTTGAGCCCGGCATCAGGCTCTGTGCTGTCAGCGCAGAGCCTGCTTCAGATACTTTGTGTTCCCGCTCTCTCAAAAATTACTAAATATTAAAAAAAATTTCTTCTAAAGCAGCATGTGCCTTGGGTTGTGGGTGACACATCTTCATTCTCTTTTTGTGAGGGTGCAGACAGCATTCCAGCTTGAGATCAGGAACCAAGGTTTTTACTTCTCTTTGTGGAACTCATTTCTTCACACAGTGTCTTGCCCAATGTTTATAATACCAACACATGCAGTTAATGATCTACTTTGAGGATTATCTGAAGCAAGATTTTGCTCTTAGCCCAGCTTCCCCTGCGGTATGTGATTGGAAACTGTGAAAACGTTCAGAATTTAGCTTAGGTTAATTATAACCAGAGAAGTTCTGTTTCTACCAAAACCAAGCATAGTTCACTTTGAAGTGATCTAACTTTCGGATTATGTACCCGCTCAGAACTTGCCCCTTATTAATGAAAAAAAAAAAAAAAGAAAAGTAAAGAAATAAGCAAACAAAATAGGATTATCCCCAAATAGAGGCTAAGGACAGTCCTAAGGTTTACTGAGAATAAGAGTGAAAACCAAGGTGAAGGAAAGCAATGATCAAGAAGTGTGTGTACCTCCCTCAGTACCGGTGTGAGCACCTTGCATGTATAGATTGTGTCTTGGTGAACAGACACCTGCACATCAGTAGGTCGTTACTAAATTTTGCATGAGTTTAGACTAGGGTTTGCACACTACAGCCAACTGCCTGTTTGGTTGGTTTTTTTGTTTTTGCTTTTTCCTGCTAGTATTACTAGCAAAGAATTGTTCTCACCTTGTAATTTTATTTATTTATTTTTTTAATATTTATTTTTGAGAGGGAGTGGGAGTGGGAGAGGGGCACAGAGAGAGAGAGAGAGAGAGAGAGGGAGAGAGAGAATCCAAAGCGGGTTCCACTCTGACAGCAGAGAGCCTGATGTGGGGCTCGAACCCACAAATTGCCAGATCATGACCTGAGCCGAATCAGAGGCTTAACTGACTGAGACACCCAAGTGCGCCTGTTCTTACCTTTTTAAATGAGTACATTTAAAATTGGTTATGTCAGTATTCATGTAATATCATTTGCCTCCAAAGGCTAAGATACATACCATGTGACCCTTTAAGAAAACATTTGCCGGGCTCTGCTTTAGAACTCCCATAAGCAGGATGCTTAGTTTCTCGCCCATTTGGCTATCTGGAAATAGGCATGTCAGGATGCTGACTTGTGAAAGATTCTGGCTTCATGAGGACACTCTTGTCTGAGGTCCTTCTTGGCTGTGGGAAAGTGAAAGAGAGAAAGGGGTGGGCCTGAGCACTCAAGGGCTGGTTTGCTTTCTGGTTTCAGTCCAGGAAGGTGACTGATAACAGAGGCTGTTTGTGTAGACTTCCTCCAAATTAAGCAGTTAGCATAAGCACAAAAAACTGGAGAAAGTATACTTCAAAGCACATTTTTTTGTTGTTTGGTTTTTTTTTGTTTTTTTTTTAAGGATGCAGAAAGGGCATAAAACTGAAATCACCCTCTATGATCAAACACTTCTGTCTGGGTTTTGGATGTTCTTATTTCCCTGGATTCCAGCTTTGGGACAGTTACTGTTTATTGTGTTTCTGCGTTGTTGACTATTTCAGTTTTAAGCATTTCATTCTTTCCTATCAGGGAAAACTTCAAGATTATAATAAGATGCCATCATCTTCAAAGTCTTGAAGAAATGTAGCGCAGAAAAGGAGTCATTGGTGTTCCTCTGGCTTAGGAGACTTGGAAAGGCTTTGGACTCCTATCAGTGACTGATATCCCAGCTCATAAGCATTTACTGTCATTGTTCTCTGTACTATTCCAGGCCTTCCTACATCCTACAAACAAGCATCCCTTGAGGGTGGGGACTATGTCCTATGTTGATTAGGTCTTTGTTTTCAAAGCCTGGTACACAGGTACTTAAATGTTCAATGCAATCTATCTTTTAAATCTTTTATTGAACTTATACCACAATGCCCTTTTTAAGGGTGTGGCTTACTTAATATAGGAAACACCCCTCCCATGTGGTACTTTAGAGTTTATAAAAACTCCCACGTATAATTCTCACTCAGTCTTCACAAAAACCGTGGGAGATGGGTATCATCACCCAAGATGCTCATAGAACTTGGGGTCATATAGTTGGTTAGTGACAAACCAGGGACAAAGTAGAATAGCTAGAGAGAGCTTAGTGTGTTGTGTTGTTGTCTTTTCCCCTGACCCCCCTTTCTTGCCCACTCCTTAGTAACAATACTGCAAAGGTGTCTTTGAACCTGGCTTAGAAAGTATGGTTAGCTTTTGTCTTTTCTCCCAGGAGAAAGGGGATCTTGAATGGGGCTTAAACGCTTGGATGAGCCCTTGGCTTCAGCTGATTAGAAGCCATTACTGCATGTGGAATCAGTGCCAGGCCCCTCTGTCTTCCTTTTCCCACCTCCTGTGTCTTGTAACCTGCTGGGGCTGTCGACTTAGGCTTACCTTTCTTCTCTGGCTCTCAGTAAAATAAGGAACTTGGACTCACACATGTAAAAATACAAATCTCCCTGTACCACTGACCTGCCTCAGACTTTTACTTACTCATAGATGACACCAAAATTCTTCCTGAGTCCCAGGCTCCACCCTGTCACCCCCCCCCCCCCCCCGCCCCGCCTCCCTCTCTGTGCCCTAGATGTGGTGGTCTCTTGTCTGTCCTTCCTCAGTGAGTTGCATACCCTACTTCCGCGTGGTCACTGAGAAGGAAAGCCTTCCTCGAGTCCCGGAAGAGGCAGGTTCTCTCTTTTCTAGACCTTTGTGTGCTTTCCCGTCCTAGCACCTGTCAGCTTTAATTCTGCAGTTGCTGACTGACTCCTTGATTTACATTGACCCTCATCAGCCTGTGAGCTCCATGAAGGCCGGGCCTTGTTTGTTACCCTCATTGTCTAATCTCAAGTGCTCAGTACAAAGCCTGGCATGAGAGAGGTGCTTGATAGATATGTGTTGAATGAATCAATGAATGGATTCCACCTTCTTCATTGAAACTTTAACTTCTATACGTCTCTCTTCTGAAAATTACGCTCCTCTATACCAATTAGGTCCAGTGATGAACAATTAGAAAGTGCTGTCTTCTGCTTTCCAGATGGCTTAACTTTCTTTGAATATCCCACAGCACCCAGAGCCAGGTTAGCAACTTTGTAGGGTGATTATGTATTGTAATATGCCTTTGCCTTTGTGTTTTTATAATGTTAATGAATGACTGTTATTTTCTACTTTTAGTACCCCCCATTTGCAAATCTATCTTGCCTCTCATAAAAGCTATAATGGCGGGATTTTATTGTAATTATTAAGGTTCATCTCTAATTTCCTCTAAATGACATTTATTTTGCAATTTTAAATTTGAAGGGAAACACCATTCTTTTTATTTCTGCATCACTGCACCATCTAGTGGATAATATCTGTTACTATGCAGTGGCCTTTTCTGATTTCCTGACAACTTCCAGTTCCACAAAAGGGAAATGCTGGGGTGTCTTTTCATACTTGAAGATCGCATATAATTTCTACCAACAATTTATGTTACTAGACAAAGATGGATTCTTTTTGAGAGGAGCTCAACATTGCTGAAATTCAGAATTAAAGTTGTTGACCCCTATTTAAAATTTCCCATGTCACTAATAATGGAACAGTGCAGATTTGGGGAGGAGGTGTCTACACACTATTTTATGGACTCAGTTGGGCTCAGTTTATATAATAATGGTGTATAAGGTAGTAGACCACCGAATGAGATCTTTTTCCAAGTTTAGGAACAGAACTGTTTCAACCACCTTAACTTTTTCTTTATTTAATACGTTTTGTCACGAGAAGAAAACATTGGAAGCCTGACTATTTTTGTTTAACTCGACTCAGTTACATCTACTGTGTTTTCTCATTAAGTCAAAGTCCTTAGTAAGGCTTGCTGATTGGCATTTTCAGTATTTTTAACAGCTTGGCTTGGTCTCTCACTTGGCCTTAGTGTGGGAGGTGGATACAGGAAACCTCACCTTTCCCCTTCCTGTCTCTGGTCTTTGCTGCCCCCTCCCCTTAATGGAGTGTGTTCCAGTGCAGCTGATCGTTCTTTGTTTTTCTCCATTGATTCCATGAGATGCAGGGGACACACACTGTGCTAAACTTTCAGTTACCGAATTTGGTATTTTAAATATATAATAAGTACATATTAGGTTGAAGCCATAAATTGTAAGCTTTTAAATCTTATCCATAGATTAATGGTTTAATGTCTCATACTGACAGCTGGTGTTTTCAAAATGTCAAAAAATGTGTCTTATAAAGAAAGGAAGTTTAATTAAATAAATTTCCATTAAAGACACACAAACACACAAACCCCCAAAGCATCATTTATTAAGTTTTACCAGCATGCCTACAGAGGGAACTCAAAATGTTTTTCCCACATTCATTTTTTCTTGAAGGAAAAATTTTAAAAGATTACCAAAAGGATCCTTAAAGTATGAAAGCAACTAACTGTTTCTGTAAATCTGTAGTATGTTTTTTTAATTTTTCCTCAAAGTGGCATTTAAAAAACAGGGCATTTGACTTATCTTGCTAATGTGAATTGCCAGAACTTCTTTTTTTTTTTAAATTTATTTATTTTTGACAGAGACAGAGTGCGAGCATGAGCTGGGGAGGGAGGGAGGGAGGGAGGGAGGGAGAGAGAGAGAGAGAGAGAGAGAGAGAGAGAGAGAGAGAGAGATAATCCGAAGCAGGCTCCAGGCTCCAAGCCATCAGCACAGAACCTGACGTGGGGCTCGAACTCACAACCCGTGAGATCATGACCTGGGCCGAAGTCGGCCGCTTAACCGACTGAGCCACCCAGGGGCCCCCAGAACTTCTTTTAAAAGTAATGGGTCAGGACATATGAAAATGCTTAGAAATGTTTGTGGTCTTCAATTCAGAAATACTACAAATTATGGAGAGGGCTCCATGCACTACAATTTTGCCATAGTATTAAAGTAGTCAAAAAAAAACCTGGAAACATTAAATTGCTAGGGATATGGTTAATACATTATATGCTAAATGTGGCTATTTATAAGTGTAAGTAAACATTTAGTTCCTTAATTGCAGTTGGCACATTTCCAATGCTCAGTGGCCACAGGTAACTGGTGGTTACCATACTGGACAATATTGTTATAGCTCAGAGTTCTGTTGGAGTCACTGCTAGACCAGTGCTTCTCCAACTTCAGTGTGTGCCTTAATCACATGGGTGCTCCTGGTAAAATGCATATTCTTTTCAACAGGTCCAAGGTAGGGCTTGATTTGGCATTCCTAATAAGCCAAAGGTGTGGGCAAGACAGTATCTAAATGTGAGGTCTTTTTTAAGACCTGCATGTACTTCCCAATTCTGATAGAAAAGGCATGTCTTTGAAGCTTCAGACTCTGGAGGCTCCCTGGCTTTCTGGGGATTAACCAGTTAATTAACCATTAAGTGACAGATGATGGAGGCACTGAGTCACTCTTTTCTGTGTGAGCCGTCCTTTGATGGTGCCTCGGATGGGTCTGGATGGACAGTTGAGTCTGGGTGTCATTAGGGCCAACCCTGCTGGCAGGATTTAGCTGAGCACTCTAATAATTGGTTTTCTAACCTACCTTTTGACAAAGCAGTTTATAATTTTCTTTATCTTGGTACCTGTCATAGGGTGGTGGTTTACATGTATTTTTTCTTCTTTTTAAGTGAAGCTGTGTCTTAATGTAGTATGGGCTTAGTCAGATTCAAAATCATAGAGTAGACAGGGCTGTGTGTCCCTGTTTCCAAATTAAGCACCTTCCTTTTTGGCTTATTAATGCTTTCTTTATAATTACAAATAAGAACGGTCTGTTTAAATGACAATTATACTTCATAGCTCAGTGTACCAGAACTATGAACATAGATGTCTTAAATGTAATTACCTGCTGATTTCACACCCCCCCCCCCCCCCCCCATATCTTACTAAAACTGGACTCATGCAGATCTAGAATCAAATTGTAACCACTACCTACTAGTTGTGGAGCCATGTGCAAGTTCCTTAGTATCTCAGGATATATGCTATATATCTTTTAATTAAGACTTCATTTTTTTAGGGCAGTTTAAGATTCACAGCAAAATTGAGGAGAAGGTACAGAGATTTCCCAAATACCCCTGCCCCCACACAGGATCAAGCCTTACAATAATCATCAGCATTCCCCACCAGAGTGGTATGTTAGAGCTGATGAACCTACACTGACACATCATTATCACCAAAAGGCCATAGTTTACATTACAGTCGACTTTTGGTGTTGTACATTCTGTGGATTTGGACAAATGTATAATAATGACAGGTATCTATCATTATATGATATCATACAAAGTATTTTTACTACCCTGAAAATCTTCCGTGCTCTGCCTGTTTTCTCTCTTTCCTTCTAATCCTGGCAGTCACTGATCATTTTATTGTTTCAACAGTTTTACCTTTTCCAGAATGCCATATAGTTGGAATCGTACAGTATATAGCCTTGTTAGATTGGTTTTTTCCACTTAATAATATGCATTAAGTTTCTTCCATGTCCTTGCATGGCTTGATCCCTCATTTCTTTTTAATGCTGAATAATATTCCATTGTCTAGATGCATCACATGGAGTTATTCATCCATTCACCTACTGAAGGTCATTTTGGTTGCTTCCAAGTTTTGGTAATTCTCAATGAAGATGCTAAAAACATCTGTTTTTGTGTGGATATAAGTTTACAACTCCTTTGGGTAAATACCAAGGAACACGGTTGCTGGACTGTATGATAAGCGTATGTTTGGTTTTTAAGGAAACCGCCAAACCGTCTTCCAGAATGGCCGTACCGTTCTGCCTTCTCGCCACTTCCTACAGCTTCACAGCCTCACTGCATTTGATGTTGCCATTATTTCACATTTTGGCCCTTCTAATATGTGCAGTGGTATTTCATTATTCCGATTTGCATTTTCCTGATGACATACGGTATTACACATCTTTTCATATGCTTATTTGCCATCTGCAGATCTTCTTTGGTGGGGTGTCGGTGAAGGTGTTTGGCCTGTTTTTTAGTCAGGTAGTTTTCTTGTTGAGTTTTCAGAGTTTTTGTGTATATTTTGGATGATTGTTCTTTATCAGACATCTTTACAAGTATTTTCTCCTGGTCTTCAGTTAGTCTGTTCATTCTCTTGACATTATCATTCACAGAGCAGAAGTTTGTAATTAAAAAAAAAAAGTTTTTAATGTTTATTTTGGAGAGAGAGAGAGAGAGAGGGAGACACAGAATCCAAAGCAGGCTCTAGGCTCTGAGCCGTCAGCACAGAGCCCGATGTGGGGCTTGAACTCTTGGACTACAAGATCATGACATGAGCCAAAGTCAAATGCTTATTTACTTGAGCCACCCAGGCGCCCCCAGAGATTTGTCATTTTAATGAAGTCTGGCTTATCAATTCTTTGTTTCAGGGCTCATCAGACCTTATATTTTCATATGTAAAAAAGGGAGGAACTGGGTTTTTAGAAGGGTTAATGGTTAACAGCCATTAAACACTTAGCACATATTGTCTGGCACTTTGTGATGTTCAGTCAGTGATGATATGTTTTGGGTGCCCCTGTTTCCACATGTGTTCACAGAGGTACAGTCACAGGGAACTTAAAACTTAGCTGGCTACTGCAAGAGCCAGGAATAATGTCTGACCCGGTTCCCTTCCTGCGCCCACTCCTTCCGAAGTCACTGCAGAAGAGTTGCAGAGCCAGGTTGACTGAACCCAGGCCAACTACTTGGAAATGATCGTCAAGCTTCTCAGAGGGATTGGATCCATCTAGTGCCCAAGCAATAATACCATGCTTTTTTTTTTTTTTTTTTTGGTTTGAAGGCCAGGGAACTGACTGGTCACAGGTAGTTTCTGAAAGGCTCCATCAGTGTACAGGGGAAGAAGGCAGCGTTCTTCATGGAAAGGATACAGGCTTTGTAGCCACACTGACCTGGGTTAGAATGTGTCCTCTGCCACCTTTTACTTGTATGAACTTGAGCAAGTTACTTTACTTCTCTGACTTAAGTCTTTTCTGTAGATGAGTCTAACAGTTATGATATTGATAATAGCTAAAAATGATGGAGCATTTTCTCTGTGTCAGGAACCACCCTGAGTTCTCTACATGCACTGTCTGATTAAATTCTCTCAACAACCCTAGAGAGGTGGGTGTTGTTACTTCTCTTGCTTTACAGATGGGGGAAACTGAGGCAAGGAGAAGTTAGGTAATTTGCCTAACTGGTGAAGCAGAAATTGGAAACCCCACTTTCTGATTATGGAATGCTTGATGCATCCTTCTTAAAAACAAAAAGAAACAAGCTTTTTTGAGATACAATTTACATGCCATACAATAAAAGTATACAATTCAGTGGTTCTTAATATACTCACAGAGTTGTGCAACCATCACCTTGTCAATTTTAGAACATCTTTATCAGCACAAAAAATAATTCACATATCCATTAGTTAAATCACTCCCATTTCTCCCTGAACTCTTATTCCTGGGCAACCACTGGTCTACTTTGGTCTCTAGATTTGCCTCTTCTGGACATTTTACATAAATGGAATCATATACAGTATTTGTCCTTTTTACATCTATCTGGCTTCTTAAAATGTTTAAAATTTTTTTTTTAACTTTTATTTATTTTTGAAAGACACAGAGAGACAGAGCACAAGCGGGGGGAGGGGCAGAGAGAGGGAGACAGAATCTGAAGCAGATTCCAGGCTCTGAGCTGTCAGCACAGCACCTGATGCAGTGCTGGAACTCACAAACTGTGAGATCATGACCTGAGCTGAAGTCGGATGCTTAACCGACTGAGCCACCAGGCGTCCCTCTTAAAATGTTTCCAAGGTTCACCCATGTTGTGGCATGTATTGGTGTTTCATTCCTTATTATGGCCCAATAATAGTCCATTGTGGGGATATCTCACGTTTTGTTTACCCATTTATCAGTTGATGGTCATTTGGATTGTGTCCAGTTTTTTGCCGTTATTAATAATGCTGCTATGAACATCTGTGTACACATTTCTGTGTGGACATACACTTTGAATTCTCTTGGAATCCACAATATGTTAACTACTGTGCTCTTCCGGAAGACAAAACAGGCAATTCTTACTTGGGAATGATCTCGTTATATTGTTGCTGCAGTGCCTTTGGTGGGTACCTTTATTGGGAGTGCTCATTCTGTGACGAATTAGCAAGGCTTTTACAAATACCGCTTCATTCAGTCCTCACAACATTTCAAATAGGGTAGATGTAGTGAGCCCTGTTTTACAGATGAGGCAGCTGAGCCTCACCAAGTAAACTGCTCAAGGTCACAGAACTTGTAGAATGTATAGGGAGCTAGCTTGGACCCAAGTGTGTGTGATGGCCCACCGCGCTCTCACTTCAACATCATATGGCTGCCATTTTCAGGGGTATTTATGAATAAATAAACCTCCCACTCGAAAGCTTACTGGTCTGGATTTTACAGTCCTTTCCATGGGCGTTTTCTTCATTTCCCTGTATGAAACAGATAGTGATATACTTGTTTGTACCAAGGGGCAATGGAATTGAGTGTGTGCCCAAGGTCATGGGTGGGTTGGAAGGTCAGAGTCTTGGCTGGAAGTGCCTTTTAGAGTCTAGGTTCATTGCTTTTTGCATTTTAGCACAACTGCTTTCCAAACAACCGTTGCATCCTCCCTGAGACATACTGTCATTGTCTCCCAATTCTTTAACGTAGACTGAAGGTTCCGGATGGGGTTCAAAAAACTTCAGTAACTCTAGTACCTTTCAGCATTGGGCCTGAGGTGTAATCCTATTATTTCTGATGACCTGTCAGAAATCCCTCTTGTACCTCGTGTGTATCACTTTCTTAACTGTGCACACTGTAAAGTGCGGCGTGAGTACACCGTGCCCACAGTTTAGTTGCTGCCCGTGAGCACTCCCCTTGCACGGCTGTGAAGGGAGGGTGAGGAGCCGGTGACAGCCTTGTTACCACACTGGAAAATGAAATACTTGTGGGATAAACTATGAATGGTTTTTATTGGTAAACCAAAATTCACATAAAGACTTGTTTATTAACTCACTGCTGACTGGTTTACTACTATAAGGAAGGGTTCACTTTGAAGAGACTACAGGCAAGTGTCCCAGGGCCAAGGACTTGGTTTATGATGTTAAAAAGTACACATTTTAGGAGGAGAGTGGAGCTCATTTTCTGCCTTTGCTGGCCAGAAATGGTTCCTGCTTATTTGTTAGGTGTCCTGAAATTGTGCCTGGTGATTGGAATTTTTATAAATCCTTCTTGATCGCTAACATAAGACCCTATTTCGTGGGGGAAGAGAGGGGTATGCTCTTTGTAATTGCCATTACCTCATCGCTCACCATGCTCCCGCCCCACATGGCCTTTTTTCTTCCTTGAACATAATGAGCTTCTGTCTCACCTCAGGGCATTTGTGCTTACTGTCCCCTCTCCTTGGAGAGTGGTTCAGATTTTCTTAAGATTAGTTCTTTCCGGTGTCACAGCCCATGGCACTTACTGCCGTCTGATATTATAATATATGTTTACTTGTTTATTATTGTTTCTTTTTTTCATTAAAATCCTTCCTGTGAGGGAAGGACTCGGCTTGTATCCCCCCAGCACCGACACTGAGCCTTTATCTTCATCTGCTGTGGCAGGAGCAGAGTTGTTCCTGCTTACGTGTCTACTTCCTACCAACTATGGCCACCTTGGGTAGTGACTCAGGGTAATTTTTCTTTCAGTCCCCAGGTTGCTGCTCAGTAAAGTTTTCTCAAATCTATGAATACAGAGCTTAGGAATCTTTGGGAAGGTAAATTCCTAAACTTGAGATCTTCTCATGGAGGCTACTTCCCCCCACAAAATGTCCTTTCGATGTCTCTGGTAGAACAGTTGTTAGGGGAAGCCTGCAGTGGTTCTGGTAGCCATTCCCTGTGGACTCCCCACCCCTTCCTTTTCAAGACCTTTGCTCTGTGCTGTTCTTTTCATCATGCACAACCCTACCCCAGCCCCAATCCCATTCATTCTTCACACTTCATCTCAGTGTGATTTGCTCATGGGAAACACACCTCTCCCCTCTGCCCCCCATGAGATTAGGTGTTGGCTCTTGCTAAGCTTCCTGAGGGCAATGCCATATCAGTGTTATTCATTCATTCATTCATTCATTCAGTAACCTGTATGCCCAGTGCGGAGCTTGAACTCATGACCCCAGATCAAGAGTTGCATGTTCTTCCGACTGAGCCAGGCAGGTACCCCTGGTGCCATATCTGTTTTAACCTTCATTGGATCCTCAGAGTCCATCCAGCAGGTTACACTTTGTAAACATATGCTGAGTGAATGCGTAAAGAATTAGTGATAGTGTATTTGCATATCCATGTTCCACAGCAGCACTGTTCAGCATAGCCAAGAGGTGAGAGTAACCCAAGTGTTTATTCATCAGTGGATGACCGGATAAACAGAATGTGGTATACACATACAGTGGAATATCATTCGGTCTTAAAAAGGAAGGAAATTCTGATGCACGCTACAAGAATGAACAGAGAACATTAGGTTAGTGAAGTACGTCCCAAACAAAAAGACAAATGCTGTAAGACTTCACTTAGATGCCATACCTAGAGTAATCAAATTCAGAAACAGAAAGTAGAATGGTAGTTACCAGGGGCTGGGAGGAGGGGGCAGTGGAAGGTGGTTTAATGGTGTTGATTTCAGTTTTGCAAGATGAGTCTTGGAGACTGGATGTACAACACTGTGAAATATTTAACACCACTGAACTGTACAGTTAGAAATGATTAAGATGGTAATTTTGTTACATATTTTTAAAAATACAATGAAAAGAACTAGGGCAGAAACTGTGACTTCTGGAAATCACTGTAGAACAATCTGGAATTCTTAAGTGGTACAATGCCTGTGACTTCTGGGCAGTATGCATAAATTAAGGAAAGAAGTATTTATTTCCTTATCAGGGAAGCTCAAGTATTTTCTAAAGAATGGTCAGAGTCCAGGAGGGAGCTGCTTTGTGTCTCCCCTCCCTGCCTAGGTTCTTGTGCTTCTCTGCTCCTAGGACCCAGTGAGCCCTGGGGCGAGCCTGGCCGCTGTGCGGTGAGCCTGCCTTCACCCGCGCAGCCCAACTGAGTACTGAGCATTGTACTTCCTGCCCTTCTTGGTGTAAGATTTGAAGCAAACTTTTATTCATTTCCTACCCTGTTTTGCTGTTGTTGTTGTTTAAGTTTATTTATTTATTTTGAGACAGAGAAGCAGAGAGAGAGGGACAGACAGAATCCCAAGCAGCTTCCATGTGCCATCAGAGCAGAGCCCAATGCGAGGCTCGAACTCATGAACCATGAGATCATGACCGGATCCAAAATCAAGAGTTGGACGCTTAACCGACGGAGCCACCCTGGCATCCCTCCTATTATGCTGTTCTAATGCTTATGAAGAACTTATTCTTGTAGAGTCCAAGGGAATGACCTGAACATTGTCATGCCTCTTTAGCACATGCCCTTTGTAGAGGTTGCCTCATTTCAGGCTGACAGTGGCCCTCTGAGGTATTATCCCATTTATTTATTTATTTATTTATTTATTTACTTACTTACTTACTTACTTACTATTTACTTATGAGAGAAAGAGAGCGCATGCAGGGGGAAGGGGCAGAGAGAGAGAGGGAGAGAGACAATCCCAAGCAGGCTCCATGCCTACCATAGATAGCCTGACACAAGGCTGGATCCCATGTCTGTGAAATCTCGACCAAGCTGAAATCAAGAGTTGGCTGCTGAAACAACTGAGCCACACAGGCATCCTTCCCCATTTTCTAAAGGTGGAGACAGATTATCGAAGATCCCACAGCTAAGTGATGGAACAAAGACCACTCCAGATCGTCTGCCTTTATAGTGCACATTCTTGCCTGTGCTTCAAGTTGCTTCCTGTATGGTCTCCATCTCGTGGTCCAGATTCGTCACACACCTTAACCCCAGACAGTTCAGATAGTGTACTCTTCACACTTATAAACAGCTTGGTCTGGTCCCTTGGTGTAACATACATTAGAGTACCAAGAATGACTGGAACCCCAAGACCGTGCTTTTGAAATCCCAAACCCAACTTTGAAACCCCAGGCATCCCATAAAGTCTCTGCTAGATGTTGAAAAACCTAAAATGTACTTTTCCACTCTCTCCCACCATTGGTAAAAACAAAGAAGGAAACAAATAATACGGCTCTTTGTTATTCTTTTATCTGCTAAACTTACAGAAAGATTCGGGAGAAGAGAAAACTCTACTGAGTGAACACTCTGTCCCCCAGTTGGCTCCCTGCTTCCTCTCGCCTCCAAGGATGTGAAACATCTTATCTTCAAGCCTTTAATTTCTATGTAACATTAGCAGTTCCATTCACCTGAAACATTACCAGTTCATTTCTAGCCAGCTTAGACCTTTTGTGTATGTGTGTGTGGGAGGGTCTGTATAAATAAACCCTTCTCTAAATGTTCATTTCCAGAGTACTGCTCCAAAATGTCCTACTTGCTTAATAATTTCTACTTCGATAGTTACTCTGTATGTCTAACAAGAATATTTGCTCTGATTCTCTGGTTCCCTTGCGTGGGAGAAAGGAGGGAAAGAAAGCCCTTCAAGTGGTGTAAATCCAGACTGCGTTCTATTTTTCCTCACAAGTGGTGCTTTTCAAAGCGTTCCGGCGTCCCTGCTGTATGGATGTGTCACTGTGCGAGATGACAACAGGATTTGCTGGGAATGTGGGCCACTATTGTATCCGCCTTACGTAACCACGTGGAGTGGTGGCAATGGGTGAGCAGCCTGGGGTGTAGGCAGTGGCCTGGCCGATTAATCTCCAGAGGCCATGAAGACTGCTCAGGTCCTCCAGAGGATGTGGAGCCAGGCTGTTAAAAAGTTTGGGAGACTGAAAGGCCACGTGAGTCCCTCTGCAAGCTCTCCCTCTTTTCTTTCCCAGCCTTTCTTTGCGGGAAGTGGTTGGGGAGCAAAAGCTTTCGCACAGTGACTGCTTTCTCTTCGGATTTATTTGCCCTTCTGGCAGCTTTCAGTAACAAACTGTGACATGCAGCTTGTAGTCAATGGTGGGTTTTAGAAATACTTGCCTTATTTTTAGCAGACATGTGAAACTGATAGCCTCTTATGGGATTTATGAGTCAAATACTGCTGTCTTGCATGTTTTGGGAGTCTGCAAGTACGTTGTAGCTTCCTGGGAATGACTTAATATACTCCTCGTAGAAGATGTTTGTGTTTGGGGATTTATTTTGGGGTGAAACTTTTTGCTTCCTTATTCTGCAGAAATCTTTATTCTTATATCTAGGTTCTTCAGTTACAGGAAACAGTTTTTGACATGTTCTTTTCTTCCTCTCAGAGTTTTGAATGGCAAGTACTACTGTAGCATGTATGAATGTTTACTTTTATGGCTTGGGGTTTTTATCAGACAGCTCCCATAATTATGGGCTAAGTTTGAATAATCTGGGGTGTTGACTTGGGGTAGATAGACATGGGAGCCCTGTACCCCACTGCTCCCCCAGAGCTAGCTGATCTCTCCCTCACCTTCCTTCCATACACCTCTCAAATTATTGCCACCACCCTGTCTTTCCCGCCTCCAGTGGAAGTGATCACATTTTCTTCTGCTCTTTCACTCTGCAAAGTCTGGGCTTAAAAAATATTTGGTATAAGGTCCCTGTCCAGGAATTGGGTACACCTTGATGTTCACTCATATGCACCTACCCTATTTTTTATTTTATTTTTTTAAATGTTTATTTATTTTTGAGGGAGATTGGCACGAGCAGGGGAGGGGCAGAGATAGAGGAAGACAGAAGCGGGCTCTGTCCTGACAGCAGAGAGCCTGATGTGGGGCTTGAACTCATAAACTGTGAGATCATGACCTGAGCCGAAGTTGGATGCTTAACCAACTGAGCCACCCAGGCGTTCCTGCCCCCGTTTCTGAACTTGTGAAGCATGTGGTGCAGGTGCAGGAATTACAGATCTAAATCATAAAGCTTGGTAGTAAAACACAAAGCCAGGAGCCCATCATGCACATCCATGGAGCCTCATGGAGATGGACAGAAAGTGCTTTCTCACTGTGCCTCATCCCTGGCTCATTTCATCCTGTAGTTTGTGGTTTTCATTCCCTTGCTTTTCTTTTTTTTTTTTCTTCATAGTTTTACCACACACATGCATATGCATCCCTGAGGAAAAAATTAGTTTTGCTTGCTTTTTCTTTATTGTGGTTAAAAAAAAAAAAAAACCCGCAGAACATAAAACTGAGCATCTTAACCATTCTTAAGTGCATAGTGCCATAGTATTGAATATATTCACGTTGTTGTGAAACACTGCTTTCTGAACTATATCAAAGTGATATCAGGCTCTGCACATTCTTCTAGATGTTTTTCACTCAGTGTTTTATTTGAGTTGCATCTGTGTGGCTCTAGTTTGTTTTCACTACTGTAGAATATCGCATTTTAATAATATATTATGATTTACTTGTCCATTCTGCTCTTGATATTAATTTGGGTTGTTTCCAGCTTTTGGCTTTTGAGAATGTTGCTGTGAATACTCTTTGTGTGTGTCCTTGTCACATATTCATACATTTCTCTTGGGCCTCTGCCCAGGAGAGAAATCACTGCATCATGGAATACGTGTATCTTTGGCTCTGATCCAGGTAGGTAAAGCTCCTCAAGGCTAAGCAACGGCTGAATACTGACAGCAATTCTGGGATCTGTACACAGCCCGGCACAGGTTGGGTGGGGCCCGAGCCGTGTGGCCCAGTTTGAAATGAATGAGCTGAAGCCCTCAACTAAGCTGCTGTAAGCTGGCAGCCTGTCCCCTGGGGGATGTACCAGGAGAGGATACTCTGAGGACTGTGTGACTGTGAGGGGTGCTCTCTGTTTCCCAAAAGGTGTTTATAGAGATGAGGCGGGAAGACACTCAGTGATTTTCTTTTTGGGCACACCTGTTGTAAACACTCCACGGGCTCTGGTGGTTTTTATTCACCAGTGTATCCCGAGTGCCACAAATCACAGGCTTGGCACATAGTGGGTACTTGATAAATATCTTTGAACGAATGAATAAATGAGGGAGTGAATGAATGAAGGGGCTTTTCTGAGACCTTCATAAAAAGTCCTAGTTCTGTGGACTAAATACACAGTTATGGTATATTTTAATAGCTTTCAAAAGAACTATTAAAATGTATTTTTACTTCAGGTTCCTCGTCTTTAAAAAATAAGATTTTAAATTCATCACTTGGTGTAACAGAACATATGTTCTTTTAAATACTATGTTTAAATAGTTAATAGTTTATGTCCCAACGCATTACCAATCCTAGGTAAAGAAGCCACTTACAATCTGATCAGTTCATACAAGTTGGTGAGATCTTTGGGCACGTGGCAAGGTCTGATTGATTAAAAATTTCAGTCAGTCCTGGGGCGCCTGGGTGGCTCAGCCGGTTAAGCATTCGACTTCAGCTCAGGTCATGATTTCATGGTCAGTGGGCTTGAGGCCCACGTCGGGCTCTGTGCTGACAGCTCAGAGCCTGGAGCCTGCTTCGGATTCAGTGTCTCCTCTCTCTCTGCCCTTCCCCTGCTTGCACTTTGTCTCTGTCTCTCTCTCTCTCTCAAAAATAAACGTTTAAAATAAGTTTTAACAATTTAATTCAGTCCTGTTGGGGTGGCAGTGGTAGGAATAGGGGTTTAATTCTCTTTCTGATAAATCTAATTTAAATTACCCCTGTGGGCAGCACAGGGGTAGATTAGATAGTATAATCTCATTATGGAATAGTGAATTTCAAAAGCCAGGTTCATTCTACCTTGGGCAATATTTTAAAAATAAAGTTTTGTGGCAACTCACTTATTTGGCTAAATGATAAAAATTTTTAAATCCAAAACCTTTATTTTTTATTCAATTTTAGTTTTTTTTTTTTTTTTTAACATTTATTTATTTCTGAGAGAAAGAGGCAGAGCATGAGCTGGAAGGGGGTAGAGAGAGAAGAAGACACAGAATTGGAAGCAGGCTCCAGGCTCTGAACTGTCAGCAAAGAGCCTGAACAGGGCTTGAGCCCAGGAGCGGTGAGATCGTGACCTGAGCTGAAGTTGGCCGCTTAACTGACTGAGCCACCCAGGCGCCCCTAAATCCAAAACTTTTAAAAGAGAACTTGTTTTTTTTATTTTTAAAATAAAAAATGTATTCTAAAAGTAATGTACTCATATAAAAATATTCTCTTCCATACCACAGCTCCTGGGGAAATTTTAACATTTTTTGGTATTTATTCTTCCCATCTCTTCCATGTATGGTTATATAAATACATATATTTATGACAATAAGAATGGAAACAATGATGTTTTGTATATGGATTTCTCCCTATAGACATTTGAATATGATCTATATATGTAACCAATCTCCTATTGTTGGACATTTTAATTACCTATTAAAAATTACACTCAGCTATAAAAAAACTTATATGTTTACCTTAGTGTACTTGTGCAGATAATCCTGTAAAATAAATTGCTAGAAGTGGAACTGAATGATCAAGGGGTAATCAGATTTTACATGTTGATACTTATTGTAATATGCCCCCTGAAAGGTTTTTTATTTTTAATTTTTTTAATGTTTGTTTATTAAAATTTTTTTAACGTTTGTTTATTGTTGAGAGACAGACACAGAGTGTGAGCAGGGGGAGGGGTAAAGAGAGAGGGAGACACAGAATCTGAAGCAGGCTCCAGGCTCCGAGCTCCAGGCTGTCAGCACAGAGCCCTACGCAGGACTCGAACTCACAAACCATGAGATCATGACCTGAGCCAAAGCCGGACGCTTAAACGACTGAGCCACCCAGGCACCCCATAACGTTTATTTATTTTTGAGAGAGAGAGAGAGAGAGAGAGAGAGAGAGAGAGCGCGCGAGCAAGCTTGAGCGGGGGAGGGGCAGAGAGAGAGACACACACAGAATTGGAAGCAGACTCCAGGCTCCCAGCTGTCAGCCCAGAGCCCGATGCGGGACTTGAACTCACAAGCCATGAGATCATGACCTGAGCTGAAGTTGGACGCTCAACCGACTGAGCCACCCAGGCACTCCTTCCCCCTGAAAGGTTTATACCAATTTATATTCCCACCCTTCCCTCCAAGAGCGGATGGACCTGAAAATATAAAGCCATTTAGTTGTTCTTCTCTTTAATTGAAAATGTAGTAATCATGATAAAGAAACTTTTAAAAAATTGATGGCAGTTAAGTAATTATTTTCAGTGCCTGTGCATTTCATTGTGTTGATTCATTTAACCCAAATATCACTCCATTTTTGGACATTTGTGCTCCCTCCCACCCCAGAACAATGCCCATTCCTAGGGGTGATTGTTATGGTATTGGTTAGTTATTTCCTGATGGTTTTTATTTAAAATTTTTTTTACTTTCTATAATTTATTTATTTTTCATAATTTACCCAGGTCAGTTAGCACATGGTGCAACAATGATTTCAGGAGTAGATTCCTTAATGTCCCTTACCCATTTAGCCCATCCCCCCTCCCACAACCCCTCCAGTAACGCTTTGTTCTCCATATTTAAGAGTCTCTTATGTTTTGTCCCTCTCCCTGTTTTTACATCATTTTTGCTTCCCTTCCCTTAACGTTCATCTGTTTTGTACCTTAAAGTCCTCCTATGAATGAAGTCATATGATATTTGTCTTTCTCTAATTTCGCTTAGCATAATGCCCTCTAGTTCCATCCACATAGTTGCAATCCTGATGATTTTTAGAAGAGTATTCTGGAGAAGGTCTTGTGTGATGTTTCTTTTTTTTTTCATTTAAATTTTAGTTGGTTAACATACAGTGCACTATTGGCTTCAGAAGAATTCAGTGATTCATCACTTGCATACAACACCCAGTGCTCATCCCAACAAATGCCCTCCTTAGTCCCCATCATCTAGCCTCTCTCCCACCCACCTCCCTCCATCAACCCATAGGTGTTCTCTATCATTAAGAGTCTTCCTGTGGTTTGTTTCCTTCTCTTCTTCTCCCCACCCCCTTCCCATATGTTCATCTGTTTTGTTTCTTAAATTCTACATTTGAGTGAAATCATATAGTATTTGTCTTTCTCTGATTGACTTACTTCACTTAGCATAATACATTCTAGCTCCATCCGTATCCTTGCAAGTGGCAAGATTTCATTCTTTTTGAAGGCTGAGTAATATTCCACCACACACACACACACACACACACACACACACACACACACACACCCCACATCTCTATCCATTCATCAGCTGATGGACATTTGGGCTCTCTCCATAGTTTGGCTATTGTTGATAATGGGTGCTATAAAGTTTGGGGTGCATGTACCCCCTTCAAATCTGTATTTTTATATCCTTTGGGTAAATACCTAATAGTGCAACTGCTGGATTGTAGGGTAGTTCTATTTTTAGTTTCTTGAGGAACCTCCATACTGTTCTCCAGAGCAGCTACACCAGTTTGCAATCCCACCAACAGTGATGTTTTCTCCTAATGTGTAGGGATATAGCTATATTGAAAGAGGAATTGGCATCTGTATTTATTTTACCACAACTTCCAGGTTAATTCACCCTGTTGAAATTTGCCAGCTTTGAGGTAGAGTCAAGTGTAAGAAGATGAACTTGGGGAGCATGCATGCTAGTAAAGTCATTTCTAGTTGGTAGGTGATTGGTTAAGGCCACATTGAAACCTGAAGGTATCAGGGCGTTAGGAGGTGTTCTGTGGAAATGGAAAGAGAGGATCGAGATAATTCTAATCAACCAGGTTTCTGCTTACTATTTCCTTTTAAGAAAACTTTTTTAAAATAGAAAACTTTATTAAAATCTTGGAAAACTTGCATTATACTGGCACACGTTGTAAATGCTGTTTTAAACACAGACTGCAACATTCCAGAGAGGAATGGTGGTGATAAAGCCCACCTAGCACACTAGACCTTATCAGCACTCAAGTTCCCAACCTGACCACCTCAAGGGTGCTGTCAAAGAGGCAGAGGGCCACTGACTGTAACAGAAAATTTCCTTTAAGAAAACTTTTAAGTAGTAGAAATCAGTGCTTTAACCACATTAACAAGTGATAAATAGACAGTGTACCCACTTCTTGGTTCATTGAAAAGAATACCTTTTTGAGTGCCTACTCTGTGCACCCACTGCTGTTCTAGGAGAAAAGGGACGAAATGGAGTGAGTGAGATATAAAAATCTTACCTGAAAATCCACTTCCATTTTCTTTCAATTGATAAACAGTGGTCGGGGCGCCTGGGTGGCTCAGTTGGTTAAGTGTCCCACTTTGGCTCAGGTCATGATCTCACTGCTCGTGAGTTCAAGCCCCACATCAGGCTCTATGCTGACAGCTCGGAGCCTAGAGCCTGCTTCAGATTCTGTCTCCCTCTTTCTGTCCCTCCCCTACTCATACTCTGTCTCTCTCTCTCAAAAGTAAATAAAATATTTTAATTAAAAAGAAAAAACAGTGGTGATGGTGAACAAACTTTTGTCACCATGTCAAAAGTCTTTGTCAAAAAGACGTATGGTCTTTTTGAATGTATACCTGTTTCAGTGTGTTGTGCCTTCATTTAACCTAAACATAACCCCATTTTGGATGCTGATACCCGTCCCTCCCCAGACCCCTGTCCTGCCACCATAGCACCTGGTCGTAGGTGTGCTGGTAGCATGCATCCTAGTTCTTGCCTGTTCCAGGACCGTTTGTATTTTCTTTTTAACTCTAGAGGTGGTTTTTTTATTCTAGTTTTTAATCTAATAACTCTGATCTCTTGGAGCCAGATGGTATTAGCCATGGAAATGTCCTTTTAAAAGTGAGTACATAGTGGGAGGGTGAGCTAAGGGATTAGGACTTCCTCTCAATTTGACTAATCAGTTAGAGCTACTCAAGAGTAGGCTGGTTTACCTTCTGTACAAACAAAATTGCCTTTTCCTAAGCCCCTCTGCCAAAGGGAACAGATGATCTGCTCCAGTAGATCGGTTGATAGACTTGCCTTTTATGTTAAGCTGTGTTTTTCTCCCCAGTCAAGAGAGTTTGTTAACTGGGGAAAAAGGAAGCACATCTAGACATTTTTCAGTTCTTTACTCTCTCTCATATTAGTATCAGTGCAGGAATGGCAAATTTGATTTGAAAAAATTTTAATGTAAAACAACTAGTTTTCTTAAAATTATTTTAGTTTGTATATAAATACAGTAAGGCCTTTTATTTACGTATTTCTTTGTGTCCTTAGGTTTTAGATAGTCTGTTATTAAAAGACATAGAGCTTGATGGACCTTCTTGTTTTTTAAAAATTTTTTTAAACTTTATTTATTTTGAGAGAGAAAGCAAGCAGGGGAAGGGCAGAGAGAGAGAGAATCCAAAGCAGGCTCCATGCTGTCAGCTCAGAGCCCGATGCGGGGCTTCAATTTATGAACTGTGAGATCACGACCTAAGCTGAAACCAAGAGTTGGACGCTTAAGCGACTGAGCCACCCAGGCCTCCCTGGACCTTCTTGTGTGATTCTATACTCTTCTATATTCTTTCTATATTCTAGTTTGCATTTTGCATTTGTGCTGTTTTTTTTTTTTTCTTCTAAGTTTCCCCTTTTGCCTCCTTTGCCTTGTTTTGGATTGACTTGTTTTGTTGTTTGTTTTATTTTTACCTCTGCTATGTTGGAAGTTATGTACTGTCAGTATTCCTATCGTGGTTACCCCAGAAAATTTAACATGTAGATTTGACTCAGTGAAGTTTAAAATTAATCAGCAGTTTAACTCTGCTCCTGAATAAAACATTTAGAGTAATCTAATTATGTTCAAGTCTTCTGCATTTACATGTGTGTTGTTTATACTTTGGCTCTGTCTTATTTGTATTAAGTCTAACAGGTTATACATTATTATTGTAGTTGCATACAGCCAATACGTGCTCAGGTTTACTCATGTTCCTTCTTGTGTTTTGGGTCTTCCTTCTGGGATTATTTTCCTTCTTTCTCAAATATCCTTTGGAAATTGTTTTATTGCTGGTCTAGGGTACTAATTTGTCCCAGTTTTTATGTTTTCAAAAAATGTCTTTTATACCCTCTAAATCAACATGTATTGTGTTAAAAATATTCTGTTAATTTTGGGCTTCCATCATTGCTGTTTAGAAGTCAGCTGTTACTCGGATTGTTCTTTTGTAGGTAATCTCTCAGGTCTAGACTGTTCTCAAGTCTTTATGTATTTTTTTCTGCCTTGAAATTACCATGTATTTAAAAGTGTTTTTTCCCCATCTCTACCACTCCCCCCCCCCCCCCCCCACCATTTACTCTGCTTTTGATGTATTGGGCTTCCTGAACCTGAAAAATCTTTAATTCTGGAAGAGTCATTATCTCTTTGAGTAATGCATCTCTCCTGTACCCTTTCAGCATCTTGTTCAGGAAATCTAACCAGATACATTGTAAATAAGACTTCCTTGGTCTTAACTTTTCTTTCAGGATGTCTCACTTTTTAAATGCTTATTACTGTGTTCTGGATAATTTCTTCACATCTGTCTTCCAATTAATTACTCTTTTCAGGTGTGTACAGTATGTGGCTCACTCCACTGTTTTTCTCAATTATATATTTTTATTTCTAAAATTTTTGTTTGCCTTTTTTCAGATTTCCTTGGTCATTTTTGATGTTTCCTTGTCCTTTCATTACATTTCCAATTTCCCCTTTTAATTTCTTATGATAAACATACATGTTATATCCACTTCTTTGAGTCTGTGATTGATATGCCCAGCATTTATAGTCTTTGGTCCTGCAGTTTCCTGTTTTAACTCTCACTCATGGTGACCCGCTTTGTGTGTGTGCGTTCAAATTGTCAACTTCTGTTCCTCAGATACTCATCTGGGGGATTCTCTGAAACCTGTGTTTAGTATGTTCCTTGGAGAGAATTTGCATTTGCCTCTGTGTCCCAGGGTGGTGCTCCCTTGCCTAACCACTTTTAGCAGGTTTTGAGGAGATGTGGTACTATCTGTAATAAGAATTTTAGTCTCAAACCTGTGTGAGTACAGGTCTGTTGGTAGGAATTCTCCAGGGAGATAGTTTTAGTTATTTCCGCTCTACTCAGAGCCAAGGAACATGCCCCTGCCATTCCCATCTGCCCGATGGAGTTTTTCCCCTACTACATCCACTTCCATCTAATTTCCCCCCTGTTTGGGTCCTACAGCTTATCTCTCTTCCCAGCCTTCTGTTGGAATGCCCGCTTCGATACTGGTTTATCTCTCTGGCTTTGAGCTTTCTTGGCATTTCTAGCCTTTAAGGATTTCTCCTCAAAGGCAGCCTGCATTTAATGGATTTATTATTAGTATTTTTAAACTGATAACGACTATTTTCAGGCTTTTCTGGACATTTATTTTGGAATACTGTCAGAAAGGAAGCCCCCATCTATTTATGCAGGCATTTTCATCTTTTACACTCAGCAGTACCCATGGAGAAAAGGCACTCTCTGACACGCCAGGGATTCCTTTAGACATAAGATTTGCCTAAGAGGTCATCTTTGATAGGAGGAGGGGAGAGTGACTTAAAAAAAAAGAAGTAAGTATCTGTTTAAAACTCTAGATTTCTTTTTAAGGGATTTTATAATGACTGCTTTGGAGTAGTGGTAATAAAAAAGTTCAACACTTAATATTTCAATTTTTTAGGGTCTGTCTCTTACTATGTATTTCATTACTTTTCATTTGTTAAGACTACCATTTGATTGAAGGAGTGTTTGAAGATAGGTAACATAATGTTCCTAAAAAATATCAACTCCTTTTAGTGTGTAGGATGTGTAAGCTGGACTTTATATAAAGACATCTTGAATTACAGCTTTATTTCTAGCATTGAAATGTTTGTGGCTTAAACAAATTGGTTTTGCTGTTTGAAAACAGGCCCCAGGCATGGAAGAACTGATATGGGAACAGTACACTGTGACCCTACAGAAGGTGAGTGCCGCACAGTTCGTATGTGCTACAGTCATATTCTCGAGCTCACGGGTCATGGATCCTATTCACTTTCGGCCACAGTGTTTCCCCCCTTAAGGTGGATGATGCATTGTAGCTGGCAGTAATTACTGCATTATCAAAGATTTGCACGCTATTGTATTTTTTGGTTAAGGCCCGTGTAATCGAAAATTATAGAGGTTATTTAGTGTATTCACCTATCGCCAGACAGAACAGGTTATGAAGAAAGAGAAAAGGAGGGAAGAAATGGAAATAACCTCTACTATTTAAGGATGTTGAGGTAGCTTCTACAACTTCTATCATTTTTATTATGACGTATTAAGTTCAAACTAAATTTTGAAACATTGGTTTGACAGAAGACATGGGTTATATTTCTTATCCCACTCATGATTAAAGGAGTTTTTTTTTTTAAGTTTATTTATTTTGAGAGAGACTGAGACAGCATGAGAGGGGGAAGGGCAGAGAGAGGGGGAGAGAGAGAATCCCACGCAGGCTCCACGCTGCCAGTACAGAGCCCGATACAGAGCTGGAACCCACGAAGCTGCGAGACCATGACCTGAGCCGAAACCAAGAGCTGGACGATTAACCGACTGAGTCACCCAGGTGCCCCTGTCCAACTCATTATTATATCAGGAGGCACCGAGTCAATCAGATTTTTAAAAATCCTGCCCTCCTTCCCCATGGGACTGAAAGCCAATGTAAACCAGATAGAAAGGTATTTCACTTAATTTTTACGGCTTAATTTTTACGGTTGTTTCATGGGATTGCTCCTCTTGATTAAATGAGGTAATGCAGATGGCCTCTAGTACATGGAGTCCAGCACATAATGATTGCTTCATAAGTGTTAGTTCTAGTCCCTTTTACTCTCCTGACAGCAGATTCGAGGTGGGCATGATAGGTGTTAGCTCCACTTGAAACCAGCACAGCCACCAACAGTCTGTAAGTGATTTGTGTGCGGCTGGGCTGACCTGAGAAGCACTTGTGGTCCTGGGGTCTTATTCCATCAGCTGCCCTGGTCAGCATCTCTGTGACTTTTGTGGGCTCTGCTGGTCTTAGTCCTGCTCTGAATCCCTCCAGGCTCTGGATTGTAAGTTCCTAGAGGAGTTGTATGTTCCTCAGAGGGAGAGTTTTCCTTTAACCCTTAGAACTGTGAATTTTTCAAATCCTGACTTTAGTGAAAAGTTAGTTCCTGAATAAATGAATTAGTCCTGGTTGAAAAACACCCACGTCAGTGCTTAGGAGCTGAAACTTCCGGAGTTAAGTAACATGACATGGTTTCTTTGGATGAGTGCTTTCTCCCCTTGGGTCTTACTTCTCAACTCTGGTCGTCTTCTGACTCTTCTCTGCGCCCTTCCACCAGCATTTCACATACCCCTTGAGTCGTGGGCCTCAAAGTGGCAATGATGAGAGACATTTTAAGTCTGGTATAGAGGACGGAGCTACCTCTGCATAAACCAACTACTAGGTGATGGTGCTGCCCAGTCCAAGGCCATGTAATCATGGGACAATCGCCTAGCCTGTTTTGTGTTGGTCATTGTCACCAGTTGGCATAGTGGGTCCTATGTAGGAAAATGGGGGAAGACTTTCTTGTATTCTTGGAGTACATTTTTACATAATCAGACCCTGATTTACAGTTATAGTCACATGCCCATATCATCTGCATGAAACTTTGGGAGCGTAGCTTTTTTAAACACTGAAATGAAAGGGTTATTTATGTATTATCCAGGTTCACTGTTTTACATTTCTAGACCAATTGTGAATGTAATTAGTCTGTATTTTCTGTCTTATATGTACACAGGAGTTTAATGTTTTGCTCTCTCATAACATCTTAAAACTGCTTATCTTCATATCTTATCTTTAAAATCCATTTACTTCTTTTTTCACCCTATTAAAATGAAACCACCAATTCACCTAACTTGGAAGTTAAAGTCATACTTTAAAAATAGGGTTTTCAGCACAGATTCAGTTGTGACTGAAACTCAGGCCAGGATATGAGAACAGGTATGATTGCTGATTTGAACAGCATATCCCTGTTTGGACAGAAGATGTTATTTCCCATGCCAGCCCCTAGTGATAACTCCAGGCTGTTTTATCAGTCTTTTCCAGCTTTCACAAGACTGTTCCTTTTAGATAAGGATTTCCCTTTATAAACTTGTCAGCTAATCATGATGGTGCCTTATTTTGTCATTTGTGTCTGTGAGCCCTCTGCTCTTGAGCTGTCTCTGGTTATTGGTTTGACCTTTATTTTACTGAGTGCTTGTAATAAATCCCAAAAGCCACTTACAGAAGGATTTTTATTATTTTAATTTTTCTCTTAACTCCAATGAACAGGATTCCAAAAGAGGATTTGGAATAGCAGTGTCCGGAGGCAGAGACAATCCCCACTTTGAAAACGGAGAAACATCAATCGTCATTTCTGATGTGCTCCCCGGGGGGCCTGCTGATGGGCTGCTTCAGTGAGTGTCCTTGCACCCCAGCCCCTGCCCGCCCCACTGGTTGCTCCTAGACAGGGTATGCACTTAAAAAAACAAAACAAAACAAAACAAAAAAACCAAACTTGCATATATATATACAAGAATTGAGACCATAACATATTATGCTTTAACAATCCCTAAACCTTTAGAGGAAGGAGAGCAGTCATTTCCACAGGAAAAGAGTAATAACTATCACAACTATCATTCCTAGGCTTAGGAATCATTTCTGAATGTGGAGTACAAAATCAGCATGCTCTCCTCCCGGCCCCTAGCAAACCAACCAACACTTTATACTTATTTTACCTTCTATTCATTAAGGATTTAATGAGGATACTTTGGCTTAATGATGATCTGATTTGTGTTTTTTTTGTTTTGTTTTGTTTTTTGAGAGAGAGAGTGCACACACAAGCAAGGGAGGGGTGGGGGGGAGAGAGGGAAGGAGGGGGGGAGAGTGGGAAGGAGGGTGGGGAGGGAGGGAGGGAGGGAGGGAGAGAGAAAGAGAGAGAGAGAGAGAGAGAGAGAGAGAGAGAGAGAGAGAGAGAGAATCTTAAGCAGGTTCCACGCTTAGCGTAGAGCTCAATATGGGACTCGATCTCACAACTTTGAGATCGTGACCTGAGCCGAAATCAAGAGTCGGCCACTTTACTGACTGACGTACCCAGGCACCCCAATGATGCTCTGACTTATAAGAGGGATGTGGAAACTGGGAAAACTTAATACATGAAAACACAGGTTTTCCAAATGCCAGCCTTCTGTTCTGAAGAGATCATGCCATTTTTAAAAGAAACATATCTGAGTTCCCTCAGGACAGTTTCTTGGGTCAGAATCTAAAATTAATTATATGACTGTCTTGGCCAGAGAGCTCAAAAGTTTAGGATTTATTGGCATATCAAGTCTGTATATTCGTATCTAAGTAGTCTTTCATACAGAGAGCAGTGTAGGATTTAAAAAGTGATTTTGGGGATGAGGTAAGTAAGAGGGTTCTAATGACCTCAATATTTCCTTAATAACCTCAGGCAAACTCCTGACCTCCTCCCCTCCGTAAAAACACAGATGGATATAAACCTGCTCTGGGGACTATCTTTAGACTTCCTGAAGCCCACCATGCACCGCGGGCAGGGAGGGCCTAATGCAGAAGTTCCTTTTGTGCCTAGACCTTGCCACTGCCTAGTGCCTCCCGGAGGGACCCTTTGGTATTGGTCCCCCACTGGCTTCCCATAGACAATGTCAAAAGTGGGCTGAGCGGCTTGTGGGTTCCTTCCTGGGAAGAGTTCAGATTGAGTTGACCGATTCGGCCTCAGGAGTCGTCAGACACTGAGCCTTTTAGTAAGCATTTTGGGTCAATTTGTTGCTTTTATGTGTTCCCAAATAAACGATTTACAGTGAATAGATGGGAGTTTTTCACGTCTTCTTTTTATTTTTTGTTTGCAGAGAAAATGACAGGGTGGTCATGGTTAATGGCACCCCCATGGAGGATGTGCTCCATTCATTTGCTGTTCAGCAGCTGAGAAAAAGTGGGAAGATTGCCGCCATTGTAAGCTCTGGGTTTGCTTTCAGCTTGTCTCCGTAGCTTCTTGTTTTGTATGATCAGAAGAAAATTACCACTTACTTTTAAACACTTGACAGAATTTAGGGGCTGCTACTTCTTGTTGCCCCTGCTTTGGGGTGATGTTACGGATGATGTAAATATGTAAGTAGTCTCTCCCTGCCTTTTCCTCATGCTGCTAACTTCCAATGACTCTGGTATCTGAGTGAGTTTGCCTTAGGAACCAGGCTGGACAATCCTAAGAGAATTCCCTAGATTGAGAACACTTGTAAAACAGTATTAATTTGGAAAATAAATTTCTGCTCAAAAACCCTTTTGTAAAGGCCCACACAAGATCTGTTATATCTTTTTTTAATTTTTTTTTTTTTTTAGTGTTTTTATTTATTTTTGAAGGAGAGAGAGAGAGCATGAGCGGGGGAGGAGCAGAGAGAGAGGGAGACACAGAATTCGAAGCAGGCTCCAGGCTCTGAGCTGTCAGCACAGAGCCCGATGCGGGGCTCGAACTCACGAGCCGTGAGATCATGACCTGAGCTGAAGTCAGACACTCAACCGACTGAGCCACCCAGGCGCCCCTAGATCTGCTGTATCTTAATAAACTACAGTTTCTTAGGAGATACTGGCGGTCTGTAGCATTCATTCATTTGCTCAGTCATTCATCAGCAAACGCTGGGTGAGCAGCAGCTATGAAGATGCCACCTGAGCCTGGAGCAGGGCTGTGCTTCAGGGAGTGCCTACTCGAGCCAGGCAAGTGGACACACGAAGCCAGAAGTGAAATATGGTGTGTTTAAGGACAGTGCTAGGGAGATGTACTGGGTATGTTGTATTTAATTTTTTTCCCAACTTCATATTATGAAATTTTTAAGCAAAAAGAAAAGTTCTAAGATTAGTGTAATGAACACTTCTGTATCTTCTACAGTTTTGTTTTTTTTTCTTAATGTTTATTCTGAGAGAGAGAGAGTGTGCACACAGATGTGAGCTGGGGAGGGACGGGGAGAATCCCAGTCGGGCTCTGCCTGTCACAGAGCTGCTCTCAGCGCAGAGCCAGGAGAGGGGGCTGGATCTCACAAACCGTGAGATCATGACCTGAGGTGAAATCAAGAGTCAGATGCTTAACTGCTTAAACACTGAGCCACCCAGGCACCCCTCTTTTACAGTGTTAATATTCTGCCATCTTCACTTGAGTTTTTCTTTTTTAAAATGTTTATTTATTTATTTTGAGAGTGGGGGCACCCGTGTGTGAGTGGAGGAGGGGCAGAGAGAGAATCCCAAGCAGGCTTCAGGCCCACAACCACGGGATCATGACCTGCGCTGAAATCAAGAATTGGACGCTTAACTGACTGAGTCACCCACGTGCCCCACTTGATTTTTCTTTCTCTCTCTCTTTTCCTTTTAAGTTTATTTTGAGAGAGCGCAAGTTGGGGAGGGACAAAGAGAAGGGGACACAGGACCTGAAGCAGGCTCTGTGTTGACACCAGACAGCCTGACCTGGGGCTCAAACTTCATGACCTGAATTGAAGTCCAATGCTTAACCGCCTGAGCCACCCAGGCGCCCCTCCACTTGATGTTTTTATGTATATAAACAACGTATTTTCAGTAAACCATTTGAAGGAAAGCTGCAGATACGACAGTGTCAATCCTACTTACTTCAGCATGCATCTCCTAAATAAGGACATTGTTTTACATAACTATAACACTATGAGGAAATTAATGACTTTAAAGTATCATCTAATACCCAGTCCATATCCCAAGATGTTTTCAATAGACTTTTCTTCCCCATCCAGGATTCCAATCAGGGCTCAGGCATTGCATTTGGTCATTAATCTCTTCAATGCCTTTTAATCTGGAAGGGTCCTTCTTTCTCTCTGCCCTCTCACTACGCTGTCCCCTCCCACTCCATTACTGACACTGACTTTTGAATGAATTAGGCAGTTGTATCCAGAATGTTTCAATTTCTGGATTTTCATTTTCATAACTTAGTGATTTAAAGTCCCTTGATGCTATTCAGAACACTGAGTAGAAGCAGATTTTAGAGGCCCTGTGTTCAGAGTTACACTCATGGTCTTATTATACTCAAGGCTTAGTGAGTTGGTGGGGACAGAGTTTTACTGAAAGGAGAAGCAGGGCTGGCTGGGCTCTTAACCCTGCATCCTCTGTAACTGTGCTTGTCCTGCATCCCCCCTGCGTTTGCTTGAATGACAGGTGGTCAAGAGGCCCCGGAAGGTCCAGCTGGCCCCACCCCAGGGCAGCCCGTCTGTCGGTGAGGATGACCGCGCTTTTGACGTGATGGACGAGTTCGACGGCAGAAGTGCCCGCAGCGGGTACAGCGAGAGGAGCCGGCGCAGCAGCCACGGTGCGCGCAGCCGCAGCTGGGAGGACAGTCCGGAGAGGGGGCGGCCCCACGAGAGGGCACGGAGTCCAGAGCGCGAGCGCAGTCGCGGTCGCAGCCTGGAGCGGGGTTTGGACCACGATGACTATGGGCGGGGCCGAGAGCGTAGCCGCGGCCGCAGCCTGGAGCGGGGTTTGGACCACGACGACTATGGGCGGGCCCGGGAGCGCAGCCGCGGCCGGAGCACAGACCTGGCCTACGACCGAGCTTACGACCGAGCCTACAGCCCGGAGGAGGAGTACGGCCGCAGGGCCCAGCCCGATGCCCGATACACGGCGTCCCGGAGCCGCAGCCGCGAGCACTTGCACTCCTGCAGCCCCAGCCCTGAGCTGAGGGGGCGGCCGGACTCGGACAGGCCCATCGGGGTTCTTCTGGTGAAAAGCAAAGCAAATGAAGGTAGGCATGCTTGCTGAAGAAGAGCACTATTACAACAGCTAACTCTTACGTGGCACTTACTGTGTGCCAAGCACTGACCCAGATGCTTTGTGCCAGCTGGCTCATTTCTTCCTCGTAACCACCGCATGTGGGAGTTACTTATATCTGCCTTATGTAGACAAGGAGACTGAGGCACAGAAAAGTTCATTAACTTTCACAAAGCTGTGTCACCAATGGCAGAGCCAGGCTGCAGAAATGTGGCTTTAAACTCCTAGGCCAGGGGTTCTCAAAGCAGCCTATGCACCACCTGGACACTCGCAGTAAATGCAGATTCTCAGGCCCCAGCCCAGCCCCGCCGAGTTGAAACACGGAGAGAGACCAGAGTCTGTGTTAACAAGCTCTCCTGGTGAGCCTGGTGCAGCTTGAGCGGTGAAACCATGAGAGTAAATCAGACTCTAGCTGATCTTGAGCGTTTGCTCTGTGCCAGGCCTGCGCTGAATAAATAACTCTTAATCTTCACCAGAGTCCTGTGTGGTAGGTAGGAGACTTTACTCCTGTTGCCCGGTGGGGAGCATCGTGGTGCAGAGAAGTTTTGGTGTGCCCACAGATGAGGAGGGCCCTGGTCCAGCCTGCCTGTCCCACACTGCATTCCTTGGAGCACTTGCACATGGTTCAGCTCATCCAAAATTCACTAAAGCCCCACGTGGCAGTTAGAGAAGCCAGCAGTCCCTTAGTTAGGCGAGGATTGGAAACTTCAAGAAGGGAAGCGACTTGCCCACATCTTGAAGCCAGGAAGTGGTGAGCCAGAACACAAATTGCATCTCCTGGAAGTAGATAGATGATCAGAAACAAGTAGGTGGATGAACAAGGCTTTAGAGCCAGTGCGGAGATGTTCCCTGCATTGGTTCTTGGTTCTGACTTTTTAAATTACTTGTCATATATCTTTTATTTCTGTTCTTTACTTCTCCCTCCAAGAGGAAGAACAATGAAGAGCACCCAAGAATGCAAAGTTAACTTCTTGCCCTTTAGGTTGGGAGCTGACATTTCACATAGCCTGTCTGATGAGAGGGTTTGTTTTGTTTTTACTTCTAGTGGAGCACAAAGTTGAGTCTAGAACTAGGTGCCCATCGAAATACCTAAAGAATAACACAAGGATGTGAGTAATGTGCTATGCAGAGTCCAGTCCCAGAAAACAGAGGAGTGAGTCGAGACTTTCCTATCTCTAAGGAATGCGCATCTTAGGAGGTTTAAGGATTCTACAGAATCTTTACAACCATTGATAATGCTATATTAATTTATGAACCTACAAGAATTATAGAGTAAAAACCATCCTGCTCCCAGATTAGAAGATGGACTGGAGAAATTTTGAGAAAGATGACCTGGCATGAGACCTCCCTCAGAGAGGCCTGATACACCTTCTATAGGACTGGTACTCCAGGTTCTTGAGTTACCCAAGGTAGTGCTTTTCAGACTTTTCCTTCTCTTTCTCTTCTTCGCCTCTTTCCCTTTCCTTTCCCTCCTCCTTCCCTTCCAATGCAGAAAGAACCACATCTTGCAAACAATCACGGATGCATCTTCATATCAAAAAACTTGAACAAACCTTTCATGGAACAGTACTTTTTCTGTGTGATGCATTCTGAGAGGTTCCATTACATTTTAAAATACTGTTCATAACTTACTACATTGATTTCAAGACTCACTAATGAATCTTGAAAAGATCTTGTCTGTAAGAGACGCCTAAGTCATGCCTGGTCTTAGTAATACTATCAAGGATAGAAGGGGCTAAGTCCCTTTGTTGAGACAGCATTTTATTCCTCCTAGGCCATTTTGTTACTTAAACTTGGAATTCATTGGGGGAAAAAAAGTTCCAATTTTTAAAAGATAATTTTGCTGTTTGTTAGGATTACACAATAATTTGGCTATCACTGGCAAGAGTTGCATAAAAACTAATCTTCAAAGAAATCTAACAGTAGGAAAGACCTATATTTGACTAATAAAAATATCCATTTGAATTGCCCCGTTGCATTTCCTGGGCACCAGATAGCTTTGCTGGTACGTGTCTTAGAAGCTGGTCAACTCATTTTTTTCTCCATTTAAGAGATGCCCATAATACACCAATAACAACCTATTTGCAACTGTACAGTAAGACTGCAGTTTTTAAGAGGATAGAAGAATTGACACATGAGAAAGAAGTCATCACTCAAGCTGTCATAGCCTTCTGTGCTGGGCTGTGAGGCTGTTTAACCAACAAGGAACTGTCATCCATGAAAGAAGATGCTGTCTTACCCTTATTCTTTCTCATCACCTTCCTAAAGGGGTGGAGATGGACCTCAACTTTTTTAATTGTTGTCATAAGATCTGATGCTAACTCACTGTAAAGCACTTAAAATTTATTTTAGGGGACAAACTGGTAGTTGCCAGAGGGGAAGTGGGGGGGGGGATGGCTGAGATAGGTGAAGGAGATCACTTACCATGTTGGGCACTGAGTAATGTATAAAATTACTGAATCATTATATTGTACACCTGAAACTAATAGAACACTGTATGTTAATTATACTTGAAAAAAAAACTTATCTTTAAATCTACTTCATAACCTTTTTAAATGGTAGGAAGTTACTTTGTTTTGAAATTGTAAGATTTTGAGTCCAGAACAATAATAATAAATTTGAAGGTGTTTCTTTTTAAAACCTGCTGGGTTGTGGTTCCTAAAACAGCAAAAATTTATCCTTAAATTAGGTATTTTCATAAGTCTAATAAGTAAAATCAGAAGAGTCTGAATAGTATTTAAAATACTTTTCACTGTGCATATTTAGTAAATACAGTGTTTTTTCTTTTCAGAGCAATCCAAAGTTCACAAACCCCCTGAGTACACAGGTTTTACTTCAATACTTTATTGCTTGGCTTGGCTTACTGACCTGTTTTCTTCACACACTGAAATTTCTTCACTGTCAAACCCACACAGCTAAGTCATTACACATGAAGGGTATACCACTTTCCTTTCTGTAGGCAACTGCACTGTCAGCAGAACATCTTTATTGAGATGTACTGAGGTGGTTTCTTTGGGCCCCATTTTGAAAAGTGTTCATTTTAGAGCAGATACTCATATAGCCTTCACCTAGTTTTTCCATTTGTCAACATTTTGCCACATTTGTTTTCTTTCCCCTTCTTTTCTCCCTTTTCTTCCTTCTCTCTTCCTCTTCCACACCTCTTCTATCTCTCAGTGGTTTTTTGGAACCACTTGAAAGTAAACTGCAAGGATGACCCCCTTTAGCCCTAAATATTTCAGCAGGTATCTCCCGGGCATAAGAACATTCTCCCATATAACCAAAATGCCATTGTGGGTTCTTTAGAAAATTAACATTAATATCCCTTTTAATATATTGTAGTGTGGTTCATTTTGAAGTTGCTCTAAAATAACGTATCCCCCCTCCCACCTCTGTCCCATACTGGATCCAGGACCTAGTGAAGGTTCATGCGTTGCATTTGGCTTTTATGTCTCTTTCAATCTAGAACAGTCCTTTCTGCCTCTTTTGTTTTTTATGTCAATGACTTTTTTGATGAGTCCAGGCTGGTTGTCTGACAGAATGTCCTATGTGCAAAATTAATTTTTCATAAATATTTAAAAATTGACCTAAGAACCAGACTAAGTGTTCTGAACAAGTTGATGAAATATGTGTATGTTTATGTGTTTGTCTTCTAGAGTATGGTCTCCGGCTTGGGAGTCAGATTTTCATAAAGGAAATGACCAGAACTGGTCTGGCAAATAAAGATGGCAACCTGCATGAAGGAGATATAATTCTCAAGGTTGGTGATACAGGGTAGAGAACAACTGAATTCATGTTTATCTTTCTAGTCCAAATTTCCTATTTGAATGCTGATAGAGTGAAACTTTGATGAGATGGGAGTCAATAATAAGACAAAAGCTGGGAAGGGCAGTGGGGTGAGATTTTTATCACAAAAACCAGACATGGAGATTTGTAATAGTGTCATGTTAGTTTTTTAAAAAAAATTCATTGAATACTTTCTTATTCCCTGTTTATTTAAAGTTTAAGCTCCTATTCCCTAAACTAAGGAAAGATGAGAGGGAGAGTTGGTAGTACATGAATGTTGAATGTTTAATAGTTTCTGTAAACCTCTCCAGTCAGGAAACATGTTCCAGTAGTAAACCAAACCATCGTCTTGAGCTTGGAAGTTAAATAAATTAGCAGAGTAACTTAAGTGTACCACAGCTCTCTCATGCCTGTCTTTGAGATCCAGGCATGCAGGGTTATATTTAATTTAAAGGATAATCCATTTTTATTCAGTCATCCTAAAACTCATGTTGTTTGAATAGCTGAGCAAAGACTTTACACTTTTAGAAGGGCAAAATACAAAGTTTCTATTTTGCTGTGAACAGCTGCATCACATGTAACATGACCATTATTCATAAACACAGATAAATGGAACTGTAACTGAGAACATGTCTTTAACGGATGCTCGAAAACTGATAGAAAAGTCAAGAGGAAAACTCCAGCTAGTGGTGTTGAGAGACAGCAGGCAAACACTCATCAACATCCCGTCGTTAAATGACAGCGACTCAGAAATAGAAGGTAAAGAGGGGGAAGCCTGTGAGCTTGGCTGGAAACAAGGAAGGCTGTTGCTTTTCCATTCTCACTGTAGTATAGCCATCCAGCTGGAAGTTAAATTTACAACAAAAGCTTCTGTTTTAAAATTTAATTCGGATAAGTGGTGGTTATTTTCTTACTAAAGTGTCTGCTGATACTAGTTTTCCAATATGAAATTCAGGTGGACTTGTGAAGTCCCCAGTGGAATCTGTTTTAGGCCACTGAAAAAAAACTCGTTCGTAAAAAATATATGTGTGAGTGGCTCAAAGACCTAACCACATCCATTTGTAAATTGTTCAGTCTTCTACTTTCTTACATATGTTTAAAAAGCGGTATTAATATTTCAAGTAAAGGGAAGGTTATATGGAAGATAGCTAAACAGAATGGCTGAATATTGTGGTATTCATCAATTAGCAATCTGTGTCATCTCTTCTGTCTTAGGAAGCAATACTCACTTCTTAAATCTGAATTACACATGGGGTCACATTTTAACGATGCAAAAACTTACCAATAAAAATAAGTAGGTATGATACTAACCATCTAGTACTGCCTTTGTGCAGAAGAACTTGGAAAATATTAAGTACTCAAGTTTGAAGACAGACATGTTGATTTTAAGTTTACTCATTTTTGAGAGAGAGAGAGAGAGAGAGAGAGAGAGAGAGAGAGAGAGAGAGAGGCAGAGAAAGAAAGGAACACAGAAGCCAAAGCAGGCTCCAGGCTCCCAGCTGTCAGCACAGAGCCTGATGCACGGCTCAAACTCACAAACTGTGAGATCATGACCTGGGCTGAAGTTGGATGGTTAACCAACTGAGCCACCCAGGTGCCCCAGCCATGCTGATTTTTAAAAGAATTATTTTATGAAACCATACAACTTAGGTTAACTTCCATCATATCAAAAGTCTAATCATTTGGTTACTGCTATGAGTGCAGTGCAGGAAAACAGAGCAGGAGAAATAATCCCAGTATGCTAAGAGCTTATAGGTTATTTACTTGCTATTTCAAGTGTGATCCTTAGCCCATTGGCTGCATGAGCCTCTGGGAGCTTGCTGGAATCACAGAATCACAGGCCTGATTGTGTGCTAGAATAGCTAGTCTAACAAGATCCCAGGTGATTCATATGCACATTTAAGTTTGAGAAGCACTGCTCTGTGTGGTTAAAAATGAGTGGATACATGTATGATCCAGTAATTGAATTCTGACTCCTCAGTAGCAGCTTTGACGGAAGGTGTAATGAAGGAGGAACATAAAATTCTGAATTTGGCTTCCTCTTTATTAATTAATGTCTTTCCCTTCAAAGGCTCAGATTTGCTTCAAGGGAAGACTGCTAGACTAACAGCACATTTACTCCTGCCTCTTTTCCATTTCTCATATTGGCTTACCCAGAGAATAATATCACTTCTGGTACAGTCTTCAATATCTTAATAAGAAGTCTTTTCTTATTTTTGAAACCAGATATCTCAGAAATAGAGTCAAACCGATCATTTTCTCCAGAGGAGAGACGGCAGCAGTATTCCGATTATGATTATCATTCCTCAAATGAAAAGCTGAAGGAAAGACCAAAGTAAGATGATGTATACTTTCCCTCATGCGCGACACCGTGAATGTACACACATACATTTTACAGATCTGTTGCATTATGAGACATTAACATGATGTGTGCTTAAGTTCAAGAGAGGACATGCAGAACAGATGGTCCAGGATGGGCGCCACACCCACTCCCTTTAAGTCCATGGGGGACGCTGCAGCTGCACTTGGCACAGAGAACAGCAAGGAACCCAAATACCAAGAGGAACCGCCAGGTGAGGCTCCTTGTAAACAGCTGTGTTCGGAAGTATGTGCTTGGTCATTCCAGAGGGTGGCCAGAAGGAGAGAGAAGTTATTAAGAAATCATTCAGATATGTGGAAGAGGCACTCCAGTCTCTTTTAATATTAAAAAAACTTACAAGAATAATAGCCCTTACCATATGCCAACAGATTGGTCACATTTTTTAAATGTTTCACTATATTTATGGTCTTTGTGTTTCCCATCTCTGATCCCAACCTGAACTGCTCTGCTCTTAACATTTCTGACACCAGGGGCGCCTGGGTGGGTCAGCTGGTTGGGTGTCCAACGTAGGCTCAGGTCATGATCTCGCAGTTCATGAGTTTGAGCCCCATATTGAGCCTGCTGCTGTCAGCTTGAGCCTGGAACCTGCTTCAGATTCTGTTTCCCCCTCTCTCTCTCTGCCCCTCCCCCATTATCTCTCTCTCTCTCTCAAAAATAAACAAACATTAACATTTCTGACACCAAACGTGTGGGTTTCTTCCCCTACTCAACTACCAATTCTCGAATTCTCCAGACACCAACTGATCATCCTACAATTCACTTCAGTCCTGGCACTGGCTACCCAGAGTTGAGTGCCGACCCCACAGGTTAAGCATTCAGTCCCATAAGATACCTTCACTGCAGACACCACTGCAATCCCCAGGTGCTCCCTATACTTCTGACCAAATCAGCTCTGAACCGAGGGTTCCCATAACCTCCTCCTCACTCTGGTTTGATCATTTGCTAGACTGGCTTACAGAACTCAGGGAAGCACTTTACTTCCTATTACCGGTTTTTATACGACAGAGGAACAGCCAGATGGAAGCAAGGTATAGGGTGAGGGGCACAGAGCTGCCAGGTGCTCTCCAGGCGTACCACCCTTCCCAGTATCTCAGTGTGTTCACTGACCCTAAAGCACTCCAAACTCCATAGTTTATGGATTTTACGGAGGCTCTGTCATGTGTGTGATCAGTTATTAACTGAGTCTCTAACCCCTGTCCCCTCCCAGATGGTGGGGAGGTAGGCTGAAAGTTCTAAGCTTCTAATCATGGGTTGCTCTGTCTGGTGACCAGTCCCCATCTTGAGGCTATCGAGGAGTTCTCTCTTTAGAGACAGAGATAGAGGAAATTCCAAGAGATGTAGGACTTGTGTCAGGAACTGAAGGCAAAGAGGAAAGAGAGAAGATTGTCCTGGCACCCATATCACTCCGGAAATTACAGGGATTTTAGGAGCTCTGTATTAGGAACTGGGGGCAGAGACTAAATGTGTATATATATATATATGTATTTGTTTTATTTCCTTTATTTTTATTTTGAGAGAGACAGAGAGAGCATGAGCAGGGGAGGGGCAGAGAGGGAGAGAGAGGATCCCAAGCTCTCAGGGCTCATGACTCAGGGCTCAAACTCATGAAAGTGTGAGGTCTTGATCTGAGTTGAAATCAAGAGCTGGACACTCAACTGATCGAGCCACCCACGTGCCCCCCAAATATATATGTTTCCAATCCTGTCACAGTTAAATTTTGTCTTATTTGATTAACTGAAGTCCTTTTGTTTCCCACTTCTGATCTCAACCCCATCCTCCAGCCCTGCCCCGTTGCCCTAAAATTATCATCGTGATTTTACATAATAAATATTTATTGATGGTAAGGGCCGATTTATGTGGTTTTTAAAGTATATAAAATGTTCTTTCGCATGTGACTGTGCACCTGGGATTTTGGAAGTTTCTTACCTCACTTATTTTGAGAATCTATTCGTACCTGCTAATGCCTCCAAATTAAACTTCACCTTAAAGACTTATTTTCGTTGTCTGATGTGATGATTTATATGTAGCATAAGGTACCGATTTGGATTTTTGTGGATTTTGTGATCTTTATAGAGACAAACTCACTCTAGTTCTCTTGTTAATGATAGATGGTTTTTAATCCACAGCTCCTCAACCAAAAGCAGCCCCAAGAACCTTTCTCCGTCCTAGTCCTGAAGATGAAGCAATATATGGGTATATCTTTCAGCCCCTCTCTCTTTTCCTTTCTCCTTCCACACACCTCAGTGTCCTTAACTGAAGTACACTGGTGTTTTTTAACTGCAGATGGCAGTTTTGCATATAATGGGCCACTGTTAACCAACCTCTATTGTTAGTGTTTATAAGAAAGAGAAATAACTTGTAGGAAAAGAAAAATGTGGAATTTGGCGAACTTTGTAATGTTAACTTTGCTTGTCTAGTTATCTGGCTGCTTTTCCAGAATGTGATTCTGAGTATTTGAGTTTGCCAAATTGGTAACTCTCAAATAGGTGAAATGTTGCTTAACTACAGGACCTACAGGGTTGTAGTATCCTGACGATCCTAGCATGTGGAGGGAGGATAGAAATGACACAGTGCTCTGCTCTGGATAATGAGAACCCGTGTGGTTCAGTGGTGGTAGAGAGGGGCAGCTTCTGGAGTAAGATCCGACCTTGCTGGACCCAGGTTGTGTCTCCATTTGGCAAGAATCCTGTGGTGGCCGCAAGCTTTCCTTTGGGAGAATCCTAAAGTGGGAGTCAGATGGCCTAGCCCAGCCTTTTGTTTGCTTTCTAATCTTGAATGAGTTTACATAAACACCTGTATTTCTACTTATTAACCAGTTAAGTGGGCCTGCTGATGTTCATCTCATAGTCCCAAAAACGACAGATAAAAACGAGAGATTTTTAATATGTAAATCTCTCCATAAATAGAAGAAATTAAATCTTTCACTAATGTTGTTCTCCTTCACAAAGAAAAATCTCCCATCTTTCTTTTCTAAAACCGAACCGATTGCAGTCCCAATACCAAAATGGTGAGGTTTCAGAAGGGAGACAGCGTGGGCCTCCGGTTGGCTGGTGGCAATGACGTTGGGATATTTGTGGCTGGCATTCAAGAGGGGACCTCCGCAGAGCAAGAAGGCCTTCAAGAAGGGGACCAGATTCTGAAGGTAGGAAAAGCCCAGCCCCGTTTCTAGACGTTACTGGGGAAGAGCTGATTATAAGGGAAGTGTCTAGCTCGTGAAAACGGACCAGTAGCAGGTTTGTTTGTGCTAAACATAAGTTCTGTTTCCCTGAATGGGCCCTGTCTTCTCAGTCCTGGAACCCAAAACTCATGGCCATGCCTGTGGGGATTTATAGTGTTTAAGACCCTTGCTAAGATTTTTATTAGTAAGCTTAACAGAAAGATTGAGATTCTAACTTAAGGCCTAGGAGGAAGACCTCTCAAAAGATCTTGCTAATGTTTGTTTGTTTTTTATTGATTCCCTGCCTGGCTGTCACTCTTAAGGCAGTGTGCTGAACTTGAACAAGGGTGGGTGTTGGCTTAGATCATCAGCCTTGAATCCACTCCCACCCTCTCATTAGTTCCGTGACCTTGGTTTAACCCTGACACTCAGGTTTCAGTATCTGTTCAATGGGGATGAGAATACCTGCCTTGCAGGGGCCCTGGAAGATTGGAATGGATAACACTCACAAGGCATTTAGCAGAGTTCCTGGTACAGAGCAGGAAGGTCAATGTCTGTTCTTCTCCCCACTGGAAAATAACAAGTTGCTGCCACTCAGGATGTTGTTTACATCTAAAATTGACCAGGAATGGGAATTTCTGGTTAATCAAATATTGGTCCTTTTAAAGTTACTATATATATGTTTATATAATCTACTACTTTTAGAAAATAAACTCAGCTTTGACATTTCATGAGATACATATAATGTATTTTCCATTGGCTTCTGAATAAAGAATGTCAAATACCTCGTGACTCTGAAAATACAGGGAACTGTCTTCACTGGAATTTCTGCTTCTGTAAACTTGCATTTCTTATGAGTTTATTAGGGGGGCTGGTAAAAGTATCTAGGTTCAAAGGAGAGAGGAGAAAAAAAGTTGCAGAATTCCCAAGGAAGCAGGCAACAGAGCCCCAAAACAGGTGGTCCTCTTCCTTGGCTCTTGGCCTCACTGCGGTAGTTCAGATTTCATTTCTGGAGCAGATGAAGGGCAAAGCTTGATCATGAGCTTTGCTGAAGCTTTCCAGTGATATTCTAAACCTTCCTTGGCTCTGGTCAGGATCCTAGAAGACCAAGTGTACCTGAGTGAACCTGGTGGTACCACGTGATCCTAGGAAATACCACTTACCAAGTGTTATCGATAAGAATCCCATCAGAGTGCCAGCTCATACCAATTTACTTTTGGGCTGATACCAAAGGAGAGAAAGCATTATTTCCTAACTAATGTGGGGCTATAGGAAGTCAGGAATTTGGAAGCCTTTGCTCATGAAGGTTCAAGAATAAAATATTTTTGTATCCTTGGGTAAAAAAGATTTTCTGAATTTCCATGAAAACATAGTGAATTCACCCCAAGGCCTAATAAGCCTCTCTGTAAGTTGTTAAAGACAGGAGAGTCATTTCCATGTGTAAAAGTCATGGTATGCAATGTTTATACTTAAGAAAGTGTCTTATTTTTTGTTATCACCCTAGTAAAAGACAAGAAGAAAACTATGGGAACCAGCTTTTTTTTGGGGCAGTAATCCCATCTGAAGGTCAGACAATAGATGGTCCTTGTTCTTGGGCGTGAATAAATTTTCTGTTAAGAACTCTCAGCTCTACAAAAGGGTAAAAAAGACTTGAGCTTGCCTACTTGGGCAGAGAAGCTGCTATATAATCAAAAGCTGTAGCTGATACAGAATCCTTTTCAGGCTCACAGCAGACACGGCTGGTCCTCGTAGACTACTAAATAGATTAATGAAAGGGGATATTTCTTGGAGAGGACTGTACAACCTAACCTTCCAGTATCAAAGTGCTGTCCTGGCCTTTTTAACTGTAATTTGTTCCAGCATTCACGGCCAAATTGAATATGTGGGGAACTCTGTACATATACTAAACACTTTTCTTCTGTTGAGGGTTTTTTAAGTGGAGCTCTTCCCTTTGTAAAGATGGCAGCCTGACATGTGGAATGAACACACCAGTGTACTGTGGCAGGATATCTGCCTTATCCATTAACAGAAGTATATGTTTTCATGTTTGGCATAACTCTTTGCTTATTATTTATCTGGTATGGTTCTTATTTCTCTTTCAGAAACTTTTATGGGATGGAAGAGAGAAAGAAACTCCTCTAAGTTTTTAAATGTAGCTACCATGTGTGATTTAATTTTGACCAGTGTAGTTTGTAGCTCGATGGAAGGTCAGTCTCACATGGCCATAGGATGGACAGATGGACCCTCAAGGTCTTCCCTCAAGCCCTATGGCCTTATCTCATTTAAATAAAATAAAGATGGGGTGCCTGGGTGGCTCAGTCGGTTAAGCATGTGACTTCAGCTCCGGTCATGATTTTGCGGTCCGTGAATTTGAGCCCCGTGTCAGGCTCTGTGCTGACAGCTGAGAGCCTGGAGCCTGCTTCAGATTCTGTCTCCCTCTCTCTCTGCCCCTCCTCCACTTGCGTGCGTGCTCTCTCTCTCTCAAAAAATAAACATTAAAAAATTTTTTTTAAATAAAAATAAAGGCATATAGAGTGCATACAAAAACATGTCACCATATACAGACACAGGTGTAGTAGATATGAAAACGGCATAAGAAAGGATTAGATTCTAAAATCTGATGATCCCTAATTAGGGGATAGAGAGATGGAATGACAGATACCCTAAATGATAAATACTGTTTCAAAGGAAAAGTTAATGGGATTGCTTTAGCAAGTTACTTTATTTCAAAAGCACCAAGTGTCAACCTAATGCCTGTTTTCACTTAATCATAAATTCCAATCTTAATTTAGGCTCAATGATTTTTTTCAGTGATAAAGTAATAAAGACTTCCATAGTCCTCAATGACTGAAAAAAATATTTCGTAGGAATTCTGTATCTTCTTTTTACTTCTATATGGTTAAAATATTAGGTACTTAAAAAACATTTTTTTTTAAATGTTTTACTTAGAGCCATAGTGGAAGAGGGGCAGAGAGAGAGGGAGACTGAGGATCTGAAGTGGTCTCTGTGCTGACAGTAGAGACCCTGATGCGGGGCTTGAACTTAAGAGCTGTGAGATTAAGACCTGAGCCAAAGTCCCATGCTTAATTGACTGAGCCACCCAGGCGCCCCTAAAATAATTTTTATATTTGCTTATTTTTGACTATTCTGTTTTAAAATGATTTTAAAGGTACTGAACAAAGATTCCAAAATGTCTTTTTCTTTGTGCCACATTTCAGTTTTACTTGCTTTGTAACTTACCTTTCAAAAGCTAATTACTGTGTCCCCTCTTTGGTCGATGGGGGATAAATGTTGTGGCTCCTTGCCAGAAGCTTAAATATATAAGTCTATCTATTAGGCTAATGGTCTGCCATTTAAGGCTAATGCTCTTCAGTTTCATAAACACATATTAAAAACCTTTTAGGTGACAGAACTTACAGGAGAAAGGTGGAATTGCATTTTTATTTTCAGGCTTTTATTTGAATCAACTTAAAGTGTTAATGCCTTAAGTTGGGCCAGCATGCTTGTTTTGCCATAAAACTCTACCACTCCCTATAGCATTACAGTTATGTTTCATAATTGTATATTACCTCCCTGACCACCTCTATGGGAGACTCAAAGAAGAGACAGACACACAAACATCATAAGAAGGTTTAATCTGATCCAGTGACAAATCCTTGATGGAATGGCCTATTTCTAAGGGACGGTTGGCAGTGTGGGGAGGCAGGAGGGTATGGTGACTCACACAGCCTAGGCCCATAGGAGGTATTGGGAGGGTTTCAGTTGGGACACTAAGGACTTTTTTATATCTGGGATTTGCTTTGGGTAGGCCCTGATAAAAACAAAGAGACAAAAACTTAGGTGACATCTTTTAAAAAACCTCTTCTTCTTCTTGTTTTTTGTTTTGTTTTGTTTTGGTTTTGTTTTTTGTGTTTTTGTTTTTTTTTTTTTCGGTTTGTTTTTCTGTTTGCCTTATCAGGTGAACACACAGGATTTCAGAGGGCTGGTTCGGGAAGATGCCGTTCTCTACCTGCTAGAAATCCCTAAAGGTGAAATGGTGACCATATTAGCTCAGAGCCGAGCTGATGGTGAGCATGTTTGGTTATTAGTTTAATGCGGGGAGTGGGTGAAGGGAGGAAGGATGAGAGAGGTATCTTGGGACCAGAATAGGTAAGTCTGGGTATTAAAAAACTGAAGTATATCTTCACACTCAATTTCTGAGTCATAGGTATGTAGAGAAAATTTGGGTACCATTTAATGTCCTACAGAAATGTCTTCTGTGCACCAACTGAAATCATTTTACCAGTTGTGTCAATTTGGAATAAAATTGCTTTTCTGAGTAGTGATCTGTCCTTCAGTACTGCCTGGAGTTTATGGAGTTTCCATATGCAAGATACACGGGGCCCCATCTGTGGATCAACTCCCACATTAATGCTTATCTGACAAGTTGCTATACCCTTATCTTGACAATGCAAGTCTGACAACTTGATATACCCTTTCAGACTTCATTGTTCTCATCTGTAAAATGGGGGTTGATAGCATCTTCCCTGTCTGCTTCAGGGGTTGACTGGCAAGTATATTAGGGCTCTCTAAAGCAATAGAATCAATAGGATATATGTGTGTGTGTGTGTGTGTGTGTCTTTGTGTGTGTATAGATGTTTATTATAAGGAATGGGCTCACATGATTACAGAGGTTGGCCAAGTCCCAAAATCTGCAGGGTGAGCTGGCAAGTTGGAGATCCACGAGAGCCAATGATTTGGTTCCATTCCAAGTACAGAGGCCTGAGAACTGGGAGAGCTAATGGTGTAGTTACAGTCTGAAGGTTAGCAAGCTCACAACCCAGGAAGACCTGATGCTTCCATCTGAGTCTGAAAGCAGGAAAAAAGCCGATGTCCCAAAAGCTGATGTCCTAGTTCTAAAGCAGGAAGAGTTTGTTTTTTCTTACTCAGTGAAGAGTTCCCCTTTCTGTTTTATTCAAGCCGTCAACTGATTGGCTGAGGCCCACCACATGAGGAAGCGCAATCTGCTTTACTCAGTCTACTAATTTAAATGTTAATGTTCATTCCAAAACACCCTCAGTTACACACAGAATAATGTTTAACCAAACATCTGGGCACCCTGTGGCCCAGTCAGGTTGACACAAAATTAACCATTATGGTGACTCAGGGAGTTAGCTTTCTGTCCTTGTTTGAGCCCTGATTCCCATCGGGTCTGTTCACTGAGTTTACTAAATGAAGAGAAATAAAAAGGGTGATCAGGGATAGGAGAAGCTGGTGACTGTGAAGCAGAATGCAACATACAACAATGCTTTTGTTTTTCAGTGTATAGAGACATACTAGCTTGTGGCAGAGGGGATTCGTTTTTTATAAGAAGCCACTTTGAATGTGAGAAGGAAACTCCACAGAGCCTGGCTTTCACCAGGGGGGAGGTCTTCCGAGTGGTAGATACGCTGTACGATGGCAAGCTGGGCCACTGGCTGGCCGTGAGGATCGGAAATGAGTTGGAGAAAGGCTTAATCCCCAACAAAAGCAGGTATCAGAGATCATACACTCTCATACACCTCTCCTAAGTGTTCCACAAATCAATACAGTCCCTTCCCTGCTCAAAAAGGAAGCCCCTATAACTTCATCATTTGTCGTCGTGTCCTCTCCCGTCACCTATTCCACCTATTCTTATTTATGAGGTGTGGCCCGGGACTGTGAGATACCCACTAAATGGTCTGCTGTACTTAGTTAGCATCATGTGGTTGGCTGTTGCACCTGGCTGGTGTTTCAACGGTTTCCAGGGGAGTGCCTGCCACCTTGCGTAGCCTACAAGCAGATTACCAAGCGGCTGTAGCAAACCAACATGCCTCTCAGAGACAGGTTGCCCTTGTCCGCTGTCGGGCCCGCATCCTTGGACGGGGCTGATCTATCCCAGTTAACACTTGCTGGTTGGCTGACTGGGGAAAATAGTAAAGATGATTATACTTTGGCATGGATTTTAGTTATGTTTATTGTATTCCATCCTACCAGAATGGGCCAAGTTTATTGTGTTCTGAGCTATTTCTGGTAGGTTTTCTGTGCACCCAACCGTTCTCTGCTTCCACTGTGTGGAGAATGTCCCCACGTTTCCCATTCTGTGAAACCTCTTCGGTGTCAAGCTGCATCTTTTCTATTCCAAGTTCATAAGCAGTATTGACTAGACTTGGTTAATTTTAACTTCATTTGTGCATTTTCTGGCTTTTGAGATTTACTTCCTGTGGTTTTTTTCTCTCAGAGCTGAACAGATGGCCAGTGTTCAGAATGCCCAGAGAGACAATGCTGGGGACAGAGCAGATTTCTGGAGAATGCGTGGTCAGAGATCTGGCGTGAAGAAAAACTTAAGGAAGAGTCGGGAAGATCTAACAGCCGTTGTGTCAGTTAGTACCAAGTTCCCAGCCTATGAGAGGGTTTTGCTGCGAGAAGGTGAGGAAGCTAAGTGGGGCCTAAGGAAATGATCTGACTGGGCTCTGAGCCTGTTTTTCTTCATTTTCACACTGTAACAGTCAGGTTCAAACTTACCATACCACTTAGACCAATGCCAGGTTATAGCGTTGGAATCACACTCAAACATGAAATAAAATTTCCAAAAAAGTGAGCTGTGCCAACTCTTACATGGAGGTGTATTTCCACATCTTATGTTATTTAATTTTTTTAATTTTTGGGGGGGTGGAGGGACAGAGAGAGAGAGAGGGAGAGAGAATCCCAAGCAGGCTCCAGGCTTAGTGAAGAGCCTGATGCAGGGTTTGATCTCATGACCCTGAGATCATGACCTGAACCGAAACCAAGAGTCGAAAGCTTAACCCACTGAGCCACTTGGGCGCCCCTTCAGTTATTTCTTCTGATACTACCATTCAAAAGTTTTCATATATTGCCTATAGTAAAGTTTTTTTTTTTAAGTGTTTATTCATTTTTTGAGAGAGAGAGGGAGAGCGCGAGTGGGGGAGGGGGGAGAGAGGGAGACACAGAACCTGAAGCAGGCTCTAGGCTCCGAGTTGTCAGCAGAGAGCTTGAGGCGAGGCTCGAACCCATGAACCATGAGATCGTGACTTGAACTGAAGTCAGATGCTTAACTGACTGAGCCACCCAGGTGCCCCAGTAAACTTTATCTTTGACACTAGGGAGGGGAGTAAGGCATATTCTTCAGGAAAGAACAGGGCTGAAGTGAGGGAGGGAGGGAGGGAGAGCACACCATTTCTTTTTTTAATTATGTTCATCACTAGCCTATAAAATACTTTGGCTTCTTAATAGCTGAGGAAATGTGTTTCCATGGCCTTTCTTGTCTCATTTCAGCTGGTTTCAAGAGACCTGTGGTCTTATTTGGTCCTATAGCAGATATAGCACTGGAAAAGCTGGCAAATGAGTTACCTGACCTGTTTCAAACTGCTAGTAAGTCTGTTGATGATCTTTTCCTCCCCAAATTTTCAGTTTGAGAAATATCTAATATAAAGGAAAAATGGAAAAAAAGGAGAATACCCACATACCCTTCACATGCAGTCACTGTCACCAGTCAGAAAGTTTGCTATATATCACCCCTACCACAGACACAGATACACACTCTTAAAATTTTCTTTTGAGCCATTTGAAAAGTTTAAGTTGTAGACGTTGTAACATTTTTTTAGCCATGTGAGTCTCCTCAGAACAAGAGCATTCTTCTATACAGTGACACTGCCAAGAAATTTAACACTGATAAAACTGTACTGTTTAGTATATATTGTGTTTATGTCTACAAAGACAGAAGTAGCCTCCTCTTTCTACTTTATTTTCTAACATTGATATCTTGCAGAGTCCAAGCCCCTTGTCTCACCTGTGGGACTATCTGCTTCCTCATGATTAGATTTCAATTTAAGAGGTGGTGTGAGTGCTTCTCCTCTCTCTTTAGGGTGGCACCTTATGTCAGACTGATGGAGTCTCTGATTTTGATTTCTAAAAAAGTTGGTTAGCCCCTTGTTTTTGCTTTTGCAGAAACGGAACCAAAAGATGCAGGATCCGAGAAATCCAGTGGGGTGGTGCGGTTAAATACAGTGAGGCAAATCATTGAACAGGTGAGGAAATTCATCTGAAGGCCATGTTGTCGGAAGGACTTAGCTCATGGTTTGCTGGAGTCTTTTTTAGGACAGAATCTGTTTTTAATAATCATTAAATGTTAATTGTAAAAAATAAATATAAATGTAAGCTGTTGCATTGTGTGGAAACCAGGTGATGTTCAGCGGCAGTGACGTACTGTTTTTTTCAGTTCTCAACATTATACCAGATAACCTGTTAATTCATTTTCTCAGCAGTTCCAATAGACGAGTAGTATTAAAGTGGACATAACGTGGAGGAAAACATTCTGCTTTTGGATTTAAATTGACAAGTTTTATCTGATGCAGCCTTTACTTAAACTCTTTGCTGCTGTATGATTTTACATACATAACTTTGACGTAACTTTTCCCCATTTCTGACAGGATAAGCATGCACTCCTGGATGTGACTCCTAAAGCTGTGGACCTGTTGAATTACACTCAGTGGTTCCCGATTGTGATTTTTTTCAACCCAGACTCCAGACAAGGTGTCAAAACCATGAGACAGAGGTTGAATCCAACGTCCAACAAAAGTTCTCGGAAGTTATATGACCAAGCCAACAAGCTTAAAAAAACTTGTGCACATCTTTTTACAGGTAAGTGAAATTTAAAATGTTGTCTCTTTGTTCCACGGTGGAAAATACAGAATTGAAGAATGGAAGAACCAAGAAAATAATATGAAAAAAGAAGAATAATCTGAAATCCTATTCATGACTCCTTGAAGTTAATCCTATAAAATGAGTTTATGAGACTCATTGAGTGTGTATATTTAATTTTGACTAAAAATGATCATAAGGATCTATGACATTGCAAAAATTGGTCATTATGATGAGGTTCAAATTTTTGTGTGGGACTGCAGGCTAGTGATTGAGCCCAGTGCACCACTAAACACCCCCATCTCTGTATAGCTTGTATCGTTCTCTACTTACCATGCATGTGTGCACTAATGGAGTGCTAGGAACTTGCTTTCATTATTTAAAAAGGTCCCCAAAATAGAAACTTGAACACTCTGGGTACTGGATGATATTCTGTTACTTCCATTTTTAGGATAAATGATACTGTGGTTATGTTTAAAAATAAAGAGGTTTTATCTTGTAGGAATGTATACTAAATAAAGTATTCATGGATGACCCTAATATATATTTATGGATGACCTAATATCATGCCTAGCATTTGCTTAAATGATCTTTGGTGAGGAGAGTGGGTGGGGATATTAACAAGAGTTGATAGTTGTTGAAGGTGGGTAATGTAGACAGGGAAGTTTATGTTCTCTCTACTTTGTATATGTTTAAAATTTTTTTTCACAGAATATTAAGTTCCTGAAATGAAGACCCACTGCTACTGTTCCTTAAAAAATAATCTAAGAACATAGCATGTGTTAGTAACTGAATATACGCCATACCTACATACATGACTAGTTCTGTGAATGCAGTATAATTCAGGGTTTAAAAGGGTTGTATGAAGTTTTTGGTCATGCAGTTTTGTGGGAGCAACGTGAGGAGACTGTTGTGGATAGAACATCCTTCACGTAATGATGATAGCTCTTTTGAGTTCAGTGCTGCTCACCGTCTACTTGTCATTTTTAGCATATCTGACGCTGGGGAAGGGGGGGTAGATAGATATACGTCCACATTAGACTCTTGTTTTATTTTCACTGGCTTTTCTTGTTAAAGATATGTGCTATTTATCACTATGGTGAAATGCTGTAACTGAGAGGTAATTTAGCCAAATGCACAGGAGAGTGGTCTATCATAAATTTTTTTTTTAATGTTTATTTTAGAGAGAGAGAGAGAGTACGTAAGTGGGGAAGGGGCAGAAAGAGAGGGATACAGAGGATCTGAAGTGGGCGCTGCACTGATAGCAGAGAGCCTGATGTGGGGCTCGAACTCACGAACCGTGAGATCACTACCTGAGCTGAAGTTGGACACTTAACCGACTGAGCTACCCAGGTGCTCCATAAACTGGGTTTTTTTTTTAATGTAGAGTCTTAAGAGCTTGGGCTTTTGATACATTCATACTCATCTTTCCTCTTGTTTTTACTACTGCTACTAATAGTAATAATGTAATTAATAATTATTATCACTATTTTTATTATAGCAGTAGCTAACATTGGTATAGCTTTTCATGTGTGCTTATTGGACCGTAAGAAAAGCCAGGTGACTTCTACAGGGTCACACATTGAATGGCGGGGCCCAGAAGAAACTGATGTCTCTGTGTGTCCAATATTCTATATGTTACAGCACAGATGTATTTTTAATGCTGAAAGGGGTCATATAGCGTAATTCCTCTGTTTAACAGATAATTAGTCCATTTAACCAAGAGCTATATCATTATGAGTGCTGTTAAACCTACCCCCACACTTTATCCCCACCCCCGCCTTTGCTTCAGTCCATTGAATAGCTAGGGGCTTGCCTTAGAGCTGAATTTGGAGTTCATGTGAGGATATGAGACATCAGGGAGGGAACTCATGGGTTGTGGAGGAAGAACCAGGCTGCAGGAGGCTGGACAAAGGGAGGGGCATGGTAGAAGAAAGTAGCCAGTGACTCTAGGGCCCTCTCTTTATCTGACTGTGAGTGGGTATCATTTGCTCTTTGGAGCACAGGCATAATCACACTAGCTGGCTGTGTCTGAGGATCTGTAGGACCTCATGTGTGTAGAAAGGTGTAACAGTTCCTTATTCGGCTCCACTAATGGATGATGAGATTCTTGAAGGCAGGGACTGTACATTACTCTGTGTGCCGAAGGTCAGCATAAGGCCTAGCAAACGGGCAGGGCATTGATATTTGTAACTTAGATCTGCCTTTGGGATACCAAACTATTTCTTGCCTAAAGCTCATTAAGAGTTTGAAGGTTTAGGATAACTAAAGTCAGAGGCTGGAACAGAAATGAAGATACTAAGCCTCCAGTTTCATCTAGAACTTTTGAAGTGGCCACGAGGTGCCAACCTCTCTAACATGGAATTCTGCAGTCTTCAGGACAGATGGAACAGGGTGCTGAATGACTTTTACCAACTAGCCCGTTTTCTACCAAATGGCCTCTTACAGTATTCTTCCAGACTTCCAAGTTTGAGTCTTGAAAGCCGCATGGATGGTCTCACTAAATGCTTTCTATTCCCCGCGTCTCTGTCAGCCTGACCAGGTTGTGGCCTGGTTGTGTGCACGATGGCCAGAATCAAAGGTTTTTTTAATGATTTTTAATTTATGGCATTTTTTGAATGTGTAAGTAAGAATAATCGAACTGTTCTGAACACCCTAATTCAAAAATCCAGGGTTATGTTGCAGGTAGACTCCCCACAGTCAATATCCTTCTTTTCCCTGTTGCATTGTAACAAGAAAGTCCCATTTCCTACAGATGAGTATTTAATTATGACACTATTAAAATGACTCCCCTTGCAAACTCACGGTATTCCTCAGTTAAGTGGGGATGACAAGGGAAGATTTATTTTGAGATTTGCCCCAAAGCAAGTTAATTTTCAGTATAAGTTAAAATGTTAGGCTGCCCTTTTTTCCCATTTAAAAATTTTTATTCTAGAATGCATTTCTGTGTACTTGTCACAAAAATGATTTTTCAAACATGAAGTTTGAATTGCATGTTTTCTTGAAATTCCTGAAGCACTCAGTTCATGGTTTGAAGACCAATGAAATGGAACTGTGAACTGAGACCCAAACAGGGCCACCATTTCTGTGAAATCATGGGGATTTTTTAAAAAAAAATACCACACAATAATCTGACACTTTTTTCAGCTTTCCCAGGTTTCAGTAATGTGAAATTTGTACAGTTCAGTCCTGGGACTTTGGAAGTACTGAACAAAGGCTACTGATTATTGTTAGTGATATTACTTTATACCTATTTTATTATCTTTCAATATTCCATGTTTAAAAAAAAAGTTCATGTCATTATACAGTGTTTGCAAAGGCTTGAGGGGAAAAGTGAATCCTGTACCAGGTGAAGGAACCCAAACTACAGTAGCCAAGCCAGTTCTTGGTTTCCAGAGGGAAGGTAGAGCCTGGAAACCACAGGAAGCAGATGGAAGATGCTGTACTCTCTGGCTGGACACCTTGGTTGACGGTTGCTCGTTTAGAGGGGGGTCTCTGCCACATGAATAAGTTTATTGGAATTTAATTTATGTACCACCATTTAAATGGGTGAATTGTAGGGTACATAAGTTAAATTAAATTACCAGTAAGCCCCAATTTTCTTTGGGGTGCTACACATAATGCCATAGCCTTTAATAAGAGGCTATGACATAGTTAAAAAAAATCCTAATATACCTGCACTCTGATCATTTTAGGCCCAATTTATTATTCTGGAGCAGTTTGCTCTATCAGTTTATCCCTGTTAGGTTCATAAATACATACTGCTGGAGAACAAATGCATATGTTTTACTTGATTGGTATTTTATATCTATTTTTATTAAAAATTTTTTTTAATGTTTATTTATTTTTGAGAGAGACAGAGACAGAAAGAGAGAATGAGCAGGGGAGGGAGACATAGAATCTAAAGCAGGCTCCAGGCTCTGAGCTGTCAGCACAGAGCCCGATGTGGGGCTTGAACTCATGAACTGCTGAATCATGACCTGAGCCGAAGTCGGACGCCTAACCAACTGAACCACCCAGGCACCCTGTTTTTATTTTTTTTAATGTTTATTTATTTATTTTGAAAGAGGGAACAAGTACAAGTGGGGGAGGGGCAGAGAGGGAGAGAGTGACTCACAAGCAGGCTCTGTGCTGACAGCTCCACATGGGGCTTGCTCTCCTGAACCGTGAGATCATAACCTGAGTCAAAATCAAGAGTTGGATACTCAACTGACTGAGCCACCCAGGTGCCCCATATCTGTTTTTAGATGGGCTGTGTTGTGCGGTGGCTAAGGCCATACGCTCTGAAAGCAAACTTCTGAGTTTGTATCTAGGTTTTTTTCAGTTGTTTGGTGTGAGGCCTTGAGCTAGTTACTTTTCACTGTTGTGCCTCAATTTTTCTTCTGTAAAATGGGGCCAATAGCTATACCCACCTTGCAAGGTTTTGATAAATAAAAAATGAGTAAGGTATTTGGAAAAGTGCTTGGTCTATCCGTAGTAAGTGCTGTTATAGGAGATATATTTTGTTCTGAATAGAAAATGTATATTCCTTGAATATACACCTATAGATTTTGGTTAATCTGTAGGTATATTCTAAAATGTTAAAGCCTATCAAAGTGATATACATTTTGGTAACATTAAATGTTACCTTCAGTTTTTTATTGGTATATGGTAACAGTAAATTGGTATATGTTTTTCTTCTTTATAACATATATGTCCAAGTAATGATCTTTAAGATACTTTTATATTTGGCTTAGATGTGTTATCCTTGCTCCTAAAAACGTAATTATTAAAAACATACTTTCTAAAGGTAGCCTTTCTGAAAAACAGACATTCTGAAAAGAAAGAAATTCAATTTTAGCTTTATAACATCTATCTGTAATATAAACTCTCAACAGGTGGACTGGTAATGGTTTTAATTACATTTGACTAAAGGGATTTATTGTTCAAATATATGCAGATTTTCTCTTGGATTTGTCAAGAGTTTTAATTCGTATATGACAAAAGAATAAAATGAGGTCAAATAGCATTTTTAATAAACATTGCTATGGAAGTAGATGCAAACCTTTTGTTTACATTTCTGTAGCTACAATCAACCTAAATTCAGCCAATGATAGCTGGTTTGGCAGCTTGAAGGACTCAATTCAGCATCAGCAAGGAGAAGCAGTTTGGGTGTCTGAAGGAAAGGTATGTGGCATAGATATTCTGCTATGAGGTGAGAGTCCACATTCTGAATCTTTTCTCAGGAGGGTAGTGAATGTAGTAAAACTATGCCCACTTGAAGTGATTCCAACATCTGTGCTAATCAGATTTGAAATTCTATAAATTCTCTGAAAACGTAATAAAATGAAGGGACTTTTCCAAGAAAAGCAGAATGTGATGTATGTGACCCTACATTCACTTCCCTTTTACTTTTAACGTAGTAACTAGTGTTGTATTCCAAGCACACTAATCAGAGCTTACAAGATCTTGTGCTGAGCTCCATCCACAGCTTACTAAGTACACGGGAAACTCAGCATGAGGGGGAAAGGTGAGGGTGAGAATCATGGAGAATATGGTTAAAAATTAATTTAAAAAGGGAAAGCTAGCTGAGTTGGAGTCATTTGCTTAGAAAGAAGATTGGCAGAGAATGTGTCCTAGGAATTTGAGTAGGTTGATTAGAGGGTGCTAGGAAGCTTGTGTAGGCTTCTAAAATTGGCTAGCTTCTCATCTATGCAGGTAGTTTGCCCACAGTTCTACTGCAGGGAGGAAGCAAAGAGATTATGTAATTTCCTGTGGTTCTAAGGAGCCTTTGGTGCTAGTATTCTGTAGTCCAGCTGAATCGAACCAGTTTGTGAGACGTCAGAGGTATGATTTTGTTGCGGAACCAATTAGATTGTTGAGTGCTAGTCTTGCCCTTAGGAAACTGCATGTTTAGTCAAGGTGTCTAGCATCTTCTGAGTGTTTATAGCCTGCTGAGGCTCCCTAGAACCTCTTTTGTGAGAACAGGTTGAACAGGACATAGCTTCCTTCCTCAAGGATTTGAGAATCGAGTGAATGAGTGGAGACATATGCAACACCGAGCAGTGTGCATTTATTACTAGGAGACAAGTATTAGCAGAAAAAGCTGGAAAGTAGCCAAATTCTGGAAGAAAAGTACAACAATCTGAGGAAGCACGGCTCAGTAATGGTAGAAAGGATGGATGGTAGTAAGGCTAGATAGGGTGGAGGGTTCCTAGTTTGAGTCCCTGCACAAAAAATTAACATAATAATCTAAAGCCAAGTGATTTCAAGAAGATAAAGATGACTTCCCTTTCTAGAACATGTCAGGTTTCAGTCACTTGGCTGTGCCCTTGGGAATTTTCTTGAGTCCCCACTCCCAGGAGCCATGTCGACCCCACTGACCCTCCGAAACAAATTCCTCTAGATGGAAGGGATGGATGATGACCCTGAAGACCGCATGTCCTACTTAACTGCCATGGGCGCGGACTATCTGAGTTGCGACAGCCGCCTCATCAGTGACTTTGAAGACACCGACGGCGAAGGAGGCGCCTACACTGACAATGAGCTGGATGAGCCAGCTGAGGAGCCACTGGTGTCTTCCATCACCCGCTCCTCGGAGCCGGTGCAGCATGAGGAGGTGAGGTGAGGCAGGCCACAGGCTGTGAGGCCATGGGCAGGAAAAAGAGGTTCTGCTGTTTCACTTGGATTCTTCTGGACAACTGTTTATTCAGGGTGCTGTAGAAGGTATTCCTAAGAGTTGGAACAGATGACTTCTAGGGAGTTTCTTATTCTAAGTCAGTGCCTGCATGATAGCATTTGTGGTCCATGGGAAAGCCGGACAGGAACTTAGCGCTGGGAGAGGTTGAGGGATCAGCACTCATCACACTGATGTTCTCAATCATGATGGATACACTGAACAATTTTATGTGCCAGCTGTCCAAATTACAAGTGGAACATTATTTTTTTATAAATACAATTTTGCTGTATTTACTTGTAACCTTTGATTAGGTCTCTCTGTACTTTTAGGTATCCTTGCTTTTTCTTACCCATCCTACCTTTAACCTTTCTAATCCTGCCAGAACTCCTGAGTGTTTCCCCATCAGTTTCCTTCTCTCTTGTATTTCAATTTCTAAATTGAGTTCATGGTCAAATATGTATCTGATCATGTGTACTGTGCATCCACTGGCCAGTGAATAGACAGCTTCTATGATCCTAGAAATCATGTCAACAGCACTGAGATCAATTAGTAGTTGCACCTCAGATACATTACGTCAATGTAGATGAGGTTATCCATATACTTGAATAGTTATTCTTGTCATCTCTTTAGCAAGTTAGCTCATTTTGGTAAATGATTTTATTTTTGATGAAATAAAACTACAAACAAACAAACAAAAATGTTGAAGGGGGATAAAACCTACCACGGCCAAAAAATTAGTATATACCAGTGGACAAGTTATAAAGAATAATTTAACTCCTGAATGTCTGCAGTTATAGATGTGCTAATGGTTAAAATATTAATAGCTATAAGTGACCAAAGAGATTTTAGACTTTAGGAAGACTTTGGGGGTGGGGGATTATTTTAAAGGAAGAGACTACACCAATGGATGTAACTAGTTTAAAAAAAGTATCTTAAGCATTTACTAATGGGAATATGCTGGTATCTGCCTTTTCAGTAAAGAAGCATTGGGTCAGTGTCTCAATTTATGCAAGTTATGAACCTCAACTTCTGAACTTTTGCAAACTGGCAGAACTCCAGCAAAGCAGATGAATGTTTTCTCTTCTTTGCTGGGATGTTCTTGTTGTGAATGAACCTTTATGTCTTGTAGAGCATAAGGAAACCCAGCCCAGAGCCACGAGCTCAGATGAGGAGGGCTGCTAGCAGAGATCAACTTAGGGACAGTAGCCCACCCCCAGCATTCAAGCCAGAACCACCCAAGGTATGTGGCTGGGAAGCCCACGTTGGGGAGGAAGAAGAAGCAGATACCCCGACAGCTTCCTGCATAGCCAGGAAAGAGCACACACCATAAGAAGGCATTGAATTATGTTTCCGACTCACACTTTCTGTTAAAATGTGTCTTTTGGTTTGTGGGTGAACCCCAAAATGAGGGAAGAGCAAAAAGAAGGAAAGGTAGTTTTAGGAGAACATACTGTTTTAAGATTGTTGTTATTTTATTTACTTATTCACTTATTCATGCATTCATTCATTTTTTATTAAAAAAACTTCCTTGTAGCAAGAATAAAAGTTTGACAAATAGTGAATGCCCAGAAGCACCAGTTTCAGAATCTGTTTTTCTTTTTGAGTTAGTTTTCTGCCCACAATTTAGATAAACCAGAAAGTCCCTATTGATAGTTTGCTGAAGAACACAATCACCACCACTGTTTATTATGCCTCTCATTATGAGGGCAGCTTAACTAACTAATTTATTTATTTATAGGTAGGTTTCACACCCAGCACAAAGCCCAATGCAGGGCTTGAACTCACAACCGTGAGGTTAAGACCTGAACTGGATCAAGAGTTAGATGCTTAACTGACTGAGCCACCTAGTGCCCCTCAGCTTAATTTATTTTTAAATTAATTTCTGAGAACAGAATCAGTGTAAGAACATACAGTGCATATCATATATTTTTACCCCTTTCTGAATCAAATCTATAAAAACAGGCTTTTTCTTTAGTATAACCCAATAAAACTTCTCCATTTAACTCAATACTTTAGATAGGAAAAAAGTAATCACTGATTGTGTGAGTTGTCAGAAATAGTGACCTCATAAAATATATCACTGAAAATGTACAAGCAGGCCTAGGATCGAAGTGTGAAGATGGAGTGGCCATTAGCATTGTTTGCTACCTTTCCCACTCCAACCTCCAGTCTCCTATGTGGCTGGACATGGGCCTCCCCTCTGGACTAGGGCATGCACCCTCAGGATCCCACTCTTCAATCCTGAACCCCCTTGACTTGTTGTGAGGCCTTCTCCAAGATACTGATCACTGATCTTAATCTCCTTTAGTACAAAAGTAGGTTTGCTCTGCCTCTACACTTGCAGGCCTCCCAGCCCTTCCCCAACACCCTCTTGGTTTCCTAGAGTTCTAAATACTCTTTTGTAGGAAGCAAGGTAGGGCTCAGGATGCCCACCCAGTGGCTGTTTGTCCTGTAGTATTTGATTCCTTGTCAGAATGGTATTTGTTGACCACCTCTGGAAACTGATTAGGAAATGGGAGTGTATTAAATCACTAATACAGATTTGAAAGTAAACTGAAAACCCAAGGTAAAAATGTGTTCATTGTTCTCTTCAGGCCAAAACCCAGAACAGAGAAGAATCCTTTGACTTCTCCAGATCCCATGAATATAAGTCAAACCCCTCAGCTGTTGCTGGTAATGAAATTCCTGGGGCATCTACCAAAGGTTATCCTCCTCCTGTTGCAGCAAAACCTGCCTTAGGAAAGTCTATACTGAAGCCCTCCACTCCTGTCCCTCCTCCAGAGAGTGAGGAGGTAGGAGAGGGCAGTGAGGAGCAAGATGGCACTCCCAAGTCTGTCCTGGGCAAAGTAAAAATATTTGAGAAGATGGATCACAAGGCAAGATTACAGAGAATGCAAGAGCTCCAAGAAGCACAGAATGCAAGGGTAATTATTTAAAAAAAAAAATTTTTTTTAATGTTTTATTTACTTTTGAGAGAGAGAAAGACAGAGTATGGGGGGGGGGGGTGGGGGGAGGCAGAGAGAGAGAGACACACACACACATACAGAATCTGAAGCAGGCTCCAGGCTCTGAGCTATCAGCAGAGAGCCCGAAGTGGGGCTTGAACTCATGAACTGTGAGATCATGACCTGAGCTGAAGCTGGACACCTAACCACCTGAGCCACCCAGGTGCCCCACAAGGGTAATTATTTTTAAACCCCTAGATCATCTTAGCATGTCAACAGCAAGAATGTTCAGTTTCATTTCATGTAATGATTTGAGTCCTTTTTCCACTGCCACCAACATGAAAGGAATGTTCACATGCATGATACCACAGGCACCTCCTGTGTGTATGTCATTTCCAGACTGCCAGCTATCACTGTAGCCCTTTTTCTTCTAATCAAGAAAGCCTAACAATACAGGTGAATAAGATTATGCTTTTCACACTTCAGAACTTTATATCAGGTTCTGGAATGGGGAAGTAGGACAAGACAATCAGTGCCTCTCTGAAGTTATTTTTCATTAAAACATTTGTTATATTTGTTCAGTAACTGAATTTTATTTTTTAAAAATATTTATTGATTTGCGAGAGATAGAGTGTGAGTGGGGGAAGTGCAGAGAGAGAGGGAGACAAAGGATCTGAAGCAGGTTCCAGGCTCTGCGATGACAGCAAAAAGCCTGACATGGCTGAACTGTGAGATTATGAACTGAACTGTGAGATTATGACCTGAGCTGAAGTTGGACGCTTAACCGACTGAGCCACCCAGGTGCCCCTTAGTAACTGAATTTTAATTTGCTCCCAGATTTACCATAGAAATCAAGGAAACCTTAGAAGCTAAAATTGAAAGCCCCATGGATTGTACTTTTAGATACTGTTTGAATTTTTGTGCCATATGCACATCTAACCTTTCAAAAGTTGAAGAAGAATTTAGGTAAGCATATTCTGCCTAGTGGATATGGGAGAGTTTTTTTTTAAGTCTGTCACAACAGCAGTAGTGCTTCTGAACATTTTTCTTATCCCCCCCCCCCCTTTTTATGTTTATTTATTTTGAGAGAGAGAGAGAGAGAGAGCGAGCGCTCAAGCAGGGGAGGGGCAGAGAGAGACAATCCCAAGCTGGCCCCGCACTGTCACTGTAGAGCCCAATGCAGGGCTTGATCTCATGAACCATGAGATTGTGACCCAAGCTAAAATCAAGTGTAGGATACTTAACCGACTGAGCCACCCAGGCACCCCATTTTTTTTTCCATTTCAACTATTTTTTTAATGTTTTTTATTTATTTTTGAGAGAGCGTGCGCGCATGAGCGGGGGAGGGACAGAGAGAGATGGAGACACAGAATCAGAAGCAGTCTCTGAGCTGTTAGCACAGAGCCCAACCTGTGCTTGAACTCAGAAAACCAAAAGATCATGAACTGAGCTAAAGTTGGACATTTAACCAACTAAGGCACCCAGGTGCCCCGTTTTTCAATTATTTTTATGCAATCATCACCACCATCCATCTCCAGGACTTTTGAATCTTCCCTAGCTGAAGCTTTGTACCCATTATACATCAACACCCTGTTACCCCTTCTCCTATCCCTGGTAATCACCATACTACTTTCTGTCTTCATGAATTTAACTACTTAGGAACCCCATATAAATGGAATCATACAGTATTTGTCCTTTTGTGACTGGCTTATTTCACTTAGGAAAATGTCCTCAAGGTTCATCCATGTTGTAGCATGTGTCAGAACTTAAACATTAGGCCATCATATACAACCATAAAAACTAGAGAGTTGCTTCTATTTTTCCTTTTCTACTAAAAATGGGATTGGAAAATGGGACCAGCAAGAATCCAGCAAGCCACCCAGCAGTCATTCATTCTTTCTTTTTTTGTTCTTTTTTCTCCCCCTTAATTCCCACAGATTGAAATTGCTCAGAAGCATCCTGATATCTATGCAGTTCCAATTAAAACACACAAGCCAGACCCTGGCCTGTCCCAGAATACAAGGTAAGGGCTGCTCAGCAGTATAGGTCTAAAAAGGGGGCTTGTCTAGGACTTGGACTCCTAAGAAAGAATTCTTCCCCACATTTCAATGTAACAAGGAGATTTTTTTTTTCCTGGTGAACTATTTACCTTACTTACTCAGCCAAGTTTAATTGTAAACATTATACAAAGTTTCATAGAAATTTTGCTTGTGTACTAACACCGACAAAATGTAATCACTGACACTTCAAAGTAGTCCCCTTTGACACACTGCAGGTTAATTGTATTAGGATAGCACATGAGCAAAATTCCTGGGGCTTAAACACTAATTGTTTTGTCACTAATATATTTTGGCTCTTAATCAAGCTCCTTAACTCCTTTGTATCACATAGCAAAGTCAGGCCACATATACTGAACTGTGGTCTGAAGGGAAGGTGACAATCAGTTGACCAGTGTTGGTAAGATGCTTTCTATTTAAAATGCTACATAAGCATTAGGAATTATGACAGTGTCTTCCTGTAGAGGCTTTATACTGGATCATTTCCTGCTTCCGAGAATAGAAAAAAAAAGTCACATTTTCTTGTGGCCATTCTGACTGGAAACTAGAGTCTGGTTTTACAGCAATAGAAAACTAGAGGCAAATTTCTTCTTTAACACTTGAACAGTGGTACAGCCAACCAGGTGGCCCCTGGCAACAAAAGGGGTTTGGTAGGGTACTTTGGCTTCCTCACTCACTGCCCAATAAGCCTTAACTGATTACTCCCCCACCATTAACCTGAAGTGGGGCCCAAAGTAACCCTGGTTAAACAGCACAGTGCGGCATTCGACTCCAAGTTTGTGATCTGTCTTGGATTCATGGCCGCACTTCAACGGGCAGAGGCCCTGGCTCAGCTTTGTGACGCATTTAACACTCTCACTTTGTTAGTTCTAGGCCACCTGAACCCCAGAAAGGTCCTTCCAGACTCTACCAGGACCCCAGGGGAAGTTATGGCAGTGACGTTGAGGAAGAAGAATATCGCCAGCAGCTGTCAGAACACTCAAAGCGCGGTTATTACGGCCAGCCTTCCCGGTATCGGGACACAGAATTATAGATGCCTGCAAATTGACTCTTTTGTCTCCCTGCTGCTCCACCTCAGAGCAGCGCTCCCCTTTGAGTCATGGGATGGTTCTTTCCAGGCAAAGTGCACTGTGGAGATAGAGGTGGGACCTGAGGTCCCATTTCCTCCTCATGGGGAGTACAGGGGACAGACAGTGCAAATTAAGAACTGAGGGCTCTGTTTGTGGAACTGGGTCTGGGGAGTTTATGGCTTTTTGCTCAGAATTAAGAGAAACGTAACAGTCTGATACTGTTAACTGCTTCAGTGGACCAAAATCTGTATCAATTCTGTTTGCGTATTTTTAACGTGTATATTAAGAAGTGATAACTATTTTCCCTCATTAATAGCTGCCTTCAAGGACTGTTTCAATGAGAGATGGAATGTGAAAAAGGAATTAAAATATTTCCGGACTCAAACTAAACTCAAAGAAATATTTTATTACATCTCTAAGTGCCTTTGATGAGAAGTGTCTTAAATTTTCTTCCTTTGGAGCGTTATGCAAAGCCATAATGGACTAAAACACTGACTACAGTTTCATACCAGCTTAACAGCTATGGTTTTCTCTGCACTGTGTCATCTTTTCAAGGCATTTGTCTTTGTAATATTTTCCATAAATTCTGACTGTATATATGGTAGCTATACCTGGTGGTTTGGCTACCAGTGCTAAATAGTTTGAAGACCAAGATACTGGTATAGAAATTTTTTGTTTGTTTAAAACCATGTGCTCCACGAAAGCAGGTAATTGGAAAAACCACATTTCCAAAAATGTGTGTATTGACAACAGTTTTATAATTTAATAAAAAGGAGGCTATTGCAACCAATAATTTGCTTTGTGGTAGATTTCTACACTAGTTCTTGTTTCTAAAGGCAACTTTTATTTCAATTAGTGATCATGAAATGAGATCACACTCGCTGCTAAACATGAAAATAAAGATCCATATGAAAAAGAAAATGAAAACTACCCAAAATCTCATCCTGCAGATAATTTTGGTGCATTTCCTTCAAGTACATGTCTTGCAGATGTCTGTGTGTGTGATGGCTATAGTATGTATAAATATACTGTATTTGCAGTTCTGTTTTTTACTTTTTCTGTATAACATTCTATCACGAACCTTTCTCTCAGGGAGTTAAAACTCAGGTATACATCATTGCTAGTAACTGCAGAACAGCATAACCTGTGACTTCATAACTAGGCAATTCTGCTATCTGATAGTTTGTTTCCAGTTTTTGGCCTCTTTTATATGAAATGTACCTCTGTATGCAATCCATTTCTTTATATCAATGATCAGCATTTTCATCCTTTTCTGCCGGTAGTTTCTCAGAAGTGGAATTACTGAGCAAAAGCATAAGGACCATTTTTAAGGCCCTTAGTACTTGTTGCCAAATTGCTTCCTAGGAGAGTTGCATCAATTTATACTCGCACATTCACTCTTTAAAGGCTGAATTATGTTTAGAATTTAAACAAGACAGCCTAGGAATTGGGGCTTGTATGAATCCAAAAGTACACTGAAGTCAGGAAAAGAGAAGAGTCCTGATTCCATTAGAGTCTTTTACAATATGAATTGCCATAAAGATGTTTAGCTTTGAGTTAGAAATTTAGCTTACTCAAAAAAGGAGTTGTATTAGAAATACGTCATGGTTACGTCTCTATCAGTCTGGGTGCTGTAATTCATAAACTATTTAGTGCAGTTCCTTGAATTTTTGAGCAATCCTGAAGACAGTGACTCAAATCTCTGTATTTCGTCAATAAAGTCACCTTTTGTGGACAGAAAAAGATACACTGGTTATATGATGATTTAGTTTGCTTGTGTCCTTTTATCTACCCGAACAAGCTTTTTTGCAAAGCCAGGGAGGGGAGAGGAGGCATTTCAGCAGGAGCTGGGCTGCCATCTGGCTTTAGCACTTTTTTTTGTGGTACAATTACTGATGCAGACAAGCAGGACCTCTGTTTCCCATAATGTCCCAGAGTATGCCCCATGGACCACAGAGCCTGCCCCACCCCTTTTTCATTAACACTCTTTGTTCTGGGAAGGATTTAAGGCTGCCTACAACACATGTGGATTATGATTTAGAGAAGAAATGGGTGCTAGGCAAATGAGGAAAGAAGAGAGGAGAATATCAGAACAGGAAAGACAAAGCCATTAGTGAGAGTAGTGTTCACTATGCACACTGGGCTCCTCTGCTTTCCAGAGGCCAGTGTAGGGCACGAGACGACTGGTACCTGACTTGACTCAAAGTGTCCATAAGGAGGTGGAGAAACTTCTAGAAGTCAACCCCCTACTCCCATTCTTTTTATTCTGTATTGTTTTACCTTGTGTCCCACAGCCATGGCCACTTGCTTGCAAGGATGACTTTGGAGTTCTGTACCCCCCCCCCCCCCCCCCGCCTTTTTAAAAGATTCTATTTTTTTTTTTTTAACGTTTATTTATTTTTGAGACAGAGGGAGACAGAGCATGAACGGGGGAGGGGCAGAGAGAGAGGAAGACACAGAATCCAAAGCAGGCTCCAGGCTCTGAGCCATCAGCCCAGAACCCGACGCGGGGCTCGAACTCACGGACCGCGAGATCGTGACCTGAGCCGAAGTCGGACGCTTAACCGACTGAGCCACCCAGACGCCCCTAAAAGATTCTATTTTTAAGAAACCTCTACACCCAACGTGGGGCCGGAACTCACAACCCCGGGATCAAGACTCGCACGCCCCATCCACAACCCCGGAGGTCTGTTTCTTACCGCGTTCTTTCATGTAAGCCAGCAGCACAATTCCAAGGGTCCGTTCAGTAAACATTCTGGAGAAGGGCGCCCGAAAACTGCAGTATCGAAACCCTACCCCGGAGCGTGAACTAATCCAGACATCCATTCTAGAAGATCTAGGGCCAACGCCTTCCAACTAGCCATACGACAGGCATAAAGCCCCCTCCCCCATACATCGCCTTCTGGAAAATCCATTTTACTCAAAGACTGGGGGAAGCGGGGTGTTCAAACACAGGGGTAGATTCACGCAGCAGAACGCAAACGTCACGCGAAGGCGTAGAAGAAAACCTGGCACTTACCCCAACCACAGCATCCTCAGCAAGTGCCTGGCCTCCGGCCTCGACACCTCACCCAAGACCTCCAGCGTCCTCGGCGTGGTCCTGCCCCACAAGCAGCGGGCTCGGTCTCTGCCAGCCAGAAAAAGGCTTCGTAACTACGCATCCGCTCCCGCGCTTCCTGGTGCTGTCAACCACGATTTGGCTTCGCGGGCGGCAGAAATGGCGGGAAAGGAGGCTGAAGAGAGGTCTTAATTCGGGTACCCGCTTCGGCACCAGGGGAGGACACAAAGTGCCCGCGGAGTCCGAGGTAATTCCGTGACGGGAGACCCGCGCTTAATCCCGCCAAGAAACGCCGATGAATGGCGATGAATGGCGTAAAAGACGTGCCTCAGAGTTTTCCCACTCCAGGCGGGAGGGAGTCGGGCTACTTGCTCACCAGCGGGGTTTCGGATTCTGCAGGGCTGCTCCCCGTGCGCCCATGCGCCCGCCCATATGCGCATGCGTGAGTGCGTGTGCGTGTGCGTGCGTCTGCTCTGCGCAGCCTCACTCCTCGCGCTCAAGCAAAGGTTTGAGGAGACGCTGCCGAAAAAGGGTGAAGCGCCCAGTGGAGCGAGGCACGAGGGCGGAGGAAACCTGGCCGCGTGTTTCAGGATGGTGAGTGGGCCGTGAATCTACTGAGCCTTCCAAGATGGGAGATGTTTTCTGTATGATGTTTTAGGATGGGCTGAGGGAGACAGTAGAAGAACGAGAGCATCGTATGTAGGGGGAGTGGGGAAGGGAGAGCCTACGTACCTGTATTAGGGTTCCCTAGAGACCCTAGAGAAAGAGGACCAACAGGATGGGTGTGTATATCGAGATTTATTTTAAGGAATTGGCGCATAAAATTAGTGCCTCCACAATCTGCGCAGCATGTGTAGAGGCAGGTGGTGATCTACTGCGGAGGCAGCTCTTAGAGGTGATAAGCTCACGTTCTGGAATCAAAGCAACCTTCCATCAATCACCAGTTTTGTTCAGTTATTAGCATATAACCTTGAGCAGTTTACCCAACTGGTTAAGCCTCATTCTTTTCATGTATGAAATAAGGATAGAAAACGGTAACACCATGTCACAGTTTTTTTATTGTGGCTCTTAAATGGGATGGTGTGCATAAAATGTTTGCAGTAGTTGGCACAAAGTAAGTGCTCAATAAAAGTAGCTAGTAGTATTGTCGTCATTTGGTTTCACTACACCAATTTTGAAACATGAGTGGTGTTTTGATTTTCTTGCTCTTCCTCCAAATGTTGACCTACTTTGTTCTACTTAGCTATTTTTTAATTTGTCCCTCTGTTGTCCCTTTTCCCACAGCCACTACCCTAGTTCAGATGGTTGTAAACTCTCTAATCCTCCATCTAGCTAAACAGGCAGAATCATCTTTCTAACATAGATCTGAGAATGTCTCCTGCTACTTAAAACACGTGATGACTTCCCCTTGCCTACAGCAAAGTTTAATTCTTTTAATAATAAATTCTTTTAATCTACTGAGCTATAATTGACATATAACGTGTAAGTTTAAGGTATGCAACGGTGTTGATTTGATACATTTATGTGTTGCATTGTGATTACCACCTGGGTGTTAGCTAACACCTCTATCATGTTACATAATTTCTTTTCTTGTGGTGAGAACAAGTAAGAGCTAGTCCCTTGGCAACAAAGTTCAATTCTTTATCATAGCATTCAAGCTTTTCTACTATCTGTACCTGTGGTAGACTGCATCATTCGTTCTGATTCTTCATGCCCTTCCTCACTTTACAGTTCCTTCCACTGAAGGCTTGGAATATATTTTCCCACCTCTTGGTTTTGGATTGACCATGTGTCTTTCTCCCTTGCACCTCTGAGAGGAAGCTCTTCAGGCTAGCTACTTTTCTCTCTCAGGAGGGTGAGAGAGAGCTGTGGAGCAGAGACATTCTACCTGAGCCCAGCCTATATCGGCAGATATATGAGAAATAATAAACAGGTGTTGTTGCTTTTTAATATTTAAAAAAAATATTTATTTTTGAGAGGGAGAGAGAGAGGGAGACACAGAGTTGGAAGCAGGCTCCAGGCTCCGAGCTCTCAGCGCAGAGCCCAACGTAGGGCTCAAACTCAATGAACCTGGAGATCATGACCTGAGCCAAAGTCTGACGCTTAACCGACTGAGCCACCCAGGCACCCGGAAACGGGTGTTGTTTTAAACCATTGAATTTTGGAGTACTTTGTTATGCAAATATTTTTTCAGGTAACTTTCTCCTCCAAAGCCCATATATGTTCCAGTTTCAAAGAAGGGCTTGTTCCTGACTGTGATACTGTGATTTGTAAGAAATATATATTTGGTCGTTTAGATAACCAGAATATATTTCTAATGTTTATCTTTGCCCACAGTTCCTGGCTCACAGCTCCCCAAACCCTTGGAATTTCCGAAGTGTTAAGAGTGATAAAGGCATTTTTTGTTGTATTAACGAAGGTGACTTTTGGTCTCCACCCATGGATGGGGGGCAGGTTGCCAGGAAAACCAACCATGTGATTACAGGGTTGGAACCATCAGTGTCTACCCCCTCACCCCTGAAGGTGAAGCAGCCAATGGGCAATGACTTAGTCAATCATGACTATGCACTGAAACCTCCATAAAAACCCAAGAGGACTGGGTTCAAAGAGCTTCCCAGTTGGTGAACACACGGAGATGCAGGGAGAGTGGCACCCAGGAGAGGGCATGGAAGCTCCACAAACTTACCCCATCCCTGCCCTACGTATTGGACTGTTGATTTGCATCCTTGATCATATCCTTTAATAAGCTGGTAACATCAGTAAGTGTTACTCTGAGTTCTGTGTTGAGGAAGTGGTTGGAACCTCTAATCTGTAGCCAGTCAGAAACACAGGCAACAACCTGGAGCTTGTGCCTGGCATCAGAATTGGGTGGAGGGCAGTCTTGTAGCACTGAGTCCTTAACCTGTGGAATCTGATGCTATCGCTGGGTAGGCAGTGTCAGAACTGAGTTGAATTCTCTGACACCCAAATGGTGTTTTCGAATTGCTTGGTGTTGTGCGGGGGGAGCTTCTCCCCACCCCCACCCCACACCCATTGGAATTGGGTCAGAGGAGCCTAAAGGAGTTGATGTCAGTTGACCAATACGTTTCTTGAATTCTCTGTTGTTCCTTGAGCTAAGAATACCCTTCTCTTTTCTTTACCATCTTTCAAAATCATACTCATTCTTCTAGGTTCAGCTGATATGTCACATTCTCTGTCAGGCTTTCTCTGATGTCTCCAATCGAATTTAACACCAATTCCTTCAGTAATCTCCCATAGCCCTTTAACCGTCTTCTCTGATATTCTAAGTGTCAACGTATGTATACGCTTCCCACTCACCTCTAATCTTCAAAGGGAGTATGTGTATGACCTACTCATCTTCGTATCCTCTTCAGTGTCCTGCGTATATTCTAGAAATGTTTGTCGGGGAAAAAAATGAATGAATGAGGGGGAGATAAATTGAAACATGCCATTTTTCCACAAGAACATATTGATGACCTGATGGTTTGCTGATGTTAGGCCCAATTTAAACTCCCAACTCATACCACTGATGTAAACTGGAGAACATTAGTAAAACAAGTCAAGAAAAACTGCTAAGAATTTAGTTTGGCTAGGAAAAGACACACTGAAGTATAATTTTTAAAAGGATGAAATTATGATTCTCTTGCAAATATAAAATGAATACATGTTGAAGACTTGATTCAATCCATTCCCTAATGAAGGTACCAGTAAGGTGTTCATGCTAGTTTAAAGAGCACTTGAGGAACTAGATAGGTATGAGCAATTAATTAAGGAATATTACAGTAAGAATTCTGAATTAAATACAAACCTGGTTAATAGCCTACAGAATAGTAAATGATAACTTTTGTAGATATCTTTTCCACCAGGCAGAAGTTATTTGCCCCTTTAGTAGACAGAAATGTACACATTAACATGTAATTTCTTTAAGTCTGGGAACTTTGATAGTTTTAGGACTAATTAGTCACTATACCAATTATGCTTAATAGCCACACCAACTATTTTGTAGATTGTTAAAAAGGTTAATTCCCTGAATTTGGATTATAGCAGGAATTTGGGCAAGCTAAGTCAATTATAAATATTTATTGAGTGTGTCTGTGTGGAGATACATAGGCACTTATATACTGAATATGATCCATTTTCTGCTTTCAGAAAGTTTACTGTAGATTATTTGTGTAAGAATTTCCTGAATTGATAGATTTGTTCTTTGCCGCAGCCCTCCATAGTGAGAATGGCTGGTATGGCTATGCCAATTTTATACGTAATCCGTTACTTAATTATATAACTTGCATGGACTCCTTCAGCTATCAAATCACATATAGGGTTTGGATTCAAAACAAAGTTTTCTGTTTCTGAGTCCAGTCTTCCTGTTTGTCCATCTAAAGGCCCCTTCTATAGGATGTCTTGAAATAGTTTGTTGATCATGCTGTATGGCTTTCAATTTTACACTTAAAAAAACAAAACGAAACAAAAACACTTTCGATCTGGCCTGAAGATTGGCAGAATCCTCAGAACTCAGGTAGTTCACAAACTTGTTTGGCCTACACAGGGCAATAAAATTTTCTTAAATTTAAAAGTCAGCGGATTTTACACACAAGTCCAGATTGGGGGCTTTTCTTTACAAAATGGTAGATCTGTAGATTTGGCAGTATTGGGTTCCCATCTCTGCATGACACCCGCAGGCTGGAGCTGGGCGTCTGTTGTCCCGTACGGACCACACCCACCCAGCCTCACTTACTAACATGGCCTTGGTCGTGGCTGAGTGCAGTTTGACACCCTCGATTGCCTCTTCCCTGCCTCCCTTCCCCCTGCCTGCCCCCAAGCAGTGTGCAGCACCCATGCAGCTGCAAAGGAAGCCAGCATTCTGAACAAAAAGAAGGAACTCTGCAGCTCCTTGGGATCATCTGCAACTCTCCTGACAAGATTGGGCCAGAAATTTCACTTGGCTCTAAGGGGAACTAATGAGTGTATCTATTCAAATCCTGTTCTCTGTGGCTACTACAGCTAGAGTGAGTTGGAACAAGAAAAAGCAATTTGGGGAAGGGTGGCAGATGTATTTATATGGCTTAGAAAATTAGCTTGGAGTCCTGCCGAATAAGGACCCGATGGGATTTCTGAGGGATGGCTGTCTACCTTTGTTAGCAAGGTGACTGCAGAGGTCATATTTGTGGACCTGGTCTGGGGAAATGCAATCTGAAAAATTCTCTACCTGAGTGGAATGTTATCGAGTGCATAATGGGAAAAGTTTTAGGTCCAGCTGGTAGACTTGTCCCTCTGCCTGTATTCCTCTGCAGGCCTAGATTAATTAATATTTCATAAATTAGTCAGTACTTAGAGATATGCATGTGACAGAGGAAAAGGAAGCCAATTCTGCAGTCTTCTGCTTTTGGGCTAACTGGGCTGAAAGGGCGTCTCCTCGAAGGACAGTAGTGCTTGTTCTGTGGGATGGGAAGGGGAGGTGGCACCTTCTCCCTACCCGTCACTTTGTTATTTGCTGCACAGATGACTGAGCTAAGAGAGGAAAAGGGTCCCGGGAGAGGGAGCCTGAGAGCCTGGGGGAGAGCCAGTTCAGATCAGTTCAGATCCCTCAGTTCAGAGATCTGGCTCAGTTACTCACTGGTCCTGTGACTCAGGGTAAGTTAGTTGCCTGAGCCTCAGTCTCCTCATCTACAAAGTGGGATGGGACAGTGATTGTGAAAAATGAAGAATCTATGCAAGTGATTGGCCCACAGTAGGTACTGCAAAAATGTTAGCCAAACCTCCCACCAGTGTACGTTGGCTTCCTTTCCTCTTTGAAAAAGCTTAGGGAGGAGAGTTCCTCTGAAGGCAGTGAATTAACAAAGCACCGTGACTGAGAATGTTGGTCCCTGAGCACACTACTTGTGTGTGAATCCCTCTCTGAAAACTGCTTAATGCCCCTGGGCTAATTGTATAACCTCCGTGTTACAGCATCAGTTTCCTCATCTCTAAGTATAAAAATTGCACCTATCTCAGGGTGCCTGAGTGGCTCAGTTGTTAAACCTCTGACTTCGGCTCAGTTCATGATCTCAAGGTTCATGAGGTTGAGTCCCACATCAGGTGAGCTTGAGCCCTGCTTCGGTTGATCTCTAACCCCGTCCCCGTATTGGGTGAGCCCTGGTTCTCTCTCTCTCTCTCTCTCGCTCCCTCTGCCCCTCCTAGGATTCTCCCTTTGCCCCTCGCTCACTTGTGCCCTTTCTCTCTGTCTCAAAAAAAATTGCACCTATCTTGAAACGATGGTGGCGAAGATTACATACTATAATACAGGTAATTACTTAACTATGTGCCAACATAGTAGGTGCTTAACAAATGTAAGCCTTAGAAGAACCAAGATGAATAAGTTCATCTTTATTTTTTATTTGAAATGATCTTCCTTTAAATTCACATGGAAAATTAAGAATACTTCCAATTCAAAGTTCTAAGCACAAAATCCAGGTATGTCATGTCCTGGATTTGCTTGTTTAATTGCAGATGAGCTCGATGGCCAGTGGGTGTAACTTTGTGGGCAGGGGCCCCAGCCCAGTGCTATCAGTGTGCACTGGCTCAGGAACTCCACATATTCCTTCCTTCCTTCCTTCCTTCCTTCCTTCCTTCCTTCCTTCCTTCCTTCCTTCTTCCTTCCTTCCTTCCTTCCTTCCTTCCTTCCTTCCTTCCTTCCTTCCTTCCTTCCCTCCCTCCCTCCCTCCCTTCCTTCTCTCTCTTCCTTCATTTCTTTCTTTCAGTTTATTTTTTGAGAGAGAGAGGAAAGTGCAGAGAGAGAGAGGAAGACGTAGAATTTGAAGCAGGCTCCAGGCTCTGAGCTGTCAGCACAGAGCCTGATGCAGGGCTCAAATTCACAAACCCTTAGATCATGACCTGAGCCAAAGTCGGATGCTCAACTGACTGAACCACCCAGGTGACCCTATTTCTTTAATGTGAAATTCACATAATATGAAATTACCCATTAATCATCTTAAAATGTACAATTCGGTGGCACTTAACTACATTCGCAGTGTTGGGCCGACATCACCTCTATGTGGTTTCATGACATTTTCATCACCCCACAAGGAAACCCTGTTTCCATTAAGCAGTTACTCCCCATGCACCCCTCCCCTGGCCCCTGGCCACCACTGGTCTGCTTTCTCTATAGAGTTTGTCTAATCTGGATGTTTCCTATAAATGGAATTCTATAATATGTGACCTTTTGTGTTTGGCTTCTTTCACTTAGTCTAGTATTTTGGAGGCTCAAACACCATTTTAATTATCACTACCCTTTGAACTGCTCTGGCTAACGTTCCAGAATTATTAGAATCCTTTTTGAGAGTGATGATAAGATATTAAAACCAAAAACAAATAATGGTTAAAGTGCCTTCTAGGACAAATAGAGCTTCCTTCTCTGCATGTTTGGGTGTCAGATGTTTTGGGGTGGGTGAGAGACAAAGCTGCAGGTCACTGCAGCCCCACAGTGATAGAAGAGTCAGGGCTGAATGTGCCTCCCTGGCTGGTGGATCATCCCTCACCCGTAGCTATTGCTGATGATGCTGGAGAGCAGACAGCCATGTTTAAGAACGAGAATGCTGAGAAGCAGCCTCTCGAACTGTGTCCAAACAGACTTCACGTTCCCGGGCCTCAGGCAGGTGCCGAACATCGAGTTAATAGGCAGAGGGTCAACAGACAGTGCATCAACCCTGGAGAAGAGGAGAGAACCAGGAAGGGCAGCCCAAAGCCCTTGCCCACGGGGAAGGTCTGTTTAAGAATATCATCAGCAACCAGACAAACCAGTCATGGTTCCTTTTCTGTAACATGCATTTATTGAATGTCTGGTCGCCAGGGCCTCAAAAATGAACAAAATGAGGTAGGTTCCTAGGGATCTCTGTGTCATAAGAAACCAGTGACTAAACCTGTATAAAGGGCTTAGACCAGTATTTGATACATAGTACTCTGTAGGAGGTAACTTATTATTGTTATCATAATGCCTTGTGGGGTTGATATTTTCTGATTACTAGTTATAGTTAGTAGTAGCAGTAGTGGTAGTGACGTGGGTAGATGGATAGATAGGTAGGTAGAGCTACAGTCCTTTGGGGATTCTGTCAGTTACTGTACGGATCGAATCCAAATATACATTCTTGAAATGAGGAAATAACTACTGGTGAGTTCAGGAACCCACCAGGGCCACCATGAGATGGACCTGAATCCCATTGATTATCTAACCTCCATGAGTCCTCTCTGACTGGTGGGTAACAGTGGTATTTTGGGTCATAAGAAAGTAGAATCAATTCAAATCCTGAGTCCTCTCTGACTGGTGGGTAACAGTGGTATTTTGGGTCACAAGAAAGTAGAATCAATTCAAATCAGTAATTCAGTTTTAACAGATGATCAGCAATCCTCCAAAAGTCTGATTATTTCTTCATTTTCCAGTCCATAGTCATCTGATAAATAGTCTCAGGTCCCTTGGAGGAAGGAAGGCTGGGAGGCTTAACTTTCTGGTGGTGTAGCGAGTTCTTTCCTCAATGAGCCCAGCTCCCCCTTCCTTCAAGGGGTATGTGAACTGCTCACAACTAAAAACTGACTGAGGGGCTGTGCCTCTCCCATTAGGATGATTCATGTCTCTTTAGTAAACCTACGGCTTTTGGCTTATACAAATCAAATAAAATTTCTTTTTTTTTTCTTTTTAAGTTTGTTTATTTTGAGAGAGAGTGAGCACATTCACACATGCAGAATCCAGTGGGGCTGGATCTCTCGCATCACGAGATCATGACCTGAGCTGAAATCAAGAGTCTGATGCTTAACTGACTGAGCCACCCAGACGCCCCTGAATAAGATTTCTGAAGGTTAGCCATCTATATCACTTCTGGGGACACTAAGATCAACTAGCCCATGCCAAAGACTTCTGCAGGCCAGACTGGTGATTACTGATCCTCTCCACTGCCCTTTACTGTAGCCACGCCTGCCCTGTCTTTGATAATCAAGTTGCAGCCACTTGGCCTCCACTACCCTGGGATGCCATCATTTCCCTCTCTCAGAGAAGCCCAAGGAAAGAACCAGAAATTGCAGCTGGACTTTCTAACTTCTGTGAATGTTTGCAGGTTGCAGGCTCCGATCTAGTTGCCTGCATACGGGTATGATACAAATGTGTCGGTTAATCTAGTCTTTTAAAAAAAACATTCCTTTATATCAGCAAGGAAAGCTGAAAGCCCAATAGAAAAATGGGCAAAGGATAAAATTTCTTTAAAAAGCAATGCACCTAACTAATGACTATATGGAAAAATATTTAGCTTCACTAATAATGACATGAACATAAGACAACAAAGAGATACTGGTTTTCATCTGTGGGGGGATGTGGAGCCTTAAGAGCCTTACGTTTTGTAGTTGGAGTAAAAACTGGTCCAGGTTTTCTGTAAGACAACATAGCAATATACATCAGAACCCTTGGGTTTGGGTCCACAGTTCCATTTCAATAATTTATATTAAGGAAATAAAGTATGAAGATGTCACAGAGCCGTTTTTATGTGTGAAGTCTTGGAAACAACCTAAATATCCAAAAACAGGAACTTGCTTTACATAAATTATGGTTTACACATGAAACATTCAGACATTCAGTGATTCATTAATAAGCACTTATTAAGCACCTGCTTTGTGAGAATTCTGTTGTAAAATCTGGGGATGCAGATGATCTCTCTTTTTTTCTTTATGGAGCTTTTAGGACTTGGTGACATAGAGTATATAGAAAAATAAATTTTTACTTTTTATTTTTCTATGTTTTATTTAGTTTTGAGAGATAGAGACAGAGACAGAGCACAAGTGGGGGAGGGGCAAAGAGAGACGGAGACACAGAATCCAAAGCAGGCTCCAGGCTCTGAGCTGTCAGCACAGAGCCTGATGCAGGGCTCGAACCCATGGACCGCGAGGTCATGACCCGAGCCTACGTCAGATGCTTAACCGACTGAGCCACCCAAGCACCCCCCTTTTTTAAATTTATTTTTATTTTATTATTATTATTTTTTAGCTATGATGCAAATTAAAAGGGTCATGTGATAAAGAGTAGGGAGGAGGCTACTTTAGATTAAGTTAGGAAAAGCCTGACTGAGATGACATTTAAGTAGAGATGTAAATGGCAAGAAGGACACTAGAAATCATTGTTATGTAGGTCTGTATTTTTTGACATGAAAAGATATTACAAGCCCTAGTTTTTCATAAAACTGTATTGGGAGGGGTTGTGGGGGGATGTAGTCCAGAAGGAAGCCTGAAGGAACTGATACTGATGAGAACACGTCCCCAGCTGCTGGTAACTGCAGAGATGGCTCAAAGCTGATTGAGCAATAAAGTAAGTGATTGATTCCTGTACCTGAAAAGGCAGGATTTCCAGGGGCTCAGTAATGTCCCAGAGGACCTGGTTGCTCTCTCTCTGTCTCTCTCTCTGTTTCTCTCTTGTACATTCCATGGAATTGTTTCTTCTCTCAAGATCCCAAGAGAGCTGCCAACAATTCCTGGGTTACAGGTTTCCTCATTAAGGTCCGGTAGGACCTAGACAGCATCTTTGTTTCAACGTCCCATAAAAAGATACGAACTTCACTCTGGTTGAACTGGCTTGGGTCACATGACCACTCTTGAATCAAATATCTCGGCCAGGGGGATGGGCTATAATGGTTAGCTGAAATATTAAAGACCCAGCCATGGTGCCGCAGTGAGTAAATCTCTAAATCATCAGGCTGAGAACTAGCAGGGAGCATATGTCTCAAAAGAAGTTTGGGGAAACTTTTCCTAGAGGAAGGAGAAAAATTTCTGGGTGGCAAATACCAGTTGCATACTGAAAAACACCAAAAAATGAATGTATATCACTAAGCTTTAGATAATGAAATTACCAGTGGTTTTTTACTTTCTTTTTTATACTTCACATCTGAGTTTTTTACAGTGAGACTACATTAATTTTATAGCTACAAGACAACAAAATGATTTCTATTTTTTATAATTTTTTTGTTTATTTTGAGAGAGAGAGAATGAGTGTACATGTGCAGGGGAGGGGGAGGGACAGAGAGAGAAGACAGAGAAGGAGAGAGAGAGAGAATCCCAAGCAGGGTCTGCACTAGCAACACATGGCCAGACGGGGGGCTCGAACTCACAAACCATGAGATCATGACCTGAGCTGAAATCAAGAATGGGACACGTAACCAACTGAGCCACCCTGGTGCCTCTCCATTTTTTTTTTTTTTTTTTTTTAATCTGGCAAAATGAATACAAGGCAATAAATGGACAAAGACTCTTTTTCTGGCTTCTGTGTAAGAGCTCTTGCCTTTGAATTTGCTTCTCCTTCCCTAAAGCATTGTTTTTGCCACAAGCCGGCTATTCCAACCTTTTCCCTAGGTAAAAAGCAGGGTCCTGTTACAGGCAGGCTCTTGGACCCACAGAGTCTCCCTCCTACCCGCCCTGTTCCACTTAACAATTTAGCAAGGCCTGCTGGCTTGCATTGCCCAGCTTCGTATGTGCTATTCTGGGCCCCTGTAATTCTTCAGCCAGTTGAGAGTTCTCTTTGGTCACAGCTGAGATACTGCAGACTAAGAATAGGCGCCTGACTGATGAAGGAAGGTGACAGCGATGGGGCCGCGAGGAAATGTGCTCCCTGCCAGGGCTGCTTTAACAGTCCTAAAGCTCAGTTTTGTTCTTTGCTCCTGGGTGTGCCGCTGGTCTGTGGTTCTGTTTTCCATATGTTTCTTGTAATCTTGCCAGCTGCATAATCACACAAGTAACTTGGGCTGGAGAGGCTTATTAAGGGTCCCAGAGAATGCTCCTTCTCAGCCGGGCTTCCTGCTGGAAGTCCTGGATCTGCGTTTGCCACACAATTCTCTATTGTGCACTTGGGGACTTTTTCCTCAGAGGCTTTTGATTGGAGGCCAAAAGGATATTTTTGCATTTTCTGAGAACTGCTGGGAGAAACCAGTGAAATTCTCTGCCTTCTCAGCACAGTTGCCTGCTCTTGTAAAGTGGCAAAGGGTTTTACCGTTGCAGGGTGAGCTCCACCCCTGCCCAGCTCGGTAGCCTCGGGGAGTTTATGTGTTTTAAGCCTATAACCCATGTTTGGGGCCTCAGCTGGAGGTCGTCAGGGCTGGGGGCTGGACTCATCTGAGAGCTCATTCACCCACGTCTAGCAGATGGATGCTGGCCGTCAGCAGGAGTTTCCACTTTTCCATGTGGTTTCTCTGCAAGTTGGGTTGGACTTCCTCAGAGCACGATGGCTGTGTTCCCCACGCAAGCGCTGCAAAAGAGGGAGCAGGGAAGAAATTCTATCTCCTCTGACCTCGCCTCACAAATCATAAGTCATTATTTCTACCACATTCTATCCATGGAAGCAGTCATCAGTCCCACTCAGGTTCAGAGGGAGACTAACTAGAATCTGCTTTTTGATGAAGAGAGACAGGTTCTGGAAGAGGGTGAGACTGGAAATGTTACTGGGGTGACTTTGGGAAAATATAACCTGCCACATTTGCACACAGGTCACTGAGCGAGTTCACCGAGGTGCTTCCAAGACTCAATAATTATACTTTGAGATGGAGAAAGGTGATGATGTCAGGAAGGAGCATGGCTGGCTCCACTGTGATAAACTAGGATAGACGTTTGTTCCAGTTTCCCGGAGCAATTGCTGAGAGAAAGTCCAAGAAGAAGGAAGGCCATAGCAAGGAGCCTAGTTCAAAAATGTTTACTGGTTGGCTGAAACACCCTGGCCTGCTATAGAGACCTTAAGTGTACTATTTACTTAAAAAATTTTTTTAAGTTTATTTATGTATTTGAGACAGAGACAGTGTGAGTGAGGGGGCAGGTGGGGGGGGGGGGAGAGAGAGAGAGAGAGAGAGAGAGAGAGAGAGAGAGAGAGAGAGAGGGAGAATATCCCAAGCAGGCTCCACACTGTCAACACAGAGCCCGACGTGGGGCTCGAACCCGCAAAACCGTGAGGTCATGACCAAAATCAAGAGTCAGATGGTCAACCAGCTGAGCCATCCAGGTGCCCCAAGACCTTAAGTTTAAATAGTTGAATCCTCTGGACGCCTGGTTGGCTCATTTGGTTGAGCGTCCAACTTCAGCTCAGGTCATGATCTCGAGGTTCGTGAGTTTGAGCCTGCTTTGGATTCTGTGTCTCTGTCTCTCTCTGCCCCTCTCCACTCATGCTCTGTCTCTGTCTCTGTCTCTCTCTCCCTCAAAAATAAATAAAACATTTAAAAAAAAGTTGAATTTTCTTGCAAACTTGAAGGACAGAGCTCTACGAAGGCAGAGACCAAGTCTGCCCCATTCTGACGTGTGTTCATCGTGCCTCACGTATACAGCTCCAGTGACACGTGTGGAAAGGGGACCATGGAGAGGGCTGGGCTATTGGCCAAGATCTGAGACTAAAGATGGGTCTCAAGCTTGACCAGTAGGTGACATTCTGTGTGTCCTAGGTGTGTGCTGTGCTGTCAGAGCACTGGTATCCAGAGGGAGCACAAGGGTTGCAAACCTCCAAGGCGCTCTGTGAACAGGAGCCTCGAGCCTTTACACACTTTCTGACCCATTTCTGTTTTCATGCCCATTTGCAAAGGTAGGGGCGCACAAGTTGCAGGCGATGCCATTAGAAATTCAGTCTCCTGTCTGCAAGTGTGTTAATTCACATAGTCCGAGTGGATTTATTGAGTGGTTAGTAGGCACCAGATGTTGAAAACGGGTGAGATGGTGTCTTAGTGACTCCATAGCCTGAACCGTGGCCTGGAGTGTGGTGGGGAAATGCTCACCCAAGGATGGAGGGACAAAAGGGTCTGGGAGACGTGGTCCGAAGAAGAGAGGAGAGGAGGCTGAGGCGGAAGCTTCTGCTCCCTTTTACTGAGACTTCTGGGCTGCGCCTCAGCCAAGAGTTCACACAGAAGTACCCCCTGGATTCCCCACACGGCGACTCTCAGGTAGACTTCTGCTGGCACCAGCCCCAGCCATAGTAGAGGAGAGTGGATGGCCTGGGCCTGGGTACGTTATCGACTCTTCCTTCAACAAGCATAGCCTCGTCTTGATTCCCACTCAAGCCTTGGGTGCTGGATGTAGAAAATTGCATGGCCAGGGAACAGAGTCTCAGATTGTCAGGGCTGTTGGCGCGTTCTGCGGTTTTCCTCGGGCTTCTTCCAGGTGTTCTTGGTCAGGCCTCTTGCCTCCATCCATCACTCCAATGCCTGCCTCCTCACACCCCCTCTCTCATGCCCAGACCCAGGCTGAGATGTGCACCACGCGCACATCTGCAGGCAAGGAGAGAATCCTGGACTCTGGGAGTTCCGGAAGCCAATACTAGAAAGGGGTAGGGAAGCTTCAGGTTTAGAGCATTCTAGGAAGTAGTGTGGAGACAACCAATGCTATACTTGTGGAAATTTCCTCTGTAAAACATTTGTCAAGTAAAAAGTTCTTTTCATCGCCTTCTTGTCAGCAGAAGAGCAACTTCTCCAGTGTTCTAGACTTCTCTGTGTCTCTATCTCTGGCTCTTTCTGTCTCCCCTCAGTTTTCCTTCTTAAACTAAAGGCTCCTGGTAGCCCCCAGAGTTCCACTTCCTCTTTCTTTTACATTAAAAATAATTTTTTTAACATTGTATTTTGTTAGAGACAGAGACAGAGTGTGAGCAGGGGAGGGGCAGAGAGAGAGGGAGACACAATCTGAAGCAGGTTCCAGGCTCCAAGCTGTCAGCACAGAGCCCCATGTGGGACTCGAACCCATGAACTGTGAGATCATGACCTGAGCTGAGGTTAGACGCTCAACTGACTGAGCCACCTAGGCCCCTCCACTTTCTCTTTCAATATAATCAGTCCTCCTCAGGAGCTCAACCACTTTGACTAGTGCTGTTCTTTTTTGCTTTAGGTATTATCTTAAATGTTGCCTCCTCCAGGAATCCTTCCTAGGGCTGGGTTAGGGGCCCTGCTGTGGGTTCCCACAGCAGTTTACCTTTCCCACTAGCAAATCATTTGTCACATTGTAAAAAAATGTTGATTATTGCCTTCTGAATGGTATTTCTCCTCCTCTAGGCTCTAAGCTCTTTGAAAGAAGGTGTGGTTTCTTTTTCTTCCATTTTAGCTCCTGTGGTGAGCATAAGGAGGGATTCAATAAATGTGTGTCATAACAGGAAAATATACGTTACTTCATTTTCTTCCTAGATTTTCCAGGGGCAAAAGAGAATGAGGAGAAAATGTGGAGAACTTGCATAAGGAATGGCACCCCCTGCCCTGATATAGTTTCTTCCTAATACTTTCACCAGTATTGGGACCATTGTGTTGTGGTGAGATGTAGTTAAATCCAAGCCATCTTCAAGGTTTGAGACATCAAGTTTCTGGGAACAGGGAGTGGGTCACCCTTAAATGGTAAATAGCCATTCTGTGTCCTTATGTTAGAGAATAGCCAGGTGCACAGCAAGAACAAAAACAAGAACCAAAGAGGACTGGTGTGGTATTGTGATTTACAGTAAGAAATATGTATTTGGTCTTTATCCACTGTTCCTGGCACAGAGCTCCTAAAAGCCTTGGAATTTCCTAAGTGACAAGAGCGATCGATCGATCGATAAAGGTCTTTTGTTAATAAATTGATCACCAATGGGCAATGATTCAACCAAACATGCCTACGTAAAGAATAAGACAGTGACAGCAACCCCCACCCCTCCGAAAATAAAATGGAAATGAAAACAAAAACAGAAAAGGAGGGTTGCCGAGACCTTCCGGGCTGGTGCTCCCCTAGCGGTGCTGGGGCGGGGGGCGTGCTCAGAGAGCCTGGATGCTCCGTGCCTGTTCACCCCGCTTTGCCTGGTGCATCTCTTCCATCTGACTGTTTCTGAATTATATCCTTTCATAATAAACCGTCATCTGGTGAGCAAAATGTTTCTCTGAGTTCTCTGAGCTACTCTAGCGGATTAATCCAACCCAACAGTGGAGGTCCATCTACAGCCAGTGGGTCAGAAGCACAGATGACACCTGGGCTTGAGACTGGCCCCTGAGGTGAGCAGGGAGGGGGCTGTCTCTCTGGAGGACTGAGCCTTTAACCTGTGGATATGATGCTGTCTCCAGGCAGACAGCATCAGAATTGAGTTAGATTGTGGGGCACTCAGTTGGTGCCTGAGAATTGCCTGGTGGTGTGGGAACTCCCCCCCCAACCCCAAACATTAGAATTGGGTGTGGAATCTTAGTTGGTGATCAGAGGTGGGATCAGAGTTAGAATTTTTAACTGCTATTAAGTTGGTGAGAGAAAAGGCTCAGAGGTTCTGCCCTAGATGTTGAGCGCTGAGATTCCAAGAACTGCATTCTTAGAGAAATTGTTGTGTGCTGGATTTGCCAGTTTTTTTTAAAGAAGTGTGTTTTGATTGTTATCAAAGTAATACATGCATATAGTTTTAAAAAATAAAATATTTTGTTAAAAACCTATAACAAAAGAAAATAGCCCCTGCCTCACCTGCCCCATTCCCCAGTTCTGCTCTCTGAGGCAATGGCTTTCAAACACGTTGAGCTGTAGATAGTGTGGTTATGTTGTTATTTCTCAATTTATCTGTTTTTGGCAGTATCTGTCTGGTGACTTGTTATTGATATTGAGGGTGTGCCTCTCTTAACCACATCCCTACATACATGCCCTCCTGCCATCGTCTCAGTAGAGTTATTAGTAAAGATGAGGTTCAGTTGTATATAACAGAAAATTTGAAATAACTGTGACTTAAACAGAATTTTCTTCCCTCTAGAGTAAAAGAAACTGGGAAGCAGCGCTTCTGGAGATGGTATAGTGGTATAGTGGTTTTACAGGCACCTGGAAGGAGGCGTCACCTGGCTTCCATTTTCAAGGTCACCGTTAGAGATCCAGCTATTTATATGCCCGAGTTCTCCAGGGAGGAAGATGGAAGAAGGGGCTGTCTCCATGGATGTGCATATTCTGGACATTTAGAATCATACAATATGTGGTCCTTTGTATCTGGCTGCTTTTACTTAGGATGATGTTTCCAAAGGTCATTCATGTAGCACGTATCAGTACCTCATTCCTTTCTGTTACTAAATAACATTCCATTGTACAGATACACTACATTTTATTTCTCTCTTAATCAGCTGATGGGCATTTGGACTGTTTTCACTCTTTGGCGATTATGAACAATGCTGCTATTAGCATTTGCATACAAGTTTTTGCGTGGACATAGTTTTAATTTCTCTTGGGCATATACCTAGAGGTGGAATTGCTGGGTGCTGTGGTAACGCTATGTTACACATTTTGAAGGACTGTCAGATTTTTTGGAAAGCAGCTGCACCATTTTACACTCCATCAGCAGTGTGTGAGGGTTCCAGTTTCTCTGTATTCTTGTCAACACTTGTTTTTGTCTATCTTTTTAATTCTAGCCATCCTAGTGGATGTGATGTGGGATCTCATTGTAGTTTTGATTTGTGTTTCTCTAACGAGTAATGATACTGAGCGTTTTTATTTTTAATGTGTTTTTAATGTTTATTTTGTAATTATTATTCTATTTTAATTCCAGTGTCGTTAACACACAATGTTGTGTTAGTTTCAGGTGTACAATATAGTGATCCAACAGTTCTTTACATCACCAGTGGATATTGAGCATTTTTGTTTATTTGGCCATTTGTACATCCTCTTTGGAGAAATGTCTATTTTAATCTTTTTCTCATTAAAAAAATTTTTTTTAATGTTTATTTATTTATGCGAGAGACAGAGACAGAGTGTGAGCAGGGTAGGGGCAGAGAGAAAGGGAGACAGAATCCGGAGCAGGCTCCAGGCTCTGAGCTGTCAGCACAGAGCCTGACACGGGGCCCGAACCCACCAACCATGAGATCGTGACCTGAGCCAAAGTCGGACACCCAACCAACTGAGCCACCCAGGCGCCCCAGTCTTTTTCTCATTTTTAAATTGGGTTATCTTTTTATTGTGGAGTTGTAAAAGTTCTTCTTATATTCTATATACAAGTCTCTAATCAAATACACAATTTGCACACGTTTCTCCCATTCAGTGGTTATCTTTTTACTTTCTTACTGGTATCTTTTGAAGCACGTTTTTCATTTTTATAATGTCTAGCTTATCTATTTTTTTCCTTCACTATTTGTGTTTTTGGTGCCCTGTGTTGATTTGCCACAGAGTTTTGAGTGTTGAGATTTTGTTTTCGGTGGTTGCTCTAGGAATTATTATATCCATCTTTAACTTTTAGCCATCTGCTTCCAATTGATTCTGACTTAATTCTGCTAAAATATAGCAACTCTGCTTGAACATAGCCCCACCTCTCCCCTTTGTGCTGTCATTGTCATATATGCTACGTACTTGTAAACCCAAGAGCACAGCTGTTTTTTTTGGTTAGATGAAATGGCAAATTTAAGTTCAGGTCAACAGTAACATGAAGGGGTGGGAGATGGGCGAAGAGTTACTATGTGCAAATTGTGGTGAGGTTTTTTTTCCAAGTCCAGGAGTAGCATAGAAATATCAAGTAACTTTCAATATTTATGGGGAAAAAATTGGGTGGCGTTGACAGTAATGTTAAAAGTATGGGAAGGCAAGTAGAGTGTACAGGCCAGTAGACGGATACAGAAAGGGAAAATATAGAAAACCTTGTCAATTCATCAGTCTGGAATAGAGGAAAAAGTAGAGAAAGGATACTAAAGAGAAAATATGTAATATAGCAGTAGAAGCAAGTAAAAATGAATCAACAAGTACAATAAATTTAAATGTATTAAAATTGTCTTATTAAAGATAGATAATGAGTTGGGTCTTCAAAGTGTAACTATACTTAAAACAGATACATCTACAACACTACCACTAGAAAAGCTGAAAATAGAAAAATGGGGAAAGATATAGCAAGCAAATACTAAGTAAAAGAAAGCTTATAAAGTCAGAAAAAAATTCAAAAATAGAAGCCTCACTGGTAATAAAGAAGAATACTCAATTACTTAAGTACAAAATGTGAAACTGATAGAATCATAAGACATGAACAAATACACAAACTAATGTTCTTTGCGACTAGGAAGAAATGGCTTCCTAGGATTGGCTGTATGTGTTCTGTGCAATGAAATAGAATGAATATTGTGTGGTAGCTTTTAAGAAACTCTCTAGAAAGTCATTTGCACCTGTCCTTTGCTCCCTCTTCATTTCTTCCTCCAATCAGCTAGCTGGAATATGGATGTAATGCCCAGATATGAAGCTGCTATATTATAATGTGAGGCAGGAGGCATGTGCAAAAGAGAGCAGAACAGCAAAATAAAACAAAACCATATCCCTGATAACTTTGTGTTACTATCTACCAATCCTGTACAGTCTGTCTCTGGAATTCTTTTATATCTCAGAGAAACCGATTTATAGCTTGTTGAGCCAATAGGATTTTGGATTTGCTGTCAGCTGTCAGGAGCATTGAACATGTAGTCCTTCTTTAAAGGAGTGCTCAACTATTGGTTATACGACTTTTTTGGTCAAGCTTCTGATACCCCTTGTTAGTATGTGATTGGCAGTGGTTTTGCATGCATTTCAGTTAGAAAGTATAACACGGTGTCACCTAGTTTTTTCTCAGGTCTCCTAAAAGCACAGCTCTGCAAAGAAATATGTATCTAACCGAGGTCAGTTCTTCAACAATGAAAATTTGTTTCACTGATACCAATTTTCTACCCAACTGAACTGTTTCTGCACCTTTCAAGATACACAATAGGTACACAATAACTTCTCATTTTCATGCTGAAATGTAGTAGAATCTTTTTGAAGATCACTTAACGCATGCATACCACAGTGCACACTATTTAGCTGAAGTGATGTTGAGGTGAATAACCAAATGACCAAGGTCAGTTTTGTAAAGGCAGCAATAAATATGTCCTGACTAATGCCTGGTGAAGAGTAATTACACAGTGCTATAGATTATTAGGTCTATGCAGCCTAGTTTCAAGGATAATAAAATGTGTCTTAGAATCAATGGCATATACTAAGTTTTGATATCCAATAAGGAAAATCCTTCCACCCTGATGGTGGTTGTTTTAAGCCACTAAATTTTGAGGGTGATTTATCCTGCAACAAAAGCTTAGTGATACCCTCATTTGTGAAAGTAACTGGGAAATGCATCTGTTTCTAAAGTTATACAAATTCCTCATTGAATAAAACGTTAGACACCCTATACAGGATCAGTTCTTGACCACACATATTCCGTGCCTATGATAAAGGGAGAAATAACATCTTAGCCATTGATTTTATTTAAATATCAACTTGGTCTTTCTGTAAGTAACCGTGTACGTTGGGAAAGCTGAGAGTCACCTAGATTTAGGCCCAGGGGAAGACAAGTAAGCTCAGAAAAACCACAAATCCTATTGTGGCTGAGAACTCAGACTGATATTTATGAGCCATTATAGCAAAGATTCAGTCATGTGAAAGTATGTGCCTTGAGGGGTGAGTAATAAAGCTTTCCAGAATTGAAAGGACTCTTCCGCTGTCAGTTCTCTTCCAGTCCCTGTTCTTTCCTCCCCAGGAATAAAGTGTCAGAATAGCATCTGTACAATGTAATGCCCACATTTTTAACAGGAGTACCACTTTGCTATCGATGATCATTGAAGGTGGGTGGTAGGCACATAGGAGTTCATTGTTCAGTTTTCTCTGGTTTGCAGTATGTTTGAAAGATTTTATGATAGGGGCATCTGGGTGGCTCAGTTGGTTAAGCATCCAGCTCTTGATTTTGGCTCAGGTCATGATATTGGGGTCGTGAGATTGAGCCCTGTGTCAGGCTCTGTGCTGACAGCGCAGAGCCTGCCTGGGATTCTCTCTCTCCCCCTCTCCCTGTGCCCCTCCCCAGATCTGTCTCTCTCTCTCAAAATGAATAAATAGACTTAAAAAAAAAAGGAAGTTTTTATGATCAAATTTTTAAAAAAATTTTTTTAACGTTTATTTATTTTTGAGACAGAGAGAGACAGAGCATGAACAGGGTCAGAGAGAGAGGGAGACACAGAATCTGAAACAGGCTCCAAGCTCTGAGCTGCAGCACAGAGCCTGACGTGGGGCTTGAACTCATGGACCACAAGATCATGACCCGAGCCGAAGTCGGACGCTTAACCGACTGAGCCACCCAGGCGCCCCTACGATCAAATATTTATTTAAAAGGCTGCTTCTTTGAGCAGTTCCAAACAATGATTGATATTCAGTGTTTATTTATCCATATTGGTATAATTTAATATTTAATAATTAGGCACTCAGGGGGTGCCTGCATGGCTCTGTCAGTTAAGTGTCCGACCTCGGCTCAGGTCATGATCTCATGGTCTGTGAGTTCGAGCCCCTCGTCTGGCTCTGTGCTGACAGCTCAGAGTCCGGAGCCTGCTTCAGATTCTGTCTTCCTCTCTCTTTGCCCCTCCACTGCTCACAGTCTGTCTCTCTCAAAAATAAATAAACATTAAAAAAAATTTTTTTAATAATAATAATTAGGCACACACAATGTACATTTCTTCCTAAGAAATATCTAGATCATTTCTGCTATAAATAGTCTCTAAAACATTTATGAATGTAATGCTATCATGTCTGAGATTTGCTTTAAATTATGCCAGTGGTGAAGGGCGTAGAGTATGAATGCAACAAGACCGGCCACAGGTCAGTAATTGTTGAAGCCGGGTGAAAGGTGCCTGGGGCTACTTACGCTCTCCTCTCTACTTCTGTGCATATTATAAATTTTCTGCAATAAAAAAAAAAAAGATGTATCTGTTGTCCAGCAATTCCGCTTCTAGGTATATACTTTCAAAGAATTGAAAGCAGAGACTTCAACAAACATTTGGCCACCCGTGTTCACAGCAGCATTATTCCCAAGAACTAAAAGAGGAAACAACCCAAATATCCACCGATGGAAGGATGGAGAAACAGAATGTATCAGATATGAATACAACGAAGTATTTTTCAGACTTAAAAAGGAAGGAAATTCTGACACATGTTACAACATGGATGAACCTTGAAGACATGATGCTGAGTGAAACAAACCATTTGGAAAAGGACCGACCGTATGATTCTACTTATATGAGGTACCTAGAATAAGCCAAATTCATAGAAGTGGAAAGTAGAATCGTGGTTGCCAGGGCCTGGGGGGAAGGAGACTGGAGAGTTGGTGTCTAATGGGTAGAGTTTCAGTTTGGGAAGACGAAAAAAGCTGTGGAGACAGATGGTGGTGATGGTCGCACAGCAGTGTGAATGTACGTGGTGCCACTGAACTGTACATTTACAAAGGGTTAAAATGGCAAACATTACATATATTTTTTGACCACAGTAAAAGACATTTTAAAGAGATACGTCTGGTTTTTAATAAATGATACGGGGGAGAGAGACGTAGAGAGAGAAAAACTAAAAGACGTGGACGTGATGAGCACTGCTTGGATCTCTAAAAACTGATAATCCTTGTGTCCTCACACATACCCATCAGTTCCTTGTACAGATTCTCTGGTTTACTCCACACACAGCCCCCTCCCTGCCCCACGTGGACTCTGTTCCTCCAATGTCCCCATGCTTCATAGTCAGCCCTGAAGTGCCACCTAGAGCCGTCAGAGACAAACTTGAGAAGAGGCGTGCTTCTCCGCCATGCCTCTTGGATGTCCACCTTTGACAGCCTCTCAGGACTTCCCTGTCTCAAAGCCTGCCCTCCCAGATGGTTCTGGGCTCTTCCTTTCCAGATGTCCTCTTAACCGGGTCTAACCGCCTGGCAACACTCCTGACTTCTCTGAGGAGAAACCTGGCGAATGTGCCCTGCTCCCACTTTCTGCACTTTGCACATACTTCCTGGGTTCTCCCACTTAGCTGTGTTGCTTTTTGCCGCCGTCCGTGTTTGTTGGTGCCCCCTAAAACTACCTAGGGGTCTGTGTGTCTTGGAAAACACGTCCAGAACGCTCTTGCAGAGCTCATTAGAAACTCTTTATGGCATTGGAAGAAGTCCAATAGTGGGAATAAATCACATCAGAAGTTAAATATCAGTCGTTTAAAAACACATTCTACACTAAGGAAAATGGTGGTTTGTAAACATAGCCACTTAAGGACAGACACAGTAGGATTACAAAAAAAAGTGGAGTAAATGTGTTTTAAGACAAATGACTTCTGTCAATCACCTGTCTGATTTATTTTCACTTGTTTATACCTTATCTCTCCCCCACAGTGTTTGTTTTATTTCATTAAAAAAATTTTTTAATGTTTATTTTTGAGAGAGCGAGAGACAGAGACAAGAGTATGAGCAGGGGAGGGGCAGAGAGAGAGGGAGACACAGAATCCGAAGCAGGCTCCAGGCTCCGAGCTGTCCGCACAGAGCCCCACACAGGGCTCAAACCCACGAACCGTGAGATCATGACTTGAGCTGAAGTCAGGCGCTTAACTGGCTGAGCCACCCAGGCGCCCCTCCCCCACAGTGTTTAAAGTGGCTTGCAGAGATGTGTAGAATTAAGCAGGATGAAAAATAGTAACAAAAGGCGATGCCATCATAAATGCCTGGTGTAAGAAAAGCAGTTTGTTCCAGGGATGAGCCAGGTGTATACAACTTGCATGTTCCTTGCTGGTGGCACAACACCAGATGGACTCTGAGCGACTCAGTAGCCAAAACCAAGTGGGAAGTGCTGTGGGTGACAAGAATCATGGCAGTGGTTAAAAAAACCCTTGGAAGTCCCCAAGTCAAGTTAATGCCGGCTGATGAGTCCTCTCTGGGCCCAGCTATTTCAGATCCAGTGTCAGGATCTGATACTGGATCTCTTGGGAAGATGCTCCACCCACACTATGCCTGGCACCCAGAGAGCATCCTGCTTCTAGAGCCTTCTGGTAACAGACGGCATCTGGCCATTCTCCCTTCCCACCCCCCACCACTCGGAGCCTGCATGGGAGGCCCAAGACCAGGCAAGTGTGCAGCACAGAACAAAGTGTTCGAGTCTGGTCCCACGTTGAGCTTTTGTTAACGACTACTGATCTATGAAACGCTGATTAAACCGAATTTGAAAACAGTCTATTGTTTTTGTTCTGGATTTTACACGTAAACATCTTTGTTTAAATTGAAGACGGTAGGGGAAAAAGTTGCTACAGTTTTTTACTCGCATAGATACATCTACTCCAGTCCCAAAGCAGAATGCTTTTCTTTTATCACTTCCACTGCTGGGGAGATAGCAAAGCAATTTAGAGCCTAGTAGAGGAAGTTGATTTGACCTTGGCACAAAACTTATTGTCACATCAAGAGATACAGAGGCTGAACATTCTCTGGGCAGTGTCTGACTATCTAGTCAACAGAAGATCAAAGCAATACATGAGCTGTCAGCCCCAGGACAGCAGCAGGGACAAGATTTTGGGTTCCAGAAGGTTTACCCCACAGGGTGTGGGTGGGCCTGGGTCAGTACAGTGTGTAAGAAAGAAAATCAGGTCCCAAAAGCTGACCTTAAAGCTTTCCATGCCCAGGGGAAGGGTCCAGACAGAGAGCAGATAGCAGTTTCATAGACAAGTCCCTGAGGCAGTCAGATATGTCTCTCTGTTGTCCAGTTTTTGTCAAGAGTGTTGCTATGAGAAATGACAGTCATGGACTGTCACACTACCTGCAATTTACCTGATAGCCTGAAACATTGTCTTTCAACTATAATTGTCTGGTCATCTGAGAGCCACACACCTGGACGGTACTTTTCCGACCACCTTTGAAGATTCCTTAATGACTTCCGGGTTCCACTTTTCTCAGAGTGAATGACACATTCAGAAGGAGCCCCGTCGAAACCGCCTACTGCTTTGTCATTAGGGTGATTATGAGAATATTGTCTCTTACAACACACAGAACTCCTGCGAGTTGTAATGAAGGAAGTTCCAGAAAAAGTTCTGCTTCTCCTGAATAGCTGGTTTATTTTTGTTTTAACCATTGTATGATTCTTGTCATCCACAGCATTTCCCACTTTGTTGTTGTTTTATTTCTTTTTGGTGGTGAGAACACTTAAGATCTATCCTCTTAGCAAATCTCAAGTACACCATACGGTATTACTAAGGTCACATTGTGGTACATTAGATCTCCAGAACGTAGTTATCTTGTGTAACTGACACTTTGTACCCCTAGATCAACATTTCCTCATTTTCTCCTCCCACTAGCCCCTGGAAATCACCGTGTTATGCTTGGCCTCTGTGAGTTTGACTATTTTGGATTCCACCTATAAGTGATACCATGCAGTATTTTTCTTTTTGTATCTGGCTTATTTCACTTAGCCTCCAGATTCATTCATGCTTAATGTCTTCCAAGTTTATCCATGTTGTGACAAATAACAGGATTTCCTTCTCTTTTAAGGCTGGAAAATATTCTGTTGTGTTTCTATATAATGCCCACATTATGTATCATAATGCCTGTTGTGTAGATAGATAGATAGATAGATAGATATAATGTATATAAATAATATGCATTCAGTGTTTGTCCATTCATCTGTCAATGGACATTTAGGGTTGTGTCCTGTCTTGGCTATTGTGAATAAAAGGTTCCAGTGAATATGGGTGTTCAGATACATGATATCATTTCTCTCAGATACATTCTCAGAAGTGAGACTGCTGGACCATAAGGTAGCTCTATTTTAACACTTCGAGGAACCTCCACACTGATTGCTGTACCAGTTCGCATTCCCACCAACAGTGCACCAGGGTTCCTTTTTCTCCACATCTTTGTCTATACTTATTATTTTTGAACTGCTGTCAATTTTCCCTTCAGATGTGCCAATATTTGCTTTATCCATTTTGGTGCTCTAATGTCAGACGCATATGTATTTATAATGGTTGTATCTTCCTATTCATTGACCCTTTTAAAATTATATAACAACCTTCTTTGTCTCTACAGATAGTTTTTGATTTAAAGTCTATTTTGTGTGATACAAGTGTAGCCATCTCTGCTTTTTTTTTTTGATTGCCATTAGCATTGAATATATTTTTCCATCTCTTCACTTTCAGCCTATGTGTGTCCTTGATCTAAAATGTCTTATAGATAGCATATCACTGGATCTCTTAAAAATCCATTCATCCATTCTATGCCTTTTGATTGGGGAGTATAGTCTATTTACATTTAGAGTAATTATTAATAGAGGAGAACTTACTGTTGTTATTTTGTTCGTTATTTTCCATCTGTTTACAGTTGTTTTGTCCCCTCTTTTGCTGTCTTCCTTTGTTATTTGATGATACTTTATTTTGGTAGTGATTTGCTTTGACTATTTTCTTTTTTTTTAATTTTCTAATGTTTCTTTATTTTTGAGAGAGAGAGAGAGTGAGGGAGGGACAGAGAGAGGGAGACACAGAATCTGAAGCAGGCTTCAGGCCCTGAGCTGTCAGCACAGAGCCCAACGCAGGGGTTGAACTTGTGAACTGCGAGATCGTGACCTGAACCGAAGGTTGGATGCTCAAGTGACTGACCCACATAGGTGCCACAATTCTTTTCGTTTTATCTGTTTATTTTATGTGTATCTATTATTGTTTTTTTTTCCTTTGTGGTTATCCCGAGACTTGTATAAAATATCTTGTAGTTAAAGCCATCTATTTTAAGTTGATAACAGCTAAGCTTCAATCACATTTAAAATAAAACTTTAAATCATTGTATTTTTCTGGGGGAATGAGGGCTTGGATGGACCTCCTAGTCTGTCACCTTGTTAATGTTACCTTTTTGACGTGTGACATTTATTTCCTAAGATGGCTTAACACTTTCTGTCCAACCTGTCCATTCCTCTGCTGAAAAATACCTTATTGTGGTCATTTTGTCTATTCCTCTCCCTACTGCTTTCCATCCCATTCCTTGAGCCTGGAACTCCTTAAGGTTAAAAAATAGGAAGGAGCTTCCCTGCCTTGGAGCCCATGTGCATTGGATTGCATTGCCTGAACCTGAATTAAATATCTGATAGAACATTTTTTGAGGTTGTATGTATGTGTTCTTGCCTGGCTGAGAGATGGGCTACTTTTTCTCTCTCAAATCAGCAGTGGATGCCTGGAGTGCTCTAGAGTGGAAGATAGGGAGGCAGAGAACTGAATGGGGCCAGCTGTCCAGCTTGTGAATTGCCCTTCCTTCCGGTGCAGAGTGATGCTGTTCAGGATGCCAGAGCTAGGGGAGCTGAATGAGGAAATGGAGCTTGGAAAATCTGAATAAATAAGAACAGAACCACCCATCTAAGGAAGGAGAGGCAGCCTCAGCCCCTGGGCTCTGTGTAAAGTGACATTTCTTACCCTTTCCGAGCGGTTTTCCCGTTTCCTTTTCTCATGGATAGGAAAAAAGTTACCAACTGGTAGTCCTGGTCTCAAGCAAGTAATCTGTAAATGAAATCTAGGGACACCCAGACAGGGTAACTCCCTGCTCCGTTTCATGGGGCGAAGATGGTTCTGGACATTTCTTCCCATGTTGTTTTCATCCAGTGAGGTCAGTTTTACCTCATAGATTCATGCCTTCCCTTTTCATTAATCTAGGTGTTTCCTTAACCCTAATCCTATGCATATCAGCCATCATTCGCATAAGCATAAGCAGCCATCATACTCATAAGCTTGCCAAAGCTTTATCTTTTGAGATAATTGAATTCATGTGAGTTATAAGAAATAAAACAGGGCTGCCTGGGTGTCTCAGTCAGTTAAGCATCCAACTTCAGCTCAGGTCACGATCTTATGGTTCATGGGTTTGAGCCCCACATCGGGCTCTGTGTTGACAGCTCGGAGCCTGGAGCCTGCTTCAGATTCTGTGTTACCTCTTTCTCTGTCCCTCCCCCACTCAGGCTCGCTTGGTCTCTCTCAAAAATAAATAAACATTAAAAATTTTAAAGAAATAATAAAGAGATCCCATACACCCTTCTGTCAGGTTCTGCCTTTGGTGATATCTTGCATAACTATAGTACAATCTCACAACCAGGGAACTGAAGGGTTACAATTGGTCCACCTTATTGAGATTTCACCAGTTTTGCATGAACTTGTGTGTGTGTGTGTGTGTGTGTGTGTGTGTGTGTGTGTTCTATTCTATGTAGTTTGATCACATGTGTAGATTCTTGACCACTACCCCATCAAGATACAAAACCATTCCATTACTACAATGGAATGTTTTTTTAATGTTTCTTTATATTAGAGAGAGACAGAGCATGAGCAGAGGAGGGGCAGAGAGAGAGGGAGACAGAGAATCTGATGCAGGCTACAGGCTCTGAGCTGTCAGCACAGGGCCCAATGCGGGGCTTGAACTCACAAACTGCAAGGTCATGACCTGAGCCGAAGTCGGATGCTCAACCGACTGAGCCACCCAGGCGCCCCACAAAGCTCTCTTGCTGCCCTTTTGTGGCTGCATCTACTCCCTTCCCCATCCCTAAACCCTGGCAACCATTAATCTTCCCTCCATCTGTATCATTTCACCATTTCAAGAATGCTACATAAACAGAATCACCCAGTATGCCTTTTCTGAGATTGGCTTGTTCCACACAGCATCGTTTCCCTGGAGAGTCATCCAACATGTTGCCTGTATCAATAGCTCGTTCCTTTCACTGCTGAGGACTATGCTGTGATATCGATATACCACAGTTTAACTCGAAGGAAATTTGGATCGTTTCTAGTTCGGGCATACACATGAAGCTGTGACAAACATTCACGTCTAGGTTTTTGTGTGAAGATAGGTGTTCCTTTCTGCGGGAAGAAGAACACCATCACCAGGTCGCTTGCTAGTTGTGTGTGAAGTTTTTCTACCAACTCCCAAACTATTTTCCAGAGTGGCTGTGCCCTGTTACATTCCCGCCAGTAATGTGTGAGTGATCCAGTTCACCTCATCCTTGCTAGGTTTTGGTGTTGTCCCTCTTTTTTTGTGGTCGTCCTGACAGTTGTGTCATGGGTTTAGTTCACATTTTGCGATGGCTAATGATGCTGAACTTCCTCTCATGTGTTTGTTGGTCATGTTCATATCCTTTTCAGTGAAATGCCACTCTGCGTCTTTTGCTCATTTCTAATCGGGTTGTTTGTGTTTGTACCGCTGAGTTCCTTATATATTCTAGATACTATCCTCTGTCAGATAAATGGTTTGCAATTTTTTTTCTCAGTCTGAGGCTTGTCTTCTTAACAGATCTTTTGCAGAACAAAGGTTTTTTATTTTGATGAGGTCCAGTTTTCAAATTTTTCTTTTAAAGATTGTGTGATTGGTGTCAAAACTCTTTGCCTAGCCCTAGATCCTAACTTACAATTTTCTCCTATTTTTCTAAAGTAGTTAATATTTTTAAAATATTTACTTTGAGAGAGAGAGAGAGAGCAGGGGAGGGACAGAGAGAGAGAATCTCAAGCAGGCTCCATGCTGCAGTGCAGAGCCCTAGTGGAACTCAAGCTCACCAACTGTGAGATCATGACCTGAGCCAATATTAAGAGTCAGACACTTGAGGTGCCTGTGGCTCAGTCAGTTAAGTGTCCGGCTTCAGCTCAGGACATGATCTCACAGCTCGTGGGTTCAAGCCCCACGTTGGGCTCTGTGCTGACAGCTCAGAGCCTGGAGTCTGCTTCAGATTCTGTATCTCCCTCTCTCTCTGCCCCCTCCCTACTCACACACTCTCTCTCTGTCTCTCTCTCTCTCTCTCAAAAATAAATAAACATTAAGAAAATTTTTAAAAAGATGCTTAACCGGGGAACCTGGGTGGCTCAGTCAGTTGAGCGTCCGACTTCAGCTCAGGTCATGATCTCACAGCTTGTGAGTTTGAGCCCCACGTCGGGCTCTGTGCTGACAGCTCAGAGCCTGGAGCCTGCTTCTGCTTCTGTGTCTCCCTCTCTCTCTACCTCTAACCCACTCACATTCTGTCTCTGTCTCTCTCAAAAATAAATAAACATTAAAAAAAAAGATGCTTAACCAACTGAGCCACACAGGTGTCCCTAAAATGTGTAGAATTTTAATATTACATTTAAGTCTCTGATCTATTTTGAATTAATTTTTGTGGAAGGTGTGATGTTTAGGTCAAAGCACTTTTTTGTTGTTGTTTTTTGTTGTTGTTTGTTTTTGTTGTTGTTGTTGTTTTTGCCCATGGATATCTGATTACTCTAGCACCATTTGTTGAGTGGGTACTTACTTTTATTTATTTTTCATTTGCAAATGGGAGACAGATAAATTTTAATGACATAATTGGGCTTAAGCTGTGGCAGATGTAGGAACAGTGGGGAAAAATATGGTATTAGGTGAGAGGGAAGGATTGCCCAAGGAGGACTTAACTGAGTCACATGCTGTTAGAAAGTATAGAAAATAGAGGGGCACGCTCTGGTTATGGGGGGAGAAAGTCCATGGTAGGAAGATGCACGGTGTTCGAAATGGACCCCCATCTTTGCCGTGAGGTGAGGTGGCACCCTCTCTGCAGTGAGAAGGGTGAGAAGGATGCAGTGAGCATCCAGGTGGGTGTTTGAGGAGGTCGTACGCAGCTGATAGGAACCCAGGGAAGACACCCTTTCCCTCCAGGTAGACTCACAGAAGACACAGGTGGCCACACCACTTGCCGGGCACCCTAACTTCTCGAGGCCGTGAACAAACTTGGTTATCCCCCAGGGGAGGAATGCCAGGCTGTCTCTAACACTCTCCCTGCTGCATTGCCCCCTTCAGCCTCCTTGTAATGTTGGAATGTAACTACTTAAGGACTCAAGAGCCTTCCACAAAAGACAGGAAGGCTTTGCATTCCTATTCTTCGTTCTCTGCCACGTGACTGTCTGCAAAAGTTTTTGTTATTTCTGGAATGGAAAAACCAAACTTGGTATGGTTTCTTTGGAAAAGCAAGGGGATTGCTCTTCGGCTTGTCTTCAGAAAAGAGACTCTGGATGCTTCTCTTCACAGGCGCTTAAAATTCAGCAAGAACGAGGCTGCAGGGAAAGAATAATTTTGACACAGTTCTTTCTGTGTGTCTGAAATGATTACCACAAGTAATTTCCACTGTGGTGGCAGTGGAGTTTGGAGCAGAATATAATCAAACGTTTTGGCATTTATGCAGAAGGGGCATACAGTAGGATGGCTGGTATAATCCACTTTGAAGTGTGTGTGTGTGTGTGTGTGTGTGTGTGTGTGTGTGTGTGTGTGTTTAAGGGAAGTACCACCTGGCTAACAGAATAGCTCTGGGAATGTTCCAGGGCAAGCTATTAACATAAAAGAGAGGAGGATGGGACTATCTGGATGGTGATGATTTATTTTCCGTCTTCTTTAAGTGCCATATCAGACGGCACCTTTAACATACAGTCAATCTATGTGCTTCTTAGTGATCCTCACATATTCTATAGTGGATTGAATGGTGGCTCCCCCCAAATACATGTGCATTTCGTAACCCCCAGAATCTGCGAATGTGACCTTATTTGGAAAGGGGATTTGCAGATGTATTTAGGTTAAGGACGTTGAGATGAGATCATCTTGGATTTTCTGGGTGGACCATAAATTCAATGACAGGTATCCTCGTAAGACAGAGAAGAACAAAACAGGGGCAGAGATTGAGTGATGCAACCACAGCCAAGGACTAACTGGAGCCACCAGAAGCTGGAAGAACCTTCCAGATCTCTACCAACACTTCCAAGATGTTAATAGTGAATTTAAGTCCAGACTTCATTTTTGGACTGAGGAAGAAAGTCTGTTGCTAACGGAGGGTCTCAAATATAATAGTTGGGAGATGGTTTTTTTCTCAACATGTTTCTTAAACTATTTCTCACTCATGTGCTCATTCTAATTACTTTCAACCTTTCAGAGGAAAGAACAGTATTTGTTTTCCTGAAATCTTAAGATCCTGGTGTTGGAGAAGATTTACTTTAGAACCTGCGATGCCTGTGGGTATTTAACATAAACTCTAAGGAGAATCACTGTTTCCTTTCTTTTAGAACAGCTTTATTGGGATATGATGTACATTCCATAAAGTTTACCCATTTTAAGTATAGAATTCAGTGGTTTTGGTATATTCACAGAGTTATGCAACCATGACCAAATATATAATTTCAGAACATTTCCAGTATTCCAAAGAGAAACTTCATATCCATTAGCCACCATATCCCAATCTTACCCCTCACTACATCCCTACTTCTCCAGTGCCTGACAACAAGATTTGTTTACTCTGAAAATTTTGTATGAATGGAATCATACGATATGTGGTCCTTTGTGACTGGCTTCTTTCAACTCACTTGTTTTTCAGGTTCATCAGTATTATAATACGTAACAATACTTCACTCCTTTTTATGGCTGAATAATATTCCATTATATGGATATAACAAATTTTTGTTTAGCTATTTATCCACTAATGGACATTTGGGTTGATTCCCTTTTTAGAATTTTGTGAGTAATGTGTCTCTGAGTCTTGGTGTACAAGTTTTTGTTTGGGCATAGGTTTTTATTTCTTGTATATATAATTAGGGTTGAGTTGACGGGTCATATGGTAACTGTATGCTTAACATTTTGAGGAACTGTCTAACTGTTTTCCAATTTGGCCACACCATTTTATTTTGTTTTATTTTATTTTATTATACTTTTAATTTATTTTTTCCTAGCGTTATTGAGGGATGATTGCCAAATAAAGATTATCTGTATTTAGGTTGTACAACATGATTTTTTAAAGGTATAAAACCTGATGGTTTTTAATGTGTGCATACATTCTGAAATGATTACCACAATCAAGTTAATTAATAGATCTATCACCTCACATAACTACCATTTCTGTGTGTGTGGTGGTGGGGGGGTAAGGATACTTAAGATCTACTCTCTTAGCAAATTTCAAGTATATAATATATTATTATTAATTATAATCACCATGCTGTTTATTGGATCTCCAGAATTATTTATTTTGTAACTGAAAGTTTACATACTTTGACCAATATTTTCCCTATACCCACCCCTACCTCCTGGCAACCAACTTCTACTCTCTGGTTCTGTGAGTTTGACATTTTTAGATTCCTCATGTAGGTGAGATCATGTAGTATTTATCTTTCTGTATCTAGCTTATTCCACATGTCCTCCGGACTCATCCATGTTACTGCAAATGGCAGGATTTCCTTTTTATGGTCAAATAATATTCTATCTATCTATCTTATATCTATCTTTCAAGTGAGGGAGAGAGATAGCAATTTCTTTATCCATTCATCTGTCAACAGATAGTTGTTTCCCCCTTTTGGCTATTGTGAATAATGCTTCAATGAGTGTTGGAGTGCAAGTATCTCTTTGAGTTATTGACTTCATTTCCTTTGAACATACATCCAGAAGTGGGTTTGCTGAGTCATATGGTAGTTCTATTTTCTGTTTTCCATAATAGTTTTACCAATTTATGTTCTCACCAGCAATGTTCAAGGATTCATTTTTCTCTACACCCTTGACAACGCTTATCTTTTGTCTTTTTGATAACAGCCATTCTAAAAGGCTTTGATTTGCATTTCTCTGGTGATTAGTGATGATGAGCACATTTCATATACCTTTTGGTTATTTGCATGTCTTCATCTTAAAAGTATCTATTCAAGTCCTTTGCCTATTTTAAAATCAGATTGTTTATTTTGCTATTGAGTTGTATGAGTTTCTTACATATTTTGGATATTAATTCCTTATCAGATATTTTTTGCAAATATTTCTCCCATGTAATTGGTTGCCTTTCATTCTGTTTTGTTTCCTTTGCTGCACAGAACTTTTTAGTTTGATGTAATCTCATTTGTCTGTTTTTGCTTTTGGTGTCATATCCAAAAAAATCATTGCTTAGACCATAGTCAAGGAGATTTCCCTTAGCAGTTTTATGGTTTCAGGTTTTATATGTAAGTCATTCTACCATTTTGCGTTAATTTTTGTGTATGGTATATCAGGATACAATTTCATTTTTTTGCATATGGATATCCAATTTCAATTTTCATTTGTCTCCTGATGCTTTTTGATCTCCCTTTTGATTTATTCTTTCATCAATTAGTTGTTTAGGAATGTGTTATTTAATTTTGACATACTTGTGAATTTTTCTACTGTTACTGATTTCCAGTTTCATATTGTGGTTAGAATTAATACTTGATATGGTTGATTTCAGGCTTCTTAAACTCGTTAAGATTTGTTTTGTGGCTCAACAAATGATCTCTCCTGGAGAATGTTCCATGGGCTTCACCATTTTATACTCCTACCACCCATGAGCAAGGGTTCTAATTTCTTCACATTCTCTCCAACACTTGTTATTATCTGTGTGTGTGTGTGTGTGTGTGTGTGTGTGTGTGTGTGTGTGTTTTGAGAGAGCACAAGTAGGGGAGGGGGCAGAGGGAGAGAGAGAGAATCTTAAGCAGGCTCCATGCTTAGCACAGAGCCCCACATGGGCCTCGATCCCATGACACTGGGATCCTGACCTGAGCTGAAATCAAGAGTAGGACATTCAACAGACTGAGCCACCCAGGCGCCCCATTTGTCTTTTTTATTCTAGCCATCCTGGTGGGTGTGAAGTGGTATCTCATTATGTTTCCCCCCCCCATGACTAATAATGTTGAGCATCTTTTCTTGTGCTTATTGGCCATTTATATATCCTCTTTGGAGAAATGTCTATTCTAGTTCTTTGCCTGTTTTTAAATTGGGTTAGTTGTATTTTTATTTTTGCGTTGCAAGAGTTCTTTAGCATATAAATCCTTTATCAGACACATTATTTGCAATAACTTTCTGTCATTCTGTGAATTGCATTTTCATTTTCTTCATGGTGTCGTTTGAAGCACAAAAGTTTCCAATTCATCTATTTTTTTTCTTTCATTGCATTTGCTTTTGGTGTCATATCTAAAAAACCATTGCCTAACCCAAGGTCACAAAGATTTACTCCTGTGTTTTCTTCTAGGGATTTTATGGTTTTTGTTCTTACATTTATGCTTCTGAGCTAATGTTTGTGTATTGCAGGCATACCATTCCATAAATGACGAGCAGCTTAAATATAAGCTTTTTATGGCAGAATTTCCCTACGTAGTTTATCATTAACAACTTGATGATATTAACTATGACCAAAGTCTTCCCGTGTGAGCTGAGGTATTCCTGATATATAGCTCTTACCTGAATTTATCAAAGTTCAGTGGAAATATAGAAATGTTTGTGTTGCCAGAGGCAGAAATGCAAATCCAAGTAGTCAGAAAAGGAGATTTTGCAGGAACGATAATGAGGTTATCTCATTTAATTGAAGGAAATGTTGAATAGCCCCAGGGCAGGAAGTGTGAAGTGAAGCTGGACCTGGGAACAGCTGGGACCTGGACTGAAACTTGAGTGCCACCAGGACACCTTCTCTCTCTCTCTTTCTTTAGGTCTTATTTCTCAATCTCTTTGCCCCTAGCTTTCTTTCTCCAAACAGGCTGGGCTCCTCCACATTGCCCAACGCAAGACTACAGGAGTCTCACAAGACCCTGGACTCCAAATCTACACCCCCACGAAGACCCTTGTTTCCAGCTCCAGTTTGAAAAAAAATTCTAGGGAGGATGTCTGATTGGCCAATTAGGGTCATGTGCCTCTTTGGACAGTTCATGAAGCTTCTGGTTACATTGAGGATAGTTTTTATTTGTGGAAAATAGTCCTTACAAGTTTACTTTTGGTGGAAACAAGTTGCTTTCAGTTTGTGATGGCTCTAGCTTTTACAACACTTTTAATTCTATTTATAAATCTAGCAGTTGTTAACAATCACTTTTCAAGGGATATTTAAATATTACTTTATTATTAAATTAAATTAAATTAATAATTATCATTACTATCTGTTTAAAAAGTCAGTTCATTAAACTGCTTCAACATTTCAAACATCTTTTATCCACTTAATATTTTATTTTCTTCATAAGTATTTTAATTGCTTAGCCCAACAAACAAATCTTCCTGAAGGCTTAAATAACTCCTATAAATGCAATAAATTAATGTTATAAGTAAAGGAAACCTACCTAAACTTCTCTTATATGTCTCAGTGCTGTACACGAACTTGGTGGGATTTCAATAGAACATCTTGTCTTAGTTACTCAATTGCATATATATATATATATATATATATATATATGCAATTGTGTTTTTTTTTTTTTAAGAGAGGGAGTATGAGCTGGGGAGAGGGGCAGAGGGAGAGAAAGAGAGAGAATCCCAAGCAGGCTCCACACTCAGCATTGTGGGGCTTGACCCTGTGACCATGGGATCATGACCTGAACCAAAATCAAGAGTTGGATGCTCAATGAACTGAGCGACCCAGAGGCCCTTAACTGTACATTTTAAACTGGAGTTATGAGGCTGTCACTCTTAGAGATCAAATTCTTTTCAATGCTACAAATATACAAGGTATCAGATATGAATAGAGTTTCTCTAAACATCAAAATACAAACACCATGGTTTTGAGCCCCTTAACATTTTTAATGCTTAAATTTTAAACCTTTCCAGACCTGGCACTGACTAAGGAATACTAACAGAATTCCAGAGAGCTCTGAATATGTAATTATAAAATTTCCCAGGGTGAAAGATGTGCACTCACTAAAAAAATTTCATCTAATTAAGATATACTTTTTTTTTTCCCTTCCCATTTTAACATTTCTGAAATTGGGTCTTATAGTCAATGGCACCTTATTTGGCAACAGTTAGTCTTTCTGAGTGATATGTAAAATGATGGTATCTTAAGTCAGATGAGACTTGGTACCATCTCAGTTAATTGAGATTACTTAAAACTAGAAATTGAGGCCAGCGTCAGACCTGCTGGTGCAGACACCCAGTACATTTCATCTTGTCAACACCACTGCCATGTTGAGGTTGCCTGTGACATGACCTTAAAACTTAAAAAAAAAAAAAGAAGCGTGGCTTGTGTAGACCACTAGCTAATTCATTTTATCCAAACACTTGAGTGTCTGCCTGCTCACAAAATGTGCAAGTACCCTACTTGGTCACTTGACCGGATTTGCATCTGTCTGATTTTAGTATAAAGAGTATTTTCCCCCCGCCCTGCCCCCCATCCAACTTTGAAACTGATGGGAGGCTTTGCTACTTAAATACTTTTTAATTGCACTTGAAATATATTTGCATTTGATGTATTTTTTTAATTCTTTCATGTTCCAGATATTTAGGGTTACCCTGCTTTTTTTCAGGTATAAGTCATTTATTTAAATTATAATTATTATCCTTTCAAACATTTGTCATTCCTTAGCTAGGAAGCTTAGAACAGCCTTTCAAGTGGAGAACACAGACATTCTTTTTTATTTTTAAGTTTATTTTTTTTAGAGTGTTATTTTATTTCATTTTTTTTTCAATATATGAAGTTTATTGTGAAATTGGTTTCCATACAACACCCAGTGCTCATCCCAAAAGGTGCCCTCCTCAATACCCATCGCCCACCCTCCCCTCCCTCCCACCCCCCATCAACCCTCAGTTTGTTCACAGTTTTTAAGAGTCTCTTATGCTTTGGCTCTCTCCCACTCTAACCTCCTTTTTTATTTTTTTTCCTTCCCCTCCCCCATGGGTATCTGTTAAGTTTCTCAGGATCCACCTAAGAGTGAAAACATATGGTGTCTGTCTTTCTCTGTATGGCTTATTTCACTTAGCATCACACTCTCCAGTTCCATCCATGTTGCTACAAAGGGCCATATTTCATTCTTTCTCATTGCCACGTAGTACAACTGATGAATGGATAAAGAAATTGCGGTTTATATTTTTAAGTTTATTTATTTTGAGAGAGATCGAGCAAGCAGGGGAGGGACAAAGAGAGAGAGAGAGAGAGAGAGAGAGAGAGAGAGAATCCCAAGCAGGCTCAACGCTGCCAGTGAACAGCCAGATGTGGGGCTCAACCTCACAAACTATGAGATCATGACCTGCACCAAAATCAAGAGTTGGATGCTTAATCACCTGAGCCACTCAGTCACCCTGAGAATGCAGACATTCTTCTTCTTCTTCTTCTTCTTCTTCTTCTTCTTCTTTTGCTTTGGCTGTTGTTGATAGTGCTGCTGTAAACATTGGGATACATGAGAACACAGGCATTCTTAACTTGTTTCTCAATTTAATGAAACTGTCTTATATGTTCTTGGTGATGACTTGGGATAGATACAATGTTAAGAAATTATGCCATTTATTTTATTAAGCGATTTAAAAAATCAGGAATGGCTTTTTCTAACAGCCTCATTGAGATATAGTTTACATACTGTGTAATTTACCCATTTAATAAAAGTGTATCATTCAGTAGTTTTAGTGTATTCACAGATATGTGAACCATCACCACAGTTTTAGAACAATTTATCATCTCAAAAAGAAACCTCATACCTTTTACCTATACGCCCACTCCCCCCAGCCCTAAGCAACCACTAGTCTACTTTCTGTCTCTATCAGTTTTCTTTTTCTGAGCATTTCATACAAATGTAATCACAGAATACGTGATTTCTTGTGACTGGCTTCTTTCTCTTAGATGCTGAAGTTGGTTAAACCTCTTTTTAAGGAAATATTACAAAGAATATCCTATTTGTTTTTTTAATGTTTATTTATTTATTTTGTGAGAGGACGAGAGACAGAGAGAAAGAGAGCAGGGGAGAGGCAGAGAGAGAGGGCAGGAGAGAATCACAACAGTGCATGGGACTCAATCACATGAACCATGAGATCATGACCTGAGCCGAACTCTTAGCCCACTGAGTCACCCAGGCATCCTGATATCCTACTTTTTTATTTGCACAATTCTTATGGATTTGTCTGCTCTGCAGTTACAATGAGGGAATCATTTTATCGAAATGTACCAATGGATTGTTGACCAAAGGGAAAGAGCTAGAGGGACCCACCCATGTCAGGTACCTGTTCTAGACCCAGTCTCCAGGTGAGGGATGGCGTCAGGCAAGAATATGGCAGCCCTGTCTGGGACCGTGTGGTTGGAATAGGACAAAGGGTAGTCCTTAGAAATGGGGACAGGCAGGCAGAATTGAAAATGTTGAAGGGAAGGAAAAATTCTTTCTCTACTATTTAAGTTCTTACAGCTGGACCAGGGATTAAATTTTACATGAAGTGGATTAACAGGAGAAAAGAAAAAGCTTGGCTGCATGTGCAGTGAGGCCCGATAATGAAATTGAAACCTAAAGAAATGTTCAAGGCAGGTGATTTTTATACTTTTCTGACAAAGAGACAATAAATCTGTGAAGAATTGACAGGACAAAGAAAACTTTGGGAGCTTCAATTAGTAAGAAATTATTTTTTTACATGTTTATTTATCTTTGAGAGAGAGAGAGAGAGAGAGAACAACCAGGGGAGGGGCAGAAAGAGAGAGGAAGACAGAATCTGAAACAGGCTCCAGGCTCTGAGCTATCAGCATAGAGCCTGACACGGGGCTGGAACTCAAGAGCTGTGAGATCATGACCTGAGCCGAAGTCGGATGCCTAACTGACTGAGCCACCCAGGTGCCTCCAATGAGTAAGAAATTCTAAGCAGAGTTTGGGCTGGGATAGTAAATTAGTAAGTAACAAGGGTTATTTGTACAACCCTCTTGGTTCTAAATTTCCTATCTCTTGTGATAAGGAGGTCTCTTTACCTCCTGGTACAGGGAGGGTAACTTCCATGTGGAAGATTTATTTCTTGTTTTCAGAGGAACAGAGGAAGGTCTGAGTGTGCTTCTTGCATAGACTATCTCTTAAATTAATTTTTATTTAAAATAATCAGTATGCCAGAGTGGCCCATCTTAGAGTGGCCTGCCCTTGGCCCCTACAATGTCTTGTTTACTTCAGCCATTTGAGGGCCTTCTCCCACGCTTTCCTGAATCACAAGTAAAGTTGTGCACAGAATACTGCTGTGGTATATGGGGAAGAAACTGGATCAGAAGTCGGAAGCCCTAGGTCTTTGCTTTGGCTTTGTGGTTTGACTCTAAGGAAGTCACTCTCTGTCTCTGAGCCTCAAGATTTTCATCTCTGAGTAAAACTTAACTGTCTGGCATGGTTTGTTGGTGTGTTATATGAGATGATGTGAGTAGAAGATTTACACAAACGGGAGACATCTGTCTTCTCGTTCTCTCTGACTCTTCATATGCTGCACCGTGGCTCCACAGCACACTGCTTTCTGGAGCCATTTCAGATTCACCTCTGGTTAAGCGTACTCATCATTTCTCAGCGTCCACCCCTCCACTTCATGTTGCCAGTAGGGTCTCCGTTTATAAGGTATGTAGCTGGTGGCCTCCAAGGTCCTCGAAGGTTTTCGCCAGACTGCATCCATCCACACTTTCAAGAACACTGGAAACCATGAACCACTGTTCCCCACTCCCTGCCCCTGCCCCCACCCCCATTGACCTACCCAATCGCAGCAAAGGTGGTTTGGTTGGTTGTTAGATACGTCAGTCTCCTCAGAGGTCTGTCATAGCCAAGCGCACCCTAGTCATCCCCTCCAGCGAAGAGGGGCACACCTCCTGCTCTCTGGGGCTAACTTCTGAGGCTGACAGATCACATAGCCACATTGAGTGGGACACCTGATATTCAAGTGGCAGGTAGCCTGACACCAGGCCTTCAGGGCCCTGGGTTCTCTTTCAGCTTCATTTATTTACACAACCACACACACACACACACACACACGCACGCACATGTGTTTCTTTGTACTTTCCCACTGAGGTGATTCATAATCGGATATCACTATTCCAAAGAGACGAAAGCTCCTTAAGAAGACAGCATTTAGAATTACATGTTAGAACTGGAGAGAACCATGCATATAATCTGGTCTAAACCCTCCCTTACCCACCCCTCCCCAACCTCTGTTAATGGAAAAGACTGAAGCCCATTGAGGTGATGTGACTTGTTCAAGATCACACAGTAAGTGAGAGAAAAAGCAAAGACCTTTCATTCATTCATTCATTCATTCATTCAATAAAAGTTTATTGATTCCTCTTTACCAGGCATGTTCTAGGAGATGAAAATATAAACTTATTCAACAAAAAGTTCCCACCCTTGTGTTGCTTATATTTGTCATATGGTCATGGATATGAACAACAACGTAATGTCAGATGGTGCTAAGTGTCAGGAAGAAATCCAGACCATGGGGATAGGGAATGAAGGAGGAGAGGAAGTATTACATTTGATAAGGTGGTGTGGGCTTGTTTCTCTAAGAAGTAAATGAAATGAGGACTCAAGATATATCTGAGGGAAGAGCATTCCAAATAGAGGGAACAGCAGGTGCAAAGGCCCTGGTGCAGTAAGGAGGCCAATATGATCAGGATGTCTAGATTTGCCATCCACAGCCCCTTCATCAAACTACCCTACCTCTAAGTCATCGGGGTGTCTCAGGGGTCTTTATGTCATATACAGTGTCCAGGTTTGAGAGTGACTCTAAGAACCTAGAAGTCACCATGCTGCTCAGGTTGAAACAGAATTTGTGACCTTCACAGGTACAACAGATGCAGAACCTCAATGTAGCAAAACACAAACAGCTCTGACTGGGAGATCAGGAGACCTGAGGGACAATCTTTGTTCTCCTACTGAATGTGCAATAGTGGTCAAACCCTCTTGGAAGATCAGATTGTTGTTTTTAAATTTTAATTAGAATTTAATTTTTATTAAAAATTTTTTAAAAAAATGTTTATTTACTTTTTGAGCGAAACAGAGCATGAGTGGGGGAGGGGTAGAGAGAGAGAGAGAGAGGGAGGCACAGAATTGGAAGCAGGCTCCAGGCTCCAAGCTGTCAGCACAGAGCCTGACAGGGGGCTCGAACTCATGAACCACGAGATCATGACCTGAGCCAAAGTCAGACCCTTAACTGACTGAGCCACCCAGGCACCCATTAAAAAAATGTTTTTAATGTTGATTTATTTTTTGAGAGCTAGAGAGACAGAGTGTGAGTAGCAGAAGGGCAGAGAGAGAGGGACACAGAATTTGAAGCAGGCTCCAGGCTCTGAGCTGTCAGCACAGAGCCTGACGCAGGGCTGAACTCAGGCTGGGAGATTGTGACCTGAGCTGAAGTCTGATGCTTAACTGACTGAGCCACGTAGGTGCCCCTAGAGTCTAATTTTTAGTTTTAAATGGGTGAGTTCCCAATTTTTTCATGTATCTTGACTTTTTTGTTGTGGTTATTATAGCTTAGTACAGAAATGTACACAAATCTTACATGCATTGCTTGATAAATTTTTTATGTATGCATGTGAGACTTCATCATCTACATCAGGATATAAAACATTCCAGTGTCTCTGAAGCCTTTTTAAATGATGTGTCTCTCCCTGGGCCAATGCACTGCTCTCAACCTCTGCCAGACAACTATCTGACTGCTACCAGCATCCATTAGGGTTGTCTGTTCCTAAATTCATACAGAAGGAATCACGCAGGATGAACTTTTTAATGCCCATTTTCTTTTACTCAAAGTTATGTTTTTGAGATTATCCACGTTGTTGAGAGTCGCAAGAGTTAATTGTTTTTCATCGCAGGGTAGTGTTCCATCACACGAATATCACACTTTATTTCTCTGTTCTCCTCTTGATGGCCATTTGAGTTCTTTCCAGTTTGGAGTTCTTATAGACAAGCTGCTACGATCATTCTTGTGCAGGTCTTTTGTTGGACATAAACACTCACGTTTCTTGGGTTTGTACTCAAGAATTGAATTGTCTGAGCTTCTTTTCAAGTTCAAATATTTCTGACCATTACATGATAGCAGGCGTATTTTAGTAGCTGTTAATTTTAGGTAAAGTCAGTAAGGCTTTTAAATGCTTCTTTATCAACTGTGAACATACCTGTGTGCATTTGGAAAAATATCCATATGAGATTTTATTTATTTGGTCTTCACCTAGGACATGGTATCCAAATGGTTCTTGACCTATAGCTGGGGAATCACTGCCTTAGAGAATGACTACAGTGTCCTTGAGGTGTAATCCTCTATGATTCTAGAAGGCAGTGCTCCAAAAGGCATGCATGTCCCTTGTTTCTTAACGGAACTTTCACCTCTTGAGCTGTCTTTTTTCACTCAGATGATGATGTTCAGATATGGAGCTCTCTTCTGAAACTGTGTGCTGTCTGGCTCACGATGTTATTATAGTATTGAGTGATGGATGTAAGTAGTATCAAATATCTTCCTTTCATCTGGGACCCGCCCTTCTCCAAACTAAAGTCCAGAGTGCCGTGAAATGGTCCAATGAATACAGTATACTAGTTTATTCTTGGGGGTCAGGAGGTACTGGGGGCTTCTGTGACCAGGGGGATGACTCTCAAGGGGGCGGCGTGAAGGTTCTGTTGCAGGCAGGACTGATGGCAAACCAAAGTGACAGACAGATGGGATGCGCCAAGGCGTGGTAGGCAGTGTAGAAGCTCTTTGGTTTTGTTTGTCTAGCATATTCCACTCTCCTTTATTTATTTTCAGTGAAGACTGTACTTCTTAAACACAGAGTAGGAATTCTGAGCCAGCATAGCCAATTAAAATACTCATTTGCCCTGGCTTCCGGCATTGGTTGAAGAATGAACAAACCAGCCATGCTGCACTAATCACGATCCTTCTAATTTTTTTCAATGTTTATTTTTGAGAGACAGAGAGACAAAGAGTGAGCAGGGGTAGGGCAGAGAGAGAGGGAAACACAGAATCTGAAGCTGGCTCCAGGGTCCCAGCTGTCAGCACAGAGTCCTATGCAGGGCTTGAACTCACGAACCGTGATCATGACCTGAGCCGAAGCTGGACGCTCAACCGATTGAGCCAGGAGCCCCTAATCATGATCCTTCTAAGGATCATTGTCGTTGGAGAGATGGAAGGATTCTCCTTTTCTTGGCTGCACGTTGTAAAGATGAGATGCCGGAGTATCTACAGTCCAGTCTGCCATCATGGGGACAAGCCTGGCGGAATGTCATGAGATAGAAAAGTCCTGGCAGGTTACATCACTGTTTCTTATCTCTGGTGGGCAATATATACCTCTTTCCATTCATTTTTTAATTTAATAATTAAACTAATAATTTAATAATAATCATGTGATGTACATATAACTTAATACATTTGTTATTTAAGATAAAGCCAATGCAACAAAAAAAATAAAAGAGTATATTAAAAACATACTTAAAGTCAGAAATCCTGGCAGGTATAGATACTTAAAAAAATAATTTTTTAGAGACTGATGTGTCTATGGGGGTAGATCCAAGAATCCTTTTTCTTTTTAATGTTCTAAATGTTTTATTTTCTTCTAAAAAATTTAAATTTTTTTTTTGCTTAAATCTAAGTTGGTTAACATATAGTGTAATAGTGATTTCAGGAGCAGAATTTAGTGATTCATCACATACATATAACACCCAGTGCTCATCTCTTCCATTCAAACTGACATATATTGGGCTCTTGAGCTTTGGGGGAAAGGGTCTGAACAAACAAACAGCCAACTCCTTCTTAACCAAACCTTGCGCTTCAGAGATGGTCTGGACAGACTTAGCTTTTGAGAGGAGGCAAGGAGGACTCATGGCTGCACTTCATTGGTAGAACGAATTACATGCTCTTATCAGCAGTTGCTGGTAGGGCTGAACAGGAACTTCCAGTGTTTCAAAAAAGATCTTGTCTTGACCACGCTCAACAATATGGGTGTGTCCAACATGCGGAGTCTAGACAGGAATCTAGACAAGAAATCAGGCAATCACAATATGGTGTGGGGAAAACTATGAAGGGAAGCAGAAGGTGATACAAAGCACAAAGCAGACTCACCTCCTGTGGTCTCTGGGGTGGCCCATGGGGATGCTGAGGATGATCTCGTGGACAAAGGAGCTCCAACTTGTAGTCTGGGGATGGGCAGAAGTGTCCCAGGAGACGTGTATGATTTTTAGTTGGGTACTAAGGGGGGGCATGGAACAGTGTTCTTTGTAGAGGGAACAGCACATTTGAAACTCCAAAAGTAGAAATGAGTTTGGCACAAAAGACTGACATTATGTCAGGATGCCAATTTGTTAAATCAGAACTAGGTGTGCTGGTAAGTATGCATAGAACTTTCAGGATGCACAGAACTTTCAAATGCACAGACCAACAGAAAGGCAGCTGTTTACTGGCTCAGAAGAGCTGGGAGAGTGATTTAATATCATAACACTTCATGCAGAGAAACTATTTTTCGGCAATCCTTATGGACTGTTGAAAGGCAAATAGGGACTATGAGTGCAGGAGGCACAAAGATGAATAATGACCCTTCCCTTTCTTCTTCTTTCTGGCCCAGTGAAGCCAAGGATCGACCTGACCTATTCTACGAGGGTTAGAAATAATGTGCGCAAAGCTGGGTCATGGCGGACAGTCAAGCAAAGTGGTGTTCCTCTTCCTGGACCTAAGCTCCACATTTTCTCAGGTCTCGTTTCCTGTCCCGGGAAGGCCCTCCCGCTGGATGGCAGACAGTAGTTGTGCCTTCTCCTTCTGGGGATACCCCACCTCTTGCCCCCGGGGTGACTGTGTGGTCTTCAGTAGGTCAATGGCTAAGACACAGCAGATCCAGTGACTTTGTACATTTTCCAGTTAGGGTGTGTCAGTCTGGAAAAACCCAGTACGTGGGGGCATGTCCAGCTCAGTCTACATGAACCCAGGCCAAGTCCCTTTTATTGTCTCTTCTGCAGCTTGTTGGGCAGTAATGCCCATCCTCTGACTCAATCTTTGGGGGGCCTGAGATTCTCTCTTCCATGAATGGTTGCTGGAAAGAAGAAAACACACACACACCCACTTACACAGTCACAGAGGTATATTTGAGGGCATCTAGAAACTCTGGGGAGCTTTTTACTTAGTATATCTGCATGGGCATTACCCCAGTGCAGAGCTCACAAGTCAATATCTCTACAACTGGGGGCTTACAAATTATCTGTGTGAATTATATGTATGTGTATACACACACACACACATATGTATATGTATATGTATATATATATTAATTTTTTAAATGTTTATTTCTGAGAGAGAGAGAGAGAGACAGAGAGAGAGAGAGAGAGAGAGAGACAGTGTGAGCAGGGAAGGAGCAGAGAGAGAGAGGGAGACACAGAATCCAAAGCAGGCTCCAGGCTCTGAGCTGTCAGCACGGAGCCCCTTGAGGGACTCAAACTCAGAAACCATGACATCATGACCTGAGCCAAGATCATGACCTAAGTCAGAAGCTTAACTGCCTGAGCCACCCAGGCGCCCTGAAATTGTATATATTCTCAAAGTTCCCCTGGTGAATCTGAGAAGCACCCAGACCAAGAGCACCTTAGTGGAGGAGGCTATGTACCACTGCTCACACTGGCCAGAGGCAGCCTCTCATGTGTGTTATTACACGGCTCTTTCCTAAACATCTTTGTTTCCAAATGGTCTAGGCTTCACATTTGCATCACTGAAAGGCCTGTTGAAGAGATTTCCCCAGAACAGAAGGAATAGTCTCTGCTCAAAGATGAATTGCAGTTTTGACTTCTACTGAAATGTGAATCTTCAGGAATCTTGGCTATTACGAGGTTTCTCTCTCTCTCTCTCTCTCTCTCTCTCTTTCTCTCTCACACACACAAGCACACACACACTCTCACACACTCAGACCCTCACACATGCTCACATACCCACACATTCACACACACACACACACACACACACACACACACACACACTCTTACGAGACACACTTTATTACATCTCTCTGTGTAGCTTATCTACCCTAGAAATTTATAAGCCATAAATTGTAGGGCAGTGGACTTGAATTGTCTTTTGTGGGATTTGCATCATAGGAAGTTTTCAGTGTTTGCTTCAACAATGCGAACAGTACGGCTGCAGCCCTTTGGCTTAACAAATAAGTCTGTCTCGAGGCCAGTGGCATTAGAAATCTGCTCCATTATTTCAGAAAAATGGGGGGCCCAGCCTGCCAGCACTGTTCAGGGTTGCTTGCTTTCTTCTATTCTTGCTCTCTTAATTAAAAAAAAAAAACTGTTCTGCAGCCCTTTCTCTGTGAAGGGAAACAGTTATCATTGAAGTTGCCTCTCCGTTTCCTTGACACAATTCTCATGCAATCCTGTACCTCATGGAAAAAATATGAGAACATGGAACGCAAGGCCTTAAAGTTCAGGATGAATCTCCGGTTTGGTCCTGGGTATTTTGGGTCTGCAGGTTTAGCCATTCCACACCCCATCTGCTTTTCTTGGTCCCGGCTGTCTTGATGGTCAGCTGAGAAACTGGGGAGATAAGAATGGCTGAACTTCAAAAGTGCAAGTCTCAGGGACTCCAGCTGATTGCATGGCCCTGCCTCAGGCTGATGGAGCATCGCAAACTTGCACTTGACAGATGAAGTAACTGAGAGCTAGAGAAGCTTGGACCTGGCTCCAGATCAGAGTGGAGGAGGGCCTGGAGCTCAGGAAGTCTGGCTTCTAATGTGGTACCCTTCCCCTTAGAACACGGTGGTCTCCTTCCTCCCTGTGCATACAAGTCACCTGCGCAGCAGTGTGTGGCTGGGGACCTGCAGAGCCCCTCCCTCCAGCATGTTTCCATCTCAGGTTGTTTTCAAGCCAAACCCTCTACCTTCCCTTCCAACTAATTTGCTACCCAAAGTCCCCTCTCCTACAAAAATTCCCATGTAAATATTCTGGAGTCTGAATAGTACCATCCACCAATGTTGTTTTGAATTTGTTAAAATGCAGGTTCCCAGGCCTCTCATCCAGACTGTTGGATTCCATGGGTGTTAGGGAAGCCCGCAGACTTGCATATTGACATGGCTCCCCAAATGGTTCTGGGGTCCAAGGACCACACTCTGTGAAGCCGCCCAAGTCAGACGCTTAACTGAGTCATCCAGGTGCCCCTACGTGTATCTTTATTGAGAAACAATTTACCCATTTAAAGCACAATTCAGTGGTTTTTAGTCTCTTCACAGCAGAGTACAATCCTCACCACAATCGATTTGAGAACATTTTATCACCTCAAAAAGTAACCCCAGACCTCTATCTCTCACCCTTCCCCCCATTCAGTCTCTCCCCACACCCCCTGCCACTGATGCAACTGTTAATCTACTTTCTGTCTGTATGGATTCATGTGTTCTGGGAATTTCATACAAATGGAATCATATAATATGTGGTCTGTTGTTACTGGCTTCTTTTACTTAGCATAATGCTTTCAAGGTTCTTCATGTTGTAGTATTCCTTTTTATGGCCAAAAATGTTCCATTTTCATGGATTAACGCATTTTGTTTATCCATGCATCCACAACTGGGTTGTTTCTAACATTCGGTGCAGGTGAATAATGCTATTTGTGTACAAGTTTTTATTTTCATTTCTCTTGGGTGTATACTCTGTTTAACTTTTAGAAGAATTGCCACACTGTGTTTCTAAAGTCTTCACTTTATTATTTTTTTAAGTCCACCTGAAGCCAATGACTCTGAATCACCTTATATGGTCTCACTTATATACAGCTCAGCTTGGTCGGGTGTCACTAAGGACTTACTGTAAGCGAGTGTTGGAGGAAGCCGAGAGTCAAGCTTGGGTTACAACATCCAAAGTCCAAACACTGAAGAGTGTATTTGGTGTAACTTTAAAGGTTGGGGCAATGTCACTTGGATTCACGTTTATGATAAGCAGAAAAAGAAACCCACAGCTTATAAATGTGGCCAAAAAACAAAAAAAGAAAACTACAGGACAAAAACTCGTAATCAGCAGCTTTGGAAAAGGTTTAGTGGCTTGAAACTATGGGTTTTCATGACCCATGCTAGCATCTGTTTCCGTATAGTAGTCCCCCCTTTATGTGCAGGAAATATGGTCCAGGCACCCCTAGTGAGCACTGGAAACCATAGACAGTGCCAAACTATAGACAGATAGAGATATAGGTGATACAGATAGATAGTACACACACACACACACACACACACACACACACACACACACATATTCCTCTACATATATACATATGATAAAGTTTTACTTATAAATTCGGCACAGTAAGAGAGCAACAATAGCTAAAAATAAAATAGGACAATTATAACGATATACTGTAGTAAAAGCAAAGCTGTGTGAATGTGGTCTCTCCGTCTTTCAAAATGTCTTAATGTACTATACTCACCCTTCTTGTGATGATGTGAGAAGATAAAATGCCTACAGGATGAGAAGAAGTGAGGTGAGTGACGTCGGCATTGTGACCTGGTGCTAGGCTCCTAGTGACCTTCTGATGCTCTGTCAGGAGGATCATCTGCTTTGGACAGCAGTTGACTGCGGGTAACTGAAACCACAGAAACCGAAACTGTGGATAAGGGAGGACTCCTGTAGAGGGAAATTCACTTTAAAAATTTAAGGGGAAAGTACTTAGAAATACTTTAAAGTATTTAAGTGTAAAATGCAGAGAAGTATGCAAAGTGTGACTACATGAATTTTCTCAAAATGAACCTCACCCTTGTAACCAGCACCCACAGCAAGAAACAGATGGTTATCAGCTTCCCTGGAACTCTTCTCTTTCTAGTCATTAACCATCCGCAGAGAAGGAGGATATCCAAGTTCTAGCACCAACATTCCCAGACCGAAACAATACATTTTTAATAGTACATTTCAGGTGTCAAGGATTGACCATCGGAGTAGATTCATTAAGCTGACAGTTTCTCAAGACTCATTCAGACTTTTTTTTTTTATATTGCACGGTGTAATAGAATCTTAAAAATTAAATACCTTCAGGCTTGCATGTAAAATAAAAGGTATAAACTAAACACACAAACTTTTAGCATTACCTGCAATTTAAGAACATGTACTGTAAGATGTTTTTTAAAGTGCATGTAACAACATACTTTAAACATTTATTTTAAAATACAGTTCCTGGGGTGCCTGGGTGTCTCAGTTGGTTGAGTGTGGGACTCTTGATTTTGGCTCAGGTCATGATCCTAGGGTCCTGGGACCAAGCCCAGAGGCAGGCTCCCCACTGAGCATGAAGCCTGCTTAAGAGTCTCTCCCTCTCTCTCTGTTTCTCCCTCTGCCCCTCCCCCTCTCTCTCTCGAAAATAGAATAGAATATAGCTCCCCATTTCTCCAGAAAATGGAGTTTGAAGTTTACTTCCAAGGAGACTTTGTAAAAGAAGTCCTAGGGACTATTAACCACAGATGCTTGAATAATTCAAAAAGTATATATGTAAACACACATGCCCATTGGCAGTGCATCACATTGTGGGTTGAAGTAAGTAAGACCAAAATAAATACAGCTTTTGCAAGCAGCGCATAAAAACGGATACACATTTCTCGTGGTTTATTGGGCAGGAGGTTAAATACCTTCACTCTACTTACAAAATGAACTGCCAAATACAGAGACTGACTTGCAGCAAAGCGACACTGCCCTGTTTTTAACCCGGAAAAAAAATCTATTATGATGGCATTATGCATAAGAACACTTTCAATACATAAGAAGAATCTTTGGAAAGAAGGGCATGTATTCGTAGAGAAAATCCTTTTGCAAAGGCTAATCATTTTTTTTAAGCTCTAAATATGCCTTATAAATGACCAAAAACCAGATTAGGATTTTATTAGGATATTTCTTCGGGAAGTTTGGGATTCTACGTTCCACCAGATGCTGCCTAATAGAGCGCACAAGTCAAGGAGAGGCGGACACCTTGGAACCTTTGCCCCGCGCGCCAGACCATCCCCCGGTTAGTTCTTTCTGGATGTTGGACACCTCCAAGGTAACCTCACGCTGACGCTGGCTCTTACCCTGGTGCCAGGAACGCACCCCTCCTCGCCCGCCCCTCCCCCCTCCTTCCACGCGCAGTGTCAGCGCCCGGAAGCCTCACGCGAGTGGTGACTTCGCTCTGCCTCGTCCTTCCCCGAAGCCCTGAGGCTTAGACTTTTCCCACCAAGTCACCCACAACCCCTCCTCCTGCCTTCCCCCCCCTCAGGAGGGGGAAAAAGTTTAAAGCCGGGCTCCCTTTGCGTTACGCTGGCCAGTGGGTCTCTCTTGGCTGGACTGGAAGGGGGCGAGGGTCCGCGGCGCTTCTTCCGCGCCTCTGCCCAGCCCCAGCTCAGCGCGTGGGGGACAGCGTGTTAGATCCTCCGCCACCGGCTCCTACGCGCCCAGACTGCGAGGTCTCTCCTAGCCCGAGCGACTCCCTTAAAAACTTGGGGCCGGGCGCCTTTCCCGGACGCCGGGGAGCGGGGCGTTCGGCGGTGCCGCGGAGCCGGCAGCAGCCGCGCGGCGCGGGCGTGTGTGGGTGAGAGCGAGGGCGCGCCCGCGGCCGGCGGGAGGCGGACGCCCGGGTGGCAGGTGGGTGCGGCCGGCGGGAGCCGGGGCAGCGGCGGCGGCGGCGGCAGCAAGTGGTTGGGCCGTGCTCATTTCCTACCCTCCCCCTCGGCCTCGGGGTCCGCCCGCGGTGCCCAGTGCGCGGCGCCCGCCGCTCCGCGCCGCGTCCCCCCTCGCCGCCGCCGCCGGCCGCTCCCTTCCCCGCCGGTCCATGTCCCTGCCCGTGGTGCTCCCGGGCTCCTGCTGCCCTGTGGCCGGGCTCTCGGGCGGGCCGCAGGCCGGGGGCCCGGGCGCCGGGGCCGCCGCCGCGCAGGAGCCGCCGCTGCCCCCGCTGCGGCCGCGCTGGCCCCGGGCGGCGCTGCAGCCCCCCGCGCGGCCTCGCTGCGCGGGCGCCGCCGCCGCCGCCGGGGTGCTGGCGGCTCCGCCCGCGCTCTCCTCCCGCCGGGCCGCCGCCGCCGCCGCCGCCGCCCCGGGCTCGGCGCTGCTGCCCGCTCGCCCGCTCCTGTCGCTCGGGCTGCTGCAGCTGATCCTGGGCTGTTGCATGGTGGCACTGAGCTTCGGGGCGCTGTCGCTGAGCAGCTCCCCGCAGGTGAAGAACTCGTGTCCGTTCTGGGCCGGCTCCTCGGTGAGTGCCGCGCGTGCCCCGCTCGCCTGGACAGGGCCCACCGGGGGCGGCGGTGGGTGGGTGGGGGAGCAGGGACCTCCGGCCGGTCCCCTCCGCTGCCCCAGGACTGGCTCCCCACCCCCGAGGGCTGTGGTTGGGGAACACGGTCCTTTGGGCCAATTGAAGTTTTTGGAGGCGTTGAGGCTGGGGGAAAAACAAAGGCTCAAACGGAGAGCAGCTCAAGGGTGACTTGGGATGCACTTGGACAGTGTTCCGTACCTCACAGCTGAAGGATTGTGTTGTTCCTGGCAAGTTACTAGAATACAATAGACTTCCAGCTCCGGGAGAGTGGAAGAATGGGGGTGGAAGATAGGAAAGTAGGAGAAAATGATTCAACTTTGGGCCATTGAGTATTTACTTCACTGACCGTGTCTGCGCAGGGAGGCCGGGCATTTGATCTCTTTTCTCCATTGAGGCATCAACAGTGCCTGGCACATAGTAGGTGTACTTGTGGGGTGATTGAAGTGACAGCTTGACTTGGGGCACGTCATTTATTTTATTCCACTTTAAGACACATGTAAATGTGAAATGTATCTTGTGTAGTATGGCTCCACTCTATTTGGGGACAAGCTCAGGAGGTAATGACAGGGTGTGTGCAAACATACTTGTACCTGGTCATTAAAGGAGGCCGCTACTTGATTTTTGGAGCCAGGCAGGCTGCTGCACAGAATTTAGTTCTCAAGAACCCAAATGGTCATTATGCATGAGCTCCCCAAAGCCCCAGGAGCAGGGGGCAGCTCACTGGAGATACCCGACCCCCTTCAGTGACCTGGCCCTATTTCCTCCAATGGGGAAGGCTGATGTGGAGAAAAAGGTGCCCATCCCCTGGAGAAGGTGCTGCCTCCACTGTGTTTGGACTCCAGGAGGCCCCTCACCCCTGCCTCCTAAAATGTCACAGCTTCTAAGGCGTACGTCCTCCTGAGGCTTGCTGGGGGTTGAGAGACTTGGAAATAGGTCTTTGTGGAATGATTGTAGAAGATGGGTACTTGAAAGTAAACGACCTTTTTTATGGAGGAAGTCAGTCTAAGTCTGGGAGTGCCAATAGTTTGATTAAGATCTGCAAGGAATGTATGTGCTGATAAAATCGTCCTTCTGCAGTCCCCACACACCCAGATTCAAGGCCAAATTTTAAGACTATAGGGAGAACTAATTGAACCCAAAGTAATTGTTTGAATGAGAACATTAAGAATATTAAGTACCCTGAGCCCTGCCTGACATTTTATACTTAAGCCGATGCCAATTTGCTCTCCTTTGGAAATACTTTGACGCTGGATGGTCTTACGTTGGATCAGCCCATGCTGTGGTAGCCAGAGTTCATGCTCTGTGCCTCATGTGAGAGGAATCCCACCCTCCTGGACCTGCTATTGGGCTCTCCCTGTGGCCTTCCTGAGTCTTTTTTAAAACAACAGGGTAGGGATTAGATTCATTATGCTCCCTAGTCCATTCACCAGACTAAAGTCAGCCAAATGGTGGATGCATTTCATTTCTCTAAATACCATGGGCCAGAAGTGAATGTTGCATATATTTTTAGGGATTTCGTCTTAATAAAATCATAATCTCTTGTCCTCTCAAAGATAGCTAGTTTGTGCTTAAAAATTTTTTTTTAATGTTTATTTTTGTTTTTTGAGAGAGAGAGAGAGACAGAGCACAAGCAGGACAGGGGCAAAGAGAGAGAGAGGGAGACACAGTATCCGAAGCAGGCTCCAGGCTCCCAGCTGTCCACACAGAGCCCGATGCAGAGCTCGAACTCACAAACTGCAAGATCATGACCTGGGCTGAAGTCAGATGCTTAACTGACTGAGCCACCCAGGCAGCCCCAGTTTAGGATTATTTAAAGCTGTTTTTTCCCTTTGGAAATCAAAACCTCAAATCAGTGTACTATTGTGAATTATTTCAGAGGTGAATGCCCTTAGATGTCAGTCAAGCCACAGTTGGGTTTGATGAAGTATTAAAAAAAAAAAAAAAAAAAAAAAAAGGCCTTTAGCCAGAAAATGAAAGTCGTTAACCAGGACCTGCTGACTTGCTGACTGGGAGCATAGTAGGTATACTTGAACCTGGCAAAACAGAGCAGGGAAAGAATTACTAACTTGGAACTAAATTCTCTTCTATAGGGTTGTTTTCCACACCCCACCCCACCCCAGCTCTATATGCAAACCTGCAGTTGTTCATTATTCTTTTTTTGTGTGTGTGGCCTATTTCTGAGGTTGACCACAGAATTTACAAAGTAACAACAGAACCAACAAAAACTGTATGTTCAGAATGACTGGATGGGATTGGAGGATGACATTAGATACCATGACCATGGTATTATAGGAAGAAGTTTTACCAGTAGCACGTACCTTCTGAATTTATGTACATGAGAGAGGCTTTGTTCTTGTTTTTTAATTCTGCATTATGGGAAATTTTAAATTTATTCAAACACTGCCCAGCAAACCCTCCTATCCCTCTTACCCAGCGCCAATAATTGTTTTGTCTCTGCCTCCTCCTGGCTTTGCGGCTGGCTCTGTGTGTTCTGATAATATCAGAAGGATGAGTGTTTGAGGCAGGGTAGGAACGAGCTCCATCATGCTCCCTAGGCTCTTTGTCAGATTAACTTCCCACATTATTTTGAAGCAAATCTCAGCCATCACATCATTTCATCTGTAAATGGTTCCATGTGTGTATTGTTTTTGAAAGAAAATCTAAACAGAAAGAAAATATAAACAGAATAGAGAGACAGCATAGAAGTGACCGGGCAGTCTTAAGACCCCCCTTCCATTTTTAACATTTTACTAGGAAAATTTTAAATCTCTGCAAAAAATGTGCAAAGAATACTATAATGAACCCCTATTTATTTATCATCAAGCCTCAGTAGTGATCAACATATGGCCGTTTTCCGCCCACACCCACTTTCCCTATTGGATTATTTTAAGGCAACTCTCTGGTATCGTAATTTTAGCCATTCAATATTTCAGTATGGATTTCTTAAAAAAGGGGGGTTACTAGATAAAGAGAGGGACTTAATAGCATATAGTAATGTACTGATTATAAAGATAGCTAAACTAAGATTTTTATGAAAAAAGCTTAAAAATTATGACTCGAGGGCTGCAGGGTTTTTTTTTTTTTTTAAGTAACAGCTTTATTGAGATCTGATTCACACTCCATACATGTTATCTATTTAAGGTGTGCAATTCAGTGGTTTTTAGTGAATTCATGGAGGTACACAACCATCACCACAATCAATCTCGGAAAATTTTCATCATCCCGTAAAGAAACTCTGTTCCCATTAGCAGTCACTCCCCATTTCCCCCGACCCCTTTATCCCTAGGCAACCACTGATTAACTGCCTTTCAGTGTCTGTGGATTATTCTGGACATTTCGTATAGATGGAATCATACAACATGTGGTCCTTTGCAGCTGGCTCCTTTCACTTAGCACAGTGTCCACAAAGTTCATTCATAATTACGGCATGTCACTACTTCCTTCCTGTTCGTTGCCGAATGAGATTCCACTGTATGGATATGCCACGTTTTATTTTTCACTAGGAAGTTTTGTTGGCATATGGAACTAGGTAGTTGAGAGGCAGTGCCAGTCTGTCGCAGGTTGCTTTGGACCCCCATAGGAACACAGAAGATAGAAGGAGATCCTCATATTCCAAGCTTTGAATGACCATTATGTGCCTTAGTCTGCTCTAGCCATTAAATTGGCAGGTCTTTCTTCAGCTTCAGTAAAAATTCTGCTTCTATATTTGATACAAAATTAAATTCAAGGTACAGATATATTCATTGGAAGGACTATTAACAGTATAAATCAAGAATATTTTTCCATATGTACTTCCGTAAGTGCTCTCACCTTGAGCTTGAGTTTTGGAAGCTTCCTTCGTTTGTCTGGACCTTGAAGGTATTTTATCTATTTTAATATATGTTTAAGAATTAACAAGTTCTATAAAGGGTCTTTTCCCATGCTTTACATGTTTTTAACATATTCATTGTTTTTGAGCATTCTCTGATCATTTTTCTTCCTGGTCTCTTCGGTTAATGACTCAATCTGTTATTATTCCTGAAGGGCATGAAGCTAAGAGATTAGCCACTTTTAAAAGCATCCTCAAGTTTGACTCCAGGTAGGTGACAGATGGAGGGTCTCCCAGACCGTGTTCAAGACATGCTGTCCTGGCTCTTGATTTGGGGGCATATTTAGTTACTACCATACTACACTGGATTAATGACAGAGAGGATTGCATTGGTTTGCATCTCCTCCTTCAGAAAACAAAATATCTGGGGCGCCTGGGTGGCCCAGTAGGTTAAGCGTCTGACTTTGACTCAGGTCATGATTTCGCTGTTTGTGGGTTCAAGCCCCATGTCGGGCTCTGCGCTGACAGCTCAGAGCCTGTAACCTGCTTCGGATTCTGTGTTTCCCTCTCTTTTTGACCTTCTCCCTGCTCACACTCTGTCTCTGTCTCAAAAAATAAATAAACATTAAAAAAAATAAAAAAGAAAACAAAATACCTTACTCTGATGACATATACGATCCTTGGAAGATATCTGAGGCAAATGGTAGAGAATTGGCTATTATTATTTTTTTTGCTCTTCTCTGGGAGCCCTAATACCCTTAATGTTCTGCTTTGAGTCACTGACCTAAACTCATGGTTACCCCTCCCTTGAGTCTGTAATTCTTGGACAAGATTCCAGTTCCTTATAAAGAGACAGACAAGAGTGAACGTTAAGGTAAACCATTTTTTAAAAATTGCAGTGATGAAACAAACTTAAAAAAGAATGAATGGTTCAAAGGAGAAACTAGCTCAAAAATTCTGAAGTCTCTACTAGTTAAACAAACAATAAATACTTTTTTTTCTACCGTATCATCAAATACTTAATATTAATGGGCCATTTAAAATATAATTTTTTGTGATGAATTTTATTGATTTTCTTTGGTCATTTATTTTCCACAGCAGCAGAATGACATTGATAAATTCTTGAATGAGTCATTGAGCCTCCCAACCTCAGTTACTAATCTGTAAAATGGGTGCAATGATTCTTGCCTCAGAACTGATTTTGTGAGGGTGTAGTTAGAGAACAAACTCTATCAGTGTTTTTTAAACATCAAGGTCATATTTAATCCAAATAAGGTAAAAAGGCCAGTTTTCTGTGGGACATTCTAGTAACCACCATGTATACATTAGAAATATTCAGTTGCCTACTTCCTCAGTTTTTTAATGAATCATGCTGGACATATTAAGGAAGAATAATATACATGAACACCTACACACATGCACACACACACATTTTTTTCAAGTTTCCAGTATAAATGCTATAGGGCAAAGTAAACTTTTGAGAGCTTTGATTATTGTGTGTTTAATTTATAAGGCAAACATGGGACATTTAGAGCTTGGCTCTTTTTATCTCTGTGTTTAGATATAGCAACTTTTGGCAAACAATCCAGAACATTTCTGCCCTGAGGCATGTTAATGGATAGCAAAGAAAAATAATAAGGGCAGTAAAATAATAAGCTTTTGATCTTAATGATTTGATTTTCAAGTTGGGAAATTAAGGCACATTAACCATATGTGGTGAGTAACAATGATTCTTGCATGGAGTATCTCAGAATCCTTCTTTGCAATATCAGAAAAAAGAAAGGCCTCTGCTTTTTCCTAAAAGCTACAAGGAATGGGTTACAAGTAAGTGAAACCAAAATTATAATAAACCTCATTATAATAATATAGAGATAATTTAATGTTAGAAAATAGGTTTTTGCTTGTTCATTCAGGGCAAGCTATATCTTGCACTTGGTGGAAAGAATGCTATGAAGTTGCTTTTTAGTGTTGAGTTTAATTGAGCTTGAAGAATGGGAGAAATTGAGTAGAAGTAGGTATATGCTTTTGTTGCTGCGTTCAGGACTGGATGTAACCACAATTCTCACCTGCCATTGGAGTGTAATTTCTTAAAACATCCCTGTAAAGAAGGGTGGTTTACAAAAATCCTGTTGTGATTTAGTGTGAGTGTGTGTTGAGTCTATAAATAATTCAAATGGAAATTTATTACCTTTAAATATTTTGCCTTACAATCCATGAACATAGTATGTGTCTTCATTTATTTGGGTCTTCATTTAATATTGCTTACTAAGGTTTATATTTCTTCCTACTAGGTCTTAAGTATCTTTGAAGTTATATGTATTTTGAGATTTCTGATATTTATTATTTGTCAAATGCATTTTTAAAAAAGTTTTATTTATTAATTTTTGAGAGAGAGAGAGCGAGAGCATGAAAATCCTGAGCAGGCTCTGCTGACAACATGGAGCCTGATACAAGGCTCGAACCCATGCACTGTGAGATCATGACCTGAGCCAAACCAAGAGTCAGATGCTCAGTGATTGAGCCACCCAAGCATCCCTGTACATATTTTTAAAATTATGTTTGGAGTTTAGTTTGTTGCTTGTATATGTAAAATACCCCTCAAAAAATAATAAAGATAGCTTAGTTCCTTAATTCCAGAGACCTTTGATTTTAAATGACAATTGTATCTGCCATGATCTACTGAATACATCTATATTCACCTTGGCAGCACTATTCCTGGGACTTTATCCAACAGAAATAAAAAGCAATTGTTTTTAAGCATTATATGGCCATGGATGTTTACCATAGCATTGATTGTGAGGGCAAAAAGCTGCAAATAGAGTGAATACTAATGAATATGGAAATAATCGAATACAGGAGGTAAGCCATACAAAGAAATATTATGTAGCCATTAAACAGAAATGAATGAGAGCTATTCCAGTGGACATGAAGAGATTTCCTGGAAGTATTTACTGAGAAAGAAAAAGGAGGAAAAGTATCTTTTATGACCCATTTTTTATAAAATACATATGCACATATACATGTTTGTCTAGTAATAAGAACTTAAAGAAAAATATGTCCATGTGTAATATATGTAAACGTACCAAATTGTTAATGTGGGGAGGGTTGGGTGATGTGGCTGGTGGGGGAGGTGGAAAGCATAGCTGAGGTCTCTTGCTACTTTTATGGGTGTTTATGGTCTGGGCTGGACATCTCATTTTAATGATAATGTTGTTTTAATGAAAAAAATGTGTCCAAAAAGCTGAATCACAGAGTTCTCTATTAATGGAGACGGTCTAAATGTCAAACACTAACTGATAATTTGCATTATACTTAGATTTTAGTGAAGTGGGCAGGTTGTGTTTCCCTCAAGGGCAGTCAAAATTTTCAGTTTTGTTTTTACAAAAATAGTTGCAATTCTGGGGCGCCTGGGTGGCTCAGTCGGTTAAGTGTCTGCCTTCGGCTCAGGTCATAATCTCACAGTTCACGGGTTTGAGCCCCGTGTCTGGCTCTCTGTTGTCCACACAGAGCCTGCTACGGATCCTCTGTCCCCCTTTCTCTCTGCCCCTCCCTGACTCATGCTCTCTCTCTCTCATAAATAAATAAATAAATAAAACCTTAAAAAAAATCGTTGTATTACCTCAGCTAAGTCCAGTAAGCCGCTGGTCGGGCAGGCAGGGAACACATGCCCATGTGGGCGCATGCACACGCACACACATATACACACACACACACACACACACAGACATAACGTTCGCATGTCCACACACAGCCTGCAGGTGGAGCCAGCACTGGATTGCAGGGGATCCTGAGGACTTTCTATCATCACAGCAGGGCAAATTTTTGAGGTAGAAGAGACCCGCAGATGGTTTCCTTCACTTAAACCACACTTCTAAGGAAATAAGAGTGAGGACCAGAAAAGTGATAAGACTTGGCCAAGTTTGTATAGTTATTTAAAAGCCAGGTGGGGAACCCACACCCCGAGGTCTCCTGGATTTCAAGTCACAATGTGTAAAGTAGATGCAACCGCATGTAGACACACGCCCTGTGTGTCTCCAGGCAGAAATCATTCAGAACAAAGAAATAGCCTATTGACTTTAAGATGATTGCAAGAATACAGTGCCTGGTGGGCAGGCAGCTGACAGTATGTTTCAACATAAATGGGATATAAGGATCTGTTGCCTGTCAGCCCATACATGGTCTTTAAGTCCTTGATATAAGTGGGTAGACTTGTCCTCTGCTCATTTGACAATGATTTACTCTCAGCCAGTAAATGGAGAATGGAGAGTCTTTAGAAGCAACACTGTAAAATCCCTTCAGACTTGTCGTTGCGAAACCATCATTGTGAACTGGTACATTGGAGGGATTTTGGTAAAAAGCGCACATAAAGGAAAACCCTCATAACCGCATTCTGCAGATGCGTGCACCCTGTTATACAAAGGTAAATGTGCCCCAGTGACATCGTAATGTCCCCTGAGCTGAATAATTACTTTGATTGTTCTTTCCCAACTGTTTAGTGAACCGTGTTATCCAAAGGGCTGACATTGATTTCCAGTTTTCATTTTGGCAAAATGCTGATTCTTCTTTACCAAGGGGTTTAATTAGTTGTTTATTGAAGTGTCATTTTACAATATGAGACTTCTCTCACTGTAGTCCCCTGTCCCTTTTGTGGAATAAATGCTCAGGAACAGTTATCAGTTGCCCGTCACGTGACAGGTGCCAGGCTGGGAGCTGAGGATTTGGGAGACAAGAGTTCATGGTCAGTGGGCAAGGCAGAGATGCCCCTCTCAAGTTATAATGACAGAGAGCGTTTGGGGGGAAAATTGTGTAGAGGGCTTCCAGGAGTGTGGGGTGGTGGGATCAGCGAAGGCTTCTTGGAGGAGGTGAGTGTTAGCCAGGATCTTGCAGGATGTGTAGGAGTTCTCAGATAGCTATGAGGGGAGCTGAGAGGAGAAGATGCTGGAACCAAGAGAAGTGCAGAGCCCCTCAGTGTTAAAGCCTGGCCAGTCTGAGGTGCCTGGGTAGCTCATTCGGTTAAGCGTCTTGACTCTTGGGTTTCAGCTCAGGTCATAATCTCATGGTTTCGTGAATTCGAGCCCCAAATTGGGCTCCATGCTGACAGTGTGGAGCCTACTTGGATTCTCTCTCTCTCTCTCTCTGCCCCTCCCCAACTCATGCTGTCTCTGTCTCTCTCGAAATAAATAAGTAAACTTAAAAAAAAAAAGAGCCTGGCCAATCTGATGGGGGACAGGTGTGCCTGGGTGGAAGATGGGCAGGGGGCAGTGGTGCATAGAAACCAGGCTTGAGAAGTGGGCAGAGGAAGATCCTGAGAGACCTTGTGTACCATTTCAGAGCATTTACTTGGCCCATAAAGGGTGGGTACCCACCTAACGAATGGAGGGTTGTAGCCACACACATGTCTTACGAGGCTGACAATGGTAACAGGTTGGGTGCTCTGGGGCAGGGAGCTTGGGTCAGCAATACTGACTCCTTCACTAACTGGAAGGATAGCCTACTCTCTCTATGTTCATAATTGACCTTAAGAAAAAACATACACAGTCAATAAAAAAGCTTTGGGGGCTTTGTAGGAAGGAGAGTCCAAAGTGGTCTACCAGGGCTCAGATAATCAGCAGGAATACCAAATGTTTGAGTTAGGAGACTTTGAAATTTCAGGGTTTTTTTTTTTTTTTTTGAAAAAAGTATACTTTAGAGACTAGGATTAGTTTGTTGGAATTGGTCCCTTTTCTAGATTTATGATACTGTTTATCCTTGTAGGTGATCCTCTCTGGAATCATAGGATTAACAACTTGGAAACGGCCTATGATACTGCTGGTATGTACTGATCTCATAAATTGTTACCGTTTGTAAAATGTGCTGTGTATGAAGGCTGTGAAATCAGTCACTGAAGAAAAATGCCCAAGCTTTCTTGTTCATGAAAAAAAAGAAGCTAACAACGGACAATGTTAGAAGTCAGATGTTCTCCTAATGATAAAGTGAGATGATAATTTTGCCAGTTTTCCTTTTTTTGGAGGTTACCTTTTTGTTGTTCTTATTATGTACCACATTGACACAATGCATAACCTTCTAGAAGGGGTGGATGAGCACAACCAAGTTATTTTTCATCAATCAGGAAAAGGCTTCCTTAATTGATATTATCCAAACCCTTTGACACATAGTAACGATTAACTCCAGAGACAAGCCTATCTCTTTGCATCAAACTCCACTGAAAAGGTTAACAGGCAGCCCTTTTTCCCTCGCCCCCCGTTACTGCACCTGTGGATGTATGCAGTGGCTATGCTAGGGATGATCAAGCACATGACCATGATGCCGATCCCGGGCAGAATCTCGAACCACATTGCACCGAGGTTGCCAGGACTGAACCCTTCCTTCCTGTCCTCCTAGAGGAAACCTGGCCTCAGTTTTGTCAATTTTCTGATTTATTTTAAGCTTCCTAATGTACCCAGTGCTGTCTATGTGTTTTTAGTTCCAGAATTAGATCTGTTGTAAAGATATAATTTAAAAATGGTTTACTATGGACATTTTTAAACATATACTAAAGCGAAGGGAATTATATAATGAACTCCCCGTACCAATCACCCAGCTTCAACAACTACCAACTCAGCCAATCTTGTTCAGCTAGACCCTTACCCATTCCTCGGCTCCCCATATTTTCCCCTGCATGTTCTTTTGAAGTAAATTTCAGACATGAAATCATGATACATAATTTTTTATTGTTATAATGCTTTGGTTGGACAACCTTACAGTTTCATTGCTTAGACTTTCTATATTCTCTATCACATATATATTTTCATGGTACTATAGGCATATATTGGTAACTTTATCCTTTTTTTTAGTTAAGGTAAAATTCACATAATACAAAGTTAACCGTTTCAAAGTTTTCAATTCAGTGGCATTTAGTACATTCCCAATGTTCATTTTTTTGTTTGTTTGTTTTTATTTGCTATGTCCTTTGGACTCAGGGAATACTATATAAAACCGATGATTGCGAATGGAGTTACCAACTTGCAAGATGAAGTAGAGGATCTAAGAAATTTGATTTGAAGTATATATAATGAAAACAAATTTTTTTTCTATAGAGCATTTCTTTTGACTTTTCTCCCATTCATTTTCATGTAGGGTTAAATAGTTTTCGAAATTCATTTTGTATATACACTTAACAGTTCATCTTAAGCAGGCCACTGTTTGCTGGGCAGCGGGTGATAAATACAAAAGTAGCTAAATTCGTACACGGGATAAATACAAAAGTAGCTAAATTCGTACACGCAAGGAGAAGAAACACGCTGACGGGTCCCAGAACTGTGTTGATGGTTTTGAACAACTTAAAAGTTTTCAGGCCCACTAGACAATTTAGGCAGCATTTTGGAAGCCCATCAATTATTACATTTCGTGAAACTCTGTAAATATTTCTGGAAGGAGTAAATTATTGGTGCAGCATTTTAATCTCTGAGATAGCAGGGTAGGAGAAAAATGAGGCTTCAGATGAGTTTTATGGCATGTGTTATGAGTGGGTGATGTTTATTTCGCAACAATTCTCTAGAAAAATGTTGGATGGTGTTCAATGTTTATACTAGTATTTGGCTTTAAGAGTCATTTTTTGCCCTGATTTTTCCATTGGGTCACTATTGAAATGTCGAGTAATACATCCCTCAGGTATTTAAATTAAAATCAGAAAATCTCTAATGCTATTTGTATTTTTAAGATTCTAAGTGGGGAGGAGAATATGAGCCTGTGTTCTGGGTAGATATTAAGAAAGTTGACCTTTTAAGACATTTATTTCTCTAACATTGTTTTCTTTTAGAAAGGTGCCTCATAGATTTATTTAGTGAGCTCAAGGTACTGGAAAAGAAACTGACCTTCATAGAAATGTATCTTTATTTTATGCCTTTAAATTTATTTCTCATCGTTGTTGATAAGTATATGTACAACTTTGTCAAAGTTATAACCAATTTGGACATTCCATGTTGTGCTCTGCTTTTTCTGTTTAATATTGCGTTAATTAAGTTCATATCAGTAAATATGATGTTTCCATGTACAAGGGGTCCAAACCTGCCTGAATGGCCTGCTGTCATATTTCTGTATTACCATCAGTTGTAAGCCTGTTGGACCCATAGGCTTCTATATTTCAATTTGTATGAATTATGTATTTAGAAGATCATGTAGAGATTGTTTCCAAGTGTTAATTAACATCAATTTATAAAGAAGATAGATTAATTGATAGGAATTGTATAAGGACAAACTTTCTGGGTACATCAAGGGATCATTTGAGCCTTGGTCAATATCATAAGTGAAAAATCCTCAGTTCACATGAATCTTAATATTCTATTATAACTTCTGCCAGATGCTTTTGTTATGTTAAAAAATGGAAATAATCAGGGGATGTAATGAAAGGAATTGGATATACCAGTCAGACACTCCTAGTCTGTGTCCTAGCTCATCCCCTGGAGAGTTGTGTAATGTACAAGCCACTTAACTTTTCTGAGTCTAGTTTCTTTTTTGCATGCAGGGGATAATCTAGTGACACCAAGGGGTACCTCTGCCCACCCTCCCCCCACCCCACTTAGTGGATGCTTCAGCTTTTCTTTGGCTTCTTGAATTTAAGGACTGTGCCCCTGGATGATTTTGGGCAGGAGGTCACGTTCCATCAGAGAGCTGGTAGGGCCCTGTAGGTCTCTGTTCCCACAGAGCAGAGTGGACTTCGCTGGTCAGTTCTAGCCCTTCTCCCCTTCACGTCTTATACTCTACCCACAGCTTGTACCTTCTGATTCCGACACAGCCAGACTGTCTTATTCCAACTTGGGACCTTCTTCCCTAACTGTTTGCTGGGCTGGCTCCTTTTCTTCTGGGTCTCAGCTCAGCAGTCCCTTCCTGAGACAGACCTTCCCTGACCACCCTGCTAACAGTGGCCCTGTGTCCCTGCCTCTCATCATGTCCCAGCACTGACTTTGGGCTTCACGGTCCATAATTCACCTTGCGCTGTTGGCGTACCACTTGCTGTCTGTCTCCCCACCATAGATGGTTGTATGAAGACAGGGGTCCTGTCTGTCCTCTTCACCCTGTTTCCCCAGGGCCAGTGTGCTCCCTACACCTCTGTTGTTGACCGTGAAGTTAATTTGGCAGCCAAAAGGAAATTTAGGTCCCAGGTTCTCGACATTTCTTTTTTACTTTTGTCTTAAATTTCTCGCACTTGTTTTTGTTCTGTAGAATGTTGTATTCTTCCCCTTTTTACTTCAGGGTGGTTAGTATGATGGTGGTGGAGGCTGGGAGGGGGCAGGTTGGTCTTTCCAGGGCCCTTTGAGAGGCCAGCTGGCCTCATTTTGAGTTGTTGGGCACACACTAACCTAGAACACTTGGATATTTCCTTTTGAAAACCATTTCTATTTGTGCTCCTTCTTTTGTGATTGTCTCAGCCATTACATTAGGTTTTATACTGGTGTGAACAAAGAAGGCTCAGTCTAACCCAATTCTTTCACACTCAAGTTTTCATGGAAACTCAGAGTTGGAAGCTTTCATTTACTGGATCTTCTTCCTTATGCTGAGAAAATACTCATGTGTCCAGAACAAAAATAATAATGTTGGAACATAGTTTGTAAATACTTATAGTTATTTTTTTTAAAGAAATCTTTCCTATGTAAAAAAAAGTTTAGAGTAAGAGAGAACAGGGGAGATGGGCAGAGGGGGAGAGAGAGAGAGAGAGAGTGAGAGAGAGAGAGACAGAGAGAGAGAGAGAGAGAGAGAGAGAGAGAGAGAATCCCTTGGGACTCAATCCCATGACCTGGGATCACAATCTGAACCAAAATCAAGTCAGGCACTCGACCACTGAGCCACCCAGGCGCCCCATTTTATAGCTGTTTTTGACTATGAATAGAATGAAGCCAGGGTGTGTGTGCATGTGCATGCATTTGTATGTGCACATCATTCCAGGTTGTATATTTTCTATCAAGAAGAAACATTTCCTTTATGTATGTATGTATGTATGGATGGATGGATGGATGTGTGTATTTATGTTTATTTATTTTTGAGAAAGAGAGAGAGACAGAGACAGAGTGTGAGTGGGGAGGGGCAGGGAGAAAGGGAGACACAGAATCCCAAGCAGGCTCCAGCTTCTGAGCTGTCAGCACAGAACCCAATGGGGGGCTCAAACTTACGAACTCTGAGATCATTATCTGAGCCGAAGTCAGATGTTTAACCCCAGGCACCCCCAAACATTTCCATTTAAAAAAATTTTTTTAATGTTTATTTATTTTTTGAGAGAGAGAGAGACAGAGTGCAAGCAGAGGAAGGGCAGATAGAGAGGGAGACACAGAATCCGAAATAGGCTCCAGGCTCTGAGCTGTCAGCACAGAGCCGATGTGGGGCTCAAACTCACGAACTGTGAGATCATGACCTGAGCTGAAGTCAGATGCTTAACCGACTGAGCCACCCAGGCACCCCAAACATTTCCATTTTTAAAGAATGTTCTTATTTCTTCTAGGTATCCCCTTTTTCATTCAAATAAAATGTTTTATAAATTTTTAGAAATTATAAACTCACAACTGGAAATGACCTAAAAGTCTTGTCTCGGCACCTCAGTTAAAAAATGGAATTGCCCTACTAAGATGTTTTTCTTTGGTGGTGCATTTGGTAAGAATTGCTACCGTGAAAGTCCAGCCAGAGTTTTGGCCTGTAATTTTGGTTGCTTATGAATTTTGATTTGAACTATTGTTATTTATTTATTTTTTTAATTAAAAAAATTTTTTATGTTTATTTTTGAGAGAGAGAGAGAGACAGAGAGTAAGTGGGATAGGGGCAGAGAGGCAGGGAGACATAGAATCTGAAGCAAGCTCCAGGCTCTGAGCTGTCAGCACAGAGCTCGATGTGGGCCTCGAACCCACAAGACCGCAAGATCATGATTCGACCTGAAGTCGGATGCTTAACCGAATCAGCCATCCAGGCGCTCCATATTGTTTTTTTTTTCCCCAGGCAGTTTGGAAGAGATGGGATGAATATGACCTTAAAGCTGATAAAAAGACAGCTTTATTCTTTAGCATCAAGAATGAAAGTACTTCCCTGGTAATGTTCTTCGGTCACATATGTGGTTTATTCCCAGCTATGAGCCATGTGGATTTGCACCCTAGATGGACAATGGAAGAGGTTAATGAACTGGCTATTTTAAAAAATGATCCGTCAGTTTCCCTTCTAACTTCAATATTATGGAATTTAGGGTAAAACTTCATTACCCAAAAAGAGACTCAAAACTGGTTTCAGTAAGATATATAGACATTCTGCCCCTCTCATCTAGTGGTCCAAATAGGCTAGGCTGGCAAGGTGGTTCTGTTCCACAAAGCCATTTGGGGATCCAGGTTCTTTCCATTTTATTGTGCCTTGAAGGGAGAGTCATGGATCACACAGATCCTTGGTCAAGAGATTGAGAAATTAGCCCACCAGATAGTTAGAAATGCTTGTAGGTAGGGGTGCCTGGGTGACTCCATCGGTTAAGCATTTGACTCTTGATCTCAGCTCATCTTGATCTCAGGGTCATGAGTTTAAGCCCCGTGTAGGGCTCTGCACTGGATGTGGGGCCTACATAAAAAAAAAAGAAAAGAAAAGAAAAGAAATACTTGTAGGTACGTTAGCTGCAAGATGGACGGTGGTCCTTTCATTCTGATGACATAGAGACCAGGAGGGGTCAGAATACCTGTGGACACTTTAGGAATCTGTACATTTATAAAATGAGCTCTGAATTTGTACATTCTGGTTCTTTCACATATATTTCCTAGCGGTCAAAAATTTGGAATAAGCCTTGGTTTGAGAGTTCAAGAAACCTGCATTTTAATGCTGACATGTTACCACTAATTATCTGTGACCTTGGGGAAATCTCATGGTTTCTGTGACTGAAAAATGAGGCACTTACATCAGAACGTTCTTTTTAAGAGTCTTTTAACTCTCATTTTGTAGATTTCCAGAATCCTCTTTAGTTACCCGGAGGGCGTTTTAACTTTAGATGGACATTTTCAGCAGGCCATTAGAAGCTCCCTGTGGATAAATGCTATGATTATTTCCCTCTTGTTTTTTTTTCTAAGGTATAAAATGGATGGCTGTTCTCCCTCTTCGGAATACTTAATAATAATCTGCTGCACATACATAATGCTTAAGAGTTTATATCTTTAGTCATGTGATTTGCATGGCAGGTAGTTTTCCTATTTGACAGATAAGGGACCCGTGGCTCAGGAGTTAACGGGCTTGTCCAGTTCACAAACACAGGAACTATTTTTAGAAAGAACCAGGGACGGTGACTCCTAGTCTAGTGCTCCTCTCATTATACCATTCCATCACCTCCTCCATTAGCACATTCCTGGGTACTTCTCTCTGGCAGAAGTGTGTGTGTGTGTGTGTGTGTGTGTGTGTGTGTGTGTGTAATTCAAATTAATTATTTTCTTATTTGTGACTGCCCAGTTCTTCTTTAAGTTCCACAGTGGCAGGAGGTTCAGCAAGTTTATCCTTGATTGAAAAGAGCCAGAGGCAGAACTGAACAAGGTAACAGGAGGTCGGCTTGGAGTCTTAGTCCTGCTACAGCCAACCAGTGAGCGGCCAAGGAAATGATCTGATCCATTTTCTCACATGTACAATGGGGATGCACCCACCTCTCAGGCTTGTAGACGGGGATGCATGTTGAATCTGTAACATGTAAAACAAGATCTAAGGCTAAGCAACCACCTTATAAATCATTTTCAGCAGCCACTGAGAAAATCTTTAAGAGGAGATTTGGTCTGTTGGTTGGCTGTGTCGTTAGGGAACCTATGGCAGCAAGGTATGGACTTAGGCATCATGAAAGCCCCCCGGGGCTGGCTTTGGGCTTCTCTGCGACCACAGTGGGTTTAGTCTGCTGGCAACCGAGCTCTCATTTTTCTGCTCTGATTGGCTGCTCCCCCAAACTGTGAGTTGGGTGAGAACCTGGCATCCTCAAAAACTGGAAGCACTTTGGGTGGCCTGTCTCTGGGCAGAATCAAGGCCCGGGCGACTCCTTGCTTTGCAGAGTGGCCTCAGCCATATGGGTGTGCTCTCATTAGCAGGTTTGGTTTGGCGGAGACAGGTAATCACCAAAGCTTTGGGGGACCTTCCTGCCAAGTCAATTATTACAATGAAAGTGAGCCTCAGGCCAAATTCTGCTGTACATGCAAACACGTATTAGCCAACAGACAAAACAAGTGTTCATGCACTCTGTTCTGTGAGTGTAAAGGGTAGAGGGCTAAGATTTTTATTGAGCTTACAGAGCAGTGTGAACAATTTTTTACCTCTAATTTTAGTTGCACCCATTCGTCTTGAAAACCATTGCTGATTCCCTGAAATCCTGTGGCGCAAGATTCCCTGAAATCCTGTGGCGCAAGCAGAGCTCAGTTGATTGGATCTGCTGCAGTAAGGGAGGTGTTCTCAGAAGGGGTGAACAAGACAGCATGTTTGTAGGGTTGAGGACCCCTGCTGGGGGATTGTAAGGTGAGCTTTTTGAGATAGGGAATTGATAGGGTTTGAGCAGAGCTTATCACATAATAGCTTTGGATTGGTGGGTGAATGGAGGGGAGGGCCTGGAAGCAAGATGTGATGAATAACCTGTTAGTTTTGCTCAACTCTTTTAGTTGGTTCCCAGTCTTACATTTGAGGAACAAGTATATCCTGGGGCAAGTAGCTAAGTTATCTTGCTTGTTTTCAGTGTTGTTTAATATAGAGTCAGAAAAGTATGGCCAATCCCAGAATTGATTAACGTTGGGACAGGAAATATGTTGGTTTTAGATCTCACCACGAATTTCATGGAGAACCCATTTTTATCATCCATTGTGCTAATTAAACAAGCCAACGGTTCCATCCACTGAACAAAACTCATTTCCACAATCACTCTGCTAATTTAACAAAGTCGCTCAGATGCTGTTGAGAGATGAAGGCAAAGGAAGCTTCTGGAGTGTGGCCTTTCTCATAAATGCTAGCTGACTGTCCTGGAATTTGAATTCCTGACTGCCCTTAGGGTGTCGCTTGTTTCAACCGATATGTACATAGTATCCCACTGTCTGTGCCGAAGTATTTCGAAGTGCTTCGCAGACACACTGTGGTGGTAGCTGAGTGTCTGGGTTACAGACTAACAGACTAGAGGATCTATTTCTGATATGACTACAAGAGAACTGCAGGAACAAAGAGTGATTTGGGGCAAGAGGGGAGACCATTTTGAGTTGGCGAGCATCTTAAAACAGATACATTGTCATGGGGAAAGTTATGATGTGTGGAGTGCCACTGTGTGTGTGTGTGTGTGTGTGTGTGTGTGTGTTTAAGCCTGGGGGATCTATACATATGTGTTTGTTGTCACTTGGGAAATTTTTGAAATGATATGCAAGAAAGCATTTACAGAAGGCACTTCTGTTGAGTGCAGTGGGAAGGGGAATGGGGGAGCCTGACTTTCCACTTTATATTTGGAGAGGACATGCATTATATTGTGCAACCAAGAGGCTGTTTTGGTTTCCTTGTTTTGTTTGGGTTTGGTGGCCAGTATCTCTGTATCAGAGCTCTCTTTTTGGGTTTTGTTTATTTGCCTTTGTATGAATCTCAGTGGGAGGCAGGGCCATGCTTCAAGCGATGGAAGCTTCCGAGGCCAGATGCTAACACTTCTGGACGCCGGCAGCCAGGATGTGAGCTCCTTGACCTCCACTCAGGAAGCTCCTGCCCAGGACTCTGAAGCTAGAGCTGTTGATGCGGAACAGCTCAGGCAGTGTCCAAGGCTGGCAACCGAGGCTCTGGTTTTCCTGGGGCACGACCTTGGTAGAGGTCCCAGTTCCCAGCTTCCCTTGGCTCCTTCCCAGGTTTCTGAGCCTGGTTCCTGGGGATTCTGTGAGCTACCTGATAGCCCTGCAAGAAATTCCTCTTCTGCTTAAACAGCCTGAGTTGGTTTCCATTATTCATAATATAATTAAGAAATCTGCTGTAGGACCATGATTTTTTTTCTTCTATGAATGTTACTTTCATAACAATTTAAAAAACTAATCCAAAAATAAATTAAAGGGATTCACTTTAAATGTTTGGCCATTTATGGTACTTCCACTGAAGAATAAGGAATGCAGTGAGTAATCAAATTAGATTCATTAATGGTGAGTGCTTGATGTTGGATGTCAGGGCTGGGGTGGTGGCACAACTGGGTCTTACTAAATGTAATTTCTTTTTTTTTTAAGATTATTTATTTATTTTGAGAGAGACAGAACACAAGTGGGGGAGGGGCAGAGAGAGAGGAGGGCAGAAGATCCAAAGCAGGTTCCGTGGTGACAGCACAGAGCCCGATGCGGGGCTCCAACTCACGAACCATGAGATCATGACCTGAGGCAAAGTCAGCTGCTTAACCTACTGAGCTGCCCAGGTGCCCCTCTAGCTCCAGTTTCTTATTGAAGATAGTAGAGGGTTGCCTTGGGAAGTTCTTACTTATTTATTTAAAAAGATTTTTAAGATTATTTATTTATTTTGAGAGAGAGAGCATGAGCAGGGTAGGGGCAAAAAGAGGTGGGAGAGACAGAGAATCCCAAGCAGGTTCTGCACTGTCAGCACAGGTCCCTGTGGGGGGTTTGATCTCACAAATGGTGAGATCATGACCTGAGCCAAAATCACGAGTTGGACAGTTAACCAACTGAGCCACCGAGGCACCCTGTGAAGTTCTTTAATGAAGAAAATAGAATAATTTATAAACAGACATTGTCTTTTAGCAAGTATTCTGTAAGTTTTTTTTAAATGTTTATTTTATTTTTGAGACAGAGAGAAACAGAGCATGAGTGGGGGAGGGGCAGAAAGAGAGGGAGACAGAATCCGAAGCAGGCTCCAGGCTCTGAGCTGTCAGCACAGAGCCCGATGTGGGGCTCGGACCCACCAATTGTGAGATCATGACCTGAGCCAAAGTCAGACGCTTAACCAACTGAGCCACCCAGGCGCCCCATTCTGTAAGTTGATGGAGACAAAAGAGTATAGATTTGAGTCAGACCTGGACCTGATTGGGGTCCCCTAATTAGCTGCATAATTTAGGGCATAGTAAATAAATCACCTCGTTCAGACTGTCTCATATTTATTTTATGTCTATATCTACAAAATATATTTATTTATATTTATAAAGTTATAAATTTAAATACATGTAAAATATAAATTTAAATATATGTAAATATATTTATAACTTTATAAATTATATATCTATTAGCCAAACATATGGCTAATATAAACACACTGTATATTTATCAAACGTATATATGGCATATACAGGCACTACATACATATCAAACACACCACTGTGACATCGTGACATTTGCTACTTTGCTAAATGCCTTTTAAGAGGAAGAAAATCTTAAAAAACATCTTTTTAAAAATTTTATCTTAGAGTGGGGGAGAGGGGAAGAGGGAGGGAGAGAGAGAGAGAGAGAAAGAACCTTAAGCAGGCTCCACACTCAGCACAGAGCCCAATACAGAGCTCCACCCACGCTCAACTGACTGAGCCACCCAGGCGCCCCTAGAGAAGAAAATCTTAATTAATAAATTAATTATTTCATCTCCAATTTTAACTTTAATTAATTTTTTAAAATTTACATTCAAGTTAATTAGCATATAGTGCAACAATGATTTCAGGAGTAGATTCCTTACTGCCCCTTACCCATTGAGCCCATCCCCCCTCCCACAACCCCTCCAGTAACCCTCAGTTTGTTCTCAGTACTTAAGAGTCTCTTATGTTTTGTCCCCCTCCCTGTTTTTCTGTCATTTTTGCTTCCCTTCCCTTATGGTCATCTGTTTTGTATCTTAAAGTCTTCATATGCGTGAAGTCATAGGATATTTGTCTTTCTCTGACTAATTTCGCTTAGCATAATACCCTCCAGTTCCATCCATGTAGTTGCAAATGGCAAGATTTCATTCTTTTTGATTGCTGAGTAATACTCCATTGTATATATATACCACACCTTCTTCTTCTTTTTTTTTTTAAATATGAAATTTATTGTCAAATTGGTTTCCATACAACACCCAGTGCTCATCCCAACAGGTGCCCTCCTCAGTACCCATCACCCACCCTCACCTCCCTCCCACCCCCCCATCAACCCTCAGTTTATTCTCAGTTTTTAAGAGTCTCTTATGTTTTGGCTCCCTCCCTCTCTAACCTCTTTTTTTTTTTTTCCTTCCCCTCCCCCATGGTCTTCTGTTAAGTTTCTCAGGATCCACATAAGAGAGAAAACATATGGTATCTGTCTTTCTCTGCCTGACTTATTTCACTTAGCATAACACTCTCCAGTTCCATCCACGTCGCTACAAAAGGCCATATTTCATTCTTTCTCATTGCTACATAGTATTCTATTGTGTATATAAACCACAATTTCTTTATACATTCATCAGGCTCTTTCCATAATTTGGCTATTGTTGAAAGTGCTGCTATAAACATTGGGGTACAAGTGCCCCTATGCATCAGCACTCCTGTATCCCTTGGTTAAATTCCTAGCAGTGCTATTTCTGGGTCATAGGGTAGATGTATTTTTAATTTTTTGAGGAACCTCCACACTGTTTTCCAGAGTGGCTACACCAGTTTGCATTTCCACCTACAGTGCAAGAGGGTTCCCGTTTCTCCACATCCTCTCCAGCATCTATAGTCTCCTGATTTGTTCATTTTGGCCACTCTGACTGGCATGAGGTGTATACCACATCTTCTTTATCCATTCATCCATCGATGGACATTTGGGCCCTTTCCATACTTTGGCTATTGTTGATAGTGCTGCTGTAAACATTGGGGTACATGTGTCCCTTCAAAATAGCACACCTGTATCCCTTGGATATATATTTATTTATATATAAATACCTAGTAGTACAATTGTTGTGTTGTAGGGTAGTTCTATTTTTACCTTTTTGAGGAACCTCCATACTGTTTTCCAGAGTGGCTGCACCAGTTTGCATTCCCACCAGCAGTGCAAAAGAGATCCTCTTTCTCCACATCCTTGTCAACATCTGTTGTTGCCTGAGTTGTTAACATTAACATTCTGATAGGTATGAGGTGGTATCTCATTGTGGTTTTGATTTGTATTTCCCTGATGATGAGCAATGTTAAGCATTTTTTCATGTGTTGGTTGGCCATCTGGATGTCTTCTTTGAGAAGTGCCTATTCATGTCTTTTGCCCATTTCTTCACTGGACTATTTGTTTTTTGGGTGTTGAGTTTGGTAAGTTCTTCATGGATTGTGGATACTAACCCTTTATCTGATATGTCGTTTGCACATATCTTCTCCCATTCCATCAGTTGCCTTTTAGTTTTGCTGATCATTTCCTTTGCTGTGCAGAAGCTTTTTATTTTGATTAGGTGCCAATAGTTCATTTTTGCTTTTGTTTCCCTTGCCTCCGGAGACGTGTTGAGTAAGAAGTTGCTGCAACCAAGATCAAAGAGGTTTTTGCCTGCTTTCTCTTTGAGGATTTTGTTGGCTTCCTGTCTTACATTTAGGTCTTTCATCCATTTTGAGTTTATTTTTGTGTATGGTGTAAGAAAGTGGTCCAGGTACATCCTTTGGCATGTTGCTGTCCAGTTTTTCCCAGTACCACTTGCTGAAGAGAGTCTTTATTCCATTGGATATTCTTTCCTGCTTTGTCAAAGATTAGTTGGCCCTAAGTTTGTGGGTCCATTTCTGGGTTCTCTATTCTGTTCCATTGATCTGAGTGTTTTTGTGCCAGAATCTTTTTTATTTATAAAAGGGGGAACTCATGAGCCTTCCTACACTTATTAAAAATAGTCAGTAGACCTCTGTGCATTTCTCTAAGCCCCCAAACCTGATCACACTCCCCAAATTACCCATTATAAATTTTCTGATTTTAGTGCAAACCTGATCACACTCCCCAAATTAGCCATTATAAACTCTTTCTGATTTTAGTGCCCTGGTGGTTGTCTCCATCCTAAAGGTGAGGGATTCATAACATGCTCTCCCATTTATCCTCTCCTATTTTTTTTTGAAATTTACTACTCCTCTCAATGACTTTACAATTTTAAATAATATTATAAACTTTTTAATTCATCAACTTTGAATAGTATCTTTTGACTCTTTTTTATAAGATGAAGAAATTAGCCCTTCAATCTAGTTCTATTCTCCTTATGATAGTAAAACCATTACTGTTATATTCTTGGTGTTTTAACATTTATATTTTGCTCTATATTATACCATTCAAATTTTGTCTATAAATTGTTTCTAAAATAGTGAAAACCAACGATAGCATTTGGAGTATTTTCATTATGTGAATGTGATTGTAATAGGTTGTCAGAATTGGATTCTTTTTTTTCAGATTCACCTGGGGCTGCATTACAGCCAACATCTCCCACATTCCAGCGTTAGACTATCTAAGCAGGACTTGTAAAGCTTCTGGGTGAAAACCAGTTTTGCAACCCTTAGCTGATCTTCATCCCCCAGCCTATAAAAAGATTAGGGATTAAAGAGACAAATGTTTTGGAGAATGTTACCGAATTGCTGTGGCATTTTGAGTCCACCTCCGCAGGGGGGAGGGAATGAGTGCTTAAAGATAAGCACTTGGAGAACTTGATATGGGTCCTTTGGTCGACTGGACCGGTGTCAGGCACTTGCCTGGGGAATTTTAAAGGGTTGGTTGGAGTGCCTTGTGGCCTCAGAGTTAAAGACTGCTGGGAAATTCTTGTACTTTCCTATACCCAGCCCAAGCGGGGAGAGGCCTGGCCTGCACTGCTGGGTGCTCGAGTGGAGGGAACAGCAGGCTCAACAATCCGTGTCTCAGAGGAACCAAGAACACCATTTGGGAGAACGTCCTCTGTAAACACTGGCCGAATGTAGACATGAAGAGTCAAGTGAACTTTTGCTGCCCTTATCCTCTTTACCAACGGGGCCCAGTCTCTGCCTTACTCCCTCCTCTTCAAAATGACAGAGCTGTGCCTGGCAGACCTCAGAAGTGGCCACAAGATTTCAGTCACTCCCTGCAATGATCAGCCTGATAAGAGCGAGAGAAGCTTAAATTTAAACATGAATTTCCAAGTTTTGACTGGGACATTTTATGGAAATGAGCAGGGGAGGGACAGAGGCGGGGTGGGGGGGGGGAGGGAGAGAGAGAGAATCTCAAGCAGGTTCCATGCTTAGCACGGAGCCCAATACGGGGCTTGATCGATGACCCTGGCATCATGACCTGAGCCAAAACCAAAGTCGGAGGCTTAACTGACTGCACCACCAGGGGCGCCCCAGGAAAAGAGACTGTTTGTAACTTAAAGTGAATGGAGAACTTTTTGCACCTGATATTGACCAGAGAAGTCATGGGCCTGACCCCAGATTTCATCTAAGGGGTCTGGACAAACTAGCCCTACAAAGTGGGCTTGAACAACATTGAGGAAGAGACCAAAGTGGTTTTCTATTGGCCCCCATGAACCTTGCTTGCTCGAGGGATTGGTGACATTATTTTTAGTAGCACCACCATGAATGATTGGGTGTAGGGAGACGAAATGTAACCCCATGTCCCTAAAAGGAGGACAGTTTTGGGAAGCCACGTCAAATCTATTATTCTTTCTTATTCTCTGTCATTTGCTTAGTATCATGCCACATTTCAGTTTGCTTCAGCTTTAGGCCATGACTTTGGTAGATAGGTTTATATTATTTCTGGAGTTTATTTTTTTAAAAATATTTTTTAATGTTTATTTTTGAGAGAAAGAGAGAGAGAGATAGAGCATGAGCCGAGGTGGGGCAGAGAAGAGGGAGACAGAGAGTCTGAAGCAGGCTCCAGTCTCTGAGCCGTCAACACAGAGTGCGATGCAGGGCTTGAACCCACGAACTGCGAGATCATGACCTGAGCCTAACTCGGATGCTCAACCGACTGAGCCACCCAGGCACCCCTATTTCTGGAGTTTCTAAATGCCTTTTTTCTTTTTATTCTGACAAAGAAAGCCCCTAATATTGGAGATGATATAGCTGCTCTTTCTCCTCTTCTTCCTCCTCCTCCTCCTCCTCCTCCTCCTTCTTTTTCTTCTTTATTGAAATATATTTGACATACTATAACATTTACCCATGTAAAATGTACAAATAGTTGTTAGCATGTTCACAGATAGGCACAAACATCTTCAGCAACAATTCTAGAACATTTTCATCATCCCAGAAAAAAATCTAGGACCCATTAGGAGTCCCTCCCATTCTTTCCAATACCCCCAGCCCTCAGAAACCACTAATGAACTGTCCCCATATATTTGCCTATTCTGGTTATTTCAAATAAAAGGAATCATATAAGGGGCGCCTGGGTGGCTTAGTCGGTTAAGCGTCCAATTCTTGATTTTGGCTCAGGTCACGATTTCACAGTTTCCTGAGTTCGAGGTCCACGTTGTCAGTTCAGAGCCTGCTTGGGATTCTTCCTTTTCTCTCTACCCCTCTCCCACTTGTGCTATCTCTGTCTCTGTCAAATAAATAAACTTTAAAAAATGGAATCATATAACATGTGATCCTTTGTAACTGGCTTCTTTCACTTAGCATATTTTTTAGCAGAGTATTTTTAAGGGTCATCCATGTTATAACACGTATTAGCATGTTTTCCCACTTTTATTGTTGGATACTATTCCAGTGATGGATGTTAGTTAATACATTTTATTTGTCTATTCATCACTTGGTGAACATGCCCACTTTCTGGCTATCATGAATAATGCTGCTGTGAACATTAGCTTGCAAGTTTTTTTGTGGCCATGTTTTCATTTCTCTTGCCTATTTGCCTAGGATCGAATGGCTGAGTCATATGGTAACTCTGTGTTTAATATTTTGAGGGACTGTTTTCCAAAGCAGCTGTGTCATTTTACATTCCCATCAGTGGAGTGTCTGGGTTCCAGTTTCTTCGCATGTTTGTCCGCACTTTTACTGCCTTTTTGATTAGAGCCATTTTTATGTGATTGGAGCCACATTTTATGTGATGTGGTTCTCAGAGTGTTTTTGATTTGATGTTGAGAATCTTCCCATGTGCTTATTGACCTTTTGAATGTCTTCTTTGGAGAAATGTCTATTTAAAAAATTTTAATTTTTAATGTTTATTTTTGAGACACACACACACACACACACACACACAGAGTGAGTGGGGGAGGGGCAGAGTAATGGTGACACAGAATCCAAAGCAGGCTCCAGGCTCTGAGCTGTCAGCACAGAACCTGAGGTGGGGCTTGAACTCACAAACCGTGAGATCATGACCTGAACCGAAGTCGGACACTGAACTGACAGAGCCACCCAGACACCCTGAGAAATGTCTTATTTAGATTCTTTGCCCATTTTTGGATTAGGTTATTTGTCTTTTTATTGCAAGTCCCTTATCAGATATATGATTAGCAGTTTACTTTTTTGATGGTGTCCTTTGAAGCACAAAAATGTTTTCATTGTGATGATGTCCAGTTTACTTTGTGTTTAGTTGCAAAACAGTCGTATTTACGAAGGCTGATCTAACCCAAGGTCATAAAGATTTACTTCTATATTTTCTTTAATTAATTAATTAATTAATTTTGTGAGACAGAGCACAAACAGGGGAGTGGCAGAGAGAAGGAGAGACAGAATCCCAAGCAGGTGCCACACTGTCAGCTCAGAGCCGACGTGGGGCTCGAACTCATGAACTGTGAAATCATGACCTGAGCTGAGATCAAGAGTCAGATGCTTAACCGACTGAACCACCCTTGGGCCCCACTTGTATATTTTCTTGTAAGAGTTTTATTGTTCTAGCTCATGCTTGGGTCTGTGGTCCATTTTGAAGTAATTTTTGCATATGGTGTGAGGCAGTGGTCCAACCAAGTTCATTCTTGTGCATGTGGGTGTCTAGTTGTCCTAACATCATTTATTGAAAAGACTGTTCTTTCCTCACTGAATTGTTTTGGAGCACTTGTTGAAAATCAGCTGAGTCTGACCGTGAGATTTCTTCATCTGGCTTTTTAATCACACTCCCCATTAGTTATGCCCCATTAGTTACTTTTTCCTTTGGACATTTCTAAGACTCCTGACTTCTTGTTCCAGTTTGGACCTAATTGTTTTCTAGGCTTGCTACTCAGATGTCATCTGAATATTTCTTTTCTTTGTATTCTTGGATGACAGCCACTGTTTCTGAGACCTCGTGCCTCATGCATTTTTCCCCCCTTGAATCCCTTTTTCATTTTACCAGAGAACATGATCAACTAAAACTTTTCAGAAATGATGTGAGGGAAGAGGGGAGCTCTCTTAGGGTTTAAATGTCTTGATGTGTCTTTGTTTTGCCCTCCCACTTGAATGATGGTTTGGCTGGATAGAGAATTCTAGGGTCAAAAAGTTTTCTATCCAGAATTTGAAGGTATTGCTTAATGAGACCTTTGTCACTGATGAGAAGCTTGATGCTGACTGATTCTTGTTCCTTAGTAAGCAGCCTCTTTTTTTTTCCTCCTGTCTGGAAGCTTTTAGAATCTTTTTTTTTTTTTTTTACCTTGGTATTGATAAAACTTAATTTTCAAGAAGATAAAATCACAACTCCTGGGAAATCGTACAGTGTACATGTGTCATTAATGAGGGAAAACTGTTTCAAGGAACATTTGAGAAGTGTTTATAGATGATGCTAGGAGCTGACTGCCAGGATGGACAGGAAACTGGTGGATGTCCAGCAGGGCCCTATATGGCAACTTTAGAGGTTTTCTGTTCCATTGGACAGAATTCACCTCTACTGAAAAAAAATCTGCAACGCCAACTGTGCCTTTACAGAATTGTAAAGTAGTCAAACAGGCAGATAACTAAATGGAATACTCAGTAATCTCCTTTGCTTTTTTCCAAGTTTCAGATAATTAAAAAATTTTTTTAAATTTTTTTTTTAATTTTTGAGAGAGAGAGAGAGAGAGAGAGAGAGAGCGAGCACAGGAGGGGCAGAGAGAGAAGGAGACACAGAATCCGAAGCAGGCTCCAGCCTCGCACAGAGCTTGACGTGGGGCTCAAACCCAGAAACCGCAAGATCGTGATCTGAGCTGAAGTCAGATGCTCAACCAACTGAGCCACCCAGGTGCCTCTCAGATAATTTTTTTGACGGTCTTCTGAAATTACATGAGGATGTGTCTAGCTGTGGGTCTCCTCTCCCTTCATCCTTTTTTGAGTACATTTATTCCCTGAGGCTTTGAGGTCTTTTACTGAGAAGACATGTACCTTTCTCCAACACTGAGAAATTTTCTTTATTGTTTCTTTGATTATTTTCTTCCCTCCATTTGCTCTTTCTTCCTAGAATATCTAATAGGCAGATGTTGGACCTCTGGAATTTTTGCTTTTTTGTTTCTTAATTTTTTAAAGCCTTAGATTTCTGGTACTTCACTCCTATGTATGTTATGAGGCATCTCCTAAAAATAAGGCATTCTTCTACCATCCAGTAATAACATTATCACAACTAAGAAAGTTATTGGGAATTTCTTAATGTGATGTGATATTCAGCCCATTTTAACATTTCCCCCATTACTCCAAAATTTTGTGTAACTTTTTCTGAATCAAAGCTTAACCGAAGTGTGGTGGTGTGTGTATATTTCCATATGTGTAAGTAAGCAGTTTGGTGTGCTATCAAAAAGTAAGCCTGTGTAGACTAGCTCTTCTTTTTAGTTGTTGTAAAATCCAGTACCCAATCAAGGTTCAGTCTTTTCATTTGATTATTCTGTCTCTTTAGTCTTTCATGTTCTAGAACACCCTTCGTGCTCCTTTCCCCCGCTTTGTTCCCAGGAATTGACTTTGTGAAGACATGAGTCCATTGGTTTATTTCTTCCTTTCCTCCTCCTCCTTTATCTTTGCCCCTTCCCCATTTCCTTCATTCTTCTTTTGATATGGGAAATTTCAAATATGTTCCTAATCTGAGAGAAAAACAACAGCTCCCCTAGCACCTACAGCCCAGCTATCATAATCATTGGCCCATGTTCAGACTTGCCTCATCTATACCCCTTACCACTTCTCTTCTCTTTCTCTTGCCATCGGATTGTGTTGAAATCAATAACAGCCTTCAGAACATTTCGTCCTCAAATATTTCAGTATGTATTTATAAATGATACAGCCGGTAGCTCAGCAAGGACTGTTGGCTAGAGCGTAGACGTGTGGCCTTCCCACATACCAGCTACCCAGCATGGTGTCTGGGTTCTGAGAGGGACTATCTCAGGTGGGTGTTCCAAGGGCCCAGGGGTTGGGGTGGGGTGCCCAGGCTTCCTAGGATCCAACCTTGAATGTCTGCTACATTCTGTTGGCACACAAGATCCTAAGGCCAGCTTAGAATCAAGAGAAGGGAAATTGGGAGTTGCACTCTACCTCTTTTCCTTTTTTCTTTTGCAATTCTTAAAAATTGGGATAAAATGTACCCCAATTAAAATTTACCATTGTAGAGTATACAATGGCATTAAGTATATTCACAATGCTGTGCGACCATCATTACTGAACTTGTTCATCATCTCAAACAGAAACTCTGTACCCATTCAACCATAGCTCCTCAATGCCCCCCTGGTAATTACCATTCTTCTTTCTGTCTCTGTGAATCGGACTACTCTAGGTGCCTCACTACAATACGTGTCCTTTTGTATCTGGCTTACTTCGCTTAGCATAGTGCTTTCCAGGTTCATTCATGTTGTAGCGTGTGTCAGTACTTGCTTCCTCTTTAAGACTGGATAATATTCCTCAGAGTGTATTAAACTCCACCTCTTGTGAGGAACAGCCTGTGGGTAAAGAGGAAGGACTTGATGGCGGCCGTCTGTGGAGACTGTTGATTCTGCAGAGCTTCTCGAGAGCTGAGATCTTCCCTGCTGCGGAGTCAAAAGGTCTGACTCTCCAACTTGCTGAACCTTGAGAAGCTGACAGCAGTGGAGAAGCAACTGGAAGCAGGGAAAGACCAAAATCAGAGAAGCACGGAGGAAAGCAGGAAAGAATAATGGAGTAAGGAATGTGGTGTCTCAAGAATCACAGATCTGCAAGTTCGTTTAAACCTCTCTGTGGCTTCTTGTATCTTCAGATCCAAATTTACTTCTGCCACCTAATTCCCAAGGGCCACAGCAAACCACATTCCTGCTCCTTTCACCTTGTTCAAATAGCCAGCGTCATGTGTCATGTCATTTCTCCTGAGACTCTGATTAGGATATTTTCCTCCTGGTCCTTACCACATTCCCAGTGGGTACATGCTAATTTAGGTTGGTATCTCTAAGTTGTATTGGGGAATAATGGAGCTAAACACACTAAAGGCACCCCCTTCTCTGCTATGCCTGATTGCTAGGGTCATGAGGAAAGAGACTTTTCTGGGCAATGAGGGGTGATGTGTTGAAAAGGAGGCCTAGGAGACTGGGGGGCCAGTGTCTGCCAGGAACAGGGGAAAGGACCCCATGGTAAGGCAGAATTTCTTTTTCACAAGCAAGGAACCTCAAAAGTGCCCCTGAGATTTGTACATTTTCACTAGGAATTAACAGCTCTCAGTTACAAGTGCTTTTAGCTCACCTCGAAGCTATATCCCAAACTGATGACAGTTTGTCTGACTGTGGTGCAGACAGGAGGAAGCCTTTCACTGCTATTGGAAAAGGAATTGGAAATAAATGTTCCTGTATTTTAAACACTTTTTGAAAAGAAAATCTGGGGACAGCCATAACATGAATAAATCTGATACTTAAACATCCTTGAGAGAAAAGGGAGATGGCTGGTTCCATTCACAGCAACAGGCCTGTGTTTGGTTTGTTGGCAAAGAGAACCAGTCTGGACGTTGGTAATATATCTGCCAAGCTTCTGGAAGAAGTTTAAAGAGTGTCAAGGAAGTGAAGGCCTGGAGTAGGTTCTTTGGGGACCTAAAGATTAAAGGCACACACAGGCAAACCAAGTCACTGCATGTGTGAGCTCCTGAAATAGGTTTAAAGCAAGAGTCTGGGCTTTGTGAGTGGCTGTGATTTGTTATGTTTTGTTGGTTGTCATGGTGCTGGGTGGTCAGTCTTAACATTCATTTTGCTTAAATGGTTCAGAAAAGTTTTAGTTTGGTGTCTTCAGTTTTTTTTTTTTTTTTTTTCTCCCAGTGCCTGTGTGTTGTGTTCAGATAACTTTGCTCATGATTCTACATCTTTGTATTGAAATCCTTCTCCAGGGGCACCTGGGTGGCTCAGTCAGGTAAACATCTGACATTGGCTCAGATCATGATCTCTCAGTTCATGGGTTTGAGCCTTGTGTCGGACTCTGTGCTGACAGCTCAGAGCCTAGAGCTTGCTTCAGATTCTTTGTCTTCAGCCTCTCTCTCTGTCCCTCCCCTGCTTGTGCTCTGTCTCTGTCTCTCTCCAAAATTAAAAAAAAAATGCTCTCCAAACTGAATTAAAATGTTAAATATTAAGAGTTAACTGAATAGTTAACCAACTCCTATGACATTTGTCTTATTAACCAGTGACTAATCAGTGACTTGGAGCTTGGACTCCCTGTCTCTGAGAACATAAATGTCAAAACGTTGGTTCGATTCCCAGCTAAATCACACAATGTTCTTGTTTCAGTTGGAAAATATAACTTAATTCTAAGGACTGGGTTCTTTGTTCTTCTACACACTCACTCATCACCCATATTCCTTCTTTCTTTGAAATAATGGGACAGGAGTCCCAGCTTCTTTCCCCAGAAAGTGATAGTTCCCATCAGGAGCAATGGAGGTAGCCATTTTCACACAAGCAGTGGTAGTAAATCCAGTGTTTGTCTTTCAGAGCCTGTTCTGTATATGTTGCAGAATATTCATAAGAATGCATGATGCCTCCATGTAATATTTATCATAATGAATTGACTTTCTTTCCTTTGTTTATTAATTGATTGATGGATTCCTGCGTCCACTCCTTTAGGATAATTTCAGACCACCTATGTTTTTGTGTCTTTGGTTCAGATTTGGTGCCCCACTGGAGAAAAGTGTGTTTTGGTCTTCATTTATCTTGAGCAGTATCAAAAGGCTATATGGGGGGAGCAGGGTGGAAGAAAGTGATTAAACAACTACCAGTGATAGTTTCTTGGGAAATGGAAAGATGAATAAAAGTGTGAATGGAAAGAATTCTGAGGCGATACTAGTATTTTTTAAATTGAAGTTTTTCAAGAACTTTCTCTTCATGAGGAAAGAATTTGGTGAGCTTTTGACATTTAAATAGAAGCATACGTACACCAGTTCACTAATCCCATTCATGAAGCTCCACCATCATGACCTCATCACCTCCCAGAGGCACCACCTCCCGACACCCAACACCTCAGAGTTAGGATTTTAACATATGTGTTTTTGGGGGACACAGACATTTAGACACAGCACTTGAGTTTTATTCCATTTGTGAGCTTCCTCTAATTCATCCCTCCATTCTCCTATTCTTGGACATTTGGGTTGTTTCCAGGTTTGGGCTGTTATGAACCAGTGCTGTGGCATTCCTGTACATGTCTTTTGGTGGACATATGCATTAATTTGTCTTGAGCACACACACCTCAAAGTGAATTGCTGAGTCATAGGGCAGTAGATGTTGAATTTTGTTAGAGGTAGTAAATGCCAGTCGTTTCTCATAGTGGTTGTTCCAATGTCTAACTGCTTCGTAGACTCTCGGTCAGTCCTGTTTTCAGCCTCACTTCCTTTCATTGCTGCTGCCTATTTCTGAGTACTTGGAGAGTCTAAGGAGTGAATCTTGTGGTTTTGGCTCTCGCTGCTGTCGTAGGATTTCGTTTTCTCGGGACCACTGAGTCCAGTTTGCATTGGCCCATTGGCTAGCCAGCTTTTAACATTTTCATGCTATTTTCCTGTTCTTTCTGTCCTTATGGATTTCTCCATTTAAGGTTTTTCTTTTATTGCTGTTTTAGTGGGTTTATCAGGAATTAGTAGAACTAAATGCTTATGTTCAGTCCGCCATATTAAACCTATTCATTTTTAAACTATGCTACCTTCACATGATCACTGGAACTATTTATTTAAACACACGTAGATGGGTTTCAGTTGCATCTTGAGTTTGGAGCAGTAGGAAAGAAGCAGCAAAATTCAAGTCCTTGGACGGTAGGGAAAGGTCAGCCTATTTAGGGAATGAAATCTTCTACCAAAAAAGAGTACTCAATAATACCAAGCTGTGATAGGCATAATTATTTAATGATACTCTGTTATGGGGATTATGAGAACTTTTTAGTAGGTAGGAACAGGCAAGTTGAAGGTGATGTTTCTTCTTGGTAGCCTTAGCATTCTTTTATTGGGTCACTTTTTTAAAATGTTTATTTTTTAGAGAGAGAGGGGATGGAAGATACAAAGTGGGCTCTGTGCTGACAGCAGAGAGCCTAATGCGGGACTTGAACCCACAAACGGGGAGATCAAGACCTGAGCAGAAGTCAGATGCTCAACTGACTGAGCCACCTAGACGCGCCTGTTGGGTCATTTAAATGAGACCTGGAATGAGCCGGGGGCACAATTGCAAGAGATCAGAGTGGAGGTGAATTCCAAATACTGAAATGAAAAACACAATGCCTTTGCATCAAGCTACTGGTATATAAGTACCATAAAATACTCCTGGTTCAAGTTAGTTCAATAAAACCAAAAGTATGAAAAGTGTCACTCACATGGTCAGTCCCTATAGAGGACCAGCTTTTTTGGGTCTCGGACTTTGCATCTTACCCTTAAAAGCCACAGGGTGCCCGTCACAGAGGGCAAGTCCACCACTTTTTGGGTCCCACTGTCTTTCATGTCTAAAATACAAATTCTAAAAAGACATCTCTGCATTGACTCTGGGCTTTCCTGTTTTCTTGATGGTACATCCCAATGACGCATTGGTGTCAGTAGAAATTCAGGAACTGTAACCCATGGTGTGCACTTCACTGGGGAGGTGGCAATGAATTTGAGTCGAGAACAATAGGAGCTAAGCTTAAAGATCAGGAAAAAAATGAGGTCAAATGTAAGGAGAGATTTTATAGACACGTTGTGTCAGCCAAGGTCCTGGCAGGGCACAGATAACGCAATAAAATTATAACTTGAGAAGAGATTAATGAAGGGCTGTTCACAAAGGAAAACACAAGGTGGACGGAACAGTGAAGCCAGGGCTGTCCCTACGCCTGACCAGAAAAGAGGTGGCTGGACTCTGGAATCTGGGATCATGTACAGAGAACCCCTTAAAAGAACCCATGGCTTTCCATTAAGGGTCACAGCCAGACTGAGGTGACAGAGAAGGAACCTGTAGAATACCCCAACCTCACTCTCTTCCCTCCCTCACATCTTCTGCGAGGGTGCCCCATTGGCTGAACTTAACTAGAGGCAAGAGGGCAAAGGAGCCCCATTGATACCCCATTGATACCCATTGATACTTTGTAGCTCAGCCTCCTCGGGAAGATCACAGGGTAGTGAAAAGTGGAGAAAGGATCTGGAAGGGCAAACAGGAGATATCTGGCACACATGTGTCAACGGTCAGCATGGGTGAGTTCTCTTAGGAACTATCTGCAGGCTGCAGGAAGAATTCTTTTTAGAGAAGTTTTGGAAACAGTGTACCTGCAGATTACTCTTTCTCTCTCTCTCTTAATGTTTATTCATTTATTTTGAGAGAGTGTGCAAGTAAGTGAGAGGCAGAAAGAGACTCCCAAGCAGGCTGTGGGCTGTTGGTGCAGAGCCTGGGATCATGACCTGAGTGGAAAACGAGAGTTGGATGTTTAACCGACTGAGCCACCCAGGCGCCCCTACCTGCAGATCATTCTTACAATTAGAGTACTTCTTCCAGCTGCCATTAATTCAGGTATGTCATAAGTGTTAAGAACAAAGCGCAGGTACCAGACCTAGTGAAATTCATTTTGTAATAACAGGCTTCTCCCCTGAAGAGGAAATGCCCATTATTATTAACAATAAAACTGATTGCACAACATTTTGCAGCATACAGGGACTTTTATGTACATCATTTTGTGTGAGTCTGTATTTAATTTTGTGAGGTGGCTAGGAATATGGACCTGGGGGTGTGTGGGTGGCTCAGTCAGGTGAGCCTCTGACTCTTGGTTTTAGCTTGGGTCATGATCTCATGGTTCATGAGTTCAAGCTCTGTGTCGGGCTCTGTGCTGCCAGTGTGGAGCCTGCTTGGGATTCTCTCTCTCCTTCTCTCTCTGCCCTCCCCTGCTTTGCGTGCGCGCTCTCTCTCTCAAAATAAATAAACTTAAAAAAAAAAAAAAGAATATAGACCTGCTTCACAGATGAGAAAAATGAGTCTCACAGAGGTTGCCTAAAATAAGTGAAAGCCTGATTTTGAACCAGGTGTCCTGATTTCCAAATTCAGGTGCTTTCCACAAAGAGAAACTCAAATCACCTGCAACATTTTTTTTTTTAAGCAAGAATGATGACAATATAAGGAATGTAAGAAATTCTTCCCCTTTCCAGATATAGCTGAGTGGATTTTGTGACTATGATATTCCTCCTTTGCAGCTAATGTTTTCCTGCCTTCTATTTGGGAGACACCCTTTGGTGATGATAAAAGGGACCCTCCTAAGTGGGGTCCCTTATAACTCTAGTATTGTGTACCCTTGAACCTGAGCCAACCTCTGAAAGAGATATGCTTGCTATCCTAATAGCCCCCATGTCTGATTATGCTGCAGTGCTCTACACTAGAGTAATTCAGATGACTGAATAGTCAACAAGTTTGGCCAGAGTTTTAATGATCATAATGAAAAAGCCATATGGAGGAATACATTTGGGGAAGAGTGCGTGGTGATTTTGTCGACAGCCTATGTGCCTTGGCCCACGTCCTCATTCTGGGGTTTGCAGGGGTGACATTCTGGTAATTTGACTTTGACTTCTCATTGGCAGCCCATCCAGTGTAGGAGAGAAGCTAAGTCTACCAGGCAGTGAATCCCTGGAGCATTTTCTCCTCTTGTTTGTTTTTCTGACATTTGAGAAGTAGCCTCATTCATGGTATGATCTCACACTCCTCGCTTGGCAAGTGGATTCAGAATCGTCTTTCTGACTGTCTTTTTAATATAGTAAATATAATTTATATAAATCCCTGATCATAAGTGTTCGGTTAGCTAAGTTTTGGGAGTTCGATACACCTATGTAGCCAGTATCCAAACTAAGATATGAGACATTTTTATCATTCCCGAAAATCCTCTTCTCTCTTCCGAGTCTGTCCCTTCATTTCACACCTCCCCTGAAAACAGGCACCACTCTTCTGACTTCTAATAGCCCTAAATCTTCTAAGATTATTTTCTAAATGATCATCAGCATGATTATTTTGTCTATTCTTGAACTTTCATGTCAGTGGAATCATACAGTATCTGGCTTATTTCACTTAACCTAATGCCTTTGAATTTGTTTGTGTTGTTGTGTATCAGTAATGTATTCCTTTTTATTGCTGGAAGTATACCACGCTTTGAAAATACCACAATTTGTTTGCTTATTCTCCTGCTGTTGGATATTCGAGTTATTTTCATTTTTGGCCTGATATACATAAAGCTTCTGTAAACATTCTTCTATAAGTCTTTCTGTGGGCATCTGCACTTGTTTCTGTGGTCTATTCCTAAGGGTGGAATTGCAGGTCATAGGTAGGTGTATATTCAGATTTTCTTGCATTTTTTTTTAATATCTATTTATTCTTGAGAGCGCACGCGCGCGAGAGAGGCGAGAGAGCAGGCAGAGAGAGAGAGAGGGAGACACAGAATCTGAAGCAGGCTCCAGGCTCCGAGCTGTCGGTACAGAGTGCAATGCGGGGCTCGAATCCGCGAGACGTGGGATCGTGACCTGAGCTGAAGTCAGACACTTAACTGACTGAGCCATCCTGGCACCCCTGCAACTTTTAAATACATGTTTTGTTGTAGAATAATTTTAGATTTACAGAAGTATTTCGAAGATAATACAGAGAGGTCCTATATATGCCATACACAGTTCCCCATTGTTGACATGTTACATTAGTATGGTACATTTGTCACAATTAACGAATATATATTGATACATTATTATCAACTAAAATTCATACTCTTCAGATTTCCTTAGTTTCTATCTACTTTTTTTTTCTGTCCATGATCCCATCCTAGAACTACATTACATTTGCTTGTCATGTCTCCTTAGGCTCCGCTTGTCTGTGGCATTTTCTCAGACTTCCCCTGTTTTTGATGACCTTGACTGTTTTGAGGAGGACTTGTCAGGTATCTGGTAGTGTGGACCTCAGTTGGGATTGGCTGATGTTTTTCTTCTGCATAGACTGGAATTACCATCGGTTTGGCAGAGGAAGAACACAGAGGTAAAATGCCGTTTTCATCACATCATATCAAGGGTACATGCCATGAACATGACTTTTCAGTGATGGTAACCTTGGTTACCTGCTTGAAGTCATGTTTGTGAGGTTTCTCCCCTGGAAGACTGCCCTCGCTCCCCTTTCTTTACTGTGTTCACCGTGTACAAGCCACGCTTAAGGAGTAAGGAGTCGAGGATGGAGTATCTCCATAAATTACAGTTGACCTTTGAACAATGGGGGTTTGAACTGCATGGGTCCCCTTAGATACAAGGTTTTGTTTCCTTGATAAATACAGTCCAGTACTGTAAATGTATTTTCTCTTCCTCATGATTTTCTTAGTAACATTTTCTTTCCTTAGATTCCTTTATCGTAAGAGTACAGTATATAATACTATAAGATACAACATATGCATTCATTGACTGTTTATGTTATTGGCAAGGCTTCCGTTCAATAGTAGGCTATTAATAGTTAAGTTTACGGGCAGTCAGAAGTCCTACTTGGATTTGGCATTGCATGCAGGGGCTGGGGGTTGGCACCCCTAAACCCTTCATTGTTCAGGGGTCAACTGTATGGAATCGTATTGAATTCTTTGGCATGGGAGATTTATGTTTAGTTTTTAAGAAGTGGCAGTACCTTTTTATCCTTGGACAAGTAATGCCCGAGAGTCTGTGTGTTTCTCATCCTCACCAACACTTGCTGTTGTCATTCTGACTTTGACCGTTCTAGTTGATGTGAAGGGGTATCTCACTGTGGTTTCAACCTGCATTCGTGATGACTAATGATGTTGAGTAACTTTTCACGTACTTATTGCCCATTCCCGTATCTTCCTTTGTGAAATAACTCTCTGAGTCTTTTGCCCAATTTTTTGTTTGTGTTGTCTGTCTTTTTATTATTGAGTCGAGGAGTTATTTGTATATTCTGGGTAAAGTTTCTTTGTTTCACAAATGCATGACATATTTTCTCCCAGTCTGTGGTTTACCTTTTGGTTTTCTTAATGGTGTCATTTGATGAGCTGGATTTAAGATTTTAATGAAGAGATTTGGGAACCAGCGTTGGAAGTAGTGAGCCTTCACTCATTCTGTATCTGGTGCTGCGAATTTTTAGTTACAAAGATGTATGATATGCTGATAGGCATAAGGATTGTAACCATGCTTTCTTTTCAAGGCATCTGATAGGGCATGAAGAGAAAATTTGCAGAGGAAAGTTAGACTTCCCCATAGTAACAGCAGTTGTATTGCGGAGCGTGAAGATTCCAGATGTATTAGGTCTCTTGAGTAGCAAATGCCAGCGCATAGAAGAAGCCCATGTAAGAAGGTGGCGTTCTGTCCTTGGCCAACTTTGCATTCTTATTTTCTAAAGCATTGGCATCATAGTGGATGACACAGTGCACGAGAGGGCTGTGCTATGTGCAGCTCAAGTTAAGCCCTTGCAGACACTTGAGGAATCATGAGAAACAGTAACACAGCAGCTGCTGCCAGCTTTTCCCCAAGATTTGATGACCGACTGCACAGATTCACAAAACAAGGAGAGAAGCAAGCTCCAGACTCCTCCTCGAGAGGCAGAAAGAATTCCTCTTAGGAGAAGGGGCATCATGTGATATTAAATATTGACTCATTACATGGTTCTGGGGAGATGCTTTCAAGCTTCTTGGAATACCAGCAACAGAGAACGAGCTTTCTGAATTAGCGTTCATGTGCGAACTCACTGACCAGCCAATGCTGACATTAGCTACCTGAAATGATGCTTGGTTCTAACGCTGATCATTATTAGCTCCGATCTTTTATTATTTGTGATAAGGTTTGATTTTGATAATAATCATAGTTCTCAAGTTGAAAGCCTTAATAGTCTCTAATTTACGCTAAGTAAATTCTGGCTTCTTGGTTGGTTTCTGTCAATTCTGAATTATTTAGCATACCGTTTGTAATATTTAACTTTGGAGAAAAGTATGTAGAAGATCATTATAGACTTATTCTTTGATACCTACTCTGTTTGGAACTGAAACAAGACTTATCTTTATTTTTGTTTGTATATTGTGACTTTTGGCTAATAAGGGCTCGAGTACCTTCAGTTTTCTTGGGTTCCACCTATATTCTACAATTCTCCATTTGTATACTTACCATTGATCCTGCAAAACTCAGAAAAAATAACAACGGCTCACAGAGGAAGTGGCCATGGCTTAATGCAATGAACAGATAAAAGCTGAAGGGGTCAGAACACCCTTAAATGCAAAGAAAGAAAAAATTAGGGACTTGACATTATTTAGAAGACTTAAAAATCATGGCATTGCTCAACACAATTTAAAAATTCTAAAATATGAATAAAAAGTTTAAACATTAAAAACATTGTTCTGACTTTTTTAATTAAAAAATTTGTTTATTTTTATTTATTTATTTATTTGAGAGAGGGAGAGTGTGCACAAGAGGGAGAGAGAGGCAGAGGGAGAGTGAGAGAGGCTCCACACTCCGCACAAAGCCTGACGCGGAGCTCGATTCCTTGAGCCTGGCATCATGACCTGAGCTGAAATCAAGCTTAGACGCCTTGTTTTTTTTTGTTTTTTTTGTTTTTTTTTTTTAATGTATTCTTTAGGAAGAGAATATGATTTTTTTTTCTCAGACAAAACTATCTCTGAATTTAGCCATCATCTTATTCTAACTGCCTCTTTCCTTGCTACTTCAGGTGAACCTCTTTGTGCTGCTCTCTGTGGTGTGTGTCCTCTTAAATCTAGCTGGATTTATTCTCGGCTGCCAAGGAGCCCAGTTTGTGTCCAGCGTGCCCCGGTGTGATCTGGTAAGTAATCCTAGAGCATGGTTGTGCACCTGCATGGACCCTGGCCTGTCTGGCTTTCCAGGGGTGCCAGTGTGTGCCCAGCAGCATCCTAAAGTGAAATCTGAAGTCAGGCAGAGAAAGTGGGAAAACAAAACAAAGAACTGGCCTGCTAGTTATTTTACTCACATTGTCAACTGTTTTTTTCCAAAACGGGGACCATCTGGCAGAACCCCAGCACCACAGTAATATGCCACATCGTCAGTTAGTGGATGGGTGGATGGGTCAGGTCTCCACAAGCAATAACTGTCTGCTCTCGTCTGAAGAGGGAAAATGGAGATTATCAGAATACAGTTCAGCAGTCCTTTATCTGAAACCTTTGGAGGCCAGGTGTGTTTCAGCATTCAGAATTTTCCAATGATCAACGTGGTGCATACATGATTTCTTCTGTAATTCACTGTGGAACTCTGGGACAGCAGGCTTTAATCAAAACTTTTGGTTTTCAGGGCTTTTTGGACTTCGGAATTGTGGTTAAGAGGTTGTGGTCCTGCACAATCTCTGAATTTTTTCCTTTAATTTTTAATGGTGGTAAAATGCATGTAGCAAAAAATGTACCATCTTAACCATTTTTAAGAGTTAAGTTCAGTAGTTGAAGTACATTCATATTGTTGTGCAACCAATCTCCAGGACATTTTTCTTGTTGCAAAACTGAAATTCTGTGTGTATTAAACAATTCCCCTACCTTCCTGGCCCTACCCCCACTCCACCGCACCACCCCCCGACCCTGCTTCCGGCAGCCACTCTTCTGCTTTCTGACTCTATGAATTTAACTGACCTAGGTACCTGATATAAGTGGAACCACACAGCATGTGTCTTTTTGTGACTGGCTTACTTCACTTATTTCACTTAGCCTAATGTCTTCAACACGCCCACATGTAGCATGTGTCAGATGTCCTTTAAGGCTTGAGTAATATTCCATCGCGTGTGTATACCATATATAATTTTTTAACCACAAAAATGCTTAAGTGTCATAAAAATCGGCTTGCAAATATCTCTCTGAGAGCGTGCTTTCAATTCTTGTGGGTCTATACCCAATTGCCGGCCATCTTTGAACTTTTTTTTTTTAAGTTTTAAAATTTCTTAGAGAGAGAGAGAGAATGTGCATGCATGCAAGCAGGGAAGAGGGGCAGAGAGAGAGAGAAAGAGAATCTCAAGCGGGCTCCATGCCTGGCATGGAGCCTGATGCAGGGCTCGTTCCCACGACCCTGGGATCATGATCTGAGCCAAAAGCAAGAGTTGGCTGCTCAATGGACTGAGCCACCCAGGCACCCCCATCTTTGGACTTTTTTTTTTTAAGTTTTTATTTATTTTTGAGAGAGAGAGAGTGCAAGCACAAGCAGGGGAGGGGCAGAGAGAGGGAGACACAGAATCCGAAGCAGGCTCCAGGCTCTGAGCTGTCAGCACAGAGCCCGACACAGGGCTCGGATCCACGAACCACGAGATCATCACCTAAGCCAAAGTTGGATGCTTAACTGACGGAGCCACCCAAGTGCCCCCATCTTTGGACTTTTTAAAAGGACTTCTCAGTGACAAATACCTCTGTGTGGCACAAAGCAAAAGAAACAGACTCTTGAGAAGCCGTAGTCAGTGTCACCTATTTGTAACTTGGTTCCCAAGCAGTGTCGTCCCTTAGAAACCAGGAGGATGTAAGTGGAAGAGTGGCCGCGTGTCTCACAGTGGATGTGACGGTAGAAGTCCTGGCCTTACCCAGCAGAAGAGCTCCTCAGGGACTCACCCCAAACCTGTTGCCCTTTCTTAATACCCCTTTACGAGTTTTCTGATTTGTCATTGCATTGTGTAATAACCCTAAGTTACGGGACCCCAGGCTCACAGCCGTTTCTGGTTTTCAAGGTCCCCCGCGATTCACCATCGCCTGCCTGCTCCCTAAGGCAGCTCACGCTCCCGGTAACACTGCAAAGCCTGCCTGGCATTGCCCTGCTTTCTGACCTCTAACAACGCTGTCTCCCCACCCCTCAAATTCCTCATCCCTCACTTCCCTGTTCTTCAAATGGTATCGCTCGTTTAAAGCCCCATTCAAAGATTATTTTCTTCAAGAAACAGTCCCTGAAGCCCCAGGGAAGATCATCTTCCAGAATGTCCTATATGTACATCTCATAGATATTTATCCTTCTCATTTTTGGGGTCGGAGACATTTTATATACCTGTCTTCTCTGTTCCTCCAAGCTGGGATCAGCCCGAAGGCAACGTCTGGTTCTCTTTTTTTTTTTGGGCCCAATGGCCCCCTTCACTGCCTTCTATTCCTTCATGTACAGAGTTTCCAGAAAAAAAAAATGTTGAACAAAACTTGGTTTTCCAATTACTAATCACACAGCAAATTAGAAGAGGCTAAGAGACCAGACACAGGCTGGAAGTGAAAAGTCGTAGTATACTGAAAGACAGTTTGGCAAAATTGTAGCATCTCTTAGGTGCAAGAGACTGTGTTAGAGGCTGCTGAGAGTTGGAAGGAAAAGTCAGACCTCCTTTCTGACCTGGAAGTTTATCACATAGCAGGAGGAATGGGATAAGCCTGGCAAACGCTGGATTAGTGTTTGGGCAGGACATGAATGTGTGCCCAACTGCAAGCAGCTAGAGCGGGGCTGTCCGTCAGACTGACACATGGTGCTCAGGGCAAGCAGAGAAAGAAGGGCTTGTATCCAGGGGCAGATAGGGAAGGGCTACCTGGAGTCTAGGTGTCTGAGTTGGACCTTGCAGAATGGATAAATAAGGAGAGTGTGTAGAACCCAAGAGAAGACAGGACTCAGAGGACAGGGGGGAAATCAGCCCTGGTGGTGCTGGAAAATTGCAAGGGGTTAAGGGTATATTTAATGGACTTTTCTGAGAAATTCTGTGGTTCAGGGGCACCTGGGTGTCTTGGTTAAGCATCTGACTTCCGCTCAGGTCACGATCTCACAGTTTGTGAGTATGAGCCCCGCATCGGGCTCTGTGCTGACAGCTCAGAGCCTGGAGCCTGCTTCAGATTCTGTGTCTCCCTCTCTCTCTGCCCCTCCCCTGCTCACACTCTGTCTCTCTCTGTCTCTCAAAAATAAATAAATGTTAAAAAAAAAAAAAAAAAGAAATTCTGTGGTTCTCTACCCTGAGTGCCCATTAGAGTCACCTGAGGGAACTTTTTAAAGAAAAAAAAAAAGAGATTCTATACTCAGTGATTCTCAGTCGGCCTGGAGTGGGGGCCTTGGCATCAGTATCTTCTTATGTTTTTTTTTTTTGTATTATTCAAAAATAAATAACTGAGAGAGAGAGAATGAAAGGGGGAGGAGCAGAGAGAGAGGGGATAGAGGTTCTGAAGTGGATTCTGTGCTGACAGCAGAGACCCCGATGTGGGGCTTGAGCTTCTGAACCACAAGATCATGACCTGAGCAAAAGTCAGATGCCTAACCGACTGAACCACTCAGGTGCCCTGTGTGTCTTCTTATGTTGTTCAGTGTATTTTTAATTAAAGGTTTTTTTTCCCCCCACCACAAAACCAACTCTGTGATTGTTTCTGATTATAAAACTAAAAATTTGGACAAGCCCTAAAAGTATAGGACAGAACTTAAAAATCATTTGAAATCACACCCTTCTGGGTTAGCACTGTTAACCACTGATGGATTTTGGGGGCACCTCTTTATGCATAAAAACACACATAATTTTCCATCAGTGAGAACATATAATTGTTGTTTTTCTTCAGGGAGGCTGTTTGACAAATGAAATCTTTTTGGGGATGGGGACACTTTCTGTCCTTCCCTCTCCACCATGTCACCCCAAATCCCTGGTAACAAACTGGGGAGTCTCCATTTGTGTTTCCATGTTATGTTATCCTACATAAATATGTAGGAAGTGGGGGCATTAATGATTTATCTTCCAAAAATGGGACATAGTGTATCTACTTCCCTACATACTGTTTTTCTCACTTAAAGGTGTATTACATACTCCCCCTCTTTTTTATTCTTTTTTTAAAGGTTAGCCCTCTATTTCCTTGTTGTCTATGATGGCTTGGGGTTTGGCCCATAAAAACAGTGTTGCCACACATACCATTCTCTCCCTGGGGGCTTTTCGCTCCATGGAGGAAGCTCCCAGGTCAGAGATTGTTCCTGGTGGGGAAGGCGTATTTTTTCTTCTGTTTGTCTCATTTTTTTACAAAAATTACGCAATCAGGGGCACCTGGGTGGCTCAGCTGGTTAAGTGTCCAACTTCAGCTCAGGTCATGATCTCATGGTTGGTGAGTTTGAGTCTCACATCAGGCTCTATACTCCTAGCTCAGAGCCTGGAGCTTGCTTGCTTGAGATTCTGTGTCTCCCTCTCTCTCTTCCCCTCCCCCCCCGCAAAAATAAATAAACACTAAAAAAATTACACATTCAACCATTTGGTGACCCTATTTTTTAAAATTGAGGTAAAACTTAAAATGAAATATACAGATCTTAAGGGTGCAGTTCATTGAGTTTTGACCAGTGGATACATGCATCTTGGCGAATGTATGCACTGGTGAATACACACCACACGAGATTTAAAACATTAGTTTTGCCCGTTGTTGGACTTCACCTGAATGGGGTCAGGTACGTACCCTTCTGTGTCTGACTTATTTTGCTCAGCGTAACACTTTTGAGATTCATCCGTGATTTTGTGTTGTATCAGTCCCTTCTTTTTTTTTTTTTCTTTTGCACATCAGTATTTCATTATATGAAAACATCACAAGTTGTTTAATCTGTTCTCCTGTTGATGGACATTTGTGTTGTTTCCAGCTTGGGGATATTATGAACAGAGCTATTATAAACATTTTTGCATAGCTGTGGTTTTTCTTGTGAGCCCGTTTTCTTTTCTCTCAAGTAAATAAGTGATACGGTATTGCTCGAGGCATGTGGCAAAAGTGTGTGTCACTTTATAAGAAGCTGCTAGATGGTTTCCCAAGGTGGTTGGGGAAAAAGTATTGTTTTCAGTTTTTAAAAAAAAATTTAATGTTTATTTATTGGAGACAGAGACAGAGCACGGGTGGGGGGGGGGGCAGAGAGAAAGAGAGAGAGAGAGAGAGAGAGAGAGAGAGAGAGAGAATCTGATGCAGGCTCCTGAGCTGTCAGTGCAGACGTGGGGCTTGAACTCATAAACCACAAGATCATGACCTGAGCTGAAATCAAGAGTCAGACGCTTGACTGAGCCATCCAGGTGCCCCAGGAGAATAAGTATTTTTAATTTAAAATACATGGCTGGTTTCTTTATTAAAGGGCCTCAACTTACATTTCTACTGGTGCCCCTCCGTCAGCCAACAAGTGTTTCTCTCCAAAATTTGTCAGTCTGAGGGGCTGGTGTGGGAGCTCATGGGTTATAGTGGCTTGCAGTCCCCTCATTGCTAGAGATGGGGTCCTCATTTTTCAAAAGCTTCCCGGAAGATTCTAACAGGCAGCCGGGGTTGAGAACCACAACACTGGTGATAATGAAAAGGAGGGAGGATCTCCCTGGTGGCATCAGGTAACACTATCAAGGTTGAAGGGTGAATATTGTTCATGTAGAGGCTTGAACAGGGTTGTTTGTGGATGGTTAAAGAGATCAAGGAGAAGTTGGAATATAGATGCAGAAATATTGGGGGCACAGCTGGGATTGAGAAGGGAGGTGGAGGATCAGGACAGAAAGAGCAAGAAATACAAAATACACAGTTGTCTGGCATCATTTTATACAGAGCCTCAGGGTTGTTTGTGTCTGCTGGGCACAGCGATTGATACTCATTATTATTTGGATAATGATTAAACTTTCCAAAAGTCTTGTGTAAAGGGATTAACATTCACCGATCTGGAAAGCCGTTCCATCCAGACCAGCTCACCCAGGAAGTTCCAGAGAGCTGAAGTTTCCATATACACAGAAGCCTGGTTGTGTGTAAATAATGCAGCCACGTGTGTGTGTGTGTGTGTGTGTGTGTGTGTGTGCTCACGCACACGCGCGCAGCCCGCACAAGCCTGTTTTCTCTCTTAACTTGAATGCCTTGTATCAAGAATGGACTCGAGGGGGAGGGGAGTACTTTGCAAGATGACACCTAGTATTACCTGAGGGAGGCAGAATCCTTAGGTAGGATTTTGAGGCTTACGTAAGTATAAGAAATAGAAACCACACTGCATGGTGCTGAAAAAGTGAACTTGGTTGAGCTTGGTTGGTGTTTGGGAAGAAGAGAGCCTCGTGTACATAAGCAGAATGTAGCAACTCTAATAGCTGCTTATTTGTAACTACTAAAAAGTACTGTTAGTAGTAAATCAGGGAGTTCTCAGCTGGAGACTTTGAGGGAAGCAACTCCCTGGGAGTAATACTTCCCAGCTGAATTTAGCCCAGTGTAAGGACTCTTGCTAATTATGAAGAGGGGCTAAGAGAAAGCCATTGATCCCTCAGAGGAAATAAAATCCCCTCACCCAGACTCTGCCTAGAGAACTCCTGTCTGAACCGCCACAGTAGTTTTCCCTTAGAAGGCAAAAATTGAGTGCAGATATTAGCAGCAGGACGTACCTTCAGTCATGTGAGACAGTGGAAGAAAAATTCAAACACAGACAGCCTTTTGCTTCTATGTGCGTCTGCAGGGTATGTTGTGGATCTAGGTGTGGGGACATTGTTAAGACAAGAGTCTCTGTGGACAAACCAGGAAAGGACAGAAACCAAGTGGAAATGAATGGATAGGGTCCATCGAGGTAACTCTAGTTGCTGTAATTTTTTGTATCTGAGGCAGAATTTATATCAAAATCTGGGCATCAGTGTTTGATATAATAATGCATCCCTTTCACTGTGGTTTAAGGACAGAGAATAAAAAATGTTACAGAATCCATGGAGTTTTGGAAGAGGCAAAACTAATCTATGTGGAAAAAATCAAAACAGTGTTTGCCTGTAGGAGGATGGGGGCAGGGATTGATGGGGAAGGGCATGATAAAACTTCCTCTGGTGATTCTATCTTCTCTATGTTGATAAGGATTTGGGATGCACAGGAGTTATGCGTTACTTAAAATTCTGCAAATGGTGTGCTTAAGATTTGTATGTACATTTTGTGTGTGTGCATGTAAATTTCACATCCAAGAAAGAGAAAACAAAACCAAAACATAATATGTCTATTAACGTGTGTAATCATCAGTGGACATTTTTCCACATTTTTCCCTTCGCTTCATAGTCAACATGTATTAAAAGGAACTATGTTTTCTCCTAATTTGGAAAAGTACCATGAATTTGTTACAGGAGGGTAGCTACAGGGTGAGTTTGGTTAGAAGGTAAAAATCTTAATTCAATAAGAAAGAAGACTCATATTTCCTCTTAAGTAACTAAAACACTGTAGATGTTCAGTTGTTATAGATTACTAAAGAATTTTGCAGCTAGTGATGTTGAAGCTACCTAATTAATCTAACAAGTATGAAAAAGGTATGTCTCTTCCTTTTAACCAAAATTTAACAGCCAACTCTAACAGCTCAAGAGGCAGAGCAAGTTAAGTATGAATTTTGGCTCCTAAATTATGGGTCTTAATTAGCCAACTTCAGGTTTTGCATATTTTTATAACTTGATTCAAGGGGAACTTAGAAATATGGCCAAAAGTTTGCCAAACATTTCACTATAAATATGAGATTACTCATCTCTGATGTTATCACTTCAAATAAAGAAAGCTAGAACCTGTGACCACATTGAAGATGTCAGCTGAGAGATCTCGTTAAGTCCATGTGGTTTGGGGATACCGTTCACCAAATATACCCTGTGTTTCTTATAGGCACATGATAGCTTAAATTTTCCTACCCACTTGGAGTTAGGTAGAGCCATAAGATTTGTTTTGGCAATGAAATGTGAGCTAAAGCGAGGAGTGTCATTTCCAAGAGGAAGATTTAGGCTAGAGTTATGATGACTTAGCAAGTTAAAAACACAGGGCACCCAATTAAATTTAAATGTCAAATAAACAGCTGATACATTTTTGTTTTTTGTTTTTGTTTTTTACTATAAACATTTCTCATGCAATATTTTAGGACATAATTATACTAAGCAATGATGTTGTTTATCTGGATTTGAATTTAACTGTGTGTCCAATATTTTTCCTGGCAACCCTATTTTAAGTGCCAGTGTGCATTTTATCATGTGCTTTCCACCTCTGGCATAGTGATCATTAATCTCGAGATGGTGGGTGCTCCATCAACCAAGGTCCCTAATGGAATATGATGACCAGAGCCCCCGGCTGACCTGCAGTGGGCATGTAGAATATTCAAGAAATAACCTTGTTGTTACAACAGCATACCCTAGCCTACCCTGACTGATATAGGTACTGCCTGGCATGGGACCTCACCATATCTCATTGTGCAGGATTGGTGCTCCAGGGTACCCTGTGTATTCATTCTCAATAATCAGATTGTCGTTCTGCCTTTTCCCCTTTAAGGTGGACTTAGGCGAAGGCAAGATTTGTTTCTGTTGTGAAGAATTTCAACCAGCCAAATGCACAGACAAAGAAAATGCCTTGAAACTCTTTCCGGTTCAGCCTTGTAATGCTGTTCACCTGCTACTCAAGGTACTCGAATGGATTCGACCCTCATCAGTAAATAGTCTATAGAGCCCCCAAGAAGGCAAAGTTACTTGAAATATTCCTACCCTGTTACCTCCCTCCAATAACTGGGCTGCTGAACGCAGATAGGAGCCAACCCTCATCAGTGACCCAGGGACAGAACTGAGTTCAGGAAAAAGCGCAGATTACTGTGTGTCTCTTAAATTACGAATGGATGGCTTTCTTTGTGTTCAAGAATTATAAGATAGCGAAAAATGTAAAGAAGCCTAAATATATACATATGTATGTATATATATTTATGTACATATATATCCATACCACACACGATGCAACTACACATATATGATGTAGCTTTCAGCAAAGCCTTTATTTTATATTTTTTAACCTTTTTTTGATGTTTATTTTTTGAGAGGGAGAGAGACAGAGTGTGAGCAGGGGAGGGGCAGAGAGAGAGGGAGATAAAGAATCCAAAACAGGCTCCAGGCTCTGAGCTGTCAGCACAGAGCCCGATGAGGGGCTTGAACTCATGAACTGTGAGATCATGACCTGAGTTGAAGTCAGATGCTTAACTGACTGAGCCACCCTGGTGCCCCGGCTTTTATTTTATATTTCAAGTAGGCCCACACACATGTGGGGTTTGAACTCACGAACCTGAGATCAAGAGTTGCATGCTGTATGAACTGAGCCCACCAGGTGCCCCGGCCTTGAGCAAAACGTTTAAACTGCATGCCCGTTTGTCTTTGTACTGATGCTCTTTTGTTGGCTTCATCGAGTCCTGTGGGCTGTTAGGTGATGTTCAGCCAGGACACATAGGCTTGGGAGAGATATCTGTTAGTAAATGCAAGAGAAATTCAAGCACCTTACCTCTTGTTTAATAGGCTGCAACTATAGTAACTGAGAGATTAAAAATAAATGATTCCAGTTGCAGAGAGGAGTTCAGAATTACCCTTTCTTAGGGAATTGGATGAAAGTTTTGTCCTGACTTAAGCAAGGCCGCTAGTCCCGTGAGTGACAAGATCAGTTGGTGAACCCTGAGGTATTAGCTTTTGGATAATCCCTCACTGACAGACAGGCTTTCTTCAGATCTTTCTTTTGGGTTTATTTTTTGTTCAAAGGAGGGATCTCTCAGCTGCCAGCTCTCTGAATTGTGTAGAGTGTGAAAACGGCCTTCTTTCTTTGGCTTCTTGGTTTTCTGGTAGCTGAATCGCCCCCAAACTTTCCAAGTCACAACCCCTCTTGGGGAAAGCCTCGCTAAGGAGCCAGGACTGTGGCAACAGAAACTTCTGGAATTGCCTTTCCTGCTATTTTGAGACGTGTTTAGAGAAGAGACGCCCTATTTACACTCTGGCTGGCCTGCCCCCCTGCGTTGTCATAGTTAGGTGCCCAGGGCAGCCCAGCCGGTCGCTCCTGAAATAGAATCCGTGGCCACAGATTAAACAGCATGCTGTCCTGCTGGGAGGCTGCAGGAGGGGGAGGCGGGGAGCTGCTATCATTGAGGACCCCACCTTCAGAACCGACACTCAGCTGCTCTCCTGGAAGGAACATTTCCAGACCACATTCTGATGCTTGCAAAAAGAAAAATCGTAATCCTAGGGCTTTTGGGGACAGCAAGCTTCCGAGATCAGTTTTTAAAATTAAGAAGTATACATTACTGCCTGAGAGTCCTAATAATAACCAGCATTTATCTGGCACTTACCATAAGCCAAACGTCAAAGTCCTTTGCGTGGTTTTTCTCATGAGAATCGCCTTGTTGGGACATTACCATTATTATTTTTAAAAGTTTTGATATTGCCTTCTGGTCATCAGCTTTGAACTACTCGGTGGTGTTATTATTTCCCTGTTCTAGAAAGTTCTTTTCGCCCTGTGTGCCTTGAACGCCCTGACCACCACAGTCTGCTTGGTGGCAGCTGCCCTTCGCTACCTCCAGATATTTGCAGCCCGAAGATCCTGCATTGTAAGTCCAGACATGGGGACACCAGGACTGTGTTGCACTGAGCCTTTGTAGCAAAGGTCGTTGACTAACCAAGGTGTTGTTTCATTAGGATGAGTCCCAGATTTCTGTCGAAGAGGTGGAAGAACATGGACGGATCCCAGACCCCGATGATTTCGTGCCGCCAGTGCCCCCGCCTTCATACTTCGCCACATTTTACTCGTGTACACCCCGGATGAACCGCAGGTAGCCTGGGTGCCCCCACCCCAGCTCTCTGTGAGGACTCATGGAGGATTGTGTTATTTTCCAGGATTTTCTATCCCCCCCCCACCCTGCCCTTTTGTCTGATAAACCACGCCAAACCAAAGAAAAGTCACACCTTGACCTAAGGGTACGCTTTTTCCACTTCAATTAGCTTCCCAGGAAAACTGACACCCAGTGAGATGGCTGCTATAATGTGACAAGATTGAGAGCTGCCGTTGCCCTGGAAACACGCTCAGGCCAAATCGATGTTCATTATAACACCATCAGCAGGTTCCCAAATCATGACATTCTTCCCAGCCATTAAAAAAAGATTAATTATTCATGACATCTCCCTGGTCTAGAAAAAATAGACACCATGCTTATTTTCTTTTTCAAATTCTAGCTCGAAATTTATCGTTTGTTTCTTAAATCTCAGGAATAACTGTTTGCAGAAAGAAATGCTGCATGTGTTTTTCTGGTTGGTAGCGACTTCTAGAATTATACCTCTTTAAAGATTGACTTCATTTATTCATTCAACAAACATTTAATCAGTCCTCGGCTGCTTCCTAGTCACCATGCTGGGTTATTGACATTCCAGATGAGTTAGATCCGCCTTCTTCCCCTCTCCATAGCTCAGAGTCTGGGTCATTATGGAGGAGTATTGCAAGGATCATAGTAGATCTCAAGAGAGAGATTTGGGTGCACAGAGGAGGCCCACATAACCCATGATCGTGAATGGGCTGCAGAGAGCTTGAAGGCAGAGTCAGCCAGCCAGAGTTGGCTTTCTGGATGAAGTGATCTTAAGCTGAATTTAAAGGATAAGCAAACTATATTTAAGCTTCCAAAAGAAAAATCTCTGAATTCGATAAGACTGGCGTCTTTAGCTCAATATTCAGAGGGCCAGGAATTTCTACTTTTAATCCCCAAGGTACACAAAGGAGAGTTGTCAAATTTGGTGCCAGGCTTGAGGTTTTTGGAAATCCATTTTCTAATGCTCAGGGCAGCCACATGTGGCTTTGAAATAGGTCACCAGTGGGAGCCCCTACACAGATGCCGTTAATGTTTTCAGTGGGTTGTCTTCCTGCCTTGTCGCTCAGAGTTGTACCTAAACCCCATCTCCATGCCCTCCTCTGCTCACCCACCTAGGGGCAGGTAGGGATGGCCACAAAGCTGGAGGGGACAGCTTCTGGGTGCACGGAGGACAGCTCAGCCTCCCTGTTGTTCAAGGGGTGGTGTGCTAGAATGTCAAAGCTTCGGGGGCTAGGATGACTTCCCTAGTCTTTTAGGAAATGAGCCAAGAATTACAGGGGCCAGAGAGACAGAGCAATAGAACACATATTCCTTGTGCACGTAGAACACATTTGCTCATACTGTAGCCCAGTTTCAGGCTGTGTGCAGTGGACTTATTGGAAGGCCGTAGAAAATGCCTGTTATTTCATGGTTGGGAAGAGAAATGCCCTCTTCAGGAAGAAGAATTAATTGGCTTTCTGATATTGTGGGTGAGCCCTTGGTTGACCTACGAGGAGGCAGCAGACAGATTTAATTTCCTGCGGTGGCAGAAAGGGAAAGTGACTCATGCGGGTGTTGGAGTCCTGCTGTCCAGCAGTGCCCCTCCCCACTTCCCTTCCCCTCTCTTCCATTTCTCTTATCAGTTCCTCCATAGTAATGCTTATCAATGTGGGTGTATCCACCTTTGGGTGCATCCCTGGATTTGCCCCTCTGAGTCCTGAGACTGTCCTCTCCAAATCCAGACGAGCATCTCCTCAAGAGCTTTGCCTTTCAGAGCTTGCCAGAAGGAACATGGAGGAGGGTGTTAAAGTAACCCATCCCTGTGAGAAAGAAGACACTGCTGGGCCTGAAGTATATACCTGGAGGCCGAGATCATATCTCCAATGGGCAAACACCCTTATTTTCTGCAATTCTCCCAATATCAGAGGGCAGTCCACTTTCCTTACTAAAATGGCTAAATGTATTCACCTTTGCATACATATTGTATCAAAAGCATTCTTAAATTTGGCCGACTTTGCTAGATTTTTAGCTATCTACCTTATAGACACTAGCTGTTCAACTTTAACTGGTAATTTGCTTTCTTGTAAGCAGGCAGGCAAGAAGATTGATGAATGTTTTCTTTAGTATTTCCACAACCGGTTAAGAGTTTTCACACAATGGAAGCTCCCACTTCCTGTAAGATATCATGACCTCTCAGAGAAGTTTATTTATTTAACTTCTATAAATACAACCACTTCGTGCATTGGTACCTCCCTGAGAAAGGGCTTCTCAAATTACCGTCATAAACAGAAACCTGATTGCAGTGAAGGTTTCTGTGCAAAGATGGGTTTCTGTCTCGTGACTTGATTTGTAAGGGCAGCAGGGGCTGCGTCTTCTTCTTCCGTCACCCTGGGGAGCCCCCCATCCTCAGAAATTGGCTGGAGCCAGGAGTCAAGAAGCAGAGCTTCTGACCTATTCCGTGACTGTGGACCTAGCTGAACCATGGTGATGTAATGTGTTACGGAAAACTTAAGATTATAGAAAGCAGAACACGGGCAATTTGTTTCTTGGTGGTAAACATAACAAGCTCATTTCCTTTCCTAAAGAAGTTCAAAACCCAAACGCAAGTGGAGCCAGGCTGTGCTGGTGGGCGACTCGGTGCTCAGTGCACCCTTGCCTGGCGTCCACATCACTGTTCCAGGACATAGGGGAGGACCACTCTTTGGTCGTATGAGTTGCTGTATGACCCTTGCCTGAGTTCTCAAGGCCTAGTGGTCAATGTAAAGCAGAATGCATTTGGCATGGTCTGTTGGGGTTTTCTGTCTACCTTCAGTAGTGAAGGCTTCCTGGAGAGTTTGGGATGAACTTGAAAGAGCCCAAACTCTGGAGTCTGTTACCAGGCTGCCCTTGGGGGATCTCTTACCATTTCTGAGCCCCAGATTCCTTCTTCAGCTGTGGTGTCACATGGCTGCTTAGCTGATTTTTAAGAGACAAAAATCTCTTTATCTGTATGGGCCCCACCACAGGCAATTAGCGCAGACTTTCTAGAGGTGAGGCCTGGGCCTTCCATAGTTTGCAAACCTCCCCGGGTGATTCTACTCCCTAGCTGGGGTCAGGAGCCACGAGGGATCAGGAGAAAACCTGCCAGGTCATAGCAGACCTGCTTCCCTCCCCAGATCCCTGTGTACCCAAAGGAGGTGAAATAGAGAAAACTATTTAATAGGAAAGGAACTTTCCTTTTCTCCTCTAGAAGCATCTTCTATCAAACAGAGGCTTTCTTGGTCATTATAGTAACCACCATAAGAAGCCATTCATTTGCAGTCAATTTAGAGAAAATGTGCCCCCTTTCCCCCTAGTTTTCCTTCTTGAAGAGTTTAAGATTTAAAATGGAGGTTGGTTTGACCTCTTGGCCCCAAGCAAGACCTCTCTTCTCTGTGAACATACAGGTAGCCACTGGGTGGGGAATATCAAACAAAAGACCACCAGAGCTAACAAACAAATTGGCAAAGCTGGGGGTAGTCACCTTCCTGGGGAGGACGCTGCAGTGAAGAAACACAAGGGGAGGCAGGCGCCTGAGTGGCTCGGTCGGTTAAGTGTCTCACTCTTGGTTTTGGCTCAGGTCATGATCTCGAGGTTTCCTGGGTTCAAGCCCTACATCGAGCTGTATGCTGGCAACATGGAGCCTGCTTGGGATTCCCTCTCTCTCTCTCTCTCTCTCTCTCTCTCTCTCTCTCTGTCTCCCCTCCCTGCTCCCCCCCTCAACCGTTTGCCCCTCCCCCACCCATGCTGTGTCTGTCTCTCTCAAAAATAAATAAACTTAAAAAAAAAAAAAGAAACACAGGGGGAGCTGGCTGAGGGATTTGGGAGTACAGGGAAGATTGTTCTGGAGAGGACAGAAGGAGTCCCTAGGGCTCACTGAGTGAAATGAGCCTCCTTGTTCACTGGTTGTATCATTAGGAAAAAAGAACATCACATGTTTTTCAACTTTTTTCCTCCACCAGAGTGGGCACAGGAATAAAATGAAACAACTGTAACCCCCCAGAGCACCTTTCTGAGAAAAGCAGGCCCTGCACGCAGCTGGCCCAGAATCTATCACCAGTCTCTTCAGCTTATGTCCCATTTTCACATTTCAAGAACAGATGTTCAACTATTGCTCCTATCTCTTGTTTTCATTCTCTAATACTCCACAGCCTGAGTACAGATGTTCTGGTCTTCCTTGTGTCTTTTAAAGAATGAGATATAATTGACCTAGAACATTCTATTAGCTTCAGGTGTACAGCATAATGATTCAGTATTTGTGTATATTGTGGAGTGATCACCGTGGTAAATCACCACACATAGTAACAGGATTGTTTTTCTTGGGTTGAGAACTTTTAGGGTTTACTCTCTTAGCAACGTTCAAATATGCAATACAATAGTATTAACGGCAGTCACCCTGCTGTGTATTATATCCGTAGGACTTATTCATTTTATAACTTGAAGTTTGGTCAACAGGTACAAGAGTCTGTGTATTTTAAGCTACCATTTTACAATTTAGGTTCTTTACAACCTTTTTGCGTGTGTGTGTGTGTGTGTGTGTGCGCGTGTAGTTTTTTACGAACACAGGCAGAAAATCTTGAGATTTGTTTCTTCATTTAAATTTTTTTTAATGTTTATTTATTTTTGACACAGAGAGAGACAGAGCATGAGTGGGCATTGGGCAGAGAGAGAGGGAGATACAGAATCCCTGGAGGCTCCAGGCTCTGAGCTGTCAGCACAGAGCCTGATGCGGAGCTCGAACTTGTCAACTGTGAGATCATGACCAGAGCCGAAGTCGGACTCTCAACTGACTGAGCCACCCAGGCGCCCCTGTTTCTTCATTTATTTGCTTTGGAGGGTCCCTCACTCACAGGACAAAAGCCACAGTGCCTGGCATGAAGCAAGTGCTCAGTCAGTGTTTGTTGACTGACTACATTTAAGATGGGTTACTCTGTGACTCCTGAAGTACACTGCTTTGTCTTTGAGCTGTGATGTCGCTCGCTTTTCTGGAAAAATTAATTCATCCCTTCAACTGTTTAACAAACAGTGAGTTTCCATGAGTGAGTTTCCATGAATCAGACATTAGGGAAGCCCAGGCAAGAAATCTTGTTGTATCCTAATGTAAGAAATAATTGAGCTTCCCTGAGTCCCTAGTTTTGTTTTTGTCTTTCATTGAGGTGACATTCTCATAACATGAGTAGAACCATTGGAAAGCGTACCATTGAGTGGCATTTGGTACAGTCACCATGTTCTGCAACCTCCACCCCCATCTGGTTCTGCAGCGATCTCATCACCTCCAGGGAGGCTCGTACCCACTGAGCAGTTATGCCCCAATCCCCTCCCCAGCCCCTGGCAGCCATTAACCTGCTTTCTGTCTTTGGGATTATTGCTTGCTTTGGATTTAAAAGGAATGATGGCAGGGGCACCTGGGTGGCTTAGTCGGTTGAGCACGTGGCTTCGGCTCAGGTCATGATCTCATGGTTCGTTAAGTTCAAGCCCCACATCAGGCTCTGTGCTGTCAGCTCTGTGCTGGAACCTGCTTCAGATTCTGTGTCTCTCTCTGTCTCCACCCCTCCCTGACTTGCTGTGTCTCTTTCTTTCTCAAAAATAAGTAAAAACATTGAAAATCATAAAAGGAATGATGGCATTGCACTTGCCTAAGAAACTCTGGGCTTTCCATCGGAGAGCAGTTTAGACTATCCCCTGCTCCAGGGCCGGGAGATGGTCATGGAGGAGTGAGGGTCATCCACGCTGTCAGTGGATAACCCTCCACGGGCAAAGGCCACCATGCAGTTAGTTGCAGCTGCTGTCAGATGCACAGACTTCCCGTAGAATCTGCTTCCTGATGCCAAGATGCTTTTTCTAGGATGGTCGGTCCTGATGTTATTCCACTCCCACATATCTACGGAGCGCGAATCAAAGGTGTGGAAGTGTTCTGTCCTTTGGACCCCCCGCCTCCCTATGAGGCTGTGGTGAGCCAGACGGACCAGGAGCAGGTACAGTCTATAGTTTCTCCTTGGTACCTTGACTGCTAGTAGGAGGTGCAGCATGGGGCACAGAGAACGGTGGGAGACTGGGCCCTGCACTTGCTTTGAAGTTCAGTGGAGTCCAGATGGGGGTGGGGTTGAGTATCACCAGATAACCCTCTTTTCTCCTGTGACATAGGGATCTTCATTCCACATGCCAGAAGGATCAGAAGGTGCCATGAGCCCCTTGGAGCCAATCTGCATGCCAGTGACTCAAGGTAATAAACATTATCACTGCTCAAACTCAGGGTTCAGTAGCGTAAGATACAAAATGGTGACCTATATGATACTTTGTTGGGGGTCAGATACCTTGGAGCCAATGGTCCATACTGTATCCTTTGTCCAGGTGTAAAACTACTGTCAACAATTAGGGTTGGCAAGTGGGAGATACTATGTAAACAGAAATAAAGATATCCTTAGAATTTTTTTAGGAGTGGGGTGCCTGGCTGGCTCAGTCGGTTAAATGTCCAACTTCGGCTCAGGTCACAATCTCACAGTTCATGGGTTCAAGCCCTGCGTCGGGCTCTGTGCTGACAGCTCAGAGCCTGGAGCCTGCTTGGGATTCTGTGTCTCCCTCTCTCTCTGCCCCTCCCCTGCTCGCACTCTGTGTCTGGCTCCCTCTCTTAAAAATAAATAAACATGACAAAAAAAATTATAAGAAGAATCTTTGAGGAGTAACAAGGCTCTTCACCCTGTGAAATGGATTATAGATTATAATTTGGCAGTCCCATGTTTTCCCATCTCAGATTTTCTTTCTCCTGTTAAAATAAGCTGGGCTCTTTTTAAAGGGAAAAAGGAGTTTTGTTGATTTCAGGATGATTTTCTGTGAGATTGCGCTGTCATTTTTAACCTAGGGTCTATGTCACGGTGCCTTCACACAGAGTGAATGCTGATTTTCAGTCCTGCCTCAAAACGCTAGAGTCAGTTTACAGCTATCCTTGTCCTTTAAGGGAACACTGTTACAGCTTTCTTTCCTTCTTTGGAGAGGTTTTAAATGGCCCAGAAAACTGTCCACCAGCACAAAATGGCAGTGGTGATAAATAATGGATCAAGTGTAGCTATTTTCGACGGAGGTGAATTTTCAGTGGCGCCGTTTGGAACAGGTCTCTGTTCTGCTCACCTTCCATCTTCGAATAATGCAGCTGCGTTCTCCCTCCTAAGCATGTTTGGGATTCTTCCACTTCTTAAAAAAAGTTGCCCAGACCACACTCAGGCTCACAAATGACGTGATTTGGTCATCCTGAGCAGAAGTCACCCGTTTCTTGAGTGGTTTTACCTATCTGCTCAGCGGCCCTGGCTCTTTCCCTTGGCCTTCAGGAGTTCCTGAGCATGGCCTCCACTCTGGGCCGGGCAAATGCCTCGTCTTTCTGCCTTTGGTCTGCAGCCCTCACAGTCACCTTACCCGGGCAGGCATGTACTTCCACCCACGCAAGCTCACCCTGAATTCTCAGAAACAGGGAAAGCGGCCAGGAGCTTTCCCTGGAGAAGATTCTAAGACTCTTAGGAAAACAAACACGGACACACACACACACACACCCTGACATTTTGGAATGGCTTCTTTATTTTGCTCTGCTCTTCGACTTAAAGTTTTTTGTTTGCTTGTTTTAGGTGTGGAGGGATGGTTTGGAGAGGCGGCGGTTCCCACAGTGCTGGGAAGTAAAAACTCACTGGGCCGGGAGCCGAAGCAAATGTTGTTCACTGTATTTTCCTGCCCCTACAGGTTGGGGCTCACAGGTGTTTCCTGCCCAACATTTTGAAGGCGGCAGCTGGTGAAATAATGTGCGTTTCTCTTTTTTTTTTTAAAAAAAGAATCAGGTGGGGACAGTCCTAACATACCTGGAGAAGAAAGTGGATCCGTGTCAGCGCCCGATGCAAACCAGCTGCGTCCTGCGGGAAGCCGGAGAGCCCCGCCTCAGCTGAGGGCGAGATCCAGGAGCGACCCTGTGCTCCATCATTCCGCGGAGAGAGGTGATGGCACTCCCCAAGCTACTTGCAGGGCCCCGTGCACGTGTTTGCCCAAAGGTGCCTGGTGAAAGCTGGGGGTGGGGTGGGGGCAGTTTAAGAGATGTCTAGAAAGAGGTTAAGAGGTCTTGGGAAAATAAGATATTCTGCATGCACATTAGGAAGATATATCTGCCCCATCTTTTAAGACTGGTATTGAGTTTTTCAAGTCATTGTTAGCAAAAGCATTTGGTTGCACATGACCGTGGCGTGCTACTATGTGAAGAAAACAGTGCAAACCTGACTCTGATTTCTGGGTGCTCACAGTCCTGTGGAAATAAACCTTCTCTCTGAAGGAAAAAGTTAAAGGGCTGTATTTTTTTACCCTCTCTCTTTTGATTTATTTTTTGATTTATCTTTTTTTTTTTTTTACTGTGTGTGAGTACTTGAGTTATTTAAATCTGGCTTGTTTTGAGAACTTTAGACAGAGTGAGACTCACTCCAGTTTTCTCCCTCTCCATTTTGAGTTTGTGTGTAGATGTTATTTGAATAATTTTAAATCAAAAAAATTTTTTTAATTAAAAATTTTTAAGTAAAGTTTTTTTTAACGTTTATTTATTTTTGAGAGAGTGCATGCAAATGTATGCACGTGGGCAGAGGAGGAGCAGAGAGAGGGAGGCAGAGAGTCCAAAGTGGGCTCCACACTGACTGCAGAGGGCCCGATGTGGGGCTCGAACCCATGAACTGAGAGATCATGACCTGAGCCGAGGTCAGATGCTCAACCAACTGAGCCACCCAGGCACCCCCCAAATTTAAAAATTTTTAAAAATTTAAAGAACATTGAGTCCTTTTTCTGGATACGTGAATACCTGAATACGTGAATACCAAATAGCTCTTCATTGTGGAAAATCGTAAAAAATAAAGGAAATAAAGGAAGACAATGAAACTGTAAGGCCACCAGTACAGGCTTCTTTCGGTGACCTGTTGTAACAAGTAGCCTCCGCTCTCCTGAAGCTCGATGCAAATACGACTTTGCAAACGCTCTCCCCCTGCTCTCTCTGGGGCCCCGTGTTGTCCTCCCCCCACTTGTAGTGTTGGTTCTGTCCCTCTGACAGCCTGTGTTGTTTGCCACAGCTCTGGACTGACCTTGTGGGCGCCAGAGGGAACATTCCTCTTGTCTTCTGCGCTGGAGGAGTCCCACCGCCTGGGACTGAGCACCTCTGCAAGCCCACAGGCCAGCAGCCTGGCCCCTCAGCTCCCCAAGCCCGTTTCACAGAGGGTCTCTACCCTACCTGGCAAGTTGAGGACTCGAGCTGGCCACCTGCCTGCTTCCACGGGAACTTGGCTGTCTGAACAGCTTAGTGAGATCCTTCCAGAGCCCCTCCCCCATTCTGCAGTGCTGCGGGGGCAAGGATGACACATGTTTACCTGTTGGAGCCCTCAATTGTAGAAGGGACCAGATTGCCTTCCAGTGACAGTATGCAGTCCCTGACCATCCTCACACATGAGTGTCTGTAGGGACCATTTCTGAAAACCTCCTGCTCTGTGTGGGAACATGCACATGGCAGCCTGGAGGATGCCACTAACCCCTGTTTAGAGCTCCCCATGTCTACTTTTCTCCAGAGGAAAAGGAGTGCTCCCCTTCCTCCTGTTCTCCCACCTTCCGCCTCCTTTCTTCCTCGAATATCAAATTTCCGCTTGTCAGGCCTTCACAGACTCAATTCTCCAGTGTCGTGTACGCTGAGGGCTGCTGGCTGGCTGACGAAAACGTGGAGACCAGGTCTGAGTTTCACTTCACCCACTTGATGGTGCAGTAATGTTCTGCTGGTCCTGAAACCCTTCTGATGTAGGTAGCTGTGGAAATTAGGGCCTGTGGTGGATTTCCCAGGCCACGTGTTGACTTCGAGAATGACATGTGATTTTTCTGCACCTAGATTTTTCTCTCTTTAATAGTCAGCCATAGAGCTACCTCCCAGCCATGGTGTGAGCATCCATAAGTCAGCACCATGCCCTGAGGATGTTTAGGGCAAAGGTACAGTCACAGGGAGCAGAGCACTCCATTCATCCCACAGTCTTGTCTCTCCTCAGTCTAAGTGCCACCTTCACCTTCCCCCCCGCCCCTTGGAACATTCTTTCATCGGGCCGGCCATCTCTTTTCCTGTTTCCTGCTCGCCACCCATCCCCACTTACCGGTCATTACTCCATGGAACCATTGCTCCGTTGCAGTTTGCATTCTGGACGCTCTTCTCTATCATCTGTCTTCAGCTTGGTGGTTGTGTTTTATGTGGCACAATAAAATGCTTCGGGGACATGTCCTTTTGGAACTTCAGGGAATAAGTTTGTGTCGTCGTCGCTGTTGTTTTCCTTTTCCCTCTGCAAGACGAAAAGCAAGACGTGCATGGTCATTGGCATTTGCAACATGCTTTCCACGCCAAGTTTAGTGGCCCTCACTGTCTCCGTCCAGGCGTGCGTTCACGGGGGCATGGCCAACGGGCATGTATTGTCTGTCTCTGCCCACAGCTGCCCCGGTGCTCAGCTGTGAAGCTGCCACGCAGACAGAGGGAAGACCGCAGCTGGCCACGGTGACTTTGAGGAGAGGTCTGAGATGCAGAGCCTCGCGATGCCGGCCTCGGTCCCTGATAGATTACAAGTCCTACATGGACACCAAGCTGCTGGTGGCCAGGTTCCTGGAGCAGTCCTCCTGCAGTATGACCCCGGACATCCATGAGCTCGTCGAGAACATTAAATCTGTTCTGAAGTCTGACGAGGAGCACATGGAGGAGGCCATCACGAGTGCCAGTTTCCTCGAACAGGTAGTTTTATTACTCGTCTCGGGCGTGAGTCGGAGAACTTGTTTCCGTGGCAGCTGAGGCAGCTTCTCTGATTTCCAGTCCAAGGCACATAAGTTCCTGGTCACGTATCAAGGGAATTGGGATTGTTAGGAGGTCTGGGGAGGGAGAGAGAAGAAGCTGAAGCACTTTCTTTTCAGGTGTGATGACTTTTCCACAGGCTCCTTGGCCCAGGGAGAGAAAGTGATTTTTCTAGGACGTGGAAGCACTCCTGGGAAAAGAAAGGGGTGCAGCTTGGGCAGAAGAGCAAGGAGTCTGGGCATTGATTGGTAGGGCATGGTTTCTCAGCCCTGTGACAATGATGGACATCCCTGAATTTTAAAATTGGCAGCATTCTGGGAGCTGTTGATATTCCCACGAAGTACTGGCAAGATATCTAAACCAATAGGACTTAAAGGAATAAATGCCTTTTCCTCTGCATAGATTAAAAACCACAAGGCAATTCCCTAATCTGAAGTCACCCAGTGGAAAGATAACATTGGGCACGTAATATAATCCATTTGGGTGTCCGTTTTCTCATTTTTACCTATTTTATTTGATTATTTAATGTGTATTTATTTATTTTGAGAGAGACAGAGAGAGAGAATCTCAAGCAGGCTCTGCACTATCAGCACAGAGCCCGATGTGGGGCTCAGACTCATGAACCGTGAGATCATGACATGAGCCGAAATCAGGAGTCGGACACTTAACTGACTGAGCCACCCAGGTGCCCCAGTTTTCTCATTTTTTAAAAAAGTGAAGCCTTGGACTGGGTGGTCTCCACCCTTGTGCCTGTGAACGAAGAGGGTTTGCTCCTGATGAGCACTGCGGACGGGTCACAGCTTTAATTACCCACCTCTTTTAAAAGCCGTTATGTTTTAGGCACTTACTTTGTTGCCCCTTGTATGAGGGGCGGCCGTGGTAGATCTCAGAGCACAGTGGCTCACGGGTGATGCCTGCCGGTGTCTGTGTGCATTAAGTGCCCAACGCATACACTGGGCTGCTGGGCCCAAGGGAAGTTGCCACAGGGTCCTCGGTGAGTTGTTAAGACGGACAAAGTCCCTGTTCATCTTCCTTTCCGTTTCCCCTTTCTACCTGCTGGCCTCTTTTGACAGAAGCCAGTTTCTCTCCTGGCCCCTCAGGGGACCCAGGGGAGTAGAAGAGACATCTGATTACTCACATGAGCAGGTACGTGAACTGGAGACCCTCTTGTTGGCTGTTTTCTAAACCAGTGGTCAGCCTGTGGTCTTGGGTCAGGCTCTCGTTAGCGTCTGTGTAGGGGAGACATTTACATCCTCATATCCCGGGCCCACGCCGGAAGTCATTCCCTACCTCCTCCTCTCTGTCCAGCCCCGACAGCCCGAGAAAAGCAAGCATTTGGAGCCACTTGTGCAAGGCTGCCAAGCCCTAGGGAGGTGAGAGCTGGCGTATCTGCCAAGCCATTGGCGTGGACCTTCTGCACGGGCTCCTCTGGAAAACAGCTTTGGGGAAAAAGAACAAGCACTTTCAGTTCGACAGATGCTGTCACCGCGAATGTCTGCTGGGTCTTTGTGCCAAGTCTGGATAAAAGTTCAGGCACTGGGATTGCTGCAGTGGACTCCGGGTCATCTGCTGGCTCCTTCCAGGAGTGGCCCCCAGCGGTGATGTGTTGTAATGTCACGTCTCTCCCCAGACAGAAGGAAGTAGGGACAAGCAGAAGGAGAGCTTTTATTTCTGACTCCACTCAGCTTTGCACATTTTTACTTTTCCTGGTATTACTAGAATGCGTTTTTAGAGCCATTTTAATTTTTATCTGTGTCAAAACCACTTGCCCTAATTTACACGTAATGACAATTGACGTCTATGATTGCTGGAGTTTTCTTTTTAACCAGAAGGACAAATATAGTAACAGTATGGTAGCAAAATTTAATGTCCCATCCCTTGGAGGGATTTTCTTCCCATGACCTTAAAATCTCAGAATGGTACAGGGGTGCCCTGGTACAGGTGGATCAGTCGGTTAAGCGTCCGGGTTCAGCTCAGGTCATGATCTTACTGTTCCTGGGTTCGAGCCCCACGTTGGGCTCTGTGCTGACAGCTCGGAGCCTGGATCCTGCTTCAGATTCTGTCTCCCTCTCTTTCAGCCCCTCCCCCGCTCATGCTCTCTCTCTCTCTCTCTCTCTCTCTCTGTCAAACATTAAAAAAAATTTTTTTAACTCTCAGAATGGTATAAATGAGACAAAAAGTCATCCCAATGATTGTTTTCTGATAGAACAATCACAGGTAGTAATGAAGCAGCTGGGTTTTTCTAAAGTCACTAACAGTATTACAGGTCATATAGTCATGACTGTGCCGCTTCTGGAAACTTCCATGTACCTACCCGACAATTCTCCCCTCGTCAATCCCAATTGGATGAGGAATTCCCTGTATTTTTGCCATTTTACGAAGTAAGTGCTATTCTGACATGTTTAAAGTCACATATGTGCTCCACTGCAAAACAGATCGAGCAGTAGGACCATTCTGAAACATTTTTACAAATAGAGTGGCTTAGTTTTTATGTTGTTTATTGTGTTTTTTATCCAAGGGTTGTCAGGTCGATTGGAAGCGTCGCTGGTTTTGGTTGACATTTTCTAACCTCATTAGCTGGACTCCATGCCAGACTGGTAGTTACTCACTTTTCAAGCACATTGCTGTCACCTGGGCTCCTGTTAGAACTACTGATGCTCCAGCCCCATGTCACAATTGCTGTCGGGGAGCTGGGAATCCATGTCACCAGCTCCTGTCCCCTCCAGAAACGTGGAGGCCCGGGAGGTAAAGTGAGGCAGGTGGGCAGCCGACACCATGGAAGATTGGGGAATTTTGTAGGAACGTTAGAAAAGAGGCAGTCTGTTGAAAGCATCTGTGAATTCCAGTTGTGTTCCACATGGGGAAAACAGCCTATTTTCTTTTCCAAAGCAACTGAGCTACAGAGTGCATGGATGGACAGAGGAGGCCGGTTGCAGGGACCTCATGTGGTGAAGCTTAACGTGTCCCTCACCCTCTTCTTCTCCCCAAGATCATGGCCCCGTTGCAGCCCAGCACTTCCAGGGCCCACGTGCCACCCTCCCGGAGACAGCCTGGACTCTTGCACCTGCAGAGCTGCGGGGACCTCAGCACCTTCGTCCCGGCGGGGAGGCCGAGAGCCCAGAGGAGGCCCCGGCGAGCGGAGGCCGAGCGGCCCCACAGCCTCATCGGCGTCATCCGGGAGACTGTCCTGTGAACCTGTGAGGCCAGGCCCCTGGGGGGGCAGGAAGGAAGATGGACCCGGAAGGAGGAATGATCCCCAACCACGGGGTCCCCTGGCTGGGAGTTGGCGCGCCCTCCGGGAACTCCTTAAAAGGGGGGGGCATGCTGGAGGACATTTGTCCCCCCTCTCCGGCACCTCGTTCTGCTGACTGAGCGCATTCAGGGGTGGACAGGCAGGTTCTTCCGGGCACTTTTGGCTTTTGGATGCACAGATCTGGAGGCCTCTGCCAGGTCATCTGGGCAGAAAGTGGGCTAGTGATTCTTTGCCCACCTCACGCCCCGTGGCTCTCTTCCTCGCCGCGTGCCTCCCTCAGTGGAAGGACAGATCTGCTGGGCCGCTCTTGATAGCTCCTGCAGCCTTTCGCTGCTCCCTGGGAGAGCAGTGGGCACAGAGGCAGGACGATTAACCCCCATGTTTTCTGCACTTGTCAAGCTTCATTTTAGGTCACCCTCAAATCACAGTCTCTTTAGGAAAAACGGGGAACTCATTCAGTGAAAATCGTAACGAAAGACGTTTGGGAGAGGGTCTTGTTGATTCCATTTACTCGTGCTTGCGAAACTAGAGATGGCTAAGGCCTGGCGGAGAATAAAAATGAGTACTTTGGACCTCTGGGCTCGGTGTATACCATTTGCACGTGTCTAGGTGACCTAGGCCTTTCCTTAGGAAGGGCTGAACCCTTGAAGCAGAGGTGGGCAGCTGCTCAGGTCCAGGCAGACCACCAAACCGGCTTCATCTCCAAAGCACCATCCCCCTGGGGATCACAACGCGACCTTCGTTCATTCAGCCAGCGCTTGGCTGAGTGGTTTCAGGGAACGGCTTCCTTCTAGCTGGGCCGTGAGCAGCAGATCAGTCACTATAGACTGGGGATTCATGCGAAGAAGGGAGAGAAGGTTTCTTTGAAGAGCTGATGTTTGAGCAGGGCTCGACTTTGAGAGTCAGGGAAGGCTGCTGCAGGAGGAGCGAATGGCCAATGCAACCCTCAGCGCTAGAGGCCAATGGGAGCAGAGAGAGGGCAGAGGTGGGAGGAGCCTCAGGCTGGATTTCCCTGCTAACCGTGAGCTACCCCGGAAGAGTTTTCAATTGGAGTAACAGATGCCATTTACATTTCAAGAGATCAGGTGCAGCTGGAGAATAGTTTAGTTTGGGGGCTGAGGCTATAAAAGGAGAGACTGTCTTCCTTGCCAGGCCCTGCGTGTGCTCCGGGGACTGTGGTAGGGGGACTTTCAAGCTCTCGGTTCACCTCCCGACGGCCAAAGAGGTGGGTGCTCTTCCTGGTCCCATTTTACAGATGAGGAAGATGAGGTTCCATAACTTGCTCAAGGTCCCTCAGCCCTTCAGTGGTAGAGATGTCGTGCCCACCCGAGCAGCCCCTCCAGAAGCCACGGTCTCTCTCTACCTCCCGAACAGGTGCAGTCTGACATTTCCCGTTTCTTTCACGCAGTGCTTGCTGAGGCCTCTAGCTAGGCTGACGGAAGCACAGACTCTCCTGGCTGCAAGCCGCCAGGCCAGGCCAGAGTGGGAATTGCAGCGGGGCCCCTGGAGGGGCTGAGTAAGGAAGAGGGGGGAAGACCGTTTGGAGGCGCTGGTTGGGGTGGGTGGGGAGCACTGGCTGTGGAAGCAGAGCCGGACGCGAGGGAGAGCTGGGGGGCTGGCAGGCTGCTCTGGGGCGGGCGGGCTGTGTTTGTGGAGGAGGTTGACGGCGGCTTCCCTACCTGCAGTTTCTCTCTTCTCCTCCCCCACCCCCAGGCATTGGACTCTCTGTGGCAGCAAGCAATCTCTTCATTTTTCTAGAAGTCCTCAACGTCAGCCTCGCAGCTGCCCACTGGGGGTTGGTCCGCTTCCCTGGGGTGGGGGTGGGGGGGGGCAGGGAGGGTCTGGCTTTTCTCACATCTCTAGGTTTATGATCTCTCCCATTCTGGGAGGGCATTGTCTTTAGCCGCATCCGTCTTCTTCCCCTCCTATACCATTACCTCCAACTGCCACTGAGGGCCTCCTCACCCGGAAGGCTCAGAGAAGGGGGGTGGGCACCTCACGTGCACACAGCGTCCGCCTCTCTAGCCTTGGAGGACCACAGAGGTGGTGACAAAGCATCTCAAATGTAGTTATCAGAATGACCCCAGAGGGCTGACTGATTGGCGTGAGGGGTTTTTAAAATACATTTTCACTGGCGAGGTACAAGATGTGTGGCTGGGCAGGAGCCTTGCGTGGGTACCGTCGCCTCTGCTCCCATGGGGAGTAAGAATTGGGTCCCCACTTCGTGAGACTGTCCTGGGATGGATCAGGACACGGGCTGCTCCTTCATAATGTTGGCATCTGTACCTCCAAGTGTCTGAAGACCGAGTGGGACTTTCCCAAGGTTCCAAACTGTTCTGCACAGACATGCCAGTGAGTGTTTGTGTCTGGCTGGCGGAATTTCTTTGAAGACCTGCTTTCTTTGGAACAGCCTACCCAACGGTGAGATTAGGGAGAGGGGTCCGTGGCTGGAACCGCACAGGGCTGCCCATATTTGCCAAAAGAACCAGACATTTGCTGAACAGTTGCACTGGGCAGGTTCAATCCATCTACACCCCCAGTTTGCACATGAGGAAACTGAGTCTCAGAGCAGAAGGAGACCAGGAATTCTGGCTCCAGGACCAGGGCTATGGGTGCAGGTCAGAGCTTCTCAGACTATTGGGGATGAAGGACTAATTTCTTTCCCCCCTCCAATCTGTCATGGACCAAAAGCTTTTGTGAATTATAGACTGAGTGAAAACCGTGTTAGTTGACTAGGCCTGTTACAACAGCCTACCAAAGACTGGGTGACTGGAGACATAGAAGCTTTATTTCTCACAGTTCTGGAGCCCGTGAAGTCCAAGGTCAAGGTGCTAGCAGATTCGGTGTCGGGTGAGAACACCCCCCTTCCTGGCTTGCAGATGGTGGGCTTCTTGCTGTGTCCTCCTGTAGTGGAAAGGGGGGGAGGGGGAGAGAGGGCAGGCGGGAAGGAAGAAAGAAGTCTGTTCCTCTTTTTCTTCTTCTAAGGGCACTAATCCCATCGTGGGGGCACCACCCTCATAACCTCACCTAAACCCAATTATTTGCCAAAGGCTTTGCCTCCAGATACCATCACTCTTGGCATTAAGGCTTCAACAGATGGACTTTGAGGGACGTGAACATTCAGTCCATAGTACTGATTGACCAGGAAAATGAAATCATAGTAAGGAAAAAAACACAGAAAGATGTAACCTCCCAGCCTTTACTTTTTTAGAGCAGTTTGAGGTTTAGAGCAAATTGAACACCAAGTACAGAGATCTCTCCTACAGCTCCGGCCCCTAGGCATGTACCATTTCCCCCTTCTCCACCCCCCCCCCCCCCATCAGCATCTCACACCCCGGCGCTGCATTTCCAGAATTTACTCTTGTCAGGGGCCAGGAACAAAGCGTTCTTGGCCTGGGTCAGTGGCCTGCACTCTGAGCGGAGCATGTTGGGATTCCTCCCCTAGCCCCACTTTCAGCCCTGAGTCTGTTTTGTGTGCGGGGCCCTGGGGACACGGATGAGGAAGCCTGGGAGTGGGAAGATGGGCAGACACCCTTCCCTCCGCACCCATGTGTCTCTGAGGCTGCAGTCACATTTAAGACCTTTGGCAAGCCCCTCAGGATTCAGGAGAGCTGGCAGAGGAAAGAAGTAGCTCCTGTCTTCACCCAGCTTTTGGGGAAACAGAACAAAGTAGCACATCTCCACCCTCGCCACCCTCCACTCCCCCCACCAAAGGAGGGTGCAGAAGAGAACAGTGAAGGGGGTGAGGGAGGGACCCGGACAAGGGCATCTTTGTTTACGTGGTGTTCCTCCCTGCCGCTGCTGCAAGGGAAGCCAAGTCTGGGGCCACAAGGCACCCCATTGCTTCCATTTCTCTCTCCCCGAAGGCGCCATCACCCTCCCACTCACTCAGCAGGTGTTTATTGAGCTCCAGAGTCCAGGCAGCCGGCCAGGTGCTGGGGAAAGACTGCTCAGAGGAGAGAGGGGGCAAATAAAGTCTACAAATAATAAATGCAAGTTACATGTCTCTGGGCTGCTGCTGAACGGCTCCCTGACCCCAAGGGACGGTCTTTTGGTCACCTGGGAAGACTGAAGGTCCTGGGCCTGATTTATCAGGATGGTTTGAAGGATCCTTCATCCTTGACTGTGAACAGGTCCTGGCGGACAAGGTCAGAGCCGCAGGGCAGAGCTCTGCCCACCTGGGCTTGTGGCAGCAGGTGGTTACCATCTTGGAAATCCTTTAAAGAAAAGTTATTCGTGACACCTGTTGAAGATGGGAAGGAAGACTTATTTCAGGAGAAACTGCAGTGGCGTTTTGCAGTAGGGGAGACAGATCAGGCTCAACTCTGACTACAAGGACAAGTGCCAGGGAGCAGGGTGGGGTCAGTGGATGGAAAATGACAAGAGGAGACATCAGGGCTGCGGGATGTTTGCTAGACCAACTCACTAGGACTCTTTGGAAGGCAGGCCATGGTGATCAGATACCAAGGGTTGGGAGAGGGAGTAGGGTTTTTTGCTATACTGCCCCAGCAGGATCCTTGTTAAAACCAAGGACAGAGCTCAAGGTTGGAGCCTGGTCAGAAAGAGGATTCAGAGGAGCCAATTCAAGTTTGGCCAGGGAGAGAGTTGTTCTGATGAGCACCTTTTCTTCTGAAAGAGCACCTCTTGCCACACTGTGTCCTTAGCCTCAGGTATGTCATTGTCTCAGCAGGAAGCTTCTTTTCATGCCCACAGCTGGCAGGATCCTTTGTGTTTTGCCCTAACAAAGGAGCTAGGGCCAAAATTCTGGATGAATCCTAGTTCCTCGCTTTTGAAAAGTGGCTGTAGGACCCAGGTGGATGGAGACTTCTTCCAGTGTCTGCAGATACTGAGCATGAATGCAAAAGGATCCATTTCATGGTGGGGGGGGGGGGGACACCTATCAGACAGGAAGGGCTCCCTGCAAGGAGGGTTGCTGGAATTACTTTGCTTCTGGTAGGAGCAGTTTCTCCCACTGCTTCCGTATCTGTTTGGTGGAGGCAAGTGGGTTTTCAACAAGAAATCATAAACCACAGTATCAGAGGTGTCAGGGACAGAGGCCTACCTCTTCGTTTTATAGATGAGGAGCCCAACATCCAGAGAGGTTAATTCATTTGCTGAGGATCACCTAAGCTACAAATGTCAGAATTCAAGAACTTCACCTATGTCTTCCGGCTTCTGTCATCACAGATGGCGCGTTCCTCTCCAGACTGCCCTAGCATGGAGCTACAAGAAGGTAAAGGAAACACCTGCAGGCACTCTTAAGCAATTGTAACATTAACACCAATGTAGCAATTAAAAATATTAATAATGTCTAACATTTATTGGGAGTCCTTCCAGAGTATTAACTTAGTTCTGGTAATCATCACAATAACCGTCCCAATTCACTAAATTCACTAGTTCTTAGGGCTTTACTTGATTTCTCTTGTCTAATTGCATTGGCTGATATCTCCAGTACAAACAGTAGTGGAGATGAGCGGACATCCTTGATTTTTTTTCTTAGAGGAAATGCCTCTGATGCTTCCCATAAAGATGTTATCTTTAGGACAAAATCATATATTTTCCATCATATTAAGGAAGTATACAACAATCTCGAAGTTTTTGAGGTTTTTCCTTCCTCCTCTTCCTCCCTTTTTTCTTGGAAGAGCTATTGAATTTTTCTCAGCATTTATGAAGATAATCATGATTTTTTTTGCCTTAGATTTATTAACATGGGCTATGGTTTTAATGGATTTGTAATAGTGAACCAACACTGCATTCTTGAACAAATCCCACTTATTCACGATGAATTATTTTCTTAGTGTTAGATGTTAGATTCACTGTTTGCTTATATTTTATTTAGAAATTTTGCAGTGATATTTATGAATGGTACTGGTCTATATATTTCTCTATACTGCTTCTGGTGTAGCTATCAGTGTTATATTTGTTTCATAAAACATATTAGAAAGTTTTCCTTCCCTTTCAGTGCTGTGGAACATTTTAAGAACACTGGATTATCTTGTCTGTAAAAGTGTGGTAGAATTTCTTGTGGAAACATCTGAGTCTGGTGCTTTTGTGTAGGCTAGTTCCTTAATATCTCCATTTATTCAATGGAGTTGGTCCCTTTAAACTTTCTTTTTATAATTCTTTAAAATATTTACTTATTTTTGAGAGAGACAGAGCACATGTGGGGAAGGGGCAGAGAGAGAGGGAGACAAAGAATCAGAAGCAGGCTCCAGGCTCTGAGCCATCAGCACAGAGCCCTTTGTAGGGCTGGAACCCATGAACCATGAGATTGTGACCTGAGTCGAAGTCAGACGCTTGGCAGACTGAGCCACCCAGGCACCCCTAAACTTTCTCATTCTAATGGTGGTCAATTGGAGTAATTTTAATTTTCCTGGGAAATCATCCATTTCATATAGTTTTCCAGATTTATTTGCATAGAAGTCTTGTGAAGTAGTCATAAGCAAAAGTAAACTTCTGTTCCAAAGGTTATTTCCCCCTTGACGTTCTTCATTTTGTGTTCTTGCCTATTTGTCATGACCAACCTGCTAATGATTTGGTTAGTTTATTAATTTTTAAAAAAATTTTTAAATGTTTTTATTTATTTTTGAGACAGAGAGAGAGAACATGAGCAGGGGAGGGGCAGAGAGAGAGGGAGGCACAGAATCTGAAGCAGGCTGCAGGCTCTGAGCTGTCAGCACAGAGCCTGACGTGGGGCTCGAACTCACAGACTGTGAGATCATGACCTGAGATGAGGTTGGAAGCTTAACCTACTGAGCCACCCAGGTGCCCCAAGTTTATCAATTTTTTAACAGAATTTTATTCATCAATTACATCTACTGTTTCTCTACTCATTAATTTCTGCTTTTATCTTTATTATTTTTTATGCTTTCTTCTGGTTTACTCTGTTGTTCTTTTTCAACTGTTTTGACCTGGAAGTTGAACTCCTTTTATTTTTATTGATAAATGTATGTAGCGTGATGATTTTTCTTACTTATTGCTTTAATTGCATTCTATAGAGTGTGGTATGTTTTCATTGTGATTAGGGACCCCTCTTGAGGAAAAAGTATACAAAATTATGAATATAAAATTAGGTACCTGGCTTTGAAAGGGGTGCATGTAATTGAGGGGCCATAATAATTGAAATTTTACTAGCTTCACAGTAAGTCCACCTCTGTTTAAACACAAGCCTGGGATTTACACATGATAGATGTCGTTGGCATTTTGAGATGACTTAGTCGTCAGGGAAGACCTTGACACATGAGTAGCAAGAAAACAGAATTGCAAAGAGAATGAATTGTAATGGTGTGTGCATCGCTTGTGCTTAGCACTTGGCAGAATTTATCTCCGTACTATACCGCATGCCTGATTGTTTTACTATTACCGTTTTATAAACAATAAGAAGGAGTTTCTGAAACGTTAAAATACTTGCTTCAGATCACACAGCTGGTGAGATTAAACCCAGCCAAGTCCAACCTGGAAGCCCCTGTCCTTGTCACTACACACACGGCATTGTTGGTACCCAGAAGGGACTGGCCATGTGCTCCTCCCCCGAGCAGCCAGTTCAGGAGCTTGTATTTCAGAAAGCCACCTGGAAAGGCAAGTACTGGTGGTGCACGGTTACTTTTTGTGGGTGTTGGACAAAGCATGCTGACTGTATCAGTCACCGATGGCTGTGTAACAAATCATCCTCAGACAATAGATACTCACTACCTCACAGGCTCTGAGAGTCAGTAACCTGGGAGCAGCTTGATTGGATGGGTCTGGCTTAGGGACAGTAATGAGGTTGCTGTCACGCAGTCAGAGCAGCAGCCAGCTGAAGGCTCACCTGGGACTCAGGGCTGGCTTCCAGGCTCACTCCTGTGGTGTGGACAGGCTTCAGTTTGTCACTGGCTACTGACTGGAGACTTGAGTTCCTTACTGTATAGACCTGTCTGTGGGGATGCTTACAACAAGGCAACCAGCTTCCCCCGGAATGTGTGATCTGAGAGACAGAGGAAAACTGGAGAGACTGCTGAGAGGGAAGCTGCAGGCTTCTTAAATAGTACCTTGGAAGTGACAAGCCACCATTTCTGTTTGTTAGAAGCAAGCCATGAAGTCCAGCCCACAATCTGGGGAGGGGAATTCAGCTCTACCCTTTGAAGGTGTATCCAAATACGTGTGCATGTATTTTTAAAACCACCACAGTGCCAAAGGGAGACTTCAGCATTTATCTCTGCCATGGGACTTAGAGCAGGATTCTGCCTAGACTGAGGTCATCCTCCGGAACCCACTCCTTGCTCTGCCTGGAGATCTAAGCCCCTCCTCATCCTGTGGGATAGGGAGAGGCGGTTGCCCTCATTCCTGCATTCATTCACTCACTCCCTTGGCAAATATTTATCAAGTGACAACTAGATGGTGGGTGCGGTTCCAGGAACTGGGGATGAGGCAGAGAACAAAACACATTCCACCCCGTCCTTGGGCTCAGAGAGCTTTGATTTGAGTGAGAGGGGCCAGATAATAAAGAAAGAAATGATTAAAACAACAGCAATAGTGATAAGGACTATGAAGAAAAATAAAGCACGATGAAAGGATAGGAGGTGACAGGGGCCGCTGCCCCCAGACAGAGAAAACAGATGAGGTCTTGCTGCATTGTATCAGAGGACCTGCTCAGAGAAATCCTCTTTGCTCAGGTGACATTTCAGCTGAGACCTGAGATGAGAGTGAGCCACAGGGCTCCTGGGAGGGAGCACAGCAAGGGCAAAGGCCCTGGGGCAGGAATGTTCTTGGTGTGTGTTGATGAGGTGTTCTGGTTGGGATGGAGAAAGCACGGGAACGATGGATGGGAAAACGGGTCAGAGAGGAGGCCAGGGTTCTTGGTTTTTAAGTCTATGTGGGATGGAGCCCATTTAAAGGGATTTGAGCAGGGGCTTAACATGATTTGGCCATGCTAATGGGTTCACTCTGGCTGCTGCTCAGACGGGGAGGAGGAGAGAAGGAGACAGGGGGCTGCCGCAATTACCCAGGGAGTGGTGACCGTGGTGGGTGGTTGTTTGTTCTAAGGAGGACGCAGCAGACGTCATGAGACACGGTCAGATTCAGATGCGGCTCCTGCCACAGCCGCTTACGTGGAGGCGGTGGGGTCGCTGACCTCAGACAGTGAGGTTCCTGCCACTTTTGCAAGCTTCTAGCCGAGTGGTGACCATTGCTTGAATACACCATGTTCTGCGTACCATGTTCCAGGCACTGTGCTAGGTCTAACGGGGAAAGAAATGAGCGAGACCACACGGCCCTCCCGGAATAGCAGGGCAGAGAGGCAGCTGAGCCGTGCACCACGGCGTGCTGTGCGACAGGCTGTGAAAAGTACCCGAGGTGTCACAAGGCAGCGAGCCTTCTGCTCTGGGCGGGGACACGGAGGGCCGCAGGGGATTTCCACTGGCAGGAATGGGGTGGCTGGTGTTCCAGGCAGAGGAAGAAGAGTCCTGGTGGTGGGAGAGGCTGTGTTTGGAGGACAGGTGGTTCCAGAAGCAGGGAACAGTTGCAGGAGATGATGCAGGACGAGAGTTAGGATCCACTTACAGAGACCCTGGAATCCCAGGCTGAGGCAGTTGGGTTGGAGGGGAGCCCTGGAAAGAGCTCCCAGGTCCCAGGCGGCATAGGTTGGAGCGGAGGAAACCGAAAATACGGACCCCTGTGGAGCTGTTATTGCTAACACTATCAGGACAGGATTTAAGAACAAAGATAATGATCACAGTACGGTTGAAAAATAGCAAGACGGGGCGCCTGGGTGGCTCAGTCCGTTGAGTGTTTGACCTCGGCTCAGCCCGTGATCTCAACGTTGGTGAGTTCAAGCCCTGCATCGGGCCCTGCGTTGAGAGCTCAGTGCCTGAAGCCTGCTTTGGATTCTGTGTCTCCCTCTCTCTCTCTGTTCCTCCCCTGCTCATGCTTTCTCTCTCTCTCTCTCTCAAAAATATTAAAAAAAGTTTTTTAATACAACAAAAAAATAGCAAGAGAAAATTGAAACAAGCCTAATTAAGCAGCCTAGTTAAAACTTCTTGCATTAAAACCTTTTAAATTGGCAAATGTGATAGAATAATGTGTATCCATTAAAAAGCGTTTTCAAAGAAATTCTTAATGACACGGGGAAGAGTTTGCAATACAACGTAAGTAAGAGGATTTAGGAAATGCAGCACAGTGCACAGTATATAGTCTGAACAGAAAGGTAGCAAAATGTTTACAGTCATTTTCTCTAGGTGCTGAGATTACGTGTGATTGCAATTTTCTTTTTTTTTAAATTTTTAAAATTTTTTGAGAGAGAGAGAGAGAATGAGCACGGGAGGGGAAGACAGACAGAGGGAGACACAGAATCCAAAGCAGGCTCCAGGCTCCGAGCTGTCAGCACAGAGGCCAACGAGGGGCTCGAACCCATGAACGTGAGATCGTGACCTGAGCCCAAGTTGGATGCTTAACTGACTGAGCCACCCAGGCGTCCCTTTTTCTACTTGTCTAAATCTTTCCAACATTTCACAGGAATTTGCATTACTTTTGGAATCAGAAAAATTGCTTGTATATAAAGATTACACATTGATTCTATTTAAAAATTTTTTTAATGTTTATTTGTAAGAGAGAGAGAGACAGACTGTGAGCTGGGGAGGGGCAGACAGAGAGGCAGACACAGAATCTGCAGCCCGTTCCAGGCTCTGAACTGTCCGCACAGAGCCCCGCACAGGGCTTCAACTCACAAACAGTGAGATCATACCCTGAGTTGAAGTCAGACACTGAACTGACTGAGCCACCCAGGGGCCCCAAGATTAAACATTGATTCTAAATAAGGACTGGCTAACACGATTCAGAAGGATGGTCTTGAAAACCTGATTGGGAGGACTAAATACTTCGGAGGCAGAAGTGACAAACATTTGGGCTAACTGGATATGGGAGAAAGAAGGAGGCAAGAGTCAAAGATCTGTATTCTGCCTCACTCCCTTCTCCTTGGCAGCAGGTGGAGCAATCCTATTAAAATAAAATCCAGATCAGTTTCCTCCTCTGCTCTAAACCCTCCAGTGGCTCCCACCTGACTCAGAATAAAAGCCAGAATCCTTAGCCACTTACAGGGACCCACATACCGAACTTAGGGTTATCCCTGCCATGGTGGTCTTACCCTCTCCTTCCTTCTGCCCTCTGCTTCGACTGCCTCACTGTGCTGAACACGCCCCAGGACCTTTGTACCTACCATCTCCTTGCCTGCAATGCGTTGTGAAATCTCTGTGTTTTGCTCCCCTCACCTATTCCCTTCTCACCGAGGCCTTTTCCTGGGTACCCTCTCCAAAACAGTCCCCTGGCACTCCCATCCTTTTGTTGCTTAATATTTATCCCTAGCACACATCATAACTATACATTTTACTTACTTGTTTGGTTTTTGTCTCCTCCATTAGCATATAAATTGCAGGAGGGCAGGGGTTTTGTTTTGTTCACAGCTCCTGGCACGGTATTAATACTGAGTAAATGCTTGTTGAATCTAAATAAAGAACTCAAGTGTTCCATTTACCTCCAGGGAACATCAGATCTGCCATCACTTAGTAAAAGGCATTTGGTGGCTTGACTCTTGTCAATCGTAAATTCTCTTGGTTCCTTTAAAGTTAGAGTCCATTTTTAAGGATTCCATTTCCACGTGATTTGTTGGTTTGTTTTCAGGAACATCACTCTGTTCGTGGCTTCCAGGCTGATGTCCCCACCTCACCAGGGTAAGCTGCACTTGGGCTCGCTCACTGGTGTCCCAAGCTGTGGAGTGCCAGCCTAGGAAACATACTACCTCCTGGCCAGATTGGCTGGGACCCCTGGAACCCTGGCCATTGAGAGCTACTGCATTGGATGGAAGGTTCTGGAGTCGGTGGAGACCCTCTCTCCTCTCCAGGCCCTAGCCTGATGTCTTCTTTGCACCTAATGGGTTTTTTAATGAAAACAACATGAGCCAAGCAGTAAAATGGGAAGGGTTTATCCCCACCCCCCTGCCCCCAGTCTCACCCACTATAGATAAACCAAGGGAACACCAAATGACCGTTCTCTTTTTTGCTAAAGAGAAATTTGGAAAATGCAGGCCCTGGACAATCTATGGGGAGTGAATCTACACATGCATTTTGCTCTAGGAGCAGAGTCCAGAGTTTATTGAATGAGTTGCTCTGTTCCCATATGGCCCACCAGGTGGCTGTAGAATATCACGGATGGGCCCAGCAAGCTGGGCTGGGCTGAAGAAGGCCAGGACAGCCGGCCAGGACAGCCAGGCACTGCCCAGAGACCCCTGGCCCACCTTCAGGCAGGGCTGTTCTGTGTTTTCCTACAGGGACGCCAGACGAGGATGTCGGCCCCTGAGACTTTCCTAGGAGAAGCATGGCTAACACCGTGGAGTGTTTCCACGGCCAGGAGCTAGCTAGCTGCTCTGTGTATCTCATCTGCTTTCTCTCTTACTCTTGAGAGCCAGCCTCTGAGGGAAGCATGGTCATTGTCTCCATTTCTCAGGTGAGGCCACCAAAGCACACCGAGCTTAGGTAACTTACTAGATGCCTTGGTGCTGTTGGGGATCCAGGGTGAAAGGGAACCAGATCCCATGCATTGACCCAGTCTCCGGGCCACACGGCAGCTGGCAGGTCCCTGCTGTGCACCCCCAGGGCATGGGACTAGCCCCCACCCTCTGTGTCCCGCTCCAGCACGGTGACTGGCCCCAAGCCGTGCTCCCAGCTGGAGGAGTGCGCTGAGGGAGCGGGCAGGGTAGAAGGTAAGCTGGTGTTTACTTGTGCGAGCCCCTTCCCCTGGAACTCTTCTTGAGTGAAAAGTGAAATAGGTGAAATAAAAGGCAATCGGAAACAGACTTGGTCCTGTCTGGACGGCATGGGCCCCCAAACCTAATGCTCGCCAACCTTTCCTGCCAAACGGCGGGCATTTCCTGCCAAATGCCGTGGCCCCTGGCATCCTGTTCCTGGCCCCCTTGTCCCAGGTAGCTGCCCATCCACCCCCAGGCTCCCTGTAGGTGACATCTTACATGAGCAGCATCCTGCTTGGTATTTCAGGTGCGTGGGTACCCGCGGGCCACACCGGTGACCACACGGCCCCGCAGAAAACAGGGGAAGGCACTGCACAGCCAGCCACTGGCAAGGCAGGGTTGAGGGGAAAGCACTGCTTCTGGTCCTTCGGGCAAATTACCTACCACATCTGAGGCCAGTTTCTTTATCAGTGAAATGAAGGTAACATCTGCTTACCTGCTAGTGGGTGCTAGTGGGACCGGCTGGAATTCATGAAACCCCCGTGAGTGCTAAGTGTTTTGTTGGTAAGTTACTAGGAGCGATGGAGTATTAGAGGGTTTCCAGTGAGGATGTGCGGGGAGGGTGATGGATAAAGAGATCAGTTTGCACTGCTGACATTGAACCACGTCAGTGATGCACTTGCAGTCTTCAGAGTCAGAAGCCGGGTGGGAGCCTGCTCTGAGCCCCCGAGGCCAGCACACCGAAGGGACCCTCAGATGTTCCCCAGAATGTGTCCCTCTCCTCACCGAGCCAGAGCCTGTCCCCTGCTGTGACAGATACCTAACAAGACTCGTTGACACTTTAACTGTTTGCTCCCAAATGGCCCATAAGAACATTATTTATTTTTTAAATAAAGATCTGCAGACCAGCTCTCCACAAAGTAAGCTTGGGGACCACCCAAGTCGACTGAAGAGCTGGCCTGCAGCAGGTGTGCTGGAAGGGGTTAACGGCCGGCTCTCTGGGGGCATTGTGCTTCCCGGGCCACACACACTATAGAGTAACTCGCATAAAGGATGTATATAGAGCACACAAAGTACAACAACTTTATCCCCTATTCCAATCAGTAGAGATGTCACTGACGTCACCGAAAAATGAGTGCCACTCTGATATGAATGTTAGCCAAGGTTTGTAAAATTTTTAATTTAATATTTTTGCTTTTAGAGAGCGCTTATGTGTGCACACAAGCAGGGAAGGGGCAGAGGGAGAGAGAGAGTCTTTTTTTTTTTTTTTTAATGCTTTGGCTTTTGAGAGAGAGGGTGAGCAGGGGAAGGGCAGAGATCGAGGGAGACAGAGGATCTCAAGCAGGCTCTGCACTGACAACAGGGAGCGCAATGTGGGGCTTGAACTCACAAACCGTGAGATTATGACCTGAGCTGAAGTTGGACGCTCAACCAACTGAGCCACCGAGGCGCCCGAGAGAGAGAACCTTAAGCAGACTCCACGCTCAGTGTGGAGCCTGACGTGGGGCTCGGTCCCATGACCCTGGGATCATGACCTGCGTGGAAATCAGGCGTTGACGCCCAAAGCTCAGCACACCGAGCCCCCCCCCCCCCCACCGCCGGCGCCCCATGCCGCTGGTTTCGTTTATGTTAACGAGTAAGACAGATCCTAAACGAAGGAGGTGTGTGTCAGAACATCCCTGCCCGTGCATGGCACAAGTGACTTCTTTGCCGAATTGGCTCATGGTGGGTCGGGTGTGGAAAGACTTCTAACCTTATCTTTCTGTGCTAGTCACCATGTCGTGGCTGCAGGCACGAAACTTTTAGTTTGTATTCTTCACGTCTTCTCCACCACTTTCTTAATTCTAGATGATCAAGAAAACAATAGATCAAGTTTGCTCATATCTGGGAGCTCATACCCCCCTCCCCCCACGGCCGCTTGTGAGCTCTCAGTGTGACATTGCTGAGCTGAGTCATGAAGACAGGTGCTTCTTCCCGGTAGCTGGTGTTGCCATCGTTCAGACAGCAGGGAAAAACGGAAGAGTGTGGATTAACGGTGAAACACGGTAGTAATGACTGAGTTTTGATGACTGATTGCCTTTGTTTTTACCGAAGTTCATTAATTTTAGTAATGATTGTATTTAACAGCAAAATTCTGAAAATGGGGCAGTGGGTTCTTGCGGGTGATGCCAAGCTGGCTGCAGCAGGTGTGGCCACAGGGACCCTACACCGAGGGCAGCTCTGCCCCCCAGGATGTCCGGAGGAGAGCCAGTTGCCGGGTGTCCTCTGAGGCCCTGTGGGGTCAGGTGGTTGTTAGGGCCCTTGAAAGCCATGAACGACCTATCCTTCCTCATCCTCCACATTCCCGCCTGGCGAGGAAGCCCATCAGGAAGCCGTCCTGACTGGCAGGCTGGAGACCAGGCGTGAATTTGGGGACATGAGGGAGAATGTCACTCTGTTGCCCCACTCTCGCACACAAGGGCACCCTACTATCCTCCTAGTTTCCTCTTAGGACATGGCTGGGACTGGAGTCCCAGACTGGGGACACCCATTACTGTTTTGGGGGTGTGTGTCTTTGGGCCAAGTATTCTCCTGAGTCTCTGAGCCTCAGTTTCCTCAGAGCACAATGGGGATGCTCTAGCCAATGGCTGTGAGGAGAGGGATGGAGAGGAGGCAGCTCACAGCTGCACCCTCCACAGATCCCAGGGGCTGGGGTAGTTTTTCCCACACCAGAGTTCTTCATGAGAGCTTCAGGGAGCTGGAAACATCCTCACATCTCCAGATCCCATGACAAAGAGGAATGACTTCCGTCTTCCACAATTCAGGGGTGGGCGCAGCCCCCAGGAGCTGTGCATTCTCAGCCAGAAGGACTTGCAGGGGAACAAAGTTGACAGTGTTGAGCAGGCCTTCCAGAGTGTTCTGTGATCAGCCCCAGACTGAGCCTCTTCACTCTTTTTCCGTCTCTGTTTCACTCTTTTCCGCCTGTTTGGGTTTGGTCACTCTGAGCGGTATGCAGGAGGCATTTACTGTGGGGAATCAGGCCACATGCGGTTGTGGGAGCTGGTGAAGAAGTCCAGGGAAGGCTGTGCCTCTGGGTGGGCAGGGCTGGCTGTTGTAGAGAAAAGCAGATGTGAATGGGGGCAAGGAGAGGCTGGAAACCACGGGCACAGAGTGGCCCTGAGTCTATCACCTCCCACCTCTGTGACGTGGTGACCTGGTGGAGCTGGCTGCACACATACCTAGTCCGGGGCTCGGAACCCATCGATGAAACAGAGGCGCCACTGGATGGTTTCTGTCCAAGCCAACAGTGGGCACCGGCCACCCAATGACACTGTGGGAGCCACAAAAGCACCCAGCTTAGCCAAGTTGATGTGGTGAAAAGCCACCACTGCAATATGCTTCTGGAGTACCAAGTGCTTTTGGACCTTCTCATCGTTCTTCCAGGTTCCTATGCCTCTGCATGGAGTGTTTGCTCCAGCCATGGCACCAGGAAAACTCCTACAGCACCTTCAAAACCCTGCAGAGACATCACCTCCTCTGAGAAGAATTCCCTGACACCTGCCCTCCAGGACTAGTCCTGTACTTCACACATGGTGACTGCCTCTGTTGTACCTGCGAGATGCCTCAAGGGGACAAGCTGTGCCTGTTTGACAGCTCAGGGTGGTTCATTCACGTGCCCAGGATTGCACAGGGAGAACAGAGTTAGTGTCATACAGAGCTACAATTTGAACCCCTGTCGGTGACTCTTCTGATTCTAAGCCACCGTGACTAGAAAGCTGAGAAAGATTTGGCCCTTGCCCTTCGGAAACTATTCAGTGGAGGGGAAAGAGAGCTGCAGTGTAGTTAGTTAGGCAGCTGGTGAAATTACCAACAGAGACTCCAGGGGTGGCCCCAAGGCTGAAGTCACAGCACTGTGCTCCCCAGAGGGTCTCCAGGCTGCTCCAGGCCTGGCCGGTAGGAGGGTGAGGACCCCCTCCCTCCAGCAGCAGCTGTCAGGGAGCTTGGTTCCAGCTGACTCCTCACCGTGTGGCTTCGGGCAAGTCCTACTCCTCGTTTGGAAGAGACGGGCCTGGGACGGGTGGCTAAGATTCCTCATTCACTCACCACCATCTGGCATTGCAGGTGGTTGTCTGGATTGGGCATTTCTTATGTTATTCCACCAGAGGGCGCCAAATCCCAGCTCCTGCCAAGTTGGTTCTCTCAAAAAGGGGTGGTTTTGGGATGTGAGCTCAGAGGAGGTGATGAGTGAGAGCTGTGTGTGTGGGTTTGTGTGGAAACAATTAGGGGTGCGTGTGTGCATGTGTTTGCATGCAGCACCAGAGTTTTTTTCCAACTGTCTACATCTATTACCATCACCCCTACCCTGCCGAGTTCATCTCCAGCTTTTTGCTGCCTCCCTTGCTCAGCTCTAGCCACACAGGCCCGCTAGCGCTGCCTCCAACACTCCCTGCAAGATCTGGCCTCAGGGCCTTTGTGTGTGCTGTCCCTTCAGCCTGGAACACTGACCGCCTAGACATCTCTAGGAACCTCCCACATTCCCTCTCAGTGAGGCCTTTCCTAGCCCTCCCATAAAAAAAGTACCTCCGAACCCATTCCATGCTTTACTCTTCTTTAGAAAAACTACACAACACAATCTACACAACAAAATGTCACCTATTTAACCATTTTTCCAGTTTTGCAGTATGAAGTCCCTTCTCATGGTGGTGCAACCATGTCCGCCATCCATCTCCAGACTTTTTTCCATCTTCCCAAACTGAAACCCTACGTCCACTGAACAATAACCCCCTACTCTGCCCTCCCCCACCCCCTGGCAATGGCTGTTCTTTTTGTCTCTGTGAATCTGCTCCGGCTGTCTCGTAAAAGCCATAGACTATTTGTCATTTTGGGACTGGCTTATGTCACTCAACATAAGGTCTTCAAGCGTCATCCATGTTGTAGCATGTGCCAGAATTTGCTTTTTTAAGGCTGTATGATATTCCATTATATGTATATTTATATATTGATTATTCATTTGTTGGTAGATGCGTGGGTTGCCCCACTCTTGTGAAGAATGATGGTATGCATGTGCTCTTTTCCATGCTTTCTGTTTCTGCACAGCACTGAACCTCATCCAGGCACCCTCCCTTTGCCCCCAACTAGACATACAAATGATGGCATACAAAAGACACAGGCCAGCTAACCTAGCATTTTTAATCTAACATTGCTTTTTAAATGTCTAAAAATGCTCGGGACCTCGAAATGCTCTTTGGACCAGCTTTATCATTTCACTCGTGTCCTCATCAACGAGTTGATAAATCTTTGACATGTTCATCCTGTATTTGTAGGACAGTCCTATTTTTAACTTTTAAGAAGTTACACCCTGACGTTCCAGAGGTGTCTTTTTCTTTTTTAACCAGGAATTTAAACATGCCTTTGTGGGATGAAATCGGATACATCAGTTCATGATGCTCTGCCAGCCAAGCTGGGGCTTCCGGTGTCCTGGGGCCACGTGAACGGAGCAGAGACACCGCCAGCTCCTATGTTCTCCAGGACCTTCTTGAGCTGTGGCCGCTGCTCCAAAGTCCCAGGCAGCTGATGCGGACCCGTGTCTGCGGCGCCCACGAAAGACGGTGCTTTCATGAGAGTGGCTTGCCCTTTCTGAGCCCTTCTGTGAGCCGTGGGATTCCAAATGCTCTGAATGCATTAGCTGACGCTCACACGGTCCCCATGAGATAGACGCCCTTCGGCAGATGAGGAAGCCAGCCTGGAGGATCACAGTGCAAGGGGAAGTTCTAGAGCAAAGACGAGAAGGAGGGATCTGTGTGTGGCAGGAGAGGTGAGTGGAATTTTTTTCTCTAGTTCTGCAACTTGTGGCGGAGATCATGCTGAGGGGGAAAGTGTTGGGTGCCAGACCCCACTCCCAAGGGACAGTCATCCCCCAGGGGATAGCACCCTTGCAGGGGGCTTGCTGACGGGGGCCAGAGCAGGCCCAGCCACTGTGGCGCCCACCTGGTGCTGGCCTGACGGGCGGGCCAGGAGGGGGCCCGCAGGGAACAAGATGCCATCTTTCCCCCACCTGGCGTCCTGTCCCTCCCCCGAAACAACACGACACTGGGCCAAGAGGCGAAGTTCTTGTTTATTGTTGCAGTGACTCTTACAGACATTAGCGTTCAGTGAAATCAAGGAAGAGAACACATTAAATACATCACAACCCCCAAAACGGTACAGAGGAGGGGAGGGCGGGCCGGGCCGGTGACCAGACTGTCGGAGCAAGTACATTCAGTGGGTGTGTGGTGCCATCATTCCGGGCTCACGTGTATATATATTTTATTTATATAATTTATATTTATATATAGAGATCATTGAGTTTTGTGTATACAAAGAACAATATTGTTACAAATACAATACTCTACTTGTCCCAAGCTTTACAATAAGCTCTATTTCACCCTCTTTACAGAACAATAGTACAAGTTCAGACTCTAGGGGCTGTGCTGAATATGTACAAGAAATTTCCTTCCCACGTGGTCCTCACGCCCTGCTGTGATGGAGGGGGGCAAAGAATCGGGTCGTGTGCTCCAGAGGGCCCAAGCCAGGGAAGGCGCAGACAGACACGAAGCTCAAACCAGCAAGCGGCCTTGGAAGAGGGAGAGTAAACAGGTCTAAAAGGAGGTGGCCCTTGGTTGTAAACATTGGTAACAGCCACACCACTGGGTCGAGGGACCCAAGAAGGGCGTGTGGATGGGTTTCCTCAGCGTGCAGATGGGGACGTTGGGTGCGAATGGGGGGGCCTCAGGGGCGGCAGAAGTGATGGGGGAGGTAGTCGTTTAGTCTGGAACTCTCTGAGGCCGCTGTTCCATGGTGGGCTCCAGGCCCCGAGGAGCCTGCTCTGGGGAGGGCGTGCACTCCAGGCCTTGGTCTCTGGGGGTCTCCTCCTCTTGTGAACCCAAGGCTGACGGTGGCTCCCTGAAATGCTCCCGTGTGAGAAGGCAGAGACAGGATGCGTTCTGGTGCATCCTGGCTGGACCAGGACGGGTAGACGAAGCTGAGAATCTGTCCCCGAACCTGAGTCACCAGCATGTCCCAGCCAAGCAGCAAGAGTGGCTTTTTTGCCTGGGCCCTGTTGGGGAAGGCTGCTCTGTACATAGTGTTCCCCGTGACCGGGGTGGGGGTGGGGGTATTCAGATATTTACATATATAACTATATATACTGGGATGCCAGAAGAGACCACCACGTCCTATGGATTTCCAAACACGGAGTTACTAACGCTTAACTCCCTCCATCTGACGCGAGCAGGGCCAAGAATACACTCCAGGTGAACCTGTACCGAGCTCCGGGAACGAGAGTATCTGGGTATGCAGAGCCACTTTCAGTAACAGAAGGTAGGTGGTAGACAAGTAACCTCACTCTTCTGCTAGAAGATGCTGGTCTTCCAGCAGCTCTTACCAAATGGGCTTTTGCGGCACTCGTCAAACGTTCTAAGACTTCTGTGCCATAGCGGCAGAAACTGTGTTCTCTGTCCCCTCTCCTTTGGGTGAAGATGCCTAATTGTGATATTGGCAGGCTGCGTAGGGACTGCTGGCCCATCGCGGATCGGCCTCTGTCCCGGTGCTGGGGCAAGTGGCCCGAGTGGTCACCCTGGGACCAGACAGGCATGAACCCCTCCCATGACCTTCCAAGGCTCCTGAGGCCTCATACCCCACCACTAATGCTTTGTTCCTGTTCCACTCTCTCTTTTTGGCAGAGGGAAGAGCGACACAAGACTCTTGAGTCCTTGACTATATTGTCAGACACACTACAGTTTGGTAAACTGAGAACTTGGGGCCATGGTTCTGGCTGATTCGGGCTGCGTGGGGCTGAGCCTCCTCTGAAGTCCAGGGGTCCTGGACTGTCCAGGCTGGCTCCCCTGCAGAGGGGGCAGCCCCTACTTTATTAAGGTTTATACTACAAACTGAGGGTCGACCACTGATGCCTTTGGAACATTCGGCTTTCCTGACTCACAGAAACCCTGAGGTACAGAAATCCCAGGGGAACACACTGCACAGTCATCTGGGGCTAGTCTCTTGTTCTGATTCTTTTTTTATGTGTCTCCCTCCCCGAAATCCCTCCAACAAATAAATACATGAGCCAGTCCACATATGCTCACCGAATTCCTGTTTCCACAGATACAACATAAATATCCCATGTGCAGAGAGCAGGGACTCTTAATATTACAAAATATATTAGTTTCTCTTCCCCTGTCTCTGCTGAGGTCATGAACGAAATGGAACAAAAAAAAGCAAACCAACCCACACCCACCTACGTGAAAACAAAATGCTCTTTGGACCAAGAGTAATTGAAAACTGGCTCAGGATAATATCACTACAACATCTGCATGAACTGAGACAGAATCCACAACATGAGGCACCTGGTGAGAACACGCAGCATCTCACCAAGTGCAAGCGCTCTCAGACCCACCAGGCAGCAAGCTGATGTTTCTAGAACACATCTGGGGATGCTTAGGCATCGTGTGAGGTCATCCTTGTCTCCTTAGTTTTGTTGTTTACTACTGTTCTGGCCTCTCGAATCCCATCCTGCTATGTGGCCCTGAGCAGAGAGGAAAGCTGGTCTTACCTTGGGCCAGGAAGCCTAACACGACTGCATCTGCGTTCTCTTCCTCCACGGGAGCAGTCCGTCCTTCCGAGACCCCCAGGGTGAGAGTGGAGTGGGGGCACGAAGGGAGTCCACTAGGACCCTGAGCCAAGGCGGCGCTGGTGGGGCCAGGCCTCGGGGCGGGGCGGGGGGGGGCGGGGGTTGGCAGGGGGGGAGTCTCGCCCCGGACAAGGCTGAGCAGCCCCTGCAGGCCTCACCTGCCAGGGGAAGGGACCTCATGGAGAGGCGAGGTGGGCTTTCCAAGGGCTCTGTGTGCCTCACTGGTGAGGGAAGGAGGCGAGGGCGATACATACACAAGAGAGGCTGTATATGTACGTGTGTGGCAGAGAGGGAGGAAGGAAGTACCTGCCCATGTCTATGGGCTGGTTGGTGACCTTAGCACAGCCTGAGGCGGCTGGGCTGCCCCAGGACCTGCCGAGCTCTCTGCACGAAGATGGCACCCTGGTCCCAGGCCGTCTCCCTCCTACCCTTGGGGGAGAAGGCTCACCTTTAAGAACGCAATTATGTCGAAACTAAAAGTAGTTACACAAGAGGCATAAGGTTGGCTCAGAAATTCTGGGTGGAGGGGTGTGGAGCCCCAAGTCCAGTGTGGTGGGCAGGGCAAACCCTGAAAGACACAGCTGGTCTCTGCTGATACACCGTGTTCCCATACACTGAGCCAATCAGAGCCAAGACCAGTGGCTGGACTGTAGGCACTGCTGACTCAGCTCCTTCACTGTCCCCCCAGGAGCACCTCTTGGGGGAAGGGAGGACTCCCCTGGAGCCGTGACCGTCCTCCTGGGAACCCCCGGGGGCCCTTTAGCATGGTCTGGGCAGACACCCGGTGGGTACTGGCTGCTCTCTACCCTCAAGGGTGTGTGTACAAAACTTTCTGGGTGTTAAAAAAAAAAAAAAAGCAAACTGGAGAGAGAGTAAAGAGGTCTGCAGATTCTTCTCTTCCTGTGTAGAACCGGTGCTGGGCGTGAGAGGGAAATGTCTCAGTGGGCACACAGATGCAGCACGAGAAACACACCACGAGTGAGGACAGTCCTCCATGCAAGCCGCCAGGCGGGGGGGCACGGCCTCAGATGTAAACGGGTTGCTCCTGGGCCGTCAGCAGTCGGTACATGGCAGCCGGCATCGTCTTCATGTGAATCTGAGGGCAGAAACGTGCATCAGCAGGCCTGAGGCTGCGGGGTGGGGTGGGGTGGGGTGTGGCTGTGTGGCCATGGCCCCCCGTTGCCCTGGGTGGGGGGCAGCACCTCTAACCACGGCGGGGTGGGGGGGAGCTCTGAAGATCGCCCCTCACCAGCCACAGGGACCTGAGGCCTCCAGGAAGAGAGGGATCCACGGGCTTTCTAAAACGTGTGGGGTGGCACAGAGTGCGCAGTGAAAACCGGGGAAGCTTTGTTTCGCAGCCAAGGCAAAAGGAGAAAATCCCTTAAAAGCAAGGGAGAGTGGCAGTAGGTAGTGGCGGTGGGTCGGGACCCCCCCCCCAGGGGGTCAGGTGGCTCAGGAGGCGGGCCCCGGAACAGCCATCGCCACCTGGAGGAGGCTGGAGCCCGGAGCTGCCCCTGGAGGCCTGGTCCATCTATCAGACGTCAATCTGAGACTTCCATGGCCCAGCAGGTGTGGTGACATTAACTGGAAGAATGGACAGAACTCGGGCGGCCCCGGGGGGAAGCTACAATAATGAGGCTGAGAGTTGAGAAGAAAAGGTGAGCAAACAACGCAGGAGAGAATCCTGTTTCTAGGAGCCGCTCTCGGTCCGCCGCTAGGCAGTGGGTGACCTCTGGCCTGAGTCTGACGGTTCTGCCTGTCGAGCAGGGTTTTGAACCACAAAGGACGCTGCCTGGAAGGCCTGTGTGGGGCCGCGCAGGCGCGAGGCCGGGGTCCCCCAGGCACACCCCCACCCCAGCCCCCGCTCCTACCTCCCCCACTGCATTGGAGAGGATGTGGACGATCTTCTCGTGAGGTGTGGCCACCACGCTCTGCCCGTTGATCTCGATGATCCGATGTCCCACGCGGACGCCGCCTCTCTCGGCTATGCCCCCTCGCATGAGGCTGCAGATCTGTCAGAGCCAAAGGCCACACCGTTAACCCTCACGGCAGGATCGCATGTCGGAGAGCTGGGCGGAGACAGGACTGGCTTTCCTGGACCCCTGCCCTCCGTTCTCCACGGTTACTTTGGGGCATTCCAATCTCTCGGTTTCCTTTCGCAAGCGACAGGGCTCCGTGGGCGCACAGGGCCACCCGGCCGCTGCACCCCGCCTGGGGGATGTAGTACATCGCAGGAGGTCACGGCACACTGAGTTCCGACTGCCTGTCATCCCAGCTGGGTTCTGGGGAAAAGAGCTTTTTGGACCTGTCACCAAGTCACCAACAGTTTCAAACTCTCAGCCTGTGTAACGCAGGCGAATACTATTTCCCACATTCACCGCTAGGACTCAGACAGCCAACTGTATAATCTGCAGCCTGCTTTTCAGGGTCACGGTTACAGGAGCCAAACCCCGCTTTGGGTTTCCAAAGTGTGGCCAGCTGGCCGGGACTTGCTCCTTTTGACCTTCTCGACTTAGCAGCCTGTGTTCAAACTCACTTCCCCCCTGGAAAGGACAACGGGGCTGGGTTTTGTCTCTGTGTAGCCGCACATCATGGTGTGCAGAAGCTGTGGGCCGGTGGAAATGAGCTCCCCAGGGCTTGGAGTTGGAGGGCTCGGGGCTCAGCCCTGCAGGGGAAGGCCACCCCCACTTCAAACAGAACATCAGACTTTCTCCAAAAGAGTGTGTTTTTAGTTTACAAAGTTAACATTTCACACCAGATCGTGCACCTTTTTTTAAATTTTTTTTTTTTAACGTTTGTGTATTTTTGAGACAGAGACAGAGCGTGAACGGGGGAGGGGTAGAGAGAGAGGGAGACACAGAATCCGAAGCAGGCTCCAGGCTCAGAGCTGTCAGCCCAGAACCCGACGTGGGGCTCGAACCCACAGACCGTGAGATCGTGACCTGAGCTGAAGTCGGACGCTTAACCGACTGAGCCACCCAGGCGCCCCAGATCGTGCGCCTTTTAAGCCCACGTAGACAAGACCGTGGCATCGTGCGACAATGCTCTGTGACCGAGTGTGTGGACCCCACAGAGCCCCCCACCCGGTACTCTGGGGTCAGAATGCTGCTTAGGTGCTTCCCACACTTGAGACAAAACCGAGGGACCCGCTGTTGCTATACAACAACTCTTTGTTCATAGCTGAACTTTTAAAATTATTTGCACATGAACACAGCAAACAAGGAAATATCGGCAGATAAAAACAGGTGTCTGCCCAAAAGCGTAAGGAGTAAGTAACCCCGGCTCCCTTCCTAAGAGGAAAGTGAGGCCGCTGAGGTCCAAGGAACAGATGAAGGGGAACTTCAAAGCTACTTCAAGGGTATTTCTAAACCTTGAAACAGACCTGGAATAAAAATTTAAAAACCTACCACTCTTAATTGAGATTTTTAAGGGGGAAAAGAATAGCGTTCTTCAATGTGGAAAGATGAAGGGAAAGAGAAGGAGAGCACATCCAAAATCTAAAAAATCAAGGTCGCAGACAGAGAACAGGATGGTCATCAGAGCCCACAATTACTGTGATTGCAGAATAAGGCAAACCAGCACAAAAAGGGAGTAATGCTGAGTAGGGAGTTTCCGTGTGGAATGAAGAAAAAGTTCTAGAAAGAGACAGTCATGATGGTTATACCACTCTGTGAATGTACTTTAATGCCACTGAACTGTATGCTTAAAGATGGTTTAGACTGAGGGGCACCCAAGTGGCTTAGTCAAGTGTCCGACTTCAGCTCAGGTTATGATCTCACAGTTTGTGGGTTCGAGCCCTGCATCGGGCTCTGTGCTGACAGCTCAGAGCCTGGGGCCTGCTTCGGATTCTGTCTCTCCCTCTCTCTCTGCCCCTCCCCCGTTCATGCTCTGTCTCTCTCTGTCTCAAAAATAAATAAATATTAAATTAAAAAAGAAAAGTATTGTTTCCAGACAGATATCCACGTGATGAAAATACTCTTCATCCCTAAAGTGCTATTCAGGTTAAAAGGGCAAGGCAGAAAACATGCACGCATCACAGCCATGGGGGCCGGGGCTCTCCACTTGCACTGTGCCCTGGAATCACTGGGGAGCCCGCCCAGTGCTGCACACCCCTGGTGGGGGGCTGGACAGCTCTATAGGGGCTAACAGGTGTACCCAGGTGGTGACACAATGGCATCCCCTGGCCGGAGGGGAAGGACACACTTGGTGACACATCCCAGACTATCTCACGTTGGCAGCTGGGAGGCTGACCCTTGCACCATCACAGAGAGATTCAGGGCCAGGGCTCTGGGAACCACCCTTCCCTTCTCATGTGCAAGGGCACAGGATTCTCTGCCCACAGGGGCACACAGGGCCTGCCCTCACTCACTCCTCCCTCTCCTTGCTGGGTTCTCTCAGGGAACTGCCTGGCTTTAAAAAATAAAAATTTGGGGCCTCTGGCTGGCTCAGTCAGTTAAGTGTTCAATAAATATATATGCAGATGAATGAATGAAAAATTTTCTCGATCTATAAAATGAGTTTTGACTAGATTTTGGACCATGTACTTAAATAATCGTCAAGAGGTGCCTGAGTGGCTCAGTCAGTTGAGCGTCCCACTTCAGCTCAGGTCATGATTTCACTGTTGGTGGGTTCAAGCCCCACATTGGGCTCTGTGCTGACAGCTCAGAGCCTGGAGCCTGAGTCTGACAGATTCTGTGTCTCTCTCTCTCTCTCCGTCCCTCCCTTGCTCATGCTCTATCTCTCTCTCAAAAACAAACATTAAAAATAAATTAAAAATAAAAGTTAAAAAACAAACACTGTGCCATGGTTTTATTTGTCAGATCTTTGGAAGAAAGTGTGGAGCCCTACTTACGATTCCATTCTGGACGCTGAAACCCAGCTGGTAGCGGAGGTCCGGTCTCCTGATCAACACGGTCGTCACTGGAGGACACCTCACAATGTTCAGCTTGACCCGGGGCTGATTCTTCAAACCCTGAAATGTGAATGGAGCACAGTGGAGATGGTGACTGGTAAGGCGGGCAGAAGAGATCCAAGCAGACAGCACCAAAGGCAAATGGAGTCCTAAGGAGTCCCAAGGGATCTTCCATTATTTCTGGGACTCATGAAGCAGACCCACATACAGGCCGACCGTGCCCAAGCAGGGACAATCCACTGCTAGCCTGTACCAACTCAGGGCCCAAAGAGCTCACTGACCCCTCACACCTGTGGCCAGTGTGCTCTGTGAGCGCACAGGGCTTGTGGGAGACCTGGGGAGGCTGCTTAAGAATCAGCCACTCTGTGTTGGCACCCCGTGTGGGCACCCTACCCTCACGGTCCGTCAAAACCCGTACAGCCGATGAAACCAGCCCGTCACTGAGCGTGGGCTCCTGCTGCCTACAGGAGCTGTCTCCTTCAGTCTCCTTGACAAACTGCAGCTCTATGTCCATTCTACAGAAGACACCGAGGCTCAGAGATTCTAAGCAACTCACCCCGCTTCACCCGCAGCGGGATCCAACCGGACATCTGTTCTGTTTTCAAAACCAAGCATTTCGCCTACACCATGATCCCCCCTAAAGACAACGGGACAGCGTGTATCATTCATGAGTAAGGCATGCTCGACCAAGCAGCCAGGGAGAGCAATAAAAGAATGAATTCGTGCCACCAAAGCTTCTATTCTGGCCTTGCATGGGGCCCTGTCGTCAGCTTACTTTCCTACCCAGCTCGAGTCCAGGGCTCCTAACATCTGACTTCCCCACTGCCTTTGATGGATTGCAGTTGGTCCTTTCAACGTGTGAGTTTTGACGGTGCTCAATTTAACTTCCCACCTCCAGCATCTCTGCCCGTCTCCTGGGCATTCTGAATCGCTGTTTTCTGCCGGATCGGAGCCTCCCAGGGGCTGCAATTTGGGTAATGCTCGGTGCTCACACGCAGGCAGCCCTCGCCAGCCACTCTCTGTGGTTTCTGGAAGATCTCTGGGAAGCTTCTCTGGTTCACAAAGTGATGATGTCCAAGTGCAGCAGCAGCGGACGAGCTGAGAGCCGTTCTCCCCGGGCAAAGTCTGCCAGGGACTGGCCTTCCGCACGACACAGGCCTGCTGTCCACGGGCACAGGGCTCCACAGGGTTCCGATGCATCAAGCTGTGTTTCCGCCTCTGCGGCCGGGCGTCTCCGACACTCCGTCCCTCCCTTCCTCCACCTCTGTCTCCACATCACCCAGATAAGTGGTGGGTGACACCCGGAGGTCCCCTCCAGCTCTAGTTCTGAGTTCACCCTTTCCACGCATTCCTTCCCTCAGCGTATTTGCCAACAACACCACGTCTCGACCATTATGCTTAAAAACACCCGTTTCTGCTCAGATCATGATCTCACAGTTGGTGAGATCGAGCCCCGCCTCGGGCTCTACGCTGACAGTGTGGATCCTGTTGGGATTCTCTCTCTCTCCTGCTCTCTACCCCTCTCCCACTCACGTTCTTTCTCTCTCAAAATAAATAAACATTAAAAAATATTAATAAAAAACCAATTTCCAGAATTAAAAATGGGCATCTTTCAGGAAGGTGGTGCTCAGATATTAATGCGCATACAGTTGACCTTTGAACAATGCAGGGTCAGAGGCGCTGACTCCCCGCCCCCCCGCCCCCCCCAACCAAACCGTGCGGTTGAAAATTCACATATAACTTTTGAGTCCCCTGAAACTTAACTACTAACAGCCTACGGTGACCAGAAGGCTTACCAATAACATTAACAACACATATCTTGTAGATGGATTATACACTGTGTTATTATAATAAAGTAGGCTAGAGAGAAAGCAAAGGTTGTTAGGAAAATCACAAGTTAGAAAATACATTTCCAGGACTGTGCTGTATTTATTGAAAAACACCTGTGATAAATGGGCCCGTGTAATTCAAGCCCGTGTTGCTCAAGTGCGTGTCTCTCTCCCTCCGGTGCCTCGTCTTTCTCATCCACTTGACTAGTCAATATTTACTGATCACTCCCCGAGTGCCAAGGCTGGTGTTAGGCAGCCGGAAGGGCTACAGGCACAGGCAGGGCAACCAGAGGGGCTGGCCCCCTTCCCGCCCTCCACAATCACACAGCAGGAGACCAGGAATTTGTTGGAACCAGAGGGAAGTATGCCCTCAAAACGAGCACACAGAATTCCAGCTTCAGACAGTGCCACCAGCTTTGAGTGCTTACACCTGTGCACCTCTGGGGTGACGCAGGTGTGCATGTGATGCTCAGAGAGCACACCCTGAAAAGCCAGAGAAGGACTCTATTTTCTCAATTACCCCAAAAAAGCTCACATCGCTCCGGTGGGTTCCTTTTTCATGTGCGTGAATTGACTGAAGAGGCCTGATTTGTCCTTCAGTGAACGAAGTTCTAGACTGAGGAAGTGTGCTGCCAGATGAGGCTTAAAGAGGCGGCAATTTGGAGTAGCCGGAGAACGCCACTGCTCGCCGTTCCCCATCAGTGCTCCAAGTGGGGTCCCATTAACTTGGATTTCTGAGCTGCCATTTGAGAGGAAATGCCAAATAAACAAGCGGTCATTGTGTCCCCATGACAGCAGTGGAATGCTGTAGCAAATTAAGAAATACTGTGGGAGAGGAAGGGAGAGGGGAGAGGGGAAGGGAGGAGACAGAAGCCAGAATCGTCTCTATAGTAACAGGAAAGCAGGACCATGATCCTGTGGAAGGGAGAGGAAAGCGGTGCTCTAGTTTAAAAAAGAAAAAATAATCAGGAGGGCAGGACCACAGAGGCAAGGAACTGCCTAAGGAACTGGCAGGAACAAGGCAAGGAACTGACTGCTAACAAGCTTTGCCTACCAACACTTACGCCTTAGGAATTAGGACAGGCGACACAGGTGCTAGGGAAGAAAGCAATGAAAAGGATTCATTACCTCTAACTCTTTTCTAGAAATGTTTCTATTTTCCTATAACTGGGGGTGGCGGTGGGGGAAGTCAACATGCGTTAAAGTGGAAAGACACAGAATACATGGTGTAGACCCTTGTTTCTCAAAGGGCTTTGGGAGACTGGTGACGTCATCACCTGCCAGCTTGCTGAGGGAGAATCCCACCGCAGACATGTGCAATCTGCGTTTCAACAACAGCCCCAGGACTTTCAATTCAAAGTTTTCTAAGCCGTGAACTATCCATCTATGGATCCATCGGGATGAGAGCTGCTAACTTCGTTGCAAGGTGCACTGGCACAACAGTGAAATGAGCTACCGACCAGAAGCCCTGAAGAAGCCCAGAATATTCCCCTGCGCTGGCCCCACAGGTGGGGTGGGCCAGTGTGATCATGTGCTTAGGTGGAGGCAAAAGAGGCATGCCGTCTAAGGACTTTTTTAAAATTTAAAAAAGATTTCATTTTTTGAGAGAGAGCGTGCCAGTGAGCGAAGAGCAAAGAGAGAGTGAGAATCCCACGCGGGAGGGAGGGAGAGAGAGGGAGAGAGAGAGAGGGGGAGAGAGAGGGAGAGAGAGGGAGGGAGAGGGAGGGAAAGGGAGGGAGGGGGAGGGAGGGGGAGAGAGAGGGAGGGGGAGGGAGAGGGAGGGGGAGGGAGAGGGAGAGGGAGAGAGGGAGGGAGAGAGGGAGAGAGGGAGGGAGAGAGGGAGGGAGAGAGAAGCAGGGCTTCCCCAAAGCAGGGCTCGAACTCACAACCCTTGAGATCATGACCTGAGCCAAAGTCAGATGCTTAACTGACTGAGCCACCCAGGCGCCCCTGTCTAGGGAATTTTAAAACAATATGACAACCCTCAGAAAGTCTGCATTTGGTGCTGGCAATCCTAGCTGAAGTCAGTGGTAAAATTCTCGTCCCAGGCAGGATGGACCACTCACATCTCTCTGCTTGACAAAGCAGCACATCTCAGGGCACCGAGGACGGTAGGCTGTGTCCTGGCTGGACCTGCCGGCTACGTCCTCATCTGCTGAAGGCAGCCCTGGAGGCACTGGTTTTCTTGCTCTGCCTCTTCAGCAGTAATACCATGTGGCCTTTGAATTCTGATTCCACAGAGACTCCATTTATAGACATCAAAGATCAGCTCCTGGTGCAAACAAACCTTCTCCCCGTAAGAAATTGCTTCCAGGGTGCTCTGATTGCTCGCGGAGCAAGCTTTGTGTCTACCTTGATGAGAGAGAGAAGATGAGTCCTTGTGGGGCCCCTGCGCCTGGCACTGGCCTTGGGGTCTCAGCCTCCCTCATCTGGTCAGCCTTCTTACATCTGGATGCAGCTGTCTGCAGGAGAAACCTGGGCAGGTCATCTGCACCCTGGGGGTCTCTGATGGCTTGTCTGTGAACCAGGTGCCCATGAGGGAGGGGGGCTGGCTGTCTCCAGGAGGGAAGGAGGGAATGAAGGTGGCCACCGCCTGGCAGGTGCATAACAGGCACGGGCAGGAAGCCTCAGGAAGCTTCTCCTCCGTATTCTCTCCCTCTTCTGGCTCCTCTTCCCCAAACGTTTCCAGGCCCAGATCCACTCCCCATGCTCCCTCACCCACCTCCCTCTCTCTGAATGGATCCCCTCCCCCACCTCTGAACCCCTGCACTCCCAAGACAGGCTTTCTCCACCTTTGCACTTGGGCTCATTCTCCGCATGGGGCTGGGTGTCTGGCACCATCCTGCACCTCTACCCACGAGATGCTACAGCATCTCCTCCTCCCAGTTCTCTCAACCTAAACTGTCTCCAGACCCTGCCAAGCTTCTCCTGAGGAAGGAGGTGTGTGTCAAGATCCTTGGCCGAGAACCACTGCCTCAGGGGCTGAGTGATATCAAGGGGGCTGAGTGACCTGGACCCACCACTGATGAGTGATTACATCACTTTTCTGTGCCTCAGTTTCCTTACTTGCACAACGGGCATGACAATAGTACCTACCCTACAGAAGGCTGCCATGAGGGTTCCACGAGCAAACGCACACATTCTCATAATGGTGCCAGGGACACAGCGCTCAGCTGCCTTTAGCTACCCGTTCTTTCCTTCACATCTCTCCAGCAAGATCAAGTTCCTGGGTGCAGACTGTATATCATGTGTGTCTGGTTCCCATGGCCCCTCAGGGGTTTTCATGCACGCACAGTGTTAAACAAGTCATTTGCTCACTAGTATGAAAGGGTATCCGTGAACCTTGACACGTGTGAGTTGCCAAACGTGGATGGGTCCTGTGTCTCCGCTCCAAGCCCCCAGACCCCTGATCTCTCCACGGTACCACACCACTAAATCAGCCTTCCCTGGCTGTGCTCAGGCTTGTCTCCACCGGCTGCAAAGCCAGCCCAGGGCCCATCAAGTCAAGCAGCAACTCCAGAAGGCCGTTTCCCTTTATGTTATCCATCCGCCTAGATCTTACTCCTCCCTTCCAAGCCCACCTTAAAAATCAGAAAGAATTCTCCTCCCTCTGCGTGTGTGCATTTCTCCTCTCTGTTGCCATTAGGCCCACCGAACCCTTTCAGTGATAAATTAGCCTCCACAGAAGTGCTGATACTCTGCTTCTCCAAAGTTCACCTCTGCCTAACGGAGGCCCAATTAAACATTCATGAGTGAATATGCACGTTCAAGGTAGGGTCTTTTATATATATGTATAATATATATGGACATAATATATATATAATATAGACATAATATATATAATATATAATATATAATATACAATATATATACTATATAATATATATACTATATATACAATATATATACTATATATACTATATATAATATATACTATATATACTATATAATATATATAAATACATATAAACATATAAACATATATACATATATATAAACATACATATAAATATATACATATATAAATATATATGTGTATGTGTATATATACACACACACATATATACACATATATATATTAAAGGTAGGGTCTTTTTATATATATATATATATATATATATATATATATATATATATATATATATATATTTTTTTTTTTTTTTTTTTTTAAGTAAGCTCTAATCCAGCATGGGATTTGAAATCAAGATCTTGAGACCAAGAGTCCCATGCTCTACTGACTGAGCCAGCCAGGCGCCCCAAGGTTCTTTAATCTTTAATGTATGTTAAGAAGGGGTAGAGAATTTATTCAAGTCTAAGATGTAACAAAAAAATTAAATGAGGTCAAAGAGGACTATTTTTTCTCTGCGAATGATAATCTGTGGAGAAATCAGAATATATCTGCTTCACTAAAAACGAAGAGGCACCCCTCTCTGTGTCCTAGACGCTTAATTTGACTTCCCACCCTCTGACCGCCCAGCCATGGATGTTGGCTTTTGTGATTTTATCTCGAATAACCATTATATGAATTCATTCACTCTTGCAGCCCATATACATGCACACACACACACGCACACAGCTATGTTCTAGGTCACAGGCCTTCAGGAAACCTCGAGGGATGAAACAAAGTCATAGAACCCAGTCTGCCTGTGGTGTCACAGTGCTTGGCTTGGAGCTGGGGTCTCTAGATACTGAGGTGAAGGAGAAATGTTCCTACTGGCCATGCAATCAGCAAGTTCCAATGTGCTCGAGAAACTACATATGGATGGTTCACTTCTTACAAGAAAATCTAATTTCTTCCTCTCACATATTCCTATTAAAGTTTCATGTGAGTAGCTCTTCTCAGCCCTGAGCAAGAGTGTCTGTTCAGGTTGAACGAGAAGGAATGACATTCACATGTAAGAAGGAACACACAGCCCGTACCAGGAGTTCCCCCGCTTCTCATAGCACCTGGCACGTGTGGATCATGTTACATAAGCTCTGGGGGTGGGGGGCACGCTCACTTGGATCACAGCCACGGCCACTGTGAAGGAAACCGTGCTCTCAGACCTGAAGCATTTCCATGATTTGTAACAGGGATGGCCAATCACCTCAAGTATATCTAGCGGATTATCAGTGATTATCTGGATTACTGGGCTGTGGAACTTTGGTGGAGGCTGGGTGCAGGCTTAGGGGAATAGAGTGCTGTGACTGATTAGTGATGCCTGCGACGGCACAGACAAGAGAGTGGTGTTATGCGAGTCAAATAGACCGTCTTTGATCAAAAAATGATTTCAGGGAGGAGCCTGTTAAGAGCCTGAGGGCAAGCCCATGCCTTTTGTGTTTGCGTCCTCCTCTGTGCCAGACCCTCAGTTTATGTTCATAGTGCTAATGACTGAAATACAGTCATACTTCATCCTTTTTGGGTTTTCCCATTTCCAGGTACCTTAATAATGCTCTGGCAGGTGGACAGAGGTAAGCCCACCAGGCTGGTGCCATTTATGGACATGATCTGGTCCCCGATATTCAGCTTCCCCGATTTCTCGGCAGGGCCTCCATGCATCATGTTGGCGATGATCACCGTTGGCAAGATGGACCCCCAGCCAGACTCCACAATCACTACACCCAGGATTTCTCCTTTCTGCTTCTCTATGAAGACCTGAAAGGGAAGGAAAAAACAAAACAAAACGACAACACTTAGAAAGCCTGAATCAGTAACCCCAGGGTAGTGACACAAATCAAAACTTTTCCCCACTTCCTATGTGGACTCAAGAAAGACATTTCCCTCGGGTGCCTGGGTGGCTTAGTCGGTTAAGCATCTGACTTCGGCTCAGGTCGTGATCTCACAGTTTGTGAATGTGAGCTCTGAATCCGGGTCTGTGCTGGTATCTCAGAGCCTGGAGCCTGCTTCAGAATCTGTCCCTCTCTCTGCCCCTCCCCCGCTCATGCTGTCTCTCTCTCAAAAATAAAAAACATTACAAAAAAAAAAAAAAAAAAAAGGAAGACATTTCCCTGAGGTTCCAACCCAAATGAGTCCTGTCTTCTCTTGATTCCATGGCATTTGGTAAGAAACACAGGTCCATATGATTTCTTGTAATTCTCATGCCACATAAGCAATCTTGTCTTTGGCAATATAAACACAAAGAGCACCGGGTGCTTTTTTCTGTAGTCCCCAGGGAGGGGGAAAGAGGCTGTGTAGGTGGGGACTTCGGTGGCGCCTTATGGTTTCCGGAAATAGCTTTTGGGTCCTATACACCGGCTGCCCTAATCCCCAGTGTTTCACAAGTTCTCTCCAACAGAAAATTCTTGTGTTAAAAATAAATAAATAGACATTATAGACATTCTCTCTTTGCAAGGAGAAAACTGAGGACGAAGGGGAAAAAAAATGATGCTAAGCTTATCTCCACCGAAAGGTTGGTCGAGGAAGTGGGAAAGTCGTATTTTAGATGGGCATAATTGCTTCCTAGGCAGGGCAGAGAAGACAGGAGTCAGTGTTGGTTATCTGCAGTCCCCTAAGATTTGTGGACACACTACCAAGGGGCAAGTCACGTTCTGGAAGTATCTGACAAAGAGAATGTGTATTTATTTATTCAGATTCGCAGACACACACACACACACACACACACACACACACAGTGGTGGCGGCTGCTGGGCCCTGACAAAGGCTCCTCACAGGCTCATGTCCCTTCTCCTGGCTGCTGAAGCCCACAGCTGGCTGCTTCCCTGGAGAGCTGCCCAGCGGGACACATTCCCTATGACGGGCTGTTCAATTGTGTCCTCCTCGAAATTCATATTCTCCAGTATCACAGTATGACCTTATCTGGGGGCGCCTGGGTGGCTCAGTCAGTTAAGCATCTAATTTCAGCTCAGGTCATGATCTCACAGTTTGGTATGTGAGTTCAAGCCCCGCGTCCGGCTCTGTGCTGACAGCTCTGAGCCTGGAGCCTGCTTCGGATTCTGTGTGTGTGTGCCTCTCTCTCTCTGCCCCTCCTCCACTCACGTTCTGTCTGTGTCTCAAAAATAAATGAACGTTAAAAATAATAAATAAATTTAAAAGAATACGACCTTATTTGGATACAGAATCTTTGCAGAGGCAATCAAGTTAAAATGAGGTCATTAGGGTGGGCCCTAATTCAGTATGATTGGTGTCCTTACAGGAGGGGAAAGTTTGGACACAGACACACACGCACATAGGGGAAGATGATGTACAGACACAGGGATAAGACAGTCATGTCCAAGCCAAGGTGAGGGGTCTGGGACACACCCTTCCCCCACAGCTCTCATGAGGAACCGACCCTACGGACAACTTGATTTTGGACCGCTAGCCTCCAGAACTTCGACGTTTTTTTTGTTGAAGAAACCCAGTCTGAAGTACTCTGTTAAGGCAGCCCGAATACACGGATCCACCCTCCTCCAATCTTGGTCAGTCAACGACTGACCAACACAGGGTACAAATGTCTGCCAAATCCTTTGGCCCAAGGTGGGACAAGTCTTCCCTGTGACCCAGAGCTTCCTCTGGATCAGAATGAAGCTCATCTCCAGCAAGGCCACATTTCTCTAAGCTTAGCGTCCCTACCACCCTGCTGCCCACACTCACTTTTTCCTGCGTGCCCTCTCCCCCCAAATCCCTTGAACAAGAATCCCTGCCTCAGGCCCTGCTTCTAGGGAACAGAGGACACCAAACCTACATCGGTGGATAAAAAGAGCACTTTCGAATACAGTACTTTGTATCTCCTTGGGGAAGCCGAGCCCCTGGACTAGACTTTGAAGACACCCAGTTCCGACCTGAGCCCTGGGGGGGCCTCTTCCACACAGACCCCATGCTCCAGCCATGCTGTCTCATTCACGGCCCCCCAGACAGCTCCAGGCTTCTGAACTTTGGCCCAGCTCTCTGCAGTCTTTTACACTTTCCAAAGAATACCCAGACCTCCAGCCCAGCTCCAATGGCTGCATTTTCCTCCAGACACTCCTGCAAAGCTCCGTCTGAAGCAACAGGCCGCCCCTGGAGGAGCACAGAGTCTGTCACCTGAGACCTGACATCTGCTGCATTCTCACAGCGGTCTCTGACCAGTGCTTGTGCTCAGTACCATCACTAAACTTTTCCGTGCCGTTTCCGAGATGGTGCGCTTGGGAAGGCGGGGTACGGGTCCCGTTCACCTCTGGAACCCACCCCAACCCTCGCTCAGGACTGCCCGGCGCAGAGGATGGTCCACCTTGGTGACAGGCCCTCACGAGAGGGGAGCAGGAGTCGGGCCTGAGTCCCGATGATGCGCTCCTCCCTCAACCGTCCCACCTTCCCTCCCCGGCAGGGCTGCCCCCACACTCCTGGGGCTCCTGCCCCTCCGGCCGAGCTCGGAGAAATACCCACATCTTTGCAGTTTTCCGACTTGGAGAAGTGGATGAGGTCGTCGTTGTACATGTCCTGGGTGTTGAGCAGGTCACTGTACTCCTTCTGGCTGAGGTCTTCAGGGTTAATCCCATTGGCCCTGAGGAATTCCTGGTATGCCACGCTGAAGGCCTGCCCGATGGACTGTGCGATCAGCTGGGCCTGGACGGTAGCCGGAGAGGGAAGACAGAGGTCAACGAGCAAGCCCTGCTGGCGAAAGTGCCTGGGTCCCTGCAGGACCGGGAGCCCCAGGCATCAGCCGGGCCGGTGGGTGGACACGTGGCACCAAACCCTGTGAGGGGCCGTTCCCAGAATGACTAGGGACGTGTCTTACTATGACAGTGATCACAAGGGAGCCACCGGCATCCAGTGGACAGGAGTCAGGGCTGCCGGACCCACTGCCATGAAGAGGACGGTCCTGCCCAAAGATGAGCCACTCTACACCCTGAACAACTCCCGAGCCCACCGGACGCTCGTACCCACGGACCACCCGGATCAAACCATCTGAGTCCAGGGTGCCACTTCAACTTATGTAGAACACAAAGGCATTAACTGCACGGTTCTAGTTCATGTGGAAGGTTCCGAGCACACAGCTGCTATGTTAAGTGAGAGAAGATGATGACTGCTTCGTCCAGCACCTTCCCCAAGACGTAAGCTTCAAGATTTTGGAAAATCATTAGCAGCAACGCTATCGGTGGTTATCTGGGTGGCCAGCAAATCACATCACCAGCAGCCTGTGTATTTGCTGCACACTGAGGGGATTCTGCATGAGGGTGGGGCCCGTCTACACGTCCATGTTCCTACTGAGCTCTCAATTCAAAAGGTCAAATAAGAAGGGTTTCCAATATTCAGCGAAACGCTATGTCGGCGTAAGCATGGGACGGCTCTGCTATTCCTTCTGGAATGGCCGGGCCTGAGCGTCGACATGCTGTAGTAAGTACAATTTTATTTGGGCTTGCTTTCCTTTAATTTTCCTTTGTATTACATTTACGGCAACGCTTTAGTCTGTGGACACATTTTCAAAGGGGGAGGTTCTATTACCTATGAATTTTATTTCAGGACGGTAACGGGGCACCACAAAACATCTGTTGTAGGAAGGGGGTTCTGGGTCCCGCGGAGTTGGAAACCCTGATCGAGCCCAACCTGTAGTGTCCAGGTGAGGAGACTGAGGCCCAGAGACGTGAAGGAACTTGCTCAAGGTCACACAGCTCACGGGGCAGGAACTGTGCTTCTGTAGGTTCTTTCTTGGCAGCCTCTCTCTGCATTAATTCACCCACGCTATGAATTCAGCTCGCTGGCCGCCACCAGCATTTCTCACACGCCTGTGCTTCATTCGGCACTAGCCAAGGACAGGGACAGCAGTCCTCGCCTCTAGCCTGTAACTGACGGGAGCACGATAGTGCCACGGGCCCTCATCCTAAGCTCTCGAGACCATGTTTCAGAATTTAGCAAATTTTGGATTTTAGAAAGGCAACAGGGTGCATGTATCACACATGGTCTAAAAACCCCATCGGAACCCAGGGAATTGCCCTGTAGCCAACAGTAATAGTCCTGCAGCAAAATGGAGAAGATTCATGGTAAGCTGGAAAAATCCTAGACATGGTCTCATGGCAGTCCCAGATAGGCTTATCAGCCAATGGACTACAAAAACCCCTTTTGCTTCTCAAAGCCCTTTAGACTTGGGAACTATGGGTCTGTTTCATCGCCCCCGTTGGACAGGCAGGGAACAGAGGCTGAGAGGTGAAGGTAGCAGTTTAGCTAAAAGCAGATAATGAACACTAAAATCGGAACCTCCTATGGTGGCTGGCTTTAGGCAAAGAAATGCTTCACTTTTCTCACTCTGTGAATCTGGTGACTTCACACGCACGAGTCATGAACGAGGACCGCCACCCCGTGTCCTGAGTAAAACCGGGAGCGAGGCATCACTACAGGCACGAGAGGCACATGTGGACGGATGACCTGAAAAATGGCAGCACGCGTGCCGTTACTGACGGAGGCCCCTGGCAGACGCACAGGCTGCTGCTGTGTGTGCGCTGTCTCCTGGGGCCACACGGCAGCCCGTGGGGGAGATGCTGTCGTTTTGCACAAGCTTGGGGGCCTCACAGCCTGTAGGCGGAGGCAGGATCCAGATCCAGCTTTCTTGGCTCTGGAGTCAATGCTCTTCTGTCCTTTGCTTCAGAAGCAAAGGGGGTAAAAGTAAGATTGCCGGGTCCGCTCTTATCACACCTCTTGCTTCCTCATTCCTTTCATCATCTTCCCAGATGGGAGCCTGCACAAAAAGGGACCCCCTCCTTAGGAGCTCAGAGCCAGCTGGGGGCAGCAGAGCATCACGTGGGCATCCACATGCCTGGGGGGGGGCGGGGGGTGCAGAGCTAACTCCACCTTTCCAGCCTGCCTGCAGGACACGCGACCCTTAAGCTTCCAAGTGTCACTTCCGAAACTGAGAAACTTCCAGAACTCATTTTCTCCCCATCTGCATGCCTGGCCTCCAGCTTTCAAGGAATACCAGGGAGGATGGCTGCCTTCTCAGTGATCTCGTCCCGGGGGGCTGTATTCTAGGGAACCAGACCAGCGGATGATGGTGCAGAGCGCGTGAGTGTCTCCACTCCCTGTGGCTGAAGCCCCGGGGAAGAACAGCTGGCCTTGGACTCCTAACTTCTTGCAGGAAGGCAATTTACTGCAGCTAGATGAACACCCTCCTGGAGAAAAACGGCCTCATTCAAGGAGCCAAGGCTCCCACAGGCAATTTTCTTTAGCTACGGGCTCTCTGCTCAACATGAGTAACAGCGCTTATGCCGCTGTGGCGGGAGGAAAATCAGCACAATGACGCGGACACGGCCCCACTGGGGGGGGGGGCTCTATGGTTCCAGACCTTCATCACGGGGCCATGGCCCCTGGCCCTGAAGGGAGCTTCTAAGACCTGCCAAGCTTGAGGAGAAGCCAGATGCCTACGAAGCTTGAAGCCCAGAGGCCTCCCCAGCAGTTCCAGGGATGCCTGGGGGAAGAAGGCCCAAGGGAGGAAGGGGCCCTGCCTCTGCGGTGAATGAAATTTCTCCGTTGACCGTGATGCCTGGGAAGACGGGGGTTAGGACTCACTGGCTTGGTGACAGGAGGAGCTGCTGGTTTTCGTGAGGACGGAGAGCTGGCAGGCGGTGCTCCAGCCGCTGGCGGGGGCGGGGAGGTAGGAGCAGGAATCCTAACTGTCCTGTGGTCTAGAGGGCGATGCTACACAACCGAGAATGATCCTCCCCAAATGCCCTCATGCCCAGGAGACATGCGCCTGGGGCCCTCATGGGTCTGACTGCTTTCCTTCTCCTCTTTCCCCTCATTCTAAGCCATCCTCAAACTATACCAGCGGGCCCCTACCTCAGGGCCTTTGCACTTGCTCTTTTCTTAGTCTCAGTTGATGCAGGTCTCTCTTCAAATGTCACCTCCTCAGAGAAGGCTCTGTTGATTATCCTACCTGAAATAGCTCCTGTCCCGGCTTTATTTTTCCTTACAGAACTTCTGGCTATCTAGCTTAAGTACATTTATCTATTTATTTTCTATCTCCCTATGAGCATCATACTGAATACCTTGTCTGCTTATTCAGCCTTGTATCCCTAAAACAGTGCTTGACACATAGTAGGCGTTCAACAAATATGTGCTTCATGTGTGATTGAGACCGACTCAGGTTCTGAGAAAGAAGAGAGAATCTGGCCCACCCAAAGGCAGCCCAGGTCACCCAGCGGGGAGATCCGGGGAGGCATCCTTACATCCTCAGACTCAAAGACGTGGCATATCATCTTGTACTGCCTTTTTCCATCCTGGGATGGGTGGGAGGCTTCCACATTCTCCTGGGAGTTGGAGCGGGGCATCCGCCTGCGGGCCATCAGTACAACGATGTTCCCGATGTCTGCTATATAGGAAATGGTCCTCAGAGGGTGGTCCATCATCGTCTCCTGGAGGGCATAAGGGAGAGCATGCTGAGTCTAGAGCAGCATCTAATGGCCCATGAGAGAGTCTGTCACCCCACAGCCCGGCCAAGTGCAGTCCCCGTGTGGCAGGTGGGGGGTGGGGGCTGGGTTCAAAGGCTGCTGCCAGATTTACATGCACCCACTCAGGCCTGGGGGCAGTTCCCTGGACTAACAATGACCCAGAGCAAGAAGGGGTCTGTGGTATGTGAAATAAAACATTCAGTCGTTTTACAACCAGTAGAATCTCTGGTGGAGAGGTTAAAAGAATAAAATATCCACATGTGATGGTTGCATTGTGCGTGTGTGTGTACGTGTGATTTTAAACAAAATTTCGTAAAAGGCGAATCTGTTCAAGGTCACAAAGCTTCTCGTGAAAATTTATGAGAAGGATTTGCAAACAGCATCCACGGCTTATTTTTTCCTTAGATCTTCAAGGAAACGGTCCCAGAGCACCACGGCCCCCTCCCCCGCAGCGGGCGCTGCAGACACAGCCTTCTAGCTTGTTTGGAAGCCAGCAGCTGAGGACAGGGGACCTACGGACACGGGCACAGGCTGGGAGCAGCCACGCTGGGAACTTCACCCCGGGAAAGGTGGCCAGCCAGCTAATACCTGTGTGTCGGCATTCAGTACTTTGATTCTCTGGGTAGAAATGAAGAGATCCACCTCGGTCATCGGCTGAGATTCCCCTTCGGGAGCCTGAGAAGAAAGATGCACCAAGGGAAAGCTTAACGCCTCACCCCGACTCGAGGGCACGGGAGCAAGGTTAGCTCACACACAGAGGCACTGAGACACAGTCACCAGAACGGCAGGCTGACTCCAGATTGCGACCGCCAAAGCAGAAGGGACCACAGAGGACGGACTCACGAACGAGGGTGAGCGTTGCCGGTTAAGGGGGAAGACGCCCAATCCCCTCTGCTTCTCCCCCTACAGAAGAAGGGTGTGACTCTGGGAATGATGGTCGTGAACTGCCCTTTCTACAAGGCTTTTGGAGCCCAACAGATTGAAGAGTAAGGGCAAGTGACCCACACCCCGAGACCTTGGAGAAGTCAGAGTGTCTGCCCCTGTTCAAGTGATGGGGGACAATGTTTAGAGCAGGAGCAAAGTCATTTGGATGCAGTTCTGGTAAAAGGGTCTTCACATTCGCACACCATCACAGCGACACAGAAGCCGTACCCACTCCTGAAGCCACCCCATTAAGAAGGAGCCCCAGATGCCTCAACACCCCATAGGTAGCCCACAAGCACCTAGAAGCTCGATAACCAAACAAGCACATCCGTCTCGTTCACTTAGGGTTTAAGTCCGCACAGTGTGGTTATTAGCGAGTTTTCTTTTTTGCATCCAGCAATCTGACAAATCCACAAGTCAAACGTGACTGTAATTGAACAGACCCAAGTCCCTGCCACATTAGTGCTCCTGAAGGGTGGGAACTTTCACACTCCTGTAGGATTCATTTAGCATCTCCAATCCGCTGCCTGTTGTCTCTCTGATGTGAAATGGCTCATGAGCAACAGAAAACAGCCACTTTGGGCAACTCAGTTTTGAGAAACGTTGGCTAATGGGGCGGTTCAAAAAGAAATCTGAACGAAAACTTGCTGGATGCAGAAAACAAAAACACAAAATAATAAAAAGGCAAAATGTAAATAAATGAAAAGAACAGGCATAACACCAAGCTGATGACGTTATTTGTACTGCACCTTCTTTCTGCTTTTGGCTAATTTCTGGGCCATCTGCTTAGCATGGAAACAGAGACAGGAGAACAGTTAGAAAAGAATTTGCAGAGACTCAAAGCCAAAAAGGGAATTGACAAACTAGTATCAATAGTGCATAAAGCATTTCTGTGTCAGGGGAACTGACTTTAAAAAAATCCTGGTCTACAGACAATCAATTTCCTAACTCACGATTTTGTAGGTGGCAGGGGCCGTAGGAGGAAGGAAATGGATTGAGGTGCTTTTTCTATGTAACTGCAATCGATGCTTTCAAAGAACCAACTTGGTTCTGTTGATTTTCTTTATAGTACGCCTATTGGCTACTTCCTTGATTTCAACCTACATCTGAATTTCCTTTTACTTTCTTTGGATTACATTTGATTTCTTTTTTTCTAGCTTCCTGAGATGAAAATTTAAAGGACAGATCTTTAAACTTGTTTTTTCCCCAATACATTTATTTAAAGCTGTGAATCTCCCTCCAAGCACTGCATTAGCTGTATCCACACATTTGTCACATTCCAATCTAATTATCCCTTCAAAATGTTTTCTAATTTCCACCGTGAGTTTTCCCTTGAACTTTGGATTATTTAGAGTTGTGTTATTAATTTTAATACATTTGGGGATTTTCTAGTTTTCTTTTTGTTACTTATTTCTGAATTAATTCCACTGTGGTCAGAGAACATACTGAATTGTGCTGGGTTCTTAGCCCCATGATCCAGAACATGACTGACTGTGGTGAATGTCAGGTGGACTTCAAAAGATGCATTCTTCAGTTGTTGGGAATAGTGTTCTACCAATATCAATGAGGTCAATTAGGTTGGTTAAGGGTACAGTTTAAATCTTCTGTGTGCTGCCTGATATTTTTGTTTGTTCTAAAATTTACTGAGAGAGGTGCGTTAAAATCTCCAGCTGTTACTATGGATTTGTCCCTCTCTCCTTTTGGTTCTGCTAATATTTGCTTTATCTGTTTTATATCTGTGTTTTAAGGTACATACAGATTTAAGGTACTTGTGTCTTTCTGTTGGCTTCATCTTTTTATTGTTCATCTCTAGTAATAATTCTTGCCTTAAATTTGTATACTATTAATACAGCCTATTCCTAACTAGAAATAGATAAACATGCGTCCCCCCACCTTTTCTCATAAGTAAAAGAGAACACAGTTGATTAAAAAAGAGAGACAGACTGCAGCCAGATTGTCTAAAACTGAATCCCCGCTCTGCGACCTACTAGCTGCGTGACTTGGAGCGAGCCGCTTCGTGTCTCTGTGCCTCAGTTTCCTCATCTGTAAAATGAGGATAAGAACAGTATCTACCACACAGGGCTGTTGTGAGGATAAAATAAATGTGTGCAAAGCTCTTAGAACAGAGTCTGGTGCGTCACGAGTGCTACGTTTGTGTTGGATGTTACAGGATTATAATTTACCTACGTCAGAATGTAATTTCTTGGCTCTTGGTAAGGCTGGCTGGATATACACAGATCCTGCACAAATAATGGTGAGTCAATGGCCAAACCACGCACGCTGTTGTGGTGATGGGGGTGGGTGGAGGACTGTCTGCTCTCTCATACTCCTTCGTACTCACCTGGGGAAAAGCCCTTTTGCTCCCAGCAGCACGTCTCTAGTTCATTAATGAGTCAAACGGGGGTGTCTGTTCTATCTCACTGGAGAGAAACCAGATGAGTCGGCCAGCCAAACACCAAGTACCTCATCTCTGGTGCAGCCAGGAAACTAGGGCAGCCCTCCTCACCCCCCTCCCCCCCCACAGCTCCTCCTGGTGGCCATGAATTCATGGTGAACAGTCTGCTCTGGCAAAGTCAGAAGGCAGCAAGTGCAAGGGGGTTTCGTAACTGCTGTGTGCGATGGTGGACGTGTGTCCGCGTCTGAGGAGTGGCCCTGTGCTGATGCTCCGCCAGACCGTGCAGATCTCTAGGTGGGATCCGACAGTCCCAAGGCGGGGGGGGGGGGTGTTCTCATCTGCATCGGCTGCCATCCTCATGATAAATGACCACTGTGAGATCCTCACGTGCATGTGTTTGTTCTACCACTTTCTCTGAAATTATCTGGCCGGCATATAAGAATTTGTGATATTCTCGATACCAAAACCTAACAGCTGTGGGACGGGTCAACATTCTTCGCTGTAAGGAACAGGGATCTGAAAGGGTCTCTCAGAGGAAACTAAGTCTGCTGCCAGTGGAACAACCACATTTTTTTTTTTTTAACTGGGATGGTTGACGAAGAAAGAGAACCCAAATGGCCAACCAAGTTTCATGAAAGGCATCCTGAGATAATTTCTATGAAGCGAAGGAGATTTTATGCACCTAAAGTAATACCAGGTGCTCAACCACATGTGCTGCTCAGGTGTCCTGAAACCAGTTCTAATCTGAAGTTTACACACGACACGCGGGAGACGGTCGGATCCGGAATGAGAAATGGCAGTAGCAGAGAAGCCCGAGAGGACTAGAAGGCCTGCGTGTGTCGTAAAGCAGTGAGTGACAGCATCCCTTGCAATCCTCGTGATTCACGGGACCAACTGCGGCTTGCCCCTCGGTAAGCTGTGGCACCAGGGACATAAACCGTGGAACTGTCACTTACCCTCTCACTCTGCGAGGCGTGTTTACTGTCGTTAAGACTCTCGAGGTTAGTCATGCTGGGGATCCTCCGGACTATTCTAGCTTTTCTTTCCCCAGCTGACATCTACGGGGCACTCACTAGGTGCCACGTCCTTCTGAGCAGCTCACGTGTGTCGCAGTGCGAAAGCTTCGGGCAACCCTGTGAGGTGCCTACCGTACTCTCCTCTTGCAGAAGCGGCAACTGAGGCACAGAGAGGCTAATTAACATGCTCAAGGGCGCTCAGCTGTTAAGAGGCAGAACAGAGATGCCAGCCCCTGAAATCTCACTCTACTCTCCAAATCACTAGTTGTGTACCTCGGGCAAGCGTCTCAGCGGTAAACCTCTCAGTGTGTCAGTGAAGAGGGCTGATCATACCCACCTCACAGGATTTCCCACCCCCTCCATTTTGAGGAGTAAGTGAGATCAATGTATGTGAAGGACGTGCTCCAAGTGCTCATATACCCTTTTCATGTTAATCACAGGCTTCTTTGAGTCACGCGGGAAATCACGTGGCTTGCACAAAGCCTCACTGGTAGAGATTTTCATTCCACAATGAAGTCCTGATTGTTGACGGTTAAAGAAAACCTTTCCAGGAAAGAACAGAAAAATCTCATCTTTTTGGGACAAGCCAGGGAAGACAAACATGAGAATGGGTGATAATGAGAGCTCCTGAAAAAAGCACAGCAAAAAACATCCAATGCCATTTGTGAGTCAAGGACACGAGCGTCACAAATGTGGGAAGGATGGAGACATGTATGCCACGTCCCGCGTGGATGTGAAGCGGTTTCCGGGGCTCAGGGAAGGGCCCGGCAGGCCAGCCCGTCTTCTGGCCGAAGGGCAGCGAGCAAGAGGGTGGAATGAGGCATGGATGCAGTGGAGAGAAAGGAAGATGGGGTTCCAGCCACGATGGCTTCAAGGCTGGGTCTCTAGGCAGGGTCAAGGCAGGGCTCCCACACTGTGGGACGAATGGGGCATCTCTATCTATGGTGCTAGAGACACTGACAGCACGTAGGGCAGAAGGTGCTCCCAAAACTTGTTCCAGAGAATCTCAGCGGCACGACTTTCAACAGGCACCCCACAGCGATCATGTATTCTGTGTTCAGATGACGACGGGAGTTTCTGGTTAAACAAGGTGAATGAGATCTCCTTAGTACAGGAGTTCTCAAAATCTTTGATAGGAGAACGTATGTGGCAAATTCAAAAAAAGGGATCTATTTTGCGGCGTTTCTTGAGCTAATGTGCCGACAGAACCTCATCGGCGGGAGGCACGCAGCGTATTTGGGATGCCCCAGAGCGCAGAGAAAAGATGCTCCATGAGGATGGTCTACCCCAGTGTTGGACAGTGGTCCCCAAATTAGTGTACCTCAGAATCTCCTTGAGGGCTAATGAAAACACAGATTCCTGGGCCCTACCTGCCCCCCACCATGAATTTCGGACTGGGGTGAGCCTGAGAATCTGCATTTCTAACAAGTTCCCAGGTGGTCCTGATGCTGGTTAAGGAATCCCATTTTGAGAACTACCTCTTTAATGCATTCCTTAGTGTATGGGGGCTTCCTAAAAGGATATTTCTTCTCAGAAATGACGAACAACAAAGGCAGAAAGGATACATTAGGGAGGGTCCAAAGATGGAAAAAAAAAAAAAAAACAAACTTAAGAAAAATGGCAGATGTCTTCTAATTCTGATGTTGCATTTAGATCCACCTTATTCATTACACTTTGATAGATGGAAAGGCTTTTAATTTCAGATTCCTCAACCTGCCTTGAATTACTGTTACTTAACCAACCGTCTTGGTTCCCTTATTAGACTGCAAGTTTCTCAAGGTCAAGGATTGAGTCTTGGTTAGTTTTTATCTCCTGAGATGCCTCTCACAAGGGTCTGCAGAGGAACAGTTTGCTTTCTGAGCCAAATTCCTTTGTTTTCCTCTCACGTTAACTAGAAAATTTCGGGCCAAAACGCAACTCCAAATTCTCTCCCCATTTGGCAAATAAATTTATAAATTCTTTAAGAAAATATTAATTCTGCAAACTCCAAGTGCGAGTCAAGGAGCACCACAACAGACCCCCAGAAAGGAAGTTAAAGACAGTTCTGAAAGCCCAGCTTCAGGTTTGGTGTTTGCTCAGAGTTGAAGTAGCACAGACACCATGGTCACCCAAGACTCATGGTGAGGAAGGTCTCACCCACACCCACTGGTCAAACTCTGTAGGCAGAGGAAAGAAAGAGGGGCAAGATGGGGGTCCCCATGGGGAAGAAAGGAAGGAAAAGGAATCCGAAACAGAAGGAGGAAACCCCTCTTGGTTCAGATGACACATCAAGGTGGAAATCATTTATCAGTTTGTCCTGAGGATACTGCTAAGTGGCTTTCCAAATAAATCCACACATTTTCCTCTTTCTTTCCTTCCTTCCTGGACACTGTCAAATCTGTAGCTACCTTCCTCTCTGCATCTTTATAGAGGTGGCCTAGAATGACTCATTCCTGAAAGGTCAGCCTCTCTTTAGGAAACAGGGTGGCACCACATCCCTTACAGAAAGGGGTCTCCTACGCGCATGTGCGGGCCCACAGTGCAGGCGCCCGCGAGACCATCCCCACTGATCCAGAGCAATGCTCTAGGTGCCCTGGTTCCCTCTATGAAATCTCAGGGCATATCCTGACACAATAGCTTTCTAGAGGAGTGCAGAAATAAACCATGGGTCTGTGCACCTAGCATTTGAAAAAGCATCAGGCTGGGGGTCAAGTCAAACAACTTGACGGGCATTTAAACTGAGGTAAAAGGAACAGGAGGCAGAATATATTTAATGACAGGCAACAGCCCCTTCAGATGCACAGAAGCACATCCCAAAGATGATACTTACAAATGAAATGTAACCATTTAACTTTACCACTCTATAATGAATTCCTTACACTACAATAATTTGCTGTAAAAAATAAATATATGTGTACCAGATGTCTGCTCTGCTCTAGGCAGCCCTAAAATGGATTTATAATCAGACAGCCTCATCTTGCTTGTTATGATCAACAAAACCGTCTAATTTTTTTGATTCAAATCAACCGTGGAACTTCTGGATACCGATCCTCTGAAGCCTCAAAGCGAACCTTCTGGTTTCTTATCAGGGAGGCTGGACTTTAAGAAGGGAAAACCGCGCTCTAGGACCTCACTGCGGAAATCGGAAGCTGTAATTCACAGCACGCTGGCTCGTGGCCGGGCTCTGGCTCGGGGGGCCACAGCACACGCTGAGCACGCCTTTACGTTCTGGGCATGTGCCTGCTCCCTTCCTCCAGGTCACATGTCACAGGGCAGTGGAAAGAGATAAACTATCTGTGGGACTCAATGGCTGCCACTCAGGAGACCGATAACCAAGGTGCCCAGTAGGATACCCTAACCTGAACGTGTGTGAAACCTGGATGGACAGAAGCCGGGAGAACGCATGTCAAAACAGCACAGTTTTCTGCCCTGGGGACCTTCAGGGCTCCTCTGGGGGCGGGCTGTTGCTCTGTTCTGAAGGAGTCACGTGAATGGGCTGTGGTGGTGCTCCCTGACAGGGGCTGAGGGGTGCTCTGGCATTCTGTGGGAGTTACATCTCTATGCTGTCCGCCTGCATCCAACACCTGCCCTCCTGCTCAGGTACACCCTGCGCCCTTACTGGCTCGATCCACTTCTCACTGGTGCTGCGGAGCCCGAGGGTCAGGCTCTCCCTTTATACACTGCTGTTTTCTCTTCCTTCCGGAGACCTTGCCCAGCCTTGCACACGCAAGTGCTCAAGAAGTCGTTTCTCCTGGATTAAGGACCCTAAGTGACTGGCCTACACTTGTTCTTCTTCCTCTTTCCACACTGCCCCCGCGACACCAGGAGGTAACCGGGGCACGTGTGCACACGACCACACAGGAAAGGGAAGGGTTCCTTGAGGACGAATGGGATTTTGACCGGCTGAAGCTGGACAGAACCAAATCCGGGGAGTCCTAACCTGTTCCAACTTGCTGGAAATACCTGGTTCTGGGTTTCGGTGGTGCTGGTATCCCCGGGGCTCCAGGTGGACTGGCCCTGTGGCCCCAGCATGGCTGCCCAGTGGTTCTAGGTGCTGGTGGTGCTTACTGGCACCAGAAGTGTCCCTGGAGCCCTAGGTCTGTCCACGATTCCAGGTGGCGCTGGCATCACGGTGGAGATTCTAGAGCTCGGCATTTCCATTGGGATCAAACCAGTTCTAGCTGGCTCAAAGTGGTTGTGAATGGTTTCAACCAGATGAAAGTCGTTCTTGCTGGATCAAAACAGGCTTGCTCCTTTTAAATCTTGATAAGGCAGATGCCAATCGGTCATGACTGGCTCAAGCCTGTTTAAACACTGGGCTAGCTACCTCGTTATGGTTAGATTTGATCCAACGGCTCCCTGCGCCTGGAGCAAACCAGTTCAATCTAGCCTGAGCAGGGTCAGCTGGCTCAAAAGCAGGAGGCTGAGTTTGAACCACGCCTGTAACAGCAAGTGTTCAAGTCACTGACTGCGACGTGCGTGAAAGCCCAGGGATAAAGCTCTCGTGCTGGAGAGGTGATGCTCAAAATGACATCGTTCCTCATGCTACCAGCTTTCCAAAGTTTATGATCATATGTGCTTTTTCTTAAGACTGGCCATTGAGAACACCCCAAGTATACAGCATTTATCCAAAAGGACTCAGGCACACCTTTTTTCTGCTGCCAGGTACACCATCCCAATCCGCTCTCCCCAACACTTGGGACTAGATATGCACGAGGTACGGGGGAGACCACCGTGGACGGCTCAGGCCGCCGCACCCACCCCCGGCACCCCCTTACCTTGATCCTGCTCACGGCTTCCTGGGCCTGCATCATGCGCACGTTTTTGGAGGGAGTTTTGTCTGAGAGCAGCTGGGTGGAGCCAAGGTAATTGGCAGCAAAAATGATCCCATCGATCAAGTCTTCGGGGTCACAGGGTCCGGGAACTGGAACACACAGAGCCGCAGGGGTGAGTGAAGCCACCCTGGGGGGGCCCCACAAATCGCTGACCGCACAAGCACCCTCCCCGACCGCTCAGTGCCAGCACAGGTGGCCCCCGCGGTGGAGACCCTGAGCAGGCGCATCACCCTGCCAGTCCAAGGCACCTCTCCGGGTCTGCCTTCACTCACACCTTGTTTTCAAAGGGAAGAAAGAAGTTCTTCTTCATCCACTTTGCCCAGGCCATTTACTGGGAGAAATGATGTGTTTACTTAAATATGAAACATACAACTCAGTGACAAAAGATATTGTTTTTCCTGTTAGACTGGGAGCCCTTTGGGGACAAAAGACCATGTCATGTTCGTCTTTGGCTCGCGTGTCTCATCAGTGCCTGTCACCCAGGGGGCATCAAATAAATGTTTGCCAGACAAATGGTTAGGTGAGCAGGAGGCTGCTTTATTAGAAAACCTCATTTTAAAGCGCCACGTTCGCATCTCTCCCTTCCACTTTATGCATAATGGGGAAAACAAATCTTACCAATCGGAAAAATGGGCATTTGTTTGAGAAGGTCTGGATCCCTAGAATGGCCTCTGACCCCAGCTCTGTGAGGCAGATGACATTACCCTGAGTCCCCTGATGTCAACCTTGCTGACTTACAGGCTGTGGTGTCCCCGGCTTGCATCCACACACGGATCAATTCCGAGGAAAATCAGAATTTTCTGTTCTCACTGACCAGCCTTTTAAATTAAACCTTACTTTTAACATATTTAAAATGGGGGCATCTGATTCTAACCATCATCACCTGCAAACCCTACTTGAGATTAAAACATGTCTGGGACTAATAAATGACTTGAGAACAGATGCACAAAGAAAGGCGTTTTAATTCTGCAGTGAAAAACATATGTATTTTCTTTGGCTTGAATGCCATATTTGGGGAGATTAAAATATACATTTTTAACCTACTGTTAAAACCCCAGGCTCTTAAATTAGATAACTGGCAAAGGAAACAATTTGCTTTTTCCTTTTGGAAAGCTAATCTGAAATGATTTTTATTTTTATCCCTCAACATCGAGCTCATCTTGAGCTTAACCAGCTGCTTCCCACGGATAAGCTACTTATCAGAGTTCAGTCTTAAAACAATCTTATCGTTTTCCTAAAGCCAAGGTGGTGGCTGACACAAAGAAATTAACAGCATTTTAGGAAAGGCCTTCACCAAGCGTCTGCGTAGTCAATAAATAAGGAAACGTGTTGTTTGCCATATTCTGGATCTTTCCAAGAAAGGCTTCTGGCGAGTGATACTCCGCCAAACCGGCCTCAACTACGTGCCAGTGGTTCACCTTCTTCTCCGTGGTCACAGACGTGCCGTGCTCAAACTTTCATAGGGGTGAGAAGGATTCAGGGTATTGGCCACATACAGTTTTAGCTGTCCAACTGGGAAGCACTACCCTAACTAAAATAATACATGGACGGGTTTGGAACCTACATTACACTTTGTAAAAAAGTAAAAGATTATCAGTCTCCTATCGTAAATTCCCGTGCGGGGTTTACAGTGTTAAACATAATCATGTTTGCCCAAACAGGCATTGAGCAAAAAGATCTCATCTGGGATAGTAACTTTTAAAAACCTTCCATTTATTTTGTGAAAATAATGAATGTTAAAAGAAAGATAAAGAATTAACCACGTACTTCTCTACGGGCCTTCCAGGATTCTATGTTCATCTCTGAGTTAGCGCTATTCCCCGAAGAGGGTCTCTCGTCAACCATGGTGACTGTGGATATGCGGGTAGGTTTAAAAGCAATCCAAACAATACTTAAATGACTACATAAATGCCGACCAGTCAAGAGACAGTTACACTGGACCTAAATAAATTATGCATTTGAGATATGATCTAAGGCCACTGATCCTCCAGGGATTTTGAGGATAATCAAATGTCACTGTTGCTAGATCATACCCTGGGAAAAAGCCGTTATGTTCGTAATTTCATTTTAGAATTTTTTTTTTAAAAGTTAAAAAAAATTCACATTATACTGGTCCTAAGTCAAAGAACTGCAGGTTTCGTTTCGGCCTTCTGGAACGTGTTTGTCCTTTCAGGGAGGCCTCCGTGTTGCTCACACGTTATGTCCTCACGCCTTCGTGAATGCTGAGTCTGGGGGAGCGTCGCTGAAGAAAAATGGAATTTCCAAACTTCCAAAAACTCCCCGAGGAATACTCATGGAATTCTTGGGCCTCACAAAAAATGGCACGAATAATTCACAGGTTACTCAAGAAAGAAACCTGAGTGAAACAAACCTATGAGCTTGACCGAGGCTGCAGGACTGCAGGGTCATAAAGGTCTAAGAATCCTGGTAAATCATTCTCACACTGACTATTCATTCATGGGATCCAAGGGCCAGACAGAGCTTCACGGTGGCGTTCTGGGTGGTTTCTAGTCCCCAGAAAATCCTTTTTCAAGAAAATGTCAATCTACCCTACCTGAAAAACTAACCTCCATCCTCTCTGGTAGAGGGTCGTGGCACCTCTAGCTAATGAGCACCTCTGTGTGGATGAGGAATAGGCACTCCGTTTGTGGGGCCTGAACTTAAGCTGAGCTGCCCCGCGTGGGCCAAGTTCTGACCCCACTAGGCCTCCTGAACGGGTGCCCTTGAGCAGTGAATCACCTGCACAACCATACGTGGCCACCCTACACAGAATACCATTTGTATTCTGAGCTGTGGAATCAGACTGCCAGCTCACAGCCTGGCTCTGAAACTTGCTAACTGTGTGATTTTGGGAAAGGCACTCACCTCGGCTTGAGTAAAAATGCCTCCGTTCTCTCCTGTGTAACATGGGGGTGTGAAGTCCACTTCACAAGATAGATACGAGGATTCAATAAGTTATTACATGAAGACCGTGTATCTGGCACAGAGTACAAGCTTGATAAAAGTTACTACACTTAACTCATCCAAGCAAGAGATGAGAATTATTGGGAAGGTCTTTTTTTTTTTTTTCCTTCCCTAAATTTAGAGGACCAAAAGTCTCCTTTAAACTTCATTCCCAGTTGAGTGGTCCTTGATGGATGTAAGAGGTGTCCTGGACTAGAGGAGAGGAGATTTGGATTCAGATGGAGTATGACCGTTTCTAAGCTGGAAACAGCCCTCAGCCTCCATGCACCCTCTCTTGGGTTCTCAGGGACAGAATCAGCAAAGGTGAGGAGGGAGGTAAGGAATCTCTGACAGGCTCACGGCTGTTTTCTTTTAGTTTAAAATTCTCTGATCATTAAGACTGTGAATAAGTGGTTCTGTGGCCTTTCTTCCCCACTATGGTCTTACCACCCAGTGCTTCAAATACCCAAAATGCTAGAAGATTCATGCACGACTCAGTACTCAATTACTTCCTTTTCAGCTCTTACCTTCAACGTAGGTTGGGAATGAAGCCAAGCTTTTTCTTGACTGTAATCAAGACAAAGAGGTTTCAGAAAGGGCAAAGCGTGATGAAAAATGCATTAACACAACTTTATCCATGCGACATGAAAAATAAATAGATCACCAATGACAGATATTAATCAGGTGTCGACTGTTTTTGGTTATTACGGAGAGAAAGGTGTGAACAGACACACACACTTCTTATTAGAGGTTACCCAAAGCCCAGAACATCCATTCATATTTTAGGTAACCTGAAAATCTCACATTCCACAATTAGATGTCCATCCGCTTAAAAAGTTTCTAAGTGAAAAACTGTTAGATGAGTAAAAGCACCAACAATGTGACTATATGTTGAAATCAAGAATTCTCTTGGGGAATTTTATTTCTCTTCAGGTCTTTGCTTCAGTCATCTCTCACTGTGCTAAAAATGTTTGCCAGAGTTTTCCTCTCCTCCTTTTGTCCCTTGTTGGTTTAAAAATCCCATCATGTAAGTGATTAGTATATGTTACCTTAACATAAGAACATAAACAAAGGAGTGAAGTGAAAACTGTGGAATTTCTTACACTAAGTAACACCTCACAGCAAGGGTCTTCCAGCAGCATCGTTGGGCTGTGGGCATGATTGGCTAGAAACCTTCTAGAACCTGACTGGACGGCAGTTTCAATGCTAGGTTGCAGAGGAACAATACTTACCATTTGGTTCCTCCCGTAACTGAGTGGCACAGAGAACTCTGAGTGGCCTAAGAGTAGGAAGTTCATTCCGCTCTCGCCACAGAATTTGTACCTGATGTGTTGGGGGCAGGGTGATGTGAGCATTGCAGGAGAGTGGAGAGCCACTGTCAAAAACAAGACTCCTTCAAACGAGCAAAAAGGAGGGTCTGCAAGGCCCAGGGCTGTCCTCAGAAAGCCTGAAGATTTTCATGGCTAAGAGTCTAGTGGGTATGTCATTTCAATCTGTATGTTTTAGAAAAAGGGTATCTTATACAGCATAGCTGCTCAATGGGTTGACCTGGGTTGATGGTAAACTCTGGGGTACATGGCGGCGGGGAGAGGTAGGGCCTAGAAGAGGGGGGGCATCAGGGGAACAGCTCTGTCTTGTAGCACCTTTGTAGCAAAGGGATGACTAATTAATAAATACCTGCACAACACTCTAAAAATAGTAGTGTTAACCGTTCTATAAAAAAAAAAGGGGGGGGGAGGCAAACACACCCAGGCTTAAGACTCTGTTTCAATTCAAGACAATGACAAGAATTCAACACGAATCACACAACATAGCACACAAGGCAACCTGTCAGTAAACCTTCCGGAATGTGCCCACGGGGATGAAATGGTTCGTCACACCGAAGACGGTGGGTTTCTTATTTCAGAAGGGATAACCTTTAAGGAAACTACAAATACAAGTCCACTGGGAATGAAAGGTCATTGGCTCCTTTTGTCCCTTGCTGGTTTAAAAATTCCATCATGTAAGTGATTAGTATATGTTACCTTAACATAAGAACATAAACAAAGGAGTGAATTGAAAACTGTGGAATTTCTTACACTAAGTAACACCTCACAGCAAGGGTCTTCCAGCAGCATTGCTGGGCTATGGGCATGATCGGCTAGAAACCTTCTAGAACCTGATCGGATGGCAGTTTAAATGCTAGATTGCAGAGGAACCTCTGCATTTATGGAAACCTGCACCCCAAGGAAAGCTAAGATAGGTGGACAGGAAGAAAGAGAACTACAATTTCAACTTCAATGGTGCTTGACATTGGTTTTACTTTTTCGTTGATCCAAGTGAGAAGAAAGGGTCAGTTGAGGGGCAATAGCCAGCTCTAATTCTGGCTAAAAACAACAAAAACTGTGTAACTTCGCGGTATGTAGATGGGAGCCAGTCTTCACAAAGACTAAAGATCTTAAAATTAGTATTTCCCAACCACCTTCCTCGTCCTTGCCCTCAACAGCAAGGGGCCTGGGGTAGAGAGGGTTTACTTTGTTTAATCAAAATGGGTTGGCCTCCAGGTACACCCAAGAAGCCAACTCAGACTTTCTTGGCCTATTAGGATACTTTTCTGAATGCTCACTTCAACGACAGTCCCCAGACTTTAGCAGAAGCTACGAAAGAATTACTTGAGTCTATAGTTCTAAAAGCTGCCATTTTTATTTAGAGCCACAACGGAGGGCATTTGGTACATTTACTTATTCTCTATTCATAAGCTCATGACTGGCTTTCTTTAGTCTCTGGGGTAGTAAGTTTTTTACGAAGAGTTTTGAGAAATGAAAGAATCTCTAATTATTGCACACAAAGAGGATTTTCATCATTATTTCTAAGGATATGCAGAAACATGTGCCAAGTCCTGTAGGAACCGAGAAATAACACATTTGCCTTGCTTATTATATCTGATGAATAATCAAATGCTGAATATTCAGATGTCTGATTAGCCCTTTGTTTCCTCACATGTGGACAGAGATGAACATGAGTTGATCCTTCACATTCAAGAATTAATAAAGCCACAGTCAAGAAGATGAAAGGCCAAAGTCCTTGGGATTTTGCAGGAGACACTAAACCACGTGCAGAGCCAGGAGACCCGATGACTGGAGTCATGACATACAAGTTACCTTGTCCACGCAGCGTGTGGCCTGCGGGCACTTTTTGCCCCAAGGGCAGAAGACCCTGGCATTCAGACCCTGGGCCCACAGGAGCTCTGGATTCACAGCCTGCCCTGACCCCTTGTGGGCCCTAGACCTTGGGTAAGTCATTGAGCTTCTATGCTGCCTCAACCACAGTGTGAGGACAGTGAGTCCTACACCTCACAGAATTACTGTAAGGATTAAATGAGATACTATCTGTGATTTGCTTGGCCCGATGCCTGACCACTGTAAATGCTCGAGAAATGGCCGCTTTTTATTAGTTATGATCACTGCGGCCTTGATTCTTTTCTTCTTGTTTCTTGTTCTCACCCATCCATGTACTATGAACAAAGGATAAGGCAGAGCTGTGGGATCTAGGGTCCGGAGAAACAGTGACCTAGTTACCCTCCGTTCCCATGAGGTAGGGTCTGAGGACAAGACCAGAGGAGGACAAAGCGTATTTCAAATTTAAATTTTAATGTTGGTGTGATTTCAGAGGTCTCCTTATGTTCGTTTGGGTTAACATACACAGGTTATTAAAAAATCTACTTCTCCCTGTGTGAATAGTTAATGGCAAACGTGTGTGTACTCAGTGATGCTTCAAGGGTAAATTTTAATGAAGACTCCCTTTAGAAGTGATCTGCCCCTCGCTGTGAAATGGAAATCGCTTCCTTTTGTTGCATTTAACGTAATATGCTTAACAAAAGGGAGGAAAAGGAGACAGTCATTGACTATATGGTTTACCTCTTTCGTGCACAGCCTCAGCACTGGCTGGGCTGGGGTGAGCTGAACCCACCTGGAGACCACATAAGGCACAGGCCCACAGTTACCCGAGGCCACTTCATAAATAGCTGGGGTGGCACTTGGCTGTGGGTAAAAGGACAACAGTGTGGGAAAAGGCAGCGCCCCCCCTCCAGGAGGAACACCTGCCCTTTTACTACCTTGCTTGGAAGCAAGCATCATTTAGTAGGGCGACCACATGACTTAGTGTCGGAGAGGGACACTTCCGGGCTGTGCTCTCTAGGAGTCCTTAGCCACACACGACTATTTAATTAAATTGGAATAAAATGCAAAATTCGGTTCCTCAGTCCCAACAGCCACTTTCAAGAGCTTCCCAGGTGCATGTGGCTAGGGACCACCATATAGGATAGCACAGAACTGAGTATTTCCACCAATGCAGAAAGTTCTCTTGGATAGGGAAGAGTGGAGGGGCGCCTGGGTGGCTCAGTCGGTTAAGCGTCTGACTTGAGCTCAGGTCATGATCTCATGGCCTGTGAGTTCGAGCCCCACGTCGGGCTCTGTGCGGACAGCTCAGAGCCTGGAGCCTGCTTTGGATTCCGCGTCTCCCTCTCTCTCTGCCCCTCCTCCGTTCACACCCTCTCTCCCTCTCAAAAATAAACATTAAAATTTTTTTTAAAAAAAGAAAGGGAGAGGGGTGCTCACTAGCTGCACTGCTTGCACAACAGGTGTGGACTGGAAACCACCCCAGGTAAACCAGGACCAGTGGTCATCCTGATGTCATGAGAGATATTTCACTTGGGCCTGAAATAAACGGGTACTTAAGAAACCAGTCCATTTCCCAAACCGAGGTTTGTAATATCCCGAGGAAGGATGCTGCTACACGGAGCTCTTCCCCTCCAGTTTCTGGCACTGTCCTGGAGAACTTTCTGGAATGCTGGAAATTCTGTGTCATCTCCCCTGTCCGATGCAATGGCCGCAAGTGACATGCGGCTACGGAGCACCTGACCTGTGGCTAGTGTGCCTGAGAAGGTGCACTTCCGTGTCGTCTACTAATCAAAACAGACACCTGTGGCCGGTAGCTACCAGGCTGGACGGTGCGGCTTCGATCAGCGAACTCCAGGCTGGAGAGGAGAAATCCGCATTTCTCTCCCGAGAGGGGAGTTTGGGGGATTTGGGCAGGAAGCTGAAGAAAGCTCACACCAGAAGAGTAAGACAACACATGGGCCGGTGGCTTCTGGAACAAAACGGCACCCTACCTCTTTGTTCGAGGAGGCCTCCGCGGGGTCGCTGGGGTGAAGGGGTATGCTCGAAGACTCTGCCCCCAGGGGAGGGGAGCTGCCAGGAGACGGGGACTGGAACACAGCAAGGGAAGGACACAGTGAGAATCGGGGGGTAAGGGAACACCCGGCCGGGGCGGGGGCCAGAGGCCAAGGCCCCACAGAACCGAACAAACGCTCCCTCAGTGACAAAACTTTTTGCACAGAAGCTACCAACAGTATATAAAAGGCCTGCGTCTTTCGAGCTCTCTTTTATTTCTGTTCATGTTTTTCACTTTAGAGGTGGGGAGGGGCAGAGGGAGAGACAGAATCTTACACAGACACCACGCTCAGTGCAGAGCCTGACGCAGGGCTGGATCCCAAGACCCTGGGATCACGACCTGAGCCAAAATCAAAAGTCAGACACTCGACCGCCTGAGGCACCCAGGCGCCCCTTGAGCTCTTTTCGATTCCCACCATATTTTCTTGTTTCGTCTATGTTTATTTATTTTTGAGAGGGACAGACAGAGAGACAGAGCATGAGCAGGGAGGGGCAGAGAGAGAGGAGACACAGAATCCGACGCAGGCTCCAGGTTCCGAGCGGCCAGCACAGAGCCCGACACAGGGCTCGAACTCACAGACTGCGAGATCATAACCTGAGCCGAAGTCCGAAGCTTAACTGACTGAGCCACCCAGGCACCCCTCCCACCATGGTTTTAAAGGAAACTTTTATAGCTTTGCCATTTTGTTCCTCCTTGGGCCAAGTGTTTAAACAAAGCAAAAGGTGAATAGAGTCCTAAACGCATAAAGCTAACAGGGATACACATGCGTCTGTGGTTTTTAAAATTCTGACAAAGACTTTGGATACTAATGGTCTTACAAAACCACCTGCCCAAGATTACCTGAATGGAAAAGGAAAAATGAAAGCAGGTATTTTTTAATTAAACATTTTAAAATGTTTATTTTTGAGATGGGGGAGGAGCAAAGACACACAATTCGAAGCAGGCTCCAGGCTCTGAGCTGTCAGCACAGAGCCTAATACGGGGCTGGAGCCCATGAACCATGAGATCATGACCTGAGCCAAAGTCAGATGTTAACGAATCAGCCACCCAGGCACCCTGAACGTGGCAGCTGGGACTGATGACCAGAAACCATACCATCTGTATTTCTCTAGTCCAGATTTCAAGTATTTTTTTCGGATTTAATCCACAGACCATCGAAAATTCAGAGAAATTTCAGCATCCAAACAATATGACCTTGGCTGCTCTTGAAACAGTTCAAAAATCTTTTATTAAATGATAGGTTTGAAAATAAGGGGTAGAAACATAGCTTCGGGGCATATGGTCCCCACCAGGTGTGTTATTGCCTCTGGTGGTGGCACAGGTAGGTCTTGCTGGACGGGGAACAGGAAGCCCCAGGTGAGGGCCCAACACAGCATGTGCTCCGTAAACACCTTCCCAATGAACAGCCAAAAAAATCAAGCCAGCAGGCTGGAGGGTGGGACTAGTACGGGCGCTGGAAACCCTCCCCAGCCAGTACCCAGACATCTCTGCATGTGCTCCTGAAATCCTGACAGATGAAGGGCATCTTCAGGCAAGCCACAGGGACGCTGAAGAATGCTGCAGCCAAGGTCCTCTGACGGCAAGGATATACCCCGCTTCACCATTTGTTGAAGTCTGATAGAAAGCCTAAAACGGAACCCACGTGACCATCTGTTCTCTGAAGAAGCGTGGCCGTGTGAGGGGAGGTACGTCCCAGACAACGAAAGCCGGGTCAACCAGTGACAGCTGAATCTGTTTCTGATCTCTTGCAACTGGCCCCCTTGGGAAAACCGAGATAGAAACAGCGGCACAGGACCTCTGCATGGAAAAGGAGAATGTTCCACAAGATTGGTTGTGCTGAGTAGGGGAGGGGGTACATTAATACACAGTGGGACTTCGGGGCACCTGAGTGGCTCAGTCCGTTAAGCGTCCGACTTCGGCTCAGGTCATGATCTCGCGGTCCGTGGGTTCGAGCCCCGCGTCGGGCTCTGTGCTGACAGCCCAGAGCCTAGGGCCTGCTTTGGATTCTGTGTTTTCCTCTCTCTGCACCTCCCCTGCTCACTCACTCACTCTCTCTCTCAAGAATAAACATTAAAATAAATAAGTAAATAAATAAATGGGACTTCAATGAGCATTATGTGAAATCATAAAAAAAAATACATCTTTTCCAGAAAGTCTGGATTACAGGAAAACACAGGGGGCACCAAACGACCTGGACGATGATGTGGTGAAATGCAGTTTTATTCACGCTGAGGCTATTCCTGTGAGGCCTGGATTTGATTTCCATGCCCACAGACCTGATTCTGGGCAGGGAAATGAGGACCAATGAGCTTCTTAATCATTCACAGGCAGAAATCAGCCACTGCCCAGTGAAGCCAAGAGTGTGGGTGCAGGGTAAGAGCAGACGTAAAGGACCCCCTAACTCCACAGCCCCTGGACACAAGAACCGAGTCCTACATGCCTTAAAAAAATCCCACGCAGAAGTTTTTATTTGGCCCCCAAGAGAGCTGAGGGGTACTGGCTGAGGTTAGCTTAGTGCGGACCACTCAAAATTAATGTAGGAAAGTCCTCACGAGATTATAGGGCCTTTAAAGTTTCCCAGTTTTTCAGATTTGAAGAGCTTCCTTAGATATTTACATCTATGTTTTCCCCCAAGTGATTTCCTCTGTTGCAAAGATTTTAAGGGTCTGGTCCCTGGGAAGCTAGTACAGCTGGTTTTTCTTTAATTGCTTGGTTTGAGGGCTGTGTTACACCTTCACTTAAAAAAGAAAGAAAAGAAAAAGAAAAGAAAAAAAAAAGAAAAAAATCTTCAAAAGAGCCCCTCAGTTCCTATTTCCTTATCTAACCATCTTCTCTCGAAAATCTTCTAAAAATGGATTCGTTGCAACACTGGGAACATGGGATCATCTCAGGATGATTTGAGAATGCAGGTTATGCAGACAGCAGGCTGGAATGTGGAAGAGGCAGGGCAGACCCCACAGTGAGGTGAAGTGACCAGCGCCCGGAGCCTGCTGGGGCACACGGGAGAGGAGGGACCCACACTGCCCTCATCAGGGACCACTTCCCCCCAGGGCACCACACTCTAGCCTTCTGCATGCAACTAAGCTCACTCACTTTTCCTTCCATTTGCATGTGCAGTTAATGACCTCCTTCTAGAGAGTTCTCCCACGTTCTTTCCCACCGTCGATGCTGAACTTGAAAGTACCGATCTTGCTGAAGTTTTCTCAGACTCCACTCACGGTATATGGTTCTCCCCTGATGGCTTGGGTCAAGTTCTGTAATTATGTGTGTGTCTGCCCTCTCCCAAGAACTCTGGCGGGGATCTTAATCATCTTTGGAATCCAAGGGCCTGGCCGTGGGGCTCATCAACAGTAGGCATTCAGTGAACATTTGCTGAATAAATGCCTTCAGTGTCGTTTCCAGCTTTACCATATTCTCCAACCTGCAGAAAGCAGGTCAACCACTGATCTCCTTCATTATTGTTTCCTGGCCGATGGGATGCCCCCTCCTTTTTTTAATGTTTATTTTTGAGAGAGAGAGAGAGACAAAGTGCTAGGGGGGAGGGGCAGAGACGAGACACACACAGAATCCGAAGCAGGCTCCAGACTCCACGCTGTCAGCACAGAGCCCAACGCGGGGCTCGAACCCATGAACCACAAGATCATGACCTGAGTTAACGTTGGACACCCAACCAACTGAGCCACCTAGGTGCCCTGAAGCCCTTTTCTGATAGCGCTCCTATGATCTTACGTGTGGAATGTTAAACTTGCATTTTGAATTAGAACTCTGACCTGAGCTCCAGCAAAGCTCTTCTGAAGCTACAAGCTGTCTGCAAACGAAAGGCCCCCCACCTGGTGGGAACCTACCACTCCCCACACCACTGCTGACAAAGTCAAGGTGGACAAACGCCTTCAGGGCTGGCACAGCCCCCATGGAGCCTAAACAAAGGTGTTTAGTATTGACTTATCTCAAATGTCTGCTTTACAAGCCCTTTGCCCCCTCACTGCCAGCTTCCGCCTTGCTGTACTCTCAAAAGTAGAGAGGGGTGCCTGGGCGCCTTGGTTGAGTGTCCGACTTCAGCTCAGGTCATGATCTCGCGGTTTGTGAGTTCGAGCCCTGCGTCGGGCTCTGTGCTGACAGCTCAGAGCCTGGAGCCTGCTTCGGATTCTGTGTCTCCCTCTCCCTCTGCCCCTCCCCTGCTCACGCTCTGACTCTGTCTTTCAATAATAAATTAATGTTAAAAATTTTTTTTTAAAAATGTAGAGAGAAAACCAGAAACTAGATAACACTTTTTACTTTCAAAGAATGTACTGGAGGCAAAGTGTAACCAATAAAATATGATACAAAAACTGAGTTATTATTATGTATTTCTCTGTATGAAGTCTCATGCCTTTTGGGTCACTGACTCGACATTCCATTTTAAGTCAACAAGACCAAGGATGGGAAGCAAAGGTGCTTCCCAAAGTGCCACAAGTGCCACACAGGGCGTCTGTAAGGAGGCATCTGTGATGTCCAAAGACGACTCGGTAACTCCGTTCTGGTTCACTGCAGGAGGTCTTAAGCTGCTTGTCTTCTACAGGTGGTGTTCTAGCAGATTCTCCACAACCACGGTCCGAATTTTACTACCACAGCTCTGGGGCTCCACAGAGCAGAGCTCTCAGCTCGAAGAGTCTGGTTCCTCAGGGCCAGGGCAAGAGATGGATAGTCCCTTTGTTAGGCTGGAGACGGCCTCAGGATACAGAAGCATCCAGAGGGAAAGCCAGTCACTCATTTCATTTCCAATCGAACATCTCCCGGGGGCACACGCTCTACCTGCTGGCGGAGAGGTGATATGTGCAGGGAAGCAAAGCGGGCAGAGAACTATTATTCATTTATTCCTTCAACAGGCATTTCTGTGCCTACCTCTGTTCTTGATACTGGCTTGCTAAACAAAGAGGAAAGAGACGCTGTGGTCCTGTCCTATATCCCTTTCCAGATGAGGGGGGGAGGCAGACGTGCGGAGGCAGGGCTGTGGCAGGGATAGTCACCTGTACATGGGACGCGGGGCCGGGAGGGCGCAATTCTGCAGGAGGGGAGGGGTATACGTGCAACGCTTTATGGGGAAGGGGAGACTTCAGCTGAATCCTGAAAAGTGTGCAGTCTTCATGGAGCAGGATGGGATGGGGAGTGGAGGGAATGTTCTGGAAACAGGCAGGGAGGTCGAGCAGCTCTGCAGGAAAGTGGGAAATGAGCTGGCGGTCAAGGACAAGTCACTGGAGCCTCGCTGATGACAACTAGCCAGCACCTACTCTCTGCCCAGAGGGTGGGGTTTTCTTTGTGAGCCACTGGCCTGTTGTCTTCAGCAGAGAAGGTCAACCTAGGCACTTAGTAACTGTTTCCTCAGTTGGACTGCAAACCCAAAGAACTGAGGGACCGAGTTAACACTTTCTGGCTCTTCCCTTCCCTTAATCCTTTCTCCCTTGACATATGCATGAAGAGAAGACTACGGCCTGGAAAAGCTGACTGGATGATAATGAGAACACCCCCCAAACCAAAGGGTCCGCTGGCTCTTTCCAAGTAGACTGTGTTCTTCTCAGAAAAGCCCGAGGACGGAGCACAAAGCAGTGATCTAGAGACATACAGAGATCTGAAGAGACTTCTGGAGAGACTCCACTCACAAGATACACCAAGGGGAGTTCCACTGGGACCGTTCATTCATTTGTTGAACATGGAAATTCTGACAGCATCTGAGGAGGCCCTGACCCCTGGCCTGCACCCAGGGAGCCCCTTGCTCAGCAGGGGAGACAGACGGACACAGAAACGCAGGGTGTCCTCTGAAAGCAGTGGCCACTGGGTCCTCGAGGAGAACAAAAGTCACAGTAATACAAAAGCAGCCGCCACTCAGCTGACCACCCACGACGTCACCGTCCACCTTGACCCCTCTCTCCGGCCCACGTCTCTGGCGGCTGGTCTCTGTTGGGGCTCTTGGGACCATGTGGTGCTACAAGGCCACAAAGAAAACAAAACGGAAAGCCAGAAGCCTACAGGCACGCTGCAGAGCAGAAGAGCGAGTACTTCTACGGTAAATAAAAAGCAGGATTTTAGAACGAAGAAACGGGCCCCATTGGAGGACTGCTCCAACCAGCCACGGATAACTGGGAGAGTTGGTGGAGTAACACCAGCTCACGAGGCGGACGCTAACCTAGCAAGAAGGATGGGACCAGGGGTGCTTTGGAAAAGCATGACTGGAATATCAAATCCATTAAGGGAGGCCCTTAAGAAAACTGCAGCAGCACTCACATGTCTTTGCTGACACCGTCCTCTTTACGCCTAGAAGGATCCCTTCGGATCACGCTGCAGACGTCACCATGTGAACTGAAGAAGGGTTCTACTGCATACATTCGATGGCTTTTTTTTTTTTTTTAAGTTACAACTCCTCAAATCAATACTTCTTGTTTGTTTTAAGAATTCACAGGTAGGTGAGGGGCGCCTGGGCGGTTCAGTTGGTTGAGCATCCGACTTCGGCTCAGGTCATGATCTCGAGGTTGAGGAGTTTGAGCCTCGCCTCAGGCTCTGTGCTCACAGCTTGGAGCCTGGAGCCTGCTTCAGATTCTGTGTCTCCCTCTCTCTCTGCCCCTCCCCCACTCATGCTCTGTCTCTGTCTCAAAAATAAATATAAAACATTAAAAATTTTTTTAAAGAATTCACAGGTAGGTGAAATTATAACCTACATGTTATTAGTCAAAAGATAAAACAACTAAACTTCTGTTTATAATTTTGCGTATTGTTTCTCAAGATCAGGTTCTAACTAAATCCCCTCTTGCCTCCCCCCATACTTTGAAATTTTGGTCCTCCTTTTTGTTTTATATTTATTTACTTTGAGAGGGAGTCAGAATGCACGAGTAGAGGAGGGAGGCCTGTTGGTTGGTGGAAATAAAAAATTCCTAAGACACAGGATCTGGTCTTCATATCCAACATGATCTGGCTTTCCAATATTAGGGTCTGTTTCCAAAAGCACAATGTGAGTCTAGGGAACATAAGGTCCATTTGTCCTTGGAAAGAGGCTGGGATAAAGAACAAAGAAGGCGGCTGGCATGTTTTAATTTTATAATGTGGCAGAACAAGTAAAGCTCTCGAGGTTTCAAGATAGCAAGATAGCAGAAGGCTCCAGCCGCAGGAGCGGGCAGACCAGCATCTGAATCCCGCTCTCCCACTCACTGCTCTGACTCGGCGCCGTTACTCATCCTTCTCTGATCCTCCTGAGAATTGAGGAAAACGGTTACTACCCACCTCCTGGGGCAGACATGAGGATTCATCGGCGACCACGTACACAGGGCACCAGCTCAGGGCCTGTGTATGCACAAGGCACACAACCAACGTCTGACGAGTCTTTTAAGATTCCAGCAGCAACGACAATCACTTCCCCCCGTGGGGAAGTGCTCACCAGGATAACACGTACCCATGGAGATGCTTTCCTCGTCTCCCTCTTCTTGTTTCCTTCCTTATTAAACTTCCACACATGGCTAAAGTTAAAAAGCACGTAGAAGGCTCTCTAAAATCATACTACAATAGACTCTAAATTAATTTATAGGCCCCCAGACTCTTACAGGTATCTTGGTGAGAACCACACATTCCCGGCTATGGCTGGGGGTATATACAACAACCGTGTGTGATTTGTGGCATGCCCGCTGTCTCCCAGTCCAGACAGCATCTTGCAGCGCGAGGGTTGAGGGTGATGCTATCATGGCGAGGGAGTTACAAAAAAAAGAATCAGGTGCATATGCAGGCGTTAATTTACAACAAAGCCACCCCAAGACCTACCGAGATACCCTTCCGTGAGGACCTTGGTGAAAGACTCCGGCCGGCTCTAGCCAACCTTGAGCAGTCCCAGCACACGTTGGTCATTTCTTCCAAGGAAACTCAGTGACAAAAATTCCACGTTGACAAAAGGTAGGGGAAAATAATCCTTTAAAAATGACACAGTTTTACCAAATGTGTGACTGGGTTATTTAGTAATTTCACCTGTGTAGAGCGAGACGCAGCACCTGAGAATAAATTTTTTTTATTTTAATTTTTTTTTAACATTTATTCTTTTTGAGAGAGAGACACGAGTATGAGCGGGGGAGGGGCAGAGAGACATAGAGACACAGAATCTGAAGCAGGCTCCAGGCTCTGAGCTGTCAGCATAGAGCCCGATGCAGGGCTCGAACCCACGGACTGTGACCTGATCATGTGATCAGATCATGACCTGAGCTGAAGTCAGACGCTCAACTGACTGAGCCACCCAGGCACCCCTAGTTTTTTTTTAAAGTCACCAAGCAACCCACATACCCCATGAGGCCCAAGCACCAAGTGCTCATGGACCTTCTTCACTAGTGCTATGAACTGTGTCCCCCTCAAATTCAGATGTTGAGACCCCAGCACCCAGTGGGGTAGTATGAGGAGACGGGGCCTTTATGAGGTAATTAGGCCGCAGGGATGGAGCTCTCGTAATGGGATTAGTGCCCGTACAAGAAGAGACACAAAAGAGCCTCCTTCCTGTCTCTGCTCTCCACCGTGCGAGAACACAGCAAGAATGTGGCCGTCTGCCAATAAGGAAGGGGGTCTAAACCAGTAGCTGACCATGCAAGCACCCTGATCTCAGACTTCCCAGGTTCTAGAACTGTGAGAAGTAAATACGTTTGGTTTTTTTAAATATGTTTGAGAGAGAGAGAATGCGTGCACAAGGCAGGGGAGGGGCAGAGAGAGAGAGGGAGAGAGAGAATCCCAAGCAGGCTCTGTGCTGTGCACGCAGAGCCCAATGTGGGGCTTGATATCACGAGAACCGGGAGATCATGACCTGAGCTGAAATCAAGAGTTGGATACCTAACCGACTGAGCCACCCAGGCGCCCCAATTTCTGTTGTTGAAGTCACCCCGTCTGCGGTGTCTTTCTTACACAGCAGCCCAGACTGACTAAGACAACCAGACACCTTTCACTAAGTACCTGTTGACTCCCATTTTAAAATACAACTTTAGGGGCACCTGGGTGGCTCATTCGGTTAAGCGTCCAACTTGGGCTCAGGTCATGATCTCACAGCTCGTGAGTTCGAACCCCGTGGTGGGCTCTGTGCTGACAGCTCAGAGCCTGGAGCCTGTTTCAGATTCTGTGTGTGTCCTTCTTTCTCTGCCCCTCCCCGACTCGTGTTTTGTCTTTCTACCAAAAACAAATAAACAATAACCATTTTTTTTTAAATACAATTTTAACAAGCTCTGAGCAATCACGCCTCAATTTAAAAACTTCCGCGGTTCCTGCTTGTGTAGACAATAAATCCCAGACTCTACTCCGGCACTTCAGGCACTCCAAGGTTTGGCCTTAGTTTCTTCACCACTTTTCCCCTTTCCGGTTATTATTCTCTACCATCAAGCCAAACTGAGCTATTTCCTGCTTCCTGTATATAACCTGAGGGTTTTTGTGCACTGTCCTTGTCCATGTTCTTGTCTCAACTGCACATGTCCATGAGCCTCCAAAGCCTCATTTCCAGTGTTACTTCTTTAGTGAAATCTTTCCTATTCTCTTCGGTGAGTGGGAGCCCTCTCCCATGAGAATTGCTGATGTTTCACTAGTGCTGTTCTTTTTTTTTTTTTTTTAACGTTTATTTTTGAAACAGAGAGAGACACAGCACGAACAGGGGAGGGTCAGAGAGAGAGGGAGACACAGAATCTGAAACAGGCTCCAGGCTCTGAGCTGTCAGAACAGAGCCTGATGCGGGGCTCGAACTCACGGACCACGAGATCATGACCTGAGCCAAAGTCAGACACGTAACCGACTGAGCCACCAAGGCGCCCCTCACTAGTGCTGTTCTTATATACGTCACTTTTTCCTTTATGTTTTATTGAAATACTATAGGATAGTTTAATTACAATGCTTTAATAAGCACTAGGAGGGCAGGATGTGATTATTTATTTTGAGGGAGAGAGAGAGAGAATGACCACGTACGTGACGTGAGCAGGGGAGGAGCATACAGAAAGGAGAGAAAATCTTAAGCAGACTTCACGCCAGCACAGAGCCTGACTCAGAGTTCAATCTCACAACCGTGAGCCGAGATCACGAGCTCGGAAGCTTAACCAGCTAAGGAACCCAGCATGTGATTATTTAAGGTTTACGAGGTTCTCCATAAAATATACAACAGGAGCCTGATAAATATGTCGAACACAGGGAAGCACGCACAGACATCGATCGTTTTGTACTGGAGGACAAAGAAGACACAAAATACGTTGATGCACAGAGTTGGTCCTGAACCCACGTAGCACTGCACTTATGTGCTCACACAGTATCAGTACCCAAGTGCAGATCAGGGTTTTGTTCACTGATCCTTGATCATGGTCTCTTTGCTTGTCCGACACTGCTTGCAAATCACACGTCCTCATGTGACGAGTATTGTGGATACGACAAGAACTCTCAAAGGTAGCATTTCAAACAGACCATAATCAAGCACTTGGTCATTCAATTCCTCACCAGGCTGACCACTCCGGTTCTATATGGGATTTCAAAGGTGTGGTTGCCTGTGGCAGGTGATGGGACATAACCTTCTGCTCCAGGGACTGTGTGGGGCTTCGCGAGTTCCGGCATCCCCGAACAGCTTTTTTGCTGCGCATCTTGGTTGACCCAGCTTTATCCCCTTTCTCAAATAAACACACATTGTTTTCCTCACTGATTTAAGTTGTTTTAAATTCGCCCTGCTCCACGTTAGAGTTATAAAAAAAGAAACAAATATATGATTAGGTTTCTCTTGCTCCAAGACATGTTTGTGCTTTTGAAAATTGAAACCGGTTAAGAAATCCGTAATTACTCACTCTCAATTCAAACTATATTATCAATGCACATTTCTGTTTCCTTAATGTGGTGAAGTAGGAAAGTTAGCACAGGCATTGTAGGGGCATAATTATGTCATTAAAATGATAATAGCCTGGGCCTAATGAAGTGTTTTATATACACATTTATAATGGATTCAATTAATACCAACGGAACATTTTGAGATAACTGTCGGTTAAAATATTCTAACCATTTTTATTCTCTCTTTTCCCATGGGGGGGTGGGGGGGAGCAGCAGGGCGGGTGCTCCCAAGCCCTGGACCACCTTGGACGTCAGAGACAGCCTTGCAATGCAGGTGTCTCCTCAAAGAGAGGCATTCTCACTGTCAGCAAGCAATTCATTTTATTACCATCAAAAGGGCCTTAAGCTTCTGAAGCCACCGTCTCAAAGGCCAAAAAAAAAAAAAAAAAAGGCCGAATCAACTATTAACCAGTGTCATTATTTTAAGTTGAAGTAACTTACCAGCTGATAAAGCCCATCCGGAAATACAGGTTATCTTTTACCCTTTGCAAGGGCCTCACTCTGGGTGTTTGAAATGCATTACAATTTGTGATGGACAAGTGAGGGGGCCAACCTCTTACTTCCCCATCAGGGACCTGCACTTTCCTTCCCAGACCTCCAGACCTGAGTTCCGTAAGAGGAAAAACTGAAGTCACTTGTAGTTTACGTTAAGCGATGCAGCCAAGAGCACGTTATTTGCTGTAATAACACATCACCTACCAAGGACAGCCGCCATGTCTGGAAGGCTTACTATGTGCCGGGCCCTGGTCACGGTACGTTAGGCCCATCACCTTGTCTAGCAAAGCAGTTCCTAATGCGTAAGACACCAAGCTCACTCATCGTCGTTAGCATCGTGAAAGCAAAAGACAATGCAGAGAACAGAAGGGGAGGCCACGGGACCCACAGTCACTCTTTCATTAGAACACAAAGCTGCTGGGGAGGAAGCAAAGAGCCCAGCATCTACGTGATCAAACGGCCTCCTCTCTCTACAGGTCGTCCTGACCTTCCAAGCAACAGGCGGACCTGGCTGCATTTCCCACCCACCCTGGGGAATGCCCACTCTCCTGCTCTGTTCCTATACCCTGAGCACGGAGGGAAGCGCAGAGGATTTACAATCTCACAGCACGAGGGTTAGAACGCCGAGGGCGACGAGGCAAACATCATTCTGAAGCCCTGGGATCCACCTACCTCTTCATCGTGACACTCGAACTGGTACATCCAAAAATTCTCCATCTCTCCAGGTGCTATCTGGGCAGCAGGGCGAGCTCTGGTGCCTCTACTTGTGAGCTGAGGCTAACTCCTGACCTCAGCGCCCGTCTGGTGGACTGTTTCCAGGGTGTTAGATGCCCAAGTCGATAATGCAACTTGTAACAGGAGATGTGACCACCTCCCGGGATGTCCGGCTCATCGGCATTAACCCCTGGGCGCCCGAAAGGCCCCCGGCAGTCGTATGTCACTGGTCGCGCGCCATCACCTGATGTCTGTGAGAAGGGGCCGGCCTACCCCTTCTGGCAGTGACGCCTACTATTTCTGGGGAAAATAAACTCGGATCTGAGGTGCAACCAGAAACTTTCACACACTCTAAACTCTGCTACGTTTATAGAACCTGTGAAAAAGCACGCAGCTCATGTGTAAAGGAGGGGTGGAAGGTGGGAAACGGGGGCCCTCTCGGTGCCTGCATCAGAATGCACCTGGGCACATGGTGCCATGCAGGGCCCATGCCTCTGCAGGCCAGGACGCTGAATGTAGACACGCCACCCCGTACGTTTGCTGCGTGCCCCCAATATCCTTGCACTGCACCCCGAGTAAGGGGGATGTGGCAGGCGAGCCCTACAAACACACCAAAGAAAGCTGTCCCCAGGGCCAGCATGGTTTGACCCAAATCAACAGGTAATCTCAAGTCAGGCTCAAGAGCTGGGCCATGTCCACTGGCCCTCGGCAGAGAAGAGGAAGGTCAAGACAAATGCAGGTGGAAAAACGAACTGGAGGAAGCTCGTGGAAACAGGTGGCCAGGCTGGTTCCGAGGGCTGAAGATGGGACACAGACCTCCCAGTGCCAATCTACCTCGTAACAAGCCATGGCAATGGGGAAGGACACGGGTGCAAGAGAGAAGGAGGGCCTGGAGCACCCTCGAGACTCAGCCTTAATGCTGGCTTCAGCCTTTCTTCTCACCAAGCCCTTTATCACACATGCTGACAGGTTTTTCTCTGCGTCTACTTGGTTAGTGAGCTGTGATAGGGTCAAAAGGTAGAAAAAAGAGAAGCCAAGGACCTGAACAGTTCACAGCTGCAAAATCCACCCATGCTGTGGCTTCCTGTGCTGTGGCCAACTCTGCAGGCCAGAGTTGGAAACAGGGTGTCCTTCTCTCTCCCTCTTGCCATGTTTCTGGCCATGCCTGCTGGCAGTCGGACTGCACCTACTATAATCCAGGTCAGTGTGATGCAATTCCTATAGTTGTTGGTCCCCATTCAAGAAAGCCCCTTTCAAAATGGCGAGCAGTGCAGGAGCCCATTTACAGCACTGGGCATCTCTCAAATGCTTTCTTCTTTCCATTAACTATTTAAAAGACAGAAAATCTCTGGGTGTTGATTCTCATGTGTCCAGATTGAACACTCCCCACCTGTGGACTCTCCCGAACTCATGGGAGAAGCCATTTCCCCCACTATCATTCTTCAACATTGCTTTGGTTTGGATTCGTGAACCACTGAGGGCAGGCTGAAGCCATTACAATCTTCACTGCTGCTATGGAAAGCTTATAATATGTTCAGTTATTAACCAGAGAACCACCATAATCAGACAAACTATGAAGAAAACCACTAGGCCTTCGGCAAAGTTACAGAAAATGTCTACACCTAGTGTCCTGTTGGCACACAGAATTCAGAATTCTTTCCCTGGCTCTCTTATTTTCATTCTTTCCTTCCTTTAATGTTCAATCAGCACCTGAAACCTACTTAATTATTCACCACTGCCTTCTCCATACTTCATCAATAATAGATAAAACCTGTGATGGAAAACGACCTGCAGCAAGGAGCTGGTTGAGACAGGAGCATAAAGAATCAATCCACACTCCACACTTGAGGGAGAAGTCCGGGCAACAAGAAGAGAGCCGGCCTCAAGGGCTGTTCCCTCCTGCATGGATCTCTTAGTCCAATGAGACCTTCGACTCTGTGCCTCTCAGCCTCTTCTGCACCATGGTATACGGAAGTCATAAATTCATATAACACACTGGGTCCAGAGCCTGGATGATGCTTCCAGGGTGGAATGCAACATGCCCAATGGCCAAGGTCACCCCCAACCCCAAAGTTCAGTGGGGATCATGAGGACGCTGATCAAAAAGCTCTGCCCTGGAGCGCCTGGGTGGCTCAGTCAGTTGAGCATCTGACTTGGGCTCAGGTCATGATCTCACGGTTCGTGGGTTCGAGCCCCATGTCAGGCTCTGTGCTGACAGCTTGGAGCCTGCTTTGGATTCTGGGCCTCCCTCTCTCTCTGCCCGTCCCCTGTTCACACGCTAAGATAAACACTGGAAAAAATATTAAAAAAAACCACTCCAACTTATGAAGGAGTCTTTATAGCAAATTCCTTTGACACTGGCAGACCCTTGAGAATAAAGATAAAATTCTCTCCTCGTGAAGAGTCCTTCAGGACAATCCCTCCTGTGCCCCATGCCCATAGGCTGTCCTGAGTCCCAGCTCCTCCGATGTGGCTGCCCCGCTCACGTCTGTGCTGGCCCACGCACCCAGGCTGCTTCACGCCTTGTTGGCCACTTCCAGATCGGCAGATCCGCCTCTTCTCAGCCAGACAACGAAACAGATACAGCCTCAGAGGTGGGAGAGACCAACAAGGTCAGCTGGGGGTGGACAAGCCATGCTGTGTCCTCGGGTTTTAAGTCCACCATTCCTTTGGTGGCATGTGACAGACACGAGATGTGGCAGGCAGACTTCGCAAATGGCCCCGTGAGCCCCATCCCTGGGTGTCCAGACACTGTGTGATCCCCTCCTTAGGGAGGGAGCGTGGGCTAGTGACTTAGCCTAAGAAATCAAATATAGCATAGGTGATGGGCTGTCACTCTGTGAGTGCATTATGACAGGCTGTGACATCTACCTTGCTATCAGCCTCTATGGCCTTCTCATCTTGCTTGCTTTATCAAGTAAGTTGCCCTACAGGAGAGTGCCCGTGGGGCACCGAGGATGCCTCTGGCTGGCAGTCAGGTGGGAACTGAGGCCTGGAGTCCAATAGCCCCTTGAGGAGCTGAATCCCGCCAAGAAGCAAATGACCTTGGGAATAGGTCTCTCCCCAGTAGAGCCTGAAGGCTACCGCAGGCCAGGGACACTTGACTGCAGCCTCTGAGAGACCCTAAAGGAGAGGACCAGCCAAGCCAGGCCAGATTCCTGACCACAGACGCTGTGAGATGACCACTGTGGTTTGTTTTAGGTCAGTGTTCTGGGGCAATTTGTTACTGAGCAGGAGATAGCTGAGACACTACATAAGGCTTCAGATGAAAGCATCGTGAACAGAGGAGGCCTGGAGGGGTCTGGCTGAGGGTGCACGGAAGGACTAGCCTAGAGTGGCTCGTAAACTCTGCACAGGCAGGGTCTGTGTCTATTCCACGCAGAGCCTGTGTCTCAGTTGCTGCTATATCCCCGGTGTCTTGCACAGTGCCTGACCCATAGGAGCAACTTGAAGATATTTACTGAACGAGCTGATGAGAAATTGTGAGACAGACTTTGATCTGTGACCTGGGCCAGTAACCGAAACTCATTCTGGTTCACCAACAAAATGAAGCAGAAGAGCGTAGCTGTGCGGCGGGGCCCTGTTTCTTTTTCATAGACGATTTCCTGTGTGTAGCTGGTGCTTAATGAAACCCGAAAGTGTTAGCAGGGGAACAAGTGTAACAACTCAACCCAATCACTGTATGGTACTTGGCACGGCAGAGGTTTAGGAACATTTGTTCCTTTCACATCACTCACTTCAGGAAAGCTTCCTGTCGGGGAGGTCTGCTTGGTGAAATACACTGGGGCCCATCTTTGCTCTCCTGGTAGATCCTTTGTTCTAAGGTTATTCCTCTGGATAATCTTCTGGGATGTTGACCTAGAGGGTCTGCCAACCCCCCCCCCCCCCACTTTTTGTGAACATAGAAAAAAGTACAAAGTTGGCTTTAATGGTCCACGCTGGGATGTACACTCTTCCACGGCAGGCCAGGAGGACACTCTGAGATGAGGAGGCTTACAGTCTAGTCCTTTCCAGAACACAAACGAGAACAGAATAGAGCTAACTATTCCAGTGCAATGTTCCCCTCCCCCTCTCCCCATCACCACTCCCTCCCTCACATGCCAAGAATACACTTCTTCCAGCCAGGGACTGATCCACTTGGGGGAAACCAAGGCCCTCAGTGAACATCTGTCCATCCTAAAGTCTGTCTACTTGACTTCAGATCCTATCTCAACTCCATCCCTTGCTACTCAGATCCTAGAAAAACTACAGCTGGCTGGAACTCCCTGAGGAGGTGTGGACCGGCGAGGGGCAACCTCTCAGTTCAAAATACCTTAACAGGAACCCTTCACAAAAACAGACTGCTTCAGCAGCGGAACAATTGTTTCCTTTGCCCTTGTATGCTTGAGAATACAACTGGAAGGTCAACAGGAGAAGATGCTGCTAACAAGTCTTAATGAATTAGCATGTGCACTTGACCTTGGTCAATAGTTTCCTAGCAACAGTCAAAAAAAAAAAAATCCACCAAGGCTGATGCTGATTTCAAGGCAGGGGGAGAAGAAGAGAGGACAAGGAGGAGGTGACTCAAGGCATCCAAGGCTGAGAGGAAGCCAGGGCACCTCTCCACCCTCATTCGTTGTCTTTCTCAAAACTCAAGAAAAAAAAAGTGGGTGCAAAAGCGCACATGATCAGGGCAGGTGTTAACATCGAGCCCTCACTTACCAGGATTTGGGCATTATTCCCTTCTTGGCTGGCTTCTAAGAAGTGTTAGTGTTCAAATGTCCTCCTGCCTCAACAGACTTTCTCCAACCAGCCTCTCGAATGGAGGACGCCCATAAAAGGCAAATGTTACCTGAACAGGGTGGTCTATGTTGCCATTAGCACTAATTAGCAGCCAGTGTGACTTAATCGGACAGCCCTGGAAAACAAGGCTGACCATACGGTGCTGCTGCAGGCGGAAAGGGGGACCTCGGGTCACTGCGGTGCCTCACCAGGGTGGGCAGCACAGCGAGGGCTCATGCGGGTTCCGAGCGCTGCGGGGAAGCAAAGGGAAACACCAGCACAGAGAAGGTGAAGAAGGGGTGCTATGGGCGACTCCCTCTAATTCACAATTTGCCAATGGCCCACCCTAAATGTTTCGTGAGCTCCGACCTACGAAGGCAACGAATGCACTACACTTGTGCTTCTCAAGTCACATTTCCGCAGGGGACTCCGTGTCTGGGAAATCCCCTTTTCTCACGGGTCACCCTGGGGAATAAATCTAACTCATTTTACTGACGAGGAAACTAGCTTGGGGAAGAGAGCAGCTGAACGTAACCGCAGCAGATCCACTGCAGGGCCAAGATTTACACATAACGAATACTTAGTGGGCGTCCACTTTGGGTGATGTGCTCTGATACAAGACGAGGAAAGGACGCTGTGCCTTCAGCTGACTGACAGTGAATCAAAGAGGCAACAGGCTCATGCTTTACGAGACAGGAGAAAATAAGGTCATAAAGGATTAAGTGTTAGACTGTAGTCCACAGTTTAAGTTGGTGGTTACCAATTCTGAGCGGGCCTGAGAAATACTGATCCCATCACCCAACATCCTGATTCTAATCAGGAAGCTTGGAATCTTGGGAATCATCTATTTAGAGAGTGGGGCCTTGGTGCCACTGAATGGGACTGTGGTGTGGACAGAAGTGAGAGCCTGTGTGTAAGATGTGCGGCATGGGAGCAAGTTTGGGTAAACAGAAGTAAATTTGGAATTCATAAGTACAAAGCCAACGAGTGAGGTGAGTCTAGGTGCTGGGGGATGGGAATCCTTACACACCGAAGGAACCATGTGGTCTCGATCCAGTGGGGTCTGTCTAGTCATGCCTGGAATTTACACTAAGAAATTAGTTCCTGGGGGAATCTCTTTATCTTTGCCCAAGACAAAGGGAATCAGATATCCAGGGTGATTTGCCCTCTAAAGCTCTGTGAAATGCGTCAAAGACATTGACTGGTAGGCTGAGGCCCCGGGTCACATAACCCAGATATATTCAGCTATTGTGCCTAGAAAGCTGAGGCCAAAATGTCCAGCCCAGCTCTGAATTTTCTTTGATCCATTACTCTTTAAAAATTTTTTTTAACGTTTATTTTTGAGAAACAGAGACAGACCATGAGTGGGGGAGGGGCAGAGAGAGAGGGAGACACAGAATCTGAAGCAGGCTCCAGGCTCTGAGCTGTCAGCACAGAGCCCAACATGGGTCTCGAACCTGCAAACCATGAGATCACGACCTGAGCCGAAGTCGGACGCTTAACCAACTCAGCCACCCAGGCACCCCCCACCCCCCAATTCATTACTACTCTTATTAAGTTTTTGGTGTCCTGCTGGCAGGGCCTGACCCACTGAAGAAATCAGTTGGGCACACCAAGCACACAGTTGAGTGCCTGTTATCCCAACACCCTCTCTATGGCTATTCTCAAGAAAGTGGCCACTGAAAACTGACTCAAAGCTAGCGGGTTGAGAGACTGCATTCTGTATTGAGAACATGCTGCCCGTTAGCCTTGTAATGGGAGTGGGTCTCATTTGGAAGATGATCATGTCTATAGATAAATCATATTTCATAATTCCCCAAGACTACAAGGCCCAGGTTTAATTGGGTTACCACTGAATTACCCATGATATATCTGTTCCTCTCCCTGCACCCTCCCTTCCTCCCCTCTATAGCCCTGATCCACTTAACAGAAAATATTGAGAGCACACAGTCAGGGGAGCTAACAATTTTTCTAAAGACCCTTGAGAAGTTTCCTGAGCTCCAATTGATTAAGCGATCAGGTCAGTCATACAAACTGTGGCCCTGTGTGCTGAATTTCTATCTGGAAAGTGATGACAGATTTCTCTCTGGCTAAATCATTCCTTTGCTTCCTGGGGGCTCTCCCCATATTCCACACCACAGTGTCACACAGGCACTGGCTAGTGAGATGATCCATTAAGAAGCTGAGAAAGATTCCTCCTGGGAACGGGGTCGAGAGAAGAGGAAAGATTAGAGTCTGGGAGTTAAAAAAAAAATCAATCTTCCCATCACTTAATTTCATTCCACACAGCACAAAGTCCAATTGGAGACCTTGCCTTCTGCTGTGCAGATCGGGCAAGAGGTTTGCCCCAGTGATTCCAACGCGGCAATGGTCTGAGGTCAGTGGGGAGACACCTGTTCAGCCCTGTAAACAGGGCCTCTCTGGGGCAGGTGGAATTCTAAAGGTGAGTTAAATAATCAGAGATGATGCTTCAAATCCAGGGGGAGAGAGCAAACGCACAGACTCTCCCACTCCCCCCTTTTTTTTTTCATGACTGAAATTAATTATTTGCGCTCTGAAAGGGATTTCAAGGTCAAGCCTTTTCATTTTGAAGTCTGTAACAGTAAGATCTTCACCTCTCTCAAAAAAATGACCCCGGTCAGTTCAGGTCCTCACAGTTCATGGAAAAATGATTCCCTTTTTTGTTACTGACAACTAAGTTCTGTTACTTCGAACATTACTCCCCACTGGCAGGGATATGACAATCTGCTGCTGGTCCTAAGTTGCAGAATGGGCTGCAAATGTACCTTGGTAAAGGAAGGTATCTCGAACACATTTCATTTTCAAGGTAAAAAGCATTAACCTAGGGGCGCCTGGGTGGCTCAGTCGGTTAAGCGCCTGACTCTTGATTTTGGCTCAGGTCATGATCTCATGGTTCCTGGGATTGAGCCCCACATCGGGCTCTGTGCTGACAACGCGGAGCCTTCTTGGGATTCTCTCTCTCCCTCTCTCTCTGCCCCTCCTCTACTTGTGCTCTCTCTCAAAATAAAAAAAAACCATGAACCTAAATTAAGTATACAAATCTGAGGAATCAGCGCATCCACATTTGACCTCAGCCGGCGCTGTTCCCACTGTGGTGAATAGTATCCCTGCTTCACGTCCTCCCGTACATGCTCAGTGGTTTCCAGACTCAATGCCCGTTATCCAGCCCACAGCTCCTGAACTCTTCAAACTTTTCACTGTCAAGGTGCAAATCCACTTCCCAATTAGTGTTCTTCAACCCTCCACCTTGACCTACTTTTCCTTCTCTACTCTTCTGTGTGTGGAGGTGGGCCAAATGGAAGTGTGCATGCTTCACACACACACACAAAACCTTACATGTGTCTCACCATATGACACAGTGACCATATGACACATTTTCTATAAATCGTGCACATAATAGAGATGTTGGCTCTTCTCTTTTGTCAAGAAAACGGACAGTATCATTGAGATGATGCTGTACATGAATGATCTCTGAGGGATTCTACTCTTTTATATTTAAAAAAATTTTTTTTAAATGTTTATTTTTGAGAGAGAGACAGAGCATGAGTGGGGGAGGAGCAGAGACAGAGGGAGACACAGAATCCAAAGCAGGTTCCAGGCTCCGAGCTGTCAGCACAGAGCCCGACGCAGGGCTCGAACTCACGAACCCCGAGATCATGACCTGAGCTGAAGTCGGACGCTTAACCGACTGAGCCACCCAGGCACCCCTACTCTTTTATATCTTTCATTTAAGGCAAAGACATGGGTGAATACAGTTTGAAAAGTCAGGCTTTTGGCAAACACCATCGTCCCTTTCCCCATTTTTCCTCCCTCCATGGCCTCATTGCCCAGTCTTTCAGCATTCCTTCTGGGATCTTCCACACTCGTGCTGCCTTACCTTAACTTTTCAATTTTAGCCATTATTTCTTGGCATCTACAAAAGACCAGGATTTACCTCTTTTACACTATACCTTCCCTCATCCTCGTCATGTCATGATTTCCGGCGAATCAATGTTCAGTGTTTATACTCTGAAGACTACGTCTATGCTCCTCCCTGCTGAGACACACACGGTATATTATTGCATTTCTTGCCTGTGTAACAATTGTTTTTTGTGCAAATAACTGCGCTTTTTCCGTTTGCTTCGTTTTCTGTGTACTCATCAATAATTTATGCCAAACTCTGCTAAAACAATCGAAGATTCCTCTCGGTACAAATATATTAGGAAATCTCTCACTTCCAGACTTTCTGGAAACCCTCCAGGTTCTGGCCCACACTGCACTGGCTTATGCCCTGTCCCTTTACACAGCTGTCATCTGGGATCTCCTTCTCCATCAGCCAGGGGAGTCCCTCTGTTTCTTTCCTGTGTGGGACCTCATCCCCCCAAGCTCTTTTTTTTTTTTAAGTTTATTTGTTTTGAGAGAGAGAGAGGGACAGAGTGAGTGCAAGTGGGGGAGGGGCAGAGAGAGGGAGACAGAGAGAGACAGAATCCTAAGCAGGCTCCGCACTGTTAGTACAGAGTCCGACGTGGGGCTCGAACTCACGAATGGTGAGATCATGACCTGAGCCAAAGTGGGATGCTTAACCTACTGAGCAACCCAGGCACCCCCATATTGTTTCTTGAATTATGCTCCCTTCTCAGGGAGCAATCCTCTAGTAGCCTCCTGAGCAAAGGTACATGGGATGTAAATTTCCTGGGACCCCGCGTATCTGAAAACATGTTGATTCCACCTTCACACTCAACTGGAAATTAGGGGTGTGTAGGCCTGCCAGTTTCCAGCATTGCTTTTGAGAAGATCAATACCATTTTGAGGGTGATCAAATGACGGTGATTCCTGACCATTTGGGACCTGTTATAACTTCTTGGCAAGCTTGCAGGATCCTCTCTTCCTCCTGTCTGTTCTGAAATTTCTGTGCCCCCTGCCTTTTTTAATTTTTACATCACTGTTCTAGGTACCCAGGGCAATCTTTTTGCCAGGCAGTTCTCAACATCTTTTGTTTCACGATTTCTCCATTTTATCTATGTTCTTACTTACTTTCCATTCCTTTTGCCTTCATTGTTCTACTTTCTGGATGATTCCCTCAACTCTGTCCTCTTCCTACTGAAAGATTTTAAAAATTTTTAATTTCTGCTATCATATTTGCTAGTCAAAAAATTGGGGGCAGGAATTTTTTTTAAAGATGGCATCCTATTCTTTTTTTTTTTTAATGTTTATTTATTTTTGAGAGACAGAGAAAGAGAGAGTGTGTGAGCAGGGGAGGGGCAGAGACAGCAGGAGACACAGAATCCAAAGCAGGCTCAAGGCTCTGAGCTGTCAGCACAGAGTCTGACACAGGGCTTGAACCCACGGACTGAAAGATCATGACCTGAGCTGAAGTCAGATGCTTAACTGACCTGGGCCCCCAGGCACCCTGATGGTGTCCTACCCCCTTTAAAAATTTTTTTTTAATGTTTATTTATTTTTGAGAGAGACAGAGACAGAATGCAAGTGGGTTAGTGGCAGAGAGAGAGGGAGACACAGAATCCGAAACAGGGTCCAGGCTCCGAGCTGTCAGCACAGAGCCCGACATGGGGCTCGAACTCACAAGCTGTGACATCATGACCTGAGCCAAAGTCGGATGCTCAACGGACCTAGCTGCCCAGGTGCCCTGATGGTGTCCTATTCTAATTCGATGGCTCCCTTATTTTCTCCTTTCTGAGGATACTAATAAGTATCTTATGGTTTTCTCTTGCTCAGCGCACTGCTTTTATTTCTTCAAGTACCTTTCTCCGTTTCCTTTTTTGTGTCTTTGTCTTTCTTGTTATAGATGTTCTTCAGATGTTTGGTGATCCTTGGGTGTCCACTCATTTAACAACAGTGGGTCCCCAAAAAGCCCACTGGAAGATTCACGAGAGGCAGGAAACTTCACTGCAGTGAGATCAGGCGGGGACCCAGGAGTTCTGTTGGGAAAGCCCCAAACATGAGTATCTGTAGTTATTTGCTCTTGGGTCTGTCTCCTCCGGGTGGGGGGCAGGGGGCGGAGGAGGGGAATACTCTAACCTCCTGCAAGGGGCCAGGGGCGGGTGGGTTCTAAGCCTGACAGCTAAGAATTCTAAGGCATTCTCAGCCTCTCTCACTACTTAGTAGGCCCTGTGTTCTCCAAGGTGCCTCATTCCTATTTTTAGCAGTGACTAGTGTCCCTAGGTCCAGGGATTCTCTGAGTCACCCTTTCCTTTACAGTAAACCTCCCACCCTCTGTGGGGCCAGGGGGCAGGGGGTGGTAACCTGGCGCCTGAGCTGGAGAAGGAATCTAATGTTTCCGGTGACAGACTTTCCAAACCATCTTTTTTTTTTTTTTTCAGCCATATGCCAGCCACCTGAAGTATGTGGGGTCTCTAATTCCTGAGCCTTTCTGGGGGATTCATGGCACGAATCCTCACAGACATTTAGCAGAGTCAACAGAAACCTATCACTGTATTAGTCGGTATTGATCAGGCCAGGCTGTGTAACAACCACTCCACATCCCCAAGGCTTAGAACAACACAAGTGTATTCCTCTCTCATGCTACATGTCCCCAGGGTCATCAGGGAGCCCTGCTCATCACGGTCCCTCGGGACCCGTGCTGAGAGAGGTTCCGCCATCTTATGCCCCATCATGTTTTTTTTTTTAAATATTTTTATTTATATTTGAGAGAAAGAGACAGAGACAGAGACAGCACGAGTGGGGGAGGGGCAGAGAGAGAGGGAGACACAGACTCAGAAGGAGGTTCCAAGCTGGAAGCACAGAGCCCAATGCGGGGCTAGAACTCGTGAACTGCGAGATCGCGACCTGAGCCGAAGTCAGACGCCCAACCGACCGAGCCACCCAGGCGCCTCTGACCCCATCATCTTAACACGAGGCTTCAGGGCTCCTGCTCAGAAGGAGCATCGCACATCACCACTCCCACGTTAGAGGCCACGCCCAACTTCCAGGGGGTGGGCGAGAGCGGCACCGGGCTCCCTGTGCCTGAAGGAAGAGGACAACTGGAAGCCCCGGGGAGCACCAATGTCTCCTGCAGCCAGCCCCACTTCGGGGTCCTGGCAGTGTGTTCTTTTCTGCTGCTCTCTCCTGGTGGCTTTACATCTTTTTCTTATTTTACCGTCCTTTTAGTGCAGCTCTGTGAGTAGAGATAAACACCATTTCCAGCTGCACAACACCCACTCAAAACAGCCACAACCCTCCAAATGATGCCAGATGCCTGTTACTCCCCATCTCTCTGATTCCACCATGCTCTGTTCTCTACTCAGAACGAGTTTTTAAATTTTAGTTTTGAGAGACAGAGAGAGATTGAAGGGGAGGGGCAGAGAGAGAGGCAGAGAGAGAATACCAAGCAGGCTCGGAACTGTCAGCCTCTGTGCTGACACGGGGCTCGAACTCTGTCACCGCAGAGCCTGATGGGGGGTTCAAACTCATGAACCGTGAGTGAGATCATGACCTGGGCCGAAATAAGATTCAGACACTTAACCAACTGAGCCATCCAGGTGCCCCGCAGAACGATTTCTGTTGGCTAAAGAGAGACTGGTAGATTGTGAAACTTTTCAGAACTGGTCATTCCTTAACAATTTTTCCAGAAGGGGTTTGGGAGGTAGTTTTCAAACAGACGAGGAATAGAGAAATCTTTACTAGAAGCAAAGCACTTAAGTATTGGTACAATTTTCCAGAAACAAGTATTTTCTTTTAAAAAATTTTTTTCAACATTTATTTTTGAGAGAGACAATGCAAGCAGGGGAGGGGCAGAGAGAGAGGGAGACACAGAATCCGAAGCAGGCTCCAGGCTCCGAGCCGTCAGCACAGAGCCTGACGCGGGGCTGGAACCCACAAGCCATGAGATCATGACCTGAGCCGAAGTCAGACACTTAACTGACTGACTGAGCCACCCAGGCGCCCCTGAAAACAATTATTTTCGATCAGTGCTGAGCCTCTAGTATATGTTCCAGTTCTGACTAATGAGCAATCCCATTTTCACATTCCATACGACTCGCTCACAAACAAATGCCACTTTGCTCCAGGAAAGAGCAAAACTCGGAAGCAGATGCAGCCCATCAACGGTTCTCTCTGGCACGTTGGTAATGCAGGTGGTTTTTATTTCCATCTATTTACTCACTGTAGTTTCTTATCATGCCATTTGACAATGCACTGCTCCTACAGCAAGAAATCCAAGGCCCCTTGTCCAGGTCTGCTGACCACGATCACAAGGGGACAGTCCCCTTTGCTAAAACCAGACCTGGGCTAATAAAAGATTTAGCGAAGTCTCAAAACCACACATCTCACATGGGCCGACTGTCCAGAGGATACATTCGTTTCCTGCGAATCAGTGGTTCTTAATCTTTTATATGTTTTAGAATCACAGGGAGAATTTACAAAACGAAATAAACCAAAGCAAACAAAACCAAAACATATCCCTGGCCCCCACCCTAGGTATTCCAATTTGGAAAGGAAAGGCAGTAATTTGTATTTTTAACAAAAATACACTCTCCCGGCAGACTTTGGGCCACACTTTTTTAACTGTGCTTTTTCATTTTCTACAATAGCATACACAGAGCATTCAGTAACTATTTTTTGATGCTAAGATGGAAATCAACATAATGTATATACTTTTATTTTCCTCTCATGATGTCATCCAAGAGGTAAGAAATGAAGATCTTTCCTTTTTTAAAAAAAAACTTTTAATGTTTTATTTTTGAGAGAGAGAGAGAGAGAGAGAGAGAGAGAGAGAGAGAGACGGAGGGAGGGAGGGGCAGAGAGCAAGGAGGACAGAAGATCCAAAGTGGGCTCTGTGCTGACAGCAGAGAGCCCAATGCGGGGCTTGAACTCATGAACCATGAGATCATGACCTGAGCCGAAGCGAAACGCTCAAACAACTGAACCACCCAGGTGCCCGTAAGGTCCTTCCTATGAAGGTGGCAAGACAGATGGAATAAAACCCACAAATCCAAACAGCTTAAAAATGACAGGCAGAGTATTTTAACTAAAGCACAGGTTTTGGCTTTTGCTTTGCATTAACTCTTCATAACCTAGTAAGCCCTACTCACCAATCTCTGACCATCAAGCTGAATTTCTGACAGAATGAATTTCTAACGCATCATCCGATATCCTATCATAATTCTAGCTTTTGAATGAAGCATCGTGTAAGAGGCTTAAGTTGTTCTCCCAGCTCAAATGAATCAAAGCAAGCCCCAGCCCCAATGTGGGCCGTGTTGTGGGTTTGTCGTGAGGCTGCAGGGACCACAGGGTGAAGTCGGTTACGTCAAGGAGCTAGTGTATGTGAGAAAAAAGACAGCAACTGGACTTAATGCTCCTGCTACTTCTTTCCTGATGGCTTTCCGAGTTTCTAAAAGGATGTAGAACCCAGTCTCTTGCCACCTTCTTACTCTTTTTTTGAAAAATTTTTAATGTTTACTTTATTTTGTTTTGAGAGAGACAGACAGACAGACAGGGGTAAGTGGGGGAGTGGCAGAGAGAGAGAGGGAGATACAGAATCCAAAGCAGGCTCCAGGCTCTGAGCTGTCAGCACAGAGCCGGACGCGGGGCTTGAACCCACACACCACAGAGATCATGACCTGAGCCCAAGTCGGACGCTTAACCGACTGAGCCACCCAGGCACCCCGACCATCTCCTTACTTTTGAAAATCCGCTCCACTTCCCCTACATTTGCAAGATGCCGCCTTTTTTCCTTTCTTGCCAGAAGGAACCTGGCGGCAGCTGGAGGCCAAGGGGAAGACTACATGTGAGTGCACCTGTCTTTCACTGCTGGCATGTGACAACAGAAGGGAGACGCAGAGCATTGCTGAACTACCTGATTCAATGCTGCCCCCCTGCTGGGGAGGACGCAGATCCATTCCCAACCAGTTTCCCACCTTTCCCGAAAGGTGCCAGCGATTTAATTAGCTACCAGCAAATGTTGACTGTTACTGAAAGAGGAGGTGAACGATACCCCTGACCTCTACAGCCCTTCACACATAAGTCGAACGAACAAACAGCTTCCAATAATGGCTTCTCACTCCAAAACATGGACTGAGAAATAACCTGGTGCAACCACAGGATGCAGAATTAAATGAAATTGAATTTAACCTCCTAAACCTTCTTTTAGTCCAAGCTCCCATTTTAAATGAAAATGCCTAAAAATTATTCAAGAGAAGCTTTAGTGCCAGGCTGTGGAGGCAAAGGTTAGCCTTCTTGATTTATTTTGAATGGACTGTGACATCCAAGCTTACCAGCTTATCAAATTTCTTAGATATTTCAAAAATGGAAAATAACACATTAGCAGGGGCAGCAAGAGCCTTCTGTACATTTTCCCAACGAAGCACAATTCGGTTTAAAACCCCAAACAGGACTTTTGTGGAGAAGGGTGCCCGGGCTCCCTTACTGCAAGCCACAATGTGAGGCACAGTGTGGGTGAAAAACTGCAGAAACTTCTGGCAGGAAAACTCTCAGAAGGATTCCCTTGATGCCCTCCAAAAGGTGCCACAATGGCGGTTCCAAACTGTTAAGGGATTACTTTAAGAAAGTGGCTCTCAAGTGGTGGTCCTGTGGCCAACAGCATCAGTACCACCTGGGACCCTGTTAGTTGACCCTCAACTTCACCTGAGCCCTGTGATTCTGGAAAACAGCAAAGGTAAGGAAACCTCCCCCCTACCCTTTTGTGTTCTGGAAATAGCTTACTGCAAAGACCACCCCCCCTTGCCCCGCCCCCCCGCCATGACTCACCTAAGACTCAAAGGAGTCCCCTTGATTACCTATGACAAGGTCAGACACAGACCCTTCAAATTCACTTTTTTTGCCTGAAAAATGATTAGCTAACTGTCCATCAGTCAGAACAAAATGTCGGTTAATTAATCTTTGCCCGAACCTTTTTTGTTCCTCCAGGTCCTTGAACTTTTGGCCAGCCTACAACCCTTCCTGAAGGGCTCCTCTGGGTGGGAACAGGCTGGCCTCCAGTTAAAACACACTCTTGTCTGCAAGGCATTCAAGCCACGCTTTCATCCCTGTTCCCCATGCCTCCTTCTTTCCAGCCCACTTTGCTCCTCCCTATAAAAGAGACCCTCTTTTTGCCCAGCCACAGAGAACCTTGCAGATTCTACAGCCAGAGAATTTAGGTTATGAAGCGTTAATACAAAGCAAAAGCCAAAACCTGTGCTTTATTTAAAATATTCTGCCTGTCATGGCATGTGACCGCTATATGCCCGCCCATCCCCTGTTACAAAAGAACCTTTCTCCCCTTTGCAAAAAAGCGTTTCCAACCGAGTCTCTCCTTGCTCAGCCCACATGTGGTTTTTACTTGACGTGAAAATTACAAATTCTCGGGTCGCCTGGGTGGCTCCGTTAAACCTCTGACTTCGGCTCAGGTCATGATCTCACGGTTCCTGTGGGTTTGAGGCCCGCATTGGGCTCTGTGCTGACAGCTCAGAGCTGGAGCCTGCTTAGAATTCTGTCTGCCCCCACCCCCCCCCCCGCCCCTCCCCTGCTCGTGCTTTGTCTCTCTCCAAAATAAATGTTAAAACATTTTTAAAAATAAAATTCTCGTGTCCCACCCCTGGGGCTTCTAAGTGAGAAATGAGGGGTGGGAAGAGTGTGATGTGTCTAGAAATCAATTTCTGAACACACGTTCCAGGCACCATTTGAGAACCACCGATTTACAGCCATCCCTCTAAAGGTCTGATAAGTGGCTTCAACACTTAAACGCCGATCCACCTGTGTTTCACTCAGGGGTGCTTAAACACAAGCTGCTTCCGAGGCTCCACGTGGGCGCGATTTTAGCGTCCCCCCACCCCAGGACCCCTTTTCTCGTGAAGTCATTTCCCGATGGCAAGCAAGGCCACGCGCGCAGCTGGAGCCCAAACCCGCGCGTACTTACATCTCCATCCACCGGCCTCTGGTCGTCACAATCCCTGGTGGGGCTAATGTCCTGGCGCATGACCCAGATGGGCTCTTTGGGCTCGTCGGGGGTGTAAGGCGAACGGATGGTCCTGGTTTTCACCTCCTCGATGGCCTCTTTGATGTCCTTGATGGCCAGCGAGATGGCATCCCTTTTCTCCTTGCTGTACCGCTGCCCTGCCTCGCCGCCCGCGGTGCCCGCCGCCCGCTGCTGCCCCGCCAGCGCCTGCAGCTCGGGGCTGTCAGAGCGGCCCCCGCCCGGGGTGGGGGCGCGCTCCAGGTCCTGCTCGGCCTCTGGCATGTCCTCGGCCGCCTTGTCGAGGCTCTGCGAGCTCATGCTCTGCTTGACCTCGGCCACAATCTGATCGATGTCCTCCTCCTGCTCGTAGCTGTCCATACGCGGGTAGGGCGCGAACTCCGCCTCCTTCTCGGGGCTGTCGGACTCGCCGTCGGAGCGTTCGTCGTAGTGGTGCAGCCGCGCGCCCAGGGCCTCCTGGCGATACGCGGCGGCCTCGTCGCGCTCCTGCTCGTACAGCCGCAGCCCGTCGCGCGCCTCCAGCTCGGGCGCGTCCCCGATCTCCTCGTACACGTGCTCCTGGAGGCCCCCGTAGTCGGCGTAGGGCTCGGCGTAGGGCTCGTCCTCGCCGCGGTGGAACAGCCGGTGAGTGTACACGTAGCCCGAGTAGGCCGCGTTCATCGCCTCCTCGTGCTCCAGCGAGTGGAAGTGCAGGTGGTTGGGCAGCGCGCGGCGGTGCGTGGCCTCGGCGTGCTCGGCCTCCGCCTGCTCCGTGTACTCCTCGGCCTCGGGCCGGTACTGCACGGCGTAGGCGCTCTCGTCCTCGGGGTCCTGCGCGCGCTCCGCGTCGTAGCCGTCGCGGGCCGCGGCGATCACGTCGCCCTCGGCTGTGTCCGTGTGGTTGTGGAAGCCGCTCTCCGTGCTCGCGGAGCGCGCCAGGCACTCCCCGCGCTCCTCCTCCTCCTGCTGCCCCGGCGGGGCGCGCGGGTCCTCGACGGCGCGCCCGCGCCCGGGGCGGCCCGCATAGCGCTGCTGCTGCTCCTCCACCTCGGGGTGGTCCAGGTCAGCCTCCACCGACTCGTTCACCTCCCCGCCTGCCGCCTCGTCGGTCACCTCCACCTCCGCGGAGCCCTCCAAATGGTTCATGGTGGGCGTCGGGCCGGCTGGGAGAGAGGCTGGGCCAGAGGCTGGGCCGGCTCACTGCGTGCTCATTTTGCTCCACCCGGCTGGGAAGACAAGAAGGGGAGGGGCTGTTAACGAGCTTCACACTGTTCTGGGCTGAGCACCCAGAGAAACCGTAAAAACAGCTGCTATTGACCCCTTCTGAATCCGGGTCAATTAAAAAAAAAGATTGCAAATTTAAACTCAGCCCGACAGCACACAGTTCATTTTCTGCATTGCATGTATCGTAATTTGTAATTACATATCTACTTGTCTAATTGCTTGCTGGCTTTCTCCTTTCCCCACCCCTCAGACTGAGAGACTCGCGAGCGGTTTGTTTTCCCTCCACCAAGCTTACTATTCAGGTTCCATTTCTGATGCATATGAATAAAGAGTACTACTAAATTGAATGAGCCAATTGACACATTTTCCATCTGCTAAGGGATAAATCTCTCCAAATTAAACTAGGATCCTGGATACTTTAGAAACGGTTCTTTAAATAAATTTCAAGGGGAAAAATCATCTCGAAATGTTTTGAGCTACTGCTGTCAATACAAATATACAGCCATTCGGAGGCAGGCTACCTACCCTCAGAGGGTTCTTGTCCTGTCTGTCATTACTGGCTCTGTTACCGGGACCGGTGGCTTAATTTTCTGAGCCTCCACTGTGAGAACCCACTCATTTCCTACAGCTGTTCCACAGGGCAAAGACTCTGTGGTCAAGTAAGTTTGGGAAATGCTGACTTACAGTTGACTTTACATTGTGAAGAATCTAGGAGTAAGACACAAGATGTGGGGGTTCCCAAATTTGTGTGACTAGGAACCCCCCCACACTTTTTTCCCCTAGAGGCCAAAGTTCTGACAAATACACGTAAAGAAACACTAACTAGTGTACTTCCCATATACCCTGGACCTAAAAATTCTTTGACTCTATGAATTACCATGATAGCCGGTACTGGGTATGTGAAAATTATGGCTAATTTCTTAAAAATATGGGTATATCGGGGTGCCTGAGTGGCTCAGTCGGTTAAGCGTCCGACTTCAGCTCAGATCACGATCTCACAATCCGTGAGTTCGAGTCCCGCATCGGGCTCTGGGCTGATGGCTCAGAGCCTGGAGCCTGCTTCCGATTCTGTGCCTCCCTCTCTCTTTGCCCCTCCCCCGTTCATGCTCTGTCTCTCTCTGTCTCAAAAATAAATAAAAAAAACCTTAAAAAAATTTAAAAAAAATATGGGTATATCTCGGGCGCCTGGGTGGCTCAGTCAGTTAAGTGCCCAGCTCTTGATTTCCTTGGCTCAGGTCATGATCTCATGGTCGTGGGATCGAGCCCTACATCGGGCTCCACGCTGAGCATGGAGGCTGCTTGGTCTCTTTCCCTCTCTCTCTGCTGCCTCCCCTCCCACCCCCCCAAATAAGTAAACATTCAAAAAAATATAGGTATGTCTCTACCTATTTCCAGAGAAACCTGTAGAGACAGATTTGGTTTCAATTTCTCCCACTTATTCTTATCACATATTATTATGCTTATTTATGGCATAATGTGTCCAGTGTATGGAAATAAATATAAAGGATGTACAGAATAACAAAAACAGGTAGGATCCGTATGATTTCAAGACACCTGCAATAAATGGGTTCAATAATAAGTAGGCTTTTCTTATAGTGTTCTTTTGGAGAACCCACGTTACAATTGGACAAAATGGATGGGCATGAACTCTTTTTTAAAATTATTTTTTAATGTTTATTCATTTTTGAGAGAGAGTGAGTGAGTACAAGCAGGGGAGGGGCAGAGAAAGAGGGAGACAGGAGAATCTGAAGCAGGCTCCAGGCTCTAAGCTGACAGCACAGCTGTCGAACCAGCACAGCTGAGCCGAAGTCGGACGCTTAACCGAATGAGCCACCCAGGCGCCCTGGGATGTGAACTCTTTAATGGAGCTAGCAGAAAGCTCCAGGAGGCACTTGATTGACTGTCTAATGTTGCAATGGAATACATTCTACTCAGCTCCCCACCACAACCATGGGAATTTCCTTCCAGCACTATGACAATCTCAGCAGTAAAGGAGGGCATTTGGAGCTACCGAGTTCACCTTTAAGCAGAAATATCCTCTTCCCCCATTTTTTTATGGATCCACCCCCTTCCCTCCCCTTGGCTGACTGACACGCCAGAAGAAAACAATGATGGTTTACTAGAGATGGTCAATCCTTCTTGCTTGCTTTCCTTGACAGGAGTCCCACTTCATACCAATGAGACCCAGTCTCCTCATGAAAATTGTGGCCTCTCCTCACTAATGCCTGAGAAGAGGAACTAGGCCTAGGCATGAGAAAGTTTTCCAAAAGCAAGTACGAGGCTCTGTTCAGACTTTGACGGATGGTTAATGCTTTGAACAGAAGAGGCAGGTATTGGTGCTGAGGCCCCTGGTTCAGTGGTCTCGCAGGGATCATGGAAAATACAAAATAAATATCCAGTTGAGTACAACACATAGACAAGAACAGTGTACCCACATTTCCTTTATGAAGACTCTCTGGATAAGACAACAAATTAAAAACTAATGTACAAATCTCAGTCTCACGGACACAAAGCAAGCGTTCACAGAGAGGGATCCTGAACATACCAAACACTTCCCTGGGTACCATTATCCTGAGATATGTCAGCCGTGTGTGGTTAGTGCTGGAAATACAATAAACAGCAGACAAGGCATGTGAATGGCCAATGCAACAATTCATGATAACCACATGTAGAATTGGCCAAAACACTGTCTCCAGTGAAAATAGATTTTACTGATGAACATCTATTGATATATGTATTAAAAAGAAGTTTTAGTTTATTCTGGGTAAAAATGGCAAATGGTGCCCTCTCCTAGAGCACTTACTGATTCAGTGGAGATGGGGTTTCCGTGCACGTATGTACACAAAATCATGGCCAAGAAATTTACAAGAAGCCCACCCTCTGGGGAGAATGCCGTTAAAATAATGTTGTAGCGTACCATGGAGATTTCTAAGTGCATTGTCCTCATACCCCCATCCCCCAGCCTCAGGGGAGTATTTATTCATGGAGTATTTATATTTCACTCAGTGTCACAGTTTCAAGAATATAGTTTGGGTTGTGATCTTGGCAAGGTGAATTAAAATCTTTCAAAGGTAACATACCTTCACCTCAGCAGTTCTACTTAGAGAAATCTAAAGGGAAAACTCAAATGTGGACAAAGACCTTTTTCACGGTATGTGCTTAAAAAGCAAAGAATCTCGTCCCCTCACCCCCTTGCCCAAACTGATGACCAAGTCCATTGTTTTCCTACCTCCTGCATCACCCTCACTGCCACTGTCTTGCCTTGGTCCATCTCACCTACACAATTATTTCCTTGGCTAATGTCTCAGCCCCCTCCAGACCATTTTCCCCAGGGCTAGCTGGATGATCTTTCCAAAATACAAATCTGAAGCCCATAACCCTATTTCTCAGACTCTTTAATGGTTCCCCTCTGGTGCACGGTACAAATGCTTAGCCAACTCTACCAGGCACTCATAGGCATTTTTACCCCATTACTTGTTTAATCCTCACTCTAGCCTATGAAGAGAGTCCTCTTCTACCCTCTTTCTAGGGAGAATTATCAGCTATTTTAAAACTGTGGAAATGGGGGTCCCTGGGTGGCTCTGTCAGTTAAGCATCTGGCTCTTCATCTTGGCTTAGGTCATGATCTCACGGTACATGAGTTGGAGCCCCGCGTTGGGCTCTGTGCTGATGGCGCAGAGCCTGCTTGGGATTTTGTCTCTCCTTCTTTCTGCCCTTCACCTACTTGTTCTCTCTCTTTCTCTCTCTCTCTCTCTCTCTCTCTGTCAAAATAAATACAAAAACTAAAACTGAGGAAATGGAGGCACCATGGGGGTAGGTGATTGCCCCGGGACACATAAGCCATGGAGATGCTGGAAATGGCACCTACCCTCACTGTCCAGCTTTAGCTCTTCGTTCTTGAGTCCTACTCCCTGCAAACAAAGCCCAAGAGCCACATCACTCCTCCAGCGTCATGCCACACTTCACCAGCACCCCATGTTCTAACACCCCTAGTGCTGACCCTAACTGCCTTCCCTACTCTCAGATTATTTTCCACCTAGATTTGGTAAATCTTTCTCATTTTCGGTGAATCTTTCTTGTCTTCCCCAGAGCAAGTTCACACCTGAGGACTGTCTATTATATGCCAGCCTCCATGCAATGGGAGGCACTGGGGCAGAGTGGTGACCAAGGTAGACAGGCTTCTCTGGTTCTTTTTTTTTTTTTTTAACGTTTATTTATTTATTTTTTGAGACAGAGAGAGACAGAGCATGAACGGGGGAGGGTCAGAGAGAGAGGGAGACACAGAATCCGAAACAGGCTCCAGGCTCTGAGCTGTCAGCACAGAGCCTGATGCGGGGCTCGAACTCACAGACCGCGAGATCATGACCTGAGCCAAAGTCGGACGCTTAACCGACTGAGCCACCCAGGCGCCCCAAGGCTTCTCTGATTCTTGAAGCCTCCACTTTATGCATGGGGTGAGGTGAAGAGAAAAGAGAGGGGAACAGACAGTGATTATGTAAGTACATAAACAGGATAGGTCCGAATAGTGAAATGTCTTATGAAGAAACTGAAACAGTGAAGGCATAGCAGGTCACCAAGAAGAGGGAGTTATGTAGATAGTGGCCAGAGGAGGTGATGTTTGAGCTGGGGCCCGAATGATAAGGAAGGGGGCGGCCGTGTAAAAATCTGAGGGCAGGGCCATGAGCAAGAAGGCACTTGCTATGTTCAAGGGAAGAAGCAATGTTTGTGAGTGCAAAAGGGGTGGTGTGGATGGAAATGAGGATGGGGAGATGGAAAGCACTGGCAAGGCTGGTACATCATGGTAAAGAGTTGGGATTTTATCTCAAGTGTATTGGTATGCCATTGACTGGTTTCAATCAGCCGAGTGATAAGGTTTAATTAACCCCTCACTTTGTCCCCACTTTACTTTGTCTATTATATACACACACACACACACACACACACACACACACACACACACAAGATATGTGTATACGTGTGTGTGTGTGTACATATATGTATATATACATATATGTATATATATATGTATATATATATGCCAGGCATATATATCACATATATACGTGAGATATATATATATATATATATATATATATATATGGCACAGCACCTGTCACACTAAGCAACAATTCTTTATAAATAAGAAGTCCTTAGGAAAAGACGGCTTGTCACTTATCTTTGATTCCCCACTGATAAGCACAGAGGGTGCACAGTTGGTAGTCAATGATGTTTTAGTGATTAAAAGGAAAAAATCTGTTTGCCCCCAGTATTTGGGGCCCTCTGGCCATTGGCATGCTTAGCCTCTGGAGAACTCATTTCTTCTTTCTCTCATGAATCTTTGCTGCCCTCATCCACCCACGCACCTCCTCCACCTTCCTTTTCCCTTTTTTTAAATAAACAAAATTATTTTTATTTGAGAGAGAGAAAAAAAGAGAGTAGGCCTGGGAGAGGAGCAGAAACAGAGAGAGAAAATCCCAAGTAAGCTTCATGCTCAGCGTGGAGCCCAACACAGGGCTCAATCCCACGACCCTGAGATCATGACCTGAGCTGATACTAAGAGTCGGACGCTCAACCAACTGAGCCACCCAGGTGCCTCTCCTCTACCTTCTTCTGATTCTGTAAGTTCCCAAAGAACTCTAGCGATCCAGTGTTTTCCTACATTTGAACGTATTGATCCAGTTGGCATTTATTAGATATGTATCAGGTAGCATGCAAAGGCAAAAAGCATAGAAGAGTTTCTAATGCATGGTTCCAGGCTTTAAGGGCAGACGGCTCTAATAATTATAATACCTGCTGATAATGATAATACTTGTACAAAATAGAAAGAAGTTCAAGCCACCAAAGGAGCCTACAGTTAGAACAACAACCACATCTGCATCCCCTTAGTGATTCATATGAGTCCTGCAGTTCTTACAGGGTCTAATGTCATGAGCTCTTAAGCATCTGAGAACTGAGGCCTGGGAGAAGAGTGCCTTCATCCAATCAATGGCCTTGACTAGGACCCTTGTGCCTCTGGAGGCTAGGGCAAAGGGAGGAGAAGCAGCTGGATGAAGAAAATCAGTCCCCCTCTACAAAAATGTTGTGTGATCTGGAAGACAGAGGCAAGACAGTCCTCCTGCAGGAGCTCCGACACAACATGAAGAGGGGTTTCTGTGCTGTCCTTGCTCTAGGAGTGAGGGAATCCAGGCTGCCTGTGGTGAGCACAGGTGCCTTTCTAGCCCTTAGTACTGGAATGTTCTACAGCCAGCTAGAAAAGGTTAACAAAAGAAAGGAACTCCGCTGCAGTGCACCATTTATAAATAGAACATTTCACAATTCAGCAGCTGAATCCAGGTATCTCAGACTGTTAGCTGAGACTCATGTTGGTTTGGGATTAATGGAAGGGAAGGCTGTAAAAGACTTTGGTTGATCTGTCCTTAAGGAGTCATTGATAACAATTTAAAATAGACTGTCCCTTTTAACATTTTCAGAAGTAGTTTTAGAAAATAGGTCTGACTGAAGACAAAATGCACTGTGAAAAATAACAAAAGAAGTCCTATCAGGTGGTTAGCATGGAGGTCTGGGGGACAGTGATACAGGTGGAAGGAAAACATGTGGTGGTGGGAGGCAGGGACACAGGAAAAGAATAGGACTGATGGTACTAACCATCCTCTCCCCTGGGGGGAAGAAAGCTAGAAGGAACAATATGATTCCGTGTATTTGTTTTTATATTTTTGTGTACATTTAAGAAGTACAAATAGCTCCTGTAGACTTAAGGAATGTTGCTCATTGTCTCCTGCCAGCGTTGGAAGGAGAGTGCTATTTCTTTGGACTGTAACCTGTCCTAATCCACCTGCATCCATGTCCATCCACATACATTTCCTGTCAACACGATGTCTGCCACCAAGCCACTGCAGGGGCTGCTGATGCCCCTGAGGCCGTGGTAATATATTAATCTCCAAAATAACAATCAGTTCTGGTTGCCGAACAGGATTGTGCCCTCAATGCTGTATGCGTACATGTGCACGTGCGCGCGCGCACACACACATCCATCCACACAGGCTGGGAGATTAATGGTTCTCATTAAAAAAAAAAAAGGTGACAGAATAAGAATACCCAGGTATTCTTACCCATCATCCCTACTCTATAAATATGTTTTCCTTCTAGAAGTTAGATCAACTGTGAATCCAAAGGAAAACGAGAACCCCATGGAAATCAACTTTCTAAACTCAATGCATCTATTTACAAGGGTGACAGATAGAAGACAGAAATTTAAAAAATAGAGTTCATTAAAGCTTAATCTCCTTTGATTCATTTGGAAATTAAATGTAATGATACTGGGAGCTAAGATGGATAGAGAACACACATTTCTCCATCCTAAAATCATTTCCAGTTTAAATAGATTCACATGGTCAGGAAAGCCTCCTTACACAGCACATCTTACCCAAGTGAAATATTATTTTGTTTCCCTGGATATTCCTGTGCCTGAAATTGGGAAGCTTGGCTTGATAGATAGTACTGGTAATGATTTCAGAGTGAGGTGAGCACTTGCACCCAAGGAGTATTGATGAATGGTCAGATGTCAACCAGGGTGAGGTCTCTGTGGTTGGAACGCAGGGCTGTGTCCTTGACCCTGTTCTGCTTTGCAGAGAACATGTGGGCTGGACATCCTCAGTTTCCCTTGCAGGTGGCCCACTCCAAATGGCTTTACATGATGGCTCCCTTCCATTTTCTTCAGGCTTATGTGTGGTAGGGGTGGTGGGGATCTCTCTATTCAACTATCTGCCTATCTGCATATTATCTAATTTGAGTTCCCCATCTATTACCTGCTGGGACCCTGATACCAAATGTGTGATGCCCATGTTGTCAGATGACAAAAAAATCACTTAAAGACAGATGTAAAACAATAAATACTAGAGCTATAGTAAACATCACGGAGGTGGCACCCTAATGGGAAATACTATACCAGGCTCTGCTGTGTCTTCTCAGCCCCACTGTACTCCTTCTCCAGAGGCTACATGGGATCAGGGAATTGACATGGAAAATCCACACAGGAAACATTATGGGCATAAAAGACTGTCTGCCTGTCTGTCTGTCTTGTCTGGGCCTCCACCTCTACATTTCTCCTCTTCCAAGGACAGAAGCCACTTGACATCGTATTGCCCTAGTCTGTCAACTGCAGGCATAGCCTGTTCTCAGTCTCTATTCAGTCCTAATTTGAGACCTAGCTTTCCCCCTCACTCCAGAATTAGGATCTGGCCTCTGATCTTCCATCCAGTGATTCAATTTATTCCCCTGGGCACAGACTGCCCCAAAGTTGGCTGCTTCAACACCATGGATACCCCATTTTCTGGGTCAAGAACGCTAATGGCTTTTTTGGATGGCCACTCATTGATGGTCCCCATAGCCTTTCGAGATGGTGGAATGCCTGCTGAATTAAACTTTCATCCACACATGCAGCTGAACTTGTCTTTCAGCACCTGCCCAACAATAGGTGGGTGGTTTCTTGTCCTATGTTTCAAGGCCATTGCCTTTGCTCAGAATGCTTTGGCCACTCCTTTATTGCAACAGCTTTCAAAGTCAATTTCTGGGATATGAAGTTAACAGCAAATTGTTCCCAGTATTCTATTCTAATATAAAGTCTGTTGATTTTTGCCATCAAAGGATTATCCCTCCCCTCATTTACAAGAGTTGGCTAGGAATGGCGCTTGATATTCTTCAAATATCAAAGTTATGTCTAAAGGATGTCATCATCCATACACTTAATGAGATATCGTAGTGGTTAAGGGGACAGGTGTGGGTGGCAGACTGCCTCCACCGCAACATGGTTTCATCACTTACTTGTGACGCATCACCACTTTCTTTGACTTTGGATAACTTATAGCAAATGATCGAATTTTATCATTTCTAAAATGGGGATAGTACTTGCATCACAGGGTTATTGGATGATACGACTTATATATATAACACACAACAGTGCCTGATACATTGTAAGTGCTACCTGAGATTCATTAGCGTATTTTCTGCACACATCATAGTTAGTATTTCACAGATCAATACATAGTTTTTAGAAAGCAAAAAAAAAATATTAAAACCAATGACGCTAATATAAATGCATTGAGCACATGGTACCCTTATTATTACTCTTTCCCAAAGAAGTCTATGTTGGGATGGAAAATAAGTATTTAAGCTACTTCTAATCATCTTGAAGTAAGGCTGGGCATAAACAAATCCACCAAATAATTATCACAAACCCGACTATGCGTGTAGACCAATACACGTGGTGCTCTCCATACTGTGTTTCTTACCCTCACTACAGTCCCAGTGGGAATTACTGTTCCCAACTGCTAATTTTGTTTTTGTTTTTGTTTGTTTTGTTTTTTCATTGGGGCTTTAACCACAATTTTGTTTTATTTATTTATTTTATTTTTTATATAATTTATTGTCAAATTGGTTTCCATACAACACCCAGTGTTCATCCCAACAGGTGTCCTCCTCAATGCCCATCACCCACTTTCCCCTCTCCCCCACCCCCATCAACCCTCAGTTTGTTCTCAGTATTTAAGAGTCTCTGATGGTTTGCCCCCTTCCCTCTCTGTAACTTTTTTTTCTCCCCTTCCCCTCCCCCTGAGTCTTCTGTTAAGTTTCTCAGGATCCACATATGAATGAAAACATATGGTATCTGTCTTTCTCTGCCTGACTTATTTCACTTAGCATAATACCCTCCAGTTCCATCCACGTTGCTACAAATGGCCAGATTTCATTCTTTCTCATTGCCAAGTAGTATTCCATTGTATATATAAACCACATCTTCTTTATCCATTCGTCAGTTGATGGACATTTAGGCTCTTTCCATAATTTGGCTGTTCCCAACTGCTAATTTTGAAACAGAGGCTCAGATGGCTTAAATAACTTGTCCAAGGTCACTCAGTGCTGAAAGGGTTGGCTGTAGAGTCGTCTGGATCTCACTGTTCATGTTTTTCTTATTACATTTTACTGAGCATATAAAGTGATGTGATTGATTTTTTTTAAACAAACATCAAAATTGGGGTAATCCCGTTTAGAATAGTCACCTTGGCAGATTCTATACTCATATGTTCCAAGGGCAGTCACTGCCTTTGCTCAAAACACTTTGGCCACTCCTCTATTGGAATTGATTTCAAAGTTAATTTAAAGGTTTTGAAGCTACCAGCAAATCGTTTTCAATATTCTATACTCATACTTAGTTATATTTGATTTCTGACCTCAAAGGGTATCATCCAGATTTATTATCCACCTAATTTACACGATTGGGCTGTGAATGCTGTTTGATGTTCTCCCAATATCAAATCTATCCCTAAAGGATGAAGGTGTGCACCAGCCAAGATTATTAAAAAGACTTCAAGCTCTGAAGTCAATTCCAAAAGATGGCTTAAAAATTGTTTGGCCAATGGCCACATCTTTACCATAAGCTTTTATCTTTGCAGGTAACCAGAGGGCCAGAGGTCGTCCGAATGAATGCATTCTTGTGTAATTACCGCAAAATCAGGTTCATTACTTTCACCCGCCTTGAAATCTGTACAATTGTGGCCAACACTAACTGGGCAGGGAAATTAATTCATCTTCTTGGAATAATTCAGTCGTGCCAATCCAAGAGCCCTGATCACAACCCAGCCTTTGATTAAAGAGAAAAATCTGAATTTCTGTAGACTTCCTTATTGTCTGGCTCTTCATCTAGCATTTTAACAATTGAATCATTCATTCATCATTCTTATTTCATTAAAACACAGGAAATAAGCTTAAGGCAGTCACAGAAACTCAGAGGGGAAATCTTGTAAATTTTCTAGAAAATTCAAGGAATGTTTTCTGGAAATCAAAGCCGATTAAAAGTCTATCTGAATTTTTGTGAAAGGCACCTGGTATAAAATCACACATATCTGCATAATCCATATGTATTGAGGGTTTAATAGACTTGGCATTCTTTTTTCTGTTACAATCTCCTTTTTCACACCCCTATTCAACTTCTTTTCCTTACCCCCCACTACATTTACTATCTCTGTTCTACATTACACTGAGTTCAGGAGTATTAAATCACCAGTTGTAAGCAATCTGGCTCATTGTCCCAATATTTCTGTTATTACACAGAAAGCCATGCACACTCAGCACTATAGTGTTAAAGATAGTAAATCTCTAAAATCAGTTCAGCTACGTTAGTTTTCAGAGGCTCACTACTTCACACTGCAAAAGTACGTGGAAACAGGGGAATATCAGGCTGAGGATGAACTGAACAGTAATTCATTAAAATGGAGTCTTTCCTTTGAGATCACATCACCTCAAATTTACTGCTACTGTTACTTTTACAAATTATTTGGCTCATTAGAGTGTCAGGTAACTTGCTTGTCTCAATCCCCTCAAGTTTTCCGTAGCTTCCTCTAGCATTTTCCTTCTCCAGATTCACACCAGAATAGCCGCCACGATCCCAATTATGAAGCTTGGGATCAAATTCTTGTTTCCAAGGTTCTTTTTTTTTTTTTTTGCAGATCAAGAAAGCAGCCTGGGGTCTGCTGGCCATCATCCTCAAACATTTTTTTCAGCTATACCTCAAATCTGATATGCAAGGACTAAATGAGATGATAAAAAAGAGCAAATTCAGAAAGGTTTCCTCTTGACGCATCAGCTTCCCAAAGAACAAAACTCCCAAAGAACAAGACCCGTTAAGCCACAATTAAGTAGCAATATTGGTAGTGACTTGAATTTGAATTTGACGAGCCAGAAATTCCATACTGATTCAATGCCTCCTATGACAATCAGCTCTCTTAATCAGTCGTGTTAGCAAAAAGGTAATAGGGAAAGAAACATAATGTGGGGGAAGAAGAAAATGACTTTCTCTTCAAAATGATTCATGGATCATCTGGAAACTCTTCAGAGTTCATTGGACATGTTGACAAGAACGTGGAGAGATAGGATGTCTTCACTTCATACCGGTGTTTATATGGTTCTAGTTAGCTAATTGCATGTAGGCCCCAAATCCAGACATTGAAAGCATGGTTTTCTAACACCCAGAGCCTTCCAGTCACCTAAACGTGAGAGACTCCTAAGGAAATTATTTTAAATTTGCTTAATGAAAAAATGGTGTTGATTTTAGTGAAGGTTTCACAGAGAAGGCAGAGGTTAAGAGATTATATCGCATATCACTACCCCCCAAAACTCATTGGTTAATTTTCACCCATCTTCTTTTTCAGTCATCAGCTTTAGGGAGTCCCTCTCACGACTGTTCCTCTATAGTCCCGAGTCTTCATGATTCTTGTCCCTTCCTTCTGGATCATCACAGCCCAAGAGGAACATAATGTGAATCACGCATGTAATTTGAAAATGTCTATAATCACGTTGAAAAAGGTAAAGGAAGTAAAATTAACTTTAATATTTTAGCTACCTCCCATATCCAAAATATTATCGTTAAACATATGATCAGTATAAACAACTAGTACTGAGACAACCTACATTCTTTTTTTTCCTACTAAGTCATCAAAATCCAATTTTGCACTTAACGGCATATCTCAATTAGGACTAGCCACATCTCAGGTGCTCAATAACCCTATGTGGCTGGTGGCTACTTATTGGATCACACAGTTCTACATCTTCCTTCTGGGCTTCCCAAACTCTCCCTTTTTCTTTTGCAGAACAATTTGCTTGTGTTCAAGCTCTCCCAAAAGTGTATGCCGTCACCTTCCTCCATCACCCTGTTCAACAAACAGAAGACTCTCCAGTTATCAGAATTTTCCCTCCAAATAACAGGAGATTATCTATAACAAATAAACGAATGAGTGAAAAGTTTGCTTGTTGCTGTGGCCCAGGACCAAGTCCTATACTGCCTGGTCATCGTCATCAGTCTCCCAAGGGGACTGGTCCCATATTCCTCTCCCCCAATCTTCACCACTGTCCTTTAAGCTGAGCTCTCTTTGGTGCCCAGTGCAGGGCCACTTATACTTGCTCCTCTCCCCTCTCCATCACTCCCTTTCCCCTTTGTCCCCCCAAAAGATAACCTTCAGGCTCACAGCCATACTAACCCACAGCTCCTGCCCTTCAGCACCTGGGGTCTCTGCTCACAGAGAACAGCAGTTGTTCAAAGATTTCTCAAACAGGCAATGAGGCTCTGGAGAATCCAAGCAGAGTAAGAACACAGAGAACCCTTTCCTCTCACCTGGAGAAGGGGTGGCAGAACAAGGCGAAAGAGAATCCCAGGGATTAGGGAATCGAGTCATAGGCAGCCGAACATACTGGTTAAGAATATAACATGGAGATTCAAATATTCAAGTTCAATTCCAGCGCCCACTGGCCAGGTGACCTTGGGCAAGTCACTTAACCTTACTGTGCCTCAGTTTCCTCTTCTCTAAATGGAGGTAATGGTAGCACCTACCTCATGGGGTTATTGGAGAATTAAACAAGTTAATGTAGCAGGAGGAATAGAATAAAATATGCTTGTCAATTCACAGAATGTACACCACCAAGAATGAACCTATTATGGACCAAGGACTTCGGGTGACAATGGTGTTTTGATGTAGGTTCATCAGCTGTAATAAATGAACCCTCTGGAATGGAGTATTGATAGTTGAGAAGACTATGCATGCATGGGACAGGGGCTATGAGGGAAATGTCTGTACTTGCCTCTAAATTTTGCTGGGAACCCCAAAATGCTCTAAAATATACATGAAAAAATGCCATTATTTACATATATATATATATATATATATATACATATATATATATATATATATACTTTATTCTATGTGTTATAGTAATATATATCATATAAGTAAAAAAAATATAGATATATAGGGGTCAAAGCATTTGACTTTGACCTAGGTCATGATCTCGAGGTTCATGGGTTTGAGCCCTGTGTCGGGCTCTGAGCTGACAGCTGGGAGCCTGGAGCCTGCTTCAGATTCTGTGTCTCCTTCACTCACTGCCCCTCCCCCACTCAGGCTTGCACTCTCTCTTAAAAAAAGTATAGATATATAAGCATATAAATATAATATAAATATATATTATATAAAATATTTAAATACATAACATAAATAAGTGTAACTAATCCACATTATATTTGAAGATAGAAATATAAATATATATATATATTTCATGGCTTAAAATATTCAAGCAGCACTGTTCCACCTTAAAACTAGCCCCCTACCCTTCACTGAAGCTAAGGGACATGTGGGATGGCTACATCTCTGCCACTGTCCCGATTCTAAGGCGCGATGAGCCCCAGATATGGGTGGCAGGAACCTGACTGGCACAAGGTGTCACCTCCTGGCCACCCGGCTCAAAGGCCACCCTGCGATGTGTGCGTACGGGTTATTTCTGGAGCTTCCAAGCGGGCGGGTGCTGCACGCTGGGCCGCTGGCTCGCAGAGTGGCCGCTCACACATCAGAGCCCTGGGCTCACACCTGCCACGGTGACTTCCCAGGGCGCTGCAAGTAAGCCCCATGCTTTGGGCCTGTGCTCCAGCGAGCAGTTGAGTCGGTCTGCTGGGCCGCCTCGCAGCGTCCCGCCTCATTACAGCACGAAATCTCTCTGACCTTGCGCTCAGCCCAGCCGTCTGGCTCCAACTCAGGGCGAGCACGCGCGGGCGGGCAAGCTGCTTACAGCCCTCGGTTTGTAGTCATAAATCCTTACCCCCTTGCCTCATCTATGAAGTGGGTCCACGAAGGGTAATTCGGAACAGCACGTACAAAGACTCGCCCGCTGAGGAATTTACATACTGCATTCACGCACAAGCGTGTGAAATGACTTGCGTACGACTCCATTTAAATCGCGAAAGCATAGTTTGTGTTCACGGAAGACCAGAAACAACTAAAATGTCCACCGTTAGAAAGTCGGGGAAAGAGGTTATACATAGAATTCTAGACAACATGAAGAGGGCGATCTTTACATACAGATACTAGAAAGAACTCCCTGATATATTAAATTTTAAAGCAAGGTCACAACCGTGGATGAGGAATATTGTCCTATATGAGAGGAGGAAGGAAAAGAATGCATATGGATAAAAATCTCTGAAATGACAGAGGGGGCAGGGGTAAGGAAGGAGAACTGGGCGGATGGGGACTAGGAGGGAATATGGAAGCTTCTCATCATACGCCTCTTTGTCCTTTTTCATGTAAACGCCCTGAACGTATTTTGAAAAGATGCTACATGTGTAACGAAATTAACCTGTTCTGCCTGGCTTCTGGGGAGGGTGTCTACTTGCCCACCTGCAAGGACCTGGGAAAACTGATCAGCCTTCTTCATTGGGGAGGGCGTTGCGGTAGGGCTCACGAGCTGAGTCCCTGTAAAACCTTTCTCTTCTGTTACTGATGGACATTTCTCGCCACGTGTCAGGTCCCTCGCTGCCATGCTGGCACTCAACCTCTTATTTTTCTTTGAGCCTCACTATTGGCGAGTGATGTCTCTGCCGGCGGCTTGCAGGGTGGGAGTGGTAACGAGCATTTTCAGAGGCGCTGTGCTTACTTGGAAACTACTGGTGCTGGTCACTGAAGTCTGCATTGCAGACACCCCACCTTATCATTTCACTGATGAACACAATTACAAAGGAGTGACAATTTAGAACTGAAAGACGTGGCAATGTCCAAGTCCCTTATTTTACAGATCGGGACACCAAGGGTTAGAGAGGTTATATGGCTCCTTCAAAGTCACCCGGGTTAAGCTAGCACTCGAGAGAGGCGCATTGTTACCTGGTTTCTCTTCACATGCTATCCAGTTACAAGAGACACATCTACGAAATGAAAGAAAATAATCACAAAAAGATGCTTGGCTAAATGGTACCAGAGCAAGGGAAAAGACTTAAAGATATTCCAACAACCCAAAGCAAATCTACTCGCCATGCCATTCTTTCTGCCTCCAGGACACTTGACTTTCCAGTGTCCAGAATCCACAGGTCCTTGCTGAGAGAGCAAGGGGTACATGCCATTTTTACGTGGCTATTTGAATACAAAGCATGTCAGAAATGGTTTCTTGCCCACCAAAAATTCAAGCTCACTCTCCATCATGTAGAAATGTCGCCAAGAACTACACTGACAGGCCATCTGGACATCTAGATGGGGCCGTGATTACTTCTCTCCAAGGGAAGAAAGACTTTTCTGGGCCAGATCATTGAAGGAGAGAGATTGCCTTTTTCATGCTGTCCTTCTTCATCCGCTGGTTAAATGCAGAAGAGTTCGAGACCCACAGGATAGCAGAATCACGGGAAGGAGGTGGCCTGGATCCCTGAATGGAGCACTTGGAAGGAAACTGTCCACTGCCCAGAAATAGCCTGCACTGGATGGCCACTGTTAGTAAATTAACTTTCGATGTGTGACTACAATAACATTCTGGAGCTTGCTTATGTTATTCTAATCGATCAGTGCACGGGGATGTTTCAGCAGGGCCTCAAAACAAATCACTAACTCTCAACTTCACAAAAGAATCACTGAGTAATGGGAGGAAAAAAACTCCTGTTTTTCAGTTCTATGGATTACCCCCAAAGCTCTAAATAATATATCACAATTCACTGACTTCATTTTTTTATTATATATATATATTTTTAAATTTTTTTTAACGTTTATTTATTTTTGAGACAGAGAGAGACAGAGCATGAACGGGGGAGGGTCAGAGAGAGAGGGAGCCACAGAATCCAAAACAGGCTCCAGGCTCTGAGCGGGTCAGCACAGAGCCGGACGCGGGGCTCGAACCCACGGACCGTGGGATCATGACCCGAGCCGAAGTCGGCCGCCCAACCGACTGAGCCACCCAGGTGCCCCGATTTTTTTTTAAATTTTTTTTTTAACGTTTATTTATTTTTGAGACAGAGAGAGACAGAGCATGAACAGGGGAGGGGCAGAGAGAGAGGGAGACACAGAACCTGAAACAGGCTCCAGGCTCTGAATTATCAGCACAGAGCCTGACGCGGGGCTCAAACTCACGGACCGCAAGATCATGACCTGAGCTGAAGTCGGATGCGTAACCGACCGAGCCACCCAGGCGCCCCTATATATTTTTTTAATGTTTGTTTATTTTTGAGAGAGAAACAGAAAGTGACTGGGGGAAGGGCAGAGAGAGAGAGAGGGAGACACAGAATCTGAAACAGGCTCGATGTGAGGCTCCAACTCAGGAACAGTGAGATCATGAAACAGGCCAAAGTTGGATGCTTAACCGACTGAGTCACGCAGGCAACCCTTCACTGACTTAATTTAGGCTAAATTTATTAGCATCCTGCCAAGGAAGATAACAAAAGGTGAGAATTTAGCTCACTTAATCTTTTTCCTTCCATTTCCCAGTGTTTAATAATTACGTTTTTATATTTGTGATTTGTATTAAAAAAAAAATGTTTTTAAGTACTCTCTATGCCCAGCATGTAGCCCAACATGGGGCTTGAACTCACAACCCTGGGATCAAGACCTGAGCTGAGATCAAGAGTTGGATGCTTAACTGCCTGAGGCACCCAGGCACCCCTATATCTGTAATTTAAATATTAGCCTCCTAAGAAAAGATTTTCTAAGAGTAGTTTTATCTCTACAATAAAATTGAGAAGGAGGTCCTGAGATTTCCCCCAAACCCCCCTGCCTACGCACATGCATGGACTCCCTCATTATCCACATCACTCACCAAAATGGTAAAATTTTTTGTATTTTGTATTTTGCCTTGAAGCACTTTCATTCCGCTCTTACATTCAACTGATCATTGGGCATAGAATTCTAAGCTCATAAAAATTTTTTTCTCATATCTAGAAATCATCACCCTTTGTATTCTAGTCTGTTCACGTGCGTACGTATTACCTGGGATCTTGTTAAAATACAGATTCTAATGCATGGGTCTCGGTGGGGTCCCAGATTCTGCATTTCTGATAAGCCCTCAGACGATGATCCTGCTGATGCCGGTCTGCAGACCTCGCTGGAGGAGTGTTTCCAGAATTCAACGGTGCTGACGAGCAGTCGGTTAGCCTAGCTGACGCCCTTCTGTAGTTTTTCCTCAATCTTTCAACATACTGTTCCTATTCTTAGTGTTTGGAAATTTCAGGAGAATGAGGCTTTAGGGTTTTGTTTTGTTTTGTTTTGTTTAATCACTGTCCTCTGCACTTAATAGACCATTTTAACCTGAAGATCTGTGTCTTTCTTAAGCTTTGGGGAATGTTCTATTATTTCCTTGATAATTTCGTCCCTTCCCCCCTGCCATTTTCTCTGGTTTTACTTTCTGAGACTCCTATTTGTCAGATGTTGGAGTTTGTTTGTTTGTTTGTTTTTCCGGCTTTATTGAGATATAATTGACATGTAACAATGTGCAAGCTTAAGGTACAGGATGTATTGATTTGTTACATATTACAAAATGATTCTGATGCCTCCGTCACATCATATAATTACCATTTCTTTTTTGGGGTGAGAACATTTAAGATCTCCTCCTTTGATGACTTCCAAGTATATAATATAGTATTATTCATATAATCACTGTGCTATACATTAGCTTCTCAGAACTTTGTTTGTTTGTTTGTTTGTTTTTCCGGCTTTATTGAGATATAATTGACATGTAACAATGTGCAAGCTTAAGGTACAGGATGTATTGATTTGTTACATATCACAACATGATTCTGACTATAGTATTGGGAAATGCCTCCGCCACATCATATAATTACCATTTCTTTTTTGGGGTGAGAACATTTAAGATCTCCTCCTTTGATGACTTCCAAGTATATAATATAGTATTATTCATATAATCACTGTGCTATACATTAGCTTCTCAGAACTTATTCATCTTATAACTGGAAGTTTTCTCTCTTTGAACAACTTCTCCCCATTCCCTCCAATACCTTTCTACTCGGTTTCTAGGACTTCTGTTTATGTACTTATTTTTTTAGATTCCATATATAAGTAAGATCATACAGCATTCGCCTTTTTCCTGACTTATTTCACTTAGCATCACGTCCTCAAGTTCCGGCCATGTTGTCACAACGATTTCCTTCTTTCTCACGGCTGAATCATACTCCACCATGTGTGGGTATCACGATCCACTCATCCACTCATCCATTCCATTCATCCATTTCCCGATCCATTCGTTGTCCAATGACAGACACGTAGGTTGTTGCCGTGTCTTGCCTAGTATGGATAATGCTGCCATGAACATGAAGGTTCAGGTACGTCTCTGAGAGCCTGTTTTCATTTTCTTTGGATAAGTACCCAGAAGTGGCATCTTGGGATCGTATGGTATTTCTATTTTTACTTTTTTGAGGAACCTCCACACTGGTTTCTCGAGTGGCTCTGTCAGAGTTTTGGGGCTGGCCCTCCGCTTCTCGTCTTTCCTCTACTCTATCATCTCTTTCTCTTTGCTCTTTGTCCTTTTAATCATCCTTATCTTATTTTGCCCCAAGCCCTCCTACTGAACTTGTGGACAGCCCGTCTTTAATCTCTAAGGGCTCTTTGTATATTAGATGATTTCATATAATTTAAAAATGAATATCATGAGCTCTTGGGTCTCTCTGAACATACTACTGAGAGTTGTTATGTGTTTGTTTGAAGTTTCTTGCATTGTCTTTGCTTCTTCTGTCCTTGGTTTTTCTGTTTATTTTGGCCTTCTTTTCTTTCATGCTGCTACTCCCTCCCTCCCCCCATGCAACTTTTGGTGATTCCTGTCTGTTCATATGTAAGAATAAAGGATGAGGGAGATGGTGTGAGTTTTCCTTGATGTTGTGTAAGATTGTTTCCTCTAATTCACTCCGTTTAAATAATGTCAACATTATTTCATCAGGAGGTGAAAGGATTTATTTGCTCCTATCCCAATCCATGGAATTTAAGGATAAGAAAGGTGCTTATTTTCTTATTAATGATTAGGTTATTTCCATATTTTTTCCTATACAGTTTTTTTTTTTAATTTAACTTAGAGTGAGAGTGAGCGAGCACGAGCAGGGAAGAGGGGCAGAGGGAGAGAGAAAAACTTAAGCCGTGGGATCACAACCTGAGCCAAACTCAAGAGTCAGATGTCCAACCTACTGAGCCACCTAGGTGCCCCTCCTGTATAGTGTTTTAATAAACATCCTCATAAACATATATCCCTAGGGGCTGATACAGCTATTTCTACGGAATAAATTCCTAAAAGTGAGATTCCTGGTTGAAAGTAATACACATTATCAAACAATTTTTTACTATGGAAAGTTTTAAACACGGAAAGCTAGAGAAAATAGTATTATTCTCTTAATTTGAAAGGATGCAAAAACTTGCAGGCATGACAAAGGCCAGTCTTGATGTATCCGTATCCCTTACCCACTTGCGCCTTCTTGGATTATGTGGAAGTAAATGCCAGACACTGAATCATCCAAACTGATACATGTTCAAATCTTAATAGATACTGCTGGGTATCTCCTCCTCAAAGTTTAGTAATTCCCTTTCAACTCCAAAGAATGTCTGTTTTTCCACATGCAGCCATGGGTATGTTTTCCTTTCTCTCTTTTTCAGGGGATGAGGGCAGGCAGGAAATGATCAACATTCCTCTCTTCCCTTCCCAAGTTCTGAACCAAGAGAGATACATATAGAAGCCACACAAATGGAGATTCTTTAAATATCATATGGAGCCCTGGATTGGATGATCTGCCTTTACATTTTTAGCCGAACCATCTCACTAATGCTTTGCCTCTGCATTGGCTGTAGGGACCCCACCTAGTCACTAGCACACTGGTAAACCGCAGGTGTCCCTCACAGGTGACAAGCTGACCTGGGGAAAGTCTAGCATATGGCTAGGAGCACACCCGAATGTATCCTCCCTGCAGGCAGATAGATCTGGAAAAGAAGACTAAGCTGGCAGCAATGCAAAACACAGAGGCTGTCTCCCGAATTCATGCAAGAGAGAGGAGAAGAGGGAATGAGGGGCAAGGAGACGGTCCACAGGTGTTATTTTGTAATGAACCAGGACACAGGGAAATGGAGGTCCCCCAACAAATGTCACTAAATCTATTCCATTTTTGCCAATCTCATAGGCGACGTGTTCATGGGAGTTTTCCTGACAACTAATAAGGTGGCCTCTTTTCCTCAAGCTTCTTGGCCACTGGGTTTCCTTCTTGGTGAACCGCCTGTCTTTTCGTTGTCTTTTTCTTAGAGGTAGGACGTTTTTGAAATATTAATATTTTGACCGTCACACTGTTGAAAATGTTTTCTCCCTATGTATCATTTGTCTTTTGATTGGATTATGGTTGCTCTTTCCATAGAGAAACTTCGAATTTTTCTTTAGGAGTGCCACCTAGCACAGATGAGGACCGCTTTGCTGTAATGAAATACAACAGAATCCTGGGCATTCTTGGTCGGCTGGAAAGACTGTAAAAGCCCATTGAGAAGGGATGAAGCCTTTTATTTTTATTATTAATGCAGTAAAAAGGCATAGATTTTGCCTTTTTCCCTCGGCTGACAAGGGTAATTTCATTAAAATCTACTAGTAGTTCCCCAGCTATGTGTATGTCATCTGGTCACTTACATGGGCAGAAAATTGAAAAATCAATTTAAACAGTTGGGGAAGTGAATGAGGTCACTTCAAAATGATTTTAATCTACCGTACTAATTGCACCTGAAGTGCCTGCACATGTTTTCTCCCAATTTAAAATTCTAATTAGGGGTTGACATCTTTAAAATACCTTGGTGATATACCCCAGAGGAGGTGGAAAATCTGTGCTGATTTTCTCTTTCTCGTCAGTAGATGAAAGGATTTGCTCATACCCCAATCCATGGAATTTAAGGATGAGAAAGGTGCTTAGGGCTTTCCTGATCAACCTCCCCAATCCTTTAAGAGAGGAGACAAACCAAAATGGCTGCTCCAACGCTCTGTGGAGGCCGCCCCTAACTTCCTGTCCCACCTGCTAGTCTGGGTCAGGGGTCTGTTATTCATCTCTGGAGTCCCTACTGCCAGCACGGTGCCTGCCACCTAGTAGGACCTCAAAGATGTGTGTTCAATGATGAGTTTCTCAAGGTGACATAGCTGGTAAGTGTCCTAATTCAGGGCTCCTTCCCCTGCTGTGTCCTGTCTAGACTTCAGAGTAGGAAAGCTCTGAGTTAGAACCCTGGCTCCCCTCGTCACAAGACGAGCTCCCATGAGCAAGGTGGTTAACCCTTCGAAGCCCACCCTTGGCTTCTCCCTTCTCTTCCTCTGTCTTGAGCCCATTCCAGTTGGGCTGTCATCCCCGGCACGCCACTCAGTCAGCTTTTGTCTGGGGCACCAACAAAATTCGGCAGTCACTTGGTGCAGCTCATCAAGTGATCAGCTTTTTTTTTTTAAATAAAGTTTATTTTGAGAGAGAGAGAGAGACAGCCCATGTGTGTGAGTGGGGGAGGGGCAGAGAGAGGGGGAAGGAGAGAATCCCAAGCAGGTTCCATGCTGTCAGCACAGAGCCCGACGCGGGGCTCGAACCCACGAACCGCGAGATCACGACCTGAGCCCAAGTCAGATGGTTAACAGACTGAGCCACCCAGGCGCCCCTGAAAACAGATTTCTGATTCCTCCTAAACCTGCTCCTTCCGGTCTTCCTCACTGCCTTTCTTTCAGCCGCTCAGGCAAAGCCTTGGGGTCATCCTTCTCTTGTATCTGATATGAAATGTGTCAGCAGCCCTTGCTTCTCCTCTCTAACCTTCAAAACACATCAGGAACCAACCAAGCACTTCTTTCTCCCTTTCCTCCATTTGGTTCTTGAACATAGGAATATATACTGAAGGTTCCTCCATAGCTTTGCAAGGCTGAATAGCTCGCTATTTATTTATTTATTTATTTATTTATTTATTTATTTAGTGCTGAATCATAGTCCCTTGTCTGGAGGTACCAGTTTATTTATTCACTCACGTCTTGAAGGATGTTTTGATAGCTTCCAAGCTTTGTCAGTTATGAATAAAGCTGCTGTAAACATCCACGCTCATGCTTTTGTGTGGACCTCGGCTCTTAGTGCCTTTCGGTAAATACTGCAAAACCACAATGGTTGGATCATATGGTAAGAATATGTTTAGTTCTGTTAAGAAACTGCTAACCTGCCTTCCAAGAAAATTTACATAATTTTAATGATACTCAGTGCCTCCTTTTATTCTCAGAAGTGTCAACGTTTGGGTGACAAAATGAATGGCCACTCCACTTCACACATAATCTCTCCCGAATTACAGAAAAACAGGGTTGCACTCCGGCATTTCTGTGGTTGCGTTTCTTTTGAGCCAAATCTGAAGGAATCACAAAATGCAATTAATCTTCTGAGGACTATGGGGAAGGAGAGACAGAGCGAGGGAAGCGGCTCTCATTTCCCTCCCTGGGGGAAACCAGCCCAACGAGGGGATGAGACTTGGGCAGGCCCAGCCAGCCAGCTGCAGAGCGGGGCGTGCGGTAAAAATCTCTGCCAGTCCCATTAAATGCGCCGTCCTCTCCAGACCATACTCTTATTGTCCAATTGGTTAAGGGTCCTTGGCTGCTAAGAATGGCACTTGGTGGACTTAAAATGGAAGTGTGTCAGTCCTCGGAGGGGCAGGGGCCGCTAACTGGAGGGAGGCACCCCTCAGTTATCCAGCCTGCACTGTGGGTGGTGCTGGGATTTCCCTACCTGGCCAGTACTCCATCCCGGCATTGTGCCTGGGGTCCTGACCGCTGTGTTGGTTCCCCACTCACGGGCAGGCCAAAGAGGTCTGGAAACCATAAGAAAGTGGAAAGTTATGGGGCTGAGGAAGCACTTGATGTTGGGCCCTGCTGTCTTTCCAGATCGCCCCACCGATTTAGCAACAGCCCTCACCTGTGCTACAGACACAGGCTCGGATCAAAAGCACTCGGCTGGCATTTCCTATATCCCAGGGACTCTCCTATGCACGTCACTATGATTTAATCCTCATGCCAACTCTATAAAATAGTTGTTATTCAGCTTCACTTTAAAGAGGTGGAAACCGGGACGCTTTGGGGGCTCAGTCGGTTGAGTGTCCAACTTCTGCTCAGGTCATGATCTCATGGTCCATGAGTTCAAGCCCCATGTCTGGCTCTGTGCAGACAGCTCGGAGCCTGGAGCCTTCTTCGGATTCTGTGTCTCCCTCTCTCTCTGCCCCTCCCCGACTCACACTCAGTCTCTCTCTCTCTCTCAAAAATAAATAAACATTGAAAAATAAATAAATAAAGAGGTGGACACCAAAGAAGACTTGGGTCACAAAACAGGTGAGTGGGAGGGCTGGGATTTAAATGCGCAGCATCTGGTTTTTTCCAGGATCTGCTCTTAATCACGAAGCTATGGCATCGCCACAATCTGCCAACATGTTCTGAATTTCCCTCAGTTAACCTAATGGGTTAATTGAATCTCTCTGTCATCATTTCTTCCATTCAAGGCAGTATTTTACAAACAGTAAAAACACATTAATTTGGATCCAAATAATTTGACATAAATTGCAGGCCTCTCAAACTGAATTTCCTTCTCTACAAACCAAGGGTAGATACAATATGGTATTTGTTGCAAGAATAATACCAACAGATGTTTATTAAGTGTAGAGTCCCTGTATTAAGAAGCTGCCACAGTAATGCTAGCTTCTACTACTATTATTTTATTGTTACTGTTATTTTAAGGCTGAAATGGAACTTTCCCTTTCCAGTATCTACAAGGAGAATTTGTAAAATGGTGCAAACAGCAGTTTGAGTACCTTTAAGGGATATTTTAAAACGCTGTAAAAGCATTTGCTCACATGTCAACAATCACCATGTAAATTGCAAATCATGCTTAAATATTCCTTATGGCACATTTACAGGGGATCTTTTTCCTATCAACCCTTTGTCGGCCAAGTTCCTGTTACTGCACAGAATTGAAAGCAATACAAAGTCAGTTAAATATTCTCTGTCAGAAAAGGCTTTTTACCAATTTATTATATTTATTCATATAACATACATCCATGCAGTAAGGTGTCTAGAGACAAATTTAAAAAAGAAAGAGGAGACTAGTAAAATTAAATTCATGTGTAGAACTTCCTGTTGAACATAGCAGCCAACACTCACAGCCTCCGCTATAATCAGGGACCCTCCCAACACCTTTCGTAATGTACACCTGTAGGGAGTTCTCTGTAAATTTGCATGCATGATGATGCCTTTTCAATGTCTCCAATCTTACCATTTTGACTCAAATGTGAAATTATTTTCAATGCTAAGAGAAACAGAATTTGAAAATAAGATGTTTAAGTCAATTAATTTACCAATAAATGACCTTTGATATAGGGGTTTTTAAATGTCATAGAAGATCCAGGTCAAAGTCATGACCTCTTCAAGGAAAAGGAAGGTATTGAGAAAGCTACCTGGAGCAGCTGGGCGACTCACTCGGTTAAGCGTCTGAGTCTTGATTTAGGGTCAGGTCGTGATCTCACAGTTTGTGGGTTTGAGCCCTCACATAGGGCTCTGCACTCACAGCACGGAGCCTGCTTGGGGTTCTGTCTCTTTCCCCCCTCCCCCGCCCCCCTCTGCCCCTTGGCCTCTCTCTGTCTCAAAATAAATAAAAAACATTTTTAAAAAACCTTTAAAGAAAAAGAAAAGCTACCTCTCCCCTGGCCAGGGGGAACCTGTTCCTTATTTCCTCTTTGGTGAAGGACATTTCTAAAGCATTATAATCTTGGAAATTACACAAGAAAAGTTTACTCCTGAAAGTTCACAATTTGGACTGAGAATTGTTCAGCCCTTGAGATGGAGGAAAATGCAAAGGTGCATTTGTGTTTGGAGCTCTCATTTATACTTTATGGCCTAGATTCCATGCATTATCACAAACATCAGCATTCTGCCTTTCAGGTTAACTCATGAGACTTCGGAAATCTAAACTCCCCCTGAAAGAGAATTCACTACAGCAGTAGAGCGAGTTCTTCTTGCTCAGGGGTCATTCGACTTCAGTGCTGTGAAATAACTACCAAAGACAGGTGGTGCATGGCCTTTCCAGTCAACAATTCTGTTTCTCCAGGAATTGTTCCCACCCAGGGACTCTGCTGGAGGGACGGCCCAGGCTGCCATGATTCAATGAGGCGAGACCAGGAGGGATGGCGTCAGTCAGGAACCCAGAGGCTGATGCTCCATAGAGGCTTCCAGTCACAAATCCATTCCCAGGGCCTGGCTGTCCTCATTCTGAGAGGCCGTTTGGTGGGTATGACCAGCTCCTTAATTAGAGCTAGCTTGGGTGGGTTGCCCATGCCTGGGGTGGGCAGGGAAGCCTTTTGATGGATAATCTTATAGTTTTCCCATGTTAAATACCCAACATAGGCAAAGAAAAAAAAAAAACTGTACTATTTTCACATCATAAGTTGGTGGTTCTTTTAAAATATGATATTAAGGAATAAGCCTTAAAGAGCAGGAAGAGCAAATGGTGTCAAGTCAAAAAAATAGAAATCAGGACTTAGGACCTGTAAGGAGGCCGCTAAAGCTCTCTGTGCCTTGGTTTCCTGAACTGCAAGTGAAAGCAATCCAATGTCCGACCCACCTGCCTCAGAGCATTATTCTGATAATAGAGTGAGATAATGTATGCGAGAAAGCGATTGCGATTTAAAAGTTTTAGACATACATTTATAGTCACTTCTGTTTTGAATTCATTTGGTAGTTCAATTTATTATTGGACTGAAGTTATTTTTCCCAGCTCATTTCCCACTGCTAGAAGACACTTTGGAATCTTGTGATAATCTTTAGGGTAAAAATCAACTGTTGGAGCGCAGAAACCAGGGAGGAATTAAATTTAGCTGCTTAGGAGCAGAGCACCCCTGCTTTCTCCCTCTCTCCAGCCCCAGCATTGGAATATTTTTCTCTCATATTAAAAGAAATCCTCCAGTGGGCAGTCCAGGGCCAGTATGGGGGTTCTACAATATCTACATTGTTGGGGTCTCAGCTCTTTCCAGTTTCTCTGTCATCTTGAGGCCTTGATTCTCACCCTCATACTTTCAAGATGGCGGCCAGAGTGCCTGTCACCATATGTGTAATTCAGGCAGGCAGATGGGGCAGGGCACAGGGCAAGGAGGGGTATGTATCAGCTGAGTCAGCTCCTTTTAAAGTGTTTTCCTGAAATTCCTATCCAGTAATTTCCATTTATAGTTCCCCAACCAAAAATGCCTCAGAATTACCACCTCTAGCTGCAAGAAAGGCTCAGAACCATAGATTTTGTTTCTGTTGCTTGTTTTGTTGTTGTTGTTTATTTGTTTTTGTTTTTGTTTTTGTTTTGGATGGATACCAAGTAAAACATGGGTTCTTTTAGTAATTAAGAAGGGAAGATGGGGCGCCTGGGTGGCTCAGTCAGTTGTGTCCGACTCTTGATTTTGGCTCAGGTCAGGATCTCACGGTTTGTGAGTTTTAGCCCTGAATCAGGTTTTATGCTGACAGGATGGAGCCTGCTTGAGATTCTCTCTCTCTTTCTCTCTGTCTCTCCCTCTCTGTCTCTCTCAAATTTTAAAAAATTAAAAAAAAAAAAAGGAGGGAAGAATATCGAATAGGTTTCTGTTATACCAGGAATTGAAAATGTGAACACTAGAATGTCAATTTATTGTATTCATTTTCCATTTCTAAGATAAGTTTAAGCTGAACATCTTAGCGATATCCTAAAAGAAACAAAGCTCCATAGCCTTGGCCAGGGTCATGACTGCAGGGCTGGAGTGAGATCCAAACCTTTCCCCTTCCTGGTTAAGCACTTTATTCAGCAGGCTGCCCCCAGAGTGGTTTTCAAATGAAACCACCACGTGAGGTTCCTACCAACCCAGGAGCTGGGATCAGTGGTGTGTTTGGCAGAATGATGTCCTCCAAAGATGTCCATGCCATAATCCCCAGAATTTACAGATGCTACCTTATGTGATAAAGGGACTTTGCAGACGTGAGGAAGAGGATGGAAACTGTGACAGAAGATTATCTGGGACTATTTAGGTGGGCTCAGCCCAATCACATGAGTCCTTAAAAGCAGAGAATCTTTCCCAGCTGTATCACAGAGATGAGCTAGAAGAAGAGATTTGGAGCAGGAGAGCGACTTGACCCTCCTCCTTGTTGCTGACTTGAAGTGGTGGTGGGGGGTGGGGGGGCAGGTAATGAGCCAAGGAATGCAAGTGGACCCAAGAAGCCAGAAGGGCCAGCATGGAAGTAGGGACCTCAGTCTGACAACCCCGATAACTAAATTCTGCCACAACCTGGATAAGCAAAGAAACGGATCTCCCTCTAGAGCCTCCAGAAGAGAGCGGAGCCCTGTAGACACCCTGATTTCAGCCTCTGATTTGCGCAACCCTAAGATAATGAGTCCTATTGTTTTAAGGTACTAAATTTGTGATAACGTGAAAGACACGACAGGAGACGAATACAAGTGGGTTGACAGAGGCTACAAGCTCTTTTATGCTGTTTTCCATATATTTTTTAAACACTTTATTTATTTATTTATTTATTTATTTATTTATTTATTTATTTATTTATTTTGAGAAAAAGCTAGAGAGAGCGAGTAAGGGAGAGGCAGAGAGACAGGGAGAGAGAGAATTCCCAGCAGACACCGTCAATGCAGAGCCCCATGTGGGGCTCAATCTCAGGAACCGTGAGATCATGACCTGAGCCGAAATCAAGAGTCGGACACTCAACCGACTGGACCACCCAGGTTCCCCCATTTTCCATAATTTTAAGCAAGCTCAAAAATGCAGCGTCTCCTTACCTGTACGGGAACGCCATGTGGCAAGTTAACAGGTAGAAGCTCTTAAAAGGGGGAAGGTGGTCAGGACGCCTGAGATCCCACGCATCAGAAAAGCCACGTCTTAACAACAATATGGACAGAACATGCATTCTTTCCTTTGCACAAACTCTGGAGTACCTGAGTGGGATCTGGGCTGGGGCCTGGCGGGCAAACTGAATGAATAAAGCTGCAGGTGTGTGACTGAGGGATGGGGACCGTGGCATGAACTGGACGATGCCTACCATTCCACAGATGTTCAAATGCAGTTGGAGTTAAAAACACAGCACCGGGTGAACGATACCCACTTCAGGGCTTCATTCAGCCCCTGCGTCACCATCAGATTCTGCTAAGGCCACCAGAAGGCACGGAAAGCAGTCAGAACACATGGGAAGAAAGAGGTAACATGAGTAAGTTGGTGAACTGAGGTCAGAAATAGGGAGAAGGAAAGAATGGGGGGTGGAGAGGGGCGGAGAAATGAAACCCTGAAGAGAAGGGACAAAGTCATATGCTGTCGGAGGCTGCCTGGCGCCACCAGCCTTTGGCCATCCGTGCCCTTGGAGCCAGCCATGCTCAAGGCGCTCCAGGTAGAACACCTTCCCCTCCTCCCCAAAAAGCCCTGTGGCTCCTCTCTTTGAGGCAAACAAGGTCATCTGCCTTCAGATCTCATCCAGAGAAGTAGCTGACGTCTCCTTTTTCACAGCAGCTGCTGAAGCAGCAAGACAGCTGAGGCCCTGAAGCGCCCAGGGCACTGGTAACCAGACCTCTCGCCAGAGGAGCACAGAAGTGGACAGGGCCTGTCTGCGCACCGGGCAAGGTGGAAGAGCGGCCAGAGAAACCACAGGGACAAAACCCACACGTCTACAGAAGCCAGCCGGGTGGACGCAAAGGCAAACGGTGACAGTTCCAGAGCAGAGCGTGGGCCAACCCCAAGCAATGCTGGCGGCCCCCGGGGCCACCGCAGGTTTGCAACCTCGTCTCTAAAGCAAAGCGCAGATAAGATTCGTGGGAGCAGGCTGCCAGTCACCCCACTAGGCAGCGGGTCTGGGGGGAGAAAGGCCCACGTCTTTGCTGTGTTTGTCCAAACACCCAGCGCGGTGCCGGGGACGCGGTAGGTGCTTAGAATAGTGTTTGCTTAAGGAAATAATAATGTCAAGGGTGATTGGATCCCTTAATGGGTCTGCATGTTGTGTTCCTGTATTCTTCCACTCTCTCCTCTCCGGGTGTCTAAAACCCACAACGACTTTACTTTCTGCCACCTTGATCCAATGAGTCATTAACTACACACCCTGTCCGCGGTCGTGACATAGTCCACAAATTTTAATTCCTGAGTTCTTTTACGACCTCAGTGCTCTGGGACTCACTGGCCTGCAAGTGACCTCTCGTGGTTAAAGAGGGTAACTGCAGAGCTAAGTCCCTTTTACACGCAAGCAATCCCATTCACACCAATTCAATCCATAAAGTGGGGAAGGAGAGTGAGAGTAGAGAACTCTAGAAATAAGTTTGTAATAATAATAAAAAGAGAATATGTGGAAGTATTCCAGATGTCAACACGTAAAGGAGGACGTACAAGATATAATTTTCTAATTTCTTTTTTTTATAACTTGCTTCCCAGGATTGCTGCAAAAATTGGAACTAAATTTTTCCATCACATATTAGAATCTAAAGATTCTAAATATCTGGCATCAGATCTGGAATCTGCTATGTGTAAGGTGTATGAACTTAAGGGATATCATTTAAATTCTCTGCGACTCGGTCTCCACATCTGAAAGGTGGGGACAATAATACACCTGTCGTACTGATTTGGTTGTTATGAGGTCCTAATTAGGGGAGGCATGTATAGTGTTTGCCCTATGAGTGCATGAGATGGTCTCATCATTTTTTTTTCAACGTTTTTAATTTATTTTTGGGACAGAGAGAGACAGAGCATGAACGGGGGAGGGGCAGAGAGAGAGGGAGACACAGAATCGGAAACAGGCTCCAGGCTCCGAGCCATCAGCCCAGAGTCCGACGCGGGGCTCGAACTCATGGACCGCGAGATCGTGACCTGGCTGATGTCGGACGTTTAACCGACTGCGCCACCCAGGCGCCCCGATGCTCTCATCATTAATCCTCATGTGGCTTGCTTTTCTTTAGCCACTTATTAGTTTGAAATGTTCACGAGCTGGTACCTGATAAAGTGCTACACAGGTATTAATTTCTCAGGGATTAAGGAATAAAAATAATACACTCTGGAGATGCCTGGAAAACTTGTTCTCCTGAGCGTCCCTCTCTTGATTTCGGCTCAGGTCATGATCCAAGGGTTGTGGGACGGAGTCCTGTCTTAGGCTCCCCGCTGAGTGTCGAGCCTGCTGAAGATTGTCTCTCTCTCTCCCTCTGACCTTCTCCTGTGCTCACACACACACACACTCTCTCTCAAAATTAATATTAATAATAATAATAATACACTCCATGACAAATGATGACTCTTTTGTCCACCAGCCAGCCATCTGTCAATACTGTTAAATGAGTCAGATTGATTTCTTCTCTTTCCTTTCGAGAACTCTGAAATTCTTCTCCTCCTCTTTCTCAACTCAGTGTGGGCTATTCATTTGCTTTATTTTATTTTTACCTTTCTGTAGTCAGTTTGTTCCCATATTGTTTTATAAGTGGCCTTTAATTCATGACTGTAGGTTCTCCGTGGGAATTCATATGCACAGTAGAGGGTTGGTCATATGACCTTGAAGTCATTTGTTGTGCAAATTATCCTGTCATATGTGTGGTGTTGTGCTAAGCACTAGGAATAGAAAAATGAATAAAACAGACAAGATCCTCGCCCTTGTAGATCTCATACTGGGGAGTGTACAAGTAACCAAATGTATGCTGTGAGTTCTGAGAAGGGTTGTAAAAGAAACAAACAAGGGTGAAGATACACGGATGGGGCAGTGAGAATGCAGTTAGTTACCTGAGGGAAAAGCATGCCAGAGTGAGCAGCATGTTCAAAGGTCCTGAGGCAGGAGCAAGGAAGTGCATCATACTGTCCTTCACCATGTAATAAATAATTTATTGGCCATCTCCCAGATATGTAGGTATCCTCTATCAATGTATATACATATACATGCATAAACATACATAATAGATATTACATATGTAAATATATAATACATGTATGAATATTTTAACACTTCATTAAAAGTAATGTTAAATCCTTAGCCATGAGAAAAACTAGTGTTGACACATTCTATCTTCAGATAATGTTCATTAACCATTGTGTTTTTGTGAAAAGAGAAATGTTTGGAAAAATAACTCAAAAACTATCTTATGGATCTGTAACCAGCTATTAGGCCTTGGTGACAGATTTCAGTGGATGAGGTCTCAGGTCCTCATAAGGCTGACACACACTGTGACTCTCGGCGGGTTGTAGGCTTTTAAACTTGACATTAATATTTTTTCCCCTGCAACTGTTATACTATTTTGCTACACGAGGGTCTAGGTGAGTTTTTTTTTTTTTAATCCCTGGAACAAATATCTTAATACTCTGTATTATGAGGTTTTGAAGGCAGGAAGAAACCTTTTGAAAGGTTCCATGAAATCTTTATTAGTGCAAAACCTGTGTACCATGAAATGGAAAATCATTTCTTTCTTTTAATCTTTGCTGTTCAGACAGATGCAGCCTTGCTCTTTTCCCACTGCCCTTCATTCCATAAACCTTCCATGTCTACTCTGTGTGAGGCATGGTGTTTGTGGTTAACGCAGAGAGAGACGGGCAGGCACATGGCAGGGGAGACATGACTTGTGCAGAGAGGCTGAAAAGGAATCGTTCACGGAGTTTTTAAGGAATCACATCATTCACTGCAGATACAAAGCTGGGAGGGGTGGGGGTTCCGGCAGAAAACTGGTGGAGCATGTCTAGAAAGATTAAGGAAAAAAATACCTCGAAAGGCTTTGAATACTGTAACAGAAGAGGTTGTTTACAAATTTTTCAACCATCGTGATGATTTTGAAGGAAAAAAGTGAACAGGTACAGTCTGTATGTGCCTTCCAGTTGATCTTCGTAAGTTAGGTGTTGGTTATAGTAAGGCTCTGCCTACATACGTTCCCCCACTTGCTTGATTTATTGTGTTTTTCTCTTCAAGTCTTAGGAAAAAGCATACCACAGAGCAAATGAACAGTAATCAACTAATGGCTCATTCTTTATGCACAAAATGAAGATGTCCTGCATGAAAATCAATTTACATTGACTTGAAACACACACTCACATTTCACTCGGAGTAAATTATCCTCCTGATGCTCCCAGAGAGGAGTTTAACCAACTCGAGATGGGAGATGAATTTACAACATAACACATATTCTTTTCTCTGGACTGAAATATTGATGCATCCAAAGAGGCAGTTATGTCATTCTGCTTCAGAGCTAAAACTTTCTTTAAAAAAGGTGGGATCCAATTTATTTGTCTACTGGGAGCTATCCTGACAAGCTTTATTTAGTTTAAAAACCAGAGTTCAATGGTAAATTCATTTTTTTAGGAACAGAACTTATAAAAATGTAAATTAAACCTTAGAAAGATTGATATTTTAAGAGTTAATCTCTTTATACTCTTACCTTACTTTCCCCAAACAAAATGGTGCCATGTCTTGGGCACTTTTTTTTTTTTTTTTTGATGGAGGTGTAACTTACACACTGTACATGCACATTATCTTAAGGGTACAGCTTGATGAATGTGTGTGTGTGTGTGTGTATACCTTGTATCTACAGGATACAGGACATTCCTATCAGCCTAGAAAATTCCTTTTTGCCCCTCCCCAGTCAGTATGCCCAGGGATAACTGCTACGTTGACTTCTATTCATCATAGATTAGATTTGCCTCTTCTTGAACTTCTCCAAAATGAAATCTTACAGTGTACGCTCTTTGGTGTCTCGCTTCTGTGGCTCAACATAAAGTTTTTGAAATTAACCTGTGTTGTTGCATCTGTCAATAACTCTGAGTTTTTTGCTGCTGATTAGTATTCCAACATAAGAACACACTACACTTTGTTTATCTCTTCCTTACTGATGGCTATTTGGGTGGTTACCGATGTTTGGATATTTGGACACTGTTTTTGACAGATCTCCACTGGGGCTTTTAAGGCTAGGCTGAAGAAGTACAAGAAAGGAACTGAGACTTCTAAGTTATGAATGCAGATTTTTTTTTTTTTTACAGATTGTTCTGGATACTTTACAAGTTCCTGGCGGAAACAGAACCTATCTTTCTCACACCCTGGAAGGTGTCTGAATCAGAATTATTAAGCATCCAGTTAAATTTATTTGGTTCAGCATGGTGCTAATGACTACACAAGTGTGGACTGAATCTTCTATGAGCTTATTGCTTTTTCTGGCGACAAGAACCCCATTCCCAGGTCAGAAAAGTGCTCACCAGTATGTGCTATGGGGCTCAATGTTAGTGGAAAGGGTCTGCATGCATCACCTGGAAAAACTCCTCATCCCAACAAGGAATGTAACCCAAAGTACACTGTGGTCAATTGGAGTCAATCATAAAGTCATTTGAAAAGCAACTGACTTAAATACCTACGTATATAATGTTAATAAGATGCTAAGGAAGTACTGATGGAAATTAAGATATGTTAATTCTTATATATTTCATCTGTTATATTTAATTTTCACAACTCTACCAAGGGAGTGTTGTTATTCCCACATTTTGAGCAAGGAAACAAATGCAGGGGCATTAAATAAATTAAGGTCATGTGGTTGGTATGTAGCAGAGCCAGAACTTTACCCCACGGTGTCCCATTCCAATACCCATCCTCTTTACACTAAAACATTTTTATAAAATTGGTTGGCACCATCAATTTCATACTTAACCAAGTTAGATACAGATACAGCTGGCTCACTTGTGATCTTTCCATGGTTTTGATGAGGGATAATTTAAATCTCTAATACTTTTGTGCCAAAAGAATTGGTCCCCCAGGGTGCCTGGCTGGCTTAGTGGGTAAAGCATGCCACTCTTGATCTTGGGATTGTGAGTTTGAGCCCCATGTTGGATGTAGAGATTACTTTAAAACATTAAATCTTAAAAAAAGAGAACTGTTCCCCAAAGCTTCCACCAGTATCCAGCTCTTGTCAGGGAGCTTAAATATTATACGGCAAAGGCTTGTATCTGATGTGCTTATAAAAACAGCTTTCACCCATGCTTCAGCACCGCCCCAGTCAAAACACTTCATCATTTCTAATTTTTTTCTACCTTAAAAATAAAATTATTTTGATTGTGAAATTTTGCTACTGCCTCTCAAATAAGGCGCACCCATTGAAAAACAGCAAAGAATGGCAGATATTTTTAGGTTAAAACACACACACACACGGAGATATCTCATATTCCAAAGATAAGTGTTCCCATGAGGGCTTTCTCTATTCATTTTGATTCAATCACAAGGACACCTGCAGAAAGATGGACTCTCTTTGCAAGACAGTTTCTTAAGAATCTGCCACAGATAATAAGATAGAGAACAAGCTAAGAGGGCTGGGAACAATGGCTGATTCTGCCATCTGCATGTGTCTTGAGGAGACAACATCCCCGTAATGTAATGTAAGCATGCAAAGAACCAAGTGAGATGAGGCACCGCAGACAAGAAAATTTCAACATCAGAAGCTTATTTTGCTTGGAGGCAATCCAGGTTTCTTCAAAACAGTATTTGATGATTTAACCACAGAAACAAGTTTTGATATTTGCACAACCATTTCCTAACGCGCGGGAGGAAAGGAGCTATACTGTAGGGTGTTGCGTCTGGATTTTAGACTCTCCTTCGGCTGTATGAAGTGGGATCAAGGGAATGGATAACCACTCTGGTGATGGGCAGGTGCTGGCTACTGCACAGCCTTCCTCCGCCCTTAGACCCTCTGAGTATGTAGAGTGTGGAGGCGGGGGCTGCCCCAAATGTTCTTTGACCTTCGCATAAGCAGCTCTTCCTTGTTATACAAAATCTTCAAAAATATACATTTAATATAGGTAAGTGTTATATCATAGAGTCATGCAGTAATTTTTTCACTCAGCAGCATTTTAAAAATGGATCATCTCAACATACTCAAGAGCGCAAAGGGATAGGAATCTCCTGTATACACTCGCTTACTTGGGAGCATGGTTGGCTCAGCAACTTAGCCAACACCTGGGGCATAAATGTCGAAATTCATCAATTTGACAAGATAATGGCAAAGTTTTCAATGCCTTTTTATAAGAAAAATGTTTAGAAATAACTTGAGTAACTTACTCAAGTCGAATCTCAAAGATGAGAAAAGAGGCCCCATGGGTGTTTTGACATTTCTATGATTACTAGTGAGTCGAACAGTTTTTAAATGCCTACTGGCCATCTGGGTTTTTTCTTTAGCAAATTGTTCGTATCCTCTACTAACTTATCTTATTGTGGCCTTAGTATTATTCATAAAAATTGCATAAACTATGTAATGAGGATACTATCCATTTAACTATCAAATTTTATGATGCAGGTGCCTGTTTGTTTTGATCTAATCCTAAAGGAGCAACCCAAAATAAGCAGTTAAGTAGAAAAGCAAAAAAAAAAAAAAAAAAAAAAGCAAAAAGCAAAAAATTCACACCAAACTGCTTTCATATTTATAGCTTAACATGAATTGCTACTTGAGCCTAAATCAGAAAAGCAGTTAGATAATTCTCCAAGTAGAAACTCAGATGCAGTGAATGAAATCTTTCATAAGAACTTTTAAAGCACAGCAACGACACAGATATAATTCAGAGAAATTTGTCGCTATCGCATTGACACGTCCCCCTCCCCCCCCACTTAATACTGAGTAGAAAATACTGAATCATTTTAAATACATCCGGATCTGCACAAAACCAGGTTTCCTTTGTTCAGTAAGAACAAGCCAAAGAATTTTCCGTCTTTGTTCAGTCCACACACTAAAGACTGAAATCTTTGGGGTAGATATGGGAAACCAGAGATGTGCTGGATGCAGACTCCGACCCTGGATGTTTGTGGGCACAACTGTGCCAGGCAGCCTGTCAGATTTTACACAGATGCAGCCAATGGCATCTTCCACTGTGGTAAGAATTCTGGTGCCCAGGATGAGTGTGTGACCAAGGGCAGCTGTGGTTTATTACTCTCGGCAAAGGGACCAAGTGTTAGTGCTTTCAGACAAATACAAATCTAAGCAATATTTATTCCTTAGAGATAGGAGGGATACCCACCCTCCATTATTGCCTTAGCTCTTCAATTACCCTGTAAAATTAACCATGATGGGTAGTTTTGTTCCTCTTTATCAACCCCAAACACCCATGGGATATATAACTTAGTGATCAATTCCTTAACTTAAACAAGTTAAGAAAGACTTTGGGAGAAAGACTGATATCCAGTGTGCAAAGGCAGAGCAGAGAAGGAAATTAGCAAACATTCAGCTAAAATGTTCTCAAGGGCAGGGATTCATGGTAATAAATGGAATCATTTCAAGCTTAAAGGAGGTTTCCTGTGGGACACTGAACAGATAGCTTCAGGGATCACTGCATTTCATCAGCCTAAAAATGGAGCTGCCTGTAGAATTTCCAGGTCAGCAAAAGATACAGAAGAGATACTAAAATCTAACAAAATGAGAGGTTGCCACAAATCATTTACAAAGGGTTAAGAATGCTATGGATGAACAAATTAGGAGGACGCACACCAAATCTTGAATATTATCACCATGATGCTGAAAAGTGTTATTTGTAAACCATGGAAAAAGAAGGTGAAACAACTAGATGTTTCAGTGAGATCCTATAGTGTTCCTGGTAAATCCTGTGTTTGCCAAATTCACAAAGAGAATCTATGTCCAAGTATTCTCAGGTTGACATAGTTCTTTCCACCATGAAAAAGGAAAGGCATTTATTGAATGTGTTCAATACATAAAGCCTTAACTGTATCCAGGAACAAAGAATTTGATGAATTCTTCAACACCTTCAGAGAAAGACTTCATAGAAACTCCCCTCGAGGTGAAAGTCTGAGGACCAGAGATGACAAATAACCCCAAATTCATCATGGGATGCTTCAACCTATTTTAAGACAGTGGCTTTCTTCTCCTCCGTTTCCTGATGCCCCGTTGCCTTATATCAGAAGTGTTTACAACTCCAAAGGTAACTGATGGGAGGCAGTCCTATCCACTGATAACATCTTCCCCTCTTTGAATAGAGCTGAGTTGTTCCAAGATCAGAGAGCAAGCAACAAGACAGAAAGGCAACAGTGGATGTTGGATGGGCTGGGATAATTTCACAACAGTGCAATCTCTTAGAAATTTCACACTGGAGGCTATAGGCTGCAGAGTATTTTTGTTTTGTTCTATTTTATTGGCTTTGCCATTAGAAGGCACATTCTCTCCTGTCTGCTGCAAGTCTAGATGCTCCCAGTTGTCTTTGACTTTCGTTTACTTTTTGCTGATACTTCTTTTGTGGTCTGATACATGTTAAATGTTGTAATGATGTATGCTGTGCTTGAATGTATATTGCCTAACCGTTGGGGCAGGGGTCTTTCTATATTCTAAGGCTCAAGTTCGTTATTAATGTTCAATTCTTCCACATCGTTGATCATTTTTTGCCTGCTTAAGGTATCATTTTCTGAGGAATGTGTGTTAGCAACCCCCCCCCCCCCGCCATGGTAAGTATGAATTTGTCTATTTCTCCTTGTCATTCTATCAAATTTTGTTTTATTTACTTTGAGGGTTTGGGGTCAGGATTTTTATATCTTATTGATGAATTATTGAAAAAACTGTTTTTGCTTTAAGGTCTGTTTTGCATGACATTTATGTAGTTATATTGGCTCTTATTTAAAAATTTTAAAAATGTTTTATTTATTTTTGAGAGAGAGAGAGAGAGACCGAGTATGGGTGGGGAGGGGCAGAGAGCGAGGGAGACAGAATCCATGAAGAAGACTCCAGGCTCTGAGCTGTCAGCACAGAGCCCAAAGTGGGGCTTGAACCCATGAACCATGAGATCATGATCTGAGCTGAAATTGGACACTTAACTGACTGAGCCACCCAGGCGCCCCTCAGCTTTTATTTTTAAAAACATCTTTCTGGTTTATCATTTTCTATCCCTTTGGTTTTATGTCATTTGGTTTGGGAGTCACTCACATAAATAGTATGGTAGGATCTCTGTCTTCTAACATATTAAAAGTTACATCTGTTAATAAATTATATTATATTTATACTATAATTGCTAATTAGTTCCATTACTATTACTTCCATATTGTAATTACTATTGCTTTCTTTTTTTTTCTATTTACCAAGCCTTGTTCTTTGCTTCTGTTTTTCTCCTTTCCTGCTTACTATTAGAGTGAATAACTTCTTAATTCTTATTTAATGATCAATTGACAGATATCCTGTGCCTACTGATTTTGTGACCACCTTACATTTTTAACATTGATTCAAAGTTAATCAACATTTCTACCCTCCTCCAGAAAAAAAGAAAGGGTCTTAGAACCCTTTCATTCCAGTTACCACCTACCACACACACTGCTTGTTATCTAGTGTTTTAATTCCATCTTGGGTTTAACCCCCACACCCCAAAGGCCTTATTCTTGTTGTTAGTCAATGTTTGTTTAAATGAAACCTCTTATTTACCACTTTCTTTCCTCGCTCTTCATTATTACAGCCCACTCTGATCCTGTGGGTTCTATCTCATTCTTACAGAGATAAATCTTTCCTTCCTTCCTTCCTTCCTTCCTCCCTTCTGAGAGAGAAAGAGAGAGAGAACATGCAAGCAGGGGAGGGGCAGAGGGGGAGAGAGACAGAGAGAGCAAGCGAGCATCCCAGGCAGGACCTGAGGCTCAATCCCAGGACCATGAGATTATGCCCTGATCCTAAATCAAGAATCGGACACTTCACCAACTGAACCAACCAGGTGCCCCCAGAAATAAATCTTTAGCAGTTCTTTAGTGAGAATTTATAGAAAGCAAACTTAAAAAGTCTTTACTATGCCTTCCCACTTGTTGATGGGGGAGCGGGAGAGAGGGGAAAATGGGTGATGGGCACTGAGGAGGGCACTTGTTGGGATGAGCACTGGGTGTTGTATGTAAGTGATGAATCATGGGAATCTACCCCCAAAACCAAGAGCACACATTATACCCTGTATGTTAGCCAACTTGACAGTAAACTATACTAAAAAAATTTTTTTAAAACAATAAATAGGGGCACCTGGGTGGCTCGGTCGGTTAAGCGTCTGACTTCAGCTCAGGTCATGATCTCATGGTCCGTGGGTTCGAGCCCCGCTTCGGGGTCTGTGCCGACAGCTCAGGGCCTGAAGCCTGTTTCAGATTCTGTGTCTCCCTCTCTCTGTGACCCTCCCCCGTTCATGCTCTGTCTCTCTCTGTCTCAAAAATAAATAAACGTTAAAAAAAACAATAAATAAAATTATTTTTTTTTTTTTGGTGGGGGTGTGTGTGAAAATACACATGGTGAGGTATATGATGTGCATTCACGTAACTTAGGTCAATGAAATTTTGCATATACACCGAAGCCAAAACTACCCCGATCAAGATTTAGGGTATTTTCATCACACCAGAGGTCTCTCTCTGCCCCTTCTCTGTCAATACTCATCCCTGCCATTCGGATATTTCTCCTAACTGGTTAATTTAGTCTATTTCTTGAATTTCATATAAATGGAATCATCTAGTATGTAATACTCTTTCGTCTCTGGCTTCTTTCCCTCAATATAATATTTGTGGGATTATTGTGTTTATCATTAGTTTTCCCTATCATTATGCATTGCATGTTATCATGACTTTTAAATGATGGTTTACAGGTAGAGAATTCCTGGTTGACAGTCATTTTTTTCAGGCTTTTTGAAGATGTTATATCAATGGTTTGTCTTTATTGTTGCCCAAAAGAAGTATGTCGCCAGTTGAATTGTTTTTCCTTTAATGGCAGTTTCTGCTTTTTCTGGGTTATTTGCCTTTCCCTCTTCTGGTTATGTTTAAAATTCTCCTTTTGGGGCACCCGGGTGGCTTAGTCAGTTAAACGCCTGACTTTGGCTCAGGTCATGATCTCATGGTTCATGGATTCAAGCCCCGCATTGGGCTCTGTGCTGACAGCTCAGAGCCTGGAGCCTGCTTCTGATTCTGTGTGTGTGTGTGTGTGTGTGTGTGTGTGTGTGTGTGTCTGTGCCTCTCCCACTCATGATCTCTCTGTCTCTAAAATAAATAAACATTAAAAACAATAAAATGCTCCTTTCATCTTTGGTGTTCTAAAATGTCCATATGTTGCATCAAGAGAAGGATGTGTTTTGGGCAATGCTGAAAGAATGGACAGAAGTCAAAGTGCTTCCTCCAGCTGAGGGCTTATGACTCTCAGACACAGACAATCTCTCCAGACTTCTGCATCTCTGGAGTAGAACTGGACCCCACACCAGGACATGGAATGAGTTGAAAAAAGGGCAACTCTTGAGCCAAGCCTTGTGTGGGGTGTAAGTTTTAGCTTCTGCATGCACACGATTGGTCACATCTGCTGTCCCTGCATGCATGGGAGTTAACGCTGGGTCTATTTCCAGACCCACACCCCAGGGCCATAACTGCAACTTTCTTATCTGGCTCCTTTGAGCTTCTGCTTCCTTTTTTGCACCTGGTGAGTCCCCTTCTTTCTTTCTTTTGATCTCAATTCCTATGACAAGTGTATTTTAACAAACTTTTCTACTTATTTGTGGTTAAAGGAGATGACATGAACTCTGGCCACCATGTTGCCAGCATCTGTTATCTGGCTGGTCCTTGGGGGCTTGTGAGTGGCTAAGAGCAAGGGCCCTGAAGCAAAGCCAACCTAATTTTTTTTGACATTTTAAATAGACTTTATTTTTTAGACCAGTTTCAGATAACCAGAAAAAAAAACAGAAGAGAATCTACAGAATGTTCCCATGTGTCCCCTGACACACATGTTCACACCTCTTCCCCCATGAACCTCTTGCACAAGAGGAGTGTATTTGTTATGATCCGTGAATCTACATTGACACATCATAAAGTCCATAGTTTATATGAAGGTCCATTCTTCTTGGTGTTTTACATTCTATGCATCTTGACAAGTGTGTAATGATGCATCTCCACCATTATGGTATCATACGGAGTAGTTTTACTGCCCTGAACCTTTTCTGTGCTCCACCTATCATCCCTTTCCCTTTCCCTTTCCAACCCCTGGCAACCTCTGATCCTTTCACTGTCTCCTTTTCCTTTCCCAGAATGTCATATAGTTTAAACCATACAGCAAATATCCTTTTCAGATGGGCTTCTTTCACTAGTAATATGCATTTAAGTTTCATCCATGTCTTTTCATGGCTTCAGAACTCATTTCTTGTTTAGTGCTGAGTAATACTCCATTGACTCTATGGGACACAGTCTATTCATTCACCAACTGAAGGACATCTTGGTTGTTTCCAGGTTTTGGCAATTGAATAAAGTGGATAAAAGTGAATAAGGTTGCCATAAAACCTGAGTGCAAGTTTTTGTGTAGACAAAGTTTTCAACTCGTTTGGGTAAATGTCAAGGAATGTGATTTCTGGAGCATAAAAGTAAGCTTAGTTTTGTAGAAAACTGCCAAACTGTCATCCAAAGTGGCTGTATTCAACCACCATCAATGAGTGAAGAGTTCCTGGTATTCCATATCTATGCAAGCATTTGGTGTTGTTAGTGTTCTGGATCTCAACCATTTTAATAGGTGTTTAGTAGTATCTCCTTGTTGTTTATTTTATTTTTATTAATTTATTTTTTTAAATTTAAGTCCAAGTTAGTTAACACATAGTGTAATAATGATTTCAGGAATAGAATTCAGTGAATCATCACTTAAATATAACTCATCCCAACAAGTGCCCTCCTTAATGCCCATCACCCCTTTAGCCCATCCCCCCACTCAACACCCTGCCAGCAACCCTCAGTTTGTTCTCTGTGTTTTTATATTATTTTTGCTACCCTTCCCTTATGTTCATGTGTTTTGTATCTTAAATTCCACATATGAGTGATATTTGTCTTTCTCTGACTGACTTATTTTGTTTAGCATAATACACTCTAGTTCCATCCACGTTGTTGTAAATGGCAATATTTCACACTTTTTGATCACCAAGTAATGTGCCATTGTGTGCATGTATGTGTGTGTGTGTGTGTGTGTGTGTGTGTGTATCTATGTGTATATATATATGCACATATCACATCTTCTTTATCCATTCATCATCAGTGGACATTTGGGCTCTTTCCATACTTTGGCTATTGTCAATAGCACTGCTATAAACATAGGTGTGCATGTGCCCCTTTGAAACAGCACACCTGTATCCTTTGGATAAATATCTAATAGAGCAATTGCTGGGTTGTAGGGTAGTTCTATTTTAATTTTTTGAAGAACCTCCATACTGTTTTCCAGAGTGGCTGCACCAGTTTTCATTCCCACCAGCATTGTAAAAGGGTTCCTCTTTCTCCACATCCTCACCAAAATCAGTTGTTGCCTGAGTTGTTCATTTTAGCCATTCTGACAGGTATGAGGTGGTATCTCATTGTGGTTTAGGTTTGTATTTCCCTGATGGTGAGTGATGTTGAGCTTTTTTTCATGTGTCTATTTATCCATCTGGATGTCTTCTTTGGAAAAGTGTCTATTCATGTAATTTGCCTATTTCTTCACTGGATTATTTGTTTTTTGGGTGTTGAGTTTGATAAGTTCTTTATAGATTTTGGATATTAACCCTTTATCTTATATGTCGTTTGCAAATATCTTCTCCCATTCTGTTGGTTGCCTTTTAGTTTTGCGGATTGTTTCCTTTGCTATACAGAAGACTTTTATCTTGATGAGGTCCCAATAGTTCATTTTTGCTTTTGCTTCCCTCACCTCCAGAGACATGTCAACTAAGAAGTTGCTGCAGCCAAGGTCAAAGAGGTTGTTGCCTGTTTTCTCCTCTAGGATTTTGATGGCTTCCTGTCTTACATTTAGGTCTTTCATCCATTTTGAGTTTATTTTTTGTGTATGGTGTAAGAAAGTGGTCCAGGTTCATTCTTCTGTATGTCACTGTCCAGTTTTCCCAGCACCACTGCTGAAGAGACTGTCTTTATTCCATTGAATATTCCTTCCTGCTTTGTCAAAGATTAGTTGGCCATATAGTTGTGGGTCCATTTCTGGGTTCTCTATTCTGTTCCATTGACCTATGTGTCTGTTCTTGTGCCAACACCATACTGTCTTGATGATTACAGCTTTGTAATTCAGCTTGAAGTCCAGAATTATGAGGCCTCCCAGTTTGTTTTTCTTTTTCACGATTGCTTTTGTTATTTGGAGTCTTTTCTGGTTCCATACAAATTTTAGGATTGTTTGTTCTAGCTCTGTGAAGAATTCTGGGGTTATTTTGATAGGGATTGCATTGAATATGTAGATTACTTTGGGTAGTATTGACATTTTAACAATATTTGTTCTTCCAATCCATGATCATGGAACATAAGGGAAGGGAAACAAAAATAATATAAAAACAGGGAGGGGGACAAAACAGAAGAGACTCATAAATATGGAGAACAAACTGAGGGGTACTGGAGGGGTTGTGGGAGGGGGGATGGGCTAAGTGGGTAAGGGGCATTAAGGAATCTACTCCTGAAATCATTGTTTCACTATATGCTAACTAATTTGGATGTAAATTTTAAAAAATAAAAAATAAAATACAAAAAAGGGAATGTTTTTCAAATTCTTTGTGTCTTCCTCATTTTTTTTCATAAGCTTTCTATAGTTTTCAGTGTATAGATATTTCACCTCTTTGGTTAGGTTTATTTCTACATATTTTATGGTTTTGGGTACAACTATAAATGTGTTCGATTCCTTGATTTCTCTTTCTGCTGCTTCATTATTGGTGTATAAAAATGCAACTGATTCCGTACATTGATTTTATATCCTTCGACTTTCCTAGATTCGTGTATCAGTTCTAGCAGTTTTTTTGGTGGAGTCTTTTGGATTTTTCACATAGAGTATCATGTGGTCTGTAAAGAGTGAAAGTTTGACTTCCTCCTTGCTGATTTGGATGCCTTTAATTTCCTTGTGTTGTCTGATTGCTGAGGTTAGGAAAGCCAATCTAATTTTCAATCACCACTGATGAGCTGTTTGGTATTAGGTAGATTATTAGCCTCTCTAAGCCTCAGTTTCCTCAACCCAAAAAGAAGATGATAAAAATTCTGACCACAAAGGGTTGTAGGGAGGATAAAATATGCTAATATAGATAAAGCACTTGGCACAGTACCTTAGTAAGCACTCATCAGTAACAATTCATATCATGAAATACTGCATAATGATATTGTTAATTAATTTGCCTACCTACGAATCAAGGTCACGTACAAGTTTATGCAATGTAGAAACAAAAAAGTATCTTTCATGAAAAAGAAGTAAACTGAATAACTATGATACTATAAGCTCTGTATATGTAGGATACATCATGTTGCTCTTTATAAATTGTGCCCTACAAAAATCCTATGTTCTCATATTTTATACATTCTGAGCTGAACTTTCCAAAGTGTAGAGAAAATCCTTCGTAGTCAGAAAGGGAACATTAAGAGAGAGAACACTGGCACTTTGCTTCCCCTAGAATGTAAATCAATGCACTTGCCTTCTTCATTGAGGAAGGTGTCGTGATCAACGGATGAACTGAACAATGTGCTTAGCGATGTAGTTGGTTTATACGGTGGTGCCAACTCCCTCAACTCACTGTAGACCAGTAATAAAGAGTTCATTGACTGGGTCTGAGGATCACACTTTGAACAGTGTGGCTCTGGGGATATCTTGACACAATTGTAGAAGTGATGTTACTGTTATACAGGAAGGAGAGTGCTTTTTCCTCAGGAAAGGATGCTCAGGGCTTGAGTAAGCAATAAGCTCAGGTAGAGAACTAATTCTGCTACGTAGTCGAGGAAAGGTCATTACCAGTTTATAATGAATGAATCAGCGTCTGTTACACAGTCCAGAGGTCCACTGGGGTCTTGACTAAAGCTGGTGTGGGGATCCAGTTGGATCTGCCAGTCCTATGACTTACCATTTGTGGGTCCAGGGGATCTTGTAAAGTGATTATGCTTAGTACAAAATTCATTTCTATTAATTTCCCTTCTAACAGGTGTTTTTTTTTCTTTTGGTAGGAGGGGATAATTTTCCTCAATTAGCGTTTTCATTATTTTCTAAAAGGAAAAAAAAAGCACAGCTGGACTGGTTTGTGCTTCCAAAGTAGATCTAATAATATTTTCCATGTACATTCAGAAGGAATCAGATTGCCACTGTAAGGTCAAATCAAACATTAAATTCAACTCAGAAGCAATTTTGAAGCCTTGTAGCGGGACAGCAAGAAAATTAAACCTTATAGTGTAAATATTACTGACACTCTCAAAATATCCCAGATTTTGTTGATTCTCTTCTGGATTTTTGCCAACTAAAAGTTAGCCAAAACTTTTAAAGATTGAGTTAAGGACTACAAAAGACAAACCAAAAGAAAACAAAACAGAAAACCCAAAGGAAACATTGAGTGTGCTTGGTCTCTTGCAAAGAGAATGTACTAGACCTGCCTAAACAGAACATTTTAATTCTGGGCTTAAAAATATGATGATATTTTTTAAAACACTGAATTAAAAATAGTGAAGTTAAAAACAAACTGATAAAATAGTACTGGTAGACGTGAGCACCACACAAAACAATTACTGTAAAATTCACTATTGATGTCAACTCCAAAATGTGTGGTTTACAAAACTTACATGGTTATTTGGGAAATGACAGTTTTCTAAATCTTGCACACACTATAAAGTCACCTCACTATCCTTAACAGCCTCTGGTGTATCTTTGCTCTGGGTGTCAGCAGGACCCCAAAATCTGGGCCAGTCCATTTGTAAACAACACTTTCTATACACAAGTCTCAAGTCTGTCTTATTCTACATATATAGTCACCTGACTTTGGCAAAGAATTATATAACCATTTGTGGTTACACAGCATTCTTAATAAATTCATCCAACTTGTCATTTTTCAGTTAAAAATGACTTGTTTTCAGGGCACCTGGGTGGTTCAGTCAGTTAAGCGTCCGACTTCGGCTCAGGCCATGATCTCATAGTTCATGAGTTCAAGCCCCATGTCAGGCTCTGTGCTGACAGCTCACAGCCTGGAGCCTGCTTTGGATTCTGTATCTCCCTCTGTCTTTGCTCTTCCCCTGCTCACATGCTGTTTCTCTCTCAAAAATAAGTAAAGATTAAAAACAATTTTTTTAAATGACTTGTTTTCCCCATCCACTCAAAATGGACTTTGAAATTAAAATGATTTTATTATTAAATTTCTCCTCTGCTATCACCAGCAAAGGAGATACCATCAAAACACATCTTCTAAAGTGATTACAAGTGAAAAGCTGTTGCAGCATTAACAGGATTTTCATTAAGATCCAATTTAAGGTCTACACTCTATTTTCTGAAATAAAAAACATTCTTAAAATCAGAATTAGAAAAGGTTACCTGAGTTATAGGAATTGTGTGGCTACCAAATGACTCAAACAGCTCATTTTATCAACTCACATAAATAGAGAACATATTAGCTCATATCATTCCAAGTTTACTGATTACTTGGTTTTGATTAAAAAAAAAATCACTAGACTCATCTGTCTATCCATCCATCAAGATGGAGATCACTGTGAGGAACCCAAATCCTTCTAGATGAACTGCTCGGGATCCTGTGGTTCCTGACACTCATATGAATAGCTTTCTCCCAGGTGTCTAAGAGAACATCCTAGATGAACCGCTTGGGCTCCTGTGGTTCCTGACACTCCTATGGACAGCTTTCTCCTAGTTGTCTAAGAAAACATCCTTCTAGATGAACCGCTTGGTTCATGACACGTGGTTCCTGACACTCATATGGACAGCTTTCTCCCAGATGTCTAAGAGAACACGAAGTCCTGAGCTTTGCCAAAGACTGATCCTTTCCATAGGATCCCCTGACTTTTATTAATGTAAAAGTCACTGGGATAAAATGTCAAGAAATACAAAGTACTCACTTAGAAAGCAAACAGCATAGCCTCTCCTCAGTGCCGATTCTCAATAAAGTATGTAGGGTAGCATTCATTTGATAGCAAGAGGCTGTTTTCTGGTGGTGGTGTTCTATTCCCAGTAACACTACCATCATAAAGTGCACATACAATGCAATTTCCCAAACTCCAAATTCCAGACGCTCTTTTCAAGCATTCTCTCTCGACTTCTGTACCTCTTTTTTTTTTAATTTATTTTTGAGAGACAGAGAGAGAGAGAGAGAATGAATCCCAAGCAGGCTCTGAACTGTCAGCACAAAGCCCGACATGGGGCTCGAACTCACAAGCTGTGAGATCATGACGTGAGCTGAAATCATGAGTCAAACGCTTACATGAGTGAGCCACCCAGGTGCCCCTCGACCTCTGTACTTCTAATCACCACCTCTTGGTTTCGAAACATAGGTCTGCAAACGAACGGTAGAACTCACACCCGAATACAGTTTATATGAAAAGCGGTGCAAACACTCAGGCAATTTCATCTCCGTGGCAACACTTCGAAGCCCAGTGACAACCATAATGGCTTTAATACCTAATGACAATCTCCTTTCAAGAGCTTTATGAATATTAATACCTTGATCAAAGAGCAATATTTAAAAACAAAGAGTATGTCTTCACTTTCGACCGCAACATCTCTGAGTTGTAAAAGGCCCATCATTTTTACAGGTTCTGGATGTGCATATCAATAAGGTAAGCTTGACATTGCTTCTGCTGCTGGGGGAGGAGGCCACAAAATGTTTTTATAATTTTCATGCTCTTCTTCAGCTGATAAAAATGAAACTCGTGATTTCAAACTGTCAGTGTTTAAAGAAATACCAGTAGGTAACGACCATGTGCTCAGCACAGGGCTAGAATTCTTAGAAGTAAAGAAGTAGAAGACATCATTCTTGTCTTTAAGGAGCTAACACTCCAGCTGGGAAAAGATGACTACCATAATCAACCAATTAGAAATCAATATAAAAGACTTTATTTCTACCCCGTGTCAAGGACTCTGCTAGTCCTGAGGATATAAAAAAATTTTTTTCTTTGTTTTTATTTTATTTGTGAGAGAGAGACAGGGCATGAGCATGGAAAGGGCAGAGAGAGAGGGAGACACAGAATCTGAAGCAGGCTCCAGGTTCTAAACTGTCAGCACAGAGCCCGATGTAGGGCTCCAACTCATGGACTATGAGATCACGACCTGAGCTGAAATCAGATGCTTAACCGGCTGAGCCACCCAAGGCACCCCTCTGCTAGTCCCAAGGATATGAAAAGACCAAGATCCTTGCCTTAGTCCCTGTGTGGGGGCAATGCACAAGCATGTAAGAACAGTCAAGTAATAGTAACAAAACAACAACAACAATAATGGTGAGTAAGATTCCATGAAGACTTACTATACGGTAGGGTGTCTGGTGTTGCATGGTCTACCATGTAAGTCCATACAGACTTCAGCGGCGCTAGAAAGGACCACTGATGTCAATTCTCATTCTGAGCAATCCCAACAAATGATATTACTATAATCAGGTGTTACCAAAAATGATGGATTCTGCCTTTGCCAAGTGTGATTCACCAGATGTTTGTTCTTTCATGGCCACGCCTCTGGTTCAAGGAAATCTCAACTCTATAACATCTAGCAACCATTTTGAAGCTGTATGAGATATTTTCTTTCCCCCCAGCTTTATTGAGCTATAACTGACATAAAATATTGTATAAGTTTAAGATGATTTAATATATGTATTTTTTGTGAAATGATTACCACCGTAAGGTTAGTTAACACATCCATCACCTTAGCAAGTTATAATGTCTGTATATATGTGTGTGTGGGGGGGGTATGTGTGAGAACCTTTAAGATCTACTGTCTTAGAAACTTTCAAATATACAATATTGATAGCTATCATCACCATGCTATACATTACATCTCCAGAACTTATTCATCTTGTAACTAGAAGTTTGTACCCTTTGACCACCTCCCCTCCCCGCAACCCTGGGGATTCCTCTCATGGCCCCTCCCCGCTGAAATACTGCTAGTAGGATTTAATGGAAAGGCTGCAGCTCAAGTCTGTAAGGAAAAAAAAAAGGCACATCTTCCTTTGTTGCACCTCATACAGTATGGGCATAAAGCCAAGAGAAGAAAACATTCTAAAATACTCCTTCTAATCCTGAAGGAAGAAACAGAAAACAAGACTGATTATTCACCCACAAAAGCCTCCCAACAACTGAAATGTGAAGGTGATTGAAGCCCTTGTCAGGTAGAGACCTATGCTCATTTATCATCCAGGGGCCCCATTACAAGGATCCCCCGTTAACAGGGGTGCCTCAGAATGCACACTGACACACCGCGTCCCTGGTGCCCATAGCCGATGCCGCTGTAAGAGGGCGAAGGGTCTGAGGTTTAAATACACATCTGACGAGAGTCCTCATGCGGTCTTAAATGAGAGTGCTTCTCAGTTACCTCTCTCTGCACCCTGTCCCTGAGCAACGCATCCAATCTCGTGACCTTCATTGTCCGCACCCTGACTCTCCCAAGGATGGATCCCTTGTTCACACAACATCCATTCTCATCTAGGTGACAGCTTAGCTCCTTGCTGACCTTGCTTCCTTCCAGAACATTCTCCACCACGCGGCCAGACTTTCCTAAAATGCAACTCTAATCGTGTCCTTTCTTCAAAATGCTTTTATTTTTCCACTCTGGGTTATGACCAGACTGGAACGCAGTCTAATAATCCTTTCCGCAAAGGTTCTTCCCTTACCTCTCCCAGACTGGGGTCTGTCTTCCTGGTACCTGTCCCCATAGCAACATAAAGTCCTGCTGTCACAGCACAGATGAGGAGGCTCATTAACAATGTCTTCATTGGAAAAATCTCCTCCTCTGCCCTGGTCCCACATTCCGCAGCCCTCCACCCTGCCGACCATGACGTTAACCCACGGTGCTGTCATTGTCCAAGGGCAGAGTGGTTTCCCTACCACACTGCATGCTTCTTTAAGGCATGTACACTGTCTCTTATCTGCCACTGCTCAAGATCCGGGAAGTGCCTAGCACCCAGTGGTGATTAATGCCTGTTGAATGAAGGGTGAGAAAAATGCTCTGGAAGTGACTCTTCCGTACAGAAGTCTGATCCTGTCACTTTCCTGCTCTATGGCTTTCCCTCTCACTCAGAATAAGATTCAAAGTCCTTTTTTTTTTAAATTTTTTTTTCAACGTTTATTTATTTTTGGGACAGAGAGAGACAGAGCATGAACGGGGGAGGGGCAGAGAGAGAGGGAGACACAGAATCGGAAACAGGCTCCAGGCTCCGAGCCATCAGCCCAGAGCCCGACACGGGGCTCGAACTCCCGGACCGCGAGATCGTGACCTGGCTGAAGTCGGACGCTTAACCGACTGCGCCACCCAGGCGCCCCTCAAAGTCCTTTTTACCACCAATCAAGTTTTGCATGATTTTGCCCCTGCCTAACCTATCTGACCTCATGTTCTCAACTGTCCCTTGCTCATTCTCACATCAGGGCCTTTGCACCTGCTGTTCCCTCACCTGGAGCCATCCTCCCCAACATCCCTGTCCCTGCCTCCCCAGCTCCTTTCAGGCCTCTGCTCAGCTGTCCCCCTGCTCAGATGTCTGCTCAAATAGCGGCAGGCTCACCTCAACCACTGGCTTGCAGCCCTCCTGCCCTGCTTTATATTTCTTCGCAGGGCATTATCCTCTGATGTTAGGTATTTGCTGTTTGTTTACTGTCTGCCTTGCCCTGTGTGAGTGCCAGGTTTGAGAAGGCTGCAACTTTGTCCGTGTTATCTGACCTGTATTCCCAGCTGTAGGATCAATGCCTGGCACTCAGTAGGAATATTTGCTGAATGAATGATGAATGAATAAATGCTCAAAACTAAATGGCTTATGCACTTCAGTACTGTCTCAATTGTTTTACTGCGATTATTTATAATAATAAAGAAAAGCATAGACTCTAGTGTGGAGTTATCCATTCGTGCCACAAGTATTTACTGGATCCTGCATATGGCAGGGGAGCCCAGTGGGGTGTCAACCACTCCACATGGAAGAAACTATGCTGCAGTGGGCTCTTGGAAGATGAGCAGACATCTGCCAGATACAGGAGGGTGTTCCCCACAGGGAAAAACTGCACCTGCAAAGCAGAAGGCCAGGGATATGAAAGCTTCTTCCAACACTAAGGAAATTCCCACCAGCCCTGTGGACACCCAATACATAGTCATTCACATGATTCGAACTGTTAATCTTTGGGTTTTCCACATTCCTCATGAACTTTGGACCTTGGGTTTGGACCGCATCCTCTTGTGTCAGTTGACTGATGCCGAGATTCCTGATAGGTGGGCCTATCAGAATGAGCTGTGGGGCTTCTTCAAATGACACCAGGGTCCCGGGCATCCTGTGGTGGTGGGGGACTCCCCCACCGCTGACCTTCCACCTTCAACTTCTCTGTCCCATGAACCTGTGTCCTGGAGGAAGTGCTGCCTCCCTCAGCAGGAAGGAGGCAGGAGAATTAATGGAGACCCTTGGACTTGTGCAGAGGATCCTGGGAAGAGCTGGCCTGTCCTGGCTGTGCCTCCCTCTCCTTTCCAGACTCCCTCTTTGTGAGAAACCCATCATCTTCCCCCAGAAAGATTTATACCTTTTGCCAAAATGGCTTACCCACCACACTAAGAGGATGACACATTCTAGGGCCACTCTACACACCCCCTGGGGACGGAGGAGGTGATCAAGCTGTCCAGGTGGGAGATGAAGGGGAAATGTTTTCTACTTACAGAAGAGCTGGGGCGGGGGTCACTGGGATTTCCCAAGAATGTCTCACGTGCCCTCAGTGGAAGTTCTCATTTCTCAAAGCTCCTAAGCAGAGTCAACGTGTGATAACACTTCAACGAAGGGGGGAAAAACTCATGGAAGATGCTAGGATTCAGGTGGGTCAGCTCTCTCATTTGAAAATGTAAATTTGGGGAGAAAAATAATCCAGCCAGTCTTCATTTTAGAGCTTCAATGTGTTATTTGAAATAGAAATAAACCAATTACATCTTCCACTTAATATAAAAACATGGCCAGAATGCATGCGTTATATTGCATGTAGCCATCAGAGAAAGGAGCAGTCTTCCCCAGCCATGTTTCTGATCACCTCTACTAGAATTTTAAGTAAATTCTCCTTTCCTCCAGCCCCCCTCATTTTTAACCCACAGTGGAGGAGATCATATAAAAAATGTGATCCTACATTAGAAATAACGTGGTACAGGTTCAGGATAGAGTCTGGCATGCAGTCAGTGATGCAAAAACAGTACTACCTCTGTTACTTCTAGCTAAGCAAGTTAGAAGTGTATGTGCCTAAGAACCTGACTTTCCAGGAAGGTTCTGTCTCCAATCTGACAGGTCTCCAAAATCTAGCTATGGAAAAGGATGCTGAAAGCCCAAAAGAGCAGAAACAGAAAAGGGCAAATATTTACTATATTTATTATGTATTATATTTACTATATTAGTATATTTACTATAAGTAGCACTTAGCTATGGAACCTCCTGTAGTGTTTCTGTTTCACTTCCTGTGGTATCTCCCCCAGAAAAGGGAAGTTAACTTGGTCACCTTTCCTTGCAGCCTAGGTTTGTCATTCAGATGTGGCTTAACACCCACATACACCACTACCAACACCACCACACCACACCACACCACACCCTTAAACTGGAGAAGTATCTCTAAAAGAAGTGATTTTCATATAAGAAATAAAAGCCAAGCAGAATATGGCAAGTGTCAAGGCCATATGAGAGAGTATAAGAAAGTGTTATATGTATTCCTATACATCATTTTGTGTGTGTGTGTGTGTGTGTGTGCATGTGCACACACACGCGTGTATATCTGTGGCTCTCAACTGGGAATGATTTTGTCTCGCTCCCCATTATACATGCCATTTTTTTTGAGAGACTCAGGGCTTGAACTCACGAACCTCCAGATCATGGTCTGAGCTGAAATCAGGAGTCAGAGGCTTAACTGACTGAGCCACCCAGGCTCCCCCACATAGGATTACTTTTAAGACAGTTTATCATATTATAATCTCTCCTTTATCTTAGATTCAAAGTGACTTCCCAAAGATATTTCAGTTTCCTTTAAGCATCTCTGTTTGACCTCTAGAGCTTTACAAACAGATATATAACAGAATGGTTCTCTCAAAGGGGGCCAAGTAAATTCTTTTGTAGTAGAAAAAAAAACTACTTTCCAACCAGTTTTGTAGCTCTTTCAAGGAATTTTTGGATCGGCTTTGATAGAACAGTCCCCCTCACCTTTCTCCATCACCTCTCACCCAACTAACAAATTACATCCTCACTGGCACAGGCTAGCGTCTGTGTTTCTCTCCCTACATCATGTTGTAGGTGCTACGTACAGACATGAGCAGACTATAAATTAAATGACATCCCACTGTCAGAGCCATGAATCATCAAAGCCTCTGATTAGAATCTCAATTTTCCCTCTTGGCTTGTTTGTGACCATGTTCTAAAGAAAAAAACATTAGACTTAATAAATCAACATGAAACAATATCAGCCTAATAAAACAAGTCCCTCCTGGTTTTCATTACTTTTCACAATGACAAAGCAATTCTCCAGCTCTTGGGTGGGAGTGTGATGGTAGGTGCTATGAGGCTATCTGCAGGTATCACAGATTGTTGGATTTCCCTCCCTCTTGGTCCCTGTGCATTTTCTCCAAACCCAAACCCAGCACTGGATGTCACACAGAGCACAATGTTATTATTCGCTGGTAATTTTGTCAGTTGTAAAATGATTAAAATATTTTCATTGTTGAAAGAACTAATGCCAAGGGTTGAAATTTTTTTAAAAAAACTAAGTCAGGAGAGTAACCACACTAAGAGAAGACTTGCCCATAACCCTAGCATATACTGGTCTGTTTCTTATGTCAGTTTTACAGAGCGGGAATCACAAAGTCCATACAATTTTGTATTCTTATCTTTTATTCATTTAAATAATTATTTGTCTATAAGATGGATTATACTGGCATTAAAATGTATATTTTCTGAGAATACTTAATGGCATGAAACAGAAAATGCTTTTAGTATAATGTTAATTAATAAATACAAGATACAAAACTATATAATATACAACCCTAGTTTTTGTTTGTATACACACACACACACACACACACACACACACACACACAGAAAGGAGTATACCAAAATATTAATGGTGGTTATTTCGGATGGTAGAATTACCTTTTAAAATCATTTTTATGAATTTTTCAAAGTTTCTACAATGAACATTTATCATTTTACATTAGAAAAACGTTCTAAATATTACTTTAAGAATTTCCCACATGGGGTGCCTGGGTGGCTCAGTCGGTTGAGCGTCCAACTGGTGTTGATTTCAGCTCAGGTCATGATCTCACAGTTCCTGGGGTCGAGCCCTGCATCGGGCAGAGCCCTGTATCATCTGTGCAGAGCCTGCTTGGGATTCTGTCTCTCCCTCTCTCTCTGCCCCTCCCCTGCTCATGCTCTCTCTCTCTCTCTCAAATAAATATTAAAAAAAAAAAAGAAAAGATTCTCTCTCTCTACCTCTCCCTCTGCTCCCACCATCTCTAAAATGAATGAATGAATGAATGAATGAATGAAAATTTCCTATGCTTCTAGTGTCAACAACTATCATTTTTTTTAAAAAAAAACCATTTATTTATTTTGAGAGACAGAGACAGAGCATGAGCGGGTGAGGGGCGGAGAGAGAGAGAGACATACAGAATCTGAAGCAGGCTTCAGGCTCTGAGCACACAGCCTGACGAGGGGCTTGAACCCACAGACTGTGAAACCATGACCTGAGCTGAAGTCGGACGTTTACCCAACTGAGTCACCCAGGGGCCCCTCAATAACTATCATTTTAATACTTGCACAATACGCCACTGAATGGACCTAACTTTTTTTACTTAATTCTCTTTTGTGAGGAAATGGAGGCCTTTTCTCACTCACTTTTGGCTCTCATAACTCATGCTCTAAACTTCTGCCTGCCTCCACATCCGAACTGCTTAATGTGGAAAATGAGGTCTTGATGACCGGACCTCTGCCCACTGGCCCAGCCTCAGGGCAGAACTCAGAGCACAGGTGTTGCCACTGGCCGTTTCCAGTCAGAAGCCTGTCCTGCTGCTGCCTGATGGTCAAGGAATGACACAAGATGGGACAATGGGTACAGAACTGGCATATTGGACACGGGAGAAGGGTGCTGCGGTTATTATCTCTCCCTGACCCCCACCCATTCTTCAGCCACCTGTAGCTCCAGCTAGAATGAATCCTTCCAAGTTGCCTGAATACCACCCCCCCTGCCCCCGCCCCCACCCCGGGATCCACTGCCTTTCTGTGTATTGCTCATTCTAGAAAGACCCTTCACTGCGTCTTCACTGGGGCTAACTTCTGCCCACCCGGGTCAAGTGTCTACGCTCCTGGGATCCCTCTGGGACCCCTTGTTTGGGTTAGTTGCCCCTCTTTTGCGAAGGAGGCCCAGAGCCCCTAGTAAATACCTCATTCTGAGCATTTGCCACATTATATTTGCCGGCTTATTTCTCTCTTTCTGAAAGGCCCGCCGGGTCAGAGCTGTTATTTCCATCCTAAGCATTCAGTGCAGGGTTTGACACACAGTAAACACTCAAGGTAGGGGTTGCCTGAATGTTTTTTTGCCATGTCATTTGTCTTCAGAAATGTGATGTTAGCAGTTACGTAGTATCTTATTGTGTTGTACGCTCTATAATCTATGTATTCTCTATTGCAGTCCCCTTTTGGTTGGGGAGTGGGGGAGGTGTTATAAATAATTAACAGGGAACATCCTAGTACATCAATCTTATTTTTAAAAAAAAGAATAAAGTTTAAGGTGCAGAATTGTCGACTTGGAACATCTGAAGACTTTGTCAAAGTGGAGGCCTTCACATCTTTACAGCCCATGCTCAGTCCTACATGCTGATGGCTGCTGTCTATGAGCATCAACTCAATCGCTCAGATTAACTTTTGCCCTGTAAAATGCGTCCTTGCTGAAGAACCTCAGCATTCCTGATGATTCCCCCGATGCTGAGCTGGGGCTCTGATGACACACACGTTACACCTGGAGCGGCCACCTTGGCCGTGAGGTCGGTGAAAAGGGAAGAAATCCTAGGTGTTCTTTAGCGTTTGGCCCATAGACACCAGTCAGCTGACTATGAATCTGGAGTCCCTGCAACTCAGCGCAACAACTTGGAAACGATGCTGCATTGCGTTCGTGTTCAGTGAGATTTCCTCTCCCCTGACCCCAGTTATGATGCTTTCTTTCGAACTTTATTAGGTATTGTGAAGTTCGTGACATTCAAACTTTTTTCCTACAAAAAAATAGCAATTTTTGTATATGTGTATATACATAGATACATATTTATGGATCTCCACATAAATGTATTATTGATAAAACAAAAATCTTCCCCCACCAAATATCTTTTTTTAAGTTTATTTATTTTGAGAGAGAGAGCACATGCTTGTGAATGGGGGAGGGGAAGAGAGAGATAGGGGGAGAGAGAGAGAGAGAGAGAGAGAGAGAGAGAGAGAGAGAGAGAGAGAATCTCAAGCAGGCTTTGCATTCTCAGGAGCCAGACGCAGGACTCGAAACTGCGAACCATGAGATCATGATCTGAGCTGAAACCAAAAGTCAGACGCTTAACCGACTGAGCCACCCAGGCGCCCCACAAATATCTTAAAAATAGTACTTTTACATGCAGGTAGAGCACTTCAAAATGTGGGTCATTCTTTGGGCCTGGTTAATGGTCATCTGGGGCCATAGCTACTTATTGAATGGGCACAGAGATCTGTATTTTAAAAGCTCCCAGAAAAATTCCCTCCAGCCAGCTTTACTGAGATATAATTGACATAGAACTTTAAGATTAAGGTGTACAATGGGCTGAATTGATACATGACCATATTGGGAAATGTTTACCACTATAAGGTTAGTTAGCACATCCATCACTTCATATAGTTATAGTTTTTTGTTGTTATTATGGGAAGAACATCAGAACTCTACTCTCATAGGAACTTTCAAGTATACAACACAGCATTGTTAACTCCAGTCCCCATGCTATACATTGGATCCCTGGAACTTACTCATAACTGAAGTTTGTACCCTTTGATCAGTATCTCCCCATTTGCCCCACTCCTCAGCCCCTGGCAACCACCATTCTACTCTCTGTTTATATCGGTTCAGCTTTTTTTATGATCTCACAAAGAAGTGATATTATACAGTATTTGTCTTTCTTTGTCTGACTTACTTCACCTTAGCATAATGTCTTCAAGGTCCATCCATGTTGTCACATATGGTAGGATTTCCTTTTGTTTTATTGCTGAATAATATTCCTCTGTGTGTGTGTGTGTGTGTGTGTGTGTGTGTAAATTATACATATATACATCATATATATACATATAGTTTTTTGATCCATTCACCCATCAATGAACACTTAGGTTGTTTCCATGTCTTGCTTATTGTGAATAATTCTGGAATGAACATGGGGATGCAGTTATCTCTTCAAGATAGTGATGTCATTTCCTTCAGATATATACCCAGAAGTGACACTGCTGGATAATACAGTAGTCCTAGTTTTAATTTTTTGAGGAACATCCGTATTGTTTTCCACAGTGGCTTTACCAATTTACATTCCCACCAACAGTGCACAAAGGTGCCTTTTTATCCACATCCTTGCCAACACTTGTCTCTTCTTTCTCTTGCCATTCTAACAAGTGTGGGTGAAATCTCATTGGGATTTGGATTTGCATTTCCCTGATGACCAATGGTGTTGAGCACCTTTTCATGTACCTGTTGGCTAATCTGTATGTCTTCTTTGAAAAATGTCTATTCAAGGCCTTGGCCCATTTTTTAATTGTATTGTTTGTTTTCTGCTACTGAGTTATAGAAAAGTTCTGAGCTTGCTAATGTTTGTAAACCATTACAAACCTGCAATATAGTGATTGCCTTTCCAACCTAAAATTTTTCCTTTCTTTCAATTTTGGTCAGGAGAATAGACCCAGATTAAGAAACAGAAACTTTTAAAGCCTCTAGGTCTATAGATAGCCTGCCACAAAGCAAATGAATCTACTGAAGTCTTACTGAAAGTCTGGTAAAAGATCCTATGACGTCCCAGGGAACTAGTTTAAATGGTATAAAAAGGGTCATGATAATTCTTTCTATTTGATGTGCTCATTTTACTCCTGTTTTAGGTAAAGGTGAAAAGTATTTGTAAGAGCTTCACAAATAATTTTGAGTGGAAAATAAACCCAGTCAAACCATTATTAGCAGGTTGTGGCACATGGACAAGACAACAGCTATGGAGGTAGCATGGCTGGGAAGCCCTGGGCTGGACCAACTCCAAATTAAAACACCCAAATGGTTTTCCAGTGAGGGTAGCACACCCCACACCCAACGTGAGGATTTTCCCTCAAGACCAGCACCGAACGAAAGACCAAGAGAACAGGCTTTGTTAAAGAGATTGTGGGGTTTACAATTCAGGACCAGGGGAACAAGGCGACTAAGGAGTCATGCTCGGCTTGTGAGGGAACAAACCACATGAGGAAAACGTCGCTCAAACAAAATTCAAGAAACAATTATTATTATGAAAACCTAGTATCACTCAACATAATTGGAACTGACCATGAAAATACATGACTAGCAAATAAAGAATGTTCATTCTTTAGCCACTGAAAATTATCTGGCTAACCACACCTGAGGAAACTTTCACTTAAGCTCTTCCCATTTCAGATGAGAAAAGTAAGGTCCAGAGGGGTTAAGTGAGCTGCCCCAGGTCACACAGCTGGAATCCACATCTCTGGACCTGTCCCTCATGACACCCCCAAGATGGCAGCAACCTAGGCGATCACCAAGAACTGGCCCAGCATGAGAAATCCTTTTGTCTCAAGTGACTCTGCAAGCGCTCTCTTCTGTACCTCTTAGCTGCTCTGAAAACTAAAGTGCCTCAGATTCGCTGTGCTGAAGGTAACTGTTAGAGGAGTCTGGAGGCACATTAGGAAACATTGATTGCACTTTCTCCCTCTAGAGTGAGAAATTAAACCAACCAAGCAAAATTAGAGCATCCCAGCTGCAGTGTCAGGGGAGCCCCTGGCAAGGCCCAACACAGCACGAGAAGCAAGAAGCTAGCCTTGCACGCTGGAGCACGGAACCCAACCGCTACAGTTATTCCTAGGTCCTCCCAGAAGCCACAGCGTCAAGCCTGAGCGTATGTGGCCGTAGGTGGTTTTCTTTGTGAGCATGTGCTTGCTGATCAGGTACGGGAGCCCAAAGCATCAAGGGTCAAGATTTTAATCATCTTTTGAAGCTTGGTTCACAGGGCATCCCCTGCCTGAGGTTCTCTGAGTCTTAATCACTTTTATTGATTTCCCCTTTCTTTAAATTTCATCCAGAATTTCTGGATAGAAGGGGCCATGAGGTGGTGATCCGGTTTGAGAGCAAGCACATTGATTTTACTTAGTTTATACGCTATAAACGGGAAAAACTGCGAAGTTTCTAAAAATGAAATAATTTTTTGTCATTCACACTTTACAGAGACTGAGAAATCAAGTGTCTCTAACCGACAATATTATTATGTAGACGGGAGGCCGAGGAAGATGTGGTGGATTTCACGGAAGCAGGGAGACCTCTCTCCCGGCCACGACCGGAACCTCCTCTGTTCCTTCCCTGCCCAGGCATTCAGAGTCCCGCTTAGCAATGCAGTCTGTCTAGTATCAGAGGCTATCTGTGTGTGAACACGTGCAATTTTATCAGAACGTCACAACATTTATACTGCTCCATGAGGACAGAGACTCTGTCTTTGTGCACTCAGCATCTAGGACCATGTTACCACATTGGGCACTGTTTGTTGAATAGATGGATGGATGGATGGAAGGAAGGAGGAGGGATGGACGAACTCATGCATCACTGAATCGATGAGAACACGTGGGCTGCCAAAAACTACTTTATAGAGAGCCATTCTTTCAATGGACAAAAGAGGATTAGGGAACAGAGTTCCAGAAATAACGGAGTTCTACTTCTGACAGAAATTTCAATGAGATTTTTATAGATAAGAAGGTACAACTAAAAAAGAAAAAAAAAAACAAGCATCGCTAAGAAACTTCAGTGTTTGTTAACATGTAGCTTGATATTAAGGGTTTCTTCCACCTTCCACGCATCACACAGGGACCAGAGTCAGCAGAACATAACCTACAGTGTGGTGCTAACATACAAAGAAAGCCGCACGAAGAGTGCCACTGGGCTGCACTGGGAGCAGTATTTTTTCCAGGGATGGTACTAATTCCTAAGAAAGTCTAATCGTCACTGACAGAGGACTCGGGATGGACACTGTGTGCCCCAGATTATGAACTCTTAAGTATCCGGTTTGCTTTATGGTGACTCTAACTGTAGGGGAATATCTGCATTTTTGTTTCATTTCCACTTTGCTACTATGACTCCTCAATTAGAGTATAAACAGGGGCTATATTTTATATTCATCTACCGAATCGTAAAATCACTTTTGATCCTCACGATAAAGTGATGCTGGGATTAGCTTTCTGTGACTGCTGCAATTTTAAGGTTTTGAGAAGTCAATTTGGCCAAGGTTATGCAGCTAGCAAGGAAAGACAGTGAGGGGCCAACGCAGGCAGTCTGACTTTTAAACCAACGTTCTCAAGCGTCTCATCAAACCTATCACAGTGCTCACAGAAAAGTTATGGATCTCGATTAATGCGTGTTACCTGATTCCCATAAACACATCATCACCACAGTAAGATGGAAAGGGAGAGGTAAATGAGTGCATGGGGAAGGAGGAAGAAAAGAAGAGGAAACACAGAAAAGCCAATTGGGTAGTGGATCTAATTTGATTCTTGCTGGTCCTATCCCATTTCTCAAAAGCCAATTAGCCGCAGAGCGGTTCTTATAGGGGTGCATACCCAACTGTATCAGCCAGCCTCTGACCCAGAGCTGTGACTATCTGCAACCCCATAGGGACTTTTCTTCCACTTCCTTAAAAAAACCTAACCACATTGGCCTGTGGGTGCCATTCTCAAAACGCAAGCCCTAATTTAACAAAGGACCTTTACCGGGCAGCGAACATAGCTAAGCACAAGTGAGGAAATGGAGAGCCAGGGTCTCTGTCGTTAAGGAAATATTTTTAAATACCTGGATGGCACATGCATGTGGTCCAAACCCCACCGATTGACTAAGGCCGCCATGAACCCTATACTGAGGATTCTGAGCCTGAATCCAGGCCGGATGGGTAAATGGTGCTGTCAGCGATGTCTGCCAAGGGCATATACTGGGGAAGTTTCTAGCACAACGCCTAGTGCTGAGTGTGTATACTCAACAAATATTTCTTCCTTTGCTTTGACTTAAGCCCTGGAAATGTTCATCTTGATCACAGTACCAGAGAACAACTTTTCCTCACCCAGCCTGACCTCAGGACAGAGAATACGTATTGAGACAGGGAGACAGACTTTGCACGAAGGGTAAAGGAGACCCAACTCAACCCTACTGGTCTGCGTTAACAAATCCTATGGGTAGTGATTAGTATCCTATTATTCTAGCAAAGCCCTGGGTTCCTCTTCACAGTGGGATGACATTATCTAATGGGATAGGACTCTTAGTGAAGTTTAACTATGGCTCAGTTAGTTTTTGCCCTAGGAAACTTGCTCACAGGCCTCTTTTGAAAAACCAAGAGTGTGAAAAGCTTTTCACTACACCGAACATTGTTCTACGTGACCACACTGGTGGAGACCACAGTCCTGTGGACTATACAAAGTACCTGCAGCTCCCCACTACATAAATTCCACGGATCCTTCTCTGTGTCACCTTGGCAGCCTTAAGGGTTTGTACTCAAACAGTTAAATAAAATGAGGACCCATTAGGAGCTGAAGAGTTGTCCCTAAATTGAACAGCTGAATTGCTTTCCCAGATTCCTGATGGACATTCTGACCCGGATCCATGCTTGATGTGCTGCTCGGAGCCTCTGATAGCTTATATAATTGATAGTCACTCATTTCCTGAGCGGCAGGTGACAGAGATCAAAGACGGCCCCAATCAGTGACGCCACTGACATGCCCTGCAAATGGCATCATTTCCAGGCACCTTTTTTTGCCATTGTAATTTCCTGGTACATCTGACCTGAATCGAATTCAGGCTCACAATAGGCCACAGAAGTGGTATCAGTCAAAGGAAAAGTGTCAAAATGCGTTTCTCCCTCACCCTGCCCTGCAATTTCCTCACCTCAGGATTATACGTTAGCATGGCCACAGTTATTATTTCTGTTGCAAGTAAAAATAAAATCAGCCAGCAAGATTCACTGAGAAAACATCTCTGACATTTACCTTAGTGCGTCCAGAAGCTTAGCTCACCACGCTTCTCTCAGGGCAAGGGGGGAAAAAAAAAGGACAGTCCTGACTTCTTCAGAGAGGTTACATGATGCAAGGGGACATATTATTTTGTTAGACAAATATACTGTCTTTGGGGGTTGGTGGGGGAGGGGGCGTGACTTCATGGAAATCTCACACTTCAGGGACTCTCGTATTTTGCCTTTTGAAATCGGGTTTCAGGACAGGAAGGTAGAGACATGGGTAGCCTAGAACAGTTCCTGTCATCCAGCAGGCACCTGATAAATATTTAATGAATGAAGGAAGACTTTTTAAAAAATGTTTGTTTATTTATTTTTGGGAGAGACAGTGTGAGCAGTGGGGGGTGGGGTGTGGGCAGAGAGAGAGGGACAACACAGAATCTGAAGCAGGCTCCAGGCTCTGAGATGTCAGCACAGAGCTCGATGCGGGGCTTGAACTCACGAACTACAAGATCATAACTTGAGCTGAAGTTGGACGCTTAACTGACTGAGCCGCCCAGAAGCGCCAAGACTTCTTTTATTTTTTAAATTAATTTATTTAAATTCAAGTTAGTTAACATATAGTCTAGTACTGGTTTCAGGAGTAGAATCCAGTGATTCGTCACTTACATACAACACCCAGTATTCATCCTAACACATGCCCTCCTTAATGCCCATCCCCCATCTAGCCATGCCCCCATCCACCTCCCCTCCAGCAGCCCTCAGTTTGTTCTCTGTACTTGAGAGTCTCTTAGGGTTTGCCTCCCACTTCTTACTTCCCAGCTGTGTGAGCAGGTCCAGTCACCTCATCCATGAGCCCCAGTTCCCTTGAGGGTAATCTGAGGGTAAGCCACTCATAGTGGCTTTCTCTCTCAGAAATGTCATGAGGGCCTTGTTGTAAAGTTGGAGGCGATCTGTGAACTGGGGACCGTAGCCCAGTGTGGACTAGGTGGCTGATAACAGGGGTCCTGGCTTGAGGGCCAGTGCATTCAGTGTCTTCACGGGAATACAACAGCTTTTCACAAGCAGAAAAAGTGTGCTGTCACTCTAGGTGACTCTTAGAAAAGGCCTGAGGCCCTCTCTTTCATGATGCTCAAGTTATTTACACAAGAGGAAGGAGAAGCTACATTTTTAGCCACAGATACACCCCTTCTAAGTGCCCATGGGCATCTAACATAGCACCCAACAGATGAAGGAGAGCACAATTTGTCTTCTGATTTAAAGGATCAGATACAAAGGAAGATAAGCAAGCCACCCCGTTAGCTACTGCAGGGGTCCAAACAAAAAGGTGATGTCTTTTTATGGTTGCTGTTGCTGCTGTTAGTGGTGGTGAGAACATTTAACATGACATTTACCTTCTTAATAATGTTTAAGGGCACAACACAGAAGTGAAAACATGAACTTTCCAACCTGCTTCCAGGCCGTTCACAGAGCCCTCCCACTGTGGGGACCCGTTACTCTCCATGCCTGATAATCAGGCACTCGGACAGTGATGTGTCAGCCCATCGAAATGAACTGCAGACTCTGAGATAAAGGGATGGTAAAGTGGGTGCTTCTCTAGATTTTTGGCAAGCTGCCTATTACTCTCTCCTCTGGCTTATCTCACTTCCCATCCCATCTCCGTAGGCTCCTCTACCAGTTTCCTGGCTGGTAAATGGGGAAATGCTACTGAGGTGCCCTCCTCTGTCCTTTGGAACCCTCTGCTTTTCTCCCATAGTGGCTTTTTCTTCCTATTCAGGCCGTTCTCATTTGGGGTCTCACTTCAGCAGCCTCTTGTTCTAATTGGGGACTTAGATTCCAGTCTCAAAATTTCCTGCTTTTGTTTGCACTCCTGGTCCCCCCCAGCTACGGTGGTGAGTTGAGATTCATGCAAGCAGGAATCTGTCATGTTCACTTAGACCAGATCCTACGCACACTCATGATATATACACGCCGAATGAATGAAGGAATGAATGAAGCAAGTGAAATGAAGACACATACAACCGGGCTGCACAGAAATCCTAAGTGTTAATGGTTTTGACAACTGGGATTTATTTTAAATGTATTACCGCACTACAAAAATTACCCTTCATCAATCAGACACTGTTCTTAAGAATTCTATCTTAAGCTCCTGTATCTCAAGTAATTATACTAAAATGGTGTTATTAGAGTTAGCTCAAGAAAATTATCCAGCAAATGAATGAGATTTGAAAGAAAAAAATCATCTTAAAAGAGATTTCTAATTATATAGTTTAAAAAAATTACCAGGGTTTCCATCCCGACTATGCCCTGCATTTCATAAAAAGCTTTCGAAGGCTGCACACCCTCCTCTCACCCAGGGAATGCTGCAATGTGTGATACTGCACAGTCATTAAAAGCACTGGTTCTGTAGAGTGCACGCGCCAGCTGGGGGACCCGAGGCAAGTACTTGCCTCTCCAGGCTTCCGTGTCTTCATTTCCCAAAGGTGGATACTAGTACATAACTGGAAGGGATGTGGTGAGGATTCAAGAGCCTAATCTACGCAAAGTGCTTAGCACAGTGTCCAGCGCATGGTGAGTGCAGAGTAAGTGTCGGCCATTTTCTTCCTACTTGTAAAATGCTTTTCTGTTGGGTCAGTGGAAGAATGGCACAGATGTGCACTCTCTCCTGAACTGAGTCATACTCCCTTCCCGTACATTTGCTATTTAAGTAAACTTCATTCAATGTCACTGGCCCTTCTCTCCCAACTTCTTCCGGTGAAAGAAAATAGTGGCCAACCCCAGATTAAAATGTAGATGTGGAGAACCATACATAGCCATGCTTGTCATCTTGCCACAATATTGTGAGCTCCTAGAGGGCGGTGGTGGATGAAAATGGCTCACGTTGGTTGAGTGCTTACCATGTGGCAGATACTGCTTTTATGTCTTAAGTACCTTACATGTATTAACTCATGTGATCCTCACAAGAAGCCTAGGAGGCAGTCAACATGTCTTATTTACCCTCCATTCACTTAATAAATGACTTGAGTGATATTTACCAATGTGCCTGCCCTTCAGGTACATTACAGACTCTACAGTCTCATGGTTAAGAATGCTCCCAGCTCCTCTACTGATCAGCAGTGTGATTTCAGGGTAGTTACTTAACCTCTTGTACCCCCAACTTCTCCATATGTAAGATGGGAGTAGAATAATGATGAACGTGATCATGACCGTCACAACACATGCAACGATGGGGCCCTTCATTTATTTATTCTGGGGTGGGCAGAGAGAGGGAGACAGAGGGCCCAGGGTGGGCTCTGTGCTGTGAGCTCAGAGCCTGACGTGGGGCTCAAACCCACGACCGTGAGATGTTGACCTGACCTGAAACCAAGAGTTGGCCACTTAACCAACTGAGCCACCCAGGCACCCCACCATAGGTCCATTTTAAAGAGGAAATAATATCTTTTCTATGAAGTAAAATCCATTTCGTTGGTTATAAATACAAACAAGCAAAGCTCATTTTTTTTGGTCTCTTGTAGGAAAGCAAGAACAAAGGATCAAAGTTTCAACTGACATAAAAAGTTGAATTACTCTTGGAGTAGCCAGGAAAACAAAGGAATGGTCACTTATTGTCCAAGACATTAGTCATTGTTTGCCTATGATATCCAGAGGAATCTTTTTTTTTCTTTTTAAATGTTTATTCATTTTTTGAGAGACAATATGAGGCAGGGAGGGGCAGATAGAGAGGGAGACAGGGGATCTGAAGCATGCTCTGTGCTGACAGGAGACAGCCCGATGTGGGGCTCAACCTCACAAACAGCAAGATCATGACCTGAGCCCAAGTTGGATGTTCAACAGACTAAACCACCCAGGTGCACCTGAGAAGAATCTTTTGATATCTAGTCAAAATCTGTGGATTATCTTATTTGGGTATAGCATGTCTATAAACAGAATTGAGCTTTCCTAGCCTATTAGAATGGAATGTTCTCTTGTTTATTTATTCACATTTATTCACTCAACAAACATGTGGAGCATCTACTCTGTCACTAACACTGATCTAAACGCTGGGGATCCAGTAGTGGAGAAAACAAAGTCTCTGCCCTTGGACACTTTTTTTAAAGGTGTCAGCAAACAGGTAAGTACATAAGAACATGTGAGATAGTAATAACACCATGTCTAAGCAGTAAGTTGGCATTTGCAAAATTACCTGCTCCTTAAAATACTAAAGGCAGAAGGGAAAGATATAAAGACTAAAATAGTTGCTGAACCATAATCATCTGGTAGGTCAGCTAACTCAGCTACGTGACCGTAAACCTCTGTGAGGATCCTCTGACTGAAAATAAAGGGGGTGAAGAGAAGAGCCTGGGAAGCAAGGGAAGGGGTGTATGCCCTTCCCCCATTCCTGCCAGGGCAGGGGGGTGCCCTAGGCTGAAGCACCCTGTAGAGAAGAGAACTTCAAAGAGAGATCCAGCCTTGGCTTTGGTTCCCAGGCTGATGCCACTTCCACGGGCCCTGGTGATGTCATCTGACCCCTGCTGCAGGCTCAGCCCAGCCAGGTCCCCATAACTCAGTTCTGACCCGCTGATGATATGATTTCTGGAGCACTGGTCTGACATTCAGGGCTCAGTATCCAGATCCCCTGGACTATTTCTGACCTGTACTCAATGCTTGGAAAAGTGGGCTTCCTCCCTACTCATGAGACTTGGTTCCTAACCAATGGTCCACTTCTGGTGACAGTATTCTCAGTTTAATCTCTGTACTGAGGCTCATTCTGGTCACCTGCTGAGCACTTCAATACTCCTTGGACTGGGGACTGCATGCCTTTCTCCCACTCATCTTATATAGTCCTATATAGCCCTGCAGTTGGCCATGCTACTGGCAGGCAACTTTTCCCAGCATTTTCAAGTTGGGCCTGTTTCTGGATTGCCCACCCATGTATATGCCTGTTTTGTTGCTTCATGATGGAGCCCTACCACAATGGCTGATTGTCTGGCTCATGAATTTTGTTCTGTTGCCATGGGGTTCTTGAACCCTCACTGTGGCTGCTCAATAGAATTTCTGCTGGGGCAAACAATTGGGGCCAACACTCAACACCCTATCCACATACCATAACCACTAAAAAGAGAGATGAGTATACTTCTAGGGCTTGGCCATTATAGTAGTTAACATCAAGCACTGAGTAGTTGTCTCCAGATACTCACCTAGAGTCTTCTTACCCCTTCCTCCATAGAATCATGCCAGAATCAGATTTCTCTGTATTATGGTCTGAATGTTTGCACATCTCTATTATCAGAGTTTCTACTTATATTCAGATATTTATCTGATTATTTAATATCTATCTCCTCTATTTGACTATCAGTGCCATGAGGACAGGGATTGTGTCTGCTTTGCTCACACGGTATCTTCTGAACCACAGGGAGGGCCGGCACATCAACAGAAGGTGGCCTCTGGTTGACTAACACAAGGGTCTTCCTTGATTCAGCCCATACCTGCACTAATATCATGGTAAACTGGCTTCTGGGCAGACGTCAACATTTTTGCTGAACATTCTTCTCTATCTTCTTTATCTAGCCACAACCTGATGATCTCATGAGGGCACTGCTTCCCCTTTAAAGTTCTCGAATGGTGACTGGTCTTCTTTACTGCAACATTTGTTTTTCTGGACCAGGAGGAGCCATTGGTGTCTTCCTTACTTTTTTTTAACACTTATTTATTATTGAGAGACAGAGCATGAGCATGGGAGGGTAAGAGAGAGGGGGAGACATGGAATCTGAAGCAGACTCCAGGCTTTGAGCTGACAGCAGAGAGCCCGACACGGGGCTCAAACTCACAAACTGCAAGATCATGACCTGAGCCGAAGTTGGATGCTCAACTGACTGAGCCACCCAGGCACCCTGTTTTTTTTTTTAAAGTTTGCTTATTTGTTTTGAGAGATAGAGAGAATGAGTGGGGGTGGGGCAGAGAGAAAGAGAGAAAGAATCCCAACCAGCCTCCTTGCTGTCAGCACAGTCCAACATGGGGCTCGAACTCACAAACCGTGAGATCATAACCTGAGCTGAAACCAAGAGTCGGATGCTTAACTAACTGAGCCATCCAGGCATCCCAGTGTCTTCCTTACTTGATGTTCCTACCACCATTCTCTCCTTGTTCCCTAAAACCCCCTCAGCTTTGAAGTTCACCTGATCACACTATAAATCACCCACTATTGTCTCCATCGTTCAACAATCTCTGAGTCCTTTAGTTTCATTCCTTGGGTTCTGGGTCCTTCCCTGGCATCATAATTTTGGATGATTTCAACGTACACAATTACATCCTAATAACAGCATGACTACAAGTTCCTCCCCTCCAACAGTCTTGTTCTTACCTTATTTCAGCTACTCAGTCTCACTTTCAAACTTATCACGAGCTCTAACTGCATTCTCTGTGAATTCAACAGAGATGGGATAATATAAGGGAAGTCCTGGATATTCATTACAACTCACATCTAAAAATACTTATTTCTTAACTGGAATGAAGCCACTTAGGTTTCTCCTTAACCAACAAAAAATGTAGGCTGAAGTAGGACAAATCAAAGAATCAAGAGTTTCCATGTACTTTCACAAATAGCTGTGGCTGTACAATATGCTTCTGGTGTAGTCCATTGCTGCCAGAGATAATTAAAGAAGAAAAATCTTTCTTAAAATGTGGTCCACTGATCCTTAGATTAACTGATTTGGGGAATATTGAGAATTGCACAGTGTTGGTCAATAAATCTTACCAGGCGTTGTAGGGGATATTTGGTATTTTTGCCATTGGCATCCATTTATCCTATATCCCATAAGAAGTCTTTTGGTATCTATTTCACACCCAATCTTGATTCACTATGGTTCAACTGCCCCTCTGCCCATGGCCCAAATCCAGGGATGGAGAACACACATTGCTCTCAGGTCACATTCCCTTGGTCACAGCAACTGGTTATGTGATGGGAAGGTTAGCCAATGGGACTTCTGAGTCAATGAGACTTCTGGAGATTCCAGGAAAGACTCTCACTATATACCACTGTTAAGTAGCAAGATGTGGAGTTTGTGCATTTATCTTGCTTCAGTCAAAGAGAGCCTATCTGAACATGTGGCCAAACTGAAAGGGAATCCAGAGATGGAAATGGAAAAAAGGACCATGGTGTCGTTGAGTATCTAGATACAACCGCACACTCGGATTCTCAGTTATGTGAGCTGTGGCAGTTAATGACATGTCCCCACATTGCTTCCTTTCCCTGGGCATATAAGAAAACTACACTTCTCAGCCTCCCCTTGCAGGTAGGTTGGTCTATTAGCCTAAACTCTGGCTAAAGGAATATGCACAGGAGTGATGTAAGCCACTTTCAAGCCCTTACCGAAAAACAGCCTATAAGATACTCTGGTAATTTTTCCCCTTCTATAGCACCTATGAAATATTCCAGAAGGTACAAAACAGAGTAAGTGTGATACAAGAAACTGAGTGGGGAGTGAGGTGGGAGACAGTGTCAGAGAAGACTTCTTTGTGGGACTGACATTTGAGTAGAGACCTACTTGCATAAGCAAAGAAGCAATAAAGCTTTTAAGGAGAGGAGAGGAAGAAAGAACATCCCTAATAGATGAAATAGCTAGTGCACAAGCTCTGATGCCAAAAGAGGGTGTCGCATATTGGAGGAATAGAAAGGTCACAGTAAGAGGATGAAAGGGTCCAGCAGTCTAAGTGTGATAGGGAGGGGTCCATAGTTGAGGCAAGAGATGATGATGCCTTGGACCAGAGTGGTAGAAATGAAGATGGAAAGGAATTGGACAAACTCTTTGTATTTTTTTAGAAGTAGTACACACAAAAGTTTCTAGGTGGTTGGAAATTAAGGAAGAAAAACAGGGAGGAAATCGATGTCTCCTAAGTCTTTGGTTTGAGTAACTGGTTAAATGGTGATGCCATTTAATCGGATGATGAGACAAGAAAAGTAACCATTTTTGGACATGTGAAGTTTGAAATTCCTGTTAAAGATCTGTGCATAGATGTCAATGCAGACATAAGATCTTAGATGTCAGAACTTAGCTCCTCTACACCACGATGATGATGATGGCAGCTAATATTTACTAGCATGTATTATCTCTTGGGCCTCACAAGACATACTCCACATTGATAATCTCATGCAATCTCACCACATCCCTCCCTGTAAGCAAGCACCCCCATTTTACAGAGGAGGAAATGGAAAGTCAAATTTGGTAAGGCAACTTGCCAACAATGACATAACTATTAAACCAATAGTTCTGGTAGTAGAATTCTACCCTACATGGCATGAGACCTTGTCATAAAGTGTTGCTGTATCTCCTGAACTAAAATATATGGTGCTGGAGAGAACTGTATCTTTTTGTTGTTTACATCCTCAAAGCACTCAGCAAAATGCTTTGTACCTAGAAAATTCTCAGTCCACACGTGTTGCTTGATTTCATTGCTCATGGGAAAAGACGAAATGGTGTGAGGTGAGACCCAAAGAGAAAAGGCTTTCTTTTGCTCTTCTCTTTCACCTCTGAATTTCCTTAGTTCCATGTAACAAGGACCTGCTAACGCCCTGGCTCACCTTCTTCTTTGACCGGCATTTAGAACATTCTTCAGAAGGGTACGTACAGTATGTCATGACAAGAGTGGGAGCACAGGGTCACCAGAAACAAGGGGTGGGTGGGCTCAGCACACAGCTTTCCTTCAGTAGCTCATTCAGCCCATGCTTTCCAGTCAGGCCTTCCAGATTACTAGGATACCCGTTAGTCCATTAAATAGTAAACTCATTCTGTGGCCTCAAGTCACTTCCAAAAAACAAGCTGACATTAGGAGTAGAAAGATCTGAGATCCTGACGGAATCAGATTCAAGCAGTTCAAACTGGGGTTGGCTTTTCTATTTCTCTCTGGCCAAACATTTTAGGTCAATCTTCCACTAGATGAAATAGGAAAAGAATAACTCAAAACACCCACCACACCCTCCACCTGCAATTTGAAGAGACACGGGATTACTAGATTCAAGGAGACCACAATGCTTCTCAGAAGAGGGTCGAGAGAAAGCAGTTTGGCGGGAAGCACAGTGGCGAGGTTCACGTTGCTCTCTCCTCTGGACGAGCCTCTCAACTTTCTTCCTGGGAGTCACCCTTGTGGGTCCTTCAAGCCTCCACTCAAATGGCACCTCTTCTAGCTCTCTTGGGATGGTCCTGTGCTCTTGTCCTTTGTTTTTATGGCAGTGCTCATTTCTGCCTTAATTTTTTTTTAAATGATGAGATGTGCAATCAATTTCTCTTTCCCTCCCAGACTATGAATTCCACGTCTTGCCTATCTTAGAAACCCTGGGGTTTAGCTCAGTTCAGTGATACACGGTGGGGTTCAATAAAGAGCTGCTGAGCTGAACGGCAGACCGAGTGGTGTTAGCTTGCCAGGGGAACAGAACCCTGTGACACAGGAGACGTTGGTGCCCGCCGTGGCTTCTGGCTGACTCGCTGTGAGCTGCAGAGTAAGCGTCTCACCCTCTCTGTGTCTGTCTGCTCGTCATCCAGAATAATGGGGCTGGTCCAGCTCAGGCCTCAAGGCTCTGGCACTGAGTGATCTGAGCACACAGATGGGAAAGCAACTGAGGATAATGCATTCACGCAGGCTGGCTCTACGAGGCCTTCATCATTAATCACAATTCTCCAGTCTGACAAAATCCCTCCCCAAACGATCTCAAAAGGATGCTACACACAATGAAGGAGAAATAATCACCCTCAATTTCCAGACAGAGAATCGTGTTCAAATGTCTATTAATTGTGTCGGTCTTTTTCCAGCCAAGTGCATGTGCTCTGCTTCCCCTGGCTTCTCCCGACCTTATCCCCAGGCCCTTGCCTCACCCCTCCAAGGTGGAGGTGGGCAGGGGACATACCTGGGTACCTGAAGAAAGCGGGGTCCTGCTCTCTGGCATGCACTACAGACAACTCAACAGCAGAGAGACCATTCTGTGTATTTCAATCTCCACATCTGGCTCCAGACTCAACGTTAAGACCGAAGTCCTAAGAAAGCACTGGAAACTTTCAGCAGAAAGTTTTTTCGCCAAGAGCAAATCTGAACAGACCCATGAGGAAAATCTTCTCCCCTCATTGCCATGACTCTGAGAGGCCCTGCGGGTCTGTTCCAGACTATGAGAGGAGATAAACAATTGCATGAGAGGCTAAGGCAGGGCTCTAGAAGGACAAACACGCTGCCTCGTAGGCCCCATTTTTCTAAATGCTTTCAAAATAGAGCTTCTGATCTTAAGTCCTGATGCTTTCCAGTTAACTGCATTTCTCCCCTACCTGTACATGCTTTTCTTCTTTCCTTCTCTGTAGTTCTATGTCTTTTTTTGTGTTATTCTCCTGTGGATTCCTGAATCCACAGTTAATATAAAAATCTTCCAGGGGAATAACATTTTCTGCTTTCAGAAATAGACGCCTCACAAATACTCTTTTTTTTTTTTAATTTTTAAAGTTTATTTATTTATTTTGAGAGAGAGAGAGAGAAAGCAAGGTAGGGAGAGAGAGAGAGAGAGAGAGAGAGAGAGAGAGAGAGAGAGAGAATCCCAAGAAGACTCCTCATTGTCAGTGCAGGGCCCAATGCAGGGCCCAATGCAGGGCTTGAACTCACAAACTCTGAGATCATGACCTGAGCCAAAGCCAAGAGTCTGATGCTCAACCAACAAAGCCACCCATGGGTCCACTTCACAAATATTCTTAAATATCTTCATGTATAAGATGTCTAATCTCTTCAATTAAGTGCACCCTTCAAAACAGAGGACCACATCTGCTACTTCTTTTGAATGCCCAACACACAAGCCAACAACTAGACGTGGCTGTGTCAACAAGCCAGGTCCTCAACCCATGCTTATGTTTCCTAACTGATTTTGATGGGATAGGTGATTATTAATAATAGTGACCAGTCCTCACCTGACCTGATCAGTGCAGAAATCAATTTTACAAAATGCATTATGACTGGGTTTTATTTTCTCTCTCTCTCTTTCTTTCTTTCTTTGATACATTCATCATTTTCAACAATTAGCAATTTACCTCTATTGCCTCTATTAGAATGTTGAACAGGAAACTAGAGTCTCTCCACATCCTACAGTCACAGTATTTTATGAGGTCTTCCTTCATTCTCATGGACCCTCAAAGCTTATGATTTCTGTGCCAAAGAAAGTGGTTTCTTATATAAGCTTTTCTTCATACTGTTAAGACTAAAATAGTTGAACCTGAAAACCGAACTGTAAATATGAGTACATGCCATTACTGGAGCCTGAGGCCTTTTATATACATACAAATGGTATGTCAGTTTACTATATTAAATGAGGTAAAATCATAAAAGCTTCAGCAACCAAGAAGTGTTATGAAATGCCACGTAAGAAATGTGGGCATTCCAAATACTGCAGAGTAATTGTCACCATCAGAAGACCCTAATCTTTGGCATAGCACTGTCCATTCCTCATAATATCATAGTATTTTCCAAAGATAATGCATTTAAAATACAAAGCCAAGAGTCTGCATTTCTATTATATTTAAAAACTTCTCCCCTGAAAGTCAAATAACAGACTGTATTTCTTTCCTCTTATTACAGTATTTGGAAGCTGATGTAAATATATTTGAGCTTATCTTGGTCTAGTCATTGATAATCTCTGGGAGGCATGACATTTTTTTTTCTTCTAGAATCAGTTTTGAAGTCAGCAACTGCACTATCGTGCATATATGATACAGGGTTGCCTTGGAAGGAAAAAAATGCAGTGTGTTATATCTCACTTGCTCAGATCCCATCCAATTATAACTGAAAAACTATTCACAGAATTATCACCGTATGAATTATCAAACAACCATCAACAAGGGGCCAAAAGGAGCATGAAGGAGACCCTGAGAGAGTGAGGAGCAAGGTTCACACGGAGCAGATACAGTTGTAATATGTGAATCAGGCAATTAAAGGAGGTTAACGTTGCAAGCACACGCCTAAAGCAAAAGCGTTATTTTTATGCACCAGTTTAGAAAACAATGGAGCAGAAAACAAAGGTTTGACCATTTGCTGAAGGGAAATTTCAAATGAGGTCAATTCTTTCACACTCCTCTTGGCTCCAATGAAAAAGTAGATAAGAGGGTTAGGATTTAAAACACACACACACACACACACACACACACACACACACACACATTATTAAGCAAATAAACAAAATACAAAATTACTTTCCAAAAAGGAAAGTCTTTGAGTCTTCTTCCTGTTGCCCCTGCCCATCCTTTCTCCTTGTCCACAGCCCCTGGGATTAACTCCGCCATATCATGGCTGCAGCTATGGACAAGGGTATTGCTTTTCGATCTTTAACATGCCTCAAATTATCTGGGCAGGGGTCAGGGGAGTCTTTAAAATGCCGAATCTGAGCCAGTAGGTTTGGGTGGGGTCCCAGAGTCTACATTTCTACTCAGCTCCGGGTCCTGCTGCTGATCCACATGCCTTGTTTGGAGTCCCAAGGAGCTGGGTGTATCATCAGATTCTCAGGCCCGCATCTCCTCTGGTGAGCCAGAATGTCAAACTAGCCCTTGGACAATCGGTCCTCCTTATCCATCTGAATTACTATTTCCCATAAAATAGCAGACAAAGGGTAAACCAAGGATTGCATGAGGAATCAGAGAGAGAGAGAAGGGGAGAGGAATGACCAACAACTGTTTGGACAAGATCATAGAGGAGGGTGGTTATCGTGAATATAACACAATTGTGCATAATAATATGATTATATGATTATGATCTGATTGGGAATTATAGTAATATATAACAATAACATGTCTGGGGGATCCCCAGTGAACAAAAGAAACACTAAGGGCTTATCCCACTCATGGCCTGAAGAGTTCTGAAATGCTTTCTACCTACCGTTTTCAGCATTACCCAAAACAACTGTAGAATACCTTGTGGTAGGGAAACAGTGGGTAAGAGCTGGAGTCTGTTAAGAGGCCAGAAGCATGCTGTGTCGTTTACTAGGAAGGCAAGTTACCTCTTTGGACATAAATTTCCTCACCTATCAAGTTGAGATATTAACAACTACAATGTAATTGTAAGAAAATTTTTTAAGTTTATTTTATTTAGAGAGAGAGAGAGAGAAGGAGAGAGGGAGGGAGGGAGCAGGAGCAGGGTAGGGGCAGAGAGAGAGGAAGAGAGACAGAATCCCAAGCAGGTCCTGTGCTATCAGTGCGGAGCCTGATGCAGGGCTCAAACTCACAGACAGGTCAGGTGAGATCATGACCTGAGCTGAAGCAAAGTGTCAGAGGCTTAACTGACTGTCGAGCCACCCAGGTGCTCCTAATTGTAAGAATTAATTGAGAGATGTGGTATGACGTACTTAATACAAAGGCTGGCATGAAGTAAACACTCAGATCATGACAAGTATCAGAAGTATTATTTTTTTAATATGTATGTATGTATGTATGTATGTATGTATGTATGTATTTTCCAGAGAGAGAGTGAGTAGGGAAGAGGCAGACAGAGAGGGAGGCACAGAATCGAAAGCAAACTCTAGGCTCTGAGCTGTCAGCACAGAGCCCGACGTGGGGCTCATACCCAGAAGCCATGAGATCATGACCTGAGCCAAAGTCAGACACTTAACCGACTGAGCCCCCCCAGGAGCCCCAATTATCAGAAGTCTTATTAATGGTAAAATATATGTTCTACAGCCTCATATTGTTACAGTTCACTCTTGAGGTGACCATCTGAACAATAAAGAGATGAAAAACTAGGGCTCAAACCAACTTTGTAGAAAAGCTGCCAGGGAGAGCCCCGGTCATGTCTGTAATGTTGCCTTTTGGCCTGAGGTCTCACACTAGACACCACGCAGGCTGTAAGTCAAAGGAATACTTACCTAATATTTAATATTTTTAATACCTGTTTAAAGAAGTCTTTTCAAGAAGTCTTTAAATAATTAAATATTTACTCTTTTAAATCTCCTTTTTCTCTTCTACTTTGGTTTCCATGGGAATCTGTACTTATGGGGAACTTCAAAGAAAATCCACTGAGTTCCCAACTTCTGCCTCTCTGATTATTAATAGAATGGCAGTTTGTTATAGAATGGCAAAGACCTCTGATACTGCCTCGTTCAACCTGTTCTCTGGAGCTCAGGGCTATGTATGTCACTCTTTCAAGAAATATTTTAGTGGATCTCTGAATCAGACGCCATTTTGTGTCCATTGGCATCAGTCTGAGAGCAACCTTGTGTTTCCCATGCAATCAAGGGGTGTGATCTAGACAATAACGATGTTCCTCCATATTCACAGGTAATTTTTGTTTGTTCATGGGTTCACAGATTATTTCCAGACTGATTGAAGTTTCTAAAAGTTCACCAGCCTCTGGCTAAATCTAGTCATATCTGCACTGACATTAGATACTCTGGATCTGCTGGGCTGCTGGTAGATGATGATGTAAGATTCCTAAGGAGACATCCTAACGTGAGCTCAACAATCAGAGTGATCTGGGGGGTGGCTCTGTTTACCTCCCAGAATCTAAGTGTGGGAAAAGAATGTAAGGTCATGCACACCAGTTTTCAAACTGGGTTCTTTAGCAATTCATGATCAGAATTGCCTCAGAGCCCTGGGAGAGAGGAAGGAAAGCTGAACCAGTGGGACACTGGATACCTCCACCCAATCAAAACCAGTTCCTTTTTATCTATTTATATATTGGGGTTCTGCTCACAATTTTTTTAACCACTGATGTAGAACATACTTATTTTCCAGGAATCATCAAATTTACCTGTGTTTTAGTGACAGTGACGTTTAGCTAGAAGTAACTGAGACACAAACTAAGAAGGAATGAACAAGGTATAAGTTCATTGCTCCTTCACATAAAAATCCAGATCATGGCTGGCATGAAAGCACAAACTTGAAGCTAGAAGCTGGCTCATCTCACATCTTTCCCACCTTCCCAAACATGTTTTCTTTATCCTCATGGTTCAAGATGGAGCTCCAGCTACCACATCCATGTACCAAGCACACACGATTAGAAGAAAGAAGAAACTAATGATTATTTAGAAAGAGCACACACGATTCTTTAAGAACACCTCCCAGAAGATGCGTTCATAATTGACTAGCCCTTAGTCATGCTGGTTACACATAGGTCCGTGTGAGCTGGGAAACGTGGTCTTTCTATTCTCGTGGCCATGTGCCCAACCAGATAATCAGAATTCTAAGTAGCTAGAAGTAGAGAGAGATACTATATAATCTATCTTCAGCCCAGTGAGCTGGTTTTCAAAGCTTGGAATATGTGATTTTCTCCTCAGATATTCCTAGAACTAGCAGATTAAAAGGGGATCTGAAGGCACCTTGAAAACCGACAGCTGAAACAGCAAAGGCTGCTGCATTACATGCTGCAGCTCAGAGCCATGTAGTGGGAGAGCAAATCCATAGTGCAACACAGACGTAGGTTATGGAGGAAAGGTTAAATTATGTTTGCCACACTGTGCTTAAGGCATGGAAGGACTGATACTCTATGGAAAGAGTCCCATCACCATGGTTAAAGGTTTGAAAAGACATCTTAAAGTCATGAGTTTGGTCACCTGGGAAATCAATGTGACACAGTGTATCTTACTCTGTGAGTCTCCAGGTCTCCAATGGAAGCTTTGGCATAAGAGGCAATGGGAAGGGTAAGGAGTCCGGCTCCCCTTGAACAGGACTTGGCACCTAGGGTGTGCTGAATTAATAAATGCATGCATGAGGCTGGGGCCCGAGACCCAGCTCTGCCTGGGGGTGGTCAAGATGGCAGAGTTTTTGTAAGAACCAGGAGCAAGATTCACCTGGTGGGAGAGGAAAAGGAGTCCATCCATACATCCAGAGTGGCCTTGGGTCTACAGTTCACTAACAAATAGATTTCAAGTCATGGTGGTCCGCAAAGGAGGACTCTTTAAAGCCCAAAGATCAAGCTTTTTCACATGTTTTTTTTTTTCGAGTTATATTTTAGCTTATATTCCATTCATTGTTATGGGTGTTACTACTGCACATTATAACTGTTACACAATTTCTTCAAAAAATCACAAAAGAGCAAACGTTGTGTGATTCCACTTTTATGAGATACCTAGAACAGTCGAATTCACAGACACAGAACACAGAATGGGGGTTGCCATGATCTGGGGGACAGGGGACAGGGGGCAGGGAGAGTTGTTTCACGGGGACAGAGTTTCGGTTTGGCAAGATGAGGAAGTTCTGGAGACGGAATGTGGTGGTAGTTGCATAACAGTGTGGAACGTAGTTAACACCACTGGACCGCACACTTAGGTTGGTTAAAATGGTAGACTTCGTGCTATGGTTAATGAACGATGAAAAAGTGAATCTAAGAAAATGAGTCTAAATATCACTTGTATGTGTTAGAGAACTGCACTTCTTTGCAACTGCCAATATTTTAAGAATCGTTTTAGCCACAGCCTATAACAGCTGTGCCCATACTGTACATGGTTTTGTGGTTAATTTTTCTTGATGTTTGTTTATTTTTGAGAGAGAGAGAGACATAGAGTACAAGCGGGGAGGGGCAGAGAGACAGAGGGAGACACAGAATCCCAAGCAGGCTCCAGGCTCTGAGCTGTCAGCACAGAGCCCGACGCGGGGCTGGAACTCACGAACCGCGCGATCAGGACCTGAGCTGAAGCCCTGACTGAGCCACCCAGCTGCCCCTACTGTAAATGCTTTCTAAGTCATTTCTTATAACTCATGCACAATAGGCAGTGTCCCCTCTGTGTCCTCCAGGAGCCGTTCCTAATTGACTCACCAAAGCAACCTCAGATCGTACAGTGACTTACACCCTTACCTATTTCCTTCAATACCGAACTACTCACCAGTACTCACGCCAGCTTGCCAGAGCTCAATAGTTCATCAATTCCCACTATCTACTTGCTACCTACCTGAGGAGGGGGTATGTAGCACTTCCACCGAATTCTCTAAGGTGGTGGTTCTCAAAGTGTGGGCCTTGGACCAGCAGCATCAGCATCACGGCGGCTATGAGAGAAATGCAATCCTCAGGCCCTGCCCAGACCTCGCGGAGACTCCAGGGGTGAGGCCCAGAGGACTTTTCTCAAGTCCTTTAGGGGATCACAAGGCACAAGGAAGCTTGAAAAGTGCTTCCCTACAGGGTCTGTTCCTCCAAAATGTTAAGAACCAACGTTAAGAGTGAGTACAGTCAGAATACCAATGTGCTTCTTTTCTGGGACTTCCTGAGTTTTTTTTGACAAGAATAACCCAAGACAGGTCGAAAGTTCACTGTGCCTGTGGCATTTCTGCAGACACAGTAACCTGATTACAGCCTCCGTGTCCCCCCAGGGGAAATGGGACCAAAGCGCCCCACACTGCCTTGCTGGTTTGTCTCAGGGAAGCAGCTGTGCCCCTTCCTATCCAATCTGATGACTCTCTGGTAAGGCCCAGGGAAAGGGAATATTTCACAGCTACCATAAAAATCAGGTTTTGGGGCACCTGGGTGGCTTAGTCAGTTGAGCATCTGACTCTTGATTTGGCTCAGGTCATGGTCTCACACTTTGTGGGATCGAGCCCCGTGTTGGGCTTTGCACTGGCCAAGTGGAGCCTGCTTGGGATTCTCTCTCTCCCTCTCTCTCTGCCCCTCCCCCACTCTCTTACACACACTCTCTCTTAAAATAAATAAATAAACATTAAAAAAAAAAAAGATCAGGTCTGCTGTCAACCCCGTTTCTCCACCTTCTTCTTGGAAGCTCAAAGGAGACCAGGAAAGGCACAGGCTGTGGTGACCTATGATTTCACTGACTACAGTTAAGGTGATTCTGTAGAGAGATCACCAGGTTTGGGGGGCAGAAGACCTCAGTTTGAGTCTGTTGCTGTCTCTCGCAAGCCGCGTGACCCGGAGCCTTGGCCTCCCCATCTGTAAAGTGGGGGTGGCAGGTGTTCCCGTGGGAGTCCTGAGGACACAGGAGTGAAAGCAGCCCTGGGTCATGTCTACATCCAGCTCGACTCTGTGTCAGCCACGTACAACATTAAAACCAGGATATCAACCCAACTTCCACGTCAGGGGGTTGTGGTGTGAATCAAATGAGAATAGCAGGGCGCCTGGGTGGCTCAGTCGGTTAAGCATCCAAGTCTTGATTTCGGCTTAGGTCATGATCTTGTGGTTCGTGAGTTCAAGTCCCACGTCGGGCTCTGTGCTGATAGTGTGGAGCCTGCTTGGGATTCTCTCTCTCTCTCTCTCTCTCTCTCTCTGCCCATCCCCTACTCACTTTCTCTCCCTCTCAAAATAAATAAATAAACTTTAGAAAAAAACAGATGAGACAATAGCAGTAAAGGGCCTAGCCCACTTCCTAAACATGATAAAAAAATAAATGTTTAATACTAACAATAGTAGTAGTGAAGCTTAGAGCTATAGAAATCTTAGGTATCCTTAAATACCTTTAGAGCACGAAAAGAAAAGCTGATGACAATATGACAGTATCCATAGGAGTCACCTGTTTTAACAACAAAAAGATGCACGCTATTGAGCTCATTAGTTTAACGTGAGCAAGAAAGATATTCACCTTTCAGAAAAAGCTTCAAACAGAGAAAGTTAATATATTCCAAACTCAAAGAGTCTTAAATCCCTCTTTTGATCAGGAGGTCATTTTCTTATTTCTCTAAACATAGTTCTTCAGACAGAATAAAGATGATACTACTTAATATTCAGATGACAGTAAACACTCTTTTCAACTAATTTACTATCTACTACCTCAGAGAAAAGATAATACAAGAAAATGGCCTGAAGTATAGGAAGGTTATTATTATTATTTTTTTAGAATTTGATACGACTTTGTGCTAAAGAGGATACAAAACTGTCCCCACCTCCATAACCTGCATGTGCTGACTTGAGTAACTATATATAACCACCTGCTGGCAACTAGTAAGTGGCTAAATTACATGAATTCTGATAAATCCTTCCGGATTGTCACCATACAGCCAAATGTTTTGGGTGAGGGCATTAATCTGTTTTGACAGATTTTGCTCTCTGAAGAGTAACAGATTCATAGGAACTTTAAACTGACTTAAAAAAGAGCAGAAATAGAAGAGCTGGAAAGATTTGAACAGAAATTGCCTCTGATAGAGAGGTCTCTCTCCTCCAGTATGAAAAAAAATATTCAAAAAGCATTACCCTGCACTGTTCTTTGGTAGTTCTGGAATCAGACGGTCTCGGCGGACAGGCACTTACTCTCTGACTCACAAACAGACCCACTTTCCCAGAGATGCTACGCTACATTTACCAAAGAGGGTTCTCACCAGTCCCAGCTGAGGTTCAAGCATGGCAGTAAGCCCCAAACGTCCTCCACTCAAATGTTTCCGACCAGATAACTGCCACGCTGTACAACTAATGACACACACACGCCATGCTTTGAGAGAGACACTGAGATTATCTTGGTAGGAGAAGAGCAATCATTCATTTGCCCAAAGAATCATGACTACGTGTAAGGCGTATAATGTATTCACTCATTCGGATTTTTGTGCAATTTAAACGATTGCACCTCCTTAGCACCAGGCACTGTTTCATGCAGAGGGGGACAGACTGGTGAATAACACAAGCTCTGAATCTCCCGATGGAGCTTTTCTTCTAGCGACTACATGTGTTTCACTGAATAACAAGATATATTCAGTGAGAAGAAAATACGTGCAAGAACACAGAAAATGTCGGGGCGCCTGAGTGGCTCAGTCGGTTGAGCGTCCGACTTCGGCTCGGGTCATGATCTCAAGGTTCGTGAGTTCGAGCTCTGCATCGGGCTCTGTGCTGACAGCTCGGAGCCTGGAGCCTGCTTCGGGTTCTGTGTCTCCCTCTCTCTGCCCCTCTGCCGCTTGTGCGCTGTCTCTCTCTCTCTGTCTCTCAAAACTGAATAAATGTTAAAAAAAATTAACAAAAAAGGGAAAAAAACCAGAAAATACTTGTTCTGACAAACAACAAAGATACCTCATCCCCCTTCTCCACAGGTCCCATGAAAATAAGCAAAACAGACTCAATCATGTTTTTCATCAAATGACTTTTTCTAGAAAGCTGGTACGTGGGAATTTTCCCTTCTTTCCTCTTCCGGGTCCTCTGTGAGGGTTGCAAGGCTCAAACCGAAAAGTTAAAGAACAAGAGGCGGGGGGAAGCACAGCATGGGCCACGGTCAAATGAATAGTTAACTCCAGACTGACCGGCTCATTCATCATGTGCTCACTTGCGCCACAAACCACCATCTGAGCCCGATCGCTGCCTTAAAACCTCAGCTTTAGCCCCCAAATGATAAACTTCTGACAAAGGCAAGCTTGTCGTCCAAAATAGCAGGATCCAATCAAAACTTCGGATTCTTATCCAGGCAATGAGTCATTTGTTTTAGGCAGGACATAATGATTCATTTTTAATTTTTAAGGATTTTTTAAGTGTATTTATTTATTTTGAGAGAGACAGAGATAGCATCAGCAACGGAGGGGCAGAGAGAGAGGGAGAGGGAGAGGGAGAGAGAAACAGTCCTAAGCAGGCTCCACACTGACAGAGCAGAGCTCAATGTGGGGCTCGAACCCACAAAATCGTGAGATCATGACCTGAGTCAAAACCAAGAGTCAGATGTTCAACCGACTGAGCCACCCAGGTACCCCCTCCGCTTTTAATTTTTGAAGGAAAACAGTGTTACGATCCTAACAGCTCACTGAAACAGAATTTAACGGATTTGACCTGGATGTGAAATGTCCTGATCAGCTCACATTTCAAAAAGTTTTGCTGAAGCTCAATCTTCACTCCAAACTGACGGATCCCTGCCATTTCTATGATGAACTTGTTGTCACCCCTAAAAGAGACATCGCCAACGAGCTTGTGCATACCACCATATCTTTATTCATAAAATATTTCCCTGTTGTATAGACTCAAAGATAGATCTACGATTAAGAGCATGTGAAGAAAGGGAATTAGTGATTAAAATGAGGCTGTGAAGCAGCTTCTTTGTTTGGGTCTAGTAGGACCATATGGCCAAAGTGTTTTGTATAACTAGAGTGACCTTACAATTTATAATCCAAATGAGGTACTTTTGGGATGAGTGGGAGCACCTCTGACAAGCTGAGACAGCAGACATAAGACTGGACAGTGGCAGACAGAGGGGGATAGATGTGTGGTCACCCTGTGTGTGGGTACCACACCCGGTCGCAACAGAGAACCGCTTCCCGGGTCCTGCCTTGGAGCTTAGAACCTGGAAGGGGAAATCAGATTCTCTGCCTTACATAGCAGAAAATGGTAATTATTAAAAAGAGATCATTTCTTATGATTTCTCTTTAGTACTTTTCAGATAGGCTCAAGTTACCCTGAATACAAAAAGGTGTTTTGCAGCAAATCTGGCAACCCTGTACAAAGAAGTTTATAATGAGGTCAGGTCTGAAATAAATAAATGGTGAGTATGATGTAGTCAGAAGAGGTTACAGGAAGTCAGTGTGTGTGTGTGTGTGTGTGTGTGTGTGTGTGTGTGTGTGTGTGCGTGCGTGCATGTGTGTGTGTATGTACATGTGGAAAGGTGTGGCAAGGAAGAAAAGTTGGTATAATTTTTTTTAATTGATGAGAAATACTTAAAAGCATGACAACTCAGTCATAACTAACATAAAAGCAATAGCTCACAACTGCAAAAAAAAAAAAGAACACAGAATGATTTTGGGGTAAAAAACAAGAACGACAATCATTCCTCACAGCCCTTTTCTTATTTTTTCTGATAAATCAAAGATATAACTAGTTTTCCTAAACTGTTCATATTTCCAAAGGATTTTTACCTGTAGAGAAGCTTTCTTTGGAACAACATTTCTGCACTTAAGTAATGGTACTGACCTCCTTTACGATAAAAAAAAAATTATCTCAGGCCTCCCTCGGGCTAAAACAAAATTATTATGAGGCTATAAATTCCTTATGTTTTAAGTTGTTACATAGCTATAAAATCGGAACAAATTTATAACTGATAATACAAACAAATTCACAGAGCCAATAAAATCCAAATGAATCACATTAATTAACCTGACATATAATATATTGTTGAAATTAGATTTCCACACTGTGGCCTGGTTCTTTTGAATTTGGCCTCTCTATTCTATTGTATGTTATATGATGACTCACCTCTCCATCTACTTTTTCTATTTTTTTAAGTTTATTTATTTATTTTGAGAGAGAGAGCAGGGGAGGGGCAGAGAGAGAGGGAGAGAGAGAGAGAGTCCCAAGCAGGCTCTGCACTGTCAGCACAGAGCCCGATGTGGGGTTCGAACTCACAAACCACGAGATCATGACCTGACCAGAAACCAAGAGTTGGAAGCTTAACCGACTGAGCCACCCAGGCTTCCCTCCATCCACTTTTTCCTATTCAGGCTTCATATGCAGTTTTCATTGTCACAGACATTGCCCCATATTGTCATTTGGAGTTGGCTGGAAGGCATTATTTGTAATTATATGCGTCTGGAGGGCACCTGTTGGGATGAGCACTGGGTGTTGTATGGAAACCAATTTGACAATAAATTTCATATTAAAAAAATAAATAAAATAAAAGATTTAAAAGAGAAAAAAAAAGAAAAACCATCTGACTCCAGGATACTAATAACACACATGTCATTGTGGGCACTGGGACCTTGCAGCTGTATTCAGTTTCAAGGTGGTCGCCCAGAGTCTAGAATGTGCTTACATTAAATCTGGTTTCAAAATGTCATTTAAATTATTCATTTAGTGAAAATGACTTTCACTAGAACTGGAAGCTCCATGAGGTCAGAGATTTTGAGTCCGCTTTGTTGACTGTGTTATTCATAGCACTTAGCATGTACCTAGCATGTAGTAAGCACTCAACATGTATATTTATTCAATGAATGACTGACTGAGTGCATGAATGGAAAATACTCAAAGAGAATTCTATAAGAAATACACCCATGGTCCCATGGGATGTGAAGGAAGAATACAGGCAGAGACTCTTGCCAACAGGCTCACCTGCTATAGATATGCCCAAAAAGAATCCACATGTGTACACTCTAGATTTTATATCCACCTCACTTTAAAAACAAAGCACTGGTATACAAGCAAACGGACTGGTATAGAATACCAGTGCAGCAAAGGACGGCCTCTTGTTTCTACCTATTAGCAAAGAATTGCTTTGGATTAACAAAACCCAGAGAATGGTGGTACAATGGAATAGGACAGAGGAAGAAGGCAGGGGGAGGACCTAGAATTATATTAGCACCTATTGCTCGGTGATAGGAATTTGATATCTGTAGTTTAAACTTCATAAGAACTCTGTGGGGTGGGCTTTAATATATCACTTACTTCTTTACAGATAAAGACAATAATGACAGAGAAGTTAAACAAGGTTCACACAGCAAAGGAGTGGAAAGTCAGTTTTTGAACCCAAATCTGTACAATTAAAGTCCTTCCTCTGTTCGTGGACCATGTTGCTTCCTTAAAGAAGTGACATGGGGTGATGAGGGGGGCAAGAAAACAAGGCATAAAAAAACAGATGAAGAGGTGATTTCCTGTCCTGAGGGTCAATGGATAAATTAAAAAAGTAAAATGATATTGTCTCATTTTTTTCTAAGAAACAGAGTAGAGGCTCTTTAAAAGAAATCCACACAGGGGCACCCGAGTGGCTCAGTTGCTTGAGCATCTGACTCTTGATTTTGTCAGAGGTCATGACTCTTGATTTCAGCTGAGGTCACATGATCTGGCGGTCCTGAGATGGAGTGCAAAGCCTGCCTGGGATTCTCTCTCTTCCTCGCTCTCTGCCCCTCCCCTGCTCACACGTGCATATGCTCTCTTTCTTCCAAAATAAATAAAAAATAAACTGAAGAAAAAAGAAAATAAAGAAAAGAAACCCCCACAGTCTCAGCCAGGATATTTTGGCTTAAAAAATGGGAAGGTCAGCCATTAGTTTATTGTGTCGTCATCACCTTTGGACTGAAAAAAAGAGAAACAGCAGCAGCATCCGTGGCTACTTCTAGAATTAGTGAATGGGCACATTTATAGTTTTCAGTTCAAGCTTCCTCCACCTTTAAAGCTAAGCTTTACCCTATCCATCTTGAAGAACACACCGTAGCACTCATCCCCAAATAAAACCACATATTTCCTTATATTTCCCCCAAATGTCCTGTGTTAATTTTTGATTTACTAAAGTAAAGCACCAATGGGACAAAGACTGGTCTGTATGTACCAACCAATGGCTCATGGAAGGCTGTACTAACCAGTGGTGAGAGCTATGCCTCCAGTGTCAGACTACTTGGGTTAGAATCTCAGGGTTGTCTCTTGCCAACTGTTTGACCTTGGATACATTTCATAAATTGGTTAAGCCTCCATTTCTTTATCTGTAAAGTGGGGATGTTACTGGTTGCTCTCTCAGTTGGGTCTTTGTGAAGTCATACATGTAAAGCACTTAGCCCCGTGCCTGTTACATATAAAAGATAAATAAATGTTAGTTATTATATTAGATTATGCCTAGAAAATATTAGAGCTAACACGGTAATATAGGGTGGAAACAAGCCATACCAACTACTTTAGATGACTCTGAACACAGTAGATTACCACTTAATTCCAAACGCATCATACTATAAATTGCCCTGCAATTTACCCTTTTTATATGCAGTGCTATTCCCCTAAGAATATTTAGTACCATATTTGGAAGAGAAATCACAAAATCTTTTTTAATTACAATGGTGAGCACTGTTGGGTGCACACTCAGGCATAAAAAAACAGAAATGTTTACCAAGGTGGAAACAGCTACAGTGATGAATTAATGCACACACACGAGATCAGATGTATCTTAATCCATCTGGTTTCCTCTTTTATTTTTTAATTGAAAGGAATTTTTGAATCTATACCATCATCAAATTACTCAAAAGGAAAGGGGGGTAGGTGGATCAGACAGCAGAGCTATAACCAACACTCAGCTAACTTCAAAGCATCACAAGGGCTAAAAGGGGCTTCTCTCTTCAGAGATGAACAGTGAGGACCTTGCTTGGACCAGTCTTATTTAAGGTGCTGGTCCCCATAAATACAGCATCTCCATCATGCGACTTCAACATACATGGGGAAAAGAGGGGACAAAGGGACATCTAAATTCCATTATCTGCAAGAAGCCCCCTTTGGGTCTTCTTCCTAGAAGCAGAGATAGAGACCCAGATGATAATTAGATGCAATTACCTACAGCAAACTGCATTAAAGAGCAGCCATGCTGAGAACGCAGGTTTGGCCATAGTCCCATCAAGTACGCTTTCCCAACTTTGGGCCCTTAATTATCCAATGTTTCCATCTCCTGCATCCCTTCTCCTTACATGTGGCTCCTTTCCACCCCTGTGCCACTGTGTTCACTTTAATATTTCCTAGACAAAGTCTAATAATTTAGAATTATTAGAATAATAGTCAATTAGCTCTTCTTGTGCAAGTAGGAGATGCCTACTGTGGGATGGGATGTTTTTCAACTAAAACATCAGGTTAGCCCATAAACATGTACTGTATGTGTGACAGACTAGGCTAGGCGCCGTAACAAAGAACAAAACAAATCAGACGTCAATTCTATTTCTTCATTCAACCATGTATTTTAATGCTTACATTTATTTCTTGCTGGGCATTGTCCTGGGGGGTGGGGCAGAGAAAAGATGCTGAATAAAAGTAACAATGGTCCATGTCTCATAGGGTTCATATTCTAGGAGTTGACTTCTATTTTGTCTGTAGAGAGCCTCATGCCAGATGGAGAGGACCTAGGCACTACCAAGATGGCGCAGGGTAGAAACTGACGGAGCAGTTGTATTTACACTGAATAACCAATAGTGGAATCTAATCTGGTGAGTCTGTACATATCCCACCTAGATTTGATCATTCCCATCACCAACAAATACTTATGGACTATTCCCTATACACACCTCCCCAGCTTAAGAGCTAGTAACAGGTACAAGATCATGATCCATATTTGCTGTAGGGCTGGGGAACTGTTGAGAACATGAGAACATGATGGAGAAGAAATTGGGATTTACCATTTTAACCATGTTGGGGTATACAATCCAGTGGCATTAATTACATTCACACTACTGTGAAGCTATACTTCCTTTTAAATCCTGCTTTCTTGCTCATGAGATTAAGCCTGGGTGCTTACTGACATGCTTAAAGCAGGCAATGCTAGAACTCTAGGCTCTCAATGTCTTAATATCAAGCACACGCGCACACACACACACACACACACACACACACACACACACACACACCCCTAGGTAGACCAACACAGGAGCAGCAAAGACATTTTCTTAAATGCCAACTTTAATTGCTAGGAGATGTCTGCTAGGATGCTATGTGGGAGGAATAAGGGCAGCATGTATGATACATATTAATCATCCATGGACTAGTCACGTTAGTACATGTTCACAGAGATGGAACAGAGCTCAGGCTCTTTGAGAGGCACACAGCTGTGCACAGCAGCTTTGTGCAGCAACCCCACTATTTCTCAAACTGTTTGCCGGCTGCTGATACAAGCAGCTGGGCTGGCATCACCCACTTCTCTAGGAACTAGGGAGATCCTTGTGAATTTAATCCACTCAATATTTAGTGTATTCTTGCTATGTGCAAGAGACACTGTTCCAGATGCCACAATGATTAAATAGGAGAAATTCCAACCCTCTAAAGCTTACAGTGAAGAGGGCAAGGCAGGTGCCTGGATAACTCTTATGTGAGGAAGGATATGATAGCTTCCCTGGAAAGACAAACGTGGAAGTACGAAGGAAGTCAAGATCACCATTTATATTTGAGTTAGGCTGGTCTGGGTTAAAAAAGATCAGAGGATTGTGACAGGTAGAATCAGGCAGGGTTGAGAGGCAAGGCGGGCCTGGGTAGAAGAAGTGTAATCCCTGGCTCAGGGCAGAAAAGGACCCAGGCTCAGGGCAGAGATACATGGATACAAAGACAGGCTAGGGCTCAAGATGTGTCTTAAGAGATTCTTAGCAAATATTTTCAGTCTTTTTTTTAAAAGATGTATTATAGAGGAAGAGCTACAAAAATATTGAGGCCAGAAAGATCTGGGTTCAAATCCTAACCATGTCATCTATTAGCTGGGGACATTAGGTAAGTCTTTCAATTTCTCTGAATGTCATAGGTACAAAATAGGGATGATAATGCTTATCAATGGGCTGTGTGAAGGTCAGCTGGGATGCAGTTTGTAGAGCAGCTTGCAAAGTGCTCAGCGCATGACAGGTACTTAATATATTTTGGTTCCCTTTTATCTAAGGGGGTTGTGAGTCTTGCAATGGAATACAAACCGCATCAGTAGGCATTTATTGAAACAAGCACAGTATTTGTTGCTGGGAGACAATTGGAAAGAAATTTAAATCTTAGGTCCCACTCTCAAGGAATTCATCTAGTGGTGAAGAAAAGGAAATGTGTAATGGAGAGGGTCCTAAGAACATAAATTACATTCATAAAAAGGAACTCATAACATGAACATTACTGTAGAAACATACTCTCTGAGTGATTACACTATCTTCATTTGTGAAGGCTGGGAGGACCAGGGAAGCAACAGGAGAGGTCTCTATAAATCAGGAAAGTGTGAGACTCACAAATACTACAAACATATTTGCTATTTCAATCCTACTTCTTTACTGGCTGTGTGCCCTTACATAAATTGTTTAACCTCTCTGAATCTCTATTCCTTCATCTCACATGGCTGTCGTGAGACTCAAAAAAAATCACGTACATGCACAGGCCCTGCCAGCCATCAAGAGCCACACAAAGGCAAGACATCATTATTACCATCATCTTAAAGAGCACAAGAAAAACCTCTCAGTAAAACACAGGCCCCTTCCCTATATCCCCTGTGCTTAGGTTAGGACAAACAGAAGAGCCATGATGACATTTTTACCTGCCTACAAAATAAAATCTGCTTGGTGACAAAGTTTGAGCCTGTCACACATTTCCTGAATTCTAAGTTTTAATGGATGGGTTCTGACCTAATTATTCACATTGACAAAGGTACTTTGGATGCCCTTGTATGTGCAACACACACACACACACACACACATGCACACACACACACACACACACACACACACACACACTGTTGTGCTTAATGACATAAATAGCATTTTTTTCCATTCCTTGTTTGCACAGCCAGCAAAATGCGCTGACAAAACTAAAATTTCTTGTCCTGGGTTTCTATATAAAAAGTTGCCTGAAATCTTGAGAATATAAGGAAAACTAAAAAGATTCCCAACACTCAAAAACAAGCAACTGAATACTGAACGGAAAACAGTCTTCCCTTGACATCTTGGTCTCAAAGCCCTGTCTGTCTTCTGGAAAACTAGGCGCTGGTTACTAGCGTTGCTCTGTGTCTCTCCCTAAATTAGACCTGGCAGTTAGTACTGGTGGCTTGCAACTTTTCCTGGCGATGGTCTAGTGGGTTTTAAAGAAAAATTATTCTGTAAGTCAGGGCAAAACCTGGGAGAAATTCTAGCTCCCTTTCCCCCACAAATTGGTATTACCAGTCCTCGGGAAGGAAAAAAACAACAACGTGAGAGGCTGTAAGGTACACACTGAGCTTCGAAAATGGGTGACCGAGAGGCTGTCTCCTGAGGCTATTTGTAAGTGACATAATATACCACGTCTTCCTTCTCTGGCTGGCCAGGACAAGTCCTAGGGGTCAGAAAGTGGCTGCGGGGCCCTGTCCTGGTCCTCTCCACCCACTCCATCTCCTTGTGGAAATGCCGGCTAGGAGGTAACGGTGCAGAGGCTCAGGCTCGTCTGGCCACAGCAAGGAGTGGCACAGGTCAACAACAGTGAGGTTCCAGAAGGGAAGAGGCTGAACCAGCAGCAGGGCACACAAGGCAGAATGAGGCAGGACCAGGGATTAATGCGCGAGCCAGGATTGAATCTGTGCCCTGTCTTGTCCTGACTGAAACATAGGGCGAGTTATGTAACGTCTCAGCGTGTCAGTCTCCTGATCTGTAAAATGGGGATGAATAGGACGATCGGTACCAATCAGTGCCCGGCACAGAGGAAGCATTCACCAAAGGCTGGTTATCATCACTGGCGAGAGGAGCTCAACTAAAGATACCGAATGCGGTAAGCTAGCCTTGATACAAGTGGGGTTTTCTTCAAGTTCTAACTCCACAGGTATTACTTCCCGGAGGCTTACGTGAATGAATTAAATTAAATTAAATATAGCACATTAACACTGTTTCATGCGATATCACCTCGTTGTCTGGGACTTCAACGCCGCTGAAATTCCTTTCTGAAAGATCTCTGGTGAGGTCCTAGTTGCGTGATTTCTAGCATCTCTAATTTCCCACTTGTTTGGCATTGCACCGCTTAACACTGTATCTGTCTTTGAGAAAATACTTCTCTGCTCCTTTGCCCTTGGCTGAATCCTCGTCCATCTGGACCAGAAGGAAGGCAACTTCCATGGTTGCTGTTCTGTTTGGTTTTGCTGACGTTCTAGATTCTGCTTCTCACCTGTGTTGTCCATGTCCGTTCTGGTATTTCCTCCACTCTGCTTTTCTAGCCCTGCCTCTTCTTCTGAGAGTGAGGCCCAGCTTTTCCCAGCATCCATGATATCAACTCAAAGTTCGCCAGCTCTGTCTTTCCCTGCCAAACCCATGGCCCCCTGTTGCTACGCTATCGTGAGCAGTGGCCGACCACTCGTCCAACTAACCATCACAGAACCAGAAATGCAGAATAAAAGCAGGACAAGCCAGTGACGGGGAGACTGCATAGCACGGTGGCCAAGTGCATTGCTCTTGAGTTCAGGCTGCTCAGGTTCAAGTCCTGGCCCTACTAACCTATTAGCTGTAGGACTGTGGGAAGTTATTTATCCTTTCTGTGGCTCGGTTTCCACAACTGTAAAACAGTTATGATAGCAGCCCCACAGTGTAGAGGGGTGGTAAGGATCAGGTGAGTTGGTATACCTCAAGCACTGAGGAGAGTACTTGGGACACGGCACTAAATGAGGATCGGCCATCACCACAACTATTCTTCACGAATATAACAGGAAAATGTGAGTGAGTCAGGCTCGGCAGGCTTTGTAGGCAAATGTTTTATGGTCTTTAATTTACTTTCTACTAGTGAATAAACCACGGTGCTTGGCAGAAATGAAGCAATTAATTGGAACCCAATGTTGGCTATGATTAGCAACAAACCATGCTCTGTTTTCCCAAATGGCAGCCTGATAAATGGGATAGACGATGCCTCCTAGTCCATCAGAGCCAGCAAGGTGTTAAAAGACCACCGATGCAGCGGCCACCCAACTGAGGAGCACCCAAATCATGTGGAGAGCTTTTAAAATGCAGACTCCCAGGGCTCAGATTCTGAGTTTGTGTTTCAGTAGGTCTGGGATGGGTCCCAGGAATCTGGAGATGTCATCATCCACATTTGGGATCCACTGATTCAATCCATTCCCTTCCTGTCAAAGATAATGAAATGAAGACCCAGCAGAATTAGCCCACCTCCCCACCATCTCAGAGTGAATAAGAGGCAGAGCAAGGCTCACACATCACAGATGTCTCCTCCAGCAAAACCATCTCTAGAAAGTGAAACAGAAATGAGTCATACACGGAGGGCTTAATCTTGAAAGGTGATTTGATATAAGCATGTCAGCGTCTAGGTCATTATAAGAAAAGGTAGGTTCTGGCAAGGGTCCGTGGGTTCTTCCATTGGCAGAGAGAATTGCCAGTGAGAGATGTTTCTGGCCTGTGAAGTCATTCAGTGACAATAGCGTTTAAGGCCAGTGCAAATGAAACCAAAGCCTGTTTTTATACCTTTTTGTACCAAGCAGCCTTTTTGAATCTTCTTGTGATGCATTCTTTTGTATGTCCCAGAACAACTTATCCAGAGCTCAGGAACTAAACTCCTGCCAAGCACAAGATTTCTCCCTGGAAGTTCCAGCAAGGATGAGAAATATGATTTCTAAATTGCTCACTACAAACCCCTCTGACGTTTGGAAAGCAGCTCATGGTCAGCTGCGGTTTTGGCAATCACAGCCTAGAAACGGCACGTGTTGTCTTTGTGATTAGCACAGGCAGCAACAGAATCTGCGACGATGACCTCATGACTCAAGTGTCCACACTCTTGGCAGAGCCCAGGGTCCTCTCCAAAGACTCTCCAAGGGGTCTCACTAGAAAAAGAAGGCCAAGCTTTGTCACTAAGGGGCCAGTGTCTGACACGATCTTTGGTTCAAATAGCATAGTGCTTGAAAAGTCCAGAAAACAGCAAGTTCAGTAGAGAAAGGCTCATAGACACTCCACTCAAAAACCTACATGATCGGGGCACCTGGGTGGCTCAGTTGGTTGAGCGTCCAACTTCAGCTCAGGTCATGATCTCATGCTCCGTGAGTTCAAGCCCCATGTCAGGCTCTGTGCTGACAGCTCAGAGCCTGGAGCCCGCTTCAGATTCTGTGTCTCCCCCTCTCTCTGCCCCTCCCCTGCTCATGCTCTGTCTCTCTCTGTCTCAAAAAATAAAAAAACAAAAATTAAAAAAAAAACCTACATGATCAATCCATAGTCACTTTAGAATGTGCATCCTGCATGTGAGAGTTGTACCCAGAACTGAGCAGAGACTGTGACAGAAAGAGCTGACATGAGGGGGATTCTACTGGTCCAGAGAGGGTCTTGATTCCTACATGCTTCCTCTACTTCTCCAAGAGATCATCTTTTTTCTTTTTCTTTTCTTTCTTTCCTTCTTCCTCTTTCTCTCTCTCCTCCTTTTCTCTCTCTCTCTCTCTCTCCCTCCCTCCCGCCCTCCCTACCTCCTCCCTACTGTTTCCTTCCCTTCCCTTCTCTTTTTCACTTAAGACTTGATCTGTTAAAAAGACAGAAACCCTATGGAGGAGTGGTTAGCATATTCTCTTTTCAGAAGGTGTTTGATAAAAGAAAGCAGTGAGCGAGCTTGACATCTGGAAAGGAAGAACAAGATTGAGAGCAGGAGGTGAATGGGGCACAGCAAATCTTCCCAGGCGGCACCATTTGCCAGGGGCTGACCCTGAGATCTGCTGTTCCCATGTTACTGCATCTAAAAATCAGCAGGGGAGGAGAGGTGCTTTGAAAATGCAGATCCCTAGATACCTCGCGGGCTGTTTCATGTGGGGTGGGGCCCTGGAACCTGCATTCTCAAGGCTTCCTGGCCATCCCGGTGGTGCACATGGTGCCTCTGACACTGGGAAACACGGCTGACTCCTTGCATGTCATGGGGAGCAAAACTGGTGGATGGCTGTGTTGTGTCTAGCTTTGTGACCTTGAGCAATTCACCTTAGCACCTCTGATTCCTCATTTGTTGTTAATACTTCTCTCACGTGGATGTCTTGAGAATTACATAAGGTGAGTGTGAATGTATTTTTTAGAAATGTAAAGCAACATAAAATCTAAAACATAAATCATAATCCATTTTTTCTTTCTCACTCATTTATAACCCATATTTAGAAATGCTGGCAAAGTGCTTCTGAGGGATTCCAGATATGAAAAAAAAAATGTTCCTGGAGGCCCAAATTAGGATACTGTGTAGTCCGAGCCAGTTTTCAGTGAAAATCAAATGGTCTCTAAATTTAATAAAGAGCAGCACGAATTTCCAGTACAGTGAATTTTAAATGGGTAGCCACACTGCATAAGATCAGCCTAAGGAGGGATGGGGCTAGGCTTAAGATGAAATCATCCCACACACTTACGGAGCAAATAATGTTCATTCTTACTGTACCGAACAATTTGCTCAGACTGAGCCAAGATCCTAAATGAAAAACACATTCAATTTGGAAACAATTTTTATAGCTCCAATAACTTCTTTAATTCCCTTCTCTTATTAATTATTAAGGAAAGGAAAGTATGTACAAACCAGCATTTTGTTTGAGAGTCAGGGGGTCTTTTTTCTGTCCTCATGAACACTGAATGAGCATGCCCCACCCCTACCCCCAAAGCCCAGGTGAGGTACCCCGCAAAAGATCTTACCATGCACACTCTGACCTTAACTAGACCAGCCTCAGAGGAAGGCTAAATATGTTCTGAATCCCAGAGAACAACCCACTGAAATCAAATTTCCAAGGAATTACATTGATCTTCACACACACAAAAAAAACCCTTAAAAGGGTGTGACCAAAACTTTGTTCTTGAGCAAGGGTTTGGAAATGAAGCATGATTTACAGCTTAAGTTTTCCTAAGTGCAGAGAGACCCAGATGTGGACATCAAAATAAATTTAAACATGCTTCAAATTCTTTCTCCACTGTCAAACTGGGACATATATCTCCAGGTTTTTCTTCCCATCTTTTCAAAGGAAAAGTAGGTCACAAGCAGCCTTTGTTACAGATATACAACTGCTAACAACCAAACCACAGCGATGGTCTCCCACCAGGCCTCTTGCCTGAATATTGTCTTCATGGAGTTTATGTTTCAGGAACCTTTGGGTCCTATCTGTGCTTAATCTAAATTCAAATTCCTTTCCCTGCCTTACAAAGCTCTGTATAATTTGGCCCCGACATTGGGCCGCTTTCCCCTTCCCCGGTACGCATCAGCCACAGAGGCCTTTTCCTTGGCCTTGACCACATCAGGCTTACACCAGCTGTCCCTTTTGCCTGCAATGCTTGCCCAGGACTGCTCCTTTTTGACATTGGGGTCTCCATTTAAAGTTTCAATTCCTCAGTGAGACCTTCCCCAACCACCCACATCTGAAGTAGTTAGTTGTCTGATCACTTTTGATCACAAGGTCCTATTTAATTCTCTGATACTTCAGCTGATACTACTCTTGAACATTTGTAGTCTGGCTTACTGTCTTCTTCTTTAAATGCAATGTAAGAACAGGCATGTTGTCCGTAATGACCACCATGGTATCCCCTGTGCCTAGAATGGCACACAGTAGGCCCACAGATACATACTGGGTTAGTGCGTATGAAAACAGGGAGGCTGTCTGATCTTAGGGCTCAAGCATTAATGGGCCTTTACAGAAGCGTCACTCATAGACCCAGGGAGTATGTATCGCTTTCCTCAGCTGGAGCTAATTTAATTAAAAAACTAACTCAACCTTTTCATTTATTCTTTGTAAAATTTAATGTTAACCATATTATTATTATTAATTAGAGAAGTTGTCCTAAAATCTGAAACACATCCCAACAACCACAAGAGAGTCTGACCCAATGCACAACCTTGAACTTGAATATATGAGAGGACAACATATGTCACTGGGTTTGAGTTTCATCACAGCCTAAATTACTCTCTGGAAACAAATTCAGCAGATTAGTTCTTAAGCACATGATTGGGGCAGTATATCCAATGCTACCCTGATCATCTGGAAAGGTTTCATCTGAGTTATCTGGTAAGGGGATTAACTGGGATACTGGGGGAGACTCAAACGTTAACTACCATTTAAGTGTAATTCTAGATCTAGGAAAAAGCAATTTGTTAAGTACAGGTTATGTCAAATTTTTGTTCGAGCCTTTAAATGAGGTTACTATTTTTCTAGAACCAATTGGTGGAGTCTAAATATAGTTCACATGCTTATAAGGTCAGTGAAGGGCAGCAAGCATACCGGTGATGTATGCGGTTATGTTGATGACAAATTGAGCTTCAGCCGTGAGCATCTACCCAGAAGCGAAGGGCAGCTGTGTTGGCTCGGATTTTGGCCACCGAGGTCTTTCCGCTGCAGAGGGATAAACTGTTTTTTTGACAAATGTATGTTAGGAGCTGTTAGTACTTTTGACGAATGATATGAAAGCCAACAGTGGTGATTCAGTAAATAAAATTCAAATCAATTTTTGTCCATTTTAATATGTTATCCCCCTTCCCATTAAGGAAGAGGGGTCACAAATTTTGTAATAGCACATGAGACAGTGAGAAAAGGCTATAAGTTAAACTACACAAATCAGCATCTCCTCAAAAACAGGGAAGGGGAAAAATGAAACATGTTGGCCTCTTTATCTGTCAACTGACTCCTGAGAAACTCCTAGCACTTTGGGCCATTTATATGAATTTGCTCTTCAAGACTAGGCCAGACCTCCTTGAGAGAATGGAATGAGAACACAAGCTTTCGAAGTCCAAGAAAAGAAAGAAATATTATGATTTTCTGCTCATATCCTAAGGCATACCAATATCCATAAAAACCAATGGCATCTCTTCTCATATTTATTTGCCTACTAATGCCAGCCATTAAGTCCCCAACGTTTATAATCCTGAGGCCAGTGGGAGAAAAACAGCACTTATGGGGAAAAAAAAAACTTGGACAAATTCAAAATTACTATTTTAAATAATGCTTTTGCTTTTTCAGATTTCTACCTCAGTAATTCTGGCTGTCAGCACTTAAAAGTGCCTTCTAGTCACTATTCAAAACCCTCCATACAATGCCACACACAGCTGATCTGTTCTTTATTCAGAATAAAGCTAATGCACTCTGTGGGCATTCCTTAAAGCACTTCAAAAGCCAGTCATTAGTAAGAACGTAAACAGAAATATACCACATCATAATTACCAAAACTATGGGCACTCTCAATGTGAGACAGAATTTTTTTTAATATCTCAAAATTACTATTTTTTTTTAAACTGTGAAGGGTCCCTTTTTTGTTGTTGTTATCAAATAACACCATCTTTAGGCTCATTATAGTTCAATGCAGTTAGATTCACCCTAGGGTTTTTACTTCTCCTTCGCTCTCAGTCAGATTCTGAAAAACAGGTCTTCCGTTAACTAGCTCCCTGGGGGATCTACCCTGCCTTAACTGGCCTGCATGGGAGGGCAGACCTTCTAATTTTACAGCAAACGCAGAGTATTTGTGGGTGGGACGTGCTTGCTGAGTTCATCTGGACCGGCTCCCACCCTGACTGTAGAATTCCTCTGACAGTATGTGTGCCATCTGGGTGTCATTTTGCTGTTATAATCCAAACGAATTTCCTGGGTGACATAATGACAAGCCAAGTGGAAACTGTGTTAATGCCACATGGAATGCACATGACGGTTACCCCAAAACTCTAGAGCCAAATCTCTCCTTCCTCAAGAGCAAATCCTCTGTTTTCCTTATATTACCCTCAGGGATTCTTTACCACCCTCAAACCCAGAGTGATCCCACGATACAGAAAGAAGCTTGAGAAAGGAATACAAATTAGTCCCACAACTAGGAAAAAAAGGCCCCAATTCTTCCATTTTATGTCACTACTCACTTTAGCAAAAGCTATGACGTGATGGCTATGACCAGTGAGGGGGTGAGATACCCGAGCACAGCAGACAGCCCTCAAGGGGACCCCAATGACTCTGCCTTCTGTTGTTCAGGCCTTTGCATAATCTACCCCTGCTTTGAGTGTAGGCCTGGCCAGTGACTTGCTCCTAACCAAGAAAACATAGCAAAGTTGATAGGATGTCACTCCCAAGACTCTTACAGTGAAAGATTCTCCTCGCTGGCTTGGTGCAGTAAATATCGATGCTGAGAAGTCCACGTGGCAAACAGCCGTGGGAGGACTGCAGGCAGTAATTAGCAAAAGTCGGGCCCTCAGCCACACAGCCGAAGGAAATACATTTCACCCCTAACGGAATGAGCACGAAAGCAGATTCTTCCCTGGTCAAGCCTCCAGGTGAGAACACAGCCCAGTGAACACCTTGACTGTAGTCTTGTGAGACCATGAACAGAGGATCGAGCAAAGCTGTACCCAGACTCCTGACCCACAGAAACCGTGAGATGAGAAATGTGCAGTTTTAAGCCACTAAATTTGTGGTAATCTGTTATGCAGAAATAGAAAACTAGTTCACTGGGAGAAGAAATGAGGGTCACAATTCCTTCTCTGCGCACCCTGAAAAGGAACCAAGGTTACTCTAAGTCTGGCTAGAGAGTGCTTTGCTGGCCTCCTGACTCTGCAGGTAATCATGGGAAGAAACGTTCAGATAGTGCTGGACAGAGCCAGTCCATTGAGCACATGTCAACCCCTCCAAAGGAGGCCTCTTAGCTTCGTAGATGTTCTGGATCCCACAATGGAAAGCTTATTAACCAGAGAAACTTCTTAAGCTGGCAATGAAAAATAATGGGCATAGTGACATGTTCTAAAATCTTATTATACTATAAAGGGAACTTCTAAGTAGCTTTCCTTAAAATTCCTGGAAATGCAGAACAGTGAGACAATCAATCTGTCTTCATCTGCCTATAGCTCATGTTTTTGCAAATAAGTTTCCATCACATCTCTATACCTGTGAGTCCATACCATATTTCCAGAATATATGTGAATTAAAAAGAAAGAATGCCTAATGGGAACTTCCACTTTGAAGGGGTTTCTATAGACTAGCTACAAAACTTCATGTGTTAATCTCTCCCTATGTTAACTCTTAATTCTGTTTCTTAGGCTTTCAATAATCTCTTCATAGCTTTTTAACAGTTTTTTCAAGAACTTTAAAATTAACCACCTATGGCTGCTGATATCAAACTATGCAAAAGGTAACTTCAGAATACATAGCCCCTATCATATGTGAAGCATAAATACAGAAATTACAGCTGAAGACTGAATTGAAACCAATTATGACTCTTAAATATATGTTCAGGATTTCATCAAGGGTCCTCGCTTTCTCTTATTTAATGTCAGTGTGAAATATCTGGTGAATGGCAAGGTTATCTAACATTTGAAATATTTAGCTCTTAGTTGAAACTTTACTACGTATCATGATTAGGCAGCTGATTCTGATATTAACCCATTCCTGATACTAATCATGATACATGCTATACATTTGGATAACCTCTAAGGTTCCTTCTAGTGTTAATAGTTCATAATTAGTCTTACTTTTTGAGTACTATGAAGGATCTAGAGGTATTAAGTGAAAAAAGACATAATATCACCCATATAATGATGATAACAGTTACATAAAATGGAGTCTGAATCCATATTTTGTGTTATTGCAGATGTTATACTTCCAGAAATTTCCAGAGGAACAAAGCCCGGCAAAGGTCTTGAAGCTGGCAGTCTAGGTTGAGAGTCTTGGACCAGCTACACTCAAGGCAAATCAAAAGTTTCAAGTCAGGGAGTTCAGTCAAGTTAGGGAATGTAACCAGCAATCACTCAACAAATATTTGTTGAGCACTTGCTAGGTATTGGCACAGTCCCAGTGCAGGGTTTACAGCAGCAAATAAGACTGACAAGACCTCTGCTTTCAGGGGAGTAGGGGAGACAAATAACTAGCCAGCAAGCCAACAACTGTGAAGGTGACTTCTAATAGTGGAAAGTGAACATATTACTGAGGTCCTGTGCTTGCTAGGCTGTGTTGTGGCACGAGAGAGTCCTCACAAGTGAACAAAACAGACATAGATTCCCACCCTCACAGAGATCGCATTCTAGCAGCAGAAAGAAATAATAACACAAGTTGTAATAAGTAGGTAATTGATATACTGGGGTTAGAAAGTGATAGGTGCTGTTTTATTTAAAAAAAAAAAGAGAGAGAATAGAGGTGATTAGAAGTGTGTGTGTAAAGGGGCAGTGAGTGGCCACAATTCTGAATGGGGCAGTCAGGGAGACACCAATAAGAAGGCGACTTTTGCGCAGGCTTGAAGGAAAAAAGTGTGCTCTGAAGGAAGCAAACAGGGGCAGAGGGGATTGACTAGAGGGGGCTGCAGGGGACTCCTTCAGATGGAGTGGCCAGGAAAGTATTTTCTGAGAAGATGGCATTTTAGCTGAGACCTTCCATGTCAAGGAGGAGCCTGCCACACAAAGACCTGTGAGCAGAGGAAACTGAAAATGCACAGGTCCTAAGGCAGGATGCAGTTTAGCACAGAGGAACAGAAAAACAAGAGTGACTGGGCGTATGGAACAAGGAGATGGGGCCGGGGATGTGTGCAGGAGCCAAATCATACTGAGTTAAGTCAAAAAGGTCAACTTTCATCTTCATTGTTCCCCATCTCTGCTACACTGTCTGTGGATCCTGTTCACCAGTCACAAACACATTCTATCATCTCCTGTCTTTAAAGAACCACCCCATCCTCCTAGCTGCCACTCAGTGTCTTTATCCCTCCCAGCCAAATTTCTCCAAGGAAGAGTCCAGACACGCGGCCTCCACATCCTGTCCCCGCCCCCCCCACCCCACATCTTACTCTTCAGTTCACTCTAACTGGATCCTTCCCCTAACACTGCTCTTGCAAAAGCCACCAAATGATTTCCGTGCATCCAAGTCCAAAGGCCACTGGTCCTTAATTTATCTGACTTGCTGCTCTTTGGCATAGGTAACCGAGGTAACCAACCACGCCCTCTTTCCAGAAACACTCCTCTCTCTCCATGACACCATAACCATCCTCATTTTCTCCAGGGTCTCTGGCCTCTCCTCAGCCTCTCTTCTTGGGAATGACCCACAGAAAAATGTAAGTGTTCAGGGGGGTGGGGGGGGAGGATACTTAGGGACCTTGGTTAAGTAAAAGCACATTCATCAGCCTTGACTGCCTTGGCCCAGGGCAAGTCACGGTGTCCAAGAAACACTCTGGTGGGAAAGGTGGAACCAGAGAAAGTGAGACCTAGGCTTGCATTTACTAACTGACTTTGGGCAAGAAACTGTGTCTCCTGGACTCAGTCTTCTTGCCTGTAAAATAGGGATGTTAATAGCTGCCTGGCAGGGCTGTTAATGAAGATCGATTAATTTATCCTTCTCAAGTCCTCCAACTAGTGTCTGGCACTCAGTGGATGCTATTCTGGGGTTACTGTCCTTCTGAGGCTCAAAAAGAAAACCTTCTTCCTGAATAACAGAGGAAAGAAAAATAACATTAAAGAGAGAAAAACCACCAAATTGTTCTAGGTAGAGTCACTGCTAATGCCCCACAAACAAATGAACTTTGCCTTTTAAGCCTGAAATCCCCAGGTGTGGGACGAGACTTCTAACATACAAAATCCCTTTCCATTTGTCAACTGGAAGCAAATACTAGTCATGTCTCAACACTGCAACCCCCCACCGCAAATGTACTTGACGTGTCTGGACGTTACGGAGTCAGAGGCAGTATGGGGCACGAACCCAGCTCTGGAGCCTGGACCGCGGTCCTGCTGCCCCACTTCCTAGATGTGGGACTGCGAACTGACACCTCAGGCTCCTGTGCTTCTGCACGCTCAAGTGTCGGATGGGACTGATTACAGCAGATACCTCGTGGGATTGTTTTGAAGACAAAATGAGTTAATATAAAGTCTTCTGAACAGCACCTGGCACAGAGTAAGCTCCTACTGAATATTAAGATGAGAACAGTGACTACGATTTTCAGTCCCACTGTCACTGGCATGCTCCCTTCAAACCCACAGGGTGATCTGAAATCAGATATCTGAATCACTTGTCCACACCTGTCATTTTCCCGTATAAAACAATCCACTTTTCTGGGTGTATATAGGAAATAGATGTCACTGGGTGTTTTCCATCTGCCTCCCTGGATCTACTCTCCCTCTGTCATGTTCCAGAAGGCTGGCCTCCTGCCTCAATTGGCTTCCTTATTATCCTCCGGCTTCTGGCTGGATTCAGCCCATGGGAGGCACCGGAGGAGACAGAAGAGAGGAAGGAAAGTGAGCTCGAGGTGTCGATTCCTCTAACTCCCTGTCTGCTGGGTCACCACGGGCAACCTCTTCCAGAGGCCACAGCTCTGGCCAGGCTTCCCTCTCCCACGCAACAGCCACTCTCCCCAGGGTTTGATAATTCCTCTTTCAAGTCTAGCGTGGGTGAAGATTCCTCTCTGTTACAAGCCCTAGGATGTTTCATCATCTCTTGCTGTTTTCCTTAACCTTGAACACGTGGTTTTAAATAGTCCCTTCATTGAGATCTCCTAAATTACCTGATTGTTTCCTGCTGGGATCTAGACTGACAGCACGCTTCGTGACATCCACACAGAACGTGCCGGAAGGGTGACACCTTGAACACTGTATACAGGCGAAAAAAGAGCAGCTGAGCCAGAAGGTCGAGACTCTCCCCCAGATCACTCTGCTTCCGGCTCTTGTCATCTGAGCTGGTAACTTAGGTGGACGACAAAGTGAGGGATTCCTATCACTCTCAGCACTTGCTGTCCTCACCGACCTTCTATGCAGGTAAATGTTATTCCCTGGCAACTTGCAGGATAAGAGGACTTTCTACTGCTTCAGCTCTCAAACGATCAAAGTGTCCTGTCCATCCACATTCAATGCACCGAGCCATTTGCTACCGTGCCCTTGAGAACAAGTTCAAACACAACGCTCTCCAGCACCACCTCACCTTTTCCAAGCTGGCCTGGTGGAACAGGAGTTGAAAGATACATCCTGGAGCTCTCCCTGTGAACAATCAAGCCAGCAGTCATACTGGATGCCCCAGGGTGGCAGCTCTTAATTATAACCAGAAGCTTAATTTTAGAAGGTGACACCGACAGCAGCTTTCGGCTTCACAATATGAATTAATCATTAATTGCATCTGTAGGTCATAGTCTATATGAGAAAATTAAGAAATGTTTGCGGGCTGCTTCGGTCATGAACCACCGGCCCAGGTAAGTGAAATGGCAAAGCCTGTTTCCGGACCCAGGTTAAAGGCAGTTCTAAGGCAGACAAGTCCTGGTGCAGAGAAGCTGTGCTTGTCTTGTAGAAGACTTTCTGTCCGTTTGATGTGGACCCCAAACACGGAAGAGCAAGGTTGACATAAAACATCAAGATTTTCTTTTTTCTTTTTAAGTATTTTATTTTATTTTTTTACTTTTTTTTTTTTGAGACAGAGAGAGACAGAGCATGAACAGGGGAGGGGCAGGGAGACACAGAATCTGAAACAGGCTCCAGGCTCTGAGCCATCAGCCCAGAGCCCGACGCGGGGCTCAAACTCATGGACCGCGAGATCGTGACCTGAGCCGAAGTCGGACGCTTAACCGACAAAGCCACCCAGGCGCCCCAACATCAAGATTTTCAATACAGTCATGATATTTTGATTATCATGATAATTTTGATTATCAAAATCATGATTATCAATAATAATGCTGAAAGTTACATTTTCTTAGGAGGATGGAAAATGGGCCTAAAAATGGAGCCAGAAAAGAGTCATTCAACATAGAGGAAAGGGAGCCAGGACACATGAGACAGAGAAAGGAAGGAAATTCCGGAAGATAAGGCCTACCACATCGTTCAAGGGTGGCATATAATTCACGAGTCATGACTTAAGCATGAACGCCTTCCTGCAAAACCCACATGTAAGCAACATTAGCAACCTCTGAAAATGGTGCTGTTTCTTCCAGAACACCACACGACTGATGAGTTGTAATTGTATTTACTCAGGAGATGCGCTGAAGAGCTATGTACAAATCAGATTTTTTTGTACAGAGAATCATATTTCAAGTGCGCTGAGGGAATCGAGCTTTATGGACAAAATCCTCACGTGAATAAAGCCCTTGCCCCAGGCCCTCTCTTCCTTTATGTGCATGAGGTGAAGCAGTCAGCGTATGTATGCAGGCATGCCCAGTATGCGTGTATTTAGGTGGTTTAAAGAATCTCAGGTTTCTGGTCAGCAAAAGACTCTAAAGTGACTAAACGTCACATCAAATGTTTACTAAGAAAAGACAGTCTGGAGTCAGACTAAGCAGATACAAAAAAGCTTTTATTCAGATGCCTTGGTGACCATTCAGAAGTTAATGGATTAAAGGTTTTTTTTAAAAAAAAAAAAGGCTTAACCTTTAAGGAAGTCACAAGAGAATAAAGGTAGAGATTTAGCCTGAGACAGGCCTTCTCCAACAGGTGGCTACATGCCTTACCTCAGGGCCCCTAGAACCCTAGGAGAATTTATTGAGATTTTAATTTCTAAAATAATCCAATCTTATGCTCTCAACATTTGCACTAAATTATTTTATTAGTTATAAATGGGGAAAAAATCCTCTACAGGGACAGTTTGCAATTAAAAGATATTTTTATAGTATTATTTTCATCTATCCTTAAAGAATTTTTTTAAAAAAATTTGAATACTTATTTTTGAGACAAAATGTGAGCAGAGGTGAGGTGGAGAGAGAGAGAGACACAGAATCTGAAACAGGCTCCAGGCTTCAAGCTGTCACAACAAAGCCTGATGTGAGGCTCAAACTTGTGAACCTCAAGATCATGAGCTGACCCGAAGTTAGATGCTCAACTGACTGAGCCACCCAGGTGCCCTTTAAGGATTTTTTTAAATTGAAGTATCAGATTATTCTCTTTTAAAGGGGAGTTGTAATCCTATGGTATTGAATTTGAATGGGAAGTATCAGCATTAACTCATGATGTATTTTATTTAAAAAAAAAAATGTATCTCCCAATTCTGGCCGTTAAATTGGCCTAGAAATAACAGCCACCCCAGTAGCAAGGAGTAGTCCCAGGGGATCGGGGTCTTTCCCATTTCTCCCTAAAAGAAACAAGATTCTTAGGAGAAATGGTTGATTCCAGATCTGGCGCAGGAAATATGAAAGATGAAACTGAAACATCGTATCACCAGAAACAGGAGAGTTGTCAAGGACTACAAGGATTCTGTCAAAAGGATTCAGGAGCCAGCTTTAATAGGCTCCTACTGGCCAAACTGTAATGGGCGAAAACACATCAAAGGTGTTTAAATTCATGGCACTAAAGTCAAGGGTCACAATAACACCTTCTCCTCACTGGTTAACCTCCAGGAGAATGTCAGCAAACCAACTCCTTATTTCAAAAAGTGGTAAAAACAAAGAAAAAGAATCAAGCAATTATCCTGCCTTGCCCGTGTGAACTGTAATTAATTAAAAGTAACCAGATAGGTGATACAGGGACATTTCTCTTTATAGAAGACATCCACCTGATAAAGAGGAGGATGGTAAAATTAGAAAGTTATCATTTTGTAATGCCCAATACATGAATGGATTTAGAAAAACCATTCATGAAATAGTTTTGCAAAAAACAACTGAAACTGCATCTGATAAAACCTCTAGATCTGGCTACCAATTTATATAAAAGGCAGAGAAGAGACAGCATGTTAAATGACATCACAGGGGACACCAAACAAAATATAGACTCTGGGACATCCTATAGGAAAACTGACCCCTTTTTTTCCTGCAAATAAATTATAAAGGAAAGAGAGAGATAACAGAAAATGTTAATGATGGCAAGCTATATTCAGATTTTATGCCAGTCCATTTTGTATGGTACATATAAGAACAGCTTCAAGAACCCTTACACACACACACACACACACATTTACACACCCCCTGTATGCACCTATAAATATAATCATTGCTTTAAAAATTACTAGAAAACTGTAACAGTTTTAGAGTATAGTATTTAAAAAAAATTTTTAAATGTTTATTTTTGAGAGAGAGACACAAAGCACGAATGGGGGAGGGGTAGAGAGAGAGGGAGACAGAATCCAAAGCAGGCTCCAGGCTCTGAGCTGCCAGCACAGAGCCCAATGCGGGGCTCAAACCCATGAACCATGAGATCATGACCTGAGCCGAAAACAGAAGCTTGATCGACTGAGCCACCCATGCACCCCTAGAATATGGTATTTTTGATTGGGAAATCATAGAACAGCATGAGCTCTCACACTTGGGAAATCAAGCAAATTTGGAAAACTTGGGACAGCAATCCTCATCTGAGGTACTACCACCCCTTGGGGGGAGTTTAGAACTGTTGGGATCTATATAATTTGCAAAAGTTTTCAAGGAGTCAACACTTGTTGATTCCTCACTTAGTATAAAGCTACAGTAATCAAGACAATGTGGTACTGACATAGGGATAGACATATAGATCAGTGAGACAAAACAGAATCCAGACACAGACCCACTATATATAGGAAGATGATTTTTTACAAACATCCTAAGATAATTTAATGGGGAAAAATAATTTTTTTAAAAAATGGTACTGGAACAACTGAACATTCATATATAAAAGAAAAAGAACCTCGATCCTTACCTCTTACTATATACAAAAATTAACTTGAAATGAGTCAGAGACCTAAAGGTAAGAGCTAGAGCTCTAAGACTTCTAGAAGAAAACACAGGAGAAAAATCTTTGTGATCTTGGGCTAAGAGAAGATTTCTTAAACAGGACACACCGAAAAACAGAAAGCGTAAGAGAAAAATTTGATAATTTGGTCTTCTTCTCACCAAAAAACTTCTATCCCTTGACACACACCATTAACACAGTAAGACAAGTCATAGGTTAGGAGACAATACCTGCAAAGCATGTATGTGCTAAAGGACTTATTACTGTGTTGTAAGAATTGTTTGTATCTTTTAGGTATAAGACAAATAATGCACTAAAAATAGAAGCAAAAGATTTGAACACTTGATTAAAGATGACATATGACTGGCCAATAAGCACATGAAAAGGTACTCAACCTCATTAGTCAGTCATTAAGGAAATGCAATGAGTTAGTTCTATAACCCCATTAAGATGACTAAAATTAAAAAGACTGGAAATTCCATGTGTCGACAAGGATGCAGAGTAACTGGAACTCTTATACATTGCTGGCAGAAAAATCAAAATGATCCAGCCCCTTTGGAAAACAGTTTGCTGGTTAATTTTAACAGTATGCTGGTTAATTTTATGTGTCGAACTGGCTAGGCCATGGTATCCAGATATCTGGGCAAACACTATTCTGGATGTTTCTGTGAAGGTGTTTTCCTGGTGAGATTAACATTTAAATCAGGGGACTTGGGGTAAAGCAGATTATCCTTCATAATGTAGGTTAACCTCATCCAACCATGTGAAGGTCTGAATAGAGCAAAAATGGACCTTCCCTGAACAAAAAGGCATTCTGCCAGCAGACTGTCTTTCAACTTGAGTGGCAACTCTTCCCTGGGTCTCCAGCTTGTTGGATTCTAGACTTACCAAGACTCCACAATCACATGAGCCAAGCCCTTAAAATAAATCTCTTTTTCTCTATATATACATATCCTGTTGGTTCTATTTATCTGGACAACTTGAATATAGGCAGTTTCCTACCATTACATATATATCCCACTCCTAAGGATTTACTTCCTTAAAAATGAAAACAAATGTCTACACAAAGGCACAAAATAATGTGAATATTCTTAGTAGTTTTATTCATAATAGTGAAAAATGGAATAAGGCCAAAATGAGCTGGTAAACAAATTGTGTATGTCTATATAATGGGATAAAAATAAAACAACAATAAAAAAGAAATACTGATCCATGCAACAATATGGATTAATCTCAAATGTATTATAGTAGGTAAAGAAGACATAAAATGTTATATACCGTATGATTCCATTTGTATGACATTCTTCAAAACAGCAAAACTAGGACAGAAGACAGATCCGTGGTTGTCAAGGGCTGAGGCTGAGGGGAGGGGATTGACTGCAAAGTGGTAGAAGGGAACTTTTTGGGGTGACATATCTGTATCTTGGTTTATGCTGAAGGATACAAAACTGCATACAGTTGTCAAAACTCATAAAACTGCACACATTACAAAGACAATATTTAAATTATTTGAGAGAGGGGTGGGGGAGAGGGGCAGAGAGAGAGAGAGAGGGACAGAGGATTCAAGGCAGGCTCTGCGCTGTCAGCACAGAGCCTGATGCGGGGCTCGAACTCACAAACAGGGAGATCATGACCTAAGCTGAAGTCAGACACTTCAACTGACTGAGCCACCCAGGCTCCCTTGAATTTATTGTATGTACATTATACCTCAATTATTAAGAAAAAGGTAACAGTTGCTAAATAAGCATTATGAAAACTGGAAATACTTCCCTATGTGCCAACAGCCATTGAATTTTTAGGCCAGTGACCTGCCCCATCCCAATGAATTTGCCTTCTTCAGTATCAACAGAACAGCCCTTCATCCATACCCCTCACGAGGCATAAAACATGTCCAAGTCAGGGACCGTAGAGTTGGAAGAAATAGGAGCTTGCTCAAGCTGGCTTCGGTATACATGGATTTACTAACAAGGACATGGATATTTTATGAATTTTGAAAGCAGGGAGTATAGCTGGCCTCTGGAAGGTCTGAAACAAGAATTGACATATCTCCTCTCTTCCTCAAGATCCAACAGTCTCTCATATCCGTCTCTTTCCTGTCATATCTGCCTCATGTTTCTTCTCTTTTTTTGTTCTGGAAATAAGAGCCAAACAAGCTGGCCCAGACCCTTCTGGCTTCCTATCACTTTATAAAGTCTTACACCCAAATTCTCAGAATTTCAAGATTAACTCATCTTGAAGTCTATTTCACTATGGATTCTGAGCTCATATTACAAGGCTCAATATCCAGTGAGCAAGAAGGGGCTGGCTTATGAGACAATGCTCAGGGAGGTAGATATGGAGCTGGGGAGACACGATCAGCCTTCTGGCCTATGAGGCCCAACCTGGACTGATAACAAGCTCATACTATTGGCCCTTAGCTTCTTGCAATTCCCAAGGAATCCAGCCATGCTAATGCCTTGGTGCCTTTGCATTTGCTGTTCCTTTTGCCTAGAAGGCTCTTCCCATAGACATTCACAAGGCTGGCACCAGCACTTCATCAGGCCTTTGCTCAAATGGTCAGGACTTCCTTGACTGTCCTATCCAAATACCAACACCTCTGTCACATTCTTTGTCATTGCTTTATTTATCCTTGAAGCATTGTAAAAACCTTATTCATCCTTGGAACACTGTAAAAAACCTGACATGATGATATACATCTACTTGTTAATTTATTTTTTTTCTCCACTAGAATGTAGAAACTAGAAGCTTCATGAGAGTAAGAACTGTTATGTCCCCTACTAAATCACCAAGACCCTCAGTATCACAGAGTAAATGTTCCATAAATATTTGTTCAATAAAGTATTAATTTTTACACACCTATTTTAATTCAGTGACTATTATCACAATTCATTTACCCCCAATGATAATATCCCATGGTGGGTATTCCCTACCATGTCTATGGTATTTTGAAGACTTTCAAGTTTGACACTAGGGTTTTTTTCCCCCATCTCCTCAAATTCTGTTAGTTCTCAATAAAAGACTCAACTCAATTCCTCTTGACTATTTAATTACATTCTGTCAGTTTGAGCTTGGCTTTAGGGAAATCCATAAGATCCAAATGCTCTTACTAGAAAGTTCTATTTCCAGAGGCCCAGCAATACTATTGTTCTCTTTGCAACTTGGCCATGTCTCTTGCCAGCATGGCACCTTGAGTTTAAGCTGCTTTAAACACACCTACAGGACTTTTTGCACAGGGACTTGTAAACAAAAGATGCTTAACAAGTACTTGCAGATTGAGGCTTAATGATTGATCATTTAGCAAATTGGAGTGAAAAATAAAAACCTTTGTTGCAGACAATTTAATAATAGTGAACATACGGTATTGTTGCATGTATTGGAGACTGGAGCCAGAAGAGATAAACAATACATAATCCTTAGACCTTGCTAAGGGATAGACTCTTCAGTGCAGGAATTAGAACATCCATATAGCTATTTAGAATAGCCAAATTATGGAAGCAGCCCAGTTGTACATAAATAGATGAATGGATAAAGAAGATGAGGTGTATAGAATACAATGGAATATTACTCAGCCATAAAAAAGAATGAAATCTTGCCATTTACAATGACATGGATGGAGCTACAGAGTATTATGTATGCTAAGTGAAATAAGTCAGAGAAAGACAAATACCATATGATTTCATTCATATGTGGAATTTTAGAAACAAAACAAATGAGCAAAGGGGAAAACAAAAAGAGAGGAAGAAAGACAAACCAAGAAACAGACTCTTAACTATAGAGAACAAACTGCTGGTTACCAGAGGGGAGGTGAAATGGGCAATGGGATTAAGGAGTGCCCTTGTTATAATGAGCACTGGGTGCTCTTTGGAACTGGTGAAGTGCTATATTGTATATCTGAAATTAATATTACACTGTATGTTAACTATACCGGCATTAAAATAAAAAAAATATTTATACAGCTGAAAAAAAACTTCTTAAAAAATCCACACAGGTAACTAATAAGGCAGATTATAAGAGGGTACTAAGAGAAAAAAACTTTCAAAGTCAAGGAGGATAGAATACAACAGATCCTAGACATGTGATGAGACAGGTATTAGGAAAGAGGTAGCATATAAAAAAGGCCTTGAAAAACAGAGAGGAGAAATATCTAGAACTGAATTAGAATGTGAAAATTACATGTGAAAATATGTAGGTGTGGTTAAATCAGTATTTGGAGGAAAATTTTGGCTTTAAATACATTTATTAAGTAACAAAATTTAAAAATAAATGAGCTAAGCCTGCAAATGAAAAAGTTAGAAAAGGGGCACCTGGCTGGCTCAGTCAGTAGGGCACATGTCTCTTGATCTTGGGGTTGTAAGTTCAAGCCCCACACTGGTTGTAGAGAATACGTAAAAATAAAACCTTTTTTAAAGTTTAGGGGGAGAAAAGCAAGCCCAAATTAACAAAAAGAATGAAATAATGTGGAAATCAATAAATTAGAAAACTACAAACCCAAATTAAAAAACTTAACAAAGCCAAAAGATGGTTCTTTGGAAAGGTTTCATAAGATAGGCAATCTGCCAAGACTGATGGGGGTGGGGGGGGGGGATTCAAACAAAACAGAATGAAAAAGGAGAAATTACTACAGACACAACAGAGGTTTCGAAATTTAAAAGCGTAGAGGATGTTTTGACATATGGAGATGGCAGGAGGTGCCCCAGGAATAGGACACAATGAGAATAGAGCCAGGGGGTGGGTGTGTTTGGGAAACTGCAAGTAATCCGTCTAAGTAGAGGACATTGGGGGTGGTGGGGGGTGGGCTGTCTGTTGAAAACTGTGAAATAATGCTGGCTGGGAAGCCAGGGTCCTAACGGTGAAGGCTTTGGAAGCTAACTTTATTCTGTGAGTAGTGGAGAGGTAATTCTATTCTGTGAGTAGATGGGTTTTGAGCTGGGGTAGGTAATGAGAGCTGTGTTTTAAGAAGATGCCTAGTTACAATGATTCAAATGCCAGTGACTGCAATTATTTGGGATGGAAAATGACAAAGGTCTGAACAGGGCTCTGGAAATGGGGCCCCAGCAAACAAGAGGTGGGGAGTGAGGGAAAAATCGATACAAACTGGTGAGTGACCAGAAGTATATATGGGGAGGGAACTAGAGCAAGATGGTCATCCTCAAGATAACAGCTTCACATGGAGGTTGGACTGCAAAGGAGAGATAAAGAACTTGGTCGAGGGTTGAAAAAGTATAGCTTCTATGTTTTTCCTTGTTTGCAAAGCATTTTTCATCTTATTTGATCCTTACTGACCTGTGAGATAGGCAGGTAAGAAAGCCTTGATTTGTGCCAGCCACATGAACCAACAGGACCACTGTCAATTTTTCTACCATGTTGGGGTAAGAGGTTGGTCCATTTATCTGGAAACATCAGTTAAAGGGAGGACTCATGACAAGGCACATGCAAAACACTTATCCTTCATTTGGCTCCCTGCTGCCTGAACTTTGTTCTGTGTTTGGTGAGTTCACCATTTCATGAGTCCCATTTGGCAAGGCAAGACTGCCTACCCCAACAGGGGAGAAAAATGGAGACACCGGCTTGCCCAGTTTCCCGGGGTAAGTTGGAGAAAAAGGCATGGGACCAGGGCTCTGCCCACCAGGCAAATGTGCACACAGAGGTGGACTCAGGAGCTTGTGGGGTGAAAGGAGAGGACGGGGAGCCCCCTCTCTCTGCAGTGGTGGCAGAAGAGGTGGTGGCTACATGGCTGAGTACCTGACACGGGGGTAGCATCAGGGACCGGATGGTGGGTCCTGACACAAAAGCTGCACCTCATTGTACCTCATGGAGAGCTCAGGAGACATGGTATTTTCTCATCAGACCGGTTCTGAGGCTTGGCCTTGCATGCTGTTCCAGGAAGCTCAGCCTTTATCCCAGCTCCTGGTTCTCCCCGCAATTCTGAGAGTTGTATCCAGTAAGTTTTCTGCTTGGTCAGCCAGCGTCTAAGAACCCTGGCTGATACACTGTCACTGTTCTACTTTGCTTTAAACCATCCATGTGTGTATTCCAGTAGCTAATCTTAACACCAGTTGAAAGCAAGTCCTCTAACAGATAAGCAAGCTGAAAATAGGAAAAGTTTTATTTTGATTAGCTCCCAGATTTATTTATAAGCTTTCTAGATTTATTAAAACTCAGGATATTGCTAAGCGAAATGAGGAAGGATGTAAAATAGCACGTATGCTGTATTTTTCTGTTACACACACGGGAAAAGATTACACCACACTGTTAACAGTCATTATTTTGGGTTAGTAGGACAATGAACGACACTGATTTCCTTCATTTTGCTTATATGGTTTATAAGTTTTCTACTATAATTCTTGTGTGATAAAAAGTTATTTTAGAACATCTAGAAACTTGTCTGGTTTTTGTGCAGGTATGCCAATCATTACCTTCCATCGCTGTTCCTGTTTCAGGAACAGCTTCCTTCTCTTGGTCTCAGGTCTCATGAGGGAGGGATTCTTGGGGAGTAACCTCCTGGCCCTTCCGGCCCCGCCCCAACATTCACCCCTCCTCATGGGAGGGGGTGTGTCCCGAGTGACCCAAATGCGGGGCGGAAGTCCAGAGCTGGCCCAGCTTCAGCCCTTCCCCTGCCTCACCTCTGCGTGCCCACTGTGGGCTGTACCGCAACCTGCTCTCTGCTCCCAGGTGGGCTTCTCAGGCTTGCACGGTCCCTGCCGAGCCAGGGCTGAGCGTGCGAGCCGGTCCCTGGCAGCTGCACACCCAAGGCACAGTTTCCAACTGGCTGTATCAGTAACAGAGCTCCATTTGTTTCTCATCCGGTTCCAGAGTTGGGAGGGGAATTGAGGGATGTGAGTTAGTAGCTCCAGACACACCCAGGCACCCAGGGACCTGCGATCAACGCTGTTTCTCCTGTTGGCGCCCTCCATGCCCAAGTCCCCGGACACAGGGAAACAGAGGGTGGTAGGCAGCCTGACTCCATGGCCCGTGACTGGGGAGAAGACATCCAGCCCCACCCCCGATGAGCTGCCAGTGGGCCTGCAGCCTCTCACCCCGCTGCTTCCTCAAGAGACGCATCATTACTTAATATTCAGAACCCCTTGACAGGATTCTGTGCCGTAGTAACAGCAGTAAAAAACCTGTGTCATCAAATAAAATATCTGAAGCTGGGCCCTGAGGTTTCATAAGCAGCAAGACATTTTAATGGGATTATAGCTCTTTTTGTTCAGAAAGCAGGCACTGTTCAAGCCTAGAAAGTTTATCTGTTGATCTTAACCTTTCCCTTCACACAAAGTAAATGAAAAGAAAGCAAATCATGGAATCTCAAATCTGCAGTTGTTCCTCGGCTATTTTATTGTTCCTTGCCTCCCTCAGATAAAATATCTAAGATTCATAAACTGTTACTCTTAAAATCAAGCCATAAAAACACACCCGCCTTCCCAAGAGTTTATCAGCATTCTGCAAAGTAGCTGGATAGGGCGAGTGTGCTTAAAAACTACTGTAAAATAGACGGCCGAATCCCAAATATTACACATAATCTCCGTCTGACGGGTTTCAGGGTAGACACTAACCAAAGCCAATCACTTCTTTCTTGGGTTTCCTAACAACAGGTTCCTCAAATTTATTCTTAAGTTGTAACTCAAGGTCATGAAAGAAACCGTTTATGCATATCATTAAACAGAAAAGCAAACCTCAAACAAGCCTTAAAAGTTGGCTTCCTTCATGTACCAGAACGTGTGCTGTGAAAAAAACATAGAGACTTGAGCACACAAAAATACACAAAAACAGGATAATAATAGTGAGTGTCTACAAATCTTCAGATAAAATGTTTCCAACAGCACTGTTTTCTAGGAAATCAAGCCAGATGCACTGAATGACCAATGCAGTCCGCCAGGAGTCCTTTGAATAGAACGGACAGGCTGCAGAGCAGGGTTTTGGTGCCTGCCTCTCCGGGAGTAGGTGCATGAGGGTGATAAAGAACGGGCTTGAAGGCCAGCACCGTGTGGCTGGTGAGCCTCAGGTGTCGCTGCCCAGGCTGGGGCCACACTGCTGGCCCTGCTGTGGGCCTGAATCTTGCAGCGCCCCTCTGCGCACTCGGCCGGAGCTGGAAGGTACCTCGATGCCCTTGTTTACGGGGGTCTGGACAGATGAAGGGCTAGCAGTTGCCTGCCAGGAAGTAAAGAGGATGGGGCCAAGCCCTTTCCACTGGTTACTCCCAGTCCAGCCACTACTTGGCCTCGGGGTTTCTCACCAAGGGAAGGGAGATGGGAACAAAATTAGGAACAAAGTTATCCCAGGGACTGGGTCAGCATTCGTGAATGCGTTTACCTTCACAAGGAAGTTACAAAGAACACTTGAAGAAGCTGCCCTTAGACACCCAGAGGTCAGGACATAAAAGTAATGTTTCCAGTTATTCAGCAATTGTTACTATAAACCTTACTATTGGCCAAGTTTATATGGAAACACGTTTATAAACATTTTATACAAAATGCGCACCTATTTTAAAGACAAATTGATCAAATACTTACCAATGGGGAAGTACCTGCTATCTGTTCAGCCATTTCTCTTTTCAACCTATGTGTCCATTTCGCAGTAGCTAAAAATTGTTTTTAAAGCCACATACGGCTCTCCACTTAAGAGCATGGACCACCCATGCTATCATAGAGGTCTACAGTTTTAGCACTCCAGATGTACTTTGGAGGTCTGAAGCTTAGAGAAAGGACAATTCGACAAGTCTAACTCCCGACTCTCTGCTCTATTCCTCATCCGTGCTGCCTTTGTAAAGCACTTGATCTACCAAAGTTCAAGGCATCCCTATGGATTAATGAATCTAATTTCTAAAGCCATGATGCTTGATTAGCATATTCTTTAGTCCAGAGCTCTCCTTAAAGTTCTGGGCTTGTATATCGAAGTACCCACCTTACACCCCTCCAGTTAGGCCTCCCAGACACCTTAAGGTCAGTGCCTTCTTCACTCCCTGCCCACACTCCCAGCTGAGTCATTTTCCATATTACAGCCCTTATTTATTTCAGTGCCTGAAAACCCCATCCCTCCTGGGAACGGCATCTGCCGTGATGCCTGCTATGTCCTCACCCTTCGCACCCAGCACGTCCCCAAGCCCTGATGACTTCACCTGCTAAACACCTCTCCAATCAGAGCTCTTCTGCCAGCAGATTCCAAATCACCACCTTCCCCTTGGAGTTCGGGAATGTGCTCCAATGGGAATCACCTTCCATTCTGCAAAATGTTTACACATGTGCTCTCCCTCTTGGCCTCTTTCCAGTCTACTGTCATAGAGAAAGCACACATCTGATCGTGTCTTTTCTTTATCTGAAACATTAAAATGGCTTCTTACTGTCCTCAGAATAAAGAGAAGCCTGGAGCTCCGGCCTGACCCGGCCCTGGGGATGCGTCCAGCCACCTGACATCCACTGTGCCCTCTGCACACCTCCTCCTGTCCCAGGGCCCTGGAGCTCCTTCCTCTCACCCCCTCAGCTACTTCCTCACACAGAGAAGTCCTTCTTGAGTGACCCTGACAGGACCAGTGTCCCTGTGACACACAAGTAACAACAGCAACGACATGCGTGTGGTTTGTGTGAATGCCTGTCTCCTGTGCTGGATTCTGAAGCGCCCTGGGGGGAGGCGCTGTGCGGGCCCTGCTTGGGTCCTGCCCGGGCTCCGCACAGTGTGTGTGCACAGTAAATGGGGACCGAGCCTTCTGATCACAGTGGTTGAGGCCTGTGTCTCTCAGGATCATCCTCATGCCACACAAGCGTTGGTCTTCAGGGCCTCAGGGTATCCGTGGGAACTTCCCGTGTCCCCCAACAGATGCCCCAATATAACCTCGGGGCTTAAAAGGTGGGGGGAGGGAGGTATTCTTTTAATGTGATTTTTTTTTAACGATAGTGACAGCAGGTTGCATCCTTTTGCATATGATTAATGGAAATCAAAGTGATAATCAAGATTTTAACTGCAACAGCTTCAGTCTAAACTGAGAAAAAGTCCAGAAATGGAGAAAGCGGGAATGCTCTTTCCCACAGTCTCTACTCCCAGGAATAAACAGAAAGATGAGCGTTCAAAGGCAGTATGAGATAGTGGTTATATGTGCATAGATTCTGGACCCTGGCTACCTACTGGCTATGTGATCTTGGGTAAGTCTCTTGACTTCTCTGTGCCTCAGTAGCTTCCTCTGTAAATTGAGGATAATAAGAGCGTGCTTTCGAGTGTTGTTACAAGGATTAAATGAGTTAATGTCTGTTAAATGCTTTCAACAGTATCTGATGTTACTTATAGTGAGCAACACATAAATATTTGCCATTTTATTATTGTTGGGTGTTTTTTAAAGCTTCTTTACAGTATTCTAGCTAAAATTGCTATATTTTGGTCAGAATGGGTCTCAGCTAATGCTTACAACTAAGATGTTAAAAACTGAAATATGCACTGGCTTGTTTTGCTGTACATAGAACTATTTCTAATGAAAAATATTCTGAATGCATAACCTTGTTGGTTCAGATAAAACAAACAAAATGCCTGTTAGTAGAAGCTTGTTGGCTTCTTAACAGAGTGTGACAAAAATATTCCTCAAATATGCATGAGTAACCTGTTCTGTATCTAGTGAATTCACAAGCATATACCTCGTTTACCTTTGATATATAAAGTAACAAAATCACATTCAGTGAACTGAAGTAGACAATGAAATTAATCAGAAAAAGTCAAATGAAACAAATTGCCACATAAAAGCACAATGTATACCTACAACTATCCTTGAGTTGTGAAGAGTTGATGTTAAAATTATAAAAAAGAAAGGTACTTTATTATAAAAACAGTCAATTAAGATATTTATTTCCAGCTGTATATACACCTATCCCTATGGCCAAAGAATTCCACTCTTAAGTATATATGTAAGAAATATGAATGAAGACAGAAAGACATATACAGGAATATTCATAGCAGCTTAGTTCGTGATAGCCAAAAGCTGTAAATAACCTTGATGTCTATCAATAGAATGGATACACAAATTGTTGTACATCAACAAGAACATACTACCTATGCATATAATAACATGGATATATCTCACAGATACTATGCCACTTCAAAGAATCTGAATTTAAAAAGTACATATGTGCTTTATTAATCAAGTTCAAGAATCATCAAACCTGATAAATGATGACAGAAGCCCTAAGAGTGGTTCCCCCTGGGGAGGTAGTAACAAATAGGGACTGGGAAAGAGTAATATGAAATCTAAGGGGTGCTGGCTATCTTCTACATCCTGATTTGGGTGGTACTTTATACATATCTAAAATTCATCAAGCGATAAAAATGTGGGTATTTTAGGCTTTTTAATGCATGTGTTTTCCTTCTATTATTAAAAAAAAAATATCTTCCTGGCTATTACTTTAAATCATGACCAATTGTATTTTTTTTAAAAAATTTAATGTTTATTTATTTTTGTGTGTGTGAGAGAGAGAGAGTGAGTGAGTGGAGGAGGGGCAGGGAGAGAGGAAGACACAGAATCTGAAGCAGGCTCCAGGCTCCACGCTGTGGCACAGAGCCCGATGCGGGGCTCTAACTCACCAATGGGAGATCATGACCTGAGTTGAAGTTGGCTGCTTAACCAACTGAGCCACCCAGGTGCCCCTGATTGTACTTTGATTTAACAAAATTGGCTGTGCCTTCAGTATTTCATGTGTCGCTAGAGAACTGGCAGAGTACTCTCCCTACATATACACTAAACCAAGAATAATAGACTGAAATGTAGCCCACTCCTCCCCACCCCCCCCCCCAAACTCAAAGGCTGAAACCCTTAATCCTCAAGGTAACTATATTTGGAGACAGGGCCTTTATAAGTAATTAAGGTTAAATGGAGTGGGGCTCTAATCCAGCATGGCTGATGTTCTTGTAAGAACAGGAAGAGACATCAAAATGTGCCCCCCCAAGATAAGACCATGTGAGGACACAGCCAGAAGTGGATGTCTGCAACTCTGGGAGAAGGGTCTCAGAAGAAAAACCAAACCTGCTGTGTGACAGCTTGGTCTTAGACTTCCAGCCTCTAGAGATGTGAGACAATCAATCTCTGTTGGTTAAGCCACTCAGTGTGTGTTATTTAGTTAAGGCAGCCCTAGGTGACTAATACACCAGGCGAAGCCTTCAAGAGAAACCCCAGGAGCTTGGCATAGGCCCTCCGGTGTCAGGGTCTGACTCCGGCTGTGAGCAATCTAAAGCTAGTCAGAGCTAGCAGGGTGAAGACAGAAGGGATTGTGTTTAGAGCAAAAGGCACTTCTGCAAGTAGAACAGGGCGTGTGTTTCCTGTGGTCATAACGTGGGCTCCGCAGAAGCAGCCTGCTTGAGCTGGAGGACGAGAGGTTTAAAACTACGCACATAACATGACTGCACACTTCCCGGAATAGCTAGAGCGCCAAACCGACGGGAGGATGCCAGTGCCAACAAGGATGAGGGACAACGATAACTTCCATGAACTGTGGTCAGGAGACGACATTATTAAGACCGCTGCGGAAAACTGACAACATCTCTAAAACCCAAAAATGCACCTACTCTGACTCAGCAATGCCACGCCTACAGAAATGAGTGCATTCGTGCAGAAAAATAAGTGTACAAGCATGTTCCCAGAGAAACCACCCAGCTGATCTCCAAGGCAAGAATGGATGTGTCAACTCTGTATATTCACACAATGTGTTACTTATGAGCAACAAAAAGGAATGAAACACCCATACATACAGCAACATGGTTAACTCTCTACTATTGAGCATAGAAGTCAGACACAAAAGGTTACACACTCTGTGATTTCTTCATGTGAAGTTAAAAAGGGGTAAAGTTGCTTTATGGTGCTAGAGGGCAGAGTAGTGGTTACCTTGGTTACCTTGGGGTGCTGGTTGATATTGACTGGGGAGGGGTGAGAGGCAGCCTGGGGGTGGGGTGGAAGGCAGGAAGGGCAGGAAATGTTCTGTGTCTTGATGGCTTTTCAAATACGTGAAAACCAAACATACTACGCTTGAGGTTGCTGTTCTTCACTTCTGTTCAAGTAATACTGCAACTTTTAAAAATCAAAAATCAGGTAGGAGTTTGGAATTTTAATTATTACACAGGACTGTATCATGTGATTAATAGACTGGATTTAACTTTTCACCACTTAAGAGTAATTGGGAGATCTAAGGGACCTGCCCGAGATTTTCTTCCACTAAAGAAGAAATGACAGGTCTGCTAGGTGGAGAGGAAGGAGTCATGCAAGAAAAACCGGAGAGACGGTTGCTCTCTCTCCACGGTACTGAGCCCTGCCTGTCAGTAAACCTGTTAAACTCAGAGAGCAGTTGCTTTAATTCAAGATGCCCTGAACAAGATGGTGTTTTTGGAGACTGCCAAAGTTATTTACTTAGGTTTCTGTTAACTATTGAATTGCCGAGATTAACTCTGATGTGATAACACGGGAAGCACGGTGGAGGCTGACATCAACAGTTTACTGACCTGTGTCTAGGTTACTTTCCAAAAAACGTTGCAGAAGACAGACATCCCCAAGCTGAGCCCAAAGATATCAACAGTAACGACTGGCTCACATTATCCAGCTAATGGCTGTAACAGATTATAAGTACGGCTTTTAGCTAATATAGCACTTTGCTAGATAATACTTAGACTGGCTAATTCCTAATGATCAGCCTATTTCCAAGAAGTTGCAGTTCTGTAAATGTTGAAGTGTGGGTGTGCCCTTACTTCATTCAAAGATTCTACTTTAGCTTTTGTTTTGAGTGGCTTCTGCTTAAAGGTGGCAGTGTGACCACATATATTTCTATTCTTTTCCTCTCGGGACCCCACTTATATAAGTACAAAGGCATAGATGAGGTATAAATCCACAAAGAGAATGAAAGCAAGAAGATCCACAAACAAGAGATTTCAACATATTTCTCTGGAATTGACTGGATTGTAGTATCCTAGCAAAAGATGGAGGTAGAGAAGACTCTGGAGACAGGAGATTCACTGTAACAGACAGTTAGATCCCAGACCTCTGCTACATGCCACACACATGTGACCAGAAGCCACCCACTGGCATTTGGAGATTCCTTCTTCTCAGCGTCTGCTCAAGGGAGCCCAACCTAAGACCTCCACAAACCCTACCAATTGGTACAGACCTCTGACCAGCTTCAGTGTCACAGCCTGCACATGGATGGACAATCAATGATAACCAGACATTTGCTAGACCCGTCCTGCATGGGGGGGGAGGGGGGAGCCATCCACTTGTTCACAAGCCCGCTGTAATGGCCCAAGTGGAAGAAAGAAAGAAGGGCAGGTGGGTCAGACAGGGAGGAATCACACTTAGAAAGAAGAAAAGGTAAGGTTCGCTGTGCAGATAACATAACGAACCAAACTATCATCCTCTGCCTTCATAAACAGTCTCTTGATTTCATCAAGGGGAGCCTCCTTCTACTCAAGAAACTGGAGACAGATGGGTAATTACCTCCCTACCACCTTGCTGCACCCCTCTGCCTCCACCCACTAAGGGTCATTTTGAAAAAGGTCTTCGCACTACCAGTAAGTAGTATGTTGTATCTCACCCGGAGCAGCTCGGACATAATAGGGAATGAAACCCTGAGCCCCTTAGCCTATCTGCTTCCCCAGACAAGCTTCAAGTACTTCACGTGACTTCTAACACCAGCTTCACCTTCTGTCTTAGAGGCCAGACAGCATCTACCAGAGCTGTAATGGTCTGTGCCAGGCTGAAAGCATACATTATGATTTATTTCACACCAGCCGTGGATCTTTTCCCCAGGTTACAGAAAATTAATATATTTGGGCACACTAAAACAGTGCTTATTTGAAAGCTGACCTAACTGCTCCTTTCCTTAACAAATTTTACTAAAGGGCACATTCTATTAATAATTTTGTTCCAATTTTCTAGCTTGTTCCTTTCTTCTTACCCCTTAAACACACACACATAGAGTTTCCTCATGATAGAGCACAGAGCAACATATTCATCAAAGAATATCTGGAAAACTAGCAAACGTGTTGTTCGTATAACATGCTGTTATAATTCCACCATCCAGTTTCTGTCCACCTCATTTGAGAAGAAAAATTTTAATGTACACATTTCCTAATCATTCCACTCTCAGGCCTATACTTATCGAGAAATAAAACGGGAGGCGCTTGGCTGGCTCAGTTGGTGAGGCGTCTGACTTCAGCTCAGGTCATGATCTCACGGTTTGTGGGTTTGAGCCCCATGTCAGGCTCTGTGTTGACAGCTCAGAGCCTGGAGTCTGCTTGGGATTCTGTGTCTCCCTCTCTCTCTGCCCCTCCCCCATTTGCACTTTCTCTCTCTCTCAAAAAATGAATAAACATTTAAAAAAGAAAGAAAAAAATTGGGTGCTGTGTTCAAGGCTTTGCTGTTCAGAGATGTGCAGGATTCCTTGATACACAATAGGGCAACACAGACGAAAAAATAAAGTACATTCTACCAGGTTCTCTTTGTTCATAGACAAAGGCACAGAGTTCTGGCCCCCCACCACCCCGAGTTAAATTTTTGAGAACATGCAGCAAAAGGCAGGGCTTCTGACAGCTGAGGCACAGAAGCCTTCAGCCTCCAGAGCTCAGGGTAGTGACAGAAAGCCCCAGGGACTAAAGCTAAATGTTTGGCCATTCTGGTTATTCTCCAATAAGCCCTTTTGATGCTGAAAGGCTGATATTCTATTGACTGTTTGTTTTCCCCTTCTTTCTTCCCTGACATTCTTTTCCTTTTATGGTTAATAACAGGGGCGGGGGTGGGGGGGGGAAGAAAACTCCTAGGCATGAAGTTTAAAGCCCTTAAATTTAATTACAGGAGTTGACTCAGTCATTCCCCAAAGTTTGCTAGAGAATAGGTGGGATTTCTTTAAAAAGATGAGAAAAATAAGATACACAGAAAAGCAACAGATTTTCTCATCCCCACTGATTCAACAAACATGTACTCCGCATATACTCTATATGTGTACGTATGTGCATGCTGTCCATATGCTATTATCCTTCCCAGTGCTAAAGGAGGTGAAAAAAAAATGTAGGTGGGCGGATGTACATTTTGGAAGGACAGGAGAGAGAAGGAAGAAAGTGGGCACACATTTCTGTGGTCCAAAGGGAACTGTGGTTGCTTGCTAACAAGCAGAACAATGTGTTGTAAGCATTTATGTCAGGAGTCAGGGAGCTAAGTTCCATGGGACAAGTCTGGCCCACTGCCTGTTTCTGTCCTGCCTGGGAGACGGGAGAAGCTTTTACATTTTTAGAAGGTTGAAAAAAAATGAAGAAAGGAATCAAAATTTTGTGACATGTGAAAGTGATACAAAATTCAGATTTCAGCAAACATGAATAAAGTTTTATTGGAATACAGCCACACTCGTTGGTTTACATATTGTCTATGGCTGCTTTTGCACTAAAACTGTGACAGAGACCCGTATGGCCCACAGGACCTATTTACTGTCTGGCCCTACACTGAAAGTGTTTGCCAACCCCTTGGTTAGAGGAGGGAGATGTCACTTCTGCCCAAGGTCATTAAGAAGGAAGTGACACGTCTACCTCACTTTTCTATAGCCCTTTATATCTTATTTGACCCTCCCAGCAGCTCTGTATAGGAAGAGGTAGGAAAGGCAGGTTTCATCATCCTCCCTTTTACAGCTGGGGAAACTGAGTTTCTCTCGGCCCAATCTAGAGACTTGTTCAATATTGGCAGCTGATTGATGGCAGCATCATATGATAGTGTCTGAACCTTTCCACCCCATGGTGCTGAGATTGGAAAGACAACACACACACACACACACACACACACACACACACACACGTGGGACAAGGGCGTCATAAAGAAGGGAGGCCAGCTGGGTGAGTGTGGTGAGGGGCTACCTCAGGGCCCCAGGGCAAAGGAGACTGGCACCAGGAACTGTCTGGGCCCACGAGTCAGCAAACTAAGTTCCAGAGGACAAGCCCACTGCCTGTTTATGTCCTGCCTGGGTGTTGGGAATGATTTTACATTTTTGGATGGTTGGGGGGAAAAAAATCAAGAAAGGAATCAAAATGTTGTGACATGTTAAAGAGATACGAAATTCAAATTTCAGTCTCCATAAATAAAGTTTTATTGGAATGCAGCCCTGCTCATTGGTTTACACACTGTTGTAGTGCAAAAGCAGCCTGAGACGGTACGTGTCCCTGGACCTGGGGTGAGTGCCCTCATCCGGTCTTGTAGTCACTGAGAGAACATCCGGGAGCCTCAGAATCCTGTCTGCTGCATAAATCCTGTCCTGATGAAGTTGAAGAGTAAATGAGACTATCAGGAGAAGCAAATGAGTTAACCGTGTATACTACTCAGCACAACGCCTGGCATTTTGCAGTTGTGATGTTACCTTGTTGTTTCATTCACTGCTTGGGGAAGGTGCTGAGCATTTATTTATTTTTTTTTAACGCTTTGTTTATATTTGAGAGAGACACAGAGCATGAGCGGGGAAGGGGCAGAGAGAGACGTAGACAGAATCGGAAGCAGGTTCCAGGCTCCGAGCCGTCAGCACAGAGCCCAATGTGGGGCTCGAACTCACAAACCGTGAGATCATGTCTTGAGCTGAAGTCGGATTCTGAACCGACTGAGCCACCCAGGTGCCCCTGGGTGCTGGGCACTTTAAAACAGGGATTGACAGGGGTGCCTGGGTGGCTCAGTTGGTTAAACATCCGACTTCAGCTCAGGTCATGATCTCACGGCTCATGAGTTCGAGCCCCACGACAGCTCAGAGTCTGGAGCCTGCCAGACTCTGTGTCTCCCTCTCTCTCTGCCCCTCTCCTGCTCTCTCTCTCTCCCAAAAATAAACATTAAAAAACAAATAAATAAAGCAGTAATTAATATGTACTTATATTAGACAACTAGAGAGCCATAAAGGATGAATTCATACCTGAACATAAAAGATCAGGTTAGACGTTCATGCTCCCTAACACTATGGAAACATTCCATCTGTGGAACAATTTCTAGCTCCTTTAGGACAAAGTTCCCCTAGGCATTAGCTCAGGGGGGAAAAAATTCGTGTACTTTCAAGTTATTTGGAAGAGAATTGGGTGTAAAAACTATTTTCACATCAGGGAAGAAATATATTAGGTTGCAATTGAGAATTAAGTAATTGAACTCCCGGGGCTTGGTGGCCGCAGCTTGGGAAAGAGGCAGGAAGGCAGAAGGGGAGGAAAGAATTGTAAGGAGAGATTAGGCAGGCCAGTGAGTAATCAGTCCAACGGTGAGGTCAGGGCCCAGCGCCTAGGCGTGGTGTGCACAGCCCAGGAGAGCCACTAAGATTTGATTCTGCTTTCCATTTTCCACACTAATAATTTCTTCTTTCAGAAATAAGACATTGACTGAAAAATAAAGTTTCCTCTTAGGACTACTGTGACATTGTACGTGCACACCGCCCGATGTCTAGGTATGCTGATGATCTGAAAGAAATAAACCCTGAACTTCTGACACAGAATCATTTCACACCATAAGAAAAAGAAGCACTCTTTTTGATGGATGTAACACAACAGAACAGTGTTTTTTGAACTACATGTCAGAACCCATTAGTGCTGAAATCATTTTAATGGGTTGCCAACCATATGGACTAGAACAGAACAAAACAGAAAATATCAGAGTGTACCATACATAATAAAGGACAAGCACTGTTGAGTGAAACCTCTGTGTTTCAGTGATAAGTGTGTGCGTGTGTGTGTGTGTACATGTGTGTTTACATTTAGTGATCTGTATTGCCAGGCTGTGGTGTAAATTGTATTCTCAGTAGGGATCATGGTCCAAAAAATTTTAAAGCCACCGAAGAAGAGTGTGATCACTTCAGGGAAGTCCGCTATAAGAATCCTAATTCACTGAACAGTCATGTTAAGGGCTAATTATTCCTGATGAGTGGGAATGTTTTCAATGTCAAACTCTTCCTCTGCATTTAAAACATACTACAATTGACAGGAGGAAAAAGTATGCATAACTTGTCAAGTATACCTGGTCTTTAAAATAAGGTGTATCTGACAATGAATACAGAATTGATCTCAAGATACAGGATGTATTAGAAATCAGAAACATGAATGATTACGTTATTCAGAATGATAACTAACCAACTCCTTTATGAAATAAATGGGGACTGTATGTTTTACACGAGTTGATTTACCAGGGAGCAGAAGAGAAAGGGGCTGGAGAGGAAACTTAGTGGACAGGGATGGTATTACTACCACCCAAAAATTAGATTTTGGAAAAAGATTTAGTTTGACTCCATAGAAAGCTCCACGTTATGAGGCATTCTCTCAATTACTTTCTTCTGAACACCCGAAAGCAAAGAGCCCATTATCTCCAAGATAACAAGAGCTGAAATCAAGCAATTCATTAATGCTGGTTGTGACGACAGATGATTTTAAAGGGAGAAACCATGTCAAAAACATTTTTCCCAGTAAGCCTGAAGATTTCATGAAAAGGAGGGGTAGGCAGATTACCTGAAAAAAATCTGGGGAAGAGAGCCTGAAATGATCACCATTGATATTACACAGGAATGTGTATGGAGGTCACATGATTGAAAAAGGATGGATAAATGAATGAATGAATACATGCATACATGCACGAAGGAGGCCACGCTTTTAATACCAATTTAAGTAAATATTTCTTCACAGCTTCCTATATTGGATGTCCTTATCCAAATAATTCAGACGTGCTGGGTTGTGAGATTGTGAATATACACCTATAGGAACAACTGTTCTTATGTAAATGGGCACACAGGTCTTGGGATATAGTTTGTAGTGGCAGCATCTTACAAGCATTTAGGAAGTACTATAGTTTGGGGCGCCGGGGTTGCTTCGTCGGTTAAGTATCTGACTTTGGCTCAGGTCATGATCTTGTGGTTCGTGAGTCTGAGCCCCGTGGGGCTCTGTGCTGATAGCTCGGAGCCTGCAACCTGCTTCAGATTCTGTATCTCCCTCTCTCTCTGCCCCTACCTTGCTCACACTCTGTCTCTCTCTAAGATAAATAAACATTAAAATAAAAAAAAGAACTACTATATTTCAAACAAGTTAGAAATTAACACACCAAATGTGGCCTAATGACAAAAAAGACTCTGAAGTCAAAGGAGCCGGTGAAACAGTGGAATAAACAATATCATACAGTGTGAGAATAGAAGGATGTCATATTTTTGAAATTGCTAATTTTTACACAATACGATTTTAACTATAAGCAAGTAAGTTAAAAATTGAATACAAGTATACATTTCGCCCTTTATCTGTATCCCTAAAATGTGCTTTTTTCAAGTTGATGTAAAGCCTTTTTAAAAACCATCTCATGGGACAACTGGGGACCACCTTATCATCGAGGGTACCTTATACGTGGGCATATATGGTGACCTGCATCCCACATAACCGAGGCTCCTTGTGGTCCGCACGTGAGTGAACCAACCAGATTGCAGGTAGCTATTGCAATGCATTAAGATCCCTAAATTAAAACACCAATAACTGCTATCGGACTGATTCTTAGCTGTTACAAGATTCTTTACGCTCTGTCTGTTCCATGCCGAATGAAGCCCTGCTTCACGTCTCCTCAGCCCCCTTCTCAGCTCTGCGGGACACTTCCCATGCACACTGACAAATCCCCAACTCCAGCCCACTCTGCCTTCTGCTTATCCACCCCAGGGCTTTCTCTGGTGCCTCCCAGGCTTGCTCAGGCCATTACTGGCACCCCTAAAGTGCTGAGGATTCAGCATGTCTGGTATCACATGATGGATGAACATCCTGGTTTCCCCACCACTTGCTGGACAACGATAAAGTGCATTCTATGCTATCCCAGCAGAACCGAGCCTCCATTGCCCACAATGGTAATCTGCTCATCAGCCCACCTCTTACTGGCTTTCTTTTCTTCCCGGTCTCATTTTCTCCACTCTCTCACTCATGCTTCTTGGGATCACCTCCCCACTAAAACTACCTGCACCCAAGCCCCTGTCTCAGGCCCCTCATGCATAAGCTACTTCAGTGTCATGTGGTGATTTTGTGTCCTCTAAACCAGCTGTCTGCACAAGTCAAGGTGGATGAGCTTTACCCTCATTCTTTCCACCTGGATTACTTACATCTTTGGAAATGTCTCATCTGTTCCTTTCCCTAAGTACTTGATGATCCCTCACTGATGCAGAGAGTATTTCTGGGGGGCTGTAGGGTATGCCCAGATGGGCAAAACATGGTTCCAGCCTCAAGGACTTGAGAATGGGACATGAAAGAGGAAGGAAGAAAAGCAAGCCTATAACTGAAGAGGGACTCAGACTGTGGAAGAGCCATGTGGCAGTTCTAGGAGAGGGACAATCTGGAGCTGACTAGAGCTTCATCACTACCCAGACGGAGCCAGTTTTCAAGTTTTCCAGCGTCAATGTTAGCTCAAGGACACCCGTCTTTTTTTTTTTTTAATTTTTAAATGTTTATTTATTGTTGAGAGAGACAGAGACAGAATGCGAGTGGGTTAGGGGCAGAGAGAGAGGGAGACACAGAATCCGAAGCAAGCTTCAGGCTCCGAGCCATCAGCACAGAGCCCAATGCAGGGCTCGAACTCACGAGCTGTGAGATCATGACCTGAGCTGAAGTTGGACGCTCAACCGACTGAGCCACCCAGGTGCCCCAACCTGTCTTTTGATAAACCCAGCACTGACTCACACACAGGTCAGCCCAAACATGGCACCTGCTGGTACAGCCTTATGGGAGACTGACTGAAAGGCAAAGCAACGCACTGCCTTACAAGTCCTTTAAGGATCCCCAAGCGACTGCTCCACCTATGAGGTACAATATGACACAGCCTGGTGAAGCAAGGAAACCCATGAGGCCTCCCTGCTGTTCCTTGATCATGCCAAGCATGTCTGGCTTAGGCCTTTAGCTCCTGACATGCTCTCTGCTTACAAGGTCCTTCCCCCTAATAGCTGTATGGCTCATTCCTCTACTCATTAAACTCTCTGCTCAGGGCCTTCCCTTAACACTCTCTATAAAATAACAGCACCCTCTACATCGTCATGCTCTAGTGTCTTCCCTACTTTATTCTTTATGGCACTTACCATCCCCTGACATATTATATATATTAGCTTATTTATTTTTTAATCTCCCCCCACAAAAAGGTCAGCGATAGCAGCAACTTTTCCCCCTCACTGTACCCCTTGAATCTAGACTAGTTGTCTGGTCTAGAGGAGGGGTTCAAGGAATGTTTGTTGAAGAAATGAATAGATTCTTTCATCATTAGAATACCCCAATCATCACTCAACCACAGATGAAGTGCTATAAACTCATCCAGAATCACGACAGCCCCAAAACTCAAAAGCCTAAAGGATACATAAGTATTTTGTGAAATGAAATTTTTTATAAAGCTTCAACATATATAGCAGGTATGAATAAATAAAACTTCTTTAATTCTATCATAAACTTGTATGGGCCATGGAATGTAACTCATTCAATGTCTGCGGTGTAAATCAGAAAGAAATCCCAGTATTTTAGATCTTAGATACTATCCCTAGCTTACTAAAAAAATAAATTTATTCATGTATTCATGTGACAAATATTTATTGACTGCTTATGATGAGTATGGTGTTGAGTGAGGTGCTATATTTGATTTTTCTTTTGAAAAATCGACTTTACGCTCCCCGGTAAAGCCATATCCTGCTGTTACAGATAGAGAAAGCCCATCTTTTAGAAAACACTTGCGTTTCCCCCCCCATTCTTTTACTATATGTTTTATTGATTTAAGTCAGCAATCCCTCAGGGAGAATAGTCACAGGAAATACTTCGGGTGGAGTATTTTTTTTAATTAGCTAATTTTAAAGGTAACCATTTTTCACTCTTCATTGAGTTTAAGGGAAACGGGATTTAACACTGTATTTAACAACATTAAATGCCCACAATTACAAAAATCACATAAGTAGTTGTCCAACTCTGCTTACATAGGGCTAATTGGCTACACTATAAATTCACACTCCCCCAGTGCAGTGGTCCGCATAGTTGGGGGGAAATCTTTTACTCGCCCCTAACTGACTCACTGCTACATTTCCACAAGGCATATTCCAAGTTGTCATTTTGCCCATGGTCTCAACCTGCCCACCTCTGACTTTATTTAGGAGACTGGGGCCAAATTATTCTCTTTCCACCTGAAAGCTCCCATGCTTCTGTCTCAAGAGTCCTTCCTCTGCCCTCCTTCAGGATCCCCCCACCTTCCTGAAGATTCCATTCCATTAGTTTAGAGTCTCTCTTAGATTTTCAATGTCTCTTCTTTCCTATGGATTCTTTTTTCTCTGATGAGAAGGTAGGCCCATGCCTTCTTACGAGAAACACATTACTTTCTCTATAGTATGTCATTTCTCTGATGCATCAAACTCCCCTTCCCTCTCACCACCCAACTTATTTGAAAGTAAGTCTGTCTTCACTGCTTTCCACATGCACCACACCCCTGACTCTAACCCCCACTTCCACCTGCCTCAGAGATAATTGAGGAAAGTGAGGAGTCAAATCCATTGGCTTTTCCTTTGTTGTGCCCTTGGCCCTATGGGGTGCGCTGTATGAATGATGTAGGAATGGTGATGGCTCCCTCACCTTTCCAGCTTCTGTGACACCATGTGACTTCCACCATATTGCTCCAGCTGTCCCTTGTTTAATATTGCTCCCATTCTCTTCTTTCTCTTCCCCCCACCCCTCAACATACAGACATCCCCCAAGGATCCTACCCTTACCCTTTGTTTTGCTCCATTTTCTTCCCAGGCCATTCCTGAGACATCAAAATCACTCCTAAGTACAGGACTCACAAATCTCTCTTTGTAGCTTTGACTTCTCTCTGAGACACCTACACCTGTATTCTAGTCCCTTCATTTGGACAAATCTGTCATGGCCAAAATGAAAGCTCTTTTTTCTCCTCTTCCTCACCCTCCTCTGAACCTCCTCTCTGACAACAGCCCCATCACTGTCTCGGCTGAGCTCAATGATGACTTTTGACTTCCCTTGTCAGTATTTAGATTATTCCCACACCCCACCTGGAGCCCTTCTCTTCTTCTTCTTCCCACTGCCTCATTTCCTCTTACCCTTAATTTGGCAAAGGACTCTATCTGGTCTCCCTCCAACCAGTCTTTTCTCATTGCATTATGTCCAACACATTGCTACAAGGTTGTTGCCCTAAAGCACAGTTCTGACCCTGTTGACCCTCTCTCTCAGAAGCCTCCCATGGCTCCCTGGTACTTACTGAAATCCACACACCGGTTGCTCCACAACCTTGAAAGCCTCTCTTTCTCACCTTCTCTCTCATTACATCCCTTGGCATTCCCTGCACTTCAGCCAAAACACACGATTCTTTGGGCAAACACACACTTTTCTGTCACCAAGTCTCTGCTACTCACTCCTCCTCACACATGCCCTTCCCTCCCTGCCAGCCCAGACACCGCCTGTATAAATCGCAGCTCAAATGTGATCTCTTCCATGTAATGTTCACTAATTCTTCCACTGGAAGTCATTGTTATACCTTGCAAACACCCACAGCATGGGAGGAATGTGGCTTTTTGGGTAATGTAGCCATTTTGCCCATTTTTTTAAGTTAGTGTTTTTTAAGTTAGTGTTTATTGGTTTTGAGAGAGACAGAGATAGTGAAGTGGCAGAGGGGCAGAGAGAGAGGGAGAGAAAGAGAATCCCAAGCAGGCTCTGTGCTGCCAGTGCAAAGCCCGAAATGGGGTTCAAACTCACGAAACTGTGAGATCATGACCTGAGATGAAACCAAAAGGCAGACACTTAACCGACTGGGCCACCCAGGTACCTCACTTTTGCCCCATTTTTATAGTAGTCAGTTATGTGTATGCCCTGTCTCTCCTTCCAGGCCATGAATTTCCTCTGGGCAGGATCTAAGTCTCCCTATTCTTCACATCTGTGCCGCTCTGGACATCCCCCAAACTCTATTCAAAGGTACAAACAGCCTGAGATCGAGTAGTCAGTTAAGAAATACTTGTAAGTTAATGACTGTAACCCAAAGGGTTAACTTTGGCCTCTAGTCCTTGAAATTCTCTCCATTTTAGTAACAGTTACTTTTTCCTGGTAGGACACAAGCCCCATCTCCCCACAGTACCATAGTTTATTTCTTTTGGCCCCACAGGCCAATTTTCAAATGCCTTTTACTTCCAAGTTTTCTGAAAAACTAACTTCTTTAAGAGACCCAATAATGGAAAAGAAAAGCATTAATGGTACTTTAAGTGAAGAAAATGCATCCGTGCAGAACAAACAGCTTGCTGGGGGCTACAGCAAAAGGTAAGGCTGTTTACCAGACTGAATTATAGGATTCAAGCTGTATCATTAACCTTACCAGTCCAGTCTTTGGAAAAGCCAGCCACTGTATTTTTTTTTTTTAATTATCACATTATATTAGAAAGGAAATCACTAATTCCTGCCTGAGTCATCAATTGTGTTGTTGTATAATTCTTCTTCTTCTGAACAGTGTATTTACCTTGTCAATTTCTAACATTCTTAAACTTTCTTGTAAGACCTTTACATCTCTGGATTTTACTTGAAAATATAAAGACAACTTAAACACACACACACACACACACACACACACAACCTCTTCGAATGCTTTTTAAATTCCGTAAGTACTTTTCTCAGAAAGACATTGGCAGAACCGACATGGAGTAAAGAACTAAGATTCAAAATTCATTTTTATAAATCTATCCTTAAATCTTGGAGGAGATCCAACAACCTCACATTAAAATTTTAGAAGGCTTGACTGAAGGACATGGGGAAATGTAATGTCCACAGCTTCAAGAGCACCTGGTCTATATATCATCGTTAATTAAGAGAAGATAAACAGGAAGAAAAACCGTATGAGCACAGCACGAGTTTTATTATTTTTGATGTAACAACAATATCATGCAACCTTTGCCAAAACAAAAATTTTTTTAAAAGGAAAAGAGAGAAAGAACCCTCTGATGCCAACGTGTTATATATTTACTTGGATAGCCATGCCTGCTAGAGGCTTTTCCAAGAGGACTGGGGCAGACAGTTTGGATTCTGACAGCAATGCAGTAGAATTTAAGGTGTTGTGATTTAAATATGTTCTCAGCAGGCTAATCTAGTCACACAACATTTTATAAAGAAGTCTCAAGATATTAAGTGTAGAGGTGTATTAATTCCCACAAATACCGCAGGAGAAATACAGGCACTGGGAGTCAAACTGCAGTGGACACACATATGAATATGCTATCTCCCTATCTCTATCCAAGCCCACATAAGCCTATCTTTATCACACAGAGACAATTAAACAGCTATACTCTCTGGATGCAATTCTGCATCCTGGCTCCCACTGGGTGACTTATTGCCAGCGTGACATTTTTCAAATTCTCTATTAGCAGGCTACCTTGGCTAGGAAAGCAGACCTCACCAACCCAGGACCCCATTATCATGAGTCTCAGGAGATTTCAGTTCGTGAATGACATATGGCACCACCGAGCCATTGTGAAAGCTGGAAGAGTGGATGACACCAGCCGTAGAAATAAAGTGTCCCTCTTCCTTAGGAAAACGCCCTGCCTATGTGACGCTGACCAAGGGGGGGTACCAAACATTTCTCAGTATGATCTTTTTCTTCTTTTCAAACACTCCCCTGACCCCATCTTTCTATTCACACCTCCAGAGTTCATTCTACAAGAACCAACATAAAGATCACCGGTACTCCAGCCTTAAGGTTTGCAGTGCTGAAATGTGAAAGGAGAAGGTCTAGTTGACATTCAAAGTTGTGGTGACGGAGAGACAAATGTGGCCATTAAAGACCCTTCTCCTTCAGGTCAGACAAGAGATAAACAATAGAAACTGCAGAGTCAGGGCATCAGAGACCCTTACAGAACAGGGGCCGAGGAGAGAAGTATCACGGGATAGAAGCTCCCTTCCAAACCCCAGAAGGCTAGCAAGCCCAGAAGGGGTACCATTATCCTATTTCCCTGCCTGCCATGTGCCCTAAGCCCACATGCACACTTCCACATCCTCATGTCCAGAAGCCAGAGAAAGGGGAAGTGAGAATCCCTGCACGCCGCCCATCCACACACACGAGCAGAACACAGACTGTACTCAGAATTGCAGGGTCAAGATAACAAACACTGTCCCACAGTCAGCGGGTGACAGCGAGTCAGGGCACCGGGAGATCTCTGGGTTTGGAGCGCAGTTAGAGGAGCGCGGATGCAATCACACGAGTACACACACATACACACTCACACACATGGGATTTTACAAATCCGCACCTACCCCAGCGCCTCTCTCCACACTCACAGACCAAGTGCATCCTGCCTTCATCGTTGCCATCAACACACTCTCCGGGAGAGTCGCGGCCCAGGGATGAGGGATCCTAGCGGGGATTCCTGGAAATGTCATTCTCCAACACCTTCGGTCCGCCACCCCCATCCCCTTGGCTGTACCTTTTACACACACACACACACACACACACACACACTCTCTCTCTCTCTCTCTCTCTCTCTCTCTCCTGCCTTGACTGTCATCAGGCACGCCCGCTGCCCCCAAAACCCCGCATCTCAGCGCGCACCGGACACCAGGCGTCCCTGCCTTCGGCGCCCCCTTCCCCCGCCCCGTTGGCTCCATGGCTAAAGGCATTGCCCCCTGGATGTCGCCGGCTGTCCCCGCTCATCCGCACTATTGTTCCATGCAGCCCCTCTCGCGCCCGGGGGCACCCTTCGGCGAGGACCGGGGCTCCGTCGGGGGCAGCATCGGCGCCGGGCACCCCCCCCCCCACTCACCCACCCCTCCCTGGCGGCAGTACCTTGCCTGACAGCTGGGTTCGCGGGCCCGCGGGAGCAGGCGGCGCTAATGACAGCGCCGGTGCCAAGCCCGGGAATAAAGCTCTGCTCCAGCCGCTCCTACCTCCAGCGCCACCATCTTCTCCCGCCGCCGCCGCCGGGACCGCAGCCGCCCTCGCCCAGCTCCGGCTAGGGCTCGGCAGCCGCCGCTCGGGCCCCTCCGGTCCGCGGCCCCACCCCCTTCTGCCCGCCCCTCGTGACGCGCGCCGGGGCCGAGCAGGGCCGGCCTGCGCGGGAGGGCGCCCGGGGGAGCGCGCGCGCGCACGCCGGCGCTAGTAGCGCCCCTGCCACCCACGCCCACCCGCGCGCACGCGCGCCGCGCGAGCCCGAGGCGGCGAGGCGGCGAGGCGGCGAGGCGGCGTCCCCCAGCGGCCGCCCGCCCCAGCGCGCCAGCCCCGGCGTGGGTGGGCGTGCGCGGCGCGCGTGCCTGCCGCCGCCGCCGCTAGCGCCCTGGCCCAGCCGGCGAGCCCCGGCGTGCGCGGGCCGGGCGCACGGTGCGGGAAATGCGGCCGCATCCCGGAGGTGCCGGCCGGGGACCTCCGCCCTCCCCGGCGGAAGCCCGAGGGGGTCTCGGTGTCCTTAAGCGGCAGCTGAGGCCAACCTCTGCGCGCAGGACCGCGAAGCCGGGCAGCCGCGTCGGCTCCTGCGGGGTGTTGTCTTTCGTTAGTTACTCCCGAGCTTTCCCGCTTCCCAGCCCCGTGAATACCGCCTGCACTTCTCAGAAGAGCAGCCTGCCGGTGGCTCCGGCACGCGCTGCAGTCCTGCGTTTGCGCCGCTAGGGGGAGAGCCCCTCGGGTTTGGGCCCGAGCGAAGCTTGGCCGAGTTTGCAGCCCTCGAGGGAAACTGCCCAGTCCTGAGGGCCAGGCGAAAAGCCTTCAGCTTATGATGCCGGGAACCGACCGCCTGGGTTTCTACCCCCCTGCCCCCCGCTTCTCAATTCTGGTTGGTCATAACTTGAAATGTATTTGTGGCTGGCTTAGAGCATCAGCCCCAGATGTGGCCGGGAGGGAGGGGACCTTTGCAGTAGGGAGCAGGTGGCAGGTGCTGTGTGTTAATGAAAAGCAGTAGGCAGGACAGGCCCCCGGAGACCTGGGTCCTGGCGTCAGCCTCACCTGTAATTGGCCGTGTGACACGTGCCAAGTCACTCCCCCTCTTCGGGACAGATTTCTCAGTATTAATAAGTTATATTTGCACGTGAGCCTTGGCTATCCAGATGCCTGGGGAAATGGATCTTTTACCACACCGTGTTTCCATATTAAGCACAATGCCTTCAGAAGCGTGGGGGGTGGGGGAGGGCAGAGGCTGAAGCATTCCTGGGATCTTGTTTTAGCTTTAAAATTCATATGAGTTTTCCATTTTACTCCATAAAGGATTTTTCACATTTTTTCTTTAATAAAGAAAATAATAGATTCTCCCTTCCTGAAAAGATCTTGTAGTAAAATTGAAATACTTACCAGGGAGATGTATCATGCTTGTCCTATGACATTACATACCTTTTTTCTTTTTCAGTAAATATTTATTCTGCATGTGTTCCAGACCTGGCCGTCGTCCTCCCAGAACTCACAGCCCCCGGAGCAAACAGGTATCAAACAATCAGACTAACAAATGCAACTGGGATCAACTCTCAAATGCCAAGGGGCTGAGGGTTCACAGGGAAACCTAATCTAGACTCCAGGATTCAGTAAAGCTTCCCAAGGAAATGACCTTTGGGATTGCCTAGGAAAGGCGGCCGTGAAACACTTCCAAGGTAGAGAGAAGATATTGTGCAACAGCAGTCTACGCAGGTAGGGTAGAAGTGAGAGGGAATGTGAGACCGGCCAGAGAGGCAGGCGGCAGAAGCCAGAACTTGCCGGACCTTGTGGGCCATTTTAAATAAGGATTTTATCTCATCAACCATGGAAGGTCTCTGAAAGGCTGTAAGGGTTGGGGGCGGGTGATCATGATCTCATGTCATTTCCTATGTGAACAACTGATTTATGGAGGGTCAGGGTCCAGGCGAGAGAAACTCTGACCCCTTGACACATCCTTGCCCATGCTATTTGGTGAGTGTTTCTAGGGTTTTCAGTTTCTACACCACACTGCTTTTGGGAGTCCTTTCAGAGTGCCTCTCTGTAACAGCCCCTGTTTTGTTAACTTTTAATCTGCTGTGGTTTTAGGAAGGGAGTTAGCTAACCTTATTAGAATTTCAGGTTAAGTAAGGGGATATAGGTTCTGAGTGAGGAGCTCTTTTCTATGCATACCCTTGGTGCTATTTGGTTTGTTATCTCAGAGATCTTTCTACTTATTTTCTCCTTTTCATTGTGTTCCCAGTGAGGCAAAGCTCCTTGATGCATGAGTGAGAGATACATTTTGCTTTAATAACACCATCCTCTCAAATCTTGCATCACAGATTTTTGTGCAAAGTAAAGAAAGTGTGTAAATTACCCTGCAGAGCTTTAAGTGCTATATGAATGAAAGTAATAATGGTTATAATGGCAGCTTAGAGACCTTCATAACTAATTAGTTACCAAATATTAATATCTGGAAAACTCCTTCCTCCTGCCCCATCCTCCCATGAAAAACACAAATATGCCTATTCCTTACGGACAGTGCAAATCCTCATCTCAAGTGCTCATGTTACTCTTTGTGTCTTGGCTGGCAGACAGCTCAAAGCCAAGTTTGCGGGTCATTGCAGGAAATGAGCGGATCCACAGGGCAGTCATATCTATGTCTTAGCTCTTCCTTTGGTCTTGTTCTTCTATCTCAAGTTTTCCTGTATTCTCCTAATATATTATACATATTTTTAGAAGGCACTTAAAATATTTGTATCCACCTACTTTTAATGAGGGTCAGAACTGCTATTCAGTGTTTCAGAAGGCAGTATATAAAACATTGGCAACCTGCCAGCCATTGTAGCTGGTAACTATACTATAGCCAAGGGACTGGGTTTTAAATTTTTTAATGTTTATTTATTTATTATTATTTTTTTTTTGAGAGAGAGAGCAAGGGATGGGCAGAGAGAGAGGGAGACAGACTCTCAAGCAGGCTCTGTGCCATCAGACAGAGCCGTATACGGGGCTCGAACCCACGAACTGTGAGATCATGACCTGCGCTGAAACCAAGAGGGATGTTTAATGGACTGAGCCACCCAGGCGCCCCAGACTGGGTTTTAAATTAAAGCTTGCCCAGCACTGCATGTGGATCAGAAGTCTCTGTGTATACTAGCTTAGAGCCTTGTATTAGACAAAGTTGTCTCCCACTGGCTCATAGATAATTTCCTTTAGTGTAATCTCCGAGCTCCCAAGCTCCATCAGCCTGCCCTGTACATAACAAGCACTGTTTGTCACTTGAAAAGAGGGCAGGGATCCATGAACTTTTACTCATTTAGGTTTCTTTTTGTCAGCAGTGACCTGAAGATTCCAGGATTCACTCATTCCATTCAGACTTCACAACAGTGTGACCACGTCTTTCAGCCTTTGATATGACTCTGGACAGCCAAAACTAGACATGTCTCTTCTGGTAGCAGTAGACACTCTTCCTTGATTTCAAGTTCCTTACTGATTCCCTTCTTTCTCTCTCAGTCCCTGAGCTCCTCAGTCTGAGGACCGGAAGGGTATGTGTAGAACAGACATTCAACACCCTTTGGGTAAAGAGGGCTGTTGTTGATGATTTTAGTTCTGCTAACATTTGGTAATTCAGAAACCTTTCTAGTCCACAGAATAGTGCTTTTGTCACAGAATTTTAAACGAATGAACTAAGTTATGAACTAAATTACAATTCTGAAACGTAGATGTCCTAAACTTTAATACATTTGCTTTTTATATGCCGATTCTTATCTCACCAGCCTTTTCTCTGGACGTAAATTCTGTCATGGCTTCAGATAGGTGCCCTTCCTTTCCTTTCTGTTTGCCAAACAGGTCAGGCCCCCTCTTTATTTTTCTTGAATCACATTCACTGTGACCTTGAATGATTTGAATGAGAATTTTGTGCTATGGCTATGTTTATGTGATACATTGGGAGACACTCTGGTGCCACAAATAGTAATTCTGCCTCGGAAGTTTCCGAATGATCTTTCTGAGTGAAGAGTGTCATGAGAATGTATTTAAAAAAATTTTTTTTTGTTAAGTTTATTTATTTATCTGACCAACAGTCAGACAGACACCCAACCAATGGAGCCACCCAGGCGCTCTAACATACTATCTTTTTTAAATGATTATATGCTTCTCCCTGAACCAACCTCCATGGCCAATAACGGCTGGGCTCCCACTCCTGAAGTTGGGTCAGTCCTCCTCAAACCACATGGCTGATGGAAGACAGAGCAAGACCTACATACCACAAAGAGCAGGAAATGGACAGAGGCAAACAAAGACATCAACTACTCTGTTCATTTCAGGCTTATAATAGTGAAAGATGAAACACTTTAACCTAAATATACAGAATAAGGGAATAATACATAAATTGATATATCTTTACAGTGTTAAATTATGCATCTGTTAAAGATACCACATCCACAGATTTATCTTATTTTTTTATTAAAATTTTTTTTCAACGTTTATTTATTTTTTGGGGGACAGAGAGAGACAGAGCATGAATGGGGGAGGGGCAGAGAGAGAGGGAGACACAGAATCGGAAACAGGCTCCAGGCTCCGAGCCATCAGCCCAGAGCCTGACGTGGGGCTCGAACTCACAGACCACGAGATCGTGACCTGGATGAAGTCGGACGCTTAACCGACTGCGCCACCCAGGCGCCCCTATTAAAATTTTTGTTAATGTTTTATTTATTTTTGAGAGAGAGAGAGAGAGAAATGAGTGCAAGCAGGAGAGGAGCAGAGAGAGAGAGAGACACAGAATCTGAAGCAGGCTCCAGGCTCTGAGCTGTCAGCACAGAGGCTGATGTGCGGCTCGAACCCACGAACCATGAGATCATGACCCAAGCCAAAGTTGGTCTCTTAACCGACTGACTCACCCACGCACTCTAGACAGATTTTTTTTTTTAATAATGTGAGAAAAAGTTTAAGTTTTCATCTTAACTGAAAAACTCTGGATACAAAATTATGTTGTCAGTTAATTACAACTATTAAAAAGTGGCACAGAAAATCAAGTACATCAAAATGTTAGTAATAGTCCACTGAACTAGTATGGTTATTTTCCTCTTTTGATGCTTTAGTAGTCTAAAAAATTTCTATAATGTACAATGACCTGAACAATGTGAATAATATTATTTAAAATGTGGCTGTAAAATTAACGTTACCACCAAATGCCATAAAAATAACTCTTGCCTCTCTTTGCATTTCAAAAGCATTTTTTTCCAGATTTGATGTATCCTTCCAAGTTTATTTGAGATACCACATACTTCGGGAAAACATTTTCAGGCCATGTTGCTCTCATTGGTGTACCTTATTATCTGAAAATGTTTGTAGCATTAACAGCCTATAGCCTCTCTGAAATGTCAGGATATAAATAGACAAAAATTGATAAAATTGTTTGCTCGTTCTGTTTGACATCTGTTTCCCAACTTATTTCAGTAGAAAAATACCCGAATATTATGGTCATCAGGTATGAGCACCATAAAATATTGATATATTTAATTCATCCCAGAAACTGGGAACACTTTTACTAGAAGAAAATATGACTGTTCTATAAAAAATACAATATTACAACCAGGAGTATATTTCCTTAAAAATAAGAAACTATGAGATTAAGTCCTCGGCAATTTCAGAATTCTTTTTCTCTCTGTATGTGTTTGCTACAGATTTATATCTCTTTGCCATCTTATTAATAGCTACGTGGTAGTAACACCAAAGTTTAAGTAAGATGGATAGGATAAAAATACAAAATTGATATAATTCTAATAACCATTTTTTTTTACCAATTCATAAACCAAGAAATAGGCTACCATTATTCATTTTTGACAGGAGATACCTCACTTCTGTTTCTAGAATAGCACTGACCTGTGGAAACATGATTTAAAATCACTGCTCTGTTCCTATTTTCTTATTGGTGTTTTGTTTCAGGTATGTTGTATTACCTCCCCAACTAGTTCACGAGCCTTTCAAGATTAGTGATTAGATGTAAACGTCAGTTCTGTTATTACCTTTGCATCCCCTCCACCAAGCACCTGGTATATAGTAGGGTACCTATCATATTTGTTAGCTGATGAGGCATTTATTAACTGTCCTTCCAATTACTCCAGTTGGGTTGTTCAAGATTATCGAAGTGATTTGCCTTTAAAATAGTTTCTTTTTCCTTTGTTACTATTTTTGTAAGCATTCAATAGCTTCTGAAAAAAAAAGTTACAGATATCTCTATTGACTCAAAAATAATGAGCCCAGGTAGGGCTTTAATAGGAAATAAAATCAGTGTAAGCAATTTTATCAGACTTTGCCAGCCAAAGGAGATAATCTCTCTGCCTGTCACGCACACACACACACAAATACACACCCTTCAGAGATGGGATCCTGTGAAATTCTATTAAGTTTAAGCCCTACGTCTTGGGAGCTTTCCCTATATGGTTGCACGGTATCAGTTTTTAGGATGAACAGTAACAATATAACTAATAGTCACAGACATATTGACAGTTTCCAGTTGGTGATACTATTGAAAAGCCACTCGCTATTTATTTATTTGTTTGTTCATAAATGTTTATTTTTGAGGTAGGGGGAGAGCATGGACAGGGGAAGGGCAGAGAGAGAGAATCCCAAGCAGGCTCTGAGCTCTCAGTGCAGAGCCCAACATGGGGCTCGATCCCACGAAGCCACCCAGGTGCCCCAGCCAGTTAATATTTACATCTTCATCCAATAAGCTTCATTAAGCTTCTAATATATATTAGCCACTGTGGTAGGCATTTGAAAGACAAAGCCACATATCACAAGCTCTCTATCCTTGAGGACTTTTCTACATTAAGAAAGACAGGCAGACCTATGGACAAATAATTTTAGTGAATTCCACTGGGCATGATAAAAGATGTACAAAGCAAGACATAGCCAAACTGTATTTTCACTTTTGTTGCCATCATTGTTTTGCTAAATACTGTGTATTCAGGAAACTAAGTTCTCTATCTTCTAGGATTCAGGTCTGTAGTTAAACGAGCAGTCTTCTTTCCTTAAAAGAAATTTTGTTTCCTAATTGTAAAAAATCTTATGGCCACCTAGATTTGATGGCTTCCATTTAACCAAAAGGCTTCAAGCATCTCCCAGTTGAGAAACATATGTACTTTATTTAAAGCACTAAGGGCAGACAAATGCATTTGCTTCCAGAAAAAATAACAGAGACCATCTCCCTAATGGATAAACCCTGGAAAACTGAAAAGAAAGGACATAGGGTCTTTGACTTTTTCTATCAAAAAGAAAACTGATTTTAAAAAGGGGACATCAGGGCACCTGGGTGGCTCAGTCGGTTAAGTGTCCAACTTCCACTCAGGTCATGATCTCGTGGTTCATTAGTTTGAGCCCCGCGTCAGGCTCTGTGCTGACAGCTCAGAGCCTGGAGCCTGCTTCGGCTTCTGTGTCTCCCTCTCTCTCTCTGCCCCTCCCCGTGCTCTGTCTCTCAAAAATAAATAAGCACTGGGGCGCCTGGGTGGCTCAGTCGGTTAAGCGGCCGACTTCGGCTCAGGTCATCATCTCACGGTCCGTGAGTTTGAGCCCCACGTCGGGCTCTGTGCTGACAGCTCAGAGCCTGGAGCCTGTTTCAGATTCTGTGTCTCCCTCTCTCTGACCCTCCCGCATTCATGCTCTGTCTCTCTCTGTCTCAAAAATAAACGTTAAAAAAAACATTAAAAAAAAATTAAAAAAAATAAGCATTTAAATAATTTTTTAAAAAATTAAAAAATATATTAAAAAGAGACATTAGTTAGCATAAACTTAAAAGACACTTTCTTCTTTTATTTTATACCCCAGACCCCCTTACCCTTCTTCTGCCTTCTACCTCAAACTCCTATCGTTTTATTAAATGTAACTAGGAGATGCTTGTAGGTGAGGTCAGTTTTGCTGTGGATTGAATTTTGAAAGCACATTGTAATTTTAGGCATTCGTGCAGCCAAGCACTGCCAAACTCGGTAGGCTGTGGGGTTGTGGGAACAGCCGGAACGCAGATGGAACCAAGAAATCTGTTCCTGGAGCAACCTTTTGAGAACCGAGAGATTTTAAGTCCCTCTTAGTAAGGTCTGACAGGTTAAGGAGTAACATGTTCTGGGATTCAAGACAGCAGCTTTTCACCCTTCCTTGCCATTTGGGAATTATTTTCATCCTCACGCTGCTGCAAACCTATCAAGAAAGCGGAATGGAAATGGGTCTCAGTGAGCGGTGTAGCACAAATCTGAAGCTTGGGCAGCAAGAAGATTCTCCTGCCGAACGGAAAGGCAGGGCCGTGTTGGTGGGAGGCTGCTGAAACAGCATCAAGTTATCATTCTCGTTCTATTTGCATAGAGCAAGGAATAATCCTTTAGGCTTCTGGGCAGCAGTCTGCTTAAGAAAAAAAAAAAGATGGTTGAGAAATTTCAGCGCTAGACTCTCTGGATCAGTGTTGAATTTTAATGCGATAGAAAGCTAATTATTTCCTAAATTCTTCCATGGATTGCTCGGAGAAGATAGTAATTATTATGGAGAAGAAAAAAAAGTTCCAGGATCAAATAAGCCTTGAGAACCCTAGAGTAAAAACGAAGTTGTTTAATTTGTTCCTGTTGTTGTTGGGTTGGGTTGAGTTGTTTTCATTGCAGAGCTCCTGTGAGCCTTTAATTGTGAATTTCCAGGAAGAGAATAGAGATGTAAGACCTAAAATGTTTAATTGTCCCTTTCTAATGTTGAGGGACTGGCGAGGCTGTGTTATGGCTCTTGTGGTCCCCATCCTTCAAAGACAAATATTATAATAAGATTATAATAAGGATGAATATGCTAATAATATAATGCTAATATTATATGAAAAAAACATTTTGCTTTTTTTTTTTGCTTCTGATTCGAAAAAAAATTAAAACAGTTTTGTGGCCCCCTAGAAGTATTGAGGACCTTAGGCTTTGTGCCTACTCTAATAGGCAAGTTGACCCTACAGACAGGTGTTACATAGGAGGAGTGAGGTATTTTTTTTTGAAATATAATTTATTGTCAAATTGGCTTACATACAACACCCAGTGCTCATCCCAACAAGTGCCCTCTGCAATGCCCATCACCCATTTCCCCCTCTCCTCTGCCCACCCCCCTCAGTTTGTTCTCTATTTAAGATTCTCTTGTGGTTTGCCTCCCTCCCTCTCTGTTTGTGACTATTTTTTCCCCTTCCCTCCCCCCATGGTCTTAAGATCCACATATGAGTGAAAACGTATGATAATCTGTCTTTCTCTGACTGACTTATTTCACTCAGCATAATACCCTCCAGTTCCATCCACGTTGCTGCAAAAGGCATGATTTCATCCTTTCTCATTGCCTAGTAGTATTCCATTGTGTATATAAACCACATCTTCTTTATCCATTCATCATTTGATGGACACTTAGGCTCTTTCCATAATTTGGCTATTGTTGAAAGTGCTGCTATAAACATTGGGGGTACATGTGCCCCTGTGCATCAGCACTCCTGTATCCCTGGGGTAAATGGAGGACTGAGTTAATGTGTAAAACCCACACAATGGAATCAAAAGGCACAATGTGGCATTCCATCAGAGGTCCTGAGGTGGTGGGTTACAGGGTCATTCTTTTCCTTCATGCTGTGGTAAGGGGAGTCTCCACACACATGCACACATGCATGCACATACACGCGCACGCACAAGCACACACACAGGCAAGAAAGCAGACTGGAATTCCCGTTGTTGATTTTGTGTGAACTGTATCCATTCAGATATGTTCCCTTAAACTAAAATACCATGTCTGCTTTACATGTTCAATGTAAACCTACACAGGGTTAGATACACTAGCTGAAAAAAGAGATTCATAGTTACATCTACATGTGAACCTAAACATCCATTCATACTCAGGGCCTCTTTCAGAGGAGAAGTTCCACTGCTTAGATTGATGCCAGAAACCTTTATTATATACAAGACTTTCAATTTGTGGTTATTTTGTCACTCTGAACACACTGGCCAGACATCGAGAGATGAACATTATTAATCCCTCCTTGACACGTAAAGTGGGGGTAAGGAATTGTGGGTAAAGCTCACAGTGACTTGGGCATGATGCCAAATTTGAATTTTCTAGTTATTTTAACCCTACTGCCAAAGATTCATCTTGAAAGATGAATTGGTAAAGAGGAATTTTCCATTTTGTCTAGGGATGTTGAACTCCACAGCAGTAGTATTTTGTTTTTCTGTTAAGAATGGGTTTCCTCAAAAGTAAATTACCACATTCTGGTTCAGGGGCTAAGGTAAATAGATCCCAGAAATACACCAACTATATTTGATTAGTGCATCGTAAATGTGGCATTTCAAATTAGTACAGAAAAGATGGATTATTTAATGAGTGGTATCAGGCCAACTGATTAGCCACTTGTGACAAGAAGAAACTGGGACTCCATCTCATACTTTACATTAAAATAAATGTTGGATGCATCAAAAATACAAATGTAAAATAATGAAATCATAAAAATACTTGAAGAAACCATAAATATATGGAGAAGGACTTTCTAAGCATGACACAAACCCAGAATTAGAAAGTACTGGTAAATATAACTACATTAAACTTAAAATAAAAAGTCAAAAGAAAGCCTTAGGAATTTATGCAAATGACATAATAAAGGGCTATATTCCTTTATATAACAAGAACTTTGACAAATCAACAAGAAAAGATAAGCAAGTAGAAATACAGACATAGTCATTGAGGAGGGCACCTGTTGGAATGAGCACTGGGTGTTGTATGGAAACCAATGTGACAATAAATTTCATATTAAAAAAAAAGACCTCATGATATGCACAGTGATTTGCCAGGAATAATATCATAGCTAAATAACTGACTAGGAAAATAATTTTAAATAAACAACATAATTCCTTAAAAAAAAATGAAATACAGACATAGAACAATAATAGCCAGTTTCTAGAATTAACCAGAAATGACCAAGAGATCTATGAAAAGATGCTCAACCTCTATAATAATTAAAGAAATGCAAAAGAAAGCAATGGCAATATTTTGTACCTATCAGATTGGCCAAAACAAAATAAAACTTGGTAATGTACTGCATTGTTGGAGATGTAAGAAAACAGGCATTTTCATTGTGGAGTAGTCATGAATATAAACATTTGTAGAGACTTGCTTAGCAAGAAGCTTTAGCCCAGAAAATCCATTTCTAGGAATTTATCACAGAAATATTCAAGAATGATGAGTGTTTATTGTAAAACAGTCAAGTATTTCAGACACTTTTGTGCTGCACAAGTGCACGAAAACTCATAATATTCAATTGTCGATAATAATGAGTTGGTAACAAAAGGACTATCAATAGGGCGTTGGTTCAATAAATTAGAGTAAACTAAGAAAGGAATATCATAAACAATTAAAATCAGTGAGGGGTCTCGTGTCTTACAAGGCAAACTGCGACATTCGGGTTAAAAAACAGCGTGTCTAAAACAGTCCCGTTATTTTTAAAATGTAAGATATTCACTCAAAAAATTTGGAGTAATATGTATCAAACTATAATAGTGAGAATCACCTTCCCCATCATAAATAGAGCATAAGTAAAAACTTTATAACAAGCATTTATTATTGTTATGCTTTGAAAAAAAGTAGCTTAAAAAAAGAGCAAACGAGGTTAGAGTGGGAGAAAGCCAAAACATAAGAGACTCTTAAAAACTGAGAACAAACTGAGGGCTGATGGGGGGTGGGAGGGAGGGGAGGGTGGGTGATGGGCATCGAGGAGGGCACCTGTTGGGATGAGCACTGGGTGTTGTATGGAAACCAACCTGACAATAAATTTCATATATTAAAAAATAAATAAATAAAACACTTAAGACTATTTTAAAAAAATTAAATTAAATTTAAAAAGCAGACAAAAATTTATTGTTAAAAAATTTCAGTAGAATTGTATTATTTTTCTAAAAGATTCTTTTTCCTCTTCAGGCCCAACTAATCACTGGATATCTTATAGCATCGAAGTGCCTCCCGATAGCATTTGTGGTCAGTCAGCCTTTGTCTATACACCTGGCCTCTGTGTGGCTGGTGGTGTAGATGGAACTGAAAGAACTGCCACCATTGGCTTAAAAGTTCATGTAGAATTCTTTTTTAAAGACAGAAACCTGGAATCTATGAGGAGCACATACCATCAGATTCCCCCACTGTGCTGGACACAGCAGTGATTTGTTATTGAGTCATATTATATATTATAAAAGTATGAACTAATACACTCTCCTTGAGGAAAGTGGGGCAAATATAAAAGAGGTGTTAAAACAACTAACAGACCCTCCCCTGAAAACAACTACTGTTAGCAGGTACTTTTAAAAATGCTTTTTTCCCTTTTCGTTTTTTAAAAATATGTGGCCATAGTATATAGACAATTGTATATCTTGCCTTCTTTATTTAGCACATTTTATCACATTATTTTTAAAAATCTTTTTTTTTTTTTTGAGAGAGAGAGAGAGAGCGCGAGCATGCATGTGTGAGTGGGGCAGGGGCAGAGGTAGAGAATCTTAAGCAGTCCCACAGAGCCCAACATGGGGCTCAATCATACAACTGTGAGATTATGACCTGAGCTGAAATCAAGAGTCAGATGCTTAACCGACTGAGCCACCCAGGCACCCCTAAAAAATTCCTTTTTAAACTACTAGAACTGATAAGTGAATTCAGTAAGTTCGCAGGATACAAAGTCAATATACAGAAATCTGTTGCCTTTCTATGCTCTAATAATGAAGTGGCAGAAAGAGAAAACAATCCTATTTGCAATTGCACCAAAAATAATAAAATACCTAGGAATGAACTTAACCAAGGAAGTGAGAGACCTCTACTCTGAAAACTATAAAACACTGATGAAAGGAATTGACAATGACACAAACAGATGAAAAGATATTCCATGCTTATGAATTGGGAGAACAAATATTGTTAAAATGTCCATACTACCCAAAGCAATCTACAGATTTCATGCAATTCCTATCAAAACCAACAGAATTTTTCACAGAACTAGAACAAATAATCTTGAAGTTTGTATGGAACCACAAAAGAACCTGAATAGACAAAGCAGTCTTGAAAAAGAAAAACAAAACTAGAGGTATCACAACCCTAGATTTCAAGATATACTACAAAGTAAGAGTAATCAAAACACTGTGGTTCTGGCACCAAAACAGACACATAGATCAATGGAACAGAATAGAGAGCCCAGAGATAAATCCACGATTATATGGTCAATTAATCTTCAACAAAGGAGGCAAGAATATGCAGTGGGAAAATGACAGTGTCTTCAACAAATGGTGTTGGGAAAATTGGACTGCTTTCTTATGCCACACATGAAAATAAACTCAAGATGGGTGAAGGACCTAAATGTGAGACCTGAAACTATAAAACTGCTAGAAGAGAGCCCAGGCAGTAATTTCTCTGACATTGGCCATAGGATCATTTTTCTAGATATGTCTCCTGTGGCTAGGGAAACAAAAGCAAAAATAAACGGTTGGGACTATTCAAAATAAAAAGCTTCTGCACAGCAAAGGAAACAATCAACAAAACTAAGATAGCCTACTGAATGGGAGAAGATATTTGCAAATGACATATCTGATAAAGGGTTAGGATCCAAAATATATAAAGAGTTATACAACTCAACACCCAAAAACCAAGTAATCCAGTTAAAAAAATGGGCTGAAGACATGAACAGACATTTCTCCACAGAAGACAAACACATGGCCAACAGACACCTAAAAAGATGCTCAACATCACTAATCATCAGGAAAATACAAATCAAAACCATAATGAGATATCACTTCACACCAGTCAGAATGGCTAAAATCAGAAACACAAGAAACAAAAAGTGTTGACAGAAGTGTGGAGAAATAGGAACCCTCTTGCAGTATTGATGGGAATACAAACTGGTGCAGCCACTGTGGAAAACAGTAGGGAGGTTCCTTAAAAAATTAAAAATAGAATTACCATGTGACCTAGTGATCCCACTACTGGATATTTACCCAAAGAATACAAAAACACTAATTTGGAAAGATATATGCACCCCTTTGTTTATTATAGCATTGTTTACAATAGCCAGATTATAGAAGTGGCCCAAGTGTCCATTGAGAGATGAATGGATAAAGAAGAAGTGGTATGTATATGCAATGAAATATTATTCAGCCATAAAAGAGAATGAAATTTTGCCATTTGCAACAACATAGATGGATCTAGAGAGTATAACGCTAAGTGAAATAAATCAGAGAAAGACATATCTCTCTTATGTGTTATTTGAGACAAAACAAATGAATAAAGAAAAAATAAATAACCAAAACAGACTTTTAAATATAGTGAACAGTATAGGTTACCAGAGGAGGTGGGTGGGGGATGGGTGAAACAGGTGAAGGGGATTAAGAGTACACTTAATTGTGATGAGCACTGAGTAATGAATAAAATTATTGAATCACTGTATTGTACACCTGAAACTAATATAACATGCTAGTTTAACTATATTGGAATAAAAAGTAAAATAAAAATATCTGCGTTAAAAATTTCTTTGTAAATACCATTTTAATGTCTATATAATATTTCACAATTTATCCAGTAACCCCCAGAATAGCTTGACGTGTAAGTTGTTTCCAAATTTTCATTAATATAAATGATGCTCAGTGAACTTCTTTATGCATAAAGCCTTTTTTTGTTTGTTTTTCAGGATTTTCCCTTTAGCATGATACCTGAAAGTGGGCATACTGTATTCAAGGATGTTAAGACTCTTGATACAAACAACTAAATCGCTTATTCTTATTTATAGGCCCACCAGTCATGAGAAAGAGTGCGTGTTTTAGTATACTCTTGCAAGCATTTGGTATTATTATGAAAGACAAAACCAAAAACATTTGCTAATTTGATAAGCGTAAATTGAAGTCTTTAAAAAAATTTTTTTTAAATGTTTATTTATTTTTGAGAGACAGAAAGAGAGACAGAACGCGAGCAGGGGAGGGACAGAGAAAGAGGGAGACACAGAATCAGAAGCAGGATCCAGGCTCAAAGCTGTTAGCACAGAGCCTGAGGCGAGGCTCGAACTCAGAAGCCTTCAGGCTGTGAGATCATGACTTGAGCCGAAGTCAGCCGCTCAACTGACTGAGCCACCCAGGCGCCCCTGAAGTCTTATTTTAATTGGTATTTCTTTGCTATTAAGACTGACTATTTTTCTGCCATGTCTGTTAGCCACCTTTTTCCCCACCTTTTGTGAGTGTGTGTGTATGCTCGCGGGTGTCTGTACTGTGTTTATATCCTTGACCAACTTGTCACCTGGGTCTTAGTATTTTTCTTATCATGTTGCAAGAATTCTTCATATATCAAGGGTATTTATAACTATTTTTTATTTGAAATAAACAGAAAATTTGCACGTACAGTGTAAAGAACTGCAACATTCATTTTTTAAAAAATCTGTGACATTCCTGCAAATGTTGCCTTCAATTCATAGTTTATGTTAGGATGTAGTTTTTTTTTAAATTCCAGTATAGTTAACATACAGTGTTCTATTAGTTTAAGGTGTTAGAATTTAGTTTTAATTTTAGACTTAAATTTTGAGTCTACTGGGCACTTTTATCTGAATTATTTAATCCTTTCAAAGCTGGTTTTCCCCACTCAAGAAATTTGAGATTTACTTCTATTTTTGTCAAGATCTGTTGAAATGGTTTTACTTATTTAGCTTTTATCCTTTTAGCCTACCCCAAAAGTGTGAGATGAGTATCTGAATTGATTTTTCCGAAAATATTTAATGAGTATTTTGCAAAGAGTTTTAAAATTTTTTTTTTAATGTTTATTCATTTTTGAGAGACAGAGACAGAGAGTGAGAGAGCACAGTGTGAGTGGGGGAGGGGCAGGGAGACAGGCAGACACAGAATCCGAAGCAGGCTCCAGGCTCTGAGCTGTCAGCACAGAGCGTGACTTGGGGCTCGAACTCACTGACAGTGTGATCATGACCTGAGCCAAAGTCTGATGCTTAACTTACTGAGCCACCTAGGCGCCCCCCACCCCCCCCACCCCCGCCCAAGCAGTTTATTGAATACTTTCCTGTTGTGGGTTTGCAGTGCCCCATTGATCACATATTCATTCTTGAATGTAGTAAAGCCTGTTTTGTACATGTGTCTGTCTACCCTTATGCTTGTACTCTATATATGTCTTAAATTATTATAATTTTATGTAAGTCTGTTATAGTCACTTCGTTATTTTTCCAAACTTTGTAATCATTTTCTAAAGAAAACTGTGACTTTAATTGGCATTGAGTAACACATATAAAATATGATTCACAAATTTATAAAATTTGTTCTTTCCATCGAAGAACATGAAGTCTCTCTTTTGATATCTCTCAGCATTTTTGTGGTTTTCTTCATATAGGTCCTCTGCATTTCTTTGGAGATCAGAATACATTGTGAATAGAGTCTTTCCCCATTGAATTATATTATGTTTTGTAACTGATTACTGCTGCTGTATTAAGAACAAGCAAATTTATGCTGTCTTCTAATAACAAAGAACCAATTGCATATTTATGTCTAGCATCTTATTGAGCTTGAATCAATTCTAGAAATTTCATTTTATGTTCATGGCTTTTCTAGTATATAATATCATCCATAAGTAATGATAATTATGTTTCCTCTTTTCCAAAATGTAGATCTCATTTCTGTGCCATTTATTATTTGCATTGACCAGAGTTCTAACCCAATGTTAAATAATGTGAAAATTATATACCTGATTTTATTTCCAATTTTAATGAATATGTTTCTGTGAGGAATTATGTGGCTATTGGTTTCAGAGAGGTTTTTTTTTTTTATTAAGGTATTAGCCTTTAGTCCTGGGTTATTAAGAGCTTTTTAAAGCAATCAGGGATTTTGTTTGTTTGTTGTTGTTTTTGGTAATAATAATCAGAACCATTATTTTGTTTTATGTAAACCAACATGACATACAAGTTCACTGAATTACTTTTCACTGGAAGTCATACTGTATACGTATAGATTATATCTTGTTTTTCTCTAAAGCAAATGAATTCATGGCCATGAAAATATGAATTAGGAAAAGTGGCCCAGTAATCCTCAAATATTAAAGTAATGCCTGCCTGAAAAATAGAACTATAAGGAGCACATATGGAGTATACAGAATCTGAAAGATTGAGGGGGCAAATATCCTCTAAAGTTATCAGGGTTTAATAAGGTTCAGTTGCTTTGTATTTTTAAAAATTCTGTACTTAAATATAGTTGACATACGATGCTATATTAGCGTCAGATGCACAACATAGTGATTAAGTAGTTCCCTATATTAAGTAACGTTCACCTCGATTAAACGTTATCACCACCTGTCACCATACAATGCCATTACGATGTTGACTGTATTCCCCACCTGCACTTTTCATCTCTGTGACTTATTTTATAAGTGGAAGTTTGTACTTTTTAATCTTTTTCACCTATTTTGCCCATCCTCTTAACCCCTTCCCCTCTGGCAACCAGTTGGTCCTCTGTATTTATGAGTCTGTTTCTGTTTGTTGTTGGATAGTCTTCACTTTATTTTATGCCTTTTCAGAATCAACTGAAATAATCTAGGCATTTTTTTCTTCCTTAGTTGGGCTACTAATGTGATATGTTAATATAATGTAAAATATTAAACCATCTATAAGTACCTAAGATACATTAGACTTCCTTTCTATATTATGTATTATCAATTATTTATCTGTTTGGTTTTCTGTAGAAATAACTGTCCCCCCCCCCCCCCCCCCCCGCCCAGTTTATCTCAGTGAACTGAAGGCTGCTTATCAGGATACAAAGACTATGATAGGATAGGAAAAATGCAAAACAGGAAATGATACATTGGATAGGACAGCAAGAGATTACATGGCTATTAAGTGATAAAATCAAGTTCAGACTTCAGAGTATGTGCTCTTTCTCTACTCACTTCGTCTAGGAGTACCTGGCTTTCTGATTCTCTTCTAGCTTGATCCTAGGGTAAGAATGCATGGATCTTTGTATCCTTCGGAAATTCCCCACCACCACTGTGTTTCTCACCTGAGATTTTACAGTGAATTTGCATTCTGTAATGAGTACCCACGTTCTGGTTATTTTGTGTGGCCAGCCAAATAAACACATCTGCCTTACCAACTAGTTTAACTGGGGTCAGACCTATATTCTCTCATGGAAATGAGGGACCTACGGAAGATCTGGTGCCCTGAATAAAATGGCCCCTCTGACAGAAATGAGCAAGGGAGAGTTCTTGGAGGAAGATTCAATTTTTTTCTTTACAAAGAGCTTTGGATCCCCTTTAACAGAGATTAAAGGGTGAGCTTTGGTGCCAAGCGTTGTTGCTTATTATATCATGGCTATAGTATTTTTAGTTTGAATATTTTTAAGGCAATAAAACCATATGCTTGCTTTAGTCATGAAACAAACAAATCATTGCTCCTTTAAAAATTACGAAGAAAACACCTAGCTTTAAGCTATGTTATTCTGGATGCACTATTCAAGATGAAGCATATGTATAACGTACCTCTCGGTAACCGAATGAGTTTGCTTGTAAGGGTTTATTATTTTAAACGTGTTTAAGCTTTGGGAAAGAATTCTATAATTATTAACTTCGTTCCAGAATAATTCATCTCCAGTATTTCTGTAGTGGCAGCAATTAGGGAGCAGGGTCAGTTGTTTTTAAAGTTATTGTTAGTTTGGGGGGCGCCTGAGTGGCGCAGTCGGTTAAGCGTCCGACTTCAGCCAGGTCACAATCTCGCGGTCCGGGAGTTCGAGCCCCGCGTCAGGCTCTGGGCTGATGGCTCAGAGCCTGGAGCCTGTTTCCGATTCTGTGTCTCCCTCTCTCTCTGCCCCTCCCCTGTTCATGCTCTGTCTCTCTCTGTCCCAAAAATAAATAAACGTTGAAAAAAAAAATTTAAAGTTATTGTTAGTTTGAGATAAAATCATAGTTGTGCTGTCTGCACATCAAAGAATGCTTGTCTTTCTTTTATCTCCTACATTCAGCTCATCCCAAAATGGGAGACTCATTCAAAACCAGTTAAAAAGCAACCGTGTTTTATCCTGTTGGAAGAATTTAACCATCTGTGAAGGGGCCATTTTTCTGAGTGAGACTCTTACAGTAATCTGCATGGGGTAGATTCTTCAATGGAGTGAGGCTGTGTGAGTGCAGCTTAGTTTAGAACCAATTCCCATCTGTGGAATTATAAGCCAACACATGGAATAAACAACTAATAGTCTAATATTGGCCCTAGAGATTGCTCCTCAAGGAATAAAGCATAAACAAAAGCTTGAGGTGAAACAGTTGTACCCAAAAGCCATCTGTGTTTATGGGGACCATCATGTACCACCTGTGAAAGCCATCTTTATCATTTTGAAGGGTGGCCAGTGGAAGAAAAAGTAAAACATTGATCTCTTCAAATATTTACTGAACTTAGAATCTGTGCCAAATGAAATGTAAGAAGTTCATTCCCTGGAAAAAAATTTAAGTATCAACTTTGATGAAAGAAGAGTATTAACTTTTTGGTCATTTTGTCGTGTTACCAAATGTGTTGGCAAATGGAATTTTTAGAATGTTAAAAACATTTTAATCAATTTTTCAAATTAAATGTTCATTTTGCTGATTTTGTAAACTTTTATTAAGGTTTTAAAAAATATTTTAAAACTTCTCTGATTGGTTTCCAAGTTTTCAAAATCCTACCTTTGAGATTCAACATTTTCTACTCTTTATGCTGATTATATGGACAAATTAGTGTGATGTAATGTTAAATTTTCTAAAAAGTAGGATCCAACATTTTGTTATTATTATTATATATAAAATGTATATTCAAACAATTATTAGGATTGTGGCAACTCAAGTAAATTTTTTTTCTGTTTTTCAAACTTAAATATTGCTTCTATAATTAGATAAATTTGACATTTACATATTTTGCCATTGATTTAATTTAAAAAACAGAATTCTAGATTCAGTAACAATATTCTCACAATCTTCCAGTGTACTGCTGTGTTCAACATGGTTCAAATTAAAGCATTATGATTGAAATGAACAGATCCAGAAGCCACATTTAAAATATTTTTGGTTTTATTAATGTTTCCAGTTAAAACTTCTGTTCAGTAAAGATGACATATTCTTAAATTTGACATGATGTTAACAATTCCACTTTACAACGTAATCACACCTACCCATGTCTGTCCAATGTTTACTAAAATAATAAGCCAAATTATGTTGGCTTCCATTGTTAGCCTTTGAATGATTTGCTTCCCAATGAAGTAATCATACTCTTGAACAGAGGTTACAAATTGGCAGCTGTAGGCTGTGTATATGAGGCCAGGGGGACAGTTTTATTAACTGTCCATGATGTTTTAAAAGACAGTGCAACCAAGTAAAAATACAAGGAGCTCGGCATGTAGTTTTACATCCAGCCACTTTTACACATTTACTCTAACCACATACTGTCGTGGTCATTGGAGATTATGACATTGCTCAAGGTTAGGCCAGCAAACGAGCTGGAAAAGTGGTTTCAACACTTTTAGATTTTTTTCCCTTCTGGTCCCTTCTTTCAGTTTTGATATATATTTACTTATACTCCTTAATCTACTTTGCTACAGACTCAAGCAACCCAATAAATCCCAAAGTGTATTTATTCCCATTTAGTTATAAATCCACTTTGTAATGTTTTTCCCTTGTTTGAGCCAAAGGTTCAACTTTCTCCCTGATGCCTAATTTGGATACATGATGGCCATCTGAATCTATTATTTGGACAAATAACCCAATGTGCTTTTTCAGGTGGCATATCGTATCAGTATGGTAAGAGATATTTAACTACACATTCTTTAAAACCATTAACATCATAAGAAAGATAAAATAGAAAATGAAAGTCTCTCACAATTCCACATACTCGCTAACACTTTTTTTTTTTAAGTTTATTTTTGACAGAGACAGAGTGCGAGCATGAGTGGGGATGGGGCAAAGAGAGAGGGAGACACAGAATCTGAAGCAGGCTCCAGGCTCTGAGCTGTCAGCACAGAGCCCCATGCGGGGCTCGAACTCACAGACCGCAAGGTCATGACCTGAGCCGAAGTTGGACACTCAACCGACTGAGCCACCCAGGTGCCCCTCGCCAACACTTATTTTTATATTATTATTTTGATAGCCACCCATATGAATGTGAAGTTGTATCTCAGTGTGGCTCTGATACGCATTTCCTAATTTCCTAACATTTATTGGACATTTGTGTATCTTCTATGTAGAAAGACAGAAGGTAACTCCTTTGCCCACAAGTTAATGACTTGCCCACAAGTCATTTGCTTTTCATGGTTGGCTTCTAAGGGTTTTTAATATATTCTGGAGACTAATCTCTTAGAAGATATATGAGTTTTAAATATTTCCTCCTACTCTGTGGGTTTTCTTTTCACTTTCTCGACAGTGTCCTTTTAAGTACAAAAGTTTTTAATTTTTTTTAATTTTTTTTTTAACATTTATTTATTTTTGAGACAGAGACAGAGCATGAACGGGGGAGGGTCAGAGAGAGGGAGACACAGAATCCGAAACAGGCTCCAGGCTCTGAGCTGTCAGCACAGAGCCCGACGCGGGGCTCGAACTCACGGACCGCGAGATCATGACCCGAGCTGAAGTCGGCCACCCAACCGACTGAGCCACCCAGGCGCCCCCAAAAGTTTTTAATTTAGAAGTCCAATTTATCTGTTTTTTCTTTTGTTACTTGTGCTTTTGATGTCGTAACAACAAAAACATTGCCCAATAAAGGCCACAAAGATTTACACCTATGTTTTCTTCTGAGAGTTTTATAGTTTTAGCTCTACATGTATGTCTTTTAATCTTTTTTGAGTTAATTTTTATACACGGTGTGAGGTAGAAATCCAAATTAATTGTTTTGGATGCATGTTGATATGTAGTTGTTTGAAAAATCTTTTGTTAAAAAGAGTATTTTTAGGGTGTCTGGGTGGCATCTGACTCTTCATCTCGGCCCAGGTCATGATCTCACAATTCATGAGTTGAAGCCCTGCATTGGGCTCTGTGCTGATTGTGTGAAGCTGCTTGGGATTCTGTCTCTCCTTCTTTCTGCCCCTCCCCTGCTTGTGCTCTCTAGGAAGGAAGGAAGGAAGGAAGAAAGGAAGGAAGGAAGGAAGGAAGGAAGGAAGGAAGGAAGGAAGGGAGAAAAGGAGGAAGGAAAGGAAGGAAGAGGGGAGGGAGGGGGACAGGGAGGGAGGAAAGGAAGGAAGGAAGGAAGGAAGGAAGGAAGGAAGGAAGGAGGAAGGAAGAGAGGAAGGGAGAAAAGGAGGAAGGAAAGGAAGGAAGAGGGGAGGGAAGGGGGACAGGGAGGGAGAGAAGAAAGGGAAGGAAGGAAGGAAGGAAGGAAGGAAGGAAGGAAGGAAGGAAGGAAGGAAAGGAGGAAGGAAAGGAAGGAAGAGGGGAGGGAGGGGGGACAGGGAGGGAGAGAAGAAAGGAAGGAAGGAAAGAAGGAAGGAAGGAAGGGAGGGAGGAAAGGAGAAAGGAAAGGAAGGAAGAGGGGAGGGAGGGGGGACAGGGAGGGAGAGAAGAAAGGAAGGAAGGAGGGAAGGAAGGAAGGAAGAAAGGAGGGAAGGAAGGAAGGAAGGGAGGGAGGAAGGAAGGGAGGAAGGAAGGGAGGAAAGGAAGGAAGAGGGGAGGGGGGATAGGGAGGGAGAGAAGGAAGGAAGGAAGGAAGGAAGGGAGGATGGGAGGATGGGAGGACCGGAGGAAGGGAGGAAGGTAGGGAGGGAGGGAGGAAGGAAAGAAGGAAAGAAAAAAAGAGTATTTTTCCCCATTGAGTGGTCTTGGCACCCTTGTCAGAAAACAAGTGACCATATGTGCATGGTTGGGTTGTATGTGTGTGTGTGTGTGTGTGTGACTCTCAACACAATTCAGTTGACTTACATGACAATCTTCATGCCAGTACCACACTGTTTCGATTACTATAGAGCTTTGTAGTTGTTTTTGAAATGGAAACTGTAAGTCCTCCTGCTTTGAACTTCTTTTTTAAGGATTGTATTGGCTATTTTTGGTCCCTTACAATTCCATATAAATTTTCTTTATCAGCTTAATTTCTTAAAAGTCAGGTAGGATTCTGATAGGGATTATGTTGAATCTGTGGATGAGTTTGGAGAGTATTGCCATCTTAACAAAGTTCAGTTTTCCAATCCATGAACAATATATGATGCTTTTCCATTTATTTATATTTCTTTCATTTCTTTCAGCATTGTTTTATAGTTTTCAGAGTATGTATTTTGCACTTATTTTATTAAGTGTATTCCTGAGTATTTATTCTTAGGAACACATATAAACTATGGACTAGGTCTTTCTCTCTTTTTTTTAATAATTTTAAAAAATTATTTATTTTGAGACAGACATGGGGAGAGAGACTGCTGGGGAGGGGCAGAGAGAGAGGAAGAGAGAATCTCAAGCAGACTCTGCATTGTTAGCATGGAGCCCAATGCGGGGCTCAAACCCATGAACCATGAGATTATGATCTGAGATGAAATCAAGAGTCAGGATGGGACACTCAACCTCCTGAGCCACCCAGGTGCCTCTGTGGCTACACTGTGGGGGTAGTTTTAGGTTCACAGCAAAACTGATTGGGAGACAAACCGATTTCTCATCTACTCTCTGCTTCCACACTTACATAGCCTTCTCCATTATCAACATCCCCCAACACAGTGGTACATTTGTTACAGTTGATGAACCTACCTTAACACGTCATTATCATCCAAAGTCCGTGGTTTTTACTGGCTTCTTTTGCTTAGTAATGTGCATTTAAATTTCCTCCATGCCTTTCCATGGCTTGATAGCTCATTCCTTTTTAGTGTTAATATTTCATTATCTGGACAGACCACAGTTTATTTAGCCAGTCTCTTACTGAAAGACATTTTGACAGCTTCTAAGTTTTGGCACTTATGCATAGGGCTGCTATAAAAATCTGTGTGCAGATTTTTGTGTGTATCGTAAGATTTTTATTCCTTTGGGTAAATACCAAGGAGCTTAATTGCTGGATTGTATGGTAAGATTATGTTTAGTTTTATAAGAAATTGCCAAACTGTCTTTTCAAGTGGCTGTACCATTTTGCATTCCTGTGAACACCACTGCACATCATTGCCGGCATTTGGTGGTGTGTTTTGGATTTTAGCCTTTTAAATAGGTATGTAGTCGTATCTCAGTGTTTTAATTTGCATTTCCCTAATGACACGTGGAGCGGAGCTTTGCCATATGCTTATTTTTTATTTGCGTATCTTCTTTGGTGAGGTATCCGCTAAGGTCTTCAGCCAAGTTTTAATCAGGTTGTTCATTTTCTTATTTTAGAGTTTTAAGAGTTCTTTGTATATTTTGGATAACAGTTTTTTATTAGTTATATCTTTGGTAAGTATTATCTCCCACAATATGGCTTGTCTCCTCATTCTCCTGAAATCATGTTTTTATAATCCATTCTTCCAATTTCTGCCTATTACTTTGAGTTTAATCCATTTACTTTTCATATACTTACTGACAAGGTAGGATTTATGTCTGTCACTTGGTTTTCTCCATGTCTCTTATTTTGCTCCTTAGTTATTCCACAGTTGCCTTCTTTGTTATATATTTTTCAGTGCACCATTTTAATTCCCTTGCTTCTATTATGCATATTTTTGACTTATTTTCTTAGTGACCACCCCAGGAATAGGATTAGCATCTTAATTTAGATCAGTCTAGGTTGTACTGACGCCAACTTAGTTTCAGTAGTATACAAAAACTGGTACGCTGTATAGCTCTGTTCTCCACCCTTTTTCTATTTCGTCATGGCCTATTTATTAATACATTGTAGATCCAAGAAAATAAATTTATAATTATTGCAATACAGTTACCTTTTAAGTTAGAGGGGAAAAGAGTTACAAAGGGTATGTATGTAGTTACATACTATGTACATACATACTATGTAGTTACTTTCACTGGCACTTTTAATTTTTTCATGTGGAAAGTTGTAGTGTCTTTTCATTTCAGCCTGGAGGCTTCGCTTGCACATTTCTTCCTACGGTAGTTCTGCTAGTGATAAACTCTGTTTTTATCTGGGACTGTCTTAATTTCTTTTATTTTTGAAGGTTCATTTTACCAGATATAAGATTCTTGGTTGAGTTTTTCTCCTGAGCACTTTGAAGATACCCGCTAGTGCCCTCTAGAAGCTTCCATGGTGTCTGATGAGAAATCACATGTTGATCTTACTGAGGACCCTCTATACATGATAAGTCTCCTCACATGCTGCTTTCAAGATTTTCTGTTTGTCCACGGGCTTTTGACAGTTTGGTTATAATGTATCTTCATCGTGGGTCTTTTTGAATATGTTCCACCTACAGTTCATTGACGTTTTTGGATTTGTAGATTTGTGCCCTTCAAATATTTTCTTCTCCTTACTTTTTTCCCTTTGAGGACATCTACAATACATACATTGTTAACTTTGATGGTGCCCCACAGGTCCCTTAGGCTCTATGTACTTTTATTCTTTTTCTTTTTGTTTCTCAGACTGAATATGTTGTCAGTTGACATGTTTTCACTCATCCTTTCATCTTATTCGAATCTGTTGGTGACCCCTGTGGTTTTTTTGGTACAAAAAGGACAATTAACTATTCAACTTTGCAGAATCTCTGTTTCATTCCACTTACGTATCTGTCTTCCCAGAGGTATGTCAGCTAGGGTCTATTTGGCTGAGTTTGAGCAGTTTCATTCCCTTTAAAATACCCATCACTATTTGGTGAGGCATGGTTCTCATTTTGCTTTAGTTCTTTAAACATGGTTATTTTAGTTCTTTGAAGATATTTAAAATAGCTTGTTTAAAGATTTAAGTCTAATGTCTTTTTTTTCCTCAAGGGCAATTTCTATTGATTGCTTTTTTTTCCCTTGGGTATCAGCCATAGTTTCTTTCTATGTATTATATTATTGTTACAAATCAGACACTTTGAATAATATAATGTGCCAGATCTGGGTATCAGATTCTCCTTCATCCTCATGGTTTATTGTCACTAATTGTTGTTGTTTAGTGACTTTTCTGAACTACTTTTGTAAAGCCCATATTCTTTATAGCGTGTAGCCACTGCAGTCTCTACTCAGTCACCCAGTGGTCAGCTGATGATTGGACAGAGTCCCTTGAATCAAATCTCTAGTTCTTGCTGAAGGGTCCTGAGTGCATGTTGTGACAGGCAGTTTATAACTGTCTTAGCCTTCAATTCCTGCTTGTGGAGTGAGAGGTGAAAGCTATGGCCTTCTCAGGTCTTTCCTGAGCACACACACATTCCTATAAATTTGCATGGCCTTCTAAATTTAAAATTTCTACTGATCATGTCCTTATTATTAGGACTTTTTTGTGTCCTGTCCAATACAGTCAGTCTACCTCAAGGATGCAAAAATATTCTCCTGTTTTCTAGTGGTTTTATGTGTTCTTAGTTTTATGTTCTGTTCTGTGATCATTTTTAATTAATTTTTGTATATTTTTTGAGCTAAGAGTTGAGGCTTATTTTTTTCATATGATTATTTTATTATGCCAGCACTATTTATTAGATTTCCCCATTGAAATGACCCTGATGGCCTCAGTCAAAAATTAATGGACTCTACGTGTGTAGGTCTGTTTCCAGGCTCTATTTTGTTCCAAAGATTTGTCTAGTCTTATGCCAAAACCATAGTCTTGATTACTATAGCTTGAGAGTAAGCCAGCTTTTCAAGATTGTTTTGGTTACTTTAAATCCTATTCATTTTCATATAAATTTTCAAGTGGTTTATCAATTTCACTGAAAAAACTAGTTGAAAAGTTGACAGATTGTTGAATTTACAGGTCAATTTGGTAGGAATATTTCATAGACTATGTATTCCACAAATAGGGTACTTTATTTAAAAATAACTTTGTCCTCTAAAAGGTATTTTTCTTTTATTGTGAATAGAACATGGAGAAAAGTACATAAAATATATAAGACATGTCCACATGGCCCAATTCAAGACACAGAATCCTGCCAGAAGTCCAGAAGTTCCCTACCTTGATCCCATCCTTGATCATGGTTCTGTTCTTTCCCAACCAGATGCAACTGGTTGAGCTTTATAATAATCATGACCTTTATAATCATAATTTTGTTGCTTTCTTTGTAGACTTGACTATTTTTAAAATTTTACATGAATGAAAATCATATATGTGCATATGATTTCAGTATATATGTTTCTTTTACCTTCATTCCTCAAAGAACATTTTCTGTATGCAGAATTCTATAATAGCAGTTACATAATTCCAGCACATTAAATTTATCATTCCCATACCTTCTGACTCTAACAAGAAGTTAGCTATTGACTTAATGTCTTTGTCTTCAATTACTTGTAAGATATTATCTTTCTATTGGTGTTCTGCAGTTTCAGTATGATGTAGATTTCTTTATCCTGCTTTGAAAAAAATTTTTAGTATTTTTTCCAACATTTTAATTTGTGTTCAGTAGGAGTGTTTGTCCTGCCATTGTTGGAAATGGTAATTAACTTCAATGTTTAAAATAAAATCAGAATCTTAAACTTCTCTATAATTTCCTGTTTTTTCTCTATAACATCCTTTTAAAAATTAATTTATTATGACATTTCTTCATGTAATTTTATATTCTATTTTTGTGAGTGCATATACCACCACTGTAGGAAAATACCAATTTACTGAATCTCCTACTGTGTATTCAAGTTGTTTCTGATTTTTACTCTAACAAATGCCACACAAAATGCTTTAAACTTAAAAATTTCTTCACATGGAATAACTAATATTAAGATCAGGGGCGCCTGGGTGGTGCAGTCAGTTAAGCGTCCGACTTCAGCCAGGTCACGATCTCGCGGTCCGTGAGTTCGAGCCCCGCGTCGGGCTCTGAGCGGATGGCTCAGAGCCTGGAGCCTGTTTCCATTCTGTGTCTCCCTCTCTCTCTGCCCCTCCCCCGTTCATGCTCCGTCTCTCTCTGTCCCAAAAATAAATAAAAACGTTGAAAAAAAAAAAAAAGACTCATGAGATCAATGTTACAAATTAGGTATGTCGCAACTTAGTTACAAACAAGAAAAAAACTGGTGATTTTTGCTCTAGGGGACCTTAGACTGTAAGTGTCTACAAAATTTCCTTGAAAACAGAGGGGTGACTGATGCTGCACCAATACCATTACTCACCAACCTTCCAGTATTCTCTCAACATGTCTACAGAGATCACTAGCGATTTAAGAAATATGAGAACACAAAAATAATATGATGGAGGCCCAATTTCAGCCCACAGTTAGCTCCCCTACACAGAGAGCGGACCTTTCGTTAATCATACTGTAATTACCGTGAGAAGCAAATAAGGAATCTGATACAAGAGATTTGTGTATCTTTGGAGGATTCTGATAGTAAAAGTATAAGTTCAGAAGTATTATGTCTGTTCTTCAGATAATTATAAGGAGTGGTAAGGGAGTTCTTCCTGGTAGCCAGGGTTACTCTAAGAATCTTTCTGTGAAAGAAAAGTTAGTACAGTAATTATCGCTTCTGTTTTCAAATTCTGTAGCATAGGGCATATATAATAATACTGTACTTCTCATAAGAAAAGGGCATACTGTAACTTGCTATCTTAAATAAAGCTGATGCCCAATCTAGCCATTTTGGAGTAGAATGGGAAAGATAGGAACCCTGCCACTTTTTAAAAAAGCAGTAACAACAAAAAACCAAATCACTGCTTCTTCTCCTAAAACAAACAAAACAAAACCAAAAAACACCAAAAGCAAAAATTTGAGGTTGCAACATGAGGAAAGTGCTAAATATATACAAATGATGAATGGCTTATCATATTTAAAAATTTTAATTAGCTAGTGTATCATCCTGCCTCTGTTTTTACTGTTAATCTTTCATTTCAAGAAGCATCCTATTAGGTAAAGCAATTTCCCAGGGACGCACTTTGCTAATATAAATTGTCGTCACACTTCTTATATAATCTGCCTACTAACTCAAACCAACACTGTCTTTAGCAAGCTAGTTCCCTTCCTTAGCATATCAAAGCGAAAACATTGTTTGTGGTACTTTGGCATGATGCAAATAAATTCTGTACCTTGTTTCCTACCAAAAATAGGCATAGGTAATAGTGCGTTATTTAAAATATAATCCTAAAGAGTCATGGCACAAGGCAGCAAAGGCTTTTCCCACAAAACAACTTTTTGAGTATTTAAAATCTGAGTAAAAAAAGTATCCATGTCATCAATACTTTTCAGAGTATACTTAGGTATTAAAGCCATTTAAATAACTGTAAATGCTGTGTCCAGCTTAAAATATATGGAAGTAAGGTTCCAGGTTAAGAAAACATGGGCTAGAACCCCGAAATAATCAAGTAATTCTCTGCTCTATGCCTTCATTTAAAATGTATGAGAAAAAGCATATCTAGTTATAATGACTTTCATAAGTCAATTAGTCATTGTTAATGCACTCTAAAGACAAGTGTGACAGTTTCTCTAATTTGTTTTCGATATTTTTTTAATGTCCTAGACACAAATGACATTTTTAATTCCTTCTACAAGCGTAAGTAATCAAATCAGTTGGTTTCACTTAGACAACAGCTCACACATCCATCCCATTACCACCATCACAGCAATTAAACAGGACTGCTTGGCAGAATGGAGTGGAGTTTAAAACACCAAAACGAGTTGGGGCCCCGAGTGGCTCAGTCGGTTAGGCGTCCGACGTCGGCTCAGGTCACGATCTCGCGGTCCGTGAGTTCGAGCCCCGCGTCGGGCTCTGTGCTGACAGCTCAGAGCCTGGAGCCTGCTTCAGATTCTGTGTCTCCCTCTCTCTCTGCCTCTCCCCTGCTCGCATTGTCTCTCTCTCAAAAATAAACATTAAAAATTAAAAAATATAAAACACCACCACCAAAACAAGCAAAAATAAACGCACACTTTCACTCATCTTAGGAGATGAAAAGTTTACTTAGAAATTGCAAACATTTAGCAAAGTTAAGACATAAACACTATTTTTCATATTCTACAGAAATACAATAATTTATAGCTGGCTTGGTACATGATCACATGATAAAAACAATGAAAAAAAAAAATGATGGTTCATTCTACTTTTCTGCCACTTGTAACAACTTAATAAGTGTACCAGTAAGTACTGGAAGACAGATGCATAGGAAGATTAGAATCCTAGGGCTGTTTGTTAATACACATTATTATAAGAATAATATAAAAACAAAACAAGTACAGATACACAATTAACATGCAATTTAAGCTATTATTTTGAAGAGACAGGACTGAATTTAGTGAACACATTGAAAAATGTGTTAATAATGTGTTGTTATAATGAGCATATCATGGTATTTTACATGGCATGGAATTTCTTCCTCCTTAGATAATGCTTGGCAAATTGGAACAGATTGAGCTACTTCTACAGCAAATTTAAAATGTAGACAATGTGGATAATTGTATTAGATACTTTTCTAAGTATACTAATTTTTAAAGTACCATAATTTCATGCCTACCTCACCATCTCCCCAATTTAAAATAAAGTCAAATTTTGTACCCTATGAACCTGCACGGTCCGATATAGCAGCCCTTAGCCACACATGGCTATTTGAGCACTTACAAAGTATCCAGTCAGAACTGACAGGCACTGTGAGTGCAAAATACACAATGAATTTTAGAAACTTACTATGGGGGGGGGGGGGAGCAAAATATCTCCATAATTTTGTATACTGATTACATAGTGAAATATTTTTAATATATTGGGTTAATTAAAATAGTTAAGTTAATGTCATGGGTTTCTTTTTTAATGTGCCTGCTAGAAAATTAAAAATTACATATGTGGCTCCCATTTCTTCCTACTGGACAGTGCTCATACAGATAGTCTACAGTCACTTATTAGCCTTAGAATTTAGCTATCCTACTTTAAGTAATCTGGAGTATGAACTCCCAGGACACTGTAAGCACACTCTGCACATACTTTACTGCAAAATTAATTTTTATCCCTCTGCAAGATACACATTTTAAGTGTAAAAAGAATTCACAAAATATTTAATCCTTGAGAAATGTCAATTACTATGTATTGTGAGAGCTAAAGGAACTTCAATGCAGACTGGAACACAGAGGAAAATAGTTAAAAAAAAAAATAACAGTGCAATCAGAGGGAAACAATTAGTATCTTCAGTAAAATTAAGGTAGCCAAACTTATCTTTAATGCCCAGGATCTGACCTTGCACCACAGATCATATATGTAACTTGTCCACTGAACCACGACCTACAAGAAAATCTTTAAAAACCATTAAACTGCAACTTAAATACTCCATTTTTTGGAAAATCTGCAAGCAATGTAAAATTCACACACATCGTCAATTCTAACAGCAGACAGTATCTGAGAACTATCCCTTAAAGTTCCACAGTGTTAAATAAGGTTAGCAACTGCTTAGTGTCTAAGAGACTTGGACTTAAAAAAAAAAACTTTCTTAGAGGCTATTAAAAAATATCACTGACCTTTTGTCATTTTCTTCCCCTCCTCTTTTTAAAAAAAATTTCAGTAATAGTGTGTATAAATCCCTGGCATATTGATACCACATCATCTTTTATTGTGTCCATCTCAAATACAAATTAATCTAGCACACATTTCATTATTCTCCCAGGAACACCACCAAAATATAATACTGAGCGGTCACCACAGTCAGAGGCCAGCATCACAGTCATGCATCAAGAACCTCGCCAGGAGGCGATGCCTAATTACACTTGTATTACACACTCTGTTCCTCACAGCTCAGGCTGGAATGTTTGTTTTTCAACCGTTTAAATCTGTTTACACTGAGTAAGCTCTGTCAAAGATGCTCTGAAAGTCACAAATGAGCAAATTCTGAAACTACTGTATCTTTCATAAAAATTTCTCCCTCATATTAAAGATGTTCTGAGAAAACAAGGAGAAGTTATTTAATATAATTCTGTATTTTACCATTACCACTTTGAAGACACTGGAAAGCAACCAAGTTTTAAGAAGAAATAAATAGAACCTAAGCCAGGTAACACCAGGTACACCAACAGAGAAACCGACTGTAGGCGTCTACAGTAATTCTCTCTCTCTCTTGAGTTTGGCAGCCTATTAAGATATTTAATCACATTTATTAATGTGCCTTGCACAAAAAGATGCTGCTTAAACTTTCCCCATCTCCTGTCTTCAGACCGTGTTCTACACAAACAGTACGTTTATTGCATGTTACTAACTCCAGCCTAAATAAGCCTAGTAATTGATGCCAAATGATGTAATTTTTTCAGTTTCAAACATATATTGCTTTAAAAATATGCTCCTCCGTGAAAAGATAACAAGTTTCCTCTCCGAAAGCTGTTAATTTGCCATGAGATCAATAACTGACTAAATATTTATTGAGCACCTACTATGACTGCACTCAGTCTATACTCATTCTTTAACCACTAAGAAAAAGTACCTGCTTCAAATGCAAGATGACACTGGTGAGGGAAGATAATACTTGAGCACTTCTGACAAAATGCTTTATGAGTCACTATCTGAACGTGTGAAACTGTTCACCCCAGGACATGAAAAAAAATCTCAATATGTATTACTGATCACTTTATAAAGATAAATAAACATTTGAAGTAAGCTGCATAGTACTTTGAGGAAAGTGATGGCCATACATAAAATTAAGGCTGATTCCCTAAAGGTATGAAGAAAAGCCAGAATGTCATGGTGCATAAGCATCCAAAGACAAAAATAAACATTTTACACAAATATCTGGTTAATTCAGGCAAATGGCACTTGTGTTAGGTTTCCAACTTTGCTTGAGGGGGCTGGTTTAATAAAGAAAACTGCTTTTAAATAGGAGCACTTTAAGCAAATATGAAAATAAAAACCCTTTAAATAAAATTCTCTGTAAAATCACTATATAAATTCAAGTTCCAAATCTCGTTTAAACATATATACATACATATATGTGAACACACACATATATATGCCTTAAAAGTATCAAAATTTCACTTACAATGTGATGCAGCTGTGTATCTTGCCTTACATGGTTTGAAGCTAATTATGTACCTTCCGCACAATACTGGATTTCTCCTGAAGCCACGCATGTGGGCAATGGTGGCGAGACAGAGGGAGGCTAGTTTTCACTTTCTAGCCTTTAACGATTGCGCCCCGTTGGATTCCTACAAGGCGTGAGGCATCATGCAATGTACTGAACACATACGGGGTCTGCACACAGAACACTCTTTCAGGGAAAGTGAGGTTTTAGGAGGCAAAACAGTTGTCAGTTTGAAAACGAACGGTAATCATTTCCTGAACAGGATTTCCAGAAACAAAATGATGTCAACTGAAACACCCCCACCTCTGCCCAACGTGGAAAACAATACATTACAGAAACTGTTTCCGCAGAAGACATTAAGAGAACATTCATAATAGAGCCGTAGGGACTGAAGCAGCGAGGTGAAGAGTGAGGCAGGCACAGAGCGTCTATGAGCTACTGCACTGGTAGGGGTTTATAAAAAATACTATCTATACTAAAGTTTTAAGAGCTAGTAATATATTTAGCATACTTTTGCCTTTTCTTTTTTGCCACTGAATATAAAATTTTGTCCTAAATTTACTAAATCTTCTACACCCTGAGGAATAACAGATTAATAAAAGAATGCCAGGGTCAGCCTTGTGGACCATATTATTGTCCAAAAAGCACAACCTATAAGAGCTAATATTCTTGGAAGCACAAAGGTTCATCAGCAGACTAAGCTACTCCTCTCTATTTTTTTTTTAGCACAGAGTTTGGTTTTACAGTCTTAACATAACCTAACGAGAATACAGATGTCCAGGTTGAGAGCCAGAGGTGCCTCCTGCAATGCAAGCGCGCGCGCGCGTGCACACACACACACACACACACACACACACACACACACCCCTACAACTGACACAATGGTTTTCTGTCTCCACTATGAACTACGACATATTGCTGCCATTTAGGAATATATTATTCAATAGTCCTCTGAAAAACACTTTGGAATCTTTAGCTGTATATTTTTATGAAATTACAATCAAAAGTTATCTGCAATCTTGAAATATGGACTCTCTATCCCTCCCCTCTCCTGTAACCAAATACATAAAATGCCATATTTTAAATTTCATCTATTTACTTCTTTTCCTCCAACACAGAATTTGGGAGGGAATTCTTAAAACCCTTAAAGTGAGGCAAAGGATTCATTTACGACAATCATACGGCCTTTCTTTTCAGGCACAGTGCCACTGTTTCCCTTGAACATGGGCCGCACACGTTTCGGACTAACCTGTAATTATGCACACGCTGTCCTCTAAATACCTCCAATCCCCAAACAGTTAGTTGTCACAGGGGAAGAACTAATTCTTCTTGGCAGGGCACTTAAAAATGCTAACTAAGAAATACAAACCAAAGCATCCTACCTGCTCATATCATTATGTCATGAATGGATAAAAAAAACTCCACGGGACCGTGTCTAGCAACTGGAATAAATAAAATGAGTTACAATCAACTGTTTGATGAAAATTCTGTCCTTTGTTTTCTCCCTAAACATTAATCTTGCTCCCTCCAGAAATAGGAAAGGCACTCAAATTAACAAGGTGTATATAGCTATTGTTTCAAGGACACTGTGTGACAAGTAGGATTTTCAGGGCTGATTTTCTTTCCTGCTCGCTGCCTGCAGGCCAGGGCGCGTCTCCACCTTGCTGTGCCTCCGGACTTCTCCAGTACACAGGAGCACAGGAAGGGTGCACCGAGGCATGGGGGGGCGGCACCGCTCTCCTGGAAAAGTTCACTCAGAAGTCAAAAGTTTTTAATGGCGCCGTTCGAATTCCATAGCGTACTTTAAATATCTGAAAGGTCTAAAATTTGATTTACTAGTGACAAAATAACTGTAAGCTTACAAAAGCTTCCTGCAAAGAATATATGTTATTTCCTTTTATAACTAAACCTTTAGTATCTTCTGTAATTAAGAGGGACTAAGATACGGATTAGACTGTTGTATAGTAAGTGACAGCTGTACTCCTAAATTAACATTTAGCCCATGTCAAATACTATCTTGTGCTACAGAAAATTACTAATGGTAACTTGTTCTCAACAATATTAAAAGTTCTCTTTATATAACAAGCATAAATTCACATGACGACCTGAATTCATCTAAATCACACAGTCTACCACCATAAATGCTTTCCTACAAACTGCCACGTACAAGTCAAGGAACTTTTGTTTTCCTATCTTGTGTCACATAAGCCCTTATCTGAAGATTTAAATGGCTTTTAGTGACAACATGTATACATTTATTCCTATTAATAATGAAGCCTTTAATCAGAACCGTACCATAGGAATAAGGGATATGACTGAGAGTCTGGGCCCAGAGTTTCCAAAGACGTAACAAAAATGCTAAAACCTGGAAAAGAAAAAGGGGTCATTAACAGGTATCTAATCCTTAAACCTAATAAGAGAAAAAGAAAATGACTCACACAGGTTTAAGAAATACCTAAAAGGTCTATAGTTCAAGCTGGGGAGGAGAAAAGGAGAAGCATAAAATGACTATCCTTGCACAAATACAAATCAACAAGTCTTTGAAATCAAAGAATTCCTTCAAATGCCCCAAAGAGTCTCTGGCTCTGTTGCCAAGATCTGTCCTCCAATACCATAAATGAACAGAAAGTGGTGTTCTTAATGCAAATGAGCTTTGTTCTATGAATTTTTAATATATATTAAAGTACAGTTAATTCATAATCATAGAGCTGCATTTCTTGGCTGGGATTTAACAGCTTAAACAAGGTCGTTAAATGAAGAATCATCTAAATTAACTTATTCTATATGTAACAGCTCACCTGTAGTATCATGAGGCTAGAATGTATCATTCATTCACAATCCATTGCTCTAACTTATCAATTTCTCAATCATAACTCATTCTATCCATTACTCATGATCAATCTTTCCCTTTTTCAGTGAATCATTTATTAATTTGATAAACATTTGATAAGTCCTCGCCATGTGCAAGGCACACAGTAGAATCTGGGAACACCAAATTACCAAAACAGGTATACTTAAAAAAAGGTGGGGCCGGGGAGGAAGGTGGTGTGGAGGTATTTACAGATCTTATTGCTTTTGGCTTGTCAGTAGTATTCTTGATCCACAGGACAGTATGATGGCCGACTATTCTCCTAATGAAAGTTTGATGAAATGTGTCAATCAATCTAAACTATCTTTTTCTTTCAACAAGGATATTTATAGAAAAAAAGGTAAAGACTAACAAGTCCCTGAAAAGATACATCCTTTCCACAGCATGAACTTATTCACTCAAAGAGATACTACCATGCTACAGCTAATGAGTTTAGATGTCAACCATTTAGGAAAAAAACACAACCATATGGGGCAATGCTAGGTTTTTCTGTGAATCAGCACTGGAAAAATGCGAACGTTAGAAATTAAGTAGCACACAAAAGTCACAAACGCTAAGTATCCTTCGGATGTTTGTGTTTTTACTGCCTACTCAAAACTTTATTAGGAAGAAGAGACCGAGATATCGTAAAGGACTGCATGGCTTCATAAGAGGGTGTATGAAGGGCCTTAAAACACATGAAGACAGATAACGTCAAAGGTGGGCAGGGCACCGTATGGAGGGTAAAAAAAGGCGCGGAGCCGCTGGTTCACAGGGGACTGTCTATACTCCTGTCCTGACACTCTCACATCAAAGCAGAGGAAGCCCTATTACTTGGGATACTGAAAATGATGCTTGGAAGGGAATACTGAGTGAGGCCAGGATCTGGCAACATGTATCCAGTGGAATGGGCTGAATCTCTCCTGTCATCTCTGTGTAGTCTCCCCACTATCCCCTGCAGGTAGAGAAAATCATCAACTAATGGTTTTATCCACAGAGGTCTAGGTAGACCTTGAGGTATTTGTAGACAAAGGGCCATGGGATTATGTTCATAATGGCAATTATTTTCTTACCTAAATACTATGAAATTTTGCCCCAAGAGAGAAAAGCAGATTCTGTCTACAAGGGCCAGGCTGGACAGTTTTTCTGGTATTCTCAAGTCTCCCCTGACAGTTTGCTACTCAGCAAAATCATGATGCACAAATAAAGAATTTGCTCTTTTCCTAAGCTTAAGGCAGTGTGCCTCGCTCAAGCACAAGGCTTCCATAATATATACTAGGAGAAGTCTGCCTTTACATCTGTCCCCTCACCCTAAAGGTGACCTAGCAAGTAAAAAAAACAAGCAAAGCACGGCGGTCACTTACTTCTGCAGTGTGGCATCCTACACACACACACACAGGACAACAGGCGGTTTCCATCATTAGGGGACCTTTGAAAGGGCAGTTCCTGTGAATATTGTGTGTGTCTGTGTGTTTAATGGGGTATGGGATTCGGTGGAAAGAGGACGGAGAATGTCTTCAGAACACATCCTTAAAATTAGACGAGTAAGGAAAAACATACGAAAGTGAAAGTGTCAAAAAATATGGAAGGGACTGGGAGAATGAAGAAGAGATAAGTGGAAGGGAAAGAACAAACACAGACCATTTACAAAGGGGGGAAACGTATTCAGAAAGTAAACATTAGCCGGCCCTTTTCCCACAGACCTGAAGAACCCAGCCCTTATTACTGAGAAATAAGATACAGCTGTTCGGTGGCTACTTTGGTACCTCATCCCTGATAAGTTTAGTATCAAAGTCTTTAAGTTGTTTTATTTTTTAAAATAAAGATTGAAGACCTAACCTTCAAAATCTATTCTTTCCCCCTGGCTTTTGCCAGCAAATCTGTAATAACCACTTCATAAAAATGGTGTGGTTTAAGTGTATCCTCAAGAACTTAAATTTTTACAAAGGAAGATTGTTTATGGATACATTTCCATGCATATTTCACTTTTCATGGTGAATTTAAAAGGAAAACAAGTAGTAATAACTGAAAATGGCATTCCAGGTTAAAAAAAAAAAAAAGGTTTATATAAGGGCTAATGTGAGTGTTTTTGGCCCATACCAAATTTGAGGTAAAAAGAATCTATCAAAACTAGTAATAAAAATAATTCCCAGTACTGCAATTACATAAACTCTTAAAATTAGTTTTTCTTTTAAAATAACCACTTTAAAATGGATTACACATTGGAAGCATGTTTTTTATATAAATTCCAATACTTCTGACTTTGGTTACACTGGTCGATAACTTGAGTCGAGAAAGAGACATGATTTATATTTTTGCAAATCCCATCTATCTGGCCATTTGATTCTCAAAGCAGTAATTAGATGGAGTAATTTTGAGCTTGTACTATTCTAAGGCTGAACTACAACTTAAAATTTTAATTGAAAAAAACCAGCCTATACAGCAAGCAACTGCACTGAGGTGGGTAGATGTATCTGTGAACCAATTAGGAGAACCAAATGAGAAGAAGCTTCACGTATAGAAATATAAAGGATGAGAAGAAGAAAAAAATTAAGACTCACTGTTTAGCAGGAAGAAACTACACAGTTATTTTATCCCCAAAGGAATGCCAGTTCTTAACAAAATAAATAAAATTAAAGATTTACTATGGACTTTTAACCTAAAGATGAAGAACACATACCAGCAAACAATTCATGCGACTATGTAAGAAAGGAAAGCAATATTGCACTGAAAGGGGGAACCTTGCAGGACTAATCCACCTCTCTCACTGACTCAGCGTAACCAGCCACTTCCGGTAGGCACTGGCAAACCTGGCCTGCTCTACGTTCCGGCAGGTGGACAATACTTGATCGATGAACCTATGCTCCATCTCCAGGCCCCGAGAGTCTGGAGCTGGGGTCCGCTTCAGGCGTTTGGTTTCCTGGGAATAGCCTTGCTTGCTAGAGTCATTCAGCCCATCCACCTCCATGGCCTGAGACATGTGGGGGCCTCCTGGGATGAGGTGCAAGTCACTCGAAGTTCCCCCAGGGCTGTCTGCAGGTGACAATGGGGTCACACTGTGAGGAAACCTACCACGTAAGTGATGCTGAAGGTAGAAAATATGCCGCCTGTGAAAGAGGAGGGGGAGAGAATACAGAAAACTCATATCACAAAGTCAAGCTTTTTAGGAAAAAAAAAAGCTGATAATTCTAAAACATACTGTACTCAGTTCATGGCTCCCGTGGTAACCCTGAGTTACCTGGAGGAAGGAGGCGGAGTAGTTACCCTGAAGTCTCTGCATATTTAGACCAGAGTCTTACAAGCCCAGATTACTGGACTGTGAGAAAGAGTAATACGACCCCCAAAGGATTTTTAATATCACCGACTGAGATGATGGCAATCACCTGGCATTGTTACTCTTTGTAACTACAATCGGAAATTAGAAAATATGTCGTAGCCCAATCTCTGCTATAAAAAAAAAGCAACAACAACAACAAAAAACAGAACCAAAAATTAACTTCACTGATATCCTAAAACAGAAGTGAATTAACCAGGGGATTAAATAGCTCCGCTAGAGGCGTAGTCCATGGACTCTATCCAGTATTTCCTTCAATAAGAACAGGTCTTATTATCTAAAAACCAACTTAACTTTCCCTGAAATCTGTCACTATTAGTCTCATTAAATATCCCTGCAGCAGGGATATCTCATTATTCATATTAGCAACTCTAAACTCTGAAAAGTTAATTCTGTCCATTTCCCCAGCATATTCTGGAGTAGACAGGGAGCATATAATTTACCCATTTTATAGAGGATAAAACTCAAAGGACAGATAAGGTGCCTAAGGGCAATGGCTCAGTAGTAGAAAACTGGCCTGTATAACATCCAGGCCATCCCAACTGTCTCTTTTCCCCATGCCCCACCCCAAACTTCAAATAATTTTTATACAAAGCTTCTACTCTGTTAATCTAGCTATCTCTTCAACACAAATATAATTTTAAAATTTTCTCAACCTTGCTACTGATGTACCTAAATAGAAAATAGCAACAAAAAAATCTGTAACACCCCAATGACATGGAGGTTAGTATCTATCTTGTCTCTAGAAAATGTGGAGTGAGAGTGTCTCTTCAGTACGAGAAAAAGAAATTTAGGAAGGTGCCAAAGAGGATAGATGGTCTCCCATCTTCTAAATGTACTTAGCATGGAGGAGCAGCTGAACGTGTCTCCTCAAAAGGCAGCAAATCTCAACAAGTTTAAAAACATACAAATATGTAAAACGCCTATCTCCTGCTTGGCATAGCAAGTCCTTCGTCTACAAATAGAATCCTATAGCCTGAAGCAGAATCCGCATTTATAGAGACAGAGATGCTTCATAAAAGAACCAATCAGGGGGTTCCCATACCTGGATTTCCTTCCAACATGAAAGTTACTTGGCTGTCAAATGTACTCAGAACTCAGGTTATGAGGTTGCTAATCCTCTTTCACTCCTTCCTAATAATTCTGCCCTGCTTCCAAAGTACACCTTACTTTAAAAAAAAAAACCAAAAAACAAAAACAAAAAAACCCCAACCAGTGTCAAGACTTTATTACTTAAGGAACGTTAATTTGCAGACCTTCAATAAGCTTAACTATTCTCAAGGTCCAATCAACAGTCTGATCAATGGTCTACACCCGACTCTGCATCAGAATGTACCTGCTAAGTTTCTTTCCATTGTGTTTTTGAAGACTAGATGGCAGCCTTCCACCCCACACATGCTACAAGTATCAGGATCTCCAAGGAGGGAGTCTAGAAACTTTTGTTTTCAGTTTGGAAGTAACACAGCTGTTGCACAGTCAAGGTTGAATGCCACCATCTAAGCATTAGACAGAGATCTGCATGAGGAACTTATTGAAGATCATGAGGATGTGGTAACGAAAACTCCTCTGAACTCAGGCAAAGCTCCACAATCAGGTTACCATATTTACTCCAGAAGGCAGGCCTACGATGTAGGACCTTCTACAGCTCTCAGGAAGACATGTGGTTTCATGCAGAAAGCAGATTTTTCCCTTCTCTTACCTGTGGCACCAAAGGGTTTCATGTCCTGGGTAGGAATCAATAAGATCAGTGGTGAATTCAACTTCTTCTTCGAGAAGATGGGGAAGATTTATCCTTGCTTCCTCTGTTGAAGCTGCTGCTGCTTCATCTTTTGCAAGAACCAGAGCTGGCTCACTTCTCAGAGGGTTTTGCTCCAATACAGAACCATCTATCACAGTTTGGCTAATCAAAGACTTTAACAAAAACTGGCGGTAGTGAAATCCACTGTGGTCTGAAACGTGCATGGATGCCCAGTGTTTAGTAGAAGACAGTTCATCAAGAAGAATCTTGTAGGAAGAAAAAAGGGAAGTGAGAAGTGGAATAGCCAAAGGTTTTTCTTCTCCATTAACGCCTTGGATTTCTTTGATTTGTTCCTTGTTTTTCTGGTAACAATTGTTTCTACCAATACTTTGTATACAATGTCCAACACAGTGCTGTCACTTAGTGGAAGCTCGGTAAAGGCTAGTTTCCCCCTTTCCCTGATAAATAAGAGATTTTTTTATATACATCACAGAATTTAAGACTTGTCATTCTTTCCCTGGACCTTGATCAATCACATTCTGATTGGCACACCCACAGAAAAGCCAAATTCTAGAATAATGATGAACATTAGGGTGATTATTTACAAGAATGCTGATGTTGAAGAGAAAATATAAATTCAGAGGTTACTTTGAGGTAAACTTTAACATTTAACCAACACTAGAATATTTAACTTATTATTTATTGAACAATCAACTCAAGGTAGTGATTTGTTCTTCACTATGTAAGTGCCATGAGGGCACAGAGCATGTCAGTTTTGTTCACTGCCTAATTCTAAGGGCTTAGTGCAAAAAACATGATGCATGAAAAATAGGAATTTCCAAGAGCTCATAATTTTCACTGTTCATGTCAAACTCAATTCATATCAGTGATAAATGATTTTGTTAAGTAGATGAAACAAAACTCAGCAGTGAATTGTTAAAGCCTTTGTATTATCAATCCTGCAAACTAAGCAATTTCGAATGGAATGATAAAAAGAAAAGCCAGCAGTTATGAAAAAATAAATTATTTGGCACTGTCTTGTACAAGTAGCAAACGCAAGTGGATTTTGATCAGTGAAAGCCATATTGAGGGCGTGCCACATTCCATCAGAGGATTTTCAGATCAGCTAAAGAAAAAAGACATAGACTTTTCAGCAGTGAATGGCAGCTACCGCACAAAGCCAAAGGGCTCCTCCTTCACCTGCTTGTCAAGGGCCCCAGGTAAACTCCTTCTCCTGCACCAAGATCACCTCTCCATTTCTCACATGCCCTTTCTTCCCTAGAAGAAATTTCTCCCTCTTCTGAACCTCCACAGTTTCTGTGTGTTCTCCCATATATATTACAGAACTTACTGTACATCTTTTCATCCTCACTAAACTCTAAAAGTTGTTTGAAATATTTAGTCACTCCTAATTGCTGTTTCCATCATTCTATACCCAGTGGCCTCAGAGTGGACGTCTAAGTATTTTATAAGTGAACAATTTAATGAATTAAGTGACCAGTACAGAGGGGCAAGATTACTCCCAGCTAGGACAGCAGATTTATATCCGTGAAATGTTTTAAACATCTCCTTTAAGTTCTAAAGAGTTTATTTGAAGCCAAATAAGTTTGTTTCCAGAACTGGTGAATCTCTGAGAAATGGAAAACAAGACTGTTCATTTGATTAAAATAGTGCACAAAATAGCACCAGATAAACTTCTACCTTAGAAAAATACATACTAACCTTAAGGTTGTTACATTTTTGAAGAATTAACCTGCAGAACATTTAGGCTACAATGCATCAGATTTCTAATTTTGGTAGGACTTCTTGATTGAAGAGTACAAAACATGTTTAAAAGGAATTTACATAATGTGAAAAACCTTTAGATTATTTCTTACTGCATATTTCTATACACAAAAATTTTAATTTTTTTTTGTAATTTTGAGACAAAAAATAGCACAGACATGAAAGATTTTCAACAGTATCAATTTAATTCCTTTAAAGATATTTCTCAGACTTTTGGGGGGGGCCTGGGTGGCTCAGTCAGTTAAGCGTCCGACTTCGGCTCAAGTCATAATCTCACGGTTCATGGGTTTGAGCCCCATGTCGGGCTCTGCGCTGATGGCCTGGAGCCTGCTTCAGATTTTTTGTCTCCCTCTCTCTCTGCCCCTCCCCCACTTGCACGTGTGTGCTCTCTCTCTCTCAAAACGAAAACATTAAAAAAATTAAAAAAAAATTTTAACAGACTTTTTAGGAGAAAAATTCACTGTGTTCTTTTCCCTTGATATATTTAAGAGGCATACTAAACTAGAAAAGAAACTTTAACAGGAATTTCAGGGCATTTTTTTTTACTAGAATAAAAAGGTTGAGAGATATAAGCAATGACTTTTTAAAGCGACAGCCATTACTTTTAAAGAGATCTTGGGGTGCCTGGGGGGCTCAGTCGGTTAAAGGGCCGACTTTGGCTCAGGTCATGATCTTGCAGTCCGTGAGTTTGAGCCCTGCATCGGGCTCTGTGCTGACAGCTTGGAGCCTAGAGCCTGCTTCGAATTCTGTGTCTCCCTCTCTCTCTGCCCCTTTCCCATTCGCACCCTGTCTCTGTCTTTCAAAAATGAATGTTAAAAAAAAAAAAATGATCTTAAAGACACTGCATAGAGATATGGCTTAAATGTAAGGTACTGACAGAATCAGTGACCTATAGATGGTGTAATTTACATATTACTATTCTTTTTCAGCACTCCTTATAAAAATGAATGAGTGAATAAATAGCTACAAGAAAACCACAGAAGCAGGACTATGACCCAGAAGGATAACAGGTAACAATCCTAAAATTAAAATCAAAAATGTATGTGTGTGTGTGTGTGTGTGTGTGTGTGTATATATACGTATGTATATATATGCTATCTGCCCTATAAATTTTTAAAAATACATTTGGTTATTTTCTGATTATGAGTGACACAAAATGATCATTCTAGAACATTTCAAAAATACAGAATACAAAAAAAGCAAAAAGAATCATTCATCACCTTATTGGCCAGAGAAAACTACTCTTAACATTCTGGCCTATCACCAGTCTTTCAGCTTTTCTCTATGCATGCATGTGCGCAGTTTATCTTTAACACAGACTTGGGATACTCTTTTATTCTGATTTCATTCTACTAAATTATATACATATACCCATGTCATTAAATATTACTCTATAATTTTAAACTTTTGCATGATATTTCATCCTAAAGACTATCACAATTTAACCATTCACTCATTTTGTTTCCACTCTTGTATAAGTAACACTCTTTTGAACACATATATATATAAAGTCTATGTGCACAACTTATTTACTTAGGAGAAATTTCTAGAAGTATATTTACTGGAACAGTGAGAAACATTTTTTAAAGTTCTTCATATATATTGTCAAAGTGCCCTCCAGAGGGGCTGTGTAATTTATATTCCTACTGGAAGAACATGTTAAATATTTCTTAAATTCCTTACTAGTACTTTAATATTCACTAATTTAATAAGTGGAAAATCATGTCATTTTAATTTGCATTTCCTTTTACCATTAAGGCTAGATATTTATTTTATTCTCTTCTTCTCCCTGTGTCTTCTTATGCAAACTGCCTATTTTGCCTAATTCTTTTTTTTTTTTATAACTGCCTAATTTACTATTTGTGACAGTCCTTAATTTTTCTTACAAGTCTTTAAGAGATCTTTATAAAGGTATTAGGTCCCTATGTTATAAATATCTTTCTTTTTTTAAAAAATATCTTTCTTACTATACTACTGCAACTGATTTTTTTAATTCCATTTTTTTCCTTCAGGTAAGTTTTTATTCCATGTAGAGTTTAGTTTGGTATATGATATTAAAACCTGACAAGTATTTGCTAAAAGGTCAATCTTAATCAGCATCACAGATTGAACAAAGAATCCTTTTTCCAGTTATGTGAAATTCCATATTTCAATGAAATGTGTACACATTATGTATTGGGATTTGCTTCTGGGCCTTATATTTTCCATTAGTGTGTTAATTACTGAGTAGTACCAAGATTACTCTCTTTTTATAAACATTTAGATAGATACTAATATACACTGTTCCTCATTTTCATTTTTTTTCAACAATTTCTTAGCTATTCTTGAAGATTTATTCTTTCTAATGTACTTTAAGAACCAATTTCTGAAGTTGAAAAATAAACTGGTGGTTTTTAGTATATATTGAGTTGTGCAGTCATCACTGCTGTCTAATTTCAGAACATTTTCATCACTTTCATAACAACTTCCATTCCTATTAGGAGTCCCCTAAATCTCCATTCCCCCAGTCTCTGGCACCCACTAATCTGCTCTGCCTATTCTGAATGTCATATAAATGGGATTATAGGGTATGTGGCCTTCCTAATCTGGCTTCTTTCAGTCAGCAATGTTTTTAAGATTCATCCATGTTATGGCATGTATCAGGGCTTTGTTCCTTTTTTATGGCCGCATAATATTCCGTTGTATGGGTGGATACACCACATTGCATTTATCTCCTCGTCGGTTATTGAACATTTGAGTTGTTACCTTTTTGGGGCTACTATGAATAATGCTGTTATAAACGTTGCTGTAATAAGTTTTGGTATGAACATGTTTTTGATTCTTTGGGGTATATATAAGTACCTAAGAGTGGAACTGCAGGGTCATATATGGTAATTCTAGGTTTAATTTTTTGAAGAAATGCCAAACTGTTTCCCACAGTGGCTGCACCATTTAACATTCCTACCAGCAACGTATAAGGGCTCCAATTTCTCCACATCCGTGCCAACACTTGTAACTGCTGTTTTTCATTTTAGCCATGCTAGTTGGTTTTCATTTGCTTTTCCCTCATGGCTAAGACGTTGAACATCTTTTCATGTCTTTATTGGCCATCTGTGTACCTTTTTTGCAGAGATGACCCTATGTGCTTTCTCAGGTGACACAAGGTATCAACTTTCAATTGGCTAGGAGTAATAAACTGGCGAACCGTGATCTTTCCTCTCACCCCACAGTCACAAATGAGACTATTTTAAAATGTACTTAAATCCACTTAGAACACACAATCAGAATAGAAAATAGAAAATGAAAATCTCATAATTCCACCCTAGCACTGTTCACAATTCTTTATTCTTTTTTTTTTCTGAGCAGCAAATGTATACATGCTTGTAACAGAAAACACAAAGCAATATATCTGTAACATCATGTGTGAGGATATATATAAAGGTTGAGCAGTTACAACATGCCAAGCAGTATTCCAAACACTTCAAAATCTCATTCAATGCTAATAATATATTTAAAAATTATATTAGGACCATCTCATATTTAGTTTAGATCCTTATCCCATAGTGAACATTTTTCTTTAAATTATCTTCCAAAATATAACTTTTAGTACCAACAAAATATTCCAATTTGTGATATAATTCAATGTAACTAATCTGTCATTATTGGAGGGTTAGACTGTTCTAGTTTTTCACTATGATAAACAGTATTTTTATATACCAAATGTTCATATTTTATATAATAGCCAGTGTTTACCCAACACTTAGTACGAGCCCTTGTGAGAGCCACTTTATGTGGATTCTCCCATTTAATTCACAACACTTGATGAGGTAGGGATTACCCTCATGCCCATTTTACAGATGAGGAAACTGAAGGTTAGTGAGGCCAAGAAACTCCCCCAGGGCCAAGCCAACTTGGTGGCAGAGTCAGGATTCAAGTTAGGTCTGCGTGACCACCGAGTGGAGCCTTTGATCACGACACCACCGAACCTCGTCTCCCGTTACGTCTTTAGGCAGAAGTGCTAGAAGGAACATGCCTCTTTTTGGGTAAAGTCTGTAAACGCTGCCATGTTACCCTTCAGTAAGATCATACCTGTTTCTACAATGCTTGTTTTCACACCCTTATCAATGCTGGATACCAGCACTTTAAAAAATAGTATTTTCAATTGTCTATGTAAAAAGATGCCAGCTCATTGACAGGTACCAGTGATACCTCTGTGATTACTTCCTCCAATAGACAAAGCGTAGTAGGGCATGATCTCCTAGCAGGGCCCAGTGGTGACAGGAAGAGCACCGAGGTCAAGGGCAGGGCACAGCAGGTGGACAGCCCAGGTGAGCCTCGGACTGGACCCAGGCAGCTGAGTCAACACACCGCTCATGAGTTCTCATCTTTAACATCTGAAAAGTGTCAAGAAACCAAGAATTTCCCCTTGGCCCTGTGTTCCTGACTTTATGGGAATGCCACTTTAAAAGGTCCACATCAAGGTAGGAAAGTTTCCAAAGACCTCTCGGCTCACCTGGACTCTGCCTTTTTCTTTATCTTCAACGCTCCCTGTGCCCCTCCCCACCCCCTACGCACTACCAAGCTGTGGAGCTGGGATGACCAGACTCCATAAGGACCCAGATCTCCTACACCCCACCAGACCCCTGACGGGGCCACAGCCTTAGCCGTTTCCAACGAGCCCAGCCTGGATGAGAAGCCGTTTCTGGGCTCCCATCACACCCCGTGCATGTCGTAATTGCTGGTATCTGTCTCCTCAACTAGATTTTCAATTTGTTGAGAGCGCTCCCTTTGTCATCATGCTACACCCAGCATATAGGCCGGCGTCTGGGAATGAAAGAGTTTCAGTACTTTTTCATGAATAAATTAGAGTTCATCTAGCAAACTGGTAGCCAGTTTCACCTAAACTTTCTATCCGTGGGGAACAAAGAACGGAACTAAAATTCAGTGAGCCTCTATTAGGTGCCCAGTACTTCACATGCACAAACTCCAGTAATTCTCACAATCCACTGAGGAAGGCAGTCGAGCTGGTTATTTCACAGATGAAACGTTAAAGCCTCACTTTCCACACAGGGCTAGTAGGGCCAAAATAATCTGAAGCCAGGTCAGTATGAAATCTGTCTTTGTGCTCTTTCTACTCCAATAACATTAAGGGACACCCCCTCCGAAACACAAAGCCAATATAGGAAGGGAGGGGTTACTTTTCCAGAACTGTTGGTTTAAAATTCCCTTGGAATTTAAAAAAAATCCTGGAGGAATCTCTGGTTAGGATACAGAGAGGGGAGCAGGAACCTGAGAAGGGAGATGTAGAAGGGGGTGGTAAGCAAAATTAGAGAATGCTTCTCTATTAATCTCAAAGCACCACACGAGGTATTTTGACCCCTTTAAGGTGTCTCAAGCCTGGGAAGCTTTCAGAGGAGGACTATAGATTCTTATGGCACTAAAACATAAGAAGCGAAGAAAAATAGCAGCTGTCATATGTATGATGGAGCAAAAGGAGCAAAAGGATAGTTGGTCTCAGTCTGATGAATAATAAGTCATATAACCGTGGCCAAGCCTAAGTCATTCAAATTCTCTGGAAACTTCCATCTCCTCATTTCTAAACTGAAAGGTTTAGGCTATGACAGCTTCCAACCCGGCTCTGCATCCAGAAAGCTCCCTGAGCCCATGAAAAATACTGATCTTAAATCCTGTCCTTTCCCCAATTTCGTAGGCCTGGGGTGAGACTCAGAAATCCTAAAGTGACTGACAGACTCAGCCAAGTTTGGGAACACCAGGTGAGATCTTCTTTTCCCTCCCCAGGAGAGAAGGTGAACAGGCAGCCAGCTGGTTCAGCACATCAAGTTGCAGAACGGAAGACCACCAAGAAAGAACCGGTCCAATTCTGTAAGGCTTAATAATCTCTTCCTGTTTCAGGGCAAAATGCATTATGCTCAGTCTTCTTTGCTGCTTAAACTTGTCTTAGTTCTACCAACGTACTAACCAGAAGAGTGCCAAAAACTGCACTGGTGAGGAATGTAAACTTTTTGAATTGCCACGGCTTCCCTGGAGGTATCAGCTGCTAGATCCTTCCCAGGCTGCTGGGCCATTAGTTCCTCTACTTTCTTCCTTAAAAGTTCCTCTGAGGAGGAATTGCTATCAGAAGATTTAAAGGGCAGACAGGGAATGTGCGTAGGGAGACTGGAGGAACAGCCTTACCTTGACGTCTAGCTTGGCCAGATGCTGCAGAACCCAGATGCGATGGGACCAGGCATTATAGTTGCTTGGGTATCTCCCTGCCGCTTCACCACAGACCTCCATCTCTTCTCGTATTAGTCTCTGTGTCCTTTCTGCAGGAATTGTTCCCAAGTTTCCTTTTGTCACAAAGGAAGGCAAGGAGGTTTCCTGAATTAGCTGTTGTAGCACCCATCGCCTGTTAAGGTACATGTGGGAATGAGAACGAGGAAAGAACATAAATCAGAGAGGAAAACAGCCAGTTTTCTTTGATCTTAATTTCCATTCGTGCAATGCCTATCTATGAGCCCAATTTTGCGGCAGTGGGATTACTTTGTTGTATTTGTTTTTAAAGATATATTGGGGTGCCTGGGTGGCTCAGTCAGTTGAGCGTCTGACTTCAGCTCAGATCATGGTCTCGTGGTTCACGAGTTCAAGCCCCACATTGGACTCTATGCTGACAGTTCAGAGCCTGGAGCCTGCTTCAGATCCTGTGTCTCCCTCTCTCTCTGCCGCTCCCTTGCTCGTACTCTGTCTCTCTCTCTGTCTCAAAAATAAATAAAACAGTAAAAAAATTTTTTAAAGATATAATTAGCTTCAGCACCATGGATAGAGAGGATGAGGAAGAAAGGTCAGAGAGAGAAACCTTTCTAAAGCATTAAAATGTGTCAAAAAGAGATTGCCTAGTTCCAATATAACAACTCAAAAAAGTCCAATTGGCCAGGAAATGCAAAGACAAGGGGTGTGTGTGTGTGTGTGTACCGGCTTGTGGTGGTGGTGGTCCTGGAAGGGATATTAATTAATGGCTGGTAAATCCTAGAAGAGGAGTCATGGTTCACATCTTTAATTATATGTACATACCTCACCCTATGTGTATTTGTTTGCAAATAAGAAACTGCATTATGACTGCTTTCATTAAGCAGAATTTCTTTATTATAGCAGAAAATGTGGAAAGACACAAATACAATATAATTAGTTAAACCATCAAGGAGATTTTAAAATGTCTTTATCCACAGATTTTCCCCTTGTCTATTTAAGATTTTCATTAGCATACATTTAAATGAAAAGCACTAAAAAGCATGTCTAACCACCTAATGTCTTTAGTTTTTACAAATATTTTCTCAATAAGAAGCATTCTTATAGATGAAATTTTCCAACCCAAAGGTTACTAGAAATTGAGTATAAAAATTCATTTTGTCATTTTCAAACAGAAGCTTTTTACTTAACAACAAAAACCTGTTTTATAAAATATTAGATAAACCCATAAATTGGTACAATAATGCACTTCCCCTGCCATCACCCCTTTCCAAACCTCTATACACACGCTCATATGCCTCTCTGAAGTGTCATCCCAATTCCTACTAAGAAAATACCATGGACTCCACAGTGGAAGCAGCTGATTTGCAATGCTAGCCAAAGGCAAGATCACAGCTAAGATACCTTGAACTAAGATCCTAAAAATGCTCAGGACTTAAGAAAAGTTCTAAGTGGCTTAGTAAACTGAGAATGGACTTCTTTATAAAGAATTTCCCCACTGACCCCAGCCGGCAAGCCCACACCATCCCATTTTAGTCAAAATGGAGTCGTTTTGTGGAGTCCCAAGAGCAAGATGCTTCAGAGAGCCAGGATGTTGAGATGAGTTTTTACGTGCATTTTGGCTGCCTCAGGCCTTTAACCTAAAAATATCCTTTGCGATTATCATCTTAGCAACTTCAGCGTGGCCTATACACCATTCACCTCAGCTGCCCTTATTTTGTTAGTTTTAATAACCACAACCATCACTACGGCAATCTGTACCAGAAACACACCTGAATGGATTCTAAAACCCGAGTTGCTCATTATAGTTGAATATGTAAATGCCATCTCTATTATGACTGCTCAGAGAGTTAATAATAACAGCTAAAATCTACTGAGTATTTAATATGTGCCAGGCACTGTGGCAGTGTTAACATACATTAGCTCATATAAAGCCAACCATTAACTCTGAAATAGGTGTAATTATTATTCCCGTTTTACGAATGAGAAAACTGAGGCTTGAATTTCTGAAGATCACACAGAGAGCAGGTGATGGCATATAGATTTAAAAGTAGGTAACTTGGCTTAAGAATTCATACTCTGAACCAATATGTGACCCTGACTGACACTGTGTTTTTTGTCCAGCCATTCTGAATCCCAAGTAAGAATCCTATAGTGTAAAGTTACCACACCTGTGAATCCATGTTTCTGGACTCTTTGGAAATTTAGTTAAGGCCAGTTTTCCCAGATGTAAGTCCTTAATTGGATTTAAAGTGCCAGAGAGGATCAGCTCTTTTCTGTAAAAGAAAAGTAAAAAGAACTGTTACTCTTATCTTTCCATCTAAACATACTGCATGGCTATTAATGGAACCTCACCATGAAGTGAATTTCCAAGAAAAAGAAAAAAAAACAAAACATGAAACTCTCATAAATATCACACAAAGTAATCGAGAATATATTCTCATTATCTCAGAGTTAGCAGGATTAATAAATTGAAACAGAAGCTCTTAAATCAGTAGCGGAACTTGAATTACCAAGCTGGAGAGGGCAAAGAGCTTCTCTGGCTTGTCTCATTTCCAGAACTCACAAGGCCTGACATCAGTATCTGTAGGGCAGATCCAATACGAGTCAAGAATTGCTCTACTTGGAGTTAATCGTACACACAGTATGATTAAGATGTAAGGGAAAAAAATCATTCATTCAACATTACCCTAACAAAATTACTATTTTTATTTTTCAATTTTCCCTTATGTCTTTCCCCATATGTATATATACTTAATTAACATATAATTTTATATTATGTTTTACAGCTTAAGAGTTACCTTACCCCACATTTCTAAAGTGAACATTTAAAACAGTCAAATAGTTTCCACTGATTGGCTATGCTATCATTTAATGACCTTTTCTTCTTTGGTTAGACATTTGGGTTGCTTCCAAGTTTTTGCTATTCTGAAATATTTCTGAAACAGAACGTTATGTTTAAGACTTCTTTTGTTTCTACCATTACTTTTGGGATAAGTTCCCAGAAGATGTTATTACTGGGTGAAATACCTGCACGGCCCCTGATAACGTGACCGCTGCTCTCTGAAATACCAACAGAAGAACTTCTGTGCAGTTGTAAGACTGTCATGCAGGAGCTCTCAACCTACTTCTCAGGTTCTGATAGTCCTGATTATATTCCCAATTAATTTGCAATGAATCTATTACAATACAGTTAGGTCACTGACTAGAATTTACTAATCTTAAAAAGTCCTTCCTGTGGTAGGGTTGGTAATTCATTTATTTTAGAGAAATTTAATCCCATAAAGACCAGAACCCAGATCATATACCTCACCTATTTAGATAAATTTAGTTCCTAATTACCACAATACATTTTCTTTCCAACAGCGATGTGCTCTTTCTACATTTTTGTTTGATAAGAGAAACAATTTCCCTTTTAATGAAAATACTGAACAGTGATAACAAATATTTATATTTTATAACCATTTAGGTCAGGCATTTCAGAATATAATTTGAAGTGACACTGAGGTTTATGGATGCTTTAAAAAATGGATTTGCTATTTTGCTTTCATTGGACAGGAAGTCTATGTACTTCTGTATTAGTACAGAATACTCCTGTATTAGTCACTGAAAGACTAATGCAACAGCAAATTACTTTTGCAGTCCTATGTCCTCTTTCTTCTGAAATCAGTAATGTTTCGTTCATACAGTAAGTCAGCATACCTATAGTGTAAAAGGAGGCAAAATATTTTCCTATATAATTTTAACTTCTTTGTAACACAGTGTTTCTCAATGTAAGGTCCTTAACTACAGCATCACCATCATCTGAAACTTATGAGAAATGCAGATTCTCAGATCTCATCGCAGACCCACTGATTCAAAAGCCAGTGACAAAGCACTGTGTTTAGACAAGCCTTCTAGGTGATGCACCAAACTCTATGGTATAGAATTTACTGTAGGCAGCCTCGTTTCCATTGACTAAATTTTAAACCTCACTTTATTTACAACTACCTACATAGACTGTCATATATGTCTATGAGGAAATAATCAAAATTTTCTTCAGAAAAGAGCAGTCACTTTATATCTGAATCTTTACAAAGTTTGTAAAATTAGGGGTGCTCCCTTAATTTATTTTGAACAACATATATGGTAAGCTATATCAGCCTAAAATAACCTCAATCAATATTATATATGGATGCTTTAAAAGATCACCAGATAGGTGTGTATGGGTGGCTCAGTCGGTTAACCGTCTGATTTGGGCTCATAATCTCATGGTTTGTGAGTTTGAGCTGGGCATTGTGCTCTGTGCTGACAGCTCAGAGCCTGGAGCCTGCTTCAGATTCCGTGTCTCCCTCTCTCTCTGCCCCTCTCCCGCTCACACTCTCTCTCTCTCTCGCTCTCTCAAAAATAAACATTAAAAAAAATAAAATATCACCAAATAGAATCATAAGAAAGCAAGCAAAATTTAAATAACAATTTAATAAACATTCCTGGGGACAGGACTGAACACTGTAGGCATTAAATACTGTCATAAAATTTTAAAGATCACTTGAAAAAGAAATACAGTAATTGATTAAGGTATAGCTATCACAGAACCAAGACATAATCATAAAAGAAAATCGACTGCTCGAATGCATTCAAGTAGGAATCTATCTTGAGAAAAATTTTAGTCACACATGGATTCATAAAGTGCTATATCTCAAACAAGCTAGATACATGTAAACTTGATGTGCTCTGGAAAACTACTAAGTTGAAAAAATAACTCTCATGATGACAAAGTCACTGATGTCCATAAACCACATAAAACATTTGAATTAAATTGTTTGATGAAATGTAAGAATATGATGAATAAGTTAAAATACTTTACATAACATGCTATTTTAAAGGTATGTGACTAAATTTAAAAATTATCAGAGTATGACATTTGCTTATCTCATGCACATAGTTTAAGATTACATATTGATATTAGCCTAAAAAGTTTTTTTTAGACTTTTCTTATTGAGGAAATGGAGTACTGCCTTAAATTTGAGGTGGCTTTATTTTCAGGCATATTGAATAAGCTGGGCTTTGAGATTCATCCTAAAAGCCTTAGGTGATACACTGCTAACAGAGGACGAAGGAAGAAAACAAAGGTCAAATAAATGTGGGGAGAAGTACCTTGGAAAGGAAAAGGCCACCTGTGTGGTTTTATTAAGAGCAGGGGGTGATGGGAACAGTGCTGTGCTACACGCACAACCTTACTGGATGAAATTAAGCAAGGGCTTTTATATTTCTACAAAGTTTATCTCATTTAAGTTTTTCTGTCTTCTCTCCATCTCAAGTTATTAGTTATGGTTTCTCTCTGCTGTCACTTGATTTAATTTGTAGGAAACCAGGGGCCATGTATCTTGTCCATGGCTAAGTCTTCACTGGTTAGCTCAGTGCATGGCACACAGTAATGAGTGAATAAACAAATGCCATCTTTTTTTTTACTGTATATCTTTATTCTGTCTGAAATAACCATAATGATGATAATAAAAATCATCCTCATAAAAACTACCATTTACTGTACACTTTCCCTGAATCAGGCACTGTGTTAAGTGACTTACATATATTATCTAATTTAATCCTCAAAACAATCCTATATTATGTAGAACCATATGAAATTGCCGATACTCAATTGTTTTGGGGTTTTTTGGGGGGTTTGTCTTTATTATTTTTTTAAAAAACGTTTAACTTTATTTATTTATTTTGAGAGAGAGAGAGAGAGAGAGAGAGAAAATCCCAAGCAGGCTCAGCGCTGTTAGCACAGAGCCTGATGTGGGGCTCGAACTCACAAACTGCGAGATCATGACCTGAGCCAAAATCAAGAGTTGGACGCTTAACCAACTGAGCCACCCAGGCAGTTTCTTTTTTTTAAGAATTTATTTCTTAATTTTATTTCTTTTTTTAGATAAACTTTTGGGATACCTGGCTGGGTAAAGCATGTGACTCTTGATTTCATGGTTGTAAGTTCAAGCCCCATGTTGGGTGTAGAGATCACTTAGAAAAAAAAGTCTTAAATAAACTTTCAATCTTACAATTGTTTTAAATTTACAGAAAAGTTCTAAGGATAGTACAGAGAATTCTTGTATACCCTGTACCCAGTTTCCTTTATTAATATATTATAGTACATTTGTCATAACTGATGAACCACCATCAGTAAATTACTATTGGAAGTCCATACTTTATTCAGAATTCCTTCATTTTTACCAAATGTCCTTTATCTAGTCCAGCACCCTGACCAGAACATCACATTACGTTTGGTTATGTCTCCTTAGGCTCCTCAGATAAACCTTGACAGTCTTTATGAATCCTAATGAGGTATTTTATATGAAACTTTTCTTACGGTTAGACCAGGGTTTTGAGGAGGAAGAGACCACAAAGTACCACCTTTATTGCATCATTTCCCAGGGCACAAAATATCATGACTTGTCCCAGCTGATGCTGACCTTGATGACCTCGGTAAGATGGTACATGTCAGGTTTCTCCACTGTGCTTTTTGGAAAGAATTCCACTTAAGGAGTAGGGGAGTTGTACTCCAGCTCCCTGAGGGGACCGCCTGGATAAATTACTTGGAATCCTTCTATACGGGAGATCTGTCTACTTTTTGCTTGCTTAGTCAATTATTTATGTCACTGAGTCACTATGAACACCCATTTTACACTTCAGGGTACAATCCAGTGGTATGTTATTGCTCAGGAGTTCAAGCTTTGGCTATAGAAACCCCTGACATATTCCCATCATTTTCCTCTTTGAGCACTTCCTTACTTTCTGGCTCTTTGAGCTATTCCACACTCATCTTATATATTTCCTGCCCTGCTCTTAGAATGAGACATTTCTTCAAGAAGCCTATTTCCTTTTATTAGAGAAGGGTGTTAGAAACCAGGATCTGGATGCTTAGGTTTAATCGTTTTTGATTTATAAAAACAATTCCATACGGCACAACCTACTATCATCTCAATTTTACAGAAGAGACAACTGAAGCTAGGGGAGAATCGGTAACTTAGACTCAAGGTCTTGGAACTCAGATTGGAAGCAAACATCTAATCTGCATAAAATAAAGTCCCCAGGTTAACTCAATAGGCTATGAGTAAAGGACACAATCACGGGAACTCGGTGTCAGCTATTTTGTTATTTATCTTTGCTCAAAGATGTTCTGCTTATTACTCTATGTAGGTTCACGGAATGATGGAAAAAATAGGACACTGTTATGAAGTCAAGCTCCTTCATGAAGTACTTTGCTGAATTTCAAAGCAAAAAAAGTACCATTCATTTTTTTTCTGCAACTGGCTGGATTTTTAAAGTATATCCATCACTCACTGTAATCACAGGAAATCAGCTCAAAAACTTATTCTTGCGTCTATTTTTTCCCCTGAGGCCACAATACCTATAAAATGAAATGCTGATGTATTAATACCATGTTTTAGCGGTTTCTAACATACAGTCAAAATCACTCAATGCTTCCCAGAGTTACTGCACAAGAAATACACCAACAATTAAACAGAGTGTTAAGTATTTGATCTGCAAGAGACCTTACAAGGTTAGATCAATTTACTTTCCAAAGCTGGTTGTTTTTGCATAAAATGTACTCATGATCCTATGTCTTCATGTCAGCCTTACTGATACGAATTAAGACTTACTAGAACACACACCCACAAATGGACTTTTTTTAAAGAATCAAGGTTTCCTTTTTATTCCTTTAGCACAAAACTTCACTGATGATCCTACTAGAATAACTTTCAAAAGTGATTGCTGTGAATATCATTGAAGTCACATTTATGGAGTGAATTTCCCAAAAACCAGACCATGCAAAAATCGAAAACAGTTTGAAAAGAATCATAAAAAAATTACCTAGCTCAAATCTTTTATTTCACAGATGTAGAAATTAAAACTGTTGTGAAGTTAACAGTGTTTGCCTCTAAAGTCAACTGCTAGTTAATTAATGAAAAAGGACCAAGATCCATGTATGTTAAGACCAGGTTCTTTCTCCTGAACTGAACTTCCCTATAAAATATACAATAAATTATATATGTGTGTGTGTACATGTCTATGTACGTGTGTATGTTTGTACACTGTGCTAGTAACAATCTTTTCTGGTTGAAGGATTTTCAAGTCCTCTGTGATAATGATGAACTGAGAGCACGAGGGAAAACGGTACTCCCACTTCTCTATTACCTTCATTTCTTTTTCACTCAATTTAATTATTTTCAGTGCCAGGCACTAGAGTAGTCGATGGTAGGGAAAGAAAGGGGGGGAAAAAAAAGACGTGGTCCCTACCCATCAGAAAGCTCTCAGTTGTGAGTTTATAGCTCCTTCCTAAAAGTCTCCCTTACAGATTCCTCATCACGCAGTCTAAGACAGCAGTGCCCAACAGAAATATGTGAGTCACCAATGTGAGCCCTGTATGTAATTTCAGCTTTTATAACAGCTACCTTACAAACAAGTATAAAGCAATGTATTTTATTTAACTCAATATGCCCCAAATATAATTTCAACATGTAATTCAATCTAAAAATTACTAACAAGGTATTTTACCTTTGGGGGTACTGAGTCTTTGGAATCTGATACGTAGTTTACACTTACAGCACATGTCAACTGAGATGAGTCGCCTTTCAAGGGCCACACGTGGCTTGTGGCCACTATACTGGATTGTGCAACACTAGAAACCTGTAGTGTCCCGGTGCTTTCTACGCCGGTTCTTTCCTCTATCCACACCCACTCCTTTGGGTGCCTCAAACAGTCTCAGGGCCTTAAATACCACCACCCATTTTCTAGTGACTCCCATATTTACATCTGGCTTCGAACTCCTGCCTGAACTTCAGATTCATACACAAGTACAAGGACACAAATCTAATGTGTCCCACGCTGAACTCCTCACTTCCATCCACCACCCCCACCTGGATCCGCTCCTCCTCCAGGCAGCCCCATTTCAGTAAAGGGCAACTCCATCCTTTCCATTCCTCAAGCCAAAAACCAGACACAAGCTTGACCTTCTTCTTTCTCTTTCCCGCATCGAATTCATCATCTGGGTCTTTAAAATTGGTTTATTAAATACAAAGCTTATACGGTTCAATAAAATACAGTGAGAATCTCACCTTTTCCATTTCTAAATTCTACCTCCAATCACAGCATCTCTCACCTAACCGCATCTCATCTTTTACCGCAACCACTGCCTAAGTTCCCAACCACCCCCCTGCACTCCTATAGCCTACTTTCCACAGGAGCTAGAGTTTCTAAAGTGAAATACTGTCCCTCTTCAGCTTCCAGGACTTTCTATCTCCCCCTGAGTAAGAGTCCAAGTTCCTACCACAGCTTAGGAAGATCTACAAAAGCCCTGTGAGATCGGCTCCCTTACACTCCGGCCTATTACTCTCTCCCTCATTCCCGCTGTGCCAGCCGCGCGGGCTGCCTTGCTGTCTCAGTGCACCAAGGAGCACTTTGGGCACCACCGCCAGCTTTCCCACTTGCTGCTGTTCCCTCTTCTTGGAATGCTCGTACCCCAGAACTCACAGATTGATCCCCATCTTCACGGCAGTCTTTGCTGCCCCCTACGTAAAACTGCAATACTAGTATTCCCATCCTCCTCCCGGCCTTCCCCGCTTTCCCGTCCCAGTTTCACTGCAGGATTTAACCACCATTTGATCTAATGTATATTTTATTTAGTAAATGTCTTTATTTCCTTTCTTCCCCTATTAGAATAAAAATTCCACAAGGACAGGGTTTTGTTTATTTTGTTCGTGGTTCTAGTCCCAGTGCTGAGAACTTAGCATACAGCGATCAATAAATACTTGATAAATGAACAAATGTTGTCGACTATTGTGTGGATTAAATGAGGTAACGAGTAAAGTTATAGTATGTCCCTATAATATAGTAGCCACTCATGAACAAACCATTGTGGTGCTTTCTAGAAAAGAAAATCAGAATTCTAAGATTATGTAAATTTTAAAGCCTGTATCTCATTCTATACTTTTCTTACTCCTTACTCTAAATATCTGAATACTAATTATTCAACAATTTAAAAAGACATATAATAGAAGTTACCTAAATTTTAAAAAATCAGTGACACATACAAAACTAGGTATTATAGAACACTAACTCAGAATGTAACCCTGCTTACCCAGAAGATTAAATAAATTGTTTAAGTCATCTTTAAAGACAAAGAGCTATAATCTATGGTCTCTATAATCTATGGGAAAATTTAAAATGTATTCACAATGTACAACAGGACTTCACTTTTATCTTTAACTTGTATTCTGCTTTCCTCTAAGAGAATTTGTATTAGTCAAAGAGACCACCATTTTTTAAAAACCATACATATTATATAACTGAAAAAATTTCAGTGAAAAAAAAAAACAAAACAGGAACCTGGTCTGAACTTCGATATTTCCATAAAGTATTTTGTGTTTAAAGCTAAAATAACCAGATGAAAGAACTAAGATACTAATCAATGTATGTGATCCCTTCCCCAAATCCCAAGTGCCAGAGACTTGAAGTGATCTGCCCATAGAGGTCACAATATTAGTAACTAAACGGAGACTAAAAGGTCATGGCCTTAAATCCTCATCCTACATACTCCCCACTGTACTTCACAAATACATAACCAATGCCTTACAAACCAACCAATTACACTGGTTGCATCTACTCTTCTAAAAAGGAAGGAAAATAAAAGCATGTATCCAATGGCATACTATAATTCAACACGATAATTCATATTTCAGACAGGAAAGTTTATGGAGCAAAGACAAAAACATACAAGGAGGAGCCAAGTTTAAGTCAGAACTGTCCATGGAGGTAATATAAAGAACAGGTAGAAGACATAAGCATAAAATGCAATAGATACATGGTTTATATTTCATTTTTCAAAAAGCTAACAACTCATGGGGCTTAGAGGTCTTCAGAAATTTGGACAAGTTCATTTGATCACTGGTGAGAAGACATACCTTACATTCCATGCAGTGGTGAAGTCTGGGTTTAGAAGCAGCAGGGTGCATGTGACATCTATCAGTTCTAAAATAAAGAGAAGTCACATTAAAAAGAGTCCTACCCTTTGAGGCTTGGCTTCTCTTTCAAGGCCCTGTATATTTGTGTCTCCTGTTATCCTTATGTATATGCCATGTCATAGTAATTTGAATGGTAAACACCTTGCTCTAAGCTGCCGGAAGTATGAAGATATCCTCAAGATTTTTTTCTACTTTATGATAAATGTAACAATCTTTTAAAAGCTGACACTCAAACAACTTCACAATACAACGTACCTACAAAGAATATGCAAATTAATCTCCTCATTCTTATAGTAGTTTTTGGCACTAATGTAATACTGACCAAGGAAAAGAAATATGATTTCTATACCATTATTCTTTTAATTCCACAAATATTTCAGTAGTTGACTATGTGCAATTTTTCAAAAGGGGAAAAAAACCTACTCATGATCATTTAACACAATTCATTCACATTCCTTTGCAAAGATTATCTTTTGTCATACACATTTTTACATAATCATAGCAATGACAAATGCACAATTTTGTTCTCTTTCTTCATTCAGTATTATTTCATATGCATTCTCCAATACTGCTACAGTATGCATTTTTAACAGCTACATAAGAAGCTCTTAGTGTAATATACTATCATTTATCTTTATCTTAGGTTGTTTCCTGTTTGCTTTTAATATTATAGTTAACATTACTATAAACACACTTTTTGCCTCCTAGCTTATTTTCTTAGGACATATTTCCAGGAGTTGAACTACTAGGTCAAACAATGTAAATACCAGTATGGCTCCTACTAAGCATTTCTGAACCGTCCTTCAAATGAATTGTATCTATTCACATTGCCAAGAATAACAAGTGTGTACTTATGTCCCTGTAACTCCAACGAGGTAACTGTATTTAAAAAATAAATGTAGCAGATACAAAATTATTCTGTGTCTGTTTTATCTTACAACTTTAATTTACAATTATTAATATAAACATTTTTTTTCATTTTTGTTTGGTATTTTCTATTTTCATTTTTTAACAGCCCATTCATATTCATTAGCTATTTAGTGATCATGATATTGACAGAACTCGCATATATTCAAATAAGCTCCAAAAGCTTGTTTAACAGAACAAAATCATTAATATATTTAGACGTATTGTCTTCCTTTTATTAAAACTGAAAAGAGAAGTTTAGGATTAAGATGATCAATGCAGAGACATGAAATTAAGATAACCTCTACCGAGCTCATATTAAACACTAAGTAAAGCAAAATAATAAAAATAATTATAACTTTTTAGCAATAGTGTATACCAGGCACCATAGTAAGTCTTTTATTTACATGATTTCATTGAGTTCTCAGGATTAGGGTTCAAGATATTCTCATTCTGCTTCATAGATAGGGAAACTGATATAAGTTTAAATAATTTGCCTCTGAACACCCAGTCAGTATGTGGCAAAGTCAGCATCTGACTTGTCTTTAATAACTCAATTATACTGCAATTAAAATATGCGTCTATAATAAATACTTGGGACACAAAAGAACATGTACAAATGTATTTCTATAGGCATTTAAAAATATTCCAAATGAACAGGGGCGCCTGGGTGGCTCAGTCGGTTGAGTGTCCGAATTCAGCTCGGGTCATGATCTCGCGGTCCATAAGTTCAAGCCCCGCGTTGGGCTCTGTGCTGACGGCTCAGAGCCTGGAGCCTGCTTTGGATTCTGTGTCTCCCTCTCTCTGCTCCTCCCCCACTCATGCTCTCTCTCTCTCTCTCTCTCTCTCTCTGTCAAAAAAATAAATAAACTTAAAAAAAAATAATGGCATGACCTAAAAGTTATAAATAAATAAATAAAAATATTCTATATGAACAAAAAAATTACTTCATTCTCAAGCATCTTAAAAAATTAACATTTTTTGTGAGACTGTGATTTCATTACTATGACATTCAGTAAATAAGAAACAAAAGGTAGCATTAGCATACATTTTTTGTCCTCTATCTTCATGACAAGTCATTATATGCATAAACACAATTACGTCTATAAAGAATACTATGTGGTGCCTGGGTGGCTCAGTCAGTTAAGCGTCCGACTCTTGATTTCAGCTTAGGTCATGATCTCGCCGTTCATGGGTTCGAGCCCCGCATCAGGCTCCACACTGACACTGCCAGGCCTGCTTGGGAGTCTCTCTTTCCCTCTCTCTTTGCCCCTACCCTGCTCACGTGTGTGCTAAGTACATAAATAAACTTGAAAAAAAGAGAATAATCTCATTAATCTCTCTTCTTTTACCTTTAGAAGCTTTTGGCACTAATTTAACATTTACCAAGAAAAATAGCTGTAACTTTCTATACTATTATTTGATTAATTCCACAAATATTCCAAATATTGATAATGTGCATATATTAAAGTGGGCCCTCAGGACTAACAAAGGGATATAATGATAAGTAAGACCTGATCTTGCCTTTTAGAAGGCTACCCTTTAGTTGGAGAGAACACACAATTATAGAAGACAAAAGGAAATAATTACGAAGCAGAAACACATACCATATTTTGGGGACCACCAAAGCAGTTGAAAATAATTCTTACTGGAGTACCCAGGGAAGGCTATAAGTGAATAAAGTGGTAAAGAGCACCGCAGACCGGAAAACCAGTATGAGCGAGGATAAAGAGGCGTGGTTGTTCACACAGGGTGCTCGCCAGGAGACTGCTGGGGAAATGTACCAGAAAGCTGGAACCTGGTCAGAAACAAGAACCCGCAATCTCCTGGTCAGCCTGCCCTTCTACTGCTTGCCCTTCCTGTGTTACACTCCACCTGAAGTAAACCCCTCCATTCTCTAAACACACCTCCTATCTGCCTACCCTCTCTGGACAATTCAGATTTACCAGCTTGCTTTTCTCTGCCAGAAATGTCCTCCTATATCTAAATATCAAAACAAAACAAAACAAAATTTTACTCATAAAGTCTCTCCTGACCTATTTACATAGACACAATCTTCCTTTTTTTGGAAAAAATAAAAGTTTATTTTTGAGAGTGGAGAAGGGGCACAGAGAAGGGGAGAAAGAGAATCCCAATAATCTTTTATTTCTATGTTCTGTGTGCTATCTTCCTTTGTTACCAATATTGTATAAATAATCTCTTCTTGATGAGACCGTAAATTTTCTTGGAGGAAGGTCCTGTCTAATAACACCTTCAGATTACTGCTTCACTCAACAAAGATGAGAAAAATATGGCCCCATCAAAAGAAGTTCCATGTCTACCCCCAGCACAGAGGAGTGGTAAGGCCTTACAGCCATACCGCCTGGGTTTGAATCCCAGCTTCTCCACTTAATTGCCAATATAACTTAGTATCTTCGACCTTCCGTCTCCTTATCTGTGAAATAAGGATGATGAGAACATCCATCTCTGTTGTGAGCCAAAGAGATTCATTCCATTTCTCCGTAGTTACTTGATACACAGTGAGTGTTCAACCAAACCAAATACTTGTTCAATGCAACATCATTACTACTTACCACCCAAGAAATGAATACTTTCAACATCAACTAATCAAAGAAATCAGAAATGAGTTCTTACAGTGAAACTACCTAAATTTCTAAATTTATAAAATAAGGAATTAAAAAAAATCCCACTGTTAAGGGATTGTGCATGATGGGACAACCTTCCAGAATTTCAAGTCTACAATTTTTCAAAATCCATTATACTACCTAGGTAAACTGGTACTTAGTCTTTTGGCTTTCCCTTTTGGCATTAAAATGTGTGTGACCAACAGTAGTCACCATTTATTTGTACAGCTGACCCTTGAACACACAGGTTTGTACCACACAGGTCTATTTATATGCCAATATTTTTTGATAAATACAGTATAGCACGGTAAATGTGTATGTTCTCTTCCTTATGATTTTGTTAACATTTTCTTTTCTCCAGCTTACTTTATTGTAAGAATATGGTATATTAAACACATAATACACAAAATACATGTTGACTGTTGATGTTATCACTAAGGCTTCCGGTCAACAGTAGACTATTACTAGTTAAGTCTTTGGGGAGTCAAAAGTTATATGCAGATTTCTGAATGCACTAGGCGGGGTGACTCCACTGCCCCTAATCCCTGCACTGCTGAAGAGTCAACTACACTTTAACACAGCTCTCCTTCCACACTCATAATTGAAGACAAGTTCATCCTCCATTACAGAGATACTTCTATACAGCAGCACAAGGCAGAAGCCAGTAAACATAGAACATATGTAAGTTGCCACTTTTCATTTTGTGGCTGTGTGGAAAGGAGAGCTAATCAGAGTCAGGCTTCCTCTAGGAAAGGGGCTCGCCCTAGCAAGGCAACAGCAGCTACTGGACTCACAGCCCAGCCCTACCACTTACTGGGTCACTTAATCTGTCTGAGCCTCTGTGTCCTCCTCGTATGTAAAATGGAGCTCTTAACAGTACTACCTCATGGGGTGTTAAACGATTCACATTCACGAAGCGTTAGGACAGTACCTGACACACAGTAAGCACTCAATGATAATTCCAGTTTCAAAGCCCGTATCTCCTAGCCCAGTTCCACAAGCTATAGTGGGACTGGATGCCACCAGAGGGAGGAAAACAATCTCCCAAGCTGTCTCAGCAGTGACTGCTCAACAGAAGGTGATTTCTCAACTTGTAAGAATCTCAGATCAACAGCCTCAACCATCAGTGGTGCCTGGTGACCCGCAAGAGCCACAAGCCCTTTTCCCCTCCTCTGTGACACACTGCCAACTCCTCCAGACTCAAGACTCAAGTTCAGATAGGACCTCCGTCAGGAAGTATTCCAGTTAGATCCAAGAGGTTAAGAGTGAAGTAAAATGTCAGAAATGGGAAAGGGTCAAAGAAGGAGAAGTAACCAGCTTAGAAATATTGGACATAATTAAAGAATCATTCCTGAATTACATGTATATTTCCATTCTTCTTCCCCTCTGGTTCTGGATAAACCAGAGAAAGGAAACTCATGTTTCTTGAGAGCCTACTACAAGCCAGGCACTGTGCTGGCTGCTTTATACACACTGGCTCAGGCAATCCTCTCAACACCCTCTGACACCTTTTACAATTCCCTTTTTTTGGTGAGGAAATAGGAAGAGGTTAAATAATCTGCCTAAAGTCACTGCCAAGTGACTTCAGCATGCTGACAAATGGAGTCTAAATACAGATGTTTTCCTGCAAAGCAGATGCTCTTTCTTAATCGAGCACACTGTCTACAATACTTTGTCCTCTTCAAGTCAGGACTGAACCAAGATCTAAAGATAAACATATATAATCAATAGTTAACAGGAACTATTTTACTTCTACATTTCATCAACTATATACCGTATTCTTTTTTTTTTTTTTTTTTTAATTTTAAAGAGAGAGAGAAGGAGGAAAGAGGAGGAGGAGGAGATGGGCAAAAGGGGAGAGAATCTCAAGCAGGCTCCATGCTCAGCATGGAGCCCAATGTGGAGCTCGATCCCACGAACCTGGGATCATGACCTGAGCCAAAATCAATAGTCAGACATCCAACCAACTGGGCCACCCAGGTGCCCCATATACCATATTCTTTGTTACCCAGCAGATGTGAACTACTGATATCCCCATGGTCTCTTGAAATCACCCAAGATCTCTCTCCAAATACCAGAACATGTATCAGAGTGTGTGTAACAAAGGAACAAATGAATGTTCCTTTGTTACACACACTCTGATACATGTCTAACTCAACATCACATCACAAGGAGAAAATGAATCGGGACATACTATACACAGAAAAATAGCTAAATTTCAACTGTGACAAGGAGAGGACAAAGGGATGCTACAGAAAAGTCAGAGAAAAATCAATATTCTTTCTGTCACAATGGCATTCCAGAAATGGCCCCAAGCCAGGAGTCACCTGGTAATGGTCGCTGCAATGGACGACGGTCTCTGACAGAGATATGTTTTCATGCATCTAGAAATAAATCCAAGGCCAACTAGGTGGGCTAATCTCTTCCTCCAAAATACCTTCAGGTTACCACAAGAAGAGACACTTGAGATAAAGCTATGTGGTAAACACCAGAAAGGCCCTGTTATTACAGAATACAATCAGTGAATCGATAGCCAGACTGAGCTAAAACCTCTCGCTTACCAAACTCTTGTTACTTATTTGACAAATGTCTGCTGAACACACAATGGTGCTGAGTATATAAAGACAGACAAGCCATAATCCCTCTTTCTTACAAACTCACAATCTACCTGGGGAAAATGTTTTTAAATTATCAACGACAATGAAGTGTGGTAAGTGCTACTATGCAAACAGTCTGAATAAAGACCCCCAGGGGAGTGCAGAGAAATAATTACCACGTCCTGGAGCAGTCAAACAGCCTTCACAAGTGTGTGCTGTGTGTGGGTGTGTGTTCGCACCACAACAACAGTGACAACATAAGACATGAAGCTGGCCTCAGCAAAGGCGTGGAAATAAGGCAGTGGTGCACAGCAAAGTCCGAGAATGGAACAGTGTCTGTTGTGGCTGGAAGGTATGGCAAATGGCTGCAAATTCTAATGCTTCTAGGGTTTGAGTGAATGTCAAAAAAAAGAGCAAAGCAAACCTGATGATAAGGAGCAGTCAACACTCTGCCTCCGTGTCTGATGGACAGGAGGAGGCTGCAGCAAAGTGGAACAGGCTGAGTCAGTCACGAGAAAGCAGAGGCTATGAGCCCCGGCCAATTGTTGCTGTGCAGAAACTTATGTACCTGCTTTTTCAAGTGAAAACAAATCCAGATTTCCATCTTAACTTTAAAAGTTCATCTTGAATTTAAACGTTTATCCAACAGATGAAAAATAGTTGAAAAAAACATCCTATAGGCGGAAACAAAATCTATCTGCGGGCTGGCCTCAGCCTGGGGGCTGCAAACCTACACCCTCCGATGCTGGATGTAAAGCAGAGGAAAAAGGCTGGGGATGGAGGCTGGGGACAGATTGTGAATGCCCTTGAACACCACACCACGGAGTTTGAACTCCACCTTGACACCCATAGGTGTCATGAAAGAAGATGCACAGATCTGTACTTCAGACAAGCATCCCTCAAACTGTGTCTCTAAGAAGTGCTGCTGGGAAGTATCGTTTGAAACAACTGGCTAGTGGTGTCATGAACATGGATAATAGAAGAAGGGACTGAACACAGGGTAGACCAGCTATGAGATAATTACATCTGTCCAGACGAGAAGACAGACACGAAGAACGGAAGATGGCTGTTGAAGAGAGAGTGCGGCTCTGGGTAGAGGCCGTGAGAAAGAAGGAGCAGCACAGGAAAATGACGGATGGGCAACCTTGGACACACACTGCGGGACTGAGCTCTACTCGGTCACAGCGCCGGGACTTCTCTCTTCCTTTTTGTTTCTGTCACAGATTTCTCAAAAATCAGAATTACAGTATTGTTCCTCTCCCAGACCAAATATGGCTACTACTGCAGCAGACTTTTAAAAACCGGCACTAATTAACAGGGAGGCTGTGATGGCTCATTCTGGTGTTAATGTTAAACCCGACTGGCTACAGGGTGCCCATGTTAAATGCTCTTAAACATTATTTCTGAGTGTCTGTGAGGGTGTTTAGCATTTAAATTGGTAGGCTCCATCAAGTAGACTGCCCTTTCCAATGTGGGTGAGCATCATACAATCTGTTCAGAGGTATTTAGTGTCCTGTCTTTTCGCTTCCTGTCTGCTTGAGCTGGAACATCACCGAATCTCCTCTGGCCTTTGGACTGGCATTTAAAACCACTGGCTCCCCTGGATCTGAGGCCTTCTGACCCACACTAAATTTTACCACTGGCTTTCCTGGGTGTCCGGCTTGAAGAAAGCAGACTGCGGGACTTCTCAGCGTCCATAATCCTATCAGCTAATTTGTCATAAGTAATCTCTCTCTATATATAACATATTCTGGTGGTTTCTTCAGAGAACTCTAACCAGTACAGGTGCTTTGCAAACATTTAAGGAATTCAGCACAAGAATGAGAGCATGAATTCAGTTTGGTTAAAAAGAAAAAATTTATCCCAAAAATAAAGGTCACCTCCAGTTGCAGAATACATTCCCCAGTGATGCCTAGGATCTGGGCTTGATCACTCACACAGATACTGACATTTCTGAAATTCTTTCAGCTTTCAGCTTTCAGCTTGGTGCTTTTTATGTATGTTTTCTACAAAAACAGTTTTAAAGGTACAGCATTTTCACGAAATAACTGATTTTTCCTAGCATTTTTTACTTTTTTTTTTTTTTTTAGCAAGACTCACCTCTGTGTAGTAACTGCTTCAGTTGACAAGTTTGGTAGAATTCTCTGGTAGTCAGCATTACCAGGTATCTTTTCCTGTCCTATCAGAAATTCACTTCCATATTTTTATTCTTAACACAATATACAACCTGAGTACTGTGTGATACCACACTACACTACGCTGTCACCACCCACCAAAAAAGTGAAATTCAAAACTGTTTCCATGAGGATCTGGGTGAGGATAATGTCATGTTGGTTCTGTTCTCATGCACAGTTGCACCAGAATTCGAAGGTTAGACGCTAGCTATTCATGTGATGAGCTTAACCATTTGATTCTGCCTGGGTCCTCTTGGACCTTTCCTCACTTCATGAGGAGATGTGGCAAAGCCCGCAGTACAACAGTGTCTGAGGGACAAGACACAGGGAGACGGAGAGAAGGACCTGGAAGGCTCCAGGGAGACAGCAGGCTGGGCCAGCACACATGAATCGGCAAAAACTAATGATCTGAAACAACATTAACAGAAGCCTTTGGCATTTCAAAATTCAGACTGCTTCTTCTCCACCACACGAGCATCATTCTGTCTCCCCTCTCCCCAAGCTAGCTATGTATTGGCTCGATTATACATTTTTGTTTGTCAGAACATACACAATACAGCTGTGTTTGGCAAAAAATAACCGGATGGATTCACATGGTGTTATTCTGTACCTTAATGTTACTGAAAGCTACCACAGGTTTCATAACCATGCTATCCATCTACTTAGGGCGATGGAAGGCAGAATGAAATAGGGCCCAACAACTGATAAATACCCTTACCTTTCAATTTATGCCTAAACTCAGACCATTACACTTATGCCACAAACCTCAACTATGCCATAAACTTGGGCAGAGCCTTAACAGTAAGAAAAATGTATCAGAGGACTAATTGAGTCAACACAAGAAAACTCAAACTATTTCACATTAAATCTTCAAATCAGATTCCTTTTCTATTGGTCTACACAGGGAAAAGGGGTATTGGGACAGTCCTTTAAGGATGAGGCTGAGAGGAATACAAGGAAATCAGTATGTCATACCTTTGGCAACATTCCACAAGGAGGCTGTTTTTTCACCCGACTGTAAGCTTCTTGCGTAAAGGGAACATGTATTACTCACCTCTTTATCCCCACAGTACTTAGAACAGCCTCTGGTGTGAGTAGGCTCATGGTAATGGCTACCAAGCTGGTAATTAAAATTCTCCAAGAAACAAAGTTCTTATTCAAAATTAGCCTCCAGGCGTATGGAGCACTTCTGAAGGTACCGCTGTATTGGAAAGGGGAAGGTCCCACTCTATACAGAAAGGGGCAGCTTCATAAAAACAGTCGAGAACACGGTCTTGGATGACTCTTTTTTTTTTTTTTAAACCTAAAAAGTAAAGGGGATTTGTGCACATGGAGGCTTACTGTCACATATGGGGGAAAGCTAGGAAAAGAGACCAGGCAGGATGAACAGAGTGTGTCCCATGCAGCAAAGAACTGTCTCAGAGGAGCAAAAGAAGTGAATTCTGGGACCGTTTTCTTTTGCTTCTATCAGCACAAGAACAGGATACAGAGGGCCGAAGCTCAAATGGGATTCAAAGCACAAGAGCACCTCCATAAATTACTGAGCTGGTTCACAGTATAACTACCACCAACACACCTCCGTTATCTCATTTGGTCTGCCACCAAAATGAGTTCTAGTGCTCACAGAGTTACTAAAGGATTACCACCCGAGAACCTGAGCTTGTACTAGAGTCTTCCTTAGTACTTTTCAAACTTCTTTACCACAGGATGTTTTCTTCAAATAAAATTTTACAAACAGCCCTGATGTATAAACAGGTGAAATCAGAACTCCTCTGATTTACTGCCCAGGTTGCAGTAGGTGGCCCAGAGTCCTGTAGCACTTTCGATGCAACATTTGAAAACTACTGATGGGTCCAAACTCCTCATTTGACAGAGAGGTTAAGCTGCTGCCCAGGCAGTGAAGGAAAGAGCCAGAACCAAAATCTAGGAATGCCAACACCCAAAAAGGGTTCTTCGCCTGGTATTCCATGCTGTTTCTAAAAAACAAAAGAAGAGGACAGAGTTCATACTTACCATCTTTGTTTAGCCATTGCTTTCTTGTTCTGTACAAAAGGAGCTTGTTGTGGACATACGGTAGGAGGAACTTGACACACCAGCTTTCCACACCAAGTTTGTTTTCTACCAGGACTATGGGACTCCGGTTATACCTTGCTTCAGGACATGGGATCAGACCAATCTCATCTCTGAATATGTAAAACATAAAGAAGAATTAAAGATAAGACTGCTAGCTTTCCAAATCCTCCAGAGTATTAAAAAGAAAAGCAACATATTTCCCTCTCTTAAAAATAGTATTTAGCTCACTTGCTGGATTAGTAGGCACTAAAAAAAAAAAAAAGTTTTTAATACAGACTATAGTACAGGAAAATTAGTATGCTGACTCCCCATCGACAGAAATGAAAACTGGTCTAATCTTTGGATGGAAATATGAAAACGTCTTTCAAAATTTTAAACTGCACATACTCTTGACCCCCAGTGATTCCACTGCTCAGAAGTTATCCTAGGCCAAAGTATATCAATGGGATGTTTATTGCAACATTGCAACACAATTGCAAACAATCTAAATTGTGTCAACATAAGACAGAAGAATGTGGATTATCCATGTGGTAGAGATGTACAAAAATGAGGCAGACTGGCATACACTGGTTTGGAAAGGATGCCAAGATCTGTGAAACCAGAAGAAGAGCAAAATGCCCAACAGTGTGTGGCACAAAGCCTTTTATATATATATTTTTAGAAGAAGAATCCCAAGAAATTTGGGGACAAAGAATTTTATTTTTATACGGTTTAAATTTCCTAATCATTTGAATGTATCATTTCTATTTTTTAAAAATGTCAACAAATGTACTTGTGGGTTGCCTAATAATGTATGAGCAGAAACAAATTATCAAAAAACTAGTTATCTTGTCAATGAGACTGTGGGCCTCTTCTTATGATCTTTTATACGTTATTAATAAAAAAAATTAACACACACTGATAAATGTTGCTGAAACAGAAAATACATTTTAGAATCTGATCATTTGCATTTAAGGTGACATCTTCTTTCAAACCACTTCAACTTAGTTGAAAATTTACATTTGAGGTGGAGATTTAATAAACAGAATGTACAGCCGCTGACTTACATAGGAAATGAACCAGCAAGCATAAAAATGGTTTTGCAAAACCTGCACATGCCTTTCAACTATAAACAAGTTACGATAACTGGCTACATTAAAAAAAATAGAAAACTGGTTTTCAGAGCTTATGTATGACATTATCTATTATGTCCCTGGGATTCCCCGACCAAGAACAGAGTAGTATGATAGATGCAAGAGGGGGAAACATGTTCAATTACAGGTTATAAGAAAAGCCCTCTTTTTTTGTTAAACTGGCGGGAGGCTATGGAACTAAAATAAAATCCTTCCTGGAAACTCTAAACCGGAGAGCAGAGCACAGAGGTACACTACTTTCTACTGATCGCTTCCTTAAGGACAGAGGGATACCTCAAGAAACAAGGGTACTCTACGGGTTAAGTTACTAACCATTCTTTCAAGGTGATTTAACTTAAGGTAGATTTTGAGACCTAAGGCTTTTTTTGTCCTGACCACTGGCCCAGTTGATTCAGAAGTGTGCTGATATACGACGTCGGAACTATTTAAACATTTGCTGATACTGGGTACTGTGTTAGGTTCTGAAAATGCAAAAATGAATAAAACAAGGTGGACCCAGACTTCATAGGGCTGACAGTTTTGATGGAAGTGGTATCAATATCTATAATAAAATGTTACCACTGTGCCATTCCAGTGGTATAAAGAAAGTGCTGTGAGAAGAACTAAAGCAATGCTGAGAGCACACCTGACCTCCTCATCCAGTATTCAAAAACGTTTTTGCATTTGTGTTTGGTTAACGTAAAATCTACCTAATCCGCTATTAGGATAACTAGCCACATCCAGAGCTATCCCTAACACGTGGCTGAATCTCCGGCATTTTCTGGTTTTCAGGTTTTACTATATAAAGTAGAACATTTAAAAATTAAACTAGAATTACAGTAAAACAAAATAAACTCACCCTCATTATTTTAAGGAAGTCTGATCTCTGAGATCTAATAACCACTTACAACACTTCAAAGAACTGCAGAAGTCAACAGTACAAATGCCAAGTAACAGGAATAAAAGAACCCTATATTCTGGGTACATTTGGGGGGGGGGGGTTAAATTCGCCATGTAAAAACCTGCCTTGCTCATTATTTATACCAAAAGTAAAATGCCCAATTAAATATCCGGTACCTAAATGAAAGGACAGAGCCATGTGCACAAATAAAAAAAACACACTTCTTTAGTTGGGTACCATTCTCCCAGGAAATAATTTTTAAAAACAAGAATGCCCTGATACTGCAGACGCACAGTAACTGCCGCCGAAAGGCTGGTTATTGTGAACTTGAGGAATAACATTCAAATCAATCGTTTTCAAAGAATATCACTTCTTGACTCTCCAAAAGAACATTATATCTGATCTCCTTCTTTTTTAAAAATTTTTTTTTGACATTGATTTATTTTTGAGAGACAGAGAGAGGCAGAACATGAGCAGGGGAAGGGCCGAGAGGTGGAGAGACCCAGAATCCGAAGCAGGCTCCAGGCTCTGAGCTGTCAGCACAGAGCCCGAAGATGCGGGGCTCGAACTCACAAACCCCGAGATCATGACCCGAGCCAAAGTCAGACACGCAACCGACTGAGCCACTCAGGTGTCCCTGATTTCCTTCCAATGCAGGGGGCCTAAGTCCTAGTTTTCATTTGGCCTCTACAGACCTCACTTTTCCTCATTTGTAAAATGGTGGAATTGCATTACATCTCTAAGGGAAATGGACTGCTAGGTCTCATTCAGCTTTCAAATTCTGACTGAGAAACCTGACAGTTATTCTCATGTAAGGAGAATGAAAATGGCTACAGCGGGGGAGCGAACATTAAAAGAGAGGTAGCAAAAGCACTCAATCTTCCAAGGTCCAGGGTTCTCGCTACCCTCTGGTCTACCTCTAACAGTCCAATGTGAATGTGGCAAGTCACTGGTCATCAGTACCCTTATCTGCAATACAGGATTAACAACGCCTGCTAGGAAAAGCAAACACAAGGTAAAGTATGTGGTAAGCTATAAAGTGACAGGCAAAGATGAAGTGTATTATTTTTAATTCAGTAGAGCCTGAGGCCAAAGAGAAAAGTTACTCGATTAACAGATGGGAAGCTGAAGCAAAAAAGTTAAGCCTTTGTCATTATTTGACCCTAAAATACAGTGCTTGGCTGCTTTCTAAAAATATAACATGTACTTTAGAAAGATAGGTAGGTCAGTAAGCTTCCAAGTAACAGTGTGTTTGACTTCAGACTTCTTCTATGCTGAGTCCCTGAGGTCATAGTCCACTTTTTTTTTTTCAGACAATTTGGAATAGGATTCCAGAATCATTTTAAAATTGGAAGGGACCTCATTCCCCCAGTATCTCATTTTTTTCAGACAAGGAAACTGAGGTCCACTGAGGTTAAGATGATCACCCAAGGTCACATTGCTAATGCTAAGTTAAAAATCTGGATCTCTTAATAGTTAGCCCAGAACCCATGATGCTAATGATAAAAACATCAGTGAAAGCAGGCAGAATTTAGATTAATTCCTTCCAGATTTCTGGGAAGATTTCTGGCTATTTAAATTCTAATTTCATACTCAAGAAAAGTTAGAACACCTGGGGGCAAAAATAAACTAAAAGTCTTTTGTCATCCCTCTACGCTACTGTTTGGGAATGCATCCTTTTTTTCTAAATGTTTCACAGAAGTGGGATTATAGTGGGCATACTCTCCTATAATCCTCTTTAAAAACAACAGTTCACATTAAACATTTTCCTACATAATTAATTTTTATATATGAATATAAATGGTTGCAATGAATGTGCTATAAATATTAAATACAACTCCAGTTACTTCTTTGTGAAATAATGTTATAAGAGAAATCTCTGACTCTTTCACCACCACCAAATTCCAGTCTTTTTCAGGTTTCTGGCAATTTAGATTCCTGGTGTTTAACAAGCACACTCAACACCTGTGTAACCAACGTCATAGGATTTTTAAAGACATGAAGGTTTGGAATGGTGAAAAAGTTCTAATACTAAAGAGATACCACGAAGCTCACTTTTTAGGTTACCTTCGAAGGCTGCTCCAAAAAAAGAGCAAAATGGAATGTACCAACATATTTACTTGAAAAGATCATCCACAGCATGGTACAGCTTTCTAAGTGCTTCACTTCACAATGGGGATCCACTGGCTTCCAGATGAAGTTCAAGGTTCATGTAACACGGACACTGACTTTGTTCCTGATGTTTGGACAGCTTCTCTTGTCTGCACTTTTTAGAAACACCCTCAATTAGAGTAGGCCCACATATTATTTTCAAAAGTAGTATCACCCAGTTTCCCTTTTGGGTGGGAAGAAGGGTCCCCAAATTCTAAACTGATCCTGTAACATGGAGCGACCACACAGAAAACAAGCCCAAGGATTCTGGAAACGGTACAAATCTTCTTAATCTAATAGTCATTTTGTTATTTCTTTACCCTGGAAATCCTTCCTAAATGACGAAATAGGAGAGTTAGTGAAATAGCTAACCCTTTCATATAGACAATTAAAACTACCAGTGATTAAATCAAGATGTTTCAGAAACTTCACAGGCTTTCTCAATTCTAAAGAGTACTAATTTCACATATCACTTACTGGACTTATTTTTAAAACAGCTACATAAATTGTTATTGTTTGTTGAGTGTTCATTATGTGTACTGCTCTGTGTTTGGTTTTACATAAACTATTTCATTTGTTTCATACAATAATCTCAAAAAGCGGAAATTTTAACCCTTCTTTATAAACAGTCTTGTCTAAGTCTACCCAGGTACTAACTGACAAGCCAAGATTCAAATTCAAACTTTCACAACTATACTATTATTTAAATAAACACATAAAAAAATCAAGTGTAAAAAGACAATTAGGATTGTGGTTTCCTACTCTTCAGCTCAACTTACAGATTTGCCTTTCCTTACTACTCCATTACTCAAAAATTTCCACTGGGGACTCTCCACTGCCGATGCAGTGTATTTTCCCTGACCCAGCTCTTATCTATCCCTCATGTCTCAATTTAATTGCTATTTCCTCAAAAGAACTATCTTGAGCTTCAAATACAAATTAGTCCCCTCTGTTATTATTCTTTCAAATATACTTCTTCTTTCAGGCTCTTCCCATAATCTGTGTGGTTTGTTCCACTGGGCTAAGGACCATGTGTGATATGTTCACCAACCTTCACCCCACTCCTAGACCTGCACACCCAGGGGCTGGAATTCTATCTGTGAAATACAGGTGCTCTTTTGCTGAATGCATACATGGAATGCAAGAAATTAAGTCAAGGACTTCCATAATTTGACTCTACCGTATCTTTTCTATCACATCTTGCTGCTTCAGGTTAATTTCCAGTTCCATGTGGAGGTGGCTCCCTCTCTGAAACTATAAATCCTACCAGCCTTCAAAGTTCAGCTCAAAGCCCACCTCCCCTAAGGCCCTTGGCCTAGACATACGAAGCCTTCCTTCTATGTCTAATACACTCACACAGCACTTGCTCCCCGTGCTGCTAGCCCAGCCTCTACCACTAACTGCTCTGCCGTAAATCCTAATTTACTATTCACGCAGGTGGGTGTTCGTCTCTATCTAGAGCTACATTGTGCAATACAGTGGTCACTGAGCACATACGACCCATGAGTAAGTCAAATGACATTAAATACCATTTAAAATTCAGTTCCTCATGCACATTAGCCACATTTGAAACATTTTATAGTTACACATGGCTAGTGACTACCACACTGGACAGCACAGAAACGGGGCAATTCCACCATCATAGATATTTCTGTGCCTTGAGTATGAGAACTATATTTTATACTTCTTCCTATCTATACCATGAGGATACTACCTACAGCATCTCATAAACAGTAAGAGTTCAATATTTTAAAGATTAATAAAAAAAAATAACTCAGTAGATAAGAAACCTTTGACATGACCCTAATTACACCATAAACATCTGTCTTCCACGTTAGCAAAGGTCTATACATTAAACTATTGTTATGGGGCACCTGGGTGGCGCAGTCGGTTAAGCGTCCGACTTCAGCCAGGTCACGATCTCGCGGTCCATGAGTTCGAGCCCCGCATCGGGCTCTGGGCTGATGGCTCAGAGCCTGGAGCCTGTTTCCGATTCTGTGTCTCCCTCTCTCTCTGCCCCTCCCCCGTTCATGCTCTCTCTCTGTCCCAAAAATAAATAAACGTTGAAAAAAAAATTTTTTTAAACTATTGTTAGTCCCTGGGTCAAGCCTTCAGCTGTTTTCCAGTGGTATTCTCTAAGAGTCAACCATACAAATAACATTTCTATGGTATTTTTCAGTTTATGAAGTACCTCACATTCATCATTCAGTTGGCCAGTACAGTTTTCTGAGGAATACGGAAATTTAGGTTAAAGCTAATATCTACCAAGTGGCAGATAAGGGCCAGACACAGCGTGAGGTGATTTTCCCGTGTTATCATCAACCTCACCAAATCAAGAGGAAACTGAGGTTACCAGGGGGTAACCTATCCACATCCAACTGTAACAAAACCTACATCTTAACCAATGCATGTTCGACTCCTCCTGGGAAGCATTCTTACAGAAACAAAGTCAGTATGTTTAATGGAGTGGATGTTGTCGAATAAAATTACAAACTATCTTGTGTTTGAAGAAAAAAGAAAACAGAAAGTAAAGAGAAAAACTTTTCTTGGTAATACGGAAAAATATAGTTAGGTACTAACTTTCAAGATAAAACAATGCCTCCCCCCCTCCCCCCCTCCTTTAACCAGAAATACAGCCTGTTTATTTTGGAAGTAAGAGGGATAGATTACAGGAAGAAGTACAGGCAATTTTGAAAAATCCAAATCAAACATTCTGAAAGAATCTGCGCAGTAATACTACTGAAAATATCATTAGTGTAGGAAACATATACTAAAAAATAGCTGAGGATTAATATTAAGCAATGAGTTATTTCAATTCTTCAGGCCTATACTATGTATCAACATTTCAAATTATTTCAAATGCTCAACTTATTTCAAACTATTAAATCTTGAATGATCTAAGTGTTTATTGATAATATTAAATCTGGCACTGATAGAAAGCGTATTAATGAGATTTCACCATTAAAAATAAGATTGGGGGGCATAAAAGTCCTTAATGAGTTTCAGTAAATAGGACCCAGAAGAACGAGATGTGCTCCAAACTGCACTGTCTCAACCCACCAAACCAGTGAACACTCAATCTCAGTTTCTTCAAATATAAAACACCGATGTGCTTTTAAAATCTACCGCAGAGAAGAGAAACTACTGTACTTGTTAGACTTCTTTCTAATCTCTGCTATAATTTCTTCAAGAAAAACATCATTGATGAGAAAAGAGGCCCTTCACTTAGCCAACTTTTTTTTTTTTTTTTTTTGAGGTTGTCTCTTATTTACACCCAAGCTCTCATTCACAAAAAGGGACTGAAAAGACTGATACACAAGGCATCAAAGCATTCTTCAGAAGACCCAGGACCCACTATGGTGACTGCCAGGAGATCATTCCCAACACTCCCTCAAAAAAAGGCAGCAGTCACAAGGGGAAAGGAAGTGGACGCTGTCAGAGGCAGCAGGTGCGTTCTGAGGCCAGCAGCCTTTTGTTTTTAATGAGGCGCTGTTACGGTCTCCAATTGTGTGCCACAAGGGAGCAAGACATCTGAGGGCTTCTTAACTTCTAGAAGCATCATTTAGATGTAGGTCTGCTACCTTCTTTAGGCAGAAAAGCTTAAGGGTGTCGGGCTTAAAAGGCTTAAAAAGAGTAAGTATTCATGTGTTCCAGTTTAAAAAATAAATTATTAGGGGAGCCTGGGTGGCTCAGCGGGTTAAGCACCCAACTCTTGGTTTCAGCTCAGGTCACGATCTCATGGTTCATAGGTTCAAGTCCCGGACTAGCCTCTGCGCTGACAGTGTGGAGCCTGCTATGGATTCTCTCTCTCTCACCCTCTCTCTCTGCCCCCTCCCCAACTCATGCATATGTGTGCTCTCTCTCTCTCTCAAAATAAATAAACTTAAAAGAAATAAAATAAAATATTAAAAGAAAAACCCCACAATTAGAAAAAGTGAAAATACAGTAATATAAAACTGGATTCCATGACTCTTTCTTTTGGTAGGGGAGGGGGCAACGAGAGAAGGGTGGTAATTAAACACTCTTGCTTCTCCCGACTCTTCTGTATACTGTAGACATTTCTTTTATTAGCTTCCTTTTTCGCTCGTTACATGAAAGCAGAAGTGTCAGAAAGAATACAGTGTCTTCTAGTATCTTCCCAGAGTACTCCAAGTACCATGAAAAGGAAGGAGGGAACGATACATGTGTCAGCCCTGTGGTGTCCTACTTAAAGAGGGCAGCAGTGTCAGGATAAGAACAGAGTGACTATGTTCCCTGTAACTATGAATCAGCTAACGCTACAAAGTGTCAAGTTTTCATCCGCTTTACACCAGACCCATCCGAAACCTACCGAAGCTACACTCCTGAAAATGCCCTGATCACCTTCAAAGCAGGATGTTTCATCCGAGTCCTTCTACAACCTTGGGACAAGTGAGGCGAAAGTCAAAAGCAGCCTCAAACTACCTTTGGCTAGGAAGCTGAGGGTTTTCTGGTCCACTGAAAAGAAGACGATCGGTGACACTTCCCCCCCCCCCCCGCCCCTTACCATCGGTCCGGGACGAACCTCAAAGAGTTGTATTTACAAAGCATCTACAGAGCCACATTGTGCGTGCCCGTGTACCTTACGCGGATGCAGGATGTGGACACACGGGTGAAGTCCTTCGAGTTGCAAGAACTCCCAGGGAAGGGGTGGGAAGGAGGGCGAAAAAAGTCGCTCCGTTTTGATTTTCCGAGGTCACTTCTAGGGACTCGCCCGCGACCGCGTTCCGGTAGCGGCAAGCGGGCCCTGCGGCGGCCGCCAACACTCCGGCCCCGACCTCGCTCGGTCCTCTCCAGCGAGGGGCGCGCGAGCCCGGGACCTGCCCCTTAGATATCAGCTCGCGGCTCGGCTCCGCCCCTGCCCGCCCCCGAAGACCCCCGGGGGCGACCGAGGCGGCGGCGGCGCCGCCGGCGCCGGACTCACATGTGCGGATTCCTCCTGAAGGCGTTGGTGATGTCCTTCACTACCCGCTGCACCAGCACCGCCACCTCCTCGCTCGTCTCGGCCATGTTGGTGGCGGCCGCGGCGGCTCGGGCGCGCCTCCGGGAGAGCGCCGGACGGCCGGCGGGAGTTCCGCGGGGAGCGCGCGCGTGTGCGCCGGTTTGGCCGCGCTCCCGCCCCCGCCGCAGTCGCGGCCGCCGCCGCAGCCGCCGCCGCCGCCGAGCACTTCCGGGTCACGCCGCCGGAGGCCGGGGCGTGGCGCCAGCCGCCCACTGGGGCTGAGGCTGCCTGGTTGGTCCCCGACTTTTGCTGGTACCCGAGTTTCCAAGTGTCCCGGAAGATGCTGCAGAGTTACTTGAGGTCAATGTTTTACACGTTTTATGTTAATTTGTAGTCCACTCAGGGCCGAGGAGGGAGGAGTCTTGCTAAAGGCAACCTTCCGGAGCCAGAGTCGGTCTGAACCCCACCCCCGACGCCGCCCGGGCCACCCACTGTCAGCTGCTCTGGGAACCAGCCCCCGGGAGCTTCTGGAGGAAAGTTTAACTGAGAGCGCAGGTCCTCTGGAGCTGTTAGTCCCCGAGTGTTTGAGAGCCTCTTCGCTTTATTTTCCCAACTGAAGGGACGAGGCGGTCCGCAGACGCTGGTGGCGGAGTGAGCCCCAGTTGGACCGTGTTGGTGACCTTGTTTTGTACCCGCGTGCCAATTTCGCCCTCCGAGCAGCCATTTTCAAAAACTGAATTAAGAAAAATTTAATTAATCCATTAAAAGAGGAAAAAGGAAAGTTATTTGCCACCTGGCTATAGGGTGTGGACATACAGAAATATGTTTTAGATTTTCTACTTTGAGTGTACTTCATTTTGTACATCATTTGGCGTGCTTTGAACGTTGCGTGTCAGTTTTGGAGTTAGAAAACCAAGATCCTGACGAAGTTTGCGCTTAATAGCCATAAACCCTGCTACAAAAAATTTTTTAAGAAAACCTAGCTTTCTAAAATGCCATAATTTTCACAGATCAGATTTCCCTTCACCCTTCTGTGGTAGAAAAATCTGGGTGCCTTTGGTTCACTTATTTTTACTTAATCCTTGCTTGAGATCCGTATCTTTAAAAAAAAAACAAACTTCTTAAAATCAAGCTCATAGTCTGTTTACTGTGAAACAGTGTGGCACATTTGAAGTAGGATTGATGATTGTGAAAGTAGAAACCATACATTTGTTGCCAAATTAGTGAGTGAGAAATATAAACGAACTATATCCAGCGGATGCTATTCCCTGTGGGTATGTTTGTAAAGGTTAGTTAGACCTCCTGTCTGGACACCGGCCTTCTGGTTTTAAAAGAAATGAATTAGAAGGTTCATAAAATTGTATAAAAGCCAGGTGGGACATTTGAGTAAAAGGAAACAATCCTTAACCTCTTGACAGGTTCCCAAATGAGGCAATGACGTGAGTGAATGTGTGTTTAGATTCCAAGGCCAAGGATTACTTCAGATATCCTAGTTACTCTTTAAGAATGTGATACCAATCCTCAAATGGTTCGTGTTACAACTGGCAAGTCTTCTTCGTCTTCACTAAAAGCCTTGCATCCTTTCCTAACAAAAGATGGAAAATAAATCCTGACTTCCCAAAAATACAAACATTTTTTTTTTCAGAGACTTCCATTTTTATCTTAAAAATCAGTGGGATTTGGGGGCACCTCGGTGGCTCAGTCGGTTAAGCCTCCAACTCTTGGTTTCGGGTCAGGTCATGATCTCATGATTGATGAGTTCAAACCCCACATCAGGCTCTGCCCTGAGGGTGCAGAGGCTGCTTGGGGTTCTCTCTGTCCCATCTCTTTCTGCCTTCCCCGACCCCCGCCCCCGCCCCCACAATCTCTGGGTCTCTCCAAAATAAAACATTTAAAAAAAAAATGAGATTTAAATTTTTCACTCTAATATATTTAACAGGAAAAAAACCACAAACTTTGTCCTTATATCCCGAAGTAAAATTGATATTTCAGAAAGATAATTAATTTTTCTGTTTTTCTATTTACGCCCTCCCCCCCACACACACCTAGGTGCACACACACCTTCTTTGAACTCATTTGAAAGGCATGAATTATATGTCTGTTTCTTCTAAGAATTCACAAATTGTTTCACCCAATTTTGGATTTATGTGTAGAACTCAAATTTTTTAGAATTGGAGCATATTAGAACTGTAATCTAGCCCTCTAATTTTGCATATAAAGAAATAGATTCAAAGAAGTTAAGAATGTAAATTCATGAGACTTTATAATGGTATGTATATAAGGAGAGGATGTGATAAATTTAGCATGATTTGTTGAAAAGATTTGTTGAAATCTTTTGTCAAAGATTTACATTCAGGGATCTGCAAAATATATTTACTGCTAATAATGAAATATTGTAAATACCTTAAATGCCCAACATTGGGAATTGAGTAAATTATAGTAAATCTATAAGATCAAATACTATTTGTCATTTAAAAGCACATTAAAACTAAAAGAGTATATACCAAACTCTTAGTGGGAGATATATTTATAGGAGAATTTTACTAAGTAACTCAAAGAACAAAGTATAATATTTATAATTTAAGAAGAATTTTAGAAGTTTATGTTAATAAAAATATTTGTAAGTCAACTATCTCATATGCATATTAATTTTCTTAGAGATACTGATTTTTAAGTGACCTCTAGTTGTTCACATATCTGTGAATATATTTTGACAGTCCACCCCCCCTTGGAATCATGCTTTTCATTATTTTAGAAGACTATTTGGTAATGGGGAAAAGGTAGATACATAATGACAAAAAGAAATACCAAAACAGCATACAAGACGATGCTAATTATGTATATGTAAAACAAATTGTATGTAATATCAATGTAATCACATATACATACATATAATAGACTGGGAGTTTATAAACTGAAATGTTAACAGTGGTTATTGCTATATGATGGAATTACTTGAGATAATTAAGACCTATGTACATTCTTTATGTTCTTTGGGATGTTCCAGATTTTCTACGATGAAAAACCTAATGTACGTATTAAGGGCCTTGGAAGGAAAGAAAACAAGGTGATTTTAATGATGAGCCTAGTAATTTCTTTCGTGAAGTGCTGTAAAGAAACTTATAATCTCTTTCAATCTTCACTCTATTATTCTACTTCTAACACTATGATGTGTTGTTTATTTATTTATTTGGGTTGGACTCCATTTCCCATGGTAACGTTACACAAGATAGAGTGTAAATAGTACTAAACATGTTCTTGCCATGCGCCGTTATTACAAAAGCAAACTTCTTTCCACCATTAAGAAAAAGTAAATGTTCAATTTGAAATGATTCCTTATAATATTACCATTGTAAGTAACTATGTAATTACAGTGTGCCAAACCACAGCCGTATCAGTATCGTATTAACCTAAAATCCAAGAATTTACTGGCAAAGAAATAGAAGGGAAATAAGGATGCTATGCTAGTCAGAAAGCTTCAATATCAATGTCTTTTAATGAATTCTTAAAAGAGGTCAACAGGAGTGATAATCATTTTTGAAGTTTTTATTAAATACCGCTTCAGGAAAAAGAAAAGAAATTAGTAAATGGTTTTTTTCTTTTTTAGAGAGTGCACATATGAGCAGGGGAAGGGCAGAGGGAGGGAGAGACAGAAGGGAAGAGAGAGAGAGAGAGAGAGAGAGAGAGAGAGAGAGAACCTTAAGCAGGCTCCATGCTCAGTGCAGACCCCAACACAACGCCTGATCTCATGACCCTGGGACCATGACCTGAGCCAAAATCAAGAGTTGGTCACTCACCTGACTAAGCCACCCAGGTGCCCCAATAAATGAATTTTAAATGGCATGTGCATTAAACTGAGGAGAGTTTTGGTATACCCTTTGCTTTGGGGTGTGGGTTTATTTTCCCCAAAGAAAATTTCATGGATAATGAAGTATGATTTTTTTTTTTTTTGCATTTTCAGAGCGAGAACATGCATGCACAGGAGAGGGGCAGAGAGAGGGAAAAAGAGAGAATCCCAAGCAGGCTCTGGACTGTGCAGAACCTCACAGTGGGGCTGGAACTCACGAACCTTGAGATCATGACCTGAGCCCAGATAAACAGTCGGATGTTCAACTGACTGAGCCACTTAGACGCCCCTCTCAAGTACTATGTTTTTACACTTACTTGATATTGTTAGCCCTTCATTAATTGTTGAGATAAAGATGAGAATGCATTTGATACCATCTTTAAACTTGGAAGCACTATGTAAATGATTACTTATTTCTGTGACTAAAGAAAGCCTCATTACAAGTAAATCAGTATTGGGGCACCTTGGTGGCTCAGTTGGTTGAGTGTCCAACTCTTGATTTCAGCTCAGGTCATGATCCCAAGGTCATGGGATGGAGCACCTCATTGGGCTCTGTGCTGAGCACAGAACATACTTAAAATTCTCTCTCTCGCTCTCTCTCTCTCTCCCCCTCCCTCCCCCCTTCTCCCCAATTTGCATGCATGCTCTCTTTCTCTAAAATTAAAATAAAATCAATAAGTAAATCAGTATTAAAACACAACAGTAAAAAGATAAGGCAAATGCTAACCTTCAATATGAAACTCTGTTTAACATTATTAAAGAAAATTATACTGATTATAAGCCTCCTACTTAAAACATGAAGGTTTTTTAACCTGACAGAGTTGGTAAATGTTATCAAGATGCTAATCATGAAGATGATTTAAATAGGCAGTTAATGCTGATATTAGAATCCCTGAGGTTACAGAAGTGAGGATACTAGTTGCATAATAAGGTTTTTGTTGCTGACTAAGTGATGTTTTATTTTTCTTGACATTTGATAGTCTGAAAATATCATCCTTTTGCTCGGCCCTCTTCTTTCTTCCTGCCACAGAGGCCCGGGAGACCCATGATGTAATCTTCAGAAAAGAACAGAAGAAGCTGTGTGAGAGAAAACACAGAGAAAAAGAGGCGGTCCAGGACTTGTATGTGGAAATAGCTAGGGAGATAGGTATGTTTCCATAATGCAATGAATGTTTCATGTATACTGAAGATGTCAAATTGTTGTAGGAGTTTTCTTAGTAATATGCCTCCTATTGGATGGTTAAGTGAAACAAGTTCCCAATTGTGAGTACATTCTTAGGGCTTTTTTTCTGTTTGCTGTTTTGTTTGTTCCTTGGTATAAATATTATTATATTAAAACCTTAGAGTTAGGTTAAAAAATCATTTAGAAAGTTAGTAAAAGGTTCATTTGACTACAGCAGAGTTTCAGTCTGAGACTTCTTCAGTAATTGCCTAAAAGTAAGACAAGGCTGGGGCGCCTGGGTGGCTTAATTGGTGAAGCATCTGGCTTCGGCTCAGGTCATGATCTCACGGTCCATGGGTTCGAGCCCCATGTCGGGCTCTTTGCTGACAGCTCAGAGCCTGCAGCCTGATTTGGATTCTGTGTCTCTTTCTCTGTCTCTGACCCTTCCCCGCTTGTGCTCTCTCTCTCAAAAATAAATAAACATTAAAAAAAATTAAAAAAAAAAAGTAAGACAAGGCTGTACCTCCTCTTCTTTCATCTCCTTCTTAATTTACAACCCAGAATTTTGGTTACAAACATATACCATATTTCTCAGTTGCTTCTTGTTTTCCTATTTTAAGCCAGTGCTGACACTTGTCAAAATTAACGTTAGGCCAAAATTACCCATAGGAAATGATGAGCATTCTTTGTTAAATACTGAATTATGTTCTTACTTGAGTATAGCATTTATAGAGAAGTATAGTCCCATTGTCTAAGTTTTAGGAAGAAATGCCATAGAGTAACTCCCCGATTTTTGCCGACTTTAGGCACTTTAATTTCTCTGGTAAGTCTCCCAAATCACCATCGGTGTGCAAAAAGGCCAGTGCAAAATATGGGCTGTTTGGTTTATAGATGGAGAAGGGTGACTACCATTGCTGAAAGAATGAGAGTCCAAGCAGTTGCACTTATTTATTCCACAAATTTTAATGACTGTTGCTGTGTATAAGATGCTGTGTCAACGGTTGGGTATACAATGGTGAGAAAAACAGACATTATTCTTGCCTTGTTGTGGGACTTACAGTCTGATGGAAGACCTACACAATATTCAAGTAAACAGACAAATGTATAACAACAAACTGTAATACAAGGCACAGAAGGGAAAGGCAGAGTACCATGATAGATGATAATAGTGTGGGGGTAAGGGCATGGCTTTAGAAAATGTGATCAGGGAAGTCTGTTCTGTGTGGTGATACTTAAGCTGAAACATGAAAGATGAGAAGGAACCAGCCCGGTGAAAATCAGGGAAAGAGCCACACCAGCAGTGGAAACAATATGTGTGAAGGCACTAAGAAGAAAAGAGCTTACATAGCGTGTCTCAGTAACCAAAAGAAGACCAAACTAGTAACTTCTACTGGCCTGACAATGTTTGTAAAGTGATTTCAGATTCAGTATTGCGGTCACCTGAATGTCAACTATGAGCATTATTACCTAGCTCCAGTTTTTCTTCCTTTCTATATCCTTTTTGTTTTCTACATGCTACACTGGGCAGCTCACTATGGACAGCTCATGTTGCATGGTTATCTGGTATACCATGAATCAGGTATTTAGCCCGGGCAGCCCAGTAGCAAGCCTGGCACTATTTCTCAAATGGGTAATATTTATCTGTAGAAGATGAATAGGTGGCTTTTTCCCCAAACCTTAGGGAAAAAGCCTTTTTCCCTAACCTTAAGGTATTGCCATGATTTTTTCCTCCCTGCTATTGGGTCTTCTGGATCATATGGCCCAAGATCAGCTTTCCTGGAAGCTCTGGGGTCCATTCAAAACTATGAATTACTCAGCAAATTACTCAAACTAGAACATTCACATGGAGTATATCTTGCCTCCTGAATCCAAAGTGACCCATGTGTCTCTTTCTCAGTGGCAGAGTGTGCAAGATGAAGCAACTTGCCCTTCACCTTGGTAGAAATATTTTGACATGTCCCAGATGACTGAACTCTTAGCAACTTCACTATGATTTCAGTCCCTTGAATGTTTTAAGGTTTATCTTCCATCCCCTGTCATATAAATTCTTCCCAAGGAATATAGAGTATTTGCTACTTACTACACATGAAGTCAAATACCTCAGAGGAAAGGACTAAAACTATCATTGTATACTCATAGACTTGTATATTCTTGTCTCATATATCACATGTAACTAATGGTTGTCTTATTTGTTCAGTATCTTTACCCTTGTATAGAAGATTAGCTCCACAAGAGCTAGAACCCTGTTTGTCCTGTGTGGTGTTGTATCCCTGTGCCTCACCTTGCATGTAGTGGGCTCTCAATTAGTACTTAAATGAATGGATAGAGGGATGAAAGGAAAGGTTGGGGGGAAAATAGGAAAGGACAGAATAGCTAACACATAATATAGATGTAATAAAGAAGCAGTAGAGGAAGTCACCTAGGAATTTAGTCAGAGGCTTAATCATAGGAAACTCAAGGCCGTATTTCTGCGGTTGAAATTTTTCTGGAAGGCGTCAGGGAGCCATTAAAAGGGTTTATGTTTCTTGGCTGACATTCACTCGTTCTTCAAAAGTGCTCTCATTACTTTATACTGTAGTTAGTTATCCATACATATGTAAATAAGCACACATATTTGTACATACACATTTCGAGTTTTATTTCATGACACAGTGAGAGAATCCATTTCATTTTTAATTTTGTTTTCCTAGCACCTGGCACATTACCTGAGCATAATGAGCATTTCAACATTGGTTAAATGAATAAATAAAGACCCAATTAAAATACTACCTCTATTATGAAGACTTCTTTGATCACCCCAGGTGGTAATACTCTCCTATATTCTTAAGTCCATTGTACTTTATGTAGCCTTTGCTTGGCACTTTTCATTTTGTTTTATGGAATTGTCAACTTCATTTTTGTAGCCCAACAACATAGTACAGTTTCTTATATGAAGCAGACATTAAGTATATATTTATTGAGTGGCAAAAAGACAGTATGTTTACTCTTTTATTGTTAATGTTATAGGTAGCAAATAACTATACAATGAAAATCATAATTCTTAAAATTTATTCCATTGTGATTCTCATAGATTTATTCTATAATGTTATTTTCACAAATTGAGTGGGTGTGGATGATACAGGAAAACTTTTGTTTTGGAAAAAGTTACAAATCATGTTAAATCTTTTTTAAAAACCCTTTTTAAATTGAGATAATCACATACCATAAAGTTCACACTTTTAACGTGTAAAATGTAGTTGTTTTTAGTATACTCACAAGGTTATAAAACCATCACCGCTATGTAATTCAGAACATTTTCATCACCCCTTACCAAATCTGGTTCTCGTGTTAGCTTTGTCACTTCAGATTCTAGGGTTTGTTTTCTTTCCATCTAGCATGACTTCTAATCTTTTGTTGAAAACTGGACGTGATATCTGGGGCAATAGAAACTGAGGGAAATAGGCCTTTAGTAAGAGGTTTTGTTTTTGTAGTTAGGAGCTGGACTGTGTTTCATGTCATAGCTGTAGCTACAGCTGTAGGGGCCACAGGACTCCATTTACTCAGGTGCATTTCCTTAGGTTTCCCTAAGAATTCCTTCTTACATAGAATTTGTGTCTGGACACTCTTTCAGTTATAATCCGCTATGATTTTACTGGAACCCTGCTGATGTGGCGCTAAGATGTTGTGGGAGAGGAATTGTTCTGTAATTTTATGAATGACTCTCAGTCTCTAGTGGGCTTGAGTTCTTGGGCTGTCACTTTCAGAAGTGCTCCTTAGCTTTTTGATCTTTTTCCTCTTAGGTTAAATAGGATTTCAAGAGGGGCTGGAGTTGGCTAATTGCCCTTCCCTGGGTCATGTAAGGGTCTGGTAACATCATTTTACTTGGAGCGTTGGCCTTTATTACAGAGAATGCTTTGGGTGTATTTCAAAATGGTAATTTAAAGTGGGTGGGTATTTTGGGAGGTCATTACCATGAGAACCTGGTGGGGTTCCTTGAGGTAAAACTCATAAGAGTCTTTGGGTTCCCCTAAGATTGGGTCCCCAAGGAGCTTCTCAGTCTTGACCTGGTACACACTCAGTGTCCAGCGATTTGTGAAGATTATCACTTAAGTATTCATAGCAGTTTAAGACTCCACCATCTTTGCTCCACATAAGCTGATCTCAGCTGTGATTCTCTGTGTTTGGCTGTCTCTCAGATTTCTGGGTGATGGTTTGTCCTGTGATCTTAATTCTCTGATGGGTCTAAGAAAAGTCATTTATTTTCAGTTTGTTTACCTTTAGTCTTGTTTTAAAGATGTAGGTGAAGACTTCCAAGCTGTATACATTTTGTAGCTGAAACCAGAAGTTCCAAACTTTTTTTAAAGTGCTAAATAGAACATAGTTTAGACTTTGTGGGGTTGTATGGCCTCTATTCCAGTTACTCAACTCGAGTGCTGTTGTAGCATAAAAGCAACCATGGGCAATACATAAATGGATGGGAATTTATATATTGTTTTTCTTTTATAAATTTTTTAAAAGCTTATCTATTTATTTTGAGAGAGAAAGGGAGAAGGGGAAGGGCGGAGGGTGAGGGAGAGAGATAATCCCAAGCAGGCTCTGCTCACTCTCTCTCTCTCTCTCTTAAAAATGAATAAACATTTTTTAAAAATTAAAAAAATTGTTATGTCTTCTTGATAGATAAGTCCTTTTGTCATTATAAAATATCCTTCTTTGTCTCTAGTAACAAATTTTGTCTTAAAGTCTATTTTTTTTGTGGTATTAGTATAGCTACTCCAGTTCTCTTTTGTATACCATTTGTGTGGTGTATCATTTCCCATCCTTTTCTTTTCCTTCTTTTTTTTATAATTTATTTGTTTTTTAATTTACATCCAAATTAGCATATAGTGCAGTGATTTCAAGGGTAGATCCTTAATGCCCCTTACCCATTTAGCCCATCCCCCCTTCCACAGCCCCTCCAGCAACCCTCTGTTTGTTCTCTGTATTTTTTTTTAACGTTTATTTATTTTTGAGACAGAGAGAGACAGAGCATGAACAGGGGAGGGGCAGAGAGAGAGGGAGACACAGAATCTGAAACAGGCTCCAGGCTCTGAGCTGTCAGCACAGAGCCCGACGCGTGGCTCGAACTCACGGACCATGAGATCATGACCTGAGCCAAAGTCGGACACTTAACCGACCAAGCCACCCAGGCGCCCCCTGTTCTCTGTATTTAAGAGTCTCTTGTATTTTGTTCCCCTCCCTATTTTTATATTATTTTTGCTTCCCTTCCCATATGTTTATCTGTTTTGTATCTTAAATTCCTCATATGAGTGAAGTCATATGATATTTGTCTTTCTCTAACTAATTTCACTTAGCATAATACCCTCTAGTTCCATCCACCTAGTTGCAAATGACAAGATTTCATTCTTTTTGATTGCTAAGTAATACTCCACTGTATGTGTGTGTGTGTGTGTGTGTGTGTGTGTGTGTATACACACACATATACATACATATATATGTATATATGTATATGTATGTATATGTGTGTGTATATATATATATACATATATATATATATATATATGCCACATCTTCTTTTTCCATTCATCTCTTGATGGACATTTGGGCTGTTTCCATACTTTGGCTATTGTTAATAGCATTGCTATAAACATTGGGGTGCATGTGCCCCCTTCAAAACAGCACACTTGTGTCCCTTGGATAAATACCTAGTAGTGTAGTTGCTGGGTCATAGGGTAGTTCTATTTTTAATTTTTTGAGGAACCTCCATACTGTTTTCCAGAGCAGCTGCACCAGTTTTCATTCCCACCAGCAGTGCAAAAGAGATCCTCTTTCTCTGCATCCTTGCCAACATCTGTTGTTGCCTGAGTTGTTAACATTAGCCATTCTGACAGGTGTGTGGTCGTATCTCATTGTGGTTTTGATTTGTATTTCCCTGATGATGAGTGATTTTGAGCCTTTTTTTTCATGTGTTGGTTGGCCATCTGGATGTCTTCTTTGGAGAAGTGTCTATTCATGTCTTTTGCCCATTTCTTCACTGGATTATTTGTTTTTTGGATGTTGAGTTTGATAAGTTCTTTATAGATTTTGGATACTAACCCTTTATCTGATATGTTGTTTGCAAATATCTTCTCCCATTCCATCAGTTGCCTTTTAGTTTTGCTGATTGTTTGCTTTGCTGTGCAGAAGTTTTTATTTGGCTGAGGTCCCAATAGTTCATTTTTGCTTTTGTTTCCCTTGCCTCCGGAGATGTGTTGATTAAGAAGTTGCTGTGGCTGAAGTCAGAGAGGTTTTTGCCTGCTTTCTTCTCTACGATTTTGATGGATTTCTTTCTTACGTTTAGGTCTTTCATCCATTTTGAGTTTATTTTTATGTATGGTGTAAGAAAGTAGTCCAGATGAGGAGCACCTGGGTGGCTCAGTCAGTGAAGCATCCAAATTCGGCTCAGGTCATGATCTCACAGTTCATGGGTTTGAGCCTCACATCAGGCTCTGTGCTGACAGCTCAGAGCCTGAAGCCTGCTTCAGATTCTGTATCTCCTTTTCTCTCTGCCCCTCCCCTGTTTTCTCTCTCTCTCTTCAAAAATAAACAATAAAAAAATTATTTTTTGAAAAGAAAGTGGTCCAGGTTCATTTTTGTGCATGTTCCTGTCCAGTTTTCCCAGCACCATTTGCTGAAGAGACTGTCTTTATTCCCTTGAATATTCTTTCCTGCTTTGTCGAAGATTAGTTGGCCATACATTTGTGGGTCCATTTCTGGGTTCTCTATTCTGTTCCATTGATCTGAGTGTCTTTCTTGTGCCAGTACCATACTTTCTTGATGATTATAGCTTTGTAATACTGCTTGAAGCCTAGGGATTGTGATGCCTCCAGCTTTGGTTTTCTTTTTCAAGATTACTTTGGCTATTCAGGGTCTTTTCTGGTTCCATACAAATTTTAAGATTGTTTGTTCTAGCTCTGTGAAGACTGCTGGTGTTATTTTGAAAGGGATCACCTATCCTTTTCCTTTCAAGTTATTTATGTCTTTTTTTAACTGTTTTTATTTATTTTTGAGACAGAGAGAGACAGAGCGTGAGCAGGGGAAGGGCAGAGAGTGAGGGAGGCACAGAATCTGAAGCAGGCTCCAGGCTCTGTGTTGTCAGCACAGAGCCCAACGCAGGGCCCGAACTCACAGACTGTGAGATCATGACCTGAGCTGAAGTCGGATGCTTTTAACCGACTGAGCCACCCAGATGCCTCCCCTCCACCAAGTTACTTATGTCTTCAAATCTATTCCTCTATTCCTCTATCATTATTTATTCCTCTATTATTTCCTTGATTTGTATTAAAATAGATACAGTGTACCATTTTAATGAGCTTTTTTAATTTGTTTTTTGAGTTACATTTTTGTTGGGTTTCCTAGGGATTACAATTAAAATCTTGCTTTATAACAATATAGTTTATAGTAAAAACAACTTAATTTACAGTAGTGTACAAAATCTTGGCTCCTATATATTTTCACTCCCTCCTTTCTCCTTTGTGCTGTTAGTGTTACATATATTACATCTTTATATATTGTATGCCCATCAGCACTGATTATAATCATTCCTTCATGCAGTTGTTTTAAAAATCAGATAGGAGACATAAAAAAGGAATTCCAAATTTAAAATGCACTTATACTGTATTTTTCCTATTTACCTATTTACCTATTCAGTTGTCTTTACTACTGCTCTGTATTTCTTCATGTGGATTTGTGTTACTGTCTAGTGTCTTTTCATTTCAGACTAAAGGATTCCCCTTAATATTTCTTGTGTGGCAGATATGCTTGTGACCAATCCTGTTTTTATCTGGGAATGTCTTTTTTCCCCCCTTTAATTTTTGAAGGATGGTTTTGCTGGATGTAGGAGGCTTAGTTGATACTCTTTTTCTTTTAGTATTTGGATATATTATCCCACTATCTTCTTGCTTATGTGTTTTTTTTTTGATGAGAAATCAGGTGTTAATTCTATTGAAAAACCTTTTTCTTGCTGTCCTCAAGTTTTTCTTTTGTCTTTTGACATTTGGATTATGAAGTGCCTAGCTGTGACTTTCTTTGAATTTATCCCACTTGGAGTTTTGTTGAGTCTCTTTCATGTATTAATTAATAATTTTTGTCAAATTTGGGGTGTTTTTCAATCAATATTTCTTCAAATATTACCTATTCTTTCCTCTTTTCCTTCTAAATCACCATTTAGTAATGTTTAATATGTTTAGAATTCTAGATTTCATTATCACATTTTTTTATTTCTAGAAGCTGTTTTACAAATATGGTAGGTTTCTTTTTAGAGTTACCTGCTCCTCTCAGATATTTTCAGGGTTATCTTTTTCTTTGTTTAAATAGAATAACTGTACTTATTTTATAACTATATGTAGTATTTCCAATATCTGAAGTCTTTACATATCTGTTTGAGTTATTATTTTAGTTACTTATGATACTGTTTCCATGTGGACTTATCATTCACGAGAAAATATTTTGAAGGGATTCTTTAAAGCCTGAGATAAAGATACCTTTTTCATAGAAGGATTTACTTTTGCTCAATTCAGGTGCCTGGTATACCACCAGTCTGACACCACCTTAAGCCAGATCACAGCTTAGGTTCCCCGAATATGAACCTTTCACAAAAAATCTGTCTTAAAGCAACCCTATGGTCTTAAGTTCTCAGGATATTTTTCTTTTACTCTCTCCCATGTTCCACAGAGTGCCATGAGTATGAGTGAGAGAGGTAAGGGTGTGTCTACATCTGGTTTATCCATACTCTAATCAGTCGTGTCCCTTTGAGATCCTATTTGATTCTTCATCTTGGTTTGGCCCTTGGTCTTGACATCTATTCCCATTACAGGTGAGACTGCCAAAACCAAAGGGCATGTACCTGGATCAGTAAGTGTCCTGAGGACAAGCATGGCTAAGGAGGTCAGGTGTTCCACTTAGCTATAGCTATTTGGGTTCCCCTTTCCCTTAGATTTTTGACCTATTGGTTTCTAGTCTCTTGACAGCTCTTTGGTGCTTTGAGGAAATTTTTTTAAACTTTAGCATTGCAGTTATTTTCAGCTGGAAGATTAGATTGAACAATCTAGCCCACCACTTTAGAAATAGAAGTCTGCATTAGAGTATAAACCTATAACAATACTATCTGAAATCTCTTATTCTTTGCCTTAAGAGACAAAGATTGGAATGGAAACTTAAAAAGACATTTTTTAAATACTTAGATTAATCACAGAAAGTCATTTATAAATATCTATAGAATCACTCACTGTTTTTTAGAAGAGTGGGTGCTACAAGTATACAAAGTTTTAAAGAACACGAACATTTTCATTAGGCAGCCTTTTATTCTGGTAGTTCTGAAATTGTAGTGTTCCTTTTAATTAAATTATCTTTTAGGATTAACTCATTTACAGGAAGAATTATGCTGTTAACCCCCTTAAAATCTCAGTGTGCTATAGGCCTACTCCTAGGGTAAAAAAATCTATGGCAAAGGATTGCATAGTTACACTTAATTTAAATAGGTTGTTTTATTTAAACTATAAGTTATTAAACAGTATTAATTATGAAGCAATATTTTATTTAAACAGTAAACATAGTTACTGTTACATTAAGATGGAAACAAAGCAAGTTTCAGGTTTAGTTTTGCATTATATGTAAAGAAAATATTAACTTTTTACAGGTTTATAAGGGATTCTATGTTTTATAGACAGGATTAATATTTTGGGTTTTGGGGCGCCTGGGTGGCTCAGTCAGTTAAGCGTCCGACTTCGGCTCAGGTCATGATCTCACGGTCTGTGAGTTCGAGCCCTGCGTCGGGCTCTGTGCTGACAGCTCAGAGCCTGGAACCTGTTTCAGATTCTGTGTCTCCCTCTCTCTGTGACCCTCCCCCGTTCATGCTCTGTCTCTCTCTGTCTCAAAAATAATAAACGTTAAAAAAAAAATTAAAAAAAAATATTTTGGGTTTTTCCTTGTCTTTACTCTTACATGTTTGCCAAGTTTATGAAGTCTTACTGTCATTTGGCAAAATGGTTTATTTGAAATGTACATGAAAAAGAAACTTGGCATTAGGCCATAAGTCACTAGTTCATGGATTTTTAACTTTAAAAAAGACAATAAGGTATTTAGTTAGCTCTCAACATATGCCAGGTGAAAACAGCAGACATTTCTATCTGGAATTCATAACAACAGACCTTCCTGAGGTGTTTTTGGATTCATTAGATATAGTTCACTAATTGGAAATTAAACACAAATTGATTTTTGTGAGTACATTATGACAGCATATTTTATATGCAGAAAAGATGTTTTATGTTTTTCTTAATATTTATTTTTGAGAGAGAGAGAGAGTCTTGAGAGAAAGAGATCGCACACGTTCATGCAAGAGCTGGGAAGAGGCAGAGAGAGAGGGGGAGACAGAGAATCCCAAGCAGGGTCCGCTCTATTAGCACAGAGCACCACGCAGGGTTTGAACTCACAAACCCTGAGATCATGACCTGAGCTAAAGTCCAATGCTTAACCCACTGAGCCATCCATGTGTCCCACATGTTTCATTCTTAACAACAAATGGGATCATGCAAAAACCTTGGGCAAAAATATAGAGGTAACGTCTCTTTACTATATAATTTAATAAAGAAAAGCAATGATTTAGCAACTGTGGATTTTTAACCCAAGTAACTCTAGTAGTTATTAATGAAGTATTATAAGAAGAATTGTTAATTGATTTATATTTGTAAAATGTGTTGAAATATTTCATTAAAGGTAAAATGAATAATTGTAAAGATAACTATAATTTAGAATTCTGAAATTCGTATTTCCTTATTCCGTTTGAGTCTGAGTGACAAAAAGTACCATCAGCACATGCATTGTGGCTCAGATATACCTAATTACATTTTGTCTTGCTAATTCACTTAAATTTGTTTACTTTATAGGAAACTAATCCAGAGGAAATTTATTGTGAGATAGACTTACAAGGACATTCTATCTTCTGTTTTATAGACAGAAAACTTCTCATAGAAATAGAATATTTGTGGATAATAGTTTGCTAGAAAAAAATATAGTTTTTATAGTTTAGTTATAATGAACAGAAATTACAAATATTGAATATAGTAAGACTTTTAAAAAAATTTTCCTGCCATTTCTTTTGCCTCTTAACAGCAAAGAATATTGAATTGAACACATAAGCCATTGTGTTCACATGTATCTTCCTTTTTTTAAATTAAGTACAGTTGACATAGAATGTTATATTAGTTTTAGGTGTACAACATAATTTTATATATGACTCAGTGCTCAACATCATAAAGATAGTTACCATCTGTCACGGTAAAGTTATCACAATATTATTGACTGTATTTCCTAAGCTGAATTTTACATCCCCATGACTTGTTTTTTTTGTACTTCTTAATTCCCTTTATATATTTCACCCATCCCCTCATGCCCCTCCCCTCTAGCAACCCCAATTTGTTGTCTGTATTTATGAGTCTGTTTCTGTTTTGTTTTTTAGATTCCACATATAAGTGAAATTAAGTGACATTTGTCTTTCTCTGTCTGACTTATCTCACTTTGCATAAGCCTCTTTAGGTCCATTCATGTTGTTGCAAATGGCAAGATTTCATTCTTTTTTATATTTTTAATGCAAGGTGGGAAGCTGACCGATAGCCACTTTATTAATGCAAAGAAATAGCCTTAATTAATACTAACAATATTATACAGTCTCATGAATATTATTTGCTTGAAACTTCCTGTATTTCATACACTCCAGTTAAAATGACTTTATGTATTACTTATGCAAATTTAATCCCATGCTAATGAATATGTTCTTTATACAAAAGTTCAAATAAAATGTAAAAATGTATTTCAGTTAAAATACATTCATTTTGATATTTTCTCTCAAAATTTTTGACAAGATTTAATTCTGACCAAGTGTTGTTCTGACCACATTGCACTTCAGGGCCCCCAAGAGTCCACATGCATTTCTGTCAGCATCAGAGTGAATTAGGTTTCTGGATACCATTGATGACAGACATTTGAGCCAACAGATCATACCCCAGTAATAGAACCAACTAATGTAAGCCATCTTGTAATCATTTTCCTCATTGATAAAATGTTTAGGTTAAGTCCATGATATAGTGCCAACTCAATACCAATATCAGGAATGAAAGGGGTCTTTATTACTGGCTTCAAAAGAGCTAACAACTCTCTTCCATTTCAATAAGAAAGGTGTTATTTCATAAATATGTGTTTTTCTATCAAGAAAAATAAGTGAAAGCACTTTAAAAATTAATTTTATATTCTTCTTTAAAACTTAAAAAATTTAGTTTTCTTTAAAACATAAAAAATTTAGTTACTTAGGGAGAGTCAGTCTAACTAGTGGGAAACCTGCATTGTAGAACTAATTTTAATGTGATTTTGTATCTTTCAAGTACTCTATTCAACAGCTGGAACTGTTAAGGTAATATTTTTAACTTGATGCAATAAAAATATGGGGTTCATTTATGGTTAGCAGCATCCATTTTCACATAAACAATCCATTTGATCAAGTATTTCAAGTGAGCAAACATTTGTTGGGTATCTGCTATATGCATGCATGTCAGTGGAGCTGACGACGATGACCAAAAGAGACCTGGCTCCCAGGAAACTTATTTTCTAAATCAGATTAATTTCACTTACCTACCATCTTACTTAGATCAAATCTAATTTGCATGTCAAGACTTCCTTTGGAAATTGAGAAAATAAAAAGTTTTATCTATCTATTAGAACATTAAAAGCTTTCAATCAGTACCATACTAATAAAGGAGATATAATTTGTTTACACAAAATATATTTCAGACTCGTATTTCAGAAATTGTATTTGGAAAAATCTAAACTGCTCCCTGACATCATTTTGACCATGTAAATAAGACTTTTTCATTTTGAATTATAAACCAGAATTGGAACTCAGTGCCATGCAATTTAATTCCTTTATTTTTAAGGGGGAGTTAATTGTATATTATTAGCAGCCAAATGTAGATTTTAAAAATAAGATGGCTAAAAAAAAGTCTAGGATTGTCCTTTATTTATTTTTTATTTAAAAAATTTTTAATGTTTTTATTCATATTTTGAGAGACAGAGAAATAGAGCATGTGTGGGGGAGGGGCAGAGAGAGAGGGAGACAGAATCCAAAGCAGGCTCCAGGCTCCAAACTGTCAGCACAGAGCCTGATGGGGGGCTCCAGACCATGAACCACGAGATCATGACCTGAGCCTAAGTCAGCTGCTTAGCTGACTGAGCCACCCAGGTGCCCCTAGGCTTGTCCTTTTAAATTCTAGCACAGGGTTTAGAAGCAAGCTCTCAGTCCATTCTTATATATTGACGTGAAGATAAGAACTTAGCTCTCTAGAATACATAATTATATAGCCTAGACTATTTCAAGCTTTCAAGAACTGATAAAAGAAGAAGTTCAAGGACAATTTATGTTATTCTAGATAGCTCTTTGCTGGTAGATGTGGCTTTGGAAACACATGAATTATCTGAGTGGGGAAAACTGGTTTTGAATTCTGAGATTCTTTCCTTTTCTATCAGCATTTGGATTGACCCCACTGCAAAAAAAAAAAAAAAAAAAAGATTAGAACATGCTCCATGTAGTATTTTGAGGTGTGGTGTGTGTGTGTGTGTGTGTGTGTCTGTATTTTAAGATCACTCATACAGAAGAAAATTCTGTTTCATACCACTTGCCTTCATTCTTCCACACTTGAATATAGAGAGAGAATAGAAAAGGAGATTCGAGTTGAAAGGGTTTCTTTCTACATCCTGTTTCTCTAATTTCTCTTTTTGTTTCTAAGGGTTTCATACAAAGCAGGCTAAGGAAACACTAACTGAAGAAAACACAAAGTGAACTCACAGGAGCATTTAATGGGCTGTTTGGAAGAATAACACTTGCTTATTTTTTCATGTGAACGAATGATTGATTTTGTGGTGGTTGTTGGATAATGACATACATTAGGTTCCTGACTGTCTTTCACATTTTCAAATTCATGTGTTAATGCAATGAATATTTGTGGAGCACCTACTGTTTTCCAGCCACCATTCTAAGCACTGGGCACACAGTTCTTATGGCGCACGTAGTCTTCTCAAGAGTTTCTCCATTTCTCTGTTAGCTATTATCTACCTTTTCCCCTTGTTTCAGTACCTTTGCATCCATTTTCCTCCATTAAGATCCAATGTAATTTTGTTGACAACATGTAGCCGGGTCTTGCCTTTTTATCCACTCTGACAGCCCCCATCTTTTTTGATATATTTAGACCATTGACCTTTTTAAAATTATTTTTGGACAGCCCCTCACAAAAATTAACCTCAAATGTAAGTGCCAAGGTTGAGAAACCTTGATTTAAATGAAAGCACTTAGCACAGTGCCTGGCACTTGTTAAATGCTTAGTAAACATCCATTCACCCTTCTGGGTTGATCTCCTGGTTTTCATAACAGTTCACATAATTGGCAGTCCCCTAAACTCACTATGTATACCAAAGTTTCATTATAAGACATGCTTAAAAAAAAATCACTGTTTTAGTTTTTTTCAATTGGCATGAGATGTGATAATTTATATATTTTACCCCTAAGTGTCTGTTATCAAACTATGTGGGTGTCAGTTAATGACACCTTAAACTTCCAAAAAGGTAGTATACATTTCTAAGGTTCTAGGATTCTATTTCCTATATTAGATCAGGATTTCTTACAATAGTGCCTGTGGACATGAAAAAATAACCTATTCATATGTTAGCTGATTTATTATCAACAATCACATAGTCATTAATTCACTTTTCTCTTTCTTTGTCTTTAAAGGCCCTATCTCCAAATATAGTCACATTCTGAAGTACTAAGCTTTAGAGTTTCAACACATGAATTTGGGGAAAGACATAATTCAGCCCATAACACATATCAATTATACTTCTTTTTAAACTTTTTTTTGGTGGTTATTCTAGAGTTTGCAGTATACATTTACTACTAATCCAAGTCTATTTTCAAGTAACATACTGCTTCAAGTACCTCATAACAGTGTATTCCCAGTTCCTTCCTCCTGTCCCTTATAATGTTGCTGTTATTCATTTCACTTATCTGTAAGTGATAATCACCTAATATACTGTTGCCATTATTATATTGAACAAACTGTTATCTGTTAGATCAAATAATAAGAAAAAGATTTTATGTTACTCTTGTTACTTTTCTAAGGCTCCTACTTTACGTACATCTGAGTTTCTGACCTATGTCATTTTTCTTCTCTACTTCTTCTACTTCTCCTTCACTTTTGAAAGATAATTTCTCTCACTACAGAATTCCTTTCTATTAAAAAAAATTTTTTTTAACATTTATGTATTATTGAGAGCCAGAGAGGGACAGAGCGTGAGCAGGGGAGGGGCAGAGAGAGAGGGAGACACAGAATCCAAAGCAGGTTCCAGGCTCTGAGCTGGCAGCACAGAGCCCAACGCAGGGCTTGAATTCACAAATTGCGAGATCATGACCTGAGCCGAAGTCAGATGCTTACCTGACTGAGCCACCCAGGCGCCCCTCTGACTACAGAATTCTATAGATTGGTGGTTTTTATCAGTACTCTAAATATCTCACTTTACTCTCATCTTTCTTGCATGGTTTCTGAAGAGTAGTACAATGTAATTCTTATCATTGCTCCTCTAAGTTAAGGTAGGCTTCTTTCAGGATTTTGTCATTGTCTTTGATTCTCTACAGTTTGAATATGATATACCAAGATGTAAATTTTTTTTTATCCTGCATAGTGTTCTCTGAGCCTTCTGTATCTGTGGTTTGGTGTCTGTCATTAATTTTGAAAAATCCTCAGCCATTATTACTTCAAACCTATGTTCTGTTGTTCCTTTCACTCTTTCTTCCCTTTCTGACATTCCCATTATGTGTATATTATACCTTTTGTAATTGTCCCACTGATCCACTATAACATTGCAACATGTTGAAATGTCCAAAAAATACTTCTTCTCAAGAATAAAAAAAGTCAAAAGCTGGATTCAGGAACCACAGTTCCACTTCATGTATTTACCCATTCATCCATTCAGCATGTATTTTAATTGATTGTCGACTTTGTGTCAGTTCTCTAAGTGCCTTTATTTAATAACATGACCTTGTATGCATTATGTTCCCTTAAGTATCTCTCAGCAGCAACAACTTCATCACTTTGGGAATGAATGAGGAATTAATAATTCAGCCTTCTGTTCATTTCCAAGATTTAACAGAAACCAGTTGGAAGGAAAAAAAACATATAAAAGCCTGTAATGATATTTTCAGCTTTTCTATGGCAAGAAATACATGTACAATTGATGATATTATTATTTACTGTTATTGCATTTTGCTTTTGAAGGAGGAGTGACTGTGTGTGGTCATCAAAATCCATCAAAAAGTAAAAACTAAAAAGGAGTTTGTAACCAGTGCAGGTTACACACAGTTTTGTTTGTGGTGAAGAAATCCAGTGAAGGTGAAATATGTTCATATATTTTAATGATTTACCATTAAAAGGACCAATTTAAAGGAAGAATATGAACACCACCACAGATGGCTTAATTTTACCCCTTGAACATAGTTCTTTATGCCATATGGAGAATCGTGCTCATTCTTCAGTCTGTAATAATCCCAGCAAAAGGGAAGTCATAACAGGGACAATATGTATTAATAAAAAACACAGAGACAGAATTGCTAAATATTTTTGATTTACATACTTGGTTCCAAATTGCTACACTGGGAAAGCTTTTATCTATGAATATCCCTCCAAGATGAGGAGTTAAGAAATAGTATGCCTAAGGATGGCTTTCCCTATGACCAGGAAAAAGTAGACTACCTTTCTAGTTTTGAACTTTGAAAAAAAAAAGCTATATAAATTCTGGGGTATCTTGCTTTATGTGATAGAATATCTCAGAAAGGTCAGGTTGCCTATAACTTAGCATATAACATATATGCATATAACATAATGAAAAACATTTAAAATATGCTGTGGGAGAACTAAAAACAACCTGTAATGAGTCCTTTTGTACTATAGGGAATTACTGATCATTTCTGTCCCTGTGGGCTTTGTTTTTTAAACTTCTAAAAGAAAATACAGGAAAAAATCTCCTTGACATTGGTCTTGGCAATGATTTTCTAGCTATGACACCTAAAGCACAAGTAACAAAAGCAAAATAGACAAGTGGGACTAGAAAGGAAACAATCAAAATGAAAAGACAACTTAGAATGGGAGAAAATATTTGCAAACCACACATTGAATAAGTGATTAATATCCAAAAAACATAAGGAAATCATACAATTTAATAACAACAAAAAATCCATTTTAAAAATGGGCAAAGGACTGAATAGACATTTTTCCAAAAGGAGATATTCAACAGGTATATGGAAAGGTGCTCAACATCACTATTAGGGAAATGCAAATCACAACCACAAAGAGATATCATCCCTCACCTGTTAGAATGGCTGTTATTAAAAAGACAAGACAAGAGTGCCTGAGTGGTTCAGTCAGATTAGCATCTAACTTCGACTCAGGTCATGATCTCATGGTGTGTGGGTTACAGCCCCACATCAGACTCTGTGCTGACACCTCAGAACTTGGAGCCTGCTTCACATTCTGTCTCTCTCTCTCTGCCCCTCCCCTGGTTTTGTGTGCTCGCTCTCTCTCTCTCTCTTTTAAAAATAAATAAACACTAAACATAAAAAGACATGAGTACTAAAGAGAATGTGGAGAAAAGGCAGCTCTTGTACACTGTTGGGGGAATGCAAATTGGTACAGCTACTATGGAAAAGAGTATGGAGGTTCCTCAAAAAATTAAAAATAGAACTACCGTATGACCCACCAATTCCATTAATGGGTATATATACAAAGGAAGTGAACTCACTGTCTCCAAGAGTCATCTGCACCTGTATGCTTACTGCAACATTATTTACAATAGCCAAGACTGGAAATAACCTAAGTGTCCATTGGTGGATGAATGAACAAAATAGGGCATATATGTATATACAATGGAATATTATTCAGTCATAAAAAAGAAGGAAATCCTGCCATTAGTGACAACATGGATGCATCCCGAGGACATTATGCTAAATGGAATAAGTCAAAGACAGATACTGTATTATCTCATTTATATGTGGGTTCTAAAAAAAAAAAAAAAAACTGATGTCCTGGAAACAGAATAGATTGGTGGTTGCTAAGGGTGGGACAAATGGCTGGTGGTGGTGGAGGAGTACAAACTTTAAGTTCTAAGATGCTTAAGTTCTAGAGTGGTAACAGGCAGTATACATGGTAACTGTAGTTAAATTTGAAAGTAGCCAAGAGAGTAGAGTTTAAAAGTTCTCACTACACACACACAAACACAGATTGTAACTATATGAGGTACTAGACATGTTAACTAACTCTATTGTGGTAACCATTTTGTGTGTACACACACACACACACACACACACACACGTTCACACTCACACACACATACATATATAACTTTTGACTGTGTCTTTTGTCACCCCTCCCCTAAGAATGCTTTCTCATATATATTACCTTCATCTCTGGTTCCTTCTGTTCCTGACATAGTTTAGTGTTGTTAGTTCTTTTTATGTCAGGTTTCTCCTCCTCTCTCTCCTTCTCCCTCTCCACACATATAACACACACATTAAAAGTCTGAAAAGACTCATGTACCCCCAAAATGTTAATAGCATTTTTTTCTGAGTGATATAAGGTAGATAATCAATTTTTTCCCTTTTGTTTCTCTGTGTTCTCTAATATTTCAAAAATGGTTAAGTGTTATATAATTGAACATAAATTACAATGTTAAGGATATTAATGGAAATGTTTGGGAGGTTATTTTTTTAAGTTTATTTATTTTGAGACAGAGAGAGAGTACATGCACCAGTAGGGGATGTGCACAGACGGAGAGAGAATCCGAAGCAGGCTCTGCACTGTTAGCACAGAGCCCCAGGCAGGGCTTGATCCTATGAACCGTGACATCATGACTTGAGCCAAAACCAAGAGTCGAATGCTTAACCAACTGAGCCACCCAGGGAGCCCTGAAAGGTTATTTTCAATACTTGCCTTCCGTGTTAGGCAGAATTCTTAGCGTATTTCTCTGTTTCTTGATGATGTTGATTACACAGGTCATACCTCCAGTCCAAGCCCTCTGCTAACCACTACACAACTTCCAAAGTGATTTTTATAATGCACAAAATATGACTGCCAATTATATGGTAAACAGCTTCCAAATTCTTGCTCATGACAGAAGGCTTCCATAGCCTGACCCAGCCTACTATGTCTGGACTTAATCCCCATTGTTAGACTCCACCAGGATTGCATAGAGAAATGAGAAGTTGGATCTTACAACCTTGAAGAGTTAGTTCACTGATTGTGAACTTAGCTCAGTAGATTGTGAACTTAGCTCTGGTTAGTTCATAAAACAGGAGCTACCATGACATTTCAGAATCCTGAGTAAATATGTCCACTAAGCAAACCTAATTTGGTTAAAATAGGGAAACTTAGAATTGCCCTGGGAAGAGGAGATAGGCATCAGGAAAATGAGTCTTGGAAAATAGGAGAAGGCCTTGGGGCCTTCCTACATCTGCAGGTGGAGTGATGATAATAACCCATATTATATGGAGTTTTTGATTCTACACAGGCTTTTTATGCATAAATACTATCTCTTACCCATCTATTTAGCCTTCAAAACAACTCACTGAAATCTTATTTGTATTTCAATTCACGGATAAGGAATGAGACTCAAAGAAATGAAATTGCTGATTCAAGATTACACAGCAAATTTGACTTAGACTTCCGTCTGCCTCCAAATTCTATGATCACGGTGGATAGAACATCAGGGTTTACTCTTTGATCCAACATCAAGAAGGTGGATAAAAGAAGGATTCCAGGTTCTGGAACTGGCTCTTTTCTGGGCCACCATAAAGCAGCCTCTTTGAACTATCTTTGCTCCTTTATTGTGACAGAACCACAGCAAGGGGTCATTACTGTGTTTATCTTGTGCCCAGCACAGTGCAAAATGCTTTACATTATTAGTACTTTTAATCCTTGGCAACCCCATAAAGGGGCTGCTTTATTCTTCTCCATTATCTGAATGAGAACAGTATGCCTCAGATAAGTGGCTTAGCTCAAAGCCACACAGTGAATTAGTGGCAGAGCTGGGACTTGAACCCAGGCCAACTTCTTGACAGAGCTCATGTTCTTCTGTTGAGCTTCACAATCCATTGCATGCCTTCCTCTGGTTGGATGGAATGGTTAGAAGTTGTTTTTGGTTTTGGTTTTTTAAATCAGGGATAGCTATTTTTAGAATTTGGGGTGTCACACATCAGCTTTTTACAGGGCCTCTCCTCTCTTTGCTCAAAGCCATACTGATTAAATGAAAGGGTATGATGACAACCTGTTCCTTCTCCCATTCTCCTCATTTCCCCAATCTTACCTTCTTAGTGCTCAAATATTACCAATCAATAGAAATTGTTTTAAATCAAATATCATTTGGCTTTAGTATAAAATCCGAGAAAACAAGAATTCAATAGTAAAAGGAACAGTGGAGTAGAAACAATGCCAAAATTAGAATCTAAAAATCTGATTTCCAGCTCTTAATTCTGCCCCTTTCTAGCTTACATGTGTTTGATCAAGCCTTTTCAACTGGTTTGAGATATCTATTTTCGTAAACTTCAGTAGTCAGTGACAGTTTCCCCAGTGCCTCCCCTCACTGAACATAGGGAAGGTTAAACCAATCATCTTGGTCAATAATTCAGTAACAAAGAAAACAACCCTAAACACCAGTATCCTGAATTCTCTCACTTTTAAGTCATTTTCTAAGAAAACCCTCAGAGTAATGTATAAGAATATTTTAAGAATTTCATTAGTTTATCTCTGGAAAATTAAGTCCAACTGATCTAGTTTTGATTTTCAGGTTTTGATTTCTATTAGAGTATAGTTTTTATTTAAATAGCAGCAGTGTACCAATCTCTTTATGTAAAAAGTGGGTATTTAAGACATGCTCAGAGGGAAGTGATTCTTGAACCCCTTTCCCTTCCTTTCAGTCCATGAATTGTAATTGTGACAGTTAAGTGGGTGTATACTCTTTACTGTTATGAGAGCCTTGGTTCCTGATTTCCCTGAAAATGCAAATTTTGAGAAAAAGCCATCCATATTTTCCTTGCTCAGTGTCCCCCACAGTTCTTTATTTCTGGTTCTAAATAGTATCCGTGTTTCTTGCCATAGCAGATTATAGCTGGAATCACTTTGACCTTGGCCAGAGCAAACAGAAGATGAATGAGCCAGAGCTGATCCCTGGCTTCTGAATGATAGAGCCAGCACAACATAGACAACATTCACCTTCCTCCATCAGAGCTTTTGCCCTGGGTCTCAATTCTTTCCTCCTGACTCTGATTTTCTCCTACTTTGAATGGGCTGAGAGACTTCCTTTACATGTTGGTCTGGAATCTGGATGTGGTGGTTATTGGTATGGATGTAGTACCTGTGAGGGAGGATGGTGTTATCCAGGGAGAGGAGATAAATGTGAAAGAGAAGAACGCCACCAGGAGGACTATGTCCTGCATGAGAGACCTCATTTATCATGTCAACTGTAATGCACTGCCCCCAAATAATTTTCTTGTTGGTATTTGAAAGGTTTTCATTAGCTAAATACATAATTATATACATAAATGAAGTCTGACATTTACTATAAAATCAGAAGGCTTTGATCCTTGAAAGGAATGAGTGGACATACCTGATCTTGGATTGGGAAGTCTTTGTAAATGTGTCACCCAAAGCAGAAAATATAAAGACATAAGACTGATGGATTATATAAATACATATATATATCACATTAATCAAGTTTGAAAAATAAAAAAAGATACTTGGTAATCTGTGTGATATATAATCAATATTCTTAATACATAAATAGCCCATATATCAATAAGCAAATGTTGAACAATCCAATAGCTGTCCAATGAACATACTAGGTGTTATTGTTCAAAGAGAAATATTTTTTCAAAGAAGGAAAAGCATGATTTAGTTATTGTAATTAAAATGTATTTAATTCATAATTAAAATTGAAATATTGGAAGAAAACTAGTGAAGATAAGGAGGAGAGATTGCAGACTGACTGTTTCTTGTTGGAGTTCCAATTAATGGAGCTGATGGTCCAACTAGAATAAACTGTGTGGGGGTGCCTGGGTGGCTCAGTTGATTGAGCATCTGAATCTTGGTTTCAGCTCAGGTCATGATCCCAGGTTGTGGGATCAAGCCCCCCATTGGGCACTGGGCAGAGCATGGAGCCTGCTTAAGATTCTCTCTCACTCCCTCTGCCTCTGTCCTTCCCCACTCATGCTCTCTCAAAAAAAAAAAAAAAAAAAAAAAAAAAGAATGTGTGAGTTCCACACTCAGTGGCATCAGTTATTCCTTAAGTTAGTGATATTATAATAGAAAACCCGTAAGAAAACAAGTCAAAGAGTACATGGAGGTAAGCTATGTGTAATCCAACTTGTTCCACCTTAAAGGAAGGTCTGGGTACAGGTTTGGGAAAAGTGTGGAACACAGATTTTAATATGAAATTACAAGGGGGTGGTCTTGGGTTGTCAGTAAAATTTAAAAATCTTGAAAATTCTTCTTGCAGCCCTATTGATTCTCCTGTTGATGTTGATGTGGTTAGTGCAAATAAATGAATGTTTTGTGGATTTGTATTGTCTTCCCTGTTCTACTGAGTAGTCAGTGTGCTTGGATGAACCATATGGACTTGGAAATTATGGAGGGAATTCTCCTGAAGAAATGGGTCTTGTCAACTAATTTGAGATTCTAGTAATGATGTCAGTCTGTCAGCCTCCCTTTTTCTTCTTTTTTTATTTATTTTTTGCTGCCACCAAGAAGGGTTGAAACCTCCCAAAGGAGTTAACAAAGATAAAGAGTAGAACAGAGGAGAAAATGTTAATGTGAACTAACGTAGTCAAATAAACGCAATGTTAAGTAATAGCTCTTTGTCAAACAAATTGTCAAAGATTTTAAAAATCTGAATATTCAGTATTACCAGATACTATTTATTGATTGCCTGCCAAGATCCACCCCACCTCAACTTCTTCCTTACTGGTAGAATTGTCATGTTTACTCTAGGATAAAATCCAGACTGGTTTAAGACTTAGCTATTACTATTACTCTTCCTGGTAGTTCCATTCTCCTTATCAGTGACTTATTCAGGAGAGGGTATGTCACCAGTTTCTACCCAATGAGAACTGAAGTAAGTCTACTCTTGGTCTTCTGGGAAAGAGTTCCTCATTCTAGGAAGGAGACACCAGGAGATATAATCCATTTTTACATGTGGTTATGGTCTTGCTGGGATGTTTAGCCTAGAACTGCTTCAGTTGTTTTATAATCCTGAGGGGAATCAACCTGAGGGCAAAGTAGAAGAATTACATTATTAAGCCATTTAATCAAGTGATCCTGAAAACTGCTCTACCATCGATCCTTTGTTAAATGAGATACGTTCCCAATCTAACTAGTTTCCATTTGGCTCTCTGTTCTTTTTGGCTGAATGCAGGCTGATACACCATATGCATATAAGAACTTTAGTTCACTGGGTGGCTCAGTCAGTTAAGTGGCCAACTTGGGCTCAGGTCATGATCTCGCGGTTTGTGAGTTCCAACCCTGAGTTGGGTTCTGTGCTGACAGCTCGGAGCCTGGAGCCTGCTTTGTATTCTTGTCTCCCTCTCTCTGCCCATCCCCTGCTCACACTCTGTCTCTGTCTCTCTCAAAATAAATAAACATTAAAAAATGAAAAGAATATAACTTTAGTTCACTGCTGATGGAAATCAATTGGTTTAATATTTTCAGAGGGAAATTTGATGAAAATATAGAAAGATTTTGACCAAGCAAAACTACTTTAGTAAGAAATTTTAATAATTATATATTAGCTTCAAGTTTATATATGGTAATATGGCTTATAATAATGAAAACTTGCAAAAACTTTATTTCTAGTGACACAATGATTAAATAGTTTTTAGACTATTCAACAATGCCATGCTTCTTTTCATCAAATTTAAAAATATTTAAAAATCAAATAACTCCTTGGTTATACTTATGATTGTATGTGCACATGAGAAAAGTCTTTTACCACGAAGAAAATATGATTTTTTTTGACTATGCATATACCTCCCATTAATTTACTTCCAAAAAATGTTTCTGAAACATTTTTTGAGTGTCAACAATGTGCTAGGCATTCTACTAGGTTGCTAGAGATACAGTAGGTCAGTGCAAAATAAGTCATTGGACTCATAAAGATTACATTCTAGAGAAGACAATGACCAAGGAGACAAAGTTGTTTGGGTTTCCTAACAAAGGGGAAAAGTAGGATTGTGTGATGGAAAGTAAATGGGTTGGTGGTTGAAGCCAACATTAGTAGGGTAGTCAAGGAGGCTCTTTCTGAAGAGGGGCATGATGGATGAGAAGTACTGCTCATGCAAAAAAAAAAAAAAAAAAAAAGAGTAATCAGGGGATGGGACAGCAAAAACAATAGTTCCATAGTTCCAATGTGAGAAAGAACTCAGTGTGCTTTAGAAGCAGAAACCATGTCAGTGTGGTTGGTGCAGAATGATGGGAATTGGTGAGAATTAGTGTTTCGTAGTGTGGAGAGGTAGACAGGATCCCACTCATGAGTAAAGGCTTGTAGGCCACATAAGGAGTTGTGATTTTATTCTAAGAGTCATAGGAAGCCATTAAATTATTTTAATTTGGAAGATGACACAATGTGACTCTTCATTCCCTGGCTACTGTGTACCGAATAGATGATAGGAACACAGAAAACAATTAAGAATCCGTCATCATTTGAGAAAAGGGGACCAAATCAAGGTATATTTTGCAGGCAGGATGAATAGGTTTTCCTAATGGAGTGTATGTTGATGGTAGTGATTATAAGAGAAATAGCAAAACAAGTGTAAATCTCAAAATAGGTCATTAATTACGTAAGTCTGAAGTTCAGGGATACAGTCCAGGCTGGACAGTGTATCCAGAGGATGGTGCAAAACATAGATTTACTTTTCTCATTTAGTCACCTACAACTCTGCTTGGAGTCTTTCCTAGATGAACACACAAGGATCAATTTTCATTTTTCTCATTGTTCTTTTCACCTCCACTCCAGCCCCCAGGCTTTCTTCTGTTACTCTTCTCCCCCCCCTCCCCCGACAGGTGCCTGATCTATCCTGGAAGGGCTGGATCACATTCTTCAGATTCTATCTATCACAGTTCTTGGGATGCATTGTGGTGAAATGTGGACAAGACAAATAAACCTTTCTTTTAGCAAAACCTTGGTATAGTGTTGCATTAACAGTTGGCAAGAGGAAGAAAGGGAAGAAAGGGCAAAGAGAGGAAAAATGACCTCCTTAAGTATGATATTCATACAAAGGCGATATGGGAAAATGAACGCATTCATGCACTGCTAGAGGGAGTATAAATTCTTACAACCTTTCTGGAGGGCTTTTTGATTCAGAGATCAAGAGTCATATTGGGGCACCTGGGTGGCTTAGTTGGTTAAGCGTCCGACTTCAGCTCAAGTCATGATGTCACAGTTTGTGAGCTCCGCCCCAAGCTCAGAGCCTGGAACCTGCTTTGGATTCCGTGTCTCCCTCTCTCTCTTCCCCTCCCCCACTCGTGGCTCTGCCTCTCTCTCTCTAAAAAATAAACAAACATAGAAAAAAAGTTGTAAAGCTGTGCTTAGCTTTTTGATCCATAAAGTTAATTTCTATGTTTAGTAATAGGATATTAATAGCAATGTTCCTTATAATAATGTAAAATAGAAAACAATGAATTATTAACAGTAGGAGACATTGTGTGGACTACCCAAAACCTAAAAATGTTTTCCTGTCATTAACTTTTACATTGTAGAGTGTTTAATTATGTAGAAAAGTGTTAACATATTATTGAGTAGTTATGAAATGGTATATATGTTGTAATTACGTAACATCAACAAGACTGGAAATTTTTATATCAAAATAATAACAGTGGTGTTGGTATTAAGTGACCTCCCTTCTTTCCTCCTTTCTTTCTTTTCTTCCTTCCTTATTTCTTTTTCTTTCTTATTTTCTACAATATACATATAAGATAGGAAAATCTTAAGGTTAAAACAAGAATCACTGATACTTGAATGGTGAATCACAAATTGACAGATTGGGAGCTCTATTATAGATGATGACGTGAATATTAGCAACCATGATTAATACCAAAAAGGGAATTGGCAATGCAAAGAGAGAATTAGACATTCATATTTAGCAAATAACTGTTTTATCTAATGTACCCTCTGAAATATTTGACATATTTAGGTCTCAAATGATTGAAAATGGACATCTGGACTGTGTTAAGGTTCCACTTAGAGTCAAACATGACTGTGGTCTGTGTGCAGTGGGAATGAAGGAGAACAGCATTCAGATGGAAATGTCTTGGAAGCCCAGAGGAGCGATTTGCTTTTTCCCTTAGTTCAAGAGAACTCAGAACTTAAAGGTCTTAAAAGGCTTCCCTCAGGGCAAAGGTGTTGGCTTCAGTTTTTCCTTCCACTAATCCCTCTTCTTGTAGAAGCTGCAAGTGCACATTGGAAGGTAGAGACAAACCATATGGCGTATTCTGGAGTCCCATGAGATGCACAGCATTACTCTATATGTCCCCGCCTCCTCGCCTTTCTTATGCTGCTCTCTCTGCCTATATTGCCCTTTCACTTCTAAATGGTACCAGGTTAAGAAATACTACCACAAGCAGTCATTTATTTATAAATTCTAGCCTGGGACAGAAAACAAAAATCTTTATATTCAATTCCAAACTATATAACAGTTACCTACCCAGTGTGAGATGGGGGGTGTGCATGACCATTGTATTGACAGAGTCATTGTAAGTTCAGACTGACAGACCACCCACATGCTCTCTTTGGGCACATCAAGTAGGGTTTAATTCTCTAAAGGGTATGCAAGGAAGTCAGCACAGTCATGATAGACATCACAGAGGTCAGCAATATCATTCAGGCCAGATGGAGATTCTAGCTTCTGAAATCCTCACCACTGCGTACATAGTTACAGATGATAAGACCCAAGGGAGAATCTTATCAGTCCTGGGGGAGTTAATAGTCTTTCTCTTTACATCTAAACTTAAATGCGTAACACTGGATCAGTTCTCTAAGCAGAGTAGCCTGGGGATGTGCTGGGGACCACTTCTTTGACACCAGAAGCACCTCATTAAGCTCAGCTTTGTACTGGAACTCAACAAAGACCAACCAAATGAGAAGAAGCAAAGGCTATTTATTCGGAGCTTGCTACAGCAAGGGAGCCAGCCACGTCACTTGCATTTTGGCAGATACTCAAAGGCAGGCAGAAGAGTCGGGGTGGGAAAGGCTTCAAGTATGCCCTGATTGGAAGCTGTGGGCATGAAGAAGCTGTAAGCAGGTTGGGGACAAATACAAGGAGAACTGTCCATTATTAATCAAATTGTCATTTGGGGACAATTGTTACTGGGGTTATTGTCTGGCTTCCTGGGCCATCACTAGAGAGAGATAGCTGTGTGACTTTACACAGGTGTAACTTATAGCAGGCTGACTTCCTGGGCTGGTTGATTTGATAGGCAGGTTGTTGCAGGTTGTAGGTCAGAGTTCTGTTTTTATATATGGTCTGGTCATTGTTCATGTATATAACACCGAATATAATCATAGGAGTCAGTACACCACAATACAGTAAACTTAAGCATGAATTGTCCCTATTCACCATATTTGCACATGCAACCTGCTGCTTCCTGATCCAAGTATACTCTTTTTTTTTTAATATTTATGTATCTTTGAGAGAGAGAGAGAGCGCGCGCACGCTCGCGCGCGCAAGTGGGGGAGGGGCAGAGAGACAGGGAGACACAGAATCCAAAGCAGGCTCTAGGCAATGAGCTGTCAGCACAGAGCCCTATGTGAGGCTTGAACTCACGAGTCATGAGATCTTGACCTGAGTTAGACGCTTAACCGACTGAGCCACCCAGGTACCCAATGATCCAAGTATATTCTTAAACTTAGTACCGCAGAGCCAGGAGAGAGATCACTTTCCCAGAAGCCTCTGGGAGTCATGCTAACAAATCCTTGGATCAGCTATAAAGGTTATCCTGCAGTTGGAAAAATAATATGGGCAGGAAATGGAAGGCAAATTAAAATGATGACTGATTTTTCTCACAAAATACCTTCATAGTCATCATGTTTTATCCACACCCCTTAATGCAACCACTGTGTGAACCTTTGAAACAGCTCTCTACTACTATTCTCTCTTGGATTTAAGTGATTAAGACTGTGTCATCCTGATAAAGCTATTCATGGAGCTATAGTGGTAAGTGGGCAACTTGCTAAAGGACTTGATGATGATATATCCTGACAATTAAATTGCCCTTGGACAGGATGCCACACGCAGGCATTCAGAGACTCTTTCTGGGAGTTGTGGAGGTACTGCTACACATGGGAGTTTAGATAAGGAAGCAAAAGACACTGAAAAGTAGACGAACCAGTCATTCCCCACTGGGTTTCATCTGAGCAGGCAGAGAGATTGACTGTCAATGACTGAACTGATTTTTATACATACATTTCAAAATGTAGCACTTCAGTGGCTCCCAACAATGAGTATTAAGTAATAATAACTAAGTGATAATAACAAAACTCTGGCAGTGCTCTGTTACCATTCATTTAGAAACATTTTTGCTTTACCAGAGGTGGTATTGTTTAAATTTCTCCCCCGCCTCCAGCTGCCTGAGCCATTGTGTGAGTCTCATGTTTCAAGTAATTTCAAATAAGATTGAAAAATGAGAACTAATTTCAACTCAGTCTAATTAAATAAGTGTTCATGGCATACCTTGTTCTCAACATTGTCATCTCACATGATGTCAAAAGGTGACATTCCATTCCTGATCTTGAAAAACAGGGAAGCACAAGTTAAAGAATATGTTGAAAAAGCTTCATAAGAACCACTAGTAAAAGTAAAAATACAATATATACTTTGGGGCACCTATGGGAAAAAATTGAATAAATACTTTTGAAGTCAATGGGGATAATAGTAAATAAAGCATGCTCCATAGACAGAGATAAAAAGAAAGCAAGAAAACATTGAAAAGAAAGAAAAAGATAATGTAACTTGACAAAAACTAAGTTATGGCAACCAAGGAAAATGGTTTAAACTTCCTTTTTGAAAAGCAAAGATCGACTATATTCTATTAGTGAACTCCCTCCTAAATAATGCTATATGACTTAAGAATAAAAAGATAAGCCAAGATGTACCAGGAAAACACAAATAACCTAAGAGTATATGTTGCAGTATTAATATCAAACAAGTGTAACTCAAAGTCAAAAGAATTAAAATGAAACAAAGGACATAGCTTTACATTGGAGAAAAGAGCAATCAAAATGTCCTATTAGCAAAGATTATAAGAAATAGGCTCACTGGACATTATAAACGAGGAACCTCTTTTCTGCTCACTTCTTATGTCATTCATAAGGGGGTAATCTGATAGCATTCACCTCACTTTCTTCCCAACCCATGTGCTGCTCACTAGAGACATTTTTTTGTACCTGCAGATCTCATTCATCATCTCTAGGGATTTTTTTTTAAATAGTTAACTTTCCGATAGAAGGAAAGATAAAGAGTTCCACAGACAAAAGACTAAAGGAGTTCATGACCACTAAACCAGCCCTGCAAGAAATATTAAAGGGGACTCTTTCAACAGAAAGTAAAGACCCAAATTGATAAAGATGAGAAAGGAAAAGAGAAAATCTCCAGAAATAACAACAAAACAAGTAATACAATGGCACTAAATACATATCTATCAATAATTACTCTGAATGTAAATAGACTGGTCCAATCAAAAGATATATGGTGTCAGAATGAGTTAAAAAATAAAAATAAATAAAACAACAACAACAAAACAAGAACCATCTATATATTGCCTACAAAAGACTCATTTTAGACCTAATGACACCTGAAGATTCAGTGAGGGAATGAAGAAACATTTATCATGCATCAAAGGAAAGCCGGAGTAGCAATCTTAATATCAGACAAACTAGATTTTAAACCGAAGACTGTGACAAGAAATCAAGAAGGCCAGTAATAAAGGGGACTATCCAATAAGAAGATCTAACAATTGTAGATATTTATGCACCCAACATGAGAGCACGCAAATATGTAAAACAATAACAAACATAGAGGAACTCATTGATAATAAGCAGAGGACTTTAACACCCCACTTATATCAATGGACAGATCATCTAAGTGCAAAATCAACAAGGAAACAATGGCTTTGAATGACACACTGGACCAGATGAACTTAACATATATAGTCAGAACATTCCATCTTCAGCAGAGTACACATTATGTTCAAGTCACATGGGACATTCTTCCACAGTAGATTACATACTAGGTCACAAATCAGGCCTCAACAAGTACAAAAAGACTGAGATCATACTATGCATATTTTAGTACTACAACTCTATGATACTTGAAGTCAACCACAAGAAAAATTTGGAAAGACCACAAATACATGGATGTTAAACAACATGCTACTGAACAATGAATGGGTCAACCAGGAAATCAAAGAAGAAATTAAAAAATACATGAAAATGAATGAAAATGAAATCAAAACTGTCCAAAACCTTTGGGTTGCAGCAAAAGCAGTCATAAGAGGGAAGTGTATAACAATGCTGGTCTACCTCAAGAAGCAAGAAAAAAATCTCAAAAGAACAACCTAGCCTTACATCTAAAGGAGCCTAGAAAAGAAACAACAAAAGAAGCCTGAAGTCAGCCGAAGAAGGGAAAGAGTAAAGGTTAGAGCAGAAATAAATGATAAAAACTAAAAGAATAGAACAGATCAATGAAACCAGAAGCTGGTTCTTTGAAAAAACTAATAAAATTGATAGACTCCTAGCCAGACTTTTTGATAAAAGAAAAGAGAAAGGACCCAAATAAATAAAATCACTTATGAGAGAGAAGAAATAACAATCAACACCACAAAAGTAAAATTATAAGACAATATTATGAAAAACTATACGTCAACAAATTGGACAACCTGGAAGAAATGGATAAATTCCTAGAGACATAAACTACCGAAACTCAAACAAGAAGAAATAGAAAACTTGAACAGACCGATAACCAGCAAAGAGATTGAATCAGTGATTGAAAATCTCCCAACAAACCAAAGTTCAGGGCCAGATGGCTTCACAGATGAATTCCACCAAACATTTGAAGAAGAGTTAAAACCTGTATTTCTGAAACTATTTAAAAAAAATAGAAATGGAAGGAAGACTTCCAAATTCATTCTATGAGGCCAGTACTGTCCCCATACCAAAACTAAATAAAGACTCCACTGAAAAAAGAACTACAGGCCAATATCCCTGATGAACACAGAATGCAAGAATTCTCAATAAAATACTAGCAAACCAACACTACATTATAAGAATCATTCGCCACGATCAAGTGGGATTTATTCCTAGGCTGCAAGAGTGGTTCAATATTCACAAATCAATCAATGTGATATACCACATTATGAAAGAAAGGATAAGAATCATATGATTCTTTCAATAGATGCAGAAAAAAGCATTTGACAAAGTACAACATCCATTCATGATAAAAGCCCTCAACAAAGTAGGGTTAGAGGGAACATACCTCAACATAATGAAGGCCATAAAAAAAAAACAACACACGTATATCATCCTCAATGGGGTAAAACTGAGAGCCATTCCCCTAAGGTCTGGAACAAGACAGAGTGTCCACTCTCATCACTTATTTAATATAGTACTGGATGCCCTAGCCTCAGCAATCAGACAACACAAAGAAATAAAAGGCATCCAAATCAGCAAGGAAGAAGTCAAACTTCCATTATTTGCAGATAACATGATACTGTATACACTTTATATAGAAAACCTGAAAGACACCATCAAAAAAATTTGCTAGAACTGACACACGAATTCAGTAAAGTCACAGGATATAAAATCAATGTGCAGAAATCTGTTGCATTTCTATACACTAATAATGAAGCAGGAGAAAGAGAAATCAAGGAATCAATCCCATTTATAATTGCACCAAAAACCTTAAGATACATAGGAATAAACCTAACCAAAGAGGTTAAAGATCTGTACTCTGAAAACTGAAACACTGATGAAAGAGATTGAAGATGACACAAAGAAATGGAAAGACATTCCATGCTCATGGATCAGAAGAACATATATTTTTAAAATGTCTATATTTCCCAAAGCAATCTATACATTTAATGCAATTTCTATCAAAATACCAACAGCATTTTTTCATAGAACTAGAACACACAATTCAAAAATTCCTATGGAACCACAAAAGACCCCAAATAGCCAGAGCAATCTTGAAAAAGAAAAGCAAAGCTGGAGGCATCGCAATTCCAGATTTCAAGTTCTATTACAAAGCTGTAGCAATCAAGATTCTGATTCTGGCACAAAGATAGACACATGGATCAACAGAACAGAATGGAAGACCCAGAAACGAACCCACAACTATATGGTCAACTAATCTCCAACAAAGGAGGAAAGAATAGGCAATGGGGAAAAGACAGTCTCTTCAACAAATGTTGCTGGGAAAACTGGACAGCAACATGCAAAAGAATGTTTTTGTAACGTTACTTTCTTACACCATACACAAAAATAAACTCAAAATGGAGTAAAGAGACCTTTAGGTCTTTACTCCAGGTCTTTACTCCATTTTGAGTTTATTTTTGTGTATGGCGTATGAGACCTGAAACCATAAAAATGCTAGAAAAGAGCACAGGCAGTAATTTCTGTGGCATTGGCTACTGCATCATTTTTCTAAATATGTTTCCTGAGGCAAGGGAAATAAAGGCAAAAATAAACTATTGGGACTTCATCAAAATAAAAAGCTTCTATGCAGCAAAGGAATCAATCAACAAAACTAAAAGACAACCTATGCAATTGGAGAAGATATTTGCAAATGACATATCTGATGAAGGGTTAGTATCGAAAATGTATAAAGAACTTATCAAACTCAACACCCAAAAACCAAATAATCCAGTTAAAAAATGGGCAGAAGACATGGGGGGGGGCACCTGGGTGGCTCAGTAGGTTAAGTGTCTGACTTCAGCTCAGGTCATGATCTCACAGTCCGTGAGTTTGAGCCCCATGTCAGGCTCTGTGCTGACAGCTCAGAGCCTGGAGCCGGATTTGGATTCTGTGTCTCCCTCTCTCTCTGCCCCTCCCCTACTCATGCTCTGTCTCTCAAAAATGAATAAATGTTAAAAAAAATTTTTTTAAATGGGCAGAAGACATGAATAGACGTTTTTCCAAAGAAGAAATACAGATGGACAACAGTCACATGAAAAGATGCTCAACATCACTCATCAGAGAAAGAAATAAAAACTACAATGATATAACACCTCACACCTGTCAGAATAGTCAAAAGTAACAACACAGATAACAACACGTGTTGGCGAGGATGCGGAGAAAAGGGAACCCTCTTACACTGTTGGTGGGAATGCAAACTGGTCCAGCCACTCTGGAAAATAGTATGGAAGTTCCTCAAAAAGTTAAAAGTAGAACTAACCTACAATGAAACAATTTCACTACTAGGTATTTACCCAAAGGATACAAAAATACTAATTTGAAGGGATACATGCACCCTGATGTTTATAGTAGCATTATCAACAGTAGCCAAATTATGGAAAGAGCCCAAATGTCCATCCACTGATGAATTGATGAAGTATATATATATATTTCATACATATATATATATATATATATATATATATATATATATATATATATACATATATTCCACTGTGTACACACACACACACACACACACTGGAATATTGGCCATAAAAAAGAATGAAATCTTGCCATTTGCAACAATGTGGATGGAGCTAATGAGTATTACGCTAAGCTAAATAAGTCAGTGAGAGAAAAACAAATATCATATGATTTCACTCATATGAATTATCTGAAACAAAACAAATGAACATAGGGAGAGAGAGGAAAACCAAGATACAGACTCTTAACTATAGGGGACAAGCTGATGGTTACCAGAAGGGAATTGGGTAGAAGAATGGATGAAATACATGATGGAGATTAAGGAGGGCACTTGGGTTGAGCACTAGGTATTGTATGTTAAGTATTGAATTCTACACCTGAAACTATTACACTGTATGTCAATTGGAATTTAAATAAAAACTTAAAAAAAAGTAGTACTTTCTGAAATATCACTTATTTTAGTTTTCTATAACTTTAGTTTTCATAACAAATGACCACAAATTTAACGGCTTAAAACATTAGCTCATAGTTCTATAGGCCAGAAGTGGGGCAGGCTTCACTGAGTTCTGTAATTAGGGTCTCACAAGGCTAAGATCAAGGTGTCAGCTGGGCTGGGCTCTTATCTGAAGTCTCTATGGAAGAAATCATTTGCAAACTCATTCTGATTATTGGAAGAGTTCATCTCCCTACAATTATATGCCCGGGGTCTCCATTTTCCTACTAGCTGTCAGGGGCACACCACTCTTAGAGCTCCTTGAAGCCACTCTCATCCTTCACACAGCCCCTCCATCTTCGAAGCTAGCAACAGCACCTTGAACTCTTCTGGGTTTGTTTGTTGTTGTTGTTGTTTTGTTTTTGGCTTTTTAAGTTTTTATTTTAATTCCAGTTAACATACGATGTTATAGTAGTTTCAGGTGTATGATATAGTAGACGCCTTCTGTTTTAGATCCACCATCAGACAGAAAACTGATGAAAGAGATTTCTCTTCTGCCATCAGACAGAAAACTCTCTGCTTTCAAAGGGCTCATGTAATTAAATTAGGCCCACCCAGATAATCTCCCTGTCAATTAACTCAAAATCAACTGACTAGTACTCTTAATTGCATCTGCAAAATCTCATTTGTCGTGTAATGTAAAATAATCACAGGTGTAATATTGCATTCATCATATTCATACTCCCTTAGATGAGGGCAGGACATGTTGGTGGGGGTTATGGATTTTAGGATTCTGCCTACCACATTGCTCATAGGCTTCTCTCCACTTACTGCCACGTGAATCTTAAAGGCTCAGCAGCCTTTACAACTATTTTGGAGTCTCTTAATTTTACCAAAATTTGTATTTTGTTTTCCACATTTTTGTGGCTTTCAGATTTCTATGCTGAACAGGGGAAACTGCTGACCAATGCATCCATGATCATGTTAAAAGTTTCTCTGACCATTTTTGACAGTGATCTATCCCTTAATCAGGTTGTTTTATGATTCCAAGATTTTTTTCTTTGGAATTTCTGTTCAGAATCATCTCAGAGGCTGCATCTAATAATTCACATATTTGAGTTGGGGGGGGGGCGATTGTAGTGGGGGATCTAAATCTGTTCTTTGTTGGTTTTGCTCATCCTAGCTAATTTCCTTCTATGTTTACCAATAACATATGATGAGCTCACATTTGTTTAATTAGTCTGGGGGAACCTGAGAGTGTGATTTGAGGATATTTGCTTGGGAGAGGATTTGTATTTTCATAGTCCCCATCAGTCCCCATCAGCTGGCCCCTTCAAAGGCCCCAGACTTAATGCAGGAGGTTTGATATGAGCTTTCCAGCCTTGCCAGAGGTCCAAAGCTTAGTCACTAGATGATAGTTCTGATCCTAGTTTTAGCTTCAGGGAATACATATATTTTGAATTTATTTCTCCCCAATCTTGTTTCAATTCATCTGTTTTCTCTTTCTTCCTCCCTTCTTACCTCTCTTTTACCCTGTCTGGGACCCTTCCTTACTTCCTTTCTCCCATGCCTAGATTATGCTAATAAATGCAAAGGATCAAATGCATGGGACACAATAGTAGCCCTCACTGTACTTGGCACTGGTCAGTGTAAAACATTGTGCTCTTTTCTGAGAAGCAGTTTTTATCAAAGTGATACACATCCAGAGCCTCAACCAACATAAACATGAAAAATATGTAGGTTTGTTTATTTTGTTTACCTGGGAACAGAGAAGGCATGTTAGCTGTCTTCAGATATCTGAAAGGATCTTTCACAAGAGAGAAATAAAGCTTATCTTTTATCTTCCAGAAGCAGGACCAATAGGTGCATCTACCAAGAAGGTTCATGTTAGTGCAACATAAGATGGAACTTATGATTATATTTCTACAGAATTGGGACAGGCTGCCTTTGTGAGGTGAGAGCTCTCTCCTCTAGGCTCGTGTAGAGGTCAGATAAGTCTCCTCAGTAGTATTTTAGAGGCCAGGAGTACACTTCTTCTTTGGCCAAGATGCTGTGCCCAATAACCTTCACTGTCCCAGGGAGCCAGATTCTAGGCTTGTTTATTCCATGACTTATAAATTTAGATACAAACTAAGGAATTAGAGCCATCTGGAAAAAAACACACACATTTATCTCACATTCTGACTACAATGGAAGGAAATTTTGTGTCACAGTATTGAAGAAACGTCCAATTGGTGAATCAGAGTAATCATTAATATTTTTTACTTCCAAAATAGTCCTCCTTGTAATGTGCCAAGAAAAAAAAGGCAATTAATTTTTACACAAAATATTCTTCTCATGCATATCTACACTGGGAGAAAATATGATGCATTTTTCAGTAATAATAAGGTTCAGTCAGAAATAGAAATTTAGTTCATTTTAAACTAAATAGAATAGACACTGGTAAATGAGAATAGATGACACAGTATGAGCTATATAATTACATTTAAAATACATTTCAGGGTAGTTTCCTTTAATATTAAAACTGTAATTCTTGACAGAAATGAATTTTTGAATATTTTTGTAAAGGATATTGAGATCTTGGTATTTTTGTTCTTAGAATTTTATATGAATATAAAATCACACTTGTTCTAAAATCATCACTTTAGGGAAAACAATACATTTAACCTTTCACTGTGGAATAAAAGCTGATGTTGAAATCTTTTAGAAATCCAGGTACCCTTTTTATTCTCTGGATTCTAGAGTGACAAGAGAGCTCTGAGGAAGAAAGACTCAAGTCCTATAGTCTTGTTCGGTACAATGGACACACCCCAAAGGGATGGGGTTATTCTGAGAAAGGAAAAATCAATCCAGACACAGAGAGGATGAGAGCAAAAGAAAGGTAAAATATGAGCCAGATGTTCTTCAAGACAAGAATGAAATTTGATCCCAAGTGACAGGCAAAGGGATGAGAGACCCAAACTATTTGACTTTATTTTATGAAAGCTTTAGGAGTATGGAATTGTATAATTTCAGAGGAAATTAATAAGGGAAGAATTTTGGAAACATACTGCTAAACCAACATACAAACAACTTAATGCCTTAAGTAGAAAAGTCATGATATATCCACAGGAGACAAAAATTACAGAGGTAAAGCCTAGCCAAGGACATAATCCTGTAATCCTACTAGAGACCAGGATCCTGCAAACAGAAGGAAAAAAAAAAAAAAAAAAAATATATATATATATATATATATATATATATATATATATATATATATAAAATATATATATAGTGTCTGTAGAAGAATAATAATGAGAACCTTCCTTGGAGTCTAAAGAATATAAGACTGGCTTTGCCTCTAAATAGATGTGTAATTCAGTTTATTCATCTTAGAAATAGAAATGACAATATGCATCCCACATAATTTTTCAAGGGCCAAGTAAGAGAGTGTATGTAAAAATATTTAATAAAGTGATATATGGATGGGATCTCTTATTATTACTGTCTACAGTGGGTATCTGTTGTTTTTGCCTACCAGGCATGCTTTCCCATTAATTTGGGAATAGCGATCTGTTTTTCCCTTTAGTCCAATCCCGTACTTTCAGTGTAGATTAGTCAGAGAGGGCAGACCTCCCCCTGGAGGGGAGCCTATGACACAGATGAAGCTGGGGAGTATATTACATCAACCCTGGGCCTTGCCCTGGTGATTTCAGAACAATCACATGAGTCAAGTCAAGCCAATAAGCATTTAGGACTTTTGTTAGAGCTGGAGGAAAGGGAAGCACTTTATGTTGTGAGAGAGTGGGGGAGCAATGTAAGTTGGTGGCCATTTGGGGAAAGCTTGCCTGAGAATGAGCTAACCCAAGAGGGAAAACAGAACCAAGAAATAGTGAAATAACATTCCGAGATATCATCAACCCCTAGGATTCAGATGTGCTTGAAACCAGAATTGCCCCTGGAGTTTCCAGTTGCGTGAGTACATAAATTCCTCTTTCTGTCCTAACTAGTTTGATTTGGTTTTCTGTCATTTGTCATCAAAACTGTACTAGCTGAGTCCCTATAATTAGGGAAACTTTAACTAGAAATTATTAGTGTTACCTGGAAAAGCTCCACACCTAATTTATACTAAAGCAATTACAGTTGACCCTTAGACAATAGGAGGGGGTTAGGGTTAGACCTCCTTGATTGCCTCTGTCATGAATCCTGTGAAGACATGAATAACATCTGGACAGTTTTCTCCAGCAGAAATTTATTGTTTAGGGCTTGATGTCTTCCATGGTGTTTTCTTGTAACAATAATGGCATTTTCAATGGTGTAGACTGTCCAGACTTTCTTGATGTTCTCGGGGTCCTGTTTCATAGCATTGACTCCTCTTCCTATAGAGTACTGTATGTAATGAGACTTAAAGGTCCTTTGGATACCCTGATCTAGAGTGAATTAGAGATGATGTGTTTGAGGGCAAGTAAACCACTTTGACACCTTCAGTGTTGAACTCCTGGGCTTCTGGGTCACCAAGGGCATTGTCCAATATCAAAAGAACTTTAAAAGGCAGTCCCTTACTGGTACAAGGTACTTCCTGACTTCAGGGACAAAGCATCACAATGGAACTTATTTAGAAAAAAGGGTTCTTGTTATCCGGGCCTTCTTTTTGTACAACCAAAAGACTGGAAGCTGGTGTTTATATTTTCTCTTCAAGGCTCAGGGGTTAGCAGCCTTATAGATTAGGACAGTCCTGATCATAAACCTGACTGCATTTACAGAAAACTGTAGAGTCAGCCTCTCCTGTCCAGCCTTAAATCCTGGTGCTAGCTTTTCTTCCTTACTAGTACATTTGTACATTTTCCCCCCAGAATAGAGCACTTTCTTCTGCATTAGAAATCTGTTTAAGCAGATCTCCTTCCTCCTCAATGATTTTCTTTATGGTGTCTGGGAACTTGTTTGCGGCCTCTTGGTTGGCAGAAGCTTCCTTTCCTGGTACCTTGACATTTTTTAAATCCAAACCTTTTATTTTAAAGATTTTATTTTTGAAGTAATCTCTATACCCAAGGTGGGACTTCAACTTAAAACCCCCAAATCAAGAGTCCCATGCTCCACCAACTGAGCTAGCCAGATGCCCCTAAAGCCAAACCTTTTTAAAATTATCAAACCATCCTTTGCTGGTATTAAAATTTCCAGCTTTAGTTCCTTCACTTTCCTTTTGTTCTAACTTGTCATAGAATGACTTTGCTTTTTCATGAATCATATTAGAGTTGACAGGTGTGGCTTTCATATAGCAATCCTGCACCCATATAAAAGCTGCATTTTCGATATGACATAAAAAAGTATTTCAAAGAAAGTGCAAGGTTTTCGTGCCTGCTGGCATAGCTGCAATGGCAGCTTCAGAAATCTCTTTTTTTAAAAAAACAATTGCACCCTTATGCTGGGTTAATTTATCTTGAAATGGTGGGCAACCCCAGCTGCAGACCTCAATCTATAGACATAGCAACTAAATCATCTTTCTCATGTAACGTCATGACTTCTTGGGAACATTTCCAGCATCACTAGTGGCATTTCCTATGGGTCCCCCGGTGTTATTCAAGGTTTATGATGTTGCACTAAACTCAATGAAAAATATTTGAGAACCGTGAGAGATTGCTTTTTACTGTGATGCAGTTTACTGGAGAGCCACACTGCTCAAGCAGAGATGATTAGTGTCACGGGACATTTCAGGAGGATGCTCCCAACACTTGAACTCACTGCAGTAGCAACGGGAGGTGGCTACCAAATTATTGCTATAGTGCAGTATGTAGTTTGTTTTCTGCAGTTATGACTCAATATAGCATTCTTACATTTGTTTACATTTCTTTCAACTGCAAATGGTGCCATGAATGCTCTGTGTGTCCACAAGCTTTGATATATTTCAACTTTTCTGTAGCAGGTTCGTATATATTTTGTGGCAGTAAATGATAAAAGAGACTAGCATCTACCTATGTTTTATGCATTCAGACATACTACTGTTTTCTTAATTTGGCGGGGGGGATATTTCTAGGCTACACAGTTTGCGAGTTTTTTTCACATTGTCACAAATCTCCACAAACTTTTCCAATATATTAACTGAAAAAAATTCCTCACAGAAGTGGACGTGTGCAGTTCAAATCTGAGTTGTTTAAGTGTCAACTGTACTAACTGGTCATAAAATGGGTGCCAAAAGAGTAAATGCTCTTCTGGTCTTGAAAATCCTTACTCTCGGGGTGCCTGGGTGGCTCAGTCGGTTAAGGGTCCGATTCAGCTCAGGTCATGATCTCGCGGTCCGTGAGTTCGAACCCCACGTCGGGCTCTGTGCTGACAGCTCAGAGCCAGGAGCTTGTTTCCGATTCTGTGTCTCCCTCTCTCTGACCCTCCCCCATTCACGCTCTGTCTCTCTCTGTCTCAAAAATAAATAAACGTTAAAAAAAAATTTAAAAAAAAGATAATCCTTACTCTCAGTCTACTTCCTTTATTATTATTTTTTAATGTTATTGCACTTGCTTTTAATTCCCTCCTGGCCCTTTAGAAAATGACCTTGGAGGTACCTGCGTGGCTCAGTCAGTTAAGCACCCAGTTCTTGATCGTGGCTGGGGTCATGATCTCACAGTTTGTGGGATCAAGCCTCACATCAGGCTCTGCACTGACAGCACAGAGCCCGCTTGGCATTCTCTCTCTTCCTTTCCCTGCCCCTCCCCCGCTTGTGTGCATGTTCTCTCTCTCTCTCTCTCTCTCTCTCTCTCGCTCTCTCTCAAAATAAATAAATAATCTTAAAAAAGAAAGAAATAGCCTCAGCCTCCCTAGTCTAAAGCAACCTAAACACGATGCTACAGAAAGAGATTTAGTTAACAGAGGAAATAGCACAAGTCTGACATATATGCCAGCTGAACACCAGAAACTCAAAATCGTGCAACACTCAGAAAGTCCTTCAAGGTTCAGGCAGTTCTCCAGCTTCTTCCCTGAGCTCCCAACCTTTACCTCAGACTGTGACATCCTCAGCTGTGTGTTTGGTGTACTCCACAGCCAGAAACATCCTGAACATACCTGGTCCCCTGAGGGAAGACTTTCAGTAGGTTTCTCACCAGCCTGCTCACCATGCAGCTGGGCGTGGGTGTTGTGGGGACGTGGGAAAATGTCCACCACCACCAGGAGCAAAAGGAGCCCAAATCCAGTTTCTTTTCTCTAAGCCTCTTCTCTGGGAGAGGATGTTCCTTTATCCAGATTAAAGAGCATGAGGAACAAAGAAAGCCACAATGATATTGAACTTAATTTCAAGTACCACTTCTTTCATAAGAACGGTTAACTGGTAGCCAAATGGTCTCATTATTGTTGCCAATAAACAGTAAAGGTGCCAAGAAACCAAAGCAGCACTGGAGAGAAAAGGAAGAAAACCAAGGGTTTAGATAAGTTGTGAAAATGGATATCTGGTCTTTGAATAATTAAAGATATTCAATCTGTAGGATGTTAAAGAAATCCCTAATCTACATTTATGTTAGAGCATGTCGTTACTAATCCAGGACATGAAAATTTTATCATTATAGTTATGGACAATTCTGCCAAAGAATCTCACTTATTGGCTATCAAAATAAGAGAAATGCTGAATTATAGAATACTATACATTGAATATTTAATAAATTAATCCCCTGTGCTCATGGTAGGAGTTCTAGAAATAATGCCTGTTGCATGACAGCACTTAATCAATATACTAGTTAATAATAATCATTTGAGAGCAAGTCAATGTCTAATAGGTTTGCAACCCAAATTAGAAGCACAGAGAAATCATACTCAAAGTTAAATTCATTCTTAAAAAGATCATTGCTAGTTATGAATACTTAAAGGAAAGGAAAGAAGATTGAAGCTTTTGTTGTGGTTGATTCTTTTGAGAGTTCCTGGGTCATTAAACATGAGCTTATTCATATAAATTTTGGCCCTGGTATCTGTATCTTATTATTTTTATTTCATATTTTTTCACAGAACTGAGTTGTACCAGATTCTCTTGGTTGCTCAGCAATAGATTCTGACTCTGAAATCCATATTACTTCTCAAAGGAGGAAGAGAAGGAGGAAACAGGGAGAGGGAAGGAGGAGAGAGAGAAAGAAGGGGAGGGAAGAAGAAGAGAAGGAGTAGAGCATGGAACAGGAAGGGATAAAGGGAAGAGACATGGACAAAGGAAAAGGAGAAGGAGGAGGGAGGAGAGAAAGATGGACAAGGGAGCATGGAGGCAGTGGGGAGGACCTGACATCTCACTCATTTTGACATAGCAAGTGGACTCTAACTTTTTTATATCAAATATTATAAAGTGAACCTCAAGATGTGCACAGAGTGGGTGACGGGAGCTCCCTATTCCTAGAGAATTAAAAAAATACTATGCCATCAATCCTTGATTAGGACACAAATACTTAATCTTAAACTTCTGAGTGTTAAACAGTTTAAATGCAAGTTTTTAAAATAGATTTAAATGATCACACATGGAGTTAGTAGAAGCTAATTTTCTTAGAGAATTGGTTTTTTTCCTTAGCTTAATTGCATGACATCTGGTAGAAGAAGGTTTAATGCTGGGGGGAGAACATGCTGAAAGCGACTTTGAAAGGTCCTGGGCAGGGGCTTGTCTGGAATCAATCAGATGATTGTTAAGACAGGAAGAGAAAGGAGATGAATAGGTTTGCCTCTGTGGCCATTTACATCTAGCTGATAAACATCTATTTTACGTTTGCTGTTCTGGTCAGATCTTCTTGGCAACTTCTTAAATGATCTGATAAGGCTGATAAATCTATTAGAGTAGGCTCACATGGTGGGATTCCCACTTCTCGAGTTGGTCTGGTCACACTTTCCTACAGAAAAGTCCTGTATCAGCCACCTGAGCTATAATTTTCTTACCCCAGGGATATTATGGCGCAAGAAATTGATATAAAGAGAAGACATTGCTTTAATCCCCACACTTCATTGGTTTGATGAAGTTTGAGGAAAACACAAATAACTCAAGTCTATTGAGGATCAGCAATTCACATTTAAAAAGCATAAAGCTTATTAATGGTCTTGAAGAGAAAAGATTCCATATGAATATAAAACCATCATTATCATTGGCAACATGTCCAAATATCTTGCCAACATTTTTCTGATTCAGACTGTTACATTTCACATTAAAATATAATAAAAAGATATTCATTAAAAAGACCTTATAAACAGACAAAGCTTGAAAAACAGAAAATATACTTAGGAAATTCCACGCAAACAACAAGCACATTTTAGGGTACTTTTCCCAAGAGATAATGACAAAGTCCAGAGGTAGTAATAGCAGTAGTAGTTGAAATTTAATTGAGCACTGAGCATCCGTTAGGCACTATTCCACCTTTCAATATATTATCTTCCGTAATAAAACCCCTCTGCAATAAATATCGTTCTATTCTTATTTCATCAATAAGGAATCAGGAAAGCAAAAATTCCACAGAATGTACTGGTGTATCCAAAGAGAAAGGAGTGAATCTGAACTTGAGGATATTAGACAGTCAATCTCATGTATCCCACACAAGGATGTTGGAAAGTGTTTACCAGTCACAGAAGACAATAAAGCTGGTAAAGTTGTTGTAAAGGGGAAAGAACAGAACAAAAAAGCAACTAGCCTGTCAGCTTGGTTTAAGGACCTCTAAAATAATAAGCTCTATTTGTTTAGTTTTCTTAACACACTGCTACTCAGTGTACTGAAACACTTTTAAATCTGTGTAGTAACCATGTACCACAGAAAGGACTTGCCTCTGGACAGCTCTGTCTCTGACACAAATTGGCTACAGAGACCTGACATCTTGGTTGCAAATATATTATGTTGCCATCACTTTAAGCATAAGCAAAATAAATATACTTTAAGCATAGGTGAAGTAAAATTAAAAAAAAAAAACAGATGATAGTAATGATGGCGATATTTTTTGGACTGACAGCAATATGCTATGCTTCGGGCAGAATTGAGCTTAACATGGATCTTATTTACCCTTTTAAAGTTAAATTCTATTTTTCTTTTCATTCCTTCAAGAAGAAAAGTGCTAAAACAGCACTCAGTACTCTACTAGCACTCAGCTGGTGACAGTGGACTATTTATTTGGTTTTAAATAACGTGACTTAACTGTGGCTGTCAGTAAAATAGAGGCCTTAGCATACCACAGGCGCCCACACAGGGTACCACAGGCCACAGAGAAGCACTTAGTAGTTGTGTGTAATCAAATTTGTGAAAACTGATTCAGAAGAGCACTTCACTATTTACAGGAGTGCTATAATAAATCTTTTTACAAACTATAGAATCTATTTGTATTGTGAAATATCTCTTAATTTGTTTTTAAGTTTGAATTTTTGTGTACATGTGGTCTTCTTAAAGTGAGTCCCTTCTGAAATTAACCCGAAGCCCAGGTTAATCTAAAGAATTAACATAATAGTCGTTCATTTGTTCACTCAATACTCTGAAATGATGCTATGTACTAAGCATATGCCAGGTCCAAGGGATGGCGGTGATTAAGTCCACTAATGCCCTTATGGTGCTCACCTGAGTTGGGGAGGAGACTTCTAATGTGTTAAATATTCCTCTCTTGGAAAGCCAAAGATGAAATAAGCACCTTCCTTCTGCAAGACAGCTATCCAGTAATTTATTGAAGGCAATGCCATAGGTAATCATTTTGAATCCTTGTCGCATATAAACAACACAATAACGTGATGAATTTGTGTTGTCATAAAATATCAAATGTTAAAATGAGAACTGGCAGGTCTTGGGGAGCTGAATGCCCCAGAGTGCTAAGCTGTACCTAAAGGTTGGATTTTTCAGTGTTACAGCCTGGAGGGACCTCAGATTCTTGTGTCCACCCAACCCTCTCCTCGGTCCCATACCCTATTCCCGCCCCCCCCCCCGCCCCCCAGAAGAAGAAACTCCTGTTTTCTAGGTTGAGAGAGTAGCTGAAACTGGAATTAGTCAGGGCCTTTTCATCCTCACACTTTTTAGCTGATTTACTGAATGATTCCGCTCCTCCTTCTCAGAAAATCTGAATATAAATGACATATTTTAGGGTTTGAGGGGTGGGTTCCCTTGCTCCCTTTTGGTTAAACTTTACATGCTTGTAAGTAGAAGGTGTGCTGGCAACAGATGATGGATGGTAAAAAAGAACTTCTGCACGTACAGCAGGAGCAGACCTGCTCTGGGCTCAAGTCCCCTTAGCCCCTAACTGACCCACGGATCCCCCTTAACTCCAAAGGCCACTCTGAGAAATAGGCTGGTGGGCGGGCGAAACTCCAGATCCCAGAATGCCGAGGACGTGCCTCCCAACCCCTCTGTAGCCGGTTCGCTCCTCATTGCATTCCGGGAAATGTAGTTTCTTTCTAATCAGTAACCCACACTCTTGGAAACCAGGGCTGTAAGGTTTAAGGGATCCGCCCCTCCAATGGCCCCGCCCTCTCCATTGACCCCGCCCCAGGTTGCCCAGGAGATGAGAGACGCCGAATCTTGGTCGGTGCTGCTGGCGTGGGGAGCATGATAGGTGCAGAAAAGAAATCCTCCGAGGTCTGAATGTGGAGGTCATCCATGGAGAGTTCTGATAGCTTCTGCCAGGACTATTGCAGCAGTAGGCAATACGGGTTTGAGCTCGGACCCACGGACTTGCTGGAGCGCAAGGGCTCCCTGACCCTCCGCTCCCATCACAAGAAGTACTCGAAGCCAGTGTTGGTGTATTCTTGGTGAGCGAGCTCTCTGCAGTCCCCGGTCGCTGGGAGAAGGGATGGGGGAGGAGAGGAAAGGACAGCAATAGAGGGCAATGGTGGAGAGGCTGGAATAAACAGAGAAGAGAATAAAAGGGGGAAAAAGAAGAGAAGAGAAAGGAAAAGATGAGACAGGTGAAAAAACTGGGAGAGGTGACAAGGGAGACCAAAGAAAGGGAAACAGATCTTCGAAGTGGGGATGGGAGGAGGGCATTGGGAGTTGGGGCAGCAGGAGGAGATAGGAAAGCCTCCAAAAGCAGCTCCCCAGACACACTGAGACCTGCTGCAGCCAGCTCCTGTCTACCAGAGGTCGTAGATTGCCCACACGGAGGATGGAGGCGAGGCTGTTTGCAGAGGCCTGGAAATCACTTTTCTGAGATAACTACTTAAAAAAGGAAGGGTCCATTAGAACACCAGGGGACAGCAGGAGGGAGATGGCTGTCCAGAGGATGGCCTCCAGGGCTGCCATTTCTTGGGGGCAGTGAAGCATACGGGATGATTTGAAAGAGGTCCCTAAATATTCCCTAGGCCACTAAGACTCTACTGGCCAGAGATTACAAACTGGCATCTCCCAGTGGCTAAGGCCAATGGACATAGTTTTTTTCTGCATGCACTGTATTTATTTTTTTTTAATTAATTGCCCACATTTAAAATTAAGAAATAGTACATAAACCTTCAGGATTGTGTCTTCTCTTGAAAAGTTGAAGGTCCTGGCAGCAGGGGATTTATTCCTTCTTGCAGTTATTGGAACTGAGCACTGTCTACCCTATAAGACGGGAGTTCCTTCTCTGGGAATTTCATTCATAGAGGTTCTCGCCTGGCTCCAGGAGGCGTTTGATTTACTTCATCTGCTTTGGGTTTGGGAATTCAAATTCACCTAGAGATTCTCTTGCTTTATTAAATACTGCAGTGACTAATAGCAAAACCATGACAACTGGGAAAAAATTAGGCATTAGGGCATTTAGAACTTTGTCTTTTGGGTCATGTTCCTGTATTATTGACAATAATTACTTTCAGAGTATTTGGGATATTCTGAGGCAGAGGGTGGAGACAAGGGAAAAGATTGTCTCCTTTATACTTGCCTTTGAACAAAGATGACTGATTTGACTTGACTCTAGCCCTAAGGCTAAGCCCTCCTTGATCCCATTCATTCATGTAATGTATGTGAGCCCTGCGGTTTGTGTCGTGCAAACTTTCTACAGCCTACCCACTTTCCTATAAGCCCACTCCCCTAATTTGACTTCTTATCCCTAAAACTGACTCTCTGCCTATTTTGAACTCAATGTTAGAAGCTGGATAGATTTGGAACCCAACGCTATACAGGGAAATAGAAAATCCTCTCTTAGCTTCATACTGGGCTTACCTCACAGACCTCAAGTAAAACACTCAGCTCTTGCGTGATTTTGTTACTCCGTGAAGATGAGGTCATAATATAAATCACTATTAGAAATGATTGTTAAAGAGAAAGAACTTTGTTAAAGACAAAGAAGAACTGCTTCTCTCTTATACACTACCATGACTTGTGGACACCATAGATATCAAATAGCAGAACTACAGAAGAACATAAATGAGAAGGAGATGAGGAATTTGGTGGAGAAGAAGTGTGGTGCGACATGGAAGTCATCTGGTCACTGCTGAAAACGTAGAGTTCTCGTGCTGTTGGTTTTAGAAAGAACATTTGGGAGCAGACGGAAATGAATTCAATTCAAGAAACATTCATGTGTCATGCACTTTGCTATGTGTTTGAGACACAGAGGTAAAGTAGATTCAATGAGTTAATTTGGCAAAAGCATTTAACACCATGCCTGGACATAGTAAGTGGTCAGTAATACATGGCAGCTAATACTAACTTTTTAAGATAATATAATAGTTAAACACTTGGACTCTAGGTTTCAATACCATTTCTGCAACATGTGATATGGCAAGTGACATGACTGCTCTGGGCCTCTGTTTCTAGCACTGTAAAATGGGGATGATAGGATTATTGTAAGATTAAACACAATTTATTGTACGTGAAGCACTTTTTAACATATGGCCTGGCACATCATAAGCACAGTAAAGCTTATATACATGTATTAGGACATGGTCATGGACCTCAATGAATTTCATAGATCAGTTAAAAAGAATACCAATAAATTCAGTGTAATTGATTTGTGCTAGATAGAGATAAGAGGCAAATGTAACAGGAAGCGGAGGTTTGTGTGTGTGTGTGGCGTGGGGGTGGGGGGTGGGGGGGTGGGGGGGTGGTTCCTGAGCAGGGTTTAGAAGGAAGACTAGGAGTTCCATAGGTGCACGAAAGAAAAAAGGCAAGTGCAATGGAATAGTCAGAAGCAACATCATAGGGAAATAGAAATAATTCTCTACAGTGGGTAAGTACAGTGGATCCTCATTATTTGCAGATTCTGTATTTGTGAATTTGCCAGCTTGCTAAAATTTATTTATAACCCCATATCAATACTAAAGGCATTTTCATGGTCATTTATGGACATGCACAGAGAGACAAAATTTTTGAGTCACTCTTCCTCCCCTCTCCCGCACACCCTCAATGGTCCCAGGTGAGATCAAACAAAGTGGACATTCTGCGTTCTTATTTCAGCTATCAACTGTAAACAAGTGGGGTTTTTTTTCCCCACCACAGTCTATTGAGCATTTTTGTGCTTTTTATGGGTGGTTTCATTGTTAATATGGCCCCCATATTACTGAAGTGCTGTCTAGTGTTCTTAAGTGCAAAAAGGCCGTGATGTGCAGGATGCAGAAAATATGTGTTAAATAAACTTCATTCAGTCATGAGTTATAGTGCAGTTGGCAGTGAGTTCAATGTTAATGAGTCAGCAAAATATATTAAATAAAGTATATTTAAACAGAAACATACATGAAACCAGGTTATATATTGATTGGTTGATGAAAATGTGACCGGAGGCTCACAGGAACCTACTCCTTTATTTCCCCTAGGAGCAATGGTTCACTATTTGCTAATTATTTGTGACAACTTTATAAAACATAGCATCCTCAAATAATGAGAACTGATCATAAAATGTGAGAAACATTTACATTTCTTTGACTGGGCTGTGCCGCTGGCATCCTTATTTTCCTTCTGTAGCCAACTAGTCACCAAGATCTGTCTTAAAAAAAAAAAAAACAACTGTGTAAAGTTCAAATTGTATCAACTTCCAAATGCATAATCTAATCAACCATTATCTTTTTCTGCATTCCAGTCATAATTGTTTGCTTTCTATTAACTTGTTATATATTAAAACTTTTATTAAATTTTAATCTTTTATGAATGACTTTAATTGATGAATACTTACTATCTATGATATACCATTTGGATGGCCTCTCGACTGAGTATTTGATCAGTTAAGTTACTGTACCTCTAGGCTTCCAAAGTAGAATCTGTAACTGGGAAAAATTCTGCTTTACCTCTTATATAGCTTAAACATTTGCATGATTCCTGTGTTTCTGTTTTTGTCGCTTGTAATGCAAGTCTGTCTGAAAACCATCTGTATATAATAGACCTGGTGAAGTGATATACCCAGCATGGTTGTTAAAAGTATCTCCGGTCTGTTACTAGAATAAGACATTGCCCCGGCACCATATCCTCCTTGGAGCTGGAGTGATGGACACAGCATATCACCTGCATCACACTGATGCTTCTGTGTCACAGAGACCTTTCCTAGAAATTATTTTTCTCTATTCATTCATGTAGCGTATGTGGAGCCGTATCATCAGATGGCTCCATGAGAATTCCGAGCTGAGGGGAAATCTTCTCTTGGGATATCTTCCCACTCATTGGAATGATGGAATACTAAGAGCCAGAACAACTAGATTTGCCCTTAATGAAAATTCTCTGGTGTGAGGCTGCTTCTTATATTGTTATGTATGTATTTTAACCCATCTCTTCATTGCCCAAATCGACATCAGGTAATAAGTGATGATAATTTAAAGTCTAAAAAATCATTTGAGTCTCCATGGAGACAGTTCATGCTCTGGTCTCCATGGTGACACCTAGCGTTTTAAGACCTCAGGTTAATTTTATGTATATGTAATTTCAATTACTTTTCTCCCCTGCCTAAGCCCTAGGTAAAGAGCCTGTGCAGTTTACTCTTCCATTTCCTCACCTCCCTCCCCATAATAGGAAGAAAACAGAAAGAGAAAGGAAAAGAAGGATGAAAAATAAAATGCAGTGATAATTGTGGGGTAGGGAACTTCATAGTTTTACAGATTTCCATGGAAAATCATTTGGATTGGGGAAAGAAAGAGCTTTCTGTGATGCTCTTCAGACTCACACTCTATTGTGTCGTCTGAACAGGGTACAGTTAAGGTACTCCACAATCAGGGGAGAACCTAGTTTCAAGGCAACTAGATATCATTAGTGTCCTTCTGCAGAAAATAGAGCTGTGTTTTCTAATTTGCTGTATCATTCCACCTGTACTTAACCAGTGACTTTCTCAGGGACTAACCTGGAAGTATTTGGAGTTCTTCACATGACTCAGGGCCATGCTAGAGTTACACAGACCTTCTCTAGCCAGCATCCCCCCTCCTCCCTCCAGCATAGACTTTGGAGAGAAGAGAGAAGAGCCTTTAGAGAGGCTTTTTTTTTTTTTTATTTTGGCCAATAATGAGAGGTGAGAAGAGCAAACCTCAGGACAAGGCATAAAGACACCGCAGGTGCTCAGTTAACATTCATCAAAGAAATGAACAAATGAGCGGGCAGAATGAACACACACAGAAACCCAAAAGGCACTGGGATGGGACCCTCTATTTTATGCTGTAAAAATGCCTGGAGGTAAACAGTCTACAGGATAGCACAAACTCATAATAAAGCCAGAATCCATTTTCACAGCCACGATCCTGATGTAATAGGATGACACTGAAGTATGTTTGGTCACCTCTATGTAAGTGAGTTTCGAGGGATATAATGTACTCCTCTTCTGATTTGAATGGTAAAGAATTTAAAATAGAGCTCAACTTGTATACTCTTACTAGTTGCGGTGCTTAACTTATCAGGGACTGACAGGTACTAAGAAGAAATTGAGTTTATATAGAGACAAACGAATTTACACTTTAAAGAGATATTTTTATTTCTTAACTCCTGCTTAAAAAAAAACAATTCTAAATTATAATATCATGTGACCATTTGAGATGGCATTATAGTAGACCAAAGACATGAAATATATTCACCATCAAGTAGATAGCAGAACTAGAAATTTGCACACAACTCAGATGCATATATAAAATTTATTTTCTAAAATTGATCCTGATGGCTTTTCAATTGTTAGTTACTAGGAAAAAATTCAAACTTGCCAACTAAAGAGCATCTCAGTCTCTTCAAGTTTAAACAGCTTGTTTTAAGTTAAAATTGTCTCTTTCAGAAGAGTGCCCACCATTTCTGAGTCCTTCGTCCTCTCCTCTCCTTTCCCCAGTGGATCTGTGTGTGTGAGGGACTGAGATGGTGTGTTATTTTGGAGGTGGGGAGAGGGGCCCCCAGATCTATGTGTGGGTCCTTGTTGTTGCTCACGTCCTCCTTTGTTCAACTTCTGACCCTGCTCCTGGTGGTTTGTGACCGATAGACTTTGTGGAGGACTGGATGTCTCTGCTTAGAGTCTTAGTTCCACTTTGGCTCTTGCTGGCTCTACAGATCCCCCTGTCATGCTTCTCCTCCCCAAGCCCCTGACTTAGGCTGGTCACCCCATAGCCACTGTGCTAGGGGCATGTCATCCCTCAACATGGCTCCCCGCAGCTGGCGCTCTGACAGCTTCCATCAAATGCCCCTTGGAGATGGTGTGTGCATGCTGTGCTCTGCCCAGGAGAGTTTATTCCCATTGACCTGAGAATTATTAAAAGTGTTTTTCTTCACTTTCTCAAGTGATCTGCTTTAAAACCTAAATTAGGAGGTCACCCTATCTGAGCCATGTTTGGGAGCTCCTGGGTCATGTTAATAGAAGCTTAAGAAATGTAGACCTTTTATTTCTCCACAGTGACTGACTTTCAAGAAAAATAATACTTCACTTAGGACTCAAAAATTCCATTTGGTCATTCAGAAGTTAATCAGCATGCTTCATTTTCCTTCATATTCCTGTCAAAACAATCCTAAATCTTCCCAAGACAAATGTGGATGCCTTTAATTTATTAGAGCAAAGGTATTTTACAGAGGTAAACAAAGAAAAGTGAAAAGATGAATATTTGAAAATATAATCCTGCTATGAGTAAGTGAAAAAAAAAGTATGTAATGAATTCCTTTGTTAAAAGTGTAGGTCTATATGCTTTGAAAAGAGATTGAAAGAACATTCACCATAGAACACAAAATACTTATTGCTGGATGGTAGGTACATTTATGGATTATTTGTCTTTTTCTTTTTTCCTCTTTGCCACTTCTACATTTTCCACAATGAACATGTATTATCTGCATAATAAGAATAAAGTAAAATTACTTTTAAAATTTTGATGTCATTTGCTGCAGCTTTTCCCTGAAGCAGACATTCTCTAAATGATCAGAATGTAGACACAGTGTTTCATCTCTTTTAGAGTCTGAGTCACTCTTCATGGTTTATTATGAGTCTTTTTAAAATATCTTTTTAATTGCTAGTTTTATGTTGGGTAAAAAGGATGATGTTATTCACATTCATTCGGTTTAACCACCCTTTCATTCTTGCCTCTGTTCTATAATGGTAGCTCCTACGCCACAGTTATTTTTAATCTAGTCCTACATTCTTATTCCTCAACATACGCACATACCCACAAATGATCTTCAATGTAGTAGTTTTGGGGAGAAGCACCTTATTTTCTATTTTTAAGATGAAATCTAGGACACACTGTATCCTTTTGCCCTGACTGAATTTTTCTTTCAGTGCTGCTCTCTTTCATGAAATTCCAATCAAGTTCTCTTCCTGAAAACCGGTGGTTGTAGGATTGTTGTGCCTTGACCTTTATGTGAGGTTTTGCTTAACTTAATTGGCGGCCAAAGTAAAATGTCTTGCAAGTTTTGCTTGCAAGATGGATCCTTGTAAGGCAGAGTATGATGGAATGGGCATTTCCACATATGGGTGCACTTAGATTAGGAAAGATCATTGCTGTAGACAAGTCCCTCTGAACCAACCCTCTACTTACTCTCGGGACCATCTCCCACCTGGGCCACAGGAGCCACCAAAGGCCACTCTACATCATAATGCTGCTGAAGTCTTTCCTCTCACAGACAGTCACAAATACTTTTCCACTAAACTTTCTTTCTCTTACTGATGATCTCTTTCTAGGTAAGGGTGTGGGGAATGAGGGAGGAAGTAAGAAGAATTTGGGGTCCAGTAACATTTCGATAAGGTGAGATTCAGTCTATGGACACTGTGATACCCAGGCTCAGGGTTCAAGGTTTTTAACAGCACTAGAGCTAGTATTATTAGATAAACTTCTCTGAGTTGGCCAGGGAAGTCACGTGTTGGTACTATTGTCTGTGTGTACTGCTCAGACTTCTTTTGGTTGCAAGTGACAAATACTCAGCTTGCACTAGCCTAAGGAAGCAAGAGAATGAATCGGCTGGTTACAGTCATGAAATGGTTGATTACCAGGTAAGGAGGACAAGGGTGCATCTCCACCTTAAGAACAACTGTAATAAAAGATGCAAATGCAACCAGGTCTCATTTAGTTTCTCCTCTCTCCTCCTCTTTGTGTACTTGCTTCATCTTATCATTGAAAACTATGGAAAACATGGCTGCCGCAGTTCTGGAATTTATATCTGATGTATATTTATCTTTATCCTACAATAAAAGGTTGATTTTAATGTGTTTTCAGTATTGAATACAAAAATTCCAGGTTAGATATCCTGTCTTGGACCACATATCTCTGTGGGGTCATCTGAATAGGCAAGGTTAGGTGGAAATATGGCAGCTCTCCAGTAACAATGGAACAAGATGAATATACTAGGAGAAAGGAGTGCTGAGCTGAAAATCCTATAAGTATCTACTATATCCCATTCTATCCTAAGATATCTACTGTATCTGCTATATCCTATAGAGAGGTACTGTAGTGGAGAATGAATTCCATGTTCCAAACACCCCATTTTATAGCAAAAGTTTAGAAAATATGCACTAATATATTAGGGATTTCCTACATTAGCTGTTACTTTGACTTTAAACTTTCCACCACCCCACTCAACCAGAACCTACACAATACGCTTTTAAAAACTTGATCTTAGATGTAATGTGAAAAGATGTAATGTAAAAAGAAATCTTGTGAAGACATTAGATAAATATATTTTTACAATGCTTTGAAAACTTTACTCTGAATAGATTTGAATATTATATTACTGGGTTTTTTTAGATACTAATATTTTCTACTGTTTTCTTTATTTAATTTTCAAATAAAATTACATTTTAATTATTAGTCACATATTACATTTCTTTATTTTGACTTAATTAAGTTTTGATGCATTAACAATTAATTGGCAGAAGAATTATAATATGTTTCTTTGGTAAGATGTTAGATCCCCAATCAGATTGTTCTAGGTTCAATCAAATGGAAGAATTAACATAATATCACTTACTTATTGCAAAGAATTTATCTTTCTTTTATAGAAAGTGGTAGGAAGAAGATTTTGAAATTAAAATGTATGAATGACTTGTCAGAATTTTTTAAACATTTGGAAAAATACTGAGATGCTCAACCAGGAACCAGAAGCGTTAAATGAGCTTTTGAAAAAAAAAATCACTTAAAAAATGTTTTTATTTCTAAATAGCTCTGTTTTTATTTAAAATATCATTTGTTTTAAAAATATATTTATTAAACCACTGCTATGTTGCAGGCACTCTGCTGGGTCTGAGATTTGGCAGTTAGGTCAAGATTACTATGTGACAGGAGTGGGCAAGGCTGACCAGGCAAATACTACGCATTGTGTTATGTGCTAGTAGTAGGGTAAGCAGGGTGTTCTGGGAACATCCAAGAGGAGCACTTAGGCCTTTTGGACCAGGTAGAGCTTTCTAGAGGAGGTCATCCTAACTCCTAGGGGCTCACATGGAAAACTAAAGGTGGCATGTTAGCTAGTTTTCAGTGGAGAGCATTACTACCCCTTCCACTAGAGTGTTAGGTAATAGGTGTGGACATTTTTTATTGTGTAATTATCAGTATCTAGTAATGTAAAGTGTGTGATTACAAGAATTGTGACTCTTAAATTTTTTTTTTAATGTTTATTTATTTTTGAGACAGAGACAGAGAAAGACAGAGTGTGAGCAGGGGAGGGACAAAGAGAGAGGGAGACACAAAATCCGAAGCAGGCTCCAATCTCTGAGCTGTCAGCACAGAGCCTGACATGGGGCTCAAACTCGTGAACTGCGAGATCATGACCTGAGCCGAAGTTGGACGCTCAACCGACAGAGCCACCCAGGTGCTCCAAGAATTGTGACTCTTAGTTTTAGGAATGGTCATAGCATCTTAATAGCATTTAACCATCTATTTATGTGATGCCTAAGTTACATATCCGTAATTATAGCCAGATGAGTGGGGACAACAGAGCTAATATATATCTAGGGCCAACACATTCAGGTCAGCTAATTTACATATGGCCATTCATAACAAGGGTATGAACAGAAAAGCTCCATGGTGTGTGACCATCACAGAAAAGGAATTCTCTACTCATTACTGTCTAAGAATCCCGAACTTTCAGAACTTAGTGGCACCTACTCTCAGTATAGAGGTGCATGCCAGCAAAGCAACCAAAATTTCATGCAGGCAATCTAGAGAGGAACATATTGTGGCCTTCTATCTAGACCTCAATAGAAGTATATGTATTGTGTGATTTATTAGAGAGATCTAATGTAATCTAACCTAATCTATTGCATGGGTTTTTTAAATTGTATTTGTGTGTGTTAAACCATCTTATAATAAGTATAAATAATTTGGAAAGGCTGCCTGTGGTTGTTTTACACTTATGTCAAAGTGAGTGTAGTGAATGTAAGTAGCATGATCCACTGTAGGTCCTATTGACCTTATCCATACCTTTGTACCTCTGACTTGAGGACATCAAGGCAAGTCAAACATTCTTCTAGACATTAAGATACAGATAAGAAATTTCCTTCTACAATAAAATCATCCAGGCCTGGTCCTGTTTGGCAGACAACTCTTTTTTTCTTTGACAGCATTCTCTATTCTTTATTTGAGAATTGTCTATTTAGACTTTCTGTCTCTACTGAGGACAATTTTGGTAAATTGCTTTTCTTAGAAAGTTACAAGTGCTATCTAGCTTTCCAAATATATTTGCATAGAGTTATGGAAAGTAGTCTTTAATGCTTTAAAATTTTTTCTTCTATTTTGATGGCTATATCCTATTTTAACAACCTTATTAAGATATAACTCACACACTATACATATCAACCTTTTAAATTGTGTAATTCAGTGGCTTTTAGTATATTCACCTAGTTGAACATCTATCAAAGCAATTGACTTGAGAACATTTTGATTAACATCAAAAGAAATCTTGTTCCTTTTATCTGTTACTCCTGAATCCACTCCCCCTGCCCTCACCAATCCTCAAGCCCTAGAAACCACTAATCTACTTTCTGTCTGTGTAGATTTGCCAATTCTGAACCTTTCGTATGAATGGAATAAAATAATATACTGTTCTATGTGACTGGCTTTTTTTTTTACTTGGCATAATGTTTTCAAGTTTCATCCATGTTGTAGCATGCATCAGTACTCCATTTCCTTTTATTGCCTAATAATATTCCATAATGTGGATATTATACCACTCTCTTTTGTTTATATCTCCCCTACCCTTTTTCTTGATTATTAGATGTTTGTCCATTTTGCTTACTTGTTTATTCTGTTTTCTAAAGTATTTAATTCTGCTTTTATCTGCTTTTTTAATCTTGAATTATTGTACATTCTGGTTTCTTTTGGCTTGATTGTTCTATTTCTATGTTTTTGAATTAGATCTTTTACTTATATTCATTTCATTTTTCTTGATATAAGTACTTAAAGCTTAGAAATTTTTTCTGTCTACTGGTATAGCTATATCCTATGGCTTCTTGTAAGTGATATTTCAATTTATTGGTATTTTTTAGAAATTCAGCAATTTAAGTTTGTATTGATCTTTGATTCAAGAGTAGTTTGATAAAGTGTTTAAATATTTTCGGATTGAAGAAGGATCTCTTTAAAAATGTGTTACTCAGGGTCTTTTGTAATTCCATGCAAATTTTAGGATTGTTTGTTCTAGCTTTGAGAATAGCCAAAGTAATTTTGAAAAAGAAAACCAAAGCGGGAGGCATCACAATCCCAGACTTTAGCCTCTACTACAAAGCTGTAATCATCAAGACAGTATGGTATTGGCAGAAAAACAGACACATAGACCAGTGGGATAGAATGGAAAACCCAGAATTGGACACACAAATGTATGGCCAACTAATCTTTGACAAAGCAGGAAAGAATATCCAATGGAAAAAAGACAGTCTCTTTAGCAAATGGTGCTGGGAGAATTGGACAGCAACATGCAGAAGAATGAAACTAGACCACCTTCTTACACCATGCCAAAAATAAACTCAAAATGGATGAAAGACCTAAATGTGAGACAGGAAACTGAGGAGAAAACAGGCAACAACCTCTTTGCCTCAGCCAAAGCAATTTTCTTACTCAACACATCTCCAAAGTTAAGGGAATTAAAAGCAAAAATGAACTGTTGGGGCCTCACCAAGATAAAAAGTTTCTGCACTACAAAGGAAACAATCAACAAAACTAAAAGGCAACCGATGGAATGGAAGAAGATACGTGCAAATGACATATCAGATAAAGTGTTAGTATCAAAAATCTGTAAAGGACTTATCAAACTCAACACCTGAAAAACAAATAATCCAGTGAAGAAATGGGCAGAGGACATGAATAGACCCTTTTCCAAAGAAGACACCCAGATGGCCAACAGACGTACGAAAAGATGCTCAACATCACTCATCATCAGGGAAATACAAATCAAAACCACACTGAGATACCACCTCACACCAATCAGAGTGGCTAAAATTAACAACTCAGGAAACAACAGATGCTGGTGTGGATGTGGAGAAATGGGAATCCGCTTGCACTGTTGGTGGGAATGCAAACTGGTGCAGCCACTCTGGAAAACACTATGGAGGTTCCTTTTAAAAATTAAAAATAGAAATACCCTATGACCCAGCAATAGCGCTACTAGGAATTTATCCAAAGGATACAGGAGTGCTGATTCATAGGGACACATGTACCCTAATGTTTATAGCAGCACTTTCAACAATAGCCAAATTGTGGAAAGAGCCTAGATGTCTATCAGCTGATGAATGGATAAAGAAGATGTGGTTTATATATACAGTGGAATACTACTTGGCAATGAGAAAGAATGAAATCATGCCATTTGCAGCAACGTGGATGGAACTGGAGAGTGTTATGCTAAGTGAAATAAGTCATGCAGAGAAAGACAGATACCATATGTTTTCACTCATATGTGGATCTTGAGAAACTTAACAGAAGACCATGGGGGAGGGGAAGGAAAAAAAAAGTTAGAGAGGGAGAGAGCCAAACCATAAGAGACTTTTAAAAACTGAGAATAAACTGAGGGTTGATGGGGGGAGGGAGGGAGGGGAGGGTGGGTGATGGGTATTGAGGAGGGCACCTGTTGGGATGAGCACTGGGTGTTGTATGTAAGCGATGAATCACAGGAATCTACCCCCAAAACCAAGAGCACACTGTACACACTGTGTGTTTTATTGCATTGTCATTTATATCTTTCAAACATAAAAATATTTGTTCTTAATTTTTGTAAAAGTTACATGTGTTGTGTTCAGGCAGGACACCAAAAATTGGCTTCACTCTTTCCATATACAGTATTCAGTCATTTATGCAAGGATAATGACCCAAACTCTACCCGGTCGCAGGTCAAAAGTTCAAGATCGCCACATGTTATGCTATTGTCTCTCTATGAAATCTAGCTGTAGCTCTACTTGCTTCAAAAACCTATAAAGCAAAAAGACAATTTTTTTCTCCCAGTACATAATGGCAGGACATGGACAGATAACTGGAATAAACACTCTTGGTCAGAAAGAGGAAGGACAGAAGTGACAGAAATGTCATTTGTCCACAGTCATTCTTAAATCCTGTCAGGTATGCATTGTTTGAGAGCCCATTGGTGCCAGGAATGTTCTTTGTTAGATTCTGATTCTGTTAGATCCAATTCTGCTTTCTGAAAGCAGGCTCCCTTTCCCATTGTTCTCTGTGGTCTTTGGCTGTGCTCAGTGTGTGATCTTTTCTATTATTCTCCTTGACCACACCTGCAATGGATGTTGTAAACTATGCTCTTCTGTGAGCTGTTCGGCTTTCTCCGTTCATTTCCTATTTCCAAAAGTTTGGGAGCCTAAGGATATTTTAAAGGATTTTAAGTGCAGACTCCTGGCTTATTTGGAAGAACAATTTTTAAGAACTTCACCAGTATTTTTGTTTGAATCCAGATAGTTCCAACTGCTAATAACCTCACAATTCTTTCTAGTCAGAATTCTGCTATATTTCCTTATTTTTTCTCCTCATAATATCTCGATTATCACTTTGAGACTGCTGTAGTTACAGAAATTAGAAGCCGTGGGAATTTCTGCATGGCTATCTCCTTAGGCAGATGTTTGTTTAAATACAACTTAATTCATTGGGAGTGTCTAACAATGGGGTGAACATTGCTGTGAAGCTCAGCTTTGATAGAACTTTGTCTCGAAAAGATCTGTTTTGTCTCTTACTGTTTGAAATCTAAAAGTTGCTGACTCTTCCAACTTTTCAGGTCCCAAATTTCGGGAATCTCTCATTTCCCTTATCTTCTTGTAAATCAGCCAACTTTCTGAATTTACCTCTCTCTCTTTTATAAATACCTTGGCAAAAAGCAATCACAGTTCACACATAGAATTAACAAACTTTGTCCCAATCTCTTTCTCTGGCTGTTCTAGGTACATGAGTTGACTCTTTACCTACTGGGGCTTTGAATTGTTTTGCCTTTCCAGCCTGCAATATCAGTTACCTATTGTCTTTGCCTGCCTTTTCCAATGCCGTATATTTTAGATTTTTGTTACAATAATACCCACCCACTTTTGGTACTGATTTCTGTGTTAGAATAGGCTAAACTTAATCCGTGATAACAGCCCTGCAAATCTCAGTAGCTTAAGCACATAAAGGTTTACTTCTTGCTCTCACAAAGTTGACTGTAGGTTGTTGGTGGGGAGTAGGCGCTCCTCCACATAGATACTCTGCAATTCAGGATGATTTAGGCTCTATCATCTAGGAAGTCATGGACTGCTCCGGCAGCGGAAGAAAGAGTTGAGAATTGTAAAAGAGCTTTCACTGTCAAAGAAATGACATCTGTTATTTTAGCTAAAATTTATTTTATTATCCAGTACTAATCAAATGGCACCACTAACTGCAAGAGAGCTGAGAATTTTAACCTCTTGTGTTCCCAGGAAAGAAAGAGAAAGTATACTAGCAAGCACAATGTCTATCACATATGAAAGACTTTCTTATAAAACTCCCCTCCTAGGTGGGCTCTAGGGCCAGAGTTTTGTCCTTCCAAACCTGAGATTGTTGCTCATGTGCAGTGTTGGCAAACACCTCAAGGGCATCAGCAGATTTAGTGTTTTGAAATTCTACTTAACCCTTTGGTTACAGGCTTTCATCCAAAAATTGGCTGGGAAATTCCCCCACTGGATTTTCAGCCCTTAAATCCGTTTAATGTGTTGGAATTTAAAAACTATGTATTTTATCTAGCATTTTCCATTGTTTCCATTGTGAATTTATTTGCATAACTATGGAAATATCATTTGGCTGTCACTCCAAGAGTTCCCACCTCTGGCCAATCTCATTACCGAGATTTCTCACTACAGTCTCTTGTCTCTACTTCTTCCACTTGTCTTTGACACATTCTTTGCTTCCACTTGTCTTTGACTGGATCTTGGCTGCTTATGAGAGTCCTTGCACACAATGTGATCTGGGGATTATAACTTCTGACTTTGCCAAAATTTTAGTTTGCTTTTAATTTTTCCACTTCCTTGGCTGCTTTTGAATGATTTCTGGGAAGACATGGGGAAAATGCTTATTTGTATAACTATGTTCATAATGGAAGAATAAACTTTAGATTCTATTTATGAAGAAAGGCTTATTCATTTGTTTCTCACGTAAATGAAATGAATTGCTTTGAAACCAAAGAACCTTGTAATACCAAGGCAATATGCCTTGCTCATGGGTTCACAGAAGTGTGCATTAAAACGGGCTGTAAGCTCACATAATATAACCTTTTGATGTTATTCTAGAACAGTTAACTCAAATTATTTAAACCAGCAATATTAAGACTGTAGGGAAGGAGCTTATACAGGTGATCAGGTGTTTGCTTTTTGTTTTGCAGGGAAGCAAACTGGTCTTCATGCCATTCGTGTAAGATATATAGTCAAGGTTTTCTTTGGACTATTGTAATTACCAGTCTATAGTACACTTGAAAAACTCTGTCTCTCTTTAGTCTTACTCTTCCACCTTCCAGAGTGTCTTTATTCAGTCAATATAAGTTGATTCTGGAGGTCAGGATCAAAGAAACCCCGAAAAGCATCCTAGGATTTGAAGATCACTGAGATCTGATTGTTGAAACATGGAGTAATGGAATGTCCTGATCCTGGTTTGACCGGGAAAGACCTGGTTTCCACCCCTCCCTGTGGACTTAGTACCTCATTTCCCTCTGAAAGTGTTCCAGGTGGGATCATCAATTACAGTGTCACTCTGTCTACTACATGTCCTTACATCTGTTTTCAAAGTCATTGTTTGGCAGTTAGTCAGACTGACAACATTTATTTAACATTTAAACTGTTTAGACACAGGCTCCCACTACTAGACTCCTTTTTGTTTCCTCCCAATATTCTCCATAGGGCCTCCTTTTTCTGAAGATTTTATGAAAGAAAATTCATAATAATGAAGGGTCTTATTTACATGCCACTCAATATATGTCGAGTGAAGAAAATGACTTCACTTATCTGCCTTTGTCAAGTCATTGTCTTTTGAGTGCAGTTTAGGCTTCAAATTCTGTGGTTTCAGGTTATAGATGCACAAATCACATATGGCATGAGACACACTGAAAACCAGAATCCCTCTTCATAAGTTTGAAATGTCATCATTTCTCCCAAGGACACAAGATTTCCTTTATGACTCTGCAGATATATCTAAAAGTCTTCATTTGTCAGTTTGATGAGTGTGCTACCAAATAACACTACCTTGGCACGTAAATCATTTTCCCATGAAATCTTTAAAGAGCATTGTCAAATGTTTCTTTGTAGCCTTTGATTCTGCTGGTTTTATGCTTTTAAGGTGTCAGGAAATATAGCTGACTCTCTGGGGTAATTTTCTTTTAAAGTTCTAGATAGCAGATGTTTATAAAACCTAATAGAAAAGGTCTTTCTCTTCTCTTGTGGGTTAGATTTAAATCAGAAAATACAATAACTGACAGAGTAGTTGTGAACTACATTAATAATTCTAAAATTTAAAATTAATATATTCTTCCATCTGGAGTCTTAACTAAACATTTTTAACATCTTTGAAATTCACAAAGAAAAGGTGTCTCTTGTCAAGTAACGAGACGCTAGAACAGCTAGTACTTTCATTGTTCTCAGGTCAGATATCGCTTAGATTCACACCCCTATTGCAATCAGAGTTATGCATATGTATGTTGAGAGCTTTCCCATTCAGCAAGCAGATTTATAATTCCTCTAGAGACAAGTTTTTGTTGCAAAGGACTAGCATCTCTATATGCATAATCACTCCTTTCTGTGTGCTTTTGCAGAGTGAGCCAGGATGCTCTTTATTTTTATGGACACATTTGAAAGCCTCTGCTTTCAACATTTATATTAAGGTGACAGTAGCACAATGTAAGAACATTCAATCAATCAATCATGTAAGATTTAATGAGCATTTATAATGTATTAGACTATGCTAGGTACTGAGATTATGAAAATGAACAAAGAATAGTCCCTGCCATTTAAAATACTCTTAGTGTAATGAGAAGGTAGATTCATTAATGAACAGTTATAGAGAAAAAATGTGAAAGGTGGAGCAGTGATAAAGGTTTTATTGCATACCCCACATAGACATGGGACCCCAGAAAGTGAGAGTAAGCTTCAGTGTAACTTGAATGTCATTTGGTTCACTAGAGTATGAGTTGGTTTCCTTTCCTGCATGGAGAATCCTATGGCCTAGCCGCACCCTGCCCTCTATTGGGAGCTGAGCCCCTCTGGCTTGGAGCAGCCTGAGGAGAACTGCGGGTCCTTGCCTGAGTGTTCTCCGACTTGAGTCTCTTCTACAACTCACAAGAGGAGTTGTATGTGTTTACTCAGGGGACGCTAACAGATCTGATTTGATGTGGAATCATGCAACTTTTGTGGTAGGAAACCCAAGCTCCCAAAGGACCCCAGAGGCAGACCCGGAAAGTTCTTTTGACCAGGCCTTACTTGGGACCACGTTAGGCCAGAGAAGATAGAAAGTTCAGGATCTAGAGGGCTCCAGTGATTGTAGGATTGGTGGTAGGAAGTTATGTACCCACTGGATATGTTGGGCATTTGTCCATAATAGGACCTGCTCGCGCTAGCTTTGACTTACTAGATTCCATTGACCTTAATCCCCTCTGAATCAGTTCTGGCATTTTTGACAACAGGGTCATGGTTCCAAGCTCCTTTTCATACAGTTGGCAACTCTGATCCTGTCCTGTCAGTTCTTTCTCCATTCCCAATTCTATTCATATTCATGCTATCTCTCCCACAACAAGGTAGAGAATGCAAGTTTCATCTCTTATTATTGAGGATATCTTACATAAAGATTACTCATGTAACGAAATAGCCATAGCACTCAGCTCTGGGCTTGACAGAGCAGGGTCCTAAGCAGAAGGAAGGCTGCTTGTCAAGGAAGATGTTGTCAGGGAGCCCTGTGGACCAGCAAGAATGTCAGCAGTATTTGCGTGCTTGGCATGGAAGACACAGCTCTTCCTTCAGTCAGCAGCATGGAGTATCTGTATTCAAGCAGCTTTGACCTTGAACTGACTGCTGACCAGCTGCTGTCAAATTCATGTCTGGACAAATTAATGTCTGGAGAAGCCAGTCAGTAGACTAGACCAGTGCTGGTCAACAATGACCTTATTACCAATCCAAGGTGATAATACAAACTGTAAAGACAATGTAGCAAGTTTTGTATATAGCTAACTGTATTTGGTTTAAAGGAATCTGAGATGGTTTTTATGTATCTTTAGTGTTAGGAGTCTTCCTATTAAAGGCAATAGATGGCTATTTTATTTTATTTTATTTTATTTTTATTGTATTAAAAAACTTTTTTTAAACATTTATTTATTTTTGAGAGACAGAGAGGGGCAGAGAGAGAGGAAGACACAGAATCCGAAGCAGGCTCCAGGCTCCAAGCTGTCAGCACAGAGCCTGATGCGGGCTCGAACTCACCGCGAAATCATGATCTGAGCCAAAATTGGATGCTTAACCGACTGAGCCACCCAGGCACCCCAATGGCTATTTTATTTTCTGTCAAAATAATGTTTCTGTCAAAACAAAAGTTGGCAATTTTATGTTGGTTCTACAGATTTTAGGGGATTGTTTTGTTATTTCTTCCATGAAACATTCAGGTTTTGGGAACCACTGATATAAGAGTCTGGTATACAACTGTTCCCTAGAGCTTTCTTAACTTTGACACTTTTGGCATTTTGAGCCAGGTAATTCCTTGTTGGACAGGGAGTTGTTCTGTGCAGGGTAGGATGTTTTACAGCATCATGGCCTCTAGCCACTCGACGCCAGTAACAACCCTCCACATCTGGACATAGCAACTAAAAATGCCTTCAGGCATTAGGTGGGTTGGGGTGGGTTGAGTGGGGCTGTGCTCAAAAAGTTTGAAAGGTACTACTCCAGAGACATTGTAAATTTTATTTTATTGTTATTTGTTTATTTTATTATTTTCTCTTAAAGAATTTCTGTTGCAATAAACAACAGGTTATGGTCACTTGTATGGTGACCATTAATAAATGCAGGTAGCAAGGAGAACAAAGCTATTAAAATACAGTAAAGTCTTCATTTGAGAGCACAGTTTGTTCCGGAAACATACTTGTAATCCAAAGCACTTGTATGTCAAAGCCAATTTCCCCATAAGAAATAATGGGAACTCAGATGATTCGTTCACAACCTAAAAATATGCATATAAAAATGATTATAATATTGTAATATAATACAACATAATAAAGAAAATACAAAATATAAAGACAAATAAACAAACTAACCTGAACTTGCTTTTGAAAACCTTTGTGGCCGGTGTGAGGGAGACAAGAGAGAGGAGGGTTGTTATGTAGGACGACTTTCACTGTCACTAATGGAATCACTGCTATCTGTTGGCTCAATGGAGTCTTTTTCTTTTCATGCAACTTTAACAAGGAACCTATCCAATGACACTTTTTTTTTTGCCTCCTTTTGAGGATTTCACGGAAATGTGACATAGTGTTGTTGTTAAACAGATTCATCATTCACACTGCTACAGCCTTGTTCGGGTGGTGATTTTCTACAAAACTTTGTAGTGTTTCCCATATTTTACACATCTTCCTGATCTCATTTGAAGTGAGGGATTTCTCCACCTTTTTCTCCTCTTCCTCTGCAGACGAGCTCACCTCCATAATCTCTTGCTATTGCTTGAGATCCAACAGTTTGATGCAATAGTCAGATGCCAGTTGTGGGCACCTTCCAATGTTCTGAAAAAATCACTGATTTCTGTCCAACACCACAGCCTGAGACCAAGCATCTGAGCATGGGAAATGATCACCGACAATTGTGCAGAGAGAGAGACAGCGAGAGAGAGAGAGAGAGAGAGAGAGAGAGAGAGAGAGAGAGAACCATTGGTTCGTTTGTGATTATGTGACATTCTACCTCATGTACTACTCATATTGAAAGACATTGCTCGTTTATCAAGTTAAAGTTTGTTAGAAATGTTTGCTCATCTTTTGGAACACTTGCAGAACAAGTTACTCACAATCCAGGATTTTAACGTGTGTGTGTGTGTGTGTATTCCTTTATTATCTATTATTATACCTTGATATGTGTCTCATAAAGATGCTGTAAGGCTTAGTTGGCATTAACAAAGTATTGAAAACTCTCAACTAAAGCATAGTGTAGAAAGACAAAGTATTATTACATATAATAATATTTTGCATTGACATGTCACTTTTCACTTAAGACTCTCAATCTATTGGTTCAGTTGTTTCCTCAGTGTATGATTCTCAGTTCATGTCAGCGAAACTGAGGCACAAGCCAATATTCACCTGACAAAATAATCAGGGAATTAATTAAGTCTCTCATTTCCTTTATAATACCCTAATCACTTTTACTGTATATATTTTATAGTATGGTATAATACCATACTATATATACTATAGTATATAGTGTATAGTGTATATAGGATATAGTATATATAGTATAGTATTATATATATTATATAATATATTTAGTATGTAGTAAATATATATTTTATATTTATATTCTATTCTATATACTTTATTATTTTTAAACACCCATATTTCTCTTCACTCGGCTGGCAGCCTCTGAGAAGTAGGGGCAGGTCTTCTTTAGTTGTCTATCTCTCATAACTTACGGGGGGCTGTCGGCACCACATTCACGGGCAGCTGGCAGACCCTAGGAAATGCCAGTTGCATTAGCGCAGTCCTCCCCAGAAACATTTTCATTATAGATTCGTGTTTTCAGTGCTGGACTTTTAGTACTGAGATTGCTGTTAAGTAAACGTATCTGCATCTTTTGTAATAATCTAGTTATAATACAACTTAAAATATTTGGTGGCATAATGAGGACCGCATTCTGATTTTCATGGACATTAACTATCTTTGCCTTCATGGGCTCCTTTCCTCCATTTAAAAAAAAAAGTTAAAAATGATAGTTTATGATTACATTGGTAGAAAGATGGCTACAATCTAAGATGGATTATATTCTTATTTTATGATTAAAAAATTATTAAAACACTCTTGTGGGACCCTAAAAGTACCGTGTACCCTGGGCACTGTGCCTGTGGTAACCAGTAAAGAAGTGAGCACTGAGGGTCACACAATGAAATGTTAACTATCTTTTTCCCCTTCATTCTCATGCTCCCTGGGAGATAGTCTGGTTTTATTGCCTCAGGGAAGAAAGACATAGAAAGCAATAAAAACACCAAGTTCTTGGCTTCTGGGTTCAAAAGCATGGGTTTTAAGATGGGTTTTAGGATGATGCCCTGGATTTGGAAGAGGAGATGAAGGGCCGGGGTGCCCCGTCCCTTGGGAGATGAAGAGTTCATGGACTGAAGATGGAGGGCACCAGAGAAGCCGAGAGCATGTGGGTTTGTCTGGGACCCCCAAATTGGAATTAAGACCTTATAGAAATCCCTGAGCAGGTGGGCCCTGTCACTGCCTAGCCCTCTATTCCCGGGTAATGATTTTGGAGGTGTTGAACTGTGGGGCTTCTGTGTGCCTCCCAAGCCCAGTGTGGTGGGACCATGAAACTTTGATGGGCCAGGCAAACAGCTTAGGGATGGCATTTGGCTTCCAGGAACCCTGGGTGGAGAGGGACACAAGAAGGTTCTTGGTGGCCTAGAAAATGGCATGCTTGTGGCAGAGTGCCAGTCTACACAGAGTCCATGTGGCAGGACCAGGAGGGCAGAGCAGAGATCTGTGTGGATCCATACTAGAAGACCACAGGAGAATGAGGAGGTTTCCACGGATGTCAGCAGGGAGAGATGATGACAACAGAAATGGATTCTTGGCATTGCAGCATCACACAAGCTCTTGAGAGTTGGAAGGGATCCATCATTGACCAAGATTAAGGTTTTTCCATCTTGGCAATATGAGCATTTGGAAAAGGAATTAAGTACAGTTATGGAAAAACTAAAGTTGCAATTCTTGTACACCAGAAATTTGGTGGATTAGTATTCACTATACATAGGTGTTTATGGTGCTTGACAGTAATAAAGGATCTTCTGCTTTTATTTTTTTCATTTTGCAAAAATCTCATGGGTATTACGTGTGTCCTCATTTTACACTGTGGAAATGAAAGCACAGAAACATTAAGTGACTTGCCCAGCGTCACGCAGCTAGGACCTGAGCAATGACTCAAACCCATGGCCCCATTCACTCTCTCACTCCTGGTTTTTGATGTTCAATATTCCCCCCTAAGGATTTAAGTGAGAGTTTCCTGTGAGGCTCTCTAAAAATGCTGATATGGTACCAAAATGCTTTTAGTGTTTTCCAATTTAATGCTCAGATGTTAGGAGGGCAGAGAGTTCACATGCCTGAGCTCTGCTGCTCTACCCTGGGCTCTCTCTCTGCTGTGTTCTATGCAGTTCTCTGCTCTCCTCTCAGAGGTGGGGAAGCAAGGGTATAGTTTGAATGCAGTGTAGGGGCCCAGTCCCAAAACAGTGGGATGAGGTGGGCCTAGGGTCTCCTGACTTGGATTCTCGGTGCCCCATCCAGGTGAGTGGATGCTGTTCTGCTTCCACAACCCTGTGCCCATTGTAGAATTTTCTTGTTTGTCTGTGTTTCTTGCTTGGCTGTGAGCAACTGAAGGCAAGGACTGCATTAGGGTTGTTTCCCATGGCATCCCCTCCTGGCATGTAGTAGGTACTTAAAATATTTCCTGAATGAATAGACAATTGAATGGATGGATGGGTGGATGGGTGGATGGATGGATGGATGGATGGATGGATGGGTGGATGGGTGGATGGATGGTTGGATGGATGGATGGATGAATTCTTGAGTACCTCAGTGTCCCTTACATAATCTTAGCCCTGTATTCCCTCAATAACAAGGCCTCTTCTGAGGGATGTTTGGGTTCAGCTTCCTTTATGTCACCTAAGAAAGCTTTGCAAAAATAGATACTTCTTCTGTAAGCCACTTCACTTCCTTTTTCCTTCCCAATTCCCCAATCCCTCCATTATTATTATTTCTATCCACCCTTGTAGTCAAGATGTTTGGAATATTTTTCCCTCTTCCATCTACATGTTTTTTCAGCTTATGTTTGTCAGCCTTCTTTAAACTCTCTTTAAATGCCAGAAGCACATGTTATGAATCCATATAACAGATACTTTGCTCTTTCTCATTTTGAAAAAAAGAAATTGATGGTAGAAAAAATTTCTAACGTGACAAATTGCCTTTTTAAGTTATTACTATGTCTTATTTTTGAATTTACTTTTGGTAAATAATCTACATTATTGAATAAGTTTCAGTTCATTGGAGTCACTGAGTAATTGCTGTGTTGGATAAGTATTGTGCTTGTGATATTATTAGTTTTATCATATGTGCTAAGTTGTTTTTAGAAAATAGCCTCAGCATTACTTGAAAAGAGGTGGAAAATACTTTATATATCCCACATCCAGTGAATTTGTAATTAAAGCAATGTCATAAAGATGGTAAATTTGCATTGGATCATTAAAAAATTGTTTTAAAGCAGTACATGATAAATAAGATTTATCTCTTAACAGATTCTAATTTATTTTCTCAGGCACCATGACAGAGAAGCCTATCCCAAAGATTATGATATAGAAGGTCCCGAGGAAATAAAAAAACTGTGTAATTCAACATATTGGCGACTTGGAACCAATGAACCCCCAGTAAGTAATTGCTACTGATTTCTTCTATTTAAAAAAAATTTTTTTAATGTTTATTTATTTATTTTGAGAGAGAGAGAGCACGAGCAGGGGAGAAGCAGAGACAGAGGGAGAGAGAATCCCAAGTAGTCTTTGTGCTGCCAGCACAGAACCCAATGTGGGGCTCCAACTCACAAACTGTGAGATCATGACCTGAGTCTAAGAGTCCGACGCTTAACCAACTGAGCCACCCAGGTGCCCCTGATTTCCTCTAAGTGGAATCTTCTTCCAGGTGAAACATGGAAAAGTAAAGGTGCAAGCACTTTGTGCCACCCTCCTGAGCTATGTTGGTTACTTAGGCAGGTGACTTAGTCACCGTGTGCTTCAGTGACCTTACCTGTAAATGTGCACAGTTCATAAAGTTATTATTGGGAAAATTCAATGAGATAAAGCAAATAAAGTGCTTACCTCAGTACCTAGCATATAGTGAGCACTCAAGAAATTATTAGTGCTCTTATGATGCTGTTGCTGTAGCCACAGCATTTTGTTCAATGTCTCCTTTAACCTTCACAATAACCCTGTGCAGTAGGTATTATTGTTTCTATTTTACGGATGGGGAGAAACTCCTAGAAGTTAAGTGACTTACTCAAAGTCAAACAGCTGGGAGTGGCAGAGTGAGAGTTTGAATCCAGTTCTTTGATTTCAAGTCTTTTGTATTTGTCTTAAGGTGGTGGAGTTGTGAGTTATTAAAACATGCTGGTATTATTCTCCTAACGTTTGTATGATCCAATTCCTAAAGGAATATTCACTGCACAAGTACTTCCTATTTGAATTGCCATGAGTGGCTTACTCCTTGGCTATTTTGGTGCCTGCCCAATCAGTGTAAGGCAGGAGCTCACCTCTCCAGAGACTCCCAAATTGTGTCCTACCATGTTAAGAGCTTTAGGACTGCCTAAAGACTCAATTCAGCCTTATAGGATGGCTTTGGGGCCTGAAGAGCTGGTAATTTGACTAGGACACATGTGAATGTGTTCAGAAGACTGGGTTTGCATCACATTCTGCCCCCAAAGTCAGGGCTAGCTTGAAATAAGGCAAGCCCAGTAAGATGAGTAATTCCATATTGGAAATGGAGCTAGAAGATTCTCAGTTCTCCAGGGTTATGGGAACGAATTAGCCTATCAGGGCCCATGCTTGTTACCTTCCTGCCTTTTATACTTGCAATGGACAGAGAATGATAAGGACAGCCTGAAAAATGGGGACTTACTACAAAGATGCAGGTATCTGGCTATGGAATCAAGGACAGTCACAGGAACAAAGACAGGTCTAAAGCAAGACATCCTACCCCTCCCCTTTCACACACACACACACACACACACACACACACACACACTGTCTCATTGGCATCCTTATTTTGTTTTGCTGCTCATTGCCTTCTTGCCCCTATAGCTCCAATCTCAAGGACATTCTGATAGTTTCCTCAGTTCCCACGTTGCCCTTCTACCTTGCACCAAGCCGCCTTTTGGTCACTAGCCAGTACATGGAGGGGTTCCCAAGTCTGATGCTCAACTCTGTCAATAGCCACTCTGCCCTGTTCCACCAGAGCCAGCTTTGCCTTGCTTTCTTGAGCACGGGGCTACATGGTCAGGACAAGAGCAAGTTGGGCAAAGCAGGCATTACCTGACATCTTTGCATTTAGCATCTTTGACTCTTTTTTTTTTTTTTGAGAGGGTGGGGTGGGGCATGAGCAGAGGAGGGGCAGAGAAAGAGAGGGAGACACAGAATCCGAAGCAGGCTCCAGGCTCTGAGCTGTCAGCACAGAGCCCAACACAGGGCTCGAACTCGCGAACTGCAAGATCGTGACCTGAGCCGAAGTCGGACGCTTAACCGACTGAGTCACCTAGACGCCCCTAGCATCTTTGACTCTTAAAAACCATTTATTTTTGATTTCTCAATGAAAATGTTCTTGGCCTCTGGGTTGTGGGAGGATGTGAGATGAGGTGAACTATGAGATGTAGGAACCTCAAACATTCATTTTGTTCCATCTACACATCATAGCAATCAAGACTCAGGTTTAATAGAGGATGTATAAATTAGATAATATTTTATTTTGTTCATGGTCATTGAAACTGTGTGCTTCTTCTTCCAGGTTTATAGGTATATTGATAGGAATGAAAATAGATCAATGGGTCAACTATTTCTGATGCTATTCTCATATCTTAATAGTAAGTTACATTTTTGTGTATTTTTGTGTATAAAGCACTGGTTCATCCATCTTGTTTCTTGCTCTTCTCAACAAAGTTATAAAGTTGACAAGAAAGATATTATTATTCCAGTTCTAAAGCTAGACTCACTGATATTCAGTGATTCCCCCCAAGGTCCCAGGTGTAAAAAGGAGAGGGATACAGGCACAGAACCTTCATATTTTCATATGTCGGGTGTGATGCTGGATATAGCAGGAGTAAGGATGAGTTTTCCTCTTGCCACAGAGTTTTGATAGAGGCCTAAACACTAGGATACTCTCAATAGTGGGTGAAAACCACACATCCTAAAGCAAGATCCTAGACCATCTAGGCACCTGCTAAGAACCAGGTTAGGCCAGTATGAGTGATTATGTCCTTGAAGACTAGAGTCTAGAGTTCAGGAAGGATTTATTTATTTGTGGGTTGCATGCCCCTTCTTCCTCAATTGAGAGGTTTTCCTTCCTCAGTTTTCAAGGGAATGAGACAGATGAATATTTGTGTCCTGGAATTTAGATGACTTGGGTTCCAGGTATATGACACATGTGAAACAGCAAGGCCCACCTGCTGCAGGATTCTACGTCTAAAGCACCCCCAGTTGGAAAAGTGAGAAGTTTAAATCTAATACAGTTAGAAGTTTTGATTATGTCACTGGACTGGAAAATTTCATAACTAAAATGCGATCCTTCTTGAGATTGAGGGACCTAGAAACGTTATGGGATTTGCTTAAAATTTCCATTAAGTGAAAGGAAAGAACTAGCCATCCATGGGGGCTGGAAGAGGCAGTATGATTAAAATGAAGTTGCTTCATGAATTGCATCCTACTGATGCAACAGGATCAATTCAATTCAACAGGATCAATTCAACAGGATCGATTCTGACTTTATCTCAGAGTCTGGACCAATCTTCAGGTTGGCCCTCTGAGTGGCCCACGTTGTATAAATGAGGAGACTGAGGTGAAGTGAAGCTAAATGACTTGTTCAAAGTCAAACAGCTATAAAGTTGTATTAAAATTTAAAATCTATTTTTCCCCTCTGATTACAGAATCTAAGATCTTAAATACTTCTCCAACTGCCTCTTGGAGCACTAAGTTGTTCCACCCCTAGCCCAGTGGTCTTTTTAACCCCCAACACTGCATCCTCCCTGCAGAAAATGAACCTGATTGGCTTTCGTCCTCTGACTTGGGCATTATGTACATCTCACTGCATATGTGTTGTGGCATCAGTTTCTTACATCTTATCTATAACTCTATCCTGTTTGCTGAATTACGTCTACACACATGCCAGCTAGCCCTATTCCCATATGTCTCTTTTCCTAAATGTCTTCTTAGCAGTTTTGGATTTTTGCAGTATTGCTGCTGAGTGGTTGCTTTTCATGTCCACCAGCATTTCTCTTCTGCTGCATGAAGTTCTCATTGCCCATATATGCTGTAGCTGGGGCTATTGTGAGCATTGTTTGTTTGTACCGGGCTTTTAAATTAGCCTTTCTTTGTGTCTACATTTTGGCTGAAACTCCAAAAGGCCACAAACAAAAACATAGTCCCATGTGCCAAAGTGAAATATTAGGCCGCTTGAGTGGGGCCCCCAAAGATGGTGCCCTTAGGCCAGCACTCACATGAAGGATACAAGAGGACTGAAATCCAAGAAGCCAAAAGTAGAGTTTGAGAGAAGAGACAGGGTTTTGGAAAAGGTGTACTGTGAGTCTCATCTGCCTGGTGAAGTTACAGATATGAGGTTCGGGTGATCTGTCTGAAACAGCAGAGCAGAAAGAGAGGAACTAGCTACCTGTACATTATTGGTGGGACAAAGATAAATGAGCACTCAGGCCCAGAGGTGGCTTTTGGGGATCAGATGTGGGCCACGTAGAAGAGAAAGATGACAGGGAGTCATCTCAGAACCTGCCCAAGAGCCCCTCATGTAGGGATTTAAGGGACATTGACTGGGTTCCCAGGGGCTGAGGAAGGACAGTTAAGTCCAGACAGTGGCAGCCTGTGTCATGGAACATAACCACTGAATATTTCCAGAAGGGATCTTAATATCCAACAGAATATCTCAAGGAGGTCTGTTTCGAACATCAATCAATGCTGGAGAGGGTCAGACTTCAGACATGCCCAGAGGAAATGGAAACAAGATGATACTTCCATTTTTCTTGCATTTACCTCTCTCTTCCTCATATCCCCACTCACTCATCTTAAACCCTCCAGAAGCCAGAGGGAGTTGAGGAGTAGGAAAGAAGTTTAAGGGGGACAATTGAGAAGAAGCTAAATGTGCCCCCTTTTCCTACTGAGTTATGCCAAGCTAAAGCTGACCCAAGGTACAGGAATTTTAAATGAAACTTTCATTTTAAATGGAGTTTTGGCCAGTACTTGGGACTGGGTATTTTATTTACCTCAGTTAGATTCCTCCTGGGACAGAAGGAGCCAGAAGATGTTTATATTAGCTGAGAGTGACCATAAAGTGGTGGCAACTGTTCTATATTTCATCAAGGAGCATAAGAAAGAATCCACCTCTCCAAAGGACTATGGATGAGCAGTGATGGAGGAAGAATAGATTTGTTTATTGATTGCACCTACTTACAAGTCCCACCTACTCAGTGAACTAGTTGTCCATTTGTGTATAAAAGAGCAGGCCACATCACCCCTCTCTATCCCCTTCCCTTCTTTTAGTTTTCTTCGTGGAATTTAAATTACTTGACTAGAACACATGCTCCATAAGAGAAAAGACTGGTCTGTTTTGTTCTCTGCTATATCTCCAGTTCCTAGAATGGTGCCTGGTATAGAGTGGGTGCTTAATAAACATCTGTGGAAGGAAGGAATGAAGGAAGAAAAGAAGGAAAAAGGCAAAAGAGGAAGAAGAAAGAGGAGGAAGAGGAGGGGGAAGGCAAGAAGGAATGAAGGGAAGAAAAAAGGGAAGGAGGGAGGGAGGGAGGGAGGAACGAAGATATTCCACAAATATGTATTAAGGGCCTATTATTTTGCTAAGTGCTGGGGTAAGAAACATAATTTGGAACATGGTCACTGTACATCAGGAATTCACAGGCTTGTGAGACGATGCAGGTTTACAACCACAGTGGCTAAGTGTACGATGGATGCTATGATAGGGAGAAGATCAGGATGCTGACAGGGACACCTGAACTGAAATGGGCTGAGGGGAGGATCATGGATGGCTTCCTAGTGGAGGAGGCCACAGTGAAGCTCTTGAACTGAATCTAAAGAACCATTTGTTGGTGAAATCTGGAAACATGCCAGTCAGGTTTCAGTGGTGGCATAATCAAATTCCTACCGTGGTGGTCCTTCAGGCTTGGGGAGACCCAGTGGGGCCATGGGGCTGCAGATTCACAGGGGAGCAGTCATTCGAGCCACTAGAGTTTCTCTGATTATTTTACTCACCTAAGAAATTATGGGAGATTGTATTTTAAACTGTAGTGTTTTGTCTTGGTATTTTATTTAAACTTTATTCAGGTGCTGCTTAGCTGTACCAGAGTGAGTCCCATGTAAACTAAAATGCTCAGGAGTCCCTCTATCATTGCTTCTTCACTTGCAAAGCCCCTCACCTAAGGATTCTCACACCACTTCTAAAGGCTGTGTCACAATCAGTATGTAAGACTGCTTCTGAGGAAGTAAACTCAGAAGAATTAAGTACAACGTACATTTGATGCTGTGTCATAGAGCTGAGAACTTATCAGACATAAAAGAACAAGGAAAACCATGAGTGATTTTACTAAACAGATTTTCTTATACAGCTAATGGATCAATGCCAAGGCATTTTTGGAACTAAAAGGACAACATGGATGAGCAAATTAGGCTAATATTACTATTAATAGCATTACAGTCATTTTGGACTTTAAAATGGAAAATAAGTGAATAGTACAAAAGTGTGCTATCATTCATTTTATGAAGTGATAGAGAACAGCCAAGTAGGTCTCAAATATGAACTGTTTTAGTGGATGGAAGTATGACATTTAAAAACTGATGACCTAAAAGGGATATAAAGGCATATAATTCTACCAGATCTGAGAAAATCAATTATAATTTACTTAATTGGTTCAGGTATTTTTTTTTTCTTGCTTGACATAGTAGAATAGTGTTTTGGCCTCTATAGTCTTACAGATGTTTCTTGCACTCAGCTCGAAGCACCTGAAAGAGGCAAATGGATCAAATTTTTGTAAATGGAATAATTTTAAATACCATTGGAGGAGAACCACTTAAACCAGGAAAAAGGAAGATGTTTGGGGATAGCGGGCTGTGGAGTGAGGGCGTCCTCCTGCTTCATGTTTCCATAATCTTTGGGCTTAGAGCTGATGCCACCAGTTCCAGCGTCCTCTCGAGGGTCTACTCTGGAGTGTCTTTTCCAATATCAGCACATGATATTGTGGGCCTATTTATTCTAGCATATATCTTCTCCGCCATTTCTAGGGATTTGGGACAAAATGAACACAGGTGTCTGCCATTTGATCCATCACTCTCCTTCACAATTCTTTTTCGGTATCAACAATCATGCCTAATTTAACTTTTAGAGAAACTAGATTTTACTTTTTCAGTATATTAGTTTGCTTAAGCACATGCCACTGTTATGTTGAACAAATGGGACTCAAAAGATGCAATCACATGCCCCCCCCACACACACATATTCTTTGTCCCCACTGTCTATTCACCCTACTTTGTGGAGTTACTTCTTTCTGGTGTCCCTGGATAAAATGTTGTACATATTTTATAATTTTTGTGCTCACTCTCAGATAATAGAAAGTCTATTGGTCACATTTCACTAATTAAAGTATCTCATCAAAATGATAAATTTCATTGAAGGCAGAAGATTTTCTCCTCCTCCAGTTAGAGTGTGCTCCAGGCCAGGGAAGTCCGTAGAGGGAAGTGTGTCCACGTGGGGAGGTTTGGCTGATTTTCTATTTCTTCACTTGCTCTGTTTTTTCCTTCCCTCAGACAACAACTAAAATGCCCTCTTGTGATTATTCTACTAATATTAATTACTTAACTGAGACTGTTTTTGTTAAAAGAAACAGTTTTGTTATCTGACAGTGATCATAAGAAAAGATTGAACAAGTAGTGGAAAAAAAGAGTGAAATCATTTTTCTGATTGTACCCCATGAGTCCCAGTTGTTCAAAATAATGATGGGAAGGGGGCCTCTCTGCTTCTCTCGAGATCCTTTAAATAATCTGTATGTGGAGCTGCTGAGTTCTCCTAGACATGAAAACAGAGCCAGAATTTACAAGAGCAAAACTACTGCTGAGAAGTAAGAATCATCCTTTTTTTTTAAGATAAAGACTTTTTAAAGGTTAATTTATTAATTTCCGAGAGAGGGAGAGTGCACACGAGTGGGGCAGAGAGAGAGGGAGACAGAGAATCCCAAGCATCCTCTTCTGAGCCATCCAGGTACCCATAAAGATAAAGACTTTTAACAAAGTCTCAATATTACTTGATGATGATGATTTTTTGGCAATAGTACAAGAAAGCTACAGTTGACAGGGGAAGTACTGTTTTACAGGGTAAAACTAAACTCTTCAGTTATGACTGAAGATCTGTGATAATAGATGCCAACTTAAGTATTCCAGAGTGAGGTGCCAAATCTGTCACGTAGAACATGCGAAGCATTTGGGGGCAGTGACTGGTTTTGAGCCTCTTGGTCCCTTATCCACCTTGAAGATTAAAAAAAGAAAGAAAGAAAAGGCTGAAATTAAAGAGACCTGGCTGAGAGTATTTGGAATTTGGAGAGAATTTCTGTGCTGAGTTCGACCCCTCCTATCCCCACAGGATAAGCTACTTCATTCTGGGCAGGGAATTTGATTAAGTATTACCCTGAAGTTGGGAAACTTGGTTGACTGAGGTCTGACTTATTCCCAAAGCAGCCTGTGGCATCAGAGAGGGAACTTGACTTGAAAAGTATCTGCAGGGGCACCTGGGTGTTTGTTGGTTAAGTGTCTGACTCTGGCTCAGGTCGTGATCTCACAGTTCATGAGTTCGAGACCTGCGTCAGGCTTTGTGCTGACAGCTCAGAGCCTGGAGCCTGCTTCTGATTCTGTGTCTCCCTCTTTCTCTGCCCCTCCCCTGATCATGCTCTGTCTCTCTCTCAAAAATAAATAAACATTTAAAAAATATTTATAGAAAAGGAAAATATCTGCATTTCCTTCAGTATGAGTCAGAGGAGTCTGCTTTCTGGGGACCCGATAAGCAACATAAGAAAGAAATGTCAATTAGTGATCATCTAAAATGAATCTTCCCAAGAGAGATTCTTCTGTAAGTAAGTCATCCACAGCAGAAAGAGTCTGTTTACCCTCAAATGTGGAACTTGAGGGGCAGTCATAAATGACTTTCTCTTTCCCTGTGCCAGTTACCCAGGTTACATGTCTACTGGGATTTCTTAAATGCTGTACATACAGAAAGAGTTCATCTTGGAAGATTACAAGTTGGGACTTTAAGAAAAATTGATAGGAAAATGGGGAATAAGAATAAAGTTATGAAGCAAACTTCCTATACACACATTAGATATTTTTTAGATTATCATTTGACTCAAGCTAGATTTTATTATGCAAATTTAATGGAAATTTTAGTGATTATCCTGTGAGTTTGTGCTCTGTTAACTTAGCTATCTCACACACCAAATTGCCAATCTCCAGTTTGTGATATATATATATGTATATAGAGAGCCCAAAAGACTTTTAAACATATGGTAGTGCTTTTATAAATTATGCACCCTTATGTCAGGTTATGAACATTTCTAGGCCAAAGTGATTTTTCACATTAAAATGGTGTAGGATTAGGTTTGCCCACATGCAACAGAAACCACAGATCAACAGTGGCTGTTCACATAAGGTTTTATTCTTTCCCGTAAAGAGTCTGGAGGATAGCAGGTCAGGACTGGCGTGGAAGTCGTGCAGATTGTCAGAGACCTATTCCTTCCAGCTTTCTACTCTGCCATCCTTTGTGCAGAGTCCAACATGGTGGCTAGAAGCCTGTCATTATGTTCACATTTCAGACAGCAGGAAGAGAAAAACAGAAGCAGGACCTTTCCTGGAGGTTGTATAAATTACTTCCATTTATGTCTCGTTGTTCAGAACCAGTCACTAGTTCTATTTACATATAAAGGAGACTAGAAGTTTACGTGTTACGTTGAGCACCAGGTGTCGTATGGATGTGTTAAATCACTATATTGTACACCTGAAGCTAATATGACACTGTAAGTTAGCTAACTGGAATTTAAATTAAAACTTTAAAAACTTTTTTTTAAAAAATAAAGGACACTAGAAAATGTAGTTTGAAACACCATATGCCCACCTGAAATTTTGATGTTCTATTACTGATGAAATTGAGGGACAACACTTGCCCCTGATATAGGAAACAAAGGTTCGGACTGGGCTCTGGAGGCAGATGGCTTCTCTTGGACCTTTGGCTCCACCACTTGCTAGGTTGTAACTTTGATCAAGAGTCTAAAACTTTTTGTGTCTTTATTTTTTCCAGTGTAAAGTGGGGATATTAGAGTTTTCATGAACACTTAACGTGAAGACATTTAGAATAGCGTCTGACATGTGCTGTTGTTATTACCATTATCCCCAGGCTTTACTGCAACTCACTAAGCTACAGTCAGTAGAGACTCTGGAGTTAGTTTACTATTCTAGCCTGGAATTTCATAGATATGGATTGATCAATGAATGAGTCAGATTGCATGTTTTGAATTGTGTAACTTCTACCTTCTCACTGGTTTACCTAGGTGTTACTTAATCTGTTTCAGCCTCAGTTTTCCCTTCCCTAAAATGAAGAAAAACTATGCCAAGTGTTCTTCTTTTCTCCCTTCAGATCTACTTTCCACCCTTCTCAACCTTGCTCTGTGCCCAGAAGCTGACCTTTATGGATGGCTTTGATGAGTTTCCTTGTCCTCTGGCTTTCTGTTCAGATTAGCCTGTGGAAGGCACTCACAGATGATCAGAGGTGGTGGGCGAGTTAGCTTGGACATTTATTCTGTGATTTTCTCCCTGCAGGGCCATGGTTTGGCAGTGGCTGTGTGCTATAGACTGAATGTTTATGTGCCCCCAAAACTCAAATGTTGAAATCCTAACCCCCAGGGTGATGAAATTAGGAGGTAGGTCCTTGGGAAGTGATCAGGTCATGAGGATGGAATCAGAAATGGGATTAGTGCCCTAATAAAAGAGACCTCAGAGAGTTCCTTCCCTCCTTCTGCCGTGTGAGGGTACGATGAAAAGATCGCTGTCCATCAACCAGGAAGTAGGCTCTCACCAGCCACTGCTGGTGCCTTGATCTTGGAGTTCCCAGCCTCCAGAACTGTGAGAAATAAATTTCTGTTGTTTATAAGTCACTCAGTTTATGGCATTTATAAGGGCAATCCAAATGGACTAAGATACCGTATGTCTGTTCTGAAACCCACAAGTACCAAGTGACCTTCTCTTTACAGCTATAGGCCTTACTAGTTTCCAGTAACTGCTCTACCCTATGGCTCTCCACAATTGCTACCCTCAGGGTGCTTCAACATTTTCTGAATGCTGGCCACACTTTTATAAACTGATCTTCCATTAAACTCTACTCAGTTACCCATTTGATTGTTCTTTTCTTTCTGTGACTACGATTGATACACAAGAGTCATAGGATTGCTTTCAGTATTTAATGAAATCATGCCTATGAAGTGCTTAATACTCAGTCAATAAACTTAAATCCACTAATGCTATCATCTGTTTTTCTTTTAACTCCTCATTATTTCATGTTTGCAAATATCTTTGCTTCATATAATTTTCAAAGGTGTTGATTGACTGAAAATGTTGAAATATTTTACTGCTGAATATGACCAGAGCATTATCTAAGGTTAATTTTTGGGTCAACCTTACTCATTAAAACAAAATTGTGCATAGTAATTTTTTTCCCAAAGTAAATGTCTTATTTTTTTGTTAAAGTATATAATATGAAGCTCAATAATACAGTGTCTTTTACCATGGACTTGTGAACCTGGGAATCTATGAGGAAGAGTAGTTGAGCAAAGGGTATAAGGAGTCAGAGCTAAGAAATTGGGCTGGGTGGCTGGTGATTCAGGAGGTTGAGGCCTTAGAGAACATTGGTCAGAGAAGCCAAGGATCTATAGAGCCATGGAGTAGACCAGGGAACCAGGACCAGAGACTATAAAACTGCTTTGAGTAGGGTAGGCTCCCAGTTACAGCAGAACCTTATTCTACTGACCCAAAGTGGGCCATGGGTATTTGACTATAGCTAAGATACTCTTGCAGTTCAAGTCTCCAAATATCTAAACAGAGATTTTTCTCTCTCTTTAAAATATATATATATATGGGTGTGTGTATATATATGTGTATATATACATTATATATATGGTATTAGTGTGATCTAGGACTTCATTGGATGTCTTAGGGAGGTTAGTCTTCAGGTTTGGGGAAAGTAATGGGTTCTCTTGGTCGTGGTGAGTTCTGCTTCTCTGCTGTGAACCTCCACATTCATGATCTTCTAGAGTTTGGAATGGAAAAAATATTGAATACTCAATGCCAATTTTTGTTCGTAAGATCCCCTAGATGTTACCCCTGATGCTTCTTCAATTGGTTTGAGGACATCTTGCAATTTGCAGGTTTTTCTCATAGGAGTAATTGCTTGATAGCTTGTTGAGTCATCCTTGATAGAGAATGGATGATGATGGTGCTGCTGCTGCTGGTGCTCATTGCTGGTGCTGGTATCTGAAGTCCCATGTGATTTACAAAGCAATTGCTACAAACATTTTCTTACTTAGAGAAATTAACGTATATGATCCTTGAGAGGAAAGGAGAAAGCAGTATTTAGTTGAAGGCATTTCATAGAAACAACCAATTTGATTTTTTTATTTTCCAGTAACATAGTAAGGAATTGGCATTTTCACATATTTACAATGAAATCGTTGACTGCTAAGAGGTATTTTTTTAAGTTTATTTATTTTTGAGAGAGAGAGAGAGACGTGGGGAAGGGGTAGAGAGAGGGCGAGAGAGAGAGAATCCCAAGCAGGCTCCAGACTCTGAGCTGTCAGTGCAGAGCCTGGCGTGGGGCTCAAATCCACAAACTGTGAGATCATGACCTGAGCTGAAGCTGGACACTTAACCAACTAAGCCACCCAGGCGCCCAAAGATATTACTTATTTTTTAATGTCAACAGCGTCAACAATTACAATCAATATATACTTTGGGGCACCTGGGTGGTCAGTCAGTTAAGCATCTGACTCTTCATTTCAACTCAGGTCATGATCCCAGAGTTCTTGGGTCAAGCCCCAAGTGGGGCTCCTCACTGAGTGTGGAGCCTGCTTGAGATTCTCTCTCTCCCCCTTTCCTTGTACCCCTCCTCCTGCTCACACACACGCGCACTCCCTTTCTCTCTCTCTCTCTCTCTTAAAAAAAAAATCAGTAATGTACTTCAACAAAAATATTTTAGTAACTGACCATTTTTGGCAATGTATTTACTTTTCTCATATGTAGCTTCTATTTTTCCAGATTTGGATATCAGAAACACATGAACAAATGGCACAAGTTTATTTAAACAGAGAATTGGCTGCAATAAAAAGAAAGGCTTTACTGAATGAAGAAACAATGAGCTCTGGGATTATTGAAAGGTATTCTTAATACTTTCCTTCACTTACAGAACATATATGTGCAGGAAAGGGTCTGGATGAGCAGTGAGGAGGTGCAGTGGCCCTGGATACCCATTACAGGAACACATCAAGCACAGTGAACACATCTCAATCTCCTGTGCTTTCTGTTCATGCTGTTCCCCCTGTCTAGAATTCCCTTTCCTTCAAGTGTTTGCCAATCAGCATTACCCATTCTGGGTCCTCTTTACACATTTTTTTTTTCTGGTCAGTGTTCTGACTATTTAGGTTTGAACACCAGCTCCACCATTTACTTGTGAAAGTAAACAGTATCTATAATCTTCAGTTTTTCAACCTGTAAAATGGGAATTAAAATCAGTATCTACTTCATAAGGTTGTTGGGAAGTTTAGGTGTAAAGAAGTATGAAAAAAAAAAAAAAGAAAAAATCTGTGTCTTCCTCTCTCTGACCCTCCCCGTTCATGCTCTGTCTCTCTCTGTCTCAAAAATAAATAAACGTTAAAAAAAAAATAATTGAAAATGGTTAAAAAAAAAAGAAGTATGAAATGTTCATAGAAATATTGCCTGACAAGCAGTAAAAATTAGGTGAGCTGTCAATCAGGATTAATTGCTCTTATATTCTTGCCCTCTGAGCATTTTGTTAATGCTCTACATAACAGTTGGACTTACATTCTACTTATTTATATGTATGTGTGTTTCCCTTGAAATCGTTCCTTGAAAGTAGGAACTATTTCTTTTTTTAAAATTTGTTTAACGTTTATTTATTTTTGAGAGAGACAGAGTGTGAGCAGGGAAGGGGCAGAGAGAGAGGGAGAGAGAGGGAAAGAATCCCAAGCAGGGGTGCTGCCAGCACAGAGCCTGATGTGGGGCTGGAACTCACAAACTGTGAGATCATGACTTGAGCTGAAGTCAGGAGTTGGACACTTAACCAACTGGGCCACCCAGGCACCCCATAGAACTGTTTCTTATCTGTTCATATCTGTAGTCCTGAAACTTGGTATAGTGCCTTTCCATGGAAAACTCTATCCATAGACTTTATCTTATCTTGTAACTTTTGGAAAATGCAGTGAAAACAATGACAAAATGCTGAATTTTTAATTTACTTGTTGGGACATTTTATTTTGCAAAGTGCATGAAAGGTGCAGACATGAAAATCTTTTAAAAATCTATCATAAAAATTCCTCCCCAGCTATACCACCCATGCATTTGTAATAATTTTCTTCATGGTTATACAAGTTATAATTGAAAGGAGGATTCAGAAACTGACCAATCCCATTAATGGTTATACAAGTTATAATTGAAAGGAGGGTTCAGAAACTGACCAATCCCATTAATAACTGGAGCTCCTGATAGAGTATTTTCTCAGGTAAAAATTTTGTCTACTGCCCCCATCACTGTGTCCCTTGCTCACAAAATCAATAGTTGAAGCAGGTACTGGAGCACGTTGCACTGTGTGCCCACCTGCAGCCAGCTGGTAATCCTGTTCATTCAGGAGCTTCTGTTGACCTAACTATCCTTTCCCTACATTTAACAAGTATATCCCAAATTATAGGTTCTATCAATTTTATTACTATAATTAATACAAAACCACAAGCCTTATCTCAATACCAAGCACCATTACTTGCTTGATCAGCCATACTTTTACTACTTACAGCCTACTTACAGCCATACTTTTACTACTATCACTCTCCATTTTTTTAAATTTCAATACGTTTTATTTAACCTAACATGTACCAAATATTATCATTTCAGCATGTAATCAATACACACACTATTTTTTTAACATATGAAATTTATTGTCCAATTGGTTTCCATACAACACCCAGTGCTCATCCCAAAAGATGCCCTCTTCAATGCCCATCATCTACCCTTCCCTCCCTCCCTCTCCCCCATCAACCCTCAGTTTGTTCTCAGTTTTTAAGAGTCTCTTATGCTTTGGCTCTCTCCCACTCTAACCTCATTTTTTTTCCTTCCCCTCCCCCACGGGTTTCTGTTAAGTTTCTCAGGATCCACATAAGAGTGAAAACATGGTATCTGTCTTTCTCTGTATGGCTTATTTCACTTAGCATCACACTCTCCAGTTCCATCCACATTGCTACAAAGGGCCATATTTCATTCTTTCTCATTGCCACGTAGTACTCCATTGTGTGTATAAACCACAATTTCTTTATCCATTCATCAGTTGATGGACATTTAGGCTTTTTCCACAATTTGGCTATTGTTGTATCACTCTCCATTTTAGCAGCTTGAATAACTAGATTATTAGCCAACTGCAATCAAAATACTGCTTTCTTTGTATGGAACTGTGGGATCACTATATTGACTCCTGACTCTAACGTGACACTGCATGTTAACTACACTAGAATTAAAATAAAAAACAAAAAGGATTTAAAAAATCCAGCCCCAAATAAGTTTAGTGTAGCTCTGAAAGTTTATAAAAGTTTATAAATGTCAGTCTGACATATTCTCTAAAAATTATTGTTTTGTTTCCAGGGACACTGGATTGCCTGCTACTGGCTTTGGAGCTCTCTTTACTAGACACCCACCAGATCATCGCAAAATGTTAGTAGTCCCTAAACCTGCTGCAGATTGCACAAAATACTTCTTAATTAATCAGGAGGTTTGTTTGCGGAGGTGAGGGGATGAGGAGTCTACATAGTCAACAAAATACCCTTTACATAGCATTTCACAGACTCCTTTAACAAAAGTATTGTTTTCCCATCAATATGCAAGCACTAGTAATAATAATATAGTCAATCCTCATTATTTGCAGATTCTGTATTTGCAAATTCTCCTACTTGCTATAATTTATTCGTAACCCCCAAATCAATCAATGCTCAGGGTGCTGTTGCAGTCATTCACGGATCTGCACAGAAAGGCAAAAAAACATTGAGCCAACCAGTGTGCACGTTCCCAGCTGACCTGGAGGAAAGTAGAACTGTATCTTCCCATTTTGGCTCTTGTACTGTACCTGAGTGTCCTTCTCAGAGTCTTTTACTGCAATGACTTTTGCCTTTTTGCGTGTGCCTTTTGTTGGTGATTTTGCTATTTGAAATGGCTTGCAAGTACAATGTTAAAGTGCTGTCTTGTGTTCCAAGCACAAGAGGACTGTGATGTGACTAATGGAGAAAACATGTGCATTAGGTAAGTTTCCTTCAGGCATGAGTTATGGTGCTGTTGGCCATGTTCAATGTTAATGAATTAACAGTGCATATTAAATAAAGTGACTTTAAATAGAAACACAGATAAAACCAGGACATGTACTAATTGGCTGATGAAAATATTGTGGCCAGAGGCTCTCAGGAACCTAACCCTGTGTTTCCCCTAGAGCAACGGTTCAGGGTTTGCTAATTCAGTGTTTGCAGTGACTTTATAGAACAATCCTATGAGTTATGAGCTTGGACTATAGAGCAAGAGACTGCTAATTTTTACTGATAAAAGAAATATATTTATTTTGGGGAGGCATGACTTGTTACTACAGAAAACAAATTTATCTTCCACTCATCTTTGTAAACAAGACAAACTTTCATAATTTCTGTAATGACGTATAGCTAAGTGATACGGAAATATAGGTACTTACAAGCTCTATAAAATTCTAAGTATTGAATTGTGCGCTGTGTGGACATGGGGACATGTCATCATTACCAGCAATTTAGATGTTTTTGCTTCCTGTGACAACTGTCTGGCATTAGAACTAAGCTACTTTGCAGTCTGCCTGGGCTTGAGGTGGGAAACGTCCTAAATGACAATGCCCCACACCCCATTTCACAGTCACTTGAAATTCTGGCCAGGTGTTCTACCATGCAGGTTCTAACCTTGATTGCTGCAGTGGGGCTGGCCTGGCCTGTGTCTCCCACAGGCTGCTGTAGCATATCTAAGTGGGCTGGAAGGCCCACAGGGAGTATTTCCAAATGATCCCTGAGGAGGGTGGACTTCTGGCTTCCATGAAGATGATGAGCTAAAAAAAAAATCCCACTGGCTCCCTTCCTTGCACTGAAATCTGGAAATTCTAGCAACAACATGGAAAGGCAGAATGAATCCAGAGGCAGACTTTGACAACTGTATCAAAATGTTGAGAAACTCTAAAGAAAATGATGGGTTAGAGGAAGAGAGGGCTGGGAGATGGAGTAGGGGAGGAGGAGAAGAGAGAAGGCAAAGACTGAAGTCTCTAGATGGAGTCTTGAGCCAGACCAGGATGCAAGCAGTGTTCTCGGTGGGCCAGGCTTATGCAGGAGCTCAAAGAGTCTTGTCTATTGTGTTTGCAAACCTGGAGTATAAGCTGAAAGTTGGATTTTTCTGCACTGGCTTTGTCTACTATTTTTAGTCCAGGACAGAAAAGGAGACACCAGGGCTCTACATACTAGATGATTTGATACCAACAATCTACCTCCCTGAAATCATTCTGATCTCAGCATTGAAATCTGTAATTCCAGCCACAGATGGCCAGTAGATCCCTGAGTTGTCTCCTCCAACTCCAGTTCGAGAAAGCAATCTTGGATATGGAGGAACGAGGCAGTGCACGTAAAGGAGGAAGAAATGCCAGGGAGAAAAAGCACCATTAAGCCCAGAGAGCGGTAGCAGTGGTGCTCAACCCACATCACCCTCACTCACAGTGAAGACACGAGCTAGGCCTCCCTTTTCAATGGGCCACCTTTATGGTCATCAAAGCAGAGGCATCTGGTAGTCTCAGGAATAATACAGACAAAGTTCTAGTTAAAAAATATCATGACACATCTAAAGAATAAAAAGCATCATGAAGAATGACAAGACATAGGTGACTTATACCAGAGGAAGCAGACCTGGTGGAACAAATGGAACAGGAATTTAAAGCTTTATTACTTGGGGAAATAAACAGTTGCAAACATAAGACAAAATAATAAAAATCAATTTGACGTTAACTTTCCAACAGCAACACTGGATACGAACCCATAACATTGAAATGTTGAAGGAAAAGAATTTTGAACCTAAAACTATTTAAATGCGAGGGTCAGACAAAGATATCTTCAGACACAAGGACTGGTTGCAGACTTACCATCCTGCCACGAGTAACTATAGAACCGGGCAAAATATAGTAGGCAACTGTCATCAAGTGTTGGGTAGCAGCTGTGTGTCTCTGTGCTCCTTGAGATGGGGGTGAGGGCGTCTCATTCTCCCTGACTTACTCTCTGAGGACATGTCTTCCAGCTGCGATGCAGGCAGATGAGCCCCACTGCAGAGCAATATTCCTGTTGAGTTAGGAAGCAGGAATAGGATTTTAGAACTTCTGAATGTGACTCAAACTTGTAGGACCAGGGTGTCAGAGAGAAGGAAGTTGTGTGTGGAGGTGGGAACAGGAGTCCACATCGGGTTCCCTTGGGTTCTCAGTCAAATATGCGGCCCTGCACGCACTATGGAAATAATAGACACCCCTGGTGTTAAAAAATCAAATAGAACTGTCTGTAGTGTATTCTGAAATTTTACAGCGATGCTCCATCCTACCTGGTAATCTCATGCAGTGGGTTCCACCGCTACATCACCTGCCTTCAAATCTTGGCCCTGCCCACTTACCAGCTGTGTGATCTTGGGCAAGTGGCTTAGCCATTTCAGTTTCTTCATTTGTAAAATGAGGATGATAATTATAAAGGTGTCCATGTTCTAGAGTTGCAGTGATGATTAAGCAAGTTAATATATATAAGATAATTAGAAAAGTAATTGATGTGTATGTGGTAAGTGCTGTGCAAGTCTGCTGGGCTAGACACTCAGCAACCTGAGTCTAGAAATTCTATCAATTCAGGGAAATGTTCTTAATTTATTTCATTGATGATTTGTACCTTCCATTTTCTCTGTTCTTTCTTTTTGGAAATCCTTTATTTGGGTGTTGAATTGCTTGGCCTGGTCCTCTACTTTTCTTGTCTTTCTGTTTTATTTTTTTCTTTACTATCTTCTCTCTGTTTCTTCGACCCTACTATTGAGTTGTTTTTTGTTTGTTTGTTTGTTTGTTTGTTTAAATCCTTCTGTTTTTATTGTATCCTTTTTTTATTTCATGACTATAATATCTTATCTATCTGGGGATGTTAATGATATAGTTTGTTTTTCTTAAATTTTTTTCTCCATGCATAGTCTCTATTTCATGTAAAATGCTTTTTTTGTTTCTGTTTGGGTTTTGTTTGTATGGTATCTATCTGTGCTGGAGGCTTTCTTGAGGGGTCTGGTAATCCTTGCTTTTCTGCTCATGATTAAGAGCCTGTGAGTGAAACTTACTGTCTTGGAGTTTTACTGGAAGGATCTAGGTGGGTCTTCCCTCCCCTCCCACCCCCTAGAAGCCCTGGTGCCAGTATTTTAGTCTTTCCTCTTGGGCTGGTCAGATTCGCCAGAGAAATCTCCCTTATTTGACCCTCTGAAGGGTGAAGGGTTGGCACCTGTGTTCTTGGAGTGAGCAGAGCGTTTTGCTGGGACATCAATATTAATCCTTCATTATGTATGGTCACTGAACCATGTTGTTGATCAATGACTTTCTCTTTCACCCTTTAAAAATTTATTTTTTTAATCTTTATTCACCTTTGAGAGAGAGAGAGAGAGAGAGAGGGAGAGATAGACAGACAGACAGACAGCACAATCAGGGGAGGGACAGAGAGAGAGGGAGACACAGAATCCGAAGCAGACTCCAGGTTCCGAACTGTCAGCACAGAGCCCATCATGGGACTTGAACCCATGAACCGCGAGATCATGACCTGAGCCTGAAGTTGGACGCTGAACTGACTGAGTCCCCCAGGCACCCCTCTTTTACCTTTTCTAGTGAATAAATTTCTAGTTCCTGCTGGAAGAGAGAAGGTGTAGTACCCAGCAGTGGAGAGTGACGGAGACCTGCGGCTCTAGCTGCTTCTCCAGCAACTCCAGCCCAATTGTCCTTTGCTGCTTCAGGACTTACTCAGCTTTCTGCTAAGTCACACACCACTTGTTTGTTCATCTTCTCCAAGCTTCCAAAACTTGTTTCTCATGTCCCTTTTCCTGTTCTTCATATCCTTGTGGGTTTATTTTTTTAAAGCCTCTTTCATATGATTTTAGTGGAGCTTTTTGGAGAAGCAAAATGCAATGTGTACAGTTACTCTTAACTCTGAAGTTGTAAAGTTTCATCTGAAATGTCACCTCCTCCAAAGGACCCTCCCTTCCTACTGTCACCCCAGCCCCTACGACTTGGTAGATCCCTTGTGGGTGTCCATGGCACTGTGTGCTTCTTTTATCCTAACACTATACTCATCTTAGTTGCAATTACTTGCATCCCTGTTTGTCTTTCTTGCTAAACTTGCTCTAAAGGGCAAGACCATGACAGCTCCATCCCCCGTGCCTACCAGAGAGCTTGACCTATAGCAGCTGCATAGTAATCATTTCTTGAATGAATAGATTATTTCTGGTGTTGAACAGAAAATTCTTACAGAGGAGAGGTATTGCTCTTTCCTATCTTATTTGATTTAGGGCTTCAAGACTTGTAGAACCAAAAGTTCTCAGTTCTATTTTGGTAAATGCATTGGAAGACATAGTCTTTTAGAAAAATCAGTCCCTCTTAGTTGGAATTGCCGAATTACTTGTTTGTCTTATTTGATTATCAGCAAGGAAATAAATACATGAGTACCTTCAACTGTCCTTCACTAATTCCATATGTAATTCCTTCTTTCAGTTAATGTACGCTAATTATAGGATATTCCATACCATAGGATGCTGTGGTGTTTTAGAGTCTGCTTTCTTTAATATTAAATATTCTTTTGCTTCTTACCAACTGTACAGCTGTGGAAGTTAAATGTCAACTTTAAAAGGCAATGAATAAGAATGAGTTTGCTCAATGTACCAAAGTAATGTGCTTCAACTTATAAAAGAAAGGCTGTAATCATAATGTAAATTTAAATTTCCAGTTACCTCTTAACAAAAATCAGAATGTAGGTATAGTTTTGTTGTTAAGGGGACATTAGCTAGATGCATTTATTTTAATTTTTAGATAACATTCATTATATTTTGATGGCACTTGACAGTCCTTTCTTTTTTTAAAAAACGTTTATTTATTTATTTTGAGAGAGAGAGAGAGAGAAGGCATGAGCACGGGGCTGGGGGGTAGGGGCAGAGAGAGAGAGAGAGAGAGAGAGAGAATCCCAAGCAGGCTCCCCACTGTAGCAAAGAGCCTGATGTGGGGCTCAATCCCACATATGGTGAGATCATGACCTGAGGGAGACCAAGAGTCAAACACTTAACTGACTGGGCCACCTGGGCACCCAACAGTCTGTTTCTTTTCTCACAACTCAACTGATAGCCAACCTACTTTATTTTGGACCAATATCAAGAAGACACAACACTTTTCCTCCTTAAACTGGCAGCAAACATCTCTGGAACATATTGGAAATCAGAAGGACTACAGTGTTTGGACAGCACTCATCACTCCTGGCCTTACCTAGAGAAAAGGACTCTGTGGATAACTCCTCCCACATACGTCACAGACTGAGATAAATTTTTAAAAATTATAATGTAGGGGGAAGTAAGGTTGAGACTAAAAGCACTATCAATGACTTAACTTTAAAAGTGAGGATTTATATACATTGAGGCTGAATTGAGCTTGTCTAGAAGTAGAGTTATTGTTTCTCTTGAAAGCTGGTTACATTTCTATCAGTGAGTTTCCAAGGAATTCACCCTGACCAGTAACAGCAGGGGTGAGAGTCAGGGAGGCCCAAAGACCACAGCCACAAACAGTGCTCTTCTGATCTCAGGTGGGCACAGTTGCGTGGCTAGGAGGTCTCTGACACATACTCCTTTTACTACATGGGTAGAGACATTAAAGGCATAGCAAAGTAATGAGAGACACATTTCCTTCAAGGCACATAGGAAAAGTGGATAAGAACCTGAATATAATTAGTAAGTTAAGATATTCTTTGCCCTCCCATCTTGTTCTCACGAATTCAAGTTCTCGGGAACTTATACGTATAATTTGGAAGCTCTTCATGAGGCATGGAAAGCTAATTCACTGATTATCAGAAGGCCCTTAGATATGTGATGATCTATACAAAATCATTTTATGATTTGTCCGTTGTAACAGATAGTTGTAGCTGACTCATTCTAAGAAGTAAGGTTTTCCATGTATAATATTTGGACGGCATCTGTGACCAGTAAGCAAGCAACCAACCAGAAACCAAAACAACAGAACAAATGAAACAACAACAAAAGCTGTATCAAGCAGGTTCAATTTTGCAAATGAGATTTAGTATAAATATAGTTTTAAGATCTTTTTCTCAGAAGTCCTTAACTTAAATATGCATATTAACCATGCATGGTCCTGGGATAATGGTTCACAGGAGGAGCTAATTTTTTTTGACAGTGAAAGCCAACTCTGGCATAGAATATGCACTGGGTGAGAAGCATACGCATGGGAGCCTGTGTCAGTTTGAGGGCAGCCCAGAAGTACTGACTATCTGCTGGAGGATGGAGAAGTATGAAAGGTAGACCTCTTACAAGGACAGCAGTTAACTACTGCATCCTGCCATTTTTACCAAATTTCATTGTATCCCGGTGCTAGTGATTAGTGTATATTGTCAAAATTTTATAATAAATGTGTCTTGTTTCCAGAAGTCATCCAAACACTATGTGATCCACATGACTGGAGAAGAAAGAAATTAATAGTGTTTTGGATCACTGGGTAGCTTTTTGGAGATAGTTGTTTTTCAGAAAAGGCATGGTATGGAGAGATAGGAGACATGGTTCTACTTCTGGGCCTGCACTAAACCTGCTATATGACCTTGTGCTGGCTAATAAGCCTCTCTGGGTTCCAGTTGTTTCCATCTATAAAATGAAGAGATTGAACCAAATGATCTGTAAAGTCCTTTCCTGCTCTAAAATTTTATGGTTCTAAGGAGAAAGGCATCTGTAGTCTCATAAATGGACAAGTTAAATGAGGCCAAAAAGTAGTTCAGGCAGTTAAGTGCTCATTGTTGGCATAGAGCACTTATCCATATGTGTGTGGAGCGATTACTTCCCAGTAACCATAGTGAGCTTAGGCCGCAGCTTAAACTCTTTCAATTTATTTCTCTCACTGGGGCATTTAGCATCTGTAAAACCTTTGGCACTCTTCAGAAGAAAGGGACTGAATATGAATAGTAAGAGGTGTTATTTTGTTTTTTCCTTTTCTCAAACTCCAGGGCAAGGCATTTGCTTTTTTTTCCTACTCAGGCATTTATGTGGTGGCTTGTCTCTTGGTAAAATGCCACCCAGTTGGTGAACATTTTTCCAGAAGGAAAAAAAGTTTTAAAAAATGCCCTGTGATGAAGGTGATGAGGGTAACAACAAAGGAAATGTGAAGAGGAGAATGATATTGTGGAATGAGCATACAATAGGAGTGAGACAGACCAGAATCCCATTCTTGATTCCTCATCTTACTCATTGGAGGACCTTTTGCTTCCCATGCAGTGTAATGTGGCCAGGCTGTGTGCTAATGGGGTGATTTTCCTCCCTGCTCCCACCTCCCTCAAGCCCATGTGTTGGTCATATGACCCGTATGGCCAATCAGAAAGCATTCTAGGATTATAATTGAAGTTTTGGGCAAGATGCCCTAACATTTTCCAGGTAGCAAGTTACAGAGGGCATCTAGCTGTGGGGCAAGCATCTCTGTAAATGAAGCTAAGCAGAGGTGTGGAAAAAAAGACTGTTCTGATGGTATTCTTTTTATATGTGCTGGTATTTTCCTTCTTTTTTTTTTTTTTCTTGAGTTTGAGCTAGGTTTCTATAACTTATAACTTTAAGTAATACAACTGATAGCAAATACTTATATAGTATGTATTATGTGTCAGGCACCATTCTGATGTTGCTAACTCATTTACTTCCTACAAAACTCATACGACTTGGTTCCATCTACATTATCTGCATTCTATGGTGGGAAAAACAAAAGCACAGAGAAGTCAAGTAACATGTTCAAACTTTCAGAGCAATCAAGTATGAGTCAGGATTTTGACTGAGATTGTCTAAGGCCAAAGCTCATGGTCTTAGCCACTCTTCTCTTCTGCCTCTTTGAATGCTAGGCCAACTAAGAGAACTCTGAACATGGAGATGTTATTTGCTCCATTTAGGCAAGGCCCAGGTCTTGAGCACCAAGCCATTTAAAGGAAATACTGGTGAAAGGTTCTTTATCTCTTGAAATTTCTAGATTCAATTTTTTCATTTTTCAAATAATATGGCTACTGGTTCCTAAGACATACCTTGGATTTGGTTTGGAAGTTTCCCCCTGTAAAGCAGAAACCTGCCTGAGCTCATCTCACTCACCTGGGATGCCTGGAATGGGTGGCTTGGCTGGTGCTGAATGGTAATGGCTTTTATAGTTGGTCAAATTTGCTGAAATGATTTCAGAGTCAACCTAAATGCTATTGCTCTTTGTGCTACTCCTGCATATAGGGTATCTGCTGTTACCTGACATACATTGAAACCAAACAGCTAAGTAGGTGGGACACTTCCCCATCTGTTAATATTTGGGGGTATGGCTCAGGTCCTGACTTGGCTTGTGTGCCTTGGCACAGGAGTGTTTTAATGGTGGATAGCAATGACCTACTTTATTGCTATCCTTTCAGGGTAATTCATAAAATTTAATAAGAAAATTTATGTGAAAGCACCCGATATAGTGCTTGTTAGATCCAAAGTTTTGGCATCATAGTGGATTCATGGCTGACTCAGACCATACCTGTCTGTATTGTATCTAACTTCATTAGAATAGCCATTCACACTACACCTACCAAATTAAAGTTCAAGTTTATTTGCATACCCAGGTGTGCTCAGTGAGGCCCTCAAGATAAAATTATGAAGACAGCTTTATTCAATTTACTTATTTGGTCTCTAGTCCCCAGAAACAATCCCTTCCTTCTCTGTGCATGCATGCCACAGCTCCCATTAAGAGACAGAGGTCATTTTCCTGTCTTATGAATTTGGGCTGGCCTTGTGACTCATTTTGATCAATGGAATGTAGCAGAAGTGATGCTCTGGGACATCAGAGAGCAGACCTTATGAGACTGGTAGTTTCTACTTTCTGATTCTTGGCCTCTAGCCAACATGCTGTGAGAAGCCCAAGACACATGGAAGAGAACCAAGGCATCTGTTGACAGCTCCAACTAAGCTCCCAGACAACAGACAAAACCAACTGCCAGGCATGAGAATGAGCTATCTTGGATCTTTCCATCCATTCAAGTACCTGGATGACTGTAGGTCTCAGCAACATCACATGGACCAAAACACTACACAGCTGAGCCCAGTCATCCCACAGAATAATCAGAGATAATAAAATAGTTGTTATTTTAAGCCACTAACTTATACACCATAGTAGTAGATAACTGAAATAAGCTTCATGTCTCTAACTACCATGATTATATGGCTGCTTCTACCTTTATTTGGGCTACAGGTGAATTTGTGTCATTGCTAATCCATTGGGAATACAAGCAGTTCAAATTTTGGGATTGATGAGGTCATGAAACAAATGAGTGGCAAAGATTTTCAAAATGTTAATATTATGGAATTTATATTTAATCCTGACATTTCCTTTTATTCCACATAATGGTGAGACTGCATTACTAGTATTTCTCTTTATAATATTGGAAATTTATGTGGTTGTCATAATGCTATAATTACTTGAAGTCTTCAGTGAGTCTCAGTGGATAGTACTGTACTGTGCATCTTTGAGCCATAGAAGTGGTTTCATAGGAACAAGAATTTTACAGCATTATGGAAATCTTTGCTGCTATCTGTGTTTAATTTGATTCTATATTTAGCACTTTCATAGTTAAATTATTACCTTAATAGATAAGGCTTACATTGCCCTTCAAAATGGCTTGCAAAAATTATTAGTCCTGAGGAAATTATGTTTGTTCCACATATCTGAATTCATCTTTTCGACATAATGAGTGGCTACTATGAATTAGGAACAATTAGGTATTAGGAATATAGAGACAAAAGACACCCATTCCTGAAGTAGCTCGCTGTCTAATACATGAGACAGAAAAATAACCAATCAGTACTCATGTATCAGTAAGGAATACCCTTGGCTGAAAGTAACAGAAAACCTCACTAGTAGTAACTTGAATAATTAAGGAATTTAGTCATGAAATATAAGGGAGTTAAGACTGGAATGTCACCGGGGCACCTGGGTGGCTCAGTCGGTTAAGCATGGTCTCACAGTTTGTGGGATCGAGCCCCACTGTGGGCTGAGCATGGAGCCTGCCTGGGATTTTCTCTCTGCCTCTCCCCCACATGCATGCTCTCTCTGTCCCTCCCTCTCTCTAGAAAAAAAATTAACTTAAAAGAAAAGACTGGTATAGCAGCTACATGGTGTCATCAATGATGCAGGGCATTTTTGTCTTTCTTCTCTACAAGTTTTGCAGGAAGCTTTCATCCTCATAGTGTCAGGAGGGTTGCTGTGCCTCCCAACATCATGAATCTGTTCTAGAAAGGAAGAAATGGGAAAGTGAAAAGGTAAAGGGAAACCCCCTCAGAACCATCATTCTTCATCTACTAGATGGCCACCCTTGGCTACAAGAGTCTTCTAAGTAGAGAAAGACACACAAGAAGGGAGGCTGGAATAGTTGTTGAATAAGCCAACCTACACGTTGCAACATGCTAGGGTGAACAGAGGATGCAAGAGGAGAACATAACTCAGATTTGGAAGGTTAGAAAAGGCTTCCAGGTAGATGTGAAACCTAAGCTGAGTCATGAAGTTTGAGCTAGAGTCAGCCAGATCAACAGGAGAGAAGGGCACCCTAGACAGGGATTTAGGGCAGGGGATAATGGTACCTGTGATGGGCATGTCTTGGTTCATAGAGTACAAGTTTTCAGTGATAGCATCCAAAGTTGGAGAAAGATGTTGGGGACAAAGCAGGTAGGGCCTGAAAGCTATGTTAAAGAATTTGAACTTTGGGGCGCCAGGGTGGCTCGGTCGGTTAAGCGTCGAACTTTGGCTCGGGTCATGATCTCACAGTCCGTGAGTTCGAGCCCCACGTCGGGCTCTGTGCTGACAGCTCAGAGCCTGGAGCCTGTTTCAGTTCTGTGTCTCCCTCTCTCTCTGCCCCTCTCCTGTTCATGCTCTGTCTCTCTCTCTGTCTCAAAGATAAACAAATGTAAAAAAAAAGAATTTGAACTTTATCATGAAGGCAAGAGTGAAAGGTTTTCAAGTATGGGGTAGAAATGATCAGATTTGTGTTTAAAAAGCAGAAGGCAAATTGTAAGTGACTGGGACTGCAGTGAGAAGGCTATTGAACTAACTAAGGCAAAAGATGATAAGGTCCTGACCTCTAGTAATAGTGGTGTGGAGGAAAAGATTTCATATTTTAGATATATTAAGAGAGAGGAATAGACATTTACTTGGTAACTGATTAGTTATAAGGGTAGAGAAGACTCAAGGTTGATTCCCAGGCCTCTGGCTTAGGCACCTGGGGGTTAATGGGGCCATTCATTGAGGCAGTGAAGGTAAGAGGAAGAGAAAATACCAGATAGCAGGTGGATAGTTGACACTGGAGCATGAGCGAGGTCAGTGACCCAGATTCAGTTGCAAATATAAGTGTCCTAACTAGTTCCTCTGCCTCCAGTCTTGTCCCTTTCAATCCATTCAGCAGCTTGAATATTTCAAGTAAAATGCAAAGAGAACCATGTTCTTCCACTCTCTAATTAGTATCCTTGCAGTATCGCTTTTTCTTCTTATGTCAATGAGCACATACTGTGTGTCTGGCACTGAGCTAAGGGCTTTATATGCCTTATTTCATTTAATTCTCATTATTTGAGATAGACACTGCAGCTATCTCCATTAAAAAAGGGGCTCAGAGAGGTAAAATAACTTCCCAAAATTTCCTTAGCCTAGGAAGCACCAGAGCTGGGTTTTAAAACTCAGGTCTGGTCTGTCTGACTGCAGAGTTTGTGTCCTTAACCACTATAGTACATTGCGTTTCATGCTTAATTGTGTAGAGTGCTCCATTTCCTTCAAAGTATTTCATATGCATTATCCACTCCTAAATTTACACAAGGTCATATGAGTCTGTATTTTCTTAATTGTATAAACAAGGAAATCAAAGCACAGAGATAATCAAAGAATCCAATTTTCCATTAATTAATCTGTCTAGTCTCTAAGTATTTATGGAAGAGATACTAATGGGGGTAAATAAGATGTAGAGGGTTTAAATGGCTTGCTCAAGACCCCAAGTCCACTTGATAGTCAAGAGGACACTAGAATCTCTGGGTTTATAAGTCTGTGTTCTTGACAGAAGGCGAGAACTGCTTCCAAACTGCTAGGAAACTTAGCAAGGGCTTGGCTTGGATCAGGAATACAAGCAGATTCAAATTGTCTGCCATTTCATCTGTTCTTTCCACCTCTTGCCCTCTAGCTTCTTTGAGATTGATTTGTAGGATGGACCTAGAGAGTATAATGCTAAGTGAAGTAAGTCAGAGAAGGACAAATATGGTATGATTTCATTCATAGGTGGAATTTAAGAAACAAAACAAATGAATAAACAAAGAAAAAAGAGACTAGCAAAAAAACCCAGCTCTTAAATACAAAGAACTAACGAGTGGTTGCCATAGGGGAGGTGGGTGGGAGGATGAGTGAAATAGATAAACAGGATTAAGAGCACACTTACCTTGATGAGCACTGAGTAATGTATGGAATCGTTGAATCATTATATTGGACACCTGAAACTAACATAACACTCTATGCTAATGATTTAAAAAAAGAGGGAGTAAACAAAGGTAGAAAAAGATAAGGGCCCCCTAAAATAGAAAATCCTTCAATGAGAGCAGAGGCAGTTATCCCCAGGACTAAGGCTCACCCATGAGCCAGCTGTGTCACAGGTTGGGCGAAGAATCTCCTGAGACCAGAGCAGAAGTCTCCAAGAGAAATTTTCGCAAGAAGTAAAATTAACTGAACATATTGAGATGAGAATTACACAGCTGGGGAAGTTTGAGAGTAAATAAGTGATAGATTAAAAAGGGGGAGGGCAGCATTCAGCAGATGTGGAAGAACTATCAGATTTGCTCTGTATGGCTTCATTCCTTAGGTAGATCCGAGATTAAAAAAGAATGATGATTTCTGTTAAGAATGAGACAGAACTTCCCAGAGTGGTTGTAACCTCCCCTTCCATCCTACCACATGGAGTCAAGTAGAATCCATTGCCATGGGCCTCTCCTCATCCTAAATAACAGATGCTGTTTCTACTGCTGCCGGAAATGGGATTAATTCCAAATTAATTCTCTGCTTTTTTGAGTCACTTACTCAGATTCAGACTCTTAGGTGGGACGGTCTGATTTGCTGAGTAGATAGATGTCACATGCCCTTGTTCTGGTTGCTGGGAAGCTGGGTAAAATATCTGCTTGTCCTCCAGACAAAACAGAAAAGAAGTGGTTGACCTTTAAATTTCTTCCAGGTTTAAGAAATTGTGATTCCCTGGGTTTTGGTATTTCATCTTGTCAGATTTACACATGTTACCATAGAGGTTGGTGTAGTTGTAGGCATTTTAACTAATATCATGGCTTTAATAAAAACTTCAATATCAGACTTCTTTTCCTTTTTCATCTTGCAGAACACCTTTAGCAGTTCTCTACCTTACAACCATTAAAGGTTGAAGAGGGCATGTGTGGCAAACTGTGGGTGGTGCCGGGTGAAAGCCAGCTGTCCACTTTCCAAACGTTCTTACAGCATGGCATTATATTGGTAAATTTATCAGCATCTGGTCTTCAGTTTTACATTTCCAGAAAGACAATTTCATCTGTGCTTCAGAATTTATCTGACTCATGAAGACTGACTTATGCTCATTAAACTCACAAGAAAAGCCATTATTCTAATTAGTTAATTTATAATGGGAAATAAAATGTTCAAGCATACCAGTCATGTCAGCCTTAACAAAAGGATTCTCTTGGAAAAAAAAAAAAAAAGGATAGGAAGGCAACGTATAATCAGAGTGTTGTTCAGAGTGTGTGAGTTAGTTATAAGATTACAATAATCAATGGCCTCAGATCCTGACTACCTGATTATAGTGGGACTCTTTCAGTTGTAAGTAAAAATTGCACAATTAAAATGACCTTGAGTCAAAAGGAGAGTTTAGTATAGGAGTTTGAATTACCAGATGGAACTCTGGGAAAGTCCTTGGAAGAGTTGGGCTTCCAAGACTACTGGAATTAGAACCAGGATTCTCTCCCTGTTGGCTTCCTTTTCTCCTTCTGAGGGGAGGTACTTTACATCCCATGGTTCTTATCACAGAAGAGGGACTGACTCTTTCCCATTCATCTCTAGTAAGAAATCCCATGGCAGAGCCCTGATGAAATCTGAACTAGGAGCTGATGTTTAGACCTATCAGCTGTGGGTAGTTATGGAGTGGTAGAGCAGGGACATGTGACACAAGGCTGGCTTGAGGTGATTCCAGACAATGAGCTAAAGTCACTGTTAGCTGTCATAATCAGACTGGAACACTGACATTGATGTATTGCAGCTCTGCTCCCAGAACCTTCCAGAGAGGTCTATTTATGAGCCAGGACACCTCTTCCTTGTGCCTAGAACACATGCCTCCCTTAGTTTCCTCATCTCTTGCTTTCTTGAGTTTCTCTGAAGACCATTTCTCTTCTAAGGGATTTATTCTTTCATTATATTATTTATTTGGCTATAGCCTTCAGCTGATATCGAAGAGGAAGATCTATGGTTTTATTTTCAAAAGACCATCTTGTTTCAAATTGGACAAAATATATCACTTCAAGATTGTTGCCCTGTTTTTCAGATTGAAATGCTTGGGGGAGGTGGGTGATCACAAAGAGTTTATAGCTGACTGACTGAATTCATCATTCACTATTATAAAAGTTTCCATTTTGTTGAGCCACATTGCATTTTCAAAAAGATAACTGAATATTTTAACCCTCCACCTTTATTTACTTTGAGTTTTGTAGTAAATCTCTATCTTTTTATATTCTAATTTTATTTTAATTGCTTTATTCATTTAATTCATATTTCTCAGTGCCTACCTTGTATCAGACTCTGTGCTGGGAGGTGATAATAAAGAAAGAGAGAAGGACCTGAGCTTGGTGGAATGGGTTTCTGCCCATTAAGTGCTTTAAGTGGGTTGAGAGATGCGCAAAGCTGCTTTGCGAGGTTGGCCTGCCCAAAGCATCACTCTATTTGACTGATAATTGTATCATTTGAGTTGTAACTTTGGATGAGGATGGGGTAGAGAAATAAGTTCACCATCATCTATTAACACTTAAACATTTTAAGATTATGTAATATTTCCATTTAAATACTCTTCAGACTCCATCTACTTATTTCCTAGTTATAATGTAAGTTGATATCTTTGCCATGTTTGCTTCTTATTTTTTAAAAAAGACCATTTATCATGACTTATAGATTCACCATATATTCACAATATATTCACCATATTGATGGTGAAAATTCTTATTTTTTTAAAAAATACCATTTATCATGACTTATAGATTCACCATATATTCACAATATATTCACCATATTGATGGACATTAGCTTCCAGTTTTACACTGTTACAAATAAGGCTGCATTGAATATTATGTATGTCTTCTTGAGTATATGTGCAAGGATTTCTTAATACTTAGAAATATAATTGCTAGTTAAGATATATGCACCTTCATTTCTGTAAGATATTGCCACTAGTAATGTATGAACATGCTCATACTTTCATATCCTTACAAACAGTGTAGAGATTTTTAATTTTTACCAAATGGATATTAAATGGTAACTTACTGTTTTACTTTGCATTTCACTGCTGAAGTTAAGACTGAATATTAAGCCTGAATTTGTTTTCAAATATTAACAGCCATTTTGTTTTCTTCTACTGTGAAGAATTTATAGTCTTAGTCCATTTTTCTATAGGATACTGTCTTTTATTGATTTCTAAGATTTTTTTATTTATTCTGGATATTGATATTATTTGAGTTAATTTTTCAATAAATATCTTCTTGTCTATGAATTCTCTTGTAACACTGTTTATGGTGTCTTTTGAGTGATAGAAAATTCAAATCATAATTTAATCAAGAATTATATATAAAATGTCAGATTGTAAACCTTTTAGAAATTATACATACACACATATGTATATGTAACATATATTGAATAGTCACCTATAAATAAAGGGGTTGTTTTATGTCCTTCAGCAGATTTAAAAATTTTTGTCATAAATGTCTTTTAAATCTGTTAGATACATTCCTATAGGAAAATTAGAGATTTTATTGCAGTTATAAATGAGATATTTCGACTTTAATTATGCTTTCTAATTTCTTGTTGTTGGTGTATGGGTATGCTATTTTTGTATATTGATCTTGTATCCAACAACCTCCCTGAAACTTGCCTGTTGTTATGATTTGTAGATTCTCTTGGATTTTTAAAATGTAGATAATCTTATATGTGGAAAATAAGAATTTTGTTTCTTTTATTCCAGTTATTATACTCACACTTCTTTTCCTTGCTTTACTGCATTTTCTAGAATCTCCAATTCATAGAATAGAATCCAGAATTTGTTTCTATTTGGGAATGTTTATAGAAAAGGTTTTCATCGGCTTAGTCTTTATTTTGATTTACTGTTTTCTTCTCATAGTGATATTGCACTACTCTGTTTATCATACGTTGAATTTTCCTGGAAGAGCAGCAATCGGGTAATTCTGAGGAGTGAGAAGTCTGGGCAGTTTTATTAATCTCTTAGTTCAAGAGTGCCCTCTACTGTTGGAATAGTGAAGTGATCTATATTTTATTGAAGCCATCTTTTTTGAAAGTGGTGATTCTAGGACCTTTCATTTCTGAGCTTGAATTCTTGTTTTTCTTTACCTTGCTAGTTGCTTCCCAATTTCCCAGAGGCAGGTCCTTCCCAAGACTGCCACTGTGGTCTTAAATACTTTCCAAGCCTCTTTCTTGGAAAGCCAATCTTCAGATCCTCTAGTCACAGACTTGTTCTCAGTATTTCCCATCAGTGAAGGATGCTTTCTTTTCTGGGGTGATGTCTTCTGTGTTCCATCCCCATTAGGGACTTGCCACCCTCTCCTCTCTTCCATGTAATACCCACCTGATTTTGCTCCAGTATGGGCTTTGGATATGGCTCTACTGATTTTGGATTTTTCTCCCACATACACATGTGCTGAAGTTTGTAGTTTTCTCTAGCCACTGTTATGCACTAGGCATGGGTGATTGTGTGATTTTATTTGCTTTTGCAGATCGGGGTTGGGACACACTTGTTTGTATTCCTAGCAGGTTTCTGGGTAATGCAAATACTACTACTCTGGACACCACACCATGAAAGCCCTGAAGAAACGGGTGGTTATCACCAGATTTTGGAGGATATATGTAGATATTTGGGTTTAAGGAAACAAAGGATCTAGGAAAGTGTAACAATCTTGTCCTGACTGTGGATTGGTCATTTTATCTTTGTGATTCTGTCATTTTTTGACTTACACATTCTGTGTTGTTAGGTTTCTTGACTTAGGATCTTCCTGGTGTTTGTTCCTTTAATCAATACATAATGATCTTTATTACTAATAACTTTTGACTCAAAGTTGATTACATGTGATATTAATATAAGAATACTAACTTGCTTTTGGTTAATATTTTCTGGATATACCTTTTTATATCCTTTTATTTTCAAACTTCCTTTGAAAATAATTTATTCTAGGTATAGACGCATAGAGTTGTACTATATAATACAATATGATGTTCGGTTTAAGTCTAAGAAAATATTTTCACTGATGAGTTTAACCCTTTTACTTTCATTGTATTTGCAAAGGCATTTAATTTTATTTTTATGATTTTAATTTGTCTTATAAGCAAAAATGATTTTCATTTCTTCCTTTTATTCTTTTCTTCTTATTAGATTGGTCTTTAAAAAAATTACTTGCAACAGTATGGAGGTTCCTCAAAAAATTAAAAATTGAACTACCCTACAACCCAGCAATCGCACTACTAAGTATTTATCCAAAGGATGCAAAAATGCTGACTCAAAAGGGCACATGCACCCCAATGTTTATACCAGCACTATCAACAATAGCCAAAGTATGGAAAGAGCCCAAATGTCCATTGACTGATAAATGGATATAGAAGATGTGTTATTATACACAATGAATATTACTCAGTGATCAAAAAGAATGAAATCTTGCCATTTGCAACACCATGGATGGAACTAGAGTGTATTATGCTAAGTGAAATAAGTCAGTCAGAGAAAGATAAATAGCATATGATTTCACTCATATGTGGAATTTAAAAAACAAAACAGATGAACATAGGGGAAGGGAAGGAAAAATAAGATAAAAATAGAGAAAGAGGCAAACCATAAGAGACTCTTAAATACAGGGAACAAACTAAGGGTTGATGAAGGAGTGTTGGGTGGGAGGATGGGCAAAGTGGATAACAGTAAGGAGGGCACTTGTTGGGATGAGCACCGGGTGTTATATGTAAGTGATGAATCACTAAATTCTACTCCTGGAACCATTACTACACTATATGTTAACAAACTTAGATTTAAAAAAATAATAAAAATTTAAAAATTTACTTGCTAGTTTGAAAATTACATTTCTAGTATTTGTTCTTTTAACTGCCAGTATTCAAACTTGAGTGTGCGTCAGCATCAGTTAGAGGGCTTGTTAACACAGGCCACAGGGCCCTACCCCCAGCTTTCTAACTCAGCAGATTGGGGTTGGGACCCACTTGTTTGTATTCCTAGCAGGTTTCCGGGTAATGCTAATACTACTACTCTGGAAACCACACCATGAAAGCCCTGAAGGAACTGGTGGTTATCACCAAGTAAAATATTAGCACCTGTACCCAATAACCATTCTGAGTTTGACTTCCTTGTTATTTTGGAATTCTTTTACTTATTGAATTCTCTTTCTCACCAGCATAGCCAAGCATTAAAATGTTTAAATTTCCTTGTGCCCAATATGTTTAGGTGTGCAATTCTCAGAAGAGTTTCTTTGACTGTCTAGTCCCATAATACTGCCAGAAACAGAAGTAGGGCTTTATTTATTTAATTTATTTTATTTTATTTAATTATATCTCATTGGAGAATAATTTTTGTCCCACGCTGAGTTCTAAACAGAGAAGCTTTCTTGCAAGTTTCCCTAAACTGGTGGCTGGAATTTCTTTGATTTCTTTTATTTGAGGTTACAGACTTTACAGACTCCTGGCTGTGAGTAGGACAGCCTTCTGTGCCTTCTGTGACCCCAAAGCCATGTCTCCGGCCCTTCATATGCAGCCCACACTCTACCTTCTAGTCTTGGCATATCATCTTACAGCTTGTCATTCTAGTGAGCATCGTCCTCATTTCGGGCACCTCAGGGTTTCCCCTTGGAGCTTGGCTGTGCTTGTAGACTTGGGGAAGGGAGGATATATTTATTCAGCATTGCTCTGTGTTTAATTGGGTGGAGGTTAGGGAAGCTATATAATCTCGGTCCACCTGGTTGTCTTCTATTATCTCCTTCAGCTGTCATCTAGCAGCGAACATGGGGCATAGAGTCAAAAGGGTTTGAGACGCAGAAAGCAAATGGTAAAGAGAATCCCAAAAGTCTGGAATGCACCTAAGCTCAGGGACTTGGGCTTGGTAGCATATCATTAGTACAGGAGAGTAGTAAGTGGTACTGAATTGGAAGTAATTGAAGGAAGGGCATCCTATAGTGGTAGATAATGCTATAAACAAGGTCTGGGATAGTTGTAGGGTTTTTTTTTTTTAATGTTTATTTTTGAGAGAGGGAGACAGAGAGAGAAAGAGCACAAGCGGAAGAGGGGCAGAGAGAGAGAGAGAGAGGGAGACAGAGACTCACAAGCAGGCTCCCTGCTGTCAGCACAAAGCCTGATGTGGGGCTGGAACCCACAAACCGTGAGTTCATGACCTGAGGCAAAGTCGGAAGTTCAACCAACTGAGCCACCCAGGTGCTCCAGTTGTAGGTTTTAACATTTTTATTAGGACCAATCCTCCTTGAAATGTTTTTATTTCATGTAAAGCAGATAGCACTAACCATCTTAAATATCATTCTTTTTGGGGTTGTTCTTTTCTCACATATTGACTTATCCCTCTTAGGTGTGCATTGACAACATATGCTGAAGACTATGCTCCACCATATGATTATCAGCCACTTGTGAGTATAAGATGGCTGAAAAGCCCTATTCTAATACTTATTTATTTATGTACTTAAAATGATTCTTTATTTCTAGTATAAATAGTCAAGCTTGGGAAGAAAGGACAAATTGCAGAAATTTATGATGTTTTATATTTATTTAGAGATATTAGCTATTTGTGGGAGTCAGTGGAATGTTTTATGGCTATGATTTCTTTTTGGAAGTTTATAGATATCAGGAAGAAAATATTGCAGTGTCCAAAATATATTAGTTGTTTTCTTCCTCATCTTGTTTTATTGGCCCCTTCCCTGAATTCAATTTATGTGAAATAAAAACCTACCTTTCTATTCATTTGTATTGCATTGACACATAAAAATAAGTAGTTTAATTTAGCTCTGGGAGATGTGTATGTTGATAAAATATGTCCAGTTTATAACTTCAATATACTTGTACTTAAAAAATTATACAACAGAAACCAAACAAGGATGCCTCCTATTATTAGTCTTGTTATGAAAGTCTTGACTGGTACAATAGGTAGTATTTAACTATTGAAAAAGAGAAAAAGCCATCTTTATTTTCAGAGAGTATGATTATCTTCTTAGGAGAACTAAAATATTAAACTGAGGAGTAATTAGAATAAATAAGACCATCTAGTAAGGCAATTGAATACAAAATAAGTATATCAAAAAACAAGATCTTTCCTTCATATCAGCCCTAACTGCTTAGTAAACTATGAGAAAAAAATGTACAAATTACTATAGCAACACAAATTTCAAAAACTTTTGTGAAGAAAATTCTAGACCAAATAAAGATCAATAAAGAAAGTGTGGTTGGTAGTTTGTCTCCAAAGGGGGACTTTGCACAGGCCACTTCTCCAGGACAAGGTGAATGATACTCCACCTTCTGAATCTAAGCTGTCAGGTAACAGATTTGATCAATAGAACATGGTAAGTGACACTGTGCCAGATCTGGACTAGACTGAAGAAGACTGCCTCCAACTCTTGGAGCTCGGTGTTACCATGTAAGAAATCGAGGTACTTTGCTGGAAGGAGGGGCCATGAGGAGGAACGCTGATGAGCTTGACTGATGAGTGAGGAAGCCATATTGGACATACAGCCCCATTGAGTCTGGACAGCAGCTCCAGATGCCATCTGACTGCAGCCCATGAAAGATTCCAAGAAGATAATAATAAATTGTTGTTTGAAGCCATTAAGTTTATTTAAAAAAAAATACATCCAAAGATAAGTGAGACAGAAATATTGAATACAAGGGAATAAGAACCATTTTGGGAGAGTGGAAAGCTAAGTTAATTATGAATTAAATTCATACATTTAATTATATTGAAAATCCCAATGGATTTTGTTTTCTGTTAGAACTGTAAGATTGTAAGAATTTTTTGAAAGAATAAACAGATGAGAATAATCAAAAGTTTTTGAAACAGTGATATAGCCAATTTAGGGAAGTACAAGATTCATGATACTAACTTTATTATATGTCGTATTCTTATTTATTTTTTCTCATTAAAAAAGAGCATTCAAACCATCAAAAAATAAAATATGATATCTATGGATTAATGCCTAATACATAAAGAACTTATACATATTGGAAGGAAAAATGTTGAGAACCTAGAAGAATGACTAACGGACATATATAGACAATTTACAAAGCAGGAAATATAAGCAACTAGCTAATAAATGTAGCTATTTGTAAATATATTATTTACAAATAATAAAAGATCTGAATTAAAAGAATAAAAATATTTGCTAATAAAATTGGCAATATTTTTAGAAATAATAATACTTAATGGGCTGAAGATGGGGTAAAATGGATACTTTTATCTGTTGCCAGGAAGTTGTTTTAATCTTACTGGAAAAGAATTTGGCAATATATATCAAGATACTATTTGATCTAATAATTTTCCTTCTAAGAAACTTCCTCAGATAAAAATAACTCAACTAGGGATAAAACTCATATCCAAGGATACTCATCACTGAATTATTTGTAATGACAAAACTTGGAAAGTACCTAATATTTTAGTATGAGGAGTATTACTAATTAAATATGTTATAATCATATGAGGAGATATTTTGCAGCCTATATAATGTCCACAGACGGTTCTTAGTGTCTTGATAAAACTTGACTTAAGGTTAAGAGAAACATTAACATACAAAATTGTACACATATTACAGTTTATTATATGGATATAGTGTATTCATATAAACACTATGTAAAAATATCGAGGAAAAAAAACCCTGAAGGAACTGTCAAAATGCTAGTAAATTTGGACATTGGATGGTGAGATTCTAGGTGATTTCTTCATCTTTACACATTTTAGAATTTTCCAATGCAACAAGCATGGTGGCTTTTCTGATTAGAAAAACCACAAGGCAATAAATATATTATTTAAAAATGCAGTTCAGGTCCATTTCCTTATATACATGGGATCTGACTGCATCTCTAAACAAAAGGCAGTTGCAAGACACATAATTAAAAACTCACAAAATTCAAAGGACTAATTTCTCCATAGGCATAAATATTAAGAATGTGAGCTGTATTCTTAGGGTGCATAAATCTTTAGCCATTGTGTTGTATGTTTGTGCTTTTAATATTTCAGCATTATTTCTAATGTTTCTCATGTTGCTTGTGTCCACATTAACAGTGTGCCATGGCAGTTCCGTGGTTTTATTTAGAATTTTGTTCATTCACTTCTAAGTTCCATGCCAAAGTAATTGACCTGGAGGCATATTTTTAGCACTGCTCCCAGCGCCCCCATTTAATGAATGCTTACCTTGTTACATTGTTATAGGATACAAAAATTTTTTTTAATTGTAATGAGAGCAAATGGTTAAATAACAGTAAAATAATGACTGAACTCTGACATAGAAGTTACTGTGCATATAAACAAGTGTATGATTCATAAAATACTGACAAAAGAAAGAATATTTTTTCTTGCTAGAGTCTAAACCGTGTGGACCTAGCATAAACACACTACACCATTCTCAGGCTATTGCCTTTGCAATTATGCAATTCCTGAAGAAATCTTAAAATATTTGGATTCATATTTCAAATTTTGTGCATGAATTGAGACTTAATTTTTATATTATCATTTTTTTATATTTGTTTAATTGATATTTGCATAAAGTGGGATAGCATTATAGGAGTTCTAAAGTGAAGCAAATTATCATCCTATAGCTCTAGGTATGAGTAAATTAACACAGAATATTAGGAAGCTATGAAATCATTTTTAAGGAGAAATGGAAGAGAATTGGAAGGTACTTCCTCAAAACTCCACCTTTTATGTTAGGTATTCATTATGGCTATTATGGCCCATCCCAATTTCAATGAAAGATACTTTCTCTTAAAAGCTTCCCCCTCCTTCTTCCAAAGAACCAAAATAGAGGAAAACTTACAGAGAAGGTACATTAGAAGATTGGTCCAAGACTGGCTGTTTATGGGGTACATGAGCTTTTAGAATAAAGGACAAGTGAGCCAAGTATAATGATGGAGAGTTTACTGAACACACTCAGAATGAGTAAGGAAAAGAATTAGTCCAGGCAGAGAGAAAACTCAGGAAGTTGAAGGGTCAAAGGAATGAGAATGTTGAGAACAAAAATCAATCATGGCAGTAGTGAAGAAGTGAAAGAGCTGGAAGAATTGGAGGTAATGAGCAAAGGGGGATATACTGGAATTTATTGGAATTTCACATTGTACTTTCACATTGTTTTTAGATTTATCTTGAAAATGCTGATTTTAAAACGAACGGCAACATTTTTGTGAGCCTCCAAAAGATGTAGAACAATTCTCAGGAATGACAGAACCCAGTATGTGGCCATGGGGCTGAGTTTCTATAATGGAATCCAAACCGTTGACTTGAGAGGGTGAAAAAATAGTAAGCCAGAGTGTTGGCTAGATTGTAAATATGGGTGTTGGAAATCAACCTACAGGACAGCAGGAAAGAAAGGTAGTGCCAATGACTAAGTCAAATGACCAAACCCTCAGTGGGAGCTCTTTGGAGGTTAACAGCTCCTCCCAGGCATGCAGCTGCCATTTGGGTGCATCTAGTTGCTCATTATCAAGTGTGAAGTACCATTTTGTTTTCCTAAATAGAGCTGCCAATTGAATTATCTTTCCAGGCATATGTGTATCTTGAACCCCCAAAATGTTGAATATCCCTGCCACGGTGCACAGTAGGTATAAAAAGAAACTGCATCTGTTTAGCATTATTCCCGACAACAGCAGGATTGACCTGTTCTACCACTGGGGCTTTATGCACTGGCACAGATATCTCATTGTTAAAATATTGACATTTCTGTGCTGATTAGAAATTTGCTGTCACCTTGAATTCCCCACAACCTTGCCCTGTGAGTAGCTCCAGCCCTTTCCCTAGACTCCCAGGACCCAGGACTGCATTATGGACCCTTTCCTGGACCCTAAGGACTTTGGCTGTCATGGGTTCCTTCTTCCATTAAAAATTTTAAACAATATATATTGTATAACTGCATTGGTATAAAGACAAATATAATCCAAGTTGGATCATATTCACTTTTGGTGGGGGGCAGGATTTAAAAGCTTATTAAAGAAATACATTTCTTACGCTGTATTTCTTAATGGCGTTTTGTAAAGATTACGCATCTTTTCCCCCTTATACTGTCTTCATGCCTATTTATGACTATATTATTGTATTTTATGGCCATGTTATATGACCATGTTATTGTTAACCCTCTTGAAGTTATTACCAATGTACCAGTGGGTGTTATTACACAAAACTAAAGTGTACAATACTTATTTTTTTTTTCTGAGAAGTACTCTTGTACCCTATTTTAAACAAAACTTTATGTATATAATAGCTATCATCAGTTTCTACCCTAAAATGTTTATGAATATTAAATGGCCAGCAACATTTCCTGACTTAGCTAAGAGTTTCTACCATTTAATACAGTTAGTTTTGCAAAATGGCATCTGCATTTTTTATTGTGGTAAAATATATGTAATATAAAATTTACTATATGACCCTTGTTTAATGTAGAATTAGTGGCACTAAGTACCTTCACATTGTTACTAGATTCATCTTAAAAATTCTGATTTTAAAATAAATGACAACATTTTTGTGAGTCCCCAAAAGTACTGTGGGCTCTAGGTACTGGGCTTCCTGTGTTTCATGGTTGAGTGGGCCCAGCCTGGACCTTCTGGAAGTTTAATACTTGTCTTACCAGGGGCCTCTAGGACATGCTCAGTCTGAGTGACTGTATAGATTGATAAATACTCTGAGTATCATCCCAGATCAAAATGTACCTTGGCTAGCAGTCAGAGGTGGACAGCATCATTAAGAGCCCTCTGTTGTTCAGTTGGGATTATTCACATGCAAGAAACTCCCCAAAGGCTAGACTTGCCTTTAGTTTTCTGCCTCTCAGGAAGGGATGCCTACCAGGGCCCTTAAAAAGAAGAGGAGGGAAAGAATGATCTGCAGAAAATACCAAAAGCTGAGACAGAAAATGAATCTAGAACAGCTTGGGAGTGCTATAGGAAGCATCTGAAGGAAATTAGCTTTGGTTCTCACTTTTTTTTTAAACCCTCTCTTTGTATTTTTGTTCCGTTCTGTACTCCCATGATCTTCCATAATTTCGTTTCAGCATATAGTCCTTTTCTTTTTCTGCTTCTCTTTTAACAACATATAGTGTGCAAAGTTGTACCATTGAATTGGCCACGTTGAAAAATCATGTATAAGCCTTATACTCCAGAATGAAGTGTAATTTTTAACTAGGTAATGTTCCAGGTTCCATGATGTGTTTCCATGACTTTTATTTTAGTACTACTTTTCTTTGCCTTGAATCTTAATATATCTACTATTTAATTTTCTCTTTTGTGTCCTGTTAATAATGTTCTAATTCAATATTTACTGACAAAAGAATAATGGGCATTTGCTGCATATCCTTGTTTTTCTCATTACATTGACTATTGACTAAAATGAAAAAGAGTTTTAGATTCATCTGCAAATGAGATAGGGTTGGAAGGTGAAATTGGAGAAGAGGGAAGGGGTCATGTGGTTGTACCTATTATCTTTTGATTGACGTCAAGGTGTTCCAAAATACTGCTGTTAGCTAACCACAGGAATGGCCTTCTATTACTTGGGTTCAGAAGGAAATGGTGGCCTTCCTCAGTCTAAAACAATGCCTGAAAGATCTCATTGTGTGTTACACGTTTGTGCTGAGATTATATGTATACACATATATGTATATGCATAGATATGTATACACATGATTTTGTACTTTGAGGCAAATGGTTCTAGTTCTGAGTCTCATGGGATTCTGCCAGCATTAAGGGACCACATTTCCTAGACCCCAGTTTCAACTTTAGGATCTGCTGGCATTTGTTCACATAGCTCCATTCCACAGCCTCCCCATTGGAATACAAAAAGATTTGACTTATTGGGGGGAATATATAGTTGCTAATAGGTGAGAAGAAGGAAGGAAGGAAGGAAGGAAGGAAGGAAGGAAGGAAGGAAGGAAGGAAGGAAGGAAGGAAGGATCTCTCATTATATATATACACAGCTGACCCTTAAATAATGTGGGAGTTAGGGGCACTGACACCGCCCCCCAACCACAAATCATTTTTGACTGATGCACAAATCCACAAATAATTTTTGACTCACCAAAAACTTAACTGCTAATAGCCTACTGTTGACCAGAAGCCTTACTGATAACATAAACAACATAAATAGTTGATTGATACACATTATGTATGTTATGTGTATTATATACTGTATTATTACAATAAAGTAAGCTAGAGAAAAAATATTAAGAAAATCATAAGGAAGGGAAAATGAATTTATAGTACTGCACTATATTTATTTTTTAAAATCTGTGTATAAATGGACCTGCACAGTTCAAACCCGTATTGTTCAAGGGTCACCTGTTGTCCCATACATATAGAGATAGAAGAAATAGAAGATAGATATGGTGGATAGATAAGTAGACATTTTTCCTTTCTATGTATGTATGTATGTATGTATGTATGTATGTATGTATCTATCTATCTATCTATCTATCTATCTTCTATTGTTTCTATTTCTCTGGAGGACTTTCACTAACGTATATAGCTCTTGGGCTCTCAAATTTTACTATTTATGTATTCGAGATGATATGATTCTCTCTCATTGATCCTGTCCCATCCTAATAGTATTTATTTATGACCAAGTAATCTTTTTGATGAGGACCTTGGCAAACATTTAATTCAAGTCTACTTAAAAATTAGGAAGTTAATATTTTAACTCATCCTCATCTCATGTATCACCAACAGTTGAGAAATTGTGGTCTTAATTTTCAGGAAACTCAGATTTTCAAGCAGTTTTTGTGTTGTCTCTTTTTAGAGGAAAGAACCCTGTGTTCTCTAAAACTACACCTTCACTTTATATTGCCTTTTGAAGTGAAGTGATCTTCTTTTGTTTCTGGGTTAAGTCAGAAGAGTTTAGTTCTAATTTCTTTCTTTTAATTATGTTTAACTTCTACATTGAACATATTTGACTTTTGTAAAGGAAGAAAACAAATTTTAATTGAAAACACTGGGCCTCAAATTTATAACTAACCATGCCATTATAAGTATAAAATAGTGGCAGGTGTCCTCACATAATACAGACTGAGGAATAAAAAAATGGTATTTATTTTTTCTATGATAGGACCAATCAAAGTTTGTGCATTAAAAATGTATCAATAGCTAAGGTTTAATGTGGCATTGCTTAGTTTTTGATGCTAGACATTACTAAAGTTTATGATATTGTTTAAAGTCAGCTTATTTTGTAAAGTGATTATTCATGCAGGTCTCCATATTTTTCTTCGTGATGATCAGACTCTTTAATGATATTAATATTTATATTTATATGATAGACTAACCTTCCTTGTGCCTCCCATGACTATTTTCCTTTAGATGCATCCCTCTATTGGTTATAAGTGTTTTTCGTTTGTAAAATTTTATCAAATAAAAAGAGTAGTAAATGTTTCTCAAATATATAACAAAAATATATCCAATTAGTAACATGTTTGTTGTAGCTGTATTTGCCAATTACTCTTGTGTCTGTGATACAATCACTGGGAGAAGAAAATATCCAATAGCAATGAAGTCATTTTTAAAATAGTGAGGAAATGGATGAAGGAGTCTGTCTGGGATGCCTATCCTCCATCATCCGTAGGGTTGATAAAGTAGACTTGGCTGTGTGGAAATTGTTCTTTTGCTCTCACATCACTCCGCATGTGTATACAGAAGACAATCTTATTAGAGGACGACAGGTCTTCAGTCAAGTGCGTATAACAGCTAAGGAATTTTATACATTATGTATGTTGAAAGTAATGAAACAAAATATCACGGTAATCTACCTGTATATTTACTTTCACTCCATCCACTGTGATATTCACATAAATAAGCTTGCTGCCTCAAATGCCTTTTTAAGAGTAAATGGAGTACCCCCAAATGACCATACTTACAGGCATGCTAGGGAAGAATGGTCTTTGCTATATGAGTGCCAGGTGGCTAATAGCTATCTGTAATGGTGGACACAAGGTTAGTTCACAGTGACTGATTTGGCCAGGAAACATAACACATTATGCATTTTTATGGATGATCTGGATGAAGGAATTGAGACTAAGCTTTCAAATTATTGTATACTATTAAATTAGGCAGAGTTACTCATGTTCCAGAAGATAGTCTTCAAACTGAAAATGACCTTGAAAAATTAAGCTATAAAAAAATAAAAGATCCTAAAGAAAAAAGGTGAAGTCAAATAAGACTAAGTACAGCCAGAACTTAGTCAAGACTGAGTACACAGCTGACCACGAAATGGTAAGGTCATTTTATTCTAAAGAAGGTTCAGGAGATAATGGTGTTCAGAGTAAGAATATAGCACCCAAGGGTCAGTGGAGATGAAGGTGGTGAGGGGATGGGGATCTGAGCAGGATACCTGTCACTTAAAGATACTGATACATTTTATTGACATAGGTGGTAAAACTATATTGTTTCCTTCACAATGAGAGAATGTCAAGTGGGGGGCCCCCTCACCCAGAGGACCCTCCTGTAACATCCTAACCTGTCTTTCCAAGATTTGTTTAAAAGGAGGAAGAGAATGAGAAGAAAAGGAAGAAAGCTTTCTTAACCTGAAGGCAGATTCTCCCCATAGTGATTCTGTTGCTGCATCTTTAGTGCTTCCTCTTTCTATGGCCTGTTTGTCCTGGCCATAGATGTATCTTTCTCTGGCACTTTTTCCTTTCCACCTTTCATCAGGAAGGCCACCATGCTCACCACTATACCACCAATGCCTGCCTTCTGATCAGGATGTTTCATTAGACTTCCTCTCTGTTTCTCTGGAACAGCACTGTTGGTTATATTTTGTCGGGTCTTGCTCTGTATGATGTTTCTTTGGGAGTGAGCACCTGTTGGCTCCCCCTGCACTCTTCCACCTCCCTCTACCTTCAGAGTTGATGACCCTGCAGCACTTCATACCTCTCCTCCTTTGTCCTTCATGGCTTCTTTATGGACCCAACCATGAGTGTCCATAAGACTTGGGATCCAGAACTCTGTGCTTCTCGTTTTATGCAATCTCAGAGAATTCATCCACACCCAAGGCTCTCCAACCATTACTTTTTTTTGGGGGGGTGAGATAATATATTTTATATAATTACAAACTTATAGGAAAGTTGCAAGAATGGCACAGGGAACTCCCATATAATCTTTACCCCAAGTGACCAGTTGTTTACTATTTGAGAGTAGGCTGTGCCCCTTTACCTATAAATAGTTCCATGTGATTTTCCTAAGAACAAGGACACATATCTATGGTAATATTTTTAAACTTAGGAATAATTGATGCAGTGTAATTATGTAATTCACAGTCTGTATTCAAATATCATCCATGGTTCCAATACTGTTCTTTATTTTTCCCCAGCCAATATCTACTACTGTACACAGGGCACTGACCTCTTTCCCAGCCGTCTATCCCACAGCACCACATTTCAAATAAAGATTTTGTATTGATGTCATCTCACATTGAAAATGTCTTAAAATGTGACTCATCATTTATCTCCTAAAACAATTCCTCCCTCCATCTCCATGACTTTCATATTCCTTTTACTGGTTTTAGAACTCTCCCACCATCCAGATTTGAAGCTGTAGTTCATCTTTGATTCTTTAGCCCCGTTGGCCTGGTGAGTCCTCTAAATTCTTGCCGTGAAATGTGTCTTCTAGTCTGGCTCTGCGTAAGCCATTGTGCACCAATACCCATTCAGTCCACACCCCAGACAAATTTTACCAGAGATCCTCATCTACCTTAAGGGCCCAGTAAAAGCTTGTGGTGATTATCCTATCTTAAGTAAACGTTGTCAGAACTCAGGGTTGGTGTACCACTATAACAGTGAACAGCCAACAATGTGTGGTGATTCGCACCTCTGTTTTTATATGCAATTTCTAAACATTTCTTCCCAGTCCCACTAAATAAATGTTGAACCTGTACATATTTAAATATTATGTTAGGGTGTGGAAATATAACAACTGTTTACAACTCACATATGCAGAGGAAAAGTGTCTAATGGATAACTCGCCTTCTTCCTGAGCCCACCACCAGTGGGAAAACACTCACTCTTCAATCCATTTACAGCTTAGTCTGATTCTGTAATTTAAATAGTTCCTATAGGAAGTGTTTGATTTCCCTTAAAAAAAACTCTCACTTTCTCAGAGATCTCCTCCCATCCTTTGTAGAAAAGAGCTAACAACAGAACTGAGACTGTTCTCTCTTAAAAAGCCTGCTTGCAAGGTTGGCCCTTGTCTGGCATCTAGAAACTTGACTTTTGGGACTAGAACTCCCTAATGAGAGTGGTTCATTGCACCTAAACAGTTTGTGCAAACAATATGGTTCATGTTGAACACCTGCTTTCCTTCTGGGAGTCTGGAATTTTGCTAGGCAAAGAGCGCGCCTGTGACCAGACCCTGAGAAAAACCTTGGCTACTGAGGCTCTAATGAGCTTCCCCAGTAAACAGTATTTCACAATCCGTTGCTGAGGAAATTAAGTGCATCCTGTGTGACTCACTGGGAGAGGACTCTTGGAGGTTTGCACCTGGTTTCCTCTGGATTTCAGCCTGTGTGCCTTTTTGCTGATTTTGCTCTGTATCCATTTGCTGTAGTAAATCATAACCACAAATACAACTACATGTTGAGTCCTGTGGTTCCTCCTAGAAATCACTGAATTCAGGGATAGTCTTGAGAACCCCAACACATCCTACTTTTTCTCTATGTGGCAGATTGTCATTCTCCCCAAATGGTGCAATATATGTGGTCATCCCACATGCCCTTACAATGTGATTTGGATACTCCTTGCATTGAAAGGCAGAGTCCTTATCACCTCCCCTAGGACTGGGTGAACCGTGACTATGGTAGAAGTGATGCTATGTGACTTTGGAGGCCAGGTGATAAAAAGCAGTGCAGTTTCCTCCTGGTTCTCTCAGTGCCACTGCCATTCTCAGAACCCAGGCACCATGTTGAAGGCCCAAGGAGGCATGCGGGGAGGACCTGCATCATTGTTTCAGTCAGCAGCCCTAGCTGAGGTCCAGAGGGCAGCCAGCATCAACCACCAACCGGAGTGAGTGATGTTTGTAACCCCAGCCCTCAAGTCACTCCCAGCTTTCAAGTCTTCTCTGTTGAGGCCTCAGATATTGTGGAGCAGAGAGATGCTGTCTTTGTTATGCCTTTTCCAAATTCCTAACGCAAAGATTCTGGAAATGGGTATTGTTTTGTACTGTTCTACATGGGTTGACCTGTTTGTTACACAGTAATGGTAACTAGGACTCTCCCTAAGATGGTATCCAGGTATATGGAGAGGGGGATGTGCCTTAGCATCCTGATGCCAGAGGGCAAGAGTAGGATTTTTGTGTGTGCTGTTGTCTGCCTGTTCTGGTCTCTGGGATGATGTGCCTAGTCCACCTGGCCGCTCTTTTCCTTGCTGGCATTGGTGGCTAAAGTCTGTGGACATTGAACCGTCCGTCTTTTTCTATTTCTCACTCTTTCTCTCTGGGCTAGCTTAGATCCCAGATGGCTTGCTTGGGATAACTCAGCCTCGTTTCCACTCCCATAAATACTGTGGACCCCACAGAAGACTTCTGTGATTCCCATTCAGCCCCAGCTCCAGTGTTCAGCTCTGCAGCTCCTGTTAGTAACCCCCTCTGCAGACTCCCCACAGGATGCCAAAAGTGACTCAGAGTCTCCCTCTGCATAAGTATGATGCCCCACCAGCGTGGGTGTGGTGGCCTCCAGGCAGATGAAAGGGCAGCCTGAGATGGTCAGTTTCAAGAGTTCTCATGAGGGATGGGGGCCCCTCTTATGCCTTTCCATCATTACTCTGATTTGTCTCATGTACTTCCCTCTGTCCGGGTCAGAGGGACTCTGCTGGCTTAAAGTCTGGGAAAGGGAAAATTGGGAAATACATTGGCTGTCTCTGCCATCCTGCTTTTCCCTTTTCTCTTGTTTTCTCATTCCTATAATTCCCCAGACTCTTCCCTATCTTCCGACTATTCATTCCAACCTTTGGTTAAGCCTTAACGAAAGGATATTTTTTTCTATACATTTGGAGAACTCTATAATGTGAAGTCTTCCAGGCCTGGACATTGGTATTCTAAAGTCCTCACAATTGTGAGTGGTTTGCAAGGCTGTTATCTTGCTGAAAAATCCTATTTTGCATATTAGAAGCTGATACTACTTTGTTCTTGGGTTAGCATTTTATTCTGAAACAAATTTTGATCTCACCTTGGGCAAATGACTGGTTACACACAGAAAGGGCAAAACTACGCATCATTTTGAAATGATTACCCCCTGTATACTTGATTTGAGTGGCACACTAAATTACTTCTTGTTTAAGACTCCTACCATCTCAATTTGGCCTTGGGTCTAAGCTGCAGTCAGTATTAAGGTCCTTTAAGGTGGCTCTTGGTACAGCTGTTTTATTCTAGTTTGCGCCTTTAGTATTAAACTTTGAAAAACCATTCTTGCTCTGCTTTCATATAATAGTTATACCTTCCTGGATCCCAGCAGTGTGTTCTTATTGTCCTGTTTTGTTTACCTATTCCATATTCACATTCTTCTAATTCTTGATTATATATTTAGTCACAAATTTATTGTTTGCCTTTATTCCTACTATAAATACATACTTGTCCTACTTTCTTGGTTTTGGCCATTTTTTTTTTGCTCTGATTCTTAGTACTTCAGTGTTCCAACATTACCTGTTATTCAGGTACACATTAGTTAGGATGTTTTTAGTAGGTTGTACAAAATCCAACTCAGGTCAGACAATAAAAGCAATTTATTGGTTTACGCTTTTTTTGGAAAAGTCATGTTTCAGTAAAGGATTGATACAGCAATGTCATCATGCTTCTTACTGACTCTCAAATATGCCTTTTATGGTGTTGGTTTCATGCTAAACTGATTGTAGGAGCAGTACCAATAGCAACCTATTGGTTGCTAGATGCTTCCTCATTTCCAGTAATGGAAAAAGAGTTTCTTTCCTCCAAACCACTGAACAAAAGTCTTGGGCTTTACTTTATTTGGACAAACTCAAAACACATGCCCAACACTGGATCAATCACTGAGATCACTGAGAGTGGACGTGAGATTATTATAATTGTCATAGGCCACTTAGATTCTGCCCCTAGAGCTTGCAGTAGGATTGATCTACCCAAATCGTGTGGCTGTCACACAATGGGGGGTGGGAGAAGTGGATTCAGGGTTAACTGGAGTCATTTCTTAAAGTTTTCATGAGCTAATTATACTCACGTTTTCCCAACCCAATATTACTGACCTCACTTTGATAGCATGAAGTCAGCCATAGCGGGAGTATTTACAACACAGAATTTGGCAATTATCACAAATAAGTTGTGTGGTTTTTTTTTTTCTGGTGGGGAACTCACTTACCAATATACTTCTGATGATAGAAGGGACTCAATTTCATGTGTGTACGAGTAGGCAGTAGTCTCTTAACTAGTTTTCCTAACGTTTGGATTGCTCACCCCTACTTATCCACTTTTAAAAAATAATAGCTTTGTTGAGATATAAGTCACATGCCATAAAATCCACCCTGTAAAAGTATGCAAGTCAGTGATTTTTGTATATACATAGGGTCATACAATCATCAGTTTTGGAACATTTTCATCACCCCCAAAAGAAATTCCATATGCATTTTATTAGTCACATTTCTCAACAGATAGATAACCACTAGGATAGACAGAAAGAGAGAGGAGAGGGAGACAGATTGATTTATTTTAAGGAATTGGCTAATGCAATATGGAGGATGAGAAGTCCCACAACGTGCTGGCTGCAACTTGGAAACCTAGGGAAGCTGGTGGCTGTAATTCATTCCAAGTCTGAAGGCCCGAGAACCATGTACCAAGAGCAGGATAAGATGAATGTCCCAGCTCAAGCTATCAGGCAGGAAGGGACTGAATTCTTTCTTCCACTGCCTTTTTCTTCTATTCAGGTCCTCAGTGGATTGGAAGATGCCCACCTACATTAGGGAGAGCAAATTGCTTTACTGAGTGTGCAGATTCAAATGCTGATCTCGTCTAGAAACACCCTCACAGACACAACTCACAAATAATGCTTAGCAAATGCCTGGGTGCCCCGTGATCTATTGGCCACTGCACCCATTAACAGTCTCTCCTCATTCTCCCCCTCCCCCAGCTCCTCACAAAGTTAATTTCTATCTCTGTGGACATTCTTTACAAGGAATCATACAATGTGTAGTTTTTTGGTTTAGTTTCCTTCACTTAGCATAATGTTTTCACGGTTCATCTATGCTACAGCATGTGTCAGTATTTTGTTCACTTTATTACCAAATAATGTTTTTTCACTGTATGAATAGATCACATTTTGTTTATCCATACATCAGTTAATGATATGTGAATTCTTATTGTCATTCTAATTCTAATTACTGTTCTGGAATCTGATCATTTCTACCTTCAGTCAATACCTTCTTCTGCCAGAATCCTTTTCTTAAAACATCACATTTAATCGTTTCACCTACCTGATCAAAATAAATCATCCTCTCTGCCTAGGGGATGCTAGAGAAACACGTTGACCCTGAATTTGAAGCTCCCTTTAGTTTGACAGAAGCTGGTGTAGGAATGAGCAGACCCTGCCTCCCTTTGAGCAGGCAGGTTTGGCCAGTAATGCTCAAATTTCGTTGGAAGGGCCTCTACCAGACCAAAAACTAACATATGTGCCTCAGAGAAATTAGACACTGCCTCTGAAAAACAAAAGCCCAAACTATACAGAAAATAACATGGATATAATGTAGCTTTAGGATTTTGTGGTTTGTGTTTCTTTTCATCTCCTAATTATTAAGAATTTCATGAGGGTCCTGGAGGGATAATGAATGCATCTTACAGTCAGATAATTAGTTACAAGTCCTGGCTGAATTACTTAATATTGGCATTCCTTAAAATCTCTTTTTCTTGAGATTTTAAGCAATATCTTTTCCTATATGTAAAGTGGGAGTAATAATTCCTATGTCAGAGTCCTGCTATGGATTAAAAGACATAAACACTCAACTATTGTGCCCAACCCATGATAGACACTCCTTAAATACATTGACCCCATACTTATTGTTATGGTTGAATAAATGGTTACATTTTCCAATTATTTTAAATAAAGCCAATCTAAGATTAGAACTATTTTGATGTTCTTTCATTGTTTTATAGTTCTGGTGATTTAATTTCAATATTGTGTTAGTGCTTTAAAATTAGCACCAATTTGAAGCAGAAATTAGATAGTGAGTTCAAGGGCTTTATGTCCCTTGTCTACCATTATCCTTGATGTAATCTGAGAGAATCAATATTCCCTTTTGGAAATGGTCAATGACAGTGTCTCATTTTATTACAACGGAAGTTTCTATGAAGTGCTTTAGGGGATAAATACCTTAAACATTATACTGGGTTATCCTGAGGTAAATTTCTCAGAGGAATGAACCCTTGAGTTTGGCATTTACTGGCAAGTCACTTGATAGCGACTATGAAAGATACAACCCAAGATAATATTCTTTGGAATAATTATAACTTATATTCAGTTTAAAAAGATGTTGAATGATAGGTAAATTGTAATTGTTTTGGTCTTACGTAGATGATCATGAAATTTAAACTGTTCTTTGTGCCATATATTTATGGTTTAGAAAAATTTTACATGTATAACAATTCATCTTTTTAGCTTTATAAATAAAAGAACTAGATTCTTCTTTCAGAATTAAAGTATTTGTAAATGAAACAATAGCCATATTTTCATTGAAGCATTTGTAACTTGAGATATTAAATTAATTGTGTGAAAATTAAACTTGGATCTTAATAAGATCAACTTTTAGAAATCACTCGTTTTTACATATTTCGGTCATTCAATATTATTTCTCTTTCTCCCCCTCTCCCCCATAGGATTATCCTTGTCAAGATGATTATTCAATAGTCCACAGAAAATGCCGTTCTCAGTTCACAGATCTAGATGGTTCCAAAAGATTTGGCATCAGCACTTGGCATGATGAAAGTGGGATTTATGCTAATTCATATATAAAACAAAAACTCTACCCATTAACTGGTGGTCCTATTGTCCCCTTTTTAAAATAATATATGGAATCAGATTCTCTAACTAATGAAAGAATAATGGATATAACAGTTGATTTGCTATCCTAATAAATGCAATGGAAATGGTGTTACTATAGTAGATTCCTTTAAAAACAATATCTTAAATATTCTAGGCCATCATGTATATATCCTTCTTCTCATAAAGCTACTCTGGTATTTCCCAAAGTTTAATGTGTATACCAGGGAAGGTGTACAGCACAATTCTAGATGGTAATTGCTGGAATTTTCTTTTATTTATGGACTATGTATTTATTTTAAATTTTATTAGAAAAAATGTATAAAGCTAGCACAGTCAAGCTTATGATTGCTTAGAATGGAAAAAATTTTTAAAAAGTAACCCAACTTAAATTCCACTTTTAAGGGAAAAAAAACATACATGGTACTCAGATTTGACATGAAAGTCAAATGGCTGAAGTTTGGGCAACACGGGAGAGAGAGAGAGAGAGAGAGAGAGAGAGAGAGTTGCAGTGGAGGTGGGGTGTGTATCTATTTATAGACTTTGGTTTATCTATGCTGGCTAACTGCAGTGTGGATTGTTTATTCAGCATAGTGCTTTTCCTTACTTAAGACAATACTTTTTGAGCATATGGAATAGGAGAGATGTAGCCAGAATCTTAGTGAAACTTTAGGGTTTGATGGGAAAACTTTAGGGTTTGATGTCTGCATCTAATATTATATTTAGAAGAAATCTTAGCAGTTGTTTTGACTTAACATCCCATTTTACAGATAAGCAAACAGAAGCTCACAGAGATTTAAACAGGTTGCCCAGAGGTACATAGATAGCAGATTCGAATTGATTTTTGAAGTACCTTTGATCTTTTCTTTCTTTGGAGGGTGAGTTTAACTATTTGGTCAGCCTAGGATTAATTTGCTGTCATTATCTTCTTTAAAATGTAAATTCATGAAATAGCACTTATGATAAATGCTAATTTAGCATTGCCTCCAACTCTTGATCAGCAAATTATGGTGGAGACCATAAGCCTTGTGAGTGGAGAAATGATAACTAATAAAGAAAAAGAAAATGTGGATATGCCTGGTAAGCATTCATCAGCAGAATTTGACTATAATTTCTTGCTGCTTTAAAGTATGTGTCTGCATGTACACACAATATACATATATATATTATACATAAATATGTATATTATAAGCGTAATGTTAATTCTTTTTCTTATTTTTAATTGAAGTATAGTTGATATACACTATTATATTAATTTCAGGTGTACAACTTAGTGATCTGACAATTATATACATTACAATATGCTCACTATGGTAAGTGTAGTTGCCATCTGTCACCATAAAGAGTTACTATAATATTTTTGGCTATATTCCCTATGTTATACTTGTCATCCTCTTAGCTTATTTATTTTAGGACTAGAAGTTTTACCTCTTTTATTTTTGAGAGAGAGAAAGAGAGAGCGCATGCACAAGTTGGGGAGGGGTAGAGAGAGAGAGGGAGACAGAATCCAAAGCAGGCTGCAGGCTCCGAGCTGTCAGCTCAGAGCCTGATGTGGGGCTCAAACCCACAAACCCTGAGATCATGACCTGAGCCAGAGTCAGAAGCTTAGCCAACTGAGCCACCCATGCGCCCCTGGAAGCTTGTACCTTTTAATCTCCTTCACCTATTTCACCTATTCTTCACCACTACCCTTCCCTCTGGCAACTACCAGTTTGTTCTCTGTATTTATGAGTCTTTTTCTGTTTGTTCATTTGTTTGGTTTTAGTTTCCACATATAAGTAAAATCGTATAGTATTTGCCTTTCTCTGTCTGACTTATTTAACTTAACGTAATACCCTCTAGGTCCATCCATGCTGTTATGAATGGCAAGATCTCATTTTTTTTTCATCGCCAAGTAAAAAAAGCCACTGAAAAAGAAAGGTGTACCACATCTTTATCTGTGCATCTATCAGTGGACGCTTAGGTTGGCTATTATAAATGATGCTGCAATAAACACAGGGGTGCATATATCTTTTTGAATTGGTGCTTTCATTTTCTTTAGATAAATACCCAGAAGTACAATTACTGGGTTTATAGTATTTCCAGTATTTGCATTTTTAATTTTTTGAGGAACCTGCATACTGTTTTCTATTGTAGCTGCACCAATTTACATTTCTACCAACAGTACAAAAGGGTTCACTTTTCTCCATATCCTCACCAACACTTGTTATTTCTTATCTTTCTGATACTAGCCATTCTCACAGGTATGAGGTAATATTTCATTGTGATTTTGCTTTGCATTTCCTTGAGAATTAGTGATATTGAGCATCTTTTCCTCTTTCTGTTGGCCGTTTGTATGTCTTCTTCAGAAAAAGACATGCCCCTCTGCCCATTTTTCAATCAGATTATGTGTTTTTTATGTTGAGTGGTAGAAGTTCTTTATATATTTTGGATACTAACCCCTTATTGGATATATCATTTGCAAATATCCTCTCTTATGCACTTGGTTCCTTTTTGTTTTGTTGATGGTTTCACTGTGCAAAAGTGAAACTTTTTTAGTTTCATGTAATCCCAAATGTTTATTTTTGCTTTTGTTTCCCTGACCTGAGGAGACAGATCCAGAAAAATATTACTAAGACTAATGTTTAAGAGTTTACATATGCCTATGTTTTCTCTTGGCAGTTTTTGTTTTCAGGTCTTACATGTAGGTCCTTAATCCATTTCGAGTTTATTTTTGTGTATGGTGTAAGAAAGTGACCCAGTTTCATTCTGTTGCATTAAAATGTTAATTCTTTATATATTGCCTATTGTAGTGGCTACCTGCCTAGGATTACCTTTCCTTCCACCAACTATAAATTGAAGTTTAATCACCCCTAACACTCAGTAACATATCTAGGGTAGACAGCTGTTTGAAGTATGCTGAATAGCTTCTCATCATTTGGTTTTCTTCCCTTTTTGTAAGGAAAAAGTCTTAATGGCCATATCATTATCTTTGAACAATGCCTGGTACCTAGAAAATAAGATTAATCTGCTTTAGCAGAAATTCTGTATTATCAGAATGACTAACATCACAGTTTCCATAATTGGCCTACGTGTACCATGAGGGATCCACGTAGAAATCTGCTTTGGGAGGAGCCTGGGTGGCTCAGTCAGTTAAGCATCCAACTTCGGACTCAGGTCACAGTCTCGCCATTCATGAGTTCGAGCCCTGCATTGGGCTCTGTGCTGACAGCTCGGAGCCTGGAGCCTGCTTCAGATTCTGTGTCTTCCTCTCTCTCTGTCCCTTCAGCACTCGTGGTCTGCCTCTGTCTCTGTTTCTCTCAAAAATAAACATTAAAAAAAATCCACTTTGGTTTGGTCTAGAAGGAGAATAAGAGATTATATTTGAACTAGTGAAGTAAAATGGCACACTGAAATAAAGAATACAGCAGAGATTTGCTCCATTCCAAATATTCACTTGCCATCCATTAGTGAATGAGTGAATGTTGGACTGGATGAACTTTACAATATTACTCTGAAACCCAGGTCTTATAGGTGCAAGTATTTTGTATTGCTTTGGATTTCTTTAGATAACTGTTTCAGTGGTTTCTCTTGTTAGTATCAAAGACCATTTGAAACAAGAAAAATTGGAGCTTTGATTTGATCATTGGAAATGTCTTCTTTAGGAAGTAACCACACAGCCTATTTATTTCCACATGCATACTTTATAGGATTTCACCCAAGGCACCAAAATAACAACTATCTCTTGTGTGTTGTGTATATTTATATTGTGTGTGTGTATGTGTGTGTATCTATCTATCTACACACACACACACACACACACACACACACACATACACACACACACAAATTTGTTCCATAGCTTCCTTTTGGCCTTTGTGTCTGTTCTGTCAGACCTGTTGGTGTGAGCCCACCATGGCAGATGCAGACTGCTGTGGGGAGTGTGGGAGATTGGTTGGGCAAATCCTAAGTAGATCTACTGCAGTGGTGGTTCTTTTTTTTTTTTTAATTGTCAATTTACCTAACATACGGTGTAGTCTTGGCTTTAGGAGTAGATTGCCATGATTCATCACTTACATACAACACCCTTTGCTCATCCCAACAAGCGCCCTCCTCAATACCCATCACCCACCACCCCCATCAACCCTCAGTTTGTTACAGAGTCTCTTATGGTTTGCCTCCCTCTCTGTAACTTATTTTTCTTTTCCTTCTGCTACGGTCTTCTGTTAAGTTTCTTAAATTCCCCATATGAATGAAATCATATGATATCTGTCTTTCTCTGACTGACTGACTTCATCTAGCATAATACCCTCCAGTTCCATCCACATTGCTGCAAATGGCAAGATTTCATTCTTTTTTATTTCTGAGTAGTATTCTAGTGTGTGTGTGTGTGTGTGTGTGTGTGTGTGTGTGTGTGTGTACACACACACCACATCTTCTTTAGCCATTCATCAGTTGATGGACATTTGGGCTCTTTCCATAAATTGGCTATTGTTGATAGTGCTGCTATAAACATTGGGGTACCTGTACCCCTTCGAATCACCACTCCTGTATCCTTTGGATAATTCCCATATTGGTGGTTCTTGAGTTAAATTTGGCTTACAGGTAAGTTTTGTATGGTCTTCATGATGTTTTTTTTTTTCATTAATTAAAAGAAATCAAGGCAAATTATATAAATTAAGACATTTTACTTAAATGTCTGGATTTCCATGCCCTTGACAAATTGGCAGATCTGGCAGCAGAAGGCCTCATTTTAATACAGCAACAATCAGCAGGGGGGAAAGCATTCTTTTGATGGGGGCTAAGATCATCATTTTGCTGCAGTTCTTACCTGGTACACTTCACTCATTTATGGATGCCTTGTGACCCTTTACCTAAGGAGGGGCAGGACAAACATGAAATAATTAAGTTGTGTAGCGGAAGGGAATGGATAGCGGAAAAATGGCAAAACTGGCAGCTTCTTGGTTACTAAGGTTAGGTTAGTAAAGGTAGAGACTGAATCCTAGTAGAAGGGATGTAGCAAATCTGGTTGAGTTCGAATAGGAGTCAAGATCCCAGGGTATGTGATGAAGAAAATAGAGCTGGGGAGTCAGCCAGGGGCTTCACTTTAGAAGTACAGAGGAACCTCAAATCCACTGGATTATACTAGAAATCCATTTGGCAGTGAGGGAGGAAGTAAGCATACTAGACCCAACCCCTGGGATGTGGAGATGACAGATGAAGATAAGTAGGGCCTGGCCAGCTTACTGGTTTACTTAGAAAGGAAAGCCCTGGATAACAGTGTTCCGGAAGTAGAGGGAAACTCCAGATTCATAAGACCCCAGGCAGGAATGGGAAGATACTTTCTCAAAGCTGTGTTGACCAGCAGCTGACTTTATTTCAGCGACAGTGGTGGACAATTTGCCAAGAACTGGAAGCCCACTCCCAAATAGCTGAGGTGGGACAAACATGAGGCAGCCATTATATGTCAAAGTGGAAAACCCAAAATCTCACACAGTAAATTAGTGTTCCCAATTAAGATCATAAGCTTTATAACATTTTCGTAAGCTTTTATTGAGATATGATTCTGAACCATCAACTTCACCCTTTTAAAGTGTATGATTCAATGCTTGTTGGTATTTTCACAGAGTTGTGCTCCCATCACCACAATCAATTTTAGAACATTTTCATCACACCTAAAAGAAATTCCATATCCATTAGCTGTTATTCCCCATTCCCTCCCAATCTCTCAGTCCTAAGCAACCACTAATCTACTTTCTTTCTCTATAGATTTTCCTATTCTGAATATTTTATATAAGTGAAATCATACACTGTGTGGTCTTTGTGACTAACTAGTTTCTTTCACTTAGCATAATGTTTTCAAGCTTCATCTATGTTGAATGAAGTTGTCAGTACTCATAAAGATATACTACAATGTATCCATTCATCAGTTGACAGACGTTGGGTTACTTCTACCTTTTAGCTGTTATGAATAATGGTGCTGTGAATATTCGTGTATGAGTTTTTGGGTGAATGTATGTTTCCATTTCTCTTGGGTATATACCCAGGAGGGGAACTGCTGTGTCATATGGGAACTCTGTTTAATCTTTTGAGGAACTGCCGAATTATTTCCTAATGTAGCTTTACCATTTTACATTTTCACTAGCAGTGCATAAGGGCTCCAATTTTTCCATATCCTTACCAACATCTGTTGTCTTCCATTGTTTTGATCATAGCCATTCTAGTTGGTGAGAAGTGGGGTCTCATTGCAGTTTTCCTTTGTATTCCCCTAATGGCCAATGCTGTTGGACATCTTTCCATGTGCTTATTGGCTATTTGTATATCTTCTTTGGAGAAATCTTAATTCATATCCATTTTCCATTTTTAACTGGGTTATTTATCTTTCAAGATCATAACATTTTGTAACATAATTTTTTTTAAAAAATGGTACACATAATCTAAAAAAAAAAAAAAGATTTTCGTTCTAAACTTGAGAAGCAGCCTGGAAGATTTCATTTAGAATCAAATATTGGAATTTCTGTTACAAAGTGACAATATTTGAAAATGAAGAGAATCCTGGAAAATTTTGGAGGCAGGCACTGTCGTGTGAAGATTTAGAATGCACGGGTGTGTGTTTAACCAGTGTTTTTGATAATGTTGATACAGTAAGTCAAAGTAATACTGAGATTATTTGTGAAATGCTATGGAAATGTATTCTTTTTTATTAAACTTTTTTTAATATAATTTATTGTCAAGTTAGCTAACATACAGTGTATAAAGTGTGCTCTTGGCTTTGGGAGTCGATTCCCATGATTCATTGCTTACATACAACACACAGTGCTCATCCCAACAAGTGTCCCCCTCAATGCCCATTACCCATTTTCCCCGCTCTCCACCCTTTCCACCCTCAGTTTATATTTAAGAGTCTTTTATGGTTTGCCTCCCTCTCTGTAACTATATATTTTTTTCTTTCCCTTCTCCCATGGTCATCTGTTAAGTTTCTCAACTTCCACATATGAGTGAAAACATATGATATCTGTCTTTCTCTGACTGACTTACTTCACTTAGCCTAATACCCTCCAGTTCCATCCACATTGCTGCAAATGGCAGGATTCTGTCCTTTCTCATTGCCAAGTAGTATTCCATTGTATATATAAACCACATCTTCTCCATCCATTTATCAGTTGATGGACATTTGGGCTCTTTCCATAATTTGGCTATTGTTGGTAGTGCTGCTATAAACATTGGGGCACATGTACCCCTATGAATCAGCACTCCTGTATCCTTTGGATAAATTCCTAATAGTTCTATTGCTAGGTCATAGGGTAATTCTATTTTTAGTCTTTTGAGAGACCTCAACACTGTTTTCCAGAGTGGCTGCACCAGTTTGCATTCCCACCAACAATTCCCTTTTTCCATGTTGTCGCCAACATCTGTTGTTTCCTGAGTTGTTAATTTTTGCTACTCTGATTGGTGTGAGGTGGTATCTTAATGTAGTCTTGATTTGTATTTTGTAGAAATGTATTCTTTAATTTTTTATTACATATTTCTACTTTTCACCTATCAGGATAGTAACTTAGGCTTGCTGTCTAGGAATCAAACTCATCTCATTTTCCAACACTCTTCCCTCATACTAAAATCTCCCCTCTAAGCAGTGGATCTTAATCTGTTGTGTTCATGAGCACCTTTGACAGTCTAAAGAAATCCAGACCTTTTACCCTGTAAAAGTTACAAATATTCCTGTGAAGAGAACATTGGGAAACACTCTGACATCATAAGTAATGAAGCTTTCCTCTGGAAGATGACGAAATAAATTGTGAGTGTTTAGCAAGCTACTATTAAGGTCTGTGTGTCCATTTCTAGAAGATAAAGTATACATGTATGTACACACACACATTGTATTTTTGTAGGGCAACCACAAAAGAGAATATGTAATTTTATCAACTAGCATTTGCTAACCATGTGGTCTCCTGGGTGGTCTCTCTAGTCTGAGTGGCAACAACTGGGGCTGGATGGTCTGGGATGGTCTCACTCACCTGGCTGGCTCTTGGCTCAGAGTGAGCTGGAGGTCAGGGATGCCCTTGCTGGGGGTCATTCATCATGAGGCGGAGAGGCTGAGCAGCAGACTGGGCTTGTTCACATGGTGATGGCGAAGTCCCCAAGAGCAGCGTGTGGGGAAGCCTCTGTGCACAAGGCTTTTCAAACATCTGCCTGTGTCATATTTACTACAGCCCGACTGGAGCACGTCTGGGGCCATCCCAGAGTCGTAGGTGGGTTCTCCCAAAGAGTGTGGATAAGAGGGGGTAGTTTGGTCCATTTGTACAGTCTACCAGAGTACTGTTGTACTCTTGTGAGAAGTCCTTTTCTATACAGAAATTGTGCCTCTTCCCTTTAGTATTTCTTTTTTTTTTAATTTTTAATGTTTATTTATTATTGAGAGAGAGAGAAAGACAGGGTGTGAGCACAGGGGAGGGGCAGGGAGACATAGAATCCAAAGCAGGATCCAGGCCCTGAGCTGTGAGCACAGAGCCCGATGCGGAGCTTGAACCCACAAACTCTGAGATCATGACCTGAGCTGAAGTCAGATACTTAACCAACTGAGCCACCTAGGCTATCTCCCCACTTGGTACTTCTATAATAGAAACAGAAAGACCTTTTCCATTTGTCTTAAGTTGGTAACATAATTTGGTGGCTTTTTTTTGTTGGTTTTTATGTTTTTGTTTTTGTTTTTTTGTCACTTCAGACCCTTGCTCCTGTCATTGACAGTCCTCACAATGTTTATGGGTTGGGATAACTCTTCCAGGCCCACTCCTAAGACAAAGTGAATGCTCCAATCAGGGTTCACTGGATAGCTGAGATAGCTAGCTGAGAACTGTGAAGTTCCTTCTTTGGTAGACAGCTGGAAATAGCAAGTAGAGAATAAAGGAACACGAAAAATAACCTGTTGACTTCTATCTCCTACTGTCCTAGAACTATCTCATTGCAACGAAAGGATCAAAGCAGTTGGCACATTGTAGGATAGCGTCATCCACCCAAAATACTTCATACCTTTCCAGGAGCTTTATGGATACCCCAAAACCCAGTCATCCAGGGTTGGAAGTTGGAGAAGGCAACAGTTACATGGGAGAGGAACATGACCTGAGTTTTCTAGAGGTTAAGGTCAGGGGCCAGACGTAGTATAGAATTTCCAGGTCTAGAGTCAGCTAACAGGGTTGAGAACCAACATGTGCCAGTGCTTTTAGTATATTTACATAATTCCATCATCACAACAACTTAATGGATATTGTATACGTGTGTGTACATGAATGTGTGTGTGTGTGTGTATGAATGTGTGTGTGTATGATTATCATTACTTCTGTTTGGCATTTAAGCTTCCAATTGGTGAAGTGACTTTTGGAATTAGAACCAAGACCCCTAAAAATAAGCCCAGAACTTTCTTTAGATGCTCACTGTTAAGACAAATATGATTCAACTCTTAGTGATTAAGGAAATACTGTTCATTTAGCCTGTGACTTTTCAGTGGCCCATTTCTGGGCAGTTTGCCAAATGGTCACACAATCCATGTCCCACCGATTCTCCCAACAGAAAATCAGCTCTGTACTTCCGTAGCCTGACCACTTTCTACCTGGTACTGTATGGATGTGCAGCCTTGTTTTCCCATATTATTCATTGGCCATTGTTTTTATGAATCAGAGTTAAAGTGTGAGAGAAGTAAGCATGCTATGGACTCAGAGAGGCTCAAAACATAAAATTGTGACTTTTTTTTTTTTTTACTGTTTTGAAAAATATGCTTATCCCCAGTGAAATAGTCCCTAATTCTCTCCCCAAGTCCGGAATCGGTTGCTTCCTCCACCATTTGTGACTTTTGTATGAGTCTTTCATGGCACTCATCTGATTATCTTATGGCCATTTCACAGGGGTTCTTGAAGAGTAGGGATCATTTCTACTCATCTGGGGGCCACGTGTTTCTAAAGCACAGTGGGCACTCGGAAGTGCTGAAGGAATTCGCATAAAGACCCCTGTCATAATCCTATGCCGTTAGGAATGAGTGCATGGGTAACTGATAATTGCAATCCATGGAATCGGAACGGCTTTGGCTAGAAGGATTCAGATAATTAGCATGTTTGTATTACCAAGGGCTTCAGTGGTAATCTTGGGAAATGGGAGGAGTTGGCAAAATTGGCCTAAGAAAGTTTCATGCACCGAGGGCAAGACAGTTTGCCAGAGCTTCCGTCATTCCGACTGTAATCATTCTTGCAGTAAAACACTGTTCGTCTGTAAGCCAGAGCACCAATCAGAACAAACACCGCTCCTGTGGCAGGTAAAAGTTGCATGCTATCATGTGATGGGCACGATACAGGCAGCTGCTGAGCCTGAGGGCTGAAAAGATGGTGTGGAAGAGGGGCTGAGAGGAAAATTGTTTTAAGGAAATGCTGCACCAAAGAAAAAGCAGTGTGCACACTGCCTTTCTGTGGTCCACAACCACTGTTACACATTCGGTTATCTAAAGTGTAACTGCCCACAGAAGCTATAAACTTGGAGGACAGTGGTGCTGAATTGGATGTTTGAGACTTAATGTTTAAAGTGGTATAATTTGCCTCTTTGTGTTTGCCTCAAGCATCCTCACTTAAATTTCTTAGTACGGAAAATGAAATTGTTCTGTAAGTTCGCTAAAGGTTACTGGCGACAACTCATTACATCCCTGCTCATGGTGCCTTGTCTTTATTTTATGGGCTTGAAAAATATTTATGAATAAGTGACAGTTTTGTCATTTTTGTATTCCCCTGAACACAAACACCACGTGGTTCTTACAAGTCACTTTCCTATCACAGCCTGGGAACGGACAGCAGCCGTCTCGGAGAAGTAAAACAAGCTCTCTCCCCCCCAAGAAAGCTGCAATATATAATCAAAATGAGGTATGGGAATGACATTCAAGTTTGACTTCTTCACAGTGTACCTATTTACAGCACATGGATGACCAAGAATTAACCATGGAATAGGTATTCTATTGAGCTGCAATTCAAATAAAAAAATTACACAGGGGGCGCCTGGGTGGCTCCATGGGTTGAGCATCTGACCTCTGGCTCAGGTCATGATCTCATGGTTGGTGAGTTCAAGCCCCTGTGGAGTTTGCTGCTGTCAGCACAGAGCCTGCTTTGGATCCTCTGTCTCCCTCTCTCTGCTCCTCCCCTCCTCATGTACGGACTCTCACTCTCTCAAAAATAAATAAAACATTAAAAAAAGAAAAAAAAATACTAAGGATAGGTGCCAATTCCCATCTTCCAGGTAAAACTGTTATTTTAAAATTCATATTCTCTTTCTGAAAGCTTAATTTATATTACCAGTACCCAGATCTTAGAAAATACAGAAGCTGGCCAAATAGTGAAATTTGAAACAGAAAAGGTATGCAGTTTGCAGTCTTGGTGTACAGCAATGAGATGTATTTGTAGAAAAAAATACTCTCCTACCCGGGAAACTTTTTCAGAATGCAATTAGAGTGATGTTATTATAGGCATACATTAGTTCACATACTTTTGCCTGCAAGAAACAAAATTATTAAACTGATTTAAACAATAAGCACATTTATGATCTCACCTAACAAGAAGTCCAAGGGTAGGGCAGGTCCCTAGTCTGCTAACATCCAGCCTCTGCACGTATCTTGCCTCTGCCTTCCTCACACTGGCTACATTGTGGTTGAAGCTGTTGTAGCCGTCATGTCCAGACATGAGGATGTCCAGAGGAAAAAGAATGATTGTCTGTCCTTGAGTGCATTACTCAGGAGTTGGGAAAGCTTCCCCAGACGTCTCTATCATGCAATCTCAGTGGCCAGAATTGGGTTACATGTACATTCCTGAAACCCAGCAAGGGGAATGCCATGATTAGGTTAGACAAACCAGAATCTTCTCCTGAGCTTCATGCAAATGGGGATAGCTTCTTCTGGATTCCGTTGCTTGGTTACATCAGGCAAAGCAAGGTCCTGTCAGAAAGACAGAAGGAGGGAAACAGATGTTGGGCAGGTAGCCAACAGAGTCCGCCCAAGGGGTCACCTGGACCCTGGCTATCCCTTTTCTTTTCTTACAAATAGATGCTGTCATGGTACTCTGCCCAAGAAAAATGAGTTTCTCTTAAAAAGTCAAACTACCTTGAGCAAATTGTGTTTTGCTTATTTCTGTTATGGGGGCATGAGGATGCATTATATCATGCAGCATGTGACACTCTACTTGAAAATCTCCATTCACTGTCTCTGCCCTCACACCTCTTCCTCTCCCCTCTTCTCTTGTGTCATCCATTCACCCAAACTCTCACAAGTCTTCTCTCCCCCTTTCTATCTCAGGAATTGAACTCACCCTCACATGTGGGGAAGGTCTGCCTACTATTATTGATTTGAGGACCTGGAAGCCCAGCCTCCACCCTCATATTTATTAAAGTATTCATTTACTCACTAATTGCGGAGAAAATAAATTTTCTTCATAACATTACATACAGAAAAGTCTTTAATACTCTTTATTCTCTTTGGAAGTGTAAATCACTTGAAAACTTGGTATTTTAACTAATATTAGGCAAAGGTTACTTGTGACCTATCTCATGAGTGATTGTAATGGATCAGAGTGCTGAGACTGTATAGTGGAGGACTTTTGATCAATAATCATCAATAACTCCAGCCCTGACCTCTCTCCTGAGCTTGACTCTCACATATACTGCTCATCTGTACCAGAGAGTAACGGAGCCTCACTATGTTCAAAATGAAATAATTTTCCATTGCAAACTTGTCCCTCCTGTTTCCTGCTGCTATTAACAGCACCATCCTCCTCCTCCCAACACTTGTCTGAAGTTTCTTCCTCCCTTGTTCTTCATATTAATCTAGCATTTCCCAAAACTGATCTGGGAGTATTGGCATTCCTTGAAGAAAGTGTTACAAACAACAGCAGCAACATGTTGAGAAGCAGGCTTATAAATACAAAGAACAAACTGGTGATTGCTAAAGGGGAGGGAGGATCGGCGAAATGGGTGAAGGGGACTAAGAGGTGCAAAATGTCATTATGAAATAAATAAGTCACAAGGGTGGAAAGTACAACATAGGATATATAGTCAATAACATTGCAATCATGTATGGTGACAGATGGTGACTGTATACTTACCTTGGTGAGCACTGAGTAATGTATAGAATCATCAAATTAGGAGCGCCTGGGTGGCTCAATCACTTGAGCCTCCGACTCTTGATTTCAGCTCAGGTCATGATCTCATGGTTCGTGGGTTTGAGCCCCGTGTTGGGCTCTGTGCTGACACTGCAGAGACTGCTTGGGGTTCTTGCTCTCTTTCTATTTCTCTTGCTCCCTCTCTCTCAAAATAAATAAATAAACATTTAAAAAAAAAGGAATTATCAAATCAATATGTTGTATACCTGAAACTAATATAGCATTGTATGTCAACTATACTTCAATAATAAATAAATAAATAAACAAATTAATTAATTAATTAATTAAAAATAAATTAAAAAGAGAAATGTTCTGTACTCAAATGTCTTCGGGGAATGCCGTATACCATATCCCTATCTTAGAGCATTATGATGCACATTAAAGACCCTGAAAACTTCTGTAGAACAGAAGGCAATTAAACCCTGTTTCATCTGGCATTTCCCAGATTTACTTCATCACACAATCATTTTTTCAGGGAATATCTGTTCATAGCTCATAGGATCTTAGTATTTCATGGAAAACAGGAGGGAAAACATTGATCTAAGCAATTTTTAAATCAAGATGAGGGACAAATTTAATATTTACTTAGTATTTAATAAGTACCATATACTTTATAGGTGAAGTTGATCTTCTGTTAAATTTCAATGCTAGTAACAAGGGGGGAAGCCCAAGTACTTCTGTTAGTAGGCAGATATAGACAGAAATCCAACTTCATGATGACGACATAAAGTACAGATGTACCTTAAATGTTATAGTAACTGGCATGTACGTGTTCTACACTTTCTCCCTTATTTTTCTAGACAAAGGGTGATGGCTAACTCCTTTGTTGGTTCATAACCCTCCAGGAGCTTCCTTGGTGTAATCTAAAATGGGCCCCTCATAAGCAGAGGGCAAAGAGGGCAGGGTGAGACAGAAGAAAGAAGCAGGCCATCCAGGTTGGTAGGTGACAGTTTTAATAAGAGAAAAGGGAACCTACATACAGGCTTGTCTTTGGCAAGCAAGCCTAATGCATCCCCACGCCCACCCTCCAAATCTTAAAAGTTTATAGAGGCGCTAACTGGGCTCAGTCATGGACACCATGCAGGTGCTCTCCACACCACATCACCACCTTATGGCTGTGTCCCTGGAGCAGCCTCTGGGAGAGGGGAAAGGCAAGCAGAACCCACATTTCAAGGACAGGAGACTGGGTGAGAAGCCTCTGAGTGCCTGAGTCCAGTTTACAGGTCAATCTGCACTCACATCTTTCTGATGACTTTCCCCAAAGTCCTTCTGCTTTATAGTCTCAAAACTATGTCACATTTCACCTCTTTCCATTAAACACCAATAGAACTTGTGGGTTTGGGTTTCAACAATCATTTTAATAAAGGTAAAATTGAGTATTTATAGATAATAATTCTTTTAGTCTATGTTGTACCACCAGACCAAGGACTTAAGGAGCCTTTTACCTTAACAATTCATATAAGTGCCTACTAAGTGTTCATTTATGAGAAGGTAAGATTCTATAGATTCTTAGCCTACCCTCAAAAACTATCAAAAACAAATCTGCATTTAATTAAATTTAAGACAATACAAATGAGTAAAATCCCCAAGCAGGAAAACAGATGAGTCTAATCTGAAACAAATTTTGCAGTGTTTGGGAAAGGAGAAATTCAAGTTATAAATTGGGAGAGAGAAAGAATGGATTAATGGTAGAGTATTTTTCAATATTGTATGTTTTAATGCATTTAATTCCCCTTTTCATTAAAAATTTATATGAACTTCCAGTAGATTGAATTCAGGTAGTATACTGACTGATCAGATAGTTGATATGATACTGGCAAAGAGTTGATTGAGCTTTAAAAAAACAAACTGCACAGTGCATGTGGTGGCATTTTAAAAATTGAAGTACATCAAGCAAAGAAATATTTCTAAAATGCTCAAGCAAATACAGGAATCAGAAAATGCTTTTCTGTTCAAGCCAGCTGAAGAAAAGAACATAGGAAAATCGTAAAGTAAAGAGCATTTCTTTTCAGGATGCCTCTTTCTCATAAGTAGTTTAAAGTCCAGTGAAGTGTTCTAAAAGCTCTTTCACATAACGCAAGAAAATAGAAAAAGAAGCCTTTGGCGTTTCTAATTTTATTGAATAACTGCAAAACAGTGGCTTTGAAAGAGAAGAAAAAAACTCAAGAAAATGGGTAGTCGAGCGGCATGATAAGACAACAACAAAAAAAAGCAGATGAAATGAGTGTGGAGGCAAATGTAATGCCTCTCACTTCAGAGAAATCAGGCAGAGAAAATTATCTCAGGAGATTGCCAAACAGATGGCATGCTAAAGAATCTTGGATCTCTGTGAAGATAGTTGGCCTCAGTCGAAGTCCTGGTGTAGGGGAAGGAGGTTTTTTGAGGAGAGGAAAAGTCTTAGCTCTCAAATGCTGCTAATGCAAAGGGGAGGTGGTGATTGTTCATGGAAAAATATCAATGGTGAAAATTCTAGATTTTTAGGGCTGAATGGTAGAATATGTACATTTGTTACTTAGCTTGAGGTGATGTTGGACTTAAAAGTGTGGCACGAAGACTCCTGGGAGTAATAGTTGATTTCTTAGGTGCTGCAAGGAATATACCAAATAAGGCTGGAGCATTTTGAAGGTCTAGAAAAGTAAGAAAGTGTTAAGCACAGACACATGCACATGCACACACACATACCAACACACACAATGATAAAGATATGTCAAAGGGACACAAGAGTCAACTGAAAGAACTCCAAATGATCATAGATGGCACATCATTTAAGCAAAAAAATAAGTAAAACTGTATTGGATTATAACCTAAATAAATAAATAAATAAGAATAGAGAACGCTCCCTCCCAGAAGAATACCAGACAACTTATGTAGATATTCCACCCTGGAAGTCATGAGCATAACCTCCAACTTGTTAAGTGTGGGCTGCACATACTGACTTTCCACCACATTATACCATATGGAAATGGGGGAATATGAATAATTATAGTGGAGAATCATGATAAAACCACCTCGCCAGACCAATGTCAACATCAGCAGTGATAAGCAATGTTGATAGTATGTACCCTCAACTGATGTGGTGAAAATGGTACTTGACCTCTGTTATCTTCCTCTAAACCCCCATAACTCCAGTCTAATAGTGAGAAAAGCATCAGATAAATCCCAAATGAAGGACATTCTACAAAACAACCAGTAGCCATCAAAATTTTCATGGTCATCACAGTTAAGGAAGGCCTGAGAAACTGAGAACTAAGGACAGATGATTTACTAAATGTCGTGTGACATCCTGCATGGGATCCTGGAGCAGAACAAAAGAAGGACAATAGGTTGAAAACTAAAGAGATTTGAATAAAATATGGACGTTAGTTAACAAGAATGTAACCACATTGTTTCACTGTGACAAATATATCGTACTAATGCTAATAATAGGGGAACTGAGTCAGATTTATATAAGAACTCTGTACTATATTCACAACGTTTCTGTAACTCTAAAACTATTCTAAAATGAAATTTTTATTTAAACATTTAAAAAAATATTTGCGATGAATGCTGGCACCTGAAAATGTTGGCTAAGAAATTGTTATAGGATTGTGATTTTTGATATTTGATAGCCAAACCTTGTAATGTTAAACTTGTTTTCTCCATAAGTTGATTTGCTTGGATGAATACCTTATTTTTTAAGTGGTTAAAACACTTCTATACCAAGTCAGCAAAACTAGTTCCAAAAAATTTGGTAGGCAAAAAAACAAAAATAAAAGGTAAAAAGTAAACAAAAGGTAATTGGATCCACCAATACAAAAATGCACTACATATTTTATTTATTAAAACTTCAGAATATATAATTAAGGGAAAGTTCTTCTTGAATGTTAAAAGTTGAAATGGTGACTATCTTGGGTAATATGACTAGAAGGGACATTAAGGCTACTTCAAGGAGCAAATGTTCCTTTTCTTGATCTAGGTGGTAGTTACTGCACAATATTTACATTGTGAAAGTTTTTGTATGTTTATTTTCAATAAGTATATTTCAACAAAAATGTTCTGAAGGAAAAACAGTTGAACTTGAGAAATTTACCAACTTGCTTTTTGACATCCATTTGCAAACAAACTGTAGGGGCGCCTGCGTGGCGCAGTCAGTTAAGTGTTCAACTCTTGATTTTGGCTCAGGTTATGACCTCACAGTTTGTGAACTTGAGCCGCATCGGGCTCCATACAAACAGTAAGGAGCTTTCTTGGGATTCTATCTCTCCCTCTTTCTCTGCCCCTTCCCGACTTGGGCTCATGCACTCTCTCTCTCTCTCTCTCAAATAAAACTAAAAAAAAAAAAAAAATCAAAAGAGAAACTGTGCTTTTCAAAGTGGAGGACCTAATAGTGCTGTGTTGTTGTTAGAAATGTCTGTTGTCCACTTATTTATTCACTCAGTCCACACATATTTATTAAACACGAGAACTGTCTTGTCTCTAAAACCATAGATTATATGGAAAGTAGACCTATAAACAGAAAGTAATATGTTATGATAATTGCTATAATGGATATGTGTACAAAGGTAATGGGTTTCCAGAGATGTTCTTTGGTCCATCAAGGGAAGTCAGAGATGCTTCACAATAGGGAGGGGCATGTGAGTCGATACATGATGAAAGAGCACACATTTGCCTAAAAGGAAGTGGGTGTCATTACGTGGAACAAGGTGAGATGAAGAGAGAATTCTAGATGGACATAATGCTAGGGAAAATTCACAGAGGCAAGATGAATCTTGGAAAATGTCTATAGTTTTGGGGAATGGCAGGAAGTGGCAGCAGCTGACTGTTATGGACTGAATGTGTGTATCCTCCTAAAATTTATAAGTTGAAGTCCTAACCCCCAATGTGGTGGTATTAGGAGGTGTGGCCTTTGGGAGGTGATTACATTTAGATGAGATCATGAAGATGGGGTCCTTTTGATGCAGTTAGTGCCCTATTAAGAAGAGACCAAAGAGCTTGCCTTTTCCCTCCATCGTGTGAGGACAGTAAGAAGATGGCTGCCTGTAAGCCAGGAAGCACACTCTCACTAGACACCTAATCTATCTGCACCTTGATCCTGGGTTTCCCAGCCTCCAGAACTATGAGAAATAAATGTTTATTGTTGAAGCCCCCCAGTCTGGAGTATTTTGTTATAGCAGCCAGAACTAAGACATTGAAGCAATGGAGGAAGATGGGAATCAGATCACAAAAAGCCATATATGTCACGCAGAAAAAAAGATTTTATCCAGGAAGTGATGAACTTTAAATGGTGAGTAATATGATAACAAATATTATTAGAAAGATAACTCACAGGCAGTGTTGAGGAATGCTTGGAGGACAATAGCTGGAAGCAGAAAGTTCAGTAAGGAAGTTTCCACAAGAGAGATGATGTCAGTGGGAACAGAGAGCAGTAGAGAGGGAAGTTGAAAATCTAGAGTTGGCAGGATGGGGAGGGGGACATGGTGTCCAAGATGACGTCAGCAGTGCCACTAACAAAGATAGAGAATAAAGCGAAAGTGAGAATGTGGAGAAAGAAAGTTCTGTCTGAGATAGGTTCAACTTGGGACACGCAGGTACAGACATCTAGCATGTGGTTGTATATAATGGGAATGGGGTGCAGAGGAATTATTTGGAGTTATGAGAATTTTCTGTAGTGGACATATAGTTGGTAATTGAAACTAAGGGAGGTCCGAGTTCATTTATGAAGAGTAAGTAAGTAAGCAAATCATCCCAGATGAGGGTGTGAAGGTAGGAGGTGAGCTGTTAGAGTCTGTGAATGCTCCACCAGGCATGGGTCTAAACTCCTTAAGAAGGAAAGTGTGGTCAGGTGTAGGTATATGGGATGAGCAGGAGACTAGAGGTCTAAAGAGGTGGAATTGTTTGGGATTTACAGTAGTGAGGGGATGGATGAGAACATTAGGAGGGTGTGAACTCATGGTTAAGAGAGCACATTACCAGAGTTTAAAATTTTCAGGCTGGGATAGTTGTGAGGTATAAGTAGAATGTCAGTTCCATGAGGACAGGAGCATTTCACTGTATCCCCAGTAGATGGGGCAGAATATGGCTTGTGATGGGTGCTCAATAATATGTTTTGAATAAATGAACAAATGAATGGAGCAATACTGAAGTGGACAGAATGGGAAGTTAATGAATGGAATGAAGTCAAGGAAGTCTGTTGAAATCCTTAGGAAACTTGAATAGATGTCTTTGATTTTTGTTTAGGAGGGCATGTCTCATACCTTCCATTGTGGCAAGCAAATTAATAGACATAGTCAGAAGGTTTCTATTTCCTAGGATATGACCATATCCCCAGAAAAGATCCTTTATTACTCCCTGATTTAGAGAAAATGAATTTCTGTAATGTATAAATGTCTATATTATAGTCAAAGCAACACATTCTGCTTTGAGGATTTCATCAGGCTAGCATTTAAAAATGTTTGATATAAAATAGGTAATACCACCTATATGTAATCTAGTTAAATCTTTAACTTAAATGTATGAAACTTTTAGTTCTCTTTTAGTTTATAAGAAATTCAAAGACTAGAAGATAGGACACTGTAGGACTATTAGCCCAGTTTATTCATCAAGTCAGCGAGATTTAAGATTTTAAAAAAGAGGGAACTCTGTCAGATTGAAGAGGAAGCCTGGATTGGATTATTGTTTACACTGAGCAAGTTGTAAAATCATTTAGTGATAATTGAGGGTGTTAGACTATGGACGGGGCATGAGAAAAACAAAAGTTTACTGATGTGGAAACTTGTGGCTCATTAATGACTAAGGTGAAATATAAAGCATCATGTGCAGTATCATGTAATTTAGGTGAAAATTTCATCAATGTTTATAAATGTATATAAAAATATCTGGAAGGATATATAACAAGCTCTTAGCAAGGGTAATGTCTGGTTTGTGGGAATGTGATATTTTAATTTTCTTGTTCTATTTATCTATATGTCTGTACTGAGTTTATATTTCTTTGCAATATTAAAAAGTTATGTTTTGTTTTAAAAGTTAAAATGAAAAGAAAACAGATAGTTTAGAAAGAATACTTTTATTCTAAACACTACAATAGAGTAACTTCCTGTATTAGTTTACTAAAACTGCTGTAACAAACAGCAAACAAACTCTGTAACAAACAGAGAAGCTTAAACAACAAAAACTGTTCTCAAAGTCCGAGATCAAGATGCCAGCAGGATTGGTTCCTTTGGAGGGCTGTGAGGAAGAATCTATCCTGTTCCTCTCCTTTTAGCTTCTGATGGTTTATTGCTATCACCCCAATCTCCACCTTCATGTCCACATGGCAGTCTTCCTGTGTGTATCGCTGTGTCCAAATTTCCCTTTTTATAAGGACACTGGTGATATTGGATTAGGGGCCCAGCCTGCTTGGTATGACCTCATTTAACTAATTATATCTGCAGTGACCCTATTTCCAAATATAGCCACATTTTGAGGTACCAAGGATTGGAACTTCAACATATGAATTTTGGAGGGGCACAATAACCCATAACAATTCTCAGGAGAGGAGTCCTCATTATTTCAGAGTGGTTAAACTTCCCTACACAAGGGAATGAAGGTTGCGGTGTATAAGCTGTTTTCTCTTTCACAATCAAGCCAAAATACTATTCTTAATGATGACTTTTCAGCCAAGAATATATAATGGAGAAAGGACGGTCTCTTCAATGAATGGTGTTGGGAAAATCAGACAGCCAACGCAAAAGAATGAAACTGGACTATTTTATGCCATATACAAAAATCAAGTCAAAATGGATAAAAGACGGAAACATAAAACTTGAAACCATAATAATCTTAGAAGAAAACGTAGGGGGTAAGCTCTTTGACATTAGTCTTGGCAGTGATTGCTTGGATTTGACGCCAAGAGCAGAGGAAACAAGCAAAAGAAAGTAAGTGTGATGACATCAAACTAAAAACTTCTGCACAATAGAAGAAACTATCCACAAAATTAAAAGGCAACTTACTAAAAGGGAGAGAATATTTGCAAATCATTTATCAGATAAGGGGCTAATGTCCAAAATATGTGAAGAACTCATATAATTCAACAGCAAATAAATAAACAAATAAAAATAATCTGATTGGGGCACTTGGGTGGCTCACTCAGTTAGGTGCTGGACACTTGATTTTGGCTCAGGTCATGATCTTGTGGTTTGTGAGATCAAGCCCCATGTGGGGCTCTGCACTGATGGCATGGATCCTGCCTGGGATTCTCCCTGTCTCTCTTTCTCTCTCTCTGCCCCTCCCCTGCTTGCACACATACACTCTCTCTCTCTCTCAAAATAAATACATAAATGTTAAAAAGATAATCTGATTATAAAATTGGTAGAGGAACTAAATAGACATTTTCCCAAAGAAGACATACAGATGGCCAACAGAAACATGAAAAGATGCTCAATCAACATCACTGATCATCAGAGAAATGCCAATCAAAACCACAATGAGATGTTACCTCACACCTGTTAGAATGGCTATGGTCAAAAAGGCAAATAACAATTGTTGAAGGTGTGGAGAATAGAGAACACTCGTGTACTGTTGGTGAGAATGTAAACTGGTGCATCCCCTATGGAAAACAATATGGAGGTTCCTCAAAACATAAAAAAGGAGCTGCCATATTATCCAGCAATCCCACTTCTGGGTATTTATGCAAAGGAAATGAAATCACTATCTCGGAGATATCTGTACCCCCGTGTTAATTCCAGAATTATTCATAATAGCCAAGATGTGGAAACAACATAAGTGCCTGTTGATGCATGAATGCATCAGGAGAATATGGTATGTATATATACAATGGAATATTCAGCCATACAAAAGGATATCCTACCATTTGTGACTACATGGGTAGACCTTAAGGACTTTACGCTAAGTGAAATAAGTCAGACAGAGAAAGGCAAATACTATATATATGATCTCGCATATAAGTGAGATCACAAAAAAAGCTGAACTTGTAGAAACAGAGAGTAGAATGGTGGTTGCCAGGAGCTGAGGGGTGAGGGTATAAGGAGATATTGTCAAAGGATACAAATTTCTAGTTATAAGAGAAATAATTTCTGGGTTTCTAGTGTACAGCATAGGGACTCTAGTTAACAATTCTATTGTATATTTGAAAGTTGCTAAGAAAGTATATCTTGAAATTTCTCCTCGCAAGAAAAGAAATGTAAATGTGTGAGGTGATGGACTTAACTAAACTTGTTGTGGTAACAATTTTGCAATATATCTGATATCAAATCCTTTCTGTACACTTAAAATTAATGCAGTGTTATGTTTCCATTATATTTCCATTAAAAAACTTTTCTCTTTACCTATAAACAAAAAAATCTCCACTTAAAGAAAATAACCAAACTGTAGTGACTCCTTCATAGGTAAGTTTTATTTGAACTTGAACTCAGATATCCATAGGCTAAATAAATGTTGTTAAAAATTCTACCACCCCTGATGAAATTGATAGAGAAGGGTTTTTTGTTTTTTTAAGAAGAAGCATGTATTATCGGGAAAAAATTTTGCCTTTTGGAAAACTGGTATTGGTCTCTGTGATACAGTTTTTAAAGTTAAATATAAGGCCCAGAAATGAAGATTTAGTATCAAAATACTTATTTTTTCTTTCTGTATCAGGCAAAAACAGTGCCATGGAATGAATTGTGGTCTAACGCTTAAAATCTGGCTCCCTCTGCTGGAGGATATGATACCTTTCCTCCCTTCCTTTTAATCTGCATCCAAGCAAATAAAGGATAGGAGTTCACAGCTCAGAGTTTTTTGATTTTCATGCATATATGGAAATTGTCTCGTTGACCAACTTGTGGTTTGTAATGGAGAAAACTTGTAAATTTCCCTATTTGTGAATCAGCCACCAACTACTCCCACTCTGCTCTTTAAACAGCGCTACTATTTAATTTAGGCACTAAAGCAAATTAGAAAATGGCCGTGACATTTCAGTCTTCCCTTATTGGGTCCATTTAGGCTGCTGGTCTACTTTTAGGCCTTCAGAGCTGGAAGGAACCCAACAGACCCTCCAATCTAGCTATTCCTTTTCCTGATAGGAAAGTACAGGTGCAGAGAGATGAGGTGATTTCCCAAAATCACACAGCTCAAATGACTTCAAAGTGCATATATAGCAATTTACATATGATGCACTTCTCTAACTTTTTAGAATGATTAGTGCATCACATCAAGTTAATAAATATTTCTCAGTTGCCTACTATGTGTCAGACACCAAGAGATATGCAAAAATGATGAGACATGATTTTTGCTCCCAAAAGAACATGTAGTTAATTAAATTGTATAAATGATGATTCCAGGTTAGACACAGTTGCCGGGTTTGCAAATCCAAATGGCCAATTAAATAAAGTTTTTCACTTTAAGAAGCACCGATTCCTACAGATGATTGATAGTTTCTTTGCATAGCCACTTAATTCCTTGATTAGGTGTTGGCTCCTATACAACTAGCTTTGGGATTTGGCCTTCTGAACTGGGAATTAGGGATATTTGTGTTGGAGTGGAGTTAAAAATGTTTGTTTTTGTTGTTAATGTAGAAAATGACATTAGATTATCCTCGTGAATGATCCAAAGTTGGTTTTGAACGGAAATGTCAGAATCTCCATAAGTTTATTGATTCCTTGGAAAGCATGTTTGCATATCCAGCTCTATTTGGCTGTGTCACCTTGGAAAAACTACTTAAACTCTTTGTGCCCCCACATTCTTCATGAGGTTGTTGTGATGATTAATGAGTTAATACACATGAAGCCATTAGAGCAGATCCTGGTACGTAGTGAGCATGTTTATGTATTTGCTCACATTATTATTTGACTTATGTGCATGGAAAACTAACATGGTGTTGACAGATTCTAAGAAAGGACTCAAAAGCTGATTTACAAGATGAAACCCAACTGAATAAATACCATTTCATGATGGCTCTGGACACACAGATGTAGAGTAAGTTATTCTCTGGAGAGAGTGAATCTCTTCAGTAACCACAGGCCCCAAGATGAGATATCTCAGTTCCAACCTAATGAACTAAATGTCAGTCCCCTGCTGTTCCTATATTTTCTGCTTAGAAGATATCAAAGCATTGTGGAAATGACTTTTCAAGTCCATTGAGGGAGGAAAAAACTGTTAGAGGCAAAAGTCAAATATTATCTATTTGAGCACACTACATCTCTTTTCCTGCTGAGACATCTTTAGAAAACATGGGCTCTTCTATTTCAAATTCATTGGTAGTTCTTGGGTGCTAGGTGTTAGCATCAAAGGAAATGTGTAACTTCAATGAAAGGACTCTGTGTTCTTAATAGTCACACTGTAACAGCAGGTGTCTTCTCAGCACCTCTCTGAAGACTTTAGACAATCTGAAATACTTTACAGAGCAGAGAACCATTCTGAGGTTTAGTGGTACCTTGTTTTCATCAAGGTAGATGTAAACGTGATTATTGCAAATGCTTTTCCAAGCATTCAGCTTTTAAGACTCAGATAAGATTTAATCAATTGTTTCCTGGTTTATGTCACTGACATCTCCTATTCTCTCTAGCCCAGAAATCAAGCTGAGCTTGAATTAAGATCCTGTTTTCCAGGCTGCTCATGAAAGATAAAAAGACTAATTGGTTTGCAGTTTCTTCAAAGCCCATACAACAGGTTGAGCTTCAGATGTTTTAATCATTTGTGTTACTGCTTAGCATTTAGCCAATCACTGACAAACCCACATCTTCCATGAGCTATTTTCTCTTGGTGCCTGTGATCTCAGCAGAGCAAAGCGTGGTTCCCCATAAGTATCTGGTCACTATTAGGGATCCCAAACCATGTCACTAGTTACTACAAACCTATCAGTAAGTGGACAGCGTATATTCCATAACTATTCCTTTTTTTTTTTTTCTGTTTTTTTCCCCCCAGAGCCATTCTGCTGTAAGTTAGCATTAAAATGAAGGGTTGATGTACTTCCTGTGTTAGTGTAAGGAGTTCTGCTGAGTTGCTTCGCAAAGAAACTGGTGAAATTATTTTCCAAAAATTTAAAGCCCCTTGAAATGGTCCTAAAGGCAAACAGCAAATGAAGATACATCTATTCCAGAAAATTTACAAAAATTTGTTAAGATGAGAGTCTGTGATATCTGAACGAAGACCACTCTCTCTTCTTCCAGCTCCCAGTGGGAGGGCTTTCTTCCCAGGAGGAGCAAGTCTTCAGCATTGTCTCATCCCATTCCCAGCTGTCTGTTGTTGAGGCTAAGCCCTGGGGGAATGCAATCTGTAAATAAGGGTGCCCTTCCCCTCAGCCCCACTCAAGGAATGGAGACTGTACGTTGGGCATGACTTGCTGAGAGTACTGGAGTACCCCAGTTAATGAGGTCATGGCTCCCTGCTCAGGCTGCTGCCTCCCACCTCTACCTAAGCACTCAGCTCCTAGAGCACAGGGGTCACTCAGAGAGAAACTTGCCTTTGCCCCCATTCAACTGCAAAACCCTGGCTCAGAAACCACCTGGGGAGAAGCAGGCCGTAAACAGACAGCACTCAATCTCTTCCCAAGGGAACTGACTTCATTGCAACAGACTTTGGAGAAGTGCAAGCCAAAGAACACTTCAAGATTAGTGGGGCTAGGGATGAAAGGAAATTGGGAGAAAAATGTGTGGATTTAATGAAGATAGAGCCTACACTGTAGGTTGACTACTTTGCAAGAGAGAACCAGAAAAATGCAGTTGGGAGGAGCCCTCCTGGGGTGAGAACAGGTATGCCACTCAGACCTGAGAAACCACTCTTTCAAAGGAGCCACAATCTGATTGGATTAGTTTGTAGAGCTATTTATGACCCAGGGGATGTTTTCCACAAGAGAGTGTAATCAGCTGGTAGTTAGTAGAGTTTAACAGCTGAGTGTGGTTGGGGGAAAAGAAAGAAAGAGAGCCCTACCAATAGCACCGTCATCTCAGGGTTACTGAGCACACACCCAAAGGGATGCTTTGCTGAGTAACATTAGAAGGGGCACCTGGGGGGCTCAGCTGGTTGAGGGTCAACTTCAGCTTACGTTGTTCTCACGGTTTGTGAGAACATTTGCGAATAAACGAATGAATGACTATAGGTCAGATTGTATGTTTGACTTCTAAAGGTTTGCAGTTTGCACTTTTGAACTGGTTTGATTTTATTTTCTTCCTTTCTATTTTTGAAGTCACTATGGTGATAGAAAGAATTTCACATCTGTTCTCCTTTTCCTGGTCTACTTTGTCGTAAAAGGCAACATGATATAGTGGTTTAGCACAAAACTCTCTGGAGCCAGACTACATGGGTTCAAGTCCCAGCTTCACTGCCTAATTATTCGTGAAACCCTTAATTATATTTATCTTTATTTATAACAGTTTTTAAATTGCACATATTTCATCAACTAGAATTTGAGGCTCTGTGTTTTGAAGGCCTCCCTGCTACAGATAATTCTCATGTTCTTTCTTAGCTTCATCCTGATCATTCCCTTACGTCGTTATATTCAGTCAACATGTATTTTGTGTCAGTTGTTTGCAAGAAACTGTGTGGAGTCCTAAGGGAATTATTTAACAATGTGCCCATTGTAGGTGGATGTTGATAATCCTGTTTCTAATATTAATAGGAAATTTGATATATCTCGATTCTATGCAAGATGTGAACTTCTTGACAGCTGGGACTGTCTCATTCCGTCTAACATCCTCAGAACCTTACACAGTGACTGGCACATATAGATATGCAGCAAATATTTGATGAATGAGTAAAAAGTTACTATCCTGTAACAACAATCAGTTATATATGCAAAAGGCGCACATTTGCCACTGGTTAAACATTCTGTTTAGAATATCTTTGGGCTTTGTGAGGGTGGCCTGCCTGGGTCTGGACTCCCTTTCAAACCAACAGAGTTTGCGTGGTTGAAGGACCAGGTGACCTGTAGCTTGGCAAAAGTCCAAAACATGCTTCTTCTCTATCTTGGATATCAGCCAGGGGCCCACTTCAGACAGTAACTCCTTGCCTCCTTGGATGGGCTTTAAAACTCTCCTTTGTGAGCTGATTTTTCATTCCTGTATTTTGGTTGCATGTTCTTCTTAATTTTTTTTGGTGTGGGGTGGGGGTGGGGTGGAGAAGGTCCTGTTTCAAAAAGTAAAACAGTAGTAGGGGTTGTTAAGATGTCTCAGTCATATAATAATTTATTAGCTGTGATATAATGATATCAGGAAATAGCAAGCTCTTTGGCTGTTTATTTTCCTTATTATGGATGGAAAGAATAAGTATGGAGATGTCTCAGTTGCTATGGATACCAAGTCTTTGAGATAATAGAATTCTTTTAACATAATCCAGTTCAGTTAGATTGGCTTTTCTCTCAAATACTATGTCTACCCAACACACTTTTTTTTTCCAATAAAAAAAATTATATTCGTTTCTTCCAACATCAGGAAGTGTGATTTTTTTTTCCCAATTTTTCCCTGAAGTTTTTCTTTTTCCTGTATCTCTTTTTTCCTACACTAGAAAAGATGATATGGGGAGATAAACTGCATCTGGGTTTCCTGCTATCTAAGAGGAAAACTGATTTATGTGGTTCCACATAATCAAATTCAAATATCACAACATGATTGATCCAGGTGTGATGCTTAGATTTTTTGAAGTCAGTGTTCAAAAACCAGGTTAATTATAAAAAGGTATATAACCATCTCCTCAAAATTCCATTGTTTCATTGAGCCAGGATTCTTTAAAATAAAATCTCTCTAGGATGTATAACTTTGAACACAGTAAGTTAACTGATGGTCACAGAGGGAAAAAAATCACTAAGTCTTCAAAATTAACTTGAAAAGTGGCAACTCGTCGTTCATGAGTCTGAGAAAAATCTATTCCCATGTGTAAAAGTAGTCAGACACCTTGCTAATAGCATACATTTATGAAAGTTTAAAACACCAGTTAAATTATTCATCTGTTTTTTAGAAGGAATTATTTCGGTGAATTTATAACAAAAACAGTGGTGGTTTGAACTCCCACTTTGGTCCCTCATTCCTCATTTTAACTTGCATTTTCTTTTAGAGGGAGATTGTGTTCATTATATAAATTTAAAACTCCATGCAATAAACATGTTTTCCTGACTGTTTTTGCTGGAGGCTGCCATGTTAGAGATGAAAAGGCCAGCAAATGAATCATGAGGACTGGATTTTAGCCCCAATTCTGCTTGTAGTTGTGTGGCCTCAGATGAGTCATTTACCCTCTCAGGTCTTCATTTCCTCATGCAAAAATTAGAGGTCAGACTACATAATTTCCCAAAGCCCTCTTTACATCCTAAAATATCTACATTGCTTTGAAATGTATCCACATCTCCAATTGATATCCAGGACCAAGGTTAGAAACTGTTTTAAATGAGCTTACTGCGTTCAAAACCAAATAGAAAAGAGAAAGCTTTAGAAGTACAAGCCTGCTAGCAACTTTATTTCCATCCTGCACTGCATTTAAAATAGTTTTGAATTTGCAGTGGAAAATAAGGATTAGACCACATTCAGGTGGATCATTTCAAGACCTTTATTGTTGATACTTTCTCCAGATGGAAGGTGAGTATTTAAAAGTAATACTGGCATTAATTGCTCCCTTAGCAAACACTTTGCTAAGTGCCTTGTATGGCTCATCTCGTCAGTCCTCACAGCAAGATAGCAAGGCAGGTATTGTGATGAAGTCTTTTGTCCTAGGTGGCTCAGCTAGTAAGTGGCAGAGCTAGGATTTGAATCTATGCTGACTTTGTATGTCATATAAACTCTATAACGCATAGACATTTAGGGTGTGTGTGTGTGTGTGTGTGTGTGTGTGTGTGTGTGTGTGGCTTCTACATTCTTCGTATGTCTCAAGACATATCATTATATCCTTTGCAATGGGTCTTTTATGTCTGCCTGATCTCAGTGAAAGGCACCACACCCATCAATTACACCAGACAGAAACTTGGGGATTATATGGAACCTTTTCCCTGATTTCCACTCCTTCCCATGCAGCCCATCACCAGAGCCTATATAGTTTACTTATCGAATAGCTCTCAAAATGGATGTAAGAGTCAGGGTCCTTCCCAGAACAACCCTGGCACAGTTGAAGGGTTTAACCTAAGAGACTTTCACGAAGGGACCATTTATATAGGCGTGAGAGAGCTCAAGATAACCTACAGTAGGTGGTGGAGCAGCAGAGGACTAGCAACAATGGAGTGCTGTTAGCATCTGTGATGGGTTGAATTGTGTCTCCCTCACAAAGAAAGATATATTGGAGTTCTAACCCTCAGTGCCTTAACCTCATGGTTATGACTTTAACAGACTCCTCATTGCTCTTAAGGTATGACACACATTTGAAGCTGAAGCTGGGCTGGAAGGGCATGTGGTATTTGACCTCTTGTCTGAGACTCCTGTGTGTGTGTGTGTGTGTGTGTGTGTGTGTGTGTGTGTGTGGTGTGTCTCTAGCCTTACTGGCTTTCTCTCCTTACCTCTAATGCACTGTCCTCCCTCCAACCAGGGGACCTTGGTGTGCAGATGCATTTCCTTCTGCCTAGGATATGGCCACCTCTCTTCCTATCATCTTAACCTGGGTTTTTTCAGCAGATGGAATAGTCCAGTCAGCAGCTCTAATTTTCAAGACATCTCAGGCTCCCAAGTGTGAGTGGATGAACTTTCAGACGGTTTTAGTCTCAGCATCAATTCAGAGAGTCTTCCTTTAAGAAAAAAAAAAAAATATATATATATATATATATTTTAAGAGAGAGAGAGAGAGAGAGAGAATGGGGGAGGGGCATAGAGAGAGGGAGAGAGAATCCCAAGCAGGCTCCATACTGTCAGCGCAGAGCCTGACGTGGGGCTCAAACTCAGGAACCGTGAGATCATGAGCTGAGCCGAAGCTAAGAGTCAGACGATTCACTGACTGTGCCACCCGGGTGCCCCTAGTGGGAGAGTCGTCCTAACTGTCCAGCTGAGCCCAAAGTGTTGTGAAGCTGGCCAAGTCGTCCTCATTATACTCCAGGACTTCAGAGTCCTAGCCCATAGAATCCCTGAGCTTTAGTATAATTTTTATTACTAACTGATGCCTATATGCACGGGAGATGTTTTAAATGTAAATATTCAAAAATCTTAAGGAGGGTTTAGTTGGTGATTTGGAAGGGAGATGTTTACGTGTTCAAGGGCATATATTCTTTTCCAATAATATAAAGTAATAGAAGCTTTGCACATCGGAATGAACCAAGGGCTCTTTAGAGAAACTGATTTGGCTAAGGGAGCAGCATTGAATTTGGAGGTTGGAGGAGTCCATGCAGCCTCAGGGCAAACCCTCCAGCAGAATCCTCACCTCCCCTTCCCTTCCCACCACCACCTTCAGTATTCTGGTTTGTGTCCACCAAATGTCACCCCAGAGAGACAAAGAGGAAGAAATGAGCCAGGAGGCTCTTCTGTTTGGGGGCTCTCCACAAGATGATCCTTTTTATTGTAGACTCCACTGGCTTTTGTCTTTGGAATTATACTACTGGTACTGAGAAATTAACAGAACCTGAGCTGGGGGGGGGGGGGGGGGGCCAGGTGGCTCAGTCAACTGAGCGACTGACTTGGTTTCAGCTCAGGTCATGATCTCACAGTTTGGTGAGTTCCAGCCTCACGTATGCCAGCACAGAGCCTGCTTGGGATTCCTTCTCTCCCTCTCTCTCTGTCACTCCCCTGCTCATGCTGTCTCGATCTGTCTCAAAACGAATGAATAAACTTAAAAAAAAAACAAACTTAAAAACAATAAAGAACCTGAGGTGGGAAGGAGCCTTGTATGTGCAGGCAACAAGGAAGACTAACAAGTCATGAGTAAGGGAAAGAGAGAGGTTAAATCTAAGGATTAAGCAGAGGGTAGAAAAGATAGGACATTTTAGGCTAAGATACAAAGTTTGGATTTTATTCTGATGCATAGATGACTATTGGAGGGTTGTAACCAGCAGAGTGATACGATATGATTTACGCTTGGAGCAGATCTCTCTGGGCACCATTTGCAGAATGTGAACAGAGGGACACCATTCAGGATGTTGTTGCAGTTGCCCCGGTGAAGGTTTATGGTGCCCCAGACTCAGGTTTTAGGAGGGAAAATTAAGAGAAGTGGTTGGATAAGAGATGTCCTTTGAGGGTAGTGCTGTCGAGACTTCCTGATGGGCCACATGTGGGGGTAGGAAAAGGGGAGAAGTCAAATGTGGCTTCCAGTTTCTGATTGGAGGAAACTGGTGGTACCATTTATGGAGATGGAGAGGATAAAGGGGGCAGTGTATTGGGTGGGGAAAACTGAAGAGCTCAGTCTTGGTGATCTTAGGTTTAAGAGGGTTGAGGCCATCCAAGTAGAAATATTGTAATGGCTTTAGCAAGGCCCCCTGAATCCAGTCCCGGCTCCAATTCCCTCCCCTCCTCTAATTCCTTTCTCTTCTATAGCCACTGCTCTATTCATCTTTCTGAAGCCTGGCTAGAATCATGCAAAGTCTTTGCTTTAAAATATTCAGTGTGCCCTTATTGCCTTCAAAATCAGATACAGAGATCTCAGTCTGGTTTCAACTCTTGAATTATTCTCTGGGCATCTCCTTCCAGCCTTATCTCTTGTTGTAACTGCCCTCTATCTCCTGTATTCTCTAGCCAAACTGGACCACTTTCTATTCCTCAAATGTACCTTGCACATTCTTGCTTCCAAATCCTTGCTTATATTTTCCCCTCTGCCTGGAATTTCCTCAAACCCAACAGTCATAATCCATTAGGACTCAAATGAATTATAAATTGCAAGAACATGACTCTAGACATTTATGGATATTGGTATAAACTGACACTGAGTTATTGCTTTAGTAATTCCTTTTAAGCGTGTCTATCATTTTTGTGGCATTTAAAATGAAATCATATAAAGTAATAGTTTCAAATGCTTATTAAACAGTTGTGCCTTGTACTCTGAGCAAAATAGTAAAGGCCAAAATACTTATAAATGAAAGAGTCATGTGGCTCCAAATGAATAGACTACAACACATCTTTGAAGTTCCATTAATTTTTACTGAGAAGGCATGAGAACAAAAGCTCACCACTTAAATGCTAAAAAAAAATTTTTTTTGAAAGGTTAAAAACCTAGGTTTAAGCTATGGAAAAATCCAGTGGAAACCTCATTTTGTCAAGTAAAAGAAAGGGCATCAATATGATTAAGGGAAAGCAGGGTGAGAAAAGGATAATAATAATAACAATAATAATAATACCCTTGAAGAGCAACTTAAATGCCAGCACCAACATTCTCACTATTGTTGGTTTGTTAGTACTCCTCCTGCAGTGAGAGGCCCTGTGTTGTCTTTTGAAAAAGTTTGCAAAGCCCTGGCACCTTTAACAGAGATTTGTGCTCTATGGGTTCATGTCATGATATCCACCAGAAAAAACACCTGCTAACGAGCATGAAGAATTAGCACTTGGACATTTTGTAGTGGACATGGTGGCTGGGCACTTACCTGGAAATAGAAAAAGTCAGCTTGTGCTCATCAGAATTTCCATATTTGTATCTTGTTGGGGGAAAAAAAAACATGTCACAAGTATAATAACTCTAGGTTGTCCTTAGTAAATTTTGCCATCAATTATAAAATATCTTCAATCCAGTGTGATGGAGGGCACTTACATAGTGTTGAAATAAACTGCCGGTCCCAATATGGAGCCTCTTCTTCAGAGGGTGCCATGCCAACAAACAGAAACTTAGGTAATTTTCATGTCCCTGTAAATGCTCTGCTTGACCAGAAACATGGCATATTCAGTCAACCAATCCTCAAACACCAAACCAATTTTGAGCCTTCTCACCCCAAATGAGGTTGACAATGTGGCCACAGCCAAATAGAAAAATCAGATATTTTCTATTTCTCTCTTCCTTGTTCTTTATTCTTTATCCAATGGAAGCTTGTTGCCTTCTGGCCCATTTTGCAATTCTCTGAAAGGACTGTCCACTTCATGAAATGTTAAATGGAGTTTGTATCACCTAAATTGTCTCCTTTAGTTATTTTTTAACACTAGGCATTACAAATGCGTCTTTATTTTTTTGTAATTTATTTTGAGACAGAGCACACGTACCCATGTGCAAGTGGGGAAGGGACAGAGAGAGAGGGAGAGGGAGAGAATCCCAGTCAGGGTCCTCTCTGTCAGCATAGAGCCCAACACGGGGCTTGATCTTATGAACCATGAGATCATGATCTGAGTCAAAATCCAGAGTCAGATGCTTAACCAGCTGAGCCACCCATATGCCCCTACAAATGTCTCTTTAAATGAAGTATTTTTTATCAATTGCCTCATATGTGATTAAAATAATGATTATTTTTGAGTGTGGCTAAAGTGACACAGAATAAATTGTAGCTACTGATCATCAGATTGAATTCCACTAAGATTCGTAGCTCGCCACAGACACAGACATGTAGTAAGCACTGGATCCTCTTTTAGCCTGCAGTGTAGAATTCCAACCCCAGGCGTTTAAAAATTCCCCTTTGAATAGCTCTCTTATCCACCGGTGCTATTTTTGAGGCCTTAAAATTGCATTCCCCTGCTGAACATGTTAATTTAGTTCAGAACAGATGTGTGTGGCATCTGTGCACATATGTTCCCTGCAGAATTCTTGGGAGTGTAGGATCAGCCCTCCAACTTTGGAACAGACTCCTTATGATGAACATACTTGAAAACACTATTTCTGGATCTGAGAAACTACACTTCCTCCTTATCTCTAAAACTATCTGTTTTATGTGGCAGGCAATTTAATGAGTTGCCTTTTTCTTCCTCCCAGATTTTTCCTCTAGCACATTCTACTTTTCCAGCTGGGGTCAGGCTTGGGACTCACTTCCTTTTGAGCCTGGAAGTCGGCCTGACAGGCTCAGTCCCAGAACTATGGCCTCCTTACAAAGACAGCTTTGTAAGGGGGTTCCTTGACTATGAAGAAACCCACCAGAGCATGAAGTCTCTTTCTTCAACTCCAGGGAGCTCTGACAAGTGTGTTGAGCATTTTCACCCAGGTGTTCTGACTTCCCAGTGACGTTTCTATGGCTCCATAGTCAACATTTTCCAATACTGACTTTGGAGCACTTAAGAGAGAGCTCTGAGAAATAATGTCAGCTTTTCATGGAAAAAAAACCCAAATAAACAAAAAACTTACTATTTCAGAAATGATTAGGAATGTCAGTTATATTTACGAATGGCACTGAAATGTCTCCTGCCACGGGCAACGTCTAGAGTGAAAGCCCCCTAGAGTTGATGGTTCATACTTACTGATGCAGATGGTCTGGGGGTAGGTGATACCACACCAGAGTCCACAGTCAAAGAGATCCTGCCATCTGTCAGATGATCATGGAAAGGTGGGTTTAGAAGACCAGAATATGCCACCTTAAATATACCTCTTTGGCATAAGGAGTACAGACACAGGAGAAGCTATGAAAACAAAGTAATTAGCCTTTTGTAAGGGATATTTACATTTATAAAGGAAATTACTGTTTGTAAGCTTGTCTCCTTCTCTGTACCAAGAAGAGAAAGATGTCTGTAAATCCCGAGACTTAGATCTGTATAACAAATCTTAAATCTGCATAAAAACCTAATCCTTATTTTACTTTTCCTGGTCATTTCCCCATAACTAGCCTCCCCTATGTCCTTTTTCCTTCATTTTCAATGAAGATGGTATTTAAGCTCAAGTTTTAGCCATCTTTTTGAGTTTACTCATCCCTGAGTTTCTCCCATGTATATGAGAGATAAACATGTTAATAAACTTTTTTTTTTTTTTGCTAATCTGTCTTTCATAATAGGAGGCCCAGCCAGAAACTGGAACTGTAGAAGGAAGAGACTTTTCTCCTCCCAACATAGGAGTGTAACAAACCTGAGCCCATTGTCACCTGCACACTGGCCCTTTGTGTGTGTGTGTGTGTAGATATCACAACAATGGATATTTTTCTACTGCTCCAATCTGGGGAATCAATAAGGTTAAAAAAAAATGTCCAAAAGAGATTCTGTCAAAATCCCAGTCCATAATCCTCTGCATCTCACCTAATCCTCTCCTACCATGTCCACCACAGCCCTTTGTGATTTATTGCAGAGACAGTGTGAATCTTGGAACCATTTATAAATCACTGGATTACAGTTCAATGGCTATTGTTTTCTAATGATAGTTCAGCGCTCATTTATATGTAATTTGGATTTTTGTAATAACATTTAGAAGTTATGACAAATAGCTAAGATTATACGTCAGGAATAGTTAAGAATGAGTGAGGTCACCCATAAGGAAGGCATGGACTAAGTAATCTGATTGCATTATCTTACCCTCGTGAGATCTCTGTATGGTAGGTGCTATTTAATGCTGGTTTTACAGATGAAAGCAGAGATTCAAAGAATATAACTTGCCTAGCTAGTAAGTGATGAAACTAGATCCTGAACCTAAGGGTATCGAAGACCAAAATATGTAAATCTAACTACCATGCTGTTTCTTTTTCCCTTGCTGCTATTATCTGGTTTGCTTTTACCTTTCACTCAAAGCCTGAGCTAATTTTTCCCATTTCCCTGGCCTTTGGGAAGGCACCTGAACCCCAAGTTCATCTTGTTCTCTGGATTTCAAGCAAATGTTGGGAAAATACAATTAGAGACAAAGAGAAAACCTCTACACAAAGGTGGAAGGGAAAGACACCAATATTTATATTGAGCAAGCATTAAGCCAGAATGTGATGTGTTACTAGCGACCCACTGAAGGGATTGCAAAAACAGAGGGAAATCTCATTCTTTTATATAGCTGGGGAGTGAATACATTAGATAGGTTTTGCAATTTGCAGTTAGGCGACAAGTTAGATCCATCTGCTTGGACACTGGGGGATGGGCCTTTTTTTTCTTAATGATTACATTCCGGAGAGATGACTGCCCAGTCCCTGAGGAAATTTTCTTGATTTGTGTAACTGGCAAGAGGCTTGTTTAACTGTTAAAAAGATTTATATTCATTTGAAAGGATAGAGAAAGAAATTCTGAAATAAAACAGAGGGGACGAGGGGAAAGTATCTTCCCTGATTTTTAGCAGGAAGAATTAAGTCTCTTATTTTTAATTTGTATTTGCCTCTTACACTAAGTCCTAAACTTTCAGGATTACATTGAGCTTGTCCCACCCTTCTCTATACACCCAGTTTTTGGGCTCAGCACCTCCTCACTGTCCTGTCTCCACCAATTTCCTAAACAGTAATTGCTACATCACTCTGCCTAGGATTTCACACTTCTGTCTCTCAGCTCTCCCCAAAGATGCTTCTGCTCAGAGACACCAGTCTCTGGCTCTACTTCCTTTCCTTAGGAACAACACTAGAGAAATCGTTAGCTTCTCTTCAACTGGATTTACATTTCATTTACTCTGGAGGCTAGACTGGGATACCTCCCAAATGCTGGAGGACCCTGCCCCCAGCATTTACTGACTCAGATTATACTTTCTGGAAGAGGTCAGGCTCCAGGAAGACTTAGGAGAAAGATAAAAGTGGCCTGTCAGACTTAGATCTATCTTCCAGTTAAATGACCAGAAAAACCACTTAATTGATTGCCTGAGCTTGATATAAATCATGTCTCACTGGACTTCTAGGCTTATGTGGGGGAGGAAAAAGTTTTCCAGTCCCTGGTTGGGTTTGAAAATTTAACTAGCAAAGACAAATTAACAGAAGAAAAGCATACAGATGTATTTAATATAAATTTTACAAGACAAAGGAGGCTTCATAATGAAAGGAAGACCGGAAGAAGCTATTTAACCCGAGTATTTCTATGCTAGGTTTGATGGAGGAATGTGATAGGTTAAGGAGTGTGAGGTAACAGTGGTAAACTAGGGGGAATTTAGCTAGACCCTTCCATTCAGATTCCTCTCTGTGCCCCTTGGTCTCAGAGATAAGGGTGCTCCTTTCTTCTGGGTGTGGCGAGGGCACCTCTCAAACAGGGTCTTATGACCTGCTTCAGGGGAAAATGGAGGGAAAGGTCAGAGAGGGCTTCCCATTACTGCTGTTTTCTCAGCCTTGTTCAGCTTCTATATTCAAGATGCCAAGGTGCCATATTTTCAGGTAGCTCATACTGAACCCCATCACTTCACCAGGAATTTCATTTTCTGACATTGGAGTGCATCTCCTGAAGGTGCCTCCCCTCCAGTTCCCCTTCAGACAATTCTTGCCCTCCTAGCATTTCTTCTACATACAGCTGATTTTAAAAATAGCTGATTTAGGGGGGCCTGGGTGGCTCAGTCAGTTAAGCATCCGACTGCAGCTCAGGTCATGATCTCACAATCCGTGAGTTTGAGCCCCACGTAAGGCTATGTGCTGACAGCTCAGAGCCTGGAGCCTGCTTCAGATTCTGTGTCTCCCTCTCACTCTGCCCCTCCCCTGCTCATGCTCTCTCTCTGTCTCAAAAATAAAAAAAAAAAATAAATAAAATAAAATAAATAATTTAAAAATAGCTGATTTGGAGGCACCTGGGTGGCTCAGTCTGTTAAGTGTCTGACTCTTGGTTTTGGCTCTGGTCATGGTCTCATGGCTTGGTGAGTTTGAACCCTACATCCGACTCTGCACTGGGTAGCATGAATCTGCATTGGCAGCATGGACCCTGTTGGGATTCTCTCTCCCTCTCTCTTTGTCCCTCCCTGACCTGTGCTATCTCTGTCTCTCTTAAATAAATAAACTTAAAAAAAAATAAATAAAAGTAGCTGATTTCATCTGTGGATGGATGGTATGATGGGGATCAGGAAATGCTACCTCAAAATATGCCACTTTGGCATAAGAATTATTTTCAGCTTAAGGCATCTGAGTTCCTGAAAGACCTTACTTGCCTAAAAGCAGTGGCTTTCAAAAGAATTCATTTGTCATAGATCCCCTCCCTGGGAGCAACTCTAACCTTCTCTTCTGGGAGAGGAGAAATTGACTTCACACCTGGATAGACATTGTCACAAACTATCTCCCATCTATTCTCTCAAAGACCCATTTATCTTTCCAAAGATTCATCCTGTTTTCATAAATGCCCTCTCCCCTGAAAACTTCTAAGAAGTCACTTGTTCTCCCAGAAGTGACCCTCTGACCCCCTTCTCCTTTCCCCCCTATTAAGATGGTATATACACTCTGAATCTCCCAACTTCTTTGGGTATTCACCTCCTTCTGTGATGTCTCTGTGCACATAAAATTAAAAATTAATGAATTTATATGCCTTTTTTCCTGTTAATTTGTCTTTTGCCAACTTAATGTATAAGTCCCCTAGCCACTAAAAATAACTGAGAGGGTAGAAGAAAAGTTGTTCTCCTCTTTTAATTTTAGTCTAGGATTTGTTTCAAAGTAATGTGGAAGGGGAGAGTGGATGGGAATGAATTGGCATCATGGATTGATGGCTGTTGGAGCTGATGATGTCTACTTTTGTATATTTTTAACATTCTCCACGAAAAAGTGTTTTTAATAGTTGATTCTTTTGATGGTAAGAATATTGCTGATTTCGTTTTCTATCTTTGATTTTGATTCTGATTATTAGGATAAGGACAAAGAAGAACTTATGGCTGAAAATTTGCCCACCAGATTTTTGCAGGAAATATGTGGCTTCTATATGGATAGAATAAGTGATCACCCACATTTAAAACAATAACTGTATATTCTGAAGGCCTACCATATCTAGCCACCATGTGTGGTACTTCATAAGTACTGTTTTGAATCTTCACAAAAACCCTACCAGGTAGTTGTTGTCATCTCCATCTCATAAGTGTGGAAACTGAGACTCTGATAATCAAGTTGGCCAAGGTCACCCAGTTAGTAAATGACAGAGCTGGGATTCAAACCCAGCTTAACTCTTTGCCCTTTATTCATATATTCCACAAATGGTTACTGAATGCCTGTTATGTACCACACATTGTTCAGAGCTATGAACTTGGAAATTTTCAGCTCTGCCCAAATCTATAGAACTTACAATCTCCTTCCCTGGCCTGAACCACTTCCAAGGAAAGCAGGACCTGAACTAGTCTTCTCCCAACTACATGAAAAGCCAACGTGCAGCAAAGTTATTGTCCGGAAACATTGTCCAAGACTCGGACATATGCAAAAGAGATTACTGGAAGTCCTTTCGATGGAGTGCTGGGCACTGTCTAGAGGACACTTTGCGGATTAGCTGATTATGTAGACTGACACATTTGGTAGTCTTTTAATTGATGGATATTGTACCACTCTGTAGGAATAGAAATTATGTTGTAGGAAACTGATAACAATGCAAATGATTCTGGCCCATAGCAAGAAAGTAGAGACAGCTCATTTCTGCCCTGCAGAAAAAGTCCATCCCAAACATTATAGTTTATTACTTGATATATTAACCAGATTTGCTCCTATTAGCCAATTTATGTCAGCATTCCTGATTGCCAATGCCTGGTAATGCTGGTTTGGAGAAATCAGGGGCTGGATCACAGTAGGTCCTGCAGATTGTGAGGAGGAGTCTGGATGTTACTGAAAGTGCGACATGAAACCATTAGAAAGTCTTAAGCAGAGGAATGACATAATGTGAATTATTCTCTGTAAGGACTGCTCAAGCTGCAGGGTGTTCTGAAGTCAGATGTTGGGCTTTGGGAGAGCTATTTCATCTCTCTTTGTGACAGATTCTTCATCTGTAATGTCAGTAAAATGGTAACTGCTGTGGAAGATTGTTGTGAAGATTACATAAGGTTGAAGACATGCTTCCTTCCTCCCTCCTGACATAAATCGTTGCTCATTTTTTTTTTATAATTTTTTTTAACGTTTATTTTTGAGACAGAGAGAGACAGAGCATGAATGGGGGAGGGTCAGAGAGAGAGGGAGACACAGAATCTGAAACAGGCTCCAGGCTCTGAGCTGTCAGCACAGAGCCCGACGCCGGGCTCGAACTCATGGACCGCGAGATCATGACCTGAGCTGAAGTCGGACGTTTAACTGACTGAGCCACCCAGGCACCCCAAATTGTTGCTCATTTAGATGAGCGTGTCTACATGAAGTCAGGAGGGGCTGACTTAGCCAATGGAAGCATCCACATGACATGTTCTTTTTTGTTTATTTTTTTAAATTTTTATTTATTTTTAAGAGACTGAGGGTGAGTGTGGGAGGGGCAGAGAAAGAGGGAGACACAGAATCCGAAGCGGGCTCCAGGCTCTGAGCTGTCAGCCCAGAGCCCGGTCTGGGGCTTGAATTCACGAGCTGTGAGATCATGACCTGAGCCAAAGTCGGATGCTTAACTGACGAGCCACCCAGGCACCCCTCCACATGACATGTTCTGCATGATCATCTCTTAGGGGAGGGCGGTCACGGAGTAGAATTAGGCTAGGTAAGAGACAGAAGTGGAGGTGAGAATAAGAATTTAAAAACATGTTTTATGACTTGTGGCAAGTCTGCAACTCTAGATTGAATAAGGAACAGCTAGCTGAACAGGGTTTTTGTTTTATTTTGTCTTGGTAGGCAAATGTGAAATATTCCTTATTGTTATTCTTGTGAAAGCCAGAAAAAAGAAAGAAAGAGAGGAAAAGTTCTGCATTGCAGATAAGTTTGGGGTGAAGAAATTATCTCATGCATAGATTTCTTGATCTTCCCTTTTGAAGGTCCCTGAGTAATGATTTTCTATCCCTCTTGGCTTGGGGCAGTTCTTTAGGCTTAATTATAGGAAAGAAAAACTAGAGAAACCTCTAACGAAGAGAAAAAAAAAGAAGGACCCTTCAGTGCCCAGAATGCCTGAAGCTTCTCCTTGCCCTATACTGGTGGGCTGGCACTTGTATCTTACACCTGCTAGAGGACCTGGTAGCACACGTGGTGAAGCGACCCCGTGAAGCTGATATTCCCTCCCCCACTGTACACATGTAGGAACTGGGACCCAGAGAACTTAGGAAATTGTGCATAGCTGGTAAGTAGGGCAGCTTATATGCAAAACGAGTTCCACGTGACACCAAATCCCATGTTTGTGAGCCTCATCACAGGTATGCATCAGCATGTTCATATGGTTTGATCTATACCATTTCCATTTTGAATATCTTCGCGTAAACGTTGATTCTGCTATTATATTCCCTATGCTCATAAATGTTTTCCTGTTTGTGCAGTAAAGAACATGTAATTTTAGATCTGGGATCTATAGTCTTCAGTTTCTCTGGAGAATAAATGATCCTGACATGTTTTTCTAAAATTAGATTCCTTTAACTTTTTATTGAAAATACAGCAGCTTATTGAAATTGTGCATGAGAATTGGTAGGATGGTTAAAATAAATATACTTTGGGCTCATTTTTGTTGCTGAAGGGTGCTGGCCGAAGTTATATGGTTAGATAGTAGAGACGATGCCCGGGGAGTTTTCTATCTGGGATGGTGCCAGAAACCAACAGTTGCTAAAGCACACTGTGGCTTTATGGCTTGTATTAGGTCAGGTCTGACAGCCATTTCTCTGCCACATGACCATTTCTGTGGTCTCAGGAAAGTCTGTCTTCCCACCCCTGAATTGACAGAGTGGGACATGAGGCATTAAGAGTGAGGTGTGTGTGTGTGAGAGACAGAGACAGAGAGACAGAGAGAAACAGAGAGAGATGGATGGAGGAGGGAGAGAGAGAGAGAGAGAGAGAGAGACTGTGTTTGGGGGGCTGGGAGAACATGCATCTTTTAATTTTCAAAGCACAAGGCACAACTTCCTTGTCGCATGGATTCTGGTCTGTGGCAGCTCCTTCTGGTATTCAGCCCACAAGTGAGAGTTTCTGCTTTCACCTACTCTGATTGTAGCCATTTTTGTAAGCGACTAAGCAATCCTCTCCCTGGTTTATTTCTCCTCCTGAGATGTAGGTAGGAGAAAGCAGAGTGAAACAGAGAGCTATTTTTGAGACTAGCAAGGGGATCTCTGACCCTCTTCCTTACATTTTAAAAGACGCGTTTAAAAGCAGCCTTCCTGCCTGCTGAGTTCTTGCATATTTGCTGACAGAAGTGAGGCACTATCCGGTGGCTGAGACATTGGGCTGCCAAGGCCGTATTCCCTCAAAAGCCAGGATGTCACATGGCAAACTCACTCCGCAACACTGGGTCTTCATTTATCATGATTCACTGGCTGTATATGAACGAATTCCACTCAAACCAGAGTAAGCAAAAGGAGAATTTCTCACAAGGGCAGAGAGGTGGTTCAGAGTGCTCTCGGGTAGGGATGCAGTGGAGCCAGGAGCCGATGGGAGCCTGGGCCTGAAACAGTCAAGAGTGTCTCTCTCTTCCCTGCTTCATTCTTCCCTGTCTTTCTAAGCCCACCTTTCTTGGCTTTTTTGGTTCACTTGATGGAAAAGTTAGTTTTCCAACAGCTTTTGAGTTTAAATGTTACAACTGTGATTCTCCAGAAACATTTCTCTCTCTCTGTTGTCCTCTGCTGCCCACTCCCCCTTTTGTTCTTTCTCCAATTCTGAAATTCTTGGAGAAGAGACGTTGACTTACCAGTCTGGGCGAATTGCCCACTATCAGACCCACCAAACGGTGTGCCATTGTAGAGGGAAAGTCCATATCGCACAGCAAGGCTCCATGGGCATGACTCTGTGTGTGTGTGTGTGTGTGTGTGTGTGTGTGTGTGTGTGTGTGTGTGTAGTGGGCGTGTCCACTGTACATGTGTTGGCTCAGGAAGATATATTCCTCTGTGAACGACTCCTCGGGATTTTCCAGGAAATATGGAAACAGATGGCTATTCAGTGGTTGGTCTGATCAGACAGGCTGACCCTTATAACTGAGGTCACACATCTCACGAGTGTGATGTATTCTGTTTGCTTCCTCTAACCTTCCATGTCATGTCATGAGAAAATCATTTACCATAGCTTTAAGGAGGCCAAATGAAGCAGCAGTCACTTCCAGTGCTGAACTTAAGAAAGACAAACAGTTCTGGGAAAAGGAATGTGTACTTTCTCTAATTTGAAGCCCCCAAAACCTTCAGTGCTAAGGTACAAATACCGCTCCAGTATTAGGGAGGACACTGATGTGTTCCACGGCCAACTTGGAGGACCGTGATTCCCCTCCAAAGGCCAAGGGCTGGGCTGGTCCTAACTTGTCTTCTATTACCATCTTTCCTTTAAGAATCTCCTGTCATTTTCCACTCTTACCATCATTCTCTTTGGGGTGCATGTGACCTGCTTGATTTTTAGTATTTCTTGTCAAATGCCAGCATGGGCTTGCCCTGACACCCCAAAGCTCAGTAGCGACAAGGCTGGCATAGTCAAGCAACACACTACCAAACATCAAGAGAAATGAGACAGTGGAGCTTACAGAATACAGCCACCCCTTATGAACATTTTTGCAAGAATGTGCTTTCCATTTATTTCTATTTTGTATTTCTGTCTTTGCTTTTCACAGTACCGAGGAGGGTGACGAGCATAAGCAAAAAAGCACTGTGAGTTCCCCACACACACAAGTGTTTTGAGGTGGTGGGAGAGAAAACTTGTCACCAGAGATGACAGACAACAGCAGGGTAGACACAGTACCCCTGCCTCACCCATGTGGTTTCTGTCGTCATGTATTTTTTTAAATCTTCTCTGCAAGACTCTGCAAAGTTCACTTTGGTGTCACTTTTGTCTATTGCTGCTGTAACAGATTGTCACCAAACTTAGGGGCTTAAAAGAACACCACTTTGTTATCTCACAGTCCTAGAGATCAGAAGTCCAACACAGGTCTCACTGGGCCACAGTCAAGGTGTTAATAGGGCTGTGTTCTTTGGAGGCTCCAGGAGAAAACAGGTGTTTTGTTGTTGCTGTTGTTTTGTTTTACTATTTGCCTTTTTTACCTTCTAGAAGCCACCTACTTGGCCTGTGGCTCTTCTTCCCATCTTCAAAGCCAGCAATGGGCTATATTTTTCTGACCCTTTTGTGGTCATGTTTCCCTCTGAGCACAGCTGGGAAAGATTCTCAGATTTCAAGAACTCATGTGATTGGGCTCGCCTCAATAATGTAGAATGAATACCTAATCTCAAGGTCCTTCGTTGAATCCCATCTGCAAAATCCTTCTTGCCATGTAAAAAAACATACTCCCTGGTTCTAGGACTTAGGACATAGACATCTTTGGAGTGGTCATGCAGGATATTTTTGATGGGAAGTAAAAAATTCTATCTTAAAACAACTGAAACCTCTTCTGCCTTCCAGGAAGGTGATATTCTTCTCCATAGCAGATCTTAAAAAATAACTTTTTTCTTTCTTCATTTAGGAAGAAAACACTCTGGTGGTCTTAACAGGCCTTTTTGGCTATACCATGCAAGGCCTTTCTAGGCTTGGGTAGCAAGGGAAAGGTTCACATAAAGGAGAAAAGTGCTCCAAATAATAAAGTAATGGGGAGTCTGGGAAACTGCACATATGCACAAACATCTAATTATTAGTATGGACACTTACAACCCGTTTACACACCCAAATTAATGAACCTCGAATTTAGACTCTATGATGTGACTGAAATTCCACAGTTTCCTCTTTTTTTGGTGATTTTTAAAAACGGACACATTGATTTTGACCTTCTCATGTTAGGCTGCACATAGAATCTATGTCAAGGAGGGCCTGGAGAGCTTCCTCTGCCTCAGGTGGAGTGTATAATGATTCCTCCTTATTTCTTGTCCCAGGGGCTGGGGGCCCCTACCCACATCGCCTTGCAGGCCTCAGTGTGGTGAAACATCAAACACAAGCACGTATAATAGTGGGGGTGCCAGTAAGGGGAAGAGTTCAGTGTACTGTCTACTTCTTTGTAACTCTTTTTTTTTTTTTTTTTTTGGTCTTGTAAAATGAGCAGTATTTTTCTCTGCTTGTGCCTGGGCTGTCTGTCTTTATTCATGCAGCTGTCCCTGCCTGGAATATCCTCCTTTCTTCCTACCATCTACCTGAATCGTTCATGTTTTCAGGGCCCAAACCAGGCCTGGGCTCCTCCCCATACAGCCCTCTGTGATTATGCAAGAGCAAATGAGACATTCCCTTATTTGAACCATGATTCCTCTTAAAAATACCAATTCTCATTTAGCCATTAAATATTTTCATGATTTCTCCCTCTCTTCCTTTCTATGAGACATATTTAGAATATCTCTGAATTCCTGAGCCATTTCTTACGCTTCTAAGTTTTTACGGTGCCTTTTGTAGTATGTGATAGGTACTCAATAAATGTTGGATGTAGTAGACAACTTTTTTTTCTTACGGAATCTTTCCCCTTGTCTAGCAATATTACTTCCCCTTTCATTTGGTAACTAGTCCATCTGTCTATCCGTCCATCCATCCATCCATCCATCCAGTTTATGGGGTGCCTCGAACCAAGCACAGCTCTAAGTACCTGGAATGCTTTAAAAAACAAAACGTGTGGGGCGCCTGGGTGGCGCAGTCGGTTAAGCGTCCGACTTCAGCCAGGTCACGATCTCGCGGTCCGTGAGTTCGAGCCCCGTGTCAGGCTCTGGGCTGATGGCTCGGAGCCTGGAGCCTGTTTCCGATTCTGTGTCTCCCTCTCTCTCTGCCCCTCCCCCGTTCATGCTCTGTCTCTGTCTGTCCCATAAATAAATAAAAACGTTGAAAAAAAAATTAAAAAAAAAAACGTGCAAAAACTCTCCACCCTCATGGAGAGGAGAGAAAGGCAATAAGCATACATAAGTAAGTTGCATGTTAGAAAGTAATGTATGCGTTGAAGAAAGAAGAGTACAGAGCAGGACAAAGAGGACTGTGAGTGTCAGGGGAAGGAAATAGGTTGTGAATTTAAACAGGTGGTCAGGGCAGGCCTCGCTGTGAAAGTGATGTTTGAACAAAGACTCGAATGAGGTAAGGAAGTGAATTCTATGAATATCTCAGGGGAGGCTGTTCTGGGCAGGGAGAACAACTTGTACAAAGGCTGGAGCTAGAGTGGGTTTGGCATATTTACGGAGGAGCAAGTGGGAGAGGAGTGGGAGGTGAGGTCAACGAGTAAATAGGGGACCAGAACAGGCGGGGCTTCGAAGGCCATCATAAGGACTTTCACTAACTCCTCTCCAGTCACATGGTTTCAGAGGAGTCTCTCAGTTTTAAAGTGGTTTTTTCTCACCCCTATCTAATTGTGTGGCTCGCCACCAGCCACAGTTCATTAGGGGTGGATATAGGACCAAATTTAGCTCACGTGGAGTTCTTCATAGAATTGTAAACTTGAAACAGCGGGGGTTGGGGGAAAGTCAGGATCTGGTCCAGATTTTGTAGATGGACTCTCTCGCCCCATTCCAATCTCCTTGTGGCACGACTTCATGTTAGAAGGAAAGCTGAAGACCACATTATCCAGACCTTTTTTTTGTGTTAAAAAACACATAGCATAAAATTTGCCTTCTTAACCACTTTTAAGTGTATAGTACGTTAGAGTTAGCTGCAAGCACAGTGTTCTGCGACAGGTCTCTGGCACTGTCTCAACTTGTAAGACTAAAGCTCTATCCTCATCAAAAAAACAAGTCCCCATGTTCCCCTTTCCCCAGTCCCAGCCAACACCACGCTACTTCCTGTCTCTCCAATTTTGGTGATTCTAAGCACCTCATACATGTGGCATCACAGGGCACCTGGGTGGCTCAGTTAGTTGACCATCCCACTCTTGATTCCAGCTCAGGTTATGCGCTGAGCATGAAGCCTGATTAAGATTCCCTCTCTCTCCCTTCCCTGCATGTGTGAGTGTGTGCTCTCTCTCTCTTAAAAAAAATAAGTGGAACCATGCCCTATTGGTCTTTTTTGTGACTAGTTTATTTCACTTAGCATAATGTTCTCAAGGTTTATGCATGTTATAGCACACGACAGGATTTACTTCTTTTAAAGGCTGACTAATATTCTACTATGTCTATATCACATTTTTTTAATCCATTATCCATTCATCCATCAGTGGACATTTAGGTTGCTTCTACCTTTTGGCTATTGTGAATAATGCTGCAATGAACACGGGTGTGCAAGTATCTCTTTGAGAGCCTGTTTGCAATTCTTTTTGGATATATACCCAGAAGTGGGATTGCTGGATTACATGATAGTTTTATTTTTAACTTTTTGAGGAACCTGCATGTTGTTTTTCCATGGTGGCTGCACCATTTTACATTCTCACCAACAGTACACGAGAGTTCCGATTTCCCCACGTTCATACCCAGACTAGCTGGGTTTTTCAGGTTTTGAGTGACACGAAGCAGATGCCCCTGGGAGATGTGGAACGTAGAAGTTCACATTGTGAAGCTGTCTCTGGGCAAGCTTGGTATGCAGATGTTTGGGTTTTTGTGACAGTTGTAGCTGAGGTCCCAGTGGCTGGTTCTTAGCTTCATGGGTGGTGTCAAGAAGCAGAACATGGGACATCAGTGTCACTTGAACAGAAAGCAGGGAGGGAGTGGATGGCCTTCTAATAGCGGCAGGAAGCTCTCCAGTATTATTCTGGAAGTTGTTCCTGGAAGCTCAGCCTGATGCCTACAGCACCTGCTCTTCCAGGGACTGGGTAAGCAGCTAACTCTACAGGTGATAGAGGAGGTGAGGATCACTTGGTAAAGCACGTGCACTGGGTACCTATCTTTTTTCAGCTTAAATTTGCAAGAGGGGTTTCTGTCATCTGCAGCTGAACCTGAATGGATACAGACACTCTCTGGTCAGAGCTGAAGCATGAAATAGAGGGGCTCTCAATGTTTATGTTTCCCTCTGTGAAGGGATACTCATTTGCAGTCAGAGAGAAGGAAGTCAACACAGACCAAAGCAGAGATAGAGACAGAGTTTAAATAAGACTGAATTTATGTTCCCACTCTCCACAGGGCCCTGCAACACACATTATCCATTTCTGATTTGGTTATCCAACCTGCCTTTTGTTACATGAGATACCCCAAAATCATTATTATAAATTCCCCCTTTTGCTTAGGCTCATTTAAGATGCATTTCTGTCACCAGCAAATCAAAAGTTGAATGGAATTGAGGTAGAGGATACCTTGGAGGTGGTATTATGGGTTGTAACTTTTAAAGAATTAGTCCATTAAGCATGTTCCTCTCTCTCTCCTCTCCAATTCATGGTTGCTTATTTTGATCATTTAGAGTTTAGAGTAATGAGGTCAAATGCAAAGCTAAGGGGTTGTGTCTGTCCTGATTCACAGCCACAGCTATTATCCTAACAGACCTTTCACTGCTGGAAAATCACCTCAAATTAAGGGACCTACTGTTGGCAGATTAGAAATCTATAAAAAGTAGAAATAGCATATAACTGGAGCATAAGTGGGTCACCGAGCAACTGCTCCACCTAAGACAATGATGCCTTCCTACAGGAATGTGGAGCCCTGCCTTGTGGAAGCCACACTCCAGGGCTGGCAGTTTCAGACTTGAGAAGACCAGCGTGACTTTCACCCAAACTCACCTGAACAACAAACCACCCCAAAGCCAAACACGTCCTATCCCAAAGAGTGGCCTAACTAAATTCCAAGCAAAATGTCCATGTAGTAACTTAATTAATACCTGTAAACTAGTAGCCCCAAGTCTTGCCTATTTCCATCATTGGGTGGCAGCCAGCTGCCAGACGTCAGATCAGCTACAACAATTTTCTTAGGGGGTGTGTGGTCTTTTTTCCTTTGGACCCCTCCATTACCCTACCCATTGTTGAAAGCATACACCTGGTGGTCATGTTTCTCCATGTAATCCCTGCTCCCCCCATTTTTCCTGCTCCTCAAATCTCTTGACCTGCCCTTGGAGAAGCCGATCATTCACTAGTTGGTAATCACCAGATTTGTTCTCTGGAAAGTAAAGTAAGGAAGACACTACTTAGTTGGTAGTGAGGGCTGGTGTTTAAAGATCTCATAGATGAAAAGCACAAGCAGTGAAAGAAAATAATAATAATAAATTGGACTTCCTCAAATTTTAAAAGCTTTTGTATATTAAAGGACACTACCAAGAAAGTGAAAAGAAGGCCATAGAATGGGTGAAAATATTCATAAGTCAAGTATCTGATAAAGGCTTGGTATCCAGAATATATATAAGGAATTCTTACAACTCAACAACAAAAGAGAACCCAATTTGGAAAATGGGCAAAGATTCGAATAGACATTTCTCCAGAGAAGATGTACAAATGGCCAATAAGCACATGAAAAGATACTCAACATCATTAGCTATTATGGAAATGCAAATCAGACCCACAATTACATGCTACTTGACACCTATGATGATGGCTACAATTTTAATTTTTTTTAATGTTTATTTAGTTTTGAGAGAGAGAGACAGAGAGAGAGAGAGGGAGGCACAGAATCCGAAGCAGCCTCCAGGCTCTGAACTGTCAGCAAGATCCCATCACGCACCTCAAACCCATGGACCATGAGATCATGACTTGAGCCCAAGTTGGATGCTTAACTGGCTGAGCCACTCAGGTGCCTCAATGGCTACAATTTTTTAAAAAGGAAAGTATCAAGTGTTAGGATGTGGAGAAATGAAACCCTTCTACATTGTTGGTGGGAATGCAAAACGGTACAGCTGCTGGGGAAAACAGTGTGGCAGCTCCTCAAACAGTTAAATGTAGAATTACCATATATGACCCAGCAATTCCGTTCCTAGGCATATGCTCAAGAGAGTTGAAACATATGTTTACACAAAACCTTTTATACGAATGTTCAAGTAGTATTGTTCATAAGAGCCCAAGATAGTAGAAACAACCCAAACGTCCACCAACAGATGAATTGATATAGTGTGGGGTATCCATACAATTCTTTAGGTATATACCTAGGAGTGGGATCTCTTGGTCATGTGATATTCTATGCTTAATTTTTTGAGGAACTGCCATACTGTTTCTAGGAAAAAAATTTTGCCTGATTCTTCGACCACTTAAAGTACCTGATGATAAAGACTATGAAATCAGTAGTCAATAATATTTATAGCCATCCACTATACAGGTTCACAGAGCCATTTTTATCAATCAAACTTTTACAGAGGGCTTCCTGTGTACTCAGGGGCTGAGGTCCCCAAGACAAGTAAGATAAGGTCCCTGCCTCTAAGGGGCTTATAGTCCTGGGGTGGAGCAGGGAATTGGATTGGGTTACATAAGGGCAGAGAAAAATGTGAGTCAGGGAGGCAGTCCATGCTTGGAGGTGCTTATAGTCTAATGGGGGAAAGAGACCAAAATACAGCAAAACCTTGGATTGCAAGTAACTTGTTCTGTGAGTGTTCCACAAGACGAGCAAAGGTTTCTAATAAATTTTAACTTTATAAACGAGTGATGTCTTGCAATACAAGTAGTACATAATGCTGAATGTCACATGATCACAACTGAGCCAATGGTTCTTGAAATTCACTTTGATATACGAGTGCTTTGGATGACAAGCATGTGTCCAGAACAAATTATGCTTGCAAACCAAGGTTTTACTGTAAATAGAAACATACACATGCACACACCCTATGCATAATCAGGAATTGAGTTGAAATCAGGATAGATTTTGGTATCAAAGATAGATCTTAAGCAAAGTTTAGTTTGGTGGGAATAGCGGGATGAGAAGAGGCCCTTGTGATGTAGAGCAATAGCCCTCATGATGGACTCAGGGCTCAGGGCACCACAGTACTGATGCCAGCTGAGTCACTAGCTGACTGTTTATTTTTCCGGGTCTAATTTCCCAGGCTGCAAAAGGGAGGGAGGTAGATTGAACCATCTCTATGGCCATTTAAGGTTTTTACAAGTTGCTTTTCCTCCTGTAGAAGAAATGAATTCATTTGGAAAGGGAGGAAAGTCTTGAGAAGAGAATGATAAAGCTTATTATCAAAACTGAATCCTTCTGCTGAGGGGCCACTATTGGTATCTGAAAAGAGATGTTCTGCAGGTTTATTCTTATGGATGTTTGTAGGATTGAGGGGTGTTTACAAATGTGGCATGAGGGTTGGGGGAGGAAGAACAGAATTTCACATACATGATCGATGTGTGACTCAGTGATCCAGCCGTTGCCACCCTGCCCACATATGACAGGTTGGTACCTAAGACTGAAACTGAGACCACAGAAACAAAAGGTGGGGAAACACAGCATTTTGAAAGAAAAATTCTTGTACTTTCTGTACCATGAGGCAAGGCAGAGAACAGAAGACAAATATGCCCTTAAGTGGATAGAACTCAGAGCTGACTCATTGACCACACGCAGTCCCCTCCACTGCCCGCTCCTTCATTCCTGCCAACTCACCTTCTCTGTCTGCTTCACCTCCCATCTCTCAGTCAGTCTTTTTTCTTCTGTTTATTCATTTTTAAAGTTTATTTATTTTGAGGGGAGAGGGGCAGAGAGAGAGAGAGAGAGAGAGAGAGAGAGAGAGAGAGAATATCCCTGTCGGCCCAACATGGGGCTTGATCTCACGACCCTGAGATTATGATGTGAACCAAAACCAAGAGTTGGACACTCAACAAACTGAGCCATCTAGGCTCCCAAGTCTTTGTTCTTCTAGTCCTTCAGTCCTCTTTTGTCCACATGACACCCCACAAATTCTGAGCCCCCTCCAACAATTCTCACATTAGTTGCCCCTCAGATGTCCCACCCTGTCCCTCCACACCAGTGATAGCTCCCTCTGTCTCCCTTACTCTCAGGACTTGTCCCCTGGGAATTACTCTATATCTTCTCAAACCTCCTTAAAAACAAAAACAAAAACAAAAAACCTTTTCACCTCAGCCAAAATTCTACCATGCTCCCTAGCAAGACTAGTCCCTGACACTTGTCCCTTTCAAAATCCTGGGTATCTGTATATTTTGTCCCTTTTCACTGACGTTTTCCATTTTGCAAAAAAACACACTGCTTCTTTTTGTCTAGGTTTGATGCACAGAAATACCGGTAATTAACAAAAAAAAAAAATAGGCAAAGTAAACTTACTATTTTAACCCAGTCTCCTGGTGAAACTTGGTGGAATAGAAGGACACATTTTGAATAGAAATACAACTCACATGGGCCTCAACATTAAAGGGAACTGAAACTCCTAAAGAGGGCCTGGCCACAGGGAAGGCTTGGTTTTGTGGCTCAATGGTGTCCTTAAGAAACTGATTTCTTTCATTTTGTTTGTCTCCCTTTCCATGATTTAATGTCAGCCTGATTTAAAATTAGCTCTTCTCGTGGTCCCAAGGTGGCTACAAGCAGCTCCCTGACTTATGGGCTACTGACAGACAAGAGCTCCATCACCGCATCCCCAGCTGAAGTCCTGACATTTACTCTGACTGGTCGTATGCTCACCTCTAATCACTGCGGTTATAGAGTGTCATGTAATGATCGCCACAACCTCAGTCAACTTTTCTACTTTTATAGCTGGAGTGGAGTTTTCCTTCCTGAAACCAATGACTCCCTTAAACTAAACCAGCGTGTTTGTCCTCTACTTACTTACTTGTAGGACATGCAGGTTGGTTTGGACCCCACTATTGCCCATCCCTAAACTTATGTTTAGTTGGTGCTCTGTCTTTTCTCAGCCCCAGCCCTCCTACTCAAGTCAGAGCACTAACTGTTTAACAAAGCACCATGTGGGAGACTCCAGAACCATGTATGGCAGCCTGCAGGCAGAGGTGATGGATGCAGAGAAGGGTTGAGGGGAAGAAGACTGCTCGGCTCTGCAATAGTCATGTAGTGATATCATCACTTTAACTCTCCAAACATCTGTGGGAAGGCTCCTGTAGCTAAAAGTGGAACAGCTGATTAGAGGACACAGTGACTGGCGCTTCCACTGAATTCTGACCAGAAAAGAAAAGCCAGTTGGCGAAACAGAAGGTACGAGAAACATGGGAGGAAGTGACTGAGTCACCCTGGAATTCATCAAGGCAGATAAAGGGAACAAATGGGCATGTTCAGACACATCCATTGGATTTTTTTTCTTTTTTCATCTGACAAAGGTAAAAGGAGTCCACAGTTTCTAGAAGAGACTATCACTTAAGAAGAAAAAGAAATGTTTACTCTGTAATCTTGGGTTATCCTAATGAGAAGGACACTGAGCAGACCTTAAAGAAATAGAACATGCTCCAGGAACAATCCATGCCTAGATTTAAAAAGAACAAAACCAGGATCTCAAAGGCATGGTACATGATCAAGGATGCTTTGAAGACCATGGACGTGGCACAAATCTGTACAAGTGAAAAATCCTGAACACTCACTGTGAATACATTGAGACTTGAGAAATGTTAAAAACCAAAAAGTTGGGTTTTTTTAACTTATTTTTAAAGAAAACAAAAGAAAAGAGGGAGAGATCATTGTTTGAAGGAGATGGTGTCAAGTTAGATGATAGACAAAGCAGAACCCCATGTGTGCACATCTCTCCCTCTTAAGGAAAGGTTTTTGTTTGTTTGTTTGTTTGTTTGTTTGTTTGTTTAACATGGAGAGTCTAGTATGTCGGAGAAAACTGCAGTCCAACAGAATAAAGATGTTAGCAAGAATATTAGTCCATTAAAATGCATTTCAGTAATTAAGCTAAATGAATTATATCTAAAGAAATTAAAGCAACTTGCTTATGTGATGATCTTAGGTTGTGTAGTGGGCAGAATCATGGCTTCTTCCAAAGATGTCCACATCCAATCCCTACAACCTGTGAATATGCTACTTTACATGACAAAAAAGGACTTTGCTGATGTGATTAAAGATCTTGAGATGGGAATATTATCTGGTTATTGGGTTGGGCCAAATGTAATCACAAGGATCCTTAAAAGAGGGAGGCAGGAAAGCCAGAGAAGGAAGAAGTGATGTGATCATGGAAACAAAGGGCAGTGATGTGATTGCTGGCTCCCGGACATGAGCCATAGAATGTGGGTGGCATCTGAAAGCTGGAAGGGGTAGGGAATGGGTTCTGCCTTCAGACACTTCAGAAGGAATGCAGCCCTCTCCATACCTTGATTTTAGGCCAGAGACACTGATTTCAGACTTCTGAACTCCAGACTCTAACAAACCTGTGTGGTTTTAAGCCAATAATCTATGGTCATTTGTTATAGCAGCAATAGGAAACTAATATAAGATCACTATCTCAGGCTGGGAAAAACGTTGCAAAAAGAAAAATTACCAAAGGATGAGGTAGACATGTTCCAACTTTATAAGGGGCATTCTAGTAAACACAAACTTGAAATTTCAGATCCCTAAGCAAGTAGTTTGCAAGCACTTAGAGAAGTAGGTATTTATCAGAAGCAAGTATAAATAAACTAAGAATCAATAATATCCAAAAAAGGTTACTGGGGTTTTAAAGTTATTACATTTTATTAGACTAGGATATGTCTAGTCTAATGGAACAAATGAAAGATTCAACAAAGCATTTGATAAAGTACCCTATGATAGTCATGCAGACAAGATAAATCAGTGTAGCCTGGACCACAGAAAAATCAGAAGTATTCAGAGTTGACCCAACAAATATATCCAAAGTATGTTGATTTTAATGCATCAAAGCCAATTTGGAAAAAATGAAAAATCTTTCCTGCTTTCTTTGGCCAAATGCTATTAAGACTTTTTAAATCAACAACATGGCTATGTAAATGTATACTTTTTAGATTGGTGGATAAGACAATGTAAATAGATGGGTGGAAGTAATTAGTTTTTAACAACATCTTCCCAAGTTGGAAAAAAAAATATCAAAGTTAGTAAAGTAAACTTGAAAAGGAATGTATGTAAAATCTGGCATCAGGTTTAAAAAATGTGCAAAATTACAGTGTAGGAGAGATTTAGAGTGCCAGAAATTCTTATTTCAGAAAGAGACAGTACTTGTTACTTTTAATTGATAATGAATGGGCTTTGAATCAAGAGGAGTAGGGTCTAACTGCAATTTAATCTTGGGTTGCAATTTTGGAAGTTAGACTTTCATATCTGACTGTGACTAGAGTAGATACCTGCTTTAGTTCACCACATGAGCAAGGTGTAACATGAAGGGCTCTAGAAGCCATATCTATGATCATGGATCCTTAAGATATAAATGTGCAATGTGTCTCCTGGGGCTAATGAGCAGTCTAGCTTGGTTAAAGTGGAGGGCCGCTGTTGTAGAAGGTACGAGAAGAATCTCATTGGCAGGAGAGGCTAAGGCTGAGCTCTTGAATTTCCAGCCTAATGATAGTCTTATCTTTTAGGCAACAAGGATGTTCTAAACATTTTCTTAAGTGGGAGAGGGCAGGTGAGAGTTGTGTTTTCAAGGTTAGATCTGGTACCTTAAATGACTCAGAGGCAATGTGATGGGAAAGTAGGAATGGGTTAAAATTCTGATCTTCAATTTACTGGACATTTATCTATAGGCAAGATTCTCAACAGCTCTGTTCCTCTGTTTCCACATCTGTAAAATGTGGATGATAGTAGTATTTACTTTATTTGAGGATTAAATAATTAAAATGTATGAAGTACTTAGGACAGTCGCTGGCATACAGTGGTGCTCACCAAGTACTGGCAAGTAACTACTGTTGTAGTCAAACCTGTAATATGTGGGCAGTAAAAACTACTGAAGGAAGAACCAGCTAGCTGCATGGGGCATGAAAGCAAAATCCAAAGACTCCATTGCTTACCTGGACTCTAACTGGTTCTTATCTGTTCTCTCTTGTGAGTTCCAACCTTGGCTTCCATCATGGCTGCAGGGCTGTGTCTGCTCACCTGGGATGCCTTGCTGCCTGAGGTCTTCCTTCACCCATACCCGGAGTGATTTCTCTGGGCATTTTGTTCTTACGTTATATTTCCTTAATTATCTTTTTCATTTGTACACATGTCTCACCCTGCTTAATTTCAGCTTATTGAGGTCAGGGACTGTTTTCCATATTTCTTTTTATCCCCCACAACATCTGGCACAGTCTCTTGCACGTAGCACATGCTCCAAACCTGAATATTATTGATAAAGGAGTAGCTTTAGTTAGTGATGATTCCAAGTTTCCAATCGTTTGTTATGAGGGAAATGGTAGCACTTGTGATGTGCGAGTAAAGCACGGTGGGAAAGTCAGCCTCAGAAGACCATGCGTTCAAATTTGGGTATAGTGAGGTTGCAAATTACTTGGGGTGAGGTTCCAAAGGCACTAAGGCAGAAAACTAATGTCAACAAAATTACCATTTAAATCCCTTGAATCTCAGTGTCTTTGTGTAGGTGATTTCAGTTGTGTTGGAACTTGTCAGTCTCTCTTAAGTTGAACATAGATAAAGATGTTGGCCTCTATTTGAAGGACATGCTGCACTAAAAATTATGCTTTTCTAGGTGGTGGTGAGGGTGCTGTTTGCATTTTTCCAAAGTGGATAGTGTGAATTATACATATTCACAGCATATATGACTGAACTCCATTGTAATTATGTGGCATCCAGGTAGAGGTGTCTAATGAATTTAAGTGAGTGGTTTAATGCTTCATGGCTCTCTGGATGCTAACCTTTTAATGCAACCTTTTGGAGAAATTGCCTATCATTTGGCAGATCTAAATAAACAAATGGTATTGAAAATGCCTTTAACTAAGAGTGGGGCTTAGAAGTCAGTGCAGAGGTGGAGAGAAGGATGAGTTCCCTCCACTCTTTTTAATTTTCCCTCCTCTTCCACATAGTGATGTCTCCACTTTCTACACTATCCCAAATACCCAGATAGGGGAGAGAGCAAAGAATAATATGGAACTGCTCTTCATTCCTTCAGCAGATGTGAGCTTTTGAACCAACCAGCAGATTTGTAGACTGGGATAGAAAGAACACTATCAGCCTAACACTGTGTTTAACTATTCATGGTTGTAATTCACAGGGGACATGTTAAAAACATTAATTAGAGAAAAGTGCAAACCCTAGTGGAATGTTTCCCTTTGCTAGACTCAAGAAATAATTTTAACAACCCTGATGAATGTGGAAGCCAGCATTTGAATGAAACAACCCATTAAGCAGAAAATAGATCTCATCATAGAAATAATCTAGCCATGCAGCAATAGTCAATAGACAGTAGTTGACTGATAGAAATTAACTATGCACTAAGCCTAAATATGAACACCATGAGTTCATCACCTCAAATGCCCGAAAAAGGTTGCCTTGTTTTGTTGATATTGCTGTTAAGGAAAAAGAAAATCATGATCTGGATATCCTTCCCCCTAATATTAACCATCTGCCCAAATGTAACCTACTTATTTCCTGGCTGACATTCGACTTTTGTGGTTCTTTCTTTTCATAGTGATTATGAAAAATCCCTAATGGTGACTGGTGTGCTCTAACGTAATATGGAACATTTGGAGGCTGCCTTCCAAGTGATTTTCCAACTTATAAGCCCCTTCCTCCAAAATTCCTTAAATTCAAATATTAAAACTCCAAGAGGGTGGCAAGGCAAACCCATGTTCCTTGTGAAAACCCCTCTAAGGAAATCTGTTTTGAAAATTCTTTTAGAAGGTTACAAGGAAGAGTAGAACAGAAGGGTGCAAGGTCAAGGTCAGCTAATTCTGACTGAAGGGAAGCAGGGATGTGAGCCTGTTTTGCAGGATCCCCCCAGGTGCAGAGAGGAATAGTTCCCCTGCTAATGGTGAGCAGCTGTTCAAACAGAGGTGCTAACCTCAATTGTTCTAACTAAAAGTGGTTGAAAAAAGAAAGTTGGAAACAAGTGACAAGACGCTGTTTCTAAATTTGAAGGAATATGCAGAAAAGTTTGGATTGGAAGAATGGGAGACTCTCAAAGATACTTTTTAAACTTTATTTTGCTCAAACTTTGAGTTTTGTTTGGTTATTGCCTATATGAGATTAGTCCCACTGAGAGAGAAGGCCCAGCTTCCACAAGCACAAGTGTGTATTGTATAGGTAATGCTGGGGAGATTTGAAAAATATTGGAGTGATGCCGTAACTAGTCATACCTTTGCAAGTTTTCTCATCAACCTCATGTCCCACTGAGCCTTAAAAATCATTAAACAGATTGGAAGAGTTCATTTTTATTGAGCCTTGTTTTCATATGTAAGAAAACTACAAATATACTGCGATGAGGTGCCTGGTGAAGGACCTTGCACAATCTTCTGGACTGGGATACATTCTGTCTTCCCCTATTTATAAATCAGTATTTTCTGCTTCCCTCTCTTTTAATTAATTCATTCAACGTGCTCTATTGGACTCTTGTATTGGGCAGAGGCTCTGTTACACCTGCCTTTGCATTTTTCCAGCCCCTACCTTTTCTGCAGTTCCGGATTCACGTTTACCCAGGAAGGTCTCATGAACATTTAAAGCCTCGTTAAGTGGAGAGCAAATGTAGGCAGAGGAAGTGAAGAGGCTGGCTTCATCTTCCACCTGGTAGAATTCCAGACTCTTTCCCTGCAACCACTGGGTAATGTATGGGTTTGCTCTTGAAGGCGGAAATCTGTTCTATTCCAAGCTCTCTGGCTTTTATCCCTCAATGTTGGCCATAATTTCAAGACAGTTGAGATGGATACCATGTTAGTGGAGTTTACACCGCATCACTTAAATGTTTGCCTTCCACTTGGCCCTGAGTGACGCAGTTCTCCTTTCTCCTTCTTCCTCCAGCACAGAGACAAAATGTCCTGCAAGGAGTTAATAGTTTTGCAGTCATGTAAAGTTGGCAACAGTAGATCACAGAGCTCCGTGCAGAAAACCAATTATTCCCTTTGTCTGAGATGAAAACCAATACTTAGGTTGTGGAGGAAGGCCTTCTCATCCAGGATTGCTTGATATAAGATTTTGCTCTATGAAGGACGGGTTCTGTGTTGCAGCTTGGCTCCTGGGTCACAGAAGCTTGCCTTTCTCTCCTGCTTGATTCTGGCCACTTGAACACACTTGGGATCCAGGAAACAGGACCACTAAGTCTATGTTTCTGGCCATTTTAGGGCTTAGGATGAGTGGTTAAACCAGCATTAAATATCCTAGACTAATAATGATGGGGAAGCCAGCAGCTTACTCTCAACGGAAGAGGTATTTGGGGAAAACAGGCAGACCTTGGTTTATTGTGCTTCACTCAATTGCACTTCACAGATACTGCACCTTGTACAAGTTGAACGTTGGTGGCAATCATGTCAAGTCCATTGGGTCCATTTCCCCAACAGCATTTGCTCACTTTGTGTCTGTGTCAACAGAGTATTTTTAAATTTAGGTATGGATATTTTTTAGACATAATGCTATTTTGCACTTACCAGACTACAGTAAATTGTAAACATAACTTTTGTAGGCACTGGGAAATAAAAAAATTCACTCGGCACTTTACTGTGGCGGTCTGGAACTGAACCAGCAATATCTCTGAGGTATGCCTGTAATTTGAAAAGAGAAGCTGCCACTGAGACCTTCTAACTAAGCCTTGGGGAGCAAATGTAGAAAGAAATACATAAATTCGCAGAGAGAAAAGATAGCTAGATATGCCTCCCTCTGGGGTTTTTCATTGGCTTAGTGTAGGTAGGGGAATTTCTACTTCCAAACCAAAGATAGAATGTTTGTCCTTTTTTTTCAAGTAGCCATTGTAAAACGCAAAAAGGGTAGAAGCATACATAGTTTTATGGCTCTTTGAAACCACTCTGTCACCTAGCCTAATACACTCATCTATTTGCTAGCCATCTTGTCCCAACAATCTTGTGGAAAGATATGATTCTATGCTTACTCACAAAGGAGCCAAAGAAAAGTGAGTGACTTATCCAAGAACACAGTATAATTAGAATCAGCATTAGGATCAGAAACTGAGCAGGATGGGACAGTGCGGGAGTGTGGACGTTGAAGTCAAAGAGGCCTGGGTTTGAATTCCTGTTCTACAGAGAGCTCTGATCTCTTATCTGAGCATTCATTCCTTAATCAATAAAATGGGAAAAAAAATACTTACCTTGGCGATATGTTAAAAGGATTAGTGATAACGTACATAAATGTATTTTCTCCATAATAATCCTGTAGAATATGGAAAGGGAATAGTGGGTAATAAAGACAGAAAAGAAATCAGACTGAGATTATGGAAGAACTAGAATTCACCAGCTGTGCGTATCAAGATTCTTGGTCACAAGGGACAGAGGTGGGTTTTGACCAACAGTGCTATGGCATGGCCAACCCTACTATAGGCTCAATGAAAGCCTATAAGAATTATGGAACTGTGGAGAAGCAAAGTTTTTTTTTTTTTTTTATATGAGTCCTAGTTAGACTCTTGAATGAACTCTATAAGAGTCCCTAGTTAGACTCTTGGATGAACACTTTGTCCTTACTTCAGTCTATAAGTATAAAAGTTGGGATTCTCACTTCATGTGGGATGCTTTGTCCTCTGAACCTCAGAATGAAGAATCAGGACCCACTCCCTCAGCTGTACCTTTTCCTGGCAAATACCATTTGTACTGCTTCTCAGCTGGTTTGGGAGTAAATAGAAGTGAAACCATGCTAAAACCTCATCCAAGTCATGATTCTTGTCAATTCCTGAAACATCGATTATCTTTATTTGGTCTAGCCTAGCTACCTAAAACCAAAGAATAATGAATTAAAAGGATAGAGGGTAGCTGAGGGAATGAAAGGAGATGTTGAACAACCAGTCCTCAACATATGGGAATCTGGACTTATTTGGGGATCTGTAGGAGGCAGGAATAAATGAGCAGTCTTGTGGGGGTACCACCAATGACACTTACTAGTTTCAATGACTTTTCCAAACTTGGGCCACTCCCCTGAAGCTTCACATTCTAGGGGAAGGAATCTGACTGGTCCAGCTCAGGTCACATGTTCACAGTCCCACCCACACTCTGTCCAATGAAGGAAAGGCATTTTCTTCCAGGAGAAGGAAGAGGGGAAGCTGAGTAGGTCAAAACATGGGCTGTCTCTCTACCGGTTAGGACTCTCAGTAGAAACGTTACAATCTCCTGATATTATAGTCCAACCATCTTTCTCTGGAGAAAGCTGCCTTTGCAGAGTACAGTGAGAAAATGTTGAACCAAAGCCTGTCCAGTTTTGCATATCACCCTTGAGCTAAGTGCCCCTATGCCTGTTAGTGAACAAGCTTCGGTATAACTTAATATGACAACTGATACTGCATACCACACAGCCCAAACATTGCAAGGCTACATATTGAACAGGAAGTCCGTATTTTGGCATCTATGTACACATCAGGAAATACACCTCCTGATATGTGCATATGAAGCTTATTCAAGTCTAAATCTTGTTGCTTAGAAAGGTATCTCCTAAGCAGCCAGCAGACTAGAACTGCTTGTCACGGAAGCATAAACACTCAGAGAAGGGCTTGGTGTCTTGGCGCTCCAGGGAGTAGCCATCTCAGATACTCTGTCCTTGCAACATACCAGTTAATCCTGACTCAAAGCATTCAGAAACAGCTCTCCAACCCCCAGCCCACCTCTCTAAGCACAGTGGCTTCATTCTGAGGCCTGGATCTCTGTCCATGTGTCCTCTCCCCACTCTCTCAGGGGCTATGGACTCACTCCCTATAGAACCCTATAACCCTATCAGAATCTTTTTTTCTTTTTTTTTTTAGCAAAGGATGTGAGGTATTTATTCACTAAATCAGACGATAATAGCTAATATAACACTTCACATGCTTCTAAACGTTATCTCTTTGAATCTTTACAATGATCCAAGAGCTGGAAGGCTCATTTCCCTTCCATATTCTCTCTCTACCTTTCTCTGTCCCCAGGAGACTTTCTCTGGACCGTATCAATGGGCTTCCTTGCCCATTGGTTTCTTCTTGGCCAATGGGAGGCTCCTAAAGAACTCAGGAGTGTGAGCTGGCTCCCTCCCTGCTGGGCCAGGGATTAGCATGTCTGTGTTTCCCTGGGAAGGCCACAACTCCTGCTGTGTAGACCATTCCTACAACAGCTACAGCTAAACTCTCCTTTTAATGGTAACTGTTCTGTCCTAATCCCTTCAGATTTAGGAGTGACAAAGGTCTCCCTGTTTAAACCCTTCCCCGGGTGCTTCTACAGGCCTTGCTGGTTTCTCTGAACCCGGAACTGATCATCATAAATAGTCCTCATTAAACTCCCCTCAATTACCCTGTTTAAATACATTACCTATTTGCTGCTGGGACTCTCTCTCTGTTACAGCTGAGTATTATTGTTCTTATTTTGTAGATGAGAAAACTGTGGCCCAACAAACAGCATGTTGAATCCAGGTTGTCCATCAATAAAACTCAGGATCTCTCTATTAACGTAGTCTACTCAGCCAGCTTCATATTTAGACAGCTCTTTGCCTTCTGCTAAAGTATCATACTCTGGCCTTTCAGGCATTATCTTTTCTGTGGTGATGTATTTTTAGAAGAGTGACCTTTTTTCCTTCATATCTTCCTATAGGTCCCATTCTGTCCCATCCACTGAAAGTGATCTGGGACCCCGTTTCCAATTTGTGAAGAAACTTTCCTTCTTTGGGTTAAAAAGAATTGCTCTGAATCCTCTCTTTCCACCCAGGAATACCTCCTGAGATTTTGATATTTGCAATCCTATTAAGCCAAACTCTTAAACTTAATTATTTGAAAACAACCTTCATAAAATCTGACTCAAGGCAAGTCCTGAAATACCAGATCAGAGAGGAACCTAATTAGCTATTTTTTCCTACTCTAGATTCTAAAAAGCACACTAGAGGTGGAAATGGCTTTAGAGATATTTCAGGTTCTTAATCTCATTTTGGGTAACATAGACCCTCTTAAAATTTGGAAAAGTTATGAACTCTCTCTCCAGAAAAATGTGAATTCCATCTCTCATACACACACACACACACACACACACACACACACAAACACAATATTACCTATAATTTTGGGGGTTCGTTGTCATCTTAAAGCCCATTCATGGGCCCCCAGATTAAATCTTTCTGTCCTAGGCTAATCCCTTAGGTTTACAGATAAGGAAGCTGATACCAGGCAGGTAAAGGGGCTATCCCAAGGTAACACAACTTATTAGTTGGTCTATCAATCAGGTTGTGCTAAGCTATGCTACAGTAACAAACAATAAAATTTCATGGCTTAAAACAACATATTTATTTCTCATTTATGCTATGTTTCCACTATGGGTAAGCTATGTACTCTATTCCCTGTCATTTTACTTAGGGATGCAGGGTGATAGAAAATGCCTTCCATAGTATCATCTGTCATCCTTGAAGAAGAGAGGGCATTGCAAACCATGCACGATTCTAATGTTTCTGCCTGAAAAGATTTAATTTACCATTAAATTAAATTTAGTTTGCCATTAAGATTTAATTTGTCATAACTGCTAGCCATATTTCATTGGCCAAAGCAAGTCATATGATCATGCCTAACCTTAAGGGTGGCAGAGAAACATTTGGGGGACAGCACAAATAACCAGGTAAACTGGAAAATCCAGAAGTAGAACCAAGGTATTTTAATTTTTATCTAGAACTCTCTACTCTTCCAAGGCTACTATATCATAGTCTAATTCATCTGGATGTATTCCAGAGATTTGTCATCAGCTTAGGAGGGCTGTATTTCTGATACAGAATCAAAACTAAGTTGGAGGCTTCTGTTTGTCTTATTTATAAATGCTGATTTTCTGGCATAGTTCATTTAAGATGCTATCACAAAAAAGGAGGCCTGTATTATACTGGATTTTTTTACAACACTCATTTCCAAACTAAAATCTTTGTTTCTACTGTCTAAATTGCTCTTATATTTCTAATATTCATTTATTTTTGCTGGTCTTCCACAGCTTGGGAGCTATGGTGTTGCCCATGCAAATAAAGAGGAGTTTCTGGATTTTTCTTACATTAGCAATTAGAAATAGTTGTGGCTCTATTTTTAACTTCAATTGTTCATTTATCCCACAATTTGCTGAATACGTGCTTTGCCTTGAGAGTTATAATGAGGATGAAATTAGAAAATTCACAGAGCCTCGTGCAAAGTAGTTACTTGAAACACGTTGGCTGGTTGTGTGTGTGTGTTTATTTTTATATTTTGAAATCAATATAGGATAATGATAGCACACATTTAGTATAAGATTTAGGCAATTTTATTAACCTCTCTGTGTCTCAGTTTTCTTATCTATTAAACTGCGATAAGAATATCACCAAACTCTTTGGTTCCAATAAGGATTAATTATAATAATACCTATAAAGCCACTAACCGAGACTTGGCTTGGAGAAAGTTCTTGATGAAATTAGCTATTATTAGTGTTATCAACGTGATTATTGGGTAATATAATTGCTACTTGCCAAGAGGGCAGTGCAGCAAGGAGGGAAGAGAACAGGCTTTGGAATTAGGTAGACGTGGGTTCCAATCTCAGCTCTGTGGTGATGTGAGTTTAGGCAAGTTACTGCTCAAAGCTTCATTCTCTTCTTTGGTGATTTCTCCTGGTCTTACTCCCCCTGCAGGATGTTTGGGAGCACCCCAAAGGCTACAACATTGCAATACTGCACTGCACAGTGGAGGCAGTGAATAAATATTAGTTCCTCTGGATGTTGTGTGGAGTACAAAGATGAACGAAGAAAACAAGTCCTCTCTTGCCCTCCAGGGGTTTATGATCTCATTGTGGAGATACAACATGCCCACAAATAACTATAGATACCCTAAAATGATGAGCACCACAAAAGAGCTGCAGCTAATGGGGTGTAGAAGTTTACATTAGGTGAATTACTGCAAAAGGGTCCTTTGAGCTGGATTGTTGGCTTTGGCTGAGAAAACCTGCTTTCTACTAAAGAGGTATTTTAATTTAAAAACACCACTTGTTTTCCTTTCTCTGTCTCTTCTCATCAACACCTCTTCACACCTAAACCTCAGAATACCCTATTATGCACCCCTGATAATTTTGTATGGAGAGGAGGAATTCACTGCCTTCACTGCCAGCACGGTTTGCTGATGTGCTCTGTTTTCTGGCTGTGATATTTACAGCAGCTCAGTTCAGATTTAATTTTCTATTATTCCCTGAACTTTGCAGCCCTCATTTTTCAACTCCTGTCTGAGATTCATTGCTCCAGCACCCTGGAACCACTGCTGGAAAGACTTATTTAACATTCAGAATCGATGAACAAACGGGGGAAACATTCTACCAGAAACAGGCCACAAGTGGTGTGGGGTTTAGCTTTGATTCTTAGCAATAGTTTTAAACTCTTCTTTCCTCTTCCTGTGGTCAACTGCATTTCTCCACCTAATTATCAAATAAGATGCCTTGGAGGTACCTGAACCTCAGCGTTCTCTCCTGGAAATGTTATGGTCCAGGATTTCCTTGGGTTAATGTTATTTCCTTTTAATCTTGGCCTCCGGGTCTGCTTGATGTTGTAGGAACCCTATTTTTCTCTTAGCTCTCACAAGCCTCTTGCTAGAATTGCCCTATGTCACAAACTTGTCTAAAGAGATGTCAAGGCTGGTAGACCCTTTTTCTGCCTCGTTATCTGTGCTTCATTTGGTTGGTGAGACAGGCTTTTGATTAAAGTTCTTCCACTCCACTGCTCGCTACACAACCCCATTTCCTTGAACCCATAAGAGCATTCAGCAAAGATGAGGATGGTTGAAGACTTTCTCATCCCACTGCCTTTCACTCTGCAGACTATCTGCTGAGGTGTTAGCAGACTTATGGTCATTCTGGACCTTTGACATTTTGGTAACTGCCTGCCCTTCAACACATATATGTACATTACTGCAGTGGGAGCAGCCATTTTATACAATTTTACTATGTCTTCCTAGCCACACTTCATCAATGAAATAGGAACTTAACAGAAACATTCTTCCCTGGCATTGTGGATTTGGGACTAAGAACTATTTAGGCTAGTCTCTTTACAGGGTCTCGAACCACAGATGTAGAGGTGAGGGGAATTGGGTGCCATTTTTATTGCAGGTGGAGCAAACACCCAATGAGTAAAAAATGGAACATGCAGAAAGAGAGCACGAAGGCACAGAGATGGGTCATCGGGGCCACTTAGAGCTCTGGTCCCACTTGTTTTTACAGCACAGTTGTGCCCATCCTCATTTGAGATCAACTCTTCGTTGAGTACCACGGATGCCCTCAAACCTTTCCCGTAGTCTCTTCAGTGCCACAGACTGGCAAGAGTTGGTTTCTGTCACAGGCAATAAAATAATCTTAATGGGCACAATGTTTTTCTCTAGCAAATTGCTGGTTTTATGTTTCTGGTGATAGCTACCAGGAGAAAGGTTAGATTATTACTTAGTACCTTTCCGATCATAAAGGAAGATGTTAAAACTTCAGTACATTCAAAGTAGAATGATCCAATATACCCAAAAGAGTTAAAAGCCAGGTCTTGAAAAGCTATTTGTGCACCCATGTTCATAGCTGCATTATTCACAGCAGCCAAAAAGGTGGAAACAACTCAAATGTCCATTGACAAATGAATAGATAAACAGAATGTGGTATGTATGTACATAAAATGGAATATTATTCAGCCTTAAAAAGAAAATAAATTCCATCACATGCTACAATATGGATGAAACTTAGAAGACAATATGCTAACTGAAATAAGTCAGACACAAAAAGACAAATACTGTATAATTCCACTTACACAAAGTACCTAGAGTAGTCAAATTCAGAGACAGAAAGTAGAATGGTGGTTACCAGGGGCTAAGGGGAGGAAGGAACGGGAAGTTACTGTTTAATGGGTACAGAGTTCGATGTGTGAAAGGTGAAAGAAGTTCTGGAGATTGGGTTGCCCAATATTGTGAATGGACTTAACCCAACCGAACTGTACATTTAAAAATGGTTGAGAAGGTAAATTGTCCGCTGTGTGTATTTTATCACAAGATGTCGGTTTCTGGAGAAGCTCATCCATAGAAAGTCATCTCTGGGTGTGTCTGGAAAGATCAACCAAGAGGAACTGGTCAGGTGAGAAAGTGAGGGATGGCATTCCAGGCAGAGAAGCAGCAAGCATCAAGTCCCAGGGGCATAAATGGGCCCGATGTGTTTGGAAAACTTTGAGAAGCACTTTTGTGTTGAAGCCTGGGCAGCAAGTGGGGGCAGATAACAGAAAAGAATGGTAGGAGATGGGGCTGAATAGGGAGACCAAGATTGGACCAGGGCTGCCCATGCACTGTTTGGGAGGCAGGTAGTGCTTCTATGAGTTACGTGGACCTGCTACCCTGTCAAGAGGCTAATGGACAAATAATCTGAGAGGTGTCCCACCGTATCCATTTTAATTTTGCCTTTAATTTTGTCTGGAGAAACGTTCATTATGCTCACTTGTGGCTATTGAATAGAAGATTAGATGGACCATGTTGGACCACGTCCCTAAATCTTCCATTTCGTTGTCTTCTCAGCCCCCAGAGCCAGCCACCTGGACATCCCAGTCTCAGGACTTAGCTTTTCTTTATTAACCGACTCATGCTTCATGGGTGTGTGTGTTTACTTTATTCATTCAACAAGAATCCACTGAGCATCTAACATGTCCATGAGGTACCCCTGCAAATGATCTGGGAATAGGAGGTGAGAGGTAAGGACGCAGGAAGACAGAGAACAGATTCTGGAATCAGATGGGTGTGAGTGAAAGGCTTTTTTAATGCCTTTTTTCTTGCCTTTTTGAAGCTCAGATAACTCATCTAGAAAAGGAGAATAATCGGGGGGCATTTGGGTGGCCCAGTCGGTTAAGTGTCTGACTTCAGCTCAGGTCATGATCTCGCGGTTTATGAGTTCGAGCCTTTCATTGGGCTCTCTGCTGTCAGCCAGGAGCCCGCTTCAAATCCTCTGTCTCCCTCTCTCTCTGCCCCTTCCCAGCTTGCTCTCTGTCTCTCTCAAAAAATAAATAAATAAAATACTTATAAAAAATAAAAATAAAATGAGAAGAATCATAATATGTCTGTTGTGGGCAGAACTATATCCTCCCCCCACAAATTCATATGTTGAAATTCCAACCACCAGTACATCATATTTAAAGATCAGGTCTAAAAAGTAATAAGTAATTAAGGTAAAATTAAGCCACTGGAGTGGGGGCTTAATCCTATATAATTGATGTCATAGAAACAGCAGGAATGCATATGCACAGAGAAACCACCATGTGAAGAGTCAGCAGGAGAGTGGCCAAGGAGAATGATCCCAGAGCCATTTTGTCATGGCAGCCCTAGCAAACAGATACACCTACTTTGTACGGTTATTAAGGTTACTAACTCAGGGCGCCTGGATGGCTTAGTTGTTTAAGCGTCCAACTTTGACTCAGCTCATGATCTCGTGGTTCATGAGTTTGAGCCCTGCACCAGGCTCTCTGCTGTCAGCATGGAGCCTGCTTGGATCCTCTGTCTCCCTCTCCCTCAGCACCTCCCCACAGTGTGTGTGCACACTCTGTCTCTCAAAAATAAATAAGCATTTAAAAAAAGAATATTAACTCATGTAATGCACATATAACAGTATAGTCCCTGGTACACATAAAATGATTAATACAATAGAGTTATTTTTGCTATTGTTATTACAAAGATCAACTAAACACAGATGTCATAGGGAAGCTGCACTGTGTTGAAGCACATGATGGCATTTCCATCATGTATGTTTCTATAACATGTTGAAATATCTATAAAACAAGATGGAAAACGCTAAGTGCCAAAAAGGGTAAAGAATATTCCACAGTAGTCTGAGGAGGAGGGAGCAGGGGGAGGCTAAATTGGGTTTGATAGAGGGGTAGCATTTGACCTGGGGTGGAAAGGAGATAGTGCATGCTGATGGCATGTAGAATGTTAGTTGTATATGAATGTTTAATTATATATATTGCATATTAATATGCTGCATGAACTTGATTGACTTGGAACTGTACTCACTCATTATTTATTCATTCAATAGATATTTATTGAATGCCCACATGAAGGTACTGTTCTAGATGCTAAGGAAACAACAATGAATAGGTCTCTAGCTCCGTGGAGTTGGTATACCAGGGGGTGATATTCATAATTGTGAAGAATAAAAAGATTCTGAAATAGTATAGGCAGTATGATTCTATTTTTAATATACATGTGAATATATATCTATATATTATAAAAATGACATCATGTGTTTATACTTCTATATGAAGAGAAAGTGAGCGAGCTAGAGCAACAGAAATTTGGAAAGAGAGATACATAAGTGTTACAGTGATTATATTTCAGCACTGGAATTCTCTGCCCATTTTTATTTATCTATATTTTCCAAATTTGGGAGGAATAAACTTTATACATCATGTTTCAAAAGTTGTGGATTTTGTATGCAATTAAACAACCAAGTGCTAAAGTTAGAACTTAACAGGAATTGCAAAGAGCCTGCTTTCCTGATTCCCATCTCCTAGACAGATGCCGCATTTCTAACCCCGAAGGCGCCTTTTCATAGTTGCTGTTATTTTTCACCATTCCACCTGAAGGTCTCTTGATGTTTCAACTCCTTCTCCTACATCTGCTACCATCTCCCTTGTTTGTGGCCCATAAATCCCTTTATTTGGTAAAATAAAATCTTCAGCTTGAGGGAAGTGCTTTTCTCAAAGAACATTGTGCTCAAATTCTGAAGCTTTACGTATTTAGAAGGAAAAAAATATTCTATAAATGCAGACGGTTGCTGTCTCTACTTGCTTTATAGTTCTTAAGTGCACAGAAGATGTTCAGATAAAGTGGGCTAGAAAGTAGCTCATGGATTTTATAAGGGCAAACAAAACCCACAGAACTCAGGGTCCTCTTAACAGCAAGGCTCTTCCATTCATAAGAGGGTTTCTGATAAAACCATGGCACTCTTCCTGGCTCCCAAAGGCACAGGAGATGGGGTTTTGCCTCACCAGCCCTGACCCAAGAACCTCTGCCATTGGGTGCATTGTCAGAGCCAAATTCTAGGCTGAGATTCAGGAAAACTTTCTTGGTCATGGCACCACTTCTAGAAAACACAGTATATCTTTTTTTTCCATCGAGGCACCAGTTTGCTTAGCATGACCTGGATTATCTGGCAAAGCTAGTTTATGGTGCTCCAGTTTTCCAGAGCTGCCCGCATCTTACAACTAGGTTGGGTGTGGTGATTTTAAAATAGGCTCACAGTTGAAAGTATAATGTTTTCAAATTTCCTTTCACTTATTTATTCTGGTTTCTTTATATTTTAATTTTTATTATTAAAAAATTATTTTTAATGTTTATTCTTGAGGGAGAGAGAGACAGAGTGTGAGCGGGAGAGGGGCAGAGAGAGAGGGAGGCACAGAATCCAAAGCAGGCTCCAGGCTCTGAGCTGTCAGCACAGAGCCCGACGCGGGGCTTGAATCCATGACTGAGATCATGACCTGAGCCGAAGTCGGATGCTCAACTGACTGAGCCACCCAGATGCCCCATATTTATTCTGATTTCTTATTCCAGCTGTTCCCATCATCTCTCCTTAATTCAAATGCTGGAAATTTTAACTGCAATTTTGCTGTGCATGTATTTATTCCATGAATATTTTTTTCATCCCAATTGGTTACTTGTGATTATGGGCCCTGCCATCATTTGAGTAAAATTAATCAATTTGTCTGAGGAACTTTTTTTTAAACTAGGGTCTAATGGGGGTGATTAAATTTTGAATAATGGTATCTATGGATTGTGGGTAAAAAGAATGTTATTTAAATATCAGAACAAGCACACATATATAGGTTCATACCCCTGAAAAACTTCAAAGGTAAAAAAAAAAAAATCTGATTTCCTCGAGAAATCCATTTATGTGGTTGTTTCACTTGGTTGATTAAAATGTTTTCTATCGTTCTTAGGATAAACACAATAAACTGACCTCTGCATCTGGCCTACCTGGCCCCTGACTCTTCTGAGGCCTCAAACCTCATACTGTAGCCAGAGCAGAATCCATTTCTTCTACTTCCTCTGGGTCACTCAGCTCTTTTTTTTTTTTTTAATTTATTTTTAAGTGTATTTATCTTTAGAGAAAGAGAGCCAGCCGAGCAAGGGAGGGACAGAGAGAGAGGGAGAGAGAGAATTCAAAGCAGGCTCTGTGCTTTGCAGAGCCTGATGGGGGGCTCAAACTCATGAACCGTGAGACCATGACCTGAGCTGAAATAAAAAATCAGACGCTCTACAGACTGAGCCACCTAGGCACCCCAAGCTCTTTTATCTGCACATCTTCACATTGTGTCTTTCCTTTCTCCAGCGGGTCTTCTCTGTCTGGGTAACTCCTCCTTATTTGTCAGGTCTCAGCTCACAAGCTGCTTCCTCTGGAGGGGCTTCTCCAGTCTCCCTGGTCTACGGGAAGGCTCCCTCCCCTGGCACTGTGTCATCATGGAGGGTCATTGCCTGCCCACTCCTCTGTCTCCTCCGTTGGTCTGCAAAGTCGCTGAGAGTAGATACCGTGTCTTTATGTTTCTATTTCATGCCTTGTACCTAGCACAACACCTGGCTGGTACACAGTAGGTGCTCCATAAATACTGAATGGGTACTGAATGGGTACATTGGAATAATTTATCCAAAGAATCAGGTTTAAAGTGATTTTACAAGTCCCATGTTGCCATTTACTTGGGTGCCTGAGTTTTCCAATCAATTCAGTTTGGACAGTTATTATTGAACACCCTTCTATATATGGCTGTCAGCTGCTTCCACCTACGCTATCTCATTGACCTTTGCCTTATCTTTCTACTTTATAGCTGAGAATGCTCAGGCTCAGTGAGGCCGAAGTCCTTCATAATGGTGACAGATGAAGAGAAAGAATCTTGAACTTCAAAGATTTAACCCATCGCTCTTGGCCCCGTATTAGTGTATTACCCCTTTAAACTTTTGACCTTTACCATGCTGTCTTGCTATGACTGTCTGCTATATGAGAATACAGGCAGCCTTGAATTACCTACATAAAAGGTACAACTGAGACAAAATGAACTCCTGGAGAGGAAGTGCTGGTCTAGGAATCCGGACACCCGGGTGTTCTTCCTACCTTTGTTACTAACTGTCTGTGTGACACTGGACACATCATTGGTCTCTCTGGGCCTTAGCTTTCTCATCTTTGCAAGGAGTGGGAGTGATTGGATAAGTTTTTAGGGGCCCCCAGCCTTGTATTCTATGATCCTGAGCTTGAAAGCTGGTACAAGGCATCGGAAGTACACAGCGATCACTACTCAGGGTATCATAAAGTCTACCTGAAAGAGCCCGCCTCCAGCGGCTGTTCTGAAATTGCATCTCAAACAAAGAGAATAGACACCATTTCCTATCATCCTCTTATTCACTTTGTGTACACACACTGCTAACAAAAGGATAGCCATGAGTAACTGGGGGAATTGAATGAAAAGGAATGAATCATGGCAATAAGCCATCATCTCTGGCCTTTGAATGAGCCGCAGTAAAGACTGGCCGTCTTCCGAACGTCTTCCTGTGTTCACAGAACAGGCTCCTGGTGATCCAGGCTTGCTCTATGCAAATTGTCTTCAGCTCTGCGCCTCTTGAAACTGCCTTATGTGTTTAAGCAATCGGCAATCGGACCTCACACCTTATTGCTGCACAAGCAAATCTGAAATATAAAAATGCAAATTGTAGGGAACGAAAATAGATTTTAAGTTGTTTGCCTATAAATTGATTTCCATGAACAATCAAAACTTACCATTTTTGTAATGATTTTTAGAGGTGCTAAACTAAATAGAATAACTATATCACCCACGTGTGACCTTAGTAAAAGCACAGGAAAATTGTCATTCTGAATTTTAAAAGACAGCCAATTTTGGCTTCAATGTAACTGAAAATAGCAAATTAAAAGTAGATGTAACTTAAAAACCTTGAAGTTCTCATAGAAGGTATATCAGTGAGGACCTTAAAACTCCCTTTAAAAATTGAAGTTGACAAAAGGAAGAGAAAAGAAATTAAAACTAACAACAGATTTCAACTTAAGGATTAGCTTGGGCTAAAACTGTAGCCATGGCCAAAATGATCGAAAGTAAATAGAAAATGAGAATATTTATTTTTCCTGTTTTCTCTGTTTGTATGACTTTGTAGCTTTAAAGTAAAAAAATCAGAAAGTCCATTTTCTCTGTCATCAGCTAACTGTGTTTATTTAGACAAATCACTTGAACTCTCTAAGGAGAAACTTTGCTGTGTGTGAAATTATATTTTATTAAAATTGTTAAGTCTTAGTAACTTTAAGAAAATAGCAAATGGGGGCGCCTGGGTGGCTCAGTCAGTTAAGCATCTGACTTCAGCTCAGGTCACAATCTCCCCATTCATGATTTCAAGCCCCACTTAGGGCTCTGTGCTAACAGCTCAGAGCCTGGAGCCTGCTTCAGATTCTGTGTCTCCCTCTCTCTCTGCCCCTCCCCCCTCCTCAAAAATAAATAAACGTTTAAAAAAAAATACCTAATGTCCTACCAGGAATGACACTAAAGATTTAAGTCAAGTTGAATTCTGGAAGTAGATGTTCACTCTTCAGGGGGAAAATGATGCATTTTGTTTCCACAGTGGGTCAACTTCCTGTCTTAAGGTGGATTTCTGTCAGGAAAATGGCCTGATTATTGTTTGACACTGTGGAGTAGACATGTAAAGCCCAAACTCTACAGATCACAGATGTGAAAATTCCTGAAGATGGGAACCTGAGTGGCAAAACATAGATTATACTCCACTAAAAGACAGATTTAGAATCAAGACATATATTTCTAGTGGAGTTTTTGAAGTATTAAGACATCTTATGGAAAATGGATCTCTTTTTTCTTTCAGGAATGCCACACAGTTTTTGAGTTCATTAAGAACAGTATTGCTTCCCTGTTAACTACCTAGAGGCTTACGGCACCTTCCTCCAAAGAGCTGACTGTATTCAAGTAAGAAAAACCTATTTTTCATTCAAAAAATTCCTACTATACTTGTCTCAGTGATAATGTAAAAATATGTGTAACCTACGGGCCGTAGGGTTTATTTCACTTGTCGAAGCTCCCAGAGAAGCAGGGAATGGGGTGAGCTTCAGCTGTAAATCATGGAGGGAAATTCCACTTGGATTTCAAAACTGCCACCACCACTGCAATGCAGATTTAAGGAGCCAGGCCCGTGTTTGACGTTGAGTTGGAACCATGTGTTCAGGAGTGAACTCTGTGGAAGTACAGGATGAGCTACAAGGGTCAGCTGACATAGGAGAAGGGGGAGGAAAAGACGATGAGGGTAAGCAAAGGATTTAATCAGGGCAGAGCGAATGGTGCTGAGCTGGGCCACACAGAAAGAATTATGGACAGGAAGGCTATGGCAAGAGGTTGCTGGGCCATAAACACGAGGTCAGCGTGGGAGAGACACAGCAAGTTGAGGGGGTACGTCTGACTTTCCGTCAGACGCACATTCCTGGAAAGTTGTGTCGAAACCTAATTGTCATGAAGTAAACACATATTTAATAGGTAACTCATTAAAGGAAATTTATGTCTGTAAAGGAAAGGATACTTTTGCAATACGAATACCCACTCCCTAACTTCCTTCTTTGAAAATTAAGGCTTTATGTGTATTGAGTTTTCTTAGAGCAAAGGGCAGCTGAGTACAGCAAGTTGAGAGAGAAATACACATTATTTTAGCTATGCGTCTGGCAGCAAGAAAGGAGGGAATGTTCCCAAATGAAGGAGGCTCTTGTAATTTTCAAATTCAACTCCACTCTCCAGACGAGAAAACTGAAGGTGGTGCTTCACTTGAGGCTCACCAGGGGTTTGCAGAGAGTTAACCAAACGTTCAGTGATTCATTCATGGTCCTCAGCGGGCTGACTGAGAGACTGAGAACTAGAACCCAGGACTCCGGCTTCCTACTCCCATCTCATTCCCTGCATCTCACTCAGACCGATGGTTTACTGCACACAGAGAATGAACAAAGCCAGAGTGCAGCTGCCTACTTTTGTCCTCTGGGGCCCTTTCCAGCTTCAAAATTCTCTGATTCTCTATCATCCCTGCCTCTCTTATTTTTTAAGACTGTTACCTCGAAGGATTCATTGTAAGATGAGGAGGCAGCCAAAAAAAGAAATAACTGTTATTGGCTCCCAAATGGCCAGGGAGTGTAGTAATATATCTTATAGAAGGAGATGGATAATGTTAAAAGAAGAAATTTATCTTCCAGAAAGCAATAAAGCTTTAAAAAGCACCAAGCCGGTTTCCCTTTAGTTCTGCCAGAATATATCAAATATGGCACCTTAAATTGGTCCAAGCTTCACAGATATCAGGAAACCACAAGTGTGATGTGTTTTGAAGAGGCCGTACATCTCCAAAAACATGTCATTTTGTTCCAGCTTTCTCTTCCGTGCGCGCCATTTAACTTCACTTCTTGTCATTTCTTCTCAGAGATTCTGCATGTATCTCTGGTTCCCCAGAAACAAGCCCTTTATCGGTAACTGCAGAAAATGCGTGATGTGAGAATTCAGGGAGAGCGAGAATGTGATTCATGCTATTTTCAAGCACCCGCATTTGTAGTCTCTGTAAAGCACCATGGAGATGATCCACAGAGGGTCATAAGGGCTCCCATTTTAATCTTGGGATTGGAAAATTATCTTCTGTCTAAGGAGCAGCCTTACATCACCTCTTTCCATTTTAATCTCTTGTCCCTTTAGCCAGCACACACATTTCTTGCTAAAAATGCTTTAGATCATTATGTATTCGTATGGAGTCTTTAATGTAGCAGCATGTTGAGTTGGGGTGCACATACACAAAATAGGAATGACCATTCTGAGAGATTCTAATCCAACCTGGCTTTAAACAGAAATCATGTCGGGGCACTTGGATGGCTCTGTCGGTTGAGTGTCTGACTCTTGATTTCAGCTCAGGTTGTGATCTCAGCATTGCAAGATCGACCCCCCCCCCCACCCCGCCCCGGTGGGGCTCCATACTGACCGTGGAACTTGCTTAAGATTCTCTCTCTCCCTCCCTCTCTCTCTGCCCTCCCCAACTCGTGCACGCACACGAGCATGCATTCTCCCTCTCTCTAAAATAAAAAAAAATAAAAATAAAAATCACATTCTATGATGGCAGCATTGTCTAAATTTTAAATTGCATGTGAAATATCAAATAAAATGTTCTATATAAATAGCCACTCTGTGCTTTTAATACAGACAGAACCATAGCGTTAAAGAATGCTAAAGCTCAAAGAGATGCTAGGGTTTCTGGACAACTTTCCTCATTTTATGGATGAGGAAACTGAAGCCCAACACAGCTAGTTAGGAGGAGAGCCAGCCAGGTATTGCCTCGGTTGCCAACCTCTAAAAAGCACTCACACGTCACTAGGACAAATGGGAAATCAGAGCCAGGTTTCATACACAGCTCCTTATTTGTGCATAGTTAGCTGTTAGCTGGAACTTGACAGCCTGCATAAATACCTGGAACTAAATGCATGGCACCGTGGGTTAGCCAAGAGTAAGCGACTCATTTGCTTCTCCAAATTTAAATTTCTTTAATGTGCCCCCAAGCACACTAAATTTTAAATCTACAAAAGAAAAGAGGGTGAGAAATATAGAAGGATGGAGGCTAGTTTCTTCGAGTCTTTAGAGACACTCGCTGATCCTGTTTCAGCCAATGGAAAATATATTGGTAGTGAAATCTGTTTCTGAAAGCAAACACTTTACAATTCAAATTCTCTCTATTCCTGCAAAATAGCACAAGTGAGAAAACAATCATTGACAGAGTGCCAGATCGTTACTTTCAGTCACACACCCAGAACTCTTAGGAGAGGTGGACAATTCCAAGATCATGGACCCATTGCTATGCTCATGCCAATGGATGGAATTCAACCCACATCGATGTTGGGCATGTGCCAGAATGCTGGGAGCTACACAAATGCCATTGACCCAGTCCCCCCTCGGGATCTTACGTTATGATCACGAGACAGACATGAACAATATCACAGACCAGCTCTTTGCTGGGATAGCTAGAGGACCCCGAGAACCTGGAAGATGGAAAGCCTGAGCAGCACCACAGAGGAGGCCTATATGAACCGATACCTGAAGGATGAGTCAGAGTTTGCCAAGTGGAACAGGGGAAGGAAAGGGGGATATCAGCATGTGCAATGTTAGCTAAGAAGATTAGGAAACTTATTCTGGTGAAAATGTTCATCTAAAACATTAATATTCTTCTTTAAAGCCATCAGCAAAAAAAGTGGGGAGGTGTGGTGGTTTTAACGATGCACCGTCCAGATCCCCCTTGTGCCTCATAGACTTATTCCTCCAGCTGCTGACAGTGATGCCGACATGGTCCTCAGTGAGCTGGCTTCTCCAGGAAGACTCATCTGAAAAGAGTGCCCCCGTCTAAGGTCTCATACTTTTTGTGGGGACACCTGCAGTGAACTGGTCGAGGGCGAGGTGCCCCAGTTTGAGACAGTGCTGGAGTGCGTATTCCTATTCAGAACTCCCTGAGGGACTGGCAAGTTTGTTGCATCACAGCCCAGCTTTCCCGTCTTCCCCTGCTTCTGTCTTCTTCTTTCCGGGACTGTTGATCCCAAGAGTACTCTAATAAAATTTCCTACACGCTAATCTCCATATCGGAGTCTGCTTCTAGGGTCAGGGGGCTAACTAAATATTACAAGATCAATAAGGATGTAGGATATCACATTACAACCAGTAAGAACCCACCAGTCTTATACTCGCCAGGTTGGAAGGCAGGATCGGTCACCAACTTAGGGTACGCACGTGTGAACCTTTCCTTCTAGTGTTTTCAGTCCTCTTTCTGATAAGCCTCCAAACCCTTTCCCCCATTCCTACCTTCAGGGGCTTTGAAAAGTTTCCTGGGCTTCTGCTTCCAAATGACTCTTCTGTGAGCCTTTAGCTCAGTTCTATTTTGGGAGTCCTCTACATATTTCCTCCTCTCTACATAGAATGTTCTGACCAATATTTCTCAAAATATGGTCCTCAGCCTGCCTGAACCAGGTGCTTGTTTAAAATACAGGTAACAGGCTCTACTTCAGCTCCACTCTACAGGTGGAGATTCTTATGCCCCCTCAAGTCTGAGAATCTCTTCCTCAGAATCTGGGGAATGTGTTAAAGAGAAAAAAATGGTGTTTCTGAATTGCCTGTGGAATGAATTGTTATATGTAATTTAGACAGCTTTATAATTTGTGATGAAAAGACAGTGTAGACACTGCATTTACTCTTGTTGGGATTCCAGCTTACTGTCAGTGGGTGGGACAGAGGCTGTTGAAATCTAACCAGGCTCCGGAAATCAGACAACTCTGACCTCATCTGGGATAGTTCTGGATGCTGTGTGGATCTAGGGTGGAGTGTTGAAGGGCCATTTATCAGAGAACTTAGCAGCTTGTTGGTAGACAAGTGGATGACTGCCATGCAGTTTTCACACACTAAGTCCAGTCATTCACAAGTTTTCATTCAGCTGCAGGATTTACAGATGAGCTTGAATCCGGATAGAACAACCAAGGGTTTGCCAAGGGACACTGAAATGTAGATAGTACCGCATACTTTGTTTTTAAAGTCAACTTAATTGAAGTATAAATTAATTAAATTTAATTAAATATATCTCTTTTTAGTGTATAGTTCAGTAATTTTTTGACAAATACACAGCTATCCAACCAATCTTTATCAATCTTTATCATGATCAAGATAAAGAACATTTCCATCATCTCCCAAATTCCCTCCTGCCTCAGGTGCAGTTTCCATCCACCATTCCTAATATGAGGCAACCATGGATCTACTTTCTGTCACAAAAGATTAGCATGGCCTTTCCTAGAATTTCAGATAGATGGAAACATGCAGAACACTAGGATATCTCCACTAAACATAAAGTGTAGGTTATAAGGTTCCTTTGTTGTCCAGCCCTTTAAAAATGGTGTTCCATTATTTCATGTGTGTAGCTTCTGATAATTTCTGTAACAACTCTTTGTTTCTCTTTATGAACTTTATCTTTCTCTCTAACTGCATAAAAGATTTTCTCTTGTTTATTTTCAGCAATTTGACTATTACATGCCTTAGTGGTGGTGTGTGTATGTGTGTGTATTGACGCTATTGGGATTCATTGAGCTTCTTGGATCTGTGGGCCTAGAGGCTTACGGTTTTCATCAAATTTCAACATTTTTTGGCCATAACATCTTTAAATATTTTTCAGGGCCTCAGTTTTCCATCTGTGAGATGGGATCTATTTTATAAGGTTACTATTAAAGACAATGCCCGTAATTGTCTTAGCACAGTATTCAATATTTAAGAGATGCTCCTCACAAATGTCTGCCTTAAATAGGGTGGCTTATAATGAATAGTAGAAAAATGATCAAGCTCAAGATTGAAAGATAGCACCATTAATACTTATATGGACCACAAATACAAGCCAAGCCCATTCCAGACAAAATGGCATGTATGGTCACCCTATACCAGCTTGGTATAGCCTCCATTTGTAACCTGGGAGACAGCTTTGGTGTAAAGGAAGATTCCTCTCCCCTCCCCACTCTACCTCTCCTGTATCCTGAGAAATGAGTGGATTTGACCTGAAATTGGACTGAAGGCATCAGAATTGTAGCCTAGACCATGACGCCAAACAGCTATGCAGCCCTAAACAACCCTTGCTGACCCAAGCCAATGTTATTTTTTAAAATTTTAATTAATAGACTGGTTTTTTTAGAGGAGTTTTATGTTTACAGAAAACTGAGCAGACAGGGGCGCCTGGGTGGCTCAGTCAGCTGAGTGTCCAACTTCAGCTCAGGTCATGATCTCGCGGTTCATGAGTTCGAGTCCCATGTCGAGCTCTGTGCTGACAGTTCAGAGCCTGGAGCCTACTTCGGATTCTGTGTCTCCCTCTCTCTCTGCCCCTCCCCTGCTCATGCTCTGTCTCTTCCTCTCTCTCAAAAATAAATAAACATAAAAAAGAAAAGAAAAGAAAACTGAGCAGGCAATGCAGAGTTCCCATATATCCCCTCTCTCCCTTAACTCACAGTTCATTAACATTTTGCATTAGGGTGGTGCATTTATTATAATTAATTATCAATATTGATACATTATAATTAACCAAAGTCTATAATGTAACTTAGGGTTCACTCTGAGTTGTACATTGCTACATGTTTTGACAAATATATAATGTTCTGTATTTTCCATTACAGAAGCATGCAGAATAGTTTCACTACCCTAAAATTCCCCTGTGCTCCACCTGTTCACCCACCTCCCCCTTCCCCCCAAAACCTCAGCAACTACTGATCTTCTTACTATCACTATAATTTTGCTACTCCCAGAATGTCATATACTTGAAATCATACATTATATCGCCTGGTTTATTTCACAGTGAAATACGCATTTAAAGTTTCTCCATGTCTTTTAGTAACTTGATAGCTCATTTTTTTATTGCTGAATAATATTTGATTGTACAGATGTACCACAGTTTGTCCATTTGCCTTTTGGAGAACAACATGTTTGTTTCCAGTTATTGGAAGTTATGACTACAGCTGCCATAAACATCTGTGATAAGTTTTTGTGTGGACATAAGTTTTCCTATCATAGGAGCATGATTGCCGGATCGTATGAAAAGTCTATGATTTGTTTTGGAATAGACTGCCAAACTGTCTTTCAGAGTGACAGTTCCATTCTGCATTCCCACCAGGAATGAATGACGGTTCCTATTGCCTCACATCCTCGCCAGCATTTGGTTTTATAACTTTTCTGGATTTTAGTCATTCTAATAGGTATATAGTGGTAACACAGTGTTGTTTTAGTTTGCAGTTTCCTAATGACATACAATGTAAAGCATCTTTTCCTATGCTTTGCCATCTATATATCTTTTTTTTGGTGAGGTGTCTGTTAAGGTTTTGGCCCATTTTTTTTAAATTCCAGTATAATTAACATACAGTGTTATATTAGTTTCAGGTGTACAATATAATGGTTCAACAATTCCTTTTTTTAAAAATGTCTATTTATTTATTTTGAGAGGGAGAGAGAGAGACACAGAGAGAGAGAGAGAGTACAAGCAGGGGAGGGACAGAAAGAGAGGGAGAGAGAGAATCCCAAGCGGGATCCACACTGTCAGTGCAGAGCCTGACATGGGGCTCAAACTCATGAACTGTGAGATCATGACCTGAGCCGAAACCAAGAGTTGGACACCTTCACTGACTGAGCCACTCAGGAGCCCCAGTGATTTAACAATTCTATACATTACTCAGTGCTCGTCGCAGTAAGTGTACTCTTAATCCCCTTCACCTATTTCACCCATCCCTTCCTCCCCTCTGGGATCCATAAGTTCGTTCTCAATATTTAAGAGTCTGTTTTTCAGAGAGCCTGGGTGGCTCAGTCAGTTGAGCATCCGACTTCAGCTCAGGTCATGATCTCAGGGTTTGTGAGTTTGAGCCCCGTGTCGGGCTCTGTGCTGACAGCTCAGAGCCTGGAACCTGCTTTGGATTCTGTGTCTCCCACTCTCTGCTCCTTCCCCCACTTGTGCTCTGTCTCCCTCTCTCAAGAATAAATGAATACTAAAAAAAAAAGTCTGTTTTTGTTTGTCCTTTTTTTCTTTGTTTTGTTTCTTAAATTCTACATGTGTGTGAAATCATATGGTGTTTATCTTTCTCTGACTGACTTACTTCACTTAACATTATGCCCTCTAGGTCCATCCACGTTGTTGCAAATGATAATATTTCATTCTTTTTATGGCTGAGTAATATTCCATTGTGTAAGTGTGTGTGCATGTATGTATATACATCTCCACACACACACACACACACACACACACACACGCACACACATCTTCTTTATCTATTCATCTCGTGATGGACACTTGGGCTGCTTCCATAAATGCTGCAGTAAACATGGGAGTGAATCTAGCTTTTTGAATTAGTGTTTTTGTATTTTTTTTGTGGGTAAGTACCCAGTAATGGAATTACTGGATCATATGCTATTGCTCTTTTTAATTTTTTGAGTTAATTTTACTGTTTTCCACAGTGGCTGCACCAGTTGGCATTCCCACCAACGGTGCATGAGGTTTCCTTTTTCTCCACATCCTCACTAACACTTGGTATTTTTTGAGTTTTTTACTTTAGTCATTCTGACAGGTGTGAGGTGATATCACATTGTGGTTTTGATTTGCATTTCCCTGATGATTAATGATCTTGAGGATATTTTCATTTGTCTATGGCCATCTGGATGTCTTTTTTGGAGCAAGGTCTGTTCATGTCTTCTCATTTTTTAATTGGATACTTTGGTTTTTTTGGGGGGGATATTGAGTAGTATAAGTTCTTTAGATATTAATCCCTTTTCAGGTATGTCATCAGCAAATATCCTCTCCCATTCAGTAGGTTGTCGTTCAGTTTTGTTGATTGTTTCCTTTGCTGTGCAGAAGCTTTTTATTTTGATATAACCCTGATAGTTTATTTTTGCTTTTGTTTCCCTTGCTTCAGGAGACATATCTAGGAAACTATTGCAATGGCCGTTGTCAGAGACCTTACTGCCCATGGTCTCTTCCAGGATTTTTGTAGTTTTCAGGTCTCACATTCAGGTCATTAATCCATTTTGAGTTTATTTCTGTGTATGGTATGAGAAAGTGATTCAGTTTCATTCCTTTGCATGTGGCTGTCCAATCTTTCCAGAAACATTTGTTGAAGAGACTGTTTTTCCCCATTGTATACTCTTGCCTAGTTTGTCAAAGATTATTTGATCATATAGTTGTGGTTTTATTTCTGAGCTGTTTATTCTGTTCCATTGAGCTATGTGTCTATTTTTCTGTCAGTACCATACTGTTTTGATTACTACAGCTTTGTAGTAGATCTTGAAATCTGGGATTGTTATGCCTCCAGTTTTGTTTTTCTTTTTCAAAATTGTTTTAGCTATTTGGAGTTTTGGTGGGTCTGTACAAACTTTAGGATTATTTGTTCTAGTTCTGTGAAAAATACTGTTGGTATTTTAATAGGGATTGCATTAATTCTATAGAGTGCTTTGAGTAGTACAGACTTTTTAACAATATTTTTTCTCTCAATCCACAAGCATGGAAAATCCTTCCATTTGTTTATGTCGTCTTCAATTTCTTTCAACAATTTCTTTCACCTTCTTAGTTAAGTTTATTCCTAGGTATTTTATTATTTTGGAGTATAATTGTAGATGGGATTCTTTTCCTTAATTTCTCTTTCTGGTACTTCATTATTAGTGTATAGAGATGCAATTGATTTATGTAGGTTGATTTTGTATCCGATGACCTTACTGAATTCATTTATAAGTTCTAGCAGTTTTTTAGCGAAGCCGTTAGGGTTTTCCATATATAGTATCATGTCATATGCAAATAGTGGAAGTTTTACTTCTTCCTTACCAATTTGGATGCCTTTTATGTATTTTTCTTGTCTGAATGCTGTGGCTAGGACTTCCGCCACTGTGTTGAATAAAAGTGGTGAGAGTGGACATCCTTGTCTTGTTCCTGATCTCAGGGGGAAAAACTCTCAGTTTTTCACCATTGTGTATAATGTTAGCTGTGGGTATTTCATATATGGTCTTTATTGTGTTGAGGTATGTTTCCTTTAAACCAACTTTGTTAAGAGTATTTAATCATGAATGGATGTTGTACTTTGTCAAATGCTTTGTCTGCATCTATGGAAATGATTGTATGGTTTTTATCCTTTCTCTTGTTGATATGATGTATCACATTGACTGATTTGTGAAAGTGAACCACACTCGCATCCCAGGAATAAATCCCACTTAGTTGTGGTGAATGACTTTTAAACATATATTATTGGGTTCAATTTGTTAGTATTTTGGTGAGGGTTTTTGTGTGTATGTTCATCAGAGATATTGGCCTGTATTTCTCTTTTTTACAGTGTCTTTATCTGGTTTTGGTATCAGGGTAATGCTTTCTTTGGCCCAAATTTTGAATCAGATTGTTTGTTTTCTTATTGTTGTATTTTAAGAGTTCTTTGTATATTTTGGATAACAGTCCTTTATCAGATGTATTTTTTGTATATAGTTTCTCCCAGTCTATGGCTGATCTTTTCAATCTTGTAGTCTTCAAATATTGTTATGTCCCCTATCCTTCTGGGAATACAATTACAAGCCTATTAGAGTTGTTGACATTTTCCACAAATTACTGAGACTTTATTTATTGTTTCCATCATTTTTGTCTTTATATTTCAGTTTAGATAGTTTCGATTGCTTTATCTTCAAGTTCACTGATCTTTCCTTCTGCAGTGTTCAATGTGCTATTAATCCCAACCAATTAGTTTTTCTTCCCACACATTGAATATTTTCACCTAAAGAATTTCTGTTGACTTTTTTTGTATTTTCAATTTCTCTTCTCTTTAGGTTTCCCTTTATATGCTTGACCATATTTGCAATAGCTATTTTAATGTCCTTGTCTGTTAATTCCATTATTTCTGTCATTTGGGGGTCCATTTCTATTGACTGATTTTCCCATAAACTATGGGTCATGTTTTGCTGCTGCTTTTCATGCCTAGCAGGTTTTTATTGAGTGCTGGGTATTTTGAATGCTGAATTGTGGTTTTTTCTTTTTTTCCTCTCTAAAGGGTACTAGACTTTGTTTGGGTAGGTACTAATACTTGTTTATCAGCTTTATCTTTGAAGGCTTATTTAAAAGCTCTGTTAGGGCTGGTTGGGAATAACTTTAATCTAGGGCTGGTTTACCTTACTGTCAAGGCATGACCTCTCTACTCAGTGCCCTGAGTACGCTTCACTTTGGCTGATCAGAACTTCAACATCTCCCAGTCCTGTGAGCTCTGAGAATTGTTTAGTTTACAGTTCCCAATAGTTCTTTGCCTGTCTTAGAGAAATTTCACCCCGTACACTCATGGTTTAGCAATAGACCCAGGAGGAACCCTGTGCAAATATTTGGAGCTCTTTCTCTGCTACACAGATTCCAGCTGTCTTTGCTTCTCTGAACTTCAGTGTCTTTTTCTGCAACTCAGTGATTCTATTGTACTTGCTTGGCAGCCCCCTCCCTACACTGCTTTCCAGAAGGTGACTCTATACAGAAAGCCAGGGCAATCATAAGACTCACCTCATTTGTTTCCTTTTCCTCATAAATCACAGGCCTGTTCTGCCTGTTGTCCAATATCTCTAAAAAAAAACAGTCATTTGATATATTTTGTTAAGTTTACAAGTTATGGTGGGAGTATAAGCCTCGTTCAATTAGTTCATCGTGGTTGGAAGCAGATTTCCAATATCAAATATTTTAAAATTATGCAATCTTTCTCCAGCTCTGGTTGAGAGCTGCTTCTAGCTCTACCTCTTTGGTAACTGGTAGGAGACCGGGGCCAAAGGGGTCTCTGATCTGGGCTCCACACTTGAAAGGAACACGCACACAAACACGCAAATGAATTTATTCAGGAGCATGTGGGCAGCCGCGCCTCTGTCAGTTGAGATCTCATGTTCGGCACTAGTGCAACCAGATCTATAACCAAAACATACTCTGTGACTCACACTGTGTTCTTGAATCAAACGTTGCAAAATGCTATTACATTTGAGTGTGGCGAGTGCCGTGTAGATTTGTAACATGTGCCCCTGAGGATTTCGGAGGCACACTCTGCTGTATTTAGGGTGCCAAGAGAATGTGAATGCAGAAGCACTTAGTGAAAGAAAAGAAAAGTTAACTCGTCAAATTCTTCCTCTCAGACAGCCTGAACACAATAAATTCTTATTGATCATTTGCTGGTAGTGTGAAATGTTTATTTTCTTTGTGTTGTACCAGAGGTAGACAGAAATTACTGTAGTATTTGTAACGATTGCACATGGCAGCTGAAGAATGATTAGAAATAGTAAAAAAATAATTACTATTTCTGTTAAATTTCTGGGCATGTAGATGTAAGCATCACATATGTGATGTGTGATGCTGATCCTTTGCCTCACCAACTGGACTGATACTGAATCCCAGAAATTTGAATATGTGGAACTTTGTTAAAATATTTATTAAGATTTGGGGTACCTGCGTGGTTTAGTCCATTAAGCATCTGACTTTGACTCAGGTCATGAGCTCACGGTTTGTGAGTTCGAACCCCGCATCAGGCTGTCTGCCATCAACACAGAGCTTACTTTGGGTCCTATATCCCCCTCGGTCTCTGACCCTCCACAACTTGCTCTCTCTCTCTCTCAAAATAAATAAATAAACTTAAAATAATAAAAATAAAATATTTATTAGGATTTAAAGAAGTTTCAAATGTGCAAATTTTATAATTTCAGCATTATTTTAAAACTTTTAATTTCTCATTTTGCTATCCATTAGTTATAATTTATATTTTGCCTCATACTCTGAATAGATAATTTTGAACATGTTCAAAGCATGAACAAATTTATTTTTTGAACATGGGACTTAAATTTTTGATAAAAAATATTTCCAAGATTTGTATACTTTGAATCAATTACATTTTAATTTTTTATACCATTGAGAATGAGTACAGGTTGAAATCGTGGTAAATGTAGAAAATACTACAAATGGAGTTCGGTTCGATAGCAACAGAGGAAAGAATAAACATTTTCATTCTGAGAGTATGTATTTGTCAAGTCAGGAGTTTAGAATGTCTTCTATTTAACAGTTCACTTGATTGATAACTTAAAAAAAATTTTTATTTATTTATTTATAAAAGTTTGTTTATTTTTGAGAGAAAGAGGGAGACAGAGTGCAAGCAGGGGAGGGACAGAGAGAGAGGAGACACAGAATCTGAAACAAGCTCCAGACTCTGAGCTGTCAGCACAGAGCCTGACTTGGGGCTCCAACTCTGAATGGCGAGATCATGACCTGGGCCGAAGTCGGACACTTAACTGGCTGAGCCACCTGAGTGCCCCGATGGATAACTGTTTAATAGTTGCACTTCCGATTGACCGCCATCGGTTGTACTAAGGCCTGGACCACATGAACCCTAGAGATGAACCTCGATGACAGAGATGGAGACAAAAATCTCTTTCCCAGTTGCGAGAGGATCTCTTTGTACGAGTTGTGTCTGGACTGGACAACGTGAGGTGGGGAGTATAGGAAGACTGCCTTGAGAACGTTTGTCCCCAAAGCTGCTACTCTGGGCCCCAGTCTGGGGTTTCCTTTCACTAGCCAATGGCTCTGTGGCACAGGCTGAGAGCAAGAAGACTGGGCTTGGGGGGGAGGGGGTGGGTAGGATTCCAGTCAGCAGAGAACTTAAGGGCAAACAGGGCCACTGAGGCAGGCATCCGTTCATGTAGAGAAAGTTGGAGGTGGTGATGATGGTGGTTAGGACGGAGGGGAAAAGGGACAGGAAACACCCACCCTCTCTCCTCTCTGGAGGTCCCAGAAGCACACCAGCACCCCTCAGATATAGCACACCTGGGATTTTTCCTACACCGGCCACGACTAAGCAGACACCTAGCTGGTGGAAAATATCACTGACTCCTGCTCAAGGGGGTAGGGGACAAAGACATAATGGGGGCTATTTTTAATCTCTCCTATGTGTTTAAGAATAGTACTGGAAGTAATGTTTTATAAACACTTTAGTCATAAGCGCCTCACCAGGCACGTCTCCTGTGACAACATTTACGTTGTGTTTGTGATCGGCTCTGCTGGGTTACCCCGGCTGAGCCAAGATTGATGGCCCGTGTCCTTGTGCCGGTTGCTGCACTGGCTCTAGGTGCTGGGAGAGCTTTGCATAGGAGAGAGCAGCCTCCAGTTTTCCTGCACTGATGGCCTCTGCTGCGAGAGGAAACAAGAGGAAACCGAATCTGTAAGAAACACTCAGTGAAACGTATCAGAGAAATTTTTAAATGACCATGTGGGGCCATTTATTTGGCTAGTGGATAGAGCGTATTTCTCACCACAATGATTTTTGTTGCATACAATGTCGGCAAAGCCCAAACTGGTGATTGCTTTACCCAAGATGGAGTGTTAGTGCCAGTCACACATACACCAAAGACCCATGCTCTGTCAGGGGGAGAGACCTTGCCCCCCACGTTCATTTCTGGATTTCCAGTACCTAGTTTGAAGGTGGGGGTGCTCTCAGCCCTGGCTGCACATTATGAACACCAAGGGAGCTCTTAAAAACATTGCTGCCTTGGAGCACCTGGGTGGCTCAGTCGGTTAAGTGTCCAGCTTCAGCTCAGGTCGCGATCTCGCAGTTCGTGGGTTCAAGCCCCGCGTCAGGCTCTGTGCTGACAATTCAGAGCCTGGAGCCTGCTTCAGATTCTGTGTCTCCCTCTCTCTCTGCCCCTTCCCCGCTCATTCTCTATCTCTCAAAAAAATAAATGAATGTTTTAAAAAAAATTTTAAAAGTACCATTGCCAGAGTCCCACTCCAGACCAATTAAATCAGAATCTCTCAGACATTGGGTGCTGGCATATGCTCATTTTTTTTAAAGCGTCCCAGGTGATTGTAATGCACAGGTAAGGCTGGTATTTGCTAAGCTCTCAAGCTAGACACATGGCATTTATTTAATAAGCACATGATAGCCTGAACTTGGTGCAAGTAGCTTGTGCAGATACCACTATAACTGAGAGAAAGGAACGGATGAGGAAAGAGTCCTTCCCATCAGTGAGCTGCAGAATTGGAATGGCTCACTAGAAATGCAGTCTCCAATGGCGTGTGTGTGTGTGTGTGTGTGTGTGTGTGTGCATGCGCGTGTGCTGGCACTGGAGGCAGGACGGCTGATTTTAGGCTCTTTGCAGAAGCAGGGAGGCAAAAGCATTTCTAAGGCTGCCTCTTCTGGCCAGAAGTCCAGGGTTGTGGTAAAATCATTAGAATTTTAAAGTTGTATCACATCTGCTGCTTCTTGTGGAACAAATAACCTCTGTGTGGATTTTCCCATTTGCTCACGTGTCTAAGATCAATGCAGGGGGAAACTTGGCTCGATGACCCTGGCCTGGGACAAGATTGACCATCCTCTGTGTGTATGAAATGCACAACCCCAGACCACTCAATTCTTTGAACTTTACATTTGTGCTGAAATGTGAATCTAGCTGTTTTCTAGCCTATATATTTTTAAATTTCTCAAATCCACAGAATGACGTACAAGTTTGTGCACAAGACAAATATTAAACATTGAACTGGCATTTCTAATGAGAGGCGTAGTGAATGCAGTGAGAGGAAAACTTAAGGCTCTTTCTTTTTTCTCTCTCTCTCTTGGTCTCTGGAAAGCGAAATCGGTATATATCCATGCACACATGACTACTTTTGATAGTATTTCCCTTTTGCACCTGGTTCTTTATGGACATTCCCCTCATCTTGATTATTGACTCTATTGTGGCTGGAGTTCCAAACGTGGACTGACTTGTGAGTCTCCACACCTAGTGTTGCAATGTTTTTCACTGCTAATTGTAACCCCTAGTAACATGTCTTCATAGCAAAGACGTGTTTGAACATTTTGGGAGGTTGCTTAATCACTTTGATAAGCTACTTTAAGTTGTCAGAAAAATAAAAGAATGAGTGGAAAGATGAATAGATAGATAGATGAGTAGAGGTCCAACAATAGAAACCTCTGACACCCATGACGGTCCCCTGATGTGCTCTGTGTTGCAGAACTGGCCTGTCTTGGTTTTAATCGCATTCAGGTTTTGTCTGTGTCGAAGGACCTACACCTGCTGATCGATCTCACTCTGTGCCAGATTTTGTTGCTTTCAGGTTTTCGACCAGAACTTCAGACGTTTCCCGTGTCCTCGTGTCATTGATAGTGAGGGTAGAATAAAGTAAAATTGTTCAGGATACATTATTGCAAGGACGAATTAACTTTTTAAAGACATGCAACTTTATCTTTCATTCTGTTTACAGTCTTATACATCCAATAAACAATGGCAAGTTTCTTTGCACTTTGTGAGATCAGAAAACTGTTGCCAAATCTTGGGAATTTTATAGTGAGGGAACTGGAGTGATCTAGTCTGTTTTATAGATGAGGAAACGGAGACCTTGAGAGATTGATTTGTCTGAGAACATGCAACAACACACCCAGAATGAGGACCCAGATGGGACCTAACTGGTCAAACTGGGTCAGTCAGGTAGTGAAAGTTGACCTTGTCATATGACAGAGGCCTCCTTTTTTTTTTCTACTGCAAATAGGGAAAATCTATTTGTCAAGGCAGAGATATTTTGGAGGTGGGGATGGACAGCAATGAAAAGGTGGGGAGAAAGGGAGGATGAATATTTGAATGTGTTAGAACTGAACTTCATTGTAGCTGTAGCCAATATCATTCTCGTAGCTTGGACTGTTGGGATTTCCATAGACCTTTCCCAGGTCACTTAGGAATTGGTTGAGACCTAAACTGAGGTGGTGGCTGATGTGAAAATGTTGGGGTTTGGGAGTCAACAGTCAAGAAAGAATTCTTGATGCGTCTTTGGTGCAAAGAGGGTGGCTTTGTTAAAGCACAGGGATAGGCCCCATGGGCAGAAAGAACTGCACTGGGGTTGTGAGGAGTGACTGATTGTACACTTTCAAGTTGAGAGAGGGTTAGGGAGAGCTTGAGTCCCTAAGGAATTTGGAAGCAAGGTTTCCAAGACCTTGAGAGGATAGGTGTTGTTAGGAAAAGGTCATTTACTACTGTCTGGTAAAACCTTAGTCATGAGACCCTTCTGATATATATCAGTGGGCCACATGCCTGGAGGATGATTGGGGGTAGAGATAAAAGCTGTTTCCAAAGGAATTTTTATATGTTAAGGAGACTTACAGGATCCTGGAACCTGGGCTAATGTTAAGCTAAAGTTTTAACATCAAGGCAGCTGAACTCTTGAAGAAGGTCACTCTGCCTGTCTCAAGGAGTTGTCAATGGGCTGCAAGTTGTAAGGAAATGTAATTTTTTTCTTTTGCCTTTGTTCTCCATATCAGTGACCACATCCTATTGGTCTCAGAACCAGCTTGGTGGGGGGGGGGGGGGGCTCAATTCGGTCCTCTTGCCCAGTGGACCCATGGCCATGACGAAAGTACCCTTCCTGCCCTGCTAGTAACTTTTGCCATCCCTAGTCACACATGGCCCCCATCAGTGTATAACCTGCATTGGTTTAGTTTTGCAACTGTCTCCAGGACTCAACTCCCAGCCCAGACATTTTAGGGATAAAACAGGAGTAAATATGACAAGTTAAACCTTGAGTCTCATAGCAGTGAATTATAATAACTTTCCTTAGACCAGGAGTCTGCTGAGGAAGGAAAGAGTGAATTATCAATACCATCAGTATATTACTCAGGTTGACGTCAGTAGGGTAGTATTGTACTGTCCACATGCAGGAAAGCTCTGGGATGTTTGGTCACTCATGAGTATTTTCAACCTACAGATCTGCTGTGCTGAAAAGTAAATTTGACTGGGAGTCTGAAGAGCTGGGTTCTAGAGTCAGTTATGCCAGTGGAGAGCTGCTTGACCTTAGCCAAGTCACTTTTCCTCGTTGGGTCTCATTTCCTCGCCTGTGTGATGAGAGCATGGGACTAGGAAGCCTCCAGATTTTTCTTCTGGTTCTAACATTCTAGCTAGTATTTGGTGAACCTAACTATTCCTTTCACTCTCTTTCCTCCATGCGTGGGCCACTGATGGCTCTGTAGAGAGGCGATGGACACTGAGCCGGCCAACACCTGGGGGTCAAGCACTGGTCCATTTACGACCAGTTTACCAGCCGTGGTGTCCTGTACTGTCTCGTCTCCAGTTCACTTTGCCATTTGGGACATGTCACCTGTAAACTTCACCCAGCATGCTTAGCATTCCTTTTTCCCTTGAAACAGACATGCACTTCAAAGAAACTTCTGAGTCTTTCTCCCCGGCCATAGCCTCACCACCCTCTAGCAAGGCATGGAGTGGTAGACTGATTCCCCCTTTCTGTGGTCAGCACCTAAGACTGAACCCTAGTCTTAAGCTGCAAAAAGGGAAAAGTCCTCTTGGGGAACTGTTAATGCAGTCTGATGAAACGTGCCATATTTTTCTTTGGAGATCTTGGGATCTGAAACACAAAGAATAACTTTTAAAATTCTTTTGAACTTGGGGTTTCCTTTTTGGTTTCAAAAAACACTGACCACACATAAATCTTTACCTGTAGAAGTATCCTATGTATGATCCACTATGCTTTTCATTGATTTTTACTCTTCTATACTTCCCATCTTTGTCATTGGAATTAATACATGGGCATTCTTTGGTCCTAGAGGAAGCATTTACCCAGGAAATGAAAGTCTGCTGTTTTTTTCTGACAACCTTTATTTTGTGTTTCTTTGAGATGGATTCCTGAGTCATGTAACCAGTGAACTATGCCAAGTTCCTTTATTAAAATCTCACTGAAGTCTGTGAGATCGGTGAAGAATCATAGCATTAGAACAGTATTTGACTGAAGAGGCTTTGAAGATTATCAAATCCAATCCTCTCTTCTTATCAATAAGGAAACAAGCTCAGAGAGGTGAAGTAACTTGTCTGAGGTAACACAGCTTGTAAGTAATACAGAGTGAGAGCTAGAATCTAGGTCTCCTAAAATATAGTGTATGTATTTTAGCAGGTGAAGATAGAACAAATGGACCCCCAAAAGTCACCTTTTTGTTACCTTTATGGTCTCAGGAAGCCCATTTTTCAATTTTGTACTTTTAAGTTTGGCCACTTAATTTGATATTTTAACAAAAATTTTTAATATTATAAAATAATCTTGGTACTAATATGTATTATAAGAATATCTTCCTCGACCAGGGTAGTAAACTCAAATTCCTCTGGGGACAGACAGGTAATGGAGCATAAAGCCAGTTGGAATGGAGGCATCTCTGACAAACAGCTAGAAGCCTTGCCTTATTGACCTTGGAGTCTTCCTCCTCCTCTTCCTCTTCCTCCACCTCGTCTTCCTCTGACATTCACAGAGCAGTGGACCAAAAAGACAGGGCAGCCTGGGTGACTGACTTACTTCCCTAGTGAAAGCTGTCAGTCCTTTAACTGTCATGGCAGCATGGATTCTTTCTCCCTCACCAGTTAATCTCCAGCACAGCGTCTGTCCCACTGTAGGTCGTCAATAAATATTGGTGATTCAATATGTATTGAGGTTGGGATTTTGAAATCAATGTAATGATTTGCTTTGGTGAAGATACACTGGTGCAGAACCTGATGAAAACTTTCCCCCCGTTTACCACGTAGAGTGTAATGATTCTTAAACCATGAGTACCTCAGGAAGGCCATCTGTTATGAACAACTGACTGTGAATTCATCCCACTCAGTTTGCTTTCCCCCCCTCACCCTGAGTTGTGATCAGTTGCATTTGGATGGAGAATGAAGCACAGGAAAAGAGGAATCCTGTGCCAGGAGGTGGGGTTGGACAAGTGCAAGCGAGGACAGGGCGAAGGGGCTTCAGAAGGCAGACCAGGAGTGAAAAGGTTGATGTAAGTGGCAAACAGTGCTTATGTTACCATTTTGTTTACCCCTGGATTCCAACATGAAGGAAATGGGCTCACTTTCAGATGCAGATGACTCATAAACAAGCTCATTATAAATCCTTTGGAAGAAATTTGGTTTGTGTTCTCTTTCTTTATCTGAGAATTATTTCCCTTCTCAACCTTTCCTTCTCTGTCTCTCTCAACTCCCCCCACCACTTCCTCCCTCCCTGCTGTCTCCTCCAAACCATTATACTGAATAGGAACATATCCTCCCATATATCACTGGGGACAGGTATCAGCACTTAAATCCTCATCATTTCAACCACAACATAGCCTGTAGTTCAACACACACCATCGGGCCTTCAGGCAACATGCCAAACACATGTCCTTGTTTAGGGGAATCAGCAGCAGAAGCGTTCCGAATTGCACTTTTCCAAACCTGCTGTGCAGTCATGCCAACAGAATGGGGAAAATTTCCTTTCAAAGCTGCCATGAAGAGCATCCAGATGTTCTCAGTGAGCTAATGCACCTGCACCAGAGGCTGCTTGTGACAGCAGCTGCCAGGATCCCTTGGGAAAGCGAGCCACACTTAACCGCCATGAAGCGGTGTCATGAACAATGTGGGGCCAAGAATTTTCAGGGGAAAGGATACATTTCCCACCAGACGATGCGGGTTTAGCTCCCAGCTCTGCACTTTCCTGGCAGCGGGTCTTGAGTGAGCCCCTCCACATCCTTGAGCTTCCCTTTGTTATCTGTCCATAGTCATGCCAACCCCTTCCCTGCCCACCAACAGAGGGGCACAGCTCTGTGGCCATGAGTGCATCTATTCCTCAGTACAGCCCCATGGGTGGCTGGACACCATCATTATCCTCCCTTTCCAGAGGATAAAACCTCGGTTTAGAGCGTTTAAGAGAACTAAGGTAGCACTGCTAGGAAGCGGCAAAGCCGAGGTTGGAGACGAGGCGGGCTCCCAGAGTTTCTGAAAAGACCAAACGCAGTACTGTACATGAAAGGGCTCTGAAACCATAATCTAGGGAGTGTGAACACTAGTGATTTAAGAGCACACAATCTTCTTTTAATTTTAATTCCAATATAGTTACCGCACAATGTTACATTAGTTTCAGGTGTAGGGTATGGTGTGATTCCTCACTTCCATACATCACCTGGTGGTCATCACAACAAGTGCACTCTTTAATTCCCATCACCCCTTTTACCCGTTTGCCCACCTACCCCCTTCTGATAACCCCCAGTGTGTTCTCTCTAGTTAAGAATCTGTTTCATGGTTTGCCTCTGTCTCTCTTTCCCCCCCACTCTTCTCATGTATTTTGTTTCTTAAATTCCACATGTGAGTGACATCATATGGTACTTGTCTTTCTCTGACCGACTTATTTCGTTTAGCACGATACTCTCTAGCTCCATCCATGCTATTGCAAATGGCAAGGTTTCATTCATTTTTATGGCTGAGTAATTCTATTGTATACATGCACCCTTGTCTTCTTTATCTGTTCACCTATCAGTGGACACTTGGGCTGCTTCCGTAATTTGCTACTGTGAATGTTGCTACTATAAAACCTAGGGGTACGTGTATCCCTTTGAATTAGTCTGCTTACATTTTGTGGATAAATACCCAGTAGCAGGATTACTGAATCATAGGGTATTTCTATTTTTACCTTTATGAGGAACTTCCATGTTGTTCTCCACAGTGGCTGCACCAGCTTGCATTCCTCCCAACAGTGCACAAGGGTGCCTTTTTCTCCACATCCTCACCAACACTTGTTGTTTCTTGTGTGTTTTTTTTTTATTTTAGCCATGCTAACGGGTGTGAGATGATATGTCATTGTAGTTTCGATTTGCATTTCCCTAATGATGAGTAATGTTGAGCATCTTTTCATGTCTCTTGGCCATCTGGATGTCTTCTTAGGAGACATGTCTGTTCATGTCTTCTCCTCCTTTTTAAAATTGGATTATTTGTTTTGGGGGTATTGAGTTGTGTAAGTTCTTTATATATTTTGGATATTAACACGTTATGTCATTTGCAAATATCTTCTCCCATTCAGTAGGTTGCCTTTTAGTTTTGTTGATGCTTTCCTTCATTGCGAAGAAGCCTTTTTATTTTGATGTAGTCCCAATGGTTTATTTTTGCTTGTGTTTCCCTTCCTCAGGAGACATATCTAGAAAAATGTTGCTATGACCAATGTCAGAGACATTACTGCCTAAGAGTACAGAAACTTCTAGTCAGAAAGGGTTCTGGCTATGGGTGGTAGGTAAGTTATTCAACCTCTCAGTTTCCTCAGCCTCAGTTTCCTCATCTGTCAAATGGGGATGATACCAGCACTACCTCCTGGAGTTATTGCAAGAATGGAATGAAATCATGCCTATAAAGCCTGGCACGTTCCCATAAGCGTTAGCTGCTGCTACTATTGTTGATTTTAAGTTATTGATTATAAATTAGAGAAAATCCTGTTCATAGCCTTTTTCTCATCTTATACAGACAGGCCATATTTTGTTCATTTCCTGTTCCCACTGAAAAGCAAATGCCAGAAGGAAAGCTGATTACTAATATCAATTTTTAGCAAGAACATTTTTTCGTATGAGTAACACATGTGCTGAAACCTCTCTGTTCCTCAGCCTGAATGAATGAAGTTCCACGTGCATTATTTCACTGAGTAACAGACAGTGCCTTGTCTAGCCATGTCTGTACCCTGCTGGCCTTCAGGATCCATCCCTCCCACCTTTCATCCCAACCTGCTTTTGCTTCTTGTCTGTAATCCTTGGCTCCGAATTCCGCACTCTCCTCCCACTTCTGCTCCTCTGAGATGGCATTCATCCACTTCTTCCCTGATCACCTCTCTTTCAGTGGGTACCTCTGGCCCCCACCCTCACTGTGGTCTCAGACCCAAACTTTAGGTCCCAACGGAAGCCCGTAAAGCCCCACCCCCATTGTAACTGATGGTGGAGAGACTCTGGCTTTCTTCAGGCTTGTGTTGCTTTGTCTTCTCTTGCCCCCTGGTTTTAGCTCTGGTATGATTCATGCAGGGGCATGTACCAGGCAAAATAGCGAGTGAGGCTCAGGCTGTGTCTCTCAATGTCAGACATCCAGATGTTTCCAAAACCCAGAAGTTTTGTCATGCAGCTAAATTCCTGTTCTTGAGTGGATTGTGAGCTTTTCCTCCTGATAAGGCATCATGCAGGCATCGCCTGTAACTTGTGCGAATCAAGAACAGGAGCCCTCAGTGCACAGGCATTAGAATTGTCTCTGATGAAAACATACCTTTTCTAGGCAGGCAGACAAAGACATCTTTTCAGGCGAGCATCAAAACTAGATCATACAGAGTTTTCGTCAAGGCTGTAAGTAGAGAAAGAGAAAGGTGGCGTAGAATTGATCTCTTTCCTGCCAATAAAGCATGCTTTTTCAAATGCATTCTTCCCCAATGGCCTCCACGTCTTCCTTCTACCTCCTCCTGCCTCGCTCACATAGCCACGTAGACATTGCACAATCTAGAGGGAAGATGCCCAGACCTGAGCCAGAAGCCTAGCTGCCATTGACACTCATGTGTACTGAGCGAGTTAGTGAACTTCTATACCTCCTGACAGCAGAAATGACAAAACCTAAACCCTGTTTCTTGGCAGGGGCGAAGGAGCTCATATATATGCAACATACTAGCAGAAATAGAGCCATGTGCATGGGTGGCTATACGAATGGTTTGTATTGTTGTATCTCTATGGATCTATATAATACTGTCACCTCAGGTCCTCCTCACTTTGGTGAGTCCTTTGATACAAATAACTCTCTCTGATCACAGGGATCGACTGGAATTTCACGCTTATCTCAGCAGTAATTCTGGAGTAAACTGTCCATTTAGACAGCTTACTTTAGGGAGCCTGGGTGGCTCAGTTGGTTAAGTGTCTGACTCTTGATTTTGGCTCAGGTCATGATCTTGTGGTTCCTGAGATTGAGCCCCACCTCAGGCTCTGCACTGACAGCACAGAGCCTGCTTGGGGTTTTTTCTCTTCCTCTGTCTGCCCTCCCCTGCTCACGTACACACATGAGCATGCTCACTCTCTCACTCTTAAATAAATAAACTTTGAAAAAAATCTTTAAATGGGGCACCTGGGTGGCTTAGTCGGTTAAGCATCCAACTTCAGCTCAGGTCATGATCTCAGGTTTGTGAGTTCGAGCCCCGCATCGGGCTCTGTGCTGTGCTGACAGCTCAGAACATGGAGCCTGCTTTGGATTCTGAGTCTCTCTCTCTCTCTCTCTGCCCCTCCCCTGCTCACACTTTGTCTCTGTCTCTGTCTCTCTCTCTCTCTCAAAAATAAATAAAACATTAAAAAAAAAGTCTTTAAAAAAAAATTCCTAAAAGTAGCTTCCTTGTGCAAACACTATTGGTTTGTTTTGAGTGTGTGCGTGCATCTCCTAATTTTCCAGGTCTTTCCACTGTCACAGTTTGTCTTCTGTAAGCTTCAGTTGGACGTGATCTTGGTGGCTGTCCAGTTGGACTGGCTGGTGGAGCTGCTCCAGCTCACTGATTTCAGAATTTCCGTTGGCCTCTAACAGCCACTGTCCTTCAAATATGTCCTTAGCTAGTTTAGCACTAGATGGGCTGTTTGCTCTAGAAAATACATCTGAGTGTTAGGGTTTTTTTTTGCAAGAATAAGTTCCACTCAGGTGCTCTTCCCCATCCCCCACACCCCCCACCAGAAACATATCCCCCTGGTATTTGACAGTTGGAATCTTCATGCTTAATTTTCCAGCAAATAAATTGTTTGGGAGTACATAAAGCCCTTTGGAAGGGTGTTAACTCTTTGAGCGTCCCACTCTGTCACTTAGTCATAGTTTGAGAAATCTAAATATTTATTCTTTTCCTTTACATCCAGAGTGGATTTGAACTTGTTTCAAAAATGCATGCCATAGAAATTACATAAGTTGCAAAGATGTAAATCAAAACAAGAGAAAAGAATGGCACGTGGTCCTGTACAGTCACTATTGTCAGAGAGTCAGTGTGTCTCGAGGCTTCCCAGTGACCAAAGCAAAAAGGGAAACTTTCTCAGTTTTCAGAGACGCACATTGGTGCTAGATATCCATACTAGCTTTTTCTCAAGCAAGAGGGAATCCTCTGTGACTCCTCCCCAAGGAAAGCCATTACAACTCTCAAAGTGCCAGCCTGACCTGAATTGCTAGACAACTCAAAACCTTTGGGACACTTTGTCAGCTGACCTGGGCCTCGGAAAACGATGTGGCAGTTGTCATGTGCATGGAGACAGAATAAAGCTCTAATGTTTAATCTCCTATGCCTGCACGAGAGCATGCGGAGGGGACGCAGGCATGTGCCTGGCCTTTACGTGTAGCAGCGCCATGCAATGTAGCGTCATTGAAAACAATACCAAGCTGCTGAATGTGTGTGGTTTTAGGTCATTCAGCTCAGGGGGAATCTCTATCCTGCAAAGTGCTGAGGTATCTCAGGACTCCCAGTAGCACACACAGCAAGTTAGAGGGAGCTTTCTAGGACCCGTACCTTGGCAGGCCTCAGTTAGAGTGGTAAAATGAGTTACTCTCACGTCTGCTCCTCAGCTGGACCGTGAGATGCCCCGGGGAGGCTGTCTTCTCCATCACTGCATACTGGTGCCTAGCACACCCCTTCTACAGCAAATGTTGGGCGTGAGGGGAGTGAACATGTGTGCCAGCCCAAATTCTAAGTGCTTTATGTGGCTTTCCTCAATTCAGTCCCTTTAATAGCTGTATGAGATAGTTACTCCCATCATCCCCTTTCACAGATGAAGAAACCTCAGCCTAAGGAATGATTGGCTGCTTCCCAGAAGTGAATGGTAGACGAGAGAACTGAAGCCCTCAGCCAGGACACAAGAATGAAGACCAAGTTCTAGTGTTTTGAGGAGGTAAGCCAGCATTGGGCTTGGTAGACGCCAAACGTGTCAGTGGGTTATGCCGCAGGAAAAGAGTAAGGCGTCGTGTTTACTGGGATCTTCATCTGAATCCCTTGTCATTACCACAGTCCCAGGAATGGGCTTTCTAACTCATGGTCCTGAGCATTACCTTCAGAAGCCATGGGACGTGTCTGGGGCAAGTGCTTCATAAATCCTCATTTTTTAGTTAAGCTTTAGTAATACAGCTAAACAGTTTTGTGGATGGTACTGTATTAACTAATTGAAAACTACCAGGGAGAAAAAGAGAGACAATAATCTTTGCTTCTAATTTCTCCAGAACGTTTATTCTCTCTCAAGTCCAGAACCCTACAAGTTTGCATGATTTCTCGCTACACTCGGCAAATTCCTAAGTGACCTGACTTCTCTATGGTTTTCAGGGTAGGGGGAGAATGAAACAGTTACACTAATCTAGTGTTGGTACTTACTCTAACATTTTGATTAAAAATAAACCCTGTTCTGAAAGGGAATGATGCCCTTTTGACATGCTTGGCATATTTCTCTTCCAAGGGCATCCCAAATAGGTTGACTACAAATACTTCCACTAATGAGATGGCCTTGAAATACCACTGCCATGATTATAGGCATAAATAGTGAATTTCATTAGGTTGCCTGAGTGCCACTTTTGATGGCATAGGAAATCTCACAACAACCACGGGCGGTAGATAGAGAAAGAGCTTTTTAGGGTATAATTAACTTATTCAAGTGTACCTACTAGCTACCTTACCGTAGCAGTTCTAACTCAGTCTCAGGCTGTAAGAACATTAAACAATTCAACACCGTTATAGGGTTATTAATGAACCCAAAAGATTTATAAGTTAGCAAAAAAACTTTGACTTATTAATTCTTTTATTATTATTATTATTTGAGAAGAGAGAGCGTACGTGTGTGTGTGAACAGGAGAGAAACCATGGGAGAGAGAAAGAATCTTAAGCAGGTTCCATCCTCAGCGTGGAGCCCAACTAGGGGCTCGATTCCACAACCCTGGGATCATGATCTGAGCCAAAATCAAGAGTCAGATGCTCAACCGACTGAGCCACCCAGGCGTCCCCTATTAATTCTTAATAACATATCTGCCTTTTGGACTTTGTGTACTTTTCTTAGACTCCGCTTTTACTGTCTCCACCCTTCCCTCAGGTAATATCTTATTTCATAGATACACAGCATGCAGTCAGGTACAGTGACATGATGTAGTAAGTGGAAGAGATTTATGGCAAGATCATGTAAGCAAGAGAGAGGACAAAGTGGTGTGGTTGAGAAGGTCCGAGCCCTGGAACCAGAAAACCCGCTATTTGCTCACCTGGCCTTAGGCTGGTTGGTCAGCTTTTAAGAGAATCTGTTTCCTCAGCAGACAATAAAGACGGTGCACATGGGTGGCTCAGTCAGTTAAGCATTCGACTCTTTGTTTTGGGTCAGGTCGTGAACTCACAGTTCATGCGTTCGAGCCCCGAGTCGGGCTTCTGCCCTGACAGTACGCAGAGCGTGCTTGGGATTCTCTCTGTCCCTTTCTCTGTCCCTCCCCCACTCTTCTCTCTTAAAATGAATAAATAAACTTTAAAAAATTAAAAAATAATGAAATGAAGATACTAGTTATTTTACAAAACTGGGTTGTTGTGAAGATAAAGAGAGAATGTTTTCAACTAATATTCATAGACCACCTATTATGTCCTGGTGCCTTTGTACACGTAATCTCATTAGTCCTCAGGCAGGTGCCCTGACTTTCTCACTTACTGACTGTTGGTCTGCTGTAACAAATTCCTATAACCAGGTGACTTAAAACAATAGGAATTTATTCTTCCACCATTTTCTGGAGACCTGAAGTCCAAAATCAGGGTCAGCAGGGTTGGTTCATTCTTGAGGCTCAGAAAGAAAATCCACTCCATGCCTGTCTCCTAGCTCCTGGTGGCCCCCCACATTCCTTGGCACTTCCTTGTCTTGTAGACATGTCACTCCAGACTCTGCCTCCGTCCTCCTGTGGGCTTCCCCTCTGGGTGTGTCTGTCTTCTCCTTTTCTTTTATAAGGATACTCATCATTGAGTTTAGAGCCTACCCTTATGTATATGATGATCTCGTCTCAAGAGCCTTAATTTAATTACATCTGCAAAGACCTTGTTTCCAAATAAGCTCACATTCAGGAGTACAGAGGTTAAGAACTAGACACATCTTTCGGAGGCCAGCCTGCACTATATATAGTGACCAAGCAAGAAACTGAATCCAGGTACTTTCTGATTTGAAGACCAATGCAGTATGGTCTCTGCCATATTCTCTCCCTCTGTGAAACTTCTTTGTCCAGGCTAAGGACCACATCATGGTTTCTTCTCCTTATTCTGGAATTATATGGTTCTCCGTGATTCTAACTGATACAAGAGAGTAGCCTGGGCATCTGGAAGAAATCATTGACTTCTACTAAATTTTTCATTTGTTTCTAAGTAAGGGCACCCTTCTGCCTAAGTAATCTTTGAATAGTGAGTTGAGCTATGCACTCTGGAGTTGTTAAATCATCCAAGCTTGTAGCAAAAATAAGAAGATAGTTAAGATTCATTGAATGTTTATTATGTATTAGGCCTGCACTCAGTGCCTCAGATCCATCATCTTATTATATCCTGGGAGAGAGTGACTGTTACTGTCTCTCATTTACAGAAGAAATTGGGATTCAGAGAGGTTAAGGAAGTTGTCTCAAGTCACAGAGCTGGTAAGTAGTGGAGCTGGGATTGGAACCCAGGCAGTCAGATGCCAAACCCCACGCTCTTGAAACCAGAGTAGAGTCATATTACCACTGCAGCTCCTGGCACAAAGTTCCTTCCCCTACCGCCAGGCAAGGCTGGAGGCAGTTGGACTTAATGGACAGAGACTTGTTAATTACGCAAATTAACCATGCATTTCTAACAGAAACAGACTGGGCATTCAGATGTCTCTTTGTTTGCCCTCATTTCATTTTTGGAGTGACACTGTTGAAAGATATTTGGAAGTGTTGAATGAAAACTACTTGGAACTTTAGCCGAGTTTTTAGGGGGAAAAAAAATCAGGGTGTTTCCTTTATGTCATTACTGTTCCAATCCCTTTGGTCTGGTGTTTCCTAATGCATTCATTACTCAGAATAGTTGTTTTTAATTTGTCAGCACATTATAATATATTTTTGCTCAAGAAAAATAGCATCCTCCCCCCACCCACTAAGGCTGAATTTGTTTTGGTTTGTCATCAGTGTAAACAGTTTCCCTTCAACAGGGTAATATAATAAAAAGCCACCTAACTACAAGAAAGGATGTAGTTAGATGTAGTCAGCACTATAATTCTTTCTTTCTGACTAATATTTTTAAATTATCTTTAGCTGACACAGGCAAGATAAATCAGTAATATGACCCCAAAGTCTAAGTGAAAGCTTATTGCTTTAGAGTGTATTCATTTATTTTTCACGCTCATGTCTGGTTTTAAAGGATGGCTTTGTAAAGCTATTTTTACTACTTAGAACATAAGCTACACTGCCTGCCACCCCATGATCTTAAGTGAAATGCTGGCCTCAACTAGAACTGCTCATTGTCTTTTCTTGCCTATAACGCGATTCACTAATGACCGTGTATTTTTAACTGATACGGAAAAGGTCATTTTCTTTAGTGTATTTGTCCTCTTAATTAACTTTGGATCCTTGAAAAAGAATTTAAGCCTAAAAGTCCTCCTGATAGATTTATTATCTTCCTCTTAAAAGTTAATGTATTTAAAGAACCAAGATAGCTTGCTTCAACTCCAAAGCAGTCTTCCTAAATCATGCACTTGAGAGGTTCTCGGGAGTGTATATTTGGATTCAGGGATGAGCAAGGTCAGGAAGCAAAAACAAGAGCGCTGGCAACACAGGAAAAGCCTGGCCCTCCTGCCCCTTCGCTGAACTACTTTCTGTCCTGAGCGTTTGGTGCAGCAAAGTCATCAGGACAGCAAGAGGCCAGAGACAGTGTGGATTGCAGTGCAACTGACAACCAATGTGTTTTGACTTCTGAAAACCATAACAAAGAAAACTACGGTTGTATATAAAGTTCCTATCTTATTTGGAGCACTTTATGTTCCCCAAATGAATACTTGATGATTCCTGCTCAATATACTGCTTTTATAGAATTTCTACAAATTTGAAAGGAACAAAATGTCTTCCCAGGGTGTCTGCGTGCCATGGATTTACTTGACAACAGTGAATTCAGGGAATTTCCCAACCCCTCTGTGAGGCTATGATTGTCCTTGTAGACTCAGGGAAAGCTGAAGAGCAGAGAGCGTAAGTGATTTGCTCAAGGTCAATTGGAGATCAGGGAATATTTGGCTCCAACTTCCCATGCTAATTATCATTCCGTTACTCTCTCCTTGATTTATGCATTTGCTAATAATTGTTTTTTCTTTAAAGCTCGAGAAAATGAGTCTGAAAACCTTTTGCAAAATAAAACTAGCTTTTGGTATTTTCATTGTTCATATGCGCACATTTTGCCATTCTTTTGTTTAAATTATTTTTTTACTGTTTATTTGTTTTTGAGACAGAGAGAGACAGAGCGTGAGCGGGGGAGGGGCAGAGAGAGAGGGAGGCACAGAATCCGAAGCAGGCTCCAGCTCTGAACTGTAAGCAAAGAGCCCCACGCGGGGCTCAAACTCATAGACCGTGAGATAATGACCTGAGCCAAAATTGGATGCTCAACCGACTGAGGCACCCAGGCGCCCCCACATTTTGCTATTCTTCATTTAAATCTTTTTCTCTCTGCTCAAGGACTATCAGAGTTGCAGACTCCTACCAAAATGGGGACAGTTGAACACAGAGGAGAGTTAACCTGACCAGTTTTTCAATATCCTGCACTGACCACTGGCTGTAAGAGGATCACTGTTATTTCAGCTCTTAAGGGTGTAAGTCCTAACACTCAGTTCTCATACATCATAATATTGGTGCAGCCAGAGTGTGACTGAGGAAGGAGTCTCACACAAAAGATACAATGGAAGTCACTCTTTATTTCCTCTTTTTAACCTTATCTGCTGATTAAATCCTAAAATATGGGGGTAATGAAGTAAATTATCTGCTCGATTTCATGTTGATTTCCAAAACTATTCATCAGTTCTATGTTTCATTATGGTAAAATATACATAAATAAAATTTACCATTGTTAGCCACTTGTAAGGGTACATTTCAGCGGCATTAAGTACATTCACAGTATTGTACAATCATTACCACCACCCATTTCCAGAATTTTCACCCCAAATTGAACTTTTGTATCTACTAAGCCCTAATTCCCCATTTCCCTCAACCCCTAGTCCCTGGCAACCCTTATTCTGTTTTTGTCTCTATGGATTTGACTACTTTAAGTACCTCATCTAAGTGGAATCATGCAATATTTGTCCTTTTGAGTCTGGCTTACTTAACTTAGCATAATGTTTATCCATGTTATAGAATGTACCATAATTGCATTTCTTTTTGAAGCTAAATAATACTGTATTTTGTGAACATACCATTTTATTTCTCCATTCATCTATTGATGGAGGATAATGCTTCTATGAACATTGATGTAAAAATATCTCAAGTCCCTACTTTCAAATCTTCTGCACAGACACCTAGAAGTCAAGTTGCTGGATCATATAGTGATTCTGTTTCCATTTTGAGGAACTGCCATTTTGTTTTCTGTAGCAGCTGTGCCATTTTATATTCGTATCAACAAGTGCTCCTATTTCTCTACATCCTCACCAACTCTTGTTATTTTGATTTTTTTGATAATAGCCATACTAATGGGTATGAGTAGTTAATCAAGTATATTTTAAACAGTATTTGCTATGGTAGACATTTGTCACATTACAATGACTTACCATCTTCTGAAAAGCTTTTCTGAATACGGAGAATTTCCATGTTGTAAGTTCTGCCTCTTCAGTACAGAGCTCAGAACTCAAATCCCCAGCTTCCTTTTTGGCTAGAATAAAATCATGTGACCCAGACTCCATTAATCAGATGCATCTATGCAAGACTTAAATTCTTACATGACCAAGAAAAGATATAAGCTCTTTTCAGTGCTTCCATTTTGTTGGCTTGGGTGATGGCAATGGAATTTGACTTTAGGGAGGCATTAACAATTGCAGTAGGTCTAATGCAGTCAAGTTCCCAATGTCTAGGCTGATGGTGGCATATCCTCAGCAAGCCATTTCTGTGGTATGATTGTGGGTGTTGTTCCCAGCAGCTGATTTTCAAGCCTATTTCTCCAACCAAAGAGTCCAATCCAATCTAGTTTACAATTTCCATTTCATATCCAGTTGAATACTTGTCTTTACCCTGCCCCATACCACCAGTGAGGCTTCTTCCTGGGGGCCTTGGAGTGGGGAACGGGCATGGTCTACATGTTCACTCTTTCTTTTCTCTTTTTCCTCTAGTCTTGATTCTTGCAGAGCAGGGACAGGAAGGATGGATGAAATACAGAAAGAATGTTTACTTAACTGGTGCCATTGTGGTCCCCTCTCAGATGGCATTCTGCTTTCTGTGGCATGTGTCTACACACTGGCTCTCTGGTGGTGGACTTTTCTGTATGTCCAAGTGACCAGAATGGAATATACATGAGACATCACTGAAGAAAAGCTGAGTAAAGCTTTTTTTTTTACTCAGTAAACATAGTTTAGGCATAGTTGAAGGCAGCAAGTGAACGAAAATCAAACCAGTTCACATTCCTACCTCTCTGAGTTCATGTTATCTACCATGCTAGTTACTGAAGGTACAGCTGTTTGGGGGCCCTGTTTTTATCTGGGGGTCTTGGGTCCAGCACTTCATACCCATATCAACTTGATCCACCTCCTGACCTGGGTGATCCAATCAGACTTGATCTTTACCACTGCCCCCTGCTTTGGTTCATGGTGGAATGCCCCAGGGTCTCCATCTGCTGGAGTCCTTGCTTGATGGGCTACTCTCTTGGGTTGAGTGCAAGCAAGTCAGCTCAAGCCTGGCTTCTTATGGACCCACAGGCAACTTACACAGCTTTGCCCCCACCAAGTAGTGAGAGTACAGACTGTTAAACTCTTGCCTTCTCTCTTCCCTGTCATCTCTTTCCATTTCTTTCCCCCTGCACACATGGGTATAGGACACAGATCAGCAAGTGCACTGTATAGACAGAACCGAACTAAGGAATAAAGTGTCAATAAAACACTCTACGTCTTTCAGAATGATGTCTGGACCCCATTTCATGTTAAAGGGATTTGGAAAATAGCACCTTCCCATTTCTCCCAAGGGGAGAGGAGGGAAAAGTCATGGTACTCATCCTTTCCCTGCAACACCCAACTCATAGGGTTGTCCTTTCTCTCCATAGCTTTCTCATATACCAACTGGACGTGGAAGGGAGTATGGGGCATAGTCTGGGGTGAAGACTGGGGGTTACAGAGCCCATTTGGCCACTTCTTAATAATCCCTGGAAGAATTCCCTGGCCCCAACTGGTTTCATTTTTCTCTCAAATCTGGGACACATTTATCTCTTTATCTTTTAGCTGTGGACAGTAGCTCATGTTCCACTCAGCAATCTATTACATTTCCTGGGCAAAACCCATAGTGTCCTTTCAGAATTTTATATATTTGCACTTCATCCAAAGGCTCTTATTGTGTCTCCTATCATTTATCTTTATGGATATAATTTTTGTGTGCAGGGATATTAACTAGCCTAGCATACAATCGTAATGCTGTACACTGATTCCTAAAGGATCCAGATGAGCCCCCTTAAACCTTCACTGAGATTATTGGAAACCCCAGAGAAACTACAGGACACCAAAGACAAAGAATAAAACCTACAAGTAGCCAGAGAATATAGATTACCTGCAAAGGAGCAACTATAGTGTCAATAAACTTCTCAACAACATCAACAGAGGCCAGAGGATAATGGAATAATTGCTTCCATATCGGAAGATAGGAATTATTTCCTTTCCTTCCACACCCACCATACACTTCTGTATTTCCCAGACCCTCATCCTTTTAATATAGTAATAGTATAATTTGGTTTAGATCAATCATCAATGTTTGCATTACACGTGTACGTATGACTTGCTCTTGAGTGTTTGTGACTTGTTTTTGCCCTCTGAAAGTGTTTAATGTGTTCTTTGTTGTCCCCATTGTTTTGATATTTCACAGTGATATGACTTGGTGTATGCCCATTTTCATCCATTGTTCTGAGCACTTAATGAGCCTTTCAACCTACAAAGTCATGTATTTGAATTCAGGAAATTTCCTTAAATTAATTCTCTAATTTTTTTCCCCCTCATTCATTTTCTCTGGTCTCTTCTTCTGAAACTCCCATTATTCATGTTTTCTTCTTTTCTTTTTTCTTTTTTTAAAGTATTCTCTTTGCCCAACATGGGGCTAGAATGCATGACCCCCAAGATCAAGAGTCACATACTCTACAGACTGAGCCAGCCAGGTACCCGGAAACTCCTATTATTTAGATGTTGCCTTATTAGACTGTTTGATACAATGTTTTGCAATAAAATATAAGCTTTTATATTTTCTGTTGAAAATGCAAATATAGAACTATAAATTTATACCCTTATAATATTTTATTATAATAAAATATAAAATACTATTATTTTCTTCTATTTTTTTTTCTTTGCTTTATGCTCTACTTTTTTTGGGAGAATGACCCAAAAGGTTCACTTGAACCTCCAACCTTTCTCATTGAGTGTTTCAGTTCTGCTCTCATGGTTTTAATTTCTAAGAGATCTTTTGTGTTCTCTGAATGTTCCTTTTTAAATAGCATCCTGAAGTTGTTTCTGGGATTCAGCACGATGGCTTATCTCTCTGAAGATTTTAATAATTGTTTTATTTTGAAGTTTTCCTTTCGTGGTTTATTTTGCTTTGAAGTTGCTTTTTTTTTGTTAGTGGCTTGTTTGTTTGACCTTTATCTTGTATATTAGAGGCATTCTTTAGCTGTTTGGTGATATTTAGGTGTCTGCTCATGTTTAATTGTGGATAAAAAGCTAACTGGAAGATCTGAATAAGTTGCATTGGAGGGTGATATAGCTGGAGGGCTATCTGTTGGCGGAAACCTTAATACCACTATGTTTACATTTTTCTTCTATATCTGGTCAGATTCCTTGGAGATGACCTTTCCATTCTCATTCTTCTGCCTGGAGAGAAAAAGTCTGGTCATAACTGTTCTGGAAGCCAAGTGGGTGATCAGGGCTTGGAGGCAGGGTCTCCGCTTTCAGGGTCTACACATTCATTTATTCACCCTGGCTTCAGGGTGGAACTTCTGCTCTTAACCCAGTCTTTGCCCTCCCAATCCAGCCTACTTCTGTTCTGCCTTTTCCTCTCTTTTGCTAGAATGGTGTGATCGTTAGTTTAATGTGTCAATTTGACTGGGCTAAGAGATGCTCAGATAGCTGGTAAAAAAAGATTTCTGGGTATGTCTGAGAGATTGTCTCTGGAAGAGATTAGAGATTAGCATTTGAATCAGCTGACCTAGTAAAGAAGACCACCCCCCCCCCCCCCCCCCCCCCCCCGCCAATACAAGCCAATTTGTCCATTACCCTTAAGGACCTGCATAGAACAAAAAAGTAGAAGGGCTCATTTACTCTCTGCCTCAGCTCGGCCATCTGTCTTCTCCTGCCCTCAGACCATAGAGTTCATCCTTCTCAGGCCTTTAGATTTGGACCAGAACTGACACTATTGTCTCCCCTGGTTTATCAGGCCTTTCAGTTCAGACTGGGACTATGCCACCAGCTTTCCTGGTTAGGAGACAAGAAGTCATCCAATAGCATTGATTATAGCTAGTGCTTCTCAAACACCTTTTTTGATCCTCATTTTTGGCCACCCTCTTCTTCCTCGTTTCTAATATTATCCAGTATCACTATCTCCTGGACTCTTGATGACATTGTAGAATAAACTGAGCCACCAACCTGACTTCCATCTGCTAGGTCATTTTTTCTTTATCCACTTTCTTTCTAGCTTTCAAAAGTTTGCTGTCTCCTTTCCCATTCTCTGTAGGCTTAAAGGCTTATACATTTCTACAGAATGACTATTTGTTATAGTCTTTCAATGGGTTCTAGAGAAGCCAAATTTGGATGAGCGTGTCCAATCCACTGTCTTCACCCAGAACATTAATCTAGAAACCTATATCCAACTGAGCTAATGTTTTGACTGATGCTTTCAAAGACTGAGCAAATTGACCTCTCATAGATCTTAGCTGAGAAAAGTTCCTAAAGGATCTATTTCAAAAAGAAGGAAATTGAACTTTGAAGGGAAAACGTGGAACACAAGCATTAATAGACCTGGGAGTCTGGTGGGGACCCAGGCAGATGCCACCTACAGAGAAGCTACTCCCTTCTGGAGGAATGTGGTGATGTCTGACCCAACATGGAAACCCAGCAGAGATGCAGAAGGCAGCCCCCACTGCAGGGCATTCCCACAGCTTGAGTGAAAGGAGCCCTTTCAGTTCTATTGTCTGGTTTTGGAAGGAAGCCTAGGAGTGAGGGAACCACTTTCCCATGGAACATCCCCATCCATCCCACCAAAACGTGAGAAAAATCCTGAGTCCCATGAGTTGGATATTCAGAGATCTAATTTGAACCTGCTATGGGTGAGTGACTAAATAAAGCTTTCCCATAACAAAATAAATATAAAATAAATGTGTATATCAAGTTGTAAAATGTGTAATGAGAAAAGCACCCTTTTCTGTTGAGGAGGAGTTATAGGGGCTTCCAGCAGTTTGGAAACAAGATGTCTCATTTAAAAGTTTCTCTCTGTTGTTGTTGTTGTTTCTTTTCTTTTCTTTTCTTTTCTTTTCTTTTCTTTTCTTTTCTTTTCTTTTCTTTTCTTTTCTTTTCTTTTCTTTTCTTTTCTTTTCTTTTCTTCCTTTTCTTTTCTTTTCTTCCAGAAGACACTTTTATTGGACACAGACAAACTTGCCCATCAGGCTATAACCAGGGACCAAGATCATTTCCTTTAGCCTCTAGAAACATCATCTGTAAGAAGCCTCTCCATATCTTCCCCCCCATCTTGTTTGCTCCACCTCAAGTATCATCAAATGAAGGTTCCATTTTAATCCTGAAACTATTTTCTATGTTACTCTTTTTAATGTCCTAGTTGTTGGTGATATGGGGAAACAAAGGCAAAAGAAACAATTAAATTTCCTTACAGCTTACAGCCCACTGACAGGTCCTTGAGATAGGCAGAGTGACCTTCCTCTAGGAGCTCAGCTGCCTCAATGGTGACACTTAGCTGAGGGTAAAAGGCAACCTTAGTTTAACATTAGCCCAACCTCCAGAATTCTATAAGTCTCCTTTAACATATAAAAATGACTTTGGAGACTTCCTTTATCTCTACCCCCCAAGATACATGTTAGCAATCATCTTCCAAGCATATGGCCCACTGATCTACATCTAAAGGGTCTCATGACCAAGGTTTTATTAGACAGTAATAAGTGACCTTTTCCTCACAACACCTATTCCCTCGAGGTCCTGGAAACCTTGCTTCCAAAATTCCTTACAGATTACACTCTCCCTAACCCCTCCCAACTTGAAGGTATATAATCAGTCACCCGTCACAACCCCAGTGCAGCCCTTTCCGCCCATGTGTCCTAATCCCTGTGCTTTAATAAAACCAACTATTTGCACTGAAAACATCTCAAGAATTCTTTCTTGATCGTTCACTCCCGAACCCCAACATTTTCACATCAGTTAGTACTTAGAAAGGCATCCACTCAATAGTTCAGATTTTTCTTCTACTCTGATAAGACATCAAAGCTACAGCTTACCAATTGTCCCATTTGTATTTCTAGTTTCTGCACCCTCCCACTCCCCAAAGGCAGGATACTATATGAAAGGCTGTTCTGATGGATACACTCCATAATCAATCTCAACTACAAGCCTGGAAAAACTTGAGTTGATACAAAAGGAATATTAATATTTACATAGTGCAAACAGAGTGCAGGCTCTTTTTTGAATATTAAAATAATATTTTAACCTAGTACTCATCACCACCCCGTGTGGTAGGTACTACTATTATTTTCATTTTACAGAAGAGGAAACTAAGGCAGAGAGCCACTCAACAATGTGCTCTAGGTTCACAGGTAGTAAGGGGCTACAAGTTCAACTCCAGGGGTCTGTCTCCAGAGTCCATGGTCTCAATGACAAAATTACACTCCCTGTTCTAACAGTTTGTTCTTTTCAAAACGCTTTAAAAAAATTTAATAATAATAGTCACACGGTTTGTAGTGTTGGGATTTGGGAGCCAACAGCCAAGAAATAATTCTTGAGACATTTTCTGTGTGAAAAGATGGTTTTATTAAAGCACAGGGTCAGGATCTGTGGGCAGAAAGAGTTGTACTAGAGTTGTAAGGAGTGACTGATTATGTAAGATTTTCTTTTTTTTTTTTTATAACAAATGACCACTTAATTTTTTTAATGTTTTTATTATTTATTTATTTTGAGACAGAGAGAGAGAGAGAGAGAGAGAGAGAGAGCATAAGCATGACCATTTAATTTTTTTAATGTTTTTATTATTTATTTTGAGACAGAGAGAGAGAGAGAGCATAAGCATGAGCAGGGGAGGGTCAGAGAGAGAGAATCCCAAGCAGGCTCAGTGCTGTCAGTGAAGAGCCCAATGTGGGGCTTGATCCCACAAACCATGAGATCATGACCTGAACTGAAACCAAGAGCTGAACACGTAATTAACTGAGCCGCCGGGCACCCCATAAGATTTTCTCTTCTAGGGAGGGGAGGCTGATGTTAGGGTTCCAGGGAACTCAGTCTGTAGGTTTCTGGATATCCCTTTTTTCTTGTAAATCATTAAGACAGTGGCAAATTGGTCTGTGTCAGACATGACTATGATCTCTATCAGTTAACCATCTGTTCTTCCCTTTCCTTTGTTCTTGGGCAGTCAGGAGTGTCTGAAGAACATCATACATATCCCACTGGAGGTGGGGGGGGTTGAGAGGTTTTAGCTTGTGCTTTGCCCTCAGCTTGCCTTTTGCTCCCCCATCAATAAGACTTAACTCTGTTAATGAAAATATTAAGCCAGAGCATTCTTTTTAAGTTTTTTTTAATGTTTATTAATTTGAGAGATAGATAGTGAGCAGGGGAGGGGCAGAGAGAGTAGGAGAGAGAGAATCCCAAGCAGTCTCTGCAATGTTAGCACAGAGCCCAACATGGGGGGCATGAACCCATGAACTGTGAGATCATGACCTGAGCAGAAGCCAAGAGTCAGATGCTTAATCGACTGAGCCACCCAGGTGCCCCTTAAGCCAGAGCCTTTTTAACCCTGGCTTAGTAGAATCACCTTGGAAAACTTTAAAGAAATACTAGTGCTTTTGTCCTGTCCCAGAAATTATGATTTAATTGGTTTGCTGGGGCCCAACCTGTGTATTAGAAACAACTCCCCAGGTGGTTCTGATGTACAGCTGGAACTGTGATTCACTGGATCAGCTCTTTGAGGCATCTTGCAATGTCTGGTGGTCGGGTTTTTTCATTATCACCAAAATCACCTGTGCCTTGGGCACTCACTTTGAAAATCTGGAGGAATTGGTGTCATTTGACATCTTTAAACACCCAGGATTTTAGGGATGCCTGGGTAGCTCTGTTAGTTGAGTGTCCAACTCTTGATTTAGGTTCAGGTCATGATCCCAAGGTCATGAGATCAAGCCCCACCCATGTCAGGCTCCACACTGAGCCCTGAGCATGGAGTCTGCTTAATATTCTTTCTCTTTCTCTCTGTCTCTCTCTCTCTGCCCTTCACCCTCTCATACTCTCTCTTTCTAAAATAAATAAAGGGGCACCTGGGTCACTCAGTCAGTTGAGCATCCAACTTCGGCTCAGGTCATAATCTTGAGATCCGTGGGTTCAAGCCCCAGGTCGGGCTCTGTGCTGACAGCTCAGAGCCTGGAGCCTGCTTCAGATTCTGTGTCTTCCTCTCCCTCTGCCTCTCCCCCACTCACACTCTGTCTCTCTGTCTCTCAAAAATAAATAAACGTTAAAAAATTAAAATTGAAGTAAATAAAAAATACCCAGGATTTTAGGCCTTTGCATTTCAAGCTTCCAGATTACTGGTAATGGTGTGGCTTGACTTGCCATCAATAATATGTCTTTGCACACCACACACACATACACGCATGCCCGCATGCACGCACACCTCGTTTGCCTGTTCAGAGCTGATGTTTGCTGTCTCTCCCCTCCCAGATGGTGGCCATTCTGTCTCTGAGAAGCTGTAAACATCGCCATCTCTGCATCTAGGGTTTGGGGTTTCACGGCTCTTTTGGGGAATGTGTTTGGCTGCAGAATTCCAGCTCTCAGATGCAGCTTGAAGAGGAGAAAACGTATTACTTGGGTTTAGCCCACGTTGTGCGTAGAGCCCCCAGCCTCTGGAGCCCCCACTAACTGTAATGAGGTAGAATCCCAAGTCCTTTGGCTCACTCCTAGCCCCTGCAGGGGACATAGGGCCTTAACTCCCAGGATTGGGGGGATGTCCCAGGGGTGAACATACGTGTTCACAGGCCTGCCCCCCACCCCATCCCCGGCACAGCCACAAGCTGCCCATTCTCACCGCAGTTAACCTTGAAATGCCAACAATGTCTGCAGCAAGGTGGACAAGACACTGCCCACCCGTTCTTTTTAATCCTGTCCCCGGGGTCATAGAGCTGTTTGTGGCCCGTGTTTGGCAGAGACCTAGGGGGACAGACTCATCTGGGTTCCCAACAGCCCAGCCTTTCTCCTGGACCCCTATGGGAGTGTACAGGGCTGGGCTGCCACAGGCTCAGATGGCCGGATGCAGGCTGTTTCATTATTCTCTCTCTCTCCCTCCAACCCTCAGGGCCTGGTGCCTCCTTTCAGGGGCCAAGTCCTCTCCCTGCAGCCCCCTCCACCTCTCATGAAAGTGGGCTTCTGAGAGCCTCCCTCCCCTGCCTTCCCCGAGTTTACCAAACATGCCACTCTGACCCCAGAAAGCCTACTCGGCTCCCCGTTCAGACGGCCGTTCCTCTTTCCATTGGCTCTGTCATCTCCGAGCACATCTGTGCAGTTCATTTGTTTCCATAAATACCCTCCTGGGGGACCGATAGCTTAGATTTAGTTCTTTCCCTTCTAATGATAGGCCCACAGCCTCGGCAGGCTGTGTATACCAGGGAGGACGTGCTGTTCCACAGCCTCTCTTTCAGCCAGCATTTATTGTGTGCCTACAGTTAGCCATGCACACAGATGACACCAGAGCAGAAACAAGTGTAAAGCAGACTTCTCAGCCCTTGAAATATCAGCTTCCATTGTGGATAACAGAGACATACACAAAGTCATGGCAATGCGGCCTCAAGAACATTGTGGTTTGGGAGGACAGGAGGCACAGGTAGAGGAGGAGAAGACATTTGAGCTGAGTCTTTGGAAATGAAGAAGAGTGGGTAGTGTAAACGGACTGTATTTTTTCTTTTTCGTGACACAAGTGCCTGATTTAAGTTTTGGTTGCTGAAGGCCTCCATTCCAAAGAGGCATCCACTTCAGAGACTTGAAGTTATCTTGAACAAACTCTTTGCCAGCCAAGGGGTCTAGATAAAGAGCCAGACCACCTTTCCTCGCTGAGTCTCCTTTGTTTTAAAGATCTTGGTTGATTCCGGTAACTGGCCATTTGGGCCACTTGTCTTTTCTCTCTTGCTTTAAATTCTTGCTCTTACATTTTAAATTCACCAATCGTGAGCCCACAAAACCCTCGGCCCCCACCCTAACCCCAATAAAAGCAGAAGCCCAGCCCATGGGCGCCATGTGTCTCTACCTACAACCTCGCAGTGGACCCGGGTGTGCTGTGTAATTTCCAGGCCTTGTAAGTAATAAGCCTTTATTTTTTGCCAAAGTTGGCTGATAGTCATTGCTGAAAGGCATTTTGCAATCATATTAAGAACCAGAAGGGTCAATCCCATTGTAACAATGCTTTGGAAAGAAGAGAGGTCTGTGGGAAGCTCACTGGGGCCAAGGTGAGTGTCTCCGGGCGTTTTTATCTGGTAGCATTACTATGCTATGTAAATTTCACCTTTTTATAAGGACACCAGTCTTAATTGAGTTAGGGGCCCACTCTGCTCCAGTGTGACCTCATCTTCACAAATAAAGTCACATTCTGGGGTCCTGGGAGATAAGACTTCAATATACATCTTGGGAGTTGGAGGACAGAATTCAACCCATTATAAGGAGTTTCCTAAAGGGAGAAGGAGAGGAAGGCATTCTGTTTCTGAGCAGAAAGAAGAACACATAAGAACACATGAGGAGTGGCCCAGAGGACAGAGTTCAGGACCAGCATGGGCTGGTGGGGGCGTGGGTGGTAGCAGTGTGATGGGCTCAGAATGGAAACGTAGGTTGACCCTGGTCATAAAGGGCTTTTTCTGCAAACTCTGAGTATAGACGCTTCACTGGAACCGACAGAAACTTGCCTCTGGCCTTGGCCCAGCATAGCAGTAGAGCAATGAAGTGTGGGGTCCGAGAGCAGGACATTGTACAGTGTTTGCCCAAACTTTCCCCACATTGGAAGTGTAGACAGGTCAAGAGGGCTTTGGTGGTAGCTAGAGCTGGTTTCACATCCTGGCCCCCCACCCTTGGGCAAGTCACTTAAACTCTTTAGGCCTAGTTTCTTCCTCCATAAATTGACCATGAAACCCCCTGGCACATCACAAACACTCAATGAAAGGTGGTAGTGTTTTCACTATGATGAGTCAGCCCCAAGAACATTTGACTTAAAAAAAATTCAAAAGATTGCCATCAAACCATAGTGAAAGATGTCTGACTCCAAGCTAGGGTTCCGAGTAAACTGATGGAACAAAGATTAACGATAGAAAGTATCTATTTAACTATCTACTCCCTTTCCAATGCCGACTGTAAAGGAAATAGCTGCTTGACCAAATCCAGTCATTTGAGTGTAGGGATTTGAAAAGCAGGGCATATATTTTGTAGTAACAGGACATTTGTTAACAACTGGTTAACATTGGGCCTCGGTCCGTCACAGCAGATGAGTCAGACCTGCAGCAGGCACGTGACTGTCCCCAAGGGGTGAGAGGCAGCTGGTGCTAGTCAGGAACCAAGGGACACTGCCAGCCAGCCTTGGGGCAGAGCCCCCAGACACCTCCTGCAGGAATGCAATGAAGGTCATGGGCAGGACAAGCCACAGAGGCTGGAATTGTTTTACCAGCTTATTCTCGACCTGATAGCATGCACTGAGTGGGATATGTTGGGGTCTAAGTGTGGAGAGCGAGAGAGAGGGAGAGAGACAACATGAAAGCAAGACAGAGAAAATGCTGAGGGAGAGGCAGAGGTGAGCCCCAGAGTGCATCACAGAGACCCAGAGAGAGACAGACAGACAGACACGAAAGAAAGAAGAAAGATGGAGAGAGGCAGAGACAGACAAAACTCCAGAGCAGAGACAATGTCTTGCTATAGATCAGAGGGGATGCAGGAAGCAAGAAAGGAAAAAAGATAAACAATAAAACCTTGCATTGCGAGCAACTTGTTCTGCGAATGTTCCAGAAGACGAGCAAACATTTCTAAGAAATTTTAAGTTGGTAAACGAGCAACGTCTTGCAATATGAGTAGTATGTGACACTGAATGTCACATGATCACAACGGAGCCCATGGTTCTTGAAATTCACTTTGATATACGAGTGCTTTGGATTACAAGCATGTTTCCAGAATGAATTATGCTCACAAACCAAGGTTTTACTGTATGTATATATAGATATAGATACATAGATATACATATACATATAGATACAGATGTAAATTTTAAAACCTATAATATGTAATAGAGAGCAACCAAAGTAAAATTAATATAAAAGATATTATGAATAGCCTTACATTTGCACGGGACCTACAGTATACAAAGTCCTTTCTGTGTGCCCAAATACGGACCAGTGAGGAATGAGCTTATGACTTCCCGTCTTGTCTCTACCTCTTAGAGACCCATGACCTTTGCTGAAAGTCAGACTCTTTCTGCCTCCATTTTCTCTTCTCTAGAATGGGACTGATCAACTGTGTCTGGAAGGGTGGTGCTGAGGCATCCCATGCTCGGTCTCCACAGCGGCTGGAGAATTGAAGTTAGCCTCCCACCAAATTTGACTCTACCCGGGCGGGGATTTACATAGATCTGTTTTAATTCATTGCCAGTGTTTGAAAATCAGGAGCTATTACACACATCTCTAGACATTGGGCTTCTTTTGAAAAATTGGGCAAAATAGGCAGGGCTGGACCCTCATCGCGCCATGGCGACTTGGCCTCAAGCTGGTGCCAGCGATGCCCTGTGGTTGGGGGCGCTGGCTCCACCATCCCTCCCTAAGCGCCCCCTGCTACCAGCTCAGTTCTTTCATTCATGTTACTTCCCTGGCCGGTGGAGGTTTTGTTTGCAGGCCTTGCTCTACCTCGGCAGCCTGTTTCAGCAAAATGGTCTTTCCATGGGTCGGTCTGCCATCTGTGAGGCGAAGAATGCTTCTTGTCCACCCCTGGGTCCCTGCCCCCAGCGCTGTGCCGGGCACATGGAAGTGCTTGCTGAAGTGACCATTAGGGGGCACTGCATGAGACCACGCAAGGGTGCGTCAGGAGAAACGTCACGAGAATGACGCAGGTGCTCCTGCGAGGGGCACCCGTATTTCTCCTTCCTCTACTGTGCCCAGAAAACTGGAAGACCGAGCCAGATCTCTAGAGCCAGGGGGTTAAACGAAAAGCTGGATCCTTGGTTGAGGGCTGCCCCGAGAGGAGCGGGGAGCAGAGCAGCGCGAGGCTTCGCCAGGCTCTGCGACAGGGCTCGCGTGGCTCTCCGCAGGGACAGGAGCCTTTCCCTGCACGTGGTGTCACGGTGTCGGCAGGTTTGCATTGGCAGCATAGCTGGACGTGTGACCCGGAACAAGTTAATGGACGCTTCTGGGCCTGCTTCATGTTCTGTGAGATGGAGAGAGCAATGTCTCCCTCTCGCGGGGAGGTAGCAGGGTCACGGGAGATGACGCCTGGCACGTGCCTGGCACGTGTTTGCTCTTTGCTTAACCCTTTCTGTATTAGTGTCGTCCAGCTGCCAGAACAAACCAGTGACTTAAAACAGCAGTAAGTTTATTATGTCCCGGCTCTGGAAGTCAGGACTGTGAAGCGAAGGAGTCTGCGGGCTACACTCCCCTGAGGCTATCAGGACAAGATCTGTTCTTCTCCCCTTCCGCTGCAGGTGGCTCCAGGTGCTCCTTGGCCTGGGGCTCTGCCACTGCCATCGCTGTCTCCACCTTTACCCTGTCTGTTACTGTCTTCTGTCTCTGGGAAGGGCACTTGCCCTTGACTTGGGGCCTTTAATAATCCAGGGTGATCTTACCTCAAGATCCCTAACTGAATTACCTCTCCATAGCACCTTTTCTAAATAAGGTCACATTCACAACATACCTTTTTTGGGGGGGGGGGGGGGCGGGGGGGAGGGCGCTACCATTCAACCCACTATAATACCTAATGCTTATTGAGCGCCTTCTACAGGCCAGAACTTTGCATGCATTATTTAATCATTCCATTAAGCTAAGTCTTGGAGGAGAGAGTCCTGGGTAGTTCTCATCTGGGGGTCTGATGCTGTTTTTTCCAGAGGTTAAGGCGGTGCTTGGCTCCATGGCTCCATGATTAGAGACCGAAGGAAGTGGGTTAATGCACGTAATTCCTAGATTTTGTGGATTCCCTCCTTGGCTCTCTCCATGTGCAATATCCTTTCCCCTGTCTGCAAAATGTCTGTGGTGGACACCAGTGTGCTGTCCGGATCCTCCTTCAAGCAGGGACTTGTCATCCCAGCTGCTGGGATTGTCGTCATCGCACGGCCTCCAGTCCTCAGCCCCTCTGGGTCGGCCTCAGTGCAGAAAGCACACCAGGACAGGTGTGGACCACATCCGTCAGTGACTGACAGGAGCAGCAATACAAAGCAGCTGGACATATCAGCCCAACGTGGGATAAACTGGGTGGGCCGTTTCACCACCAGAGTTCCCTGTGGGGTCAGGAGAGACTCTGTGTGACCTGCGCAGCAGTGTCTCCCTCAGCCCAGTCGTGCCTCCTCCTCCCTTCCACACATGCAGAGCCCAAGGGCACCACTTAAGGAATTTTTTTGTTTGTTTGGTTTGTTTGTTTGTTTTGAGAGAAAATGCACGAGCTGGGGCAGAGAGAGTACTCCAAGCAGGCTCCACAATGTCAGGGCAGAGCCCTCCCTACTCAGGGCTCCAACCCGCGAGCCGTGAGCCCCCTAGTAAACAGCCTGCACACGAACCTCCAAACCACAGTCTGCCTCCCTGAGACACCAACCTGCTCCAGTGTCAAAGGGTCATCTGTGCTCCAGATCCTGCAATTATCTGTGAAATGGAAATTTTACTCCAACTAACTTTGTGTTTATGTGTAATGGCTCAGTTTCCCACAGGCAGCGATAAATGTTGTTGCCTTGACGTTTTAATTCATATTTAAACATTTTTGAAGATGTCTTTACGGCTTTGACGTTTTTCATTTTCCTGAGTCTTGGAACCTGCAGGTGAATGTAAGGCGATCTGAAAACTGCAATATTCTGCAGATGCCTGGAAAAAGGTGTGCCAGTTTGATGGTTGCTAAAAGCTTGCTTGGTTGAAAAGAGTGTTTTGAGGTTTCAAGTGGATTCCTAGCTGTCTCTGCATGTTTCATTAAGTAATTTGATGAAAGTAATCAGATATTTAGCACCATCTGAGCAAGAAATCAAAACAGAACATAAGACAAAGGAGACAGGCTACTCTACCGGTTGAGAGAATAGGCTTTTGGAATAAAGCAGATATGGGTTTCACTATCACTGAAGTCTGCACCTCAGTCTCCTCATCTGTTGAATGGGAGCAATAATAATATTGACACCCCCCCCCCAGGGTCCTTGTGAAAGTTGAATGAGATTTTCTATTAAAAAAACATTTACAATAGCAAGCATGTTAAATGGTATTTGTTACTAGCTACCACCTGAGGCAAAGCTTATAAACACACACACCCTAAAGAAATTTTAGATTTGGGTCATTGCTCACAGAAAACTCATGAGAATTTGTCCAAGCTTACTTTCAAAGGATCATAAGGGTTTTTTTGTTTTTAGCGACAAAGCTATCAAATTTCTCATATTGAAGGTGACAGCTGAATAGAGACCTTTTCAGGCAGTGTGGGTGGGAGTCGTGGATTTCCAGGGAAAGGCATTTCAAGCTGAAGGAACAGCCAGTGCAAAGCTCTGGGAGGACAGCTAGCTTGGAGCTGAGGACCAGCTGAGAGGTCCATGTGGCTGCAGGGTAGATGAGGTCAGAGATGTGAGGGGAGGGGCAGGTCTTGTAGGACCTAGTAGGTCTTTGTGAAGACTGGGTTTTGATTTGCTGATTTGGGAAGCTGTCACAAGTCTGGAGCCAAGGAATGACAGGGCAGATGGCCCGATTTCTGTGTTGAAAGGATGCCCCTGACCACTGGGTTAGGAATGGAGTGGAGGCCTGCAAGGCAGAGAGACAGGGACCCCACCGTTAGGAGGCTCCTGCAGTCTCCCTAGCCAACGATGGCCACTCAGATCAGGGTGGTCACTGTAGGCATGGAACATACTTAGCATCTGCTGTATCTTGAATCCTGAATGGGGCGTTTGATAATGTCCTGAGAGGAAGAGAAGAGTCAAGGATAACTCTATGTGTTTTGTCCTGAGCAACTGGAGGAAAAAGATTCTTTTAAAAATTTGTTTTAAAGTTCAAGTTAGTTAACATACAGTGTAGTGTTGGTTTAATCGAGGAAAATGCAAGGGGAGGGGCACCTGGGTGGCTCAGTTGGTTAAGCCTCAGACTCTTGGTTTCAGCTCAGCTCATGATCTCACGGTTGGGGGGAGGGGTTCCAGCCCCTCACATGGAGCCTACTTGGGATTCTCTTTCTCCCTCTGCCCCTCCCCCACTCACTCATATGCTCCATCTCTCTCTCAAAAAAAAATAAGTAAATGAACTTAAAAAAAAAATGCAAGGGGAGGCAGACTGGGGAAGGACTATGAGGTATTCGTGTTGGGACCTGTTAAGTATGAGATAGCTGTTAAACATCCAAATGAAAATGTTGAGGTGGCCGTGAGATAGAAGCATCTGGAGTCAGTGAGCAGTCTGGGCTAGACATATAAATTTGGGAGTCATCAGGCTATACGGTTGGTGCTCCAAACTATGGGACTGGAGGAAATTACTAAGGGAGAGGGGAGCTAAGAGGACACAGCTTGAGGCACTCCAGTGTTCAGGGCTCAGACCAAAAGCAGCAGCAGCACAGGATATAGGTCAGGAGCTGCCAGTGAAGGACAAGGAAAACCAGGAGAATTTGGAAACCAGGTGAAGGCACGTGAACAGGGCTTTGATGGTTGAACAGGAGTTCGTTAGGCCAGGGCTCCCCAAAGCGAGGTCCCAGACTAGCAGCATCACGATCGACATCTGGAAACCTGATAAGAATGTGCAGAATCTGAAGCCCCAACCCAGGTCTACCAGATCAGAAACTCTGACAGGTGGGGGCCCTCCAGGGGATTCTGAGGCACCCTCAAAAGTTTGAGAACCACCGACCTAGGCACAAAATTGCCTGCACAAAACCGTAAAGGCCACTAAGAAGAAGAAAAAAAAAACGGTCCCCACCACGTTCTTTCCTGGAAAAGAATTTTTAAAAGACACTTTTGGTGCTCAAAGCGCTCACTGTAACTCCTCCCTGACATCACCAGCCCCAGCCCCCACACGCCAATTTAGAAACCTACTAATTTATCATGGCTCTTTGGAGAGGAGGAATGCCCCCATTTTACGGGACAGAGGGAATCCTGAGAACCAGGCATGCCAGACATTCCACTGCTTAAAAAAAGGGGGGTGGTATTCCAGGCTTAGCATTTCTGGGCCCCGAACGCCCAGAGAATACTGAGAACGCGCTGAGATACAAAGCTTATGTCACCAGTTTCCAAGCTTTCCTCTAGGTTTTCCTAGGAGAATTCCACCCTTTTCCATTCTGGGGAGAAGAAGTTAAAATTAGGGCCAGCCTGCAGCCCTGGTGTGCCAGATGCGGGGAAGCTGTCCCCAGAAATAAGCTGGTTCCCACCGCGGATGGGCGGGGCGGGGCCGGGCGCCTCCAGTCCCAGCCCAGCGGAGGGGCTGCTGGAAGGCCTGCCCCCCTCCAAGTGTCTGCAAGAGGTCTGGTCCCGAGCTTTAAAACCCTGAGCCAAAGCCCTGCATCCCGACCTCTCCCCTCCCGGCCAGTCCTAGCTGGCTTTTCAAAAGTGTGCAATTGTCTCCTTCCCGCCCAGCCCAATCCTCGCCCGGGACCAGCTGTGCGCCGCGCCGGCTTCACCCGGGACGCGATCGAGCGGCGCTCCCCAGTCAGGCACCCCCAGCTTTCCGCTCAGCAACCCGAGCCGCTCCGCAAACTTGGGCAGCTCCAAGTGCACGCTCTGCCTCTCGCCTGGTCCGTCCCCGGCGCGCCCGCTCCCCTCCACCGGGGCTGCCGGTCCCAGCGGGCCGGTAGCTTGCACCCCCTTCGGGTCGTCCTCCCTCCCCGAAGCGCGACCATGCTGCTAAGGGGCGTCCTCCTGGCAGTGCAAGGTAAGTGCGAGGACCCAGGGGGACCCCCGGGGGGCGCCCTCGTGACCCGCTCCCGCAGCCCCGGTGGCCGGCTTGCCGTCCTGGGCTGGGCTAGCCGAGGGCGCCCCGGGATCCTCTCCGACAGCCGTACCCCTCTCCGAAGCCTGGAGTGGTGCTGCGGGTGCACGCAGGGCCCGCGGGGCAAGCGCCGGGGGCGGGGAGGGTATAGTGGTGCACCCCTCTCGCGCCCCTCCCGCGCGCATTCCCGTCACTTTCACCCCGTCCCCCCCCGGGGCGCCCCGAGTTGGCGCAGACGCTCCCAGGCCGAGCCCCAACTGAAACTCGTTTTGTGCCCGCAGCCCTGCAGCTTGCGGGAGCCCTGGACCTGCCCGCGGGTTCCTGCGCCTTTGAAGAGAACACCTGCGGCTTTGACTCGGTGCTCCAGTTTCAGCCCTGGTTTTTAAACGAGGAAGGTAAGGGGGCTCCCGAGCCACCCGGGCCCCGAGGTGAACTTTCCTCCATGCTGGTTGGCTCTTTCTCAAGGGCAATGCTATCTTGGAGTTAAATCCCCTCCGGAGGAAAAGTGTGAGTCATGGATCCTCCTTCCAACCTTCAGCTGTGCGAGGCTGAGGAAGACGCGGGGGCGGGGATGCCCTTTGTTTACCTGGCCCCCGGGTGGAAGAGCTGAGATTTTCGCTCCCCCTCCCCCGCCCCCCAGCACTTCCTAATGGAAGGGAGAAAGGGACACAGCTACTGACTGTCACCCTAGCTGTGTGCCCTCTGCAGGTTGTCAGCCTCTCTGGTCCTCAGTAGACACCTTTACGAGCGGGGAGAGTTGGATGGGAGGTAGTTCTGTTCCCACACTGCAGAAATGGTTCCCCAATTCTGTGATGAGACCTCCGTGATAAGAGCTCGTGGTTACGCTGTGCCTCAGTGTGTTGCTGCTGACTTCATCCTCGTACTTCTGTTGTGTTTGCAACCCAGCACTTAGCAAAGGAGGAAACGAGTCCATGACTGTGTGCCTGAGGTCACTGGGCTGGAGGCGTTGGTCACCGCCTCACCACTACATACTGTTTGGGTTCTGGTGACAGTTTAAATGTGGGTCTTCGGATGTTTCTTCTTGCCCTTCATTATGTGGTAAAAACACAAGCAGCCCTCCAGCGCTCCACAGCAGGCCCTGGGCTCACCCTCTGCTTTTCTTTTCCCCCCCTCGGTGAGCCCATTTGTAGAAGCCTGATGCCCCAGGACATTTGGACTGGGGATAGCCTCCTTTAAAAACACAGCAGCTTAAAGGAGATCAGCTTCCCCTCTGAGCTGTCCTCTGTCCCCAAGGCGACCCAGCTGGCTTCCCCGGAGCTGGGTGGAGGCCACACCCCTGCTTCGCACGCACAGCCTGTCACCACAGCTTGCCCTGGCCCACGCTTCTCTTGGGCTTCTGTTGGCCTCTCGGACCCTCACGGGTGGGCGATATTACCCCGTTTTACAAAGGTGGCCATTTCAGTCTCAGAACGGTCAAACGGCTGGCCCACGACACATGGTGTCACTCCACAGCTGGCCCTGAGCTGTCTAGTTAAGGGGAAGAACCTGGAAGGAAGCAACTCAGTAGCAATCTTTATTTATTGCCAACAGTTGCCAGGTCTTGACCGCTACAGTTTACTTCGGGATGGCTGGGGAAAAAGCAACCCCTGACTTCCTACCTGAGGGGTTCCGACCCTGCTGATGGCCTTGGGAAGGTCTCTGTCATCTCGCCACCCCACCTTTTCTTACCCTGTTCCTGCTGTGGGCGAAGCACCCTGAGAGACCACTGGATGTGGACCGTGGGACGGGCATTATTCCCTAGCACTACCAAGCTTCTCAGGCTTCAGCTGCACAGGAATTACCTGGTGTGCGTGTTACACAGATGCTGAGCCCCTCTCCCTCCGCCCGAGTACCAGATTCACTGGGCCTGAGAATTTGCATTTCGAACAAGTTCCCAGGTGTTGCAGCTGGTCTGAAGACGATGCTTTGAGAACCACTGACCACAGTGTGTTTTTACACAACACACACATGCACCCACTCACGCACCTGTCCCCCAGTGCTGGTGGCCCTGAGCAGAGCGGGAATTGGTGAGAAAGGGCCACTGGTGTGACGCTGAGACTGAAAACCTGCTTAAATCTTGTGCCCTCAACACGCCTCCTGCCTCACGCTAGTCCTGGCCCCAGGTGAAGGACATCAACATCACCCCTTAATCCAGGAGGCCCAGTCTCAGAGCCCCCACCCCCAGCAGGGTGGCTCCTCACTGCCTGCTCCGGGGTCAGTGGATGCGCCACAGCAGGCTGAGCTTAACCCACCTTCCAGACCCACAGGAAATGCTGGCTTGGCCCGTTTGCACCCAAGTGGCAGTTAAACAGCGCCCCTTCGGGGAAAACAGGAAGATGCTTATAATAGGAGAAGGTGATTATGGTTTAATAGTATAATGGAAGCACTGTTGCTTTCCTTCTAGCTTTCTTTCTCGCTTCTAACGGCCACTGCTTTCTGGCTCAGGATCAGGACTACTGGCTTGGCTGGGGGGAAGTTAATTCATTCTCCTCTGAGCCTTCCCGGCAGAAGACAAGAGGCAGGGTAGGCCTCGTTCGCTGGAGAGCAATGTTTTCCAAAGGCCAGAACTTGGACGCGACCAAGCGCCCTCCAGAGGGGCAGTGAGGTGTGCGCCTGCCGAGAGGCCATCGCTAAGAATTTCCGTTGTAAACCCGTTCTCGGGTTGGTCAATTAAAGATGATAAAATCAGCAGAGGCGGCAGTTTGGCAAGCTGTGGCCAAGCCTCTCTGCAGATTTACTTCAATTTGCTGCAGGAATCCTTTGAGACTGGCTCCATCCACCGCCACGTGTTGAATACACCATAGAAAGTTGTAGGTTTCAGAGACCTTTGCCCACGAGTATTTGGCATACAAATGGCACTTTATGTCCTTGGTCAGTAGGTTAATTTGCGGGGAGGAGGCCCAGTGCAGGGAATTAAGTAGGGAAACAAATCTGCGAATTGGAATCTCATCACAGGAAAATCAAATCTGGGGGTAATTGTGTCAGGCCCTTGCTCAAAATATCCCTCCGCTGCCCCAAATTGTATGTAAGGTCCGCTTCTGTGGCGCCTTTCCAGTATTAGGTCTCTAAGAGTCTGTCGTTGCAATTCCAATGTCTCTAGTTCATGGCCATCTTGAAATATACTTGATCTCCACTGGGCATGGGATGGCTGAGTTTTGACCAGTGTTGTTTGCTTGGATTGTGTACCACAATGGAGGGTGCCCCCAGAACAGGGCGGGGGTGCCAGTGCCGGTGATTAGGTGCTGCAGTCCAGTCTTGTCTACTTTCTAGATTTGCTAACATTGCCCAATTTAGTTTAATTTCCCTCTACACTTTTTGGAGAATATTTTTATTTCCTCTAAGTTGTCAAGGGAAGTGAGATTATGTTAGACTCAAACTGGAATTCACGTCTAAATTTTAGGTTTGAATTAAATCCAGGAAAGAAGAGATCTATTTAATCCTATAAAAATCTTCTTTATTCCTTCATTCATCCTGTTTAAAAAAAAAAAACTTGTTTATTCATTCACAGTTCAGTGAATACTGGAAGCTCTTTGGACAGTGGTCCTCAGGTGAAATCGAGACTGTTGGTTCCATTTACCCAATGCCAGCTGTGGGGGCAGAAGCCCTTTGGCTGAGGATTCTTGGAACCCAGTAAGTTGGCCTCACACTGGAAGAGTCACAATCAAATGAATCATCGGGTGAATTTTGGCTCCACTCCAGGCTGTGGACACCTTGGCTTAGCACCTTTAACCTAACTCTATAAGGAAGCCATTGGAGGAACTGAGGAAGGGGGGGAGGTAAAAACCCAGTCCAGGTACCGCTCCTTAACTGGAAGCTGAGAACGCTAAGCCCCCCAGAGGAAGGCAAATAAAGAAATGTGTTAGGTGAATGGGCGATAAACAAGGAAATTCAAAGCACTTGTTTGTAGGGAATGCGTCTTTTGCACAACAGTGGGAGTCGGGTTTGAGGAATGGCCTAATATGGAAGAGTGTGGATGGTATTTGTGCCTCGGAGCGAGTGATGCTATCTGAGGCAGGAAGACAGGCTACAAGGTTTGGCATTACCAGGGGGTAACGTGGGGGACGTGGTAGAGTGCGCTGAACTCACTTTGTAAGTACGCGCATATGTCTTTCTGACGCCCCCGCTCTTTATCCAAACCCATTTCTTCTCTCTTACAGACACTTTCAGCTACTTGGCCATCTGAGTTTCGGTTCTGTGCTCTGTCATGTGCCAGTTATTATTTAAAATGATAAATCCCACCTGATATTCCACCTACAGCCAAAAGTCTGCCTGGGAGCCCCACAGGCCTTCTTGGAAGAGGGAGACCAGTCCTCCCTTCCTGTGAATTACAGCTCTTTTCCTGACTCTGGGAGAATCACCTTAGCATCCCCCGACACCACCAGTTCATCAGGTAGTTCCCACCCCCATGGGCCTGCTTAGACCCGAGTGGCCTCTGCCTGTTGGTCTCTCAGTACACTCTCAGTAGAAACACACTCCCATGTTGTGTGGAGACTGGAAAGCAGCACAAGTCTGGCGTATTCCTTTGATGTCCCTTGGAGAGACAGTCAATCCCAGGAAATGGCCAAGTTACTCCTGCAGTATCACATGCCTCTCCCTGGGGCTGCCCTGGCTAGTGCTGCTCTCAGGTTGACCATAGCTGCCGTGTGCTGTGCCTGAGTCCAGCTTGACTCTGCCCTGGCCCTGCCTAGGATCCTAGATCTAGAACTGGCCTTTGGAATTCATCCAGTGCAACCTCCTCATTTTACAGGGGAGCATGCTGGGGCCCACACAGGCTGCCAGTCATGGTCATGGGCCAAGCAGGGGACAAGGCCTCACTTCCTTGGCTCTCCACTTGTTCTGTGCTCCAGCCTTAGTGCCTTCTTCTAGCATCCCTGTCACTATGGGTCCTGGGCCCTGGAGCTTTGGTGTATTAATTATGAAATGTCGGAAAGTCTTCATCAGGCAATTAATTATATATTTCATACATATGGAAGAACATGGGTTCCAAAGGCACAGTGCTTTGGGCCTAGCAAACCCATAAAGCACTACATGTTATGCCATCTTGTGTATTGATTCACTCTTGCAGAGCTGTAGACATCCCACCTGCCTGTAATCTTCAGCATACAGAAAAAGACCTGGCATATTGGAGATGCTCAATAAATATTTGTTGGATAAATTTGCGCAATGAGTAATTCTAGTATTGGATGATTGAAAAGCCCTTATGCGTTTTCGTCTGTGCTCCCGGTTCATTCTGCTCCTTCAAAGGTAATTCTTCATCTGTCTGATTGATGGCATGGAGTCTTTTATGAGAGTCCTAGCCAAACTGATCTCTTATCCCCTAAGCTCTTGGGCAGGTCCCTACCCCTCAGCCTCCCTGTCCATCAGTCTGGGTTCTTGGTTTCTCTTACCTGGCCCCTCCACTTGGGATTTAACCTGCCTGGACTGGTTATATCTGCTTGCTTCTCCCTGTCTTGACTGACTTTTTTGGACATAGGCTCTGACAGGCCAACCCCCTTCCTATCAAGGCCAACACCTCATCTGGGTTTTTACCCTACTCAAATTAGAGTTGCCCAACAGGAAGTGGCTACCCAGCTCCTGTCCTCATCCCCCACAAAGCACCTTAGGAGTTTTAGGATGCTTCCCTTCTCATAACTGCACAAGTCAGCTGTGGTCACCATATGTTGGGAGGAAAAAAAGAATCCCTTGTCGTGGGACTTTCTGCTTTCATTAACACCTTCAAATCCCCTAGCATACGGTTAGCATGCTTTGTGACTTGCATCTTGGCATATAGTATTTATAAAAAATTTGGATTCTTAAAATAGCACAACCTCCTTGCTAGGTCACCCCAGCAGTGGACCTACGTCTATCTCTTGTTAAATAATATTTGATTTTTAAGAATTTAAGTGAAACCCCATTATGTCAATGTAAGTGATGGGTATCTTAATACATACAGCTGGTAGGTAGTTACACATGGTCTTGACATCTTGGTTGTTCTCTGTATATATCAAATGTGTTTATAAATATCATATCATGTATATGGGAACATATCAGTAATTACCAATGATATATATATGAAATACCTACAGGAAGAAGGTAGTGCTTAACACAGATGAACATATTGCTAATGATAAATGAGGAAGTTATTTAAAAGCAAGGAACTTTCACAGAATATCAGAAGTTTCTGTTGTATGTATTAGGCCATGCCTAGTTAAGTAAAGCAGAATGTCTTATGTAATTTTGGCAAAGCATTCCCAACAAAAATTAAGAATTTATAGAGAATTCTCATACTATGCATTAAACCAGTGGTTCTCAACACTGACTGGATGTTAAAATCACCTAAAAATTTCTTTCAAAATTGTCATGTCAAGGTCCCACCCCAAGAGATTCTGATTTATTTGGCCAGAAATAAGACCAGACTTGGCATAGTTAATCAATAAACAAACACTAACAAATGAACAAACTCCCTAGGTGATTCTCATATGTGCCCAGGGTTGAGGACAGTGCTTTGTAAGGACTGCCAACTGTCCACCCCCTCCAGATATAAGAAAGAAGAAATGCCCTCTTGTTAAGAATCCTTTGAATCTGGGGTGCTTGTGTGTCTTAGTTGAGTGTCTGACTCCTGATTTTGGCTCAGGTCATGATCTCACAGTTCATGGGTTCAAGGCCCATGTTGGGCTCTGCACTAACAGCTTGGAGCCTACTTGGGATTGGGATTATCTCCTTTCTCTCTCTGCCCCTTTGGCTCATGCTTGCTCTCTCTCTGTCTCTCAAAATATACAAATAAACCTAAAAAAAAAAAAGTATCCTTTGATTCTCAGTTGCCAGGAGAAACTGCACAGTGCCTAGAGTAACACTCAAGGCCCCCCATGATTTGCCCCAAATCATAAATCTGCTCCCTTCCCTCCTGTTAATCTCTAATGTGCTGTTTGTCAACACACCCTTTAATTTCTTGCCTTTTTCTGTATTTGTATTGTTCTCCACATCTGTTTTCTGCTTTTTTATTCCCCTGATCCATCTTGGCCTATTGAAATCCTACTCTCCACCCCCACCCCGCCCCCCATGCCTTAAGGTTTGGCTCTTTTTTTTTTAAGTGTATTTATTTATTTTGAGAGACAGTGGGGAGGGGAGAGGGGGAGAGAGAAGGAGAGACAGAATCCCAAGTAGGCTCTGTATTGTCAGCACAGAGCCCAATATGGGGCTTGATCCCACAAACCGTGAGATCATGACCTGAGCTGAAATCAAGAGTTGGACGCTTAACTGGCTGAGCCACCGAGGTGCCCCAAGACTCAACTCTTTCTTGAAACATTCTCTGAGTTTCCCCGGTAGATGAACATCTCCCTCCCCTCCCTTCCCCTGGCCTTCTTCACTTCCCACTGTATGTCTTCTCCTTAGCCCCTCCTTGTCAGGGTCCCCACCCCTTCACCTGGCCAGGACCTTACATCTTTGAGGACAGGGATCACATCCTCTCCACAATGACGGACAAACAGCATGTGGTATCAGCAAACACTTCAAATTTAATCAATCTCTAAAGCCCTTGTTGAGATTAATAGGAAAAAAAAAAACAACCCAACCCTTGCCATGTTCCCCTGTGGTAAAAGAGGTTGTGTTTAATAATCCTTCCTACTGTAGGACTTCAAGGACTTTGGAGGCTAGTGTTTTAATTTCCAAGTATAACAGGGAAGCAGTGTTTCAGCTTGTCTCACCCGCAGGTGGTCTGTTCCATCTCTGACATACCAAGGGACAAATAGCCCTTGGATTATTGACTCATTACAGCTACCTAAGACCCTTGATCCTCTGTCATCACAAACAATCACAATGCAACCTTGAGAGTGACACTGCTTGGTCTGTAAAGTATTTTTAGCAAAAGATTATCAGACTTTAAGTTAGCTTTTGAGAGCTGTTTTTCCAAAGGAACTCAAGTGTAAGACACCAACAGTAGCGACCCTGATGGATAAAAGCGGGTAGAGATATTTGCTCTTTGAAGAAGCCCTTGCATATGGATGTGGCAAATGAGAAAACCAAAGGATTGGGCTTGTGATTTAGTGAGATCTGTCAGAATATTTGCCTCCTCTAAGTTATAAGAAAGTGATTTGTGTTTTGGGTGATTCTGAGGCAAAGAATAAGATAATAAAACAGAACAAAATGTACCATAACTTCATAGTGTCATGAATGAATCATACATTTTACAGAAAAAGCATCTAAGAATATCCATTCTACCGATGCGCATTTGGAGTGCCTATAATCTATCAGGCATTATATTAGTAGTCAGAGTACATAGAGAACAGGAGTACGTACAAGGCCACGGTCCCTGCCCTTGGGACCCATACACCAATAGGAGGAGACACGAATCTGTAATTATGGTAGAGAGCAAACAGAACTGTACATAGTCACGGATCTTCATTGTAAACAGCAGAAGTTTGCTATTTAAATAAAGCAGAAAAGAAACTTATTGGAAAAGTAGCAGCTTTCAGAATCAACAGGAAGTCTAGAGAACTATATTTGGGCAAGAATAAGGAGTGCAAAGTGTAGGCAAGACCCTTCTGGAGGAACCATTTGTGTGACTTTGTTATTGGTCTGCTGGACCTGCCTGTTCATTATTCCTGTGGACAGTGGGTAGTGATGTGGCCTGCTAACCAGTCTAGTAGCTGTGAGGAAGGTTGATTTGAGGGAGATATGACTGGCAGTGGGGTGGCTCATCAGGGGGCAATCCAGTGGTCCAGCTGAGAGTGGATGAGGGCTTGAAATGGGACAGGGGTAGCAGGAATGAAAGGGAGAGAGTAAATAAAATACCAGAAAGGGGACTAAATTGGCAGGACTTGTTGATTGATGGGGTGGGATGAATCAGAGGGAGAGTGACTCCCTGGCTTCTAGGTGGGGCAGCTGTTTGGTGGTGACCATAGTTGGGGGATTTCAGGAGCGCCATCATGTTAGGGGAGAAGGTGTGTTCCATTCTGAGTTGCGTGGGAAACATCCAGGTGGAACCCTTTGATTCAAGAATCTGAAGGTCAGGTACAACCTGGGCAGGACTATGGCCTTGGGAATCTTCAGCATGAAGACAGCAGTTGAAATCTTGAGCAAGAACGAGATCATCCAAGGAGAACCATCTCGAGGTGGAGCCTTGACCTCACCGTGAAGATTAGGCATCCAAAAGGGGTGGTGGAATGAGAGATACAGGAGGAACCAGGTGTGTGTGAAGAGAATTAGGGAAGTATAGGTCACCGGAAGCCAAAGCAATTCGAAGTTTCAAGAGGAGCATGTGACCGGCAGGGCCAAGGGCAGCACGGAGGTGTGCATAGAGGACTTATCTGTTGGAATTGACATTGTGGTTTCCATGGAATGAGGAGGACAGACCAGGATACCCTGGTGGAAGCATGAGGGGCAAGTGCAGACAACAGAGAATTCTTGGCAAAGAAATTTGGGTGTTCTCCCTTTCTTAGAGAGAGATTCAACCAGACTTACCAAAAAACTTGAGATGACAGGTTTTTGTTTTTATTTTGTTTCACTTTTTTTTTTCTTTCTTTTAGGGAGGGGAGACTTGAGATTGTTTATGGACTAAGTGGAAAGGACCAGCAAGAAAGTTTCTGGAGAGAGGGGGCCATCTTCATTAGCTCTGCATTAGACCCAATTTCCACTTGGATAATTCAGAAACGTCAAGAATATATGAATCTCACAGACCCATGCAACCCAGGAGCCCTCCACCAAATGGCTCAGTAACACTTGAGTGTCAATTTTAAAATGCAGGAAATTTTATTTCTACTGTAAATGCAGAGGATGTAGGAGGTTAGGCTGAATCTGTGGTACTTACGATGCATCCTGGAACCCACTCAATAAGAACCAAAAACAAACCTTTCATAAGTGATAGGGGAATCTTTAGGTATAAGGAAACTTTAATGGCGATGTGGATTCTATTTCTTTAGAAGAATGGTTCCCAGTGAGAAGTGTGACGTGAAACCTGACGAAATAGTTATACAGTAGCTTCTTACATAGCCAGGTTCTGTGATCCACAGGTAGCATTTCATGGCATGTGCCAAGGACACTTGTTGTCCTTATCTCTGACCTGCATGACAGTTCCAGGGGTGGTTATTATCAGTTATTACGGTATTTTGCAGATGAGAAAGAATGAGACACGGAGAGATTAAGATAACAGGCCCAGGGCAACACAGTTGGAGAGTCAGGATATGGACTGCAGCCCACCCGGCTACAAAGACTTGAGCTTCTCTTGGCCCTGGGCTCCCTCCCATCAGTGAATAGGATGATGCCTTTGTACTTACAGAGGTCAACCCCAAGGACGATTGACCTGCAAGATTTATGCTTCTCTAGAGATAGTGGAAAACCTCTGCAAAATATTGATGATGTCCTGACGTTCCAGCTCTGGGGTTCTGGGCCCCAGCTACACCTGCCGTGCGGTGGTGAGCCTTTGGAATCAAGCAGGCATCGAGCAGAGATAGAGAAACATAATTTTACTTATTTTTGTCCACAACAGATGAAAGTTTACTTTTGGAACCATTTTAAGGATTCTCTTGTCAGTCCTCAGTGTAATCTTGGCAGAGAACTTGGGGAAAAATTTATAGCTTGACCTAAGACACTTTGGCAGTCCTAAGGAGTACTCCTCAACTTGAATTCATCCATCCCTACAGTGAAAGAATCAGAAGAGTACACAGATAAGTGTATTTTTTGCAAGCCAGTGGCCCCCCTGGACGAGAAGTTTAGTATGTACTCATTCTCTTACTCTTAACAGGATGGCAGTGTTGCTCTACAGCAGTGTGACACAGAACTTAGGTCTATGCTTAGAAAAATTTCCATTCCTTATTTGACAAAATTTTGCTTCACTGCCAAGGAGAACTCAAGTGTTATTTGGGGCCATGCTTATAAAAATGAAGATGACTTTAATATGCTTTAACTTCACCGAGAAGCTACCTTCTCTGCTCACTAATATTGTATGACTGAAACCATCTTGCCTGAAACTGTAACTTAACATTTCTTTTTTTAAGCTTCTGCAGATTTCTTCTGTGTTTGTGACTTTATTAAAAATGGATAATAGGGAATGTTTCTTTGAAGGGTGTTATGACCGTGCATTAGTGCATTTTAAAATATAAGCTTGATGGAAACCCTTTGGTTTTCCATTACAAATCCTGAATCCGAATCACACCATTGTTCCTGAAGACTGTTTCCCTTTTCCACAAATTCTGATGAGGACAATGTGAGTGAAACATTAATACCTTTTTTTTTTTAAGGATCAACACTGGAGAGCAGACTGTTTTGAACTCACGTTTCATACTTAGGAGTAACTGGGGAAAGAAACCCAAATACATCCTAGGTTATATATTAGTTTTGCAGATTTTCATCTTTGTTGTCAACATAAAAGCCAACAAACTACCTACACATAGTTCTCTAGTAAATACTGTATAATAAAAGAGAAACGATATTGAAGATTACATATTTAAACATGTATAGTATAGGGACACCTGTGTGGCTCAGTTATGCGTCTGACTTCGGCTCAGGTCATGATCTCCATAGCTCGTGAGTTTGAGTCCCGCGTGGGCTTCTGTGCCGACAGCTCAGAGTCTGGAGGCCACTTTGGATTCTGTGTCTCCCTCTCTCTCTGCCCCTCCCGGTCATGCTCTGTCTCTCCCTCCTTCAAAAATAAATAAACATAAAAAATATTTTAAAAAAATAAAATAAAGATGCATAGTATTGACATGAAGTTATGATTCATTTTTAGTCTCAGGCTTATGGAATAGAACCTCTTTGTTATCCATATACATATGCTTTAAAGGGTGCTAAATTTAAAAGGACACTGGCAGTTGTAGGGCGTAAACTCCGGGCTGGTAGACCACGCCCCCATTTAAAGAACGTATCAATAATTACCAACAATGTCATGTTCATGTTTGAGCCAAGTGGCCTCTTGTCTGTCAAGTATGCTACTAAGCATCTTTTGAGAGAGAATAAAGGTGACTTATTTGTCTAACAGCTCAAAGCAGACAGCTCAGTTGCTAAGAAAGTTTCTCTGTCCCTCCAAATATCTGTCAAGCCTCTGCCTCTCCACAAACTCAGCTACTTACAAATAAAAATTGCTGGAAGATGAACAGGGTGTAAAATGGTTTATATTTTTAATTAGCTCCATTCATTTATCATTTTGGTTATCAGGAAGTCACTCATAATTGTGTGACTGTGTCCCTGTCATAAAATAAATTTGGACATATTTATGAGGGATCTCTTGCTGAGCATAATATTAGCCTAGTAGTCTAAGAATTCTTAGAAAATTAATACATCTTGGAAAAATAGAGACTGTTCACTATCATCCTGTTCAAATGTGCAATCAATCACGGCCACACACAAAAGACACTGCATTTTAGCCTCAAGTGATTGGAAAACTTTTTTCTGGGACACATTTGACAAAGGTAGCAAAGAGGAGAGAACCACAAGAATTCAGAGTTCCAACCTCCTTTAGTCTCCATCACCAACCCCTGGGTGCATTCCAGAATGATTTGCCATCACAGTGCTACCTTCAGCTGGGAGCTGAGGATGGTGTGTGGCACATTTTATTTAAATATTTTGAGAATGGACATATCAGTGATCATTTTTTATATTTATCCTTAAATCTCATTTCAGAGTTGCTAAAAAAAAAAAAAAAAGACCCTCAAAGACCAAAGTTGTATTTGCAAGCATTTACTGAGCACTGGCTGATTGTGCCGGCGCTGAGCCAGTAAACCTAGAAGAAAAATGAATAATAACAATTATTTTATATAACATTTATTGAGCAATTATTATGGATCTCTTGCATGTATAATCTCATTGACTGTTTACAAAGACCCCATGAGGAAGACACTCACTATAGATGAAAAAGAAAGTGGGGTTTATAGATTTTTTTTTTTTAACATACCCAGAGTCATGGAACAAGCAATTGATGGGGCCTGGATGTTAACCTGTGTTTGTCTCCACAGACTAAGAAAATAACCATTCTGCTATTTTCGTTTTCTTTTCCCACTCTCCCTTGTCACGATGTCTTAAAGGATCTTTGTAATAGAAATGATAATAGTAGTTACAATAATAGATAACTCTTATGGAGTAATTTCCCTCATTTATTGGCTGTTCTGTATGTTTGATGTATTAACTGATTCAATTCTCCCAATATCTCACTAAGTTGAATCTTATTTTCATTTTCATTTGAGGGTTCCAGAAAGTGAGGCATACAGAAGTAATATAACTTGCAGGTCACAGACATCCTGGGTGGCAGGGCTGTATCTCATAAAAGATTTTCTTTTCTTTTATTAATTAATTTATTTATTTTAGCAGGGGGAGGGGCAGAGAGAGAGGGAGAGAGAATCCCAAGCATGCTTCTTGTTGACACAGTACAGAGCCTAAGGTAGAGCTTGAATTCACTAGCCCTGAGATCATGAACTGAGCCAAAATCAAGAGCCAGACACTTAACCGACTGAGCCACCCAGGTGCCCCTCTAAGAGATTTTCTGGTTCTAGCCTGTGTTCTGTGAAGGATACAGCAGTTATAATATTCATTTATTTTCACTACACTTTGAGGCGAGAAACATTTCTACTTGAGTTCTGATGTGAATAACTGAGAGAACCAAGTGAGGACATTACTTCTTCCAGATTCTTCCATACACAAGGGCCCTACCACCAAGTAAATTCTAATTCGAGGAAATGCAAAATTAATCTTTTCCTTTAGAAATGGCATAGGGCCCTGGGACAAGAGAAGAATTCCTGGCTGGTTCCAAGTTCTAAATGAATTACTTTGGGAGCTTCTATGAGAGTCTTTCAGGCACAGCATCCCCATGACTGCCCTTGCATTCTGTGGACAGATTCCAGCAGAACTTGTGTTTCTTGATAACCTTATTGGTCTTGTTTTGAAAATGAGTCAAGTATTCTCATGCAAAAAAAAAAAAGAGAAAAGGAAAATGTAATATTTGTCTGCTTGGGATACACAAAAAGACATTAGGGGCTCAAATTGGTAGAGATGTAAGCAGGAGTTACGATACAAGCTGAAAGACAATGAGACCCTTGGGATAAAGGCAGATGGTAAGCTCATCTCTTTCTCTCTCTCTCTCTCTCTCACTCACTCACTCACTCTCTCTTTTCATTCTGTAGTGGGTGATGTCTGTTGACCCAAGGGATATGAATATGCATCTCTCATTTAATTCTAACAGCGACCCAATGAGGAAGGCACTCTTAACAGGCAAAGACCTTGTGGGGTAGAGAGTTTGTCTTGTAACTTTTCCCAAGTCTGTTCCATAGGATGTGAACATGTGTTTTAAAACACCACGAGATAATGAGTGTCTATGGCCTATTATTCAGAGTGAGTATTTGAGCTTAATTTTATTCATTTGACATCTGCCTACTGTGCTAGGCAAAGACGAGTAAAGGTGCTTGCTCTCAGGACACTTGCTGATGTACTGGAAGAAATTAGATATATGAACAGTAACTATTTAATCTGTCATTGAGACTAGGGCCTAGCAAGGAAAATGTAAAGGGTCCTGGGAGTTCAGAGGTTAGCAAGAGCTGGCAAGAATGGGGCTGAGTGGGTAAGAGGAGGCTTCTTGATGGTCCTTGAAACACGGTGGGATGCAACCAAGGGGGCATGGCTCTTAGGTCACGTCAAGTGTCAGGACCAGGAGAGGCCAAGACAGGAAGTGGGCAAACAAGGGACCTGATCTGGAAGAAGCATGCAGTCTCTTCCGACAGGTGTGTTGGATGCAGAAGGAAAAGGACATTAGTAAACCTGGTGTTTGTCACTTCTCCTCAAGCCACACGCATGCAAATAAAAACCAGAAAGCTCTACCTTGTTTGAATTTGTAGCCTTGGCTGCAAACGCTGAGGACAGTTGCCATCCAGAACCGCTACACCACATAGTCCCTGCAGCACAGCTGCTCTTGCCCAGGCTCGGAGAGGGTGCAGAGATCACGGATGGTTTAATGTAGGTGGAGGACAGTGGTGGACAGTCCCTGTTACCACTCTTTGGACTCTGCATCTGGCCACTTCGGGCAATAACTGACCCCTTGATAAAATGTTCTGGCTCAACTAGAGAAAGGCATGCTTTTCAATCTTGAGTTTTGACTAAATAAAAAATAAAATCATGAGTATCCAGCAGTAAAAGCATAGCCCTAGACCAGTGGTTCTGTATCTGTCTACTAAAATGCCTAACAGACACTGTGCTGAGAGGGTCAATATTCAACTCTTAGATGACCAATCACTGACTTCTGCAGAGCCGTAATAATATAGTATGGAAAACTACTTATTCAGAACCTCAACCGTGGTATAGTAACAATGACCATTAATTACTGTGTTCTTGATACTGCCTCCATGTTATCTCTAAACATCATTATAGCTTTGTATGATTTCTATGGCTATCTCTATTTTAAAGATGCAGCGCCTGATAACCAGCAAGTTTCCTCAGTGTGTCCCAGGTCACACAGCCATAAAAGGGATTGGTTGGATCCACATGTGTCTGCTCGCAAATCAGTGCCTGTTCCATTGGGTGCTCTCCAGGAGTGAATAGGATTCCAATGCCTCACGTGTTGACTCTCTTGACAAACTTTTCGCCCAAACCAGCCTTCTTGCTTGTTTGTCTTTGCCATCATTCATCTGAACCATCTCTCCCAATCTCCCTTGAGGCTGGGGATTGCTTTGTGTCCCGAGCACCTGGCTTCATCATGGTAGGCATTTAATAAAGGTTTATTGAACTCTTCCTGTTTACCTCATCTTGCATGAGGCCACTTCCTCTTTCCTTCTGGTCCTCCATGACTTGTTCTCTGATGCCAAAAACTACTCCATTCCTCATTTGTCCTGGGAACCAAGTGCCATTATCATAAACCATTACCACGTCCTGCTTCCCAAACCAGCTTTGATAAAGTAGAAATGAAGAGAAAGCTTCCACCACTATATTCCGTTCCTTAGGTCTTCAAAACTTGAAGGATAGATTTCCTCATCCTTTTTCCAGGAACCTTGTGGTGGCTCAAAGCTCTGTGAGCTCAAAGAGATGCTAACAGGGCTAAGATCAAAGGCCATGTTCCCATGAAGCCTGCACGGCAGTGCCTGGTACCCAGCTCGCAAGTACATCTTGATTCACTGGTCAATGAAGTAGGTGAGGTGTGTGGTTCCTGTGCCTGGGACCCTCTTCCCTCGACCTTCACCTAGCTGTCTCTTTCTCATCATCCCAGCCTCAGCTCAAATGTTGCCTCCTTCCCTCAGCACCCTATCTCATGTCTGACCCCCTCACGGTCACGACCACATCGCCCGATTTTAATTGTCTCTAGAGCACCGTGGCTCTCTGGCAGTTTTCTTGTTTATTTAATTGTGTCTATTGTCTGTCAACTCTGTTAAACCACAAGCTTTGTGGACAGTAAGGAACCTGTCTCTCACGTGTCACTTTGGACTCTCCTGTGCTCTGCACAATGTCTGCCACCTGGACGACACTCAGTGACTATTTGATGAATTAGTCACTGTGAAGTTGCTGTCTTCGAAACGTATGAAGGCCAAATGCATCAAGGATTGTTGAGTGAAAAGAAATACCAGATGAGCCCAAGCATCACAGAGACGTCCTCCAAAAGTGATGTGTTTTCCTTTTAGGCAGGTGTTTAGGCAGACACATCAGATAGAGAAGGTGAATTTTTCAGTTACCCTTTGGCTCTGCTGTGATGGTGTCACCAACTGTCACTTTGTCTGCTGGCTTGAGTGAGTGTCTACTGGGAGAGCAGGGATGTATTACCAGACACGGGATTTTCTTCTTTTGACAAATGTAGAAAGCAATTTCCTGCAACAAAGAGAAGACATATAACATTTAGAAACAAAATTCTAAGATGCTGCCCCAACACGAGTAAGAAGATGTGAGTGTGTGCATGTGAAGTGTAAATCCGCAGCTTGTCTGTGGTCTAGAGGGATTTTTCAGAAAATTGGCTAGTTCCTCCTCTTCCTGATTGTGTGTGAATTATTCAAACACTTGTCTCAATTTTCTTCTCTTCTCCTAAGATAAGCCAAGCTGGTAACTGACATCCATTATGGTAATCACCCCAGATCACGTGGAAAACATTCTCCCTTATCACAGATTTTTCTTTTACAATGCCAGTGACATCGTAGCCAGCATGGGGCTCTTGAAGCAGTTTGAAAAGAAGTTGCCAAATTATGGGTGTGAGTGTCTGGCCATAATTCTCATGCATTCTCATGAAAATGCACATAGCATGTTGCATTTCTGTACCCTTCTCTCTCTGGAGGTATGTGATGGCCAGTGTCATTACCAACACTTAACATCTGTGTTCCCCAAGGCCTGCTTAGACCCACAGCTGTCGTTTATTGTGAGTCCCTGTGGGCATTACACACGTTACTTAGTCTCATCACACAATCACCCTCTGAGGTGGGTGGCGATCTCTCCAGTTCCCAGATGAGACAGAAGTCTCCCATGGTTAAATGGCCTGCCTAATGAGAAAGAACGAAATATGGCCCTTCTTAGCAACGTGGATGGAACTGGAGAGTGTGATGCTAAGTGAAATAAGCCATACAGAGAAAGACAGATACCATATGTTTTCACTCTTAGGTGGATCCTGAGAAACTTAACAGAAACCCATGGGGGAGGGGAAGGAAAAAAAAAAAAAAGAGGTTAGAGTGGGAGAGAGCCAAAGCATAAGAGACTCTTAAAAACTGAGAACAAACTGAGGGTTGATAGGGGGTGGGAGGGAGGGGAGGGTGAGTGATGGGTATTGAGGAGGGCACCTTTTGGGATGAGCACTGGGTGTTGTATGGAAACCAATTTGACAATAAATTTCATATATTGAAAAACAAACAAACAAACAAACAAACAAACAAATAAATAAATAAATAGCTAGCCTGCCTGGTGTCACCCAGTTAGAAATGGCAGAGCTGGGGCAAGAAGGCTTATCATGGTGTCTGTCCTGCCTCTCAGCACTCTAGAAGCACTGTCATTAGGGGCACCTGGGTAGCTCAGTTGGTTGGGCATCCAACTTCAGCTCAGGTCACAATCTCACGGCTTGTGAGTTCGAGCCTTGCATCGGGCTGTGTGCTGACAGCTCGGAGCCTAGAGCCTGCTTTTGATTATGTCTCTCCCCCTCTCTACCCCTCCTCCCCTCACGCTCTGTCTCTCTCTCTCTCTCCTTCAAAAATTAATAAACATAAAAAAAATAGAAGCACCGTCAGTAGTTTTTGAACCCCTCTTAAAGTGCTTACCACTCTTTCATTTTATTGGCCTTATTTAAGGACATACCTTTTCCCTCCTATCATGCTGTGATTCTAGAAGATAGCATGCAAGTCTGTTCCTTCTCTTAATCCCCATATGCCTTTGCAAAGTGCTCTGCACATAATGAACCAGGGACTGGGACTAGGCTAAGGCAAGTGAGACACTCACATTGTGTGCACACGTTAAGAAAACACCATAAAAAGCCACTCATCAATATATATAATATTTGTTGTTGGTGGTTTATTTATTATTTTATTATTATTATTTTTTTTACCTTTTGATCTCCTTCCCCTCACCCTCTGCCTCTGGTAACCACTGATCTGTTCTCTGTATTTGCGAGCTTGTTTTTTTTGTTTTTGTTTTTTTTAAGATTTCACATATAAATGAGATCGTATGGTATTTGTCTCTCTCTGACTTGTTTCACTTAATGCTCTCACATTTCATCCATGTTGTTGCAAATGGCAAGATTTCCTTCTCTTTTATGGATAAATAATATTCCACTGTATAAATACATACCATAATCTGAGTACCTATATATATTCATACATATAGACATATATAATGTTTCATTATGTATATACCTCATAATTTCTTTATCCATTCATCTATTGATGGACACTTGGGTTGCTTCTGTAATTTGACTACTGTAAATAATGCTGCAATAAATGTCGGGGTGCATGTGTCTTTTTGAGTTAGTACTTTTCCTTGTTTTGGGTAAATGCCCAGAAGTGGAAATACTGGATCATATGATATTTCTATTTTTATTTTATTTTTTTATTATTATTTGCTTTATTTGAAAGAGATAGAGTGTGTTTGTGTGTGTGCCCATGAGTAGGGGAGGGAGCAAAAGGGGAGGGGGAGGGGGAAGAGAGAGAGAGAGGAAGAGAAAGAGAGAGAGAATCCTGAACAGGCTTCACAATCATCACAGAGCCCAACACGGGGCTTGATCCCACAATCCTGGGATCATGACCTGAGCCAAAATCAAGAGTCAGACACTCAACTGACTGAGCCACCCAGGCACCCCTGGTATTTCAATTTTTAATTTTTTGAGGAACCTCCACACTGTTTTCCACAGCAGCTGCACCAATGTACATTCCCACCAGCAGTGCACAAGAGTTCCCTTTTCTCCACATCCTCACCAACACTTGGTTCTTTTCTCTTAGAGAGTAGTCATTCTAATAGGTGTGAGGTGATACCTCATTGTGGTTTATGATTTGCATTTCCCTGATGATCACTGCCACTGAGCATCTTTTTAATGTATCTATTGGCTATCCACATCGTCTTTAGGAAAATGTCTATTTTAAAAAATAGAAAAGTAATACATAAGTTCCATGGTGAACAAAATATCAAAATTTTCAATACAGATAGTCTCTGCCCCCGGCACTTGGCCTTTCTTGCCTGGTCCCAGCCCTTCAGGAGCCCTTAAAACACGCTGAACAAATGGATTGTAGAGCTGGTGTCTGGCTTTGTGAGCTAAATCTGCCACTGATGATCCCGTGAAATATTACCCCTCAGAGCTCATTGATGAATCAGATGGACTAAAGTTCTTGTCCTTTCTTGCTGTCAGTCTGTCCATGAAGATGTTGATTCAGCTGTGCTGCTCACGCCCACCTAAGCCTGGAACAGCCCCTAGAGTCCAGCTTCCCTACCAGCCTTAGCAGTGGTCTGCCCAACAGGGAGAGTTTTCTTAGAAGCTCAGCTCTAAATTAAAAACTGCCCTTGGTTGTCTAAGAGTCTAAAGTTCCTGGAATTGCTGTTTCGTTTTGTTATTTTCTCCCCTTCCTTATTCTTGTTATTTCAAGAAATCAGAATTGTTGTTTTGAAAGAGCAGATCATGAGATATATAAATATGTGCCTATGTGTATATATAGAGATGTCTTCTGCACTGTCCCCACCCCTCAACAAGGGCGAACCAGATACCAAGAAGCTAAGTAAATATTTGTGAGTTTATTAATTGGATTATAGGTGATGGATTGTAGGGGAGAGTTTGATTTTGAGCATACTACATTTATATCTGAAGTCGCCATTCTGTTTCACAGCCAATAAAAAGCTTTATGCCCACCAAAAAGATCAGCAGGTCTAACTTACTTTCACCCAAGTTAAGCCTGTTTTTCCATGCTGTTTTCATTGTTTGTGGTTGGGACATTGAAGACTCAGCCAAATGAGGAATTCATAAGCCGAGTACAGTTGCACTGTTGTGCACAGCAATAATGAGACAGAAGTCCGGGGTCTAAGCGTACATTGGGCAGCTTCTACCAGCAAATAGGCTCAATTATGGAACAGTCACCACTTCCAGGGAAACTTTAGTCTCTCTCCAAAGACATTTCTCTCGCAAATCAGCAGAATCAAAATGTTGAAAATGAGTTTCAGATCCACAAGTGGTCAGACAGACTAGAAACTGAACCTTCAGGGGCACCCTTGGTGCCGTGCCAATGAGGGGCTTGGCAGAGGGGTCTCTTCTCTTTCCTACAGGTGTGGCTTTCTTTTTTTTTTTTATTTTTTGTTAAATGTTTATTTCTTATTAAGAGACGGAGAGAGACAGAGCATAAGCATGGGAGGGGCAGAGAGAGAGGGAGACACAGAATCCAAAGCAGGCTCCAGGCTCTGAGCCATCAGCACAGAGCCTGACGTGGGGCTTGAACTCACAAACCTTGAGATTATGACCTGAGCCAGAGTTGGACGCCTAACCTACTGAGCCACCCAGGCACCCCTCCTGGTGTGGCTTTCTTAACTGAAGTACAATTGTTGCTGCTCTGGACGTAGACTGTTGAAAAGGAGTAATTTCCATCAGAACAAACCTTCCCACTGCTTGGGTATAATCCACCCAGACAGGCATGACTCAGAAAGACTTAGGAGTTTTCAGCAAGCCCAGATCATTCATTCATTCGGCAAGTATCTACTGAGAACATATGCATGCCAGGTGCTAGGGATTCAGCAGTGGGCAGAATCATACTGTGCCTCACTCAGAGCCTGTGTTCTGGTGGGGAGAGCTGGAGACAGAGGGCTCAACACACACCAGATGATGTGGCAGATGATCTAGGTTCTAAGGCAAGAAATGGACAGGGAAGGGTAGCTGCTTTGGCTCAGGTAGGCAGGAAGGGAATCTTTGGAAAGGAAACGTTGGACCTGATGCTGCAGTGAGAGGGAGTGACTGCAGCACATGGTGTGTTTGGGGAACAGCAGGGAGGTCCGTCTGGCTGCAGCCAAGTGAGGGGGAGGCTAGGGAGAGGCGATGAGGTCTCATAGGAGCTTGGGGGCCAGACCACATCAGCCTCGTGCAGGCCGTGGGAAGGGCTTCGGACTTCACTCTGAGAGCGATGGGAAGCCTCTGGAGGCTTTGAGCAAGTAATGACCTGATAGGAGTTTTGTTATCCTGACTTCTGAGTGAAGAAGGTCTAGTGCTTTGGCTTGGGGAATCTAGAAGTGAGGCATAACCCTGCTCTTGTGGAGCTTATAATTTGGTGGGGAATTTTGGTGATGGGCACATAAACAAAGAAAGGAAGTCGATTCAGGTATGTTATGAATAAAATGAAAGAGGGTGGTGGGAAAGCAGGAGGGATGGGACTGTGTGCTGCAGTGAATGGTCAGGAGAGATTCCCTGGCGACATGACATTGAACTGAGAATAGAGTGAGGAGGAAGACTAGCCATGCACTAGTGAGGGAGGCCCTGAGAGTATACCAGGTGGATGGTCAGCAGTGCAAAGGCCCTGAGGTAGGGGGAAACTGCATGAGATGGGAGAACACCAAGAAGGCCAGTGTGGCCAGAGCACAGTGAGCTAAGGAGAGAGGTCAAGAGGTAGTCAGGGCCAGATCTTGGAGAGGTGTTCAGGCCATGGTGAAGAATTTGGATTTTAATCATGTTGAAATGGGCAGCCATTGAAGGGATTTCAGTATGAATTCTATTTCATAAGGATCACTCTACTGCTTTGTGGGGAATAAATAAGTAGTGAAAATGGATGTTAGGAAACCATACTTTGTAGTAATGTAGGTGAGAGATAACTGTGGTTTCAATTCTGTAGACATTGTGAAGAGAATGGATTTGAGCTGTATTTTGGAGGTAAGCCAACAGGATTCATTAACACAATGTATGTGGGAAGAAAGGGAATCAAGAATGATTTGTAGGTAATTGGTTTAAGCAATTGGATGGATGGCATGTCATTTATAGAGAGGAAGAAGAGTGGGAGAGGAACATAAGGGAGGATCATAGTGGGGGTAGGGGAAAATAAGATTTCTGATATGGACATGTTACATTTGAGGCCTTTTATAGAGTTTTAAATGCAAATGTCCAGTAGACTATTTGATGTGGGTGTCTGGAGTTCAGAGTAGAGGTCTGGGGGTGAGCTATAAATTTGAGAATTATCAGTATGGAACTAGTATTTAATGCCCCAGACTGGAGGATCAGCTAGGGGGATAATATAAAAAGAAGAAGGGGGAGGAGGAGGAAGAGAAGGAGAAGAAAAAGGAGAAGGAGGAGGAGGAGGAGGAAGGGGAGGAGGAGGAAGAGGAGGAGGAGGAGAAAGGAGGGTAGATGACCAAGCCCTAGGAGTATTCCAAGATTTAGAGTGGAGACATAGAGAAGATGCCAACCAGGGGGAGCTGAGAAGAGGTGGCCAGGTAGGTAGAAGGCAAGTCAAGACAAAGGGATGCTTAGAAGCCAAAGGAAGACAGTGTTTCCAGGCAGGAGTGTCCAACTGTGTTGAATACGGCTGAGAAGAAAGATGAAGACAAAGAGAAACCACTGGATTTGCCAACCTGAAGGTGTTTGGTGACTTTAGCAAGGGCAGGTTGAGTAGAATAGAGAATAGCATTTTTGAACAGTTTCCCTTTGGCTGAGGGAGCAAAGTTCCATGACTTCTCAATTTGTGAATTTTTATCTCTGGGAGCACAGAGAAGTATACTGATCTCCTTACACTGCTGAGCAGTCTGACAATGGTTGCATTCTCTGGCATAGAATTAACCAAAGTCTTCCGTATCCTCTGTTTCACCGAAGAACATGCCAGAGTCCAATTTCTTCACTTGTATTTATTGCCTTTTTTTTTTTTTGGCCTGTTACTTTTGAGATGTTTGGAAACATAGAATGGCCTAGATGAAGGACACTGGTAATCCCTTTATTTTATGGGCGAGGAAACAGAAGCCTGCAAAAGTAAAATAATAGAGGCAGGCTAGAATCCAGGAATCTTTTAACTGCATCATATTCAGGTTTTATGATCCACATATAATTCATCCACTCATCCCCAAATGCTCCCAACTGAAGATGATTAGAAGTATGGTCACAAACAGCTTGAAATAAAGGAATTCTGCCTCCAAGATTGCTTCTGATCCTAGACTATACTTGTAAAGTAGAATTAGCTTCATCAGTTAGGTCATTTCTTAGGGTATTACAGAAGACGCTATTGATGAAGGTCTAGAAAATACTCCATGTCCTGTGTCTGTGGCATCCACACTGCTGTGGTTCTCTCCTGTGTGCTCAGATACAGCCCGCAGCAGGTTTCCAGGCCACCACCAACACTCCCTGCCATGACTATGCAATGAAACCTACTTGCCTTACACTCGTTAGAAGTTGCCTATACCCCTAGCCTTAGCGCGCTTAGCGTGCACAAGGACAAAAACTGTACACAGAGCAGAAAGACTAACGGATTCAGATGTCTTTGATTTGACAAGGTGCTCAGGTGACCCTGAGGGCCAGTCATTGGCTCGTGTGGTCTTTACATGAGTTTACTATCTAAAGATAGGATATCTTCACATCATTAGACAAATGGATATGGAAAATATCACACACACACACACACACACACACACACGAATATGACACAGCCGCAAAAAAGGATGAGATCATGCCATTTGAGACAACATGGATGGATCTGTTCAGTGAAATAAGTCAGACCGAGAAAGACAAATACCATATGATTCCACTTATAAATGGAATCTGAAAAAAAAGGAATAAACAAAAAGCAGAATCAGAACCATAAATACAGAGAACAACCTGATGGCTGCCAGTATGGAGAGGGGTGGAGGGTTGGGTAAAATGGGTGAAGGGGAGAAGGAGATACAAGGCCTCCAGTTAGGGGAATGAAAATAAAAAACAGAACATAAGAAATACAGTCAACGATATCGTAATGGTGGTGTAATGGGACAGATGGGTAGCTACACTTGGGGTGAACATAGCATAATGTATGAGCTTGTCAAATCACTAAGTTGTACTCCTGGAAAGAAAATGACTTACCATTAAAAAAAAGGATCTTTCAGTTTGTTAATAAAAGTGGGAAAGTCAAGTGGGAGATTTAGCTCTTTCGGATAACTTAAGAAAATCACTTTATGGGGAAGACTCCTCCTTAGACTCTATATGGCTGTAAAACCTGCCTGGCCGTGTGGCTCACCAGTGTGGTGTCCATAGCAACAGCTCCTGGCCAAGAAGCTGGATCAGAGAACCAGATCTCAACTTATCACAGCCCCATCCAGGGTCTGAATGTGCTGAGCCATGTGCTCTTATACAAGACCTTCATTCCTAAGTCTTATTTTAAACATCTTTAAAATGAGGAGAATTCCCATAAAGAACACTGTGAGGTTCACATGAGCTGGTGTGAGTGGATGTACCTTCTAAACTGTAAAGCACTGTACAATTGTGAGCTCCTATAAGACTTACAAAGGGAATCAAGAGCCAAGTTCAGCCTGGCAGTTTGATATCTTAGAAGTATGAGAGACCATAAAAGTAAGGAGAATATTTATTTTAGTCAACTTGTGAATTAGGCAAAGGGCTATTTTATGAATAGACAAGGCACACATCCTACTTCTTAAAAGGCACAATAGTGACTCTGCATCTAGGGCAGCCTGTATTCTAAGGCATTGCATTGAGGGTCAAGAAAAACAGGATTTATTATGCGTCTCTGCTGTGGGGGTGTGGGACATGGGCCAGATAGGATTCAGCCATGATGAAGACAGGATCCCTTCTCTCCAAAGAAGGGGGGGAAACGTCCGAATCCCAGGACGGAATGTGATGTTTGTAATAGGAGAGATACAAAGGTCTCACAAGGTCCAAAGAATAGGGGGTTTTGTTTGGGAACAGACAGTAGTAGAAGAGATTTCTTAAAGAAGCCAAATTTACAATTTGCTGCAATCAATGGGTAGGAATCTGAAAGTTGGGTAGGGCCAGCCAGATGCAAGGCAAAGGCACAAAAGTAGGTTTGTTCCAGTTTGTTCCTGTAAGAGTGGTCCTGTGTTATTGGAGCAAAGGTCAACGTGGCAGAATGATCATAACTAATACTTATTGAGTGCTTACTCCATGTCAAGCCCTGTCCTAAAGGCATGAAGCGTATTTTCTTCAGGTAATTATCGTAGTGACCATGTGGGAAAGATGTTACTGCTGTCATTGTATGAATGAGCAAAGCAGGACACAGACAGGTTGAGTCAACTGCCCAAAGTCACCCAGCTAGTAAGTGGCTGAGGCAAGAGTTGAACTCAAACCGTGTCATTCAAGAGTCCACACTTTAAACCATTGCGCTAGGCAGCATTCCCATGGATCTAAGATGTGAAAAGCTGAGGCTGAAAATCTCCTTTGGGGTTCCACAACCACAGAGGTGTTAAGGAGCAGACACGAGTGCTCTTGATTCAATAGGCCAGTGTTCCCCAGAACTGGTACACAGACTACTTGTGGGACGACAGATATTTTAGATAATACATTGATCACTGATTTTTTAAGTTATATATTTAATTTCATATGAGTTGGAAATTCTATATATAGCACATCAAAACCTTGATCTTGGATGTTCTTACTTAGAATGCTGCTGTACTTTTAAAAGTGTGTCAAAGAAAAACTTTAAAAGTATGTCAAATTAAATACATTTATGGAAGAAAAAATGAGTAATAGTACTATTGTTATAAGGATTTGTCAAAAACCATGAAGGTAGCCCTGAATACCTAAAGTTTGAGAATGCCCTGACTGGGCAGTGGAAAGCAAGGAAAGTTGCTAGAAAAGAGGGGGCATGTTAGATACACTTTTTAGGAAAATTAATCCTTTCTCGACATTTAGGATCGATTCGAGGGGCCAGCAGTGATAATGTAGAGTCTAGTTTTAGTGGGCTTTATCTGTCAGTATTTAACCAAGAAAACAGAAATTCAAGTCTTTACACCTGGGGGATTTTGTGGAGAAAATGCATAGGTTACATAGATGATGGAAGAACTGAGGAACAAAAGTAGATATATCAAGGCAGCCCAGGAATCTGCTTCTACCCTTGGCTGGAGAGACAAAGAGAGAAGGTCATGTTGGAACCTACGTGTTAAGCTAACTGGCAAAAGCTGAAATTGCACTGGAGCTGGGGAGCCATGCTGGAGCTTTATAGGTAACATCAGAATGAGGCAGTGAAGGACCCCTCTCCAGACTCCTCCTTCCAGCCCCTCCCACTGGCTCAGTCCCACTTAGGAAGTGCAGCTGCCTGCAATACAGAACAGGGAAGCAGTCGGGCAAAGTTTGAGATCTTTACAGGGCAGGACAGGGCGCCTGGGTGGCTCAGTCAGTTAAGCGTCCAACTTCGGCTCAGGTCATGATCTCACAACTCGTGAATTCGAGCCTCACATCAGGCTCTGTGCTGACAGCTCAGAGCCTGGAGCCTGCTTTGGGTTCTGTGTCTCCCTCTCTTTGCCTCTTCCCCAGTGTTCTCTCTCTTGAAAATAAATAAACATTAAAAAAATTAAGATCTGTGCCAAAGATGCCCAGGACCAGTGCTGGAGCTCTAGCCCTAATCTGCTTGGGAAGTAATTTTGGATAAGCCAGTAGAACCAGGATGCAGAGGGGGTCTTCTAGAGGCATCTAGAGACAGAATGGGTAGGATTTGGTAATTGCTTGGAAGAACAGGGCATGATGGAAAGATTGTGTGTGAGAGAGAAAGAGACATAAGCTGAAGTTAACCCTAGATTCAGCCTTTGGTTATGAGTCTCCTGGATATCGCTTTCTGTTGTTTTCATGGATGTTCCATCTCCTGCCTGGCATTTCATTTCCATACTGGAAGAGTCTTTATTCTTGGTGTTTCTCTGTGCATGTGTTTTTTTGCTCTTTCCTGTTACTGTAGTTGTTATTTTATTGGTCAAGTTAAAGACCTATATAATTACTGAAAGTAATTATATTTTACTACACCCACAGGCATTTGTAATCTGTTTTTACAACCGTAGCACAAATTTCTTGTGCAGCTTTTATCCTGGCCTGTCTTCTTGGCTATCGTATGCTAACATGAACCTCGGGGGCCTCAGTACTCTTGTGGGTCAGATAGCCAGGGCTGGCCTTTGTAAACATTTCATAGATGATGGGGTCAAGCAAATCATGAATCTACACAGTCTTGTGATCATTTGTTTAGAATAGGATGCCTGACAAGTTTTAAAATTGAAAGCTACTTTGTTCCTCAGTGGCCAGAAGAAGCTAAAAATACATCTGAGGGAGAAAATTGTGAAGGTTTCCAACTCCAGAGATGGGGAACCTTTTGAAGATGATCGTGGGTATTTAGCATGAACTCTGATCCACAAGTGGCACCTGAAAGGGAACTGCTTTGCTTTCTGGAACTTCATGTTCCTGCAGGATTACAGGAAGGGTTGGAGGGGGATTTCAGCCAGAAACATTTGTTCTTTTGGTTGTTCTCCCCTTGTTTCCTAGGTCATCATTTTCATGTCAGCATGATCTTGGCTGAAGGAAAATGTATCCCTCTTAACGTTTTCTTCAACTAAGAACAACATTTTAATGTGCTTTTTGGAAGCCTTGTCCGATGGCTCTGGTACCCCTCCCAGGGAAAAGTGGATTCAAAGGGGGGAGCTGAACTTTGGAAAGAGTGTAGAGTGAGGGCTGCTGGCAGGTTGTGTTTTCATTAAGCATTGCTAAAGACAGGCATTCTATTTGGGAGATCCACCAATACCCAAGTCCTTTCTTCACCAGTGGTCCCTCAATTTCTTGAGGTTCCCGAGAAACATACATATGCTCAACATGGGCATGCGCCCAGCTGCCTCTTGGTACAAGAGAAAACAAAATCTAGTCTTATCTTATGGAAGAGTGGGCCTGGACTTTACCACCTTTACCACTACAGGCACATGGGAGAAAGAGAAGAAAGACTAAAGCCATTATGAGCTTATGGGCTGCTAAAAAAATGTGGCCCAGTCATTGTCATCAATTTGAGGAGCTGCCTGCTTTTTTGAAGAGTGGAGTTTGTTTCTCTTACTTTTAATCAACCCTTTGGAATAAGTAAGGTAAGAGTAGGGAGTCTGAGCCTTCAGCTCTAAAACTCTCCACACATTGTATAGTACGTACAATATATAGTACATAATGTGTGATAGTATAAATAGCTGTAAGTGTTGAGCAATATCCAGGACTTGAGTCACTGAAAGTACAGGGCTGATCATGTCATAGATGCTCAGTTACTTCCTACTGATTGAACATTTGAGTGATTTGAGAAATAATAAGATCTCATAACAACATATTTCACATTCAACGTGGTCTTCTGTCTCAGAACTTGAGTAGTAAGTTATATTCAAACTCCAGACCATTGATTGACTCCCCGTTGTCCCCTCCCCCCTTTTTATGGTAAATATTTCGAGATTTAAGATATAATGTCAATGGAAAAAAAATTTCAGTAAACAGAGTTGCTATTTGCAAGGCGTTCAAAAACTCATGACTAATGAAATATGTGAATCTCAATGGCCATTCCTATTAACCTTTTAACGCCAAATATCCAAAATCTAGACTCCATAAAAGCTGCAGGAAATGAAACAGAACCTACTGGAACTCCTCAATAAACAGTAATTTTCAGATGGTCAAAAGATGACTGATCGACCAGGGTAGTGCTAGTTTTGACAGTGTTAACTTGGATTATGTAGGGTTAAGAGCATGTGTTTTACCAAACACTTTGACCCATTTTTTCCTTGTGAAGGAGACCAACTGTGAGATGAAAGAAAACTTGAAAGCAGTGCTTGATTTACCCGAGATGTCATTGTTTCTCTTCACGAACCGGAAAATTCCCTGATGGGGAGCATGCCACATCCCAGGGGTTCCAGAATTAAGAGGCTACTCTAATTTTCTTCTCATTCAGGTAGAAACAATTAACTGAGGGACACGAGTCACACGTCTGGAGTTTTTGATGAAAATGGTCTTTCTTTCATGTAATCAAAATGTCTGCTCTTTCATTTCTCTGAGCTGCATTGCCATATACCCGAGGTCAGTAGAGACAGCAGGAGTATAAAATGTTTTGTGAACCTTAAAATTCTACATGCACTTAAGGTATTTTTATTTTTATTCTTATCGAATGAGATAAAGCCAAAGAAAGAATAGGCACCATGCGGTTGTTGGATAATTTTTTTTTTTTTTTTTTTTTTTTTTTTTGCTTCGACGCTGGTTGAGAGCATTTCTATTTGGGGAGGTGCTGATGGGGGTAGAGAACCAAGAGTCAGAAGGAGGAGAGCTGGGAGAAGCTGGGTTTGGGGAAGTTTGGTTACGAATAGATGAAGGAAGAGACTGAATGGAGATCTCTGTTTTTCTTTAATTTACCGAAAAGTTCCCGGGAATGCATTCCAAAGAGAGCTTATGCAATATGCAAGAAATACGCTGAGAGGCTGAGTGTAACAAAACAAATTTAAAAGAGCCCTCATTTCGACTATTTTCAGAACTGTTTAGGATTTAAACCTCATGGTGTTTATGAAAGACTCCTGCCTGTTAGGTAGATGCCACCAATGTTGTGACTGATCATATAATTTAATAATTATTTATTTTAAGGAAGTGTTTAGTGATGCTATGGCGGGTTGGGAAGGCTGGAAAATCCTGACCTCATCTAGTTGATTTTATTTTGTTCTAATTCTTTTTAAAGGGACGAGGTATCAGGTTTTTCTGCCCTGCAGCACCGTCCTCATATAAAACCAGTCTCAAAGAAAACTTGGGTTCACAATTATACTGGTTCCATCACCGTGTGGCTAGTCTGCCTGGAGCCTGAGTTCCCAAGGAGTCTGGTTCTAGCTGAGGCCCCCCGCTTTGCTCAGGATGAGTACTCAATCCCTGACCCTGAATTCCAGTCCCTTCCAGAGTAGACTACAAATTCTCTTGATTTTAGAATTATGATGCTGTGTATGCTAGAATAATGGTGGTGGGCCTCACACTTAATCGAACATTTTCTACATACCAGCCATAACCCATTTGCTTCTCACAACAAATCTGTAATCTGGATGCTGATACCGTTATTATCCCCACTTTACAGGTGAGGAAATTGAGTGAAGTGAATTAACTTCCCCAGATTATACTGAACTGGATTTGAATCTAGGCAATCTGGGCTCTGAACCAATAGGCTGTAGTGTCTCCCTAAATGCTTGCATTCCCAAACTTTTGTAATATTGGGAGATCAATAGATATTTGTCTCTATATCTGCCATATTAAAAAAGAAAATGCTGGGGCCTCTGGGTGGCTCAGTCGGTTAAGGGTCCAACTTTGGCTCAGGTTATGATCTCCCGGTTGGTGAGCATGAGCCCTGCGTTGGGCTCTCTGCTGTCAGCGATGAGCCTGCTTCAGATCCTCTGTCACCCTCTCTCTGCCCCTCCCTCATGCCCTCTCTCTCTCTCTCTCTCTCTCTCTCTCTTGCTCTCAAAATAAATAAACATTTAAAAAGAAAAGAAAGGCTGAGATAAGAGAATCCACCAAAAATTCAAGGTGAGAGTGGTACATTTGAAGAGAAAAGAGAAAATACATTTGTATTTTTATTACTTCTATTAAAAAAATTTTTTTTTAATGTTTATGCATTTTTGAGAGGGAGAGACAGAGAGAGCATGAGCAGGGGAGAGGCAGAGAGAGGGAGACCCAAAATCCACGGCAGGCTCCAGGCTCCAAGCTCCAAGCTCCAAGCCATCAGCACAGAGCCCAATGCAGGGCTCGAACTCACAAACCGTGAAATCATGATCTGAGCCAAAGTCGGATGCTTACCGACTGAGCCACCCAGGCGCCCCATGTCTATTTAAGATGCAATAGAGGTTTGTGTAAGAAAATGAAACAAACGGGGCGCCTGGGTGGCTCAGTCCATTAAGCGGCCGACTTCGGCTCAGGTCATGATGTCTCGGTGTGTGAGTTAGAGCCCCGCGTGGGGCTCTGTGCTGACAGCTCAGAGCCTGGAGCCTGTTTCAGATTCTGTGTCTCCCTGTCTCTGTCCCTCCCCTGTTCATGCTCTGTCTCTCCCTATCTCAAAAATAAATAAAACGTTAAAAAAATTTAAAAAAAAAAGAAAATGAAACAATCATCTGCAAAAAAAGTAAATAAAGTTCTCATTTCCAAGCTTAAGTAACTGCAAAAATGTGGTTTAGAAGGAGAAGGCTCTCACTTCTGACAAGCCAAGTTTGTTTCAGTTTATAGTACTTGTACATCCTGTACCTGAAGAGTGCTGCATATTTGTAAGCAAGTGTTCTAGTTGGTTTAAACCCAAAATAAAACCAAGAGCAGTGTAAGGGTGCTGATTCCTCTCAAAGGGAAGACTTCTATCCAGGCACCAGAATGTTCTTGTGGGCATGGCTGACTCTGTCTTGTCCAGATGCTGGATGTCCACTCCAAATGTCAGTATGCACAGGCCTCCCTTGAAGATACTGAAGATATTCTTTGACGCTGGCCTTTGGCCAAGGGCACTGAAAAGACTGGCTGGGAGGAACCACTACTCTAGTGATTTATAGCCACTACGGAGCAGCTTCCAAATAATGAATTATATACAGGGTCTGAGCAGCTTTCAAATCGTGACCAAGTTTAAGTCCTTTATATTTCTTATAAATATATTTCTTATATTTATATAAACCATGAATTTCATATTGTGGGTCAGTGCTGGAAGTGAAGGGGGTTAGAATCTCTGTCCTGGCCTGGCCACAATCCCCTCAGTTCATAGTTCCTGTTCTGTCAACGTCTTAGCCATGTTGCCTGCGCATGTAAACATGTAAACCGCTAAAGAGGACTCTGTATGCTGTTGTTCAAAGCTCAGTCCTTAAACTTTTAGGGTGGCAGACCCCTCTAAAAATCAGGGGAAGGCATGGATGCCCTCCCAGCAAGGTATTCAGACGTATCCTGGTTTACCTGTAGTCATGAACTTCTGAAGCCTGCCCGTGCCCCAGGGCCAGAACCCTGGCCCCAAAAGCTTTACAGGAAAGGCGGTTGTTTGGGCTCCAGTGTCCTTCCCTACATGTGTCCCTTATCCTCATGGTCTCAGGTAGTGGCACACGTTCCAGCCATTATAGATGCATCTGAAGCAGGACAGTGTAAGGAAAAGATCATTTTTAAGGGTGCTTCTGAGAACTTGCATGAAAAACTTACGCTTATGTGCAGGACTGGCTCCTTGGGCATGCAGCCACTATAGACACACAGGACCTGTTACGTTGGGTTTAGAGCTCTGTAGTCACCATCTTGAAATTATTTTTTGCTAAGTTTATTTATTTTGAGAGAGAGTGTGCATGTGAGCAGGGAAGGGGTAGAGAGAGAGGGAGGGAGAGAATCCCACACAGGCTCTGCCCTCTCAGTGCAGAGCCCAATGTGGCGCTCGATTCCACAAATTGTGAGATCGTGACCTGAACGGAGATCAAGAGCCGACTCAACCAACTGAGCCACGCAGGCGTCTGCCATCTTGAAATTCTCAATGAGTTCCTGTTTGAATTTGTGCTTTTTGTGGAGTGCAGTTTAATGGAATGATGGAGAATGTGCTGGGGGCTTGAAGCCTCAGCTCCTGCAGGGTCCCCCCACCTGTGTCCTGTTACCTCCCCAGGACTAGGTCTCCACTGCTGGTCCCTCTCCCCAGGGAGAGTTGATGTTGGGGGAAGTGTCCCAAGGCAGCTTGGGACAGGGCCTGGCAACAGTGTCCTCGCCCTGAGCTGCCAGTGTCACAGTGCACAAAGCAGGCAACTCACTTGGGGCAAATAACTCACTTACCTTCAGTATAGACAACCTACACCCCCCCCAACATGTGGCGGCTGCTGTGCTGGTCCACCCGTCTGCAGTGGATGGGGACAGTGGGACTGTGGAAAGAGGGGATGCCTGAGCTCGACTTCCCAGCCCCCAGGAGAGCACTGCACACAGGCCTAGGGTTTGGCAGAAGGGGGGACTCAGCGGCCCCATGGGCCGCCCTCCTGGTGCCTGTGTTTCCACTTCCTCACGAGTGTCTACATGCCCAAGGGAGCAAAGAAACATCAAACAGCAAATAAAAATCATTATGAAAGGTCAAGAGAGAAATCCTGGAAGAGATGAAAAGCTATATTTAATACCTTTAATAGTATCTTTTTCATGCTTTTCAACAAGAGGGCCCTGCATTTTCATTTTGCACCAAACCCTAGAACTTATGTGGTCAGTCCTGCTGTGTCTCCCTGGCCAGCCACAACAGCTGCAAAAGAGACAGACAAATACAGTCTTTGTTCTGGGTGACTGTGCCCAGCCCCACGTGGGGAGTTCTATTAGCACGGAAGATGGGCACAGTGGGTATTGGGGTAGGTAACTCGCAGTTTCTACCATAACACTTTAAAAATAACCAAATGTTATTGAAGGCATTCACAATGTTTAGCTCCTTTGACCCTAAACCTGATAGTACAATTAACCCCAGTTTACAGATTAGGCAGCAGCACAGCAATGCCCAGTCCCTCATCCCAGAACACACAGCAGGCAAGTGAAGCCAGGCCTCAAACCCAGGCAGTCTGGACTCCTGCCCGGGGCTCAGCACCTTTGCAGCTCAGCCTGCAGAAACCTGCATCTGTGCCCCAGCAGGCATGGGCTGGTTCTCCGAGGCAGTGTCTTCTGGAAAGTTCGGCCAGGGGTTCACAGGTTCACGGAGAGGAATTGTTTCAGGCTTTAAAATGTGGCTCCCTGGGGGTGCCTGGGTGGCTCAGTCACTTAAGCTTCCAACTCTTAAGTTCGGCTCAGGTCATGATCTCAGCACAGAGCCTGCATGGGATTCTCTCTTCTCTGGCCCTAACCCATCTCAGGAGCTCTCTCTTTCAAGATAAGAGAAGACAAGATAAGATAGGGTAATAAATGAATGGTAGCTTCCTAAACTCTAAGCCAGCCAACTGAATCAGAATATCTGAGAATGGGTCACAAGAATCTTCATTTTAAACAAATTCCTTCAGGTGATTCTTAGGAGCTTTAACAAATGTTGCTCAGAAGTTTTAGGGTACAATTCACTTCCTGAGATGAGCTCTGTGTGGGAATTGGAAGGAAATAGCTACTCATAATAACACAGTGGTGGCAGGAAGGCAAAAGGTTACAGCCCAGTGAAAGGGAATGTGACAGTGTCCATCAGGATTACAGACACATTGGCCCTTGTGATGCAGTGGTCCAGCTTCCGGAAGTGTATCCTACCTATAGACCTACACGTGCAAGGAATGGCACACCTTCCAGATTATTGGGAGTTGGGGGGCATTGCTGATAATAGCAGAACATTGGAAGCAGCCCAGGCGTCCAGCAGCAGAGGGCGGGCCAGTCCCCTCCACTCAGTGGCCCCCGTCATGCGCCCAGAACGAGGAAAATCACCAAGTACTGATGTGGAGAGGTCTCCAGGACATGTTGGAAGGTGAACAGGGCAGGATGCCAACAGTGTGCATAGGACAGGTGGGCGTGAGAACCGCCTCTCCCGGGAGCAGCGCAGTCCCCCTCGTGCCTCTGTTCACAGACTTGGAGTCTCAGCGCTGGCCGGGCAGTGGGGACAGCAGAGTCACTTCCGGTCCTTCCTGGTGCCCCCACCCCAGGCTGTTGCAGACTCCCTGTCAGCTCTCTTCAGAATTACCAGAGGGGATGCCTGGGGGGCGGGGGGGCTCAGTGGGTTAAGTGTGTGACTTCGGCTCAGGTCATGATCTCACAGTTTGTGAATTCGAGCCCTGTGTCAGTCTCTGTACTGGGCTCTGTGCTGACAGCTCGGAGCCTGGAGCCTGCTTTGGATTCTGTGTCTCCCTCTCTCTCTGCCCCTCCCCCCCCCCTCTCTCTCCCTCTCTCCCTCAAAAATAAAAATAAACATTATAAAAACTAAAAAAAAAAAAAAAGAACGAGGTACCTAGGGCCCCCCTGCCCTAGGCTCTGCTTCCTGTTCACCAATTCTCTGGCAAACAAAAATCCTTATTACGTCTCTTTGGAAGCAGTAAACCTAGCTCTCGAATGTGGCATGACTGCAAGCTGCATTAACTTTCTCACCATTTCTGGGTGCAAAGCCTGCCACCTCAGTCCTGGGCTGGCTTTGGGGGGTGAGCTTCATGTATTTAGCTTTTAAATTTTTAAAAAATGTTTTATTATTTATCTTTGACAGAGAGGGAGAGACAGAGCATGAGGAGAGGAGGGGTAGAGAGAGAGGGAGACACAGAGTCCGAAGCAAGCTCCAGGCTCGGAGCTGTCAGCAGAGACCCTGACGCAGGGCTCGAACTCACAAACTATGAGATCATGACCTGAGCCAAAGTCGGACGCTTAACCGACTGAGCCACCCAGGCGCCCCTCATATGTTTGGTTTTCAAAGTGCATTTGGATGATGGGCGCCCTTCTTCCAGCTCCGTACGATGCCTCTCTCCTCTTGAACTTGGACAGCCCCCTCCTGGTGGCATGCTTTCTTTCATACCTAAGGGAATGCTTACACTCTTGAGTGGAAACATACGGGAGTTTCAGAAACAGATTGTTCTCTAAAAATAGTCCCTTCTGCCTTTCCCATTAAACTAGGTGTCAAGGCTCAGAGTTAGCAGGGCAGTTTGTTAGAGCAAAAGCAGCAAAGACTTTCCCTTGGAGATCGTCATATATGGCTGTGAAACCCTAGGAAAGCAGACCTTAGAATTCTTCATGAGTTAGAAGAGAGAAGCCCAAATGCCAGGTCAGTTTTTTTTTTCTTTACTTAAAAAATAAGGATTCAAAAATTCTGCAGCTTCAGGAAGAAGATTAAATAGTAGGTGATCCATTGGCACAATAAAAATTCTGTCGCTTCCTGTGGTTTGGGCCTCGATGAATTTATTCTGGGTCCTGTCTTGGTCAGTAGTGGTTCCAGAATGTGGGGTGGGGAGGGCTTGAAGCTGCATTTCCACGGCCCTTTATGTAGAAATGGATCGTGCTGAGGATTGAAGAGGTAGCTGTAATAGAGGGAAAACCCTTCTTCTCCACTCCCTTGGGCCCCATCTTGGCACTTTAATTGCTCTCACTTGGTAGATGATTCTCATCACAAAGGCCCAAGGCTAGGTTAATCTGGACCAGCGATGTCTAACAGAACTTTCCGTGATGATGGAAATGTGGGTACCTGTGCTGTCCAACAGCCTCTGATCAAATGTGTCTATTAAGTAGTTGAAATGTAGCTGGTGTGACCAAGGAACTAAATTCTTAATGTATTTTATTTCAAGCAATTTAAATTTAAGTAGTCACATGTAAATGGCAATCGGCTACCATTTGAACAGCACAGCTCCACACTTGGAATGGAAGTTAGGAATTATAATTTCTGAACTCTGTCTTTATGTCAACTTGATATGATGGTCATGTCACATTAGTACTGTAGGCATTAAATGCCCATCTTATACAATAGATATAATTGACCCCGGGCCAATTGGATATTCTGAGTGGTGTGGACCATCCAGGCTTCCTTACTAGGTTGCATGAGCCAGAGATGTCAACGCCAAGGTGTTCTTTGACTCCATGGGTCCATTTGCAAGAACCAAAGCAGGGATTCAGTACCTGGAGAGGCAGGATAGTATGAAAATACTGCCCAAAGAGCAAAACTTGTGGAGTCACAACACTGCACCTGAGATTCACAGGTGAACGAACTTCATTTGCCCGTGTCTCTTTAAACTCAGAATCAATTCATTAATTTTGGGGACTTGACTTTGCTCACATAAGATGCAACACCACACATTCCTGCTTATAATGTTTGCCAGAAAATAGAAAAGAGTTAGTTGCTGTAGTGCATACTTTGTGGAATTTTGACAGTTAGGGGATAATTTAATGTTACAAAACAGACTTGCATGCAGTAGAAATATCCAAGGTGGCTTTGTAAGAGCAAACGCCATTCAACCTGTGAATCTTGCTAACCCTAAATCAGTCGGATAACCCTCTACTAATACCTGTTTCTCCCTTCAGAGTGTTCATGTTTTAGTCCTTTTAGTGCTCTTTTTCAAATCACCCACTGCTTAATATTTTTCATGCTGTCGATTAAGAAACAATGTATGGCTGAACCTTCCCTCATGCAACCCACCAGGTCCCACCAACAAAAATCCTCATCTCCAAACCTTACACAGTCATATCTCTAGCCTAGAATAGCTCCAGAGTTTGTAAGCGATGGTCTAGTCCTCCTTCCTTTAGGCATCCTGGCTCCTTAGGAAGTGGGATTTGGGATGGCACAGAGCAAACCGAGCCTGGATCAGGTCCTCAGCTCCAGCTGATCTTTACCCCTAAGACTGTCCATCTTGGAATCCCAAGACCTCCAGGGTAGCACAGAGGGAGCCACCTTCCAGAAGTAGTCTTCACTCCAGCCTCCACTTAGCTGATGTGCTTTGTGGTCAAGGCCAAAGGCTGGGTCACCATTCTTGGCTTCTGAGGCATGCCCATTGGTAAGAAACCATGCTTTCCCTGACCCCCCTAAGAAGAAACCCTGAAATGCTGTAGACTGGTGATTATTGGCCCACTCATCCCCCACTGTTAGCAGAACTCCTGAAAGAGTGAACCCCCTTGGCATGGACTGTGGTGTCCAATTCATGTTTCTAAGATGAGTTTGTGACATTGGGACACAGAAGCTCTCTGAAGGGCTTATTCAAGGAACGAGTTTATAACCTATCACAAGCTGCTGTGAGAATGACATTAACTACTCTCCTCTCATACTGAGCAAGCCACCCAGCAGAGCGCCATGAATATAAACAGCCCTAGACATTCAAATCTTACTGTTTTGTTGATGAGCGCACATGGTCCTTAAGCATGCAGTGTGGGTGGTCTGCTGGGAGGTGGTGAATCAAAGCCAAGGGGTTTTGTTCTCTGGTCAGCCTCTGCACATGATTTGTGAGCACTTGACTGATTGCTCCTACACTGCACATTGAATGGCCACCTTTGCATTTTTGAAGGGAAGACGGCCACTTGTTTGCTCTCAGATGTCACAGTACATCTACCCTTTATCACCCAGGGCCCCAGCATGGTCATGTGAATGGGTTGTGGGGTGAGATTCAGAGGACCCCTCTCTGTTCCACAGCCTATTGCAAGACTTTGAGGAAGTCTTGGACAGGTGTACCTTCGGCCTTCCCCCAACACAAGCAAAACACACCTGCCCTTTATCTGGCTGAGTGGGAGTGTGTGCAGCTGCAGTAGATTAAAACAGTGAACACTTGTCTGCAAACAGAACTACTTGGTGGTTGGATGTTATGCAATTCCAAGTGTTATTGCTAAATATTATTCTTACTTTGTATATGTGGAAACATTTAAAATTTATTGTGCATTTTTTTAGGACAGAGAATATGTTCCTAGTCTTTTGTTTTGGCTTTAATACACTATTGATTATGTTAAATGATCAAAACATTCATGCTGTTATGACATTTCATGTCATACAGAAATACAGAAATTACTAATTAAGTCTTCCTCATCTTCTCATCCCATCTCCTGGCAGGAACCAATATCGGTGCACCACATGTACTTTTCCACAGTTCCTCTACATGTGTAGAAACATACATGTTTATGTTGGTAGTTGATAATAGCACAGATATACTTTTCATATGCATATATATGCATACATAAGATATATTTCCAAGTCAATATAGAGATACATCATTCTTTTTTTTAAATTTTTTTAAATTTATTTTTGAGAGAGACGGCACAAGTGAGAGAGAGGCAGAGAGAGAGAGAGAACGACAGAGGATCCGAAGCAGGCTCTGTGTTGAGAACTCAGAGCCCGATGCGGGACTCAGACTCATGAACTGTGAGATCATGTACTGAGCCGAAGTCAGATGTTTAACTGAGTCACCGAAGTGCCCCAAGATACATCATTCTTTTTATTTATTTTTAGTTTTCATTATTTTAAAAAAATTAATGTTTTATTTATTTTTGAGAGAGAGACGAGTGTGAATGGGAGAGGAGCAGAGAGAGAGGGAGACACAGAATCTGAAGCAGGCTCAACTTGGGGGCTCAAATCAGCAGGCCGTGAGATCATGACCTGAGCCGAAGTTGGACGCTTAACCGACTGAGCCACCAAGGCACCCCACATCATTATTTTTAATCATTGCCTTACAGTACATAATGTGGACTATAATCTATTTAATCATTTTCTCATTTCTGGCCATTGTCAAGAGTGGCCTCTGTTCTTAAGAGATAAGGATAAAAACCAAGGTTGTTGCTTTGGCTTTTTTTACTCATATGCTTAATCTTGACCTTCACTTTAAGTTCCTCCTAATTGGGTTTTGTGTGTGTGTGTGTGCTTTACATAACAGATGATTTTTTAAAATATAAGCATTCTTTATTTTCAAGCCCTCTATTAAGAAAAAAAAGGAAGAGAAAAGTGCCTTGCTCTACAAGGGTAGATCTCGCAAGGGTTGTCAGTCTGGTTGCATGAGTATCTGGGAGTCTTGTTTGTTTACATGGTCAGTTCCCTAGGTTTCCCTGTGTCATTGCCAATCTGTGTGACTTGGCAGCCAACGGCTCTTCCTACACTGCGTCTTGTGGCCAAACACAAACTGAGCACGTCGAGGAATGGAAAATATTGCAGAGTTTCTAAGTGGTCAGGAAGGTTTTTAGTTCCAAGACAGGTCTAGTTCCTATTTTGTGATAGATAGTGTGGATACACCTAATTTTACCGAATTCTCTTGAGTACTTACACTGCCCACAAGAAACGAGAGTCTGTTTCACTCGACGTTGAAGGAGGAGAGATTGGCGATTACTGGGTTGATTAGGTCCCCTGGCCCTACGCCTTCCTTTGACTTAGTACTTCGGCACCACACTGTTAGCTCACTGAGGGAGGCCTCTTTGTTTACTTTTGTATTGTGCCTAGCACAATTATTGTGTTTGGTAAATGTTGAGCCACACGGATTTACATAGGGCTGAAAAGTACCACTTTTTTACAAGAGTCTTGCTGAACAGGGACTCTCATGTTTGTTTGATGCAAAGCGGTGACACAGAGTAGGGGAAGCAGTGGCCAGGCCTAAGATTCGGTTCAGGAGTAGGAGGAGATCAGGAAAATGAGGTAATGCAGTTTGCTCTAGTGATAGATGCTAAATCAGATCTTGAGGGTGTTTATCTTGGGCTTGAAAGCAAGGAAAACCACAAGATCCTTTCTGTGGGGGAGGGAGTGACCAAACTGGTGAATGGAGGCGGTGACTCTGGTTTTTTATGTGTCATTGTGATTGATGACCTGGGAGGAACTGTCCTTTCCTGCCCTGTGCATGGGATGAGCTTATAATACCTTATATGTTGTGGGCATCCTGCCATGTTTCTGTGTACAAAAGACTATGCAGGATAGAAATAAAACTCTAATTTTTCATCTTGTGAGTTAGTCTATAGTATGATTTTTTTTTCAAGTTTTTGTTTAAATTCCTGTTAGTTAACGTACAGTGTAATAATAGTTTCAGGAGTAGAATGTAGTGGTTCATCACTTAACATATGCACCTAGCGTGCATTACAGCAAGTACCCTCCTTAACGCTTATCACATATTTACCCCATGCCTCCCCTCCAGGAACCCTCAGTTTGTTCTCTATAGTTAAGAGTCTGTTTCCTGGTTGCCTTTCTCTTTTTTTCTCTCCCTAGGTTCATCTGTTTTTTCTTAAATTCCACATATGAGTAAAATCATATGGTATTTGTCTTTCTCTGAATGACTTATTTCACTTAACGTAATAGTCTCTAGTTCCATCCGTGTTGTGACAAATGGCAAGATTTCGTTCTTTTTGATGGCTGAGTAATATTCCAGTGTGTGTGTGTGTGTGTGTGTGTGTGTGTGTGTGTGTATACACCATATCTTCTTTACGCATTCATCAGTTGATAGTGTAGTATGATTCTTGTGTATGTATCCACACAACCCATATTTCCACAGATAAATCAGTAGCAATACAGTTTGGAAACAATTTAAAAATCTTTAAGAACAACACCACTTCCTTATCATTTCTCAGTCCTCCTGAGTCTCCTGGTGGCCATCAAGACTTCAGCTGGTCTCCTGAAGGCTGTAGAAGCTCCTGGAGAGATTTGGCAAATGTCATCACATGACCTGGCCCCAGGCCCAATCCACTGAGAGAAACAACCTTCAAATGGTCATCTTTTCCTGGAGGATCTTGGAAACTTGACACCTTCTCCCAGGAATACTTAAGTAGGCTGAGCCACTGAAATTGATTCACCTCATACTTGCCTATTGCCCTCTCTGCCTGTGCTCCCTGCTCTTACTTGTGATCTCATTTCCAGGCAAAATAAAAGGGATCCTGCCTGAACATACCAGACTGTCCCAGCTCCACAGAGGTCCATGAGCTGGGTGTGGCTTAGCCTAATGGGTGGGCCAAATGCAAAGATACGGATAAATGGTTATAGCACTTTCCATCTGGCTTCTTGATACAGAGTATGAAGTGGTAAGCTGTAGAGAACATGCAGTGGTCATGGCCACCTCAAATAAGACAGTATTGGTAGCAGTCCCCTATAAACTATAGAAAGCACTATGAATTAGAATGGTTGCTTATTCCGGGTTGCAAATTCATTAGGTAAAAAACTGGGAGGATAGCTTTCTTCAAAAGCCTGGCTTTAGTCTCCTGTAATCTTCTCATGGAAGTTAAGTCTAATTCACACAGTAGAAAAGTTGGTGAAAGTATGTTCTCTCATCTGATGTCACTGGGCTTCTTTTTATGCTTTTGCTTCAGTAGTTTCTGATTGGAGTAGTATTATCTTTTACCCTCAAAAAGCATTAGGGTATTTTTTTTTACATATATTTTTTGTCTTTTAATCCAAGAATTTAGATGGTGGCTGGGCTTCTCTTTATCTGAAAGGCAAGTCAAGAGCTCTTGCAGCCTTGTGTCTAAAGAGACTGCTCTGTGACTTAGCACAGGTTTGGGGCTGTCTCTGGCATGATTACGCTTGGAGGGCTCGTTGGAGAATAGTGCCAATCGTAGAAGATATTTTTCATGGAAGAGAAGCAGTTCCCTTTCTTTCAAACCTGGAAGCTTAAGAAGCAATTTCCTCTACCTGGTTCATTCTTGGCACTTAATACAACGCCACCAGCAAATCGGAACTTTTTAATGAATGCCAACCTCCCTCCACCAGATGAATGTTGGAAATGGCAAAAAATATATTTTTTAAAAGGCTACAATAGGAATATTCCAAGAGACACTAATTATTATCAATAAAATTTCAAAGCGTGTTTATCTTAGTTCTTCGTATCCCCCACCAAGGAGTAAGTGAACAAAAAGGAAACTTTATTGGTAAAGTCAGAATCCAAAATAGCCAGTGTGACCAAGTTTTGAAAACCATGGAAGTGAGTAGTGGCTGTGATTGTCTTTCCCCAAGAATGAGAACAATTTTAAGATGTGAATGGTTGGTTTGCCCATTATTACCCTCCTCTGTCTCTATGTATTCATACCATACCATTGATGGTTTAGCAGTAAAGAATATAATTCAGGAGTGTCTGGGTGGCTCAGTTGGTTGAGTGTACCACTCTATTTTGGTTCAGGTCATGATCCCAGGGTCGTGGGATCAAGCTCCACATTGGGCTCTGTGCTGAGCATGGAGCCTGCTTAAGATTCTCTCTCTCCTCTCTCCTCTCTCTCTCTCTCTCTCTCTCTCTCTCTCTCTCTCTCTTTCTCTTTCTCTTTCTCTCTCTTCCTCTCCCCCCTGCCCCTCTCCCCTGCTTATGCTCTCTCTCTCTCTCTCTCTAAAAAAAAAGAATACAATTCAATATTTTCATTTTAAAGTGTGTATCTAAGGGATTCTATAATTCTAGTTTTACAAAATTATACTTGTTTTGTGCTGAATTTTTGGAAATTGTGCACATTTGAAAGCTTTTAAAAAATATTGTTTGTTTTTGTTGTATAACCAAAACAATAAAGGGCTCCATCATTCAGTGAAATTTGTCCTGCATGGATATGTCTCCTGAACCAGAGCAAGTCCTGTCTGTCGTATTATGCCAGTCTTTCGTATTAAAGAGTAGTAACAATCAGCAGGCAGATGGGAGTTGCAGCTGAAGACAAGGATGGTATTTCTCAATGAAAGAGGCTGGCAAGATCCAGGTCAGGCCTTGCATTCCAGCCCCTTGGCTTCATTTCTCTTTCCTCCTTACCCACGATTTCCTTTGTCTTCTCCCCTCATCACCAGCCAAAGCCCAGCCTGTCGGGGACCTGAGGAAACCACTGGGACGACTGCCCTGTAGTCCCTCCAGTTTATATTTGCTGATGTGAAACCAGCTATGTGTTGTTATTAGGGAGATTCTTTAGCCAGACACAATTCAAACGTGGAAGTCACACAGAGGAACATCTTGCTTCCATTCCAGTACAGATGAGCGTGTTCTGGCTCTCCTGCTAGTTAGCTGAGAGACTTAGGAAGAGTTGAAGGAGGGGGTTGTGGGGTGCCTGGGTGGCTCAATTGGTTGAGCATCCAACTTTGGCTCAGGCCATGATCTCACAGTTGGTAAGTTTGAGCCCCGCATCGGGCTCTGCACTGACAGCTTAGAGCCTGGAGTCTGCTTCAGATTCTGTGTCTCCTGCCCTCTCTGCCCCTTCCTCGCTCATGTTCTCTCTCTCTCTCTCTCTCTCTCTCTCTCTCTCTCTCTCTCTCTCTTTCTCAAAAATAAATAAATATTTTAAAAATATTTTTTAATAAAAGAAAAGAAAGAGGAGTTTGCATTTAGTGATTTCTCAGGTTTTTTCTAAAGCGAATATTTTGTGATATATGTTAAAAAAAACACATACAAAGAAACCAACTCATGTCTCCTCTAATATATTAAGTTCTCCCCTGACTTCAAAATACCCACTGGAACCCTGTTCTCTTCTCCTGGCACAACCTCAATATATATAATGAGAGGCTGGTTTTGTGAAGTGGGGGACTTACAACCCCTAATTCTCTTACCCAGGTCTTTCATGCTCCCTGCCCCACCGCCAGATCTGAGCTTCCCACCTCCTATTTGGCCACCACCTTGTGTTGTATCTTGGCCACAGTCTTTGAAGAGTTATCATGCAGACAGCTCTCAGACATGGCGGACCTGACTTAAGATCACCAGAAAGGAGTAAATAATGCCATGAACACCTTTTTTGCTTGTAGCTTTATCTCCAGGATTTTTAGAACACTGCCTGGTATAGAGTAGATGCTCAGTAAATATTGTGGATCTCAGAGCTGGGACCACATCATCGTGTCTTGGGCTCCCCATGGTCACAATCACACATTGGATAGGTGACTCTGGTCTCCGTTACTACCCCTCTCCATGCCCAACCATTACTCATTTACAACCTGTTTTTTTTCTTCCTTATACCTGATTCTTTTCCTAGATTAATCTATAAAAATGTCCTATTCACTAGGTTAATAATCTTTCTTAATTTTTGTTATTTATTTTTGAGAATAGAGAGAAGGAAAAAACAAGCAGGGGAGGGACAGAGAGACAGAGAGAGACACAGAATCTGAAGCAGGCTCCAGGCTCTGAGCTGTCAGCATGGAGCCTGACATGGGGCTCAAACTCACAAACCATGAGATCATGACCTGAGCTGAAGTCAGATGCTTAACGGACTGAGCCACCCAGGTGCCCCACTAGATTACTAATCTTAATGTCATGTTTTCATTTAGTGAATAAGCCATTTGAAATTAGTTTGGTTTTCCAATTATTGTTATGATCTACTGATACCATAAGACAAATACAGCCAAAGAACTTTGAGATAAATGATAATGTTATCTTTAAATCCAAGAGACTTTGGATTTAAAGAGTCAACTGAAGAGTCAACTGAAGCAAACTTTCCTCTGCTATTAATAGTACTTGGTCAGAGGGGAATAAAGTCTGGCAACAGATGAATGCATGAAAGTCACACCCAGGGATTTTGTTACTGTCATGAACTCTGAAGTTGTAATAATTGGAAAATTAAATTTGTTTTAATATAAGCCTTCATTATAGCTAACAAATACATAATTCCCTATATCTCACTTCCTCTAATCTTCAAGTATAGGCATTCAAAAGGGACAACATGAAATCAAAGGTGAACATTAACACATTAAAACTGTACCACAGGACCTTTATTGTTCATAGCACTGTTGGTCCCATGATGAACTTATGGTCCCAAATTAAGTGGGATAGGCTTTTGGAAAGCAAATGATCTGAAGATTGGGAGGATGATACTTTTCATACACCCCACTCCATCACCAAGAAGCCTATTACTGAGGGCCATAGATATCATCCCTAGGGCTTTAAGTCAGACCTTCAAGTGGAATATTGCATCTGGCTCCCCAAGGCTCCAGGGATCAAGTTCATTCCATCAGGGGTGGTACCACCTGGGAATTCTGGGGTGTAGAAGATAAGATCCATCATTTGTTAGGGTCTTAGCTTTGTCAGAGCACCTCTTGTCCAGGGAGCTATCCAAGGTGCTGTCTGAAACTCCCCATCATCCGGTAGATGTATGACTATTTTGTCCCAAGTGTTGACATATATTTCTGGCTATCTTGAGCCTCAGCCTTTTGCATTTGTCTAATCCTAAAACCATCTGTCCTTCCCAATTTGGATTCTTCCTGACCGCTACTTGCTTCCAAATCCTGAGATGTGTTGTGACGCATTCATAGCTTGCCCTCAACTGACCCTTTGCCTGTATCTTATCTTGACTCTGCCTAGTCTTAGTTCTTATCTTTTCTCACCCTGTCCCCTTCTGGGTTTTGTGTCTCTATAGTGTATGTCAGCAAAGTGATAGAAATCAGGAGTTAATCAACAAGAGAAATTAAACCTCAAAATATGTATGATTTTATTTTTGTATTAATATAAATTGCCTGAGTAAAATACTATTGAAAAAAAAACAGTATTCTAATAAGACAGACATTAGTTATACAGAGACTAGAAGGACAAATAGAGAAATAATTTTCACTTTTCACTTATTATCATTCAGCATATTTGTTAAAATAAATATTCAGCTTCTGTTGGCAAGATCAATATTATTCTTGAAACACATATTTGTTATACAGATTTTAGTCATATTTGCAATTGTTACCTGAAATGAAGAAAAGAAAATAATTTTGACTATAGCAGTGGATGACCCATTCTAGCAATTGGTGTTAAAATGTATTTTCAAAGATATATTCTTTAAAGATTTGGAGCACTCCAAAATCTCATGATTGAGCCTCATTTACCTGAGTTGGTCCATGTACTCATACAATGTCAAAAATTGCCTGCAAGCTAATATATTTTTAATGTAATCATCATAACTTAATGCTTCCATAGAAATGCTTTCATGGGCTTTCATATGGATCTTTGTTTCATCCCATTTCCACTACAATGTGTATGTTGTCTCTATAAGAAAAAGCAAATCCACATGAACTTGAGCACTGTGGACACACATCAGGTGTTGTGCAAGTGACTGTATAACAAGTTCTCTGTTTTTTCAGCTTCTTCTACATGATCACACTGTCTTAAGAAAGAAACAAACCTCCAAGCGCACCACCCTCTGTTCTCTAGCAATGCAGAGATTGCCTGCCTTGCGTGTTACCAATGGTGTTTATGTTGGCATTAAAGCAGAGCTAATGACTATTTGGAACCATCCCTGTTCCTTTTCCCAGTACCTTGTATGACCACTGACCCCCATCTCAAAAACCGTTCTTAGGGTTAGGGATGCAGATCATTGCCATTAACAATGTTTTATGTCTGTGTAAAGCTAACAACCCCTCCTGGGATTGAGCTCTTGACCGTGGCTTCTGACCAACTCTTAGGATAGAGGCACCACATGTTTACTGGCCCCAGATGAGCTTTGACTCAATTTAGACCTTAGTATAAACAGAACCAGAACAGTCAACGAATCTGGTTTACCAGTAGAACCCATTCTTCTAATAAAATCTTGTAAGAGAGCCTGTCACATAATATAGATAAAAGGAAGTGAGTTTCACGGAATGAAAGTCTGGGAACCTGGTCCCCATTGCCTGAGGTACTTTGGGGCTCCACAGAGATCTGTTTGAGAACTACTGATTGTCCACTTTCTTTACTTCACAGATGAGGAAACTGAAGCTTGGGGAGGTTAACTCACTGTTCATGACCACACAACTAGGTAGGGGCGATGTTGAGACAAGAAAATGTTCTCTGACTACCTTCTACTGTCCAATTCACGCCCTCTGCCTCCTCTCTTCCCCTTTCCCTGTTTCCTCATGGTTGAAAGGAGCATATCATGTACTCACTCTGACTTCTGATTGACGGGGCTCTTTTGTCCCCAACTGAATAAAACATACTCTAATTCAAACTGGCTTCAACTAAAGGACCTTATCACCCAATGCAAATTAAAAGTTCAGGGATATCTGGCTTCAGGTGCCACTAGGGGCTTTAAAAAAAATGCCATCCAGTTCAATCTCCTTCTCTTCATTTCTCTTGGTTCTGTCTTCTATTGTACTAGCTGCATTCTGGTGGGTCTTCCTCCTGGACCCTGACGGGTGAGGCATCCAACATTCTTACAGTTAATGGTTCCTAGAGAAAAAGAGCTTCGGGGCACCTGGATGGCTCAGTCAGTTAAGCATCTGACTTAAGCTCGGGTCATGATCTCATGGTTTGTCTACCAGATGATGGGGAGTTTCAGACAGTGTGGAGCTTGCCTGGGATTCTCTCTCTCTCATGCTCCAGGGAGCTATCCAAGGTGCTCTCTCTCTCTCTTTCTCTCTGCACCCCCCCAATAAATAAATAAACTTAAAAAAATTCTTCTAATTGAGCCTCATTTACCTGAGTTGGTCCATGTGCTCACTCCTAAGCAACCTCTGTGGCCAAAGGACTTGAAGGACCTGATGGGTCAGGCCTGGGCCATGTGGGACTCCTGGAGGATGGGTTGGGGTCAGTCCTGCTCAAACCATTTGGGCTGAAACTAAGGAAGGGCAGATTCCCCAAGGAAAAAACAAAGGATACTCTTAACCAGAGCTGTGAGGGAATGGATGCTCGAAGGCAAAAGCCACATGTATCTACCTCAACATCTTCAACTCTTGGTTAGCCTTTGAGGCTGATTCTTAGAACCAGAGGCAAGACTACTCACCACAGAGCTGTCTGCCTTGCTGCTGCTTCTGTAGGACCCCAGACTCCCCTCTATTAGGGACTCTTTCACTTTGTCATTGCTCAATTAGAGAAAGTATAGGGGTTTTTTAATTCTTTTTTAAAAAACACAGAATTTAAACATATCCCATATTTTTGGAGGCAATTGGTAGAAATGTCCAGACATCCCATTAGAAGGTTTGATTCAGCTTGATACACTTGAGAGGGTTTAGTTGGGGGTGGATGAAACAAGGTCAGAAAACTTCCAGAAAAGTCTCTAAACAGTACATAGTGTTGGCACCCCCAGATTGGCCTTCTCTCCTGCATTCCATTCCCCCTGGGGAAGCACGTCTATACATGCCAAGCAAGGAACGAACTGAGCAAGGTGCATAGCGAGGCTCGCTCAGGTTTACACTGTCAGGTGTGTTCTGGGAGGGAAACACTGCCCTTCGTTTCCTAGGTGAAGAAATAATATGAGCGGTGGTGGAAAAGCAAGACTGGTTTAGGGTATCACAGAGTTAATCCTATAGTTTTGCAGCAGGATTTAGTTTAGGCTTCAACTAGAGGTATTTTAGGCTAATGGAAATGTGGACCTGGAAGTCCAGAAACTTGTGTTCTTGTCTTACCTCTGCATTAGATTGTCTAGTTGACTTTGATCCAAATTGTCACCCTCTCTGGACCTTAGTTTCCAAGTCTTGAAAATAATTAGTTATGACAATATAATAACTAATTCTCACATAAATCAACATTTCCCAAAGTGAACTATGCATACCGTGGTGGTTCCTAAGACTCTTTTTGGGGGCAAATGCCGTATTTTTAAAAATAATGATGTATATTCTCCCAGTTTTGATGAAGTATAATATATAACATGTTGTATGTATTTTTTAATGTACTAGACGAACCAGCACAGCAACTCCCAAATTTCATGGACAGTATTACTAAGGAATCCGATAAAATAAATATTATATTTTTAGACATGAGTATGGTTAAGAAAAACATTAAATAATTAGTACACAGAGAAAGCAAAACCCCAAGGTGGTACATAAATTATAGAATTTGAGAAAACTATGATATATGTGGCCTCAATATAAGAAAATGTTTTGATGGAGTTAGTAAAATGATTTGACAGGGAATCTGAGACCATGCTTCATTGAGAACTCATACTATGCCCATTGTTACACGCTTCCCATGTGTGAGATTATTCAGTTTTTAAAGTAAGAACTACCTGACTTTGAAACCATGTTCTTGGGACACCTGGGTGGCTCAGTCAGTTGAGCATCCAACTCTTGATTTTGGCTCAAGTCATGGTCCTAGTATTGTGGGATAGAGCCCCGTGTTGGACTCTGTAACTGAGCTTGGAGTCTGCTTGGGATTCTCTCTCTCCCCTTCTGCCCCTCTCCCCTGCTCATGTGCATGCTCTCTCTCTCTCTAAAATAAAACAAAAACCAAAAAACCCCATGTTCTTTCCACCAGCCACACTATCCCCCCAAGCCTCATGGCTAGCAGAGAGGTAAAAACATAATGGTTCGATATTTGTATATAACGTGGAATGACCACCACAGTAAGTCTGGTTAACGTGGGTTACCATATATGGTTATACGATATTTTTTTCTTGTGATGAGAACTTTTATGATCTACTCTCTTAGCAACTTTCAGATATGCAGCACAGTATTATTAACTATAGTTATCATTCTGTACGTTACATTCCTGTGACTTATTCACTTTATAACTGGAAATTTGTACCGTTTGGCCTCCTTCACCTATTTCGCACTGCCCCCACCCCTGGCCTCTTCCACCTCTGCCAACCCCCAATCCATTCTCTGTTGCTATGAGCTTGGGTGTTTTTTAGATTCCACATATAAGCGAGATCATATGGTTTTTGTCTTTCTCTGTCTGACTTATTTCACTTGGTGCAACGCCCTGTTTTTCTATAGTGGCTGCACTAATTTACATTCCCACGTTCAATGCACGAGGGCTCCCTTTTCTCCACATCCTTGCCAACACTTGTTATTTCTTGTCTTTTTGATATTTGCCATTCTAACAGGTATGAGGTGAGACCTCATTGTGGTTTTTGATTTGCATTTCCCTGATGATGATTGATATTGAACATTTTTTTTTTTATGTGTCTGTTGGCCATCTTAATGTTTGGGAAAATGTCTATTCAGATCCTCTGCCCATTTTTAAATTGGATTATTTATTTGCTATTGGGTTGTAGGAGTTCTTCTGTGTTTTAGATATTAACCTCTATCCAATATATATGATTTGTAAATATTTTTTTCCCATTCGGTAGTTTGCCTTTTCATTTTGTTGATGGTTTCCTTTGCTGTGCAGAAACTTTACTATCTTATATCTTTCAATTATGTACCATTATGTATTCAAAAAATAGTAATAATAATTGTTTTTAATTGAGTCCACATGGATGTGGCCCCGGAACCCTGAGAGATATCACTCATGACAACCTTTGCCACTCCTTTCCTGACTCAGCTTGACCCACTGCTGTCCTGGAGAAAGGCACACATCCACAGGCTAGGATGTGTAGAACCTTCTGGAAGGCCTAATCACAAAGGGTTGGAAAGGAGGAAGAACCACGTCTCCGTCCTTTATCTGGGAGGGTACAGAGTGATCCTCAAATCAAATAGTCTCTTTTCATAGAGAATTGGCCTGGAGCCTAGCATTGCCAGGTAAAATAGAGGAAGCCTCCTTCAGTTTGAATTTCAGATAAATGACAAATAATTTTTTTTTTTTTTTTTTTTTTTTAGTATAAGTATGTCCCATGCAATATTTGGGACATACTTCAGTACTTTGGATTGCTTAATCTGGCGATCCAAGTGGGACTTGGAACCAGTTGCTCATCAGGCTGTGTGTTTTCTCTGAACGCAGCTTTCCTGATCTGTGAAATAAAGGATAACAAGTTTCCAGCTATACCGTGGGGTTGCTGTGAGGCTTAAATAGGCCCCTGTGCTTTGTGAATAGTTACCTGCTCTGAAGTTATAAGGAATAAACGCAGTTCCTCTCCATGTTATTATTCTCAAAACCTTAGTCTCCATAGCAAACAACTCACTGAAAGCCACTGCCTTGTTTTTCTGTCAACTTTGCTGTGATTTCTTATATGCCTTGGGCACAGAGCCCTACATTTATTTTCATATTTAAGGAGGACTTCTAAAATATATTAACAGGGACTTCTTTGTCAGTGTTTATTGTTATTGGCTTTAAATTTGTTGCCTTTATTTTAAGCCATCTTTTTTATAAGATCATCACATGCATGTTCTAAATATTTAATTTTTTTAATGTTTATTTATTTTTGAGAGAAAGAGTGAGAGTGAGGGAGAGGTGGGGAGAGAGGGAGACAGAGAAATCTGAAGCAGGCTCCACACTGTCAGTGCAAAGCCCAACATGGGGCTCAAACCCTGAGCTGTGAGATCATGACCTCAGCTGAATTCTGACGCTCAGCCGACTGAGCCACCCAGAAGCCCCTAAGCCGTCTTAACCTTAGGTGAATGTATGGCAGGATGTACTGCTTAATTCATTTAGCTGATATCTTGAACATCTAATATGTAGTAGGCACTGGAGATAAGGGGGGGGGGGTGCGGTAAAATAGACACAGACCCTGCCATCATTGCCTGCATGGTCTGACTGAGGTTCAGCAGTGGTAGAACCAAAAGAAAAGAGCAAACATAACAAGAGTGCTTCTCAAGCCTTGTTTGACTTTGGAGCCACGTGGGGGGTGGCTACAATTTCTGCTTTTAGTAGAGTAAACTAACCATCCCAGTTTGCCCAGGATGGAGGGGTTTCCCGGGACATAGACCCATGTCTAAGCCTCCCTGGGAGATTCCAAGACACATCCACGACTGAGAACTGCTGGTTTAGGAGTGAAGAGCATGTTGGCTCTTGAACTTGATGAAGATTATCTGACAAATGAGGATTTCTCAGCCGGTGTGGGTGTGGTTACTTACATAGACACAGAGAAGGCGCATTCATGTACGGGGCAGGCACACTGCTAACCTGGGAAAATAAGCATGGAGGCAGCAGGAATCTGGAGTGGACAGGACAGGGTGTGGCTCTGGTTAATGTGTCAAGACACCCAAGACCGCCTAAGTCTGGGGTCTCTAAACCATCTCCAGGCCCACGGAACAAGTTGTGGGCCCCTGTGAAAGAGATTAACTGGGAGGGAACAGACCTCAGAGGCAAAATGCCCCGGACAACACATGATAGTATAAAACTTTTTAGCCCACCTGGCAATAGTGGCCACTCCTCTTTGCTCTGTTAATAGACGAAGTTCTGTGTTCAATTATGTTTGAAAAACAAACATTTTAAAGCCACACATCTAGATGAGATCACTCGTTTATCTTTTATTTTTTTAGGTTGCAACCCTTTTTTTTTTTAAGTTTATTTTCATTTTGAGAGAAAGATAGAGAGCAAGCGGGCTGGGGGTGGGGGGAGGAGAGAGAGGGTGACAGAATCCTGAGCAGACTCCATGCTGTCAGCACAGAGCCTGATGCAGGGATCAAGCTCACGAACCATGAGATCATGACCTGAGCCGAAGTCAAGAGTTGGATGCTTAAATGACTGAGTCACCCAGGCACCCCGATGAGATCATTCATTTAAAACATATTCTGGGGTTTTCTTTCATTAAAATTTTTTTTAATGTTCATTTTTGAGAGAGAAAGAGGGAGAGAGAGACAGAAAGCAAGCAGGGGAGGGGCAGAGAGAGAGAGGGAGATACAGAATCTGAAGCAGGCTCCAGGCTCTGAGCTGTCAGTAGAGAGCCTGATGCGGGCTCGAACCCACGAACTGTGAGATCACGACCTGAGCAGAAGTTGGATGCTTACTGACTGAGTCACCCAGGCGCCCTGGGGATTTCTTTTCATTTAAACCCTTCTTCCTATTATTATGTATACCATTGTAACCATTGTAAGTTGCTTCTTCTCCATAATACAACAAAAAGAAATGTGTTCACCTGTATAGCTGTATTTCCTTTTACGTTGAATATTCTTGTTCCTACTTGCCTTTATACTTTATAATAGGCATAAAATGCCAAAACTGAAATGAGAAAGTGCAAATAAAAGTATGTTGTCTATTTTTATGTAAAATATATATATATTTAAAGTGTATTTAAATTCAGATGTATTTATTTACCTGTACTGAAGTGAAATTTTCACAGGCACTCCTATCTTGTTCGGGTTCTGAGGAAGCTGAAATGTGTATAACTCTTTTGTTTGTCAAAATTGCCTTGCATATGCATGAGCAAAAACATCCAGTTCTTTTCTCAGCAGCGTTAGCAGCGAAACTGGTAAGATAGAGGGTTGGAGTCTCTTCTAAGTCAAAATAAGAAAATTTCCTTGTAAGTGAACACATATTCCATGGAAGAAGGAGCCTTTTCTCCTTCCAGGTGCACTCAGGAGACCTGCTGAGTGAATTCGGTTATCTGGGGTCTCCCTGACATATTTCCTTTATCTTAAATAGAAGGACCTTTCTTTTTTTTTTTTTTTAATTTTTATTTCTGAGACAGAGAGAGACAGAGCATGAGTGGGGGAGGGGCAGAGAGAGAGAGGGAGACACAGAATCTGAACTAGGCTCCAGGCACTGAGCTGTCAGCACAGAGCCCGACACGGGGCTCGAACCCACGGACCATGAGATCATGACCTGAGCCAAAGTCGGTCGCTCAATTGACTGAGCCACCCAGGCGCCCCTAGAAGGACCTTTCTAACTTTGCAGGGAATATCTTCCCCGCCCGGCCAAGTCATGTCGCGGAAAACGTGCTCTGAGAAACTGATTTTTGGTAGAACACACTATCAGATAATGCAGGCGTTTCTTATATTTTCATAGTTATTTGTTAAATATTGTATCAAGTGGCGCGCTCCCTTTCCAGATATCCCATGACCTTTTACTTCATGGTTTGGTTTTCTGTTGACGGTTGCTAAGGTAAACTTCTCTTCTTAAACTGCCACTGGGGCCAGCGGGGTTTAAATCTGTGCCCTTCCCAGACCCTACGCAGGAGGGTGGAGCCAACATCTGTGGTAGTGGTTTCCAATGTTGGTAGATTGTTTACACTGGAGATTGCCTGCTGGCGTTTGTTTTTACTTTTGCCAGGGTTAATGCTTTGTAATCTTCTAAGCCTCCTTTTGCAGCGTTAGCCAGGATATGAGAATAATTTCCCCGTTGTCAGGGGGAACGAAAATGGCATTTAAGGCGTCTAAGCAATGCTGACCTCATCACTTCCCCATGTAGCGCTGATCTCTGCACTTTGGCACTCCTCAAAATTGGAAGCTGATAAAACTCCAGGTCTCTTGAATCTAGAAATGTCACATACTGAAACATTTTCTGAATGCCTCCCCTAAACCCTGCATTCCAGAAGGACAAAGAATTGTGTGTTTTAACAATTCTTTGTGTATCTTGACATAATGAGAATTTCTGTTTCAGGAAGTTAACGGTGGGAGCATACATGAAGACATTAAGTGTCGTGTGAGTTGCCATTGAACTTACAGCTCACATTAAATACCATATTTCCTAAAATAATGGTAAATTGAGTAATTGTTATGAAATTCATGCCTAATGAGACATCTCCATAATAAAAAAGACTTTCAATGTATCCTTTATATGTAAACATAACGAAAGAAATCTATCATCAGGAAGGAGTTTATTCATTTATTTAAAAATATAGAGATCACCTAGGCAGATAGGTAGGATATGCTTAAAACCTAGGGAGCAATACGGACAAGTATGCTGCCTGGAAAAAGCTGTATCTAAATAGGATCACCATGGATAGTTGTCCAGGTTGAGCATTGCACAACTGTACCGAGTGGCTCTCTGAAGCAGAGACCTTAATGAAGTGTAGGTGTAAGTTAGGAAAGGAGGCAAGGGGTAGTAGAGTGGAATGTATGAAGAAAGGGGGATGAAAGAGTATCGTAGGTGAAGAAAACACCACGTAAGAAGGCCTGGAAGAAAGAGAATGTGGCACCTTAGCTTAGAGGAGCTAGAAGAAATCCTGTGCTGCTGTGTAGACTGCGATAGGGATGTGGTGGTTAACTATGACAGCCAGAACAGCAGGGCCTTATATCAAGGACAGTGTGGGGTTCCCTTGGGTATTTTAGGCCAGAAAGTGATACTATCAATTCGGCATCGTAGAATAATACCTTGGCTACTGCTTGGAGATCAGATTTGCATGGGGCAAGACTGAAGCAGGGAGATGTACTGGGAGGCTATTCCAATAATCCAGACAGAAGAGGGTGTTCTAAACTTGTGCCAGAGAGGGGACCTGGAGGAATGGATGGCTTTGAGATACATTTAGGAAATTAAGTCCTCAAGACTGGTAGAATTTTGGAGAAGGGGGACGAAGGAATCAGTGAAGGTGCTGCGATTTCTTGGTTGGTCACTGGGTAGCCGGGGACTCCAGTCACTGTGATTTGGAACTCAGAGGAAGAGCAGGATTGGGGGGTACAGAGAATGGGTTTGTGTCCAAGCAGAGATGCCCACCAGGAAGTTGGACACACGAGTCTGGAAGGTAATGTGGGATCCGGCTGGTGACATAGATTCGGGAGTCACCTGTAGAGAAATGAAGCTGGAAGTCACGGGTGTAAATCCGACAGGTGCTTGAAAGGGACTGTAGCAGAAACAGCTGAATAACAGGGGTTTAAACTTGCATTTGCTTCTCTCCTTCCTAATGAGAAGTACAGAGGCAGAAAGTCCAGACTGGTCTGCAGACTCCACAGTGTGGGCAGGAATCGAGGTCCTCCAGTGATTGTGCCAGGACCACAGCACCGACTCCCATCCTCAGGCCGCCTGCTAAAGGGACCGATTGTGTCAGCTTGCCTGGGACTCAGGGGGTTCCCAGGATACGAGACCTTCTGTTTCAAAGCCAGGAAAGTCCCAGGCTAACTAGGATGAGTTGGTCACCTCAGTGATCTCCTGGGTTTATATGGCCACCGCATGGGGCACCTGGGTGGCAGTTAAGTGTCCGGCTCTTGATTTCAGCTCAGGTCATGATGTCACTGTTGGTGGCATCGAGCCCCACATCAGGCTCTGCCCTGACGGCACGGAGCCTGCTTGGGATTCTCTCTCTCCTTTCTCTGCCTGCCCCTCCCCCACCGTCTCTCTCTCTTTCTTTCTCTCTCTCTCTCTCTCTCAAAATTAAAAATATAAATAAACAAATGGGTCCTGCAGCTGCAGCCCATGGCACCCACACCTCAGATGGGAAGGAGGAGGAAAGGAGGGACGAAAGGAGAAGCCAACTGCGTCGGGCCTGTCTTTAGAGGAACGTTCCTGGAAACCCCATCCAGCGAAGTGCTCTTACATCTCCGTCTGGAACTTTGTCATGGGCCACCTCTACATGCAAGGGTGGCATGGCAGTGGCAATGTCCTGGTTGGGGACAGCACCAGCCCCGATCAAACCAGGGCTCTTCAGAGAGGAAGCAGGAGAGAACGGATGGGGGGTAAGCAGTTAGAAGCTCCTGCTACAGGGAAAAAGACTCATCAGAGTAGAGACACCAGACGCACACCCAGGGGAATGCACGCACTTAAGAGACGAGGGTAGGCCGGTCCCAAGGAGATGCGTGGGAAGAGCAGGTGGGAGGTAGGAGCAAAAACCTACAGAGAGAGGGTATCGAGGAGTCCCGAGGAAGAAAGCATTTTGCAACCCAGGGGAGTCGGAGACGTTAATGCCGCTCCCGTCTGATTTATAAGCAAAGCACCTCGAAAGTGAAAGGTGCCACAGCCTTCCTGTGGAAATTGCCCTCAGGCCAGACACCGCAGAAGCAGGAGAAGATGCTGAGTCAGTTAGAGGAAGAAGCGAGACCCCACCTGTCCCCATGGCCTTCTCCCAGGACCAGGACTCGTGTTGCCAGTTGATGGTCACACTCTACATTCCGTGAGTCCAACCTGGGCCTCACAGTTGTCTTCCATTTTAATGCCAAGTGGCAGTGGAGGGAATAAAACCTTCCCCGGGGCACTATTGCACAGCAAGCTCGCTTCCAACCCCACACATGAAGTTTCTAGTTTCCTGCACTCAGAGGCATGGCTGTGGCTCCCCTGGTACCAAGGGGAAATTCTTACTTATAAATGGATACCGGGAAAAGTCAACTTGCATGGCAGGAAAAAGGGTCCACCCTGCCCACAGCCCTGGGTGCTGGGATGGCCCTGAAGCCTCTGACAATTTGCTGCTGCTGTTGAAATGCAGGCTTCCTTTCTCCGTAAGCAAAGCAGAATTTGAGACGTTCCCCATCACGAGAGCCTCTGCTATACCAGAGGATTCATTCTGGGAGGGCTTTCTTACCAGTTGGGACCAAAATAGGACTGTGAATGCCAGTCACTTCTTCTCAATTATAGATCATTTTCTCCATTACATTTCAGAACCATGTCCTGCCTTTTAAGTCACACTAAAAATCAGTGCATTGCTGTCTGGGGGGATTTAGGCTTAAGTGCATACCTCTTAGAGCTCATTCATGTCTATGCATGGCAGATAACTGAAAGCCAGGGATTTGGAGCAGTTAGGCTGAATGGGAATGAGGAGTTTCCTGAAACTGTGTCATTATTAGGGACCTGGCAAAGAGAGGGAAGGAAAGAAGCCATTCCCATCTAAAACATTTCCTGGAGATCTGCTTCGCAAAACTCTGTAGAGAGACCCTTTCTAATGCAGCAGGGAGACTGGAAGTCTGGCAGACTTGCTTACATTGGGCAGTACAGAGCACCTGTTGTCTGACACGTAGGGGTCCAACCCAGCCCGCAAATGGATGCGCACATAGTGCCTTCTCCTCAATGCAAGCGAATAAATACTTACCAGGACGCTGAGCTGAAACTCTGGGCTGTGCCTTGTACTTATGAGCTGGTGCTGCCCTCATGCTGAGTGGCTCCTTGTTGCCCCAGACCCCACACCCCAGCAGTAACTATAGGAGATATTGGCTGGGGTCCTCTGAGCCCAAGATTGTGGGGTCTCTGTCCTCTGTCACTAATCCAAGTGCAGGTGCAAATATCTTATTCTGCATGCATTGATTCTAACCTCTGGTTTGCTAACATCCTTTGCAGGTGGTGGAAGGTATACTACTATAGATCAACTATAAGGCATACCCTAATTTTATAAAACTATGTAAAAAGCCTTTTATAGTCGAGGCGATATGACAGAAAAGTTAATCTGGTTATTGTGTTATCAGTATGAAGAGTATTTGTAGAAAAGCCCATATGGGCTTGCACGTTAGAAACGTCGGTCCATCTAGGATTCCGCAATAAAGAAAAGGAAGAAAACTTTGCCCTCCTGCTATAAGAAGATGAATACAATTATGAAAAGATAAATTAATAAAGAGACAGTCTAGGAAATGTTTGGAGGCAGCATGGAGCGGTGGGAGGCGGCAGCTGGGGGGCGGGGCGCGGAAAGCAGGGACTTGGAGCCCAACCTCGGTTCACTCGCCCTGACTGTGGACTGCTGCACTGACCTTTGTGAATCTGTTTCCTCCCTTGTCAAGTGGCATTTCCTGCCTGATAGAGATCATCCGTCAGGATTAAGAGGGAAGAACACACATCAAGAATCTCATGCCTACAACACAACAAATGTCAGTTCCTTTTGAATCTTTGTTTCTTATCCATATATATTCATGTAGTGATTTACTAAACCACAGAGGATACTAGTAAAGTGAGACACAGAAGGTGAGCATACTTTAGGCAAACCATAGAAATCTGTGATTTTTCTTAGATAATCTCAGAACAGAACTTTCTTCTGCTAGAGGTAATCAGTAGCTTTATCAATAATTGTGAGTCTGATAGAAAAAAAAAAAAACAGATACTAACAATCCCGAATATTTAATACAGTTTTTACATTTGAGAAATGCTATACAATTTATTTTCTAGTAACACAGTCAACAGTTTTTGAGAACCCCTATGCCCATTGCGGTTTGTATACATTTGACTTTTTAATTTTTTGGAAGTCTTTGATGTGTGAAGAAAGCAAGACTCCTTCAAAATGTAAGCTGATGGCTTTATACATAATTGAAGATGTGCTACGTGAGGCATCCTCTCTCCTACATAGGCAAAAAAAAAAAAAAAAACAACCTTCTGAACATCTGCCGGGTGCTTTGCATGCTTTCTTATCTGGGCTGCTTTGATCAGCTGGTAGATCCCAGAGATGGTTGTCATGGCAGAAAACACGGTCGGGCAATGGGACGGCTGTGGCTGAGACCTAGAAAGAGGTGTGCCCACAGCTTTGGAGCAGGAGCCAAGGAGAACGGATACAGCTGCAGGTGGATATCCCGTGTAGTGGGCAGGAATTGGTGTCGGAAGGGCAGGATGATGGGTGGCAGGTAAGGCAAGTGGCAGCTGGCATCAGGGAGGTCCCACGTGAGATGACGAGGTGAGCGAGCCACCAGGAAGAGTAGACTGATCGGGCAGCTGGAAAGATAAGAGCTAACATCTATTAAGAGTTTGCCCCATGCAAACCCTTGGGCACAGTGCTGAGATCTTTACTTACGTTACCTTATTTAATCTTTAAAACTCTGCCAAGTCAGTGTTTTAGCATTCTCATTCCACCAATGAAGAAAGGGAGTCTCAGATAGTATAAGTAACTGGCTCAAAATGACACGATTTGTAAGTGATGTGACTGGAATTTGAACCAACATCAGTCTGGAGCGATAGCTGTGACCCTCCCCCCCTCTCCACCATGCGCTTCCACAGGCAGGACCCCATCCCAGGAGACAGGCAGCAAGGCCTTCAGGAAATCTGGTGAGAAGGTCATTGCCTGAGTTCAGGGGGCTGGACTTCAGCCCGGGGAAGGAAGCTGCCAGAAAGAAGGCCATGTCCTTCTGTTCGACGTGCGTGGTACTAAGAGCTAACAAAATAGAGACATAAGCGTCATTATCAGATTTAGGTCACGAGTTTTCACCCAGGATCATACATGTGCCAAGGCCCAGTTTGGATGGGATGGTGAGTAGTCCCAGATGACAGCCAGGGGAGCTTAACTGTGAGGACAGGCAGCCAGGAGGGGCCCGGCGCTAAAGAGCGTAGAGGCCTAGACGTCAACGTGGAGGGGTCAACTGAGGTGAACTGGGTGAAGACTGTTGTCGTCTTAGCATTGAAAAGGTGCTACTGGTCTGCTACCTCAACAAATGTTGCTTGGCTCCGAACCGTAGTGGACAAAAAGGAGGCGACATCAATTTCTCACTATCTCTGGAACAACTAAAGGACCCCTCCCCCTGACGATAAGAGAAATAACTGACAATTGGCATTACAGTTTACAAAGCATTTTTAGATACATCATTTTCATCAGGTCCTTACAACAACCCCGTAGATTGCAAGTCCTAGCTCGCTGGGGCCTTATGTTCTCAAGTCGGCGCAAAAGGTGAAAATCGGACACCATCAAAATTGCCCTTGAAACTTCCTTAAGTTGCAGACTGCAGTGGATGTGGTTCCCTATATATTATACTATTTGCATGTGCAACACAGCCAGTTTTCCTTTTAGTGCTGAAATATAGAAGCAGATTTTATTTAGTGGCTATTTGTATGAAATCATTCCGTGTGGGTCTGTATATATTGCAGTGGTTGGGTCATTTTCAGTTGTTTTTTTCTGAGTACGTCGAGTGCCTTCCCAAAGTATTAATGTATAGGTAACCGGACTCCACTGTTTTGTTATCCCCATTTTGCAGATACAGAAACTGATGACACAGCCTATGCATGGTAGAGTTTTAAGCAACGGTTATGCTTTACAGATCCTGGGTGGGGTCCACTGCACCGCACGGTCACCCCAGCATAACCATTACACCTGAAAGACAGTACATTCATCAGCAAATAGAATGCAGGGCTACCAAGAAGGCCCCTGTGATTCATGTGCTGGCCAGATTGCCAGAGTGATGGTCCCAGCACACTGTGCCCTGGCTATCAGAAGTTGAAAGACTGCCCGCTGGAAGTAGATATTGATCTCAAAACCCTTCACAGGCCAGGGAAGCTCCCTGAAGATAGCACCCTAACTGCGAGGCTGGCCATCAGCTGAGCGTCTGCTGGCCCATCAGTGCTCACCACGAAAGCCCAGGGGGCCCGGCTAGGGTGGGCATTTGGGGCAATGAGTGTGCGGGGTGGGGGTGGGGGCCGAAGGACATCAAGCAAAGCAAAGAGGAATTTCAGGGCCTTTCTAGTAAGAGTTTGGTGTTGGGGAGCCTAAAATGCAAGGGGTGGGGGAGGTGATTCCAGGATGGAAGGCCGCAGGTTAGATGCTGGCCACGAATATGGGAAACTCTGAGCAAGCATGAGAGTGCAGTGGGTCCCCGAGATGCGCAGGCACATCAGGTCACTGCTGTAGGAAGACGAACAGAGTCAGATTCAGAAGGCTCAGGTTACAGTCCTTGCTTCCAATTTGTTTTGTTTCGTTGTTTTTTGGTTTTTGTTTTTTTCGTAGAAACTCTGCTCCACATCCTGGTATAGCCCGCAGATCTCCACCTATCGGTGTCAAGAATGGGGAAGGGAGGCAGGAGGAGGGGAGGGGACTATAAAGAGGGCAAGGAAAGGAGGAGGCTGAGGAGGAGGTTGGGGGGAAAGGGGAAGGAGAAGAGAGAAGAGGAGAGAAGGAAAAGCGGAGGAAGGAGGAGGGGGTGGAGGAGAAGGAAGTGATGAGTGGCCTGTTTTCCGTGATTTACGTTTGCGTTCCCATTTAGTTATCAGAACTGTGACGTTTAGCTGACACTGAACTTTTTGTGCCTAGGCCCCAGGATCTGTGGCAACCAAATACATTCGATGTGCAATAATGATGCCAGTTAAATGCAGGTCAAATCACTGGGTATGTGGGGAGTTGTTGAAGGAGAAGGTTGAGTCCACCAAGGTATTGTGACTCCAGCAGAGGCATGCTGCTTTTCTGGCTTCTGCAGCCCCTCCGCCTGACTTCTCAAACTCGCATTCATGTGGGGACAAGGAAGATGAAAGCTGCATGCTGAGTGGGCCTGGTGTAAGATCATAAAAGGCCACGGACTCTTGGGTTCAGTGTCAGGAGGTAATAGGGAGTAGTGGGGATTATGGTAAAATGGAGCCCCCATGTCACCCTCTGAAGAGGCAGCACTCCTTAGCTCCAGCCTGTTGTGGTCACGTGTCACGTGATAGTGGTCTCTGTGTTGTGGGGCCTTCTAATTTTTCACAAGAAGGCAGAGATCCCATGTGCAAGCAACATTCAATGGGCCCTTGAAACGCATCTGCAGGCTGTCTCTTCATTGGACCACAGCTGTGTATTTCCCTGAATTGCAAACAGTAGACTGATCCTTTCCGGGGCTCCCTTCTCTTTCCAGGCCATTACATTTACGTGGACACCTCCTTTGCCAAACAGGGGGAAAAGGCCGTGCTGCTAAGTTCTGACCTACAGGCTGAGGAATGGAGCTGCCTCCGACTGGTCTACCAGATAACTGCGTCTTCAAGGTTTCTGTCAGATACCAGCCGGCTGAACCTCTATGTGAGATTTGAAGATGAAAGCTTTGATCGCTTGCTTTGGTCAGCTAAGGAGCCTTCTGACAGCTGGCTCATAGCCAGCTTGGACTTACAGAACAGTTCCAAGAAATTCAAGGTCGGTGGAATTTAGGCACACGGCTTATCACGTAGCATTGTGCTATTCTGAGATCGTGTGCAACCTTCTGCCACTGAAGGTAGTTATGTCCTATGTTAGGATGCACTGCCTCATGAGACATGCATCCCAGGGACACGGGGGTGGCTCAATTGGTTAAGCGTCCGACTCTTGGTTTCAGCTCAGGTCACGATCTCATGGTCTGTAAAATTGAGCCCCACATCAGGCTCTGTGCTGACAGCACAGAGTCTGCTTGGGGTTCTCTCTCTCTCTCCCCCTCCTCCACATGCTCTCTCTCTCTCTCTCTCTCTCTCTCAAAAATAAATAAATAAACATTTTAAAAAAGAGATGCATCCCAGAAGAAAAATAATAATTAATATATAGCAAATTGATACTTTGCTTATTCTTTAAAAGAACTTCTTCCCAGATTTTTTTCTTGTCTATTTAAGTGGGACTTCTGTGAGAATCCAAATGGGACCTAAACCAACCTCTTCAATGGAAATTTGCTTTCTGATGGGCTTTCGGGAGCCTTCTCACTTCTTTTTTTTTTTTTTTTTTTAATGTTTATTTATTTTTGAGAGAGAGAGAGAGAAAGAAAGAGAGAGGGGGACAGAGGATCCGAAGCAGGCTCTGTGCTGACAGTAGAGAACCTGATGTGGGCCTCGAACTCACAAACAGTGAGATCATGACCTGAGCCAAAGTCAGATGCTTAACCGACTGAGCCACCCAGGCGCCCCTGCATTCTCATTTCTAATAATTTTGTTTCATCCTTCTAAGCTGTGTGTATTATCTTCCTAATGGCTTGTTTGCTACAAATCTTGAAGAAAACATTCACTAAGATAAAAGGAAAAGTGAAGATACCTTGAAAGGGGAAAACCACTTAAAGGATATGTTCTAATTCCTTTCCCAAGATGGAGGCTGTTCCCTCAGAAGTGTTGGAAAAGGAAGGTAGATGATGTAACATGAAGCTGGGTGTTATGTGGGACAGGAAAGGAGGATGGGATCTGAACTCACTTGTCCAAACACAAAGTATGATATTTCGTGAGACAGGGCCTTCACGAAAACTCTCTCCATTCTTTAAATCCTTTTTTTTTTTTAATATTTGTTTATTTTTGAGCTAGAGAGAGCACGCACTCATGTGCGTGCACGAGTGGGGGAGGGGCAGAGAGAGAAGGGGACCGGGGATCTGAAGTGGGCTGTCAACACAGAGCCGGATGAGGGACTCCAACTCACAAACAGTGAGATCATGACCTGAGCTGAAGCTGGACACTCAACCGACGAAGCCACCCGGGCTCCCTCTCTCCATTTCTATTTCCCTTTTCAATTCCCTTTCTCATCTCTCCCCTCAAAAAGGGTTGCAATGTTGTATTCTCTCCCCCCACCTCCCCTGCTACATGCAGCCTCCCCGCCAGGCAGGAGGGAGAGTTGAGGGAAGGTTGAGGTCTGAATTCCCTAGTTCATACTGTCTTCCTGTCTATCGGCCAGCATAGATCCTAAATCTACCAGCATAGTTGCCAGAGATTGGTCTAAAATCACATAAGGAAAAGCAAATACGTCCAGAAACTGGACCAAATGTGAGCCACAACAGTGCTTGAAATCAGCCACAGACATTGTTGAGGTGCCTTCTGTTCTTTATGTAAAATTTTCAGGTTTTTTTCAGCAATACAGAAAGTACAAGTTGATTTATGAGGCTCTTCTGTCTCCTGTGGAGTCTCCCACGGCTGGTCAGATTGTGCCTCCCTCCTCCTCTTCCCCCTCCTCCGAAGGGTTTCCCCCTGAAGCCTCTGCCCTCAGTTCCTGACCGTTCTCAGAACGGATTTCTCCAGGGGTGTGGGCACTCCTCTCCATCCACGGCCACTTGGTGCCCCCAGAGGCTCTAGAGAAGGGGGTGATTGGGATGACAATTAAAGACACTTGACTCCAAGCGTATACTGGACACCTTGCTCACCTGTACACACACACACCACACGCACACATATTCTTTTAACAAAGCCCACCATGAGATTGGTATACAATAGCAGTTAGCAGAGATAAGCAATCTCACTTTGCCATGAATTGCTGAGCATTTCCTGACAAGTAACTGAAATACTGAACCAAGGAAACACAGTGTGGGTAGCCTAACTCCTTGCTTCCTCGTGTGTTGTGCAGATTTTAATAGAAGGTGTGCTGGGCCAGGGAAACACAGCCAGCATTGCACTCTTTGAAATCAAGATGACAACCGGCTACTGTATCGGTAAGTGGGCTTCATTTTCAGTGCATCGGAGCGTGAATCTCTTTCTAAAATCTGTTGCCAGAGGGAACTGAATCAATCCTGAAGGCAAAGTATTTTATAGAGGTCAGCGCATCATGCATAGTAGTTCAGATGCTTTGCGAGGTTCACTTGAATGGTATACGTTGTGTCTGTCTATGGCGGAGGAAGGCTCCTTGGGGTTTGCCCGGATCGGATGGATATATAAAGGAAAAGTAGATGCCACTACTATAACTTGACTTACTTCCTGAACTTCAACATGTTCTATTAAAAATAATTTCCGGTTTGCTAGGAACTCAGGTTTTGCCAGAAAAGCGGGCATCCTATTCCCTTCTTTCCTCAGCTTACTCCTTTTCTCTCATGCACACCTCCGCCCCTGTCTTAATGTCACCATTGTTGCTTAGATGCCCCGGGAGCAGGGCTGGTTGGGTGCCTTTTATGTGCCGGCTTCTGAGAGGGTGCAAAGAGAAGACACAGTCTTTGCTCTGCGGCCGCTGGCTCACCTTCTGTCCGTCTGCCCCTGGCACTATTTCTGTCTATGATGGGTGCTCCTGGAGAAGGCCAGTCCAGGCTGTGGGGGTGCACGGAGGAGGAAGACAGGAATCTGACAGGACTGAACACCAGCGATGCATTTGAGCTGGGGTTTCATGAAGCTGGGGCGGCATTTGGTCAAGTGCAAGTGCAGAGCAGGAAGGGAATAGCTCTCTATGGGTAGACCCCAGAAGGGAGGAAGCAGAGGGCATTCTCAGGCTCAGGTCAGAAGCTGAGTAGGGTGTCTGGAGTTAAATCAGGACTGTCAAGGGAGTCTTAAGGAAGAGTCTGGATCTCAGCCAGCCAGCCAGGGAGTATGGATGATTCCATGGTTGGCAGGGGCTCGAAGTGGGCAGAGGAGGGGCCTGAGGCTGCCTCTGGCTGTCCCGTGGAAAATGACGTGGAAACAAGGAGAATATGTAGGAGAGGAAAACCTCCAGGAAGAGGTTGTAACATGACAAACGGGGCACCATGAAGGTCTAACACTGGGCTTGAATAGGGAAAAGGCGGTAGATTTGAGAGATTTTTTGGCACTGACAGTCTTTGGAGGTTGAATGGCTATGGAGAGGAAGAGGAAGGAGAGTCAGAGACAGTTCTGAATAAAAAGGAGGCTTTGTTGTTTCCTGAATCTCACCTGTCTGTTCTGACCTTCCAAGTGTAATACTAAGGCAAGTGAAAGAAAGCGGAGGGGGAATGTGACCATGTTCTGAAGTAGCGGGGGGGGGGGGGGCTGGTTAGACCCATGCGCCTCCTGGTAGCTCCCACCTCCACTCCCTGTGCCCCACAGCCTCTGTTTCTCCACCTGTAAAATGGAGATAAAATGCTTCCCTCACAGGAATAAGGTGGAAACTGATGCGGTCAAAGGTATCAAGGTGACTGACACAGTGCTGGGCACTTTAAAAATGTTAATTTCCTCTCTTCAATTTCCTCTCTTTCCTTGCTCAAATGCTTCCCGTGTGTTAAAAAAACCAAAGGAGTCTCGATACCTTTACCCTGTTGAGATGCAGGAGCCCACCGTCCCCTCCCTCAGCTTTCTTTCTGTGCGTTCCCTTTGCTGATTTCCTCTACAATAAGGTTAATAATAGTACCTACTGTAGAGGATTAAATCAGATGATTCAGATGAAGTGCTCAGAACAGTACCTGGCACATGAAGGACTATCTCGCTTTTTATTTTATTGTTCAGCAGAGCCTTTGGTACTGAATGTGTGGCATCGCTTGACAGAACTGCAGTGGTAAAGTTGCAGCTAAAAATCTTAAATTCTTTAAGGGATGGCTAATGTAAAAACACGTCGATAACGGTATCAGTCAGGGCCCCAGCAGGAAAGTGGAATCAGAAGGTCCATTCAACCTGAGTAATTTGAAGAAGCCTCTTTAGGGGCTACAAGGGTGTGGGTGGGCAAAGGAAACCGGCAAAAGCTTATGTGGTAATCCAGTACTAGTAAGAGCAATGATTTATCAGTCATTAGGGCAAGAGAGGAGGGGCCACCAGAGCCTGGAGCCAGTGGCTGTGTGGTGAGGGCTCTTGACAAGACCTATGCCCTCGGGAGAGGGACACAGCCAACCCACGGCGACCTGGCAGGGCTGGAGCTGGAGGAACGAACACCACCAACCTTGTTCTCCTCCCACTTCCCTTCGGTCCAACCCAACTGGAAGCCAGAAGGGAGGCCATTGATACAGTCCATACAAGTCCACCTCTGGAGGACAAAGCAGAGTGAGAAAAGGTAGGGGCGGGGTCTGCAAGGACAATGAGAGATGGCCAGGACAATCATACTTCATATTTTTAGTTGATGATTATGGGAGTCAATGGAGGCACTGGTTTGTGAACTTCTTATTCCTTCTAAAGGAGTCTGTTGACTGGGAACAGTTTATCTGCACAAACATGTCAGTGCTACTAAATGTAGGGGGTGGGTGAAGTCTCTGTATTTTCCCTCTTCTCCTTTCAGTAGCTGCAGAAGGACCCCGAGCCTAGGATATGCCTTCCTTGTCTATTCTATTTTTTATTAATAAGAAAAGCAGAGGGTGTTAGCATCTAGGAAACATGTCCTTTAGCCCCGGGTATCTTGTCTACCCTCTGGAGCTAGGAGAGTAGTCCTAAGTAGGGCTTTGGAGCCGAGGTGACTGACCCACCAAGCACTAACCATTGTGCTGGGAGCTGTCCACATTTACGACAGCCCTGTGTGGTGGGAGTGATCCTCTCGTTTCATAGATGAAGAAACAGAGGCTAAGAAAAGTCATGCTGTAAGCCACGTGGCTAGCAAGTGGACAGGCCATAATCCAAAGACGCAATGATGAATCACAACTTCCAGTATTGTCCAGGGATCCTGGTGCAGAACTTCCCACGGTCAAAGGGAAGGAGAAACCTTCCCTAAGAGCAAACCCTGCAGTGAGCATGGAGATACAAACCTCGCTGTGACTGTGCCTCCACAAAGTGTGTCTTTCTTTCTTTCTCTTCTGCCAGAATGTGACTTCGAAGAAAACCACCTGTGTGGCTTTGTGAACCGCTGGAACCCCAACGTGAACTGGTTTGTCGGAGGAGGAAACATTCGGAACTCCCCTTCCATTCTCCCGCAGGATCACACCTTCAAGAACGAACTAGGTGAGCTGGGGACAGATGGGGTCCTTTTCCCGGAATAAGTGTTTCTGCCTCTTCCCCCCTCCTGTCTACATTGACCCAACTGTGGCCTCGTCAACAGAGAAGGAAGGGGAAGGGAGGGTGAGTAGGCGCCTGGAGGCCTCCTGAAAGAGAGGAAAGAAGGGGCCATGAGATCGAGACAGACAGCAGACAGAAGCTCTCTAGCCAAGGAGAAGGACACCCAGTTCAAGGCTTTCCTGCACCTGTGACCTGGTCTTGCTATTTTCACATTTCCATATTATGTTTTACTTTCTTATGTTTGTTGTTCGATATTTCCTATTTCTAAAGACCAGGCTGGAATGATCCTAGGTCACTTTTCACTAAAGATAGATGGAGTGGTGGGAACAAGTCCTTAGGAATTTCCCAAGTGGCCCTGAGGTGAGCCTAAATGACCAAGGAGGGATCCCGAAAGCGGGGTGCACCAGGGCCACCTAGTGGCCGCGTGGACTGTGGCCTCTGCAGGAAGATGGAGAGCAGAGGCTATTGGTGACAGGTTGCCTTTGAGGAGAAAGCTTCCACAGAAAGGGAGACACGGGCCGAGGGCTTATTCCTAAGGACTACGACAGCCCTCACCTGGACCCTGGTAGGCTTCATGAAAGCCGCGGTCTCCCCACAGTTGCAAGCCATTCCAGCCCTCAACCCCAAGGTCTTGCCAACGAGCGAGATTCTGGTAACTGACTCTCCATCGACGGCAAGAATAGGAATTTTGGTTCTGTGGCAAACAGCTCTTTTGTCTACTTTGATCTGTTGCCGTGTGGATACTGAGGTCATCTGCTCAGTCCCGATAAATTGCTGACAATGACACTGTGTCCCCATACCTGAAGGCATGCCGACTTGTAAAGAACATGTTCTTCCCTTTGCCGCTCATCTGTGGTGATTTGTTTTTATATGTATATTTGTAACTTTGTCTCTAACCGTTTTTCAAGCGGCCATGCTGCAGCTTATCTTGGCTCTAGACGGTCTCCATCCTGACCTTATTGCTCCCTTTGCTCCGGTTCTGTCTCCTTTATATTCAAACTCACACTCAGTTTCCTAAAGGAGCCAGGCGGATGTTATAAAGTGGGCGACATGTGGGCTGGGGGAGGACTGTGGCAAACTAGAGAGTGCATACCCTGTATGAAGGGTCCTCAGCTCCGATCAACTGCTGCCAATGTGAGAATGCAGGTCTGGGGGGGGGGCACAGATCTTTTGATTTCTTAAGATAATCAGGAAGGCAAGGGTTTTATATAAAATTTCCCAAATTTTTTAAAGTTGGTAAATATTTTCTTTAAAAATACTGCATGAGCCATTAAAACACGTCCTCTGGCCAGGCCCAGTTAGCCAACTTCTATCTCGCAAACTTCATTTTATATATTCCTTTTCTTTTTCAACATGTCCAGTACAAGATGTTTAGAAGTAACTGCATATTAAAAGGTTGGAGCCTCCTGGGCTCACCTGTTTAAGACAAATCCAACTTTGGATCTAGCATTTTCACTCATTTGACCCTGTACGGGGGCTGACTGGAAAAATAGCAATAAAATGGCACTTCTCCTAGGTCCTTGCCCAGTTTCAAAGAACATACATCCGAGAGAGGAAAAAGATTTCTATCACACCTGGATGTAAGACAAGGTAGCCTGTGTCCAGTGCTCTAAGCGTGGTCCCCCACTTTGGTCAAAAAAAGAAAAGTCTGGGTATTCAGAAACAGGAGGGATCACTTGTTCCTTGGATGTCCTAGAAGACATGATAAAAGTCAACTGCTTTTGAGGGATGGGTATGATCTTGACAGGCAGAGACAAGGCCTCACATGCCAGGAAAGAGATTTTAACTTTATTCTGTTGACAATGGGAGGCCATCGGAGAGGCCTCTGAGCTGGGAGAGAAGCGATCACAGCAAAAGGTATTAGGTTGGTTAACCAGAGACTGATTACTCAGTAGATAGAAGGCCAAATGGTAGAACAAGAGAACAAAAAACACCCAGAAATGATTTCTTTAGATACATCTAAGGTCACTTACATAAATAATTGAGATTACAAAAGACAAAACATTTTCACTTCCTTCTTTTAAAAGGAAGGGTTAGCACTTTTGGAAATGATGAAAGATTGGGATATATATATATATATATATATATCCATATTATGGCCCTCCAGAAATATAGCCCGTTTCCACTTGTAGGAACCACACTGTAATTGAGTGTCATGTGTTGAGTGGGTGATAACCTAGCATGTGACAGATTAATCCATGAATCTGCATGAGTATTTTATTTTTTTAAGTTTATTTATTTATTTTGAGAAAGACAGAGACGGCATGAGTGGGGGAGGTGCAGAGAGAGGAGGAGGCAGAGAATCCCGAGCAGGCTCTGTGCTGTCAGTGCAGAGCCTGACATGTGGCTCGAACTCAGGAAACTGTGAGATCATGACCTGAGCTGAAACCAAGAATCAAATGCTTAACCAGCTAAGGCCCCCAGGATCTGCTGTGCATGAGTATTTTAAATAACAGCTGGGTTTCAGGGCACCTGGGTGGCTCAGTCGGTTAAGCGTCCAACTTCAGCTCTGGTCATGATCTGATGGTTCATTCATGAGTTCAAGCCCTGTGTCAGGCTCTATGCTGACAGCTGAGAACCTAGAGCCTGCTTCAAATTCTGTGTCTCCCTCTTTCTCTGTCTCTCCCCTGTTCACCCTTTCTCTCCCTCTCTCTCTCTCAAAAATAAATAAATATTTTTTAAATGTTTAAATAAATAAACAAATAAATAACAACTGGGTTCATTCGAAGAACAAAACGTTAAGACAACCAACATAACATTCCACCATATCTCAAGAATACAGTACAGGGAGTGGAGAGAATCTTGAAAGACTAATACATTAAAGTTGCTATAATCCCTGGTGTCATTATCATAGATGTCCAAACTTAAATATGGGGAAATATTGGAGAATCTTTCCCAAATCACTTAAAAATTAGTTCCAGAGGCAGATATTGAGTAATCAATATCACGATCTAATGATTACTTGTTCAGTACATCATCTGTCTTTTTTCTAAAAAGATTTTCTTTTTTTAAATAATCTCTACACCCAGTGTGGGACTCACAAGACCAGGATAAGAGCCGTGTGCTTCACCAACTGAGCCAGCCAGGTGCCCCACATTATTTTTCATCCTCAGCGATGGTGGGGACCAGTTGGCTCAGAACACATATATCTTGGGACAGGCAACAGATCTGTGCCCTACTGTTGGGTCATGCATTTGACTGTGTCACTTGAGTGTCATCCATCCTCTGAGGAGTACATCACCCTTAGAACTTCCTCACTCTCATCTGTGACCCTGAAACATGCTGACCATATCTGTGTCAACAAGGGCCAGAGAAAGAGGACCAGGCAAGGAGCGGAACACTTGTTCTCCAAACCTCGTTATCCGCTTTGGGTGATCCCTCAACTTCTCGGGCTTGGAGTTCTAGTGTTTTATTCCTAAATGCTATCCATCAAAATCTCCAAATTCACCACTCATTGTAACTGGAGGAAAATAAACAGGGGAAACCCTGAGCTAAAGAAAGTTCAGCAGATTTCTTTCTTTCAGGACTTCTCAGTGCCTTTCTTTAATATAGTTCTTTGTTAATGTATATTATGGCATTTCTAAAATTATTCAAATGTAAATTTGCACAGTGATGCATGACTAGCAGAGATGTGAAATAAATGATACGGGACCACAGAAAAGTGAAAAATCACCTTAGTTTTGGGATTCAGGGAAAGCTTTCCAGAAGAAGAAATCTCAGAACTGTTATTTGGCTAGATCGATAAGAAGCATAGCATATGCAAAGGTGTAGAGGCATAAGAGTGGGTACTCATTCAGTAGTTGGAGAGTGTTTGAGAATGCTGAGACGTAAGATGATAGCAGAGTAGCTCCTAGACCTACGTTATGTTCCTGCTTGTGATGAACTGGAAGCCTGGGTGCCTAATCCTACTTGCTCCTCCTGGATCTCTGCTATTTCATTTCCATTTCTCTTGAGCTTTGACACTGATTATTTTATTTTATTTTATTGTATCTTATTGTATTTTATTTTATTTGAGAGAGAGTGTGAGTCGGGGAGAGGGGCAGAGGGAGAGAGAGAATCCTGAGCAGGCTCTATGCTCAGTACAGAGCCCAACACAGGGCTCGATTCCACGACCCTGGAATCAAGACCTGAGCTGAAATCAAGAGTCAGACGCTTAACTGACTGAACCACCCAGGCACTCCCTACACTTATGTTTTTGACCAATAGTTGCCAGACAGCCGTCTCATCCTCACCCAGTGCACATACACACATGCATGCACACACGCGTGCACACACACAGTCACACTCCCCACACCTGGACTCCTATATAAGGCTTCCTCCTACCTGGAATGGAGCTAAAACAGACGAGTTCTAAAGATTCTCAGATATTTTACTTGAAATATATAGACAGCTCTCTGCCCATAGGACTCAAAGTTTTGACCTGAATTGCTCTTGGGGTGGGAACAAAACCCCTCCAGTGCTCTAAATAAGAGAATGGTTGTCTTGCTTATTACATTTGCCTTCTACTGGGTATATTGATTTTTCCTGAGCTCTATCAATTTGGGCAGCAAAGTAAAGATTAAATGGTTCAGATGTCTACCCAGAGCAGCAGATTTTGCTCAACAAACAAACAAACAAACAAACAACTCATCTCATGTTCCTTCATCTACTAGAAGCAGCTTATGCCTTTGCTTCTTGGGTGAAAACCACAGAACTGAACAGCAGGGGTGAAGGCAGCTGTGCACCTGCTCGGAAACTTCAAGAGGTTGAGGACATCTTCCCAGGAGGGTTCCAGCCTTTGTGTTGTAGAAAAGGGAAGCGTGAGGGGCGCCTGGGTGACTCAGTGGGTTAAGTGTCTGACTTCAGCTCAGGTCACGATCTCACGGTTGGTGGGTTCGAGTCCCGAGTCGGGCTCTGTGCTGACAGCTCAGAGCCTGGAGCCTGTTTCAGGTTCTGTGTCTCCCTCTCTCTCTGCCCCTCCCCTGCTCATGCTCACGCTCTGTCTCTGTCTGTCTCTCAAGAATAAATAAATGTTAAAAAAATTGAAAGAAAAGAAAAGGGAAGAGTGAATATAATATCTGACAAATATGATGCGTCTATGAATTTTCCTTCACTGGGCCATGGGTTTTAACAGTTATCCCCAAACCCTGAGTCAGATTTTTCACTCTGAGCACTCTGTCTCATGGTGGTCAATGGCTAAAACAACACAATAAGAACTTTAGTGGGACATCGTGGGAATATTGGAGAGGATGGGATATTATCCTGCTTTTTCTTACACCATTCTGATTCATCATGTATGGATTCTTTCCTTTGTTAATATTTTGTGAAACAAAACAAAATCTTTCAGGAGGTAACCTACTGACAGCTCAGATCATTACTGTTTCCTATCTGCCTTGGCAAAAAAGAAGATAATTGTTTGGAAAATCATGAGGGAAATCTGTTTATTTGCTGAGTTTTTTTTGTTTTGTTTTGTTTTGTTTTGTTTTTACATCCAAATTAGTTAGCATATAGTGCAACAATGATTTCAGGAGTAGATTCCTTATTGCCCCTTACCCATTTAGCCCATCCCCCCTCCCACAACCCCTCCAGTAACCCTCTGTTTGTTCTCCATATTTAAGAGTCTCTTATGCTTTGTCCCCGTCCCTGTTTTTATATTAGTTCTGTTTCCCTTCCCTTATGTTCATCTGTTTTGTCTCTTAAAGTCCTCATATGAGTGAAGTCATATGATTTTTGTCTTTCTCTGACTAATTTCACTTAGCCTAATACCCTCCAGTTCCATCCACATGGTTGCAAATGGCAAGATTTCATTCTTTTTGATTGCCGAGTAATCCTCCACTGCATATATATACCATCCCTTCTTTATCCATTCATCCATTGATGGACATTTGGGCTCTTTCCATACTTTGGCTATTGTTGATAGTGCTGCTATAAACATGGGGGTGCATGTGTCCCTTCGAAACAGCACACCTGTATCCCTTGGATAAATGCCTAGTAGTGTAATTGCTGGGTTGTAGGGTAGTTCTATTTTTAGTTTTTTTGAGGAAACTCCATACTGTTTTCCATTTGCTGAGATTTAAAAAAAAATTTTTAATGTTTATTTTTTGAGAGGGGGCGAGGGGCAGAGAGTGAGGGAGACACAGAATCTGAAGCAGGCTCTAGGCTCTGAGCTGCCAGCACAGAGCCTGATGTGGGGCTCAAACCCACGAACCACGAGATCATGACCTGAGTCGAAGTCAATCACTGACTGAGCCACCCAGGTGAACTTTGCTAAGATTTTAAAAATCATACGCAGTGCTACTCTAGGAGCTGAGCAAGGTTTCAAAACCTAAATTAAGGTCAGAATGACCTTCAAGACCTTGAGATGGATGGATCATCTTTCTGCAATTCATGGCCCCCTTTTCTCCTTTCAGTTCAGACTGAGCTGAAGCATCGTCTTAATGGTGTGACCCATTTACTCTCTGCATTGATCTATTGGTTCCCTGCCTAATCTCTCAGTAGGGAAGCAGCTTTGTTAATTTTCTCACCCCTGCCTTTGTGTGAGCTCTGCTCATTCGCCTTTCCCTGCCCTTGGATGACTTCCCTTAGCTTCCTGGTCGCTTTCAAGTATTCACTAACAGCTTCCTCTTCAAGAGTTAAGTTCGGTCCAGTCAAAACTCCAGTATCTCACCCAACTCAAATCTCCCCCCAGACCAAAGCACGGTAGCACCATAGAGAGAAGGGTTTGTGCTTCATTTCCTCATACTTCCGTTGCTCTTCCTTCCTCTTCTCCCTCTCACTGTGCTGCCTTGGCCCCTCCGGGTTTAGAGGAGGTGTGACAGGGCAACAGAAAAGGAAAGGCAGGAGACAGAGGATTTTCGGTGACCGATGCTGCCCATTCCTCTCACTGCCGGTGGGGAATCCCACTTCACTATTCCCAGACAGAGGTGATGCACTCGCTGGCTGCCATCTAGGAATCCCCTTTAGCACCTGTAGGCCATGGTACACACCCCCCTCCCCCCAGCCCCCGTCTGTTGGAGCTACCACCCTGCGTACAATCCTTTTGAGACGAGTTCCTATCAAGACATTCTAACCCAGCGCCTTCTGAGTCACCCAGTTAGGCTAAGGCAAGACTCACATCTTTGCCCCACCAAACTCCGGAAGTTAGAGCTCGCTGGCAACCAAGTCCTTTCTCTCCACTCTGTCCACAGACATCTCGCCCTTAGGTGTATCTGTCAAGAGTCAGGTGCCAGCCTCTGTACCCCACAAACCCCAGTTATCACTGATCGAGTTCTCCCAAGAACTCTGAGCACCTTCTTGCTGAGGTGCGGGGCAATACAAGAACCAGGAGCAAGCACGGGTCAGGGGTGAGGCTGGACGGTAGTTCCCCTCCTCTGCTCTCTCTCTGAGATCTCCATCTCTTGGACCAAGACAAGAAAGGGGAAGCAATCCCTTGCCCTTCCCTTCAGAAGTCGAAATAAAACACATGACAGGCTAGCTCCGGGACACCTGTCTTCAAAGAGACTCTGTCTGTGACCCCTCCCATCCTCCTCTGGCCTCATATATTCAGGCTGAAGGGGAGAGACAGAATAAATCTGGTGGTGCCTCTTTAGATGCCAGGGATACCAAAAAGGAGCCTATTCTGACACCATAGAATCAAGGTACTTGTCACCCATTGTTCTTGGCACTGAGGTCTTAGCAGAGACTGGGCGACATCCCACTTCATACTCATTTATTACACTTGCGTCATCTCTGGAAGCTGTATCGAAAGACTAGCGTCTGACTCTAATATAGTAAAACTTACCCAAACCTTTGCAACCAAGGACCCGTGAAGATCAGTGTTGGATTTGTAGACGGGGAGAGCAGGCATGATAACTTCCTGTCTCTGGGTGCTCTCTCCTCACAGTGGAAGCAGACCAGTGGGTGTTTCCAGCTGGCTTGGGTTTCTTCAGACCACGCTCTCCCCCTTACCCAGGAGACAGCCTGTCCAGACAACATGACATGGCTACAGACGCCGCGACTGGGGCACAAATGTGGCCAACAAGGCAGAATCACAGCTGAGTCAGAGGCCTTGGCATTGGAGCCAAGCCAAGGGCAATTTTTATGGCATGCTGGTTAGCCAGACTGTTTGAAAATAAAAGTTCAGGAACTGCCCTCAAGGTTGTTTTTTTTTTCCCTAATTCAAGGGAAAATGGCTACCTCTCAGGGGCCACTGGTTCCACATGGGCTGCTGAGCTAATATACAGAGGGATGCTGCATGAAAGGAAGAAAGTACACTTAAAGCAAGGATATGTGTGCCTTCACTAAGAGCGTGATCTCAGAGGGGGACTTGGGCTGGCATCACCAAGATTGTGATCTTTCGACAGAATTAGAAATTGTTTTTTTTCCCTAGAAGCTGCAGCCTCTTTGTGTATAAACCAGAATTAGGGAAGGATAGACTGGCTTGCAGTCTGAGTGTGGCAAAGCAACAATGACTTTAGGGGGTAGCGGTGACCTTCTCAAGTTTCAATTGTATGGAGAACTCATGGCCCCCTTTGTGGACTCTTTCATACCCAGTAAAAGTTTGAATACTTAATAATCTGCCTGGCCTGCAGGATCCCCAGTGATTTGGTTAGTTACAGGGTCTGTACATCAAGGGTCTATCGGTACTTAGTTACAACCTACTCACCCTTAAAGGATCTGATAAAATTGCCTCTCCTAGGTATTCTCTGAAGGCCCTAGAACCCTGGGCCAGATAGAAGGGCTGGCCTCATTGAACTGGGCAGGAAAATTCTCATAATACCAGCCACCAGAGACATAATTGTCCAAGAATACCTTCTTCATTCCATTCCTCAGAAGGGTACACAAAATGGTGCCTGCATTCATCCAAACATTTGCTCTTCCTCAGGGTAGGAAGGATGATACACCCTGAGCCTGGCCTCCTGGGGCAAACACCTGGTGACTTCTGGACTATCCCCACCCTTCGACTGAGATGATAAACTTATGATGAGCCAGGTACCTTTTGTTTCCCAGTGAGAAACAGTCTTTCTCAGATTGTCAGTAAATAGTACCCAACTTTGGCAACAACTGAATGACGGAGGGGAGGGCGGGGAGGGCAGCAGAATGTGGTCTAGTCTAGCGGCTCCGTAGGAGACTCCGTGTCAGCAGTCCTGGTCTTAGTACCAGCAGCCTCTCTGACTCACTGTGGGCACATCACATTGTGTTTACCGGATGGTATTTGGATCCGAAATGTGACTGTGGCTCACTCAGCTGAGTGTCTTGTACATGAGTTGTTAATGAAGCACTTTAGCAGCAAACCCAGGGCTTAAAATATTGTGCACACAGCAGGTGAGTAACTAGCCTTTAAAGAAGATTATCAGGGACGCCCTCAGTGGCTCAGTCGACTGAGCGTCAGACTTCGGCTCGGGTCTTGAACTCACAGTCTGTGAGCCCCGCGTGCGTGTGTGTGTGTGCGCGCGCTCTCCCTCTCTCTCTCTCTCGCTCTCTCTCTCTCTCTCTCAAAAATAATAACTAAACATTAAAAAGAAGAAGAAGAAAGCTATCAGAGACCTGTCAACTGTGAGGAAAATGGATTCACAGTGGGACCGGGTGGGAGACATTCCTCTAAATCAGTTACCGTGAGCTCCACAAGTAGAAAAAACACTTGGAAGTGGATTGTGAGGTCTCCTGGATTCACCGAGAGTCTCCTGGAGGCCTTGGAGACGCTCCTCACCCTCGAGGGGAATGATTTCCCTCTTCAGGGCTATGTCGGTTTGGGTCCTCCAAGAAGAAGACGCTAACCGTGGATTAGCTGGGGAGGAGTTGTGATGGCTGTGAAGGATAAGGGGGAGAGAGCTGGAGTAGCTGGGGCCCCGGTCACCATACCCGTAGGCACAGTAGTCACTGTGCCTAGGAGCCGGGACATTTTTAGGGATCCATGAGAATGTTTTCGCTCTATTTATTCTAAAATCAGAAGAGAAAAAATGAATGTGACAGCAACAAATATAATAATAAATCTGCCTAAATTATGTTCATCTTTATACCAATGCAGTCATAAAATATAATGTGTAATATTTTTTAAGTTTATTTTTTTTATTTGGGGGGGAGGCAGAGAGAGAGAGAAAGAGAGGCCCCTACAATGAAGTCCCAGGGAAACAAAGTGTTAGGTCTCTCCTCCCGCCAGGCCCGCACCCCTACACTGGCCTATATCATGGAAAGGGATTCTGTTTCATTAGAAGACCTGTTTCAAAGAGCATGAAATATTTCCTCTCTGCCTTTGACACAAGAGTCATCAGTGAGCAAAGGTGTGTTACAGAGACTAGCTGGTCACACGTGCATTTTGTGAATAAAGTATTCTAGCTGAGGCTGGCTGGCCCCCCACAGCACTGCAGGGGGCACTGGAGCTTAGGATGGGGGGCCATGGCCTTCCTTCCAGTTCAGACATTTCTCTGATTCTGTTTAGTCTGACATTCTGATTCTTCCTTTAAAATCCCTTCCCAGGGGTGCCTAGGTGGCTCAGTCAGTGAAGCATCCGACTCTTGATTTCAGCTCAGGTGATGATCTTGGTTCGTGGGTTCGAGCCCCGAGTCGGGCTCTGTGCTGACGACGCGGAGCCTGATTGGGATTCTCTCTCTCCCTCTCTCTGTGCCCCCCCAACTCGCACTAGCTCGTTCACTCTCTCTCTCAAAATAAACTCTAAAATTAAATTAAATTAAATTAAAATACAATACAATAAAATAAAATAAAATCACATCCCAGAGTCAGCAAAGTGGGAGCCCATCAGCTGTTTCCAGCCCGCAGATATGTTTATTTGGCATGTACAAAGTTTAAAAAATTGTGGCGGTGGATGTTATGGGTTGAATTGTATTTCCTCAAAACCATATGGTGAAGTCCTAACTCCCAGCACTTCAGAGTGTGACCTTATTTGGCAGCGGGGTTGCTGCAGATATAATTAGTTAAGATGAGGTCATACTGAAGTAGGTCCCTAATCCAGCATGACTGGTGTCTTCATAAAAGTGAGGGGGAGGCAGACAGAGAGAGAGACCTGGACAAAGGGAGAACACCACATGACTCTGAAGGCCGAGATCTATCAGCCAAGGAAGGCCAAAGATTGCCAGTCAACCACCCAACGCTGTGGCAGAGGCGTGGAACAGATTCTCCATGGCCCTGGGAAGGAGCCAGTCCTGCCCACACCTTCATCTGAGACTTCTTGCCTCCCGAGCTGGGAAAAACATATATATTTCCATTGTTTAAGCCACCCAATTTGTGCCACTGTATTATAGCAACACTAGCAAACTAATACTGGGGGTATCATTTTCAGATGGATGGATTTTCTATGAACATTTAGACTTTGAGCTTCAGTGGGAAAAGCCTGAGACCCCAGCCTGGATGTCGGGGCATCAGCTGGTAGCAAAGGGAAGGATGCAGTCAGTCTTGGGACCAGAGAACACAGGCCCTTGCGAGGGGCCGCCACTCCTTACACCAGGGGCTCGCTGCAGCTCGAGAATATGGGCTCAGCGCTATCAGATTTTCTGATGTATTTCTAGAGGAGCTTGATTTCTGTTTCTCATTGCTGATGAAACAGGATTTCAAATGTTGGCAACTAATTGATCACTCTGTTTTCTCCCTGACCCGCTCCACTTCAGTTTGCATACTTGATCTGGCTAGTCCCTCCGGTCATCTGAGTTTGTGATCGCCATTTGTTCAGAGTTGCACGGCCTGGCAAGATGCCGAGAGAAATTCTAGTTCAACAAGGGAGATGATTCAGGGGGTTGAGCAATTTGCTGCCGGGAGAAAGCAAGCCCTGATGTATCCACCTGTCCCCTCTGCCCTGTTGAGTGAGAAGCTTTCTGAGGCTGGATCTGTGCTTTGAATAATCATTTGTTGGGGCCTGTTGCACACCAGGTGGTGGTCTAGAAGCAAAGCAAGTATCCGGTGTATGATGGCATATATTCTTCCTAATCCCCTTACTGCTGAGGATGAAAGGAAGTATTGTTAATAGTCACCATGTACTAAAAGAAAGATATTAAGCTGTAATTGTTCTGAACTCATAAATACAAAAGGTCATTCTGTTGAAGCTACGTTGCATTGCCCTCCTCCATCACTGCAGCTTAAATCGCTAATAATAACAACCACCCTTTACACAAAACAGACAATGGGGAAGGCATGGTACCAGAATCATTAATGACATTCCTTTCGTTATAATTGTGTTAGGCAATTACAACGTGCCAGCCCATGGTAAGCACTTCACGAACATAATCTCCTTTAATGCTCATATTAGCCCTGGGAGGGGAGTATGTGGTTCTCACTGTAGAGATCAGGACACTGAGGCCCAGAGATGTTTAGTAACTTGCATGAGGTCCCAGCAGGACTCAACCTCAGGTCTCTTCAGTGCCAGATCCAGGCTTCCCCCCCCCCCCCCCGCCCCGCCCCTCGCCCCCCACCCCGCCCCGCCCCTCGCCCCCCACCCCCCACTGCCTTCTGCTTCCCGGTTTCTCTTTTTCACAAAATGCCTCTGAGGGAGGTCAGCCTCCGGGCCCAGAGTCCCCCAAGGCCTCGTCAAGAGTGGTGTCCCAAGCCCCAACACCCGAATCCTAACCCTGTCTACATGTTCTGTTAGGCACAATTTGTAATCTCGTCTGAAGTCAAAATCTTAGTTTCTCTCCAAAAAGACTCCATGGCATTTTGTGTATATTGTAAAGATGTACAGGAGGGGCCCCCTGTGCCCCTGAAGGAACAGATGGTATGCCTGGCATGTTCTTAGAAATCTGGGAACTCAACAGAAAGCCTGGGAGAGGGGGGGCCTCCCGGGGTAATGTTCTGTTTCTTTCCACAGCTGTGTTCAGCTCCCGAACATTCCAGCACTTTGCAGCTGACGCTTCTACCTTTCATGTGTGTATTTCACTTCAACCGAAACTGAGGCAAAGAGACGGGGTGGGTGTTGTCCCGTCCTTGGCAGAGCACGTGGAGCTCCTCGCGCTCCCCCTGCCCCCACCCCCTCCCCAGCCGCCATACCCACCCGCTCCGGCCACACTTCTCGCGGCCAGAATCGTCTCGCGCCCTCTGAAACACCCCCGCTTCCCCCCACCCCCACCCGCCAGGCCTGTCTTAACGCAGTGTGTCGTCTGTGTGGTTTTCAGGCCACTACATGTACGTGGACTCGGTTTACGTCAAGCACTTCCAGGAGGTGGCGCAACTCATCTCCCCGATGACCACGGCCCCCATGTCCGGCTGCCTGTCGTTTTATTACCAACTCCAGCAGGGGAATGACAATATCTTCTCCCTCTACACTCGGGATGGGGCTGGCCTTTACGAGGAAATCTGGAAAATGGACAAGCCAGGGAATGGTGTGTGGAATCTTGCTGAGGTGGAGTTCAGCGCGCCGTACCCCATGGAGGTAGGTCCGCCAGGTGTGTCCACGTGGGCCCTGGCCGCACTGCTCTGTGCAGGCGCACAGGCCTGGCGATGGGGCGACACCACCGGCCACATTCTTCCGTTCTTCTCCGTGCGTGTCCGTCTACCTTTTCCCTTCTTTGGCCCCCTCTGCTTTCCCCTTACTTTTCCCTCTTCCTCTCTCTCCTCTCTTCCCTCTTCCTCCGTCTTCCTGCTTGGTCATCTTCACTTTCTACCAAGACTCTTCTTAAGGACAGATAGAGAAAAAGCCAATCAACTCCATTTCTTGAGCCCACTTCCCCTCGGAACCTCGCTCTGTGGTCTTGGTGAGTTCCAAAGAGATGAACGTCCTCTGAGTGAAACCCACTCTTGACTTTCCATTCCTGTGAGCAGGGAGGAAGCTTCCCCTTACTTGAGTGAAGAGTCTTGAGAGAGAGGGACAGAGAGAGAGAAGCCAACTTATTTTCTTCCTTCCTCCTTGACGGTATAAGTAATGTCATTAAAATTAGAAATAGATTTATGGTCGTGGCCCCAATTTGAAACAAGCCTTGGTACTTTAGTTTTAAAACTTTTGTAGCTGCACGAGTGATAAATATCCAATGCAGAAGAATTAGAAACTTCAGGAAAGCAAAACCAAAACCCCCCAGGCTAACCCTACAAGGATGAGAACACTAACATTCTGGTGTTCGTCCTTGCAGACCTTCTTTTGAAGCACATACATTATTTATATTTATGTATGTGTTCCGGTACTTGAAACACTCCAGAGGAGATAGGATTATCCCCAAATTATAGATAAGGAAGGAGAAAAGAGAGAGTCTGAACAGTTTGACATTTTGTATCTGGGTCACACAGCTGGTGAGTGCCAGGCACTTAGGAAACTTCTGGACTGAAATCTGACCTAGAGCTGAAGGCAGAGGCCCAGCCCTGTCTGAGGACCACTACCACCCCCCCACCCCCACCCCCACTGCCCCAGGGCCTCTAGAATCAGTGGGTGCAACATTGTGGTTCCAGATTTGGAGCTGTACCTAGAGTCTTAGTTACCACAGGTTTGTTAATATCCTCTTCCTAGCTTTGTGCTTTTTGTGGTATATTCCCTAGTCCCCTTTAAAGTGCAGAACAAGTAGATTATTCCCTGCATGCTTTTTAGTGGTGCCATCTGCTCACCTGATGTGGAGCTTCAGCGACTGGAGCTTGGGACTGGACTGGTTTGTGACATGTTCTAGGTACTGAAGACATGCCTGCCACGCCCCTTACCCCCTTCAGATCCTCTCCTGTCCCCCCACACAGCTCCAGAGAGAACACACTGCCTTTTGCAGGACATGTGCTATTTCCTCTCCCAAAGTCGGATGAAGCCTTGATCCGCTCTTGCAGCCCAGTGGAAAATTTTCTGAGTTTGAGTTACAAAGAGGAAAAGAAATGCACATACTGTTTCAGAAATTTTTCCTTCTGTTGAAGTCAAATGAGTCACACGCGCAGTGACGACCGTTTCTTTGCAAACTCCTTCCATCCAACCATAAACTCCCTGGGCGGCATTTGTGTGAGTGAGACTGCTGGATTTTCTTTTCCGTCAGTGCTTGAAAAGTCACAATTCTGGACACTACTGCACTTTAGTTTGTACCCTTTTGGTTCACAGGTGCGTGATTTTGCTCCAGCAGGTCTGACTCATGCTGCTACTGTTTGCTCTTGGTAATTGCCAGCAAAAGAGACTCACTCTGCAGAAAATCAGTGAATTTAATGTCGCTGTCTTCTCAAACGGATCTTAGAAAGGAAAACAAGCACCCGAGACCCCCTTTCTGAACAAGAGAGAATGCATCGGCACATGGGCTATGATTCGCAAATTCTGATCAGAAATATTCTCCCTCCACCAGTAAGATCAAGCTCTGTCGTTCACTTTATCAGCGAGCACCCTGAAAATGAAATGTCATGGACCTGGGCTGTGTGTGTGGACTCCATTGCCCCTTGCCACTGATCCACTGTCTGTCCCCTTCTTGTTCTCGGCCTTCCCTCGACCTTTGCCAGCGACAGGCTTCCAAGGCCCCTCTTAGATCGTGCAGAATCCAGGTGTCTGTAGGACCATTGTCGTTAAGCTGAACACGACCATCGTGTCCACATTCTTTCTTTCAAAACTGGAGAAACTCACACCTGGTGGAGGGAAGGAACCTGTCTGAGCTAATTAGTGGCTAATGAGGCTCAAACCTGAATATGAGTTCAAGAGAGGGTCGGTCAACCTGGAGAAATAGACATGAATTAAGTACAGAGCTCTATATGCACCTGACTGCATACGAGGGGCCTTATACACCTTATCTCATTTAATCTCAGTAGTGCTATAAGGTAGCAGGTATTACGTCTATTTTATAAATGACGGAAGAAAGCCCTTGAAAGAGTTAGCAACATATTCAAGGTCACCCAGCTAATAAGTGACAGAAATGGGATTTGAACTCTGGTCTGTCTGCCTCCGAGACACTCTTCTCTTTAGAACAGGTTGAGAACTAAGAAGCCTAGGGGTCAAATCTAGCCCACAACGATTTGCTTGGCCGCTAGAGTGGTGTCTGTTTGCCTGTTTGAATTCATTGCCAACATTGAAAAAATCCAAAGATTTCAAATAAAAATCTGGAGATCCAGATCTCCTTGACAGTTTGGTAGGTCCGGACACTTCAGGCGGGACTCCCACACGTCAGCAGTGAGTAGCAGCTCCCCACCCCCCCTCAGACCTGGCTTGCATCCTCCCGGATGCGTTCTGCACCCTTTCCTCCTGCGTCTCACTAAGCTCACGTCATGTATTTCTGTTACCTGCCTGGTCCTGAAGGCATTGGAATTTCAAGCCCTGCAAACCCTGCATCTTCTCATGTTAATTCACCGGAGTGGACCACACCCTGGGGCAGTTTCCCCCGCAGTGCTCGCCACAGCTGATCCCCATGGTCACAGGCAGAAGGTAGTCGACTGACCTCAGAGTGGAAGTCGGCGGCAGAAAAGGGAGGAAAATGGAAGGGTTCGACCCATTAACAACCTCATGTTCTCTCTAACCACTTGGGGAACGTGCCTGGACATGCTGAAATGCTAACGTCCGTACATAGAATTTGGGGCCTGGGCCACCTGGGTGGCTCAGTCGGTTGAGCATCTGACTCTTGGTCTCTGCTCAGGTTCATGATCCCAGGGTCATGGGACTGAGCCCCACATTGGGCTCTGCACTGAGCCTGAAGCCTGCTTCAGATTCTGCCTCTCCCTCTGCCCCTCCCACACTCAGGTGCGTGCATGCGCGCACGCTCGCTCTCTCTCTCTCAAATAAAATTTTAAAAAATAAAATAAAAAGAATTTGGGGCCTGATTTTGCCTTAGCTGACAGGTAATCATCTCTGATTCTGCATCTTTGTCCAGAACCCTCACACATATTTGCATGTGTGAAAAGGGAAAGGGCCCTGGAGGGGCTTAGTTCTGTGGGAAGGGCATTGGGAGAACCGAGCCAGCCTTCTGCGAGTAGCCTGTTGTTTCTTTAACTGAAGGTCATAATACAAATCGTCAATTCAGTGGTTCTATCAGAGACTGATATACACTCAAGGGAGGGGGACAAGTCCACCAATAAAATACAACTTAGGGTTTAGGATTCCCTCTCCCTAAGAGAAACTAGAGATCAAGACAGCAGCTGCCTCAGATTTAGGAACATGATTCCTCAGTACTTATAACTTGCCATCACCTGGCTTGATTGACACATCATTTTAAATCACAGTTAAGAGCTCTGAAGCCTACCAGAAAGTATGTAAACCTGTAATAATATGTCCTTTTTCTCTGCAGGTTATTTTTGAAGTTGCTTTCAATGGTCCTAAAGGAGGGTATGTTGCCCTGGATGATATTTCTTTCTCTCCTGTTCACTGCCAAAATCAGACAGGTAAGCATTCTCTTTTTCTTCCTCTTTACATATGGAATTTTCCTGATAGACACCTGTGGTCAGGACTTGAATTCTAATTTCCTCACCTCTCCTGTGATCTCCTCCTTTAAAAAATTACTTAACTGAATAGTCATTTTTCTGCTACTTTACTCTTTTCTCCCCCACCTCGCAGTGTGAATTTAATTTTTCTGAACCTACAGGACAGTTGTCAGGTGTTAAGGAACTTTCATCGTCCCTACCTACTAGGTAATGAAAATCAAAGAATACAAACACATTTCCTCCCCATCTTTCTCTTTAAAGGATAGCTTAGATCCATATACAGGTGGCCAAGTAGGTGGAAAAAACTCTCAAACTCTACGGAGTAGAATTATAAAAATCCTTCCCAATTTTATGTATCCAAAACCTATAAATGTCTTCACGTTTAAAGATGTTGGTGTTGGATACAGTTAGCTTTGGGCTAAATGTTACCTACTTAATTTAACTTCTCTAAGTAAGTCTGCACATTCTTTTACGGTGGCCAGTTTTATAATTTCCATAAACTTGGTGTTTGGAAAAGAGAGGGAATTCTTACTTTCTGGGGAACGAGGTAAACAAATCGATTCAAAGTTAGAAAATGCCCTAGAGTGAGAAGGATGACACTGTATTCATGCTGGCCCAGATAAATGCAGGGGACCTTACCTTTTAGGGAATTTTTTTTTTTTAATTTTTTTTTTAACGTTTTATTTATTTTTGAGACAGGGAGAGACAGAGCATGAATGGGGGAGGGTCAGAGAGAGAGGGAGACACAGAATCTGAAACAGGCTCCAGGCTCTGAGCAGTAAGCACAGAGCCCGACGCGGGGCTCGAACTCACGAACAGTGAGATCGTGACCTGAGCCGAAGTCGGACGCTTAACCGACTGAGCCACCCAGGCGCCCCGGGAATTTTTTTTTTTTAGAGACCCCAGGGAGATAACGGTTGTCCCATGTTATTAATGAGCCTTCCTTCTGAGTTTAGAAGCATGAGAAGTACATTTTTGAACATGGCCTTTGTAGTCTGACTTTCACTAAAGATAAAAGTTGGTGTCTGATTGCATATGGTCTCAGATATATTCTACCAGCAAGGCGACTGAGAAAGATAATATTTTCTACTTGAGCTGAAGTGTTATTCCAGAATTAGAGAGAAACACTCTAATGTGCTAAAACCAAATGCTACTTTTTTTTTTTTTTTACTGATTCTAATTTTTAAAAAGTGGGGGGAAGCTAGTGAAACAGATTGAACTAGACAGGATTTACATATTTACATATTTTCATTAAAATGATTGAATACAAACTGTAATCAAAGATTTTTAAGAGTCTTTAAAATTGGACAGAACAGACACCAACATTGTTTTACTTCTCCAAATCTGACTGTTCCCTAATCTCATCAGCTGATATTTCAGTGATGTTAATAGTAGTTTCATAACCTCTTGTCATTACTTTTAGAAAGTTTCCTTTTTGTCACCAGGCATTTACATTGAACTTTTATATTTCCAAGTTATACATATGGAAAAGAGGTTTTTATTCAATACCTGCATGGAGTAGAGGTTGGGATAAAGAGGCGGGGGGGGGGGGGGTAGGTAACAGTATCTATTGAGCCATCTTAGAAGTAATATTTGGAAACACTCTCCCTTTTAAAAAAATACAGAATTGGGGTGCCTGGGTGGCTCAGTTGGTTAAGCATTCAACCTTGGCTCAGGTCACGGTCTCACAGTTGGTGAGTTCGAGCCCCGTGTCGGGCTCTGTGCTGACAGCTCGGAGCCTGGAGCCTGCTTGGGATTCTGGGTCTCCCTCTGTCTCTGCCCCTCCCCAGCTTACGCTCTGCCTCTCTCAAAAATAAACATTAAAAAAAATTTTTTTTAAACATACAGAATCTATGTGAACCCTTTCCCACTGACTGGTGAAAAGAAAGATTTCAGCAAAATAAGGACTATTTGTTAAAAGCACCTGTGGCCCCTCAGTCTCTAAGATTCAGCCTGCATAAAGACTCCTCCTCCATAGGGACCACAGGCGACTCACATTTTCACGTATTTAGGTTAGCCAAGGCTCCGATAGGTCTTGAGAACTTCCCAACGTAGTGACTTTCTTTAAAATGGTTTAACTGCATGATCGCAGTGTTATGCTACAGAGCCAGGACTTTGGATTCGTGTCCCTACTCTGCCGCTTACAAACCGTGTGACCTTGGGCATGTTGATTCACCTCTCTGTCTGATTAACCTCCGTTTCCACATGTATAGGGCAAGGGTAGAAGAATCTGTTCCAAACCATTGGGAAGATGAGAAAGTTAATGTCCGTGAAGGCCTGAGCAGAGTGTGGCACACAGAAAATGCTTGGCCTTGAGGCTTCATGTTATTTGTTGAATTTTCAAAATACTCGCGTCCACTCCCCGGGGAACAAAGGAGTCAGATTGAAACTAGAGAACCAGCAAAGGGCACCAGCTTGGTGAATGGGTGAGCTGGAGCCTGCTTTATGCCTTTCATTCAGCAGCTGTGGGCCAGATTCTGAGTCTTACAAGCTGAGCCCTCCAGTTTCCATACTTCATCTTACATTTCACAAATAGTTTATACCCTTCTGTTTTATAACAGGTGCCAACATTTTTTTCCTTATCTCGGTTAGCTCCAGACTTGCTTTTCCCAGCTGGATCTAGCATTTTCTTCCCCCGTTCTCCCTGAGTAGGCTGAGACAGGAATTATTTCAACATATGAAGCATCTCATTCCCACCATCTGGTTGGGCTTAGAGTTAATCCAGTCTCCCAGACCCAGGACCCATCACAGTGTCGTAGGTGTTAAACACCAGAGTCATGTAGCTTCGCAAATATTCCCCCAGGATGCTGCCAGAGGGCAGTGACAACTCCCCATGCCCCCTAGTTGAGTTAGGGCACTTCCCTTCCAAGCCTTTTCCACCCACAACCTCCCCATCCACCACCATGTTTGGCCTAGCATCTAGAAGGTAGGAATCAGCTCTCCTTTTAGGCTGTAAATCCTTGAATGGCCAACAGGTGATTCCATCCACTCCTAGGGATCCCGGCTCAGTGCCCAACCCCAAACTAAGAGCTCCCTCTCCTCTGCCTTACACACGCCCAATCTCCTCCCTGGGCTAGGGTCCACCCATCTGGCTCCGGGACTGGAAGGGTCCTGACACTCATGGATGTACCCTTCAAAGGATTTCTGCTTGGCCCATTCACCAACAGCACACTGCTCACTTGATGTCTGATTGGAAACCTGGCTCGGGTGGTTGCCTTGGTTACAGCTGCAGTTGCCTTAGCTCAGACCTCAAGCATCTCCACAGCCTGGTCAGTGGCCCAGCCCCTACTCCCTCAAGACTCCTCAGCCTGGCGCCAGGTCTCGCTCACTCTGTCTCCAAGCCAGCTCTGAGCTGTCTCCGTCTACTTTCAGGCTGGCTCCTGCTAAAATAAAGCTGCTGTGCAAGTGTAGCAGCCTACAGACCACACTGCACCCCAGATCTCTCTAGCACTGCAGGGGCTGATGATTAAAAGGCTGCTGATGAGCTTTTAGAGGTCTGGGGCTGATACTGAGTTTATCTCCATGAACTTCATGGGGCAGGGGAAAGGATGAGACATGCTACCAATGACTTCTCCTTCCACCTGATTAGAGCATCTTCAAAGCCTTTCATTTCTAAAAAGTGCAAATGTCATAAAGCAAGTAATAAACTAAATCTTACATCATGATGCTTTTTGTTACCTTGTTCAAGGGGACTTCCTTCCTTCCCTCCTTCCTTCCCTCCTTCCTTCCTTCCCTCCTTCCTTCCTTCCCTCCTTCCTTCCTTCCCTCCTTCCTTCCCTCCTTCCTTCCTTCCTTCCTTCCTTCCTTCCTTCCTTCCTTCCTTCCCTTCTTCTTTCCTTCCCTTCCTCCTTCCTTCCTTCCTTCCTTCCTCCTTCCTTCCTTCCTTCCCTTCTTCCTTCCTTCCCTTCCTCCTTCCTTCCTTCCTCCTTCCTTCCTTCCTTCCCTTCTTCCTTCCTTCCCTTCCTCCTTCCTTCCCTCCTTCCTTCCTTCCCTCCTTCCCTCCTTCCTTCCTTCATTCCTTCCCTCCTTCCTTCCTTCCCTCCTTCCTTCCTTCCCTCCTTCCTTCCTTCCTTCCCTTCTTCCTTCCTTCCCTTCTTCCTTCCTTCCCTCCTTCCTTCCTTCATTCCTTCCCTTCTTCTTTCCTTCCCTTCCTCCTTCCTTCCCTTCTTCCTTCCTTCCTTCCTCCTTCCTTCCTTCCTTCCCTTCTTCCTTCCTTCCCTCCTTCCTTCCTTCCTTCCTTCCTTCCTTCCTTCCTTCCTTCCTACCTTTCTTCCCTTCTTCCTTCCTTCCTTCCTTCCTTCCTTCCTTCCTTCCCTCCTTCCCTCCTTTTTCTTTCTTTCTTTCTTTCTTTCTTTCTTTCTTTCTTTCTTTCTTTCTTTCCTTCCTTCCTTCCTTCCTTCCTTCCTTCCTTCCTTCCTTCCTTCCTCTCTGGTCAACTGATGTTCAAGGGCTTCCAACTGCCTGTGATTCCTCCCTATACTTCAAATAGGTCATTAATGTTCAACTGTGATGGCCACTCAGTCCGTATGCTCTGAAACAAGCCTTAAGCAAAGGCTTTCCATCCACCCCAGATTCTGGTGAGCTCATTTGGGGTCACAAACAGGCCCTCTGGCCCTGTCTTCAGGAATTAGATACTGTCTCATAGCAGAAGCAACATTCTGGGTGAAAAAGATTTAGGCTTTCAGTTATGCTTTTGAGATTTTCTTTTTATCAGACCTTCTCAGGACCCCAGACAAATCCATTTCTAGGACTAGGTATTTAACAAGGGAATATAATCGCATTCTCAGAAAAATCTTTTCTGCGTGACTCAGTGTCACCATGGAGTGAACTGATCCGTGCTTACTTTTAAGTTTTAATACCACCTCTTGCCTCTCATGCCCACCTAATAAATGGGTTATGATTCTCTTGTGGTTGCCCAGGGGGATATTCCTTGGGATATATTCCTGATGAGTGATTTCACTGATCTGCTGTTCTCTTTGTGTGTGGCTTTTGGGAGCACTACACCATTTTCTGAACTAGACGGGCATCTGTAGATTGTGCCTTTTCATCTACTTTTTCATTACCAGGTGGCAGAGGGGTAACTAACCAATATGGGGTCTCCCCTTGTCTCAAATCTGCATGGGGGGGGCTGGTGTCAGAGGATCCTTGTCTGTGTGAACATCATACTCATTTTTCAAAGACTTTATTTTCATGGCTTAAAGATACTCCCGGATGCTCACAGAGCCAGGCCTAGCAATGTGTGGGCAGGCCCACCTGTCACAGAGCATTGAGAATGCCCTTTATTTCCTGATCTCCTCTCTGGCTCATCAGGATGCCTTCCTTGCACACTTGGCAGGGTGTGTCTCCTGAGATACCATTGGGATCCCATTATACAGGAATATTTTATTCCTAATCTTCTTTTTTTGTTTGTTTGTAATGTGGTTTTGGTCACTGACTTTTTTAATTTTGTGTGTTTAAAACTTTATTTTAGTAACATTTTAAACTCAGATAAAATTTGTAAGAATTGGGGTGCCTGGGTGGCTCAGTTACATGTCCGACTTTGGCTCAGGCCACGATCTCACAGTTTGTGCGTTCGAGCCCCACATGGGGATCTGTGCTGACAGCTCGGAGCCTAGAGCCTGCTTCCGATTCTGTGTCTCCCTCTCTCTGTGCCCCTCCCCCACTCACACTCTGTCTCTCTCAAAAATAAACATTAAAAAAATTTTTTTTTAATTTTCAAGAATACTATAAAGAACTCTCATGTACTCTCCACCCAGATCTACAAATTAACATTTTGCCACATTTGCTTTATTGACCATGTAAGAGTAAGTTGTAAACATTATGCCCCTTACCCTAAATACTTCAGTGTGTAGTTTCTAAAACCCAGCACATTTTCCAGCATGATATCAGATAATTATAAAGTTGAGGACATTTGGGGCACCTGGGTGGTTCAGTCAGTTAAGCCTCTGGCTCTTGACTTCAGCTCAGGTCATGGTCTCATGGTTCATGGGTTCAAGCCCCAAGTGTAAAGCCTGCTTGGGATTCTGTCTCCATCTCTCTCTGCCCCTCCCCTGCTTATTCTCTCTCTCTCTCTCTCTCTCTCTCTCTCTCTCTCTCTCTCAAAAATCAGTAAACATTAATAACAAGTTCAGGAAATTTGGCACTGATACAGTATTATCAACTAACCTATGATCCGCATACTAATTTCACCACTTGTCCCAATGCTGTCTTTTTTTTTTCTTGATGTTTGTTTATTTTTGAGGGGAGGGAGGGAGGGAGAGACAGAGAGAGAGAGAGAGAATGGGGGAGGGGCAGAGAGGGAGGGGGACAAAGGAACCAAAGCAGGCTCTGTGCTGACAGCAGCAAGCCCAATGCAAGGCTCAAACCCACGAACCACGAGATCATGACCTGAGCCGAAGTTGGACACTTAACCAACTGAGCCACCCAGGCACCTCCCATTTATATTTATATGCTATGTGTTTTCCTGGACCAAGATGGAATCTCGGCACCCTTGTAGTATTTGGTTGTCATACATCTTTCATCCCCTTTAATCTGGGCTAAACTCTCTTGCTTTGGGAATTCAGGAATTGAGAGTATAGTGAGTGTTTGTCCATAAACAGCTCCCTGTTTCATTAGGTCACTGCTCCCAGAATTCAAATGTTTCTCTAGAGGTAGTTTCCCATTTATTCAAAACAGTGCCCTCTTTCTCTGGCCCTAAAAGTTTAGACCAGTATTATGTCAGCCTGCAGAACAGGATCACAGTTGGCTATGTTGAATGTGTCCCAAACTGTGGCGGTCACATTCCTTCTGGACTCGGATGATCTGAACAGTGAAATTTACAATCAATTGTTGCTGTACCAAGTTATTCACAAAAAAGCAGAAATCTTTTGTTTCATTCCCTCCAGGCAATCTGAAATGAGGTGGTATTTATAGACCAGGATAAATGATACCAGAATTCAGCAAAAGCCAAAATACTAGCAGTATGGGTGATGAAATTGGTGTGACTTTTTGAACCTCGTGATTTATACTGAGCGATGATTTTCTTCAAGCAGATTAGCTCCTGTGACTATTATCAATTATCAACAGACAGTAGCTGTGCTGGTGACACAGATTGATCAACAAAGGAAAATCATTTCTGGAAAATATAATTCCTAAAATACCTGTCTTAGAGAAAAATTAAGAATTCCTTAAAATCTTTATCTTTTTCTTTCTCTTTAATTTTCTATGAATGAATTTTGAATTGTGAAGAACTATGTGAATAATTGTTCCCAGTCTTTACATTATGGAAGGAAATGTCTTTTGAATTGTGGTACTTCTTTATTTTTTAGAGAGTGTGAACAGAGCTCCTTCTTTCCATCCCTTTAGGGAGGAAAAGAACAATTTTCCTGCCATGCTGAGATGTTAGCTTGATGCTAACCTGCCAGCATGCCATTAGGGTAAAAATATTTTGGTGTGTTTTATGCATTCCGTCTCCCCTGGCACGAATATGTATGTATTTGTCAACCCGTTGATGTAGTCCCTTGAGACCCTTGAGTCTGGCTCTTTAACTTTGGTTCTCCTTTGTTCAGAACTTCCTTTCAGTGCCATGGAAGCCAGCTGCGATTTCGAGGAAGATCTCTGCAACTTTTATCAAGACAAAGAAGGTCCAGGCTGGACCCGGGTGAAAGTAAAACCAAACATGTATCGGGCCGGAGACCACACATCAGGCATCGGTAAATTGGGGGTCTGTGGCCACCGGGCGCCGGGGGTGGGAGTGCTCCAGCTGCCAATCTTACTCCACACCTATCAAGATGGCAACTTAAACAAAAAAGGGCAGCTGTGAAAAAACAAATGCGATGGGCAATCTCGTGTTTGGCCTCTTTTTAAAACTTAGAATTTGAGGGGCGCCTGGGTGGCGCAGTCGGTTAAGCGTCCGACTTCAGCCAGGTCACGATTTCGCGGTCCGTGAGTTCGAGCCCCACGTCGGGCTCTGGGCTGATGGCTCAGAGCCTGGAGCCTGTTTCCGATTCTGTGTCTCCCTCTCTCTCTGCCCCTCCTCCGTTCATGCTCTGTCTCTCTCTGTCCCAAAAATAAATAAAAACGTTGAAAAAATAAATAAATAAAACTTAGAATTCGATTTGCCTGTTGCTTAAATAGTCAAACCTTTGGACATTATCTTGCTCTTCCCCTCAGGTGGAGAAGTACTTTTGTCTTTCTTTTTAAGTGTATTTATTTATTTTGAGTAAAAGAAAGGGAGAGAGAGTGGGAACAGGAGCAGGTAAAGGCAGAGACAAGTAGAGACAGAGAATCTCAAGCAGTCTCCTTGCTGTCGGCGCAGAGCCCGATGGAGGGCTCTGTCCCGCAAACCGAGAAATCATGACCTGAGCTGAAATCAAAAGTTAGAGGCTTAACTGAACTGAGTCACTCAGGCGCCCCTATGGAGAAGTACCTTTAAAAAGCTATTAAAAAAAAAAAAAGCTATTAGATTACAACTATATGAAACATCCAGAATAGGCAAATTCATAGAGACAGAAAGCAGATTAGTGGTGTCCTGGGGCTGGGGATGGGGGATGGGAAGTTCCTGTTTAATGGGTATAGAGTTTCCTTCTGGGTGATGAAAATGTACTGGAATTAAGCAGTGGTGGTGGTTGCCCAGCATTCATGAATGTACTAAATGCCGCTGAACTGTAGGTTTTAAAATGGTTAAAATGGTAAATTTCCTGTTATGTGTAATTTACTCAACAAACAGATATTGTAGGGCAAGAGAAGCTAAAAAAGCTGTTGGGAAAATGTCAGGGGCGGGGCACTTGATGGCTTGGTCTACAAGGAACTATTGGAAACCAGTTTGAGCTCCCCTGTGTAAGGAACCTACCTAATCACTTTGATGGCATCCCCTGTGAAGCCCACTCCCGTAGAGATGGGTGCAAAGAGCTTGTTTTCAAGGGTTGGTGTCTAATTTCATTTATTCAATGCCTCATTATACACTAGGCCCTGGGGTATGTTAATACACTGATGAAACTTAACATTTCAGGGGCGCCTGGGTGGCTCAGTCGGTTAAGTGTCCGACTTCAGCTCAGGTACGATCTCTCCGTCCATGAGTTCGAGCCCCGCGTCAGGCTCTGGGCTGATAGCTCAGAGCCTGGAGCCTACTTCCGATTCTGTGTCTCCCTCTCTCTCTGCCCCTCCCCCGTTCATGCTCTGTTTCTCTCTGTCTCAAAAATAAATAAACGTTAAAAAAAAAATTAAAAAAAAAAACCAAAACATTTCAGAGCACCTTACTTGCACAAGGCCCAGGAAGGGCTTTGAAATGGGGACCTCACAATTTTATACTTGTCATCGTGTATTCTTTTCTAACAGTCATTTCAATGGGCAAGAGAAAAGTTAGATAAATATATACACAAATAAACGTATAAGGTACGTGCTATGGAAGAAATGAAAAGTGGGCTCTGAGAGAGATTAGGGGAGAGAGAGCCTAATTTTGGTAGAAGATCCTGGGAAGGCTTTTCTGAGGAGAGAGGGTATTAGCCAGGAGAGGGGGAGGAATCCAGGCAGAGGGAACAGCATCTGTGAAGTCCTGAGCATGGGAAGAACAGGACACCCCGAGTAGTTGGAAGGTTAGTGTGGCTGCACTGAGGGCAGGAGAGTGGAAGAAAATGAAGTTAGGAGGTAGACCGTGGCATGGCAGGCCAGAGTAAGCATTTGGGGATTTTTTTTTATAAACTAAATGAGAAACCAGTCAAAGATTTTAGGGAAGAGAAGAGTAGAATTAAAAACTTTTTTTCAACGTTAATTTATTTTTGGGACAGAGAGAGACAGAGCATGAATGGGGGAGGGGCAGAGAGAGAGGGAGACACAGAATCGGAAACAGGCTCCAGGCTCTGAGCCATCAGCCCAGAGCCTGACGCGGGGCTCGAACTCACGGACCGCGAGATCGTGACCTGGCTGAAGTCGGACGCTTAACCGACTGCACCACCCAGGCGCCCTGAGAAGAGTAGAATTAAATTCATGTTTCAAGAATGTTGCTGTGACTGTGCATGGCCACCCCTACTAATCTGCCCCGGTGGCCCAGTGAAGTACCACAGACTGTGTGACCTGAACAGCAGAACCGTGTTTCCTCACAGTTCTGGAGGTGGAAAGTCCTAGACACAGATGTTGTCAGGGTTGGTTTCTGGCAAGACCTTACTTCCTGCCTTGTAGATAGATGGCGCCTTCTCATTGTGTCCTCACATGGCCTTTGCTCCACATGTATACGTGAAGAGAGAAAGAGAGGTCTCCAGGCACCTGGGTGGCTCAGTTGGTTAAGCCTCCAACTTCAGCTCAGGTCGTGATCTCGCAGTCTGGGGGTTCGAGCCCCACATCTGTGCTGACAGCTCGGAGTCTGGAGCCTGCTTCCAATTCTGTGTCTCCCTCTCTCTCTGCCCCTCCCCCATTTGCACTTTGTCTCTCTCTGTTTCTCAAAAATAAATAAACATTAAAAAAAAGAGAGAGACAGGTCTCTGGTGTCTCTTCCTCTCAGGAGGACACCATTTCTATATGATTAAGACTTCACCCTCATAACCTCATTTAATTGCCTCCTAAGATTGCCCTTAGGCCCAATCTTCAAAAAAAGTTGCATTGGGAATTAGGTTTTCAGTCAATGGATTTTAGGGGGACATGACTCAGTCCATACCACCACGCACAGGAAATAACCCAAGAACCTTTTGCCACATGAATTAAATAACTGGGTGAAACTAAACTAAATGAACACTGAGGCGATCAAAAGAGCTGACACGTTATTCCAGTGGCAGAGCTGTGGCTTACCCTGTGCCTGGCAAAATGGAGCACGAGGCCATGAGCAGATACACCAGCCCAGTGAACCCGCCTGTCTTCCCGCATCTGACGTGGTGCTGTTGGCCATTGGCATGTTCTTCATGGCTTGGTTCTTTAGGATGAGGTTACTCCTCCACGTACACTCAGGATACCTACAGAGAGCTCCTCATCTCCGTGGTGGCTTGGCCTTCATGGGCTTTGGAGTCCTCTTCCTGCTGCCCTGGGTTGGTGTCTGTGTGCATTCCCAAGGGTTCCAACCAGGAGGCTTCACTGAATCCCTGGTTTTGTAAATTAATTTTTTTTTTTACTTTTTCTGGGGGTGTCCCACCTGCTGCTCCCAATAAAGGCAGATGTGTGACTATCAAAAAAAGGGGGGAAAACTGATGGGGGAGGAACAGAAGAAGGAAACAAAGAAAAGTAGAGTATTATTTTTTTCATTTCTACCCAGGTTTTCTAGAATGCATGGATCTGTTTTAAGTTTACCCTGGGGGTCTGGAGCTAGGTGAGAGGGGAGGTTCTTGACCTTATGTTTCTTTTTGTTATTTAGAAGAAAGAATTATTCTTCTTTGGACCCTTTTATTGCACAGATTAGGTACTTGAGAGATACTTTCTGGTTGAATGGCAGGCTGCAACAACATAGATTTGGGGGACAACAGAATTCAGTCCATAACACTACTCATGTGAAAGCATCCAAATTCCAAGGACTGCCAGGCCAGCCTGTAATCTCTGTATCTCCACTGGTCGCTGCAGAGATAAGAAGGAAAAATCTGCTCTGGGCCTCACATTCACTAGGACCTGGTGCGAGGTATGCCCTCTGTATCACCTGGTTGCCCCAGGAAGCTGGAGTCCCAAGATGATTATATCCCTTTTGCTTCATGAAAAGCACAAATCCTCACCGATGCCTGGAACCTGAGCATATCCAGGTGGACATCTACACTGGTTTATGAAGTTTACTTAGAACAGGAGAAGTGTTATTTGTAATAGAGTCACATGGATATATTCTGTCACTTTTAAGCCACAGATTTAACAAAACATGTTCTATCATTTAAAGCCTATGGAGGGGTGCCTGGGTGGCTCAGTTGGTTAAGCAGCCGATTTTGGCTCCAGTCATGATCTCACGGCTTGTGGGTTCGAGCCCCGCATCAGGGTCTGTGCTGACAGGTACTGGAGTCCAGAGCCTGGAGTCTGCTTCAGATTCTGTGTCTCCCTCTCTCTCTGCCCCTCACCCACTCACTCTCTGTTTCTCTCTCTCAAAAAAAAAAAAAATAAACATTGAAAAAAAAATTTTTTAAGCTTACGGAAATAGTCTCTGTTGGTAAATTCCACTACTTTCAGCCAGATTTTTCCATTTGATAATCTGGGCTAGATTATGTAAATTTTTCATTGCTGATTTCCTGAATGTTCTGTCCGGTTCGCAGGGTATTACTTGCTGGCCAACACAAAGTTTACATCTCAGCCTGGCTACATTGGAAGGCTCTACGGTCCGTCCCTGCCGGGAAATTTGCAGTATTGTCTACGTTTTTATTATGCCATCTATGGGTTTTTAAAAATGAGTGACACCCTAGCAGTTTACATCTTTGAAGAGAACCACGTAGTTCAAGAGAAAATTTGGTCTGTGCTGGAGTCTCCAAGGGGTGTCTGGATGCAAGCTGAAATCACCTTCAAGAAGCCTATGCCAACCAAGGTACAGTAGAGCCAGCAAAACCCTTTGCTCCCCTTCTGTGTCTGGGCTGGGTTAGTGAATTTCTGTTTATTTTCACCTGGCCGACGTGTTATTTTTCTTCTGCTCAAAGTGAAAGCCCCACCACTACACTGTATCCGAGCCATGCACGAATGATATTACATACAAGTTCTTTTCAGTTTTCTGTCTCAGAATCATGGCCACCTAGAGGATTCACTTGTTTATTTCTTAGATTCCCTGAGACTAGACCGAAGGCGGGGAATATATAAACAGTCCAGGTTCAACAGCTAAACTTTAATTTGAAACCAGAATTCTCTCTCTCTCTCTCTCTTTTACACACACACATACACACACACACACGCACACACACACATGATACACATGTGTGCCTGTGGGAATACTGCTTTATTTTTTTTTAACTTTTTGTTAATGTTTATTCATTTTTTGAGAGACAGAGTGTGAGTTGGGGAGGGGCAGAGAGAGAGGGAGACACAGAATCTGAAGCAGGCTTCAGACTCTGAGCCATCAGCACAGAGCCAAACGCAGGGCTCAAACTCACAAACCATGAGATCATGACCTGAGCCGAAGTCGGACTTTCAATCGACTGAGGCACCCAGGTGCCCCTCTAAAGCTTTATCTTAACACAGAGTAGGGAAGCTCAGTAAAAAAATGAGAGCCAACCCAGACAGAGAGGATTCACTTGTAAGGGTACCATCAGCGGCTGATTTTGATAGTGATGAGAATACAAAGACAGCTTTACTGCAAGAGGAATATAAAAGAAAACTATAGTCTCCCAAGCTGAACAACTCCTAAACTTAAGGAAGCTTTACAGAAGCAATAAATTCTGTCAGCTACAACCCAGACATGAAAGCAGTATGGGCAAATCCGGTTTTTTTCAGCCCCTCATTCAACCAGAAAATATCTCACAAATCCACACTCTGAGAAAGATGGGCTAAAGATGGGTCAGAAAGGTCCCTTCCTTCAAACAAATGACTCACACAAGGGGAGCTCAGAAAAAATTGTTCAGTGAACGGATCAATCAGTTGATCACATTTACTAACTAGGAATTAATCCAAAGTCCAGCTTCCCTCAGGAAAGATCCAAACCTGGAAGAACAGTGAAACCTTCTTCACAAACATTAATGGCTCAAGATTGTCTTAGTTGTAACCATCCAGACGGAATCATGACTTGATCCATCCATAACTTTCTGCTACGGAAATTTGGTATGCCATCCCCATCATAATGATTCCTGGTTACTTTTAGTCCATTGGAATACCCACCAGGGCATGATTAAATTTTCTCAATGATTAATCCAAGATCTTTGAAAATCTTTACAAAGTTCTTTTCCATTGCTAGGCAAGACGAAATTGTGCTTATAATGGCAGGGCCGCCTCCATGACTTACTTCTAGAAGGGGTTGAGCCAATTTATGATACCTCTAGAAGAATGTAAGCATAAAGGTTTACCACAGCCTCCTGACTGCAGCTTCTCTTATTTTTATGCTGATTAAATAGGTAGTGTCATTATAGGTATCCCCTTCTTAACTCCATCACACTTTGTTCCCCTGACAAAACAGATATTTGGTTCACCTCCTGGGTTATTACCCAGGGAAAGCTAGTTGATGATTCTGGTGCCACATTCCTACTCCGTCCTAGTCTAGACTCATACTCTAAGCTGACTGGCTAGCCAATTCCTAACATCTCCTGAGGGAGCCTATCTTTCCATACATGTCATCTGACATTTCCAATGTCAATGACTTTGCTCTTTGATCTGTTTCTCCAGGAGGTATCCAAGCCTGTCTGCCTCTTAGGGATCCCAAAGGCTTAAACTGTTTCCCATGATCAATTATGTAACTCTGGCAAGTAGTTATGGTAACATACACACATGAGCAGACATGTACCAGATTCACATAATCAAGGATGTGCCAGAAAGTAATGAAATTTTTGTTATACTCCATACTCTGTTTTGCTAATGTTTTTTTTAAAAGGGGGGATATAATAAGCGTTTTATTCATTAATTCGGCTTTCATTCATTTCTTCATTTATTTGTTCCTTTATTCAACCAACATTTATTAGGTATGTGCTCAGTGCAGGTGATATAAAGATGAACGAGGCTTACATCCTGCCTTTGAGGAGGTGGTGACAAATGATAAAAGATTAAGATACAGATATGTAAGCAACTAATAACAGTACAATCTCACTGTCTCATGCAAGGGAGGAAAATAGTCATTTTACCCATTGGACATAGAAAAGATAATGACAGGAGAGGCCCAGCTGAGCCGGTGTGTGTGTGTGGGGGGCTAGGTTCAGGCCATCTGGATGCTAATTCCTACTCATGCCCCCACCCACCACACTTCACCCTGTCACCCCATATCCTCTACTCACACACACATGGGGTGTTTAGGAACCTGCCTGCTCCTTCAGGGTGAGTCCCTGCTGGTCCCTGACACCCATGGAACAGGAGCAGGCCCCCCAGCCAATAAGAATGCGCTGGGCAATTCACCCTTTTCCTCTTTGGCTGACTTCCAGCCCCTCCCAGCAGCCTCCCTGTCCCTTCTTGACCACAGAAGGAAAACTGAATGTGGATCCGGTGGAGGCAGGGAAGTTCTTACCGTCGTAGAAGACGAGTCATGGATCTGGCCTCAAAACCCATGAGGAGATGATACAACTCAACACTAGAAAACTCTGGACACATGTCTGAAGGTGGCCGCAAGTTTTTAGCAGGTCGCAGCTCCTCAGAGAGTGAGAGAGAGCCATCTGACGGCCACCACAGGGGCATGCATTAAGTAAGGCAGGAAACTACAGTTGACTTATGTAACATCCACAGGTGGAAGTAAGATACAGACTGTTTCAGAGAAGGGATCACATGAAAAGTCAGTTGCCCTCACTCCTCCCTCCCCCTGAATTCAAACTCCAATTCAGCATCTTTTTCTGGTGGTTTTCTTCCTGATTCGGGGACATTTTCCTCTTTAGTTTTAAATATTGTATTTCCACCTCTGTTTCTCGATTCATGAACTTGAATAGCATTCCCTGCTATGAAAGATAAGGACTTTAGTCCTTTTCTCTCTCTTACGGTTTTTAGTTCTATTTTTTTAAATGTTTATCTTTGAGAGAGACAGAGACAGAGAGATCGAGTGGCAGAGGGGTAGAGAGACAGGGAGACAGAGGGTCTGAAGCAGGCCCCACACTGCCAGCAGAGCCCGACGCAGGGCTCAAACTCAAGAACCTCGAGATCATGACCTGCGCCGAAGTCAGATGCTCAACTGGAACACAGCACTGCCTCCCGCCCTGGGCGGCTGCACACCTGGTCTCCTCTGCCTAGACTCTTCTTAAGTCGCTCATGGCTTGAAACCTCACTTCCACAGAGAACGCTTCTCTGGCCCCACTCCCCAGAATCGGCATCTTAAGCCTCTTGTTCATCCTCTTGGAGACAGTGTAACACAGTGATGAGGAGCACAGACACGGGAGTCTCTCTGGTTTCAGATCGTCATGCTACCCTTTGTGGGCTTTGCGATCTTAGGAATTTTTAAAATAGAGATGTAATTGACATGTGGCTTTATATTAGTTTCAGGTATACAGTCTAATGATTCAATATTGGCTTATATTGTGAAATGATCACCACAATGAGTCTAACCTGTGGCAACCACACAGGTACAGATTTGTTCTTGTGACGAGAGCTTTTAAGATCTACTCACTCAGCAACTTTTAAATATGCAACACAGTATTGTTGACTGTAGTCACCATGCTGCACAATACATCCCCGTGATTTGTTTCTCTTACAACTGGAAGTTTGTACCTCTTGACCCCTTTCATTATTTCACCCACCCTCTATCCCTGACCTCTGGCAACCACTGATTTGTTCTCCATATCTATAAGCTTGGATTTCTTTTCTTATTTAGATTCCACATATAGGTGAGATCACATAACATTTGCTTGTCTCTTATTTCTCTGAGCATAATGCCCTCAAGGTCTGTGTTGTTACCTATGGCAAGGTTTCGTTCTTTTTCATGGATGAATGGCAGTCTCTGACTCTTTTTTTTTTAATTAAAACAATTTTTTTAAATGTTTATTCATTTTTAAGAAACAGAGAGAGACAGAGTGTGAGCAGGGACAGAGAGAGACAGAGAGAGAGGGAGATACAGAATCCAAAGAAGGCTCCAGGCTCTGAGCTGTCAGCACAGAGCCAGAGATGGGGCCCAAACTCACAAACCACGAGATCGTGACCGAAACCGAAGCCGGACGCTTAACCAACTGAGCCACTCAGGCGACCCTTTTTTAAATTTTTTAAATGTTTATTTATTTTTGAGAGAGACTGTGAGTGAGTTGGGGAGAGGCAGAGAGAGAGAGGAAGACAGAGGATCTGAAGTAGGCTTTGTGCTGAGAGCTGAGAGCTGAGAGCCCAATGGGGAGCTGGAACTCACAAACCGTGAGATCATGACCTGAGCGGAAATCAAGAGTCGGATGCTTAAGCAACAGAGCCACCAGCGTCCCCGACATCCTCTTACTTTTTTCAGTCTGTTTCTTCCTTACTTTTGTCAGGTAGAACCCAAAACCTATCAGCTATTTGGATCACAATTGTTCGCTAATTGTCTGTGGGATGACTTCCGGGTTCTGACTTTTGAACAGTGCTTGTTGACCCTCTGGGAAGCTTTTAAAATGCCCATCGTCCATCTCCCCATAAAAACATAACCTTCCCGAGGGCAGGGACTTTCTCAGTCTCGTTCATTTCTGTATCTGCACCCTCTAACACTGTGCCAGATGCAAAGTAGGTCATCGGGAGCATTTTGTTCAATGGATTTAGTTCGCTATCTATGTGGTCAGTGGCTACATGGGTAAATAATGAAAATAACAATGAAAAATGAAAAATAAAAGAATGAATGAGTGGACTCTCCAAGGCCGGTAAGTGGCAGAGCAGGGTTTCATGCGTGTCTGTCTAGCTCTGAAGCCTGCGCTTTGGCACAGGTAGATGGCTCGGCGTTTCTATCCAGTGTTGGGGAAGGCTTGTTCTCGGGCAGCTGCAGAAAGTGAGGCTCCCCAATGTGCCTTGGGGCATAGGTACCTCCTGTTACTTTATTTCGTTCTTACCACACTCCTGCAAGGGAAGTGAGGTGTTTGCTTTCAGTGTCCTTGCCGTCCTAGAGTGCAGAGTGCACCCCACCCAAGGTCACGTTCTGCTAGAAGTGAATGCCTAAGCTCAGGGCTTATTGTACCATTGTTGGCAAGAACCTTCTGTGCCTCTGCTTCATGTCCTCATGGAGTGTGAGGTCAAGTGTGAGAAGTCGGGCCCAACTCAAAGAGAGTGAATGGCTGTGATTTCCTGCTTGTTCCCGAGCTTGAAGCATTATATTTGCATTTTGACTACACCTGGCTTCATCCTGGTCCCAATTCTCCTGGGTGGAAATGTTTGGTAGGTATGTTTGAGTATCTATGCTGCATATTCAAAATAATAACAACAATAACCCCTTACATTTGCACCGATAGTATAACCTGCTTTCATGAATGAGTCGTGGGAGCCCAGAGCTGAGCTGAATGAGAGGCAGCGTGGGCTCAGAGAAGTCAACACTTTTAGCCTCTCCCTGAATGTTTCTTTTCTTACTCCTAATACCTATACGTTACCTCATCTGCGCCTTCCCGGATGCTTTCCGCTCTGGATGCTTCCATACCTTTCTTTCCCCTAGTAGTTCTTACCCAGCCTATTTTAAGGACAGTGAGCTTGTTTGGTTAATAACCCCCTGCTCTTTCTGTAGATAGCCTAATGTGTGAGGGAAACTGTAACGTAGAGCTCTGTTGAAGGAATGGTAGCTATGGCAACAATTTCCCTGAGGCCATTCTAGCAAAGTAGCTGTATGGACAGGTTCTGAGCAATGTTGTCACGGCTGCCCGCAGGAACAGGAACTTTCGTAGAACACTTTCCTTGTGCCGGGCACCATGCGAAGCACGAGATGTGCATTGATGCTATGGCGCCCTAGGAAGAAAGGAATGTAGCCCCACTTAACAAATGAAGAAAACTCAGGCAGAAAACTAAGGACGTTGTTCAGTAGCACACAGGGCTGGCAGAGCTGAGAGGTAAATCCAGGTCTTTCTGAATTCAGAATCCATGATTTTTACACCAGGCCTTTATGCCCCCCAGCCCTTTCCTGGCTGAATGTCTAGGATCGGGTAAGAAAGAGAGCTCAGCTCTAACTCAAGATTTCTAAAAATTTCTAGAGTTTTATTATTAATGCTCAGTGGTTCGATTATAGAAATAACTTTGGCTCCTACAAGGGATGAGAGTTCATGGTGGATCACTGGAGACAAAGGAGAGGTGTAGGGTAGAGGGAGATACAGTGCAATGCTTAAGAGTTCTCGTGGGTGGGTTCTCTACCATTTACACCTTCATAATTTGGGCTTGTCATGTGATCTTGCTGAGCCTCACTTTTCTCCATATGTAAAATGGGTGTGTTATTAGTATCTATCTCAAGGGATTATGGTGGAGAACAAATGAAATGCCTCAAGTAAAGCCCTTAGCATAGCACCTGGCATATAGTTGGCATTTATTAAATTAACTGAATCCAGACAGAGGGAGAGCAAGAGAATGAGACTAAAGAATATTTTTTTCTAGGGGCACGTGGGTGGCTCAGTCGGTTGGGCATCCGACTTCGGCTCAGGTCATGATTTCAGGGTTCATGAGTTTGAGCTCTGCATCCGGCTCTGTGCTGACATCTCAGGGCCTGGAGCCTGCTTCAGATTCTGTGTCTCCCTCCCTGCTCCTCCCCTGCTCACACTCTGTCTCTCTCTCAAAAATAAATAAAGATTAAAAAAAATTTTGTTTTAAAGAATATTTTTTCTAGGTCCTGAATTTCATAAGATTTCATGGGCGACATCTCTTTAGTATGTGGATAATTTTGCACTTTGATTTTTGCTGCAAAATATTCTTTAAAAATCAGGTCAGAGTTAAGTATTTTAATAGTAGTAGGCTTTCTTAATGAAATGGCTGCTTTTACAATCACGAGCGCCTGCAATAAGTTTCTTAGCATTTTAGAAACATTTTGAAAGGGCATGAATCGTGAAATGGTTTTCTTGATCTGTTTTTCCCCAGCACATTACTAAATGGAGGGCAGGTAATCAAGAGTTATCTTAAGACTTTTGTCCACTAGGGACGATAATGAGGAGAGGGAGCAATTCACTCCAAAATGCTTTTCCTAAAAACCAAATGTCAGGAGAGACCAGAAAGTCGTTGTCAGGAGTCCCATAAAGACAGAGCGCAAACATTAGCCTTTATGTATTTAAATCCTTAGTTTAAAATTATGCTCGGCCGCTGTAGAATGTATACTAGGTCCTGCAGTATCTCCTGGCCTGAAGCGACTTTTCTCTTTAACAAAGATCTTCAAGTGGTCTGTTAATTAGAAGCTCGGGGAGCAACTCAATATTGTGTTGATTAAATAATTCTTTTGGGAAAGAACGTTAAATGGTCCGTTAATGAGAGAAGGACCAGACCTTCTGTTCCATCCAGGCCTGGCTTAATGATCAGCTCATTAATGGTAAAGCCTTCTAAGTCCACATCTTTGCTCTGTTATAGGATTAAAAAGCAAATAAACTTTAAAAGTCATTTATGGATTTGGAGAAAACCCTCAGCTGGCCAGTCTGAGAAAATATAAATCTTTCTTTTTTTTTTTTTTTTTTTTTTTTACTAGTGCAAGAACCTTATATCAGCACTTCTTAAGATATGTCCCCTGGAGTACAAATCTTTTGCATTCCATTGAAAAAATTTTTCTGTGGTCAGATGAGTTTGGGGGAACTTTTGCACACTAGATCTCTTCCATACACACATGGAAGATTCACAACACACGGTAACATGTTAGAAACTCCGGTAAGTTCTACACTGTAGAATCCTGCTGAACCTCATGTAAGGTGGTGTTTTAACATAGAACCCTTGTCTCATGCAGCCCCTATTAGCATCAGATGACTATCGTGGTATTTAACACATTATATTGAAGTTGTCCACTTACCTGCCTATCTGCATTAATCAGACTGTAAGCTTCTGGAGAACAGAGAGCCTTGTCTTATTTATTTTTAAATTTCTAATGTGAACACAATTTCTGTAAGACCGTGAGCACTCAACAAATAGTTGGAAAGGGGAACTGAGCTGTCAGTGAATGCGGGTTGACAGCAAGGAAGAACACAGAAGCCCAAGGAAGAAGAAAGATGAAGTGCTTCTGCCTTTGGATCACAGAAACCATAATCACTAGTAGGCGGGCACCTGAACAAGTTGTCCTGTGAGGATTAGGAGTTGGAGCACTTACAGGCAAGAGTACGCTCCTGGAGCAGATATAAGGCCACACGGAGGCACATATACGCAACATCTGCCTTGGGGCTTTTTGTGATGATATTTGTTAAAACCAAAAGCTGTAACTCTCCCCTTGGAAACAACTTCCCACCCTTACATCGGATCATTTCCCTATTCCCAATGACTGATAGGAGGTTTTAACCAGGCGTCTCGATTTTCTAGATGCCTTCCCTGCCCTCTGGTGCAGCTTCTCCGGTTTCCGTTCTGTGTTCCTGGTCAGTGATGCTCACTTCCGCCCCCAGTCCTGGCTTCTCCCACCTCTGTCCTCTCAATTTCTGGGAATGCTCGGCATCTACTTTCATCTTCTGCCCCCTATGTAATCTTCCCCCTATATGTTCCCCCTTCCCCCTACGTGCTGGGGTTCTCAGCACAGCTGGAGAAAATAAGACTCATCTCCAATGTCCCCTCCATGCTTCTGGGAAAGCTTTCCATTCCTCCCCTCTCTCGTTGACTTCCTTTCTCTTTCCTCGCCCCCAGATGTTCGGATTCGTCTTCACTTGCAGCTTCCCAACTGGATTCTTCCCACCTCAGTCTTAGAACATGACCTCACAGATTCATGTCCCAAAAGGACAAAGGCTTTCAACACCAACCCCTTCAATTCTGTTTCTCTCTGAATCCTCACCTGCTTCTCTTGGTCACCTGGTGCATATGACAGAGGAAGTATTGTCCTTGCTCTTAGTCAAAACCAGCCCGTCCATCTATCCATCCTGCCTCCTCTGGGACTTTATTTCCTAAATTATTCCTCTCTCAAAAATCTTCAATATCCACGAGTCCTTTATACACTGCCAACGTATGTCGGCCACACAGACGAACAACAAACCTTCCTTTTACCTTTTACCCATTAAAAAATTCTTCTAGTGTTTATTTATTATTGAGAGACAGAGAGAGACAGAGCATGAGCATGAGAAGGGCAGAGAGGGCGAGACACAAAATCTGAAGCAGGCTCCAGGCTCTGAGCCATCAGCACAGAGCCCGACGTGGGGCTCAAACTCACAAACCACAAGATCGTGACCTGAGCCAAAGTTGGACGCTCAACCGACTGAGCCACCCAGCCACCCCTTACCTTTACCCATTTAAATTGCCACCCAATCCCACGTTTTGTCTTCAGACTTCTTGGAAAATGCATCTTCAATTACTATCTATGCTCTGGTGCAATTTCTTGTTCCTTAAATGCTCACCTCCTGACTCCCGCCTCCCTCCCACAAAGGGTTCATCAACAAGTGTCTCCCACTGATCATGCTGCAAGAATCATCACTGCCGAGATCACTCTTTTCTCAAAGTCCATCTCAAGTACTCCTTCCTCTCTGAATCTTTAAGAAATCATAACTTGTGTCTTACTTGTTACAATGAGATTTGTGGCCTAGGAAGACTTGGCTTCAAGTTTTGACTCTGGAGTTAATGATGTAAATCAGAATAGCATATCACTCTGTAAGTAATAAGGGCATGTTTTAGGGTGACCACTATGTGTCTTCTACCACATGCTATATCTTTAGCCATCTTAGCGTCAGCAACTGTCTTTTCATGTTGTGTAGCACAGTTCTTGTGGATAGCTCTCTCTAGCTCCTTATTTCCTCTTACAATAATCTTCTTTTAGAAAAAAAAAAAAATTGAAATTTAAGTCCGTGATTTGGATTCCTGCTCTTAAAGTCTTTCTTTTAACTTTGCCTTTTAATGATGAAAATGCCATTAGATGTAGAATATCTAGGATTCTGGGGTGCCTGGGGGGCTAAGTCAGTTAAGCATCTGACTCTTGATTTCAGCTCAGGTCATGATCTCACGGTTCGTGGGTTCAGACCCCGCATCAGGCTCTGCATCAACAGCACAGAGCCTGCTTGGGATACTCAGTCTCTCTCCTTCTCTCTGCCCCTCCCCTACTCTCTCTCTTTCTCAAAATAAATAAATAAGCTTTAAAAAATATATCCAGGGCTCTGAAAGGTTTTGTTGTTGTTGTTCTTTTGGTTTTTTTACTGTTTATTTTTTATTTTTGAGACAGAGACAGAGCATGAACAGGGGAGGGGCAGAGAGAGAGGGAGACACAGAATCTGAAACAGGCTCCAGCATGGAGCTGTCAGCATAGAGCCCGACGTGGGGCTCAAACCCACAGACTGTGAGATCATGACCTGAGCCGAAGTCGGACGCTTAACCGACTGAGCCACCCAGGCTCCCCAAAGGGTTCTGAAAGTTTTAAGGTCACTACTTAGAAGTTCATCCAAATAGAAAAGCAAGTCTAGTAAGTTTCTGATTTACTAGAGAGATTTATAAATCGGTGGCCATTAAATAACAAGACACCCTGCTATAAAGGGATTCAGGAACCAGAAAACGAATGTGTAGACAAGATGTATGAGAGGAGATAGATTTCCTATCACATTTCATGATGTCCAGAAACATTGAGAAATGGCTGCACCAGAATGTTAATATCTTGGCATAATTAAAGCAGGGCCGCTGAGTGCAAAGTAGAAATAGCAAGATCGTTAACTCCTGACAAGATAATCAACACATTATAGAACAGATTAGGGTCGTTCTGTACACAGAGCAAGGAAATTTATACTGTCAAGTGGAACAAGTTTTAATGTGGAATTGAATAGGGGGGCTAAGTATGGAACAGGAGCCTCCTCTTGAGTCTTTCAAGCTAAGCTCAGTGTCAAGTGTCAGTCCAGGAATTCTAAATTGCTTGAAATATGACCAACACAAGGTTGAGCTACTCTGGCTTTCCCTCTCTTTCCTTGTAGGTGTTTGTTGAAGGCTTCTGCATTTCATGTCAACTTATGGGGGAATGACTGGACAGACTGGCTTGTACAACTTCTGGTTGCTAACACCAGCTTGCAGGAGGGTATTTTTTGTGTCCGTGCATTCTTCTAGAACTTTCCCCAGGAATTAATCTTATGGCATATTGCTGGATTACCATATTTATCCTCCTGGCATTGTGGATAAATCCAAAAAGACATCACAGGCATCTTCCCCTGGGGTTTTATTGATAAGTTTCTGAAGGAAACATTTATTCCAGGGATTGTTTATGAACCTGAAAACACTATCTCCCTCCACACTTTCAAACTCTGAATCTTGTGAATATTTCACAGCCTTGGCTACATTTTTAGGGAAACTTTTCCCAAGATTTTATGAGGCAACACTTTTTTTTATATGTTTATTTATTTTGAGAGAGAGATGGGGAGGGAGAGAGGGAGAACCAGTGGGCGAGGGGCAGATAGAGAGGGAGACACAGAATCCCAAGCAGGCACCATGCTGTCAGTGCAGACCTGGACGCAGGGCCGGATCTCACGAACTGTGAGATCACGACCTGAGCCGAAACCAAGAGTTTGATGCCTCACCAATGAGCCACCCAGGTGTCCTGAGCCAACATTATTTTTTGATGTTCACATTGAGATTCTCTGGGGACCCTCTGGTTTTCTGAGCTCTTAGACCAGGTAAATATTTTCTGGCCTCTGGAGCTATGAGCTCTATTCTCTTAATTGGAAATTGACAATTCACACATTAATAAAGACTCCCTACCCAGGGAAGAATACCTTCTTTTCTTTTGCATAGATACCCCCAGCTTTTCCTGCCTTTCTTGTGTGACTTTCTCTGGCTATTTTCTGCCTCATCTTTTCAGCACCCACCTCTAGGAGAAGTCTCTCCTAGAGAGACAGTCCTGTCTCCAGGACTGTCTCCTGGGAGACAGTCCCCCAGCTGCTTCTACATGGCATTCCCTACCACTCTGCTAATGACGGTGACTTCTATTTTATGTTTGATGTCAGGTTAGAGATGTAACTATACAATGTTCAAGGACACACTTCCATTTGTGGCCTATTTCATCTTAGTCTTTAGGCCAAGATATTTAGTTCTCCCTTAGTTTCACTCCCCAAATAAGGATGGCCTTATTAACATATCTGAAAGGCAAATGTCAGGCCGGAAAAAAAAAATTACAACATATATGGCAAACTCTTACCGCATTTGATATATGAATTTAATAAACCAATAAGCAGAGATGAGCTAAGCAGTAGCAAAGTGGGCAACAGGTATGTACAGGCAAATCAGAAAAAGTGGAATGCTACTGGGGCGCCTGGCTGGCTCAGTTGGTGGAACATGCGACTCTTGATCTTGGGGTTATAGGTTCGAGCCCCACGTTGAGTATAGAGTTTACTTAAAAATAAAATCTTAAAGAAAGAAAGAATACTACTGGAAAACAAACATATCCAATCTCATTTGTAATGAAAGAAATTTTAAAAATAATAAAAGCACATTTGTCAAATAGATGAAAATATTTTAAAACTATAAAACTGTGGAGTATGCTGTTTATATTAATAGTTATATTCATACTGTATACTGTTTGTGTTGTTCGGTTTATAAATTAAAAAATAAGTCCTTTGGGGGACACCTGAGTGGCTCTGTCAGTTAAGCATCCGACTTTAGCTCGGATCATGATCTTACAGTTCTTGAGTTCGAGCCCCGCATCGGGCTCTGTGCTGACAGCTCAGAGCCTGGAGCCTACTTCAGATTCTGTTTCTACCTCTCTCTCTCTGCCACTCCCCTGCTCACGCGCTGTCTCTCTCTCTCTCTCTTTCAAAAATAAACATTAAAAATTTATAAACAAATAAGTCTTTCAATTAAAACCAAATATACATACATATATGCATATATGAGTTAGATCTATGAATGGTAAGGATGTAAGGAAATAAAGATTTTCATAAGCTCTAGTATGAGGATAAGTTGCTATAATATTTCTAGATGACAATTCAATTACATGTCTCAAAAAGAAAGCCCCCAAACATGAATACCTTTTTAAAAAAATATTTTTTTAATGCTTATTTATTTTTTTAGAGAGATAAAGTGTGAGTGGGGGAGGGGCAGAGAGAGAGGGAGACACAGAATCTGAAGCAGGCTCCAGGCTCTGAGCTGTCAGCACAGAGCCCGATGCAGGGCTCGAACCCACGAACCGCGAGGTTGTGACCAGAGCTGAAGTCAGACTTTCAACCGACTGAGCCAACCAGGTGCCCCTATCCATGAATACCTTTTAACATAACAATTCTACTTCTAGGGAGTTATCTTTAGGGAATAGTCATGGTTATGCACAAAGATTTAGGTATTGATCACAGCATTGTTTGTCATGTTGAGAAATTAGAAACGGCCCAGTTATCCATCAGTAGGGGTTGGTCAAATAACTTGTGGCCAGGCTACAAAGGGCTTAGTAAGATTTAAGCCACAGCCCTTCACCAGATCAAGGATCTACACTTTCCCTTGGGAATCCGTGAAAATAAGGCCAATAACTGTCTCTCTGTCTCAGACACAAATGAAGCAAAGTCAGTATTCCTATTCAGGTGTTAGCAGGGCACCGCTAAGGTATCTGCTGTCCTCTCCTGACCCCAGGAGAAGTTTATGAAGGTCAAGACAAAGACCTAGATTCTTCCTTGTTTGCTGTTTGTTGATTGCACTCTGCTTGTCTTCCGGTATAATTGGCATTTTTACATCTCCATCCAAGTGAGCTACGATAGCTCCATAGTGTAATGTCCATCCTTGAACATGACAATTAAATTGGCCATTACATTTCATTACATGGGTTAGGGAAGTGCCTAGCTGAGGGTCCTCTCTAAGGGAGGTGGGCCAGAGATAAACCAGAATTGCTTTTTTTCAGCCCAACCTGCCTGCTGACAAGAGCATGCAAACAGCAGGAAGGCATTCACACTTATTTTCCTTCAGTGACAATGAGTGACTTAGGGGATAAGTGTATATAATAACACTGTCCTTTTTATTAGGGTGTAAATTAGACTCTGAAGCACTAAAACTCATTTTTGGGTGGGAGGTGTGGTTGTGGGGAGTTGAGAACATTCTTCCCTATGGGCCTAAGTAGACATAGGGTCATCAGCTAAGGGCAAGAAGAGTGTCACTGCAGTGAAAGTAGACAGGAGAGGTTACTGGCTGGTTCCACGTTCGCTAGGTTTTGTTGTTTTTTTTTTTTTAGTTTATTATTATTATTATTATATTTTTTTTGAGAGAGAGAGGAAACAAGGGAGGGAGAGAGAGAGAGGGAGAGAGAGAATCCCAAGCAGGCTCCACACTGTCCATGCAGAGCCTGATACGATGTGGGGCTTGAACCCACAGACCATGAGATCATGACCTCAGTGGAAATCAAGAGTTGGATGCTTAACCGATTGAGCCACCCATGCACCCCTACATTCACCAGTTTTTAAATGTAGCCAATGATCCCTGTAAGATTCAGGTTCTGGTGCCAGCTCACCAAAACCTCCTTATAAACAGACATAAGGCAACATGACAGGAAGCTGGTTGTAAACAGAGGTTCAAGACACGTTTGGTCCACTGCTATTAACTGAGGAGGTTAAAAATCATGCCTTTCATAATCCTGTTGTTTTTAATTGAGGTATAATAGACATAATAACTTTATATTCGTTTTAGGTATACGACATAATGATTCTAGAATCATACTTTTAAATGCCTAAAGCAAAAAAAGGAGAAAATAGGCTGATTGGTACAATGAAATATGCTCTGTTGGAGATTTGGCGTAAGATATTTCATGTCTGGGTCTGTAACTGGCTGTCGTGCAATCCTCAGTTTTTATCACAGGGTCTCTGGGCCTTCCCTGATTCTAACACATGACTGATTCTGAGGTCTCTCCTGGAGTGTCTCTTCTCTTTACAGTGACCAAAAGATCCAAAACTAATGCAGACTTCTGAAATCAATGAGCTGAGAGGTCTGAATATTTACCACCAACATAGCAGTGAGAAAATTCCACAGTTTATCCACAGGTCTAACACAGTGTGCCCTCCACCCCAGGATGGGAGCCTCCTAAGAGGAGAGGGACTCGCGCAGGGAGAAGCTGGAAGCTGCTTAATCTTTGCTGCTCGTCGAAGCCAAAAGTTGAATTAAAACAGATGGGTCTTTTAGGAAAAAGAAGTGTTGGTCAGCTAAAGACTTGTTTAAAAACACATGGTCATTCTGCCTTTTGTGGGATCTGAAGACCAAATATAGTATCTGCAGGAAGCATGCTGTTACAATTTAGCAACTATTTCCCAAAACATGGCTGGGATTCTAAAAACGCTAGTCCCAAACCCGTTCTTCTAGAGGAAGCTCCATTCAGCCTGTCTTTAGGGATTCGTGAAAATTCCACCCCTTTAGCCAAGTGTCTTAATACCAAAGTTTTTGTTTTCTTTTGCTTTATGTTTTTTTTTTAATTTTTATTTTTAGAATTCTATGGCAGCTTATTGTCAAACAGTTGAACGAATACAATTGCGTTATGTAGAACATCCTGCAGTTGCGTCAGTAGCATCTTAATGAAGGGCTCTGGAACTTCGCGGACTGGATTATAGTAATTTTATGAATAATTATTCTACCAACTCTGTAGTCACCATACCCAAATTTATCTGCACAAAGGATTTCAAAGGATTTTAACCTCATCAGAAGAAAAGTTAAATTTAACTCAGAGTCAAACCCTCTGGTAAATTGTCGAGGTCCACCACTTGGAACAGGAACCCAGCTAGGTTCATTTTGTGAACATGGGTAATTTATGGTATTGTTGGCATAGGGTTGAAATATTTCTATGCGAAGATAGAAGGCTTTTTCTGGAAACTGTCATTCACATACTTATTATAGGCCCAACTGGGGCTCTTCAATGAGTAAAGTAGGTGGTGGGTTAAGCCAGAAACGTGGCCAACTATGCCTATTGAGCAGGCCATGGAGACAGGCTACTTTAAAAGACAGTGAAAAACCAGTTAATTCAGCCATTGTTTACCTGTTTCATACAAATGATCCTTCTTAACTGCACAAGAAAAGTGTGTAGTTATATATTCCCCAGCTCTCAGGGAAGCTTGGTTCCCCCGCCCTCCCTCCGCAAGATCCTCTTCATTGTGTTGGGTAGCCTTTAAATTATGACACCTCATAAAGTGGAAAATCAGTAACCCTAATTCTTTTAAAAATTTAACCTGATTTGGTTTGGGAAAGTAAGTTCCCGACATACTAACTTATCTACTTTTTCTTTCCTGGGTGTTTTAACTAGGGACTTTTATGGACTTTTATAGGCCTGGGGATCGTCTAGCTCCAGCCTTGTGGCTGGATTCCCATACAGACCCTCTCTCTACCCTCCTCCCCCCAAAAATAACTTTAGAAGACAATTATAGTTCCATACTATGAGGAAAGTTTTCTCACTTTTTATGATCTGCTGCCTGCCATTATGTTGTTATGAGGGAATAGACCATTCCTTTTGGAAAGGGAGAAAAATGTAAACAAAGAGAAGAATCAATGGCCCTTTGACAATTTCAAGTTTTCTGAAACAGGAAATTGGAACAGTAGAGCCCTGATCATCTCAGGGATGATTATTCAGCTTGAGTGTTTGTCCATGTCTCTTGTTTTTAGGCTCCTTTGCCTTTTGTTTTTCAGATTTGAGGATATTTCATTGTGTATTAGAACCACCACCTGGTGACATACAGAGGAAGAGAAAACTAACTCCATCTAGTCTGCTTTTAAAACATCAACAACTGTCCTATTTTGATTGGGTAGAATAAAGTGAGGTTCTATCATCCACGCAGTAGTTTTCCATCACCCCCCAGTGGTTTGCAGCCAGAAGTAATTTTGCCCCCCAAGGGACATTTGTCAATGTCTCGATATATTTTTGATTGTCACGACTAGAGGGTGATATTGGAATCTAATGGATAGACATCAGGTTTGCTGCTTAACGTCCCCTGCAACAAACAATGATCCATAATAATATTAAAATATCAAAATATCAGGAGTGCCAAGACAGGAACACCTGCTATAGATAATTGACCATGTGCACTGTCCCTTTTTAGTACGATAAAAACTAAGTTAAGTAATACTGTTGATCATTACTTGACTATATTTAAAATTATCTGTTTGCAGATACATTTATATAGCTCACCGGTCACTTCCTATCTGTGTTTCCAAAGTTCGTCTAGGTAGGGTTTCTCAATAATGAATATTCTCTATCAAAATAAAAACTGTGAAGTATCACCAGTACCTAAGGACACAACCTTTAACACAGTGAAAAATGGAGTTTACACAAATCTCATTTGCCCCTGACTTTCAAGAGATTTGCATAAAATCAGGAGTACCTGCCTAAGGGATATGTTATTTTACTTTGTCCATCTCAAATAGATAGTAGTATATTCAAGTTGCCTAGGAACTTGGACTTTTTTCTAGTCTATAGGAATATTCCACTGGCTTTGAAATACTGCCTAAAATGAAATAAACACTCTTTTTAAAAAGATCTAAAAATAAATAAGAGATTAATCCCCTCAAGAATTTAGAGCAAGACCAGTTCCCTTCTTGTCACATTTTTAGCTGGACCTCGGGACCGAGTTCTGAAGAAAGATGTTTGGCTTTCCCTTTTCCCTGAGTCAACCACAGACCCCGTCACTAGGTTGCCTGGTCGACCAGCTACCCTAAAGTAACCTTTCCACTTCAAGTAGCCCTCAAAATGTAAGATGGTGGGACAAGAATAGGAGCTGACATTATCAGCATTATTCATAGCACAGTGGAAAAATCTTGTGTGTTCCACCAAACAAGCCGATCTTGTCAGGTTTCTTTTGTGTGTTGGAATGCTGATAGGCAAGTGCCAAACAGATCTGAGGTTGGAGGCCATAGTTTGAACCTAGTTCATAGCGGAGTGACCATGGATCTTTTATAAGACAGAACAACATGTGGTCTGGCTAGTATTCTAAGTGTGGAAAGAGTTCTAAGATAGGAACAACCTAGTGGCCTCCTGATGCCCGGAACATCTTTAGCATTTCACTCAACCCACTGTTGGCAGTTCACATATTTTTTGCAATCCTCAAAAAGAGCCAGGAAGTTCTACCACTGGAATTTATGCAATGAGGAAATGTTATATATCTGCTGCGTCCAATTCACTTGACCGCTAGCCATACGTAACTATTGAGCCCTTGAAATGTGTCCAGTGTGCCTGAAGAAATGAACTTTTGATTTTTACTTAATTTTAATTTAGATAGCCACATGTCCTCGTGACTGCTGTAATAAACATTGCCAATGTAGGAAATAATAACTCATTCCACATCTCAATTATAGATGCCCTGATTCCTTTTTTCTTTTTTTTGTCTCAATTATAAATACAACAAAATTAAAGAATGCTTAGAAAATAAGGGAAAATTTGGTTCAATACTCATAATTTCATGAGCCTAACATAAAAGTAAATTTTCAAGGTTTTTTTTTTCCGTGTACTTCCAGCTGTAATTTATCTTATTTTAATTTTAATTTTATCTACGATAACCAGCTTTTTTTCACTTAACACTATGAGAGAAATAGACTTTCACACTACTAATATCCACAAGCTATCAGAGTTAATGTTTGCCTATTTCTTAGATTATGGTACCATAGTTTATTCATTTCCTGTACAATATTTTTAGATTTTGGGTTGTTTCATTGCTTTTGCTTGCTGGCTTACTTGCCTGCTGGTTTGGTTTTATGGTCATTATCAAATTTCGCTATAGCGAACACTTGAAAGCATGTTACTATTTCTCCTTTTTAGAGTACAATTACCTGCTAAATGCTTGAGTCTTACTTAGGTAATGGTTCACAGGGCTAATCATTCCACCACCCCAGATTCATTGTGGAAAAAGTCCTTTTCCGCTATTCTGGTGGAAAATGGACTTTAAAACTGCCAAAAAGAAGGAAAGCCAGGACTTTTCTCTCTGCAGCACAATTTATTCAGTAAATTAGGAGACAGATTACTATTCTTTCCCCTATAACAATAAACATTACTGATAAAATGTAACTGCATTCAGGGCAGATGACATAGACCTTTGCTTTGCAAATGAGGACTATGTTCCCCGGCAAAAATCCTGCAGGTAGAAAACCCTGCCAATAATCTCTAGAATCTATAAAGGTGAAAAAATGAACAGAGATAAAACAAAAACAAAAACACCGCCCTTCATCTTGTCCCTTGTAAACATATATATATTTATATATATACACAAAATATATATATTATATATATAGCATATATATTATGTATATATATTTTATATATAGTATATATATATTTTATATATAGTATATATATCTTATACATATAATATATACAGTATATGTTTTATATATAATATATAGTATATATATACTATGTATATACTATGTATATTATTATACATAAAATATATATATGTGTGTATATATATGTATATATATATATATACACACATATAGAGAGAGACAGAGTTACACATTGTTGTAGCTCTAAACTATCCTTTTTATAATTTAAAGCTGTCTGAATACAGTCCGAGTAAACTTTTATACATATTATAATTAGTAATTATTCTGAAGATACTGGCTTTAAGGCGTTTTGCATTTTGCATACTTGTAAACTGTTACATCATTTTAAAATGTCTTTCTGGGGCACGTGGGTGGCTCAGTCGGTTAAGCGTCTGACTTTGGCTCAGGTCATGATCTCACGGTCCGTGAGTTCGAGCCCCACGCCGGGCTCTGTGCTGGCAGCTCAGAACCTGGAGCCTGCTTCAAATTCTGTGTCTCCCTCTCTCTCTGACCCTCCCCCGTTCATGCTCTGTCTCTCTCTGTCTCAAAAATAAATAAACATTTAAAAAAAATTTTTTTTAATGTCTTTCTGAATAGATTTTGTATTCTAATGGCTCTGATCACCAAAGAGCACAGAGAGCCTGCTGATAACACAGATAAGTTGAAGACATAACATAATATCAGGATCTAAAAAAAAAATCAAGTGCTCTCATTATTCCTAATTTGAGATTTGGTTTCTGTTACATCTCTCTTTGTCTTTGTTTGAGTTAATATTTGTATTTGAGGGATTGCACATGCACTGAATGACTTTATGCTCAGTGTACATTAGGTTAGGCATGCGAAGCAGCTTTGTAAACCGCAAAGTACAGTGAGAATCTAATATAAGTGAGAAGTACTCTTTGCTCATCCTGTGTATGAAAAGATTTTAAAATTGGTCTAATGAAAAAGAAATGCAAAACTTCTCTCCCGCTCTCTCTTTCTCTGACACAATGAATTCAATAATTGATGGTATGGACCTGTTTTTCTTTCACATAGAAGACTTAAAATGTTTGGCCTGATAAAATAACTGCATTTAGGGCTTTTATTAGTGATACCATCTAGGGACATTTATCTTTTCTTTGGAAATGGAACATAAGTCTCCAGATGGCAAATCACTGGGACTTTGTTCACAATATGAATGAAGCGCATTGCCGGAAATTCATTTCCAAAAAATCAATACTGTTTGCCCTGGAAATGTGTGTAAAAATGCTTGGAATACCATCAGCTCTGTATGCACTTTGTGGATTATCTGGGGAAAATATTTAAAACCTGACAGGTTTTCCTCTGCCATCAGTTAACCTCTTGCTTTCTTCTTTCAATTCTCTAAAGAATGTGAACTCATTTCGGCATTAATAGACACAACATATCATTATGAGCTTGACTCTACTTAAAAAAAGAATAGAAGTAATTTCAGGGTCACGCATAAATGCTTAGCTGTTACTCATGCCCCCGTGACCCGTAGTTCACGTGGACAATGAAGAGGGGTCTGTAGTTTGCTTGTGCATGCTTTGGGCTAAGTAAGTCCTAGGTTGTAAGAATTTCCAATGCAGTTAGTGGAATTCATAGTTTTATTTTTCTGAATTGCAGGTGGTTTTCATGAGCCTATGCAAAAGTTTTTGGGACTGTGGACTGGTAGCCCTGGATGACATTACGGTACAGTTGGGAAGCTGCTCATCTCCAGGTAAGATGGTCACAATTGCAAGCTCCCTTTGTCTTCCAGGCCTATGCATGGCACATCCCGTTTCTCTAAGTATATGCCAAATACGTTTAATCTGTGCTAGAGATGCCTGGGTGGCTCAGTTGGTTAAGCATCCAATTTCTGCTCAGGTCATGATCTCATGGTTCATGGATTCAAGCCCCACATCGGGTTCTGTGCTGACAGCTTAGAGCCTGGAGCCTGCTTTAGATTCTGTCTCCCTTGCTCTTTGCCCCTCCCCCACTCACGCTCTGTCTCTCTCACTGTCTCTCAAAAATAAATAAACATTTAAAAAAATATTTTTTAATCTGTGCTAGCCTATTTTTTTGCTTTTCTTGCCAGAAGTGTGCCCCTCTCCAGATGTGTGTGGTAAGTTTGGAACTTAAAAATGATGATTTGTTTGCAGTGTGTGACTTTGTACATGTGACTTGACGTCTGTATCCTCATCTATGAGAGAGGTAGTAATAGTAATACCTACCTGAATAGTGGGAATGATATACGTAGATTCCCTAGCAGAGGACCTGGCACAAAACAATGCATTAAAAATAAATGCCTTCTAGTCTAGTTATTATTATTTTTAATTATGTCTTACATGAATGCAGATTTTCAAACAATGTTGATGAAATTGTTATTATACAGATACTATACTAAACATGTAATTTTTAAATGATAATAAAATAAATATTTTCCAAGTGAATTAGCTGACAGTGGAACAGTGGACCAGGCATTGAGGATAGGGACAAAATAAAGATGGCAGCTATGTGTTGGACTCAATGTCTAACAAGAAAATGGCGCATACCTCAACCCAGATCATTGGTCTGTGTCTCCTAATTACCACTGCATCCTAAACCTTAGGGTATCTATGTCTTTAACAAAGAGGCAAACTGTGGTATCATTCTGGCCCTGGAGAATAATCTCCTCATTTATTTACTTTTTTATTCTGTCTTTTTTTTTTTTTATGAAATTTATGGTCAAATTGGTTTCCACACAACACCCAGTGCTCATCCCAACAGGTGCCCTCCTCAATACCCATCACCCACCCCCCCGTCCCTCCCACCCCCCATAAACCCTCAGTTTGTTCTCAGTTTTTAGGAGTCTCTTGTGTTTTGGCTCCCTCCCTCTCTAACCATTTTTTTTCCTTCCCCTCCCCCACGGTCTTCTGTTAAGTTTCTCAGGATCCACATAGGAGTGAAAACATATGGAATCTGTCCTCTGCATGACTTATTTCACTTAGCATAACACTCTCCAGTTCCATCCACGTGGCTACAAAAGGCCATATTTCATTCTTTCTCATTGCCACGTAGTATTCCATTGTGTATATAAACCACAATTTCTTTATCCATTCGTCTCTAAAGAAGACATCCAGATGGCCAACAGGCACATGAAAAGATGCTCAACATCGCTCCTCATCAGGGAAATACAAATCAAAACCACACTCAGATATCACCTCATGCCAGTCAGAGTGGCTAAAATGAACAAAACAGGAGACTATAGATGCTGGAGAGGATGTGGAGAAACAGGAACCCTCTTGCACTGTTGCTGGGAATGCAAACTGGTGCAGCCGCTCTGGAAAACAGTGTGGAGGTTCCTCAAAAAATTAAAAATAGACTTTTTTAGTCTCTTGATTTGCAAGGCGCTGCAAGGACAACACAAAGAAAAACAAGATAAAAATCTCTACACTTGAGGCATAGAAAAGGGACTGAGGCTTCATCAGCTTGTACTATATGTCAAATAAAATGAAGTAAAATAATTATTATGCAAGAGATGTAAAAAATGGGCTGTTTATTAGAGAAATCTGCTAAGAATCTGGATGCGGGAAGGTACAGCCAAGTTCAGACAAAGAAGTCCCCAGTTAAGTGGGAGGTGACACCATTCTAATAATAAGAATAATCATGAAACTTATTGAAGACAGTGTCCAAAGACATAAATATTTGTTTTTGGAAATGGAAAATAAGGCTCCAGGTGACAAAACACCAAGCCCTAATATTCATTTAGCTAACATTTCCTGAGAACTTCATGTTCTAAATACTTCACATACATCATCTCCTTTAAAACTCACAATCCCAGAAGGTAGACAAGAATATTGAAGACAAAAGAATTAAGTCACGTGCTCCACACAAGTTAAACTGTGCCTCCAAAAGCACACTTAGCTTTCACACATTCTCCACCTCGTCCAAAGCAACTACTGAGTTGTTCTAAGGATTCCCTTCACTCAGCCAGGATTTCTGAAGAAAGCTCCAACATGAGACAATTTATTGTTTTCCATATTTCCATAAAGGCAGTTTGCCTCCAATTTTCAGTGCTTTGTAAGCTTATTCTGACAAGTAAATTCATCAGTCAGAGGAAGTTTCTATCTCAAAGTATCCCAATACTTTTGAATCTAGATTTAAAAAAAAAAATTTTTTTATGCTTATTTAGTTTTGAGAGAGAGAGAGGGACAGAGCTCGAATGGAGGAGAGGAGACACAGAATCCAAAGCAGGCTCCAGGCTCTGAGCTGTCAGCACAGAGCCCGATGCAGGGCTCGAACCAATGAACCATGAGATCATGACCTGAGTTGAAGCTGGACACCCAACCGACACCCACCCAGGTGCCCCTAAATCTAGATTTCTGATTGTTCTCTGTCCCTGTGGCAGGACCCATGGTAGAGTCCAGGCTCTAGCTAGAGGCAAGAGCTTGGCATAGGAGGGTTGCCAGTTGGAGGCCGGTGGTGGGGGTGGGGGGGGTGCTGCCTCTCCATAAGCACAGGCATATGGCCAGGTGACATTCACACATGCAGCATGGGGAGCCGTGGAATGCATATTCATTGAAAGTGCCTCAGTAATAATAACACCTGCTGTTTCCTCACAGAGGGGCTTCCACCTCCACCTGGAGAGTGTACTTTCGAACAAGATGAATGTGCCTTTACCCAGGAGAGAAGAAACCGGAGCAGCTGGCACAGGAGGAGGGGAGAAACCCCCACCTCCTACACAGGACCAAAGGGAGATCACACTACTGGGGTAGGTGAGTTATGCCACATGGTGCTGTTTCCTAAGGAAACCTGAAATAGCATTGTGGGGGTCATTCACTGCATTTTGAAAGGTGCAAATTTATGTCTCGTGTCTAGAATGAACTACACACGTGATTCTCCGCCCATGGGATAGATCATTAAATATGTGCATTTAAAAATGTTCTTTCCGTTTATGCCTTGCTTATGTATCTTGCTGCAAAGAGGATGGAAATGGGCTTATTACAAAGATTTGCACATAAAAATAATTTAATGAGGAGTAGGTTTAAAAATAAAGGAGAGAGGGACAGTGTGAAGGAAGAAAAAATAGTGATCTAAACTGGAGCCAGGACTGAGGCCCTGTATGAGAAAGGTGCTGGCAGACGAGACTCTAGGAATCGGCCTCTACACTTTGCAGTGACTGAAACACAGATGCAAAACATGATTCACCGTGTCCTTGGGATAAAAAGAGGTGAAGCGATCCACCAGGGGGTGTGGGTGTTTTCTGTAGCAAATATATGAAGTCCGATAAAACAGACTGACGTTGACCTACTTGTCATCACCATGTGCAGCGATTGTAAACAATGTCAGTGATAAAATAGACTGTGCAGAATAGACCTTTCTCACTGACACTCTTGATGTCACTTGGTGTGTCCATTGGATGCAAGCACTCTCTCTGGTGCAGAGAAGCAGAACTAGCCCGGACAGGAAGCTCGAGGAGATGTTTCCTCAAGGGTCCTAACAGAGAAGCCATTATGATAGTACATACAAGGGTGAGTGGCATAGTGCTATTTCTTACAGCCTACCTCAAGAGAAGTCTACGGATAACACCACAGAGCAACCTACACCATAACTTGTTTGTTGACTTGGCTAAACTTGGTAGGGAGCAATCAGGAATAGTTTTATTTTCTCTTTGGAGCGCTTTCTTCAAACAAATCCTAAAACATTCTCCGTTCCCCATCCGTTGGCAGAGCCCATAGCTTCCCAGTCCTGTTAAGGTGTTAGACTGGTCACCTAGTTATGTATGTTTAAAAGTCAATTGAATCATCTCTCTTTCCCTCAGCTTGGGCCTCACTAACTCATAGTTTGGAGATCAGAAAAGGGAAGAAGGTTCTTTTGTTTTCTCTGTTCTACTTCCTCATCCGCCCCTCACTTCATGATCCTTAATCAGGGTAAGTGGAAGAGAGATTGAAAGAAGAGCACTTGTTCAAATAGTTGGTGCTATTTCAGACTCTTTCTTGGCTATTGAATGTCCTCTATTATGACACATATCAAATACTGGCTTTTTGGGGAACTGCATCTTACCATTTCTGACAGTGTGCTCTCTGGCTTATCTCCCGTGACCACCTCTTCTTCTCATAGCGCTTGCTCTCCACGGTATAACCCACAGAGATTTTCTGCTTGGGTTCCACCTGGCAGTTGGTGCTTGGGTCTTTCCAGAAGCCCTTGGTTCCAGCCACCTTCCCAGTCAGTGTCCATGTAGCCTTAGGTACTGATGCACTCTTGCCTGACTAAGAAGATGTGCAGCTTGATCCTACCACTGACTTTTCTTTTGTTCCTACTGCGTTACCCTGTTCTGGGACAGCGTTTCTTCCAGAAGGCATAGCGTTGCAGAGATTCAGCATTGGTCCAAAGGTAGGACAGAATCCCACTTCCAGCACTGAGTAGAAGACTCTAAGGGGGCTCTAAGAGTACACACAGCTGTGTCTGGAAGACAGGGAAGTTAAGATAATTGAAAGACTTGTATATGTGAATACTGTCTTGGTTGGGCATAATTTATTGCCCTTTGTAATAGACAAAATCCATTTAGGGCTAGCTTTAGGAACAACTTGATGCAGACTGTGTGATCAGGAGCCAGTTTCTCTCTCCAGCCACCTCCCTGATCTGGTTTTCCTCAATTGGCTGCAATCTTCGACTCTCATCTCATGGTAGCAGGACAGTGGTAGCAACTGCAGGTCTTTCAACACTAAATCGAATGGAAAGAGATAACTCAAACAAAAATACAAAAAGTCAGTCTCATTGGCTCTGATCAACAATGTCTTGAGGGCAAGTTACTGCCAGCCTTGTTTTTGAATCCCCAGAGGGCTTAATCTTGTACCCTGTATGCTGTAGATGCTCAAAAAATGTTGCTGGAATGAATTAATCAATCTATAAGCCCTCACTGATGCATATAAACAACTAGCCATTTATTTAGTAAAATCCCTAGAAAACAGGATAGTAGGGATATATCTTTTTATTACAAGAGGAGTAGAGAAAGGTCAAGAACGAATCAGCTTGAATTCAAGTCCATTGTAATCACAATGTATTTATGTGCATTTTTCTTGGGTGGGAGGAAGGTTGATAGCTTTTCTTCCATTTCTCAGAAACATCAAAAGGGTAGTGTTAACAGATCTGAGAAGAGATACTCTCAAAGAGACCTATGCTGTGGTGGACTGCCATAGAGGAATTTTCTGGGTAACAGGCCATGGCATGGAAGAGAGGACAAAGTAAAAATAGTAAGCAGTGGAGGGACAGCGTCTCTGAAAAGCAAGAGGAGGGTCACCAGGCCCCAGGACGTACAACAGACCCATGAACAGAGTCAACCCACTCACTAGGTATGAAACTGTGAGAAAGTTATGGAAAATCTCTAAGTTTCATTTGTGTCATCTTAAAAATGAGAATAATTATAGCTACTTACCTATTTACCTGCTTCATTGGCTGGTTGAGTTTAAACCATTGAGAGTTTTGGGACCAGACTGCTGCTGCTAGGGTTCAAATCTCAGTTCTACCCTTGAACTTCTCTAAATCTCAATTCCTTATCTGTATGTGGAATAATTAATACCTACCTCATAGGATTATGTATGTATCATTTATGTATGAGACAACATTTAAAATGTGCTTAGGATATGACCTGGTATATAATAAATGCTTAATTAATGCTGTTAATTCATTTGTTCCTTCACTCAACAAATACTCATTGAGTGTCTGTTATGTGCCAAGTTCAGCTTAGGTACTTGGAAACACAGATGAACAAAACAGGCAAAGCAATCATTTGCCCTCATGGGCCTTCTTTTCTAGTAGGCAGGGGACAGACAACAAAGACTATACTTAGCCATAAATGATATAGTATGTTAAAAGGCAATAAATTGCTTGAGAAGGTAATCTGGAAAGAGCTGAGGTCCCTATCCTCATAGGTACTGGGAAGAAGTGTTCCAAGTAGAGGGAGCAGCCAGTGCAAAGCCCCTTGAGTGGAAGCAGGTTCAGTGTGTCCCAGGAATAGCAAGGAGACTGGTTTTGCTAACCAGAGTGAGCAGGGGAATGAGTACTAGGAAATGAGATCAGAAAAATAATGGTAGGCCAGGCCCTAGAGGACCTTGTCATTAATCAGAAGGACTTTGGGGGTGCCTGGCTGACTCATTCAGTAGAATGTGCAACTGTTTTGTTGTTGTTGTTTTGTTTTGTTTGTTGTTTGTTTTTGTTTTTGTTTTGAGCCTGCAACTCTTGAACTCAGGGTCATGAGTTTCACCCCTGTGTTGGGCATAGAGATTTCTTAAAAAAAAATAAAAATTAAAAAAAATTAAAAAAAAAATATATATATACATATATATATATACACATATATGTATATATATACATATATATATACATATATGTATATATATATATATTTGTTGTTGTTGTTGTTTTAAAGAATGACTTTGGATTTTACTTTACCTGAAATGGGAGGACCCTGGAAGATGTTGAGCTTAGGAAGGAGATGATCTGACCTGGCTTTGTTAGGATCACTGTGGCTGCTCTGTTGAGAAAAGACTACAAAGAGAAATGGGGCAAGAGTGAAATCAGAGAGCCCCATCAGGATAAGGCGAGGCATCCAGAAGACAGTATATGGTAAAGTGAGGGTGGATTTACCAATGATAGTGGATTGGACTAGGGTAGTAGCATGGAGGTGGTAAGAAGTGGTGAAATTCTGGATATATTTTGAAAGTAGAGCCAACAGAATCTCTTGATAGGTTAACTACGGGTGTCAGAGAAAGAGAGAAATCAAGAATGATTTCAACGATTTGACCTGAGCAGCTGGACAATGGACTTGTCAACAACTAAATAGAAAAGATAGAGTGGATAGGTTTGTCGGGAAGATAAGGGAGATCGGGAGCCCAGTTTTAAATATGTCAGAATTGAGATTCTTGATAGATATTCAAGGGGAGGTGTCGAGTGGGCAGTCGGAAGTTCAGGAAAGATGACTGCTCTGGAAGCTGTTGGTATGGACGATATTTAAAACCATGTGACTGGGAGAGAGCGCTAAGGGAGTAGGAGCAGAACCAAAAGTGGACCAAGGGATAAGCTTCTGGAGCATTCCAAAGTTCAATGGTCTGAGGAGGAAGAACCAGCAAAGGAGACTGAGAATAGCCAGTAACCCTGATGTCATTGTATGGAAGCCACTCTCACGGGGCTATGAGAAATAGGGGCTCAGAAAGATGTCCCTGCCTTGCTTTCCTCTTCTCCATGAACTCTCCTTCCTTGGCTTTTTTATCACTCGTGGCAGTGGCTCTTAATGCTACCTCCATCACTCCCATGCCAGCCTAGTCATAGGTACCTAATCCTTTTATGTGTGTATCAATTTTATCTTCCCAACTGGACTATAAATAACTCGAGGGACGGGTATTTGGACTCAGTATGAGCTTGCTAGTGCTGCCTTCCTAAAAATACCACAAATACTGCTGGGCAGCTTCAACAACAGAAATTGATTTTCTCATAGTTCTGAGGGGCTAGACGTCCAAGCTCAAGGTGTTGACAGGGTTGGTTTCACTCTGAGGCTCTCCTGCTTAGCTGGCAGAGGCCCTCCTTACCGCTGTGTGCTCACGGTTGTCTGCCCTTGGCCTGTGGTGTCTTCTCCTTATCTCTTCTTATCAGGACACCAGTTATAGGATTAGGACACACCCTAACAGCCCCATTTAATTTAATTACTTCTTTAAAAGTATCTGCAAATACAGTCACATTCCAAGATACTGGGACACCTACAATTCAGCCCATAACAGAGTCCCTCCCCAGCGTTAGTGCTAAACAGGGAAGGAGCTGGGTGAGCCCTTCCTACATAAAGTGGCCCTTGTCCTGCCCTTCACATCTTTCTGCTAAAATAACCTAAACTTGTTTGTACCACATTCTACCCCTTCCCCCATACACAAAATCTGTGAAAACCTAGCAAAAGCACATTCAGTACTCAATTACTCATAATTTGGCTCCTTTATCTACATTTTTCCTGACTTATAGGGGCACATGTTAGTTAACTTGGTGTGGCTTTGTATAATGAAAATGTTATGGCGGTGTTTGCTTTGTCTCTCTGAAACTTTGACGGATGTTTCAGCTGGTTGGATGTTTCTGCAAAGATTGTAATGCAAAAACCTCTTAATGTGTTCAGTATTCACTCCCAGCAAATGCTTTATGCATTAAATGAAATTCTCTGGTGCACAATCAAGAGAATTCTGATTTTTTTTTCAGCAGATTGCTTCTAGGGTCTGCCTTCTTCTCCATTCTTGCTTGTTTCAAAACAAATTTTTAAAAGGTTCTCAAGGCACCTTTCCATTTTCTAACTAAAGAAAGTCTTTTACAGGTTATATCTCTTTATGCCTCTCTACAATAATGCAGATGAGGCAGCAAATTTTGCTGTGGTCACCTACATATATAGCATCGGATGGAAGGTATTTTGGTTCTGTTCTTAAAATTACTGTAACAATTGTTTCACTCAGGAAATAATGTTAGCTAGTGATCATTTATGGAACATTTGCCATGTGCAGGCACTTTACTGAGAGCTTTACATCTTGCCTTAGTCAGTATGAGCTGGTCTAACAAAAATACCACAGACTGGATGGCTTACACAACAAACATTTATTTCTCTCGGTCTGGAGTCTGGAAAGTCCAACATCAAGGTGCCAACAGATTCCGTGTCTGGTAAGAGACTGCTTCCTGGTTCATAGACAGCCATCTTCTTATTGTGTCCCCACATGGCCGAAGGGGCAAAGGAGCTCTCTGGGTTTTCATTTAAAAGGGTACTAATCCCATTGTTGAGGGTTCACCCCTCGTGACCTAATCAGCTCCTAAGGGCCCTACCTCCTAATACCATTCACATTGGGGGTTAGGATTTCAACACATAAGTTTCGGGGGGACATGAACATTCATTCCATAAACACATCCTTACCACAACCCGTAAAGTTAGAGGAAGTGCCTGTTTTTCACATGAGAAAACCAAGGCTCAGAAAAGTTAAGTGTTTTTCCAGAGTCACACAGCACTAACAAGTAGAGTGGGGACAGAGTCTCAGGAATGGCAGGCTCTAATGGCCATATTCTGTCTACTCTGTCTCACCAGAGTTTCCCTGCCTACAGGATACTAAGAGACCACAAATGACCAGGAACAGCTGTGACAGCTTATATGTGAAAGGCACAATACTTCATGTAGCAGCATAATCTCACCCCCAAAACCCTTCACCCAAAGAGGGGTATCTTCTTTTGGAAAGGGTATATTCAAGCTGATGGTATTTTGAGACATCTATAGAAATGCATCTAGCAGAAAGTAAATTCTTTTCTGAGCTATTTTAATGTCAGTGAACCAGTGTTGTAAATTTAACTCCCTGGCTGCAGCCTGCACACCTATCGTGTATCCTAAGCCTGTTATGCCCAGAATTCGTGATCCCCAAAGACCACTAGGGAGCCGAGTCCGATGCAAAAGCAAAAGAGCCTTTATTCGAGCTAGCTCGAGCTCAATCCCCTACCTGCACCGACACAGCGACACAGCGGTGAGATACTGGGGAGAGAGAGCGAGTTTCAAAAGGACAAAGGTTTTATTGGGGCCTAGGGGCAGTTGGTGAGGTAATGGCTGTGGCCTCAGCCGATTGGCTGGGGAAGGGTCCGAGTCCTGTTAGGCAGGTGGGGGGGGGGGGAGTTACTCAAGGGGAGGAGGTGTGGTCAAGGTGAAGGACACAGAACAAGATGGAGTCGGCCGGTGTAGGCCCACCCTTTCAAGCCCTGAAAGAGTGGCTTCTTTCTCTAGCCTCCAATGGCTTGAGCCATATGTGGGAGGATATATTGGCTCTCAGATCACATTATGACAAGCATCACCCCTTCAAAAATGAAAGCATGAACCAATAAAGGCCCCATTAAAACATTTGTTTATTTGTTAAAGCCACCAGTATCACAGGCTACATGTATATAAGATGAAACATCTTAGAACTGGGAGTGGTCATAAATTTATACAGTGCAGCATCCAGATGATCTTCATTTATTCCACTTTTTCTGAGCATCTGCTGTGCCTTGTGCACCAAATAATTGCCCCCAGAATTGTAATAAGTAAAGTAATAAGAGTTAAGTTCTAGAGATGATGGAACCACATGGAGAGAAGCAGCTAGCTCTCCTTGGGAGCATCTTGTTGGATGAGTGAGAGTTCACCAAGAAGAGTGGCAGGGTGAGGTAGCATCCACGTGCAAGGTATGGAACCACTAAGCAGTATGGCAGCTTCAGGGAATTCCTAAATGGTTCTACTTGGCGGGTCTAGAGGACACTGCCAGACAGGATTCCCAAGAAAGTGAAGTCCAAGATACAGGTTTGCATGCAGGTAGTATTTTTTGAGATGTGATCCCAAGAAGCAGAAATGTGGGGCAAAGGCAGCAAAGCAAGGAACCAGGGAAAGCTGATACAAGGATGCATCATGAACTTGACCACTATTGTGTCCAACTGTTGCTTGATCCTATGGGAACTTCTGAGAAGCCATGGAGATTGCCAGAAATATTTTGGAGATTTTGGAGTTTTGCAAAGCAACCCCCTCCCCCACCAGATATCCCAGGACCTACTTTTTATTAACAATTTTGGGTCAGTCTTTTGTTAGCTTCAATTGTTAATATCACCTAAGGCAGTTGTAATGTTAAACAATCATTTAACTGATTGCTTTTGACAAAAGCCCCTGGAGATAAGGCTGTTCATACAAAGTAAGCTCTACCTCAGTCAAATTAAATCGAGAGAAGCCCTGAGAATGGAACTTTTCAGTGAGTTGCCAAATAGGTCAAATAATGATAATTTTCTGGGGACAGGGCTTTAGGGAGCTCCAAACCAGTTCTGCCCCTTGCAGAATGACTGTAGGCTGATGCTTTTTATGGATACTTTAGTTGTAAAGCTCTTGGTTTTCAATTATGTCTCGGAGTAGGAGTAGGAGTAGGAATAGGAGAGATTAAGACCGGATTAGGGCAGGTTAAAAGCTCATCTTTCTTAGCAAGATTGTCATTTTTCTTGAACACTCTTAGATTGCTATATGCCTTTAGTTAATTTCCAGAGTTCTGAAGAAGTTGATTTGACAATTTTTTTCCAGTGTTCTCGTTGCTTTTATAGGGAAACACATTTTCAAGAGGTCCTTACTCTGTATCCCACATGTATGTAGTCCACATCCCTCCTCCAGCCTGTTTCTCTTTAAGAGACTCAAGTTCTTTCATGAACTTCTTCATCTTAATCTATTTCCTGGACATAATATAAATGCTCAAATTATTAAGTTACTAAGCATAGTTATTTTACACCTCTTAAAAGTGATCGTGCTATAGCTGGGTCACCTGTGGCCCTGTTTCTCTTGTCTGTTTTTCCCCCCACTTTGGCCCAGTTTCTTGAAATCTCTGGTGTTTTCACTGAATACTGGACATTGGGAATGAAGAATGATAGAATCCTTGGTGATGAAGTTTTTTTCCTCCAGAGAGGATTCAACCTGTTCTCAAATAGACAACTTGAGACAAGCAGGTCACCTCAGTCCCATCGGAACTGGGCTGACTTGAGCAGGTATTGCTTTGCTAGACCACCCTCTCCATTCTCCCCTACCCCTAGGGTATATTCTCTGAGAGCATGCCCTGGGGGTTTATTAAGGGCCCTCCTCTTCAGTACGTCCTAAACTTTAATTTTTTATCTCTTCAGCTGGTGAGATTGCTGAAAACTTTGTTCTGCATTTGGCTTCTTGGCAAGAGGCCCTTCTTGCCCTCTACTGCTTAAGCGTTCAGCCCAAGCCTCAAGGGAAGATTGCCAAGTGATGGGCTCACTGTTCTGTGCCTCTCTTTTTGCACAGAACTTGGCTCTGAAGCAAGCTCTTACTGCCTTGGCAACCCTGAACTCCAGTTATTATCTTCCCAGTGCAGGGGGTTCCATTGGTTTCTCTGCCTCATTTTAGCTGCTCCCTGGTTAGATTCTAAACTGAATAGGCAAATGCCCCAGTAGGAACAGCAGCGGGAAGAATGTTGAATTCACTTCACTGACCTTCTCCTTTTCCTGGGACCTTGGCACCCTCAAGTCCTTGCTGTTTGGGAAACTCTCTTATGGTTTCAAAACAGGTGTTTTCTAAAATATATAGTTTTTATCCATTGTTTTTCCACTTCTCCTCAGCAGGAGTGTAGGTCTGCTACAAATTGCTCAACCTATCCACAAGAGGATGTCTCTGGCATTTTATTTTTTGGCATCATTTATTTATGAATTATTATTATACTCGAAATTTGAAGGCATTTGCTCTTCTCTTGCACACCAACCAAGCATAGTGTTTTGAATGAAATCTTTGTGTCTCTGGCCTGTTCTACCCAAGGTCTTGCTGTATCTGAGATTATGTTATCATACGGTGTTCTGTTCTTTGATGAGGGGTAGTAGGAGGAGAATATTAAAATTTACATTTATATTGCCTTTGGCTATAAACTGCTTGAGAGACTGTAATTTTCTACTTCTTTCCCTTTATAACTCTCAATCTCGTGTAGTAAATATTGGAGACAACCGACACAGTACTAAAGTAGTCCGAAAATCTTTTATTTAATTATCATGGAAACCGCTTAACAATCACCTCATATTTTTTATTAAAAAGTTATTTTTATAGTAAATGTAATATTGCTTAGATGAATGTCTCTGGAATTTCTCTCCAGAAGAGAATATGGTCTGAAAGAATAAGAAAATTTTAGTTGACTCAACAAATTAATAACAGTTCATAGATTTATAGGATGCTGAAGGTAGATAGGATCTTCTAGATCCTAAGGCAACATAGTCATTTTAAATATTAAAACACTGAAACCCACTCAAGGGAGTTTTAGGTATTATCTGCTTGGATCCTAGGATAGCAACAGCAAACCTGTGTGAGTAGATGTATGATTTAAACAATAATGGAATTACATCCAGAAAGATCTCTTATTGCCTGCTTTGTTGATTTACTGCTATTTTTGCATTTAGTCCTAACAATATTTGCCATGTGTCTTTTGGTAATACAGGCAGTAAAATAATGGAAGTATGTAAAAATGGCAGAACTTTCTGTCCTAGACATTAGTGAAATAATATGTTCAGACTCTGGACCAGCAGCACAGTGTCTTTCTCCTTGATGACTGGAGGGTATTGGTTTGGTGTAGGTGATAACAGAATCCTTTTTGAATGCAGTGCATTCTGGGACTTTCAGAGGATATACCTGTACTTGTAGACTGCATTCTACCTTTTTGCTTCCCATCCTTCCTTAAAGCCTATCAATTTACAGTTGGAAGAACACACACAAGAAGAAAATGGAAAGAGGAAAGGCATACAAAACTGTTTACAGACAACTGGATTAGACGGACAGAAAATATGGGTCCATTAAGTAAGAAGAGAAGCTGACAAAAGGCACAATGTGGACATGCCAGTTTATTGTGTGTTTATTAGACTTAACACTTCATCATACATAGCAAGGGAGCTGTAGTTCCTGACTCACTAACTTGCCATGCAAGTTTTCCACAATCCAGGGTGTAGCGTGGTGTAGTCTAGTGGAAAGTGTTATGCCCAGAATTCGTGATCCCCAAAGACCACTAGGGAGCCGAGTCCGATGTAAAAGCAAAAGAGCCTTTATTCGAGCTAGCTCGAGCTCAATCCCCTACCTGCACCGACGCAGCGGTGAGATACCTGGGAGAGAGAGCGAGTTTCAAAAGGACAAAGGTTTTATTGGGGCCTAGGGGCAGTTGGTGAGGTAATGGCTGTGGCCTCAGCCGATTGGCTGGGGAAGGGTCCGAGTCCTGTTAGGCAGGTGAGTGGGAGGTTACTCAAGGGGAGGAGGCGTGGTCAAGGTGAAGGATGCAGAACAAGATGGAGTTGGCCGGCGGTGTAGGCCCGCCCTTTCAGAAAGACCAATGGATGCACAATGAGCTAGCTCTGCCACTTGCTCCCTGCATAGCCCGGGGCGTGATCACAGGCGTTCTCTGAGCCTCATTTTACCCATATGTGAAATAAAGATAACAAAGGATGTCCCGCTACTCTCTTAGGGTTGCTGTGATGATTAATTGAGATTATATTTGTGAAAAGCCTTGATACTGTATCAGCTCCACTGACATGAATGGTGTTGTTATTTTTTACAATTAGTGAAACTTTTATAAAATGTGCTGTTCTTCTCTGGGAATACTTTCTTGGATTCATTGTTCTGCCTCATCTGTGCTTTTATGAATAGAAAATCATGGCCTGTGGTTACAGATAAAATGACTTAGTAGAAACCGGAATGTTTGGTAGACCTTGAACCAATGTTCTCCAAACTACCACTGGGTAACTTAAGTGGTATGTGGATGAATAGTTTTTAATTTGATACTAATATCCATGTATAACAAAAATATATAACCAGTCCATCAAAGCCATTATTTCACAGATTGATAGTATTTTTTGTTTGTTTTCATCCTAATGTGGCTTCCTATTTGAATAAGAGGATTTATGTAGTAAAAGTGGCATTTGAAGAAGAACGTTAAGTACTGTAGGTATGTGGGCAGACAAAATAAAATCATGAAGTTGGTATTTGTACGACTAAAGTTTGGGAAAATGCCCAGTGTTTAAGTCAGTCACATAGTAGAACAAGTCATTATAGCAGAACAACAACAAAGACAAAAAAACAAAAACAAAAACAAATCCACCGGCCCCACAACTTGACTCCTTAATTAATAAAATAACACAGGCATTTGTGAAAGATGAACCTAGACGTGCATGGAAAAGGGACAGACTCCAGGATTTGTCTTTTCGGACGGAAATGCTTCTTTTTTGCAAGACAATAAAGATAACCTTTAAAGATCGCAGGGTTTTATTGTTTATTGCCGTTTTATTAACATTTATATGATGCCATGCTGTCACAATGCTTCTAAACAATTGCTTTAGTTGCCCTAGAGTTTAGAGGGATTTTGTGGCCCAAAGACAGAGGGATAAGTAAATCAGTAGATAACTATCTAGTTTAGTGAGAAAATGCCTTCACCTGTAACTCCTAGCTTCTGGAGTCTACCAGTGAGTAGATTAAAAGTCCTTCAGGCCCTCCTCCCCACACCTACATTCTAGAAAAGCAACTATTCATCATTTTCTTAACAATTTCCAGAGGGAGAGACACCATCCATTTCTTTTGTGACATTGTTGAATGTTTCAGTAAGTCTTCCATGTTTCTGGTAATTAAGGTAGAAGTCTTCTTCATTTCTAAGAATACTCCCTCTTGTGTGATAGAAATATCAAGAGTGGGGGTGCCTAGGTGGCTCAGTCAGGTAAGCATCTGACTCTTGATTTCAGGTCAGGTCTTGATCTCAGGGTTTTGAGTTTAACATATGCAGGGTATGAAGCCTATTAAAAAAAAAAAAATATCTATCTATCTATCTATCTATCTATCTATCTCCACACACACAATAACACACACACACATATCTCAAGAGTGCATTAAAATACCAAATGATCTGTATTTATAAAGTTATGCTGTCAGACAAAAGAAAATCACAACTATATATTTAATGTGTTATTTATACAGCTAAAATTTACTAGCAGTCGTATTCAAGTCCTTGTCTTTTAAGAATTATAGTAGCTGAGGGGCAGTCAGTTAAGCATCTAATTTCGCTCCGGTCATGATCTCGCAGTTCAAGACTTTGAGCCCTGTGTCGGGCTCTGTGCTGACAGCTCAGAGTCTGGAGCCTGCTTCCGATTCTGTGTCTCCCTCTCTCTGCCCCTCCCCTGCTCACACTCTGTCTCTCTCCCTCTCTCTCTTAAAAAAAAAAAAAAAAAAGAATTGTAGTAGCTGATATCCAGACACGTGAGAATGATACCCAGCTAGTCTGTAACTATCTGAGAAATTAGCTCCAAAATATCAAAATCTCCAATGTCCTTCAATCTTTTTATAATTGATCTTATCACTCTAGTTTCTGATGTTGTCAGGTCCTACTTACACACAGAAAGCTTCTTGGCAAGCTTTTGTTAAAAATTGATAATATTTACATCACACAGAATTTACCACTTTAATCATTTGTAAGTTTATAGTTAAGTGGCAGTAAGTACATTGACACAGCTGTGCTGCCGTCTCCGCCCTCCGTCTCCGGAACTCCTTTCCCCAAACTGAAACTCTATACCCATTAAACAATAACTATCCATTTATGGCAAGCTTTAGAAATCATTTGGAAGGTATTGTAAAACAACAATTTTAGGGAGACACATTTAACTGTTGTTCTGCACAAAGTACTGATGTCTTTTTTTTCCCCGATTGTTAAAAATCCTCGTCAGCTTAATGAATGCAGCTTAGCTGTTCATTCTACGTGGCTCGTACAGGCCACTCGAGCTCGTTCCCAGCCCTGGTGAAAGGGGGCAGACACCAGGAACGAAGGAACAGCTGCCTCACCGTTCCAGATTATGAATCCGGGGTGTATCTCAACACATCACAGTTGCCGCACAAAGAACAGATGGGACCCCGATCTCCCAGTAGACCCACTGGAACCCCGTCTTGAATGTTAAACAAGGACCCACGGAGAGAAAGTGATTTCACTTAATACTCCCTTCCACAGATTGAAATCCTTCATGTGTAGGAACACGTGAGCGGGTCTGAGGTTTCAGCACTGGGGCTTCCTGGCTCCCATCCAGAGCTTTTGTTCCCTGAAACAGACAGCATTTGGAGTTATAATGTGGCTAAGCTTGTCAACACATGGGGCTTTTCTCTGCTTTCCAAACACATGTGAGACAGACTGGCTCTCAATGAAGCTCTGATCTTTTCTGGGGAAAGGAAATGTCTCATGCAAGTCAAAAAAGAAAAACATATTTGGAATCAAGAGGAGTAATTGTGCATCAGAGAGACAGATTCTGATCAGTTGGCAAATATGGTGACATTGTAGTATAGATGTTGATCTAGATTGGTTTACATGGGTATTACATTATGGAATACACGTATATGGGATAGATGTACTTACAATAGAAACCGTATCAAGGATTTTTGGAAAGACCGACGTTACTCAAGAAAAATAGACTGGTGTCAGCGTCCCAGAAAGACACAGGGCATTGTACTTACGTTCCCCTGGATGTTGCGTCTCTCTTCCAAAAGTGAGATGATTACACAGCTCAAAAGCCTGGGAGATTTCCTTTCATACTTTATGGCCCGAAACACAAAGATCTCCGGAACCGGAGACCTGGGGTAATGGTTTCAGCCTAATACCTGAGACCCAGAGGTGCATGAGCTGAAGGCATTTCCAGAGTAATGCTTCACCCCCTGGAGGCTAAGTGGCTAGTGCTTTGTACCCCAAGAAGAAAGAATTTAATTTAATCCTGGAGACAATGAGAGGTTTCCCTCCCTCCAGGACCTCAGACTAATTCTGCTCGGGACTCCTACTGCTATCCGTAGGACAGGCACTGTCATCACTAGAGGGAAGGTGCTTCTTAGGTCATTTCACACTCATGACGGACCGTCGCTTCCTTTCCATCCTGCAAAGATGTCGTGTCTCAGAGCCCAGTGTCCGCTTTCCAGTTTCCCAAGGACAGTGCCCTTCAGAGTAGCCTCCCTCCCCTCCCTCGCTGGGTGGCTCATCTTTCACCGAGGTCCTTCACTTCGGATTCAAATGGGCCTTCTGAGAGCCCAAAGCCAGATACAAAAGGTCCTTTTCTTTGGTTTTCTCATTTTTTTTGGAGGAAATGTTGTTTAGGTGAAACATGTGTTAAGGTAGGATTTCAGGGCACGATGCCATTAATTTATGTCTAGGATAGCATGGGATGCCTTTGTGCTTAGCTAGGTGACAAACCATGGTCATTTTCATGTTTTGGCCTCATTCTTAATGGAATTCAATGAAATACATCCTTCTATTAGGGTGATGTAGATCTGTATTTTGGTTCATCCAGCCTCGCTTAAGTTAGAAGTGCTAAAGAAAAGAATTATAGAAGTTCCTTTCGTTGCTGAAAATGCAAAAACCCCAGTGTTCTTACATAGCAGTTTTCTTGCCAATGAAAAAAATGAAGGTAACAATGTACAAAAATGATCTGTGTGTGTGTGTGTGTGTGTGTGTGTGTGTGTGTGTGTGTGTGTGTGTTTGCTTTAAAAAAAATACATTGGATGACATGGAACTAGTTTGAGAATATTTGCTTTGATATCACTTTAATTTTATCAAGACTTGTATTTGTTTTACTTTTGCCTTGGAGCATCCTGGTCAAGTGCATGTCTTGTTGCCAAGCCCCTCACAAAACTGGACATATAGTTTGGCCTTGGCCCAACTGGTTTGTGGCTTAGAGCTGCTGAAGAAAATGCATTCATTTGTTCATTCATCAAATACTTATTGAGTATATACTATGTTCCATGCACTGCTGTAGGAGCTGGAGGCATAGCAGTGAAGTGAACAGGAAAATGTCTCTGCCTTTGTATGTTCTAGGGAAGGGAGATGGACAAAAAAAAAAAAAAAAAAAAAAGTACAGTATGTTAAGAGGCAATTAAATGCTATGGAAATAATAGAGTGTAGGAAATGAGTACCAGAGGCAGGTTGAAGTTTGAAATAGTGTAGTCAGAATGGGACCAGTGGAAAAGGAAATATCTGAGCAAAGACTTAGAAATGATAAAGTGAGACCTGAGATTAAATGGGGGGAAAGCCATTCCAGGCAGAGGCATTAGCCCATGCAAAGGCCCTGAGGTAGTAGCATACCGACTATATTCCAGGAACGGTAAACGGACCAGTGTGGCCACACAACACAGAATGAGTAAGGAGAGAGGCAGTAGGAGAGGAAGGTGGTAGAAATAAGAGGTAAGAGAATGGACAGGAGATTATAGGGCCCTAAAAGCCATTCCCAGGCCCTCGGCATCTACTTTGAGGGAAATGGTGAACCAATGGAACGTTTTGAGCAAAGGAGTGGTAAGATTTAGCGTTTGTTCATTATGGGTACTATGTTGAGATTAGATTGTAGACAACAAGGGTAGACACAGGCGGACTCACAGGTAAAGTGTTGGATTAATCCAAGTGAGAACTAACAGCAGCTCGGACCAGGAGGTAGCAACGGAGGTCATGAGAAGAGAAATGACTAGAGTCCGTCCTATTTTGAAGGTAGAGCTGACAGGAGCTCCTGATATCCTGGATGTGAGATGTGAGGAGAATAGGGGTGGATGCAGGACTTCCAGGTTTGGGACCTGGCCAACCAGAAAGGATGCAGTAGGTTTTAGGGTAAAGCTGTTAGGAGCTGAGTTCTGAAGGTGTTCAGCCGGAGACGTCCACTTGACAATAAAGGGAGGTGTCCATTAGGCAGTTTGAATAAACACATCTGGGTTTCAGCAAAGGGGTTGGAAATTTAAATTTGTGATACAACGTATGTAGCATTAAAAGCCACAAGACGAGGGGCGCCTGGGCGGCTCAGTCAGTTGAGCCTCCAACTTCGGCTCAGGTCATGATCTCACAGCTTGTGGGTTCGAGCCCCACATCCAGCTCTGGGCTGGCAGCTCGGAGGCCAGAGCCTGCTTTGGATTCTGTGTCTCCCTCTCTCTCTGCCCCTCCCCCGCTCATGCTCTGTCTCTCTCTGTCTCAAAAATAAATAAACATTAAAAAAATTTTCTTTAAAGCCACGAGACAAGCTGAGATCACCCAATGAGTCAGTAATCAGTAAGAATAGTGCAGTTCCAGACCTGGGGCTTGGAGCACTCCCAGGGCAAGAGGTCAGAGTAGAGAGGGTGGACCAGCAACGGGGTGGCCAGTGAAGTGGGAGAAAAACCAGAAGAGCCAGTGTCCCGGAAACCAAGTTCAGAAAGTACTTCTGGGAGGCAGCAGTGATGTATTATGTTCAAGTGCTGTGGAGGAGACAAGAATGACGAGGACTGAATACTGATGGTCGGTTTCGGGATGAGGCCGTCATTGGTCAACACTCCAGAAACACTGGAAGTATCATTTCTAAACTTAAAAATATTTTTAAGTCTTTATTTATTTTTGAGAGAGAGACAGAGTGTGAGCAAGGGAGGAGCAGAGAGAGAGGGAGGCACAGAATCCAAAGCAGGCTCCAGGCCCTGAGCTGTCAGCACAGAGCCCGAACCCACTAACCATGAGATCATGACCTGAGCCGAAGTCAGACGCTCAACCGACTGAGCCACCCAGGTGCCCCTCTAATATTTTAAAGGAGATCACAGGGATGACCGGTTGATGAAGCCCGCATCCTGTGACTCTGATGGCACGGTTTTGCAGGGTGACACCTTTACTGAGTGGAACCCTGGGGAAAAGGGTTGCACGGGGCATACAATCTGATCGGACGCTCCTAAGCGGAACTCTTTCTACCCACCGGTTTCCTAGCCTGTGGGACTTCTTGCCTCTGTGTTTGTGGAAGTGGCAGAGAGGGAAAGGAGGAATGCCCTGAAGACGCACAGATGGAGATATTTCTGATCAATTCTGGCTGGAATATTTCAAGCCCTTCATTTTGGGAAGTGACTAGAGCTAATTGATTGAATGTCAAATTGTAAAGAAAGATGCCTAGAAACCATTTCGTTTGCGTGTGTTATTTGCATTCTCTTTCTTTTTGCCCTCAATGTGGCCATTAATTTCTGCATGAAATAATAACAGACATAACACCATGTAAAGATTATGTTTTACATCACGTACATAAGAAAATCGATATTGGCCAAGAAGACAATAAAAATGCATGCCAGGGTGCCTGGGTGCCTCATTCGGTTAAGTGTCCGACTCTTCATTTCGGCTCAGGTTATGATCTCATGGTTCATGAGTTCGAGCCCCGCACCTGGCTCTGTGCGGACAGTGCAGAGCCTGCTTGGGATTCTCTCCCTCTTTCTCTGTCTCTCCCCTGCTTGCTGTCTCTCTCTCTTTCTCTCTCTCTGTCAAAATAAATAAATAAACTTAAAAAAAAATAAAATGAGTCTCAGGGATACAGAATTATATCGCTAGTGCATTTATCTACGAGTTACTCTTCATATATTGCTTTATTTCAGTAGCTGGATGGTAATTATCTGACATTAACTAGCTCTGTTGGGGGCTGTGGATGATTTGTAGCTATGTCCAGTTTCTGTGGGATAAGTGGGATATCCATCATGTCCCATTTCAGACCACCAACATGAAGTCATTTGGACCCACCCGCAAAAGTCACACAGTGGACTTGGGAGCCAGTGGAAGCTGGTTCGAGCACACCCTTGTTTTATTAATGTGCAGACAAATCTTGTTTCTGTCTGACACCAGCAAATTAAAAAGAAATTAAAATTAAGAAAGGAAAATGGAAATGTTATATAATTAACATTATAGTTATATTATCTATATATATAATTATAATATATGTAAATATTTATAAAGGTAGTTTTAATCCTCATTTCAAAATGATGAATGTAGGTTCAGAGACGATAATCCCTTGGTCCAGGATCAAATCTTAGAATCAAGACTTGAACCCAGACCTACCGGACTACAAAATCCATGCTCTCTCCCCTAAACCAATGTCTGGAAGCTCCAGAACGTTATCCATGAATCAGTAGGATAAATTCTCTATGGTAATCACCATTTCACTGGCATAATACTAGTATTATAGTAATAACATTAACTATATCCTCTATACAAAACTGAATTTTAAATTACTAAATGAAAAAAAAATATTTTGACGGGTCACATTTTGTAGCATATGTATTCCTCTTGGATTACACATACTCCCCCAAATTATAAAACCCTTCATCAGTATGGTGGTCAGGTCATGCATTTATTCCAGTTTGTTTCCAGGAACGCTACTCAAAAGAGAAAGCAGGAAAGATACCTTGTGGTGGTGGTTGTTCTTTCTTAAAAAACAACATCTTTTTAATGTTTATGTATTTTTGAGAGAGGGAGAGAGACAAAGAGTGAGCAGGGAGGGGCAGAGAGAGAAGGAGACACAGGATCTGAAGCAGGCTCCGGGACTCTGAGCTGTCAGCACAGAGCCCGATGCAGGGCTCTAACTTGTGAACTGCGAGGTCTTGATCTGAGCTGAAATCTGACGCTTAACCGACTGAGCCACCCAGGCACCCCATGGTTTTTATAATAATACCTGGTTTTACAGTGTGGAGGTTCCTCAAAAAATTAAAAATAGACCTACCCTATGACCCAGGAGTAGCACTGCTAGGAATTTACCCAAGGGATACAGGAGTGCTGATGCATAGGGGCACTTGTACCCTAATGTTTACAGCAGCACTTTCAACAATAGCCAATAGCCAAATGATGGAAAGAGCCTAAATGTCCATCAACTGATGAATGGAAAAAGAAATTGTGGTTTATATACACAATGGAATACTACGTGGCAATGAGAAAGAATGAAATAATGGCCTTTTGTAGCAACGTGGATGGAACTGGAGAGTGTTATGCTAAGTGAAATAAGTCATACAGAGAAGGACAGATACCGTATGTTTTCACTCCTATGCAGATCCTGAGAAACTTAACAGAAGATTGTGGGGGAGGGGAAGGAAGAAAAAAAAGTGGTTAGAGAGGGAGGGAGCCAAACCATAGAAGACTCTTAAAAACTGAGAACAAACTGAGGGTTTATGGGGGGTGGGAGGGAGGGGTGGGTGGGTGATGGGTATTGAGGAGGGCACCTGTTGGGATGAGCACTGGGTGTGGTATGGAAACCAATTTGACAATAAATTTCATATTAAAATAATAATAATAATACCTGGTTTTATATTTGCTCTCCAGGGTACTACATGTACATCGAGGCCTCCCACATGGTGTATGGACAAAAAGCACATCTCTTGTCCTGGCCTCTGAGAGGAGTCACCGGAAAACACTGCTTGACCTTTTTCTACCACATGTATGGAGCAGGGACTGGCCTGCTGAGTGTTTATTTGAAAAGGGCAGGCGATAGTGAAGAGTCCCTCTTATGGCGAAGAAGAGGCGAACAGAGCATTTCCTGGCTAAGGGCGCTGATCGAATACAGTTGTGAGTCCCAGCACCAGGTAAGCCAAAGGGGAGAAGAACGAAGTGAGAGCAAATGTTCCTGTGAGCTTCTGATCTGTCTTTTTCTTGCTACCAAAGAGAATGTTCTGTTCTGTTTTCAGGGTCATAGATAAAGACAGTACATGTTTAAAAGTAAACATAATTAGTCTCTATTGATTAAATCTAAGCAGTGAATGGGAGATTAGGCGGCGAGAAAAAGCTTTGGGTATTTACGCATAAAGTGATTTTTGCAACTCAATGATGAAAGGGTAGCTATTTTTGTCTTGGCACATTCTGAATGTCAAGTGTATTCTCTGCGTCCCGCACGTCTCCCAAACAGTCTCCTTTTCTTCTAAACATGGTATTACCTAATTAGTATTTTCCAGCTGCGTCTTTCCCTCGTCATTACCCACACACGAGGGCTTTGGTTGCAAGCCTCTATTTAAGAGTGCATGGTCCACAGTCAATTATTAAGCCTCTGTCTGCATGGGTTTAGAAGAAACTGAGTCCCGGTCCCAATTCCTGAGTCTTGCCCTGGGTTTTCTCGTGTGCTGTAGGAGACCTCCATCCCACAGCATCTAGACTATGAGAGACTGTAGGCAGTGACAGGAAAGAGCCTTTCAAATGCCAATGGGTGAGGCTGAGCAGCCCATCTGGTCTAGAGGTGAGCAGGCCCTCCTGACAGCTACTGACTTCCCCTGCCTACCATGAGCCAAAGCTCCAGAAGGCTCTGGGAAGATAACCTTCGGACCCTGACATTCCTGAAATTGCTCTGTAGAATTCTCAGCTGTGAACTTCTCCTAAAAGCCCTGCTTCCTCCTCATCCTTGCTTCTGACTGATCAACCTCTTGGATCAGCACCCCTCCGCTTTAACCACTGGCTCGTTTGGTCTAAGCCCAAATCTTCCTGGAAGAGGTGTTCAGAATAAGGGCTTTATTTTATACCATCGCACAAACACCCTGAATTTCCTGCGGATCTAAACGGGAAGGAATTGCAGAAGTTCAGGGGGCCAGGTTGCAGGGCCATCGAGGGTGCTGTGTTGCTAAAGAACAAGTGACTGAGGGCAAATGAGCCATTATCTGGGGGTGGCCCATTATCCTGGCATGGATAAACCTGTCTAGAGATTTAGGAAAGAATAACAGATAGCTCCAGAAATGATTTGGATGGTGCTTTAATGTCCGCTACGGAAGAAAAGCAGATCATTCAGGAGCTTAATAATATAACTGATCATCATTCTGAGATGGTGGATTAATTTCGTTCGGCTATCCGGGCACCCCTACTTCTACTCTGTTCGGATGTTCTCCAAGTGTGGTCCTGAGACCAGCAGCAATGCTTGAAGTGCAAACCCACCTCAAATGACATTGACCTAAAATGCACACTCTCGGGCCGCACTTCAGAACTACTGAACCAGATACTCTGAGGGAGGGGTCCAGAAATCTATGTTTTAACAAGCCCTCCTAATGATTCAGATGCGCACTAAAGACAAAGCATCTCTATCCCAGAGCAAGTGGGTCTGAGTCAAGTGCAGCCCGAGCGTTGATGTTTTTGTGATTCCCGAAGGGTGCTAATGCACTAGACCTCTAGGGAACAGGTGACTTGTCAGCGTCTAATCCCAGGAAGTTGAGTACAAGGCCTTGAATATGCTAGACTTGCTGGGTAGCTGGTTGTTTGAAATGGTTTTTGATCCCAGAAGTAATTAGGCATCTATTGGTATCTACCCTCTACTCACTCTCGTGGGGTATTCAAATTCAAAGGGTGCAGAATGGCCTGAGAGGTTTTTTTAAGTTTATTTTCATTTATTTTGTGAGGAGGGAGGGGCAGAGAGAGGGGGAGGCAGACTGTCCCAAGCAGGCTCCACATTATCAACACAGAGCCCAACTCGGGGTTCAAACTCACAAACTGTGAGATCATGACCTGAGCTGAAGTCAAGAGTCCGACGCTTAAGCAACTGAGCCACCCAGGCACTCCTGGCCTGGGAGAGTTTTAGCTCACAACTTTGTAAGAACCAAGACTCCAGACCATTCCCTTTGTCTTAGAATGGAACAGATATGAATCTGCCCTGAGGAATTTCCTTCTGGATTTAGTGATTCCCTCAGGAATCCCAAATGCTATCTGGAGACCAGGCTGAAGCTAGTTTCTCCAAAACATCTTAGTGTCTAATAAAACACAGACACATCCACATGAATAAATTGGCCATCTTTTACGTGCCAGGCACTTACAGCACTAGGAGCTATACGTAAGTTCTTCCTGTTGATCTTGTAGCTCCTCTTGACAGAAGGAGAAACTCAATGTCCAGCTGGTAACTGACAGTGTGAGAATTCAGGCCCAGATCTGACTGGTCCCCAAGTGTGTATCCCTAAGCCAAGGTTCCACACTCTCTCTCTTCATCAGTATGTTGATCAAGTCATGAATTTATTACAGTTTGTTTCCAGGAACACCACTCAAAAGAGAAAGAAGAAAATCAGTTCCAAAATAAACTCATTCCCCTGGGTGTCATAAGCCCTGGGTGATCTTGGGGAAATCTCATCCTCCCTGAAAATGTTCGTACATTTTCAAAATGGGGTAATAATTCCTGCCATGCTGACATCACCAGAGTTAGAAGGTCAGTGAGGTTATGTATGTGAAAGGGTTTTATAAATTTTAAAATCCCAAAGTATAAAAATATATTATTGTTTCTAAAAATATGTTCCCTCCCAAATATCTCTGGTCTCTAATTCATATCACCATGGCAACCCTGGTATTCTCAATAGTTACATTGGCATCCAGACTGAGTTCCTAGAGTATGAGGCCAAAATATCTCATTTTGGTAAATATTTGTTGACTGCTGGCTATTCTAAGTGCTGAGGATGCAGCAATGAACATAACACGTAAAGCTCCTCTTCTTTTTTAGAGTTGACATTCTAGTCGGGGAGAGGTAGAAAAAGTAAATCAGGGGCGCCTGGGTGGCTCAGTCGGTTGAGCGTCCGGCTTTGGCTCAGGTCATGATCTCACAGTTTGTGGGTTCAGGCCCCGCGTCGGGCTCTGTGCTGACAGCTCGGAGCCTGGAACCTGCTTTGAATTCTGTGTCTCCCTCTCTCTCTGCCCCTCCCCTGCTCATGCTCTGTCTCTCTCTCTTTCTCCTTCAAAAATAAATAAAAACATTCAAAAAAAAATTTTTTTAAAAAGGAAAAGTAAACCAAAGATATATAATGTACTATCAAGTACATTATAATAAATGCTATGGTGGGGGGCACCTGGGAGGTTCAGTCGGTTAAGTGTCCGACTTCAGCTCGGGTCATGATCTCTCAGTTCACGAGTTTGAGCCCTGCATCTGGCTCTGTGCTGACAGCTTAGAGCCTGGAACCTGTTTCAGATTCTGTGTCTCCCTTTCCTTCTGCTCCTCCCCTGCTCGTGCTCTCTCAAAAAAAAAAATTTTTTTTTTAATTAATAATACTAAGTGCTATGGAAAAGAATAGGTCAAGCCAAACAGGTACTGAGATCAAAGAAGTATCAGGGCATAATTGTGAAAGGCTTTGAACATCATGGTAGAGTTTGAAATTTATTCCAGAAGCAATGAGGAACCATCAGATGGCTTTAAGGTAATGTGATCTGGGTTTACATTTTTAAATGATCACTCCAGCCACTATGTGGAGAATAGACTGTAGGGGACAAGGAGACTTTGGGGGCTACTGCAGTGGTGCTGGCAGAAGGAGTGAGTGGCAGGGGTGAGATGCATCAGAAGCCCACGGGATTTCTTACATGTGGAATGTGGGGCTTGAGAGAAAGAGGCATCAAGATGCCTCCTTGAGTTTTGGCCTGAGTAACCAGTAGAATGGAGTTACCATTTCCTGAGTTGAGGAAGGCTTTCGGTGGAGCACATCTGGAGGTGCGAAGGCAGTGCGCATGGGAGGGAAATTAACACGTGAGTTTTTCAGACACGCTTAGTTTTCTGTGTCAGACATCCACGTGGGCATGTCAGGTGAGCATAGGTGATGAGACTGAAGTTCAGAAAAAAGAACAAGGCTGGAGGAGTAGATGTGTGCCTCACTGGTGGCGGTGGGCAGGTGTGGATGGCTTTCAGAGTGGTATCGTACTGCCACTGTTTGTTTGAGACTCACCCTCTAGGGGAGGTGAGTGGGTGGCCTCCAGATGACATTCCAATCATCCTACCATCCTTGTAGGTGAAGTGCACCAAGTGGCAACCTTTTAATCATGCCCCTTCCTAAGTGCTAAGCTGTACCTGACTTGCTATTGATCAAAAACACAACGTGATTTTATTTCCTTTGGATTCCTTGCTTAACATTTCCTCCTGTGCTCTCTCTTCTTTCCTCCCTGGGTTCTTTTATTTTGATGCCATTGAAAGAAAGAATGTGTTAGACAAATTCGTAGCTCATCGAAATATTTATATCATTCATATTGTTCATTATACTGCCTAACATTTAGTAAGTATTATTATGTGCTAGGTACTCATTTAGGACCACGTTTCCAAATTTTCTTGTTCATGGTATGCTTAGTCTCATTAATGTTTTTCCTGGTGTTCCTAGACCAAAAGCAATACCTAAGAGTTTCATTTATTAAGTAGTTGCAGCCAAACAACTTAGTATTTATGTCCTAACGACTTAGTAGACATTTGGAAAAATAGTACACTTAAATTGAAGGAAAAAAATAAATGTTTATCTAATTCTTAAATAACCACAATTATTTACTAATAGAATGTGTATATATAGGACAAGGGAAAAACCATAATGGTATAAAATAGTTACCACTCAGGTAGTAAGGAAATTCAGAGGAAAAGGTTGTATAAAATCAAGTATTTGGCCCAACCACGGACTCTTCAGAATATAATTCCATCAGGTAATTCGTGTATTATACTTTCGTTGTAGACTTGGTGGTCAAAAACCAGATTTTATTGATGTCCAGAAAACCAAAATGGTTATTAACTGCACTCATATATCCTCCTATCGATGTATTAGAGGACATTTTTTTCCTCTTCTAACCATTTATTTGTATTCTTGTTTGGGATTGTGTCCTTAGAATTTTAAATAATATTATTGTGCCCATATCTGTCATTAAAGCTTCTTTGAGTCATTAATTTTAAGATAGTTTCATATGCTTATTAATTGTCCACTTTATATTCTTTGATTTAATTTAAATCATAAACTAGTCCAAGGGGGAGTCATTTGCTCATAAAGTGAGTAGACCAAACGTGTCTTCTGGATAATTTTCATTACCCACAAGCCTCCCTGGAGTATTCAGTGGTTTATTAACCATTGTTGGGGCAGCATTCGAGCTGGTAATGTAAGCTATTTTCCCTAGAACCTGAATATTTGATCAGTTTTTTTCTTCTCAGGATCTGAAGTTATGAAACTGGTTCTCTCCTCCAGGGCTATTCTTGGATGTTATGGTATTTAACACAATAAGCGAACCGTTGCCTTTTTGGTAAACTTAGTGATTATATATCACCATAGATTTGTAGAGAGCCTAAGAAAACTTAAACTTCTGGGCCTATGACTTTCATAGGCCCTGTGAGTGCTGGGTCTAGAATATTCGAGGTGGGAAAGAGAAACTAGGTCACCACCAGGAAGCATTTCTAGGTAAGCATTTCTGGTTAATGGCCTAAAGAGATCTCAGAAGCAACCTAAATCTCCAAGACTCTAGTAATTTATTGTGCATTTCTTTAAAATTCCAAATAAGTACTCTCTTTTGTACCTAAATTTGAATTTGTGATTTTGTAGTCTTTTCCTTAAAGGAGGTTGAACAACAGTCTAAGCTTCCAGACCCACACAACATGGATCTTCCCCTGATGAGTATTGTTTTATCAAGATGACTTCATTTCTAAAATGTTTTTTAATGTTTATTTATTTTTGAGAGAGAGACAGAGTATGAGTGGGAGAGAGGCAGGGGGGTGGGGGTGGTGGGGAGACACAGAATCTGAAACAGGCTCCAGGCTCTGAGCTGTCAGCACAGAGCCTGACACGGGGCTCAAACTCACGAACCTCAAGAACATGACCTGAACCGAAGTAGGACGCTTAACCGACTGAGCCACCCAGGTACCCCAAAATGACTCCATTTCTAAATTCAGACCTCATTACTTTTCAGGTAATTTTTGAAGCCATTCGGGGAGTGTCAATAAGAAGTGATATTGCCATTGATGATGTTAAATTTCAAGCAGGACCCTGTTCAGGTAACAATATTTTCCCCAATTATATCCTCTTGATTGAAAAGGGATTTTGCAATAGTCTCAAATCATAAGAATGCAAATTAAGAATTTTTCTATAATAAAAACAGAGAAAACTATTTTTGTCTATTTTCTGTTTGTCTTTCCTGACAGAAATGGAAGATATGACCCAGCAGTCATCAGGATATTCTGAGGATTTAAATGAAATTGAGTTTTAAGAAATGATCTGAATTGGATGAGCTAAACAAGAGCCATACCTCTCTTCAATCAAAATGAACACAAAACAAATAAATACCGAACAGTCTTAACCATTTTGTGAATTATAAAACGACTTCACAGCACAGTATTGTTTTTCATTACTTTTGCAAAAAATACTGACTCAGGGCTTTTTGGTGTTTTTGTTTTTGGTTTTTGGGTTTTTTTTTTTCCTTTTTGCGTATGACAACTGTTACGGAAATACAGGCTATTGATTTTGCGTAGATCATTCATCTTAATTTTGGTTCCAGTTAGAAATACAAATATACTATATTGCAGTCACTTTAAAGTATGCAAATGGGAGGGCACAATCAAAATGAGATGTGTCATTTAAATCTGCATTCAGTGAATGTATTGGGAGGAGAAGATGTCTCGTGGGTTTCTTTTTGAATTTCAAGTATCGCAGCTGTTTTTAAAGTAATAATGTGAGGTGTCAGTATCTGCAGAATGAATGCAGTTTTTCATGGTAACAAATTAGTCTAAGAAAATAAAATCTTATTTTCTACGTTTTATTCATAGAAATGGAGTGTTAATTGTTAAATATTTTTACCATACATGTTAACTAAGGATCTTTCCTGAATGTCCCAGGGTAAGTCAGTATTAATTAATGCTGTATTACAAGGCAATGCTACTTTCTTTTCTCCCCCCTTTGAACTACTTTGGAAAGTCACTATGAACACATGGATTAGAAATTGCACTCTTTTTTTGTAAAGCAAGCTTGAAAATGTTTATGTACACACACCTGAAAATTTTTAGGACGTGTTAAGCAATTTTACTGATTTTTATAATAAATGTTTTGGTAAGGTTTTGAGGAGTATGAATTCAAGCAGACATACTAAACTGCTGCTTTTTATTTACGTGCTTAGAAAATTGTACATACGTATTTTATACCCAAACAGCTGTTTTAAGATTACCTAATAAAAGGTAATTTGAAAATCTTTTCCCTAGCAATGAACTCATTTCTATGTTATTTTCCTTGTTCAGAATATCTTCGGTACATAACTGCAGATTCTAATTTGAATTTCTGCTCTGCCACTGTTAAATTCTTCTTATGCCTTCTATTAGTGACATGAGCATTGCTTACATTGATACAAGAATTGATTTTTATTTATTTATTTTTAAAAATTTTTGTTTATTTTTGAGAGAGAGTGGGGGAGGAGCAGGGAGAGAGGGAGACAGAGAATCCCAAGCAGGCTCCCCACTGTCAGTGCAGAGCCCTGACGTGGGGCTCAAACTCATGGAGAGATCATGACCTGAGCCATAATCAAGTAGGACATTTAACTGACTGAGCCACCCAGGTGCTCCAAGAATTAATTTTTGGAGTGTTTTATTTTATATAAGCTAACTTACTTTTTCACCACATTTTATCCTATTACAACGTAAACACTATGAGGATGAGGATTCTTGCATGTTTTGTGTTACTTTTGTAGTCTCTGTACCCAGAAGAATGTCTGGTATGTAGTACGTGTTCAATAAAGAAATAGTTGTTGAATGAATGAATGAATTTAAGCCTTCCAACATCCTCCAAAATGGAGCTATTATTAGTTTTTTTTTACAGAGAAGGAAACCGAGGTTCAGAAGAGTGAACACATTATTTAAGTGGAAGAGTAGAGTCAGGTGTCTCTGACCCCAAAGTCCGTACCTCTTCCTGCTTTGTACGGCCAAAAATCCATGGTCCTCACAGACTTGGGTGGTATGAGAATACCAAGAATGTCAAAACTCTTCCGGTGCCTGGCTGTGTGGCTCAGTCGGTAGAGCATGTGACCGTTGATCTCGAGGTTATGAGTTTGAGCCCCACATTGGACATAGGGATTACTTTTTAAAAAAATGTCAAAACTCTTAAGTTAATCCATAAAGAGTAGTATACTTCCCTGAAGACCACAGTGCTTGGAAAACAAAAATTCTCAACTGTACAAAATTAACATCCTGAGGTTTATGGAGAAAATAAACTTCTGTAGTAAAGCAAAATTTTGCAAATCACATCCTTTCTATTCATGATGATTTTAATTAAGTAAGTAATTAATTATCTATTAATCCCTAAATAAAGCTGAAACATTGAGGAAGGAAGATTTCAAGGTGTGAAGCAACTCAACAGTATGCTAGACGGTATAATCTCCTCAACCTATTATTCCTGTCCAGAGCTTAGTTATATTTGCTGAATAAAGAAATGAAAATTGTGTCTCTGGGACTTAACACAGTACCTTCATGCATACCAAGTCACTTATAGATAGTGACTGAAGTCATTCACCAACCTCCTTGCTTATAGATTACGTAAATCCATAGTAATAATCAGAGCTAACATTTATTGGATTTTTCTATCTTCAGACATTTTTCAAAGGGCTTTATGTGAATTCACTCATTTAATCCTGATAACGACTCATGAAGTCGATCTAGTGATATTTCCATTTTATAAATAGGGAAACTGAATTTGTCCAAGTTCAGCAGCTAGTGTAGGGCTTGGGTTTGAACCTGGGCGTGTTTCACTGCCAAACCTGCGTTCTGATCTTTGACTGCCTCCTGAACCTGCCAGCCCTCTGGTTGACTTCACCCCCAATACCAATTTAAACCTCAGGCAAAAGTTCCAGGTTTCTCTCACTCCAGAGGATTTATTGGCTACCAAAATTACCCCAAAGGTTGCCAAACTAGAAATACTACTTGGGCCTCCGGCTTTGGTAATTGGGGAGAAAAAAAATGAGGGTTGGCAAGTAGTTATTAGGGAAGAAAGGAAAGGAGTAATTGTTACCAGTTGTTGCTAAGAAACAACCTGAAGTTCATACAGAAGAGAGGAGGTAGAAGGTGAGTGGATTAATGTACCTTCCTCACTTCTGTTCCTTTTGGAGGATTCAGATTTTGGATGCTTCTCTTCCTGTCCAGGTTACCCATGGCATTCATTTTAACTATACTTCGCCTGGATGAAAATACGAAAGGCTACTTAGCACAGTATAGTTTCTTCAGGTTTAGAAATGCCTTGTGGGAAAGCGTACTAATAGGTACCACGCGGTATTTGCGTTGATTTTAAATCTTCTCTAAACACACAAGTGCTTCAAAAACAAGCTACTTTCTCCACACAGATTGCCTTCTCCCCTACAATTTGCTGTGTGGGTTGGAGATTACTTGTGTGTAGAAGGGAGTGGAGGAGAAAACAGTAGCTCTGATAGAGGGTCTGGTTTAATGTGGAGGAAGAAAGGGTTCAGCAAAGATTCAGTGAGAAATCTACACTCCAGGCATTTTGCCAAGCATGGAGGTTATGAAGATAATCACAGATTAGTGAGGAAGACACAGGTCCAAACCGATCAGCACAACTTGGAGTGCTAAATCCAATGAGATCATATGCCCAGGTGCTATGGAAGGGTCTCGGAGGGGCATCTGACCAGGAAGGGCAGGGCCAGCCTCCCGCTGCAGCCCAGGCTGAGGTGAGAACCAAAGGAGACCTCCTAAGGCAGCGTTCCAGGTGCCCGGATGTCCTCTGTGACTCTCGGGGTGGAGACTGGCCTCTCTTCCTTCTTATTCCCCTATAGGAGACGTGTTTTCCAGGGTGATTTAACCAGAACTTGGGGCAGTAGGTGGGGAGAGTTTTCATAAGTAATCAATCATTCTAGTGTCGCATTCTCTACGTGCTAATTGCTTTACAGATTGATACGGCATAGTGATTAAACACAGGGTTTCTGGATTCAGGGTGTCTCTGTTAAAATCCCGGCCTTGCCTTTTTCCGACTTCGGGACTGGGGGCAAGTCACTGACACCCTCTCTGATCCCTATTCTTAGAAGAGAGAGAAGTAGAGACTCCTTGTCTACTTCTTAGTAGGTTGCTGTAAAGATGAAATGAAAATATTACCTATCAACGCTTAGTGTCTAACACATGCCATTCTAGTTGATACTGAAAGGTCTGAGTGGGTGTTTGGTTTTGGGTTTGGGTTTTTTTTTTTTTTTTTTTTGATAAATTGTAGTTATTTTTAATGTATTCTTTCTCTACAAAGAACTGTGAGTTTATAGTGCCATCTTAAGGATAAAACAACCATATAATCTTGCTATTTTATCACGTTTTTCTTTTTTACTAGCAATCCTAGGCTCATTTTAACCAGCAGCTGGGTAAATGCCTTCTCCTTTGCTCTCCCTGTTCCATCCACTGTTCCTGGTTCTGGGCTGCCCACTCTGTATATATACCCTAGGAAGATTTATTATGCTAAACCTAAAGTCGTGTTTTCATGCCTATCTCCTCAAGAATGGTTGCTTTTCCAATTTTGTATCCCCACTGCCTACCATGCTCAACAAATATATCTGCATTAAATAAGAAAATGCTCAATAAAAGTAGTTTAATACGAATCTGTATGTGTGTTCCAAGCATCATAAGGGATATAAACATTCTCTTTCTGTCCATGAACATTTCATAGCCTGGAAATCCACACTCTAAAAAAAATTTTTAATGTTTATTTATTTTGAGAGAGAGAGAGAGCGAGAGTGTGCGCACACAAGCAGGCAAGGGAAAATAGAGACAGAGGATCTGCAGCAGTCTCCATGCTGACAGCAGCAAGGCCGATGTGGGGCTCCAACTCACGATCAGCAAGATCATGACCCGAACCGAAGTCAGACACTTAACTGACTGAGTCACCCAGGCGCCCCTCCACACTCTAAATATTTAACATGAAATTGTGTCCCTGGCCAGTGAGGATAGTTGGGGCGACTGGTGAAAACAAATTTAAGCCTTCTTTAGAGGGTCATGTGCTCTCCAACCAGGCAGCACACGTTTCCCATATATAAAACTGCACAGGAGGCCTCACAATCCAACATTACAACACATTTGGTCAGTGGTCAACACACAGCAGAATTAGATACTCAAGACTTCATAGGATAAGAGTTTTTGATAGACATTTCAAAATAACTATTTTAAAAATGGAGACCACCCCTGCCCCCAAAAAAGTATTGAGCACTTAACAAAAGGCAATAAATACTCTATGAAAAATACTCTATGAAAAAACAAGCAGGCAGATTAAAGGGAACCAAATGGAAATTCTGCACATGAAAAATATAGTCACTAAAATTAAAAATTCAACAAAAAGGCATAACTAGACATACTAACTAGACATATTTAATGGAAGAGAACCCGGTGAACTAGAATATAAGGTAATACCGTGAATGCAATACAGAGAGATAAAGAAATGAAAAATATGAAGGTGGCAGAGATTGACAGTATCCAGTGTATACAATGAGGTTTCCAAGAGAGAGAGAATGGGGGAAAGGAATATTCAAAGGGAATATTAGACGGTTTCAGAATTGGTGATAGATAAAAATGTTCAAAATCAGGAAGTCTAACAAATCTGAGCAATTAGTGAAACTAAATCCACACCTCGATCCATCATTATGAAATTATGAAACAGATTCAAATGAAAAAGACAGATGAATTACAAAGGAATAAAAATGAAACAAAATCAAACTTCTCAACAACGAGGAAAGTTGGAATAATACCTTTAACACGATGAGAGAAAATCATGTCACCTGGGAATTTTAGCATTCAGAAGGACAAAATCATGACATTTTCAGATAAACAAGGAAGAAATCTTGTATTTTTCATATGCATGTACATATATATTATGTATATGCATATATATGCATTATATATATAATATATATAATATATTATATATAATATATATTATATATTATATATATTATATATATAATGCATATATATATGCATATATATATGCATATATATATACTATATATATGCAGGTATATATACAAATACAGGTATTCCTCAACTTACAATGGGGTTATGTCTGACAAACCCATTGTAAGTTGAAAATATCATAAGTCAAAAATGCATTTAATACACCTAACCTACTGATCATCAGAGCTTAGCCTAGCCTACCTTAAACATGCTCAGAACACGGGGCACTCAGAACATGGGTGGCTTAGTAGGTTAAACATCCAACTCTTGACTTCAGCTCAGGTCATGATCTCACAGTTCATGAGTTTGAGCCCCACATCAGGCTCTGCTCTGGCAGTGTTGAGCCTGCTTAGGATTTTCTCTCCCTCTCTCTCTCTTTCTTTTGCTCCATCCCTCCCCCTCCCCAGATAAATAAACTTAAAAAGAAATAACATGCTCTGAAGACTTACGTTAGCCTACAGTGGGACAAAGCCATTTAACACAAAGCCTATTTTATAACAAAGTGTTGAATGTTGTATGTCATTTCTTGAAACTGTGAAAAGGAGAATGCTTGTCTGGGTACAGAATGGTGGCCAGTTCTGTACTCTTGTGACGCTGGGACTGACTGGGAACTATAGGCACTGCCCCCCGCGCAGCACCGGAAAGGAATTTTGTATGTCGCCAACCCAGGAAAAGATCCACGGTCCAAATCTGAAGTACTCTTTCTGCTATGTGTTGCTTTCTCACCATTGTCAAGCAGAAAAATTGTAAATCAAACCATATCTATATCAGTGATAGTAAAAGTACCACATATCGACATTGATGGGATGTAGCTAAATTGATACATGAAAAGAATCCTGTCACCTTAAACAGTTCATTTAAAAGCTGAAAAAAGAGAAAATTATTGAGCCAAGTAACACACTCAAGAAGTTGGAAAAGGAACAGGAGATCTAAAGAACGTGAGAAGGAAAACAGAAAGAGCATACATTAATCCAATAGAAACAAACAACAAGTAGGGAAAGAATTAATAATCTGTGCAAGTATCTCAAGAATTAGACTAGCCAATTAAACCTAAAAGTACTGCCCTAGACCCAGGCAACCCACCCTGGGGCCTGTTGTAGGGCTTTAAACATTCCATGAATGTTCTCAGATTGTGCTGTGAGTTGAGAATACTGGGCTATCAATGTGTCTCATTGTTTACATTTGATACGGCCCATGGAAGCAGCCAACAGGTGGGCCTGAAGGACCAAAGGGACTGTTAGCAAGCCCAGGAAGAGCTATGGTCTTGGGGAAAGGTTGTATGAGAGGGACTGTGGCCAGAGGTGGAAGAACAGAGCTACTCTCCAATCCCCCCGGTAAACCCAATCAAAAGTCAGAGGGCAAATGAGCCTAGATGATGCAGGTCATAGAAATGAATCTCTCAAGCCACAGAGCAGGGTGGAGGAGTGGAGGAAGGATATAGTGAAACAAGCAGAAAAAAACACAGCCCCGAATCTTTAAATCTCTTAATGTGTTTTCTCATCTTAGGGCATTATCTAGAATCTTTAATAGTGGGGATTATGGCATCTTTCTTTTGATCTTAATGGGAACAAACAGTTTCTCCATTAATTATCATGTGTGCTTTAGGTTTTTGATCAGCGGCACTTATCAAGTTAAGAAACTTCAGTGCCATGCATAAGAATGTAATAAGTTCCTAAGAACTTATTACAAATAGACATTGGGCTTTATCAGATGCTTCTTTGCATATGATGAGATAGTATGATTTTTCCCCTTTAATCTTTTAGCATGCAAATTACATGGATACAGTGTAGATTCTTTTTTTCTCAGTTAGAAATGTCTTGAGGTGCCTGGGTGGCCCAGTGGGTTAAGCGTCCGACTTCAGCTCAGGTCATGATCTCACGGTTCGTGAGTTTGAGTCCCGTGTCAGGCTCTGTGCTGACAGCTCAGAGCCTGAAGCCTACTTTGTATCCTGTGTCTCCCTCTCTCTCTCTCTCTGTCTCTCCCTGCCTCAGGCTGTCTCTGTCTCTCAAAAAGGAATAAATATTAAAAAAAATTTCTTAAGAAAAGAAGAAGGAAATGACTTGATTTTTACGTGAAACATAATTTCACTGTAAAACAGCATACAGCATGTTTGTAAATGTTAAAGGATAATAATAAAATGACCACTCATTAGCGTTGATACAGCATGAGAAACGGAACACTGTCAATAACCTGGAGGTACTGTGTGAACTGCGGCCCAGTCACATATCCTTCCACTGCCCAGAAAGATAGCCATTATCCTCAAATTCATGTTAATCATTCCTTTCCTTTGTATTCTGTAGTCCTCATTCATGTGTATGCATCCTAATATATATGGCTTAGTTTTACTGCCATTTAAAAATTATGCAGAGGAAATCAGTGCATATTAATTCATCGTCATTTGTCTTTTTTGTTCAAAATTATGTTTCTGAGAGTCAGCAATGCTGAATTTCTAGCTGTAGTTCATTCATTTTCATTATGGTATGGTATTCCATTAAGTGATTATACTGCAATTTATTAATTAGTTCTGCCATTGATGAATATTTGAGTTGGTGGCGACAATGCTGCTAAAATATTTTTTGTATAAGGGCCCAGGTACCCATGGGAAAGAATATCTTTGGGCTGCATGTCTAACATGTGAATTGCTGTTTTGTACGATAGGTACGCTCTACTAAATCAGGAGAAACTGCTTCCCAGCTGGCCGCACTAATCTACATAACTCCTACCAGTGTAGACTGCACGACTCCTACCGGTGTAGATGAGTGCCCCCAACATGCTAATGTCAGATTTTAATTGTTGCCTATCTGATAATTCTGAAATGGCATTTAATTGAGGTTTTAATTTGCATTTCTCTAGTGACAAGTTAAATTGAGCCTCTTATCACATGTCCTATGACCACTTGCATTTCACCTTATGCAAAATGCCTGTTTATTTTGCCCATTTTTCTAGTGAGCTGTGTATCATTTTCTTACAGATTTGTAGGAATTCTCTTAATATTCCAGATAGTAAGCTTCTGTTTATTTTTTTTTTAAGTTTATTTATTTACTTTGAAAGAGAGAGAGAGCTGGGGAGGGGCAGAGGGAGAGAGAGAATCCCAAGCAGGCTCCACACTGCTAGCGTGGAGCCTGATGTGGGGCTTGAACTCACAAACCATGCGATCATGACCTGAGATCATGACCAAAATCTAGAGTTGGGTGCTTAACTGATGGAACCACCCAGGCACCCCTAAGCTTCTGTTTATTGCAAGTGTTGCAAATACCATTTTTTTCTTTTTCTTTTTCTTTTCTTTTTTCTTTTCTTTCTTTCTTTCTTTCTTTCTTTGTTTTTTTTTTTTTTAACCTTGTGGTTTCTCTCCCCACCCTATTGTGGTGAATTTGTTTAATGAAAGGTCTTAGTTTTTAATATGTATGAATTCATAATCTTTTTACATTCTTTATGATTTATGTATTTTTTTGTCTTAAGAAACTCTTCCCTACCCTGTGTTTTTAAAGATATTCCCATATGGTTTCTTCTAAAAAAGTAAACTTTTGCCTATTCCCTTTAAGTGTGTGATTTATCTGGAATTATATCCAGCCAACCTGCTAAGCTATCTATTATTTCTCAGAACAGACTCTATATTTACATTCATTTCCTACTGCTGCTATAACACATTACCACGCTCTCTGAGGCACAAAACAACACATTCATTATCGCACAGTTCTGGAAGTCAGAGTCCCGAAAATGAATCTCATGGAGCTAAAATTAAGCTTTCGGCAGGGCTTTGTTTCTAATGGAGACTCTAGCAGAAAATCCATTTCTTGTCTTTCCCAGCTTTTAGAGGCTTCCCGCATTCCTTGGCTCATGGCCCATCTCCAGCTATGCCCTCGCTCTGACATCTGCTTTCATTGTCTGACTCTGACCCCCTGCCTCTCTCTTCGAAGGACACTTCTGATTATACATGTCCACTGGATGATCCAGGATAATCACCCCATCTCAACACTCTTCACTTACTCACGTCTACAAATTCCCTTTTGCCCTGTAAGCTGCCCTATTCACAAGTCTCAGGGATTACAATGTGGTCATTTTCGAGGAGCCATTATGCTGCCTACAGCAATTTTCTTTTGCTGTAGATTTCTTAATAAGGCCCGTTTTGGTTTTCCTTTTTTAACTCCTCCAGCTGCTCTATTTTCTTAAGTGATTTGGCAGGCTAAGATCTCCATAAAGTGCTCAATAGAAGGAGTAATAGGATTGTCCTGAACTTGTTCCAGAACTTAAGACAATATTGCTAAACATTCCATCATTGAACATGAGTTTGCTGAAGGGTTCTGAAGTTGCCTTTTCCTGGTCAAAGGGAGTTTTCTTCTACTTGTATTTTCCTAGAAATTTTGACCATGAATGTGTGTTGAAAACAATTGAATGCTTTTCTTTTTCTGCCTTTATCTTTCTCCTATAAGTTTCTAATCTGGAGAATCATAGTGATTTATTTGATTTGCTAGTATTTAATCAACCTTGAATTCCTATCACAAACCCAATTAGGTCACGATATATTTACTTTTACGAGCATTGCTATATATTTGCACATATGTCCATGAGTAAGACAGATAGATAGGAAATTTTCATTTCCATTAATTTACCAAGAAATTAGGAGATTTAGACATGGTAAGATTCATAAGAGGAGTTGGAAAGGCTTCCTTCTTCTTCTGTACTCAGAAAGTATGGGTAGGATTAGAGTGCTGCTTCTCAGCCTGGGGGACGGGGGCAATTTTACCTCTTCAGCGACATTTACCAGTGTCTGGTGACATTTTTTGTTGTCAAATCTGTGGAGACACTGCTGCCTTCTAGCGCACAGAGGCCAAGGATGCTGCTATCTTACAATGCACAGGACAGCTGCCTCCTCTTTCCCCCAGAAAAGAATTTTATCTTACCCCAAATGTCAACAGTGCTGAGGCTGGGGGTTTCTTCTCACTCTGAAATAAATCATCACCATCCTAATTTGTAATTTTGTATTTTTTGAGAGGGGCTTCAAAACTTTTATAAGCTTCTAGGACCTAGATCTTGTGGGAAAAAGAGAGAGCACTGTGTAGAGGACAGGTGTGTGTGTGTGTGTGTGTGTGTGTGTGTGTGCGCGCGCGCGCGTGTGTGTAAGCAAGAGAGACAGGGAACAGCAAGCTATTGGGCCAAAGCCAATATGAGAAACAGGTGGAAAAAGAGAGAGATTTTTGTCTTCATATAATTCTCAATCACAGTTAGTAAGAAATTGGCCACATGCAACAATGTCAAGAAACTGAAGGAAAGTCATCAGTATGGCATATAGTCTAGCAATTTTAATTCTTGGTATCTATCCTAGAGAAATGCTAGCACATATACATAAAGTTGTGTCTGAGGATATTCCCTGAAGCAATGTTTGTAAAAATGAAAAATTGGAAGCAATCTGTATGTCAAATCAGAGCAATAAAGTGAGATACAGTCATACAAAAACCCTACAGCAGTTATAAAGGAACTAGTTTTATATGTGTCAACATGGATATATCTCAAAAATACATTTTTTCATGAAAAACAAAATTGCATAACTATTCTTACCATATTTTGAATGTTAATACATTTATATATGTATGCATGTAATATCTTATATCTTTATACAATACATTTATGTAATGCATTCACACTCAAAATAATACTACATATTTTCAGTAGGTAAAATGCATGTAAATATAAAAATGGCCTTAAAGGACATCATGTTACACCCTGAACAAGTGTATACAGGTATCTAACTCTGGAGAATAAGGAGTACAGCAACAAGATTGAGAAAAAGAATGTCAAGTGCACACTAATTTGATCTGTGTTGTTCTAATATTTAAGAAGAGAATGTATACATGTGTTTCGTGGGTTATTGTTTAAAAAGTAGACAATGGAAAGACAATGAAATCATGCCCCATTGTTAACAGTGTTCATTCTCGATTGCAGGAATAATGCATGGTTGTTGGTTTCTGGTTTGAGTTCTTTTGGGTTTTCCAACTTCCTAAAATCATAACAAAAACACAAGTACAATTTTAATTGTGAAAGGAACATGATGGCTATTAGTCAAAGTGTTGGAGGTGAGAACTTAAAACCAACAAGTTCCTGGGAGAGTTTATCATTTGTGTGGCTAATTTCAACAGATTTAGCATGGTTCTGACAGTCACCAACTTTCTTTCCTTTGGGAGGTAACACGGTGCGGGGGGGAAACACTCGCCCTTCCCCTGGAGACCCCTGACCTAGTCTGAACGAGGACCATCAAATCATTTTGCAAGGACTGGTGGAGGGGATTGCTCCTAGCACCTTGTTCCTGATCTTTCCGAAATTGAAGGCAAATTCCTCTCAGAGCAAGTTAATACCGTTCTTTCCATTTCATATCCTTAAAAGAAATGAAGGCCCATTTAGCTGTATAGACTCTCTGTCATGCCACATTACAAAGCACATGTGAAACCTGATATTAATCCCTAATGATCTTTCGATCTTTCCATTGGTTTCTGTATCCAAGAGATGGAAAATTGAGAAAGACGCAAATCTGTTGAGATACTGATCCAGAATAGAAAAATGAGTTATGAAAAGGTACTTAGAACAGTAGCTGGTATATATGGTATATGCTGTTAGTATTAGCTATTACTACTAATGGTATAGCTATTACCACAACCAATTCCAAGGCTAATAACACCACGGGAAGAAGAAGCAGATATTTTGATTGTTTAGAGCTTTTCTATGACGTTAGAAACAAATTTTTTAGAAGTTAAAATCTAGAGAGAAAGTGTCCTTATCTCTAGCAGAAGCTTGCTGTATGTGGTGTAAGTTCCCCCCCCCCCCCCCCCCGGGAAGGGCGTTCACTCTCCTCAGGACCCCTCATCCCTGCCTACATCCTCCCCAGCTGTACTTTAACAGGGTTAATCAGAAAGTGTGGATGAGGGGGAGCTGGGGAAGAGGGGTTGTTTCTGGGTCCCAAGGACTTCCGTTTCAGCACCCTTTTCCCTCCTTTTCAAGCCTTGAGGGCTCACTTTCCACTATATGAATTTGCCGGAAGCAAAGGTAGCATTTCCTCTCACTTGGTATATAAACCAGGAGATCATTTCTGTCATTCTGTGAAGGTTCTTATCAGAACTGGAAGAGTAAACCATCTTAGTCCGTGTAGCCTCTGCAGAGTCTCAGTTCGTGTATCTTGCCCCACCTTCTTGCTATTCTAGCACCATTATCAAGGGCTTGGAGTAAAGCCAAGAAAGACAACACAGAAGGTGGCATTTTGAGGGGGAGGTGAAATATATTCATGGTCCTTGACCCTGCCCCTTTCTTAACTTTTTAAAGTTTGTTTATTTATTTATTTAGAGAGAGGGACAGAGAGAGCTCATGAGCAGGGAAGGGACAGAGGGTGGGGGGGGGGGCGGTGGTGGGTAGAGAGAGGAAATCACAAGCAGGCTCTGCACTGTCAGCACAGAGCCCCATGCAGGACTCAAACTCATGAACAGTGAGATCATGACCTGAGCCAAAACCAAGAGTGGGACAGTTAACCTACTGATCTATCCAGGCATTCTGAGCCTGCCCCTTTCTGCCAGCTTTTTGCCAGTAAATAGTTTATTTATTTTGAGAGGGAGAGAGGGAGAGAACGTTTGAGCAGGAAAAGGACAGAGAGAGAGAGAGGGAGAGATAGAAAACCCCGAGAAGGATCCCTACTATCAGTGCAGAGCCCGACATGGGGCTTGAACCCACAGACCATGAGATCATGACCTGAGCCATGATCTATTTAGTAGATCTATTAGTAAAAAGCTATTTACTATTTATTTATTTTCAGAGGGAGAGAGAGCAAGTGGGGGAGGGGCAGAGAAAGGGAGAGAGAGAATTCCAGGCAGACTCTGCACTGTCAGTGAGGAGCCCGATGTGGGGCTCGGACCCATGAACCATGAGATCATGACCTGAGCTGAAGTCAGATGCTTAACTGAATGAGCCACCCAGGTGCCCCTATAAATAAATAGACTTTAAAAAAAAAACAAAAACAAACCTATATCACAGAAAAAATATTTAATGTCATGGAAATACAATCATAATATATTATGTGAGAAAAAGAGGGTGTAATAACAGTATTATAAAATAATATAATTCATGCAGCATCATCCTGAGGTTTTTTTTGGCAGAGGGGAACAAAAGGAGTATATATATCATACATACACAAGGAAAAAGATAAAAAAAAATACACTAAAACCTTAGCAGTGATTAGTCTGGGTAGAGTAATTAGGAGAAAATTTTCCTTTTGTGTATGTTTTCCTGTGTGCTCCCAAAGTTCCTACAGGAACTTAACCAGTTCCTATACTGGTTTTGTAATTAGAAGTAAAAGCAATAATATTTTCCTTTTTAAAAGGTGGTCGTAGAGCATGACTGGCTGGCTCTTTAGATAAGAACTCATAGCCTGTGTGCATTTGTGGGTCATCATACCCTCAGGGACCCCTTCTCAACTTTCAAGGTCATAAGCACAATTTGATTCCTCCACTAAAGAATAATGGCACAGAAATGAGTTCCTGCCCTCAACCACCATTACTCTGCCTATGTTATATTTCTGTTAGGATAGAGTCCCCCAAATGTAGTAATTTCTTCAAAGAATTTGACTCTTCGAAGGCTCTTGAAGTGCGGTAACAAATTACTTTTTAAAAACTTCGTAGTAGCGTGGTTAGGGAGCCACAGTCTAGCGCTCTCCTACACTGAGCATTTGGGCAGTTTTAAAATTCTTTTCTGTATTATAATTTGTATTTATTTCTAGTAACCCTGACAAGTTCATATGCTTTCTTTCTCATTATATGTTCTTTGGTAAAAACTTTTAGAGAGCACTGATTCCACTCGTGTGAGAGGAAGAAGCAGGCGCCTAGGAAAGGAACACTGTTCCTGGGAGTCAGGAATCAGGGTTCCTGATTTCTTTTCTTTTTTTTTTTTTAATGTTTATTTTTGAGAGAGTGAGCCAGAGCACAAGGCGGGGAGGGCAGAGAGAGAGGGAGACCAGAGGATCCCAGGCTGGTTCCATGACAACAGAGACCCGGATGTGGGCCCGAAACACACAAACCCTAGATCACGACTTGAGCCCAAGTCAGCAGCTCAACCGGATGAGCCACCCAGGCGCCTCTACTGCAATAGTTTTCTACATGGCCTCCCCACCTCCATGCTCAAGCCCCTCCAAACACCAACCAGAGGGATTTTTTAAAATTTTTAATCAGGGGCACCTGGGTGGCTGAGTTGGTTAAGGGTCCAACTTGAGCTCAAGTCATGACCTCCCAATACGTGAAACCCGTCGGGCCCTGCCACAGGGCTCTGTGCTGACAGCTCGCAGCTTGGAGCCTGGAGCCTGCTTCAGATTCTGGGTCTATCTCTCTGCCCCTCCCCTGCTCCTGCTCTATCTCCCTCTCTCAAAAATAAATAAACATTAAAAAAAAAAACCACCCACACAATCTTTAATCAGATCATGTCCTTCTCCTGCTTAAAACCATCCAATGGCTTCCCAGTGCTTCAAAAATAAAATTCAGCTCTTTCCTGGTGGGCAAGGCTCTCCTGGTGGGCAAGGCGACGCTGTTCACTTCACTGCAGCCACACCAGCCTTTCCTTTGTTCCTCAAACATCCCACTTATTCCCATTCCAGAGCTTCTGTCCTTGCCCGGAATACTCTTTTGTCATTTACCATGGTTCCCCCTCATTCTGGGTTTAACTCAAGCATCGCCTCTGCGCCTCCCCCCATCACATTTGTTCTGGTTATTATTTTTCATAGCACCTAGCATAGCCTGGAAATGCCCTAATCCTTTCTTGCTTCACTGGTTCTTTTTCTGCCTCCCGCATCAGAAAGCGCTCAGACACCCAAGCTTGACTGGCTCCTTCAGTACCGCGGCCCCAGCCTCTTGTAGGTTGCCCATTATTAGCCGAGTAAATGAGGAGCTGCCGTAACCCTCCGTGCACCTCTTCTTCAGTGAGGTTAACCACCTGCGTGCGAGTAGGTTTCAGTGAAAGCACGCGCTCGTTGAAGCCAGTGAAGCCCAGCTCGTGGATTTCTAGAAACTTCGGGAGAGGAAGCCTTAAAAGGCAAGGAGGGAGCCAGGGGGGCAGAGAGTCTCTGCCGAGTCTGTTCACAAGTGGGAGCGCGCAGGGGACCTAGCCCGACGCTTTTAGGGGAGACACGGGCATAGGGTCATCGCAAGAGTTTCTTTTTGGGACGCGGGGACCTGATTGAAGGCAAACAGGGAGCCAAGTGAGAAGACGAAGAGCCAAAGACCGGCGAGCCCGGGTGCGCTCGGTCGGTGTCCCGACACAGCTGGTCGGAGGTCGCCCGCCCTCGCTCTCAGGTGTCGCCGCGAACCTCGCGGATGGGCTTCCTCAGAGGGCTGAAAGGACTTTCAAAGTACTAAATGCCATTGACATCTCTGAGTTAAAAAAAAACAAAACAAAACACCCAACTCTGAAAAATGCACAAACGCTCGTAGAGAAAGATGAGGTAGCCGTCTCCCGGGAGGACGCCGCCCCCACCCGCTCGCTACCCTCATCCTCGCCCGCGTTCTCTTTGCCTCCCGCCTCCTAGGCCGCGCGCCGAGGGGCGGGGCGGCCCGCAGACGCCGCCGGGCCGGGACTGCGCAGGCGCGGGGGCGGGCTCGCGGGCGGTGTCGCGCGCCGGGCAGTTCGCGCGGGAGCCGGGCGCGGGGGCGCCGGGGCTGCAGGTCAGTGGGAACGGAAGCGCTTGCGGGGCGGAGGGGAAGCTAGGATGGCGACTCCGAGTAGGAAGACGTCGACCCCAAGCTCCCTGGCCTCCAAGAGAGCTCTCCCGAGAGACCTCTCGTCGGAGGTCCCGAGCAAAAGAAAGAGCTCGGCCCCGCCGGCGCCGCCGCCACTGCCGCTGCAGTCGTCCAGGCCTTTCGTGGAAGGCTCGATCGTCCGTATCGTGATGGAGAACTTCTTGTGAGTGGCCGGAGGCCGCGCCGCGGCGGGGAGGCAAGGGGCGCAAGCTGCGTAGGTGGGTGAGGGTGGGTGGATGTGTGGCCGGCTGTGGGGTCTGGTCGTGAATTCAAGCCGGCGTTACCGTGAGGTTTTTTACTGAGAGGCCGTGGGGATTGACGTAGGTGTTGGTGTGGTAGGTGTGCGTCTCATGTGATGCGGATATTTTATTCATTCAGCCAGCGTTTTCTGAAGGCGTCATATGGCGGGCATTGGACGTGGTAGGGAATAGATTTCTGGCGGCAGGGAGTCACGGCCTACAGACGGAGGACATAATCTGTAATTGACCAAAGTATGGGCGCTGGGAACTCACAGGAAGCAACAGTTAAATCAGAGGGTCAGTGACGCTGTGGCAGAATCGTGAAGAGGAAGCAGTTGCCAGGGGGACAAAATGGTGAAGGTTGTCGCGGATGGAGGTTGAAATGTACCAGCAAATTAAGCCTTACTCTCAATTGTTGGACCTCCCAGCAGACCCTTGACCCCTCCAAATCCAGCTATCTTTCCTGGTTCCTTTTCTTTCTCTCCAGACAACTGATAATCATAATAATCGTCTTAGAATTTAGTATGTTTTAGCACAAATACTGTGTATCTCTCTAGCATCTTACATTTCTTTTGGTCGAAGTCTTTTTTTTTTTTTTTCTTTAAAGCTTGCACATAGTGGCTTAGGGTAACAGAATTGTGGTAGCAATACCAGTGTGTTTTTCTTACCCCCAAGTATCTATCCTGTGCCAAGTATAGAAGTAGATGCTTTATTTACACAGTGCTCTCATTCTTGTAACATCTCTTCATCTCCATTGATGAGATGAGCTTGGAAAGGTTAATTTACCCATGTTTACACTGCTAGTAAGTAGCTGAATTGCTGTTTGAGTGCAGGTCAGGAAAGATAAATATAATCAAATGAGTTATCTACCATAATAATATAGATGAGTGTGTGTGTGTGTGTGTGTGTGTGCGCGTATTTGTGCCATGGGGCACAAAGGATGAAGTGATTAATTTCATCCACAACTGTGAGAAAGAGCTTTGTACGGGAGGTTATAAAAGTCTTGAAGGAAGAGTGTTGTAGACAGAAGGAACCACCTGCAACAGTTTGTATATTTAGGAAGTGTCTAATATTTTAGTATGGCTGGAACGTAGGATGTGAGCGAATATGTGAACAGAGCTGATACTGAAGAGGGAGGCAGCTATTGAGAATCTGCGTTTTCTATACTAAGGAATTCCAATTTCATCCTGTTGGCAACCAGGATGCATTTTAAGCAGGAAATGACATGTGATTTATATTACTCTGGAAGCAGTGTGAAGGATGATTTAGAAAGGGTGCAAGATTGGAGGCAAGAAGACTTACAACAGTAAGGGATGATCAGAGTTTGAACCTTGGAGTAGCAGTGGGAAGTAGGAGCAGAAAGAAGAGATTTGTCAGGATTTGGCTTTAGACTGGGAGGCTGAGGGTAAGAGAGTTATGCAGTATTTTTCTCAAGTCTCTGCCTTGGTTCTTGGTCAGATGTGATGCTATTCAGCAGAAGGAACAATTTGGGGGGAAGAATAGTAAATGCTTTTTGGATCCTGTGATTTGAAGTTTCCTGTGGGACATCTGAAAAAGATCTCACATAGGCAGTGTTTTTAAGGGTCAGGAAAAGTGAACAGGTGAGAGATTTGAAAATCATGCATGTAAGTTGCAGAAATGCTTGAGATTGCCCAAAGGGAAATATTAATAGGAGGAATAGAAGGCCAAGTATAGAGCCCTGGAGGAATGCCAACATTTAAGGATGAGCAGAAGAGGACCTCGGACTGAGAAGGAAGTGTTCTGAGAGGCAAGAGGAGAACCATGGGAGAGTATTCTCTCAGAAACCTAGTGGAAAAAGTGTTTCAAAGATATCTGCTGCCCCGGAGTTGGATAATAAGACTGAAAAGAGCCCACTGCGTTTAGCAAGTAGAAAATCTTTTACCCTTTGAAGCCATGGAAGCAGAAAATTTTGCAAGTCCTAGAAGAATGAATGAATGTGAGGAAATAAAGCTTGGGTGTGAAGAGAAAGAAAAAGGTGGCTGCAAAGTGTAGAGCTAGCCTGTTTTATTTTCAGGATGAGTGGACTTTGAGTTTTAGGAATGAGGTAGGAGACAGGAGAGGCTTAGAGAACCGAAGTGGCCTGAAGACAGTGGTTACTGGAAGAATTCCTATGAGTGAACCAAGTCCAGTTGGATTAGACGGTAAGGTCAGCTGGCCTTTAAAGGAATTCAAGAAAAGCCTGTAGGTAATGTAAAGCAAGAATAAATGTTTTGGCAAAGAAAATATTCACTTCTTATGTCTTAGTAATTTCGTCTTTTTATAATTCAGGACGTATGATGTCTGTGAAGTATCTCCCGGACCTCACTTGAATATGATTATTGGAGCTAATGGGACAGGAAAGTCGAGCATCGTGTGTGCCATTTGTCTTGGGTTGGCAGGCAAACCCGCTTTCATGGGACGGGCAGACAAGGTGAGTTAACAGCAGTATTTTTAAAAAATTTGGAGTTGTGACTTGCTTTTAGTATCGAATCACTTCCTGTATCTCAATTCCTCGGGTGTAACAAACACATAGAGCTTGAATATAAATGAAGTTGGCAGGTAGAGATGGCTGGAGGAGATTGCCACTGTAAAGGTATTTTGGACTATATATGAATCTAGAGAATTCTCCAAGTATGTGACAGTTAAAATTCTTAGGAGTAGGGTAAAATGTCTTCTTAAATGTGTATTGTTGGGCTTGTGGAAAGGTGAAGTAAATTTACCAAGGGCGGAAACAAAATTGTGTGGATCTGAAGACTTAAGCTCTGGAGTTGTTTCCCCAGGGGCATTTGCTTACTTTGCACCCTAAAGCCTAGTTTTTGATTGGTTGCTCTGGATTGGGGGTCCTGAAGGTAGAGGAGGGCTAGAAGATGAAACTTGAAGTCAAGCACTGTATTTAGTAGGAAAAATAAACACTGCAGAATGAGATAGAGTTACTTACTTACTTACCCTGATTGTTAGCTCTGAATTTGGTGGAGAAAAAAAAATCTTCAAAGAATTACTATTATTTTCTATTGAAAAATAATTGACATACGATAGATATTGTATTAGTTTCAGGTATACAATGTAGTCAATATTTATATATGTATGAAATGGTCACAATAAGTCTAGTTGCTGTCTATCACTATACAAAGTTGTTAGAATATTATTGACGATATTCCCTATGCTGTAATTACGTCCCTATGTCTTACTTATTTTATAACTGGAAGATTGTACCTCTGAATCCACTTCATCTGTTTTGTCCACTTCCCTGTCTCCCCTCTGGCAATCATCAGTTCTCTGTGTTTATGAGTTTGTTTCTGTTTTGTCTTCCAAAGAATTCTTAACCACAAGCCTTAACACATGTTTAGAGCCCCGATTCATCTTACCTCTGTGGCCTGATATCATAAATGATAATTTTAAAGTGGTCCCAGTTAGTAATATCTCCAGGCACCTGGCAGAAGCAGGTGCAAATCCTATGAAGAAAAATACATGAAATTCAGTCCTAAAAATTCTAACGTAAAAGTCCCGAGGAGTTCATGAATCCATACTTAACAATCAAAACATAGGAGGAAATGCCAACACAAACAGCAGATTGCATCATCAGACATGCAAAGCTTGTAGATGGAGAAAATAAACTAGGGATATTTAATTTGTTTAAGGAAATAAAAGAAGTTTGGAAGAATAACAGGAATAAGTAACAGATGAAGTAAATTCAACACAGAATCAAATAGAACTTAATAAAAATATGTTCCTTGAAGACAGAAATTTGGTGGACAGGTGAAACAAAGCAGACATATTTGAGAAAAGAATTTGTAACTAAAATACTTGAACATATTTCTTAAAATATTATAGGAGTAAAAAGAGAAAAATCATGGTTAAGACATGATAGGTAAAGGAAGATGATCCACTGTATGTCTGAGTATTTCCAAAGAGAGACAATAGACGAGGAAAAAACAATATTTCAAGAAACCATGACTGAGAATTTTCTAGAAACCTTAAAGTTTAAATCCTCAGATTCAAGAATATCTAGGCAGGATAAATAGAAGAAATACACAAGCAGACATGTTGTAGTGAATTACAGAAGAGCAGGCACAAAAGTATTGTTCTCAGAATGAAAGAAGTGGAAAAAAAAAGAAAACCTGAAATTCTCTCACTGAAATATTTTTGAAAGTATATAATTTAGGAAGAAGGAAAAATAATCCTGGAAGAAAACTCTTAAGAAGTGAGAAGAAATGTTGAGCAAAAAAAAAGGCAAATGTATAGGGAAATTATATGGAAACTGCATAAAATAATGTCTAATTTGTGAAGTTTAGATCAAACCAGATAGAACTGTTGTCTTTTCTGGTAGTAACCAGAGTTAAAACACTCCATGGATTTGTATTGTCAGGGAGAAGTTAAGATAATTGGTTAACTTCCAGTTTATTAAATTAAATATGCATGTTAAAGTTACGTAGGTAAACCACTAAAACAACTGAAATTTATAAATCCTCCAAACAAAGATAAAAACATAGAGAGAGGGGAAGGAAGAAACAATGACTGCCCAAACAAGACAGAAGAAGCCTTTAGAGAGGAGGAGAAAAGAAACAAATATAGAAAAGGAGATTATTACAAAACATAAAATGGTTGAATAGTCGCAATAATTATTAGTGGTTTAAGTTCATGTTTAATTTGGAAGTCTGCTGGAGTAGATAAAGAAAGAAAGCTCAGTTCTCCTGTTTACAACAAGCCTATTTAAAGTAATAAAGCAACAGAAAAGTTAAAAATGAAAAGATGAAGAAATACATAGGCAAATATATGAAAGAAAGGGATAACTGACTTGATACCAGGCAAAATAGACCTTAAGCAGAAAGTACTTATGGAAGTAGATACGGTCATTAAATATTGATGAAAGGTCCAGTTCAGCAAGAAGGTAATTCATTTCTCAACTTGAATTCACTTAATGTAGGTCTAAAACATATAAACAAAATCAGAATTCCTATTGACAAGTTAACAAATTCATAATCGTGGTTGGAGAGCTATCGGTAATCAGATCGGTCAGATAAAAATTAGAATACGGAAGATTTGAACAACAGTTAAGCTTGAGCTGGTGGTCAAGTTATAAACGCTGCCCTAAACACTCGGAGAGCTCACATTCTTTTTAGGCACAAACGGAACATTACTAAATCCACATACTGAGCCATATGCAAATATAAAAAAAGTCAAAAGAATTGCTACCACACATACCATATTCTCTGATCATAATGCTATTAAGAGAGAAACAAGATAAGTGAAGTTTTCCCATTTGTTTGGAATGAAAAATATGCTTCTATATTATATATAGGTCAAAGAAGAAATCTTAATGGAAAATGAAAATAAGAGCAGAAATTAATTAAAAAAAAAAACAAAACCCAAATCAGTAACTTTTGAGAAGAAAGGTGTTGGGGGTAGATAAAGTAGAAAAAAGGGATGGGGGCGCCTGGGTGGCTCACTCAGTTAAGTGTCCAGCTCTTGATTTCGGCTCTGGTCATGATCTCGTGGTTAGAGGGATCAAGCCCCACTTTGGGCTGTGCTCACAGCGTGGATCTTCCCCCTTCCCCCTCTCTCTGCTCACACTCTGTCTCTCTTAAAATAAATAAACATTTAAAAAGGAAAAGAAAAAAGGAATGTAAAAATGCAGTAAAGATATGTTGTGTGGTGATTGAAACAACTCCAAAATTTAAGTGGTTTAAAAATAGAGAAGGTTAATTCTTGTTCTTGCTGCTTACCCAGTGTAGGCCCTTTTGTGGTCACTTGGGTACCTAGGCTCATGAGGTCTTCATTTCAATATATACTTCCGTGATGGCCACCTTGGGAAAGGGAACTGGCTGTTCATATTTCCTCCAAAAACTCATGTATATTCTACTCACATTTTCACTGGACAGAGCCAGGTAAAACACCACACCTTGCATCAGAGGGAACGAGCAAATGCAGTCCTCCTGTGGGCTTGGAGCAGAGCTGGAGTTTTCATGAACTGTTGTAATGCCTACCACCAGGGCATTATCAGAATGCAGTCAAGATTTAAATGATTATAAGAGAATACCATGGTGCCTGCATGTGTCTGCCACTGTGGTGCTGCTTCTGTTGGGCCGTGTGCCTTGTGCACTGGGCTCAGCGGCTGCTGCCCACCGGCCTGCCCTGCTGGGGACAAAGCTTTTGTTGAATTCGTGAGTGATGAAATTGAGGAGGAAAAGAAGATCTGGAAGCATAAATTCCTCCCCAAGATGTCTCGTGGTTGAGAGCTGGAAATGTATGGGACAGAAGCCAAATTATTGCAGAAAGGTGCTGGAGAGAAGGTCACTATCACTTCAACATTAACAATAGCATGCTGCTAACATTTGATGGGGGGGAGCAGAAGGTTGAAGAACAGTCTGAATTGATGGCCACTCTCAATTTCTTGGAAGTTACAAAGAATGGCTTAGTGCTGGACTGTCACTATCCAGAAGATGAGGTTGGGCACGAAGAGGAGGTTGGGAGTGATGTTTTCTCATCAGGGAAGTGAGCTATTGATCCATTGGCAAGTCTGCGTGGAAGGATATGAATTACACACTCAACACTGGTCCCCTGGGCTGAACTTTATATGACCACCTGATGGATTTCCCAGTGGACTGAGGATAACACTTTGGCAGATGAGTTGGTAGACTCAGCACAGCCCTGGAGCACCAGGAATACATGACTTTTTTCAAAGATCTCTAAGGTTTGTCAAGAGCCAGTAAAGCAGGCAAGATGTTGAACACCTTAATTTTATGGCCAGCTTTGGCCAGGGAACAAAGCTACTCCGAAGCCAGACACACATGTACTTTGAGATAATTTTCATGCTAATATCATGGAAAATCATTCAAATTTAAATTATTTCCCTTGCCCTCTTACTTACTCATTTATGTCCTCTCTATAAATCTGTTGTTCCTGGAGTTTTGGATAATATAATGATGGACAATAAAATTGATTTATCTCCTCCAAAAAAAAAAGACTATTATGAACAACTTCATGCTAGTAAAGCTTAAATTCTTAAAGTTGTAAATGTATAGTAGGTTTCTACCACTGTATAAATGATTCAAGCTGATTCTTAGTAGAAAAAAATCAGCTGTTGAATTTTTTCCTAGGACATCAAAGACCATTAGTTTTAACAACGGTCATTTTGTATTTTACACAAAGAACATGACTTAGGTACCAGAATCCATCAAGGAAAGAATGGGAAAACTATAAGCTAGTCTTACTCATGAGTATAGGAGCAAAAATCTCAAGAAAAAGAAACTATAGTCTGATGAATCTAATACATAAAATGCATCATACATTGTGACCAAATAGAATTTATTCAAGGAATGAGAGATTGAACATTAGAAAAAAATGAACACATCACGTTTTATTTTTATTTTTTACATGTCACATTTTAAAGGACAACTGCATGAGCATCTCAGTAGAGAAAAAGCATTAAGCTCCACAGTAATTTATGATTTAAAAAACTCTTAGCAAATTAGGAGTAGAGGATACCTTTCTTTCTTTTTTCTTTTTTTATGAATATAATTCGTCAAATTGGCTTACATACAACACCCAGAGCTCATCCCAAAAAGTGCTCTCCTCAATGCCTATCACCCATTTTCTCTCTCCCTCACCACCACCCCCCCATCCACCCTTAGTTTGTTCTCTATATTTGAGTTTCTTGTGGTTTGCCTCCCTCCCTCTCTGTTTGTATCTATTTTTTCCCCCTTCCCTTCCCCTGTGGTCTTCTGTTCACTTTCTCAAGATCTACATATGAGTGAAAACATGATACCTGTCCTTCTTTGACTGACTTATTTCACTCCATGATAGCTTCCAGTTCCATCCACATTGCTGCAAATGGCATGATTTCATTCTTTCTCATTGCCAGGCAGTATTCCATTGAATATATAAACTTCATCTTTATCCATTCATCAATTGATGGAAATTTAGGCTCTTTCTATAATTTGTTGAAAGCGCTGCTATAAACATTGAGGTACATATGCCCCTGTGCATCACCACTCCTGTATCCCTTGGGTAAATACCTAGCATTGCTATTGCTGGGTCATAGGGTAGCTCGATTTTTAATTATTTGAGGAACCTCCACACTGTTTTCCAGAACAGCTGCACCAGTTTGCATTCCCACCAGCAGTGCAAGAGGTTTCCTGTTTCTCCGCATCCTTGCCAGCATCTGTGGTTTCCTGATTTGTTCATTTTAGCCACTCTGACCAGTGTGAGGTGGTATCTCAGTGTGGCTTTGATTTGTATCTCCCTGGCGATGAGTGATGTTGAGCATCTTTTCATGTGTCTCTTGGCCATCTGGCTGTTTGCCTGTTCATGTCTTCTGCCCATTTTTTTACTGGATTATTTGTTTTTCAGGGTTGAGTTTGGAAAGTTCACTATAGATTTTGGATACTAACCCTTTATCTGATATGTCATTTGCAAATATTGTTTCCCATTCTGTCAGTCACCTTTCAGTTTTGTTGATTGTTTCCTTTGCACTGCAGAAGCTTTTTATCTTGATGAGGTCCTAGTAGTTCATTTTTGCTTTTAATTCCCTTGCCTTTGGAGATGTGTCGAGTAAGAAATTGCTGCAGCTGAGGTCAAAGAGGTTGTTCCCTGCTTTTTCTCTAGGGTTTTGATGGTTTCCTGTCTCACATTTAGGCCTTTCATCCATTTTGAGTTTGTTTTTGTGTATGGTGTAAGAAGGTGGTGTAGTTTCATTCTTCTGCATGTTGCTGTCCAGTTCTCCCAGCACCATTTGCTAAAAAGACTGTCTTTTTTCCATTGGATGTTTTTTCCTGCTTTGTCAAAGATTAGTTGGCCCTACATTTGTGGGTCCAGTTCTGGGTTCTCTATTCTATTCCATTGGTCTATGTGTCTGTTTTTGCGCCAATACCATGCTGCCTTGATGATTACAGCTTTGTAGTAGAAGCTCAAGTCTGGGATTGTGATGCCTCCCGCTTTGGTTTTCTTCTTCAATATTACTTTGGCTATTCGGGGTCTTTTGTGGTTCCATACAAGTTTTAGGATTGTTTGTTCTAGCTTTGAGAAGGATGCCAGTGCAAGTTTGATTGGGATTGCATTGAATGTGTAGATTGCTTTGGGTAGTATTTACATTTTAACAAGATTTATTCTTCCAATCCATGGGCACGAAATGTTTTCCCATTTCTTTGTATCTTCAATTTTCTTCATAAGCTTTCTGTAGTTTTCAGCATATAGGTCTTTTACATCTTTGGTTAAGTTTATTCCTAGGTATTTTATGCTTCTTGGTACAATTGTAAATGGGATTGGTTTCTTTCTTTCTTTCTCTCTCTTTCTGTTGCTTCATTATTGGTGTATAAAAGTGCAGCTGATTTCTGTACATTGATTTTGTACTCTGCAACTTTACTGAATTCATGTATCAGTTCTAGGAGTCTTTTGGTGGAGTCTTGTGGGTTTTCCATGTAGAGTATCATGTTGTCTGTGAAAAGTGAAAGTTGGACTTCTTTGCCAATTTTGATGACTTTTATTTCATTTTGTTGTCTGATTGCTGAGGCTAGGACTTCCAACACTATGTTAAACAACAGTGGTGAGAGTGGACATCCCTGTCGTGTTCCTGATCTCAGGGGGAAAGCTCTCAGTTTTTTCCCCTTTGAGGATGATATTAGCTGCGGGCTTTTCATATATGGCTTTTATGATGTTTAAATATGTTCCTTCTATCCCTACTTTCTCAAGGGTTTTTATTAAGAAAGGATGATGTATTTTGTCAAATGCTTTTTCTGCATTTATTGACAGGATTATATGGTTCTTATCCTTTGTTTTGTTAATGTGATGTGTCACACTGATTGATTTGCAAATATTGACCCAGCCCTGCAGCCCAGGTATGAATCCCACTTGATCATGGTGAATAATTCCTATATGATGTTGAATTCGATTTGCTAGTATCTTGTTAAGAATTTTTACATCTGTGTTCATCAGTGATATTGGCTTGTAGTTCCCCTTTTTTGTGGGGTCTCTGTCTGGTTTAAGAATCAAGATAATGCTGGCTTCATAGAATGAGTCTGGAAGTTTTCCTTCCATATCTGTTTTTTGGGAATGGCTTGAGAAGGATAGGTATTAATTCTGCTTTAAATGTCTGGTAGAATTCCCCACGGAACCCATCTGGTCCAGGACTCTCAATTTGTTGGGAGATTTTTGATAACTGATTCAGTTTCTTCACTAGTTACAGACGGGTCTGTTGAAATTTTCTATTTCTTCCTGTTTGAGTTTGGGTAGTGTGTGGGTGTCTAGGAATTTCTGAGGGATTGGTTCTGATAAATCCATTTTCATTCATGATTTTATCTATTTTGGTCTTCCTTTTGAGAAGTCTGGCTAGGGGTTCATCGCTTTGGTTTGTTTTTTTCAAACAACCAACTTTTGGTTTCATTGGTCTGTTCTTTTGTTTTTTGTTTCTATATTGTTTATTTCTGCTCAGATCTTATTATTTCTCCTCCTCTGCTGGGTTTAGGGTTTCTTTGCTGTTCTGCTTCTAGTTCCTTTAGGTGTGCTGTTAGATTTTGTATTTGGGATTTTTCTTGTTTCTTGAGATAGGCCTGGATTGCAATGAATTTTCCTCTTAGGATTGCCTTTGCTGCATCCCAAAGGGTTTGGATTGTAGTGTTTTCATTTTCATTTGTTTCCATATATTTTTTAATCCTTCTTTAATTGCCTGGTTGATCCACTCATTCTTTAGTAGGATGTTTTTTAACCTCCATGAATTTGGAGGTTTTCCAAACTTTTTCCTGTGGTTGATTTCAAGTTTCATAGCATTATGATCTGAACGTGTACATGGTATGAACTCAGTTCTTTTGTATTTATTGAGGGCTATTTTGTGAGCCAGTATGTGATCTATCTTAGAGAATGTTCCACGTGCACTTGAGAAGAATGTGTATTCTGTTGCTTTGGGGTGAAAAGTTCTAAATATATCTGTCAAGTCCATCTGGTCCAGTGTATCATTCTTTATGGGTTTTCTGTCTAGATGATCTGTCCATTGTTGTAAGTGGAGTATTAAAGTTCCCTGCAATGACCACATTCTTACCAATGAAAGTGCTTAGGTTTGTGATTAATTCCTTTATATATTTGGGTTCTTCCAAATTTGGTGCATAAACATTTGTAATCGTTATCTCTTCTTGATGAATAGACACTGTAATTATTATAGAATGCCCTTCCTCATCTCTTGTTACAGTCTTTAGTTTAAAATCTAGTTTGTCTGACATAAGTATAGCTACTCCAGCTTTCTTATGACTTCCACTAGCATGATAGATGGTTCTCTATCCCCTCACTTTCAATCTGAAGGTGTTCTCAGGTCTAAAATGTGTCTCTTGTAGACAGCAAATAGATGGGTCTTATTTTTTTTATCCATTCTCATACCCTGTGTCTTTGATTGGAGCATTTAGTCCATTTACATTCAGTGTTGTTATTGAAAGATATGGGTTTAGAGTCATTGTGTTATCTGTAGGTTTCATGCTTGTAGTGGTGTCTCTGGTCCTTTGTGGTCTTTGCAATACTCACACAGTCCCCCTTAGGATCTCTTGTAGGGCTGGTTTAGTGGTGATGAATTCCTTCAGTTTATGTTTGTTTGGGAAAACCTTTATCTCTCCGTCTATTCTGAATGACAGACTTGCTGGATAAAGGATTCTTGGATGCATATTTTTCCTATTCATCACGATGAAAATTTCCTGCCACTCCTTTTGGGCCTGCCAAGTTTCAGTAGACAAGTCTGTCACTACCCTTTTGTGCCTGCCTTATATGTTCACCCTGTAGGTGAGGGCTGTTTATTCCTGGCCGCTTTCAGAATTCTCTCTTTATCTTTATATTTTGCCAGTTTCACTATGATATGTCATATAGAAGATTGATTCAAGTTACATCTGAAAGTTCTCTGTACCTCCTGGATTTCCATGTCTGGTTCCTTCCCCAGATTGGGGAAGTTCTCAGCTATGATTTGCTAAGCACACCTTTGGCCCCTTTCTCTCTCTCTTCTTCTGGAACTCCTGTGATACGGAATTTGCTGCATTTCATTGAGTCACTTAGCTCTCTAATTCTCTCCTTGTGATCCAGAATGTTTTTATTTCTCTTTTTCTCAGCTTCATCTTTTTCCATAATTTTATCTTCTATATCAACTATTCTCCCCTCTGCCTCTTCAATTCTGGCTGTCCCCACCTCTACTTTATTTTGCACCTTGTTTACAACATTTTTTAATTCATCATGACTATTTTTTGGTTCCTTGATCTCTGCAGTGGTAGATCCTCTGATGTCTTCTGTGCTTTTTTCAAGTCCAGCAATTAATCTTATGACTGTTCTAAATTCTTGTTCTGTTATATTGTTTATATCTGTTTTGAGCAATTCATTAGCTGTCATTTCTTCCTGGACTTTCTTTCGAGGGGCATTCTTCCATTTCATCATTTTGGGTAGTTTTTTGTCCCTTATGTGTTTTAAAAGCTTGTTATGTGCCCTACACCTGCGAGCACTACTATATTAAAGTGGGGTCATACACTGTCTAGGGCCTGGCCCTTCAGGAGGTGTTTTTTGGAGAGTGTCACTTGCCCTCTGTTGTTGTAGTGTAGTTACTTTATCTCCCTACTTGTAGTGATGTTTTGAACCCTCCACTAGGTGTGCTTTGATTTGTTCCTTGAAGTGTCCTAGAAAGGAAAACAAAGAAACAAAAAACAAACAGAAAACAAAAACACCCACACAAACAAACCCCAAAAACAAAAATCCAGAAATATCAGCCACAAGTAAACAATAGGGTGGAGGAGGTGTTGGTAGAAGAGGCCTTGTCCCGAACAAAGAGAGAAATGACAGGAGCGGGGAAAAAGAACGAATAAAAATTGACCAGAAAAACTATAGGGCTTAATCCAGAGAGTGAGAAAGGGGGATAAAGAAGGAGGTGTGGAACATGTATCAAGAGAATGGATTAAATATGTCTGCTTAAACGAACCGACAACCAGAGTAACCAGACTAGAGGAGGGAAGAGATAAGAAGGAGAAAAGGAAGGAAGAATATATCTATACAGTAAGAACTGTCTGAGAATTAAATCAGGCAATTAAATCAGTGCAACAGCGCTGGTCTGGAGGAAGGGCCGTCTGGTTCATCAGCTTCAATCCCACTCCAGTAGATACGCAGTTACCAGTCACGGAGGGGCGTGGTTTGGTGTAAGCAGGCCCTGCCTCCACTCTGGGCCCCGCTGTCCCTTTCCTGAAGTCTCCCCTTGTTGGTGATGGGAAGAAAAATGACGACACCGAAGTCTCTCCTCCATGGACCAGGTGTCCCAAACCACTCTTCTGGAGCAGTCTCACTGTGCCATGGGCACAAGTGAGGCGGTTTGTCTTGCTCCGCCAGCTCCTGTGCCTTGGCGTTTGGCAAACTCCTGCTCCGTTCACCCAGGTACTGGGGAAGTTCCTCTCAGCGCCGCCGCATGAGTCGTCTGGCTGGCAGATGCAGGCAGGCTTTGGCCTGTCCCACTGCACTCCAGGGAGGGGATTGCTTTCTCCTACTGTGGACAGTGCCCTTGGCCTAGGCAGCTAGCCTGGGGCTGGCTCCCCTCTTACCCAGGTGTGCGATCCGGGCAGCCAGCCCCAGTCTGGAGAAAGCCCTTCAGAGATTGGCTCCTTCTGTGTCCTGGTCCCTGTTTTTTTTCTTGTCCACATACAGTCCTGTGCTTCCCCAGCTGCTCTTTCTCTTCCCTTTGTCTCTCCACAGAAGGGGAACCCTCCCCTCTGTTCATTTTCTCTCTCCCAGTTCGCAATCACCCACCTATGGCTGGTCAGGTTGTCCCTGTGGGTCCCTGTAAGCAACTGTCTCTTTTCCTCCCGGACTTTGGAGTTCAGCATCCTTTAGCTTCAACACTGCTTTGTTTGTGAGATGAGGGAACTTAGGATCCCCCTACTTGTCCTCTATGTTGGCCCGTCCTTCAAGGATACCTTTCTTAATTGCATAAAAGACAGCTAAAATATACAGCAAGTTAAAGAACAAGTCAAGGTTGCCTACTATCTATCACTCCTATTCAGCATTGTACTCGAAGTTCTAGACAGAACAGGAAGGTAAAACAAAAGATACAAGTTGGAAAGAAAGAAAAGTCATTTATAGGTTATATGAATGTTTGCAACAAAAACCACAAAAGAGTCCTCAGATAAGCCTTCTGATGAATTAATATGAAAATTTATTAAGATTGCTAAATACAAGATTATATAACAAATCTGTTGCATTTCTGTACACTAACAATGAACAGAAAAATACAATTAAAACTTGATATCATTTACAGTAGCAACAAAAATGCAGCTTACATAGCAATAAGTTAACAAAGGATATGTAAGACTTACACACAATGTAGAAATTATACAACTTTTTTGAAAATATTAGGAGTTTATAATAGATGGAGAGATGTACAGTATGAACAGGCTGGAAGACCTAATATAAAAATTTCATTCTTCACATTGATGTACATATCAGCATCGTTCCAGTCATAGTTACAAGCAGGTTCTGAAATTCAGATGGAAGAGCAAAGGGCCAAGAATAGCTAAGATACTCATAAAGAAATTCAACACAATGGGAAAACTTGCCCTCTCAGGTATCAAGACTTAACATGAAGTTAAGACATCGTGTAGAATGTTATTCAGCCATGAAAAAGAATGAAATCTTGACATTTGCAACAGCCTGAATGGACCTAGAGGGTGTTATACTAAGTGAAATACGTTAGGGAAAGACAAATACCATATGATTTCACTTGTATGTGGAATCTAAAACAAAATAAAACAAAAAACCCACAAACAGACTAACAGACTCCAATATAGAACCAAGTGGTGGTTGCCAGAAGGGAAGAAGACAGATCTTACCCTGAGTGGTAGGGTTTTTGGTTTTTTTTAAATTTTTTTTTAATGTTTTTATTTATTTTTGAGACAGAGAGAGACAGAGCATGAGCAGGGGAGGGGCAGAGAGAGAGGGAGACACAGAATCTGAAGCAGGGTCCAGGCTCTGAGCTGTCAGCACAGAGCCCGACGCAGGGCTCGAACTCACAGACTATGAGATCATGACCTGAGCTGAAGTCGGATGCTCAACCAACTGAGCCACCCAGATGCCCCTTGAGTGGTAGGGTTTTTGAAGAACACTGTGGAGTGCAGGGTTTCTTAGGTGGCACATTGCAGACCTTTGGGTATCCCTAGATATATTTAGGGGCTGCACAAGTTCTCACTAAAAACATGTTTAATGTTGTATTTACAGTTAAATCCTGGTATGAAAATTTAACACTAGCATCTTCTATATCATCCATATGTACACTTGATAATAAGAACTGCCTCATGATTTTTTTCCTTCTTAGTGGTACCAAGTATTTTAACTGATGCAAGGCAGTGAGCAGATAGCACTCTTACAAAGATGCCATTGTTTTTTCATGTTTATGAAGAAACTAAAACAGTTTAAGTAGCCTCGTCAGAATCAAACAACTTATATGTTTATGGCAGAGTTGAGATTGGAACCTGAGTGTTGTATATTAATGCCTGTACTCTTAATCATTAAGCTGTACTTACTAGTTACAAGGCAAGTCCTCCTTTTTCATCTTTCTGGGCATCAGTTTCATCATCCGTAAAAGGGATGTAATATATACCTCATGAGATTGGTTATGAGTATTAAAAAAGGAAATTATAAATTGCTTAGCAGAGTAGCATATGGTAATGCATATTAATAAATGTTCACTGTTGTGGTTTCAGTTGTCATCATTGCCGTTACCACTATTAAAAAGATAATTATTTGCAAGGTATATTTTCACTTTTTTTTTTTTTTTAAGAATTATTTATAGCCTGATTCAAGATCCGGTCTGATTTATTGTTTTAGGCCCAGGGTCCGTCTCAGGTTTTTGGTCATACATGTATACAAACTAGCTTAAATATGAAATATGTCTGTTTTATCCCATAGATTGTACTTAAATTGTATTTCCTATGTGTATTGCTCTTTTTAAGAGAATGACAATTATATCTTCATTAATGACAGGATGGGTAATATTAGAGTGATTGTTGATATTTTATCGGTGCCACTCCAAAGAAGTCTCCAATGGTAATAAGGAGATTTGGTATGGCTCTATAGTTAAACTGTAGGACCTATTTTCCCACTGGCTTTTTTGCCTGTAAGGAGAGTTTTTAGTAGAGAGGCTAAGCACACAGACTCTGGAGCCAGATTATGTGGGTTCAGTTCTTTGCTCTGTATCACTTACTGGCTTTGTCACGAGTTTTTTAAGAGGCTGTCTGGCACATAGAATGTTCGGTAAATGGTAACTAATTTTTGTCACTGGTGGGTGGAAACAATGGAGGGACTCAAATCTGGGAAAGTGATAGGAGTGGACAGAGAAAATACTTAATGAAAGAATTTTAATTTGATAAGTAATAATGACTTCACTAAATCTGGGATAACCTGGGAATGTCATCGCTCAGTGCATATTGTTTTTTTTTTTTACTCTAGGTTGGCTTTTTTGTGAAGAGAGGATGTTCCAAAGGAATGGTTGAAATTGAATTGTAAGTGTTAAAAGTACTGAAACCACCGTTTTCTGTACAATTTCTTGATGTTCATGCATTCCTCATGACTTTAGAAAACAGTAATAACATAATGTTATGATGTAAATGTTGGAACTACTATTTCAAGGATGTTTTATCCAGAGAAGTTATTTTTTTAAGGTGTCTTTTAAAAACTAAATTGTAAGAATTTTTTTCAATAGAATTCTTAAAGAAATTACCTCTTGGCAGCCATTTCTGATGGATCAGAGTTAGTATTCAAGATGACACCAGTTAACCCTCCCTCGTGTATATACTTTCAGTCTTTTTTACACAGGTTTGTTTACTGCTTAGTTGATTTTTAGTGTTGTTTTTTGGAATGTTCTACAAAGTCCTGGAATTTCTAGCTTTAGGTTTTAAAAATTATCTGATAGCCTCATCGTTTTATAGGATATGGGGATATGATCTTTTTACTCAAAAACTGTGGGGGAGATGTTATATTTATATAGCAAGGAGAAATAGGCATACACAAAAGATTATACTCAGTTCATTAAAATGTAATGATAGTATTTTACTGAAAGATATAAAACCAAGACTTGAATAAATGGAGAAGCTTACTATGTTCCTAGAAGCATATAGTTAATATCATTATTAACATATCAGTCCTTTCCAAATTAATATATAAATTTGACACAATTCCAATCAGAGTATCAACAGGTAAGTTTGATTCTAAAGTTTATCTGGGAGAATAAATGTGCTGGAAAACCCAAGAAGATTTTGGAAAAATAGAGTCATGAATAAGGTATTTGTGTACTAGATGTTAGAGTGGACTATAATGCTGTTGATAGTGTGGTGTATTAGTACAGAAAATTGGAGGAGCAGAATGGAAAAAGTAGGGACAGACCTGAATATATAACAGGATTTATTGTAAAGATGGCAGTTTAAGCTTAGGCTATAAATTACTCAAATTGAAGTAAGTTAATTGGCTATTAATTTTGTTAACATAAATTTAGAGGTTTATCAAATATTCATGAATAAAACCTAGATGTGTTAAAGGCTGAGTGAAAAAATATGTAACTTTGAAAATAATAGGGAAAAAAATGTAGATTTTTTTAAGTCTTAGGAGAAGGAGGCTCTTCCAAGCACAATAGGACCCAGTAACCATAAAAAGGAAGATAGGAAATTTAGATTGCATCCACATGCAGCTGAAAATAATGATACTGTAATTAAAAATGAGTGATAGACGGGAGAAAACATTTTCAGCACAAATAACCTGTACATGTCTTAAATTTACTAAAATACCAAGTCTCATGCAAGTCAGTAAAATTACTAACTGGTAAAAGAAACAAACAAAAAAATTTAACACCAAGTAAAATAAGTGGCCAAAATTATAAAAAGGATATAACTCATTAGTTATCAAGGAAATCAAAATGAGGACTTTTTTCCTTTTAGCTTAGAAAAATTTTTAAATAAAATTTAGTAATATGAAGGTATAGAGAAGTGAATCCTGTCATGTACTGTGGGAATGTAAGCACTTTATCTTACTTGGGAGTATATTATCAGGTTTTAAATAAATCTTTGATCCGGTTACTGTCGTAGACATTGTTTACTCATTTGCACAAAATTAGCCTTTTCCTAATTTTAATAGTGAAAAATTGTAAACACCCCAAATGTCTATCGTCTGGTAAATGACTAAACAAAATGTGATACATTCACACAATATCTTATTCAGCTACAGAAAGGCAGGAAGTGCTGATGGATCCTGCGACATGGGTGAACCTGGAGAACGTGCTTGGTGGAAGAAGCCAGACACAAATGCTACAGACTGTATCACTGCATTTATATGAAATGTCCAGAATAGGCAAATCTCCAGAGACAGAAAATAGATTTGTGGCTGCTTAGGAAGGAGGAGTGGAGAGAATAGGGAGTGACGACTTAACAGGTTTGGGCTCCTTTTTGGGGGTGGTGAAGAGATTTCGGAAATAGTTGGTGGTGATGGTGACACAACCTTGTGAATATGTTAAAGACCATTGTTGAAGCACATCTTCCTTCAACTATACACCTAAAAATGGTTAAAGTGGTAAATTTTATGTTATGCACATTTTACCACAATGAAAAAAAGCATTGATTCATATATTTAAAATGGTATGTGAATTATATCTCCATTAGCCAAAGATAACTCCTGTGTTAACCTTGGTACCATTGATGGGTCACAGTGGTTTCTTCGATATTGCAACTGACATAAATATATGAAGCCAGGTATATTTCTGACATACAGAGGAAGTGTTAATACTTAAGTTTCAGTGTCTTTTACGGATGGCAGCAGGTGTTAAGCACTCCTGATTTTCTACTCCATCACCATGGCCCAATTGTTTTCTTACTTCTCTGAAGAGGCACACATGCTGGCATGCAATAGCCACTAGCTGTTATAATCTAACCAAGTGACCATGAACCAGAGTTCTGTTACCACATCTGACATGGGGGAGGTTTCCGTTTCCCCAAAGTCATTATAGTTACATTGTGGTCACTTGTTGGGAATACCAAACACAAAATCGCTCATCATTAGTTGAAATTACTGCTGTTGAACAAATCTGTTAACTGGTCACATACTCATCGAGTGGAACAGTGGATAGAATAATCTCTGGCACACACTGATGCAGTCATTTTCAAGTAATTCTGGAGTACCTATACATTGAGGGGGAGGGGCGTACAGCATTCTGGAATTTATGGTTAGGGGCATGAGGAGAGGGACGGATACATAAATAGGTAAAGTATGATGTTAGGTGATGATAGGTGCTAACGTAGAAAATCGAGCAGGAAAGGAGGACAGGGAGGGAGTGCCAGAGTAGAGTTTATGGTATTAAATAGGGTGATCAGGAAAGTTCTCACTCAGAAGATGGTACTTGAGCAAAGACTTAAAGGAGATAAGGTGATGAGCATGGAAATGCTTGGGGAAATAGCATTTTGGTGTCTGCAAATGCTAAGACTCAAGTGATATCTTGTGTGACCGCATTGCATTGAACAAGAGAATAGTAAGAGGTAAGGTCTGAAAAGATCAAGGAGCCGGCTCCTAGGGACTTGTAGGCTTCTGTGAGGACTTTGCATTTATTTATTTTCAGTAAGCTGTGAACCCACCAGGATTTGAGCAGAGACGTGGCATGATCTAAATGTCTTCTGTAGTAGTATTAACCTCCTTTGTTTTTTTACCCCTTAATTTGAAGGATTTGATTTGTCAGTTTTGTTAGTCTTTTCAGTGAATTGACTTCTGCATTGTTGTTTCTCTGTTATATCATTGTTTTCTACTTCATTAATTTCTACACATATCTTTACTAATTTTTCTTTAAACTTTTGGGTTTTTTTTTTTTTTGCTTTTTCTAATTTCTTGAAATTGATATTTATTGTACAAATGTGTAGTCTTTTGTTTTCCTTAATATAAACAGGTTAAAAATTTCCCTGTCAATACTGCTTAGCTCTTTCTCCTAAGTTTTGGTATATAAAGCATTTTCCTATTTTTCAGTTCTGAATATTTTCTTCATTTTCTTTATGAGTTCATAATTAGAAGTTCTTTAAAATTCTCATGTAGTGGTTTTCTTGTTATATTTTAGTATTGATTTCCACTTTGATGATAGTACTGTAGTAGAAAAAATATATATTATAAATAATATGTTAAATTATATATGTGCTATTGTATAATATATAACATTACTATATTATATAGAGTTATATATATATATATATGGTCATGTTACCAACCCTTTGACATTTGTCAAGGTATACTTATCATAGTGAGCTTTCATAAATGTTACCCGCTGGATTGAAAGAATGAGTATTCTGCTCTTGTTATGTGCAGTATTGTCTATTTGTCCATTAGTTCAACTGATTAATTATATTTTTAAATCTTGTATATTTATGATTTTAGTCATCAGATCGATTCTTTACTGAGAAAGGTGTTTTACATTATACTTCTGTGTAGATTTGTCAGTTAGCCTCATCCTGTCAGTTTTTGCTTTATGTATTTTCAGGACGTTATTAGTTGCAGCTAAGATTCACATTGCTTGATCTTCCGAGTGAATTGAACTTTCTGTTGTTGCATACTGACTTCTTTGTCTTTTGATGCATCACCCTTAGAATGTGTTTAACTTGCCACTAATGTAGTTGGCAGCTTTCTTTTTTAAGTATTTTTCAGGTTTTATTCATTTATTTCAAGTTTTTTAAGACCTTTAATATCTCATTTGAACAAGGATAGCTGGTGTTGTTTATATTGCTTTTTACATAATGCATATGATCCATTGCATGTATTGAATGACTTACATTTTTGGATTTACTTTTACTGCCTTATTCCATGCTTTTTATTTGTTCTACTTTTCAGTATGTCTTTTCTCTCATGCCTTTGTTTGGATTTTTGTTTGCCTTAATATTTTCTTTACTGTTTTGAAAATTAGTCATTCTTGTTTTAGTGGTTAGAATTGTTAACATATATATTTGAATTTGAGTCTAGACTTAGATGTCTTTATTTTCCTATTGAATAAAGACCTTAGATTACTTTTATTTGAATAATTTCCCTGAACTATTTTATCTTATCAAGTCTTTAAGACATAATAACTATAAATAACTCTCATTGTTTAGAATTATCCTGTGTATTTTTGGTTTGCCTTGCTTTTTATTCTTTCTTGCATTTTTGTGATTTCCTCTGGGATTACTTTCTTTCTGCCAGAGGACATTTTTTAAAGTTTTCTTTAATGAGGATCTTCTAGTGGAACACTACGTTTTTGTCTGAAAATGATGATCTTTTGCTATCAATCTTGAAGGGTGTATATGCTGGATATAAAAGTCTACATCGATAGGTCTTTTTTCTTTTTCTTTTCTTTCTTTCTTCTTTTTAAGGTTTATTTATTTTTGGGAGAGTGCATTCAGGGGAGGGGCAGAGAGAAGGGGACAGAGGATCTGAAGCGGACTCTGCACTGACAGCAGCGAGCCCAACGTGGGGCTTGAACTAACAAACTTCAAGATCACGACCTGAGCCAAAGTTGGGCTCTCAACAGACTGAGCCCTCCAGGTGCCCCAATAGGTCTTTTCTCAACATATGTGAAGTATTATTCCATTGTCTTCAGATGTGAATCTGATCTTAGTTTCTTTCATAGTAATTCTCCTTTTCTGAAGTGATTTTTTAAAATCCTATCTCAGTTTTTGGTGTTTTATAGTTTTACACCATATATTTAGATGTGGATTTATTGTTTGTTTATTTTGCTTGGGATTTAGTGAGCTTCTTAAATTTATGGTTTGGAAAATTCTTATGTATTATCTCTTCATATATTGCCTCTGATCCATTCTTTGTCTCTCTTCCTTCTGGAACTGTATTTTTTTTTTTAACGCTTATTTTTGAGAAAGAGATAGAGGGAGGATGAGTGGGGGAGGGGCAGAGAGAAGTGGAAACACAGAATCCGAAGTAGGCTCTAGGCTCTGAGCTGTCAGCACAGAGCCCAGCGTGGGGCTCGAACTCAGAAACTGTGAGATCATGACCTGAACCAAAGTCATACACTTAACAGACTGAGCCACCCAGGCTCCCCTGGCACTCTTACTAGATATTGGGCTCTAAGTCATCTGTGTCTCTTTACATCCTTCATATTTTTCATTTTTTATGTCTTTGTGCTCCATTCTAGTCCATTTCCCTGTGGTTCTTTTTCAGATCCTAGATATAAGTCAATATTTTCCATCTTCTATTTCTTGAAATACAGTGAATATACTTATTCTGTACTTGCCCATTGTTTCCAGTATGATTCTTTGTTATTTCTGCTAGTTCGTACTCTTGATGCTTTGTTTTTGTGTGTGTTTCCAGTAAGCCGCTCCTTTCTCTTTGAACTTCGTGTTAATTCTTTGAGGGTAAAGGTAGATTCCTGCTGAGGGCATTTTCACTGACTTCTGCAGCAGATCATTGGATACTTTCAAACCAGGATCAAAATACACACAATTCTCAGTTGGTGCATTTTGAATCTTAGGTATGTCATGTAACTAAATTCAAGATACTAATCTGTTTGAGTGACTTGTGGTTAATAAGCGTGTCAGGAGAGACTTTTTCCGTCCAAGCCATAGTTTGCGACAGGCACTTCGCTGGGTCTGGTGATGGTGGTGGTGTACTTCTAGTTTACCCTTCCATGAGGGTGTAGTCTTCTGGGGCTGGTTTTTATTAGACCCTCCACTTTGGGTAGCTGTAGGCCTCCTCTGCAGCCCCTCTGCTGGGTGATTATGAAAATGTGTAAGGTTGTTTGGTGGAATACGTGCTCCCAGGGTAAAAGCCATTTTCATTTTTCCACTTCTGGATCTCCACCTGCACTGGTATTTTGGCCAGAATTACTTACTTTCAAGCTAACTCATAAATGCATTTGTGAACATATTTTAATATTTCATTATTTGTAGTTTACAGCAAGAAGCTCAGGAAGGGTACTTCATTAGTCATTCTGCTGGAAATGAAAATTTAAAACGACTTTTTTTTAAGTTGTGAAATCTTAATGTTTGGAGTGTTCTGATTACAATATAGTCTATATACACAACATTTACAAATTATCATTGTCATTTAGCCATTGAATACCAATAATTTATCTTTCTACCACATGCTGCTGATTCCCAGTGAAGAAGATGGATGGGAGGTGTGGAGCAGTAGTACTTCTAAAAGCAAGAAATAAGTAAATACCCTTCTTTCAGATTCTGTATTGCTTAATGTTCCTTTATAAGGCTGTATGTTGTGGTCTCCTCTGAATTCAGAGTAGAGTACGTGATGAGGAAGGCATGGGCTACCTGTATGACTGGGCTAGTTCTGATGTCTGGAAGTGCTTATGCAAGAATTGGTTTCTATTCATATATTTTCCAAGTAGTGGAAGTTTCAGCGTTTAGTTTTTATATGCTTTAATATGCCAACCTGTTTTGAATTGCAGTCAACGCATGTGATTGGAGAATAACATAATTTAAAGGATAAATAACTTCAGATATATAAATTCTCTGTCAGTGTTTGGAAATTAGTATTGGCATTTGCTGTAACAGTTTAAATAATTGTGATGTTGAATCTGGTAACTTACGTGTGGTCAATTAAGTATCATTACCAATAAAATATCAAGATTTCCTTCTTTGGAGGGGCCAAAATATCAGAAGGAATAAAAATTGTAGTAACAATCCTGTCTGGCAACCTTTGTTGCAAGAGAATTTTGGAAATTTTATTTCTAAAGTGATACATATAATTTTGAATGTAAGGATTTTTAAATTATTTTTTAAATAGGTTCAGAAATTCTGGAAATCTTACCATCACCCGTGAAATTGACGTGGCAAAAAATCAGTCATCTTGGTTCATCAACAAAAAATCTACAACCCAGAAAGTGGTGGAAGAGCAAGTTGCAGCCTTAAATATTCAAGTGGGCAATCTTTGCCAATTTCTACCTCAGGTATGAGAGAAATCAATGTACAGATGGGAAAATTGCATGTTTCTTCCTCTTCATGCCATATGAGAATAGAAATACTTTTCACGAGATGTTCTCATGGGTGCTATTTAAACTAACAGCCTGGTAATGTTAATACTCACTGTTCTTTGTAAAAGATAGCATCTCATCCCCTATTATGATCTTATTGTAGTGATTTGAAGTGATAAGAAGCTGAAAGTCTCAATTGCAGAATATTGTAAAGGGTATCAAGTTGTATTGTTTTGAAGTAGAGTAACTTGGATGGCCATGTGCTTACACTTTGTAGTCTCTTAAAATTTTGTTAATAAATAACTTCTTAATCGTGTTTTTGTATAAATACATCAAGTATACTTGATACACTAAAACTCTTAAATCGGTACGTGTGCCTTCTAAAACTTTGTCATATTTTAAATTTTAGTAAAAATATCCTGAAAATGCACATTAGATGTTAAATGTTGAAGTGAATGTTATTACATCTTTGAGTGCTGTCTAGTGTCTGAATCATAGTCATATTTTCCATTCGGAAACAATGATTTGATTACATATGTCCAAATTAAATACAGATTTAAAATTTGAAAGCATTGTTAGCTGGTGTCTGATATGAAGTAGATGTTTGAAATGTCATTTTTCTTAACTTCTAACATTCCAACTGATGAGTGGTAGATAATGATCATTTCAATCCAGGGGACTGTTTTTTCTTTTATTCCCAAGCTATTTATTATGTGTATATAAACACTTTGCCTTAGAAATATTGGCATAGAAATTTTTAAAAGGTTCTCAGAAAGATGAGAGTTCATACCCTAAGTTTATATTTATCATTTTAAAGAATAGTGTATGAAGGACATTTATATTGGCACATCTTATAATTTTTTTCTTTTCAAAGTTTCATCTTGACAGGCGCGATCATTGAATGATATATGTTTTGAAGATATTTATAAGTGATAATAGTTGTTGATATTTAAATTTTGTGCTCTAGGATAAAGTTGGAGAATTTGCTAAACTGAGTAAAATTGAACTCCTTGAAGCTACTGAGAAGTCCATTGGACCTCCAGAAATGCACAGATACCACTGTGAACTCAAAAACTTCAGGGAGAAAGAAAAACAACTAGAGGTATTTATAAATAGACAACTCATTTCTATTGTTCCTCACTGATTTTTGTCTTTCATAATGTGGACAGTGAATAGGAGCTCTGATTCATTGAGTGACTTCATTTATTTGTGATTTTTTTTCTCACGTAGGATTTTATTGCTAACATGAAACTAGGTGACAAAAAGTGAGAAATGGATTTGATCATGGAAAGTTTGAAAAATCTGACTACCATTTCATCAAACACATGTTACGAATTAAATTTCTAAAGAACCAATCATATTATTTTAAAGTATGTTTTTACCTCTCAGGAAGTTTCAATATTATTCTTTTACTCATTTAGCATTTCTTAAACACCTGCCATGAGTCAGGACCCAAAAGGCTTTGGGGGAGTACAGCAGATACCCTGTAGCTTTTGACACAGTGTCTCTTTTGAACCATTTCTATATTTTTTCAGTTGCAGGAGGTAGGTTAGACTTTATGAGTCCTTTTATAGAATATCCTTTTAAAAGGTGTTTTGTGTAATGAATCATTCTCCACGTCCCAGCCACTAAAATAAATCCAGTATATTTTTGTAATCAGACGCCTTATAAACAAATGCTTTCTCTTACACCGTAACTGCCCATACTTAATAATATGCATATTGTTATAATTTAATATTTATGATACTTAATCAGACTGAATGACCCAAGGAGTAGTAATTATTTTATATTGCTCTAGATACTTATTAAGTCTTTTTACCTTTGCCCCCATGGACCAGTCTCATACATTAGTTTCCCCACCGCCCCCCTTCATGCTTTTAGTTACTGCCATTTCATTTACCTGCGGTCACTCGCGGTCTAGAAGCAGATGATCCTCCTGACATATTGTCACAAGTACAGCAATAATCTGACATTACATCACAGTGCCTCTGTCAGTCACCTCACTTCACGTGCCATTTTATCACTCATGTCAGTCATCACAAGCAGAAGGGTGACAACAGTACAGTATTTTGAGAGAGACCACATCCACATGACTTTTATTACAGCATATTGTTACAGTTATTCTGTCATGTTATTGTCAGTCTCTGTGTCTCATTTATAAATTAAGCTTTATCATAGGTATGCATGTATAGGGAAAACCAGGTATGTAGGGTTTGGTACTATTGTGGTTTCGGGCATCATCTAGTGGTTTCGGGCATCATCTAGTGGTTTGGGGCTGTATTCCCCACAGATAGGGGAGGGACCACTGTACTCCATCTGAAACACTCACCGAGACCGCTGCCATCCTCTGAAAGAACACAAGCATGTATTGTACTAGGTTCTGAGTACATCTTTGCGCTTGTGAACTCGCAGTCTGAAAGCCAGATCTTACCTTCCTTCGTCTCATTTCTTAGTCCTTAACTCATGAGTTACAAATCTTAATAACTCATAACATACAAATCTTAATAATACTACTTTTCACGTTCCAGCTTTTGTTGAACTTGCACTTATAGTAAGTACATCACTTGTGCCCTTGAGGCGAGTGGGGCAGATACCTGTCTTCTCTTTAGGCAGGAAGACTCTAGGCTCAGGTGTGGTAGGGCTTCCTCACAGTTGCCCGACTAATAAATTGTAGAGCCTAGACCAGAACTCAGGCATGCATGTTAGTTTTACACAGTTCTTAAGAACTCCTGTGAAATTCTTTATTGTGAAATTTTGCTAGCATTGTCTTTCATTATTAAAAGATTTGACCTGTTGTCTTCTCAGTTAAGCGACTTGTTACATATTTGTTTTAGACCTCGTGCAAAGAGAAAACTGAATATCTAGAGAAAATGATTCAGAGGAATGAAAGATATAAACAAGATGTGGAGAGATTCTATGAACGTAAGCGACATTTAGATTTGATCGAGATGCTTGAAGCGAAAAGACCATGGGTGGTAAGTCTTAATTATCAGAGGCAAAAATAGTGACTCTTTTTACTGGCAGAAAAGCTATGAAGAAGGCACTAATTGCTTTGTATTCAGATTAGGTGTTTTTGTTCATTTTTGCCTTAAAAATCATCATAAAATTTGTCTCTGTGGTATGATGTAGCTGTATACTTGTATAGCGGGTAACAGTTGATTGTGCTCTTTATTTTTCTGGATATGAGTCCTCAACAGGTAGTTTTGTTTTATAAAATGTAATGATCTAAAAATGTTTACACATATAAAAATAAACTCTTGGAGTGTCCTTAGGTCTCTGAGAATTCACTTGGCGTGTACTACTGATAACTGATTTTTGGTCTGGAAGGAGCTGCACGCTATGTGCTGTAATTCTCTACTCCTGCTTCATAAGCTTATTGATGCTGCTGTTTTCTTCCTAATCACCCTATGATGAATAGTGTCCCAGACCATAGTTTGGACTCAAGAGTCAGTTCCCTCAGTGCATTTCTTTTTGATGGGCGGAACAGATTGAGGAAGTTTCATAATGTTTGTTCCAGGCTTAGGATGGAAATAGTTGTTAATAGAATGGAAAAATGAGTGGCTGTATTTGTGGCCTTTCTCCCCCCACCTCATCACCCTCTCCTGTCCCACGATCCCATTATTCTTAAACTTTTTCCTTTCTTTAGCTTGTTTTGATTACATTTTCCTATGTCCATTATTAGTCTTAAACCTACTTTATGTTTCTCCTTTAAAGTCTTTTGGTTAATCCTTTTCTTTCTAAGATTGATTTCAATCTTTTTTCGTTTTTTAAAAATTTACTCACATGTTTATAATCTTTTCTTCCTCCCGTTCATTCTTACTGTATGCTCTCTTAGTACTCCACTTACTTTTGTTATTTTTTAGCAAATATTTATTAATTCCTGTGACATGACAAGCCTCATTTTTACCTGCATGCTGCTTTTTGTTCTCCTTTTGACCCATTTTCCTCGTTTTTTTTTCATTTTTACTTTTTACATTTTACTGTTTTTCATTTTTACTTTTACCATAATTGAATTTCTTTTGTTTATTTGTAAGTTCTGATATCCTTCCTCTATTGAGAGACTAGAGGAAACCCTTATTTTAGTAGCAATTAGTGTGTAAGTTTCAGAACCCGGGAGGGATGGAAGTCGGAGTCTGACCTCGTAATAGAGACAAGTACTAAGAGAGTGTCAAGCTTCTTTATACGTCATTGTTGGAATTCACTATATCTGACGTTGTTTCTTATGGCAAACTTTATACTCGTGAACCTGCCGAAAGGATATCAAAAGGGTTTTTTCATAGATTTGGTTTTTCCTGCACCTTGATTTTAGTATATGACTTAGTTTAAGCTAGTAGTGCATTAACTTCTGTTTTTTGAATTAATTGCAAGGAATATGAAAATGTCCGTCAGGAGTATGAAGAAGTAAAGCTAGCTCGAGACCGAGTGAAGGAAGAGGTCAGAAAACTTAAAGAAGGGCAGATCCCTATGACACGTCGAATTGAAGAAATTGAGAGGCAGCGTCAGAGTTTGGAGGCTCGAATCAAAGAGAAGGTACTTCTCTGGCTCATTTTTGAATTTTCTGTGTTTTATTTTAGCAAATACAAGAGCTCTTTTGCCATCTTTTAAGGTATTTTGTAGATGGACTTGTAGCTTTCATCGTTTACATTCTCTGACTGAATTCGGCCACCACAGGGTTCTTAGGGTCTAATCGTCAAATTTGGACAGTTGCTACTTTATAGAAATTCCAAGATACAAAAGGGAAAACTGAAATGTGATTGTTTTAATTATAAGAGGATTCAGAGTAGTGTTCCTAGAAACATTGAACTCCTTTTGTGAGTGCATTGTAGAAAACCTTGTGTGTCTTAGAATACATAGTATTCTATGTATTCTATGCCATATTCTGTGGCATATGGAATATACTATTTTTTAAAAAATGTATTTAAAACATTTAAACCTAAGGGGTGCTTGAGTGGCTCAGTTGGTTAAGCAACTGACTCTTGGTTTGCCTGAGGTCATGATCTTGGGGTTTCTAAGCCGGTGCAGAACCTGCTTGGGATTCTCTCTTCCTTTCTTTCTGCCCCTCCCACGCACACACACGCATTCTCTCTCTTTCGCGCGCTGTCTCCCTCCCTCCCTCCCTCCCTCTCTCTCTCTCTCTCTCTCTCTCTCTCTCAAAACAAATAAACTAAACATTTTAAACCTAAATTAAAAATTTTTATGGTCATGGCTGTTAACTTTAGGGAGATTTTGGAATCAGATGTTAAGAATGGTTTAAACTATGGGTTCCTGCTATCCTAATAGGATTATTTTTAGGATCAGATGAAATAACATGAGATAATAAATGTGAAGAAATAAAACATATGTATGCATATTGCTACAGCTGTTGTTAATATCAATAGGAATAACCTTTTATAGATTTGCAGGTAACTTAGTATTTTTGGTGATGATTATGAATTTGGTTTGAAAGAAATCATGAAAAAGCGTGGTGGGTTAATTTAATATTTTGATGGCTGGGGCCACATAATTTGCTTGCTTGAGATTTTAACTAAATTCCCCTCCTTCTGGTTCAATCTTACAGGCAACAGATATTAAAGAGACATCTCAAAAATGCAAACAAAAGCAAGATATTATAGAAAGGAAAGATAAACAGGTAAGATTTTGTATTGACATTTTTATTATGCTAATTTACCCTAACTTTTTTGTGTTCGGGTCTGGATTATGGGACGACTTTTTGTTTGGGAGTTGTTTAAAGTTTTCTTCATTCTCTGCCTCTTAATCTGTGAGGGATACTAAGATCTGGAAGTAGAGAAGTTGCACAGAGGGTAATTAGGAAGAATTCTCAAAACTACTTATCAATAAGCATTATGATCTTTGTAACTGGGTGGCTATAGTTTTTTAATGGTAAAATTGGATTTAGTTATCTCAGTAGCAGAAATTAAATTTTAAGAGATTCTGTTTATGTTAAGATAGGACATTACAAAGCTAATGCAGAGTCCTTGTGCACAGGTGTGGGGCTTGATGGCAAAATTATTTTAGGATGACTATGCAAGAAGACGGGCTTTTTAGCTAAGAGATCCCCAGCTATATGTGGGGTTTTGTTCTTTAGAACCATTCAGAAACTAAAATTTGAATTACCTCTCTTAGGGAAAGGTGTATAACCTGAAGCATTCCTGGCAGTTGAAGCATTATGTTAATCTTCCAGTTTTCAGCCTCACCCTTTTTTCTGTGCCTTCATCTTCAAAGCCCAGGCAGGCACCTCTCTAATTTCTCCAGAGAATAAACCTCACATTTCCATGGCAGAAGCTAGGCTGTCTGTGTCAGGTGCTCAGGTTGTCTGTACGGATGGGGTGCAGGAGGTAGGGCAGGGCAGTCCTTTTGTACTTGCCATCTCCTAGTTGTTGAGAGTCTCTGGGATTTGTATTTTGGTTTTTGTTTTGGAAGAGTCTTTTCTGTGTCCTTTCATGCCTTTTACCCTGTAGCTCTTAGACTAACTAGGCTGCTAAATTAGTTGTCCCTGTGCTGTCTCTCCTTTTATGAATGTTATTGAAATCTCCCAATTGCTGGTGTCTCCTCCCTTGTTCCCTCTATCCTTGTGGGAGTGAACCCTTGTTTTAGAGTTTAGAAGGGAAAAGGCATAAAGATTTCATCTTTAAAACCCTGAACAGGAATACAGGTTGATAAGTTGTGTAATTAAACCATCCTTATGTTTCTGTCACACATCTTACTTGGTATTTTAATATATTGCTGGATTCAACCAGAAAATCTTGTATTTAGGATTTTTCGCACCATGTGAGATTGGCCTAAAATTTTCTTTTGTTTCATCCTTAACTGGTTTTTCAGTGTTATGCTGACTTCTTAAATAGTTTAATGCTCCTTGAACCAATATTGTCTTTTTTTTTCCCTAATGTATTTGTTAGGGCTTGTCATTTTTATAAGTTATTTCATTTTTAACTTTTAATAAATAACATTTTAGGGTATAAATACTTTTCTCGTTATCACTTGGTTGTATCTCCTATGTGTTGATAAGTGCATTTCTTTTTTTTCCCTTTAAGATTTTATATTTTCAGTTTAATATTTTTATTCATTTAAGATTATATAGGAGTTCATACTGTTTTAATGTCTATGAATATGTAATTTCAAAACCTTAATGTAGAGTTCTAATTCTGTTCCTTGATGGTTAATAAATGTCGACTTTATTGTAGATATTTTGAGATCTCTTTGGACTTTTATATTTGGTTTTATACATGTTCTTTATATATATTCAAAAAGAATGTGTATTCAGTCTTTAGGTGTGGAGTTTTATATGTGTGTGTGTATATATGTGTTAGAACAGGTTTACCATGCTTATATTATGCAGATGTTCTACATACTTTCTTACCTACCTGATTTATCCATTTTTCAAGTGAAATACTTTCTGTGAGTGTAGATAGGTCTATTTTTGCCTCAAAATTATATTAGTTTTTGCTTCCTAGATTTTAAAACTATGGTGTTTTGTTACTTCTGCATCATGTTTTGATTTATTTGATCTGGTATGAGTAGTATATACTGGGTTTTGTTTTGTAGTTTTTGTTAATTTCGTGTGTTGACACTTTTTCATACAGTAAGGGAGTTGAACCAGTTCCATTTACTGTTGTTTTCTACTTACTATACTTTTTGTTTGCTTTCTCCTGCTTCCCTTCCTACTTTCTGTTGCTGTTGATAAAGGTTTTCTTACGCCATTTTTCCCCTAAAATTATATATTCTAAGCCTATTCTACTGATTACTCTTAAAGTTTAAATAACATGTTTTTCATAGTTATCAGCATTTGTATTCTTCCATTTAATTAAGATACTTTCTCTTCCTCCGCTCCATGTCTGTACTCAGAAATTTTACTTGTCAGTTATTTAAAATGTTATTTTTTACCATCTGTGGTTATTTAGACTTAATAATGTTTTATTGGCTTTTTCGATCTTAGTACTTCTTATATCATCCTTCTGCCTCTTAGGAGGTGGTTTTTTTGTTGTTTTTTTTCTTGCTGGATATTTTCTGTGGGTGTTTTAGAAATACGCTTTGGGTGATGAACTTTCTGAGGCCTCATATGTTGGAAGATACATCTTTTGCACTCATTCTAGAATATTAATATTGATGAATCAAATTCTAAATTCTAAATTGTTTTTTCTTAACACTTTGACAATCTTTCCTGTGTGTCCCACGAGGTCCAGTATTGTTCCTGAGAAACAGCAGATATGAGAGATAGGCCCTTGAAGAAAAAAGAAGGGAAATTAAATTTGATTCTAAATGCTGTGAGAAACTCAGAGGGTGTTGGAGGTTTTTAAGCCAGAGAGAAACAGTATTTCATATATTTTTTTAATAACACCCAGGATTGCCTTATGGAGAATGGACCATGTGGGACAAAAAAGTAGAGGGTTCAGTTATGAGGCTGCCGAGGTAGGCTAGGCACATGAGAACGGTGGCTTCCCCTCACGTGGTAGCAGTTGACAAGCTAATTTAGAAAACTGAACCACAAAATTTGCTGAGGGAGTAGATAGAAGGATTGAATTGTGGAGGAATCAAGGATCATATCTAACATTTTCACTTCACAATTGGATGGATAGTTGTTCCTTGTACTGAAATGAGGATTGTGAAGAGGGGGGAAATGAAGAGTTCTGTTTGACTATAGAAAGTTTCATCCTTTTACTTTAAACCCGTTTGTGTCTTCAAATCTAAAATGTGTTTCCTAGGGCACCTGGGTGGCTTAGTCGGTTAAGCATCCAACTTGGCTCAGGTCATGATATTACTGTTCGTGGGTTTGAGCCCCACGTTGGGCTCTGTGCTAACAGCTGGGAGCCTGGAGCCTGCTTTGGATTCTGTGTCTCCCTTTCTCTCTGCCCCTCCCCTGCTCACACTCTGTCTCTCTCTCTCTGTCTCTCTTTCTCTCTCCCTCAAAAATAAATGTTGAAAAAAAAACTAAAATGTTTTTCTGGTGGATCACGGCTTTTCCTTTGTCTGATTGAAATAAATATTAACATACAGTGTTAACGCTGGTTTCAGGTGTACCACATACTGATTCAACAGTTCTGTATATTACTCCTTGCTTATCGTAAGTGTAGTCATCACCTATCATCATATGATGTTATTCCAATATTATTGACTGTTTCCTTATGTTCTTTTCATCTCTGTGGTTTATTTTATAGCTGGAGGTTTTTATCTCCTTAATCCCCTTTACTTCACCCAGTACCCCACTCACTCCCTTCTGGCAACCACCAGTTTGTTTTTTGTACTTAAGAGTCTTTGTTCATTTGTGCGTTTTTCAGATTCCATATATAAGTGAAATCATATGGCATTTGTCTTTGACTTATTTCACTTAGCATAATTCCTCTAAGTCCATTTATGTTGTTGCAAATGGAAAGATCTCATTCTTTTTTATGGCTAAGTAATATTCTGGTTGTGTGTGTGTGTGTGTTCTTTATCCATTCATTTACGGATGGACACTTAGGTTGCTTCCATATTTTGCCTGTTGTAAATAATGCTACGGTAAACGTAGGGGTGCATATATATTTTCAAACTGGTGTTTTCATTTTCTTTGGGTAGTGGAATTACTGGATCTTACAGCATTTCTGTTTTTTATTTTTAAGTTTTCAGGGAACCTGTATACTGTTGTCCACAGTGACAAATGGTCTGCACCATTTTATATTCCTTCCAGCAGAACACAATGGTTACATCCTTGCCAACGCTTGTTAATTGCCTTTTTGATGCTAACCTTTCTGACTGGTTCTAAGTGTTCACTCATTGTGGTTTTGATTTGCATTTCCCCAATGATGAGAGATGTTGGGCACCTTTTTATTTATCTTTTGGCCATCTGTATGTCTGCTTTGGGAGAATGTCTGTTCAGGTTCTCTGCCCGTGTGTTAATCAGGTTGGTTGTTTTTTGTAGTTTTTTTTGGTATTGAGTTGCATAAGATCTTTATATATTGTATATTAACTTCTTACCAGATTGGATATTAACCTTGTATTGCATGCAAACATCTTTTTGTTCACTAGATTGCCTTTTTGTTTTGTTGATAGTTTCCTTCACTGTGCAAAAGCTTTTCATTTTGGTATACTAGTAGTTGTATTTGGTATACCAGTAGGCCCAATATTTATTTTTGCTTTTGTTTTCCCTTGCCTGAGGAGACATAGCCATAAATACCTTGCTGAGGACAATGTCAAAAAAATTACTGCCTATGCTGTCTTCTAGGAGTTTTATGGTTTCAGGTCTTACATTTAGGGAATTTAATCCATTTTAGTTAATTTTTGTGTATGGGGTAAGGAAGCAGCCCAGTTTCATTCTTTTACACGTAGCTATTGAGTTTTATCAACAGCATTTATTGAAAAGACTGTCTTGTCTTTATTGTATATTCTTTCCTCCTTTGTTGTAGATTGACTATATGGGTGTGGGTTTATTTCCAGGCTCTGTGTTCTGTTCCACTGATCAGTGTGCCTGTTTTTTTGGACTGGTACCATACTGTTTTGATCACTATAGCTTTGTAGTATATCCTAAAATTTGGGATTGAGATACTTCCAGCTTTGCTTTCTTTCAAATTTTCTTTGGCTATTCAAGATCTTTTCTGTTTCCATCCAAAGTTTAGGATTATTCTAATTCTGTGAAAAAATGCTCTTGGTATTTTCATAGGGATTGCATTGAATCTGTAGATTGTTTTGGACAACAGAACAATTTAATGATACTAATTCTTCCATTCCATGAGCATGGTCTGTCTTTCATTTGTGTCACCTTTGGTTTCTTTTATCAGTGTGTTGTAGTTTTCAGAGTGTATGTCTTTCACCCCCTTGGTTAAATTTATTCCTCGGTATTTTTTATTTTGGGGGTGCAGTTATAAATAGGATCATTTTCTTAATTTCTCTTTTTGCCCTTATATTAATAGTGTATGGAAATGCAACAGATTTCTTTATATTAATTTTTTATTCTGCATCTTTACTGAATTCACTTATCAGTTCTAACAGTTTTTTGGTGGAGGCGTTAGAGTTTTCTGTATGTTAGTGTCACACCATCTGCAGATAGTGACAATTTTTACTTCTTTTACCAGTTTGGATGTCTTTTATTTTTCTTGTTTGGTTGTTGCAGCTACAACTTCCAGTATTATGTTGAATAAAAGTGGTGATAGTGGATGTTCTTTTCTTGTTCTTGATCTTAAAGGAAAAGCTTTCAGTTCTTCATCGAGTGTGATGTTAGATATGGATTTTTCATAGATAGTCTTTATTATGTTATGTTTCTCTCTAAACATGAATGGATGTTGTATTTTGTCACATGTGTTTTTCTGCATATATTGAGATGGTGATAGGATTTTTATACCAGAGTATCACATTGATTGATTTGCGAATATTGAACCACCTTGCATCCATGGAATAACTTCTACTTGGTCATGGTGAATGATCCTTTTAATGTACTGTCGAATTTGGATTGCTAATACTGTACTTTGTTGAGGATTTTGCATCTGTATTCATCAGATACTGGCCTGTAGTTTTTTGGTTGGTTGGTTGGTTGATAGTATCTTTGGTTTTGGTATTAGCGAAATGCTGGCCTCATAGAATGAATTTGGAAGTTTTATTTCCTGTTCTAATTTTTGGAATAGTTTGAGAATAGGTATTAACTCTTTAAATGTGTAGTAGATTTCACCTGTGAAGCCATCTGGTCCTGGCCTTGTTTGCTGAGAGATTTTTGAGTAGTGATTCAATTTCATACTAGTATTTGGTCTGTTTGAATTTTCTGTTTCTTCCTGATTTGGGGAAGTTATAGGTTTCTAGGGGTTTATCCATTCCTCCTAGGTTGTCCTGTTTGTTGGCCTATAATTTTTCATAATATTTTCTTATTTATATTTCTGTGGTGTCCATTATTTCTTTTCCTTCACTTGAGATTTTATTTGAGTCCTCCCTTTTTTTTTTTTCTTGATGCGTCCAGCTAAAGGTTTATTGATTTTGTTTAATCTTTTCAAAGAACCAGGTCTTGGTTTCTTTTATCTTTTTTTATCTTTCTATATTTCATTTGTTTCTACTTTCATCTTTATTATTTTCTTCCTTTTACTAGCTTTGGGTTTGCTTTGTTCTTTTTCTAGCTTCTTGCAGTGTAAGGTTAGGTTGTTTGAGATTTCCTTGTGGAGATAGGCCCTGTATCACTATGAAATTCCCTCTTAGAACTGCTTTTACTGCGTCCCAAAGATTTTGGCCCATTGTGTTTTCATTTTCTTTTGCCTCTGTGTATTTTTTTATTTCCTCATTAATTTCTTGGTTGACCCGTTCATTGTTAAGTAACATTTTGTTTAGCTTCCATGTGCTTATGTTTTTTCCAGATTTTTCTTGTAATTGATTTCTAACTTTATACCATTGTAATCAGAAAAGGTGCTTGATATGATATGATTTCAGTCTTCTTAATTATTGAGACTTTGTGGCCCAATGTGATCTATTCTGGAGAATGTTCTGTGTGCACTTGAAAAGAATGTGTATTCTGTTTTTGGATGGAATGTATTGTATATATCTGTTAGATCCATCTAATCTAAGTGTTGATCAAAGCTACTGTTTCTTTGTTGATTTTTTTTTTTTTTTTGGTCTGGATGATCAAAGTGTTAAAGTCCTCTACTATTGATTTCTCACTTTGTTAATATTTACTTTATGTATTTAGTTGCTCCTTTGTTGGTTACATAGTTATTTACAGTTGTTATATCTTCTTGCTGGACTGATCTCTTTATCAGTGTGTAGTGCTGTAGTTCTTTGTCTCTTGCTTTAGTATTTGTTTTAATGTCTGTTTTGTCTGATATACACACTGAGACCCTTGCTTTTTGTTGTTCTGCTTTATTTGCATGGAATATCTTTTTCCATCCCTTCACTTTGGTCTGTAGGTGTCTTGATGTCTGAGGTGAGTCTCTTAAAGGCAGCATATACATGGGTATTTTTTTTTTTAATCCATTTAGTCATCCTATGTCTTTTGACCGGAGTGCTTAATCCATTTACATTTGAAGTAATTATTGACAGGTATATACTTATTGTTGTTTTGTTTATATTGTTTCCTGGTTCTTTTCGTAGTTCTGTTCATTTCTTCTCTTGCTCTTATATTATGGTTGAAATTTTTCTTTAGTGTTATGCTTGTATTCCTTTCTGTGTTTTTTTGTGTATCTATTTTAGGTTTTTGATTTGTGGATACCACTGAGTTCATATATAGCATCATATGTGTGTAGCAGTCTATTTTAAGTTAGTGGTTCCTTAAATTCAGACACATTCTAAAATCACTACATTTTTGCTCCCCCTTTCACATTTTATGTATATGATACTGTACTTTACATCTTTTTATTTGGGTATCCCTTGACTAATTTTTGTAGGTGTAATTGATTTTACTACTTTTGTATTTTAACTTCCATACTGACTTTATAAGTGATTAATCTACCTTTCAGTAGATGTTTGCTTTTACCTATGAGACTTTTTTCGTTTCATCATTTTCTTCTAGTTGTGGCCTTTTCTTACAACTTAAAGAGCTCCTGTTAAGTTTAGTGAGAACTCTATTAACTTTTGTTTGTGTGAAAAACTCTTTCATCTCTCCTCCTATTCTAAATGATAACTTTGCTGGGTAGAGTATTCTTGGTTGTGAGTTTTTTCTTATCGGCACTTTGAATATATCACTGACCCTCCCTTTTGGCAGGCAGAGTTTCTGCTGAAAAATCACCTGATAGCCTTAGGAGGTTTCTCTTGTGTTTAACTTTTCTCTTGCTCCTCTAAAAATTTTCTCTTTATCATTACTTTTTGGCATTTTAATTATTATGTATCTTGGTGTGGTCCTCCTGGGATTTATCTTGTTAGGGGCTGTCAGTGGTTCCTAGACTTGGATGTTTTTCCTTCCCCAGATTAGGAAATTTTTTAGCTAGTATTTTTTAAAATAAGTTTTCTGCCCCCTTTTTTCTCTCTTCTCTTCTCTCTCTCTCTCTCTCTCTCTTTTTAATGTTTACTTATTTTTGAGAGAGAGACAGAGACTGAGCATAAGTGAGGGAGGGGCAGAGAGAGAGGGAGACACAGAATCTGAAGCAGGCTTCAGGCTCCGAGCTGTCAGCACAGAGCCCACGTGGGTCTCAAACCCACAGAACACAAGATGATGGCCTGAGCCAAAGTCAGACACCCAACTGACTGAGCCACCCAGCCGCCCCACTCTCTCTTCTCTTTCTGGGATCCCTATAATGTGAATGTTATTATGTTTAATGATGTTGCTGAATTCCCTTAACCTAGCCTCATTTATGTATTATTTTTTCTTTTTGATATTCAGCTTGATTGCTTTCCATTACCCCACCAGATCATTGATACATCCTCTAATCTGTTGATTCCTTTAGTATATTTTTTCAGTTATTAAATTCTTCTACTCTGTTATATTTTCTTTGTTGAAGTTCTCATTGAGATCATCTGATTTCTGAAGTCCCAATTTTTGTTACCTTTGTTTTGAGGGTTTTTTTTTTTTTTTAAGTTATTTATTTTGAGAGAGAGAAAGACATGAGCAGGGGAGGGGCAGAGAGAGAGGGAGAGAGAGAATCCTAAGTAGACTCCATGCTGTCGGTGCAGAGCCCAGTGCCGGGCTCGATCTCATGAACCATGAGACCTGAGCCAAAAAAACCTAGAGTCTGACATTTAACCAGCTGAGTCACCCAGGTGCCCCTAAATTCTTTATTAGGCATGTTGTTTATCTCCTCTGCATTTACCTTTGTGAATTTTGTCTTGTTCTTTCATTTGGGACATATCACTATCTCATTTTGTCTTTTGTTTCTATGTATTAAGTAGGTCAGCTACATCTCCTAGTCTTGAAAGTCATGGCCTTGTGTAGAAGGTGGTCCTGTGGTACCCTATAGCGTAGTCACCCACTGGTCTCCAGAATTTGGTGTTCCAGGAGTGCCCTCTGTGTGGGCTGTGTATGCCCTGCTCTTGTGACTGAGCCTCTCTCACCTCTGGCCTTGCTGGCTGCAGTGACCCCAGATATTTGGTGTGGGTGCACTAGGCGGGGTTTGGTCCCTGCGCTGAGGCTGCCTCAGGCTTGCTGGTGGGCAGGACTTGCCGGCAGCGTACGTGTCTGCAGTTAGCCTCGATGCCATACTTGCAGGAGCGTCAAAGGCCATAACTGGCTCCCTGCACAGCCAGCTAAGAGTCTGGGCTGCTGGAACTGCGGATGTGCGGGTGTGTGGGGTTATGTCCCCCCAGGGCGGGAGTCACTTTGGAGTGGCACCACTAACTGCTGGGGCTGTCTGCAGCATATGGTGGGTTAGGGGCAGTTGTTTGGGTGGGCTGGCCCCCAGGAGACTGGTTGGGCGGAGCATGTGATGCTAGCAAGGTAGATGGAGTGTTAATGCCGGCAGACAAGCTACCTAAATGGAGGGAATGGAAGGGCAGCGTCATCTGCGGCATCGCCAGCACTTTTGTTCCTGGAGAGATCTCCTGAAGATCCCTGCCCCTTTGGTACACATTCTAAGATTGGTCAGTAAATTCACTTGTCTTACATCCCAGGTACTTCTCAAACTGCTGCTTCTGTACTGTCTTGAGCAGAGTTTTTTTGTTATGTTGGCTCTTTAAGGGCACAGGCTGAATTTCCTCTTGCCCTCTGGCTCTTTCAGAGTTAAATTCTGCTGTTTTTTTTGTTTTTTTTTTAACACACACGCAAATTGGAGAGGGGCAGAAAGAGAGGGAGAGAGAATCAGACGCAGGCTCCAGGCTCTGAGCTGTCAGCGCAGAGTCCAACATGGGGCTCAAACCCACGAACTGTTTGATCATGAGCCAAAGTCGGACGCTTAACCGACTGAGCCACCCAGGTGCCCCAAATTCTGCTGATTTTTAAAGCCACATGTTACGGTCTTCCCAGTGCCAGGATTGGCTAGTGTGGAGTCTGATCCTCTCACTTCTCTGTGCTTGTAGGGTCTTTGCCATTTGTGGTTACTCCCTCCAGGGCTTTACTTCCCAGAAGTGTCTCTGCCCTTCCTCTCTTTTTTTTTTTTTTCCTTTAATGTTTGTTGATTTTTGAGAGAGAGAGTACTTGCAAATGCACACGAGTGGGGGAGGGGCAGAGAGCCAGGGAGACAGAGGATCTGAAGCGGGCTCCATGCTGACAGCAGAGAGCCCAACGAGGGAGCTCGAACTCCATGAACTGTGAGATCATGACCTGAGCCAAAGTTGGACACTTAGCCAACTAAGCCACCCACGTGTCCCCTTCCCATCATTTTCTCTGTGGCCTCCTCTTTTCAGTTGACTGTGGAAGATGTGTTTTGCTAGTCTTTCAGATTGCTTTCAGGGTTAGTTTCATAGATGTTACTGTTACCTTGATGTGTCTTTGGGACAAAATGAGCTCAAGATCCTCCTACCTAGCCATCTTCTGTATCCATTTTGCCTCTTCCTGCCTTTAATTGGGAGTATTTAATCCATTTGATGTAATTACTGGCAAGGCAGCATTTTTGCTAATTTGTTTCCAGTGTATCTTAGGACTTTTTTGTTCCTCTAGTTCTCCATTACTAGTTTATGTTAATAAGCATTTTCTGTTGTACCATTTAAATTCCCTTCTTTACCATGTATTTTTTGAGCTATTTTCTTTGTGGCTGCCTTTAGGATAACAGTATCTTAATTTATAGTAATCTAATTTATATTAATACCAACTTAATTTCAGTAGTATGCAAAACTTTGCCCCTATATATAGCTCCATTCCATTCTCCCTCCTTTGTGCTGTTACTGTCCTACAAATTGTACTTTAATTAGTATAAGCCTGTTAGAACAGTTTATGATTCTTTCTTCATGCAGTTTTGTTTTTGTAATGATGTTTGATTCTCTGACACCAGCTGTGTCCTACATTCAATTCAGTTTGGATACTAACTACCTGGAATTAGAGCAGACTATAAGCTAAGGGCTTGGTCCCTAGGACAGCCTTTGCTTCATATATTAGTCTCAAGGACCCAGGACCCAGGGCAAGATAAAAAATAAATCAGTCCTGGTACTGATAAAAAAGATACAGTTGGTCTTACTCCCTAGTTCCTGGTTTGGAGTTCTTAACATCCTTGAAATTTCCTGAATGACAGGAGTATCTTTTGTTATTGATACCTGCACTTCTGCTGGACTTGACTACAAGTGCAGGGATTCCCACGGTCCCCCTTTAGGTTCTACATTCATTACAGTGACTCACAGAGCCCAGGAAAATGTTACACCTAACAATTCCCATTTTTTTGTTTTTTGGGGTTTTTTAAAAATTTTTTAATTAAAAAATTATTTAATAATTATTAATAATTTAATAATTTTCATAATTTACTTATGAGAGAGGAAGAGAGACCAAGCGAGTGAGCCAGGGAGGGGCCGAGAGGGAAACAGAATCCGAAGCAGGTTCCAGGCTCTGAGCTGTCAGTACAGAGCCTGACGTGGGCTCAAACTCTTGAACCGTGAGATCGTGACCTGAGCTGAAGTCGGACACTTAACCGTTTGAGCCACCCTGGTGCCCCAAGAATTTTAAATTTTTAATTAATCTCTACACCCAGCGTGGGACTTGAACTCAAAACCCTGAGATCAGGAGTCTCATGCTCTATCAGTTGAACCCACCAAGGTGCCCTAACAACTGCTGGTTGATTATAAAGGATACAACTCAGTAACAGCCAGATAGATGGAAGAGATGCGTAGGACAGGATATGGGGGTGGGGTGTTCAGAGCTTTCGTTCACCTCTACTAGGTGCTTTGTCTTCCCGGCATATTGACCTCTTCACCAACCCAGAAGCTCCAGAACTTTGTCGTTTTTATTGACATTTTATTATGAGTTTTTATTGACATTTTATTATGTAGGCATAATTGAATAAATTATTGGCCATTGGTAAATGAAGTCTATCTCCAGTTCTTTTCTCCTCCAGGAGGTCAGGGCATGGGGCTGAAAGTTCCAGCCCTCTGATCTTGTGGTTGATTCTTCGGACAACCAGTCCCCATTCTGAAGCGATCTCGGGGCCCTTCCAAGAATCATCTTATTGGCATAAAATCAGGCATGTTCAAACGTGCTCAGTATCAATAACAAAAGATACTCCTGTCACTCAGGCAATTTCAAGGATGTTAAGAACTCCAAACCAGGAACTAGGGAGTAAGACCAACTGTATCTTTTTTATCAGTACCAGGATTGATTTATCTTTTAAATCAGAAAAGAGAAAAAAAGTTACAAAGAACAGATACATTTTAACTATTTTTTATATTAATTTGTAGTTACCTTTACTGGTGCTCTTTGTTTCTTTGTATAGATTCAAGTTACTGTCTAGTGTCTTTTCATCTTGGCATGAAAGACTGACTTTAGGATTTCTTGTAGGGCAGGTGCGCTAGTGATGAATTATCCTGGTTCACATTTATCTAGCAATGTCTTAAATTATCCTTTGTTTCTGAAGGATAGTTTTACTGGATACAGAATTCTTGTTTTTTTTTCCCCCCAGCGCTTTGAATATGACATCCTGCTGCCCTCTAGCCTCCTTGGTTTCTGATGAGGAAGGAGTCAGCTGTTAATCTTCTTGGGGATCCCTTGTGGGATCCCTTGTACTTGATGAGTTACTTTTATCTTGCTTTCAACGTTTTGTCTTTTAGCAGTTAACAGTGATGTTTTTCACTTTATCCTACTGGGAAGTTATTTAGCTTTTTGGATATGCAGATTAATGTTTTAGATCAAAGTTGGGAAGTTTGGGGTTTTTAATTTCCTCAGGTAGTCATTCTGCCTGTTTTTGTTCTCTCCTTCTGAGATTCCTATTCTGCGTATTTCGACCTACATGATGGTACACTTTGATACACATTTTATTCATTTGTTTTCTTTTCATCAAACTGGATAATCTCAAGTGACTGATGTTCAGTTTCCCTTTGTTTTGCTTATTCAGATCTGCTTTTAGCTCTACTAGTGATTTTTTTATTTCAGTTATTGTACTTTTCAACTCCACAGTTTCTAGTTGGCTCTTTTTTGTACTTGATTCCTCTATTAATCCTCTATTCATTGAGACATTATTTCCTTGTCTTTAGTAATCTAGACATGGTTTTCTTTAGTTCATTGAAAACATTTTTAAAATAGTTGTTGTAAAGTCTTTACTTTGTAAGTCTATTTCTGGACTTCCTCGGGGATATTTTCTATTGACTGCTAATTTTCTGGTGTATGACCTATATTTTGTTTTTGTTGAAACTGGCAGTTTAAATAGCATGATGTGGCAGCTGAAATCATTTGTCCTTCCCTCCCCAGGCTTTTGTTGCTGTTTGTTGATGATGTTTTTGTTGCTGTTGGTTTAGTTACTTTCCTAACTGATGCTTTGAAATTTGTAGTTTTTGTTGTGTGTGACAACGGAAGTCTGTGCTGAGTTAGCATACTGGGCAGATATTTCCTTAAATGATTGCAACCACTCTGTCTCCCAGTCTTTGTTGAGTGTCTCTTCATGCATGTTGGGTCACACCTTCAACACATAGCAGGGCAGTGTTTTTACTTTCCACCAAGATTCAGTAAATGCTCCCTGGGTTGTTGCAAACTTTGGTTAATATCCAGTGCTAGTTTACAGCTCTGTTTTGGGTTTCACTTCCTACTTGCACATAGCCTCAAGGTGAAACATTCTTTGCACAGAGCCTCTGTGAGAGCTTAGGATCTCCTCCAATCTTTCTGGAGAATGTGTACCATCCTAGGCATGCGCACTGTCCTACTCATATAGCCTTCTAGATTCTCAGGAGCTTCCAGAGTCTCCTATGGGTGTCCTCTCCAGCTTTTTAAGGTTTTTTTGGTTAGCTTTGCCACAACTGTTATTCGAAACAACTGTGGTGTTAAAACACTGGCCACTGATTGTCTTTGACAAATGCCTTCAGGGGAAAGACTTCCAGCTGTGGTGGAGTCACATCAAAAAAAGACAACCTTTGCAGGTAAGGTTTTCGCGTAAGTGCAGAAGTGCAGACGGATCAGATAATGGCACTTATCTGAGAATGAGAGCTTGAAAACTTTCTAACCTTGTTCTGACCTCTACAGTGGCTGTTAAGTAGCTAATTTGATTTCACTGTGATTGTGGGCAGTTGATTTTCAGGGCTGCCAGCGAACTGGAAGGGAATAGGACATGTTTAAAATCCCACACATCTTGGGGCGCCTGGGTGGCTCAGTCGGGTAAGCATCCTACTTCAGCTCAGGTCATGATCTCAGGGTTTGTGAGTTGGAGCCCCACATCAGGCTCTGCGCTGACAACTCGAGGCCTGGGGCCTGCTTCAGATTCTGTGTCTCCCTCTCTCTCTCTTTCTCGCTCTCTCAAAATAAACATTAAAAAAAATTTTTTTAATCCCATACATCTTGCTGTTTTTACCAAGATTCAGGCATTTTTCTTGAATAAACAGTCTCCAGGTTATTATAAGCCTTTGATTAAATTCCAGAATTTCAAAAAAGTTAATTTTGACAACTTTTGTCAGTGCTTTCATTGCTTTTTTGGAGGAGAGGATTTTCAGTTTGATTTTGCCATTCCTGATGATTTCGAAATCTTTTCTGTATCTATAAAAAATGTTGCTGGGATTTTAATAGGAATTGCATTAAACGTGTATATCAGTTTGGGGAGAATTGAAACCTTTACTTTATTGGGTCTTCCAGTCTTGCAACATGGTATGTCTCCATCTATTTAGATCTTTTATTTCTTCAGTGACCACTGTGTAGTTTTCAGCATGCAAGTTCTCTGTGTTTTGTGAGATTACACCTAAGTATTTTTTTCTCTCCCTTTCTCTTTTTAAAAAATAGAGTCCCTGGGATTTTCTGCATAGGCAATCGTGTCATCTACACATGGAGACAGTTTTTTTTTTTTTTTTCCTGATTTGTATGCCTTTTAATTCCTTTCTTGCCTTACTGCGCTGGCTAGAACTTCCCGCACTGTGTTGAATAAGAACGGCAAGAGTGGACATCCTTTCCTCATTCATGATCTTAAGAGGAAAGCAGTTTGTTTTTTATCATTAAGTGTATTGTTACTGTAGGTTTTTTTATAGATTTTTTTAATCAAGTTTGGTAATTTTCACTCTATTCCTATGTTTCTGGGAGTAATTATCATTGAGTGTTGGATTTTGTTAAGTGCTTTTTTTTTTTTTGGCATTTGTTGATATGATAGTGTTCATGTTCACCTTTAGCATTGCATTACCTTGACCTTGATTTTTTTTTTCTTTTTTTATCAAGTCAACTTACATCCATGAAAATCCTTCTTGGTTGTGGTATATAATTTTATAATTGTTGAATTCTGTTGACTAACAGTTAAAGGATTTTTGTGTCTGTGAGGGATATTGCTCTGTAGTTTTCTTTTTGTACCATCTGTTTTTGGTGTCAGAATACTAACTAGCTTTATAAGATAAATTCGGAAGTGTTTCACCTCTTCTGTTTTTTTGTTTTTTTTTATAGAAGAGACTGTGAAGAATTGGTGTTAATTCTGTAAACATTCTGAATAATTCTCAAATTACACTATCTGGGTCTTTAAGATTTTGGCGGAGGGAGGGGAGTTAAAATTATGAATTAAATTTAATTAAGAGCTATTCAAATAATCTATTTCATACTTAATGAGTTGTGGTAGTATTTTTTGAGGGATTGATCTGTTGTGTCTAAGTTGTCAAATTTGTGCAGAGTTTTTTACTATCCTTTTGATGCCTGTAGTTATACAGTCATACTCCTATTTCATTTCTGATATTGGTAATTTGTGTCTTCTTTTGGGGGAGGAAAGGCAATCTTGCTAGAAGTTTATTAATTTTATTGGTTTTTGCAAAGAACCAGCTCTTTGCTTCATAGATTTTGTTGTTCTCTTTTAAATTATATTGACGTCTGTTCATATCCTAATTATTTCCTCTTTTCTGCTTGATGTGGGTTTATTTTGCTCTTTTTCCGGGTTCTTGAGGTGAAATCTCAAGATTACTGATTTGAGACTTTTGTGTATGGACTTAATGCTATAAACTTGCTTCTCGTCACTGCTTTAGATGTGTCCACAAATTTTGATACTTTGTATTATTATTTTTGTTTAGTTTGATGTACTTTTTCACTTTTCTTGAGGCCACAATTTATTCACCTATTGATGGACATTAAGATTGTTTCTGGTTTGGGGCTATTACCAGTAAAGCTGCCATGAGTATTCTTGTGCAAGTTTTTGTATGAAATATATGCTTTAATTTTCTTTGGTAGTTTCCTAAGAGTAGAATATCATAGGTATATATTTTACTTTTGAAGGAATTAACAACCTGTTTTCCAAAATGATTATAATTTATTGTAGTTGTCATTGATAAAAGTTGACTTTTGATGGCTTGGAATTTTTAAAACATGGTCCTTCACCGTAAGTAATTAGAGAGACACTGCTTGAAATGGCCTCCTTTAGATGTAGGTAGCTACAAGGACTGTCCTTGTACAAGATAAAATGGAGTGAGTATAGATGGAGATACGGTGATGGGTTTTAAAGCAGGAATTTTAACTATGCTGTTAATGAAGTGTGAGGCAAGGTCATCAGCTGAGTGAGAAAGGATTGAGGAAGGTGGAAGACAAGATGTGAAGTCACTTGAGAATGAGCACACATTGATTAGAGAAATGTGATAGGTGTGTCTGGTAGTTTTGAGTTTGTATTTAAGTTTTGTGGGCGTCAATTCAAAGTGAGATGCCTTTTTGGAGAGTTTCTTCAATTAGTTCAGCCTCTTGGATAGAGATAGACAGAAGGTATGTAGTTAGGTTTGATAGAGACTATGCTTTTTTTCCCTGGCTGATGTGACATAGGAATGGTGGAGGAACAAGAGGTCTTTGCAGTGGGTCCTGTACTGGGTTGTGGAACCTCAGGAGGTTAAAAAAAGAAATGAAGGGGATGATGGATTGTGAAAAGATAGTAGGGTCACTGCATTACAGGACTCTGCGGGGTCAAAGAATAGTGTGAATAATACCACAGTAAATAAAATGCAAGTAAAGGGGACTGGAAGAACAGGATTGTAGAAATGGTTTTCAGGTGGATGATTTTGGGTGATTTACATGATTTGAAGTATAACCATAGGAGAAGGTAGCTGCAGAGGGGTTTAGGAAAAGATGGTTGAAGTTGAAGTCCAGGAACACAAGGACCAAAGAGATTGATTTTCTATATATGTGATGGGCATAATGATAGGAAAGCAGTGAGTGGGGAGCTACAATCATCAACGAATGGAGTGATGAAGGTTTTTTGAGGGAGGTAGTTAACACAGCAACAGAGATAAGGGTGGTAAAGCCTGATACCATGGTCTTGAAGGGAATTCCAGTGGGGCTCAGTTAATGGAAGAAATAGTACAATGGGGATTCATGAAGATTAACACCCTCTCCCCACCTCTGAGTCCTGAAGCAGTCTGAAGGATTATGGCAGGAGAAGGTCTAGAGAGGGCTCTAGAAGTGTCTTTCAGGAATAGCCAAGTGTCAGTTGGAACAATAGAGAACATTCATGGAAATTGAAGATGAGTATGGGATTAACATGGAAGTTTCTTGGATGAGAGTGACACATGAATAGAGTTCAGAAAACTTAGCTGGAAGGGCAGGGATATTGGGCTGCTTCCCAGTTTTTCAAGTCAGACAAAGACCTCTTGGTACAGATTTCTTTAGTAGTCCAGTGATTTTTGGTAGCTTGGTGGGTCTGTTTTGCTGGGAGTGCAAAGGTTTTGTTAAATTTCTTGTCCCTTTTTCATGGAGCTGGACTGCCTCATGTATTTGGTGATTCTTAATTCTGTACCTGTTAATTCTCATTGCCTTGGACTTCATGGATTTCCAGCCCAACGGTGTGGCTTCTTGTCTCCTTCCTTCTTTTAATCCTATTGAACATTGTGAACTTTCAGGCACACATATGTCTCTTAATTTTTTCATATATTTCCATCTTCTCCATGTTTGTTATGGAGAGGTGATTTTGGCATATTTCAGTTTGTTATCATGACACTGTCAAAGTTAAATTTTTAGAAAGGAAAAAGTTGATACCAACCCAGATGTCCAACAATGGGGAATAGGACAAAATATCCATAGATGTTATATCCAATGAACATTACACAGAAACCAAAATTTTGTTTTGCCAAGGACATGGGAGAAATGAGAAACTGTTCTCAATACATATTTAGTGGTGTCATTTAATAAAACATGTTCTCTAGAAACATGTAAATAAGTAGGTATTAAAATGGAAGTGTTTAAGGACATTGAGATTATAGATGATTTTTATTAAGTTTCTGTTTTCCATATTTTCTATAATGAATATGTTCCTACTTTTATAATGGGGAGGAGGTAAGGGAGTAAATATGACTTGGAAGGAAAGCAAGCTAACAAATTATGTGATATGTTAACCTTAATTACTATGATATGAAATTCTATTTCTGTAAAAAAACAATAGGTTGTATACATGTACATGTGTGTGTGTCTTAAAAATCTTAGCTCTAGGTAGGCTTTATATGGTTTTGATAAAAATCTAGCAGATATGATTTTTTGTTTTTGTTTTTTAATAATTTACCCTGAATATAAGTCAGCAAATCTAAACATGTAGATTGACAATTAAAATCTCAAAATATTATTTTCAAGTAATAGTAGTAAATAATTTTGTTGAAAGACAATAGTTAATTTCAGTTTAAAATTAAGGGTTACATAATCATAATCATCATTTATATTCCTGCTTAATTGAAAGTCTGTCATATACCATACAAATGCTGTTTTAATTTCAGTCTTCTGGTGTGTAGTATGCATTGACTTTCTGTCTGTATTTAGAAATCTCTCATTGGCTTTATAAATATTTTGTTCATTGAGCACATATTTAATGAGTGCTGACTGTAAGCTAAGCTTTGCTCTAGGTAGGTAGGATGTATTAGTGAACAAATAAAGATAACCCAGGTGGTCTGGTAGGAATAACAGCCCACAACACAATACCTTTTAGTGAAGAAAACACCTATGTACTTAGTTTGCATTTTAAAGACTGTATTACTATAAAAGTCTTGTAAAGCAGTACTAACCTACTTTTGTTTTATTAGATTGAGGAACTGCAGCAGGCTTTAACAGTAAAACAGAATGAAGAACACGATCGCCAGAGGAGGATAAGTAACACTCGGAAGATGATCGAAGATTTGCAAAATGAACTGAAGACCGCAGAAAACTGTGAGAATCTTCAGCCCCAAATTGATGCCATCACAAATGATTTGAGACGAATTCAAGATGAAAAGGCATCATGTGAAGGCGAGGTGATCGATAAGCGAGGAGAGAAGGAAACCCTAGAGAAGGAGAAAAAGAGTAAGTTTTATTAAACTTAGTGTGAAGAGATGTTTATCTGTTGATGGACTTTCTTCTTCCCCTGGAACCAGGTCTTTACCTGCTCAAATCCCCTTGTTGAGGAATCTCCCCTAGGGTTTTCCAAATTGATGCCTTAATTACCTAGATGTATTATATACCGTGCTTTGCCACTGGCTACCACTATCTTATGTCAGATAATGGTGGTTGATTTAATTCTCCAAAAATGCTTTCCTTTATTTTCTTCACAAAGTCCTCCACCATTGTTTATCAGATCAGATTTAAGCTCTTCATTCTAGTCTTCATAACCTTCCATTAACTTTGCCCCTTCAAACCTGTCCCAAATCATCTTTGCTTTTCTTTCCTGTAGACCATGAAAATAGATTTATAACATGAGTCACATAAAACAGGTCTTAAATTCTATCTGCTCAGTGTATACAACTAAGATCAGTAAAAAAGAACAAAAACCCCTAACTTGGTCTGTTTATCAAAGTACGAGATGTGTATGGTTAAAAAAAAAAAAAAAAGAAAGAAAAACTAGAACAAAAGTGTGGCCCAACCTCTTTCAAACCTCCAGACCTGCTCTCAGGACAAAGCATGTTTAACTCCCTTGGCAGTGTTTTCTTTTTTTTTTTTTTTAATTTTTTTTTTAGCGTTTATTTATTTTTGAAACAGAGCATGAACGGGGGAGGGTCAGTGAGAGGGAGACACAGAATCCGAAACAGGCTCCGGGCTCTGAGCTGTCAGCACAGAGCCCGACGCGGGGCTCGAACTCACGGACCGCGAGATCATGACCTGAGCGGAAGTCGGCCGCTTAACCGACTGAGCCACCCAGGCGCCCCTCGGCAGTGTTTTCTAATAGACCTTCATTTATATTTTTATCATGTTCTTGTTTTGCCCTGGCTAGATGAATCAACTTTAGACATTATCTTTTGATGTTTTGTACTTTGGATTTAGATTCCTGCTCATAACATCTCCTGTCCCTATTGTAATTCCTCAAGTGGCATTATTGTATTAATACTAATTACTAATCTTTAACATTTATTATCGGTTAACTGTAGTATCTTTAAATCTTTTGTCATTTAACAATTGTCAGTATTGCTTGAGTGCACACTTTGTCAGCTAAAAATACCGATACTTTCATCCTGTTTACTTTTCACCCTTCTGACACTCTAAGTTCTCTAATTTGGTCTCTTGAAATTTCTTTCAAGGCTGAAAACATTTTATTGAACACCATATCAAGTTTTGTGGGCTCTGTTTATGGGTTAATTCTAAAAGCTAGAAATATCAAGTATTACTTGTTACTACAACAGTGAAACTTATTCACAGAAGAGCCAGGTAGTACATTTTGATCTGATTTCCTTTTATTGATATTTTTTATTTTATTATTTTTTAAAATGTTTATTTTTGAGAGGGAGTGCAAGCAGGGGAGGATCAGAGAGAGAGGGAGACAGAGGATCTGAAGCAGGCTATGTATGCACAGTTAGGCGCTAACAGCAGAGAGACCAATATGGGGCTTGAATTCGTGATCCACAAGACCATGACCTGAGCTAAAGTCATATGTTTAACTGACTGAGGCACCCTGATAGCTTTTTAAAGGTTTTAGTTTTCCTTCAAAAACAAAAACAAAAACAGAAAAACATTTGCTGTAGCGTTTCCTTAAAAAACAATTGAGGTGCCTGGCTAGCTTAGTCAGTAGAGCATGTGACTCTTGATCTCAGGGTTGTGAGTTCAAGCTCCATGTTGGGTGTGCCGCCTACTTAAAAAACAAAAACAATTAGGCATTCTTGTGAGTTCTGGAGCCCCCCTATCCCCCTCCTTCCACCTAAATGGATTGTTTTGAAAGCCTCCGTGTGTCTGCCATCTGGGATTTGTCACAGATCCTTGTCTGTATTGGATAAAACTATTCCGTGTCTTTTTCTTGCATTGCTCCATTATACATCTTTGGGTAACCTTGTAAGAAGAGATATTTGGAATTTAATTACAGATATCTGGGATTTAATGACAACACCTTCATTTCATGGTCCCCTTTTAACCTGGTTTTGTTGGTTGGAAAATAATTTTTCTCTCTGAAGTTTGAAGGCCTATTGCAATCACCTCGTGTTAGGAAATATAGCGATTTCTTAATCTTCTTTATGTGGCCTATTTGTTTTTGATAGCTTAAAGATCATTTTTTTATCCCAAGTGTTTGGAAATTTGATAATAATTTCTCCAGGGTTTTGCTTTCTCACTGTGTTGGGTACTTGCTGAGTGGTGCTAACTTTGAGATCTAAGATACCCTTTTGTATTATTTAATGCAGGTTTTCAAAGATATACTTTGTTTTCCTTTTTTAGGCGTGGGTGATAATATTGTACGATTTGACAATCTTATGAATCAAAAGGAAGATAAGCTGAGACAGAGATACCGTGACACATATGATGCTGTTTTATGGCTAAGAAATAACCGGGACAAATTTAAGCAAAGGGTCTGTGAACCTATAATGCTCACGGTAAGAAATTTTGTTTGTCTTGGTAGCATCTGTTAGTTTTATTACTGCAATCGTTATAGATTTTTGTTGTTTTAAGAATTCTTAGTTTTATTAACAACATGCTTTTCCATTATCAGACTTGTGGCAGGCAGTTGGTAGGCTGCTGAATCCATACCTGAGTTTTCTAAAGGGCCCTTGACCAACAATAGGAAAAGTAGGAAACTTAGCTTATTGACCAGGAATCATGTATAAAATTAGTTTGGTTAGCTAGTTCCTTCTGGCTGTTGTTGTTCTTAGGTTAGATAGCAGGCAATAGATTAAATGCTGCCAAAGGGCTGGAAACTATTGTAAATAACTATGTTGATATGGGGGAACTGATAGAAGACAGAAGAGAATTACCTACAAATATTAGCACTCTGAGAATTCTGAGAATGAAACCAGCATAAACCTTTGATAGCTCTTTTTGATGATCATGGGTCATTAAGAAGAAGGTAAGCTATATTTAGCAAATCATTTAATGAAGTGTGGCTTCATTGGAATTTAGATGGAATGGCTAGGACAATTTCCATCTAAAATATTTAAAATAATAATTTTGGCCGTGGAAAGGGAAAAGAAAGTAAACACCACAGTCTTTGGTAGCGATATATGAGGTATAATATGAATGTAAAACTTACACCAAAATGACTTAAGGATTGTTTTTGCTGGGTAATTTTTTTTTTTTTTTTTTTTTTTTTTTTTTACTTTAGAAAAGAATGCACTATAGATCCTTGCAGGATTCATGAAAACTTCTATTTTCTGTAATTCGTGTTTGTGTTATCCTTTATTTAAAATCATTTCATGTAGTTTTCTTTTTTATATCTTAGATTATGTTAGCAAAATTAACATGCATAATACTGTATTCTCTTCTTGCTCAGGTATGTATTATTAGAGTATTTTTGCCAGATCAAGAAGGGAATATCTATTTTGGATGCAGACATTATTGTTTTGATTAATCTGGTAAGGACTGAAAGAAAATATAAGAAAATATTTTGATCCTTAATAAATTATAATGCAAATAATTGTCAACAGATTTTTGTTAAAATGTCAACCTCAAAATTATAATTCACAACGTTAGTAAATTTGCCATCCTTCTATCATTTCATCTCCTATCAGTAGCCTGTCACCAAGAGGGATTACTAGCAGGCATATATTTACATTACAAATTACATTAGAATCTTTGAGATGAAAAGATACACCCTTCTTTTTTTTTTTATCCTTTCTGAAATAACCTTCACCTTTCCTACCACCTTCTTCCAACTGTGTTGCTCCCCTAGCCCCATCCCGATACACACACCTAACCCTCCAATATCTAGTTGAAATGTCATCAAGGTAGGCAAGTTAACAATATATCAACTTAAAATTTTAGTCATAGAAGTTGTCAACTGGCAGTCCATTTCCAAGCGTTATTTCTGACCATTCCAGTCTACGATGGGAGAAGTGTGCAAAGATTTGTTTATAGTTCTGTTCCTCACAGCAGTGTTTATAATACTGTAATGGTGGTGGGACAGAGAATGAAATTCCCAAAGCTGCTGTTTGGTCATGCAAGTTACTGTACATCCATTGAATGGAATACTATGCAGCCATTAAAAATGTTCTAGGTCTCTTGATATAAAAGGACATTTATGACTTATTAATGAATTATAAAGCAGGTTATAAGATAGGATGTATAGAAAGATTTTATTTTTTTAATGTTTACTTGTTTTTGAGAGAGAGAGAAAGAGCTTGAACTGGGGAGGGGCAGAGAGAGAGGGAGGGAGACATAGAATCTGAAGCACGCTCCAGCTTCTGAGCTGTCAGTATGGAGCCCAACGAGGGGCTCAAGCCCACCAGCCCTGAGATCATGACCTGAGCTCAAGTCAGATACTTAACTGACTGAGCCACGCAGGCACCCTGAAAAAGAGTGCATTTTAAAGAGCTGAAACACAAGTCTGCCATCAGCCACCACATCACCTTGGAGTGCTGTGCCTCCTCTGTCTACCTCTCTGTGTCTTTACTACGTCGCAAAGACGTGGCCTTGAAGAACTTAGCCAGGTATCTTCTTTACCAAAGAAGCTAGTGACAACATGATGAAATCTTCCTTCAGGATGTCACGAGGCCAGAATGAGTGCAATGCAGTTTGCATTCTACCTGGGGAGAAACGTGTGACTTAGTCACTCCTGGAAGTGCACCAACTGGGTGGGGATAGAAATGACCCCCCACCTGTGTGACTTAATTTTGAGACTCACTGTCTAAATGAACAAGTGAAATTCTTCAAAGAAATGAATGACCACGTAACCAACTCACACAAGACGGAGGCCCAAAGATGTGACATCTGTTACAGGAGAGAGTGATAAGGAGAGCTGAGTCTTAGGCTGGCTTATCCACAACTATTTTAAAAAGGTGACTTCCAGCAGTCACATTGGGGTTACTTTAACCCTTTCTAAAAGTTATAGCTAACGCCCACTTAAATTTTCTTTCATTTATACCATTCCTTCTAATGAAGTAATTTGGTACCAAAAAATATTGTGAAACAGTAAACACTAACTTGGTATAGTGTCTATGTCCTGGTGATGGTATTAATTTTTTTGTTCGTCTATCAGTTTTCCCATTCTTATGCTAATTGGTATTTTATAATTTAAAATACTAATATTTGCCAACATTTACATGATAAGCATTGCACTAAATTTTTTATTCTGTCTTAATCCTTTTATTCCTGAGATACTATTTTACTATACCCATTTTGGTAAAAAACTAAAATTTTAAGAAATTTAAGTTGTACCTGATTTGAAGCAACATCTGTCTGACCCCAGAGACTTAGCTCTTAACTAGTATGCTATATTTTATATATAGTACATATACTTTTTCTTTCATAAATCTTTATTTTTTCAAGAACACTGATTTCCATCTGCTGAAGGTAATCTATCCCAGCTCCCAAAATTCCATAGATAGCACTTTTTGTGCACCTCTGTTATAGAGCTTTATCTTGTGTTCTGCTTTTCAACATACTTACCATCTGCAAAAAATAATAGCGTAGTCTTTTTGAAATAATCTGTTTTCTTGACCAATCTTAGTATTTTCCATAGCATTGAGTGTCACATGCAGAAGTGCCTTATTTGTTAATATTTCAAAAATAAATCGTAAAGTTTCTGTTCTAGTGGCACAAGCCTAGGATTTCTCTTGCAAACACTGTTAAAATTCATTCAGAGCAAGTTTTTTTTTTTCATTGTTTTTGAACTGATTGGTTATTGCCGTGTATAGTGTGAATTCCTCTTGAAGATTAAGAAGAAAAATACTAAAAGTGTGGGGATAGAGGAGAAATGTTTATACTCTTAGATTACAATCTAAGCCTATTTCAGAGGTTTTTAATGAGTGGACTAGAAAGGAACTTCATTATTTCTTGAATAGTATCAAATTGATAAGCTTCAGGTACTCATTCGTGTGTTGGCTTTTGTTTTACTATGTATTGAATGTTTCCCGGTACTAACTTATAGAGGTGTTGAAATGTTGTCTCAGTACAAAGTGTTTTTCATTTTTTTCCCTTAAGTATTTAATCTGATTAAATACATCTAAGTAAAACTAATGTTCTTGCAATCAGTTTGGATTTCATGAAAATCAACTTATCTTTTCTTTTCATTTTGTTTAGATCAATATGAAAGATAATAAAAATGCCAAATATATTGAAAATCATATTTCATCAAATGACTTAAGAGCTTTTGTATTTGAAAGTCAAGAAGATATGGAGGTTTTCCTCAAAGAGGCAAGTAACCATCATAATACTTTGATTCATCTGGTGCTTACCCTCTAGTGCTTAAGTTTTTAAATTCAAACTACAACAAAAATAGTGACTAATACCAGCAGTAACTCTTGTGTAAAATCATTCAATTTGTTAATTTCTTTTTTAATCTGTGTCATTACTGGGGAATGAATTTGTTTTGCAAGAGAAAAAACAGCCCATAATTCCACCTGAAACGTGTTTTGAAGTTATTTGGAATTCGTAAAAATAATTCTGTCACACTCTTTTAAGAGAAAAAAATGTAATGAAGGGCCTTTGGTCTTAGAAATCCTTTTTGGAAATGTATTGGAATGAACTCGGTTTTTCTTTGGCGGGGAGCGTGGGAATCAATATGTTGTTGCTTTCAATAAAACCTCTTCAAAAAGGATGAGAATTCTGTATCTGGCTACAGAAACACCACTGAGAATCTAAGGCACTAAAAGGCAATGTGGATGGCTTAGTAGTTAGAAGCATAGACCTACATACAGGTAGGCTGCCAAGATTTGAATTCTGGCTTTGCTGCTAAATTGGTCAAGTTTCCTGTATGTTTTATGCCATAATTTCCTCATCTGTAAAATGCAGATCCATTATCTACAAGATGGTTGTGAGGATTAATTCTATTAATAAATGGAAAAGTATTTAGAACAGTGCTTGCAAATATTTTTATTATATATGGGTATCTATAAGTAATTTTTTTAATGTTTATTTTTGCAAGAGAGAGAGACAGAGTGCAAGCAGGGGAGGGGTAGAAAGACGGGGAGACAGAGAATCTGAAGCAGGCTCCAGGCTCCCAACTGTCAGCACAGAGCCTGACATGGGGCTCGAACTCGCAAGATGTGAAATGACCTGAGCCGAAGTCAGATGCTTAACTGCCTGAGCCACCCGGGTTATGGTTATCTATAAAACATACATTGTTAGCTGTTATTTGCTATGGTAAGATTTCTTTCCTTTTACATACACCTTCTGCTTCTTTTAAAAGCCCTAAAGATCATGTTTAGATTTTGTTTTGGTTAAACTTTCGCTACAAGTGTGAGCGAGGACAGGATCCTGAATCAGCTGCAGTGGTCCTCTTTGTGTGGTACACTAGTGATTGGAAAGAATCCCTTACTTTCTTTGGCTTTTATCGAAGTGCCCTCCTGGTTTGGGAGTTGGCAGGGAATGTGAATATATGGTAACTGGATGAGAAGTCGCATGTATCAAATTATAGAATGGACTCCCAGAAGTTAGACATTTGTATAGTTTAGAATTCTTTAAGCTTAACCAGTGAGTTTTTGGTCCAGTGTGAGAAGTAGGGCATTTGGATTACAAGTGGAGGACACACTGCAAAGGGCATTCAGTCGGGTGTAATTAGATGCTTTCTGTTGGAAATGACCAGCTTAGCCTACACTGAATACCTTTTTTGAGTCAAAAACTCAATGCTTCGTCTGTGCTAAGGATTTGAATCTCATATCGATAATGTGACGTGGATTCCTAAAACTTTGACCTGTATTTTTGTGTGTGTGCTCTGATAATTAACTTTCCATAACTTCTCCTCAACAGGACCAGAACTCCCTCATACATGTATGACTTTGTATTTTAAGTTGTGAAATGTATTTAATCACCTCCTGTACTCATATCTACTAGAGTACCATTTCCAATACTGTGTATAAGTATTATGTCTGCTATACATCTATCATAGACACCCTTTATCAGGTTAAGGAAGTTTCCTTCTAGTTATGGTTTTCTGAGAATTTCTTATCATATTTTTCTGTATCTGCTGGGATGGTCATATGGCTTTTGTACTTTAGTCCATTGATATAATTAGATCGAGTTTTGAATGTTACATCTAGAATTTCTGGGATAAACTCTACTTGGTCATGTGTACTATTCTTACATTAATGGATTCGGTGTGCTAATATTTTGTAGAGGCTTTTTGCATATGTATTCATGAGGGATATTGTTTTTGTCAGGTGTTGGTGTCAGGATTGTGCTGGAATCATAAAAAGGATTTGTGAAATGCCTGTTCAATTCTTCCTGTGTCTGAACGAGTTTTGGTATTACTGCTTATCTGTTAGAGCATATCTCTTTCACTATTTTCTCTGATAAACTCTTTAAAAACATGGAAGTGTAATAATCATTTTCACACTAAAAAAATTCCTTGTAAGTACCATTAAAGGGGCGGGCGCCTGAGTGGCTCAGTCAGTTAAGCCTCTGATTCTTGGTTTCTGATCAGGTCATGATCTTGCAGTTCATGAGTTGAAGCCCTGTATCAGGCTCTGCACTGACAGTGCGGAGCCTGCTTAGGATTCTCTCTCTCTGCCCCTCCCATGCTCCCTCTCTTAATATAAATAAACTTTAAAAAAAAAAAAAAAGTACCATTAAATATCCAGCTTCTGATCATCCCATGGATGCCAGGAGGAATGTAACTTAAAAAATCATTTTGATTGATAGTATATGGTAATTAAAATATTTTCTTTTCCTCATATTCAGATTCGTGACAATAAAAAATTAAGAGTAAATGCTGTTATTGCTCCCAAGAGTTCATATGCAGACAAAGCCCCTTCAAGATCTCTGAATGACCTCAAGTAAGTCTTAAAAATACTATTAGAACTAAGCTGTTACTTTGAATATTGAATAACCATGTTTAGCTCTTACATATATTTTAATTATCTCTCACATAAATATGGATGTTATAGGCTGTATTATTCCTTTTTAGGATCTCTACTTAAGTCTAAAATAAGGAAATATCTAAGAACAGACAAACCATGGAATACTTACTATATGATGGTGATGTTTCAAATCAGTGCAATAATATTGGACTGTTTACTAAAAGATCCTAAAATAGTTGGTTAGGTATTGGGAAAATAAAACAAATCATCACTTCATAACGCAGAAATAATTCCAGAAGGACTAAATGGAAAATTTGCAATTATAGAACAGCTATAAGTAATTAACTCTGGATGTAAGTAGACATTCTAAATGTAAACACAATGGAAGAAACAAAAAAGATTAAAATAGTTTGTAATCATGAATATATTAATAAACTTTTCTGACAAAGAAGTCTTAATCACTTAAGTGATTTTAAAAGACACCAAGAAAAACTTTTTCTGTACTATCATTAAATTACATTTTGTTTATTTGCCACTTGTCGACTGTCAGATTTCTGTAAATGATTTTTAAGAAGAAAAATCTAAGAAGTGCTTTTCATTTCAGACAGTATGGGTTTTTCTCTTACTTGCGAGAGTTATTTGATGCACCTGATCCCGTCATGAGCTTTCTTTGCTGCCATTATCATATTCATGAAGTTCCTGTAGGAACTGAAAGGACCAGAGAAAAAATTGAACGGGTAAGGAAGTACTGAATCAGTACCCAAACCTTGTTTTGTTCAAACTTCTTGGGGCACCTGGGTGGCTCAGTCGGTTAAGCGTCCGACTTGGGCTCAGGTCACGATCTTTCTGTTCGTGAGTTCGAGCCCCGTGTTGGGCTCTGTGCTGACAGCTCGGAGCCTGGAGCCTGCTTCCGATTCTCTGTCTCCCTCGCTCTCTGCCCCTCCCCCATGTGTGCATGCTCTCACATGCTCTCTCTCTCAAAAATAAATATTAAAAAAAAATTAAAAAAAAACCTTCTTAGCATATTCAAGAAGTAGGTCATTCTGTTGTTTTTAACCACACAGATTCTTTGTATTTTACATTTTTAATACAACAGAAAACTGTTGACTAATACTTTATGACAGGTGTGATGTGGAGGCCCCTAGAGTAAATACTCTAGATCTGTATTTACTGAAGAAAGCTGAGGCCTGTAAAGAGACATCTGTCACTCTTACCTCACTTTTTTCCTGCTTGACAAACCTATGTTGAGACATTATATTAATGGTTTTGTCATTTAAGTTCTCATATTCTAGATTATTTTTCAGATACATTACACTTTAGGATGATAGGCTGGGATAGAGAACTGTTTCGGTAAGCCCTTTCTTTAAGCTGCTGCTTAAGGTTATTTCATATATGAGGGTCGCCTGGGTGGCTCAGTCAGTTAAGCATCTGACTCCTGATTTTGGCTCAGGTCATGAGCTCACAGTTTGTGAGTTCAAGTTCCACATTGCCCTCTGCTCTGTCAGTACACAGAACCTGCTTGGGCATCTCTGTCTACTCTCTCTGTGTCCCTCTCTCACAAAACTAAATAAACTTAAAATATTATCTTCTATATGAATGACCTCCATTTTAGGATCTCATTTTCCTGGCTAGCGTAGCACACAAACTCATAGCTCCCATATTCTGCTAATGCTGCTGGGAGTTCCCTACTCCTCATATAAATCTCCAAGACTCCAAAATACATTCATTGCTTCTGTTACAGAAACAGGAAAGAAATCTCTTCATCCAAAACAGGTTTTTTTCATAACACCAGGCTGCCTATTTTTGCTTGTAAGTATCTAGGACCCAGCTAGAGACCTAACTACTATTACATTGGATTTATTTAAAAATATGTTTTAAAATTTTAACACCTCATGTATCAGTATCCCTAGGACAATTTATTTGTAATATAGGGACTCTTTGTACTTTACTGACAGCAGATAAGAAATGAGGGCTCATTACCAATGCATTTTGCCAGGGGGCGTGGACACCTCACCAAGCTAATTAAGTTGCCTGTGTCTTTGATTAAAAATTACATTCTGGGAAATATTTGGGGAAATGAATACTAGAACTCTGCATGTGGGTACACCTCTTTTCTATCTTATGAAAACAGGATAAAACCTTACATGGAATTGTTCTCATTAATTTCCAGGACTCTCCCCTTTGGTTAAAGGATCTCCTGCCAGCCTTAACTCAGGGTGTCCTTTTTGCTGGGAGTGCCCTTCCCTCACCATCTCTATCAATTTAAATTCATTAGAACTAGAGTAGGCTAACTTCTTCTAGGCTTTCCTTTCATTCCAGAGTATTCAGCAGTTTATAGATGCCACGTTACACCTTGTTGAACTGAGGGTGCTTAAGTATGTCTAATTTCTTTACTTAGACTATAAACTTCTGGTTAGAAGCAAGCCACAAGAGTATTGGTGGTGAGGCTGCAGAGATCAGAAAAAACTGTACTACAAAAGGCTATTCTTAACTAATATACAGAAATATAGTAACACTTTCGTGTTTAGAACGTGCTTTAGTTTACGGAACTTTTTGTATAAGTTCTTGAGAGACAAGATCTCCAAAAAATGCAAAGAAAAAGTTTGAAGTAAAGTGTTTCCATTTAAGTATTCTTCCAAATATACAGGAATTGAATATGATCATGTGTCTCTAAACAGTAGAACTGAGGGAAGATGAGAGTAAATGATTTACTTGAGCTCCCCACATTTCTGTCTCTCGGGCAGCTGGTTCCTCGTATCTCCTCCGTAGATCTAGCAAAACTCCAAAAGGACACTTACATAGGAGAGATTGTAAAGTCAGGTAGAAACGTAGCCACCTTTGCTACAGATGTTTTGGTTTTCTCCCTTCTCTCTTCTTCAGTGTTTTCCATAATAATAATCTGAAGTGTATCAGCCACCTTTTTAGAGATGTACCTGGAAAAGTTTTAAAAAAAAGAAAAGAATATATTTTGATCTTCTAAAATGGACTTGGTCTGTGTTTTCAATGGTTTAATCCTTTTAAAAATATTTAATTACTATTACATGTGCACTAATACTTGTTTGACATTGTTTCACAGGTAATACAAGAAACCCGGTTAAAACAAATGTACACAGCAGAAGAAAAGTACGTAGTGAAAACTTCCTTTTATTCAAACAAAGTTATTTCTAGCAACACATCCCTGAAAGTAGCCCAGTTTCTCACAGTCACCGTGGACCTAGAGCAAAGAAGACACTTAGAAGAACAGCTAAAGGTTGGTTATTTTGAGTACTGTGTTAGAAAATATTAACTGGATTTGTAATACTTTAAGTAGATCTGTTTTTAAAATAATTTTGAATATCTCATAGGAAATTAATAGAAAACTGCAAGCCGTGGAAGCAGGGCTGATTGCCCTGTATGAGAGAAACAAGCATCTAGAACACAAAGACAATGAACTTAGACAGAAGAAGAAGGAGCTTCTTGAAAGGAAAACCAAGAAAAGACAACTGGAGCAAAAAATTAGTTCCAAACTAGGAAGGTACCATTCAGCCCCTTTGGGTAGAGGGAGCGGGCACAAAGCACTGCGAGGCTATTATGAGTTACATAGGCATACCTCGTTTTATTACGCTTTGCAGATGCTGCGTTGTTTTCTTTCGTTTTGTTTACAAATTGAAGGTCTGGCAACCCTGTGTCAAGCAAGTCTGTTGGCACCATTTTTCCAGTAGCTTTTGTTTATGTTGTGCCTCTGTGTCACATTTTGGCGATTCTCACATTATTTCAAACTATTTGATTATGTGTTGTGATCTGTGATTAGGACTCTGAAATCTCAGATAACTTAGCATTCTTAAGCAGCAAAGTATTCTTTAATTAAGGTACGTACATTGTTTTTAGATACAACGCTGTGGCCCACTAAATAGACTATAGCATAGTGTAAGCATGACTCTTACACGCATTGGGAAACCACAAAATTCTTTTGACCTGCTTTATTGCAGTGGTCTGGAACCAAATCTGCAATATTTCTGAGGTATGCCTGTACCCTGTAAGGCTGATGCAATTCCCAAAAACACGTTTTGTAATAATTTCCCTCAAACTTTAATCCTACTGCCCAAAATAAAATTGTAGGGCAAAGGTTGGTGAATTTTAAGTGCTGTTCTTCTGTCCTTTGATCAACTGTTTTGACCGCTGGACCTCTTCCCATACTTAAAAGTTATTGAGGACCTTGAGGAAGTTTCACTTATTATATCTGGTGATATTTATACCACATTAGTAATTAAAACAGAATGTTTAAAATATTTATGAAAACCACTGTTTTCCAAACAAAATACATTTAGCAAGAAGAGTGGCATTGTTTTGCATTTTTATCAACCTCTTTTGATAAAGTTACTTATTTCATATCTGCTTTTACTTTCAGTCTATTGTGAGAGGTTGCTTTGAAGTAGATTGATAGAATTTTCAGATAGTTACCTATATCGTCTTGTTTAATATTGCATCAAAACCTGCCAAGATTGTGGTTTGTTAAAGTTCATTTGCACTGTGAAGTCTGCAATTAGTGAGGTAGATTATTCTTATGTTAAAACTCATTGTATTGTAATTGGATCTTTTACCCAGTGATCTTGTTCCATCATGCATTGGTCATTTATAGGTCTTTCAAATATTGACATTTTAGTGTGTAAAGAAAATAATTATGTTGATTTCCAATCCCATCAGAAGGATCTTTAAGATTGGGAAGCTATCAAGCTTACAGTGGTAGATAAAGATTTTCCAAATTCTACTTTTCACTTGAAAGTTGAATTTTATCATTGGGGGCAAATATTATCAGTTATTTTTCTTGAAGTGATAGGCTCACTTCATTCACTTTGGGTTGGGAGGAACAGTCTGCCAAATACCTGAGTCTAACCATAGTTTGTCTGTTATTCTTTCAAGAAAAACTGGTATTTCATGAAAAAAGTAGTCCAGCTCCCAACTCAGTCATGCAAATGCTTTTCCTTGAGGCCGCCATCATACTTTGGTATACATTAGAAGTACTGTGTACTGTATACTTTATCACGCTATTATAAAGATGTATGTAGTCAGTTACCATGGGGAGGTGGTTCAAGATGGCAGCATAGGGAGATACTGAATTCCCCCCCTGCCACAGACACAGCACATCAACTGCTACATATGAAACAATTTGCTCTGAAAAAGATCAGAAAACTAGCTGAACTGCTCTTCTGTAACAAGGGATGTAAGGTCCACATCAAGGGGGGTAGGAACTACAGAGATAGGGTCTCAAAACCCCGCCCCTAGTGTGGTGACCAATACTCGGGTAGTGTTGTGATCCATATCACAAATATGGAGCTCTTCCCTGAGGAGTTTGTGCCTACAGCAGGCACCCCAACCCTTGGGACCTGCACCAGAGAGATGAGTCCCCAAAACATCTGGCTTTGGAAACCAAGGGGGCTTAGATCTAGGAGAAAGGTACAGCAGTAGAGAATACAGGTTCTGCTCTTAAAGGGCTCATTCAAAGACTACAGGACCCTGGGCAAAGTAACCGTTTGAAAAGTAGTTAGCCCGTATGTGAAGGAGATTCATTTGCTAATCTTAAAGTATCCACCCAAGAGGCAGGAGCCTAATGGAAATTCCTCCTGGGACAGAGGCACTGGTGGGCACCATTTTTGCACTCCGCCTGTAATCTGCTGGCACTGGTGGGTGTATGCCATGCCCACATCCCCGCCAGAGCTCGGTGGCCAAGGTTCTGAAATGATCAGAGACAGTTCTTGGCAAGCTACTATCCCATGGCCCTGCATAGACAGCAATCAGAAACACTCTCCAGTCTTCTTGTGGAAAAGACCCCTTCGTCCTAGAACCACAGCTTCAGGGGTTCCAGGACTACCACACATCTAGAGGCTACAGAATTGTCCTCAGGCAACATGGTCTAGATGTCATCTCTGTCATACTGTGTGTTGGCCTTGCCACAGCCCACCAGTACCTCCGAGAAAGGGCTCCTCTGGAGCCCTCATTTTTGCAGCAGTTTCCGAGGAGACCCCTCCAGATTGTGTGGTGTGTAAGCCAACAGGGTTTATGGTTGTGGTCCCGTAGGACTCTCTCTATATATTTGCATAGCTTAAAAGCTGCTGCCTGAAGTTCTGGCTTCTATTCTAGCTTCTGTTCAGCCTGAAACTAGGGGCAGACTGAGATCCCATCCTCTGGAACACTCACAGCGCTTGGCAGTCCCTCAGCAACTGGGCTGTATCGAGGATCAATCAGGCTGCTTAGACCACAAAGGTTCATGTGACAACCAAGAGCTAAGCACAGTTGAATGACAGGGTTCATCTCCATAAGGCCAGTTCAAGACTTGTTGAAGCTTGAGAGGGTTGAAGGTTGTTTCATCTGCTGCTTAGAAATCAACACAGGACCAAAAAAGAAAGAAAGAAAACACAGAATCAAGCAAAATGAAGAGACAAAAGAGTGCGTTCCAAATGAAAGAACAAGATAAAACACCAGAACAAGAACCATTATGAAATGGTGATAGTTTATCTAAAAAAGAATTCAAAGTAATGGTCCTAAAACAGGAATGAATACAGCAAGAACTTCGCTAAGGAGAAATACAAATAAAGTCCCACACAGACTTCACAATGCTGACGAACACAGTAACTGAAATGAAAAATACACTGGAAGGATTCCAGCAACAGACTAGATGAAGCAGAAGAAAAATCAGTAATGTGGGGGACAGGGTAGTAGAATTCATCCAAAAACAATAACAAGAAATAATTTTAAAAAGTAAAAATAGCTTAAGGGACAACATCAAGCAGAGTAACTTTTGCATTATATGAGTCACAGAAGCATAGAGAGAGAAAGGAGCAGAAAAACATATTTGAAGAAATAAATAACTGAGAAGTTCCCTAACCTCAGGAAGGAATAGACATCCAGATCCAGGAAGCCCAGAGAGTTCCACATGAGCACAAGAGGAAATCTCTTCTGCAGAAGAGCATTGATTTTTTTTTTTTTTTTTTTTTTTTTTTTTTTTTTTTTTTTTACTGAAAACAAATCACTTTACAGTCGGATGCCAGTGACATTTGACAGTACTGGAAACCGGCATTCCTCAGTAGTGAAGAATTTACACAATGTTCAGGGCTCTTGGTGTTTCATTTTTAAGCATCCCTGATAGATGGGAGCATATTATTTGTGTCTGAGAGTATGTAACTTCATCACTTTAATGTGTACCATCTGATGTTGTGAATCAAAGTATTTTATCTCAGAGAGGGAACATTCACTGGTTTATAAAATGCTCTCTACCCATCTGCTTGAAAGTGATTCATTAATGCCTGAATATTTAAAATCAGTTAGAATTCTCTTTTCATATGCTTTGAGGAACAGTAGACCCAAAGGAGTAATACACTTATGAATATGTGGAATTCATAGGAAATTTCAAATCATTAAACACTTCACCACGGAAAGGTTTTGAAGGAACTATACAAGCTGTCATAGGCCTTATGATGATTGAGATTGTATTGTAGCTACTGTCAGATGAGCTACACCTCAGTTCATCAAGGATGTGTACTGTTGAAGAGCCTAATGAAGAGTTTTAGACATCTAGACGTAGTTTAGAATTCTATTTCTAGGTTACAAGGAATTAACCTGTGATAGGGCATTTGCCATTTGAAGTTCTCTGGACATCAGGGTAGGATTACATCATGTGGATGGTCTAGAACATTTGGCAAAACTGTCATGAGCACCCAATGCAGTCTGGGAAAGGCAAGTCATGTGGCTGTAGCTCACTGATCAAAGGTCCACAGTGGATTTGGCTTCACAGTCATCATATCGTTTATCATCAGTGGAATTCAAGGCCAGAGTTTGTTGTTGGTAGTCACACCATAGTAAATTAACTCAGTAGGTGGGACTGGAAGATGAGTACTTGGCATTGCAGAGTCTCTTTCTGAGACAACTGCTGACAAAGGCCAAGATTCTGTGTCTGATAATCCTATAGACCCAGTCTCAACGAAGTATTGGAAAAGTGTGATCATAGCCCAGCCCCTTCTGCTTCCTTCCAGAGTTCAAGAAAATTATCTCACGCAGCAGTCTCAGACCACTCCTCAACACCAACCAAGACCCAGCAGATAGTTGCACTCCTCCCAGACAGTATGTACTAGCTCCTAAAAAGATGACACAAAGGAGGTCATTGTTGAGTCCATAAATTCCCCATCTGTTGTTCAGTCATTAATACAGCTTGATGTCTCAAGCTGCATCTGTACCAGTTCCTTAAAACATGTCTCCGTGTCAGTTTTTAGCTCAGTTATGAGCCATGCAGCATCTTGAGAGACCAATCAGAGCAACAGACTTGGATGATAGAGGCAAATATTCATCAGCCAGAAGATAAAAGAAAAGAAAGATTCAAGAACAGCTTCAAATGGTCCATGGTTAAGGGCTGCAGATTTTTTTTTTTTTTAATTTTTAATTTTAGGGAGTGAGCAGGGGAGAGGTATAAGGGAGAGAGAGAATCTTAAGCATGCTTCACACTAAGTGCAGAGCCCGAGGCAGGGGTCAATCCCACAACACTGGGACCACGACCTGAGCCAAAATCAAGAGCAGAACACTTGACCAAATGAGCCACCCAGGCACCCCAAGGGCTGCAGTTTTTTTTTGTTTTTTTTAAAGTGATCAGCCCCTGGGTTGAATATTGATTCTGTTCAGCTTTCTTCTGAATTCATCTAACATCTTGCAGCTTGTATCTATAAATATTAATGACCAGGTTGTTTAACCAAAATCAAAGTGGAATGAATACTGGACACATTGGCTCCACTCTGCATAGGACACGACAGCAGCCTTTAAAAAGTACATCAAGTCAGAGTCAACAGAATATACTGAGCTGGCACAGAACGTAAACACCTCTCTCCAGTCACAGCACTCCTACAGCCCCACTGTATGGACACTATTATGATTTCGTAGCTAGAAGCATGGTCCCCATTCCACCTAGTATGCCACAAAACCGTACCCAAAGTGCTGCAGTAACTGCATTCACTCAGGACAGACAAGATTTTCTCAAGGTCAGCAGTTTGTGATTAGAGATTAAATTACTAACTGCTCCTGGAGCTTATGGGGCCGTCTTGGTACCTAGCACTATGCTTACGGGTCAGGTGGTGACTGCCTGCCCTACTTTGGCTACACAGCAGCCGCAGCCACAGCCACAGACTTTGTCAGTCACGCAGCACAGTTCCCAGGAATCTCCGGCTCAGCTCACCCAACTACTGCAGCAGTTTTTACAGACTTGAAGGATCCTCAGGGAGCATCCTTGAAATCAGCATATCCTCTCTGCTGCTTTTCCACTACAACAGAGCACTTTCCCCACGATCACATTACCAGCAATACCGGTCTCAGCAACAGCAATATCTGAGTCGGCACAGGACTGACAGTTTGACCTGTTCTTCTAGGGTTCGCCCATGGTAGCACATATGCCTCTTCTGACCTCCAGGAAGGAGGGGATTGGCCATCAAGAGTTGCTCAGATGGTCTGAAGCTAGGAGAAGTCCTGGCAGCTTCGCAAGAAGCAGTGTTGAATGTTCTAGTTCCTGGAATTAGTTAGCAGGGAAAATGCTGCCTATTGCTCCAAATACACATTAAATACCAGCCAACAGGAGATGATCTTGGGGCCATAGCCAATTCTGACAGTGTTCTACTTGCCCATCTATTTTTCAATGGAGAAAAGTGTATTGCCAAATGTCAAGCTCAGCTGTGAAACATGATCTTCAGTCATCAGAAAGGCACCAACATTATTAGTAATTTAGTGGTTCTGTGCCTGTTTTCAGGTGTTAGAGGACACATCACTGTCGTGTTTGGTTTGCTTACAATAATGCCATGAAGGTAGTCTAGAAGACTCAGTAGGCCCTTTCTCTCTTCCTCTCCTTTTCCAGATAAGGATAGAACAGTAGTTAGTGTCAGAAATTATAGTAAGGACTGTATATGACAAGTGTATAGCTAACCTCATATTCAACAGTGAAAAGCTAAAGTCTTTTCCTTTAATATCAGGATCAAGGCCAGGAGGCCCACTCTGTGCACTTTTATTCAGCATAGTATTAGAAGTGCTAGGGGCACCTGGGTAACTCAGTTAAGCATCAGACTCTTGATTTTAGCTCAGGTCATGATCTCACGGTTGTGAGATTGAGCCCCACGTTGGGCACTGTGCTGAATGTGGAGCCTGCTTGAGATTCTCTGCCTCTCTCCTCGTCCTGTGCTCTCTTAAAAAAAAAATCTGTCCCTCTGCTTGAAAAAAAGCAAGCAAGCCTAGCTAGAGCAATTAGGCAAGAGAGAAAAAGCAAAAGAAGTAAAACTGTCACTATTTGTGAGTGACAGGATTTTACATAGAAAACCCTAAACCTTTCTCTACCAAAACAAACTGGTAGAACTAATCAACAACTTCGATAAAGTTGCAGGGTACAAAATCACCATACAAAAATCTGTTGTATTTTTATATACTAACAAGGTACTCTGAAAGGTGAATTAAGAAAACAGTCCCAGGGCACCTGGGTGGCTCAGTCGGTTAAGCGTCTTGACTTCACCTCAGGTCATGATCTCATGGTTGGTGGGTTCGAGCCCTGTATACTGACAGCTATGAGCCTGGAGCCTGCTTCAGATTCTGTGTCTCCCTCTCTGCCCCTTCCCCACTCAGTGTGTCTCTCTTTCAAAAATAGGTAACAAAAAACATTAATAATTTAAAAAAAAGGAAAAAACAGCCCCGTTTACAAAAGAAAATGAAAAAGCAAATGCAAAGGAGTAACTTTGATCAATGAGGTAGAAGACCTGTATAGTGAACACTGTAACACATTGAGGAAATAAACTGAATAGGACATAAATAATTAGTAATTATTATTACTATTATTAGTAATTCTGTGCTCATGGATCAGAAGATTGTTTAAATGTCCATATTTCCCATAGCCATCTGTAGATTCAGCGCAAGTCCCATTCATTTCCAAATTCCAGTGGCATTTTTCAGAATTAGAACAACTCCTAAAAATTTTGGGGACCATACAAGATACCAAATAACTAAAGCAATCTTAAGAAAAAATAAACCTGAAGGCATGACATTCCCTGATTTCAAATTATATCACAAAGCTATATTAAAACAGTTAGGGTATTGACATAAATACACATAGATCATTACCACAGAACAGAGAGCCCACAAATAAACCCATGTATCTATGGTCAATTAATTTGTGACAAAAGAGGTAAGAATATACAATGAGGAAAGAGTAGTCTCTTCAATACATGGTGCTGGGAAAACTGGACCACTCTCTTACACCATGCAGAAAAATCAACTTAAAATGAGTTAGAGACTTGAATGTAAGACCAGAAATCATAAAGCTCCTGGAAAACGACAGGCGGTAAGTTTCCTGACATGGATGGATGTTGGCAGTAATTATTTTGGAATCAACTTCAAAGGCCTCGGTAACAAAGCGAAAATAAACAAATGGGACTGTATCAAAATAAAAAGCTTCTGCACGGTAAAGGAAACCATCGACACACCAAGAAAGCAACCTATGGAATGGGAGAAGATACTTGCAAATCATATATTGGATAAGGGCTTAATATCTAAAATCTGTAAAGAACTCATTCAAGTCAATAGCAAAAAAACCAATCTATAACAGATGGGCAGAGGATCTGAATAGACATTTTTTCAAAGACCTACAGATGACCAAGAGGCACATGAGTTAAAAATAGAACTACCATACGATCCAGTAATTCCACTTCGGGCTGTTCATTCAAGGAAATGAAAGCACGGATTTGAAAAGATACCTTTTGTGTTCATTGCAGCATTATTTACAAAAGCCAAGACATGGAAGCAACGTAAGTGTCCACTGATGGATGAATGAGTAAAGAAGATGTGAGAGACATGCACACGCTGCAATATTACTAAGCCATTAAAAGAATGAAATCTTGGGGCACCTGGGTAGCTCAGTCGTTTCAGCGTCTGACTTCAGCTCAGGCCACGATCTCACAGTCCATGAGTTTAAGCCCCACGTCAGGCTCTGTGCTGACAGCTCAGAGCCTAGAACCTGCTTCGGATTCTTTGTCTCTCTCTTTCTCTGCTCCTCTCCCACTCTTTCTCTGTCTCTCAAAAATAAATAAATAAATGTTAAAAAAAGGGGGGGGGCGTTTAAAAAAAATAAGAGAATGAAATCTTTTGTGACAACAGAAGTGGAACTTGAGGGTATTATGCTAAGTGAAATAAGTCAGAAAGACAAATACCATTTGATTGCCCTGTAGTTGAAAAAACAAATGAACAAACAAAACAATGCATAGATAACAGAAAGGGGATTGGTGGTTGCCAGAGGGAGGAGTGTTGGGGGGCTGATTACTTGGGTAAAGGTCATCAAGAGGTACACACCTGCAGTTATAAAAACTCATGGGAATGTAATGTATGGCATGTGACTACGGGTAATAATACTGTATTGCATTTTTGAAAGTGGCTGAGAGAGTAGATCTTAAAAGTGTTCATTACTAGAAAGAAAACTTACAACTATGGTGACAAACGTTGACAAGATTTTTGTGGTGATCATTTTGCAATGTATACAAATATCAAATTACATTGTACACTGGAAACTAATACAACGTTAGGTCAATTATACTTGAAGTAAAAAAATAACATACTCAAAATACACGATTTAATAAAATTAATTTTTACTGTCATCAAGAATATGAATTTGACATTTTAAAATATCTATTAACTATAAGTACACTGTGGGGCTACTACCCAGATTCATTCTAGAGTGCTTGCATTTTTATTCACCACTGCTGGTGTACCATCAGTACAAATATCACTACAATGAAAAGGGCAACTGAGATCATCTTCCAACAGTGAAAACGGTTCATGATTCGCCTGAAATGGTTTCAGGGATCCCCAGAGGTCTCTGAACCACGCTTTGAGAACCACTGACCTAGACTTGTATCCACTGAATTTGGATTGGTGGGAGAGGAGAGAGGAAGGTACAGGCAGGGAGATTATCAATCCAAGCTATTAGGCTATGCGCTTTCTCACCGATTCTGAAAGTAGTAATAGGCAAGGAGGAGAATATGCTGATTTTCACAGAAGAGAATGGGCAACTGGGGCGTGTATCTCCTTCAATTGTAATCTCCCTTATTACAAGTAGAATTACGTTTGCTTGGCCTTAATGGACACAGATTCCACAGAATCCTATAAAAAGATGTGAATAGTCTTCACAAGTCTTTTCCTAAAAGATAACTGCCAGCTTACTGTGAATATCCCTGCAACCGTTCTCAGAACTGACTATATATTTTGTTTTGTATTTGGATATTTTATAGAAAGTGGAATATAGAAGGGGGTATAAAAGCTATTGGGGGGTTCTTTCTAGGGGAAAGGAACATGGCTTCCAGTTTAAAGGTGTTCCCCATGTCCTGCCTCAGACCTTTTTGTGATTATTCTTTTATGACTTTTCTCTGTAAAGATTCAGATATGACTGACATAGTCAATCTTTGATAGTAAGTGACCATTCGTTGCCTTTAGTTATCTGTTTACCTTGACCTAATATAGTATGTGGTTTTAAATACATTTGTAAATTGAATCATATATGAAATGCATTAAGAGAATTTTTTTTTTAAGTAAACAATTGTCCATTAACTATTACTGGACAAATAATGTACCTTGGTTGCTTAAAGCAAGATATTATTTAGTCTGGCTGTCCAGGTTTTTCATCTCTACGCCTCTTTTCAGCCTTCACCTTTGGCATCATTTCTATCTTTAATCATCTATAAGACACTTAACCTTTTCTGTTTGACCGTTCTGTCGGACCCATGGTCTAAAACTCAACTTTCTCTGTATAATGTTGTTTTTTGTAGTGAAATGGCCTTTCATACCCATCACCCCGCCACCTGTAGTTACAACACTCCTTTCCTTTAGATTGACTTTCAAATTTTCCCAGTCTCCTTTCACTTGACCTATTTCACCTCAGCTCCCTAGCCTCCTCCACACTCTCTTCCATGTTCTGTTGAAGCCCCTCTCTGCCACATCTGCTGAACTTGTTCATCCTTGTTTATTATTGCTTCCAAAGTGTGTTCTTGCCTTTACCTTACTTTTGCCCTGGAGGCAACGCGGCGGAGTAGAAAGTACTTGGACTTTGGTGTCAGACACCTCTTACCACGTATTATACATGATCTTATGTAACTTAATTAATTTCTGATCCTTAGTTTCATCTCAGATAACAAAGTATTAATTTTTAGGATTGTTGTATTACCCTTTTACTATATATTTTGAATCTGTTAATCAAATCTCCCAGTTAAGCTCCTTAAGGTGAGTGATTGTGTGTAAACAACATTAATAACAACAGTAGTAAATAATATTTATCAATCAGTTCAGGGCCAGGCAGTATACTAAGTGTGTTGCATATTTTACCTTTTTTAAAGCTTCACCATTGCCCTAAAGGAGAAGTATTATTTTTTGCAGTTTATAGATAAGGAAACTAAAGTTCAGAAGAGTAACTTGTCTGGTTACACTGCTCATTATTGGCAAAAGGAGATTCAGATCCATCTTTTTGACCCTAGGTCCTACACCATTATGGCATCATTACTTAAACTGTGCTGGGCACATAGTATCTCAACAGATACATTTTGATCCTGCATGGTCACATGATTGTTTAGTCCAGAAGCCAGTAGTTTATGTCTGAGTAGCTTTGCTAAAAAGCCCATGAAACGGCAGTAGACCTGGGCGCAGTCCTTGTGTTAACTCCGATTTCTACACGATTATGTGTTTCATATAGTTTAAAGCTGATGGAACAGGATACTTGCAACCTTGAGGAGGAAGAGCGAAAAGCAAGTACCAAAATCAAGGAAATCAATGTTCAAAAAGCAAAACTTGTTACTGAATTAACAAACTTTGTAAAGGTAAGGCATTTTCTTAATTTTGGTCACTTTATTATGACAGGTAGATAAGTACATAGATTAAAAAAACTCTTGCTAAGATTTTACCATCGACAGTTTTAACTTTGCTTGATATTTCTCATTATAGGTCAATAATTTGGTTAAAAGCACTCATCAAGCTAAATTATTTTATTCCAGATGATTCAGTTAAATCCAGAGAAAGATATTTTAAAAGTCTCTTGTAAGAAATAGTTGTAAAAAGAACTCTTTGAGGTATCAGATTAGAAAAATGTTATTTTTCTCCTGGTTTGTAATTTTTTAAAAAACCATATATTTTTTTTCCTTAGTTGAAAAACAAATTAAACTTTCAGGGGTTTTTGTTCCTAGATTTGTACTTCTTTGCATATACAAAAAGTTGATTTAATTCTTCAAAATACTACAGTGATCTCTGAGAAGAACAAATTAGAATCAGATTACATGGCTGCTTCATCACAGCTCCGTCTCACAGAGGTACAATTTTTGCTTTTAGTTTTTGATTATGGGGTGCCAGCCTCAGACCAGTTTGAAAACCTGTATCATCATTTGAAATATGCATTTTGTTATATGCTCTCTAATTTACAAATTTAATGCATTCTGCTGATGAGGAAGCCCTGTGTGAAACACTGTACGATGCATCTTACGTTATTGATTGGAGGAGGTGTGGTAATGTGAGAAATGAGAGCATCTTAGTCACTTGACAGGCAAAGTCTCCTATCTGTTCCCTTAACCCATAAAAACTTCAGTCATTCTGTCACCACGTAGCCACTAGTAGCTTTTATTACGGTTTGTACGTCTCATAAAGTCAACTGCAGGTGAGTTATAATCAACACTGAGAGTGGCCTTAGTGTACAGTTTTGGTGATTTAATCTTCTGTTAATATCATTCTGTGAAATGATAAATATTAAAATAGCGTGCAGAGGGTGAAATGTGATGCACTAAGGTCATGAAAATCCCCAAGAAGAACTGGCAACAAAATGATGGTGACAGTGGCATCGTCTTTTGAGTCTTCGCAATCCTTTTCCAAAAAATAGAAGAGCAGCTAGGATAGCAGCCACAAGCCCGTGGACAGCGCATAGAGCAAAACTAAGTTTCAGAGTATCCCTGTTGCTGGTCCACAGTACACTCTCCCACCACCCGCCCAGAGTTAGCGTCCGACTGGACAAGGTAAGGGCACGGTCTCCAGCAAGACTCAACTTCAGTTTCTAGCCCCTTTCCCCGGAAGGCTCAAGAATAAGTCCGGGGGTGCCTGGGTGGCTTCGCTGGTTGAGCTTCTGACTTTAGCTCAGGGCATGATCTCACACTTTGTGGGTTTGAGCCCCATATCAGGCTCTCTGCTGTCAGCATGGAACCCACTTTGGGTCTTCTGTCCCCCTCTGTGTGCCCGTCCCCCACTTGCACTCTCTCAAAATAAATAAATAAACTTAAAAAAAAAAAAAAAGGTAAGACAGTCGTAGGACTCAGAACCCCAACCCTCTAACCACAGGATTTGTCCTTCTGGCATTGCCTATCCCCATCTTGAGTCATCTCCTAAGCCTGAGTGTAGGTGTGATTGAAGGACAAGTGTAGCTCCTCGTGAATAACAAAGACATTCCTATCACTCAGAAAATTCCTAGGGCTTTACAGTCTCCTTCCCAAGAACCAGGGAGTAAGGCCTGATTCTTTCTTACACAACACCTGCGAACTCCAGAATATCAGCAGGTAAGATTAAGTCAGCAGCAAGCTAGCGTGGTATCAGGAAGTACGTGCTAAGCAGAGGGAAAGCTCAGAGAAGCCAAAAATGAGGTCACCAGCAGGTTCTCCTTTCTAAAGAAAAGAGGCCCCAGTAGGTGTGGAAAGCTCTGCAGATCAGTTTGAAAACCGCCGAAGGCGACTGTCGACTCTAGGAAGGTCGATGGTGCTGTGGAGGTCCAGGCTTGGCGAACTCTCAAATTAGCCTAGACTGCTGTGCAGAAGCACGCTGCTTACTGAGAAGTAGACCTATACTTCTACTGAGTACTCAGTACTTCTACTGAGAAGTGATAGACTAGGAAGACCACAGAATTGGTATTTATATGGTTATAAGGCAGACAGGGTAGGTAACACACAACACTAAAATGGGGGAAGGGAGACAATAGAAGTAAAATAGAATATACTTCCTGATTGTCCTATAGGAATCGTAAGGAAATAAAAGGATATTACTTCAAAGTGGGTACTTTGGGAGACGGAAGTAAGGGAGAATTTCAGTATTACTTACAGTGGGAACCAACAGACAGTATTCTAAAAAAGATATAAAGGACATAAGGGTATTATATAAGGTATTTGTGTAAACTTTCCTAAATACCAAAAGATAGAAAAGGGGAAGGAGATAATAAAACAGATGTCACTGAAGATATTTTATATATATACATACATGACATGAAAATAAATATGACATAAAAAAGAAAGGGATTCAGAAAGGTTTAAAAAGGAAGACGAAGAGCCCAAGGGATTTTTTTTTAAATCACAAAGGCTCAAAATATCTAAATTTATGAAATCATAATGATACTTAATATTGGTCACCTTTGGAGGATACTGGAGAACTAGCTCATTATTTTGAAAAATGGCAAAGAAAAAATCAAGCATTTATCCAGAACTTCCTAGGTGATTTTTTTTTTTTTTTTTTTTTTTTTTTTTGAGAGAGGGAGAGAGAGCACAAGTCAGGGAGAGAGAATCCCAAGCAGACTCCACGTACAGCTTGGAGCCCGACTCTGAGCTCAGTCCCATGACCTAAGCCAAAATCAAGAATTGGACACTCAACCTACCTAGCCACCCAGGTGCCCCTGTGTGAACTACTATCTTGGTTAAACAAGTAGAAGTGCCTCTTTACAGAAACATTTCAGATAATAAATGCAGAAGGAATGATAGTATTAGAATATCCCCCTTGCAGCTGCTTATGAATCGGTGGCTCACATTAGCTGCTGACATCACAGAAAAATACCCGGATATTTATGTATGTGCCGACGAAAAGACATAATATGAAATTATTTTATGAAAAAATTCCACTCTGATTAGGCCTCTGGAACAGGGTGTGTTCACATCATCACGGTCAACATTTTATACTGGAAAATTCTTACTGTGGGAGCTGTGCTGTGCATTGTAGGATGTTGAAATTTAAACCCAGTATCCCTGGCCTTTACTTTCTAGATGCCAGTAGTATACCCCTCCCCACTCCATTGTGACAACCAAATGTGTCTCCAGACATTGCCCAGATGTACCCTGGGGAACAAAATGGCTCCCATTTCAGAACCACCGCCCTAAAACTACCAGTTTAGTCTTCAGAATAATCCATTTAATACTCACATCTCAATTTAGATGATAAATTGTCATCAGAAATATTTGATCGTATTTTGATTTTATAAAAGTTACAGTTGAAGGGCACTTGGGTTACTCAGTCGGTTGAGCATCTGACTCTTGATTACGGCTCAGGTCATGATCCCAGGGTAGTGGGGTCCAGCCCTGCTTTGGGCTCCGTGCGGAGTGTGGAGCCTGCTGGATTCTCTCTTTGTCTGTCTCGCTCTCTCCGTCTGCCTCTCCCCTCCCCTCAAAAGAAGTTTATAGTTAAAAAAGTAAATGTATATACTCAAGTTGTTCTAACTAAACATTTTCTAATAGCTGGAGTATTTGTTTTTAAGTTAAACTAAAAATTTAGTTTCTCAGTCACACTAGTCACATTTTAAATGCTTAATGGCTGCATTGGACTTGTTCCTTCTTTACTGGATAGTGCAGTATCTAAGAAAAAAAGGAAAAAGGCGATAGAGAACCTAGAAGTTAAAAAGTATTTTAAAACATTAACCAAGTACAATGTGTGGACATAATTTAGATCTTGATTTGAACAAAGCAATTGCAAAATTTTTTTTCCTAAGAAAGGCATATGAAGGAAATAGAATGTTGGAATTCCTTCAAAATCTTCCAGGAAGGGGGCTGTTTAGGAAGGGAGCATGGATGACACAGTCTTGGTCACGGGTTGATAATTGTTGAAGCTGGACGATAGGTACATGAAGGTTCATTATACTGTTCTCTCTGCTTTCGTACATTGTTGAAATTTTCCACAATAAAAACCAAAAAGCCTCCATTCTTGGCCATGATGAAATAGCAGGGGCCAAATGTACCCAGTCACTTTAAACCACTAACAGATAGGACCAAATATATGAAACAGTGATGTGCAGACACTGGGTAACAGGCAGCACAGGACAGTGATTTTGGGGAGAAGGAACAGTGCGAGGTGAGCCCTGTGGCTCCCTCAGCTTACTTCAGGGAGAGCTTCCAGGCCACAATGTAGGCAAAAGGAACCCGGCAGGGGATCTAACATAGCACTGCAGTTCTTCGATGTGGTAAGCGGGTGTCAGGAGAATATGGCGAACGACTTTCTGGCAGTAAATTTGGCAATTCAGAAGAAATGGGCAAACTTTAGAAGCCATGAACTATCAAAAGTTCCTGAAAAGCAATTAGAATAGCCCTCTTTTTACTAAAGAAATTAAATTTGTACTTAAAAACCTTACCACAAAGAAAGCTCCAGGCCCAAGCACGTAACCGAAGAATTAACAGCAATTCTACCTGAAGAGGAGGGAAATACTTCTCAATACATTGTATGAGGCTAGCATTCCCCAGTATCAAAACCACACAATGGAAACGACAGACCAGTATCACTCATGAACCTTAGATGCAAAAATTCTTTTAAAAAGGTGAGCAGATTTAGAAAGTTAGCAAATGAAATCCAACAGCATGTAAAAGAGTATTACATCCTAACCAAATGATTTTATCCCAGAAGTATACAAAGTTGATCTCACGTTTGGAAAGTCATCAGTGTAGTTCATTATGTGGACAATACACAAAAACCAGATGATCATCTCAGTGTATACAGAGTAAATATTTGCCAACATCTAGCATCCTTTTTATGATAGAATCTTTCTGCATCTAAGAATAGAAGGACATTTTATCCAGCTTATGAAGGGCATTCACCCAAAACCGTTAGCTGATACTGTACCCCTTGGCGAAGGAATGGAAGGAAGCTTTCTCCTACTGATTGCGAACAAGGAAATGCTCACTACTCACCTCTGTTCCACACTGTTCTAGCCAATGCAATAAGGAAAAAACAAAAACCTATTTCAGACAGACATCATTTCTGTGGAAAATGTTAAAGAATTTACAAAAATGCTGTAAGTTCTGTTAGTGCATTTAGCAAGGTTGCGGAATACAAGTTCAATACAGAAGTTCAAAATCAGTTGTGGCTCCGTCTACTAGCCATGAACAGTTGGAAATCGAAGTTTAAAAACAACACTGTGTTTAATGGCTTCAAAAATATGAAATGCTTAGGGATACATTTATAAGACCTGTCTGTATACTGAAAAGTACAAAATTTTGCTGAAGTTGAAATAAGATGTAAGTAAGTGGAGAGAATCATTGTGTTCATGGATAATAGAATCAGGATTTGTTAAAATGTCAGTTCTCTCCCAAATCTATAGATTTAATGAAATTCCCAGCAGGGTTTTTTTAGAAATTGACAAGCTTATTCGAACTTTGAAAAAGAACAAGTTCCATGACTCACCCTTCCTAATTTTAAGACTTCTTATAAAGAAAGCTGCAGTAATGAAGACATCATTGTATTGGGGTAAAAATAGACCCATATGGCTCAGTGGAACAGAATAGGGAGTCCAGAAATAGATTCACACATATATAGTCAGTTGTTTTTTGGCAAGGCAATATCAAGGCAATTCAATGGAGAAAGAATAGTCTAACAAATAGAGCTAGAACAATAGAATAGTCATATACAAAAAATGAGCTACAACCCTTACCTCATACCACATGTAAATGGGTCATAGACTTAAGTAAGAACTAAAGCTAAAAGCTTTTTGAAGGCAAGAAAAGAAATCTTAGTGATCTTAGTTTTAGCAAAATAGAATGGAACACAAGAAGCATGAACTACATTAAGGAAAAGGAATCAGAAGTTTTACTTCAAAATGAACTTGCTTTTCAATAGATGCTGTTAAAGGGCAGGCTACAAATGGGGAGAATATATTTGTAACACATACAACTAATGAAGTGTATCAAGATGAAGGGCTGTTAGAGGGGCCATATCTAGCCTAACATCTGCTTATACACAATCCTTACAAGCTAATAGTTTTTCCGTTTTTTTTAAAAGATTATATATAAGCCCTCAACACCTAAAATACTTACTGCTGGCCCTGTGTAGAAAAAGATTGCTGACCCCTGAACTTTTATACAACTATCAATACTAAGAAGACTAACAACCTACTCGGAAAATGGGCAAAAGGTTTTAGCATGATCTCCACTAAAGAAAATACACAGACAGCAAATAAGCACAGGGAAAGATGCTCAGCTTTGTCAGTCACTAGAGAGTGTGAATTAAACTTATAATGAGCTACTACCACAGATGCACTAGAATGACAGACTTTAAGACGGACCATACCAAATTGCTGGTGAGGAAGTAAAGCACCTGGAACTCACATACATACTGGTAGAGACTTAAAGAGAGTAACCACTTTGGAAAATCATTGGAGAGATTCATAAGTGCTAAACGTCTGTATGCCATATGATGCAGCCATTCCTTTCCTAGTATTTACCCAAAAGAAATGAAAGCTTGCATCCATGAAAGATGGGTACAGGAACGTGTGGCAGTATGGTAACAGCTAAAAGCTGAAAACAAATGTCCAGCAGCGGTAAGTGGTTGCAAATTATGGTCTGTCCACATAAGGGGATATTACTCAGCCATTAAAAGGGATGAATTACTGAGACCCAGCATGATGGTTCTCAGTTAATGCTGAGTGTAAGAAGCCAGACCAAAAAAACTGACTCCATTTGTACGAATTCTATGGAACGTAGAATGCACAGTAACAGATCAGTCAGCAGTTGCCTGGGCAGGGTCAGAGGGGATGGATTACAAAGCAGGACAAGGTGTTGACTGTGATAGATATATTTGTCATCTTGGGGGTAACAGGTTCACTGTTGTGTATGTTCATCAGAACTCGTCAGGTTGTACACTTGACGTGTAGTTTGTTCACCAATTACACTTCAACTCTGAAAACACATTTAAAGAAAGTCTATTTTTCGAATATTTTCAAGTCTGAAATTGTAAAGCTACACCAGGGTAGGAGGAGTAACATAACTTCCATGTGCCCCTTATCCCTGACAGATGTAACACTGCCATGTTTGTTGCGGCTTTTGAAAGCTTGTCATGTATTTGAAGTCCCCTTGTGCCCTTTGTCATCCACGCTCCTACCTTCCCAGGGTCTGCTACGCTCTGGCGGGGTCTGTAGATGATTCACTTTACGCCTGTCTCTTGAAGAACACTCGTGTTGTGCAGTAGTGAAGTGTTGTAGTGTCGTTCAGCAGCAACAGCCTGAGATGATAGGTTTTAAGAAATACAGGACCGCACAGAGAAGTGGGAACATTAAATCAGAGCAGACTTGCAGCTTCATTATTTGGAAGGCAGCTTCTTCAGACCCCACTTCCTGAAAAAGCTTATGGCTCAAAGAAATCAGAAGAAACAAGATTTTGCTAGCAGATAAGCATCTGAGAGTAGTAAGCAAGCATAAACACACCTAGCCAGAAGGAGCTAAAGGTCAGGTTTGATATGGTAGGATTGATTAGTTCACTTAGAGCCAAAGCCAGAGGCTTAAAAGATGGGAAAGTCCTTCCCTCCCTTCTTCCCCTCCCAAGCAAAAAAGGGGGAGGAAGGCAGCAGGAGTAGCCATAGTCATTCTGAACATGTGGAAGGGATCCAGGAGAAAAAAGACAAAAACAAAGATAGTACCCAAATGGGGTGGGGGACGGGAGGCCATGGGTGCTGTGGGGGACTGGATATGGAACTCGCCTCATCTGTGTTTATTTCATGGAGTGTGAGGGAAGTCATCTGCCCTCATGTGTTCTGTCGATAAATAATTATAGAGCCCGTGCTACGCCGAGTGAGCCTGTGAACCTGGTTGTTCAGGATGGGAAGTGGTATCATAGATGGTACCATGAAGAAGTTGACCCATAATGCCAGTGCTATGTGGACAGAGTCCAGTCACACAATACAGTCTTGGATCCTTGTGCCTCAAGTTTTAATTTCGAATTAAGCATTAATGAGCTGAAGAAACCTATGGGTTTGTGTCCTGTTTACAGAAGCATCAGAAATCACCATGGCTTGGGGGAAGCCTTCTCCCAGACTTCACCCTACTCTTGACATAGAGCTGCTCTTCCAGCCTTCGTTCTGTGTCAGGGTTTTCTGTGTTCGTAGCAGCAGCAGTGTTAATACTTTGAGCAGAGTGGACTACTCTAGGGACTAGGAAAGCCTCTTGGGAGGAGGTTTTATTTTCAGTCCTTGAGTCAGTAATTTTTTACAAAGATGGCCCCATTATACCGTCCAGACAGATAATCTCTGGTTTGTTGCTTATCCTTTTAGATTTTGTTACCTGGAACTAGCCACTCAGTCGTCAGCCTCCTCACCCCTTGCAGACATGCCTGCACGCACACAGGTTTTTCCACACCGATCTTACTCGATGCTAGCCAACTTGAGTTTGCATTTCCTCAGCAGTATCTTGCACCATTCTGTTTCTCTTTGTAACGAGTTGATCTGAAAATTGCTTTCTCCATCTCCTTTGTAAGGTGGTTTGATTTTTTACGCTGGGTCCTCAGTAGTAGTTGTTTGTTGCTGACTGACCGTGCTCCCTGAGCCCACATCTTGAATCATCCAAATGAGTGAGAGAATATGTGGTACGATGTGTGGCAGTGCACCTTCTCTTTCCCTTGTTCTCTTTCTTCTGCTGGCTGTCATTGACCCACAGATGCTCTTACTGTTCTGTCTTGCTTTCCTCCTTCATTTGAAACAAGGAGAACTAGTGGGGTGTTTTTTCTGCTTGTCCCCTTGAACACATGGCAGGTTACACCAAGGACCCATTAGTACCACTTCCCATTTTAGCCTCCTCATGAAAACATGTTCACAAAAGAATATTGACACAGAGTTTCAGTAGAGATTGTGTCCATGAGGGAACCCAAGGTGACTTAACCATCATGTAGTTTGAGAAGTCCTCAAACTATTGGAAGGCAAATAGGGCAGCAGGGTTCCGGACCTGTCAGACATCCCAAGGGAGGCGAATGGTGGTGAGCCTGTTTGGTAATGACGTCTGGAGTATCGTCAGGACAAGTTTGTAAGCTGTACGTCTAAATGTGGAGGTGGACACAATGGATATACCTATTACTTGGTTGGGTTTTTAGTTGCTTTTAAACCACGCACTGGTTTTCTAACTCTACTCCATGTCTCTTGTTTGTTTACAGCCATAGGTATTAAAATACCTGTCTGACTTGTGGGAATATTGTGCTCATTCACTTTAATTTTTTTTTAATGTTTATTTATTTTTAAGAGAGAGAGAGAGAGTGAGACAGAGTGTGAATAGGGGAGGGGCAGAGAGAGAGGGAGACACAGAATCTGAAGCAGGCTCCAGGCTCTGAGCTGTCAGCACAGAGCCTGACACGGGGCTTGAAGTCACAAACTGTGAGATCATGACCTGAGCCGAAGTTGGACGCTCAACCGACTGAGCCACCCAGGTGTCGTCATTCACTTGAATATAGATCAAGATGCTTAAATATACTGTCTAGCACAAGGACAGTTTCCTTAAAAAATATAGATTTACATCAGAATTAGTGATAAGAATTAGAAATTGTTAAATGTATTTAGCCTCCTACTAAATTTAGAAATTCTGTTCTTTCATCTAATATTGCTCTCTGTGGCTACCTGCTTACCTCTCCTGCAAAACGATTTCAGACTTTTTTTTTTTATTTAAGGGAGATCTCTTTTGGGGCGAGGGGGGATCATTTAACAAGTCAATAGTATTATCGCCATTACTTCATTTGTTTTTACTATTTGATTGAAATACAACTTGTAGTCTTGTATATTAGTCAAGATCACTATCTTTTCTTTCCATATTTCTAAGATATGTATTCTATGTGATATGCACTAAAACTTAGTTAATGTTTAAATTTGAATCTGTTAAATTGCTATGAAATGTGATGCTTATATTTACAGTAGAGGAAAATTGAGGTAGAAATGTTTTTATTTACTAATATTCTAGTAGAAATCCATAAGACCTAGAACTCCAATTTTTTTTCATACAGGAAATTGTTCGTTTTGACTCTTCTTTTAATAAATTGTCAAGTAGAATATTTTGTGTGCAACATCCTATTTATAGTTTACAAGAAATGCTGTGAACAATTCTGATTTGTTCCACTAGAGGGCCCTCTTAGAGAGGTTTTTCCTTGTAAAATGTCCTTGGACGTGGTTCATGACCATTGAACTTTCTCAAAAAGAATTTCAGAGAAAAGCTAATGCTTATTCTATCAGAATATATACCCACAGAGTAGTTCTTTCTGAGATGTTGGTGAGCCATAGTTGGTAAATTTGCCTTTTTCTCTCCCTAGGTCTTACACAGATGAAGTTTGTTGCCTATTAACTGTTAAAGGGTAGACTCTAATAAAGCCTTTTTCACTAGTCTGACTTGACAACATTATCTTACATAATTGTGTGCTCTCTTTCTTGCTGCCCCTTACCCCCACAAAAAAAGCTCACCATGAATTCTGGTTTGGAGTGGGGGGAAAACAGGTGCTATATGTAGAGGTATGTCAAAAGCATGTATGTCCAGAAAAAACATTATTCTTTGGGAAAGATTTAATTAGGCAACTGTTGAGTGAGGTTTTGTCTTCTGAAGCCCAGAGTCCTCGATGTTCGACTCCTGTATTTCTTTGCTGTACTGTTGCGATCCTTTGTCAAGGCCCAGAGGAATACAAAGGAATGGAAGACTCGAGGAGTGTTTGGTTTCCATCTGGCCCTTGTTTATACTGCTTCAGTGTGATCTGCCCTGAGAGCAAAGCAAGGGTGATAGGGAGTCTTTAACATTCTGTTTCTTTTCTCTCAGATATAGAGACCATAGTACCATTGATTCGTGTCAGGCTGGCTTTGTATTTTGAGTTCTGTTCAGTATGTACTCCTGAATTTATCTGCTATCCAACTTATATGCACAAAAATCACCTGAGTACCTTGTTAATAATACAAATGTCGAGGCCTCTGCCCTAGAGATCTTAATCAGGAGATCCGTCTCGTGGCTGGGCATCAATACTGTTTTAACAGTCTTCACCAAAGACTTTTTTTTTTTGTGGGCAGACCAAAGTTTGAGGTTTAATGGAAAGAGCAAACTAGACCGGTTTTCTTAGGAACCTGTTTGCTTGCTATAACCTTGAGCAAGTTTCTTAGTATCTCTGAGCCACATGTAAAAAAGATGATGCATTTCTCTAAGACTGTAATGATGATTGGATCAATTAACACACAGGATAGTGGTTATAACCAACTTGGCCCACAGAAGGCATTCCACTCCGCCCTCCTCGTTACCCAGAAACTTAACATTTGGCTCTTGCCTACCTTACCACTCTGATATTTACAACCTTACCTCCTCTCCAGCTATGGTAGTTTTGCCATTCCCTAAATAAGCCTCTAAGGAGGCTTTCCTTCCATCATTTGTAATCAGCTGTCCTAGGAATGCTTTCTGCTGCTTCCTCTTTAGTCATTTCTTACTTGTCCTTGAAGACCATTCACCTGTCATAGCTTCTGTGACCACTCTGCCCTTCCTGCATTCTCCCCTCCCTCCCCCCTCTCACATGCTGGCTTTGCTTTCCCCTGAGAGGCATGGTGCCATAATGAAAGGAGCAGGAGTTCTAGAAGCAGGCAAGGATGTGAATCCTGACAGCCTGCAACTAAATGTGTGAGGTTGGCCAAGATGCTTTAATTCTCTTTTTAATGTGCAAAATGGGAAATAATATCATTGTACGGTATTGTGAGGAGGGAATCCTATGAGAAGCCCACAGCACATAAGCTTTCAATAAATAGTAGCTGTTTCTTTTATGATAATAATTTTGTGTAGCTTTCTCCTTATTCACCTCTCTCTGTTCAGTGCATAATAAAATACTGACATTTATATAATGGATTCCCCGTAATTATCTGGTGAAGGAATGAATGGGTCCATGAATAAATGATAAGTACCTGAAAGGCACTTGGAAAACTACCAAACACTATTGAAAGGTTCTCTTTACATTTGAGTACTGAGTTTTCAGATAGGAAACCTATGTACTGTGTATTTCAAATTTTATTCGAGCATGATTATATATAGCTAAGTTAAACTGTTTCAGGAGAAAGCGAATTTAAATTTCAGGGGTCTTAAGGACTAGAGAAATGTCACATTATGTGCTGATAAATTTTAAAGTTTAAGTTCAAATTTACTCTCTAACAAAAGCTGTCAGGATTTTTGAGGTATGGTTTTTAGATGATTTATCAGTTGAAATTCCCTAATTTATTTCATATCAGGCATACCTCATTTTATTTCTTTACGTGCTACAATTCTTCAGATATTGCATAATATTTCATTATCATATTTGTTATGGTGACCTGTGGTAAGCAAGAGGCTTTGCTACTAGCTCACGTGGTGGTTACCACTTTTTTGGCAATAAAATATTTTTTAAATAAGGTATGTACATTGTTTTTTTAGATAATGCTGTTGAACACTTACTACAGTATAGTAAATAACTTTTATATATATGAAATATGTTTATATGTGTATATATAATATATATATATATATATATATGTTTGGTTATATAGGAAACCAAAAAATTCATTTGCCTCGCTTTATTGTGATAGTCACTTGATTGAGGTGGTCTGGAACTGAATCCACAGTGCCTCCAAGATACATGTATAATGTGGTCATTTCATAAAGTCATCCTCTAACCTACAAATTGTCAAAAATGTTTCCTTACATTTAGCAACATTTCATTGAGCTGGATGAAAGCAGACAGAGATTACTGCAGAAATGCAAGGAGCTGATGAAGAGAGCTAGGCAAGTATGTAACCTGGGCGCAGAGCAGACGGTTCCTCAAGAATACCAGACAGTAAGTATAAAAAGTATATACGGCTACAAGTTATATACTCAACACGTTATTTTTAAGCTCAAAGTGTGTAGTCATTGTAATGTGCCATAAGAAACATAATGTGCTGAAAGAAATAATGGGATTTTCCCATTTTTAAGCTGAATGTGTATGTCATCAAGCTTAATGGATTTTCTTTACTGTCTTCAAACTTGGGCTCCAGTTGTCGGTTGTTGCTGTCCCCTTGCCCAATTACCACTACCAGAACATTCATTCTTGCGACAAAAGGCTTTTTTCCCCCAACCTACCTGTAAGAGGTGGGGGCAGGAGGTGGGGTGTAATTTTTTATGGACACATACCATTGGTAATTAGTTTATAAGAAACAGTAAATAGAGGATGTTTAGAAAAAGACAAAGTGAACATATTTTTCTGGAAATGAGGGTGCTTATTTATGGTTTGATCTTTAGGGCTAACATCTGTTGGTAAGAAAAGGAGAAAAGAGCCTTTCCTCCTTGTATTTTATGTGCTAACATACTGTTCAGTTCAGTTAATAAATGAGACGCTGCCCGTAGTTCACGTTCTACCATGACTTGGGGCCCCGTGACCCTAAGCTTTATCTGGCAAGTAGGGATCACACCTTGTCCAACATACCTACTTCTTGCAGAGTAATGTCTAAATAAAATAGAAAACAACTTTTAAAATATTTAGATAAAATACTTTGTCTTAATTTCAGTAGGTAGTGAAATATGTATTTCCCTATTTCAATAATTAATGTCTAATCTCTATTTTAATAACTAATGAATGTCTACTAAAGATATAAATAGAACTGGAAAAAAACTCATTTAGATTAGAATTTTCAAATCCTCAAAGATTTTACTCTACTGTATCAGACACAGACACCACAGAGAACGGATCTATTAGGGTACATAATGGGGATTTAGTAGCTATGAGACAAATTGTGTGGTTGTTGTTTCTATAAAAATATACTAGAACTTTTCCTAAGTACGTTTAGTTACAAAAGAAGTAAATATTAGTCCAATGTCTGTAGTTTCTTTCAGAGTAGCAGTACAGTTCTACCCTTGATAAGTTGTACTGTTTTCGAAGAAACAAAATTAGAAGATAATTCGAATATTAAAAATGTTACTGATCTATCAGGCCTTGAACAAGACAGATACTTCTCTACTGAAATTTACATCCGAGTGTGGAGGGTGGGGCAGACAAACGAATTAAAAAGCAAATAGATAATGTCGGCTATCGAGAGGTGCTGAGAAGAAAAATAAAACAAGGTAAGAGGATAGAGTGTCAGAGAAGGTTCCTTTGAGAAGATAACTATTTTAGATGATTCCTGAATGCAGAGAAGAAATTAGTCAAGTGAGTGTTTGGGGAGAAAAGTGTTCCAGGCAGAGGAAATTGCTCCTCATGAAGCCCCTAGGCAGAAGTGTATGCGTCATGTGTCAGTATGGAAGGAATCTCAGTCGGTTGAAACTTGGTAATCCAGGCATAAACGAAGGCACAAGTCACACCATGTGGGGTCTTACAGCCCACAGAAGGAGTTTGGGTTGTATTTTGAGATGGCACCCACTGGAAGATTATGAAGAGGGATGTGGCTGACGGGCATGTAGGAAAGCACTCTAACTGCCAGCCAGGTGAAGAATCAAGTAGGGACACAGAACTAGTGCAGTGAGACCGTTCAGAAGATTATTGCTTTGGACCAGGCCAGAAATAATAGCAGCAGGGATCGGGGTAGGAGGCTGGAGAAGAGGGAAGCGTGCCAATCTGCGGATCTGTTACTGACAGTAGCAGGACTTGCTGATGGATTGGAGGTGGAGGGTGAGAGAGAAAACCAACCCCTACATTCTGCCATTGACTGAGATGACGAAGATTGAAGGAGAAATAGGTTTGTTCACATTGGTAGGGAGGGTGTGTGAAGTGAAGATTTCTGCGTGACCATCTAAGATTTAGGATGCCCGTTAGGGAGTCAGGTGAAGACACCCAGCACATTTAAGTCAAGCACAGGGTGAAAGCCCAGCGGACAAGTCACGTCGACAGCGGATACTTCCTGTCTGAAGGGCTGTAGATGTTGAACTGCTTTCGAAACAGTTAAAAGACATAAGATATTAATGTATTATTTCAAGGTCTTTTTCAGAGTTTTAAGATTCATTTTGTGCTTCATACCACGCGATCATTGCAGGTTGTGCTAGCAGCACAGTGTACCATTTTCCTCCCAGATAGGAAGGGGTCTGCCCTGACTTGTCTCTACCGCCTGGACTCCAAAGGTCGTACAGGTGACCCTCGAACAACAGGGTTTAAACTGTGAGGGTCCACTTATGTGTAAATTTTTTTTTCATAAATAACAGTGCTATATTTTTCTCATGTTTTTCTTAACATTTCCTTTTCTCCAGCCTCCTTTATTGTAAGAGTACAGTATATAAAACATGTATTATCCACAATATGTGTTGATCCACTGTTGATGTTATCAGTAAGGATTCCAGTCAGCAGTAGGCTGTGGGTAGTTATGTTTAGGAGAGTCAAAAGTTATACGTATATTTTTGACTCACAGTGGGGGTCGGCCTCCCCAACCTTGTGTTGGTCGAGGGTCAGCTGTACTACGGTGAGATTCTGCCGTCAAAGTAACCGGATTCTTAAGATGCTTTTGTCGTTCTTCATAAGTACAGTATAAAGTTCTAACTTCTTGCTCTCTTTCAATGCCCCACATATTCTGGACCCATTCTACCAATTCAGCAAGTACCCACCATTCCAAATGGACACAACTCCTCACCCCCCATGGTATGCAGCACTCATTCTTTTTTCCAAGCTTCCTGTCTCCCCTCTGCCTTGCTTTTCCCTAGCTACTTGCTCTAAGGCCCAGAGATGAAGTTGAGGCCTCTTACCTTCTCTTAACTCTCTTGTAGCTCCTCTCGCATGAACTGATACTTCCCTTAGTCTGTATGATACGTACTGCTTACTGTAATACTCAACATTGATACTCTGCCTTAAGGTGTTACCCAGTGTTATTCAGTCAATATGTTTCGCATTTTTTAAAGTGTAAGCTATTTGAAGGCCCAAAACCCTGTTTAGTTCCTTTGATTTCTTGTATGCTAGCATGCTGTTGAACACATAGTAGATACTCAGAATATTTATTCAAATTGAACTGCCTTTGCTGTACTGTCTGCTAATAATAGACCATTCTTTTCTTCTTTAGGCTTTCCAGGATCTTCCAAACACGTTGGATGAAATTGATGCTTTATTAACTGAAGAAAGATCAAGAGCTTCTTGCTTCACAGGACTGAATCCCACAGTATGCTTCTTCCCCTTTGGCCTCCCTCAGGCACCGCCACTCTCCCCACACACCCCACACGCACGCGCGTGCACACACTTTGCTCCAGTGCCGGCCTCCCACTCTGTACTAGAGCTCTTGGTAATAATAAGCTAGACAGCAGGAACAATGTGCTTTAAATGCCAGATTCTGAATCTATTAGAATTTTAAATAGACTCTTCCTAAGGAACACACTGTTCTGTGCCTTTCCTTTATAAAAAGAATAGTGGGGCTAACCTGGAATACTGCAGCGTCTATTTTTTTTTGAGGATGAAAAACACTTTCAGTACAAGAACATAAATGAGTTGCATACAAACAGTGTGACACAATGGGCATTTTCACTTCACGTTTTAATTGATGCACAATTCCCTGTAATTTTATCCTTTGGTATATTTTTTTCAATATTTTTTTTCCCTGGCAGGTCGTTGAGGAATACACAAAAAGAGAAGAAGAAATAGAGCAATTAACTGAGGAACTAAAGATAAAGAAAGTTGAACTGGATAAATACAGGGAAAACATTTCACAGGTAGTTATTTAACCTTTATCTTTTCTTTATTGCGTGCTCACCATTTATCCCACGGGCACATAGAACGGCGCAAAGTGAAATTACATGGAACGAATAGTTACACATGTCCTCGTGGCTAGATTGATACTACATTTCTTAGGGACAGTTTTCTATCAATATAGTAATACTTCTTTTGTGTTTTTATATTGAATTTATTTGCAGGTAAAAGAAAGGTGGCTTAATCCTTTAAAAGAGCTTGTAGAAAAAATTAATGAAAAATTCAGCAATTTTTTTAGTTCCATGCAGTGTGCTGGTGAAGTTGATCTGCATACAGAAAATGAGGTAAAACTGCATTTCACGTGTTTCCTGGCGAGTAGTTTTAATTATGTGCTGAGAGTACGTGTGAATTGTTAATTGTAGAATGAGGCCTGTGACAGTTTTGCTTACTAAAAAATCGTTCAAAGGAAGGAAAATACCACTGCGGGAGTCCATCGCAGTCACTTGTGTTTGTGTGTGTGTGTGTGTGTGACATTTGAGATCAGTCGCTAGCATCTTACTGACTTTTTGTATCCGGGGAGGTAATGGTTATTTGGCTCTGCGTGAATTGATTTATAAATCCACCACTGTCCACATTACAACATTCCTAAGCAGATTGGCAAACTTGACTGAAATACAGTCTATTAGTGGTTTCCGTTTTTGGCAAGAGAGAGTACACAGGAATGAAAATATTTGCAAATTTGTTACTAGTTTCTTGAGTTGTAAGTTAAGGCATTGCAAGTATAGGTAAAATAATTTCCTTTCAGAAATACATCAAGTGATCAACTGGGATTTGCTTTAAAATAATTGAAAAAAGGAGTTGGGGGAATTATAGATGAGAAACAGGATGATTGTTTAACCCTCACAGTTATTTTGTAAAGCAGGTACTATACCTCAGTTTTCTTTTCTTTTTTTTTTTTTTTATTTACACATAAACTGCAACAACAAAGTATCAAAGAACTAGTTGCCGTCTGCAGGCCTTTAGGCATCTTCACAGATCTGTTGAAATAAAACTACAGTCACTAAATTTACGGCTTTTCCTCTTCTAATGGATTTATTCAGTCTCTTTTCAAATAGTAGTATGTAAGTGCCCGAGAAACCCGGAACCTTCAACAAGTATGTGAACGTTTCACAGGAGGACTATGATAAGTACGGCATCCGGATTCGAGTCAAGTTCCGCAGCAGCACGCAGCTGCATGAGTTAACTCCACACCACCAGAGCGGGGGTGAAAGAAGCGTGTCCACTATGTTGTACTTGATGGCCCTTCAGGAACTCAATCGATGTCCGTTCAGAGTAGTTGATGAGATCAATCAGGTGTGGAGCTTACTCCTTTACCTGGGTTTTATTGCATCTTGTGGTGGATGTAAATGTAATCAGTATCATTGTTGTTTAGGGAATGGACCCGATCAATGAACGGAGAGTGTTTGAAATGGTTGTAAATACTGCTTGTAAAGAAAATACATCTCAGTACTTCTTTATTACACCAAAGGTGGGTAATCCGTAATCTTAAAGAGCTCATGTAACTCCGAAGTCCCCTGTGGCTTCATCATGTAGCAGATTTTATGGCCCAATACATAAAGGTGAGCAGAAATACTCCCACAAAAGGAACTCCAAGGATTACAGTAGTATTTATATTACTAAAGGGGACAAGTTCCAGTGACATATTTTTTTTCCAACGTTTATTTATTTTTTGGGGGGACAGAGAGAGACAAAGCATGAACGGGGGAGGGGCAGAGAGAGAGGGAGACACAGAATCGGAAACAGGCTCCAGGCTCTGAGCCATCAGCCCAGAGCCTGATGCGGGGCTCGAACTCACGGACCGCGAGATCGTGACCTGGCTGAAGTCGGACGCTTAACCAACTGCGCCACCCAGGCGCCCCTCCAGTGACATACTTAATCAGAGACCTTATTATTGCAAGAAGAAACGTAGGAGGCATAGAATTATGTTCTAGAACCAAGATTTCCTCCCTGGTTTTGGCACTTACTCCTTCTCTAGAGAAGTTCTCTGTTAGCACTTTTTTACAAGCGGCAGGGGATTCCACACTCAGACCTGAGATGCTCATGTCCCCAGAAGGGCCCGTCCAGGGATGCACTGCCCTTCACCATTCACCAGCACCACTGCCCTGACCCAGAGGAAATCGCAAGTTAAGCCAACGTCTTCTTTTCTCACATTAACTTCGATAAAAGCAGAATCATCCTTACAGAGAATTTTCCGTAAGCTAGAACCATTACAACAGGAAATTGTCTTTTGTTACATCTTGTGCTGTAGGTGAATTGTAAGACCAGTAAACTCAAAGCTGTGTTTATTAACGTTACTGGATTTTCTTTTTAAAACTAAGTATGCATGAAAAATTTTATTGGCAAGTCCATCTTAAATGCACACTTTTATTGAAGAGTATAATCTGTCTTCTGGGTCTGGCACATACTCTCTGGAATAGCCAGACCTGTTAATGCTTTGTTGTCTACCAAACACCCTGCCCTTAAAAACCCACCCCTCTGTCACACACTTTTCAGGCTACCAATCTTCCACGACCGTACAAGTTGCTTGTGAAGTGTCTGTGGATAAATGAGTGAAAGAATGGATCCCAGGGATGTTCTGAAGGACTTACTTCCAGGGTCAACCTAGGAAGCTGTAGGATCTTATTTGGCCTGGGAAATACTGACAAGGCATGTTGATCATTAGGCCGGGCTTCAGGCGCGCTCGCTCAAGGAAGGATCACAGTCTGGCAGGGTTTATGTTGAACTGAGAACTTCAGAAGTATTTCATTTATGTTAGAAATAAAGTAACATTTGACTTGACCCACCACGTGAGGCCGGTAAATCGTGCTTAATATACGGCATTATGTGCCCCTTTGTTTTAACACAGCTCCTGCAGAATCTTCCTTATTCTGAAAAGATGACTGTGTTGTTTGTCTACAACGGTCCTCATATGTTGGAACCTAACAGGTGGAACCTAAAGGCTTTCCAGAGGCGGCGGCGGCGCATCACGTTCACTCAACCGCAGTGAAAGTAGAGGGCGACAGCTGTGACGTTTCTCTGGTTAAATCCTGTTTCTAAGTGTGGCTGGCTTGAATAAAAGGAGATTCACTAAAGAGTAAGAGATCAGTCATTTTTGGAAACCTGTTAAACACAAACGGGTTGATGATTGGAGACCGTAGTAACTTCTGTCTGTGGAACATTATCCGGTAGTAGAAATTAGTCTTCAGCTTTTGTTGAACTTGAGTCCTTGGCCCTCTGGCCGTATGTCATGGGGTTCCCATGAATAAAGGTGTTGACTGTGTTACAGCACAGGTGCAGGGGAAGTGTGGTGGGCCTGCTAACCTCCAGCTAGAATTCCAGAGTAACTTTAATTACTGTCAGAGTCTAAAGAGGACTCTGCAGCTCAAGTCATAGTTTCCTCCCAGTGTTCTATTTAATTTTTTAAAAATTGATACGGAAATGTCTAGACTAATGTATAATAATTTATGACAAGTCTATTCATTTCTTCCTATTAAAAAGGATTACCTTATCTCCACTAGGAAATGTGATTTTATGGGCCTTTAAAAAAAACTTTATGAAACTTGACACTCTAATTCTCAAGGGAAAAACATGCTGGGCTTCAAAAACGGTAGGACTTGTTTGAAATGCCACAAGGTGGCCACTAGATGATGCAACATGCAGCAAAAGATTGACAGAAGAAAATCAAGTTTTTAAAGAAAAACCCTGTAAAGTGTGTGTGGGGTGGGTTTGGTTTGTTTTTTTTAATTTAAAGTCAACTGTATTTTACATCTTCAATTTCTAAAAGCATTTTTATAATTATTTTTAGAAGGGTTTTTTCTTAAGATTTCATATACTGGTTTCTACAGTTTATATTTGAAATTTCTCAGTGTTATGTCAAGAGTGAGGGAAAGCATTGATCTGTTTCAAAACATACTGTTTCTAGAACTTAAGCTTTGAGGTCCTTCCTTACCATGTTGATCCTACCCCACTGTCCTAGAAAATCTAGTTTGAACTGTTTTCTTTGAGCAGGGAAGAATTAGAGAATCATTTGTTTATCTCTGAGTTACACTAATTAACAGTGCCAAAACAGTTCTATTCTTTTAAAAGATAAATTTTGTGAGATAATGGACGAATCCAAGAACATGTCTCTCTGAACAATGGATTGGATCCCTGCCAGTCATGACAGAATTATTTTTTTGACTCGGTAGCTTGAATAAATTGCAGAATTGCATTCAGTTTGGGCTTTGTATATTCATAAATAGCCATGGAAATTTGTATTCTTATTAGGTCAAAAAATAATGAACTGCAAGTCTGTATCCTCTCACTTGGACATTTTCTCTTTAAAAAGGTATTTTTTTCTTGAAAAAATTTTAAAAGAGCCTTCTCAGTCTAATGCATGTATTATGAAAATATTTTAAAAAACATTTTTACTGGTGTAACAACTCACGTAAACATTGAAAAACTTGGTAACCCATTAAAGGGACAGTGCTCCCAGATGTTTCTGTTGTTTCATACTTTGCTTTCCACCAAAATATCTTTACTGATACACGCTTACTGTCCTGTGTTTTGTGTCTGAGTGCCAACCATCTTCCTTCTGCAGGCAGGTGACCCGTGAGCAGGCAGAGCTTGAAGATGAGTTGTGTTTGCAAATCAAATGGTCAAGTTTATTGCAATTTACATATGCTAGTAATTATTCCATACTTTGTTTGTAAGCATTTTATATTTCTCTACTGGACAAATATTTAGTTTTACATTGGATTTTGAACTGTAAATGAAAAATTACGTATCATTTTAACATATTAATAAGAGAATAAGTCTAACACATTATATTCTCAGCCACTTAAAACTTCATGTATTTTCTGCAAGGGTTGATTTCTAATTACATACAAATTGTACAAACGCCAAGTGAAAGTCTGATTTGATGAATAAAATATTCAAAACCTGAAGGTGACAAGTATTTTTAATGAGAAAATCCTCATTAATTTGCCTAAGGAGAGAGTCTCTATTCAAAGATTTTTAGTGTTCAAAGTAAAGATTTTTTGCTTTCTGACGGTCTTTTGGACACGTGCTTGTTTTCTTTGGAGTATGAATCTTTAGTCTGTGAAAAATGTAATTCTGTCCTGCCATAGTGTGTGTCTGCGTGCGTGCGTGTATGTGTGTGTATCACTGGGGAAAAAGACCTCTGTGGGAAACGCTTTGTTGGTAATAAATGCATATTTTCATATTCTTTTGGAGTATGGTGTTTTTTTATTTGAGAGAGAGAGAAAGTACATATGCGGGCAAATGAGTGGGGAAACGGGAGAGGGAGAGCAAGAATCCCAAGCAGGCCCTGTGCTAGGCATGGAGCCTGGCATGGAGCCTGACAGAAGGCTGGATCTCACAAATTGTGAGATCACGACCTGAGCCAAAATCAAGAGTTGGACGCTCAACTGACCCAGGCCACCCAGGCACCGCTAGCATAGGTTATTTTAAGTGAAAACTGTTTTCACACTTTCAACCTTATTAAGAGTCATTTTGTTTTTCACATTTAGTGAAAAACCAGTCTGTCTGGTGTGCTTTTGCCTGTCCATGTTCAAAAGCCATCAAATATTTAGTTCTTTGCCTGCCTGCAAGGAGATTACAGTCTAACGGAAGCAATGAACATCATGAAAAAAGGTTTCAACCATCTGAGGAAGCCACCTTACAACACGAGCGGCAACAGTTTTTAGCCTGAAGCCCTAGATTTGCTAAAAACGTTCACAAGAATCATTTTGTCTTCATACATTAAGCTCCTGTCTCGACTCAGTTCCCTTGTGAAATGAGAATACTTCATGCACAGAGTTGTGGGAGGGAGCAGATGAGCTGAGGGGCGTCAACGGCACCCGGCATCCTAGTGGCACTTCATCAGTGTCTCATTTTTTTCTCCAGCTTCATTGCAGTTTTGTAATTTAAATCTTAAAAAGCATAATATACGGTGTATTTTATACATCGAGGTCTGAGAATTCCCTTTCAACTGAAGTTAACATAGAGTTCTATTGTATTGATTGTGTCACTTTTTCAAAGGACACAGGCACCTGTATGCTTTGAGGGAGCATTCGGGCTTATTTTTTATTCCCGGGGGAAATTTTGGATTTTGGGGGGGTTGTTGTTGAGATAGGACTATGCCCTCGTTGCTCTGAAATTAGTTAATTGGCGATTGGTTGGAAGATTTTGTTTTTTTAGGTTTTTCTTTTTGTTTGTAGCCAGCTTTGTTTAACCCCAAAGAGAAAGAGCATGACTGCTCTGCCTAGATTCATTCTAGAGGGTTTGGAGAAGCTGAGAGGGGCCTATGGGCAGCTTTCGGACTCTGGGCCCCAGCTTCATCTGAGACGCAGGCTGGCTGTTCGGGGGCAGACTGCCATAAATTGTGCCTCACCTTTCTGGCCACCCATTAAGAAACTCGTTATTTCCTTTATTCTCTTGGGAGCAAGCTTCCACACTCGGGTGGCTTCTAGGCCCACATGTGAAGAGGGGTGGGGGAAGGCACAGTGCCAGGGGGTCCCTTCATTCTTGCCAAATACCCACTGGGGAGTAGGTTGAGACACATCATTTCAGTGTAGAAGTTTGGGGACAAACTGTCCAGTGTTATGATAGAATAATAAATTTTAAGTTCTCTTCATATTATTTACAATCTTCACGTAGTGCCAGTGTTGTCTGACCTGTCATTCTTCACCTTCAAATATTAGCTGCTAGGCTGGAAACAATCTTCCAAGTGGCTTAGATCATTCTCTTCACAGTCTTAAATCATGAAGGGGAATCGTTGGAGTGATTAGGCTAGCCCTGGTAAGCCTCAAGTTACTTTGTAAACTAGATGGAGTAATAATCTGTTTATAAGCTGTATTGTACTCTCCAAGTATTTCCACCCAACAACCCTTTAACTGTAGATCAACAGAAACTTAACAATGGTAAGACTTCTGCAAACTTTTACTATCGGTAAATGGGAGAGGTGAGGCTGAAGAAACAGGCTTAATTTTTTTTCCAGGATACCATGCTGCCTTTTTATCAAGGTACCTTGCCTTCTGGATTGTTGGGAGCTACCCTGTAAACAGTTGTTCCGGTTATGTAATGCACGTTGTTAGGGCTAAGACACTGCCGTTCCCATCAATACTTATACCTTAGTTCAGGTGCAAGTTCTGCTGTAACAAAAACCCAGATAGAGCTTAGATAAGATAGAAGTTTATTCTTTTCTTAACAGAGCATAAGCAGTCTGGGATTCCTCAACCAGTTCCCATTTTGCTGCTCTGCCATCCTCGAAACTGGGTTCTTTCTCATGGTCCAAGGTGGAGCTGCTTCAACTCTTGCCACCATTTGTATCCAAATGATCAAGTAGGGAGAAAGGGGTAAGAGGAAGACACAGTCACCCCTTTTAAGAGAACCACATGCAAGCGGCCCATGTTACTTTTGTTCTTCTCCTGAACGGAGTCACATGGCCTGTGTGACACTGGACTAGGTCATCTTTAGCTATGTGTCTCTTTTCCTAGTTAAACTCCAGCCACTCTGTTAAAAAGGGGAGAAGGACTACGGCTCAGTAACAATATCATGAGCCAATCAATGCCCTCTCTCCCAGCACTGATGGATTTGCGCATATTCCATTATTTATATATTCAATCTTCATTTACATGTACTACAAGCAAAACACTTGCGTATGTATTTTAAGGGAAAAAAATCAGACCTGCACACAATTCCTCTCTCAAGAAACAGCCTAGGGTAGGGATTTGATTCGAGATGGGGACGTAGGAAGATCTCGAACTCCCTTCTTCCCACAGACACTGAGCCTACAGCTACATAAGGAACAATGTCCTCAGAATAACCTAAAAGTTGACTGAGCAACACCTACACATTGGACAAAAGAGAAAACAAGTCAAGAGTAGGAGAGGCTGGGACACAAACTTGCCACAACCCCCCACCCCAGGTGCAGTGACCTACAATTAGGACGGAACTGCAAGCCCAGAGCTTCTCCCTGAGTAGTGAAGGGCTCAGCTCAAACCCATCAGGCACCCCAAATTTTAAAATGTGCACCTGAGAGACGAGCCCCCAAGACATCTAACTTTGTAAACCAATGGGGCTTGCAATCCCCCAAACACACAAGACTAGCAATCTGAGAAACAGCTGTGCAAGGGCTTGTGTGCTTGCACTCACCTGCCCCAGGACCCAGCTCAGACACAGCTGTTTGTGCCTACACAATACACAGAGCCTCATCTCCTTATGTTAAAGCACGAGCTTGAGAACCTGGCATCACATTTAACACACACATCTAGGAGCCTGTGGCTTATCTTGTACATGAATTCACTTCTTCAAAGCTAGGGGAGGTGGCTGCTTCATCTAACACATAGAAACCAACAGAGAGTTAAACAAAATGAAACATCAAAAAAGTAGGTTACAAATTGAAGAACAAGATAAAAACTCAGGGAAAAAACTTAATGAAATGGCAGTAAGTAATTTACCCATTAAAGACTTCGAAGTAATTGTCATAAAGAAGCTCACTAAACTGGGGAGAAAAATGGATGAATACAGTGAGAAATATAACAGAGATGTACAGTATGAGAAAGTACCAAATGGAAGTCGTAGAGCTGAAAAATACAATCACTGAACTAAAACACACACTAGAGGCATTTAACAACAGGTTACGTGAAGCAGAAGAAAGGATCAGTGAACTCAAAGACAAAGCAGTAGAACTCACCCAATCTGAGCAGCAAAAAGAAAAATTAAAAAAAGTAAAGATAGCTTAAGAGCCTTATAGGGCAACAACAAATGAGTTAATGTTCGCATTATGGGAATTCCAGAAGAAGCAGAGAGAGGGGCAGAAGTCTTCTTTTTTAAAAATAATGCCTGAAAAATTTCCTAACCTGGGGAAGGAAACAAACATCCAAATCCAGGAAACCCATAAGTTCCAAATAAGATGAACCCAAGGAGACCCACACTAAGACACATTATAATTAAGATGTCAAAAGTTAAAGATAAGGACAAAATCTTCAAAGCCAGAAGAAACAAGTTGTTATGTACAAGGAAGCTTTCAGAAGACTATCAGATTTTTTTCAGCAGCAACTTTGCAGGCCAGAATAGGGTGGCATGATATATCCAAAGAAAAAAAAAAAAAAAAAAAAACCCTTCCAAGTATACACTACTCAGCAAAGTTATCATTCACAACTGAAAGTAAGGTAAGGAATTTTCCAGACAAGAAAAGCTAAAGGCATTCATCACCATTAAACCAGCCTTACAAAAAAATGCTAAGGGACCTCTTTAAAAGCTGAAAGAAACGGTTCTAATTAGTAACATATAAAAGAATAAATTCCACTAGAAAACTAAATACAGAGTAAGGGAGATTAATCACTTTTAAAGCTAGTATGAAGGTTAAGACAAAAGTAGTAAAAATAACTATGATAACAATAATTAGTTAAGGAATACACAAGATAAAAAGACCTGAAATGTGACATTAAAAACCTAAAATGTGGGGGAGAGAGTACTTTAGAATACATTCAAAGTTAAGTGTTACCAACATAAAATAGAGGAATAGATTTAAGTCGTTATGTGTAAGCCTGATGGTAACCACAAGCAAAAAACACAGAGAAAAGAATCTAAGCATCCTACTACAGAAAATTATCAAATAACACAAGAAAGGAACAAAAGAAGAAAGGAACAGAAGAACTACAACAGAGCCAGAAAGCAATAGCAAAATGGAAACAAACACATACCTATCATTAATCACTTTAAATGTAAATGGACTAAATTCTACTTTCAGTAGACAGAATGATGGAATGGATTAAACAACAGGACCCATCTCTATTTTGCCTACAAGATACTCTAGATGTAGGGATACACACAGACTGGAAGTTAAGAGATGACTAAATCTATTCTATTCAAACAGAAACCAAGAGAGAGCTGGGGTAGCTATATTTACCTTTGACAAAACAGACTTTAAAACAAAAAAGACTACTGTAAGAGAAAAACAAGGGCATTACATAATGATAAAGTAATCAATTCAATAAAAGGATGTAACATTTGTCAATATTTGTGTACCCAACAAAGGAGCATGTATACATCAATTATTAGATGGATAAATAGACAGCAATAAAGTGGGGAACTTTAATACCCAACTTACATCAATGTATAGATCATCCAGATAGTAAATCGATAAGGAAACATTGGCCTTAAACAACACATTAGGTCAGATAGACTTAACAGATATATCTGGAATATTCCAACCAAAAGCAACAAAATATACAATCTTCTCAAGTGCACAGGATAGATCATATGTTAGGCCACAAAACAAGACAATAAGGATTAATATATCAAGCATCTTTTCTGGCCACAATGGTATGAAACTACCCATTAATTATATGAAGAAAACCAGAAAATCAATAAATATGTAAAGAATAATATGATGCTGAACAACAAATGGATCAAAGAAGAAATCAAAAGAGAAATTTAAAAAATACCCTTAGACAAATGAAAATGGAAACATAGCATATGGGATGCTGCAAATACAGTACTAATAGAGAAACTCACAGCAATAAATGCCTACCTGAAGAAACAAGGACATCTGATAAACAACCAAACTTTTTATACCTCAAGGAACTAGAAGAAAAAGATGAAGTCTACAGTTAATAGAAGGGAAGACTTAAAGATGACAGCAGAAAAAAAATAACAAAATGGCAATAAGTACCTGCCTGTCAATTGCTTTATTCAATTTACTAGCGTAAATGGACTAAATGCTCTAATCAACAGATATAAGGTGGCAGAATTGTTTGGAAAGCAACAACAATGACGTATCTATATCCTGCCTTCAGGAGATTCACCTCAGACCTAAAAAGATGTTCAGACTGAAAGTGAAGGGATGGAAAAAAATTTCCCATGCAAATGGAGATGGGGGGGGGGGAAGCCACGGTAACAACTTTTATTGGACAAAATAAAGACTATAGCAGGAGACAAAGAAGGGCGTTACATAATGATAAAGGAATCAACCCAACGAGAGGATAGAACAATTGGAAATATCTACACACCCAACCTTGGAGTACCTCAATACATACAGCAAATATTAGTGGACATAAAGAGAGAAATTGATGGTAATACAATAATAATGGATTTCAACACCCATTTACAGTAATGGATAGATGGATCATCCAAGAAGAAAATCAATAAGGAAATAGTGGATACATTGGACCACATATATGTAACCGATATGCACAGAACATTCCATCCCAAAACAACAAAATATACATTCACAATCTAACCCTATACCTAAATGATCTAGAAAAAGACCAAGCAAAACCCAGAATGAGTATAAGAAAGAAAATAATATGGGGCACCTGGGTGGCTCAGATTAAGCGTCCAGCTTCAGCTCAGGTCATGATCTCACCAATTGTGAGTTTGAGCTCCACATCAGGCTGAGCCTGGAGCCTGCTTCAGATTCTGCGTCTCCCTCTCTCCCCTCCCCTCCCCTCCCCTGCTCACGCTCTGTCTCTCAAAAATAAACATTAAAATTTTTTTTTTAAAAAAGGAAAGAAAATAACCAAGATCAAAGAAGAAATAGAGGACACAGAGACAAAAAAAAAAAAAAAGAAAAAAGAAAGAAAAGAAAAAAAATCAGTTAAACCACGAGCTGGTTGTTTGAAAGATAAATAAAATTGATAAACATTTAGCCAAACTCATCAAAGCAAAACAAAACAAAACAAAACGACCCCAAGAAATAAAATCTGAAACTGACATCACGGAAACATGTAGGATCATCAAAGACTACAATAAAATATCATATGCCTACAAACTGGACAATAGAAAAAAATGGATAAAGTCCTAGGAAAATAATTTTCCAAAACTGAATCAGGAATATAAAATCTGAATCAACCAATTACTCGTAATGGAATTGAATTAGTAATTAAAAAGGACCAGATGGATTCACAGGTGAATTCTACCAAACATGCTACAAAACTATAGTAATCAGAACAGTATGGTCCTGACACAAAAACAGATACAATGATTAATAGAACAGAATAGACAACGTGGAAATAAACCCATAATTAAATGGTCAATTAATCTACAACAAAGGAGGCTAGAATATGCAATGGGGAAAAGAAAGTCTTTTCAATAAATAGTGTTGGGATCACTGGACAGCAGCATGCAAAAGAATGAAACTGGACAGCTTTCTAACACCATACACAAAAATAAACTAAAGATGGTTTGAAGACCTATATGTGAGGCCTGCAACCATAAAACTCCTGCCAGATAACACAGGCAGTAATTTTTCTGACATCGACTATAGCAACATTTTTGTAGAGATGTCTCCTAAGGCAAGAGAAACACATGTACAAATAAACTATTGGGACCCTATCAGAATAAAAAGCTTTTTCACTGTGAAGGAAACCATTAACAAAACAAAAAGGCAACCTACTGAACTGGAAAAAGTATTTGCAAATGATATATCTGGCAAAAGGTTAATAACCAAAATGTAGAACAGTCTTATATAACTCAACACCAAAACAACAAACAATCCAATTTAAAAATGGGCAGAGGACCTCAGTAGACATTTTTTCTCAAAGAATACATCCAGGTGGCCAACACATGAAAAGATGCTCAACCTCACTAATCATCAGGGAAATGCATATCAAAACCACAATGAGAGATCGCTGCACACCCGTCAGCATGGTTAAAATAAAAAGCACAAGAAATAACAAGTGCTGGTGAGGGGAGAAAAAGGAACCTTCATGCACTGTTGGTGGGGATGAAAAGTGGTACAGCCGCTATGGACAAACTGTATGAAAGTTGCTCAACAAATTAAAAACAGAAATAGTATATGACCCTATATTTCCTCCATTGGGTATTTACCCAAAGAAAATGAAAACACTAATTTGAAAAGACCTATGAACCCCTGTATTTATTGCAGAATTATTTATAACAGCTGAGATACAGAAGCAAAACCTAAGTGTCCGTTGACAGACAAATGGATAAAAAAAGATGGCTGATCTATATATTATACACAAACATACATACACAATGGAATATTGCACAGCCATCAAAAGGAGGAGATCGTGCTATTGTTGGCAACACAGACGGACCTAGCAGAGAAATATGTCAGACAGAGGAAGATGGATACCATACGATTTCACTCATATGTGGAATCTGAAAGACAAACAAACAAAACAAATAAACACACAAGAAAAAGCAGAATCAGATCTGTAAATACAGAAAACTATGGTTGCCAGAGGGAAGGGGTTGGGGGAAAGGGCAAAATCAGTAAAGGTGAGTGGGAGATACAGGTTCGTCTTATGGAATAAGTCACGGGAATAAAAGGCACAGCATAAGGAACATAGCCAATGATATTATAATAGCACTGTATGGTGACAGACGGTAGCTACACTTGTGGTGAGCAGAGCAGAATGTTGAAACTTCTCAAATCGCTATGTTGTACACCTGGAACTAACATTATATTGTATGTCAACTATCCTTAAATTAAAAAAAAGAGGAAATTAAATAAAATCAGAAAGATGTTACAACTGATACCACAGAAGCACAAAGGATCATTAGGGACTATTATGAACAAGTATATCCCAAAATATTAGACAACCCAGAAGAAATGCCTAAATTCCTAGCAACATCTAACCTACTAAGACCAAATCATGAAGAAATAAAAAATCTCAACAGGCTAGTACTAGTAATGAGATTTAATCAAAAACCTAACACACAGAAGTCCAAGATGAGACATCTTCCCCAGGGAACTCTATCAAACATTCAACGAAGAATTAATACCAATCTTTTTCAAACTCTCCCAAAAACTGCAAAGGAGGCAATGCTTCCAAATTCATCTTAGGAGGCCAGCATTCCATGGATGCTGCTACCAAACAAGGACACCACAACTAAAGAAAATTATAGGCCAATATCCCTGATGAACATAACACACTAAATTCATCAATACTTTTTTTTAATTTAAAAAAATTTTTAAACTTACTTTTGAGAGACACAGACAGAGTGTGAGTGGGGGAGGGGCAGAGAGAGAGAGAGAGAGAGAGAGAGAGGAAGGGAGTCACAGAATCAGAAGCAGGCCCCAGGCTCTGAGCTGTCAGTACAGAGCCCGATGTGGGGGTCAAACTCACGAATGGTGAGATCACAACCTGAGTTGATGTTGGACACTTAACTGACTGAGCCACCCAGGGGCCCCCATCAATACTTTAAAGTATCATATACCATGATCAAGTGGAGGTTAATCCAGGGATGAAAAGATGGTTCAACATCTGCAAATCACTCGATGTGATATACTACATTAACAAAATGAAAGATAAAAATCTTATGATCATCTCAACAGATGCAGAGAAAGCCTTTAACAAAATTTAACATCCATTTATATTAAAAACTCTCAAATGGGTATAAATAGGGAATTCCCTTCAATCTAACACAAGCCATATATGACCAGGTGAAAATCTAAAAGTTTTTCCTGTAAAATCAGGAGCAAGACTAGTATGATTGCTTTAGCTACTTTTATTCAATATGGTACTGGAAATGCCATATTACTAGATCAATTAGGCAAGAAAAATGAACAAAGGCATACAAATTGGAAAGGAAGAAGTTAAGCTCTTTGCGTATGACATGATATTATATATGGAAAACCATAAAGACTGCATCAGAAACTGTTAGAATGAATTCGGTAAAGTTGCAGGATGTAAAATCAATATACAGAAATCTGGTGCATGTTTATACATTAATAATGAACCATCGGAAAGAGAAATTAAGACAACAATCCATTCATATTTGCTCCAAAAAGAATGAAATACCTAGGAATAAATTTAACCCAGGAGGTAAAAGACCAAAAACTATCAGACATTAATGAAAGAAATTGAAGACACAGGAAAAAAAGGGAAAGATATCCAATGTTCATACAATGGAAGAATTAACAATAAAAAAATCCATATTACCCCAAACAATCTTTTAAAAAAAAGTTTGTTCATTTATTTTGAGATATAGTGGATGCACAAGTAGGAGAGGGGCAGAGAGAAGGGGACAGAGTGGGGGAGAGGGGGAGAGAGAGAGAGAGAGCGAGCGAGCGAGCACGCGCACATCCCAAGTAGGCTCCATGCCCAGTGGGGAGCCTGAGGTGGGGCTTGAAACCACAACCCTGGGGTCATGACCTGAGCCAAAGTCAAGAGTCAGATGCTTAACCAACTGAGCCACCAAGGCACCCCAATATAATCTTCATTCAATGCAATACCTATCAAGATTCCAATGGCATTTTCTACAAAATTAGAAGAAACACTCCTAAAATGTTATAAAACCACAAAAGATGCTCGCTCAGTAGCCAAAGCACTCTTATGAACAAAGTTGACGGCATCATGCTCCCTTATTTCAAACTGTATCACAAAGCTATAGCTATAGCAACAAAACAGTATAACATTGACATAAAAACACCTAAGTTAATGGAACAGAAATAAACCCACTCATATATGATCAATTAATTTATGACGGATGTAAGGATATATGATTGGGAAAACCAGACAGCCCCGTGCAAAACAATGAAACTGGGCCACTATCTTATACCATACACAAAAATTAACTCAAGATGGATTAAAGACTGGAATGTAAGAGCTGAAACCGTAAACACACTCCCAAATAACAAAGGCATAGGTGTTTGTGGTGATTCTTTGTGACACCAAAAGCAAAAGCAACAAAAGCAAAAATAAACAGGTAGGACGACCTCAAACTAAAAGTCTTCTACATAGCAGCCCATCCACATAATGAAAAGGCAATGGCAGAAGGTGTTTACACATCACATACCCAATTAGCGTTTAATATCCAAAATATATATGGAATGCATACAACTCAACACCAAACAACAATGAAAACATCAGTTTAAAAAAATGGGCCGAAGTTGTTACTCGACGTTTTTTCCAAAGACAATGTACAGATGGCTAAGAGACACATGAAAAGATGCTTTACATCATAAATCATCAGGGATATACAAATCAAAACACCAGTGAGAGACCACCTCAAGTCTATTAAAATGGCTAGTATCCAAAAAAAGAAGGAATCAAGTGTTGGTGAAGATGTGGAGGAAAGGGAACCGTCATGCACTGTTGGCAGGAATGTAAAATGGCACAGCCACTATGGCAAAGAATATGGAGACTCCTCAAAAAATTAAAAATAGAACTACCATATTATCCAGCAATTCCACTTTGGGGTATTTGTCCAAAGAAAATGAAGAAAATTGAAACATTTACTTGAAAAGATATCTGCACTCCTGTGTTCACTGCAGCATTCCTTACAATAGCTAAGATACTGAAATGACCTGTGTCCATCAACAGATGAATGGATAAAGGAATTGTATATATACATAATGGAATATTATTCAGCCTTTAAAAAGAATGAAATCTTGCCACTGATAACAACATGCATGGAACTTGATGGCATTATGCTAAGTGAAGTAAGACCGAGAAAGACAAATACTGTGTGATTTCTCTTATATGTGGAATTTAAACAAACAAAAAACAGCCTCATGGATATACAGAAAGGACTGGCGATAGCTACAGATGGGGGGTAGGGGATGGGAGAAATGGGAGAGTGAGATCAAAAGGTAAAAAATATATATATATATATATTATACACATATAATATATATAATTACATATATAATACATATACAATATATATATAATTACATATATAATATACAATGTATTATATATTATATACGTAATACATATTATCTATATAATATACATATATACATGTAATATTACATCTATAATATATATCTATATATAACTATACCTGTATCTATATCTATCTATCTATCTATATATATATATATATGAAACTTGGTCTATGAAGATGCTTTAAAGTGTATCACAAAGAGGTATTTTGGAGCTAAGTGGCGTGCAGATTAAACACTACTGAAATTAAGAGGGTATGGAATCTGAGAAATGGGATATCATGAAGATACAGAATTTGGTTTTCACAGTGGGCCTTCCAGAAAGGTGAAAAGAACATGTAGGCAGGCTTTTGTAGGCTGTTGATAGAAATGGAAAGATACTCCTGTCATTAAAAGTATATGTCCAGTTATTTTCAGCCGATCCAAGATAATTCTGTCACACACAACTCCCAGGGATTTGTTCATAAAAAAACTAAGGTTAACATGGATGAGAGTTAGCTATTCCACCACGACCTTTACTACAGGATACAATCAAAGTCTTAGATAATTCTGCCAATCATAGACATTAGTTATGCATCTGTTATAGGTAAGCATAAAACTGTTCATTTACCTTGTTTTCTAAACATAGTGAAGTTCTAGGTCTATCGTTTTGGGTGATTTGATCATACATTGCGTGAAAGGTTCACTTGTACCAGATGTGATAATATTTCTTCAAATGGACCACCAAGAAATTATTTTTTTTAAATATATGAAATTTATTGTCAAATTGGTTTCCATACAACACCCAGTGCTCATCCCAACAGGTGCCCTCCTCAATACCCATCACCCACCCTCCCCTCCCTCTCACCCACCATCAGCCCTCAGTTTGTTCTCAGTTTTTAAGAGTCTCTTATGCTTTGGCTCTCTCCCACTCTAACCTTTTTTTTTTTTCCTTCCCTTCCCCCATGGATTCCTGTTAAGTTTCTCAGGATGCACATAAGAGTGAAGCCATATGGTATCTGTCTTTCTCTGTATGGCTTATTTCACTTAGCATCACACTCTCCAGTTCCAACCACGTTGCTACAAAGGGCCAGATTTCATTCTTTCTCATTGCCAAGTAGTATTCCATTGTGTATATGAACCACAGTTTCTTTGTCCATTCATCAGTTGATGTACATTTAGGCTCTTTCCATAATTTGGCTATTGTTGAGAGTGCTGCTATAAACATTGGGGTACAAGTGTCCCTATCCATCAGTACTCCTGTATCCCTTGGGTAAATTCCTAGCAGTGCTATTGCTGGGTCATAGGGTAGGTCTATTTTTAATTTTTTGAGGAACCTCCACACTGTTTTCCAGAGCGGCTACACCAGTTTGCATTCCCATCAACAGTGCAAGAGGGTTCCCGTTTCTCCACATCCTCTGCAGCATCTATAGTCTCCTGGTTTGTTCATTTTGGCCACTCTGACTGGCATGACGTGATATCTGAGTGTGGTTTTGATTTGTATTTCCCTGATGAGGAGTGATGTTGAGCATCTTTTCATGTGCCTGTTGGCCATTTGGATGTCTTCTTTAGAGAAGTGTCTATTCATGTTTTCTGCCCATTTCTTCACTGGATTATTTGTTTTTCAGGTGTGGAGTTTGGTGACCTCTTTATAGATTTTGGATACTAGCCCTTTGTCCGATATGTCATTTGCAAATATCTTTTCCCATTCCATCGGTTGCCTTTTAGTTTTGTTGATTGTTTCCTTTGCAGTGCAGAAGCTTTTTATCTTCATGAGGTCCCAATAGTTCATTTTTGCTTTTAGTTCCCTTGCCTTTGGGGATGTGTCAAGTAAGAAATTGCTACGGCTGAGGTCAGAGAGGTCTTTTCTGGTTTTCTCCTCTACGGTTTTGATGGTTTCCTGTCTCACATTCAGGTCCTTCATCCATTGTGAGTTTATTTTTGTGAATGGTGTGAGAAAGTGGTCTAGTTTCATCCTTCTGCATGTTGCTGTCCAGTTCTCCCAGCACCATTTGTTAAAGAGACTTTTTTCCATTGGATATTCTTTCCTGCTTTGTCAAAGATGAGTTGGCCATACGTTTGTGGGTCTAGTTCTGGGGTTTCTATTCTATTCCATTGGTCTATGTGTCTGTTTTTGTGCCAATACCATGCTGTCTTGATGATTACAGCTTTGTAGTAGAGGCTAAAGTCTGGGATTGTCATGCCTCCTGCTTTGGTCTTCTTCAAAATTACTTTGGCTATTCGGGGCCTTTTGTGGTTCCATATGAATTTTAGGATTGCTTGTTCTAGCTTCGAGAAGAATGCTGTTGCAATTTTGATTGGGATTGCATTGAATGTGTAGATAGCTTTGGGTAGTATTGACATTTTGACAAGATTTATTCTTCCAAACCATGAGGACGGAATGTTTTTCCATTTCTTTATATCTTCTTCAATTTCCTTCATAAGCTTTCTATAGTTTTCAGCATACAGATCTTTTACATCTTTGGTTAGATTTATTCCTAGGTATTTTATGCTTCTTGGTGCAATTGTGAATGGGATCAGTTTCTTTATTTGTCTTTCTGTTGCTTCATTATCAGTGTATAAGAATGCAACTGATTTCTGTACATTGATTTTGTATCCTGCAACTTTGCTGAATTCATGTTCTAGCAGACTTGGTGGAGTCTATCGGATTTTCCATGTATAATATCATGTCATCTGCAAAAAGTGAAAGCTTGACTTCATCTTTGCCCATTTTGATGCCTTTGATTTCCTTTTGTTGTCTGATTGCTGATGCTAGAACTTCCAACACTATGTTAAACAACAGTGGTGAGAGTGGACATCCCTGTCGTGTTCCTGATCTCAGGGAAAAAATCTCTCAGATTTTCCCCATTAAGGATGATGTTAGCTGTGGGATTTTCATAAATGGCTTTTATGATGTTTAAGTATGTTCCTTCTATCCTGACTTTCTCGAGGGTTTTTATTAAGAAAGGATGCTGAATTTTGTCAAATGCTTTTTCTGCATCCATTGACAGGATCATATGGTTCTTATCTTTACTAGTGTGGTGTATCATGTTGAATGATTTGCGAATGTTGAACCACCTCTGCATCCTAGGAATGAATCCCACTTGATCATGGTGCATAATTCTTTTTATATGCTATTGAATTCGATTTGCTAGTATCTTATTGAGAATTTTTGCATCCATATTCATCAGGGATATTGGCCTGTAGTTCTCTTTTTTTTACTGGGTCTCTGTCTGGTTTAGTAATTAAATTAATACTGGCTTCACAGAATGAGTCTGGAAGTTTTCCTTCCCTTTCTATTTTTTGGAATAGCTTGAGAAGGATAGGTATTATCTCTTCTTTAAATTTTTTTTTCAACGTTTATTTATTTTTGGGACAGAGAGAGACAGAGCATGAACAGGGGAGGGGCAGAGAGAGAGGGAGACACAGAATCGGAAACAGGCTCCAGGCTCCGGGCCATCAGCCCAGAGCCTGACGCGGGGCTCAAACTCCCGGACCGCGAGATCGTGACCTGGCTGAAGTCAGACGCTTAACCGACTGCGCCACCCAGGCGCCCCTTTTATCTCTTCTTTAAACGTCTGGTAGAACTCCTCTGGGAAGCCATCTGGTCCTGGACTCTTATTTGTTGGGAGATTTTTGATAACTGATTCAATTTCTTAGCTGGTTATGGGTCTGTTCAAGCTTTCTATTTCCTCCTGATTGAGATTTTGAAGCGTGTGGATGTTTAGGAATTTGTCCATTTCTTGGAGGTTGTCCAGTTTGTTGGCATACAGTTTTTCATAGTATTCCCTGATTATTCCTTGTATATCTGAGGGATTGGCTGTAATAATTCCATTTTCATTCATGATTTTATCTATTTGGTTCCTCTCCCTTTTCTTTTTGAGAAGCCTGGCTAGAAGATAATCAATTGTTTTCTCAAAAAACCAACTCTTGGTTTCATTGATCTGCTCTACTGTTTTTAGATTCCATATTGTTTATTTCTGCTCTGATCTTTATTATTTCTCTTCTTCTGCTGGGTTTAGGGTGTCTTTGCTGTTCTGCTTCTATTTCCTTTAGGTGTGCTGTTAGATTTTGTATTGGGGATTTTTCTTGTTTCTTGAGATAGGCCTGGATTGTAATGTATTTTCCTCTCAGGACTGCCTTCGCTGCATCCCAAAGCATTTGGATTGTTGTCTTTTCATTTTCATTTGTTTCCATATATTTCTTAATTTCTTCTCTAATTGTCTGGTTGACCCATTCATTCTTTAGTAGGGTGTTCTTTAACCTCCATGCTTTTGGAGGTTTTCCAGACTTTTCCCTGTGGTTGATTTCAAGTCTCATAGCATTGTGGTCTGAAAGCGTGCATGGTATGATCTCAATTCTTGTATACTTATTAAGGGCTGTTTGGTGACCCAGTATGTGATCTATCTTGGAGAATGTTCCATGTGCACTCGAGAAGAAAGTATATTCTGTTGCTTTGGGATGCAGAGTTCTAAATATATCTGTCAAGTCCATCTGATCCAATGTATCATTCAGGGCCCTTGTTTCTTTATTGACCGTGTGTCTAGATGATATATCCATTGTTGTAAGTGGGGTGTTGAAGTCCCCTGCAATGACCACATTCTTATCAATAAGGCTGCTTGTGTTTGTAATTGTTTTATATATTTGGGGGGCTCCCGTATTCGGCACATCGACATTTATAATTGTTATCTCTTCCTGATGGATAGACCCTGTAATTATTACATAATGCCCTTCTTCATCTCTTGTGACAGCCTTTAATTTAAAGTCTAGTTTGTCTGATAGAAGTACGGCTACTCCAGCTGTCTTTTGACTTCCAGTAGCATGATAGATATTCTCCATCCCCTCACTTTCAATCTGAAGGTGTCCTCAGGTCTAAAATGAGTCTCTTCTAGACAGCAAATAGATGGGTCTTGTTTTTTTTATCCATTCTGATGCCCTATGTCTTTTGGTTGGCACATTTAGTCCATTTACATTCAGTGTTATTATAGAAAGATAGGAGTTTAGAGTCATTGTGATGTCTGTAGGTTTCATGCTTGGAATGATGTCTCTGGCACTTTGTCTCACAGGATCCCCCTTAGGATCTCTTGTAGGGCTGGTTTACTGGTGACGAATTCCTTTAGTTTTTGTTTGTTTGGGAAGACCTTTATCTCTCCTTCTATTCTCAATGACAGATTTGCTGGATAAAGGATTCTCGGCTGCCTATTTTTTCTGTTCATCACACGGAAGACTTCCTGCTATTCCTTTCTGGCCTGCCAAGTTTCAGTAGACAGATCTGTCACGAGTCTTATCGGTCTCCGTTTCTATGTTAGAGCACATTTATCCCAAGCTGCTTTCAGAATTTTCTCTTTATCCTTGTATTTTGCCAGTTTCACTATGATATGTCGTGCAGAAGATCGATTCAAGTTACATCCGAAGGGAGTCCTCTGTGCCTCTTGGATTTCAATGCCTTTTTCCTTCCCCAGATCAGGGAAGTTCTCAGCTATTATTTCTTCAAGTACCCCTTCAGCACCTTTCCCTCTCTCTTCCTCCTCTGGAATACCAATTATGCGTAGATTATTTCTCTTTAGTGCATCACTTAGTTCTCTAATTTTCCTCTCATACTCCTGGATTTTTTTTATCTTTTTCTCAGCTTCCTCTTTTTCCATAATTTTATCTTCTAGTTCTCCTATTCTCTCCTCTGCCTCTTCAATCCGAGCTGTGGTTGTCTCCATTTTATTTTGCAGCTCATTAATAGTATTTTTTAGCTCTTCCTGGCTGTTCCTTAGTCCCTTGATCTCTGTAGCAATAGATTCTCTGCTGTCCTGTATATCGTTTTCAAGCCCAGTGATGAATTTTATGACTATTATTCTAAATTCACTTTCTGTTATATTATTTAAATCCTTTTTGATCAGTTCGTTAGCTGTCATTATTTCCTGGAGATTCTTTTCACAGAGGAATTCTTCCGTTTTGTCATTTTGGATAGTCCCTGGAGTGGTGTGGGACTGTGGGACACTTCCCCTATGCTGTCTTGAATAACTTGGGTTGGTGGGCGGGGCCACAGACCTGATGTCTGCAAGTAGCCATCTGGGCTACTTGCACACTGCCAGGCTTGTGGTGCTGGGGATCTGGCATATTAGCTGGGGTGGGTAGGCAAGGTGCACGGGGGCAGGAGGGGCAGGCTTAGCTTGCTTCTCCTTAGGTGATCCACTTCAGGAGGGGCCCTGTGGCAGCAGGAGGGAGTCAGACCCGCTGCCGGAGGGGTGGCTCCGCAGAAGCACAGCGTTGGGTGTTTGCGCAGAGCGAGCAAGTTCCCTGGCAGGAACTGGTTCCCTCTGGGATTTTGGCTGGGGGATGGGCGAGGGAGATGGCGCTGGCGAGCGCCTTTGTTCCCCGCCAAACTGAGCTCTGTCGTCCGGGGGCTCAGCAGCTCTCCCTCCCTTTGTCCTCCAGCCTTCCCGCTCTCTGAGCAGAGCTGTTAACTTATGACCTCCCAGATGCTAAGACCCGCTGCTGTCGGAACACACTCCGTCCGGCCCCTCCGCTTTTGCAAGCCAGACTCGGGGGATCTGCTTGGCCGGCGGGCTGCCCCTCCGCCCCGACTCCCTCCCGCCAGTCCGTGTAGTGTGCACCGCCTCTCCGCCCTTCCTACCCTCTTCCGTGGGCCGCTCGTCTACACTTGGCTCCGGAGAATCCGTTCTGCTAGTCTTCTAGCGGTTTTCTGGGTTATTTAGGCAGTTGTGGGTGGAATCTAAGTGATCAGCAGGATGCTGTGAGCCCAGCGTTCTCCTAGGCCGCCATCTTCCCGCGATCGAAACCAACAAGAAATTCTTAGACCAATTTCTAGTCCAAAGACCGCTGGGGATTTAAGCTTTGGGAACCATCTCTGAGAGTAAAACATCTAGAACCTGCTGAATTCTGACACCCAGTCCATAAAAATAATACCGAGTATCTGAGCATATTTTAGCTAAGCTATTAACACATATCCCGAATGCCTTTAATTTCTCACTGAGAGCCCATTTCTAACACTCATCATGTTTATTACAAGCTATCAATTTAATAAAAAACCAATTCTGACACTCTGTGCTGATTAACAAAGCATCTGTCTGGGTTTAATCGATATACGGATAGTAGATGCACTTTTCATAGCTGCCACTCTGGTGTGGGCTTTCTGTTCAGAATGTTCAGGTACACACTGATTAGGCCAATTGGCTGCACGGATCATTTAACCTGGCACAGGAGATCACTGTGCCGGGGTGGGAACATTTCAAAGGACTTCTATATTTAACAGTGGCCAAAGGCAGCGGTGGAAATTGCTTGGAAGGGTCGGGTGGAGCTAGATCACAGAATAAGGCACAGAATTTTCTTATATTGTCTTTTTCTGTCTTTCTGTCTGTCTGCCCATCCATCCTTCTGTTGGTCTTTCTTTTTATTTTGTTAACTCAGGAGAGTAACACAACTAGAACTAAAATCCAAGATGATTCATTTGACCATCAGACTCGGTGGAAGGAAACAAGGACATGTGATAAAGATACAGGAAGCAGGTAGATGCATAATAAAGCCTGAACAGTTGCTCTGCTAAGAATAGAGGAAGTGGAGGGAAAGCATAAGAGTTATTTCCACAGAGAATACATAAAAATATTGATTCTGCTTCCCATTCGGGTAATGTTTGGTCTTTCACATATCTCCTTTAATTTTGATACAAACTCCAGAAGATGAATGTCCTCAACATTGGAGATGGCCATTCACAGAGATTACACATGCTCATCCACACTCACAAGCCTAGTGTGATGCCGGAGTCGGGACTCGGAGGCCACAGCAGGTACACTGACAAGTACAGAGAAAGGCACAACTCAAGACACAGGCCAGCCTGTGGTGCAAAACTGGTACCTCAGTAGTGAGCAACCTAGCAATCTCCTCTAAGTAAGCCTCCCTTCCGACCCAGGGAGTCCACCTACAACAGTGTGTCTTACCTCCTCTCCCCATGTAGTTTTTTAAAAATATTTTTTAAAAATGTTTATTTCTGAGAGAGAGAGTGAGCAGGGGAGGGGCAGAGAGAAAGGGAGACAGAGAATCCCAAGCAGGCTCTGCGCTGTCAGCACAGAGCCCCACGCGGGGCTCGATCTCAAGAACCGTGAGATCATGACCTGAGGCCAAACTCAAGAGTGGGATGTTTAACCAATGGAGCCACCCAGGTGCCCCTCTCCACGTGTATTTTTAAGCATTTGTGTGAGAGTATTAAGTTCAATATTGTTTGAAGTAGCAAGAGATTGACAGCTGGTTAACAAATTAAGAGGCAAACATCCATTCAATAGAATATTGTATAATTGTTAAAAAGAAAGCAGTCGTTTCTTTATGTACTGATAATACAGCCTGGACATCTGATGTTAACAGAAAAGAGCCAAGTACTGGGGAGAGCGAAGGGGTGGGAACTTACAGTGTGTTTAAAAATAAAAACATTGGGGCGCCTGGGTGGCGCAGTCGGTTAAGCGTCCGACTTCAGCCAGGTCACGATCTCGCGGTCCGTGAGTTCGAGCCCCGCGTCAGGCTCTGGGCTGATGGCTCAGAGCCTGGAGCCTGTTTCTGATTCTGTGTCTCCCTCTCTCTCTGCCCCTCCCCCGTTCATGCTCTGTCTCTCTCTGTCCCAAAAATAAATAAACGTTGAAAAAAAATTCAAGAAAAAAAATGAAAAAATACACACACAAGCACAGAGCTACATTGTCCATCTCTAGAAGGACATGAAGAAATGAACAGGGGTCACCTCTGGGCAAATCAAGTAGGTAGTAGCTAAAGAACTGGGCTGTAAAGAAGATTTTTCACCATATGCCTGTTTGTATATTTTGAATTACATAACTTATACTACTTATTTTTTATAGCGTTTTTCCTCAAAAAAAAATGAAGAAAGAAAAAAAAAATAAAAAGAATTTGTTTCTACTACTTAGCTAGCTACGTGAACATGGCCAAGGTATTTTATTTTTAATTTACTGTGACATCAGGGGCGCCTGGGTGGCCCAGTCGGTTAAGTGCCCGACTTGGGTTCAGGTCACGATCTCGTGTTTTCTGAGTTCGATTCCCGCATCAGGCTCCGTGCTGCCAGCTCAGAGCCTGGAGCCTGGAGCCTGCTTAGCATTCTGTGTCTTCCTCTTTCTCTGCCCCTCCCCCCACGCATGTGCGCGTGCTTGCTCTGTCTCTCTCAAAAATAAATAGAAAACATTTAAAAATTTGTTTAAATTTACTGTGACATCACAGTACATATGACAAACAAAAGAAAGTCTCTTATGAAACCAGCACTGTAAAACTGATGTAATTCTTCTTAGTCTTTAAACACACGTGCACACGCACACACACACTTAACATCTGATTAAAAACAATTTTAAAATGTGTATTATAAGATTCATCAGCCCATGTAAGGTATAGTGACTTATGATGATGACTTAGAATAGTGAGAAGTATTTAAATGTTTGTTTTTCAATAAGTGCACTATGTTTTCCTGTTTCAGTCCTGAAATCATCTTTATTGCCAAGTGAACCCTTCCTGGCTAATAGCGTATCCTACCCAGAGAAAAAGTAACAACAATGTTATTACTTTATTATTTTTTTAAATATGAAATTTATTGTCAAATTGGTTTCCATGCAACACCCAGTGCTCATCCCAACAGGTGCCCTCCTCAATTCCCATCACCCACCCGCCTCTCCCTCCCATTCCCCATCAACCCTCAGTTTATTCTCAGTTTTTAAGAGTCTCTTGTGGTTTGGCTCCCTCCCTAACTTTTTTTTCCTTCCCCTCCCCCATGGTCTTCTGTTAAGTTTCTCAGGATCCACATAGGAGTGAAAACATATGGAATCTGTCCTTCTCTGTGTGACTTATTTCACTTAGCATCACACTCTCCAGTTCCATCCACGTGGCTACAAAAGGCCCTATTTCATTCTTTCTCATTGCCACGTAGTATTCCATTGTGTATATGAACCACAATTTCTTTGTCCATTCATCAGTTGATGGACATTTAGGCTCTTTCCATAATTCATTTACTAAATGCTGGCACATTATTACTCCTGAGAGTGCATCATCCAGTAACTTCCAGAGATGTTAGCATTATTTCTGTGCTTCACTGATGATGAGGACACATGGCAGTCTTAGCCCGAGCATGCAAGAAAATAGGAACCATAGTTCATTTTCCAGGCATGTTAAATCCACTAGTCAGAATTTTATAGCGTAAATGTACAATAACGTTTTCAGCAGTGCCTTTGACCTCTTTAGGCCATAATCACTGCAACTGCAGACCATGCTTTTTCCCTGTTGGCCACAATCTGCCTTCCACATACTGTCTGGAGAGAGAAGGAGAAGGGCCCATGTGCCAAGTGAGAAGAACAGCCCCATCCGCACAAGAAATGTCTGTCCTTATTAGGTAGGGCTTAAGGCCAGGCTGGGAGAGCACGAGGTGCCCCACTGATCAGAGGCAAGACAGGACATACATTGAAAGGGTCTGTGCCAACGTGGAACAAGTCTCAAAAGCCCTCAGAGGAAGTAGGCCGCCCCCAGACTGCTTGATACAGATCAGAGGCCATGAAGGCGGCTGAGTCCCGGGGTCCAGGGCAAGGTCCCCCCACCTGCAAAGCTGTCCACATTGATCTGGACCCTTCACAGAAGGAGCGTTCAGTAGAGAAATGAGCATCTTGCTTAAGCCATTCTATTGTTTGCTCTCTGGTGCAGTAGTATAGACTTATCATCATTAATATACTCCCATATAATAGATACTGCAAATCTGTCACTTCCATAAATCTGAGAGGCAAGAAAAAATATATTTTATTTTTGCTTTAATTTGAACTTACATTGGTTAGGTTGAGCCTTTGCTTCTCAATTATTTGTATTTCTTCTTTGAACAGTCTCTTACCCTCCTGTGCCCATTAATAATTTTTTTAAAATTTAAATCCAAGTTAGTTAACATGTAATGTAATAATGATTTCAGGAAGAGAATCTGGTGATTCATCACTTACATAGAACACCCCGTGCTCACCCCAACAAGTGTCCTCCTTAATTCCCATCACCCATTTAGCCCATCCCCCCCAACACTCTGCCAGCATCCCTCAGTTTGTTCTCTGTATTTAACAGTCTCTTATGGTTTGTCTCCCTCTCTATTTTTATCTTATTTTTGCTTCCCTTTCCCTATGTTCATCTGTTGAGTTTCTCAAATTCCACATATGGGTGAAATCATATATTTGCCTTTCTCTGACTGACTTATTTCACTTAGCATAATACACTCTAGTTCCATCCACATTGTTGCAAATGGCAAGATTTCATTCTTTTTGATCACTGAGTAATACTCCATTGTTTATGTGCACGTGTGTGTGTGTGTGTGTGTGTGTGTGTGTGTGTGTGTATCACATCTTCTTTATCCATTCATCAGTTGATGGACATTTGGGTTCTTTCTATACTTTGACTATTGTCAATAGCACTGCTGTAACATTGGGGTGCATGTGCCCCTTCGAAACAGCCCTCCTGTACCCTTTGGAAAAATACTAGTAGTGCAATTGCTGGGTCAGAGGGTAGTTCTATTTTTAATATTTTGAGGAACCTCCGTACTGTTTTCTAGAGTGGCTGCACCAGTTTGCATTCCCACCAACAGTGCAAGAGGGTTCCCATTTCTCCACATCCTCTCCAGCATCTATAGTCTCCTGGTTTGTTCATTTTAGCCACTCTGACTGGCATGAGGTGGTATCTCAGTGTGGTTTTGATTTGTATTTCCCTGATGAGGAGTGATGTTGAGCATCTCACTCTTCATAGATTTTGGATACTAATCCTTTATCTGATAGAATGGGAGAAGATATTTGCAAATGACTTATCGGTTGCCTTTTAGTTTTGTTGATTGTTTCCTTTGCAGTGCAGAAGCTTTTTATCTTGATGAGGTCCTAATAGTTCATTTTTGCTTTTGTTTCCCTTGCCTCTGGACATGTGTCAGGTAAGAAGGTATGCATGTACCCATTATTTTCTACTATGGTATTTTTCATAATTTTTTAAAAAATCTATTTCAGGAGGGGGCCAATATGGCAGAGAAGTAGGGGGAATCCATACTTCCAGCGTCTCTCAAAAAAAGAAGTGTAGAAGCCAAAGGACTTTGAACACCAGAGCCTGGGAGGAAAAGAGACTGAATCTACTAGGAAGAAAATGGGAAAGCTGGAAAAAAGATAGGGCTACTCCAAGGAAAAATCAAAGCATACCTGGTGGAGGGTCCAAAATATTACTACGAGTAGGGTAATAAAATAACCAAAGTCACAACAGACAACAAGTAACAATCTTCAGAAAACACCTCCTGAAGGGCCAGGCCCTGGAGAGTGTATGGCCTTCCTTTAATATAGCAGTGCTCACAGGTGCAGAGCACACAACAAGCCTTTCAAATGCATAAGGGACAGAAAACTAGCCAAAATGAGGAAACGGAAGAATTCTCCTCAAAAGAAATTCCAGGAAGTAGCAACAGCTAATAAATTGATCAAAACCGATTTAAGCAATGTAATGGAACAAGAATTTAGAATAATAGTCATAAAATTAATCGCTGGGCTTGAAAAAAGCCTAGAGGACAGCAGAGAATCTATTGCTACAGAGATTAAGGGACTAAAAAATAATCATGAGGAATTAAAAAATGCTATAAATGAGGTGCAAAATAAAATGCAGGTGGTCACAGCATGGATTGAAGAGGCAGAGGAGAGAATAGGTGAATTAGAAGATAAAATTATGGAAAAAGAGGAAGCTGAGAAAAAGAGAAAAAAATCCAGGTGTACGAGGGGAGAATTAGAGAACTAAGTGATGCAATCAAACAGAACAATATCCATATCATAGGAATTCCAGAAAAAGAAGAGAAAGAGAAAGGGGCTGAAGGTGTACTTGAAATAATAGGTGAGAACTTCCCTGATCCGGGGAAGGAAACAAGGATTGAAATCCAAGAGGACAGAGAACTTCCTTCAGATGTAACTTGAATCGATCTTCTCTGCACGACATATCATAGTGAAACTGGCAAAGTACAAGGATAAAGAGAGAGTTCTGAAAGCAGCTACGGATAAACGGGCCTTAACATACAAAGATAGACGCCTAAGGGTAGTAGCAGACATATCTACTGAAACTTGGCAGGCCAGAAAGGAACAGCAGGAAATCTTCAATGTGATGAACAGAAAAAAATATGCAGCCAAGAATTCTTTACCCACCAAGTCTTTCATTCAGAATTGAAGGAGAGATCAAGGTTTTCCCAAACAAACAAAAACTGAAGGAATTCATCACCACTAAACCAGCCCTACAAGAGATCCTAAGGGGGACTCTGTGAGTGAAATGCTGCAAGGACCACCAAGTACCAGAGACATCACTACAAGCATGAAACCTACAGATATCACAATGACTCTAAACTCCTATCTTTCTATAATAACACTGAATGTAAATGGACTAAATGTGCCAACCAAAAGACATAGGGCATCAGAATGGATAAAAAAAACAAGACCCATCTATTTGCTGTCTAGAAGAGACTCATTTTAGACCTGAGGACACCTTCAGATTGAAAGTGAGGGGATGGAGAATATCTATCATGCTACTGGAAGTCAAAAGACAGCTGGAGTAGCCGTATTTCTACCAGACAAACTAGACTTTAAATTAAAGGCTGTCACAAGAGATGAAGAAGGGCATTATGTAATAATTACAGGGTCTATCCATCAGGAAGAGATAACAATTATAAATGTCGATGTGCCGAATATGGGAGCCCCCAAATATATAAAACAATTATTCACAAACATAAGCAATCTTATTGATGAGAATGTGGTAATTGCAGGGGACTTCAACACCCCACTTACAACAATGGATATATCATCTAGACACACGGTCAATAAAGAAACAAGGGCCCTGAATGATACATTGGATCAGATGGACTTGACAGATATATTTAGAACTCTGCATCCCAAAGCAACAGAATATACTTTCTTCTCGAGTGCACATGGAACATTCTCCAAGATAGATCACATACTGGGTCACCAAACAGCCCTTAATAAGTATACAAGAATTGAGATCATACCATGCACGCTTTCAGACCACAATGCTATGAGACTTGAAATCAACCACAGGGAAAAGTCTGGAAAACCTCCAAAAGCATGGAGGTTAAAGAACACCCTACTAAAGAATGAATGGGTCGACCAGGCAATTAGAGAGGAAATTTAAAAATATATGGAAACAAATGAAAATGAAAAGACAACAATCCAAATGCTTTGGGATGCAGTGAAGGCAGTCCTGAGAGGAAAATACATTACAATCCAGGCCTATCTCAAGAAACAAGAAAAATCCCCAATACAAAATCTAACAGCATATCTAAAGGAAATAGAAGCAGAACAGCAAAGATACCCCAAACCCAGCAGAAGAAGAGAAATAATAAAGATCAGAGCAGAAATAAACAATATAGAACCTAAAAAAACAAAAAACAAAACAAAAAAAAAACCCCAAACAAACAGTAGAGCAGATCAATGAAACCAAGAGTTGGTTTTTTGAAAAACTGAACAAAATTGGTAAACCTCTTGCTAGGCCTTTCAAAAAGAAAAGGGAGAGGAACCAAACAAATAAAATCATGAATGAAAATGGAATTATTACAGCCAATCCCTCAGAAATACAAGCAATTATCAGGGAATACTATGAAAAACTGTACGCCAACAAACTGGACAACCTCCAAGAAATGGACAAATTCCTAAACACCCACCCACTTACAAAACTCCAACAGGAAGAAATAGAAAACTTGAACAGACCCATAACCAGCGAGGAAATTGAATCAGTTATCAAAAATCTCCCAACAAATAAGAGTCCAGGACCAGATGGCTTCCCAGGGGAATTCTATGAGACATTTAAAGCAGAGATAATACCTATCTTTCTCAAGCTATTCCAAAAAATAGAAAGGGAAGGAAAACTTCCAGACTCATTCTATGAAGCCAGCATTACTTTGATTCCCAAACCAGACAGAGAGCCAGCAAAAAAAGTCAACTACAGGCCAATATTCCTGATGAATATGGATGCAAAAATTCTCAGTAAGATACTAGCAAATCGAATTCAACAGCATATAAAAAGAATTATTCACTATGATCCAGTGGGATTCATTCCTGGGCTGCAGGGCTGATTCAATATTCACAAATCAATGTGATACATCACATTAATAAAAGAAAAGATAAGAACCATATGATCCTGTCAATGGATGCAGAAAAAGCATTTGACAAAATTCAGCATCCTTTCGTAATAAAAACGCTTGAGACAGTCGGGATAGAAGAAACATACTTAAACATCATAAAAGCCCACAGCTAATATCCTCCTCAATGGGGAAAAACTGAGAGCTTTCCCCCTGAGATCAGGAACACTGCAGGGGATGTCCACTCTCACTGCTGTTATTTAATATAGCGTTGGAAGTTCTAGCATCAGCAATCAGACAACAAAAGGAAATCAAAGGCATCAAAATGGGCAAAGATGAAGTCAAGCTTTCACTTTTTGCAAATGACATGATACTACACATGGAAAACCCAATAGATGCCACCAAAAGTCTGCTAGAATGGATACATGAATTCAGCAAAGTCGCAGGATACAAAATTAATCTACAGAGATCAGTTGCATTCTTTTTTTTTTTTAATTTTTTTTCAATGTTTATTTATTTTTGGGACTGAGAGAGACAGAGCATGAACGGGGGAGGGGCAGAGAGAGAGGGAGACACAGAATCGGAAACAGGCTCCAGGCTCTGAGCCATCAGCCCAGAGCCTGACGCAGGGCTCGAACTCACGGACCACGAGATCGTGACCTGGCTGAAGTCGGACGCTTAACCGTCTGCGCCACCCAGGCGCCCCGAGATCAGTTGCATTCTTATACACTAATAATGAAGCGACAGAAAGACAAATAAAGAAACTGATCCCATTCACAACTGCACCAAGAATCATAAAATACCTAGGAATAAACCTAACCAAAGATGTAAAAGATCTGTATGCTGAAAACTATAGGAAGCTTATGAAGGAAATTCAAGAAGATATAAAGAAATGGAAAAACATTCCGTGCTCATGGATTGGAAGAATAAATCTTGTTAAAATGTCAATACTACCCAAAGCTATCTACAGATTCAATGCAATCCCAATCAAAATTGCACCAGCATTCTTCTCAAGGCTAGAACAAGCAATCCTAAAATTCATATGGAACCACAAAAGGCCCCAAATAGCCCAAGTAATATTGTAGAAGAAAACCAAAGCAGGAGGCATCACAACCCCAGACTTTAGCCTCTACTACAAAGCTGTAATCATCAAGACAGCGAGGTATTGGCACAGACACATAGACCAACAGAATAGAGACTCCAGAATTGGACCCACAAATGTAGGGCCAACTCATCTTTGACAAAACAGGAAAGAATATCCAATGGAAAAAAGTCTCTTTAACAAATGGTGCTGGGAGAACTGGACAGCAACATGCAGAAGAATGAAACTAGACCACTTTCTCACACCATTCACAAAAATAAACTCAAAATGGTTAAAGGACCTGAATGTGAGACAGGAAACCATCAAAACCCTACAGGAGAAAACTTCTCTGACCTCAACTGCAGCAATTTCTTACTTGACACATCTCTAAAGACAAGGGAATTAAAAGCAAAAATGAACTATTGGGACCTCATGAAGATAAAAAGCTTCTGCACTGCAAAGGAAACAATCAACAAAACTAAAAGGCAACCGATGGAATGGGAAAAGATATTTGCAAATGACCTCTCAGATAAAGGGCTAGTATCCATAATCTATAAAGAACTCACCAAACTCCACACCCAAAAAACCAAATAATCCAGTGAAGAAATGGGCAGAAGACATGAATAGACACTTCTCTAAAGAAGACATCCAGATGGCCAACAGGCACATGAAAAGATGCTCAACATCACTCCTCATCAGGGAAATACAAATCAAAACCACACAGATACCACCTCATGCCAGTCAGAGTGGCTAAAATGAACAAATCAGGAGACTACAGATGCTGGAGAGGATGTGGAGAAACGGGAAGCCTCTGCACTGCTGGTGGGAATGCAAACTGGTGCAGCCACTCTGGAAAACAGTGTGGAGGTTCTCAAAAAATTAAAACTAGAACTACTCTATGACCCAGCAATAGCACTGCTAGGAATTTACCCAAGGGATACAGGAATGCTGATGGATAGGGGCACTTGTACCCCAATGTTTATAGCAGAACTTTCAACAATAGCCAAATGATGGAAAGAGCCTAAATGTCCATCAACTGATGAATGGATAAAGAAGACGTGGTTTATATATACAATGGAATACTACTTGGCAATGGCAAGAATGAAATCTGGCCATTTGTAGCAACGTTGATGGAACTGGAGGGTATTATACTAAGTTCAATAAGTCAGGCAGAGAAAGACAGATACCATATGTTTACACTCATATGTGGATCCTGAGAAACTCAACAGAAAACCAGGGGGGGAGGAGAAGATGGGGAAAAAAAGTTACAGAGAGGGAAAGAGGCAAACCATGAGACTCTTAAATACTGAGAATAAACTGAGGGTTGATGGGGGTGGGGGGGGAGGGGAAAGTGGGTGATGGGCATTGAGAAGGACACCTGTTGGGATGAGCACTGGGTATTGTATGGAAACCAATTTCACAATAAATTTCATATTAGAAAATCTGTTTTATAGCTATAAAATATATACATATATAAAAATATATTTCATAAAAGGAGATAATGAAGCTAGCAATTTGCCCACGATATAAGTTGCAAATATTTTCCCCAATATATTTTTCACTATTTATAGTGTGGTTTTTGTTTGTTTGTTATTGTTCTGGGTAAGATTTGTTGTTCCTGTTTTTATTTTTAAGTTTTGCTTTAGCCAGATTTCTTAATCCAGGCTTTATGTCATTTTCAGAAAGGCTTTTCCCCACTCTTGGATGTTATTAATAATTTACTCATCTTTTTCAGTATTTTAATACTTTTTTACATTTAAACCTTTGTCTGTAATTGACTTTGAGACAAGAATTAGGCAAGAATCAAGCTCCTGCATTTAAAAAGTCTATTGCCACACTGTCATAATTACCATTGATTCATAGGACATATTCTTGCCTCATGGAAGAAATTAGTCCACTTTTATTACTCAGAATTACTCCATTTTCCTATGGTTTATATTTCCAGGTGAACTTTAGAATCGTTTTGGCATTCTAAAAAGCCCATTGTTGTTTCATTTGATAATGTGTCAGTTTATAAGTTAAATAAAAGAACTGACATTTACATAATATTGGATCTTCTCATCCAAGAGTAAGATAGGCCTCCCTTTAGTCACATGTCCTATATTCCAGAGATTTATGGTTTTCTGCACAAAAGTACCACAGAGTCTTAACCCAGAATTTCTACGCGTTGGTTTTGATGTTATTGTTGCCAGTATCAAATGCAAAGTAGCAAGATTAAAAAAATCATTAGGAAAGGTTTTGTTCCCTCACCCCAAATTATCAGTTGCACATGGACATATTTTGTGGAGCCGATAATGCACACTGGAGAGTACAGTTAAAAAAAAAACACTCTTATGAGCTAGTCTAGTCTATTCATAAGATTTGGTATGAAGCCATATATCCTAGATTGAAATTATTCAAAGCTTTGAAGATACTAAAATATGCTTCAGACACAAATATCAAGTAACATATAAAATATTATACCAATTACTGGTATATTTTCAGGTTAATGATATCCTATTGCCATAAAATACATAATTCTATTCTATAGATTTATATTCCTAACTATTAAATATTTGTCACTGTTTTAAGAACTAAAGGTTTCCCTATTCTATGCAAAGTCTAAATTAAACCCAGAGACCAAGAAGTCTAATGAAACCCAAACACAAGAAACATGAGAAAAATGATACCAAAGTACATCGTAATGAAACTGCTAAAAACCAGTAAGAAAGAGAAAAGCTTAAAGCAGCCAGAGGAAGAGACATTATATCAAAGAGGAACAAAGGTAAGACAAATAGCACATTCCTCATTGGATAGAATACAAGCGAGAAGTCAGCAGACTAGGACATTTACAGTCTTGACAGAAAAAAAACTCAGAATTCTACGCACAACAAAAACTTCTTTCTAAAACGAAGGTAAAATCAAGACAACTTTTGACACACAAAAACCAAGAGAATCCATTGCCAGCACACCAACACTACAATAAATGTTAACAGAAGTCCTTCTAGCACAAAAACAATTATGTCAGACAGAAATCTAAGTCTATAAAAGGAATAAAAAAAACACAAATGAAAAAAGAATGAGACGGTAACTACATGGGGAAATACATACATTTTAACATTATTTTAACCTCTTTAAAAGATAATTGACCATTTAAGCAATAATAGTAATAATGCAGCATTGGGTTTACAACATATGTAAAAAAAGGAAAATGTAGGACAATAGTACAAAGATTAGAAAGTGAGAAATGGAAGATTACTTTAAGGTTCCAATAATGTACAGAAGTGGGATAATATGATTTGAAAATAGTATACAGCAATAATGCATCACAGTCTAAAAGCCCTAAGGCAGTTGCTAAAATAACAAAGAATCAGAGCTAACAAGTACGGGGTTGGGGTGTGGACAAAATGAGTGAAGGTGGCCAGAAGGTACATACTTCCAGTTCTAAAATAAGTACTGGGAATATAATGTATCACATAGGGACTACAGTTAATAATAGCATATTATACCTTTGAAAGCTGCTAAGAGAGACGTTAAAAGTTCTTATCTCAAGAAAAATAATTATAATCATGGGAGGTGACCACTGTTGACTAGATTTATTGTGATCATTTAGCAATATATACATGTATCAAATCACTGTTGTACAGCTGAATATAATGTTGTGTCAATTATCTCCCTATTTTAATTTAATTTTAAGTGTCTCTTTATTCTGAGAGAAAGAGAGAGAGAGAAAGAAAGAGAGAGAGAGAAAGAAAGAGAGAGAGAGAATCCCAAGCAGGCTCTACACTATCAGTATAGAGACTGATATGGGGCTCAAACCCAACAACTGGGAGATCACAACCTGAGCTGAAATCAAGAGTCGGACACTTACCTGAGTCACCCAGGTGTCCCTGTATCTCAATTTTAGATAATAGTTCAATACCCCTCTCTTAATAATTGGTAGAACATTTAACCAGAAAATCAATAAAGACACTGAACACGAGCAACACTCTCAACCAACTGGTTCTATTGGACATTTGTAAAACACTTCACCTAACAGAAACAGAATACACATTCTCTGTAAGCACACATGGAATATCCACCAAGACAGACCATATTTCAGGGTCATATAATTTTTTAAGATTTAAATCATGCAAATTATCTTCTCTAACCATAATGGAATTCAATTAGAATTAACAGAAAAATCTAAAGAAAATCTCCAAATATATAGGTACTGAATAAAACACTTTTAAATAACACACAAGTTGAAAAAATAAAGGAAATTAGAAAATATTTGGAACTAAAAATAAAAACAACATATCCAAATTGGGGGGATGCCTATAAAGCAGGACTTAGGGGGAGATTTATAGCAATCAATAGCCTTTTTAGAATAAGAAAGATCTCGAGACCTCAAACTATAAACCTCCTATAAGAAAATGAGGCAGTAATCTCTTGGACATCAGCCTTAACAACAGTTTTCTAGTTATCCCTCTCCTCAGACAAGGGAAACCCTAGCAAAAATAAACTATTAGGACCTCACCAAAATAAAAAGATTTTGCACAGCAAAGGAAACCATCATTAAAACTAAAAGGCAGCCTATTGAATGGGAGAAAATATTGGCAAATAATGTATCTGATAAAAGGTTCATATGTAAAATATATGAAAAACTCCTACAACTCAGCGTTAAAAACAAACAATCCAATTAAAAAAAGGGCAGAGGACTTGAACAGACATTTTTCCAAAGAAGATAATATAGTTGGCCAACAAGCACATGAAAACGTGCTCAACATCACTCATCATCAGGGAAATGCAAATCAAAATCACAATGAGGTATCACCTCACACCTTTCAGAATGGCTAAAATCAAAAAGACAGTAACAAGTGTTGACAAGGATGTGGAGAAAAAGGAACCCTTGTGCACAGTTGGTGGGAAGGTAAATTGGTGCAGTCACTATAGCCACTCTGTTTTGGAGGTTCCTCAAAAATTAAAAAGAGAAATACTCTATGATCCAGTAACCTCACTACTGGAAATTGACCCAAAGAAAACAATAACACCAATTCAAAAAGATACATGCACCCCCATCTTTATAGCAGCATTATTTATAATAGTCAAGATATGGAAGCAATCCAGGTATGCATCAATAGATGAACTCATAAGGAAGAGGCAGTGTGTATATTTATATCTACCTATAGATATATAGATATAGATATATAGTAAGATTCCAGAATGAAAATTAGTAAGATAACAACCTGCAACAATAGATAAAAGTCAATGAAACTAAAGCCGGTTGGATTAGGAAAGAAAGCAATTCACCAGTTACCAATATCAGAAATGAGCAGAATGACATTACTAGAGATTCCATAGGTATTAAAAAAAAAATGAGAGTATTGTCAACAATTTTATGCCAATAAATTTGACAACTTAGATGAAATGAAAAATTTCTTTAAAGACTCAAATTACCAAAGCTTCTCCAGAAAGAAAGATAGGATCTGAATAGTCCTGTATCGATTAAAGAAATTGAATTAGTAGTTGAAAATTTTCCCACAAAGACAATCCCATGCCCATAGGGCAGCACTGATAAATTCTACTAAGTATTTACAAATTCTTCACAAAGTCTCTCAGCGAATGGAAAAGGAGGGTATACTTCCCAACTCATTCCAGGAGTCCAAAGATGACTCAGATACCAAAACCAGACAAAGATATTACAAAGAAATTGTATACCAGTATATTTTGAAGTTTGTTTGTTTGTTTGTTTATTTTGGCAGAGGGAAGGGCTGAGAGAAAGAGAGAATCCCAAGCAGGCTCTACACTGCCAGCACAGAGCCTACCATGGGGCTTGATCTCATGAACTGTGAGATCATGACCTGAGACAAAATCAAGAGCTGGATGCTTAACCAACTGAGCCACCCAGGTGCCCCTGCAGACCAGTATCTTTATGTAGTAAGTATAGATAACAAAAATCCTAAATAAAATTTCTACAAATGGAATCCAATATATGTTAAAGGGATAATCAATATATTTTGATCAAGTGAAGTTTATCCCAAGAATGCAAGATTGTTTTGCCATTTGAAAATCCATCATGGCAGGCCAGTGGCACAATTCATCTGAATACAAAAATCTATCATTGTAATTTATCCTATTAACAGGCTAAAAATATGTATCTACAAATATATAAATTATATGTGATCATCTCCATAGATGCAGAAAATCATTTGAGAAAATCTAATATCCATTCCTGATTAAAAAAAAAAAAACAACTCTGAAAATGAACAGAAGGAAAATTCCTCAACTCAACAGAGGGCATTTACTTAAAATCCTCTAACTAGCATCCTACTTAATAGTATAAAACTAAATTATTGTGCCCTAATATCGGGAACAAGGCAAGAGTGCCTACTCTCAACATTGAAGATTCTAGTCAATGTGATAAATCAAGAGAAAAAAAAAAGCACCCACATTAGCAAAGCAAAAAGTCAAACTGTCTTTTTTCACAAACGATGTAATCCCTTATGTAGAAAATCTGTTGAGATCTATAAAAACCCTAAGAACCAATAAATCACCTTTCAGAATACAAGATGAGTGTACAGGAATTGTGTCTACCTACTAGCAATGAAGATTCAAAAATTAAAAATGATAAACACTATTGCCTACAACAGTACCAAAAAACAGGAAAACTCAGGGGCAAGTCTAACAAAAGGTATGAAAGGCTTACACACAAAACGACGAAACGTTGCCGAGCGAAATTAAAGAGGACTGAAGTAAATGCAGACACACCTTGTTCCTAAGTTGGAAACTCAGTATTGTTTTCAGTTCTCCCAAACTCATCTCTGGTTTCAACAAAAGCTCTACTGAAATCCTAGCAGGCCTTTTTTTGTAGAGATTCTGACAAGCTGATTCTAAAATTCACATAAAAATGGCAAAGATTCAGAATAATCAGAACTGTGAAAAAGGAAACAAAATTGAAGGTCTAACACTGACACATTTCAAGAATTATTACAAAGCTAAAGTAATGAATTCAGTATGCCATTAGCATACATAAATAGATTAATGGAATAAATTCATGAAATTAAAGGCACTAGAAACAGACTTTTTTTTTTAACAACTAATTTTTAACAATATTGTCAGTACAAGTTAATGGAGAAATGGTAGCCTTTTCATCGGAAACAACTAAAGATCCTCATGTTAAAAAATAAAAATAAATAAACACAATTTTGATCCATATTTTGCAACATATAAAAAATCAACTTAAAATGGATCATAGGCCTACATGTAAAACTTAGCATTTCAAAATTTCCATAAGGAAACAGGGGAAAACTTTTGTGATCTTGGGTTAGGCAAAGATTTCTTAGATAGGACACCAAAAACACAATTCATATAATAACAAATTGTTCAACTAGACTTCCTTAGAATAAAAAAAACCTTTTGCACAAAGATATTGGTAGAGAGTTAAAAAAGAAAAAAAACAAGCCAGAGATGGGTAGCAAATAATTTCAGAGCATGTATCTGACCAAAGATTTGTATTCAAACTATATAAAGTACTCTCAAAACTCAGTAATTAGAAAATAATCCATTTTTTTTTTTAAAGAGCTAAAAGCTTCGGCAGTAAATTCGGCAAAGAAGATCTATAGATGCCCAGCACGTAAAGGAGTACTCAATATCATTAGTCATTAGGGAAATGCAAATTAAAACCATAATACCATACCCCTACACACTCAGAAAGAAACCTAAAATTAAAAAGATATTAGAAACAAGTGTTGACAAGAACGGGGAGGAACTGGAGCTTCGAGGCTCACGGGAATGTAGAATGGCACCACCACTTGGGAAAACAGTTTGCCAGTTTCAAAAAAGTTAAATAGACACATAGCATATGATACAGCTATTCTACTCCTCAGTATTTGCTCCAGAGAATTATAAGCATGCACCCATGCCAAGATTTAGAAAAAAAAAAAACAATTATAACGTTTATTCATTTTTGAGAGACAGAGTGTGAGAGGGGGAGGGGCAGAGAGAGAGGGAGACACAGAATCCCAAGTAGGTTCCAGGCTCGGAGCTGTCAGCACAGAGTCCAACACGGGGCTCGAACTCACAAACTGTGTGATCATGACCTGAGCCGAAGTCGGACGCTTAATGGACTGAGGCACCCAGACGCCCCCATGCAAAGATTTTTATATTAAGGTTTATAAAAGCTCTCTTTGCTAGCCTCACACTAGCAACTACCTAAACATCCACAAGAGAGAAGAGGGTAAGGAAGCTACCATATATTCATACAATGGAATTCTGCATGGATAAATCTCAAAATAATTATACTGAGAAAGAGAAGCCCCTCCCCCCCCCAATAGAACACACTGTGTTTTTACACTCATATAAAATTCTAGGCAATGCAATTTAATTTATAGTGACAGAAAATCAATCAGTGGTTGTCTGAGTGTGGCAGAGAGGGGTGGAAAGGAACAAGAGATTGTAAAGAGGGATGGGCCACTTTTGGGTCTGACGGACATGTTCATGATCTTGATTATGATGGTTTTATAGGTGTACACAAGTTAAAACTTCTATTGTGTACTTTAAATATGTGCAGTTTCTTGTGTGTCAATTATGACTCACCAACGCTGTTAAAATCATTAATCTGATAAAATATGGAGAACTTAAATCAATCTGATCGTTCCTATTAACAGATGGGGGCAAAGAAGACTTTCATAAGAAACTGACTCATTCCAGAGCAAATCATAGCATGAAGACGGTTTCTTGCGAAGGTTTGCTTGTTTGTTTTATTACTGTTGGTTGTCCTATCTTTCACCGATACCAGTTCCTGGGAACCCTGTTAAGACTTTTGATATACGGGTGCTGGGTGACTCAGTCAGTTAAGCATCCGACTCTTGATCACAGCTCAGGTCTTGATCTCAAGGTTGTGAGTTCAAGCACTGCACTGGGCTCCACGCTGGGTGTGGAACCTACTTTAAAAAAAAAAAGAAGGGTGTCTTGATAGAGAGTAAGCAAAACCCGTACCCCAAAACACTTGAGAATATATCCTCTCCTTTAAAATTCAAAATGATCTATTTGTCATCGTTATACAGGGAGAACGGCTTCTCAGCTGATTATAACCCAAACTTGTTATCAAGTTATAGCCAACATCCAGTCTTACAAGTCACTACCTTCCAAATGTATAATCAACCAAGAAAGTACAACGGCCAGCTTAATAAATTGATCACCATCCTGTGTCCTGAGGCAGAGGAGGCCTGTTTCTCATCTTTTTTATTCTAACGTGCAAATATAAATTCACCTCGTGTAAGGTTGGATTCAGTTTACAGAATCTGGCAACGAATCTTCGGAACCCACAGAGCCCAGGTGGAGAGAGTCTGTTCTTTATCTGTCCTCCTGCGCCAGCTAGCTATAGCTTGCGAATGGATGACAAGCCTTTGGGGAGGCGGTGTCCTCACCCGAGGCCACCACCTGTTGGATCTTGGTAGAAGGCAAACACAGCATTGGGACAAAGGGAGAGGACTGAGTTATGCGTCAGCGTGCACCACAAAAGACAGATCGAACGCAGGACTCCAAAGCCTTGCTCTCCTGGAGTTCACTCTCCGAGTGTTCCTTCTACCCTTTCGAAATGATGATACACGGCTGTTTTCATTGTGAGAGAGTCCCTTCACGCTTTCTTGCCGATCCGCAGTGCCAAACCTTGGGGCTCTTCAGAAACGAAACGTGGAGAAACTTCAAGCACCTTAGGAGATGCACGGAATATTATCAACTGTTGAAGAACTGGCGTTGGGATTGGTTCCTACGTCTTCAGTGTTGTATGTGTACCCACAGAACAACGCCATCCTTTGAGACGGTCTTGGGACAGTCATTTGAAAGGACTTGGAAGGCAAAACAAACAAGAAATCAACAAAACCACCAGAAAGTGGAAATGAAGTGGCCGTGAAGTGGGGTTTGGGGGATTAAAGTCATTTATCCCATTCATCATGCACCTCCCTCTCCTTTAAAAGATTTTGGCCATAGAAACTGCCTTGGTTAGAACATTATCAAAAACCATTTCAAGAATACCCCATTTCTAGACTATCTTATTGGTGAAGTCCTTTTTATTTTTCCAAAACAATTTCCTATCTCTTGCTCACAGGTTTTAATTATAACAGCTATCTTAACCACTTACACATTTGCATACAATTTTCCCAGTCACTTGGCCAAGAATTTTTCCACACACACTGCATATTTTTCCCACACCATATCCATATGGACATTATTTTTTCCTCTTTGCGTTTTTTTATCCTCAAATGTATTTTCCATTCTGCTTCCATTCTTCTGACTCACACATTTGCAGACTTCTACATTTCTATTCTTTCTAAGACCCACTGCTCTTCCTCTCTCCTCCCACTTGAAAAATATCCATTAAAGAGTAGCAAAAAAAAAAAAAAAATCATCTTGGTACAGGACCGCCCGGAGGCTCTGGAACCATGCAGACCCTTGGATGATGGTTCCAGGTATTAATATGTTAATACCAACAATAGTTGAACTTCTAGGCCCTGTGTTCAATAGGTCGTATAAAGCTATATATACTATCTCATTGAACCATTATGATCACTGTATCAGTCCTGGTAATACCCCAGCTTGAAGAGGAGGTGACTTAAACTTACAGAAGTGACGTCACTCAGTTACCCAAGGTGCACTCTGACCTGAGCTCTGGTCTTCTGACCTCCTTCTTGTATTCCTGTTTCAGACCTCCATAACTTTCTTTTGAAGAGATCCTATTTTCTTTCTTTTTCTTTTCTAAATGTAGGTTCTAACTTTGATTTTATATTGGTCTTATCACCTAAAATATTTTGCCAAGCAAAATAGATATGAAGAAAAAATTTAATACTGTTATTTTTAATGGGGCTCGAGCCCGTGAGCCCAGAGATCATGACCTGAGCTGCAGTCAGATGCTTGACCGACTGAGCCACCCAGGAGGTCCTGATGTTTGACTTTTTTTTTAATGTTTCTTTTTGAGAGAGACAGAGCATGATTGGGGGAGGGGCAGAGAGAGGGAGACCCAAAATCTCAAGCAGGCCCCAGGTTGTCAGCACAGAGCCTGACGCAGAGCTCAAACCCACAAACCACGAGATCATGACCTAATCCAAAGTCTAACACTTAACCGACCGAGCCACCCAGGCACCCCTCATGTTTCACCTCAGAAGTTTTAAGCCTCTTCCCTGGTGCCCCACATGTGAACAAGCTGATAGAAAGCAGGAGGGCTCCCTCCTTGGATGGCAGCTTTGTCCTTTGAGGATGTTCAAACGTTACAGGTCCCTGGCCACCTGCAGGAGCCCTCACCGTGGCCTGACCCCTTCTCCACATTGGTCTACTCTCCCTGTCCTCTCAAGCCATTCTGGATAAACCTGGGAAGCCTGCCCTCATCGTCTCAAAAAGACTTGTTATGTGAGGAATAAGCCTCTTCGTACCTCTTGGTGTGTGTATATGTGAGATCATTAGTTTTGACATCTGAACCAAATTGGGGGTGGGGGGAGGCCCATCCTGTTCCTGAAGAGCGTCCCCAACACCCGGCATTGAAGGAAGTCTTGTTCTCTTCCCTCTCGAGGGGCTGAGTTTGCTACCAGCAAACTAATGGCTACTGCTAATGGCCCCCACACACCGCTTGGCCCACCTCACCACTGTTCTAACCCTCCCTTGTCCATTTCCCTTTGAGCTCAGTACCCGTCCTGATTTGCTATTTTCCTTTTCTGTTTTCTATTTTCCAACTCTCACCAGCCCACCCTTTATTTGTATTAACTTAATATTATTGTAGTGTCCTGTTTCTCCTGTGTTTATTCTCTTCCATTATGGGTTCTCTATTGCTTCCATTTCTATAGCATATTCTTTATTCAACTCAACAAGCCTTACTGATCAGTCATGGGTCAAACAAAAGGTTTGTTGGAAAATGAGTATTTCCTGTCATGTTTTTGCAACTTTCCAGCCAGCAAGGAATTCTTAAACAATGCTTCTATATTGACAGTGAAGATTATAAATACTACTTACAACTATTGGAATGTTCATTTTGAAAGTAATATATTTTCTTTCTTAAAAAAATTTTTTTAATGTTTATATTTGAGAGAGGATGAGTGGGGGAGGGGCAGAGGGAGAAGGAGACACAGAATCTGAAGCAGCCTCCAGGCTCCCAGCTGTCAGCACAGAGCCCGATGGGGGGCTCAAACTCATGAACTGTGAGATCATGACAATCCAAAGTCAGACGCTTAGCCAACTGAGCCACCTAGGTGCCACCAAGCATCTACACTCTTTAAAAAACCTCACACATGGGGGTGCCTGGCTGGCTCAGTCAGACGAATGAGCGACTCTTGATCTTGTGGTTGTGAGTTTGGGTCCCGTGTCAGGTGTAGAAATTCCAAAATAAATAAATAAACAAGCTTAATTTTTTAAAAGCCTCACAAATAGAAATAGGATATATCGAAGTAGGCACGTGAATCAGAGGCCTTGTCTGCCTTCAGTTCAGGGTCCCCAATGCTCAGACAATAATAAATAGCCGTTCAATCAATGTAGGAATACCATTCACAGAATTTATCTTGAAAAGTGCCCCTTGTTACCTATGTTCTACCTCGTCCTTTTTAACAGCAAATTTTATTCCATTTTCCTACATTTGCTATTAATTTATTTAACTGAGGCCCTATGCTGGGCATTGAGGTTATTTCCAGTCTTTTCCACTTAAAAGATTAATGAGAAGTAACCTACCCCAAGATCTCTCACATACTCCTTCCCACTCTGATGTTTATAAAAAGTTCTTCCATCTTTTCAGGAGTAAGTTATAAAAATGGATCATCCTGATAGAGGTTTTAGGCTTTTCTTTTCGGGGGGGGGGGGGGGGGGGACTATGAAAGCTGCCTAAATGTAAGAGAAATACTCAATTGAAAATGTAGAAAGTGTTGAGGCGCCTGGGTGGCTCAGCTGGTTACACATCTGACCCTTCATCTCAGCTCAGGTCTTGATCTCAGGGTCGTAAGTTCAAGCCCTTCCTTCGGCTTCACACTGGGTCTGAAGCCTACTTAAAAGAAAAAGTACACAGTGTTGACAAACAGGCCAGTGGCATCTCTGACTGAAACAAGTATTTCAAGTAACTTACAGAAAAAACTGGCTGCTTTAAAAAAAAAAAAAAAACTTCTAGAAAATTTCCCAGAGTTTCCTGGGGTAAACAGATGTTATCTATCTTTGAATTAATCGTAGCAAACATTGTTCCTAACAGTGTGCTTGTGGGCAATTTACTAGGAATTGGTGATTAAAAACTTTAAACAATGTTAGTATTGCTCAAGTAGGAGAGTATAAGCAATTTAAGACAACTCAAATATTGCAGGCACAAAAACAAAAATGTCTAGGTCAGGGGGAGCCCTTGGTTTAATTAAAATTACCACCTACGTTCTCTACCACCTCTTATTCCAGAAGGATAGTCCCAAAAAGGACTATTGGTCAATGAAACATTGCAATGCTGTTTGACTTATAATAAACTACATATAGGCACACCTCATTTTATTGTGTGTTGCTTTATTGCACTTTGCAGATAATGCCTTCAATTCCCAAATCGAAGGCTTTTGACTGGCAAGTCTATTGGCACCATTTTTCCAACAGCATTTGCTCATTTTATGTCTCTATCATTTTCGTGTAATTCTTGGAATATTTCTAACTTTTTCATCATTGTTGTATGTATTGTGGTGATCTGTGATAAGCAACATTTGATGTTACTATTTTAATTGTTTTGGGGTGCCTTGAACCATGCCCATAAGACAAAGAACTTAATTGGTAATTATATGCATTCTGACTGCTCTATGATGGGCCATACCCCATCTCTCCCAGTATCTCTATTCCCCGAGGGAAAATATTGAAACTAGGCCAATTAATAATTGGCCAGTAACTACAAGGGTCTCTAAGTGCTCCAGTGAAAGGAAGAGTCATACGCCACTCACTTGGAATGAAAAGCTAGAAATGATTAAGCTTAGTGAGGAAGGCATGTCCAAACCTTGGCCTCTTGTGCCGAACAGTCAAGTTGTAAAATGAGAAGGAAAACCTCTTGAAGGAAATTTAAGTGTTATTCCAGTGAACACACAAATGATAACAAAGTCAAGCAGGCTTATTGCTGATATGGAGAAAGTTCTAGTGGTCTGGACAGAAGAGAAAACCAACCCCCAACATTCCCTTAAGCCCAAGCCTAATCCAGAGCAAGGCGCTGACTCTCTCCAACTTTATGAAGGCCCGGAGATGGGAGGAAGCTGAAGATGAGAAGTCTGAAGCTAGCAGGCATTGGTTCATGAGGTTTAAGGAAGGAAGGCACCTCCACAACATACAAGTGCAAGGTGAGGCAGCAAGTGCTGATGTAGAAGCTGCAGCGAGCTTTCCGGAAGATTGAGCAGAGATAATGAGGGTAGCCACACTAAACAAATTTTCATTGTAGATAAAACAGCCTTCTCTTGGAAGAAGATGCCATCTAGGACTTTCACAGGGAGAGGGGACAATTCAATGCCTGGCTTCAAAGTTTCCAAGGACAAGCAGACTCTCTTGTTAGGGGCTAATGCAGCTGGTGACTTTAAGTTGAAGCTGATGCTCATTTTATCATTCCAAAAATACTAGGGCCCTTAAGAATGATGGTAATTCTAATCTGCTTGTGCTCTATAAATTGAACAACAGAGCCTAGATGAAAGTGTGTCCATTTACTATATGGTTTACTGATTATTTTAAGCCCACTATTAAGACCTATTGCTAGAGGGTTTTTTTGTGTGTGTTTTTTTTTAAGATTACTGCTCATTGACAATGCACCTGGTTACGCAAGAGATCTGATGGAGATACACAAAGAGATTAATGTTTTTTTCATGTCTGTTAACCCAACTTCCTGTCTGCTGCCCACAGAACAAAGGATAATTTTGACTTCCAACTTTTATGATTTAAGAAATACATTTCATAAAGCTATAGCTGCTCTGGATAGTGATTCCTCTGATGGATCTGGGCAAAGTAAATTGACATCTTCTGGAAAGGATTTGGCATTCTAGATGCCATGAAGAACATTCAGGATTCATTCGAAGAGGTCAAAGTAACAAATGAACAAGAGTTTAGAAGAGTTTAATTCTAACCTTCATGGATGATTTTGAGGGGTTCAAGACTTCAGGGGAGGAAGTAACCGCACATGTGGTAGAAGTAGCATGAGAACCAAGATTACAAGCAGAGCTGAAGAATTGAGCGACTTGTGGCAACCTCATGATAAAGCGTTAGTGGAGGAGCAAAGAAGGTGGTTTCTCGAGAGCTCATCTACTGGTGAAGATGCCGTCAAGATTGTTGACCTGACAACACAGAATTGAGGCTATTACATAAACTTAGTTGATAATGCAGGGGCAGCATTTCAAAGGATCGACTCCAATTTCGAGAGAAGTTCTCCTGTGGGTAAAATGCTAACCAAGAGCATTGCACATTCAAGAGAAATCATTCATGCAAGGAAGAGTCCGCGGACTTGGAACACTTCATTTTTGTTTTTGTTTGTTTGTCCTTTACGGAATCACCACAGCCATCCCAACCTTCAGCAACTACCACTGTGATCAATTGGCAGCCCTCAGAAAAGAGATTAAGACTCACCAAAGGCCCAAATGATTGTGAGCATTTATTTTTAGCCGAAGTGTATTTTTCACTTTTTTTTTTTTTGGAATGCATATGGCTGTGTTCCAATAAAACTTTATTTACAAAATGAGCAGTGGGCAGATTTGCCAACCTCTGGCATGGTGCCTCCCCCCTCGCCCTCAGCCACCCCGGAGTCCCTGAGAGCAGAGGCTCCCTGAACCAGTTTCTCTGGTGTGGGTGTGGGTGTGTTTGGCGAGTAGGTGCCAGTACACACAAGCTGAGGGAGGAGAGCCAGGAGTTCCTGTTAGCACCCAGGCTGCTGCTTCCAGACGGTGCCTCCAGATCTTAAGTTCATGCACCAGCCTGCTCTGCCGACTCCCATTCAGCAGACTTAGTGTAAGCTTCCTCTAATCACCAAGACATGTGCCACTCACCCGTCTACTTTCCTTCCCCCCAGATCCTATCATCACTTTATGGGGTCTATTTTCTATTTTCTTAGAGGAGTTTGTAACCATTTTTTTTTCTCTTCTGGTCTTTTTTTTTTTTTTTTTTTTGGCACGAAGAAAGCTATTTATTGCTCTTGATGTAGCAAGGATATATAAATATTCGATTTTTTTCTTTTTTTTCCTTTCGCCAAGTTTATTCAACATTATGTTGGAGGTTGTCGTCAGTACATTAAACAAGAAAAAGAAAGGCATATGACTGGAAAGAAATACAACTTTTCGAAGATGACATATGAAAAGAATCCAATAATAACTATTGAATTAACAATTAGCAATGTCCCCGGATCCCAAGTCAGAGTATCAGCATTGAGTATATGGGCTTAAAAAATGTATATATACCTTCCTCTTAACATCTTAAGAGGTATATGGGCTTAAAGAGTATATGGGCTTAAAAAATGTATATATACCTTCCTCTTAAGATGTTAAGAGGAGAAAGTATATATACATTTTTTAAGCCCATATACCTGCACACGTAATAGACTGCAATATAGTGTGAACATCACTTTCATAGGCACTGGGAAACCAAAAAATTCATTTGGCTCCTTTATTATGATATTCGCTTTATTGTGGTGGTCTGCTACTAAACCTCCAACATCTTGGGGGTATGCCTGTCACGGTCCTTAAAAAATGTGAAATTAGAAATTTGAAAACTCTCCTTTATTGATTACTTTGTCGGTTTACAACTATTTTTTCGCGATGTTGTGCTGGAAAGTTTGACCAGGTCTATGGAAGAGTTCTTGGTTTAAAGTCATGAAAGGATTTCAAGTTAAAAAGGGAACTGGCAAATAGGAAGTGGAAAATCTCACACATGCACCCACAGAAGAACAGACCGTAAGGACTGAGAGACCGATTTCCTGTAAATGTCTCATTTACAGAAAACCAAGACTTGCCTCCTGACCAATGAGCATCCACCAAGAACTTCTCCTCATCCTCAAGCCAATGAGCTTACTGCTTGAACTCTGTCTGGCTTCCCCTCTTGGAACACCTTGGCCATAAGTACAGTCTGCTTCAAACCCTTCCTTCTTCCTTCTTTGAGTTGACACTCCCTAGTATAAGAGGAATCTGAAGGAGACAACTCCCAGAAGGACAGGGACCCTGAATTCAGGTACACTTGGGTTGGATTAAACGTATGGATTTTCCTCAGGGTAAAACTGTAAGTGCTAGACAGAGGTTGAGCACCTAAATACAGCTAAGAGCCCTTGCCACCTTCACGTGAGAGACAACGGTCTCTGAGGCCCAAGAATCCCACAGAAGGAGATGGGCATGAACAAGTTTCACCATTGGTTGCTTGTCACCTACAAGAAAATTCCATGCAACGAGGGATATCTGGTCAAATCACACAAGGGGCGCCTAGGTGGCTCTGACTTTGGCTCAGGTCATGATCTCACAGTTCATGGGCTCGAGCCCCACATGGGGCTCTGTGCTGACAGCTCAGAGCCTGGAGCCTGCTTCAGATTCTGTGTCTTCTACTCTCTCTGTCCCTTCCCCAGTCATGCTCTGCCTCTTTCCGTCCCAAAAATAAATTAAAAAAAAAACATTAAAAAAAAAGTCAGACAATTTGGGCACGGACTGTCAGTCAGGAAAAACTGACTGACAGGAAAAACTTTAAGTATCCCTTAAAAGGCACACCATCAAACAAAACCCAAGTCCCAACCCTCAGGCAATCTAGGATTTTTCTTTCCCCTTGAGCAAAGTCCAGATGCAGGACCCTAGTCATTGAAATGCTCACAGCGAGCCACCCACCCCAACCCTTCAGGAAACCCAGCTGGTTTTATGTTAGACATTATGGTCTCTCTGCATGTACACTTTTTACTAAATGGATCGGTCTGATGAAGACAACCTAGAATTACAACGGCCATTATGAAAAACATCCCAATTAGACAAGATCCTTCCTTTATAAAGTACACTTGAACAGAAGGGTTCTCCCCCAAAGCAGAATGGGATACCTATTTTAACTGGCCTGCAATTCAAGGCTTCAAGATTTCATGATAGCTCCATTGGAAGATTCATTGCAAAAGGGTAATGGAAAATTTTAAGAGGTACCTAAAACAAAGACTGTAAGACTCAAGTGACTGCCACTGCTTTCTCCTAGCCTCCTTTACTTGAGTATTCAGTCTACTAACCCTCTAAATCATCTTTCTACTATGAAGAGACTATCTGCCAAGTTAGTGGCCTTCAGGACCTATCTACCCTCAAAGGAGGGCCCTCTATGAGCCTCTCCTGGGGTTGATGGGACTCTGAGGTGTTCTCCTGTAAGTGCTACCCATTGTTCCTTTAAACAGCCAATGGAAAAAAAAATTAATAGAAAGTCTTGCCAGATTCTGGTAGATCCTGGAGCTGCACACTCTACTTGAAACCCCACTCATTCCAGAGCCTGTGGATGGGATCCTGGGAAAACCAGAGACGTTGGTCAAGACTTAGCTTTCCCAAATCTGTCTCAAGTGCCCAGTTGAAAGAGGAAAATCAGTTTTTATGTTGTCCCTTCCTTTCCAAATCCAAACCCATTGGTTTCTTATCCTTTATCTCCCAGAGACAGATGTTGCCTTCTTGATTGCCTCATTTTGGGCCAGAGAACTCTCCTTGGCAACCACCAGGTTGGAGGTGCCAAAATACTTCCAGACAGTAATGTGGGTAGAATTCCATTTTGGGGTAGGGTCCTACTGACTACTGCCTGCCCTCCGGAGAATTGTCCAAGTCTTCTTTCCTTTGGCTATCTCTGAAAGTTGCTCTGGATCTTGGGAGTGTAGTATCCTTTGTGCCCTCTTTGGGAATGCTTGTGTCCAAGGGGTTGTTCAGTATTGCCAGAAATATTTACTCTTTGTCCTGGCTGAACCCTGACGAGATAGTTGAAAGGATTTTTCTTAGGTAGCTCTATGGTCAGAAGTCAGCATAATTGAGAGCAGTTATTTTTTTTTTTTTAAGTCCTTCTCTCCTAATTTAAAATGAAATTATGTACCCAGAGGCAAAGAAAGAAAAAACATTCCAAAGACAAACAGCTCCAAATCTAGAACACAGGCATCTTTTGATGTCCATCTTGGTTGGGTATCTTCTCCCTGATCTAAAAAAGAAAACTGAAGGTCATGTCATAGGATAACATCAGCCCATGATGGCATTCAAGTTGCAACCCAATTCCATGAAGAATTAAAAGAATCATCCTGGTCTTATAAAATGTAATCTTTATAAGAACAAGAATGCAGCTCTAGAAGCAGTTCCAATCTCACCTTTTTGTTGTTGTTGTTGTTTTTTAACCAATCCCCAAACTTCACCTTTTCATCCTGAAAGGCCTGCAGATACCATAAAAGATCTAGTCTTACTTAGGAAACAAAGGACCCTCTTGGGGGAACTTGCATCACTTCCCTGTGCCTCTGAGATTTCAGTGTCCAGTTTTCCCCTAGAAACTATGAGGCTTAGCTCTTTAAAGTTCAAATTTCAGGGGTGTCATTCTTACCCAAAGAAAAAATGGCGGGGGGCGGGTGTAGTGGAAAGTCTATTTGGAACTTTGGTGAACTTTCTCAAGTGTCTTGTCCACAAGTATCAGTAAAAAGCTTTAGCCTTCTGAGCAGTTAAAATTTATTCCAATGTCCAGAAACACAATTTGGATTCAACTGTTCTTTCATAAACTAGTGAGTTTTATATTGTATCTGATTCATGGCTAAAATTTTAACAACACTGGAAAATCTCTGTTGTGTCTGCCTATATTTTTACGTACATTTATGCCTGTATCTATGTAGCAGATAAATGTGTGAACTTTTTCTACCTCTGGATGGTATTGCTAAAATTAATTTTTTTTAAATCTTTTAAATGTTTTATTTATTCTTGAGAGAGAGAGAGAGAGAGAGAGCGCGCGCACAAGAGCTGGGGAGGGGCAGAGAGAGAGAGAGGGACACAGACTCCAGGCTGAGCTGTCAGCACAGAGCCCAATGTGGGGCTCGAACTCACAAGCCGTGAGATCATGACCTGAGCCAAAGTCAGACGCTCAACCCACTGAGCCACCTGTGCGCCCCTAAAATTAATCTTTAAAAGAGCTCTATTTATTTGGCTTAAAGAAAAATAAACACTTACCAAATTAAGTATTCCTAAAACTCTCAGAAGTATGAAAATGAACCCAAACATTTTTCAAGTTCACATGATCTAAGATAAATCTTTAGTGAATAAAAGCTAGTTTAGGTTTGTTGGTTAAATTAAAACAGACCTGTCTTCAGAGTTGTCAGCATTGAATGTTAAAATTTTGTTCTTCCTGGGATTACTGAAAGTCGCATGCCCTCATGTTATCCCTATTACAGAATTTCTCAGCAAGAAAGAGTATTTCGGATGATGGCCACCTGTTTAAGGTCTCATGAAATTTTCAGGAGTAATCTAAGCCTAATTGTTAAGAACAAGTGAGTAAGACAGATGTAAGAAAAAGTTGATAAATGAACTTTTCAACAATAATTTCACTTAACGGTAGGTGCATTTCAAAATAGTTTCCTAGGGGTGCCTGGGTGGCTCAGTTAAGTGTCAGACATCAGCTCAGGTCATGATCTCATAATTTGCGGGCTCAAGCCCTGCATGGGGCTCTGAGCAGAGCCTGGAGCATGCTTGGGGATCCATGTTTCCCTCTCTCTCTGTCCCATTCCTGCTTGTGTGCCCCCTCTCCCCCTCCCTCCCCCTTTTCTCCTCCCTCCCCCGTCCCTCTCTCTCAAAAATAAATAAACTTAATAGTTTCCAAAATCTTTTCTGTTCCTTGAAACCTTAAAGTTATATTGAGAGAAGTTAAATGATGGGTATTCATTGACTATTTAAGTAATTTCCAAATGAAATAAGATATTGGAAACAATTGTCGAACGTGGGTTTTTCTCCTTCAGGCTTCCTATTACAGAGGAACTAATGATACTTGTCCCATGTTGGTCAACATGCTATACATTTCAAGAAGCGTATACTTCTAGGGATTATGAGATGTTTTTATACATTTCCAAGGGATACACAGTTCACAATTGTTTACCTAATTTTTGCTAGAAATTAACATTTAAAAAACCTGAATTTCTAGCAAAAATTAGGTAAACATCTATGTATGCCAGGAAAGTAGAACTTATATTTCCAGCAAGAAAAAAAGTGTCAGGGATGGAGGTACATTTCTGTTAAGGGAAAACAAAGTAATTTTGTCCCAGAGTAAATTTGGTTATTTCAGAACAGGGAAAAGATGAATACAGGGCAAACTGAATGGATTTAGAAAGTTGGGAAGAAAGAGAGGGGAATGGGCAGGGTAGTGAATTTCTTATTGAGTGAATTTCTTTTAATTAAAAAAAAACCCGAAAAGCTCTAATACGAATAGTACACTTATGTAAAACTCAACCTTAATTTTCTTTCATCTGCTGAAAAGAAAATTTTTCTTGGGCTATTGGTCTGTTCCTGGGAAGAGATTGTGAAGGGTTTTTCTTTACCTTTTAGGTTACCTGCCTGGACAGCAAAGATTTTGTATCTTAAAGTAAGTAAGCGTGCTTTATGTTGTCCTTATGAGGTCTTCATTTACTCCAGGAAAGCCATCCTTCTCAATATTAAAAGAGCTAAATTTTGTTCACAGCTATATCAGCTTCCATGTTTGCCTTTACGATTTTGTATTTTACTTCGGTTAAATAATGAAGTATTATTTCACAATCATCTGTGATCCTATTTAGTCAAATGTTCAAACATTTTGACATTTTGGTAACTTCCCAAGGTCAAATTCTAAATGGAGTCTTTTTTTGTTGTTTGTTTGTTTTAAATCTCAGAGTAACTTTGAAATTTCCCACAGGGTCACACTCACACACACACACACACACACACACACACACACACACACACACAAAGTCTCAAAGGACTGTGTCTCATTTGGTAAAAGGTTAAACTAATTAGGTTTATTGGACATGTTAAGGTACACAGTAAGTGTTCTCAAGTAAGAAGTGATGCTAAACCTTCTTAGTTTATATTTATATGGGTGCATGTTATTAATACAAGTCTTTTAGAAATTTATGGAATTCCTAGAAACCTGCTTGCTATGTTCTGGTATAATTTTATCAGTCATAATTCCAGTTTCTTAAAATGTGGGGAGAATTTGCCACCGAAAGTTAAGTCTTTGGTAAAATATTGTTTTAGGCTAGTTATTTTTAAGAAGTAACAGACCTAGGGGCACCTGGGTGGCTCAGTCAGTTAAGAGTCTGACTTTGGCTCAGGTCATGATCTTGCAGTTCATGGGTTCAAGCCCTGTGCTGACAGCTCAGAGCCTGGAGCTTGCCTCAGATCCTATGTCTCGCTCTCTCTCTGCCCCTCCCCGCTCACGCTCGCTCTCTCTCAAAAATGAACAAACCTTAAAAAAAATTAAAAAGAAAAAGAAGTAACAGACCTAGAAAAATCTTTGAAAACTGAGTAGACCTTCTCCTTTTCTAAGAAACATTTACATTTATGGGGAACATCTCCATTTGTAAGGGAGTCTCCCATTTTGTAGCAGAAGAATAGGAGGTCTCTAAATCTCTACAAACTCTCATCAATGGAGAAGGCAAAGTTAAATCTGCCTAACTACCTACCCTTGTTTCCGTGCTTTTCCTGGTAACCTCCCACAACTTGACCCTCCCCAGCATTTTCTCTTGTCTTTAGCTGGAGATGCTATTTAAGGCGGTCGTGTATGCCACTTCAGGGAGTTAGTCGGTTTTCCTGTCTTCCATGTAGAAGGGAGGTATACAAAGTGGTTATTAAAATTGTTTTTTCTTCTGTCAATCTGTCTCTTTAAAAAAATTTTTTTTAAGTTTATTTATTTTGAGAGAGAAAGAGACAACACAAACAGGGGAGGGGCAGAGAGAGGGAGAGACAGAGAATCCCAAGAAGGCTCCACACTATCAGCACAGATCTGATGCGGGACTTAAACTCAAACCATGAGATCATGACCTGAGCTGAAACCAAGAGTTGGACACCTAACTGACTGAGCCACCCAGGCTGCCCATCTGTCTCTTATCATAGGGTAATCTCAGAAAAGATCCTAGAAGGGTAAAGGGCAAATTATGTTCCCTCTCCCTCAGTGATGTGTCACAGAAATAACCAAATTTCCTTGTTAATTCCATTTCAACAGACTCTCATCAGATCCATAACCACAGACATTTCAAAATCTTTTGTCATTACAGGCACTGTTTATGGTTTTTGCAAAGGTGAGATTCATAGAAAGGACCTTTCCAAGTACTCTTGACCACTGACTCTACTGGTAAATCACAAAGGTATCAAACCTTGGGTGCCTATTTCACAAATGTAGAAGCCTCCAACACACATCTAGTTCTGTGCAAATCTCTGAGACCTCAAAATCGAAGTGACTAATAAAACATCAAACTAGACTGCTTCCTTCCAAGTCAATGGACCAAGGGCATTTCTCTCCATTTCTCCTTTCCTCTTTGACCACGCTTTTCCTGATTCTTACACCATGAAGATCTTTATGATTCTTTTGTGTGTCTGTCATCTTGCTCTGGACTGGAAATGCCATTGTTCACAAATCTCAGGCCGTTGCAAAAAGGGGTAATCCAACCTCCAAATGACTGTTGGATCTGCCCCAATGCTGGTGATCCTGTGGTTCTGCCTGTCACAAACTTTTCCCTCATTTCCAAAGCCTCAGTTTCTCTGGAGCAAACTCAGCCCCATCTTGATCATGTCTGACTCCCTAACACTAGGGGTCCATTTCCCTGTCCTCAGTTAATAACCTCTCATCTGAAGAAACTTGCATCCAGACTCTGTACAAAGATAGGGAGGGACATAAGGGAAGGGTAACCAAAATGAAACCACCTGTGTGGTCCACAGACTTGTACTTTTTATTGATCTCCCAAGTCCTGAGCCACAGACTCAAATGAATTACCAGGAGGCATTCATTATTCAAAACTCACTTCCTTTGGCAGACCCCTACTCCTTTGCCTAGGAGTATGAACAAATGATGCTATAATTGGGAATCTTTCCTCAACTCTTGAAGATACTGAAGAATCTGCTTCTCAAGAAATAGCTGCCCAACAAAAATTCCTACACTCTGGACAAAGCTTTTCCTTTTAAAAAATTTTTTTAACTTGTTTTTTGAGATGGAGAAAGACCAAGCACAAGCAGGAGAGGGGCAGAGAGAGAAGGAGCACAGAGTATGTAGCAGGCTCCAGGCTTTGAACTGTCAGCACAGAGCCTGACGTGGGGCTCAAGCTCACAAACCGTGAGATCATGACCTGAGCTGCAGTCGAATGCTGAACACACTGAGCCACCCAGGTGTCCCAGCTGTTCTTTGTAATTCGATAGATTTTGATTATGTTTTAGCAGAGCAAGGAGATGTATGGTCCTGCCAATACAACTCGATGCACTTAGATGGATACTTTTGGCAAAGTTGAGACTCAACTGCACAAGATCACTGAACAAACCAGTTGTTAAAACGACTCCTTCAACGAGGAGCTTTCTTTCACTTATTTGATTCTGATTGGTTTGGGTCTTGGAGACCATGGTCCCAAAATACACTCTAGACAGTGGGGATTATCTTGGTGAGCTGTATTAACAATACGGTTTTTAGGAGCTCCTTGTGGTTCAGTTAAGCATCCAACTCTTGATTTCAGCTCAGGTCATGATTTCTTGGTTGTGAGATTGAGCCCTGCATCGGGCTCCACACAGGGTGTGGAGTCTTCTTAAGATTCTCTCTCCCTCTCCCTTTGTCCTCCTGGCTCACACTCTCCCTCTATCGAAAAAAAAAAAGAATATGGTTTTTAGGCTTATGAATTGACCATGGAAATTGAGCTAACCATCCTAGAAGAATACGACTGAGATTTTTTCATTTCTTATTCCTTGTGTTGTTCAAATGAAAACAATGATAGCCACTTGCCCTTTCCCTCCCACATGTGACAAGACTCCTACTTGAGGATGGTTATCCTCAGCTCCAAGGGACATGCACTCCATCTAACAATGTTTTTGATTGAGGAAAATAAAAAAGGAAAACAATGCCCACATGACATGGTTGATCAGTCATGCTTTCTGTGGAAGATCTTGAATGAGAGAGGTAAACATGAAAGGATTTCAATCTAAAATGGAACCAGAAGATATGAAGTGAGTAATATCACACATGTAACCTCTTAAGTATGAAGCTTAAGAACTGAGAGACTGATTTCCTGTCTATTCCTCATTAATAGAAGACCAAGACTTATCTCCTGACCAATGAACAGCCACCAAAAACTCTCCCCTCAACCAATGAGCTTCTTGCTTAGAGTATGGCTGGACTTGCCCCTCTTTGCACTCCTTGCCCATAAATACAGCATGCCCTACTCTCAGTGGATTAGACTGTAGCTTTCTACAGCATGCATTTCTCAAGTAGCAATTCCTCTGCTCTTCTGAAAAAACTCAATTTCTGTTAATTTGAGCTTGCCTCAGTGCACCTCTTTATGGAGGGTGATGAAGTAATAGAAGTCAAATTCAAAATAGCTTCAACAAAATACAAAATTCACTTATACACATAACTGGGAAGTACAGGCATGGAACTAGGATTCAGGTCTCCAAATACTGATTTTCAGGACTCACTGGTTCCAAAGCTCAACTTGCCTCCCCATTACGTTTCCCCTCCTGTACACATACTTCTTTCATGTAGCCAGGAGAAAATGGTCTTTTGTGGTGCCAGACTCATGCAGTCCAACTTGGCAAATGTAGCAGACAAAAGCACTTCTCTTCCCAACATTGGTTTGGCCAATGGGAGAGACAGGGTGTCGGAGTCCCCAAAGAATGGAGTGTGAGCATGCTACCCCAAGGTAAGGAACACAGTAAAAACAAAACAAAACAAAACAAAACAAAACAAAAAAAAGCTAAGAGTCTAGTAGAAAAGTTAAGCGTGAATCCATTGGTAAAATTTCACAATGTTGTATGCTATTGGAGCCCCAAAGAATGAGTGACCCAATCTTTCTTTTAAAAAAGACAACAAACCTTCCATGATTAATATCAGTGTTGCATCTTCCTAGTAAATGCACAGAATCCTTTGACCTTTGTGTCTCATTTGTCTTCAGTGCAGCATTTCCTCATCAATAGCCTACAGCTTATTCCTCATCAATAGTCTACTCCCGCTTCACTCCCAATAGCCACTCCATCTTGAGAAGAGTGACTTATTCCAACTTTAAAATGAGCAACACTTTTTAATTACAATATTTTCCCCGAATACGTTGAGCTTATTTTTCAATTGTGTTCTTAGATGCATTATCATCATTAAGATTTCAAATGGGAGTGAGGTGGGGCAGGTGAGAACAACCTGGAAAATTAAATGCCAGTTTCAAAAGTAAACTTCAGGCATCCTCATTCTGAAATGCCTTTTAGAGTACATATAAAATTTCAGATACTTAAATTGGAGGATACTTAAAAATATTTGAATGTTGAGACGTTCCTCCATTGAATCCTTAAGAGGAAAAAATGTAAGTGATAAGCCCTGATATTAAAAATAAACATAGCTGAAACATGAATAAGTGTTGACTCATTCAGGTAAATTCCCCAGAGGCCAATTGGCATTTCCATGGGTAGGGATAACAGAGAAAAAACTATTTTGCAATCCCTATCAAAGTAACACCAGCATTCTTCACAGCGCTAGAACAATCCCAAAATTTGTGTGGAACCAGAAAAGACCCGGAATAGCCAAAGCAATCTTGAAAAAGACAACCAAAGCTGGAGGCATCACAATCCTGGACTTCAAGCTGTATTACAAAGCGACAATCGTCCAGACAGTATGGTACTGGCATAAGAACAGACACTCAGATGAATGGAACAGAATAGAGAACCCATTAATGGGCCCACAAATGTATGGCCAACTAATCTTTGACAAAGCAGGAAAGAATATCCAATGGAATAAAGACAGTCTCTTCAGGAAATGGTGCTGGGAAAACTGGACAGCGATGTGCAGAACAACAAACCTGGACCACTTTCTTACACCATACACAAAAATAAACTCAAAATGGATTAAAGACCTCAATGTAATAAGGCAGGAAGCCATCAAAATCCTCGAGGAGAAAGCAGGCCAAAACCTCTTTTACCTCGGCCACAGCAACTTCCTACTCAACAGATCTCTGGAGGCACAGGAAACAAAAGCAAAAATGAACTATTGGGACCTCATCAAAATAAAAAGCTTCTGCACAGTAAAGGAAACAATCAGCAAAACTAAAAGGCAACCAATGGAATGGGAGAAGATATTTGCAAACGACCTATCAGATAAAGGGTTAGTATCCAAAATCTATAAAGAACTTATCAAACTCAACACCCAAAAAACAAATAATCCAGTGAATAAATGGGCAAAAGACATGAATAGATGCTTCTCCAAAGAAGACATTCAGACGGCCAACTGCACATGAAAAGATGCTCAACATCACTCATCATCAGGGAAATACAAATCAAAACCACAATGAGATGCCATCTTACACCTGTCAGAATGGCTAACATTAGCAACTCAGGCAACAACAGACGTTGGCGAGGATGTGGAGAAAAAGGATCTTCTTTCCACTGCTGCTGGGAATGCAAACTGGGGCAGCCACTCTGGAAAACAGTATGGAGGTTCCTCAAAATATTAAAAATTCAACTACTTTACAACCCAGCAATTGCATTACTAGGTATTTATCCAATACCAATCCTAGGTATTTATCCAAAACAGATGTGCTGTTTCTAAGGGGCACGTGCACCCCAATGTTTATAGCAGCACTATCAACAATAGCCAAAGTATGGAAAGAGTTCAAATGTCCATCAACAGATGAATGGATAAAGAAGATGTGCTATATATATACAATGGAGTATTACTCAGCAATCAGAAAAATGAAATCTTGCCATTTGCAACTATGTGGATGGAACTAGAGGGTATAATGTTAAGTGAAATTAGTCAAAGACAAATATCCTATGACTTCAATCATAGGAGGACTTTAAGATACAAAATAGATGAACCCAAGGAAGGGAGAAAAAATACTATGAAAACAGTGAGGGGGACAAAACATAAGAGACTCTTAAATATACAGAACAAACAGGGTTGCTGGAGGGGTTGTGGGAAGGGGGATGGGCTAAATAACTATTTAGGGGGTTTAAGCAATCTACTCCTGAAATCATTGTTGTACTATATGCTAACTAGCTTGGACGTAAATTAAAAAATAAATTATAAAACAAACAAACAAACAACCCAAAAACTATTCTTGAGGATGCCCAAAGCTGATTACCTATGACCAGCACCAAAGCATAGAAGGTGAACATACGCTTTTCAAAAGGGACTTTGGTTTCTAAAGAAAACCTATTTTTAGTCATTATCAGAAGTATTTAGGAACCGTAGATTGCACATCAATGCTGATCTCAACTCAGAAAGAGAAATACATCATTTACAATGCACTTATTCATGGCTCCCTTAAAAATGGGGGAAGATACTGAGGAAGGAGGGCTTTAAGCCCCACACTGGCACCCAATGCCTTGGGAATCTGCACCAGGAAGATGAGCTCTCATAACATCTATGAAAAAGGTTTGTTGACTCTCTTTAGGTTGTGGGCTGGGAGGGGCAGGGATACATAGAAGCTTTCTCTAGGAATGGAAGCACTGCCAAGTGCCATTTTTCTTGTCCCCCTTCAGCCTAGTTCGATCTAATGCTGGCAGGTACCAGTTTTGACATTCTCCGTCTACATTGCTATCACTGTTCACCCAGCCCCAGTGTTCCCCTGCTGACCTGCCACACCAACCCATCTGCCGCAGCAAGGCCCCTCCGAAGCAGCTCCCACCCCACCCCAACCAGCCAACACCCTCAGTTGGGGCCAGTGCCCCTCCAAACTGTCACCTGTCCAGCCCCACCACCAGCATGTCCACAGCAGCTGCAGCCAAGTTTTGCAGCCAGGCACACCAGGGGCTAACCCCACCCACCAATATGGCTGCAGCAGCTGTAGCTAAGCCTCTCAGCCAGCTGTGATGGGGGTCAGCCCCAGCCACCAGTGCACCCACAGCAGTCATGGCCCAGTCACAACAGGAGAGCACATGCAGCCTCTACAGTGGACACTCCTGGAACATCTGGTTCTGGTGACTGGGGAGATTGCATGTTTTGGGACCCATAGGATTTCTCCTAAGACCACTGCCTTCAAGACCAGGAGATATAATTGACTTAATAGATAGCAACAGAGAGAATCAGACAAAATGAGGAGAGAGAAATATGCTCCAAATGAAAGAACAAGACAAAACCTCAGAAAAAGAATGGAATGAAGTGGAGATGAGTGAAGTAAGGGTTTTAAAAGATGGCCATTAAGGATGCTCACCCAACTTGGGAGAACAGCGCATGAACTCAGGGAGAAATTCTACAGGGATAGAAAATATTGAGAAGAACCAATCATAACTGAAGAATAACAAATAAAAAATAAACTCTCTGGATTCTCTAGCAGATTAAAGAACTCAGAACAGACCGATCATCTGGAAGACAGAGTGTGGAAATCATCCAAGCTGAACTGAAAACAAAAATTAAAAAAATTTTTTTAATGTTTATTTATTTTTATTAGAGAGAGAGAGAGAGAGAGAGAGAGAGAACAAGATGGGGAGGGGCAGAGAGAGGAGACACAGAATCCAAAGCAGGCTCCAGGCTCTGAGCCGTCAGCACAGAGCCTGACGTGGGACTTGAACTCATAAACCGTGAGATCATGACCTGAGCTGAAGTCAGATGTTTAACCAACATAGCTACCCAGGCACCCACCCCCCCAAAATTTTTTTTAAATGAGGATAGGTTAAGAGACCTTAGGGACAACATCAAGCATACCAACATATGCATTACATAGGGATACTGGAAGGAGAAGACAGAAAGGGGAAGAAAACTTATTTTAGGGAAGCTTTCAGCTACTATTTCTTAACTTTGAGAAAGAAGCACACATCAAGGTCCACAAACAGAGCTCAAAAAAGGATAAACCCAAAAAATTCACACCAAGATACCTAACAACAATGTCAAGTTAAAGATGGAGAATCTTAAAAGAAGCAAGAGAAAAGTCACTAGTTACATACAAATTAACACCTTTAAGTCTATCAGCTGATTTTTCAGCAGAAACTTGCAGCCAGAAGGGACTGGCAGGATATATTCAAAGTGCTGAGAGGAAAAAACCTACAACCTATATTCTACCCAGCAAAGTTATCACTTGAAATTGAAGGAGAGAGTTTCCCAGACCAAGAAAAATTAAATTCATCACCACTAAATCGGCCTTACAAGAAATGTTAAGGGAACTTCCTTAAGAAAAAAAAGGAAAAAAGGCCATAAGTAGAAGTAACAAAATTATGTAAGAAAAAACTTCACTATAAAAACAAACGTATATTAATGGGCAATCACGTATAAATCTAGTAAGCAGTAGGTCAACTAGATCTATGATAATTAGGTAAGGGACACACAAAATATGTAAAATGCGCATGTAAAATAGGACAGTAAATCCATAAATCATGGGGGTGGGGATGTAAAAGTGTAGTGCTTTTGGAACATTTTGAAATCAACTTCAAGACTATTATATTCATACTATATGTTAATCTCATGGTAACCACAAACCAAAAACCTGTAATAGATACATAAAAAATAAAGAGAAAGGAATCCAAGCACAACACTCCAGAAAAACAAAAGAAAAAAGCGAGGTTAGTACAGAGAACTACAAAAATGGCCAGGAAATAATTAAGAAAATGGCAATAAGTACATATCTATCAACAATTACTTTAATGTAATTGGGCTAAATTCTTCAACCAAAAGATAGAGGTTGGCTGAATGGATAAAAACAAACACATGCACCCAAAACCAGCAATAACTCATCTCTATGCTACCCGATAGAGACTCACTTCAGACCCAAACACACATATAGACTGAAAGTGAAGGAATGGAAAAGATATTCCAAGCAAATGAAAATGGGGGGAAAGGGGTAGCAACACTTTTATCAGACAAAATGGACTTTAAAATAAAGACTGTAACAACAAGCAGAAAAGGGCATTGCATAACGACCAACTGATCAATCCAACTAGAGCATGGAACAGTTGCGAATTTGTATGCACTCAACAGAGGAGCACCTCAATACAGAATATGCTTTCTTTTCAGGTGCACATGGGATTCTCCAAAAACAGTTAACATGTTAGGCTATAAAACAAGTCTCAACAAATTAAGATGCTGATATCCTATCAGTCATCTTCTTTAACCACAATGCTATGAAACTAGAAATAAGGGAAAATACTACAAAAAATACCAACACACAAAGCTAAACAACATGCTACTAAACAACCAATGGGTCTATGAAGAAATCAAAGAGGCAATATTAAAAATACCTGAAGACAAACGAAAATGTAAACACAAGGTTCCAAAAGCTTTGGGACAGAACAAAAGCAGTTCAAAGAGGAAAGTTTATGGCAATATACACCTACCTCAAGAAACAAGAAAAATCTCAAACAACTTGATTGTACACATGCAGGAGCTAGAAAAAGGACAAGCCAAAATTAGTAAAGAGAAATGAAAAATATCAGAGCAGAAATTAAAGAAATGGAGACTAAAAAACAATCAAACGATCAATGAAACTAAAAGTTGGTTCTCTGAAACCAACCTTTAGTTAAATGCATCAAAACCCCCCAAAAACCTCACACAAATAAAGAGAACTCAAAACCAGAAATGAAAGAAAAGTTACAGCCTAAGAAGTACAAACTACAGAAATACAAAGGATCACATGAGACTACTATGAAAAATTATACACCAACAAACTGGACAACCTAGAAGAAATGGATAAATCCCTAGAAACTTAATTTTCCAACGCTTAATCAGAAAGAAATAGAAGGCAATTGGTGGCTCAGTCAGTTAAGCGGCAGACTCTGGATTTTGGCTCAAGTTACAATCTCATGGTCAGTGACCTCAAGCCCCACGTTGGGCTCCTCACTGACAGTGCAGAGCCTGTTTGGGATTCTCTCTCCTCTCTCTCTGCCCCTCCCTCTTTCTCTTTTTCTCGCTCTAAAAATAAATAAACCTAAAAAAAAAAGAAAAATAGAAAATCTGAACAGACTAATCAGCAGTAATGAAATTGTATCAATAAGAAAACAAAAACAAAATCCAACAAATGAAAGCCAAAGACCAGAAGTCTTCATAGTTAGATTCTACCAAACATTTAAAGAGTTATTATCATCTAGACTTCTCCAACTATTCCAAAATATTGAAGGAACACTTCCAAATTTCATTACCCTGATACTAAAACCAGACAAAAGCACTACAAAATAATTACATACCAACATCCCTGATGAGCACAGATGCAAAAATCCTCAACAAAGCAACAGCAAACCAAATTCAACATTACACTGAAAGATTCATCCACTACAATCCAGTGGAGTTTATTTCAGGGATGCAAGAATGATTCAATATTTGCCCATTAATCAAGGTGATACATCACATTCACAAAATGAAGAATCAAAATTATGCTGTCATCTCAGGAGGTTCAGAAAAAACATTTGACACAATTCAACACTCATTTATGACAAAAACTCTCAACCAAGTGGGTATAGAGGAAGTATACCTCAATATAAGAAAGACCATCACGACAAACCCATAGCTAACATCATACTCAATGGGGAAAAGCTGAAAGCTTTTCCTCTTAGATCAGGAACAAGACAAGGATGTTCATTCTCACCACTTTTATTCAACATAGTGCTGGAAGCCCTAACCACAACAGTCAGACAACAAGAAAAAGCTTCCAAATTGTTAAGAAAGTAGTACAATTTTAACCATTTGCGTTTAACATGATACTTTACATAGTAAATTGTAAAGACTCCACCAAAAAAAAAATTAGAATAAATGAACTTAGTAAACTTGCAGGATACAAAATTAATCTACAGAAATTTGTTGCATTTCTATACACTAATAATAAAAGGGAAATTAAGAAAACAATCCCATTTATAATTGCATCAAAAAGAATCAAATACCTAGGAAGACCTTTAATCAAGGAAGTCAAAGACTTGTATTCTGAAAATTCTAAGACAGTTATGAAAGAAATTAAATATGACATAAACAGGGGTGCCTGGGTGGCTCAGTGAGTGACCCTTTGGCTCAGGTCACGGTTAGTGAGTTCCAGCCCCACGTTGGGCTCTGTCCTGATGGTGCAGAGGCTGCATGGGATTTTCCCTTTCCTTCTCTCTCTGCCCCTTATTCACTCTTTCTCTCTCTCAAAATAAATACATAAACTTAAAAAATATAACGATGACATAAATAGAAAGATATCCCATGCTTGTAGGTTTGAAAAATATTGTTAAAATGGAGTATTATCTAAAGTAATCAACAGGTCCAGTGCAATCTCTATTGAAATACTAACAGCATTTTTCACAAAACTAGACTAATCCTAAAATTTGTGTGCAATTATATAAGACCTGTAATAGCCAAAGCAATCTTGAGAAACAAGAAGAAAACTGGAGGTATCACATACCCAGAGTTCCAACCATACCACAAAACAGTATGGTACTGGCACAAAAATAGACAACATAGATCAATGGGACAGAATTGAGAGTTCAGAAGTAAACCCATCCTTACATGGTCAATTAATCTAGGACCAAAGGAGGCAAGAAGATACAATGGGGAAAAGACCATCTTTTTAATAAGTGATGATGAGAAAACTGGACAGTACATGCCAAAGAATGAATCTGGACCCCTTTCTCACACCGTACACAAAAATAAATCCAAAATTTAAAGACCTAAATGTGAGACTTGAAACCATAAAACTCCTAAAAGAAGCCATAGGCAGAAAACTCTTGGACAACCATCTTAGCAACGTATGTATTTTTGATCTGTCTCCATAGGCAAGGACAACAAAAGCCAAAATAAACAATTGGGACTGCATCAAACTCAAAAGCTTTTGCGCAGTGAAGGAAACCAACAAACTGAAAGGTGACCCCTGAATAGGAGAATATATTTGCAAATGACATACCTGATGAGGGTTAATATTCAAACTATAGAAAGAAATCCTACAACTCAAATTAGAATTTGATTAAAAATGGGCAGATGACCGGAATCGGAAATATTTTCTCAGGGAAGAGATACAGATGGCCAAGAGACACACAAAAAGATGCTCAACATCACTGATCATCAGGAAAACGCAAATCAAACCCATAGCAAGATATCACCTCACACCTGCCAGAGGCTAGTGTCAAAAAGACAGGAAGTAACAAGTGTTGGTTAAGATGTGGAGAAAAGGGAATCCTTGTACACAGTTAGTGGGAATGTAAAATGGTGCAGCCAGTATGGAAAACAGCATGAGGTTTTCTCAAAAAATTACAAACAGAAATACCCTATGATTCAGCAATTCCAATTCTGGTTATTTACTCGAAGAAAATGAAAACACATTCATTTGAAAGGATGTATGCACCCCTATGTCCATGGCAGCATTATTTACAATAGTCAAGGTATGAGAGCAAACTATGTGTCCATCGGTTGACGAATGGAATACTACTTGGCCATAAAAAAAAATGAAATCTTATTATTTGTGACTATATAGATGGACCTAGAGGGGATTACGCTAAGTAAACTAAGTCAGGTAGAGGAATATAAATACCATGCGATTTCACTTCTGTGTGGAATCTAACGAAACAAAACCAATGCACAAACACAACAAAAAATAAACAGACTCATAAATACAGAGAAAAAACTGGTGGTTGCTGGAGGAGGCAGTGGTGAGAGAATGGGCAAAATAGATGGAGGTTTCGAGGTACAAACTTCCAGTTATAAAATAAGTCATGGGGATGTAAAGTATAGCACAGGGAATATAGTCAATAATATTGTAATAACTGTGTGTGGGGATAGATGGTAACCACACATCGTGGTGAGCATTTCGCCATGTATACAAATGTCAAATCACTACTTGCACACCTGAACAGCAGGGTATTATGTCAGCTATCATTCAATTGAAATAAATAACCCTGAAAGAATCCATTCACTCATTAGTCTCAGAAAAAAACCCAAAAAACAAAAACGGAGGAACTTAGCTGACAGCTTGGCCAACGTAAACACAATATAATGAAATTATATAATGAACACATCCTAGAACATACTACAAGCTTAGAAAAGCTGTAAAACTTGGCACTTCCTCTAGAAGAGACCCCTGTCGGTTTTTGAGTTGTCTTGGTTTGTCAAACGGGTGTTTAAATATGCAGAAGGGTAAAGAGATTGACCTAGGCAGCAGTCTAAAATCTGCCCGAACAGCTAGGGAAAGACCCCAATAGAATCGAGGCTCCAAACCCTTTGGAGACTGAGCAGGAGGCAGTATAGGAGGGCTGGTATCCTGCTGCTTTAGGAAAGTGGAGAAACTCTGCAAACATTTGACAGTTCACAGCTTAAAAATGCAAAGGAGGCCTAAGACCCTAAGGTTTTTCCTAGGATTAACAGAAAGCAAGCATAGTTCCTTGGGTAAATAGGATTGTTTTGAGCTGGTATCAGAATAAAACCTGCGTGCTATGGGTCTCCAGAGGGTGTGGGGTTTCTGCCTGAGAACAACATCAGGGTGTTTTTTAGAATAAGCAGAACTGAGTTTGGTTTGGTGTGTTTATCCTCATTCTAAGGGCTGTGGACCTTTAAATCCCTGCTCTTGCATGTACGGCTTTTAGTCTGAGTTTTGCTTAATAAAGATTGTTACTTTTACAGAAAACCTGTAGAAGAATGGATAGTGTGCTAGATCACCCTCCAGTTACTTATTACAGTGTAGCCATAATTTAACGCTGCCAGTTTTGACTGCATACTGATCATCTCCACCAAAATACTCATTATCCGAGAGGAAAGGAGAGGAAAAAAAAAAACCAAAAAGCAAAAAACAAAAACACCCTATCTTTCTGCAGAGGCTCTACCAGAGACACGCTACCGTCCGGCTCAGGGAATTGCCTTTTGCAGGATAAAACAGATTATTTACCATTCGTGTCTGATCATCTCTCATCTCACCTACACAGAAATGAGAAGGTCAGAGGCATCACACTGCACATGAATCTTCCCATTATAAAGGGATTTCAGGGTCCTTTTCAAGTAGCATCTCCTCAGATGCTTGTTTATAAATTAAATAACAAGGGAGGCTGATGACGAAGGAAGGCATTGATGGTTAAGTATCAGTTAGAATGTATGATAGACACAAATCTAAGATAATATTTTAAAATAGATCTACAACCTAAAAGTTTACCCTAAAAGCTTGTCTAGACCACTAAGCTGATAGCTTCTAACCAACAGGTTGAGTATCTAGAAAGAAACTTGCAGTCTTAGCTGTGCCAGGCTGGCAAACCCAAATCTATTACAGACTTTATTGGGGTTAAGAAAATGGATGGACATTTAAAAAATTAAGCCTTCAAATTACATTTATTTTAATTTTTACAAATGCAGTCCAATGAGCAACACCTCTCATATTTAATGCTTGCCTTCAAGAAATACGTAGATAGGAAGAAGCCTGGAGCAGAGGGCAGCAAACACTTAACATAGAGAGCCAGATAGCAAATATTTCAGGCTTTTTAGGCTGTAGTCTCTGCCACAAATACTTATCTGTCATTGTGTGAGAGCAGCCATAGATAGTATGTAAATAAGTGAGCGGCTGTGTCCCAATAAAGTTTTATTTATAACCACTGAAATGTGAATTTCAGGTAAGTTTCATGTGACTGGTGTAACATCCTGTTTGATTTGTTCAACCATTTAAAATTATAGTAACCATTCTTACCTTGCTGGATCTATAAAAAACAGGCGGTGGGTCAGGTTTGACCAGGGACCACAGTTTGCCCCCACCCCCCAACATACACATACATACACACACACACACACACACACACACACACACACACACACACTCTTCAGGCTCTTTCTATAAACAAAGGCTAACATAAGAAAACTGTACCTGCCCATGAGGGAGAAATGGGGCTGGAACTCCTTTTATTAATTGAAAGCTATTTTAACTCTAGGGGTGGGGGGAGTGGAAGGAAGAAGTATTTGTTGAAAACCTAGTACTGTGCCAGGTACTATCCTGAAGGGTTGCTGATTTCATTCAAACAATACTAGGAGATGTTATACATGCACACTTTTCACAGATGAGGAAAGAGACTCAGAGAATAAACAGCTTTGCCTAGACCTGGTTCCCGGTGAGGATCTGAACACAGGTCAGTCTTCAGAAAACCTGTAATTTTTAATGTGGTATCTCGATGAGGGAAGAGCAGAGTTCATAGTAAAACCAGGAGGAGCATTAGCTGCACTGAGAAGAAACTCAAGAAGCAGGAGCTTAGGGGCACCTGGGTGGCTCAGTCGGTTAAGTGTCCGACTCTTGATTTCAGCTGAGGTCATGATCTCGAGGTTCATGGGCTCTAGCCTCACCTCGGGCTCTGCATGGACAGAGGGGAGCCTGCTTGGGATTCTCTCTCCTTATGTCTCTGCCCCTCTCCCATGTGGGCACATGTACACTTTCTCTCAAAAGTAAATAAACTTAAAAAAAAAAAAGCAGGAACTTCAGAGCTTCAGGGAACAGGTGGCTTGAGCTGGAGCACAGATCAGAGAGTGAGTTTGCTGTTCTGCTAGTAGAGCAGACCCAGAGGCCACCCCATACCAATCCAAACTGACTAGACAGTGTGCCCCCCCAGACTGGCCTGTTGTGTGGGACAAGCAGTCCAGAAGTGCACTGTTAAAACACTTAATTTAATTAACGCCAGACTTTATAGCAAGTCAACTCCCACACGAGAGCTGGGGGTTTACCACTGCTGTTCTAAGACACGGGTATTTAGATCGACTTCTGGTGTTTCTTTTTCTCCCCTTTTAACAAATGTAATACATAGCCACTTTGTAGAGACTTTAGAAAAATATAGATAATAGGAACGAAAAATTATCCATCAAAACAATCACAGTTAATACTTTTGTGTAATGTTCTTTACATCTTCCCGGTCTTTTTTCGAGCAGGGACTACGCTATTAATATTGCTTTCTGCACCAAACAGATCACGGACGTGTTTCTGTATCATTTCCCAAAGTCACATTTACCAAATGTCCCCCCGAGACAAATCAAAGCGGCCATCATCACAAAGGCTGGTGTAGGCTTGCATCGTGTCAGTGCTTCAGGTGTTCATACCTATCACATAAGAGCGAGGTTTGCCAAGAGCACCCTGCCAGCCTATCTCAAACTTACTTAGCCATGGGATCCTTCCGTAATGTAACATTTGGAAAACTACTGTTCTACAGAATGTCCTTGGTCAAAAGCTTCTACATCATTTGTAACAGGTGCATAATATTCCACTGTTATTTAAATGATCCATTGTAACCTATTATAAACAATACCATGTACATTTTTGCAGCTAAATCTTTATGAAACATTCATGGTAACTCCCTGGACACTCAATTGCTTTGTCAGGGATGTGACCATTATTTATTTTTTCTAGAAATGGATATTATAATGAAAATTTTCTTTGTTTTACAGGAGAACTTGAATGTGACATTTCACTTTTAAATTTATTTCGTTAATAATTAACACCTGGACACTTCATCAGGCAAGTCTCTACTAGACGCTTAATATTCCGCGTCTACACTAAGAGCAACATGAAAAAGCAACTGAAATCCCTATACTGCTGGTGAAAATGATACTTGGTACTTGGAAAAATGGTGGGCAGCATCTACAAAAAATGAACGCACGCACTCTGTGTATTAGTTTTCTAACAAATTACCACAAACTTAGTGACTTAAAACAAAACCATTGTTAACTCACAGTTCTGTAGAGCTGTAGTCTGACACGGGATGGCCGGGTTATCTGCTCAGGCACAGGGCTGAAATCAGGTTGGGGGGAGGACTGAATCCTCATCTGGAGCCTTTGGGGAGAAATCCACGTTCTAGCTCCGTCAGGGTGTTGACAAATCCTGTTTCCTTGCTGGCTGCCAGCTGAGAGCCACCCTTAGCTCCTGAAAGCCACCCCCCAGTCCTTGCATGTGGACCCCAGGATGATCAAGCCACCAATGATATGGCTAGAACCCCTGACGCTTCAAACTTCTCTGACTTCCTCTTCGGCTCCTGGCTGGAGCGGAACTCTGCTTTTTAAAGTGGCTGGTGTGATTAGATTAGGCCCACCTGGATAGCTCCCGATCATAAGGCCCACCTGGAAAACATCTCTGTCATCAGGGCATGGAAGCTCTTTTTGTATTTTGTATTTTGCCTGCCGCCTCCTGTGACTCCACTCCAGTCCTCGATGTATACCCAACAGAAATGCATGCATAACGTTTTCCAAAATACATGCATCGAATCCTAATAGAAACACGACTCAGTAGCCAAAAGCTGGAGAAAGTATTTAACGACAATAATGGTATATTTTTATAATTGTATACAGAAACGAGAATGAACAGACCACAGCTACTTACTTACACAAATGAACCTCACGCACACAATGCAGAGTCATGAGGCCAGTGTTTTACAGGACCAAGTTGGGGGGAAACGAACCCAGCCTAGAAAGTCACAGAAAGCTTTCTGGGGAAGATACAACTTTTACTGCAAAGAATTAGAGCGAATGATGAGCGAAGGGAGGGCAGGACTGATTTTTCTATTGAAGGATTAATGGGAACGGAAGTAACATACTGTAAAAATTATAAGCAGCTGGGTATTATGAATGGATGGCAAAATGGGGGCGGGTGGAAATGGAGGCGGGTGGAAAATGGGGGCGGGTGGAAAATGGGGTGCCTAGAGAACTGGATGAGGATCAGAAGGTTGGAGAACTTTGCAGGCCATACTGAGAAGACTGACCTTAATCCTGCTGGTGATGGTGACAGAAGAGGTCCTTGCAAGGGGAAAGGCATGGACATATTTATAGTGGGGATCAGTGATACTGCAAAGTGGAAGGTGAAATTTCAAGAGGAAAATGAGGACATCGGATTAGTTAGGAGGTTGTTTAAGGAGCCCAGGTGAGAGCTGATGGGAACCTGACTTAGCTGGAGGGAAGAGGGGAAGGGACAATTTTAGAAGCCTGGATGCCTGGTATCCACCGCCCTTCCCCAAATCCCCTCTTAAAGCCCTACCAACGTTTTTGTAGTTTTGAATCCTATTAGCTCTCAGAAGGTGTGTCTGGAATCCAGTCTGGATTTCCACCAGCAATATGCCCATCGCCCCTCAAGTCCTGCTAGAATGGGAGCTTTTCAGACATTTTCTGTATAGGCAAATAACTGTACCTCATTATTTTACATTGTATTTCCGACTGAAAGCATTAACATTTTTAAAATGTTCACTGATTGTCATTTTGTAAAGTGTCAATTCATATTGTTTGCCAGATTTTTCTAAATGTGTTCATTTCTTCATATTGACTTGTAAGAAGTTATGTATGGAAGATGCTAACCCTTTTGATATGCATTTTTCTGTAGCCACACCTTTTAACTTTGTTTAGTCTAATTTTTCATTGATAACAGTTTCACATTACTGAATAGTTAAATCCACTGGGGCGCCTGGGTGCTCAGTCAGTTAAGCGTCCAACTTTATCTCAGGTCATGATCTCGTGGATTGTGAGTTCAAATCCCACATGGGGCTCTGTGCTGACAGCTCAGAGCCTGGAGACTGCTTCAGATTTCATGTCTCCCTCTGTCTCTGCCCCTTCCCCACTTGTGTTCTCTCTCTCTCTTTCTCTCTGTCAAAAGAAAAAAAAGAATGAAACATTAAAAAATTTTAAATAATTAAATCTATTAATCTATTATTTGTTTCTACCTTTAGAGTTAATGCATTTAGTGTTCTTCTCTAATCATGATTTGTGAATATTTGCCTATATTTTCTTTGGGTGCTTTACTGATTTTATTTAAATCTTTAATTGACAGGGGCTCCCGGGTGGCTAAGTTGGTTGAATGTCTAACTCTTGGCTTCAGCTCAGGTCATGACCTCCCGGTTAGTGGGTTCGAGCCCCACATTGGGCTCTGTGCTGACAGTGTGGGATGCGCTTGGGATTCTCTCTCCCTCTCTCCCTGCCCTTCCTCCCCAAAAAGAAATAAACTTAAAAAAATCTTTAACATAGCATTTATTTTGGTATATAGTATTCTGTATCTTAATGTTTTTCCAGATAATCAGTTGGCTAAACCAAATGGATAATTCATTCTTTTCCTATTAGTTTGGAATGCCACTCATAAAATATATTAAATTCTCATGTCTTCAAAACAGGCTGTAATTCGTGGTAGGCCAAATTCCCCTACATTAATTTTCTTTTACAAAATATTCTCAACTATTCTTGCAAGTAAGGGTTAAATTAGCTTCTCAAGAGTGAATTGAAATGTTTCCCATTCTTTTCTATGCTCTATATTCTTTTGTTTTTAAATTTTTAAAAATGTTTTATTTATTTTTGAGACAGAGAGAGACAGAGCATGAGCAGGGGAGAGGCAGAGAGAGAGGGAGACACAGAATCCGAAGCCGGCTCCAGGCTCTGAGCTGTCAGATCCCGACGCAGGGCTGGAGCTCACAAACCGTGAGATCATGACCTGAACCGACAGTCGGTCACTCAACTGACTGAGCCACCCAGGCGCCCTGCTCTATATTCTTACAGTTTAAAATCTAAAGGAGATATTGGTTCCTTAAAAGTTTGAGAGATTTTGCTTAGAAAATTTTCCGGGTACTGAAGTTGTCTGACATTTGTCAACTTCATTTATAGTTTTTGGTCCATATAACTGTACCACCCATCAGAACTGTTCTCTGGGGAGCCTGGCTGGCTCAGTCGGTAGACCATGTGACCCGTGATCTCAGGGTTGTGAGTTTGAGTCCCAAACTGGGTGTAGAGAGTACTTAGAAATAAAATCTTAAAAAAAACAAAACAACAAAAAACAACCCTGTTCTTTTACTAAAAGAGCATTTAATCAAAATGTCCAAAATATTAATGTATTCTACCTACAGTTAATTTATCTTTTTATTCATAATATGCATTCAGATTTTCTTTTTCTTGTCTGGCTGTGTCAAAATTGTTTTATTGGTCTTTTCAAAGATCCACCTCTTGGGTTAAATATCAATCCCACTTTTATTCTTTCCTCATGCTTTTCCTAGATTTTTTTTTTTCTTCAGTTTTTGGCTTCTTGAATTGATTGCTTGGTTTATTTTTATTTGTTCATGGATATAATAAGCATGCAAGGCTCTAAGTTTTACTCAAGGTACAGCTTTGGGGCTTATTTTGGTTATATAATTTTTCCTAGTGTCATCAGCTCTGACTCTAATTTGTATTTTCTGTGATCTATGAATTATTTGACAGTATTTTAATTTCTAGTATTTAAAAAAATTATCCTTTTGTTATGAATTGCTCACTCTACTGCCTGGTGGTCAGAAAACGTGGTCTACAATATGTTACTTATAGTCTTACTATATCCTATATTTTTGTCCAGATTCCATGGATATTTGAAAAGAAGATGCATATTATTAAAATATTTTTTTTAAGACTGGGGTTTTCATGAAATTGCATTTTTTGCATTTTTGCTGTGCATATTTTGATGGACTATTACTAGGTACTGTTACCTTTTCAATATAGAATGTGCCCATACAAAGCACTTTTTTCCTTATATTCTATTCTTTTCTGATATCAATATGATTACTCCTGAATTATTTTGGAGTTAACGCTTTGCCTTGTCTTTACCACTCTGTTTAACCTGTGTCATTTCATTTCAGGTGAGCCTCTAGTGAAATGCATGCATGCTTTTGGGGAGTCTAGCTGGCTCAGTTGGTAGACCAAACTGATCAAGAGGGGGTAGACCCTCTTGATCTCAGGGTTGTGAGTTCAAGCCCCATATTGGGTGTAGAGATTACTTTAAGTCATCTTAAGTAATGACTTAATGACTTCATTTCTTTGATCCAAATTGAAAACCGAGCTTTAAACATTCTTTTTCATGTTTTATTTTTGAGAGAGTGCAAGGGGGGAGGGGCCGAGAGATGTCAAAAGAGGATTCCAGGTGGCTCCTAGACAGCAGGGAGCCCCATGCAGGGTTTGAACTCAGGACCTGTGAGATCATGACCTGAGCTGAGGTCAGAAACTCAACCGACTGAGCCCCCCAGGTGCCCCACAAATCTAACTTTAAATAAGGATGTTTAGGTGACACATGGATTCTATTTTCCTTCTTTTTGGGTCTGTTTCTTGTGTCTCCCTTCTTTGGCTGTACATTGATTGATCAAGGCTGTTTTGCTAATTTGTCTTCACTTTCTACAAACCGTGCAAGAACTGATTATACTTCCCTTTTGTTTTCTACTTCCTGATTGCTCCTCCCCTCCCCAACCAGCTGGCTATTTTTGCCATTCTAATGTAAAGGCTCCAATAAGCCACCAAGAACTTCAGATTCCTAAATACAGGGGACACGTTACTTTTCACAAAGCACCAGTCTTACTAAGCCCTCCAGTGACGTTCAACACGACTGATTATTCTGCCTCCCCCACTGCCCCTTATTCTATGACCCTGCACTTTTCTAGGTTTTTTTAATTTTTTATTTTAGAGAGAGAGAGAGAGAGCATGAGCAGGGAAGTGGGGCAGAGAGTCTTAAGCAGGCTCTGCACTCAGCGTGGAGCCCGATGCAGGGCTCCATCCCACGACCCTGGGATCATGACCTGAGCCAAAAATTAAGAGTCGGTTGCTCAACAAACATCCACTCAGGCGCCCCAGGACTTCTCTAGATTTTGTCTTGATTTTGTTATCTTTCTGTCTCTCTCGTCTCTCTCTTCCCTCCCTCCCCCTCCTGTCTGTGATCTCATCCACTTGTGGCTTCGCTTACCATGACGGACTTCCAAATCTCCAGTCCTTTCTGAGCTCTAAACTCATACCATCGCTCTCTTGACATTTCCACGTGATGTCTGACAGGCACATCAACCCTGACATGTCCAGACATGAGTGCAGGACTTTTCCCTCGTGACAACGCTCTCCTTCCCTCCATCTTCTCAAATGCACTGACAGTAACCTGCTTGTTGCCCACGCCATAACCCGAGTGTTGTTACTGGACCTTTTTATCCTCTACCCCTGACCCCTCACATCACTAAGTCCAAATGATTCTGCCTCCAATGTGTTTTTTGGAATTATTTGCTTCTTCCCACCTCCACTGCTAACAACCTGGTCCAAATGACCTTCACCTCCTGCCTGGACTACACAACAGTCTTCTTGCTACTCACCCAGCTCCGTGCAAGCCTCTCTAAAACCCATTTTCCACCCGGCACCAGAAACAGCTTGCTGAAATACCTATCTGAAAAGAGCATTCTTCCACTTTAAACCTTCCCAAAGATTCCTTTGGTCTTCGAATCAAAGTCAAACCCTGCACTACACTGCAGTACAAGCTCCCCACCCCCATGATCCGACCAATGCCAACCACCCCAGCTTCTCATCCCTTCTCCTTCTGTTTATATTCCAGCCGCCTCCCCCTTCCTTGGGTTCCTCCAAAATGAACTCATTCCACGGGCTCTCCTCACTCCTTCCACACTTTTACAGGCCTGGCTCATCCCTGTCATCCAGGTCCCAGCTCAAAGGTTTAAGTCCCCTCCAAGAGACTCATTCTGATGTAGCCTTTCCTCCACACCCAAGTCATGTGACTCTATTTTCATCGTGCTTATCACTATCTCAAATTATACAGAAATGTTGTTTCTGTGTTTCCATCCATGGACATATAAACCCCTTGAACGCTTTTATTTTTCCACCTTTGTGTCCTCAGTGATGATCATGCCTGGCATTAAATAGGGGCTCAATAAAATGGGTCAAATGAAAATGACTCTCAGTAAATCCCACTACCCTGATGCAGGCATAGAATGATGGAGAATTGGATTCAGCAGATCCAATACTGTCTATACCACTTACTACGTGTGTCTTTTAGCAAGTTATCTGACCCTCAATTTCCTCATATGAAATATGTGGACAACAACAGTATTGACTGTAAGGAGCTGTACAGAGCTACTATCTGAATTAAATGAAAAAAAACACCTAAGCACTTGGCACTATGACCACCAGATAATAAGAGCTTAATAAATTATAGTGAGCTAGTATATGTTTATAAATAACTCTCTCTCTCTCTCTCTCTCTCTCACACACACACACACACACACACTTTGGTGTTCATCTTCGTTTGCCTTAATGGTTCTACTGTCCCGCCTTTGAGACCCCGTCTTGTGTGTTCTCATCAATATTACCTCTCAGGAGCAGAATCTGAGTCACTAACATTCTCTGACCAGTTCCTAGCCCACCCCAGCATGGCTGTGAGCTTTTATAAGCCTCTTTAAGTGATTTACCTAAAAACATAAACATTCTCCCTCCAGTATAATACAGCGAGTTCAAGCAGCCTACGTTCTGTGTACTTCCTCAGAGGTCCGTGAATAGTAAATATACCCAGGTCTATATAAATATCAGGCAAGTTGAAAGACATAGAGTAAAATCATCTTTGCACTTACCATAAAAATCCTGTGAGTGCACGTTAAAGGGGTAACCTGCATTAGAACAAGATACGCCCCTTTTACAACAGGTACTGGCCGGGACAATTCAGTCTTTGTCATTTATTACTTTTATTTGGACAACATATATACATATGTACAAAATACCAACTGTCAGAATCCTCTTTTATAATTTCATTTGATTTACAAAAACGGGACAGCAAAATAACTTAGGTCACTAATACTGTACAAAAATAAAACTGATTAAACAGTTGTAAAGATCAGTATCTTACAGTGTTACAGATCATTCATCTGTTGTGAAAGAACATCTCAATCTATCCAGAGTGATGGGCGCTGTGCGAAATCTACCTGCAAACTGACAACTAATCAATTCCTGTAATATGACTACCAAATGTAATTCTCAAAAGAAGCATGATGTAGAGTTAGACCTTAAAGCTGGGGCATCATTCCACAGTGGTGAAGGGCTTTCTTCTTTTCTAACCAAGGAGAGGAGTTATCGTAACTCTAAAACTATTAAATTTTCCAAAATAGGACAATTACTTACAGTATTAGATAAAACGACGTTTCTTTCTTTTTAAACACCTGCAACAGTCTTTCGAAAAATTCAGTTTGGTTAAAAAAGTAAACAAAAATTACTATCCTGCATTTGGATTTTTATACGTTAAATCCATGGTCTTTTTAATATAAAAAGTAATTCCTTCATAGTTTGAGTGTTCAATGAACTGTAGTAGTCCTATTTGAACCATATCTTGATATAGTAAATCTAATTAGAATGCTGGTTCCTGTTTTGTGGCATGTTAAAACAGGATTTATCACGAAGAATAAAAAGCCTTGAGTTTATACGTTACGTTACTATAACATGTAAGAGAATATCAAACGTGTGTTCTTCAACAACTTGAAAAGGCAAGTAACAACTTTTTTTGGGAAGTAAATTGTGCAATTTTTTTTTTTTTTTTTTAAAACAAGTTGCTGCATTTATATCCGCCTAAGTAAGTGCTGGACGAAAGCCACATATAGATTTACTCCTGAAACTACAAAGATTGTCTTTCACTGACTTTGCTTGGTTTTCCTTCATTTCTTTCTGCGAGGGGGAAGATGCGTTTGTCCAAGTTAGCGGGTTGCTAGGCAACCCCAAACTCCTCACTCACCAAAAGGCAGCCTGTAGAGGGTCACAGGCAGAAACATTCCATGAGCTCAGTTAAGAAAGAGACAGCCTAACCTATTTCATATGGGAGAACAGATGTCCTTAAAACTCATTTTGGACACAGAAATTAAAATTTGGTTTAAAATAAGCGTTTCAAAAATCTGAAACAGAGGTAGAAAGTGTTCTTTATTTTTCCTGACATGTTTTCCCGTGAGAAAACACTTTCCTTTTTATCTCAATGGACCGTTCCCAGTCCCTAATGTTAAAAGCAGTTCTCTTTACAGAACTACTAATACGACTACACTGGTGAAACAAACAAAAGTAAAACACACCATGCTAGTGATGGCTATTGGATTGGACGTCGGAGTCAGCCGTGACCCACGCCGGCTGTAGGAACCCACACTGGTTCTAAACTGTCAGGTGAAGTAACAAGTTCGCGGACAGGGAGGCACCCTGCGTTTGCGTGACACATCTCATAGTACACGTATCCACCAGAGTGCACCGGAGCTCCCTGTTTGAAATATCAGATAAAATTGCCAGAAAAGCACGATTTCTGACAAAAGAAAATGTAAACATTTCTCCCACGATCACAGCTGACTCCCCTACTTGAGGTTTCTTCTTAGCTATGAAAACAGTTCATTTTTCTGGCCAACGTGACGGCCAAAATTAAGTTTGCAGGTGAATGGCGGATTACGGATGCAGTGGTTTAGGCCATTGTAGACACCTGGATACAAGACATATATAGTGGTGAGGCTTCTGATGGAAAAGATACAGTGATGTGTTTTCCTTCGTACGTATGGAAGTGTGCCTTTCGTTCTCCAAAAGGGACAGTTTTGAAGTCACCTTGGAAATCATCAGGTTATTTTCCCTCGGGACTCACTCCTCACAGGGATGTGCTTTTCTTTTCACAGGTCAGCTCCCTTTTCCTTTCACACAACTCTTGCACCTGTTAATGGGAGTTGTGGGAACATGGGAAGGAGACCAACAAATCTTTTCTCCACAAAATAGGTGTTTCCAGAGCAACTTAAGGTCATGCACCCATTCAAATAAAACCCAACAGAGTCAAAACCCTCTCCCTTCGTGGCATTAGAACAATAAGATGACATTAACTAAAAGGATCGGAAAATTTGGAAAAGTTAATAGAGTTAAAATTCTGTTTGTTCTTTTTGAAATTAAAAAAACAAAAATACTACCCTCCTTCTCCTTCAGCATCTGTTGTATATATTCTGCCCTCACATCTCTGCCATGATTTCATAGGGAAATGTGTATACTGTAAAAAAAATAATAATAATAAAAAATAAAAAATAAAAAAAAAGCAGATTATAACGTGGTTCCAAACAGAATGTCTGCTTCTATCCTTAAAGCATGTACTGAACTTCTTCATCCTCTGCATTAAGAAAATAAAAGTGCAGCTTATGTTCAAAAAGTACGAGTCATACAAAGCAAGGTTTCAAAGTTCTGTACTTAGTGTAACCTTTTGAAGGTTTGTCTTGATTAGTATAAATTCAGACTGCTTACCCATTGACTATAAGTAACTTTTTTTTGTTTTGTTTTGTTTTCGAGTCTTTAGATGACAGATCATGCTGGAATAGGTGCGCTCTTGCTTGCGTAAAGACAGCTGTGCTATGGCGTGGTGGGTGGGTGGGTGGGTGGGCGGCTGGTTGTTCTTTGTCTCAAAGGTTAACGTGATTCAAGAGAGTGGTTTTGCTAAAGAAACCGAAGCACACTCGTCATTACATCGAAGAGGGTAAGAAAACAACTCTGAGAGACAGCAAGCAGGAAGGGCCCAGGATCACTGTGTGATGCCACAGGTCAGCTCACCCAGTCCGACATATGTACACCAGTGTTGAATCTTTAAAAGTCTACCCCGCTCCTGGCCTTATCCCCCCCTCCCCCCGCCCCCCTCCGCCCCCCACCCCACCCCCCAAAAAAAATAAAGGAGAGAGAGAGAGAGAGAGAGAGAGAGAGAGAGAAAGAAAAAAAAGCATTTGCCTTCCCTCCAACAGTCAGAGACGGTCAGAGTGCCTCTGCTTGGGGACCAAGTGTGGACTTTGATCTCAGGCTACGCTGTGCTTTTTAGAAAACCAGGCGGGGGACAGGGGTCGGAGGGTGGGGGGGGGGGGCGGGCGGGCGCGCCCCTCCCGGGGTGGAAGGGGGGTGGTGGTGGTGGCGGGTTTGGGAGGGTGCTGGGGGGAGGGGAGGTGACAGTCCTGTCCGGCGGGCGCGCCCGGCCCTCACAAGGGGTTGGCCAGCGCCTTTTTGGAGCGCTTGATCATACTGGGGTGGAACTCGGTGTGGCGCCGGGCGTGCTTGGTGAGGTGGTCGCTCCTCATGAAGCGCTTCTCGCACAGGGGACAGCGGAACTGCTTCTCGCCCGTGTGCGTCCGGTAGTGGCGCGTCAGCTCGTCCGAGCGCGAGAACTTTTTAAGGCAGTCTGGCCACGTGCAGGGGAAGGGCCGCTCACCTGCGAGAAGGGAGGCAAGACAGGGCGCGGTGACACAGCACATCCCAGGAGTGCGCGCTCCCAGCCGCCCCTCCCCACCCCCGGGACGCGCAGGGGGGACCCCCGGGACCCCAGACAGTGACTGCCTTGGGACCGGCATTAAGCCGCCCGCCCCGGGGGGCACCGAGCAGACGGTTCCGAGAAGCGTCTTCTCAGAGCACGTGAACTTGCTATTTTATGCCCCAGGGATCCCTGAGAGCCTTGGACATTCTTATTCGGTTGCTCAGGTTCTCTCCCAGAATCAAAAACCCTTGGCTGATTTCCCGGCGCTGTGGACCTCAGGCCGCACGTCCAACCAGCCCCCCAGCCGGAGCTGCGACCCCCCCTCCAGCTGCTGAGTGCCCTGGCCGCCCAGCGTCTATGTCCCCAAGCCTGGTGACAGCCCCCTCCCCGCCTCCGACAGGAAAGCTGGCTTGCTCCTGAGCACCTCGGCCAGGAACACTTTCAGGGACATGAAATCTGCTTCCGTGCAAAAGGCCTCGCTTTAAGTCCTATTGCCTTAACACAAAACAGCTGTGTGTTCCCTCCTTTGGGTGTCGGAAGACAGCTATCGTGTCTTTCTCTGATCTCTTGTTCAGACTCAACAATCCCAGTTTCTTCCACAGAACAATGAACCTCATTCTAAACTGTTAAGAGGGAAGGGCTCCGCGTGAGTTAACTCACTGAATGCTCACAGGACTCCCCGCGGAGGTGGCCCATTTCACAGATGGGGAAACAGGCTTTTAACACCTACCAGGTGTTTCCGGGGCGCCCCTCCCACCCCCCTTGTGGTCACTTTCCTCAGATTCAGCATATTGTCTGCACGTCGCACTGAAAATGCAGCTAAGCCTCACCCTCCAGGCGTGAGCAGGCCACCTCCTGGCCCCGGAATGGCAGGAGAGGGCCTGTGCCCACGTTTGCCCGGGTCCCGCGCAAGCACAAAGGCGGAATGAGCTGTTTAAGACGAGAGTGTTGTGTGCTCCTCTTGTGAGCGCCTGCCTGCCTGCCTGTTTCTCACCTCCTTCTAGCAGAGCCCAAAGTGGATGCTTCACAGACCCAGGGCTACTGGCTCCTGCCCTCCACAGAACTCTCCAGAAGAGTGCATGTTTTCTCACTCCCGTCCCCACCTTCCTGGCTGAGAGCTGTCCAGAGTGGTGCATCTGAGTCATCCAAATATTATTCATCCTTCCCCTCCCCCCGGGCCAGCTTCTCCTACCCGGTGCCAGAGATGTAGACATACTGATAATAAGGACAAAACCAAACCTTTGTCAGCTTCGTGACAATTTCCACATGGCTAAGGTTTTATTTGCTAGTCTCTCCGCAGAACAATGGTCCTCACACCCCGTACGACCTCCTTGTTCTTATGGGAAGCCCGGCATGGGCACAACGAATCTGTGTAAGTAGATTCGTTATATGTGGGTCTGTGTGTAAATCCCCACGGAGCCGGGGGCTGAAAAGCCACAGCAGCACAAGGCAAGAGCAAACCAGCGAATGCCGAACCAAGGTGGACACGGGTGCTGGGGTTAATGAGGCATGAGGATGCTCGAAGTCTCCAGGAAAGGCCCCCAACCCCCCAAAACAAAACAAAAAGAAACCTCGCTTCAAACCCAAACCCTCTGAAACACTCAACGACGTGGAATCGAAAACTACACTTTTGCGTCTTCTGCTGGACCCAACGGCACCCTACCCGGTTCAGAACTTTGGAACAAAAGGTGGAATGCAGTTTGCCACAGCCCGGCAAGGTTGAGCCTCCTAGGACAAGGACAACATCATGTGTGGTCGTGTGCTGTTTATACTGCCGTGCATTGAGTAACTGCCCACGCGCATGCTACATATGTGTGTTCATGTGTGTGTGCAGAGCTGAGTCTGTTCATCCTCCAGATCGCTCACATGACCAAAGCCTGCTCAGAAGTTCCCGGATCGCTGGGGGGAGACAACTTCTGCCTGTTGCAGAACGAGACGGCCACCAAGTCCTCTTAATCCCGTGAGGGGTCTATGGGAGAGATGTTCTCTTAAATATGTTCTGTTAACATACACAACAAAGGGTCAGAATTCACACAGCAATGAATTTTATAACTATAAAAGCAAACCAACCGAGACCGAAGTGAACAACCCTCTCTTATCTCTCCGTCCTGGAGCCGTTCTCTCCACTGCTTTATGATTTGGTGGTGAGGAAAGCGACCGAAAGGAAAAGCTCAGTGTTTTCTCAGTGCTTGTTAGGACAAAAACTCATTGGAGGGATTTTCTTGGAGGAGTGGTAATGTGGGTTAGCTTACTCACTGGCACATGTTTCTTTCAAGTGAGTCAGGAGAGGAGGTTAATTTATTGGAAAGGATCTGTGTCCACTGTGGGGAAAAATGGATCAGAAGACCTCTCTGCTGTGGGCTGGATTGGAAAAGAAAGAAGGCACTCCTTCTGTTTTAGGAAGATGGCTTTGTGCGATACTCAACGGAAAATTGTCATGAAGCCCGAATCGGCTGTAAGTACAGAACTTACAAGCATTTATGCTTACAATTCACAATTCACATATGTTTCAAGTGTAATCAGAGTCCCTTCCCATTGAATTCACCTTTGGTCTAGCTTATGCCTACCCTGTCTTCACTGCCCTCCATGGTTGTCACCACGTGACTGCTCTTCTTCCTTCTAACCCAGATGCCGCCATTGACCTAGCATCTTTATCCCTGTTGCAGAGAAGAGGGGACCACCTAGTGAGCCCAGAGCAAATCAGAGCCAACAATAGCGTTTGTTAGACTCATATTACTTGTATAATTCAACCTTACAGTTTCTAAGCATTTAAAAAAAGATCTACTTGTCAGTGACTTCCTAGTGTAAAGGCTCCAGGATCATTTTGATTCTTCTTGGATCCCTTGGAAAAACATTAGGAGATTTTTGGTCAGCGATCTAAATCAGGGGTTTAGCAAACTACAGCCCACAGGCCAAATCTGACCTGCCATCTATTTTTGTAAAATTCCATGAGCTAAAAATGGTATAAACACCATTCTTCTATTCGGTTTTTACCAAATAGTTGGGAGGAAAAATCAAAAGAATAATAATATTCTGGGATAGGAGAAACTTTGATGGGATTCAAATTTTCACGTCCATATACAAAGTTTATTGAGCCAGAACCATGCTCATTTGTTTCTGTATTATTATCTCCGGCTGCTTTTTCACTATAACAGCAGTCTCACATGGTTGCAACCGAGACTGTACGGCCCATGAAGTCTAAAATATTTGCTATCTGGTCACTCGTAGACAGTGGGCGGACACATGATCTCAGTCTGAAAATCTGAACTTGTAGCTGGTGTGCACCAGAGTTTGCAAATCCAAACATCTTCAGGAGTCAGACACATAATAAAAATGGGTGTGGCGCGCCTGGGTGGCTCAGTCGGTTAAGCGTCTGACTTCAGCTCAGGGCATGATCTCATGGTTCATGAGTTTGAGCCCTGCGTCGGGCTCTGTGCTCACAGCTCAGAGCCTGGAGCCTGCTTTGGATTCTGTATCTCCCTCTCTCTCTGCCCTTCCTCTGCTCATACTCTGTCTCTCTCAAGAATAAACATTTTTTAAAAATTTAAAAAATAAAAATGGGTGAAATGCTAGGTGTATTAGATCATGGATTGTAGTGGAATCCATGGCCGACTGGACGGCTCTTTGTCCCCTCAAAGGCATTCACATTCAACACTTTATAAAACATTGTGCCAGTCAAACAATGCGTGTGTGCAGGAAGCCTGGATTCTTCTTGGAGACTTACAATTTGTATCCCTTTGAAACCATCTACCTCTTTAACCCAGTGAAGAGTTTACACACAACCTACTTTGGGATACATTTCAGCTTGTTAGCTAATAATAGACACATAATAAGGTATCATCCAGAAAATGATACATGTTTTGCACCTAAGAAAGTATGGAATGGAGAAATCGTAGGTAGAGAAGGAACAGAATTTAAGGCTGCATGGGACCAGAGATGGTGGGCAGAGAAGAGAGGCTTGCCCGTCATCTTGCAGCCAAGAGGAAATCAAATCAGGCCTTTTTTTCACTCAGCGCTAAGGCCCACAAAGAACAGGTAGCCTTCTTCACACAGAACGAATCATATGGCAAAGCAACTATCAATTAAAGAATCTTTAAACTTGTCTTTAGTATTAATGCGCGAGCTACCATCCTCCAGGGGGGTTGGGGAAAAGGAACAGACATGTACTAGTGTTTTATTTCTGGCCTTTACAGGAAAACATAGCCAGAGGCAGTGACACAATAAACTCTTGCTTTACTGGAGCAGAGCTGTTAACAGCACAAGTTCCTCTGCGCTCTCATTATTTATACACCACTCCCCTCCCCTTTGAGCGACGCGCTAAGCACCTCTCGCTGACAGACTCCGCTCAGAGTATAAAATAAACTTGATCAGAACGGCTACTGAATACTGCACCTGGTGTGTAAAAGACTTCCTTTGCAGAGGCAGGTCAGGCCTCCAGAAGGCTCCTGGGCCTCCAATGGGTTCAACAGAAGTGGAGTAGAGCCTGCTGGCGACGTGCTTGCCTGCTTAGCACAAAGGACGGAGCCTCCCCCCGGCTTGGTGATTAGTCGACAAGCCAAGTGGGGAGTTCTCCATACAGAGGGAGAATGGCTATACTCAACCCCCCTCCAGGTTCCCCTGAGTTCAGACAGGCTGCCCCTGGGGTACTGGCCTGGGGTCCGGGGGACCCCTGCTCTCAATGCACTGCTTTCCCACCTGGTTCTCCTTCCCTTCCACAATGCCACAGAAGGACCTAAAATGGGCTAAAGCAGGAAGGTTAAAAGTACAAATTCTGAACCTCCCATTGCTTCTGACAAACGTAACTCCATCTAGTAAAACCAGAAGGGATCTCTAAAAATGCCAATGAAGAAACACAGCTTCTCGCGGATATACAAAATCAGGGCCACTTCTTCAGGAAAAAGTAGTGTTTTTTGATCGAAAAAAGCAAGTAGGATTCCAGAGATAAAAGGATAATTTGATACTAGAAAATCATATTGATATGGTTCCCTGTTTTAACGGACTAATACATCTGCTCCTACCCTCACACACAGGATCTCTTGAAAAATGCAAAATGGCGTTTGATAAAATTCAACATCCATCCCTAATAAAAAGCTTTTAGGAAAATAGAATGATTCCTTAACAGGATAAAAAATATAGATCTGAAGCCTTTTCCTAGCAAGGTCAATAGTAAAATAAAGGTAGCATTCTATTAAAGTCAAGCTCAAGGCATGGATGGACACTGCCCCCATCATTATAGCTACTTAATGTTGTTTAGGAAAAGTGAGTGAGCACAATTAGATAACAAAATAAGACGTAAATCACTGGAAGGAGAAGGTCGAATCAGAATTATTTACAGCTGATACAACTTTCTATCTGGGAAGTCTCAGAACAATAACCAAAAAACTAATATAAGTTAAAAATGCATTCATAGGTGTAAGTATACAAAAGAACAATGGTTTTCTTACATGCTAACCACAGCCAATCAGCATAAGCCTACACTAAAAGTTCAGGACCTGCATGAAGAAAATCATTAAACTCTGATATAAAGGAAAATGAATATTGGAACATTTCTCATGTTCTTCGATGGTAGGACTCAATGGCGTGAATGTGGCAATTCTGTGCAGATTCATCTATGAATGTAACACGTACCATAGAAATTCTTTTTTCGTGAACCTGACAAAATTATTCTAAAGTTAATTTGGAAGACTAAATACACTCAACTCGCCAAGAAAATTTTGCAATAGAACAACAATAAGTGAGCACTTGCAATACCAGTGATTAAAATGTATGATTAAAGCTGCAATAATTGAGATAGCACGAGACCAGCACAGGAAAAGACGAATCAGTGGAACAGAGTCAAGTCTGAAAATAAACCCAAGGCTCGACAGGGATGGGGGTCTTTCAAATTAGTGAAGAAATGAATATTTAATTCAATAAATGGCATAGACATCTGGTTAAAAACATTAAATCTGGATCCCTGCCTCATACCTTTCCCTTCAATAAATTCCAAATGAGCTCTATACATAAATGTAAAAAATAAAACCGCAGAGGTGAGAGAAAATATAGGCGACTATTTTTAGAATCCTGAAGTGGGGAGAAGACTGTCTAAATACGAAACCAAAGGCAAAATCCTATTTGAAGCATAGTTTTGAGATACAATAAAAAATTTTAAACTTCTGCATAGTAAAATATATATATATAAGTGAAAAATTTTAAGAGCCGGAACAGTGAACTAGTAAAGGAAATTCCAGCATAAGACAAAAAGTTAAAATCCGTAATATGAAATGGACACTGAGAAATCAAAATTAATAACCCAATTTAATAAAATTGGGCAAAGATGCAAATAAGTAATAAAATAAGAACTACTAATGGCCAATAAATAAATATATGGCAATATATTCAATCTCACAAGTAACCAAAACATGCCAATTAAGACTCCAATGAAATATACATCAGGCTGGTGAAAATGTAAAGAAGTGTGTTCACAGACCTATTGCTGATGGAGGCATCAGGAAACCGACCTTTTACTGCATGAGTGGGACTTATAACTGATCTAGTGCTATCTGGCAATGTATTCATCTAGGAATTATTTTTGGTAATAATAAAGAACACGGAAGTATACAGGGATACCAGCATTGTTCATAAAAGCTAAAACTTGGTAACAACTTAAATGTCTGACAATAAAGAAAGGGTTTGATACATTATAGTGTATCCATAAGGTGGAATAATATGTACTTGTTACAAAGATACTAGATCGTTACAGAATGAAATGGAAAAATGTTAGCAATACACCACTAAGTGAAAAGGACAGAGTATTATCTGCTGTATATGTATATGGAACATCTATGGAGAGAAAAAATCCTGGAAGACTATATACAAAATAGGAGCAGTAGCTATCTACAGGTGGGGCGGGGTGGGGGGAGGGGAGGATAAAGAATAACATTTTCTTTCTGTAATTTTCCCGTATTTTCTGATTATTTTTGTAAACAAGTACAAATTTATGAGACAAAGTCAGAAAAAAGTCAACAAAGGAAGCATGCATTTGAGTTTAAATGTTTCCACAAATGGGTGGATCTTTGATCAAGAATATATTCTACCTGGAGAAGTGGGGGCCGGGTATTTATTTTCTATTGAGAAATTAACACTCCCGTGTCCGAGACCAAAGTAAGAAGGATCATTCTGTTTCCTTCTCAAATTGTTAAAAAGTGAGAAACTTTCAGAGCGTACTTCGTGTGTTTTTTCTCACTCTTCCTTCACCCCCTCCTCTCCTCCCTTTTCTATATATGAAGGGAAAACTGCCCTCCAAGGACAGACGAGAAGCGCCCTCCAGACGCAGTGTTAATAGGACAGTAATGGTAAGGCTGCCCCACAGAGGGGTGAGTTTGTTGGGAAGCAGGGCAGTGAGCGTGTGCAGAGGTACAAAGCCCGGGGTCCAATACAGGGTTCATGGGTGAGACTGGCTGGCCGCATACCCACACAGACCTGCCCAGATCCCAGGCCTTTGGCACCCCCATCCGGTTGTCCACTATCACATGTCCTCATTCCCACGGGAGAGTCAAGTTGACTTTTGGGTACAAGATGGGAGCCTTTGCTCTATTGTTTTTCTTGTGTGCTACCACCAAGGGTGGAAGTGCCCATGGACTTGACAGAGGAGGTATGTAGGCCATCTTCGGGAGTAGACAATTCTATGCTTCCCTGTGTAAATCGTTCCAATTAATTATGACCTCAAAAATCAAGACACCAAAAGCCTCTTGTTTGCTCCAGAAAATATTGCTACCTACATATGCATATGTAGATGTTCTGAAAACATAAAAGCACTTGACAGGCCTAGAAGCATGATCCTGCCCGAATGCCATCCCATCATACTGCCATTTGCTCCCGGCCCCTCTTTGAATCCCTCTTGTGATCTGGTTTCTTTTTATATTTTATTTGTTGCTACCACAGAGTCATTTTAGAGTCTGAATGGGAGATTTTACTTCCCGGCCCCTGTGTTTTTCTGTGGAGGGAAGCTTGCCTCATTCTTTAGGTTCTGTGGAGGGAAGCTTGCCTCATTCTTTAGGTTCGGAACTGGGAAGTGTGTCTGGAACATCTGTCACACGGCACTTCTTCAGTGCAACGTGTTGGCGTCCAGGAAGCAAGCCCGTCCGAATATTGTGTGTGTGTCCCCAGCCTCAACTGATCTGTCAGACAGCTCATGCGCTGGGACCTCAGACATGGAGACGGCAGACAACAGATTCGGGACTCTAGGCAAAAGGTATGTCCCGACGTCTCGGTGATACAGTCCCGATCTCAGCAACTCTGCATCGGCACAGGTGGAGTGACCTCCCCACAACCACACACACCGAGGTCCAGGCCCAGATCCGCTGGTTCCCATGCTCACATCCTTCCTGCCATCCCAGATCACACTGCTTCTGCCCAGTTGTTTGTGGGAAAGAGAACTAATAAATGAACCCACTAAACATCGAACAGGATGTAAGTGTTTAATAGCGAAACTATCCTGAGAACACAGATCCTTGAATCTTTGCATTCTGGGTGACTTTTGTAACCATCGAATTCAAACCTGTTGTGTTTCAGATCACACTGACTCAGGGCAGATTACTTGCCCAGAGATGAGAACTGGTTTTCTTTTTCTTTCTTTCGTTTTTTTTTTTTTTTTAAATGTTTATTTTTATTTTTGACAGAGAGAGAGACAGAGCATGAGCAGGGGAGGGGCAGAGAGAGAGGGAGACACAGAATCCAAAGCAGGCTCCAGGCTCTGAGCTGTCAGCACAGAGCATGACATGGGGCTCGAACTCACAGACCTCGAGATCATGACCCGAGCCAAAGTCGGACGCTCAACTGACTGAGCCACCCAGGCGCCCTGAGAACCGGTTTTCAAATTCCTCCTTCGGTTTGGAGCACAAGACAAGATTGGATGCAACACAAGAGCAAAGGCACTAACTCAAGGCAGAGTACGTGATTCTCTCATTCTCTTATTCCCAGGCTCTTCCTTCCAGCTGGATTGGCTTGAGGGGCAGGGGTGGGGGTGGGGGCAGGCATTTGCGGTTTAAAACAAATAAGTGCTGCTGAGCTTTAAGTTGCAAAATAGGGTCTGAAAAATGGAAAGCAGACCCTGAAGTCCTTAAATTTAAAGTCTCTTGATTGGCCAGTGCTTCCTACCAAGACCTGAGCTATACAGAGAGGCTGGAGGGGCTGAGTTTGGAGAACAGACGTAGAGGTCCCTAAGAAGTGCCCCGCATTCTCTATTCTGCTAATAACAGGGGTGGGCAGTCCCAAGGGGGCCGACCACTGCTGCCCGCACCAGCCCCTCTGGAAGGTCCCCACAGGCCAGGACACCTGAGGGATCAGGCCCACGACCACACGGCTGGGAGAAGGCGACAGGGGTCCTTAGTCACAGAATGCAAGGATCTATCACCTGCAGCCATTGTACAGCGATCCCCTTCAGCAGAGGATGCCAGTGCATGAGGACCAAGACCCAAGCTAGAGCACGACACCCCAGGGGAGACCACCAAGGTCAAAGGACGGTGCTCAGCGGACGGTGTGCAACATCGACAGCCCTTTCCTGATGCCAAGATGCCAAAAAAAGAGGCGGGACTCTCACCGACCAAATGCTAGATCACTCCCAGGAGAAAGAAAGGCAAAGGGAGAGGGAGACAACTCTGATTTTGCAAACACTTACCCAAAGAAGAACACCATTCAATAGAGAAGTGATGGAGACACGCTGAAGAGGAGCAAGAGGAAATTTCTCAACCAACAGCACAGATGGGTGGGGGTGAGGGTGGGGCTCAAGAACCCAGTTCTGACTATGGACAGTTACACGGTGCACACCCCAGGTTTTAGTGGGGAATTTGTGCCCAGTGCACACAGGCGCTTTGGAAGGCCCCCTGAGACTTTCGGCATCCTTAGCAGACACAAAGATAACCTTTCTGTTTGTGCACTTAGGCGAAATCATGTGGCATCCACAGCTTCCGGCCTGGAGTGGCCGCTATCCAGAGGGCCGGATCTCTGAGAATACCACGGGTCGGCGACAAAAAATACAGGAGATGAGACTGCCGTCTTGTTAGAAAACTGTCTGGTCTACCTGCCAGCCAGGCTGTGGCACTCGCCACGACTCAGGGGGCCTAGTGATACTGTGGCACTGTCGTCAGCCTCTTGTCCCCGGGCTCAACCACTGTAGGACACTGCCGGCCCCACAGGAGGGCTGCGATGACCGCAGGCCATGTGGGCCACTGTCAAATCATTTTTCAAGCTTTAATGGAGTGAGCCGTTAATTCATATTGCCTGGGCCCCTGGGTGGCTCAGTCAGTTAAGAGTCTGACGCTTGAATGTGGCTCAGGTCATAATCTCACGGTTCTGTGGGTTCGAGCCCTCCACTGGGCTCTGTGCTGACAGCATGAAGCCTGCCTGGGATTCTCTCTCTCTCTCCCTCTCTCTCTGCCCCTCCCCTGCTCATGCTCTCTCTCTCTCTCTCAAAATAAAAAAAAATTCATATTGCCTGGTGTTTGGTGACCACAAAGCTTGGAGGGACTCAGCCATCCGAACTTCCCCAAGGAGTCCCCCTGCCCGGCTCCCCGCACATCTTCCTCGGGAAGAAATAACTCAGGTTAGAGGGGGAGAGCCCACGTTTCTGTATGCTGGGGACCCCCTCCTCCCCCCCCGCCGCCCTGCCTTCAGAGGGATAATGCACACCAGACAAGCCTCTGGTGGCTGGCCACTGGTAAGATTTATGACACGAAAGAGAGGAAGCCAGCTCTTTCTGCTTATTTTCGTTAAAACAGCAGTGGTACAAAACTACCGTAGAATTATGGCAGCATAGGGATTTAAGTCATTTTTATGTGTTTTTTGTAAGTTATTTTCAAGAGCTAATTTTTGCCTCTTACAATTTATTATGGTGTTTTTGTTGGGCATCACACGCTGAATAGACTCCTGAATCCCAACGGGAACTGTCGTATAAACAGCCCATCTTTGTAAAGATGGGGCCTTTATCTATTAACACACAGGGTGACAAACGTTCACGTAAGCACAACTCATTTCTCTGGGCATTAAAACAGACAGACGGCTGGAATTCAGACCAAGCAAATGGCTCTGCTTATCACACTGCTGCTGTTAACCTTATTCCACGAGAGGCTTTGGGTACTGGCTTCTAGAATATCCAGAGAAGAGGACATACAGGTATGAGCCTGAGCACGTGAAATAACATGTTGAAATAACCTATTTCCTGCGAAGACCATTTAGTACATGCACTGGTGGCCTATCTTTTAGGATGAATTCCAGAGATAGTTCAGAGTCCTTTCTGTTCAAAGAGGCGGGGGAAAAAGTGCTGTCATACTAATCTGTCCCTCATTTTGTCAAACTTCTGCTCTGTGGACCATCCTGTCTATAGTTCTACGTGGGCAGACAGAGTGGGTATCTGTTGGTTTTGCCTGTCCAGCATGCATTGCCTCTTTTGGGTACTAAATAGCACACCTTGAATTTCCTTTTGGAAACCACCCCTTCCCCACTCTAAGTCTATGTGATTTCGGGGTGGAGAGTGACCCCACACCCCAAAACTTGATTGAGTTCAGGGACAGACACAAGGTTCTGACTCCACTGTGAAGATTGAAGCCTGTGACTTTTGCTGGAATCATTCGGGAAGGAGAACTTTCCTTCCACAGGGCTTGCTGAATTGGCAGGATGGGAGTCTGCTGATGGCCACCTTACCGCCGTCCAGAGACAGGCTGCACACAGATGAAGCCAAAGCAGAGGACAGCGGGGCTGAGCCAGGGAGGGAGCCAGACACTGAGTTGTTGAATCCAGAGATACCAGAAACTAGGGCTACCCCAGATGTGTTGGCAATTTGAACCCGTCAAGTTTTATTTTTTATCGAGCCAGACCAAGATTGGATTCTGTTGTTTGTGACCAAGAGTCCTAAGACAGCTGCAGACCCAGGACCAGGTTCTTTTTCCATTGGAAGGAAGAAGGCTCTGAATAACTACTGGAAAGTATAGGATAGGTCTGGTCATAGTCCAAGATTTCTACAGATATTTCTAAACAACGTTCACAAAAATCATCCATGAGCCAGAGTCAGAACACAAGAGCAGAGAGCTAACCACTGGTAGCTTTGGAGCCAAGTTCAGGAGAGCCATGCAAAACACGGGGTTGCTTCCCACTGGTGGAAGGAAGCCCCAGGGGTCCAAGTGAACAATTCGGGCGTGACTCCAGCAGCTAGAAACATGCTAGGAAAATTCCAGAGTAACCTTGGGGCTAAGGTAACTAACTCCAAGTCTAACTCCTCCTATAAAATGAGAGTAAGAGTACTTTCCTATCTCATAGGACTTCTGTGAGTTTATACAGGACAATGCATGTAAACTATTTGGCTTAGAAGTTGGTATATAATAAATGCTGGATGTTACTGCTATTACTGATATTATTACTAATAGGACTACTACTAATATTAATAATTTTCTACTATTGCTGTTATTCACAACATTGGCAGTGCCTGCTTTCTGCATGTAGCCCAGCTCTATGGGTGGAGCGGTCGCTCGAGAAATAAGTATTATTCAAATAAATGACCTGCTGCTGGACAGATCTGGAATTGTAAACAAAATTCTAGGAACATCCAGGGCTTCTGGGCAATACCTGTAACTTATTTTTTTACTTTTTCAATACATTTTATTTTTATTAAGTTTATTTTGAGAGAGGGGGAGGGAGAGAGAGAGAGAGAGAGAGCAAGCGCATGTGCGGGGAGGGTTGAGAGGGGCAGAGAGAGAGGGAGACAGAGAGAATGCCAAAGAATCCCAAAGAATCTGTGCAGTCAGCACGGAGCCTCCCACGGGGTTAGATCTCACAAACCACAATATTATGGCCAGAGCTGAAACCAAAGGTCAGACACTTAACCGACTGAGCCACCCAGGTGCCCCCTAAATTATTTTTTAATTATAATTCTTGATGTGTGGAGACAGTGTCTGAAATGTTTTAAATACCTCATGTGATTTAACTTGCAGAGCAATTTCATGAGTATAGAATCACTGAAACCCATTTTACAGATGGGAAAACTGAGGCTCAGAGACTTTTCGCTGTACCAGAGTGGCAGAGTGGCAGAGGCGGGACTCTAAAGGCCCCGAAGCCCATGCTCTGCGCTCCCTACTGCAGGAGAGCCCCCTCCTGGAGCTGCCCTGGATGCTAACTCTCTAGGATGGGCTGGTCTCCCACCTACTCTTCTGACTATCTCCATCCCATCAGCGCTGGCCCCCTGAAGGGAGGGGGTGAAACCTTCTTTTCTCTTTCTTTGAACCAAGATGATCCATACAGTTCTTTCTAGTTCTGAAATGTCCATAAAGCTTTTTTTTTTTTTTTTGTCCGTTGCCTGCCCCTGGGACTCTGGGAGGCACTCACTTCCAAAACAACAGAGACTTGCCTTGGAAAAATGTTCACACTTTGTTTCAAACAAAACACTGCTGCCTGCATTTCAAATCCCTGTCATTAATTTTGCATGGCTTAAGCTCCTGTCTCTTTATTTTCATCTATGTAAAGAATGTCCTCGCTTTTTAAAAAGGCTCAATCAGGGATGAATTCCATTCTCCTGTTCAAATCTGTGATCATTCTCAATTTTATATTAAAAAAAAAAAACAAAAAACCAAGCAAAGACCCACTGGCCCCAGGCATAGATAGCTAGTGAGCTAGCTAGGTCTTGCTGTTCTAGAATCTTTAGATTTCAGATTCAGACGTTCATTTCCAGGATCCCAGAGGCTCACATACCTCACGATGAACCGAGACTCAAAGGGAAGCCTGTAGGTAGACCCTGGTGGACATGGGTTCTGAGCACAAATGGAAATGAACGGCTGGTAAGATCCCACGCCTAAAAAATGGATGCACCTGGCTCCCTTAGAGGGGAAAACATTCTCTATGAATAATAATGTGAGTCCTATTATTTGCTGAGGGGACTGCTTGAGGCCAGGATAAGACAAATGTTTACTCTTGGCCTTAATGCACCAAAAAGGTATTAAAGTTTCAGGAGGGCTCCGGGAAGGGCGGAGTAGGAAATCTCACTGGCACTTGGCCTTGAGCTGGTTCACACTGTGCGGCTCCCATAATAAAAGGGCAGAGGTCCCCCAGCTGACTCCACCTCTGCCCTTTCGCTGGGTTAATTTGGCCAATGCGAAGCAGCTCTTTAAACCAAGATTTAAAAAATGTTAACCGCAGATTGAAATTCTCAGGAGACCGTGGTGAGGGCTGGGAAGGGGGGAAGAATCAAATCAAAGAACTGCAAAGAATTCACAGCGAGGGAAGGTCTCCACGTGGGCCACGCTCTGGCCTTCCGCACTCGTCTTAAACAGCCCTTCGGAGTACATGGCGCCCTCTTGTGTTGCTGAGGAAACCGAGGTTCCCGGAGACCCGGCCGTGAGCCCAAAGTCACGTGCCTGTCAAGGCAGCCGGCCAGCCTCCCAACAACCGTGGGCTGAGCTTCCAACCCCCTCAAGGGCCCCAACATGCTGGCATGGAACAATCCCCGTATCTGAGAGGGTGGCCGTACCCTCTTACACAGGCCACACGATGGATGTGATGACCTCTCAAGGTCATTTCCAACCTCCAAGTTCTATTCTTTTGATACAGACAACTGCTGCCGTCAAGTGCTCTGAGCTAGGCCTGGGCCTGTGACTAACTTCCCAGCAAAGAGTGGGGCGGAGCCAGAGAAAGGACTGCTCAGAGACCACTGCAGAAGATCCCATTTCTTTTCTTTTAACCATCTGTGGGTTTTTGTTTTTTTTTTAATTTCCCCTTCCTGTTGCCCCTCCTTTTTGCGTGTGTTGCATGGAAACAGAAAGTGCCTTTGTACCAATTACTAGGCACTAATTTACGTTGTTCATTGGGCGCTGGGCTTGCTGGAGAAACACTAGGATAAGGTGGGAGGGTCGGATGTGGGGGAGGGTCGGATGTGGGGGAGGACGGAAGCAGCAGAGGCCTGGAATGTTGCTAGCTTTCCCTCCAAGCTGGAGAACCGGCAAGGGGAGGAGGGAAAAAAAAACCCTGAAAATTTGGAAGTCAGGACTAACGAAAATGATAAAGCTGGTTTTTTGTGGGTTTTTGTTGTTGTTGTTTTTTAAGTCAAGGACGCTAGTGATCATAAGGCATTCAGAAGTCCAAATAGAGGGGCTGGAGAGCCGACTCTAAGCAGGGCACACCAGCTTGCTTCAGGGGCTCTTGGAAATGTGAATACTGGAACCCACCCGCCCACTTTTCTTCTCCATGGACTTAAGGAAGACCACGGTCAGCCACTTTCCCAGTGTCATAGATGGTTGTCCCTGGGAAGCTGCATCTGGGAATTTCCCACAGACGTTGGCAGAATGAGTAGTTCTTCCATATTCTGTTTTCTGCCTCGGCTCCTCCTTGGGTTTCTCATCACTCTCTCCATCATTGTATGCTTCTCAGTGTTCTTAGACCTCTGTCATACAACAAGGGTTCCTTCTGACCTTACCAGTTCTTGGGATACGCTGCGACAACTGAGACAAGAATGTTAAATCTGACCCATAGGTTCAGAATCCAAGGATTCACTTCCCTCAGGTCTTTACATCTGAAGGTAATGGGGTGTGGCCATCCAAACGTCTCTGGGCTTCCTCTGCTGTCCAGCTGCTTGTCCCCTCCCCTCTCCTCCCTGCTCATGGAAGATCCCACAGGAAAATAGGAAAACAGGGGAATGGGGTTTTCACCCTGTAATTGTACTCCATGTGTATTTGCTGTCGTGAAACAGTAACCCTGCCAGCAGCAGCAGGTTTTTAAGGCAACCCCACTTTGCTTTGGTTAGGACAGCTAGAGGGGAGTGCCTGAGGACACGGGGTGTGAGGAGGAACAGCCTCTGGTCCTTCCCAGCTCAGGGACTGGTAAGGAAGAGCTGTTGGGTCCCCCGAAAGGCCTCAGTCCCCAGGGTGAGGTCTCAGCAGTGGGCAGCCTTCCGGGCCATCCTTCCTTGGAATCGAGGAAGTTTCAGCCTCCCATCTGCAAAACCCAGAAGCAAAGTCTCCACTGCCTCCTAGGAATCCTCAGAAATCTATCATCCTCTACAGCTAGAGGCCATTTGCAGCTTTTTGCCCTCTTCTTGAATGTGGACTGTCACTTTTTTCCCCGACAGGATACATGAGATTGTGTCTAGACAGTCTCACTGGGGAGCAGGGTGGATATCGCCCCAAGGGGGCAAAAATTGGATCTTTGGCAGGTGAAAAAAGTCTTAGCTATGACAGTGGTTTGTGGCCTTCTAAAGGGGCACGGTACGCGGACAGCTCTGTAGTACACCTGAGGTGCTAAAATGTCACGGGAGGGGAGGACAGTTATGGGGGAAAAATGTCTAAAGCTCCTTAGGAGAGAGAAAATGGTGGGGGGGGGGGCGGGTAGAAAAACAATGACCTGCAAGCTCCCACTCAGGCGAAGCTGTGAAAGTATTTTGGATGCAGCATGTCAGGTTGTGAAATACCAACAATCCACATCACTGGGGGAGCCCTGTGGAAAGAAGAATGTGACCGAGAGAATGTCCCCTCAAGGACCAACACACACAGGGCCTCCCTTCTATTTATGAAGAGAAGAGCGAGTGGCAAAGACTGGACAGGGGCTCAAATTAACAGCCGGGCCGGCCCGGCCCAGAGGCCACTTCTGAGCTAAGGCCCCTAGTCTAGGGCCTGTGGGGCCTGTGGCCAAAGCGAGACCTTGCCCTGTCCCTGAACGCCTGCCTGTCTCCTGGGTCACAGAAATAGGTCCTTTCTCATACCTCTGATGGCATTAGACTCTCCTGAACCAAACAGTTGACTCTAAACCTTTTGCAGTAATTATAGGAGAAGACTCCAAGGGGGCTCAGAACAGGCCAGGGCACCTGTATAAGCACAATTTTAAAACTTTGGTCTCAGGGAAGGAACACCCTGGCTCAGGGAAGGGACATTCCTAAAGAGGCCAGAAAATCTATTTCCAGTGTTGGAGGAGACCTTCTACAGTGGGGCTCTTCGGATGCCTTCTCCCAGATATTCTCAAGTATCCTGGGAAGACGTTCAAACGGGATAAGGAGAAAGAGAAGCAACCACTCTTGGGAAAAGTTTTGTAAGTCTCGTGTCTCGTTGTTCTACATGAATGTCGTTATGCTCTATTAAAAAAAAAAAAAAAGTACTGTTTTTAAAACTCTTTCTGTAGAACCAAAGTGTGATGATTGGAACTTTGGCCCTTCTGGTTTTCAGAATCCCATAAACAGTGTCCTCAAGTCAACCCACTGTCACCATTTGGGGAGAGTCGACTTAAGTCTTTCCACAAAGAAAGTAAAATTATGCTTGGTGTGAAGTAAATAGAACCAAGGTTTCTATCACTGAGATGTCAGCCGAGCATGAGTCTACGTCAGCTGGTTCTAAAGACTTTGATCTGGAATTTGGATGTGGTTGTTTCCTTCCCCCAAAGATATCCCACCGTCCATAACTGTTCAAGGTGACCGAAAAGTCAGGAAACTTAGGATAAACTTGTTTTTTGTTTTTAGTGTTCATGGAAGGGTTGGGGACACGTGGGTGTGGCAAGAGTGTCTGGGGGGTCAGTGGGTATTTGTGGAGCCAGTTGGGGGTGCGTGCTCAGAGGTGGTGGGAGTGTTGGTGTGAGGGCTGTAAGGGGACATTCGTGTGTGTGCCTGTGCACGTACGGGAGGGCAGTGATGTGGGTGTGGGTCTGTGGGGGGTGTGCCAGGACAAACTTAAAATTGGTTGCATTAAAAAAAAAATGCTCCATACGTTTTCAGGCCAAGAACTCTAATGGATCTAATTGTTAAGCTGAAACATGACCATAAATACCTTCTAAAGTGTATTTAGACCCAAAAGTCTTGAAACCAAAAGGAATGTATCTGTGGCATTTTCCAGATTAACCATGGAGGTGCTGCTTACACTTTAGAGGCACACTGCGTGAGAAGGATATCAGACCTAAAGACTGAAAGAAAAGCAAATTGAGCAGAGTATCATAAAATGTAAACTGAAATGTGAACTGACATACTACTTAAAAATATGTTTATTTTATTCTGGGTTCCTGATTTTTGAGGATGCCCTCTCTGTTACACACAAACTATAAGATCCAGAATTTCTTGAGGGCTTTCTGTACATGGAATCCTATTAGCTGCTTTGTCTATGTTATTTAATCTTTGTTCAAGAACCTCTGGGTTCAGAGGTAATACCCTAGCCAGTGGATTAAGAAACTGAGGGTCACAGAAGGGGTAGTAAACTCGAATGCCAACAGAGATGATGTAAATGATTAAAATAAAGGTCACTGCCCTCTAAAGAATGATCAGTTCAAGCCAGTTGTTGCTGGGTAGGAATTCAGGCCTAGTTTTGCCAGATTGATCCATTTTTCCAGAGAAGCCAGAACTCTGGATTTGTGCCGAATCTTCTGATTTTTAGATGTTAGTAACTGATTCCATTTTTATTAACTCTGTGTTGGCCAAGCCAAACAGATCTGCAAAGCAAATTAGGCAGCAGGCCTCTAGTTTGAAAAATTTTGAATTCCAGTAACCTACTGAAGTTTCATTTTTCTTTCTTTCTTTCTTTCTTTCTTTCTTTCTTCTTTCTTTCTTTCTTTCTCTCTCTCTCTCTCTCTCTCTCTCTCTCTCTTTCTTTCTTTCTTTCTTTCTTGGTAACTTGCTGAAGTTTCTCACACCTGGGAAACAATCGGACAAGTGAGAACCCAACTCCAAATCGAGTTCCTCTCTTAGGACCCTACGGAGGTAGCAGCCCTGGATCAAATGCAATCTCCTTTAAATGATTCAACTTCTCAAGCCCCTGGTTCTATGGAAGTCCTGGCCCTGGGAGGGGAGCAAGCAGCAAGCAGGAAGGACTCTTACTGGGCCACGCTGAGCGAGGGGGTGTGGCCGGAATTTTAGCTGTTAAAACCTTCACAGAATGCAGACTTTCCAAGGGCTACCTCCTGTCCACCTCCTGGACTGAATACCAGCCAAAGCAAACCAGGAAGGTCCTTCCCTCATTTCTCCCCCCTCCCCGAGACAATCTAACTCGAAGCCGTATCAGAAACTTCCAAATGCGCAAGACCTACACATCTCTTAGAGTATCCTTTCCACATGCCTTCTTTCGTGGGAGTATGCTTCCCACCATATTTACAGAGGCCGAGGTTTTTGTTCGACCGTGTCCTGGTATTACAGAGCCCCCAAAACATAAATAAGACACCTGCATTCACCATATCACTAGTTCCAAAGGACTGACTGTAGCATTTAAAATGGGATTAACATTTCACTTGGTTTTCCACTCCTGACTGTGTAAAAGGTTCTCCTGGAACAGCTGAGCCGACGTGCCTTATGGAGAATTAAAGAGCACCACGCATGCACGCACACATAAGCAGCCATTTCTATAAATGCCTGACAAGATCACTCAGCTGAATGGTTCAGAACTCCGGGATTCTTTTTTCTAAGTCGCAAAGACTCACACAGAAACACTGGAGGTTCCCCAGCTACCCGCCTGGGCAGCTCCCTGAAGGAGAAAGTGCCTTTGCTCAAGGTGGCAGGCAGTGAGTGTCCCTGTGAACAACTGAACTCCGGGAACATGGCTGACGAGGCCAGGCCCGCCCAACAGCTGTTGGTGAGTAACACCCTCGGGTTAATATACCCCTACTTGACCCCAGGGAAGTCACGCTAGAGGTCGCATCCCCCAGCTCAGGCACACATCTGCCTCTCAACAACCTTACAGATACAAACTTGAAACTGCTGTTTTGTGGCAACTTGGGGATGACAACCCCAAACAGAGCCTGATTTTGCATTAACCATGGAGGAAATTCAGCTTTACTCCTTTGCCAGCAGCCACCTCCACAAGAAACACGTCCAGAGGAAATAAAATCTGAAATGCAGTTACGTGGCCTTTCTTTTAAGAAGCAAAACCAAAGCAGACCAACCAAGGATCATTTTAAAACCACAGGCCCAGGGCCTCATCTTAAAAGTACCAACAATTACACCCCAAAATGACAATACTTTTCTAAATAACTCCAACAGCCTCTTAAATATGGTGTCCTAGGATAGAAGGAAAAGAAGTTCCACGGAACGAATGAAGCCCTGTGCTTCCTTATCAGAACAGCAGTTGTAAAAAGAACCTTACTAAAGATGGTGAGATAGCAAGGCCCAACCCTTCCCAACTTTTTCCGAGTGTGTTAAACAGAACCAGCAGAATCGGCTGGCCGAGGTTCCCCCCTTAAGCCTCCAAGCCCCGTTCCGTACTGCATATGGCTTTCTGGCCACATTCCTTGGGTCAGCCCTTGCCTTCTGCTGTCCCTGGGAGACACCCTTGCACGAGGCCTCCAGGCGTGTTCTTTACAGAGCCTTGACCTCAGACAAGGGCCACACCTCCTCCCTAACTATTCAGGGGAAGGGTGCCACCAATCATGTGGAAACGAAAAATCAGCTCGGAAACCTCATTACAAAGGCCAACTAATCATGAAGTTAACCCACCGACCCATCACTTGATCAAACTCCGGTGCTGCCTGAAGCGGTGTTATTTTAAACCTCCCCGGGGACTCTTGGCCAAATTTAAAACCACCTTGGCAAGCCCTGAAAAGTAGCAAGCATACGGCTAAATGAGTCCTTAGTCATCCCTAAAAGGCTCCATGTAAAGTGTGCCCTTCTCCCCAGGTTTTGGCCATTCCGCTGCAATCCCTCCACAGAACCAAATAAGAGATACGCCACTTGACCTCCCCAATGCCAGCGTCTGCCCGGGTGGGGGTGGCCCCGCCGTCGCGGGGTGCGGGAGTCCTGGGGGGGCGGGGCGGGAAGGGCGGCACCACTCCCCGCGAAGCCACGCACAGGGGCTGGCCCTCGACACTCACTCTGCCCGCCAGGTTAATGCTCTCCATGGCTTCCAGAGGCTGGAGACAATTAAGGAGAGAGCGAGCTTTCCGTCTCTCTACACGGTTCAATTATTTAAAGAGTTAAACAGCATCTCATCCAAAATGTTGGCACCCTTGAGGCCGAGCGTGGTGTCCTTAACGCCCAGGAAGGCCGCCCGGCCAAAGGTTAACTAACCCCAGAGCTGGGTGGGAGAGAGAGGGAGACGCCGCTAACCTGTATGCACTCTGTAATGGGCTTTGAGATGGGAGGATTTTCCATAGACTTTCCCACAGCCACTGTAGGGGCACTTGTGCCTCTTTTCGGAGGCGTGTTTCCCCTTCGCAGCCACTCCAGGGTGGAGGAGGGAGAGCGGGCTGGGCGCGCTGCCAGGATCCTGTCTCTCCTCCGGGCTGTGAGAAGGACTCGACCCAGATTCGGTGGTCACGTCGCTGTCGGATCCCATATCCTCATCCGGACTCTCCAGACTGTCGCTGCACACCGAGGGGGTCTGGATGGGTCGGTACTTGTTCAGGTCCAACAAGCTCTTGGCGATGGTGACCAGCGTGCAGTAATCCTTCCAGGTGTCCCCCGGGTCACCGTGCTCCTTGGTCACCTCGCGCTCAGGTAGTCGCAGTCGCTCGGCGTCCGGAGCGCCCCCATGCTCCGGCACCGCAGCGCGGTTCGAAATGGAAACCAGACACTGGGCAGCCACGAAGTCCATGTAGGCGGCCGCGGACATGGTGCGGGCGACAGCAGCCCCGGCGGCGCGGCCGAACTTGGCGGTGGCTGCGGAGGTTCGGCTCGCCCTGCCCTGGCCTCGGACGACGAGCGCGGCGCGGCGCGGCGGCCAAGGGGGCGGGGGCGCGGGGCGCTTCCGACTCGCAGGAGCGCGAGGCGACCTCAGCCCCTCATCTTTACGTAACCGGCAGCGCCTCCGCACGCAGCATCCACGGCCCCGGGCTCCGCCGCGCTGCCGCCGCTCGCTCGCCGCCGCCCGCGCCCCGCGCCCGGCGCGATCCCCCCGACGGGCGCGCCGGCCGCTCCGAGCCGGCTCCCTTGGAAAGGTGCCACACGTGGCGGCCGCAAGTTTATGCGCTTGAAAACGCCCCCGAGGCGCTGGGAGAGGAAACTGCAAGAGAGGTACACGCCCTCGGCCGCCTCTCCGTCGAGCCGAAGCCGCGGGACATTCAGCCGACCACCCGGGCGCGCGCGGCGAGGGCCGGACCGAGCGCGGGGTCTAAGAGACACTTTTCCCCCAGTCCGCGGACGCCTTCTGAGCCCCTGCTCTGGCCGGTCCGCACCGTTCCGGCATTCTCTTGCTCAGTAACAATTTCGCAGAATCCCATCACGTCACAATCCAAACCCCCTCCAATTGGCCAGCGGGGAGGGTGATTCAACTCTGTTTACTTTCTCCCCCTGCCAGTCAGAACGGCCTTTCGGTGGAGAGGTGCGTCTAGAACTGAGGCGTGCGGCCAATCCGACTGTTCCGTTCCGCTGCCTCGTGCTACCCCTCCAGCCTCGAACGCTGACATTTAAAAGGGTAACAGCCGGGAGGCTGGAAGGGGGCCGCCGCTCCTCCTCGGGAGCGCCTCTCGGTCCCGGTGGCCTCTCCGGGCCTCCCGGCTCGAGGTCCAGCTGGCGGGGCCGGGGCCGTGGCGCACACCTTCCCTAGTCACTGGCGCTCGTCCTCGTGACAAAAGAAAACTTCAGGCTCGGTTTTCCAGCTCGCAAACAGTTAAGTGACTTCCTGCAAACGCTAGAGTCCCAGCAACCAGCCTTCCAATCAAAAGTAAGTTGGTTGATGTCACTGACATGGGCCCAGCCAATCAGAAGGGCGTTCCGAAAGCTAGCGCTCCACACTTGTGAACGCGGGAGCCGTAGTGGAAGTGGACAACATCCCTGTTATTTTGTGCTGCTGGTAGTAAAAGTGTGATATGTATGGGAAGGCAGGGGTGACGAATAAATGCAATGTGAATCAATATATTTTTTTAAATCTAAGTATGTCAGGACAAGTTGCCCAAGAAGAAACACAAATGAGAAAGGATCATTTCTTTTCTTTTCTTTTTTTTTCAGTTTTGGGATGCAGCATACTTTTGGGCAGATTTTTTAATAATCCTTCTATCCAGTGCATTAATGATGACTAATTCATTTTTAAAATGCTGAGCTGACAAAAGTTCCGTTTAAACCAGTCTTTTTCCGTCTCACTATTCTTACAAAGAAACACCCCCAACTTTGCTTTTGTGATACCTACCATTCCTCTCCTTCCCTAGCGCAATTTATTCTAGGTGAGCTATTTTGGTTTGTTTTGAAGCTACTGTAACCCACCTTCAATTAAATGGAGACCAAAACAAAACAAAAAAATCCTTCATTTGTATAATTTTTAAAAACATCATTCTTAGCTCGTTTTCTTTCCTCAGACCCCTGAACGGTTTTCGGGGCTTCTCTCTCTTCCCTCACTTTACAAATGTGGAGACGGAAACACAGAGAAGTGACCTGTCTACCTTATCAGGTAGATAGTGACAGAGCTCAACTGAAACAATAAATCTAATGATTCCAAGCCCTTTGGGCTTTCCAACATCTGAGCTCTTCGATTTTGTGAAATATTAACTGTGCTAAACAGATTCTTAAGAACTAGAACAAGCCAGAGATCCTTAGCCATTGAAAACTGTGGCATTACTTGATCAATGATTAGCATGGGTCTTGGAGTCTCATTAACTCAGTTTGCCTCTCCCTCTGAATGGTTGACAGTTGTTTTCCATCTTGATAGCTGAGAAAAGAATCTAGGACTCATGGCTCTTCAGGAGGCTCGCCATCAGCACAACTGGTTAAAAACACATTGATTGTCCTCACTGGGTGTGAAAGGTGCCTGCCTCTCTGTGACGCAGATCCACTGAAGTCCAACCATGGCCCCACTGTCTGGTAGCCTTGGTGAAGGGTTGGGAAAAACTAACACCAGTTTTGTGGTCTCTAAAGGCAGAGTCCCAAATTAACCCTTCCAGCTTGAAGGCCAGTGTAGTTTACTTTGACTTTGCTTTTGAAGCGGTATAGGGAGATATTGGTTGACTATATGGAAAAGGAAGTATGGAAAGGGGGTGGCGGTCAACCAAGACTATCATCATCACCATCTTGGTGAAGTAGGTGCATCATGGTGTGTAAAAGTGAAGCTGTCTTCGAGTTCTTGAATTCCAATTCCCTTAATTTTAGAAAAGAATTCACTGAAGCACAGGGGAGTTTGCCTACTTCATAATTCTTCTGGGACAAACTCTGTCCCCAAGGATACATGATCATTTAGTAATTGCACCTTTGCTTGCTTCTTTAAGGTCCGGCACAAATACCAGTGGGATCTCTCCACGGTCTCCATGATGACTGCCTGTACAGTGTCTTGGATTTGCATGAACTGACATTGCACTGGGCACCTTCAGATAGCCCTAGAGTTAACACTGGGATTATTCTAGATATGAAGGGAAACCTGCATCTTTCCTTGGACATTGTAATCAAGGAACTTGAATGAATCAACCATCATAGTTTTTTTAAAAAATACAAACTTCCCCCTCCCTTACTTCTGGTCTTCTTCTCTTTAATTAATTATCTTTAATTTAATTTTGTTTGGACTGGACATAACCCCTGAATTCTTCCAACTCAGTCATTTCAGAGTTATAAAAGAAAGTAATGAAAGAAAATCGAGATTTCGCACACATGGCTTTCTCTCAGATATTTATAAGTGTATCTGCTGCTTTGCTTTAGAATAGCTTTTTAAACCCAGAAATTCTAGAATTATAGAATGCTTTCCCCTTTATCTCTTTTCCCACTCATTCCTTCTCCAGATCCCTATGTTTCTTTCAGGGAGCTAGGTATGGAGGAATACAGAAATGAAAAGACAGTCTAGCCTCACTGAGGCTTGTATGTTAAAAACAAACACATATATATCACAAAATAATATATATTACAGGTAATAATTCCAACATCAGGATGTGTGTGTGTGTAATTTAACAACAAGTTCTCCTTGCCGTATTGGGATGTGTATTATAATAGTTTTATGATTAAAATCAGCTTACACGGTTTTGCCTGCATGTGGTTGTCCCAATTAAATTCTGGGAAAGTAAATTATCCCAAATTAATATGAATCCTTCCTAATTACAATGAATAATTTACCAGTAAAATATATATTATGCCACATAAATATGAAAGGTCTGTTTTCCCCCAATTTAGTCTTTGTAAATACACATTTCAAATCCACACAAACCAATGGGGAGGAGCACGGGAATTCAAAGACTGTAACTGTGCTTCTAGTTTATAAGTATGTGTTTTCCTCTCTATATTCTGTCTAAGGCTTGGATTTATCATTCAAGTTCTTGAGAACAGTGGTTTATGGGCCTGTAGCTCAAAGTCTTTATTTTCTGTGCATCCTGAAATAATTATCATTATCACCTCTAGAAGAGATAGTGCCTACAGAGAACTGATTATTTGAGCAGGTGTTTAGGCCAGTTTGGGGCAGAGAACCCACCTCCCAGGGCCTGAGATGAGCTGTGTGACCCCAGGCAACCTCTTAGAGATCTTTCCTCATCTGTGAATTCACGGGATTAGATGCATACATCTCCATAGTCCCTTACAAACTCCAAATTCTGTAGGGACCCCCCCCCCCCAATAATGAGAAAAGCTGGGCAAGACTTGGGTTCTTTAAACAGCGTTTCTGCTGTGCATCTACAAACAGGTCTTTATGGCAATCAATATTTAAATTAAATCAATATTTATGGGATAGCAGGCACAAATATAAATTTGTCCGAATCCCTTATATTCTTTATTCCTTAATTGCATAGTCTCGCCTTTTCTTTCTGCAAGCTGGTTTGTGCAAATTTTCCACCCTAGCCCCAATTGAGGTATTTCCAGGGGGAACACAGCCCATTCCGTCACCTCCCCGGGAGATTTTTAATCCAAACTGAGCCCTGGGCAGAGTTCCCCCCCCCCCCCCCCCCCCCCCCCCCCCCCCGCTCACCGGGTGGAGCTAATCACCTGGGGCTTAATCTAAAATTCATTCTGCCTAGTCTCATCTCTGTCCAAGGCCCAGGGAGGTTTAGGTTAAAGAACTGTACTCGGTATGTAGTGGGTTCCGCCAACCCTGGCTTTTCTCACTCTTTCCTGCTGGGAGGCGTGGACGGTGCTGGGCAGAGCTGCCTGCCTCCAGGCGGGGAGGAAGGAGAACAGATGGCCCGCTGGGGGTAGGGGGATCACGTGTCGGACCTCACTCTGGGCTGGATCCAGACGTCTTTCAGGACCCAGGCCCTTAGGCTTTTCAGCGACTCCACCTAGGCACACGGCACGTATCTGGGGCAAAGCCGTGTTCATTTTAGTGAAAGCTGGGGAATCAGGGGAAGGTGGCTGAAGGTTTGGGGAGGGGAAGGCGGGGCTGAAGGGATCTGGCTTCGAGCAAAGGCAGTGTTCTGAAATTGAAATACAATTAGGTGAAGACCTGTCTGCCCAGACGCCTGAGGCCCTAACGTGGGTTAACTCCCAGGGGCTGGAGAGGGAGGCGGGGGTGGGGGGTGGAGGGGGCTCAGGCCCGCGCGAAAACTTGCACGACGTCCTACTTTGCTCTCGCTCCACTTAGCAGCCTTCCGCAAAACTCCAGGCCTCTCCTTTGCCGAGCAGAAAGGCCACACGTTCATACATATGCAGGAGGATAAGTTTAGCTTGCAGCCCCCCGCGCGCCGAGAAGCCCTGCGCGGCGCACCGTGCATCACCCGCGCTCGGGGGCGGGCTCTCGGCTCCGGCCGCAGACTGGCGGGCGGCTCAGCCACTTGCGGGCTGCGCGCCCCGGCCTGGCATCGCCCTTTTAAAAAGTCTTCCGCAGGCGGCCGCCGCAGCGGCAGCCGGAGGAGCCGAGTTCATCTGAGGACAGCCCCAGTTCTCAGAAATCCCTTCCCTGCTGGAACATCAAGCTCCCTTTACTGCAGTTGAACAAACTGCCCTAGATTGGGGGATGAGGAACCCGCCCCAAACTCGTGCAAGGAGCTCCGGGCGCCCGCGCCCACGTGAGCTAACCTTGAAATTAGCCCCCGCACGCAGGCGGGAGGTGGCGAAGGCTGGAGGGGGCGGGGGCCGGCTGTCGGCCCCTCGAGGCCCAAGCCCTTAGGTTTGCGCCCTCCGCTGGCGCGCACCGCCCCCACCACCCTGTTTCATAACTTATGGGGTTGCATTTTTTCTTTTTAACTCTTCGGGGTTGGGTAGGTGCGTATGTGTGTGTGTTGGCGGAGGTGGGGCGGGTAGAGGCACCTTCCCCATCCCCCACGCCCGCGAAGAAGAGGAAAACCTGCCCTGCGGGCTCCCCTGGGAGCACTGCAGAGTAGGGTGTCGGGATGACATAAGCTTCTAAACATAGCCCGCACCGCACCCCAACTCTGCGCGCCGCGAGCAGGGCTGGGGCGGGAGCGAGGGGAGAGCAGGGAGGCGGGTGCTGCTGTCCGCGGGCGGGGCGGGCCGGCCCGCCCGGCTGTGCGGGAGGAGATGACTTTGCAGGAATCGTGTTCGCAGAGTTTGCAGGCAGTCTCTCCCGCGACGGTCGGGCCACGGGGTTAGGAAGCATTCCTGCCATTCCGCGCTCTCTCCTGCCTCACAAAAGCCACACACACACACACACACACACACACACACGTGCGCACGCACGCACACAACCCTGGGATCTATGGTGTCTTTTTTATGTAAATCAACCCAAACCCCCAGCCTTAGCGCCCCGGGTGGATTTGCCAGGGGGCATCCGCGCCCTCCAGCCTCCCAGGCCCGCGCCTGCCTCGGGGCTAAGCCCGCGAGGGGGTCGAGCGGCCCTCCCGGTGAGTCAGATGGGCTGTGTTTCCTGTGGTTGTTGTGGAACAGTTTGTCCTTTTTACCAACCCCCCCCCCCCCCGCCCGGTCTCCACCCCCTTGGTAAATATAGCGCTCACGTTTCATCATCTCTTTGTCCAACGAGCGCCAGACACCCCGGCCCGCGGCCCCCGCCGCCTCCCTCCTCCTCCGGGCTCGCAGTTACCTCGTGTAACCCCGCGCGGGCAGGAGGCGGGCAGCAGCTCGCCCCGCGCCGGCTCTGCACCCCCTAGCTTCCCGCTGCCGTACACTCCTGTCCCCTCCCCTGCTGCCAATTCCAGCTCAAGTTGTGCCCCCAAGCCACCGTTCCACCCCCTCTGGCCCGGTGTCCCGGGGGCCGGGTCGGAATGTGTGCAGGTGCTGGGGGAGGTAGCCCTTCTTCCCAGCCCCGGGCGTCACCCGGCGCTCTGGCCAGTAGTGGCTCTTCCACTTACCCAACCTCCCCTCTCCCAAGTCCCAAGGCCGCCCCCTGTTCCCCTCCTGAGCGCAGGTGACGAGCTGCTGAGACAGTGTCTGATTCACAGAATGCTGAACCAGCGACGCGCACTTGGGGGTGGGCGCTCGGTGAACGTCCCCCTCCCACCCCCTCACCCCAGAGGGGAGTGGGCTGGAGGGGCGGGAAAAAGCGAGGTGGGTGGATAACAGCTTACCCTTCCCTCTCTCCCTTCCCCTCCCGGTTTCATTTCCACACATACAACCACCCACCGGGGACCGGAGGCGGCTGGTGTTCTCTGAACGCAGGGAACTGGCTCTCTCTCTGGTCGCCTGTTTACTTCCCTGCTCCTCTTCGCCCTCCCTCCTCCTCGCCCCCACCGCCCCACGCTGCCTCCCGCCCCGGAGCAGCTGGGAAACCTGCAGGAAAACACTGCAGTCATGAGACTTCCCTGGACCCGCCGAGCTGTGGCCTGGGTTTGCCCTGCCGGGCCCTGCCTTGCCTTGCCTTGACCTGGGTCCACTTGGGGCACTTGGTCCCGGAAAGAAAGGCTTTTGGGGCTCCCCATCCGGGAATGTGGAAGAGGTGACAGCCTCCATCCTTGCCGCCCTTTTCCTCTCCCCTCTTGGCACCAGATATCATCCTGTGGGGGCCCTGCCTGGCTGCCCTTTTGGCTAGGGCTCTGGGCCACCCCCATGAGTGGCCACCTGTCCAGAGATGGCTAGTGAGAGAACTGACAGTGTGTAAGAACTCGGCATCCAGGATGCTGCCGGGCTGTCTTATCTGCTATCACAGCCTGTCCTGGTCAGAACGGGGCGCCCAAAGTTCCCTGCTGACCAAGGTTTTCAGGCAGAGCCCCTAAAACCCGCTCCCAGGGACACACCCTCTCTTTATGGAGTCCAGGCCAACAAAACCTTCTCTTTCAAAGCTTGTTTCCCAGCAGCGAAGAATTCATCCTGTCTTCCTAAGTGAGCTGAGTGAACAAAGAGCTCCAGGAGGCCATGAGGGTGAGCTGTGGGTGCCGCCTGCCTGAAGTTCACCCCCGTTTAAAAGCCACCTCTTCACCACAGCTCTCTGCTTCACTGCCATGGTTACCAGCTCCCTGTCCTCCGCAGCACCAACGTTGTACAGAGGCAGAAACAAACATGGGCATTTTAAATGTTCTTTTAAATATCCAAAACACAGCTTTGGTATTTTGGTAGAAGGGAAGGGGGAATGCACGCCCTGGAGGTTTCGTGGTTTCCTTCCGACCCCATGACCCTGAATAAATCTCTCACCCTGACTGGCCTCTCAGCTGCTCAAGGAGGGAAAGAGGCTTATTGAGATACTAGAGAGTGGAATTCACAACAGAACAGGTGCACCCACGCTGGCGAATCTTACTCAAGGCAGACTAGCTCTCCCCTGTCCACACAGCCTCAACCCCCAGCTGCTGGGACTATCCCACCCATCAGACAACACCATCTGCTGCTTATTCTGTACCTGACTCAGGGCAGTCCCCCTCCACCCCACCCCTGTTAACATTTTTGGGGAATTTAGCAGCCTCGTGGAGTAAGGACCTGAGACCCCAGTACATACACTGTAACCATTTGCCCCCTCCACCCTGCCTTGGACCTTTGTCCTACGGGCACCCTGGACCTTTTTCACCTCTAAATAACAGCACCACCGCTGCTATTTTCATTTCACGCATCATGTTCCCTGACCAACACGTCTTTCCTTGCCACCTTATTTAGTCTAATAACCCCATTTAAGCCATTCTTTCACCTTAGTTTGACCTTCAACCTACTTTTTCACCGTTCTTCATTGCCCTTAGATTCTCACATCCCTCCTATCCAGCTTAGATCTCATGGTCTATCCTCTATCACTGTATCATCCACACCCCTCACTTTCTTCTTCCTGGGGCCACCTACCCGGCAAAACCCTGAGTCTGTCCGGCTTAACACACTGGAGAAAGACAACTGTGCTGTCTGTTGTCACTAGCTCTCTGATCCTAAATCTCAGGTGGGCTCTCAACACTGCCCTTCTGCGTTTCCCTAGTCGGCTTCCTCTCCCGCACTCTGAAATGACACCTTCTATCCTCAAACCACCCCCCCCCCCACCTCTCCCCTTCCTCACCCAGAGCTGAAAACCTTGCTTCTTAATCACTGGGAAAATAAAAAATACAAGCAATTTCACAAGAACTGCCTCATCTTCCCACGGCCATGGCTTCCACCCTACCTGCCTCTGTCTCTGCCTTCCTTCCTGTCACAAGAGAGTAGTGTCCCTGCCCTTCTACTTGGCACCATGATCCCTTCCCCTCTTGACTCTTTAAGTGGTCTCTCCTGAAATTATCTCCTCATCTTCTCATTGGCTGTCCCCCTCTCCTAAATAATTCACGTTGATACAGAAACATGATATACTCCTTCCTTCCTTTATATGTAGAAGTATGTAAATATATGTATCTCCTTAGCCCCCAGTTCCCCCTCCAATATTACCCTTTTGCCATTTTTTTCTTGGCAACAAACATCTCAAAGTTGCCTGTATGTCTACGCTTCTTATTCTCTCTTGATCTCATGCCAATCCAACTTTCACTGTCCTTGGGCCACCAAAATCGCTCTTGGTAAGGTCTCAAATGACCCCTATCCGACTGCATCTATTAGGTATTTCCCTTCATGCAGCTGGAAGCAAAGAAGTCTAAGGAGTGGGCCAGGAAAGTACGAGGAAAACAGAAAAATATGGCATCCGAGAAGCAAAGAGAAGAAACTGTTTAAGGAGGGGAAAGGAGTTTAATTCTCTCTTCGTCTCCTTTGCTGTTTTCAGTTCTTTTCCTGGCTCTCTAAACATTGGGGTGCCCCACGGCCCTGTTCTTTGGCTCTTGTCTCCACCCATGCTCATTCTCTTGATGATGGAATCCTTAACTTCTGTCTGCCAATAACTTCAATTTTTGTTTGCTTAAGTAGGCTTCACACCCTGCACGGGGCTCGAGCTCATGACCCTGAGATCAAGGCCTAAGCTGAGATCAAGAGCTGGAGGCTTAACTGACTGAGCCACCCAGCCCTCCATGACTTCAAATTTTTATCTTCTGTCCAAACCTTGCACTTGAATCCCACACTTGACTCTCCAGCCGTCTACTCATCGTTTCCACTTGAGTTATCTAACAGGCATTTCAAACTTAACATATTAGGATTGGACTATTGATTATTTCTCCCCTCAAGGGCTCCATAACAAAGCCCTCCTATCTTAGAGAAGGGCATTCCTGCGCTTCTGCTTGCTCAGGCCAAAAACCGAGGAGTTATCCTTAATTATGCTCTTTATGTATACCCCACAGCTAATCCATCAGGAACTCCCATCAGCTATATTTTCCAGACGTATCCAGAATCTGGCCCCTGTCATCACTTCCTCCACCACCTTCCTCTCTTGTGTTGCTAACTGCAGTAGCCTTCTAGCTCCCACCTTGCCCTCCTTCTTTTCTCAGCACAACTGCTAGAGTGCTCTTCCTGCTGTACATATCAAGTCACATCACTGCTCTGCTCAAAACTCCCCAGAGACCCCCGTCTCCCTAGGAGTAACTGTCCAAGTGCTTGCAATGGGGATGGGGACGAGGCCCATTCCATCTGCCTGAAAAGTGACTCTCTGATTTCCTCTCTTGTTTGCACCCCAACCCCGCTCTGCTGCGGCCACTCTGCCCACCTTGCTTATTAGGGAACTTACGAGCCACACTTCCACTTTATTTGTCACGGCTCTTTCTTCTACCTGGAACCTCTTCTCCAAGAGGGGTCTGCATGGTTCACTCCCTCACTTGCTCCAAGCCTTTGCTCAGCTCTCCCCCTCTAAAACTGGTCCGCACTGGGCACCGGGGTGGCTCACTCAGTTGAGCGAGCGACTCTTGATTTCGGCTCCAGCCATGAGCTCATGCTTCATGGGTTCGAGCCTCATGAGGGGTCTCTGTGCTGACAGTGGTGAGCCTGCTTGTGATCTTCTCTCTCTCTTTCTCTGATCCTCCCCGATTTGTGCGTACGCACACTCTCTCTCAAAATAAATAAATAAACATTAAAAAAAAAAAGTGACCTGCCCTGGCTCTTCTACTACTCCTGTGATTGCCTTTGTCTACATTTTCTTTTTTTCTGTGTCACTTATCATATGCTGATCTGCTACACATTTTGCTTATTTATTATATTTGCTGTTTCTTCCCTGTCTCCTGCTAAATACAAACTGTTTTGCGGGCTGATGTATTCTGTTTTAAATTTTTATTCTTTTTTATTTTTTGGCTGGAGTGTTCTTAGTGTCTAGAACAGTGCCTGGCAGTTAATACGCTTTCAGTAAAATTTGCTGAGCGTTGACTAAACAGAGGATAAGCAGCCAAAAAAAATTTGTTTTGAACTCTGGCTAACTATATGTCAGGCACCCCAAAATGCACTGTGTGGTCTTGGCACTCCTGGTTTATAGGTGAGGAAGTTAAGGTTCAGAGAGGGTAAGTGGAAAAGCCAAGCTCCCACCGTGACAAAGCTAGGATTTGAGCTCAGGACTCCTGAGTCCAGAGCTTGTGTTCCTACTCTCTCCATTACTGTGTCCCTGTAAATAAGCTGTCAGGCCAAGAGTGACTTCTTTCTGCTGTGGTGGCAGGTAAGCTGTGGAGATGCACAGTGGCTTGTGACATCTCCAGATGCCACCTGAGTTTGTGTGTGGGAGTAAGAGGGGACACATAGGTCCCTTCCCCTACTCTAGACTGGTGCTGAAGAAAGGGTGAGGGTGGTAGGCAAGGACATAGTCATGTATTCGGCTTGCCCCAGGGTATTTTGGCCACTTGTGAAGATGCTGGGCATGTTTGTATAAAAGAGGCAGCATGGTGCGATAGATTTGTTTCTTGCATTTTAAATTCAATGCATTTTAAACAAGGATTGGCTGGGGTCTCTATTAATTTGGGACCCAGGTTGATGGCACAACCACCCTTTGGAACACTCGAGTCATAATTTCTACTTACATCTCATGTCACCATCCCAGCTGTAACGGGAGCCAGAAGCACGCTCTTCCCAGGCACCCAGAAAGTAGAGAGCCAGCGATCTTTCTTGGGCCCACGTCCAGTGGGAAGCTTGAGGAAGCTCTTGGTGCAGCAATCCTTATAGATGGCAGCAACAGACTCTGGACAGAATATAAACAACAATCACCTGAGGCCCCTGAAGGCTAAACCAAAGCACACAGATAGTTGGCATTTGGAAGATGGGAATGACCTGAGAATTTCCTGTCTATTATGGATTTTGACGTGGGGGTCCTAATTTGACCATTTAAAATAGTTAAAAATATTCATAGAAAGCCGACAGCATTATTGGCTTGAAGAGCCACAGGATACGTTTTAGAGTGACCACAAGGGCTGGAAAGTAAGGGAAGAAACTCGAGAAAAGAGTGCGGGAGGAAAAGTCCCAAATTCTGGGAGTAAAGTCTGTCCACATCTCAGGCGGATCCCACATGGATGCCTAAGACGGCATAAGTGAACTCAAGTACACATATCTCTACATTTTATTTTGTCTATTTATGTTTTTAATGTTTTATTTATTTTTGACAGAGATAGATGGAGTGTGAGTGAGGGAGGGGCAGAGAGAGAGAAAGACAGACAGACAGACAGACATAGAATCCCCAGCAGGCTCCAGGCTTCAAGCTGTCCACACAGAGTCCGATGTGGGGCTCAAACCCATGAACCATTAGATCATGAACTGAACCGGTTGGATGCTTCACCGACTGAGCCACCAGGCACCTCCACACATCTCTACATTTTAAACAAATAAAAGTGAGATCAGGCTGTACTTTTTAAATCTCATTTTCAGCTAGCAATTTTCTGTGGATGTTTTCCATATTCCTCATTATGTTCTTCTACGGTATTGAAAACAAGAATATATCTTTTGAATAAGTAAGCATTCATGTGGTTCAATTAAAAAAATATAAAAGGCTATATAATGAAAAATCTCTTTGCCAACCCTGTCCCTTAGCTATCAGAAACAACTATGTATTACTCCCCACCTTTTTTGGGGGGGAGGGTAAATCCTTCCTATTTTATGTATATCCAAGCAAATACATGTATCTTGCTCACATTGTACACAAATGGTTAATATCCTAACAGTGCTCTGTACCTTATTAGCTTAAATAGGTTCTTCATGTTTAAGGGCTGCCATAGAATTCTGATATAAATGTACCTTAATTTATTTAACAAGTTCCCTGCTGCTCAGTTTTTTGGTTACTTTGAGTCTTTTGGAATTCAAAAACTTATTACCATAAATAACCCTCTTTCGCATTGGGGCAATGCGGCTGTGGGATGAGGTTCTTGAAATGAAATGCCAGATTAAAAGATAACCTGTGTTTGTAATTCTGAAAGATGTCAAATTGCTGTCCCCAACATGTGTACCAATTTATACATGCCTATGAGTGAGTGCACAGAAGTACCCGTTTCCCCACATTCTCATCAATGAGTGGGTTAAAAACGTCTCTGATCTTTATCAATCAATCTGATTGATAAAAATAATACTTCAGGGTGTTTTTTCTATTATTCTTTTGAGAAAGAGAGAGTGTGAATGGGGGAGGGGCAGAGAGAGAAGGGGAGAGAGAATCTCAAGCAGGTTCTATGCCATCAGTGCAGAGCCCAACGAGGGGCTCAAACCCATGAAACTGTGAGATCATAACCTCAGCCGAAATTTAGAGTCAGACGCTCAACTGACTGAGCCACTCAGGAGTCCCTTTCAGGGTGCTTTTAATTTTCAACCTCTCCCATTATAGGCGAGGTTGAATATCTTTTCATATGTTTGATAGCTTTTGCTATTTCTATTTTTAATCCATAGCCATTACCCTTTCTCATTCAGACTGTAAGCTTTTCCCCTATAGAGTCTTTCTATATTAGGACATTAGCCTTTTATCTGTGAGTAAGGATCCAAATATTTTCCCCAACCCATCATCTGCTTTTTAACTTTGCTTATTGTTTGCGCTATGCAGAAATTTTTTTTGTGGTTGTTGTATTTTTCAGTTTTCTACACTTCTAGATGTCATTTTCATAATTAGAAAGGCCTTCCATATTCTTATTATTAATTATCTCACGGCTTTCTCTAGAGCCCTTTATGATTTTATTGATCTATTTAAAATTTTTTCCTGGTGTAATTTGTGAAGTGTGTACCCCATTTAACTTTTCTCCGAGTGATATTCAGTTATTCCCACCCCAGGTGTTGATCTCATTTTTTTACATGTGTAGTCATGTTATCTCTGAATAATGACAGTTTTTTTTTCTTCTTTTCTGAGCTTTATGCCTTCTCTTTCTTCTTCTTACCTCACTGTACTAAGCAAAAGTTCTAGTAAAATGTTGTCTAAAGTAGGGGTGGTCATGGGGGGTGCCTGGTGGCTCAGCTGGTTAAGTGTCCGACTTTGGCTCAGGTCATGATCTCGCGGTTTGTGAGTTCGAGCCCGCATGGGGCTCTGCGCTGACAGCTCAGCGCCTGGAGCCTGATTCTGACAGATTCTGTGTCTCCCTCTCTCTCCGCCCCTCCCCTGCTCATGCTCTGTCTCTCTCTCAAAAATAAATAAACATTAAAAAATATTTAAAGTAGGGGCTGGGGGCATCTCTTTGCCTTGTTCTTAATCTTACCCACCAGCAAATGGGTAAACAATCAGCCGGCTGTGCCTTGCCACGTTCCTCTCCACAAAGTTGATGCCAATTTGAACTACTCTGTAGTGCATGGAGTTGCCTAGGAAACCATAACCATTAAGTCTGATATTAGCTGTAGGTTGTAGATGCCCATTATCACATTTAGAAAGTACCCTTCTATTCCTAGTGGGGTGCGACTTTTTATCTTAAATTTTGACAAATGCTTTTTCTATATCTACGGGGATGGTCATATGCTTCTTTAGGGCCTTTATTCTATTAATGTAGTGAATTACATTAATTTATTTTTGAACGTGAAATCAACCTTGCATTTCTGGAGTCCACCACCCTTGGTCGTGATTTATTATCGTTTTTATATATCTCTTGATTCTATTTGCTAATACTTCGTTAAGAAATTTTACATTATGTTCATGAGGGATATTGGTCTGTAACTATCTTTCTTGCACTGTCCTTGCTATGTATTGATTTGAGATACCACTTTAGCCATACACGAAATTTCTCTTTATATTTGAGTCCTTTTTTGGATTTTATATTACATTCTGCTCCATTAATATTTGTCTTTCTTATCTCATTATTGTTAATGGGCGCATTGTTGGCTATTTTGGAATTAGGTTATTTCCGGCTTCCTGCCACCACAGACAACACTGTAATAAACAGTATTTTGGCTAGATCTTTTCCAACTCCTTGGTTATACCCTGAGTATAAATCCTTAGAAGTTGAATAACTGGGTCAATGGGTAGACATAATTTTTAGAATTTGGCTACTCTGTTAACTGGTATCCCATCGGGAGAATAGAAACCATGCTAATTGTTTCAATCAGGGGACCTAATTTAGGGAATGATTATTATTGTTGGAAGGGCTAAAGGAACAGAAAGGGGAAGTTGAGATAACCCCTAGATTAGTAACTGTAGGAAGCCACTACCAACCTTCGGATTGTGGAGCAAAGAGGAGAAGGTGGTGGTGTTGCCAGAGCCCAGGACACATTCACTGCTGACAGTGCTGATGACTGTGCTTGCGCTTGAGACCACTGATGTCACTACCGGAGTCCCTGCAGAATGGTGGAACCATAGTCACCCCGCTGTTGCAACTTCTGGAGACACCAAAGGGTGCCCCACTGCTTCAGCAGATGTAGCTGGAAGCAAGAGAAGTATACAAATGCTTTCTTCCTTCCTGCCTTCCAGTCGCCCCTCCCATCCACCAATGCCTCCCAGACTGAACCTAATCAGAACTAAGATGCCAAAGAAGTCTGGAAAAGTCGTTTGCAGAATCCAGCTCCAACTGAGAGAAGCAAGGCCAGTATCAGGGACACTGGATCTGTATGGTTGCACAAAGCCCCATCCCTCGAAAAACCCCGTGCTGTCACTGTCTTGAAATTCTTCATACTTTCCGAGCAAGGGGTCTTGCATTTTTATTTTTGCATCGGCCCTGCAAATTATGTGGTTGGGCCTGCCCAGCTGAGCTTCGAGGGAGGAGAATGGAGCTGAGAGCGAAGAGGAAAATGCCAGGGCCGCTATGTTGCCAGAATGCTCTACCACAAAGTTTACAGCAGTTTGAATTACTTACCAATGAGGGAGTTGCCTGGGAAACCACAAATTAGTTATGGTGCTGATAGGGAAGTTCTTAAGAGTTCCCCTAAACAGTCGAGTGGTTCCAAAAGCAAGAGCAGAGAAATCAACAAATTGGTGTTCTGCTCTCCCAACTCAGGGAGTCTGATTAGAAACCCCCCACCCCCGCCTGCCCCTGAGCTCGGATTTGTAATGTCCCTCCCTCACTCCTAAAGGGGGAAACAGATCTGACCGGTGAGTGTATTGGTTGTCATAAAATTGACATATTATTGCTTTGCTTTTGTACATCTGGCCTATCCATCATTAAATCAATCTTCTATTGTTCTTTCTAGAACTTATTGGTGCAGGGGAAATTTACTCAGCATTAGGTGGGTCAGGCTCCTGGATCTATCTTCTCCTGGAAGCAGACACCGGTCCTCACATTGGCCCTGAAGAGCCCAGCAACACAAAGGGAATGGAGAAGATGTTCAGAGAAGGGCCTTCAGATTTGGGGAGGGTAGTTATATTATAGCCAGGATCAGAATGTGGCCCTGTCATTGCAGGAGTTAGGGAGGCCATGTGGAGAGGAAGCAGAGGGACCTCAGAGGGAGCCCAGACTTGTGCTCCAGCCCTTTAGGAACCAAGAAGGGCCCACTTTCGGATGAGGCACTTTCAGATATACTTCCCCACCTGCCTGCCACTGTTGTCTACAATGTCCTTCTTAAGGATCCATTTCCCGAGTTAAAGCCCATAGGTAACTTCCTATAGTTACTCATAAAGGAAGTCATTCATTCATTCATTCATTCACTCATTCATTCTTCAATAGACTGGGCCTCCATCCTATGCTAGCACTGGACTTGGCAGCAGGGTTATAGTGATGAGTAGGACACCCATGACACCTGCCTCCCCAGTCCTATGGTCTAAAAGGGGAGGAAACTAACCAGTTGCAATACCCTGTGATCTAAGCTCTGACAGGACAATTAAAAGGTGCTTCAAAAGCAAATGAAACAGGGGTCCCTCACCCTGTCGGAGCATCAGGGAGAGATAGAACAAAGCTGAGGAGAAGTGAGGTAAGCAAGGAGGGGAAAAGGGTGGAGGGATGTTCCAGGAAGGGGGGATAGCAAGTACCAAGTCCAGAGGTGCGAGAATAAGCTCCTGTAAGAAACCGAAAGAAGAGCAGCTTGGGGGAGAGCTGAGGTCGTGTCGGAAAGGGCTGTGGATATCCATATGGCCTTGATCCTGAGGGCAGTGGCAAGCTCTTCAGATTTTTAGCCTGGAAGGAGACAGAGATTTATACTTTAGGATACCACTGTGTCTGCTTTCTGAAGAATGAACAGAAGGGAGTCCTGCTTAGAGGAAGAGGAGAAGAGCCCAGGGGAAGAAGGGAAGAAAGTAGCTTGGAATAGGATGGTGGTAAAAGGATGAAGAGAAGGTAGGCAGATTCTGAAAAGTTTAAGATGAAAAACTGACAGGGCTTGGGAATCAGACTGGGTGGAGAAGGGCAAAGGAGGGGCTAAGCAGGTCTCTTAGGTTTCTGGCTCGGACAACCGTGGGACAGATCTGTAGGCGAGGACAGAGAATTGGCTTTTGGGTGAGCTGAGCTGAGGTGTCCGTGGAGCTGCCTAGCAGACAGTTAGTTGGATTGCTCCTTACCTTGAATTACTTTATTATAGATTAATAACCACACTTGCAAAGTACTAAGGGGATAAGACACAAGAATCTTTGTTTTGCTGAAGGAAGGAAGACTAAGCAAAAGCCCTGAACTGTCTCCCACCTTGAAATCATAGATCCACTGAGAGCTCCCCCTCTCCTCCTGGTTGCACTAAATATCCTGCACTTCTGCTAGAACATTCCTCTTACTGCTCAGTTGCCTGCTTACCCATCAGTATCTCTTACTAGATTATGAGCTGGTGGCAGGATGTGGGTTCAATTCATCTTTGGCTTTCCAGTGCCTTCTAGAATGCCCTGAACATAGTATACTCATCTCCCAATGAGTGACTTTAAAATGTACTGATGGGGCGCCTGGGTGGCTCAGTCGGTTAAAGCCTCCGACTTCAGCTCAGGTCACGATCACACAGTCCGTGAGTTCGAGCCCTGCGTCGGGCTCTGGGCTGATGGCTCAGAGCCTGGAGCCTGCTTCCGATTCTGTGTCTCCCTCTCTCTCTGCCCCTCCCCCGTTCATGCTCTGTCTCTGTCTGTCTCAAAAATAAATAAACGTTAAAAAAATTTTTTTTAAAAATAAAATAAAATGTACTGAAAATTCTGCAACTAAGTGAAAAGCTGTTACATGGAAAAAACCCAAACAAACCTCTATTCATTTTAGTGGGAAAAACCATGTTGTATGCCATCCCAAGATACCAAACAATTTTCACAGATAGAACACTGTATCAATTGAATAATGGCAACAAATGAAGTTAAAGAATAAGCACAATTTGGGGCACCTGGCTGCCTCAGTCCATAGAGCATGTGACTCTTGATCTCGGGGTCGTGAGTTCGAGCCCCATGTTGGGCATAGAGATTACCTAATTAAAAAAAAAAAGAATAAGCACAATTTCAAAGTTAAATCAATACAGTATATACAGAAAAGGTAATGTATTAAAACTTTATTGTACTTACTCATTTTTCTTCTTGCCCAGTATTTTAACCTTTTGATGACTTCTGTATCCACACAGGGTTAAAAATAAATTCATAGCCCAGAACAACATTTCTAGGGTAAAATAAATTTAAACATGGGAGTGCTTGGAAATAGTTCAGGCACACAACAGGTCACAGAGTCACAGATGCTGTTGTTTTTCAATCCTCTCATGGGGCATATATATACAAAACAAAATGTTTTGGGTTTACACAAACATGGCTTATGATTTAAATTTGTTCCAAATAATATTCCCTACAATAAACTGCTGTGTCAAGAAAGTTGGTGAGTGGTCTTGGTTTGAAACCCTGATGAAGAAATACGACTTCTTGTTTATTATCTCTGTGGTAAGTTTTTGAGTCCAAGAGTTGTCATTTATATTTATATTTATATTTATAAAGAAAGAAGTCACAAAGTGGTATAACTTTCAAGAGGTGTAATGGTCCAAAGTTGCTAATGCATAAAAGAAAGATGAATGAAGAATGGATGGATGGATGAATGAATGAACGAATGGACACCTAGCAAGGCCCTCTGGTAAGGTCAGAAGGAACCCTTGTTGTATGACAGAGGTCTAAGAACACTGAGAAGCATACAATGATGGAGAAAGTGATGAGAAACCCAAGGAGGAGCCGAGGCAGAAAACAGAATATGGAAGAATTCTAGCTACCCCTTCGTGATCATTCAGTATGTGCTATGTGTAATGACGAAATTATCTCTGCTGGACACTTGGGCTCTGCAGGGAGCCAGGCATACAGTCTAATTTTCCCACCCTGAGGACCTTGCCCTGCATACCAGCCCTGAAGGCCTTCATTTCATCAGGGTTGCAAACTGGAGGGTGTCTCCTTCAAGTTTCTAGTCCACTCAGTGGAAAGACCCTCACTTGTTTTGCCCAGTGGGAATTCTCTCTCCTCCTACAAACTGGCCTGGGTTGTGCCATCGCCTGTATTCCCTACGGACTTGGAAACTAGGATGTCAGATACTTTGTGTGCAGCTGGGACGCCATGTTGACGCTAGTCTGTCAGGTTGGCCTGACTTCACCTGGGCCTAGAGCGCTACAGCCTTGTTAGTCCAGGGTTGTGTTGGGCAGTTAGCACATGGCAGTCATGATTTTACTCTTCCTCCCAGTCAGCAAAAGCGTCACCCCTCACCTCCACTCCTACTGCCTCAACTTAAAACAATCTGGAATGGAGAACTGTTTCTTGCACTTACCATCTACCTGGCATATGCATCCTTTGAAATGTAGGTATCTTCTTCCCCATCCCTTCCCCATCCCCATTGTCTATTTTTGCATTTGTTTCTCTGGTTTCCATACACGACTTTATTGTTTTACTGTGTGTCCACTTTGCTCCTTCTGCTCTGTCCCAGTGCTCCATTTTTTTCCTGATCTCTCTTTCTTTCCCCTATATTTCTGCATACTTGTTCTGTCTGTGGCTTCGCACTAATGTGTGTGAAGATCAGTGAGAGCTTTTCATCCCACAGACCAATGGACAAACTGGAGAGAGCTCCGAGTGTGAGCATTACATGGATAGAAGTGGAAGAACATACTACATTGCAAAAACAACTTCAACATGATTGGATCTTAAGTCCAGGAGATGGTAGCCATTGAAATCCTGTACATCTATGTCAAGTTTTATCCAAGGTTTTCTTAAGCTTTCAGTTCTACTGCAAGGCATTCTACTAAACAAGCCTGTGTTTCCCATTAGCTCATAGATGAGCAGGGGTTTGGGACAAAGGTGGTGTAGAAAGCTAATGCGGTGGTTCTGCAAGGGGTCTACAATAATTATAGGAACCTTCTTTGCATCACTAAGCAATTGTCTTCAGCCAACTCTCAGTTTGCAGCTTCTTACATCTGGTGTTTATAGTTGAAAAGGTTTCTGACTTTTCCCACGGAGTCACCTGCCATGTTGGAAGGTCTATAATGGAGTTTTGGCTTTGACTGGAGACGGAGAGAAATGAACTGACATGAGAAAGTCGTATCTTGGTGTTAGGCTGATTTCAATAAATTATAAATTGAAGTGGCCACACTGAGTGAGGCCACCCATTCAGCCCAAGTTATATGAACAGGGGTTTAAGATGTCAGTGCTCTCATAGTTCATATTACCATGCGGGATCTAGATGGAAATTTTACTCGACACAACCACTTAAGGGGGAATATCGTGTCTGAGTTATTTTAAAAAGGCAGTCTGTCTTGTCTTAACACTTTTATACTTTCAGTGTTTTATAAGCATCTCTGTCACCTGAAATGGAGGCAAAGCATTATCGCTCTCATGTCATGGGCGAAGAGATGATGCACAGACATTAATCGACTTTCACCTTGCAGGGCAATGGCTGAGTCATTCAGGGTCACAGGTCTCCTTTTTGCTGCTTATTCTATAGGACAGCATCACCTCGTGGTCAGCAAGTTAAAAGTCCTGCTCTCCTACTGATGGAGGCAGTCTGTTGGTGACCTTGAGTGACTTTCATATTCTCTCTGGATGCCTGTTTTCTTGCTGGAAGTCTAGATAACACACCCACACTTCTGATTATATCTTTTTTTTTTTTAATTTTAACTAGGAATGATGGAATCACACATGAGGGATTTCATATTATACATAAGCAGAGAATCTCCAGGTTAGAAAGGACCTAGAAAGGGCACCTGGCGTAGGGGTCCTAAAAATTTGCCTTACAAGAAATAGTGAAAGAGTTTAAAAACTACAGTTTCTCAAGGCCCATCCTACTGAAATGGAAAACCTCAATATGAGGACCAGGATTCTGTGTTTTAAAAAAATCACTCCAGGGGCGCCTGGGTGGCTCAGTCGGTTGATCGTCCGACTTAGACTCAGGTCATGATCTCAAGATTCGTGTGTTCGAGCCCCACATCAGGCTCTGTGCTGACAGCTCAGAGCCTGGAGCCTGCTTCCCATTCTGTGTCTCCCTCTCTCTCTGCCCCTCCCCTGCTCATATTCTGTCTCTCTCTGTCTCAAATATAAACATTTAAAAAAAAAAGAATCACTCCAGGTCGTCTGGTGCAGGTTTAGAAACCATGGCTTAAGTGGAACCACTCCATGGGCATGGGGGCAGGACACATGCTCCTTAGGTCTGGTAAGGGGTGAGATGTGCACTTTAAATACGTAGGCCACGGGATCAGAATCCAACCCCCTTAAAAGCAAGGGGACCGAGAGGGGATGGGAGATGAGTTGGGAGGAGGTGTTGGGGAACCCTGGACTCTGCTTTTGCCACTAAATCCTTGAGCTTAAATATGGAAGCTAGTAAAATCCCTGAATGGAGCCAGCCTCGGCATTATGCAGCTGTGTGACCTTGGACAAGCCACTCCCCATCTCTGGGCCCTGGTTTCCTGTCTGTAAAATGGGAGTGTGGGCTTATCGATCTCTAAGTTGCTCCTATGACACTTTGACACTAACCGACTATCCTTTTTGATGTGGGCATGCTATGATTCTAAATGCTCTCCATTATCTTAATTTTTTAACAGAATGCCTTATGGACCCAGCGCTTGTCCCACTGAATCTGTTTTCAGTCACAGGCTCCCCTGAACAGTATGAATGCCGTGCCCGGTCCCTGAGACGGTGCGACTAAAGCATTCCAAGATGTTTCTTTGCCCTCTTCGGCTGGAAAAGTGACCTCCAAGAAGGTGAGATCTAGAGAAGGGAGACAGAAATCTAGATTGCAAAGGTATATGGAAGAAAATATGATTTGGTCTGCAGGAAGGTAAGTATCCTAGCAGACACCTCTGCGGCAGGTGAGGGTAATTCTACCTGCTGTGTGCCGCTTCAGAAGGTGACCAGAGAAGGCTCCATCAACTGGCAACGACTGAATGTTCTCCAGTGACCATGCTCACCTTGCCCCGGGTCATGGCCACTGTTGGCAGGAGATGCGCGTAACGGTTATAGTAGCTGGCACCAGCATTGGCTCCTCAGGCTCAAGTCTGGCCAACTGCAGAAGCTCAGCAAGGAAGGCTGTGGAAGCAGCAGCGTCTTGCAGGCCAGAAATGATCAAGTGTTCACCACGACTGGAAAGGAACCAAAGGAGAACAGTTTTGGTGAGAGAGCCAAAGCCGAGGAGCCAAGTAGTAGGTTTTATTGGGCTTTTGTTAGAGTCAAGGAAATTCAACGGAGGGACATTTATTGAGTATCTACCGTGTGTCAGAAACTGTACAGGGCTTTAGGAATTCAAAGACAAGCAAGGCACAGTACCTTTCTTTAGGGGTTTATAATCTGGGGAAGTAGTTCTCCCTAAGAACAAATATCATGTCATTCTAGTGGTGACAGCATCATGGGGGAGAGGCATACAGGGTCTTGGGCAGCAGGAGAGGAAGGCAGGTGAGGTGACATCTGCGTAGGACTTTGCCAGGAGAAGGGGGCAGATAGGCCAGCGAGGCAGAGAAGACAAAATTAGCAAAGACAAGCATGGTGCCCTTGGGAAGGGAAAGCAGGTTGGAGGTGTGGGGGCGATAGTGACACACAGGGGAGAGGAGAATGCGGAGGTACAGCTTTGGACTGAGCTATAGAGTTGGGCTTAGTGCGTGTGTGCGTGTGCATGTGTGTGTGTGTGTGTGTGTGTGTGTGTGTGTTTGCGTAAGGGCTTTAGCAAAGGGAGTCTCTTGTTAAATAGTTGCACTGGTGTTTAAAAATATTGAAAAATATTGAAAAGAATATGGAGGACGAATGGGTGGAGAGCAAGGTGGAGCCAGGGGCCATATTCAGAAGTGAGCTGGGAGAAAGACAGTGGGGCACTGGGTCCTGTTGTGTCTGGGTGTGAGCAGTATGTGAAAGAAAGGAGCAAAGAACCCTTCTTGGTTTCCTGGCTTGGTCCAGGGCTCCAGAGATGCCACCTCCCTGTCCCCACTCCCTCCTGCTCCAAGTCTGTATCAGTTGGGCTGGTGGCCTCCTGCTCTCTGTTTCTAGAACAGTCTTGCCAATCTTCCTCATTTTCCTATTTCCAGTTTCAGTTAATCTTTCTTCATCTGCACCTGATTGACTTTAGGGGTCCTGAAATCATCACGTGGTTCGATACCTACAGTAGTAACAAAACTGCAATCTGGGCTGCCCCTTTCTCCATGTCTATATAAGCTAAGTTGCCGCCTTCATCCATTAATCACCTCTGTAACTTTTTGTAGCTTATACAGCTGTGAGCTTACAGAAAGTCCATTTATCTTGACAGAGGTATTTGCTCTTGTGTAAACAGTGGTGAATACAGCCGGCACCGTTTAAAGGAAGGGAGGAGAAGAAAATAGGATGAGTTGTCGTGTGCCTGGAATCTTAACATTTACTTATTTTAGGTTCTGGGTGTCTTTTATGGGCTCGAGGAGCTATATCCAACCCCCTTTCTAGAGCTGCTGTTTCTTCCACAGGCTGTTAGGTTTGCACGCTCCAGGCACCTCGGTATATACGTATATACGCTTCCATTCACGGCAGGAGGGAGTTTTGTGTGGGAGGAAGGTCTACCTAGAGAAAGGAGCGGATGGCCCAGATGTTTGATCCACTGGGGTGAGCCCCTTCAGGACAGGCGTGGGCAATGGGGCAAGGCGCTAGGGACATCTGGAAAGACCTGAGAACTGGCAAGGAGGCAAGAGCCTCCCTCCCTCCTTTGCCATTCCGAAGGCAGGGTGGGCCAACCTCTGTCCAAGTTCACCTCAAGGTTTACAAGGGTCAGCGTGTTTGTGCTGGCCTTGACATTTTCACAAATTGCTCTGTAGTTGTTTTCATTAGTTTTATTCCAGCTGCTGCTCCAGGGTCCTTCTGGCAGCCTGGCCGTCCAAGCCGGCTTGGAATCCCTCCTTAATTGACTCAAGTCATGAAAAGGTGCCATCTGCTTTGAACTCTTGCCTGTTCCAATGCCGGACAAATCCCAGGCATGCACCATAGGAAAAGCAGTAATGAGGTTCACACCTCCAGTGCCTAACTCTGTCTGGTCAGGTGTTAAGTGCAGAGGTGAAGTGCAAGCCCCGGGGTGGGGGGGGGGTGGGAGGGTCTGAAGAGTAAACAGGCCTGGAGAATGTGCTTCCTCCTGGGTCCTAAGTGACGCCAGCTTGGGGAGGAGATTTCACAGCCATCCTGTCAAAACCCTGCGGTTAATAACATCATGATGACCTAAATAAATTCACAGATATCAGTTACTCCCTGTGTTTTCACTTCACACCAGCCCTCCACAGACGCGCCTCAGCTTGGGAAATACTGGGGAAAAGGCCTTAGGGAGAACTGCCCTGGGAAGCTATTGGTTTTATCCCACTTCATAGAAAGAAAATAAGAAACTTAAGGAGGTTTAGGAAGAAGAGCCACTGTCGCCATGATGCAGCCGATGAGTGCTGCCATCCAAACACTTTCTCGTTTCATATTTATTATTTAAAAGAGATACCAAGGGCAGTGTCAGTGGAGCAAAATATTTAGTGACTTTCGTGGAACATCCCCCAATAGCGACTTTTTTTTTTAAAAAGTTGTTATACCAACTGTAGTGTGAAATTGACTTCTATCTCCTCCAGTACAGTGTGCAATCAGAGTGCCTTTCTTTGATACATTCCGAGACATTAATATGGACCCAAGTTCAAGCATGCCTCAGAAAGTTACATGCTAAAGAGGGGCTCCAGTACACTGCTGTTTGTTTATCAGGAGAGATGAATCCCTACTGGAAATCAGGAAGCAGCAGGATGGTCTCAAAATGTACTGCTAGTGTAGGGCATGGGAGGTGGAGGCCAGTGGCAGAAGGGGAAGCAGTAAATTAAAACCAATTTAAGATCTGAATCAACCAAAAGCTACGTGTAGACCTTGTTTGGATACTGACTTGAACACACAGAGTAACTATAAAACAAACAAACAAACAAAACCTGAGGGGTGCCTGGGTGGCTCAGTTGGTTATCTGTTGGACTTAAGGTCAGGTCATGATCTCATGGTTCATGGTTCCTGAGTTTGAGCTCTGCATCAGGCTTTCTGCTCTTAGCCCAGAGCTGGCTTCAAATCCTCTGTCCCCTCTTCTCTGCCCTGCCCCCACTCACGCACACATGCTTTCTCTCTCAAAAATAAATAAACATTGAAAAAACCTGAGATGATGGTGGGGGGGGGGTAAGATACTGATTGGATATTTGGTGACATTAAGAGTGTATTTTTTTAATGCCATTGTGATTATGTTTTTTTAAAAAGAGTTCTCATCTTCCTATCTTTTGGAGCTATGTACTGAAGTATTTACAGATGAAATGATATAATGTCTGAAAATTGTTTCAAAATAACCCAAAGGGTCAGGGTGGGGGTTAAGTGTATGGCAAGGGAGGGGGGGCAGGAGTTGAAAAAAAAAGAAACTGGCCTTGAACTGGTAATTGTTGAAGATAAGAGATGCTTACAAGAGTTATGGGTTTTGCATATTATTTTCTCTACTTTTCTATGATGAACACTTCCATGATGCAAAGTTAAAAATGAAAGCCCTCAATGGCTCTGATCTCTGCTAGCTTTTCCTGGGAGGGGAGGGAAAAGGTATTAAGGATCCCATCTCCAACGCAGCATGGAATTCTTTCTTTTGTGAAATTTATAATCAAAGAAATCTCAATGGGCTCTTCCTAATGTTATGAATCTTTGATTATATGATTCTGTAAAACTGTTCAATTGATATAGTAGTCACAGCAATCATCAGTGCTGTCCCCCACTGGGGTTGGGGAGAGGCAGAAAAGAAAGGGACTGCTTCCCACTGGGACGTGGTTGAATTTTTTTTAATGTTTATTTTTAAGAGAGAGAGAGTGTGTGTGTGTGTGTGTGCACGAGTGGAGGAGGGACAGAGGGAGACGGGGACAGAGGGTCTGAAGCAAGCTCTGTGCTAACAGCTGAGAGCCGGATGTGGGGCTCAAACTCACGAACTGTATCATGAGATCAGGACCTAAGTCAAAGTTGGACACTTAAACTGACTGAGCCACCCAGGTGTCCCGGAAGTGTTGGTTTTTTGCTTCCACAAAGTCAGGACCTGGTCTGAATGGCCATGATGGGGTGGGGTGATGTGGGCTATGCTTTTGGGCACTCATATAAATGTATGTAGGGAGAATAGTTATGGTTTAGGTGATAAAGCTCATTTTAAAGAAACTACATCCTAGGTTCAAAAATAACTTCTACCTTAGCCTGGATTTCTGATGCCATCACACCTGTATTAGTTATCTGTTCTGTGTAACAAATTTCCCCCAAACCATTAACATTTATTATCTTACAGTTTCTTTGCAAGGTGGTTCTGGCTCAGAGTCTCTCTCTCTGTCAAATCTGCAGTCAGGTATCGTCTGGGGCTGTAGTCATCTGAAGGCCGAAGGGAGGATCTCCTTCTGATTGCATTCACGTGGCTGTCGGCACACTTCAAATCTGTTTCCAGATTCACGCCCATGGGCCTGTCTGCAAGGCTGCCCCATGACATGGCGGCCAGCTTCTCCTAGAGCAAGTGAACTGAGAGAGCATGAGAGAGAGCATGTGACAAGGAAGCCACAGTCTTTGTATATCATAATCTTGGAACCAATCACTCATCCTTTCTGCTGTGTTCTATTTTTTTTTAAGTGAGTCACTAAATCCATCGAGGGGGAGCGATTCATCCTCATTTGCCCGGGACTTTCCTACGTTAACGCTGAAAGTCCTGCATCTTGGGAATCCCCTCAGTCCGGGGCAAACCACAGTGACCGGTCACCCTGAATCAAGGCTACACTCAAGGGGAGGGAATTACACAAGAGTGTGAATACCGAGTGTGGGGGATCGCTGAGGGTCACCTTGGAGGCTGCCTGCCACAGCAACCTTTCTAAGATTTACTTTTCTTCATTACTGAAAAAATCAGGCCCGTGAGCCACTTTGTGATTTATAAAATACACGTCTCAGTTTTTAAACGATATAATGAATCATGTTAAAGTGAATTGAATAAATAGACAAAGCAACTTTAGAAACAGAATTTTATTTGAGGTGGGTTAATGAGATTTATTATATCCATTGTATTTTTTATTCTCCTATCTAGTCATTATTTCAAAGCAAATATTGAAGTTGGCAAACCAGTTCTGTCTTTTGCTTTGATTTCCAGAATTTCTGGTTAGATTTATGACCTAATTTTTAAGAAAAGTTAACTTCTGAACTATAAAAGTATCATGTTTCATTATAGGCTGCGTGGAATCTAGAGGAGTGATATGAAGCAAAAAGAAAAACATCTGAAGATTTTTGCTAATTTCTGTACTTTGTGTGTAACCTGAATAGTACATTTTCTATCTTTTCAAAAGTTCTTCACCCATGTGCTCCTTAGGGTTCATATTTTTCCAATTAAGAGGATGTACCCTGATTTTCTTTACATTTTCTCTGTGGCTAGATATTTTAATAATTATTAGTTTTTTATAGTTTAATTATTTTGAATTTCAGAACATGTTTTAAAAATTTTAACCCATGTTTGACCATTCTGACTCTGACGTAGAAGTCAATTCATTCATTCATTCATTCATTCATTCATTCAGTGATCCTTATTTGTGAAGCTCTGTGCCTCTGGGAGAGGAGTCGTTGCATAATAGAATGAGGAATTTGAAAGAGGGGATTGAGTTCTGGCTCAGTTTTTCCCTCTTTCGGGACTGACCTGCCAGCAGAGAGCTCCCGTTCTGCTCTCCCAAGGCATCCTCTATATAGGGCAGACTTTGCCTCTGTTGAGGGCCTTGTAATCATTCAGTGCTGCCCATCACTGGGTGGGTAAGTTGGCCTAATTCTGGAATCCGGCATTAGAAAGCTCATTTTTGCTACATCCCTAAGCCACATCTTCCCACCCAACCTTTTGGGTGATGTCTTAGTCAGTGAAGTCTTCTATAACAAAAATATCATAAACTGGATGGCTTAAACAACAAACATTTACTTCTTACAGGTCTGGAGGCTGGGAAAGCCCAAAATCAGGGTCCAGCATGGTTGGCTTCTGATGGGGGCCCTCATCCTGGCTTGTAGCTGGCCGTCTGCTCGCTGTGTCCTCACATAGTGGAGGGCAGAGAGCTCTCTTGCGTCTCTTCTTACAAAGGCACCAACCACCCATCATGAGGGCTCCGCCTCACCTCCCAAAGGCCTCATCTCCAAATACCATCATGCCAGGGATTAGAGTTTCAACATGTGAATTTGGGGGAAACACATTCAATTTACAGAAGCAATAAGGTTTGTACCTTCATCTCCTTCTGTCTGACTCCTGTGACTTTCTCTCAGTCGGTTCCAAACTTGGGTGAGGAAGGGACACCCTCAAATACCAACAGCTGAGGTCTAGTGTTTGGGTGTGTGTGGGGGGGGGGTGGGAGGGGGGAGTGGGGCTGATTTGGCTGAAAGGCCAAAGCACTAGGCCATGTCTGAATACATATATGCCTATATATAATATATACATATGTATATAAAATATATACACACATATGCATATCTATGCCAAATAAATGCAACAATGCTATATATAATGTATATAATAATATACAATAATGCTGTGCACACTCGCCTTAGGATTTAATGCTACAGAGGGATACATATATGCACATAGAAATGTGTGTATATGCATACATTTGCTACATATAATAGAACAAATTTTCCCCAGTAGCCTTTATATTCAAAGTCAGTAAAGACAAGGAAGGGACTGTTTCCATATTTCTGCTGTCCTCACTCAAGGTTAGCTCTTTTTTTTTTAATTTTTTATTTATTTTGAGAGAGAGATAGAGAGTGTGCTCATGCGGGTGTGGGGGAGGGCAGAGAAAGAGGGAAAGAGAGAATCCCAAGCTGGCAAGCAGGCTCTGTGCTATAAGCCCTGAGCCCCAGGTGGGGCTCGATCTCATGAACTGAACCGTGAGATCATGACCTGAGCCCAAACCAAGAGTTGGACGCTGAAACGACTGAGCTACCCAGGAGTCCCAAGGTTAGCTCTTTGAATCACGCCTCTCTTCCAACTGGGGATTTAAATTCCTTGGAAAGACAGTATGTGGATGGCAAGAAGTTTAGGACCTGGTCCTTCTTCTGACCACATCACTGGCTGTGTGACCTGGAATGGTGTGGTCCTGCTTCACTGCCTGAGTTTCACCGCAGCTAGTAGGGTAGAGGCTGTGCTGTACTGGCTCTCTCAGTCCTTCCATAGGTCTGTGCTCTGAACAAACAGCCTATGATGTGTAGGTAGCCAGAGGGAGATATGATGGGAGGGAGAAGGTGGGAACGTTTGAAGACACAGGAGATAGGGTAGCCCCCACCCCCTGGAGAGTGGTAAACTATGCAACTGGCAAAGGATAGAGATCCAGACATTTCAACTGAATGCATTGCCTACCTCATCAAATAAAAGAATGAGAGCGGTAACTGTAGTCGATTTTTGCACCCTTTAAAAGAAAGGTAGCTATAGGTGTAACCGTGCTTGGCACTCCCATTGGGTGATGTGACGGACACACACAGTGGTGCACCAGCCATGGACCCTTCTCCATGGCTTGCCAGCTTTGGCAAGAGAATTCACCTGTGAGCTCCAGAGAAACTGCTGCCTAAGGGTGGGACAGGTCAAATGCTATGGAACTGGATAAACCAGAAAATGACATCTGAGCCTTTCTGTTTAAGTTGTCAAGTATTAGCCAGATGAATTCCATCCGGAGAGCTCCCCTATGATTCATGTTTGGTTCTCTCACCTGGCCTCTCCTACAGAAGGCATGATAAATATTTATTGAATGTACTGGCACATATTATTTATAAAACCCTGTGCTTGGGTTGTGGTTAGGTAGGGACACATTTAGAGAAGCTTTCGTGTTCGCTACAACTCTGTGCTAGAAAGATCTGACTCAAGATGCTTAATCAAGTACTTACCTTGTTCCCTTGTATTTTCTGCTTTTCAGTTCCTACTCATTCAAACACTTCCCCTCCCTTCCCTCCACCCCCGCCTGCAGGCTGTCACCTGCTTTGGAGGACAATTTTTCTCTTTTAAGCTTATTTATCTATTTCGAGAGAGAGTGAGCAAGTCTGGGTATGTGAATAGGGGAGGGAGAGAGAGGATCCAAAGCAGGCTCTGCAGTCAGCGTGGAGCACAGTGTGGGGCTCGATCGCACGAACTCTAAGATCATGACCTGAGCTGCAGTCAAGAGTCGGACGCTTAGCCACTGAGGCAGGCTTAACGGATAGAGCTTACCAGGCGCCCCTGGAGGACAACTCTTTTGGAGAGCCTTGGATTTTCCAGACTGTTCCATTGCCTCTCAGACATCAGCTCACCAGAGTTTGCCCTGAAACGCACACAGTGATTTCTGTGCTAGATACTGACTTTTTGGTATTTCCTGCTGGAGCTTTGTTTGGGTGGAGTCCCCTTTGGAAGTACCAGGGTTTTCCTGTTTGTGCAGTTGCTTTGCAAAACCTTAAATAAACTCTGTTGTGGTGTGTTCAGAATCATAACCACTCAACAACTATTTATTAAGTAAGCACCTACTAGGAGCCTGGGCACCGTTCAAGCAGCTGGGTATACAGTGGTGACCTCAGGGGACACCGCTTTCAAAGAGCTTTCAGTCAGGCCCAGGACACAGACTGGTAAACAGGCATTTGCCCTCTCCACGTGGTGAGAGCCGCGAAGGATAAAGTCCAGGGTGCGGGAGGAGAGGCGGGGTGCAGAGAGCAGAGACAGCGGACCCAGGGTCGGACGGGCAGGGCTTGGGGGTGTGGGTGTGTCAGCACAGGCTTCCTGGGGCCAAATCCAGCTAGGCTGCACCCCAAATCCAAGAAACTAATTTTCATAGAAGCTTTTCTCATTTATCTGCGAGGAGGTGACTCGGCTTGATTTGCAAGAACACTTTTTCAAGTCTTTTTTTTATTAACTTGTTTTATTTTCTATTCTTTAAAATTTACATCCAAATTAGTTAGCATATGGTGCAACAGTGATTTCAGGAGTAGATTCCTTAGTGCCCTTTACCCGTTTAGCCCATCCCCCCTGCCACAATCCCTCCCTTGACCCTCAGTTTGTTCTCCCTATTTACGAGTCTTTTTTTCAATAGCTTGAGTATCTCAACTCCCTCTGTTTACGCTGCGTGTTAGCACGGAGGCACCAAATCTCCTAGCGGCAGAGGCAGGGACCAAGACCGCCTGCTGGAGGGAAGGTCTGGGACAGGGGAAGCATTGCATTTCCTGCTTGGAAGGAGAAGGGAGAGGTGGGGTCAGGCGGGGGCGGGCGTGGGGTTGTGGGGAGGGAAGTGAAGTGCTCCCAAGCTTCCAACAATTCAGGTCTTTGTAGGGAACTTCATGATTTCATTTGTAGTGAATTTTAGGGATGTCAAGCAGGCACATCTCTCTTCAAATACCAGATAGGCAACCAAACCCTGTTCCAGAGCCCCCGGATGTAAATGACTTGTACATTTTCTCTTTTTAGATCATCCAGACCATTGTTCCCCTCCATTCGTGCAAATGATAAAGACCAACTTCTTGCCAAAAGAAAAAAAAATAGGGTGTGTGAGATGCGGAACGGTACAAAGGATTCTGTGCGTGTCGCCAGAGGGACGGAGTGGCCTGCGAGTAGTCTTGGATCTGCTTTTGATCTCTTGGTTGGGCAATAAAATGCCTGTTTACTTAATTTTAAAATGTGTTTCTTCAGGAATGATTTACACGCGATAAAATGCACTCGTTTCAAGCTTACCATTCTACGAGTTCTGACAACTGTGTATACAGATGCCGCTACCTACCCATCCAAGACACGAACATTTGCAACCCCCAAAGCTCCCTTAGGGCTTTTTGTAGTTACCCCAGCCCCAGCCCCAGGCAACCACTGACCCACTTTCTGTCACCAGAGGTTCAGGTTGCCTGTTTCAGAATTTCCAATAAATGGAATCACACCACAGTGTTCTTCTGTGTCTGGCTATTTCACCCAGGACAATGCTTTTGAGAGTCACTCTTGTTCATATGTCCTTAGCTCATTCCTTTTTTATTTAAAATGCCAATTTTTGGAGCAGCAAGCAATCGTGCGGCATATCACTCAGTGAGAGGAGTAGATCGAGGAAGTCCCTCTGGTCTCAAAATTCTATCAACATGCCCAGGAAGGGTAGGCCTGGGAACTGCATCAGGTTAGTCCAGATCACGTTGGAGAAGCAGCCAGGCACACGAATTTCTGAGCGGCAGGAGCCCAGAAGAATGGGGAGTGAAGCCCTCGGTGAACAAGACGTATTAACAGAGGATGGCAGGGCTATCTGTTCTGTTCCGTTATGAGCTCAGCAAAATGTGACAATCCCGGGAAACATAAACATCTATTGCTGTGTTTCTATGTGTGCTTGCCTCAGGAGACCCAGCAGGGAGTGGCGAGTGGCAGGTGGCAGGACTGGAGTCAGGCAGAGATTCCCGGGTAAAGAAGCTATGTCAGTTGCGTAGCCTATACATACGAATTATAATGAGAGTTAGTATTTATTGAGCTCTCACTATGCACCTAGCTCCGTTCCTTATACCCACCATATCCTACGAAGCAAACGCCTTTAGTCTCTGCCCGCATCCATTCCGTCCCTTTTACATATCCCTGCACATTTATCACTGCAAGCTGTGTGTCCCCAGCAGCCGGTGCGGCGGTGGCTCCACGTTGGGCAATAGTCCTCGAGCTATGCAAACCACTTTGCATCCCAGCCCGGAGAGCAGAAGTGCCTGGGACTTCCAGGTAGCCAAACAGGGCAGGGACAAGCACCCCAGATTCCCATGTCACCTGCTTTGTCTCCCCAGTTCACGGTATTTTGCGTGACTCAGTGTTGCTGGGCCTCCCTCCCTTCGCCGTCCCACACTCCTCAGCTTCTGGAGCTGTGCTTTCTGGGCCACTTCCTAGTACATCATGTCCACCTGAGTCTGTTTCTGGGGACCCCAAACTTAGACAAAGCACTGTTACTACAGTTGTTTTACAAATAAGGAAACTGTCTCTTTCTCTCTCTCTCTCCCCCCCCTTCTCTGTCTCTCTCTCTCTCTCTCTCACACACACACACACACACACACGCGCGTGCGCGCGCGCGCACACACACACACACACACACACACACACACACACCTCCAGTTAGCTCTTACTCATCCTTCAGATGAGAACCTGAACTTCACGATCTCAGGTAGCCTTTCCGGACTCCCCAGCCATGGGAAGTCCTCTGCTAATGTTCTCAGAATCATCCTATATAGTACAAATCTCCATGGTCACTTTGTTTGACTATTTCACCAATGACCATCTCCTCTGCTGCCTCCAGGAGGTCAGGGGCCCCATCTCTTAGTGCCCTCACCTGTATTCCCAGCACTCGAGCCAAGTTTCTAGAACATAGTAATTGCTCAATAAATTTTTTCTGAACGAATGATTTGAAGTTCCTTCAATTTTCTCACAGGCACTCACTGGCCTTCCAGATACATCTCAGCCTCTGCATGGGCAAGAAATGCATAATGTATAACCCCCAGGGGTGATACAAGACCTCTCACCCACATCTGTTCTTCTGGGTATTTAGGAAGCACAATATCCAGGGCAAGGTGACATTACTTTGCTCCGGGGGACCGAAATTTAGCATCAACTGTATAGTTGAATCCAGAGGTGAGCCTCGAAGCCTGGGTAAAATTTGAATTGATTATTAGGAGGAAATTTGAATACTATTTTAATGAACTATAATGCCATTTAAATACACACACATTGTGAATTAAATACACATTCTTGGATCCCTGTACTTCTCCTCCAAAGTACACTTAGTCCCAAGTCCTCATTAGGAAGCTGATAAGGTTCTATTTCCCTTCTATTCCAGCAATGCTGATTCGCCAGCTACATAAAATTTACAAACTGCTTTGGAAGCATTTGTGGAGAAAGGTGCTATATGAATGTATGAGATTATTGAAATGAATGCTGATTTAGAGATGTCCCAGGTGGATAGTTAAAATATACCTGGGCACACACATACACTCATACCCACGCTCAGGGTACTTTCTGCTCTGATCAGCGAGGATAGATTTTCCTACCTGACAGGTGACTGTAAGTCAAGAGGTGTGTTTTAATAGTTGCCAGCTTTCTGCTGCTGTGGGCTGCTGTCTCAGGCAATCCTTCACCTCCCGGGACACAGGACCTGAAGGATCTTGACACGTTCTCTCTAGTGCGTGTGGAGAGGTGGTGTTCAGCAGAAAGGTAAATATTGGCATGCTGTACATGAGTGATGAGTATAAATAAGGCAGGATATCCTTGGACAAGCTCACCACTGGACCCGTCAGGTTTCTTATCAATAGGCAATAAAATAAGAAATCACGAGTTTCCCAGGTTTTTGCCAAATCAGAACAAGTTACTTTTGTAAAAGCTGGCAGGTATTTGAGAGTCAGTAAATGCTGAGTAAATAATTCTGAAGGTAAACACATGTCCTTATTTCCACAAACCCTGATTACTGGATTAGACTACTGAACTTGCTCCTTTTGACTTTATCCCTCATAATCCTGCCCATCAGTGTTTGCTCAGAAGAGCTCAAATAAACCAGGCTGCTCTATACCCCAGTGCCTTTACACGTGCTTTTCTTCGTGCTTGGCCTGCAATGCTTTCCATTAATCCAGGTGGGCTGGGGGCACTTTTAGATATTTTAATACCCAGTACTAGGAAAACTTGTAATTTCCTTTATGAAGCTTTTCTCGACAAATTGTCCTTCTCCTAAAACTGCCATTTTTGGGCCTATACAAATGCAACTGCACATATCTATTTAACATAAACAGGTCTGGGCTCTCTTAGGAAGTCCCTGCTCACACTCTGTATTCTCTGAGGCCATAATCAATACTTCATTGCCATCCAGTTGCCCCCTTGTGACCTCTCAAGTCTCTTCCCAGAGCATTTTGAGTAATGTGTATTTTACTCAAATGTTCAAAAGGGAGAAAAGGAGAGACATTGAACATAATGAGGCCAAACTTCATAAAAATTGCCACCATTCCTAAAGCCTTTCTTGTTTTTTTCAAATGTTTACTTATTTTTGAGAGAGAGAGCAAGCGTACGTGCATTGGGGAGGAGCAGAGAGAGAGAGGGAGAGAGAGAATCCCAAGTAGTCTCTGTGCTGTCAGCATAGAGCCTGACACAGGGCTCAATCTCACAAACAGTGAGATCATGACCTAAGTCAAAGTCAAGAATCAGATGCTTAACCTACTGAGCCATCAGGTGCCTCCAAAGCCTTTCCTCTTATTACCAGTGGCCTTCTCTCCTCTCTTTCCTCCATTCTCCACTGTCTTCTGACCTCCTTCCACCCTGGATGCCTCACTGTCACCTCTATTCCATTTAGCAATTTAGCCCTGCATAAAAGAGAAATCCTCAAAATCCTTTGCATCCTTGAAATTTTAGTTCCTCTCAACAGACTAGCTCTTTGAGATCTCTCTTAAAAGGCAAAGGTAAAAAAATATATTTCTTCTCTTTCTGCTAAAACCTGGCACAACTTGATGGTAGGAATTGAGCCTTATACACTTCTGTGTCTCCCCATGTAAAGTATTTAAAATATTTGTGAATGAAAGAATAAAAGAATAGAGCCACAGATTAAAATCCTTCAAGATCCATTGTGATCATGACTTTCTTCTGCTCAAACTTTCTTCTACTTTCTCAACTCATGCTCTGGCCAATTGTCACTTCTCTCTGACTCTAGAACTCCGCTCAGCTGGATGGGCCCTCTCTCCTCAAGGCCACCATGCATACACAATAACCTTGCCTTCAGGTGTTCATTTGGGTTGTGTCTCCAAGGCCTGGAATAGCTATGTCATTGATGAGAGTGGTTGGTGGTGGGGTACCTTCACCATATTGAAAGCCAAGGTGAATGCAGTTGGTCTAGTCTTGTAGGTCCATTCAAGTCCTTCCTACTCTTAAAGGCTCAATACCCAGCCTTCCTCAGGACATTTCACTGAGGTCTCCCGGCCAGGTATAATTCACTCTCTTGAGTCCTCAGGATATAAACCTTGAATACATCCACTCTGATGGCACTTAATCATCCAGACTTACATTATTGTGGAATTTTGAAGTGGGAGGTTTTGAGATCATTCTTCTTCCCAGAATGTGGTCATGATTAGATCTATTTACTAAAATTTCAAGGGTTTCCTCCCCTGCCCCCAGTTCCAGGCTTGGGGTAGGTGTGTGCTTATCTAACCCCTTCAAGTTATGTGGTTATGTGAGCGTATTTAATTTGCTGTGCCCAATGAAAGGTAAGCAGAATTGACATGAGCCCCTTTGTGGAGGAAGCTTTCAGAGGAAGAAGCATAAGAGCTGGTGAGTGATCAATCACTCTGTCTTTCTCCTGACATAGTGACTGGCAGTGTTAGAAATATCTGGTGGATTGTTTATCAGCCTGGGTTCTTGAGTAAGGAAGGGTCCAGCAGATTCATAATGGAAACACGGTGTGAGCGAGAAGTAGACCTTTGTTGTGTTATATCACAACATTAGCTTTAGAGGTGATTTGAATAATTAATAACATAAAGTATTATTATAGCACAACCCACCCTATCCAGACAGACTGTAAGTTCCTTGAAGGCAGCACCCATGCATAACTGACCCTTCTATCCCCCAGAGAACATAGCACAATGTCCCCTGGAAGCTCAATAACCATTGCTGATTGAGTATACATAATGAGAGAAGGTAAATACATGAGACTGGAGGGTGGGGCTTGATGTCAAGACTTCTACTTGAGACTTTGCCCTCTGTAAATCCTAAATAAATGTGCAACATGATTCCAACAGTATTCTAATAAGATCCTTACACGCAAGGAGGCAGAATAGCGCAATGATAGGAACCTGGGCTCCTATGCTGGAGAGGCTTGGGTTTAAGTACTCTGCCAGGTACTTGGCTGCATGACGGTGGGCTCATTACTAAAGCTGTGTGAGTCTGAAATAACATCACTAGCTGCTGTATAGGATTATTGTGGGGATTAAATGAGAGAATGTATGTAAAGTGCCTGGCACATAATGAATGGGCGACCAACGTCATTCTCTTAGGCTCTTCTCCCATCAAATGTGTGTGGGTTGTATGAAATCTTGCCTAATTCTCTGGGAACAACTTCCCTTCATTTCCTCCCTCTGAGATCTTGGTCAATTGCCTAGTCCTCGAATTTATTTAGCTTGGTCTACCTCAGATCCCTAGGGTTTTGCTTTTACTGCCCCATGCACACTCTGGTATTCTGAGAAATTCCATTTGCAACTGGCTAGAGTTGGCAGTTGCTTTTGGCAAAGGACGTCAATGGAGGCGGGGGGGTAGCACTTTTGCGACAGGTTGCCTGCTGCCGAAATTTTAAACAGGGCCCTCCGTGTGGTGGGTCTAGTCAGGGAGGTGATCTTCATGGGGGAGAAAGAATTAGGATGTCACGGTGACCAGCTCCAGGAGAACCCCACCTCGGCCTGGGCCCTGGCTCTAAAGGCAGACGATTCTTCCACTGAACTCTGGGATGGTATCTGTGATGGTAGCAGGGATGTCTGTGAATTTATCAATGGCTGACTCCTTCTACAGGTTGGGGCTTGGTGTGGTACCTGAGGGCTTGTGTTTTCCTGAACTCCTAGCCTGGCGAGCCTTGTGTTTTTATGTTTATGTATTGCCCATGAGTTCCATGGGGCTACCTCTGTCTACACTGTCTATACCACATCCCCCCTCCCTCCCCACCCCTCGCCTCCCCACACAGCAGCCGCCGTGATGTAGCATGTCCAACCTCTCCAAAGGTTGGACTCCAAAGGTGCTTGTGTAACTTGTTTTTCAAAGTCTTGGCAGGAGCTCCAGTCCTGAAGTGAGAAAGGCTGTTTACATTCTAGAAGGGCAGTCCCGAGAAATGTCTTGCATCAGGGCTGTTCCTGGCCAATCCCTACTTCCCAGAAGCTTCTTTCTCTCTGGGATGGCTTGGGACAGCCAGAGAGATGGTGTGGAACCCAAGGAAGGCGCTTGAGCATGAAAAAGGGAGGCTACGAGGAAGCATTCATCCAGCCCCAGGGCTCTGCCACAGCCCTGTGTAAACTGTGCTCCATTGAAAGGTGGGCAAGTATCTCCAAGGCTCTTGTTGCCTCATTGTCTGGTGCAGTGCCTCGCACAGAGCACGGTGCTAGGTGTTGGTGCTCAACAGACGTTACTAAGTCAATAACTGTGCAAAAGCGTGAGCAAGAAAATCCGAGAGGGCACACTGGTGGAAGTTCTCAGCTGACACCAGTTAATAGCTTTCTCTCAACAGGACTTGCATTACGAATCACAATCATTACTATCTATTATCTAGTCTATGCCATGCAAAGGCATAGATAGTTTCCTTAAATTCTACAGCAGGCAGTAGTTGTACAAAGCCGGTGGTCCTGGTTCTAGTTAATAGCTGAGGAGGGCGCAGAGACTCGTGGGCACAAGGTCAGGGGACCTTGCCTGAAGTTTCCCAGGATTCAAAGCCTCTGGCAAGCACCGGAGCCCCGGTTTTTCTACTTGCCATCTCTCCACCCTGCCGCTCAGCCCTGCTGGTCTCTGCATCCTGTAACAGCACAGGAGAAGGGGACCTCAAGGGGCACAGAGGCCACACTTTCCTGCCCTGCTGTGGGCAGCTACGCATTCTCGTTGTCATTCCTTCCTCCAGCAGCTGGGCTTGGATGCGGCAGGAAAGAACACTGGGAAGCAGTTTCGTTCCAGGCGTCTGTGTTTCGTACTGAAAAACACCCACCTGTATTCAGGCCTTCTGGTACCTCAGTCTCCAGACCTTCCCCAGAAAACGTCCTATCCCTCTCCCTGACACCTTCCCTCTTCTGATGGGCCTCATGGCCAGGTTTTCTCTTCACTGGAAAAAAATCTTGCCATGAATATTATTCTACGGACAGTGCCTGACACCGTATATACCCTCCATAAATATTTACCGAACTGCACGCTAACCTCCAGACAAAAGAAGAAAAAACAAAACAAAACAGGGATCCAGAAGGAAATGGAAAAGCTTAGAGGGTGGGTGAGGGGGCCCAGCAAGCAGCCAGCTCTCCTCTTTCCCGGCCTCTCCCTGCCTGAGTAAAGAAGCGGGGGCAGATTCAGAGTTAATGCTGTCGTTTGATTACAGTAACATCAAAACCGGCAGCAAAAGCTCCAGTCAACGCCAGAGCACAAGCGAACACGCAGGGGCTTGTTTCCTTGGAAATGTTTCAGCTGTAATTACTCTCCCCAAAGACCCAAACGACTTCCTTGACCCGCTGGGGAGAAGAAGTAACAATGGGCCAGAAAGTCGTTTCTGCGGCCTCTGGCTCGGGGCGGGCGTGAATGTGCGCGCGGGGAGCCTGCGGTGCGCATGTGCGCGCGGCTGCACCTCCGGGGACCGTCCGCGGGGCGCCTTTGACAGCCGCTCTATTCAAACGCCCGGCCGTGGGTTGGCGGCGCGGTGCCTGCCGCCGCCGCGGCTGAGATCATGCTGTTGATTTTGTTTTACAGAGAGCAGCCCAGCCTGTTGTGCAGAGTACAGAATGTTCTCTTCTGTGAACTGAGCTTGAACTTCTCCAACCCACTTTGTCTGAGGAATCACACAGACACAGAGGGGAAAAGGCAGGGAAGATAACCCCCAAATTGTTGAAATCCTTGTGTTCTCTCTGGTTTTGGCTCGCATCGTTGGCTTTGCACTGTGCAAAATGACAAATCCCAAGCATTGCAGCTCTTGGATGAACAAAATGCCTGTGATGTCCTTTGTCTTAAGTCAGGACTCTGGGCTTCAACTCTGGAAATTAACAAATCTGTCATTATCTCTCCTTGATGTTTTTCTTTCTTTTTTCCTTCTTTTTCCCTTCCTCCATCCCTCCCTTTTTTTCCTTCCTTCTCTCTCTTCCCTTCCCCTCTGCACCCTCCCTCCTTCTCACCATCTCCCCCCTACCCTTTCTTTCTTCCCTTTAAGGCATTAAAGGGACAAGGACAACAAAAGCCATTTTCCTGTAAGGGAAAGAAAGACTCTCCCCCCCCCCCCCCCCCATGATGCCTGTGACTTCTCTTTCAGTTGTTCAGTTATCATGTTATCACAAATAGTGCTCCCTAATGTGCTGTATGGCCTCAGAGAATTGATAGCAAAGGCTTTGGGTTGACAGCCTTCATTAAATCACCAGCTTGAGAAGCTGCCAGTGGTTGGTAAGGTGGTTTGAAATTTCTCTTTGAAAACCATCTTTGCCTGGTCTTTAGGGCTGAGTCTCCAGTTGTGGGGCACACCGATAAATGGTTTAGGGGGCCCACTTGGAGGATCTGAGCATGAGACCTCTGTAGGACAGGCAGCAGTACTTCCCAAAATATTGTTATTTTTAATAGCAGGGGATTCCTTTCTCTATACTAAAATTCACCCCAAACTCATTGGTGAGGCAAAAGAGCACAACTTTATGTGAGTCATGGATTTGAAGTGTGAGTCTCCTACTTGTGAGCGCACATATGATATTGGGTAAGTCGTATCTTCTACAACTCAGATGGTGAAAGGGGCACAAAGCTTGTCTTGTGGGCACGTGCGGTCTTTTGTAAGTGTTGAGTGCCATACCGCTACCCCACAGAAAGAGATTCTTCTCTTGAATCTGCAGCTGTACCGCCTACCTCAGAGCCAGGGGGGCTGCTGTCTTCTGGATCACTGATGGAAACTGGGAAATTCCCACAAAAGTGTCTATTTCTGAGAGGATTCCAGTTCCCTGGATATTCCATGTGACTTTCTGACTATTACGCCATCAGAATATTAGTTAATTAGTTAATCAGTTCTTATATCCCCTAAAATGCTATTGAATATTTGCGATGTCTAAGTTAGTGGATGGGATCTAGGGGTTGGGAGATAAGTAAGATATGTTCATTGCCTTCAAAGAGTTTCTCGTCCAGTGGGAAAGGCAGAAATACACGCATACATATACACACATACATAGACACACATATAATACTTACGTGTTACTATAATACAAATGAGGTTGATACATATTCAATGGAGGGATAAGTTATAAAATGTGAAGGTAGAGTATTACAGGAATAAGGTGAGGATTCTAATGAGTGGAAGTTGAGCCAAGTGAAGTCTAGACAGCAGAAGATAGGAATCATGAAAATAGATGGTATTTGTGGTTAATAGGATTAGATAGTGTATTTGAGAATCAATGAGTAGTTTTTTTTGACTGAGCAGTTGATGCTAGAGGATGTAGGAAAAAGCAAAAAAAGTGCATTGAGCCTAGATTGAAGATGTCTACTTCCCCCTCTTATGCCCATTGCTAATCTTTCTTCCTGACTTTGTATGAAGTCTCAGAATCCTGCTCAACACAATTCTCTAAGAAGCCACCACTGATCAGGTGGTATTGACCCTTGACATAAAACCATTTGCCAGAGTCAGGGAAGATGCAGGAGGATCCTGAGCTTATGGCCTCTTGTAGATACACTGAGCCAATAACTACACGTATTAGAACTCATTCTAAAAACCACCTGAAGATGAGAAGAACACATCTTCTACAGCTAAAGTCATATAAAGAGAAGGTCACATTGAAAAGGTCAGTAGGGAAAAGATGCAGTTGGAAACCAAACACCCAGCATGACTACCTACCAGTGGGAGCGAGATCATGAACATGGAGGAGTGAGTGAGGGGACCAAGCCCCACACTGGGCACCAGCAGCTCTGGGGTCCTGGACCCCAGATGAGAAGCCATAACATCTGGCTTTGAAAATCAGTAGGGCTAAACTCTGGGAAGACAGAGGGCTATGGGAAACTGAGTCCCTATCCTTAAAGAGCCAGCAGGCTTTATCACTCAGCCTGGGATGCAGCACGGAAGCAACAGTTTGAAAAGTGCCTGGGTTATACATGAAACAGGTTTGTTGACTAATTTAAGGATGTGTGCCAGAGGGGCAGGGATCTGTAGAGCTTTCTACAGGAACACAAGTGTTGGTGAGAGCCATTTTCTTGCCCTCCTTCAGTATAGATAGCTGAAAATTTGCACGAGCCAGTCCTGACACTCTCCATCTACCTCACTAGCATTGTTTCCCCAGCCCTGGTGTTCCCCGGCAGACCCACCCTGGCAGGCTCCCCTCCAAAGAAGCTCCCACCTTGCCATATCTGGTGGGCAGCCTCAGTGGGGTCTGATGGCCTCTCCAAAGCAGAATACACATTCCTTTCAAGTGCATCCTGGAACGTTCTCCAGGATAGATCACATGTCAGGCCACAGAACAAGTCTCAATACATTTAAGAAGACTGAAATCATGTCAAGCATCTTTCCTGACTGCAACAGTATGAAACTAGAAATCAGTTACAAGAAAAAAACTGGGAATGCACAAACACGTGGGTGTTCAACAACACAGTTACTAAACAACCAGTGTGTCAACAGAGAAATCAAAGAGGAAACAAGTAATACCAGGAGACAAATCACAATGCAAACGCTGCAGTTCAAAATCTTTGGGACGTAGCAAAAGCAGTTCTAAGAGGGAAGTTTATAGTGATAGAAGCCTACCTCAAGAAACAAGAAAAGTCTCAAATAAATAATCTAATAATATACCTAAAGAAACAACAAAACAACAAAAGAATAAACAAAGCCCAAAGTTAGAAGGAAGGAAAAGTAGAGGTGAGAGGGGAAATAAACCAAATAGAGGGCAAAAAAATAATAATAAAAATAAACGAAACTAAGAGCTGGTTCCTGGAAAAGATAAATAAAATTGATAAACCTTCAGACATATTCATCGAGAAAAAAAGAGAGGGCTCAAATAAAGAAAATCACGAATGAAAGAGAAGTTACAACTGACCCAAAGAAATACAAACATAATATACTGTATAATATATATAATATATAATATAACATAATATAATACAAGGATTATAAGAGACTACTACAGAAAATAATATGCCCAAAAATTGGACAATTTGAAGAAATAGAAATTTCTAAAAGCATATAATCTTCCAAGACTGAATTTTGAAGAAACAAAATCTGAACAGACAAAATTGAATCAGTAAATAAAAAACTCCCAACAAACAGATATCCAGGACCAAATGGTTTCACGGGTAAATTATGTTTTTAAAATTTAATTATTTATTTTGAGAGAGAGGGTGGGGAGTGGAGGGGAAGAGAGAAAGAGGGCGAGAGAAAATCCGAAACAGGCTCTACACCATTGGTGCAGAACCCTATGTGGGTCTTGAACTCATAAACTGTGAGATCATGACCTGAGCTGAAATCAAGAGTTGGACACTTAACCAAGTGAGCCACCCAGGCACCCCTCTACCAAACATTTAAAGAAAAGTTAGCATCTATCTTTCTCAAACTATTCCAAAAATAGAAGTAGAAGAATGCTTTTGAAGTCATTCCATGGGGCCAGCATTACCCTGATACTGATATCCAAGGCACTCCAAAATTAAAAAAAAAAAAAAAAAGAAAGGAAAAAAGAAAAGAAAATCACAGACCAACATCCCTAATGAATAAACATACAAAAATCCTCAACAAAATATTAGCAAGCCAAATTAGAATGTACATTAAAAAGATTATTCACCATGATCAAATGGGATTATTCTAGGAATACAAGGATGGTTTGTACCCACAAACCAATCAATGTGATACACCACATTAACAAAATGAAGGATAAAAATCATACGATAATCTCAACAGGTGCAGAAAAATCATTTGAAAAAATTCAACATCCATGAGTTTTTATTCCTGATAAAAACTCTCAGCAAAGTGGTACAGAAGGAACACGCCTCAATATAATAAAGGCCATATATGACAAACCCACATCTGGCATCATACTCAATGGTGAAAACCCGAACTCTTTTCTTTTAAGATCAGGAAGAAGACCTAGATGTCCACTCTCGCTACTTTTATTTAACAGAGAGTACGGAGGTCCTGGCCACAGCAATGAAACAAACAAAGAGAAATAAAAGTTACCCAGATGGGTAAGAAAGAAGTAAACTGACACTATTTGCAGACGACAAATGGTTCTAGATATACTTGGAAAACCCTAAAGACTCCACCAAAAAGTATTAGAACTAATAAATGAATTCAGTAAATTATAGGATACAAAATTAATATACAGAAACCTGTTGTGTTTCTATGCACTAGCAATGAAATAGCAGAAAGGGAAATGAGAAAACAAGCATCAAAAAGAATAAAATATTCGACATAAATTTAACCAAAGAGGTGAAAGATCTCTACTCTGAAAACTATAAGGCATTGATGAAAGACATTAAATATGACACAAATACATGGAAAGATACACCATGCTTATGGATTGAAAGAATTAATATTGTTAAAATGTCCATACTACCCAAAGGAACCTACAGATTCAGTGCAATCCTGGTTGGGTTTGCACCAGAAGAAACAAACAAACAAAAAACATCTAAAATCTCTATGGAACCACAAAAGAGCTTGGATAGCTGATGCAATCTTGAGAAAGAAGAACAAAGCTGGAGGCAGCATGCTTCCAGATTTCAAGCCACACTTACAAAGCTATGGTAATCAAAACAGCATGGTACGGGCACAAAAAGACACACAGATCAATGGGACAGAGCTGAGAGCCCAGAAACAAACCCATGTTTATCTGGTCAATTAATCTCTGACAAAGGAGGCAAGAACACACAATGGGGAAAAGACAGTCTCTTCAACAAATGATGTTGGGACAACTGGACAGTTATATGGAAAAGCATGACATTGGATCACTTTCTTACACCAGACACAAAAATAACCTCAAATAATAATAATAATGATAATCCTCAAAATGGATTATATAATCCTCAAAATGGATTAAAGACCTAACGGTGAGACCTGAAACCATAAACCTCCTAAAAGAAAACACAGAGAGTAAGCTCATGGACATTGGCCTTAGCAATATTTTTCTGACTATGTCTCCTCAGAAAGGGAAACAAAAGCCAAAATTAATAACTGGGAGTACATGAAAATAAAAGGCTTTTGAGGGGCGCCTGGGTGGCTCAGTCAGTTAAACGTCTTGCTCTTGATTTTGGCTCAGGTCATGATCTTGAGGCTTGTGAGTTTGAGCCCTGCATTGGGCTAAGTGCTGACAGTACAGAGCCTGCTTGGGATTCTCTCTCTCTCCCTCTCTGTCTGCTGTTCCCATGTGCACTCTTTCTCCAAATAAATAAACTTAAAAAAAAAAAAAGAATATTAAAAAAAAAAGTCTTTTGAACAGTGGAGGAAACCATCAACAAAATGAAAAGACAGCCAGTGAATGGGAGAAGATATTTGCAAATGATATATCCAATAAGGGGTTAATATCCAAAATATATATTTAAAAAACCTCATGCAACTCAACACCAAAAAACCCCCAAATAGTCTGATTGAAAATGGGCAGAGGACCTGAATAGACATCTTTCCAAACAAGACATGCAGATAGCCAGGAGATACATGAAAAGATGCCCAGCATCAGCAATCATGCAGGAAATGTAAATCAAAATCACAGTGAAGTATCACCTTACCCCAGCAGAATGGCTAAAAATAAAAAGACAAACAAAATAACAAATGTTGGTAAGGATGTGGAGAAAAGAGAACACTTGTGCACCGTTGGTGGGAATGTAAATTGGTGCAGCCACTGTGGAAAACAGTATGGAGGTTCCCCCAAAAAACTAAAAATAGAACTGCCATATGCTCCAGTAATTCTACTTCTGGGTATTTACCCAAAGAAAATGCAAACACTAACTCGAAAGGATATCTGCGCTCCTATGCTCACCGCAGCATTATTTACAATAGCCATGATATGGCAGCAACCTACATGTCCATCTGCAGATGGATGGATAAATAAAGAAGATGTGGTTTATATATACAACGGAATGTTGCTCAGCCGTAAAAAAAAAAAAAAAAAAAAAAGAGTGAGATTTTCCTGTTCATGACAACATGGATGGAGCGTGAGGGTATTATGCTAACTGAAATCAGTCAGAGAACGACAAATACCCTATGGTCTCACTTATGTGTGGCCTCTAAAAAACAAAAGAAACAAACAGCAACAAAATAGAAACACACTCAAAAATACAGAGAACAAACTGGTGGTTGCAAGAGGGGAGGTGGGCAAAGGAGTAGGCAGAATAGGTAAAGAGGATTAGGGGGGATAGACTTCCAGGTATTGACAATTAAGTCACAGAGATGAAAAGTACAGCATAGAGAACAGAGTCAATAATATTGTAATAACTGTGTATGGTAACGTGGTAATTACACGTATTGTGGTGAGCATATCGTATGTAATGTATGTAACTGTTGAAACACTGTGTTGTACACCTGGAACTAATATAATATTACATGTCAACTATACTTCAACTAAAAAAAAAAAGATTAAAAAAAAGACAAAAAGCCACTTGTCATTCTGTGGTTGGGCTTTAAGTCTCACGCTTACAATTTTTTAATGTTTATTTATTTATTTTTGAGAGAGGGGCGGGGAGGGAGGAGAGCAGGACGAGGAAGTGGCAGAGAGAGAGGGAGGCAAAGAATCCAAAGCGGGCTGCATACTGTCAGTGCAGAGCCTGATGTGGGGCTCAAACTCACGAACTGTGAGATCATGACCTGAGCCAAAATCAGACGCTTAACCAAATGAGCCACCCAGGTGTGCATTGTGCTTACAAATGTCATTTGCATATTCTTGGGGGAGTTATTACATGTTTTTAAGAATGGAATGATGTGAGTCAATGCTGTGATTCAACTGGTGCTTCTGTAAGGTCGCTGCTAGCCATGAGAGGGGTCCCTGGGAAAGGTGGGAGACTGGGGACAGAGAGAGAAGATGACTACACAAATCATCCTGAACAGTGTGAGTAGGAGGGACAAATGTGTTGGACAGATGGGGCACTGGGGAGGTAGGTTACGTGATCATAGAGGAGGGTAAGGACACTTGACTTAACTGAGTTTTCTCATCTGGGTTTTACCGAGAGGCAAGAAGGGCTTCTCTGGTCTGAATGTGTCCTTCCCAAATTCATATACTGAGAAATCCTAACCCTCAAAAATGATGGCATTAGGGGGTGGAACCTTTAGGGGGTGGAGCCTTCACAATGGAATTATTTCCTTATAAGGAATAATATAAGACACTCCACAGAGCCCCCCAACCCCTTCCACCTGTAAGGTACAGCAAGAAGTCTCAGACCTGGAAGAGGTCCCTCATCCGACCATGCTGGCACCATGATCTTGGACTTCCAGCTCCCAGAGCTGTGAGAAATCTATTTCTATGGTTTATTAGCTACCCAGTCTGTGCTATTTAAAAAAAAAAAAATTAATACTAATTTTTTTGAGAGACAGAGAGAGAGTGAGCGGGGGAGGGGCAGAGAGAGAGGGAGACACCGAATTTGAAGCAGGCTCTGCACAATCAGTGCAAAGTCCGACGTGGGGCTCAAACCCACAAACCGTGAGATCATGACCTGAGCCGAAATCAGATGCTTAACCGACTGTGCTACCCGGGTCTGTGATATTTTATTATAGCGGCCTGCACAGATGAAGACAGGCCAAGAGAAGGAACACAGGAAGAGATTTTAACTTTTCTCTTTATAAAGGGAAGATTGTGCACTGAGTTTCAAACAGACTGAATTTTAAGGGAAAGAGAATGGAGAGAATTCCAACCATCATTTGGAAATACAGATATGGAGGTAAGAGCTAAAAAAGTAATTCAGAATCAGCCACACGGAGGAACCAATAAACGCCCTGAGAGTGGATGTTAACACCTGGAAAGAGCAGGTCATTCACAGGCCTGTGAGAAAAAGGGGCCGAGTTAGACCTTGAGAGGTGCTTATATTAGTGAACACCAGAGGAAGAGCATTCTAGAAATAATTCAAATTCCTAACAATATGGGGCACCATCTAGTCCTCCATTCCTGTATCTGATTTTTCTTTAATAGAGAACAATGACTGGGGTGACTGGCTGGCTCAGTGGAGCACGTGACTCTTCACCTTGGGCTCATGAGTTCGAGCCTCACATTGGGGATAGAGTTTACTCAAAAAAAAAAAAAGGAATAATGACTCATCTGTTTTTTAAAATTCTTTAAATGTTTATTCTTGAGAGAGAGAGCGTGAGCGGGGAGGGGCAGAGAGAGAGAAGGAGACACAGAATCTGAAGCAGGTTTCAGACTCTGAGCTGTCAGCACAGAGTCCAATGTGGGGCTCCAACTCACGAGCCATAATCATGACCTGAGCCGAAGTCAGACACTTAATTGACTGAGCCACCCAGGGCCGGGACTCATCTTCTTTAATACAGAATCTGTTTGGCGCCTGTCTGAGAATTAAAGAAAATAGGTAGCTTTTTCCCGCATAAGGATACTTCTTTGCAAAGGCAGTATTTTGCAAACTCTTTGCTGGTTGACGGTGACCCACAGTGAGAAATTCAAGTTATATATGCATAGATATATACGCATAAAGACAAAAGGCTTTATGAAACAATATCTACCTGTAGCTTCTACAATTAATGCTATTTTCTATTTTATTCTGTTCCTGTAAGGAAAACAAAACAAAACAAAACCATGACTGCTGGGTCCCAGTGAGTTGACATCACAAAAGACAGTGGGATTCAGGGCTGTGGTTTCTGGAAGTCTACTCTCCCTCTAGTGGTTGACATCTTTCAGGAGAGATCAGAGCTTGAGGCTCAAGCTGGAGACCCACGGAGAAGACCATCACTCCATCTCCAAAGGCCCCCCGCCCCCTTTCCTGGAGGAATTTTTAGCTTTGGGAGGAAGTCTAGGCAGGTTTGACCCGCAGTTGCTCGGATTGTTTCCAGAGGCAAATAATAATGACAGGCATTGAATCAGGCACTTTCTGTACATTATTAACAATTCTCATAATAAGCCTCTGAGGGAAATGTAATTATTACCTCCATGTTACAGAGGGGAAACATAAGGCTAAGAGAGAATTTGCCCATGGCCGTACTGCCCGCGAACAGTGACACTCAGAGCCACGCTCAGTCGGCTTGCAGGACAGTGACGGTGAGCTGCAGCTTCTTGGCTTTACTGTGCCTCATCCCCATTAGTCCCCTAGCAAGTGTCCCTCAGCAAGACTTGGTCTTGACTCACAGCAGTCTTTATTCCTTCTCTTACGGAGACTCTGCGCATTTACAAGTTTCTTGAATATAATCGAGGATCTGAAATGTGTTCTGGAAGCGCAGGCGGAAAGAGAAGGAGCGGGAGAGAAAGAGAAAGGGTGGGGTAGGTTGAGGAAGGCCCTTTTGAGGCTGGGCTGGAAAAGGCGATCTGGAGGGGGAGAGGCCGGGTTCTCATCACCTTGACCTCCCTGCCTCTGTCTTTGCCCTGACCATCAGCCACCTCCACGTCTCCACCAGGCTTATCTCTCCAAAACAGCTCTGTCCTCATCACTTTCCTACCTCGTGCTTCTTGCTGACATGGCCCACGCACCTGTCCCGAACTGAAAGCCTCCTTCTCTCCCTTCAGTGCCAACTCAGTGTCTCCTCCTCAGACGGCCATTCCAGACTTGTAACTAGCCCTGCCCGACCATCCCCAATCCTCGCCCACTCGCTCACGACGTCTGCACATGAAGCCTGGCAGGCTTTCCCTGTCCCTGAATGCACGCGGCTTGTCTGATCTCAGTGCCTGCGCTCATGTTGGGCCCTTGCCTGGAATGCCCCGCTTCCTCTCTCCCTGTCTATACCCACCCATCCTTTAAGACTCCGTTTGGGCCTTGCCTCTTCTTTAATGCCTTCCCCTGATTCTTCTGTTACCTTTGCATCTCTGCTCTTGTATCATCCACGGAGGGATATTACCAAATACTGTAGAATATTTATGTATTTTTTAAAATTTGTTTAATGTTTATTTTTGAGAGACAGAGCATGAGTGGGGGTGGGGCAGACACACACACACACACACACACACACACACACACACACACACACACACAGAATTGGAAGCAGGCTCCAGGCTCTGAGCTGTCAGCCCAGAGTTGGACGTGAGATCATGACCCGAGCCGAAATCGGGCACTTAACCGACGGAGCCACCCAGGTGCCCCCAAATACTGTAGAATATTTAAATGGTTCATGTTTATGCCTTCAGCCAGATACACTTATTCATTAATTTTAAAGCTATTGATCGAATTGCCTATTATTCAGACACGGGAAATTCTAGGACAAGGAAGGCAAAAGGAGCTCTCAAAACGCGAGGATTCGCAGACAGGGGCCGGCACGGTGCAGCCCAGAGCTGCTGCTTTTCTTTCTTATTTCTGGGAAAGTACCCCAATTTTCTTCTGGGCAGCCCCTGAAATCTAAGCCTGTGTTGCAGGAGCAGGGCCAGACTCCACACCTTAAAAGAGGAGCGGGCATGCGACAGAGGGCTGGCCACTGAGAACTGCACTCCCCTGGTCGCAGAGATGGGGTGCGATGGGCTAGGCCGGTGGGAAATCAGTCCCAGGTGCCCGCTAGAACTAGCGGGGGTGTTCAGCTGGCGGAACATGAGCCCGGAGCCACTGGCAATTATTACTGCCACCACTTTGAGGGGGTCTGTCTGAAGGGGAAGCCAACATGGGGGACATCAGAGTTGGGGGATTCTGGAGAACACCGTTTAAGCACCTGGATCCAGCCTCTACCGTACCAGAAAGCCATTGCATTCTTTCCTGCTCAGGCCGGTTTCTGTTAAGATTCCGTAACGCGCCACTAAACGAGCCCTCACCATTGTGGTGCATCCGTTGCGATCCATGCTCCGTGGTCACCTGTAAGCGGATAACAGCTCAAGGCACAGCCCCCTGGCATCCGGCCTGGAACTGCTCACCGGCCCTAAGTAGCCTAGCTAGGTTCCCAATCCAGCTCAGGTTGGTCCAATTAAAGCGAGTCAATTGATTTCTCATGGCTCTGGTCACGGAGGAGCACTGCCTTTTCCCCTGAATGAAATCCTTCCCGTGGCACCCTGCCCGGCACTGCTATGCTTTAACTGCTCAGTGTGTTCCTGAAGCTTCTGTGCTGCCTCACGTCGGCCCACAGGTGCATACAGTTGGTTCTGTGTCTCTGCAAATGGTCTACACGATCCTCTATCATTTGATAAGATAGGCATATCTCAAGATGAGATGGGGTCCTCATGTTGAGCAAGCATTAGAGGAATGAGCTTATAAGTCTACAGTGGGCTTATCAAACTGTAAGTGGTGGTGATGTAGTGAGAACAGGGCAAGAAAGAGAGTAGTCACCACAGTAATGCCTGTGGGTGAGTGGTGGCTACTGAGTGTGTGCTTTGTCCGTTCTCTGGTAAGTTCTTATCAATCAATTGGCATGTATTTAATAAGCGCCGACTAGAAATTAGAGTCAAACCCTTTCAGTCGTGTTCCACAGCCCTAAGCCAGTACCCGCCTAATAACTACCTTCGGTGATTAATAATACTTTACACCCTTGACGTTAGTTAGAGACAAAGTCTGAATGCAAAGAGAACAAATTCTTGGTTCCCAATACAGTGCTCATCTCCAACCCTGGGTCAAGCAATGACCAAATATTCCTGAACTCGTTATCAGAAGTAGTTTCCTTTCCTCTAACGTTTCGCTCTGGATCCTTGGAAGACTGTCACTCCCCAAAGTCAGAGGCGGCAGAACATTTGAAATGCTTTTAACAGAATAGGTTATGCCTTGAACTAAATTGCTGCCTTACCTTCAAAGTCCTGAGGCTGCCCAAGTGGACTTCCTGTGCCTGCGTCTAGTCTCCGGCCAAGGCCACATGCGGACACACCCTTGGCTTGGGCCCGAGTTGGAGTTTCTCCAGCTGAAGGTGTCCCTCTTGCTTCCGTGCTTCTGCCTGGCGAATATTTGGAATATTTGAATATTTGGAACATTCCAGGTACCCTCTCTGGCCCCTTTTAGTTAAATCCTTTGTAAAGTCACAATAAAATAATTACAGTGACCTTCTACAGGGAACCTTTTACAGGGAGCCCAGTAAATAGCTCCTGTTAGAGGTTCATCCAGAAGTAAGACTGGCCTCTGGTCTGCGTGGGAGATGGTGGGTCATGGGCAATCCTACAGAGCATGATTTAATTAGAACCTGTTGGGAGCCAGACTTTCAATGGAGCTAGTTCCTATTAAGAAAGCTCAGAACCCTTTCTGAGAGACAACAACACTCCCCTCCTCCAAATATCCCAGGAACCAGTAGACTGTAAAGATCTGGTAACACATTTATTTTTCCCTGTAGCCAAGAGTTGGGAAGTACATAACTTACCTTTTTTCCTTCACTGAAGTTGGGTGGCCATTGCTAAGACCAATGGCAGACGCTAAGCAGTGTCTCCTGGGCAGTGGTTCTCAGCTTTGAGGGCACATTAGAAAGCCGGGGATTTTAGGGGCGCCTGGCTAGCTCGATCAGTAGAGCATGTGACTCTTGATCTCAGGGTTCTAAGTTCAAACCCCACCTTGCTTGTAGAGATTATTTAAAAATAAAATCTTAAAAAAGAGAAGAAACCTGAGGATTTTAACAACTGTTGATGTGTGCTGTGCTACCCACTGCCCCCCCACCCCCCTCCCCCCCGCCCCCAGGGTCTGATTTATGTGGTCGGGGGTACACCTGGCATCAGGATTGAAAAATCATGCCAGCTATTTATAATAGTGCTATAGTTGTATGATTTGACCGGGCCCAGAAGAAAAAAAGAAAAGGCAAAACCCAGCCTTTGTTTATAAAGGTTATCGTTGCTTAGAATTTATTGTTATATGCCACAGAATATGACTTTGTACTAAAGAAGTTTGGAAAAACCTTTTGCTTTTTTTTTTTTTTTTTTTGTAGTCGGGAGGAGTAAGTCTCCACCTTGCGGGCTCCATGGGACTGACTGTCCCAAAGCCTAAATGAGATTAGGCAGTAGCGGGACACCTGTGGGGGGGGGGGCAGTGCTTAGTAAACCAGGATTTGCACACCTGCTCGGGGTGGGGTGGGGATGGGTGAGGCCAGGAAATGCTGGAGGAGATGAACAGGGCATAGGACCACGAGGAGTGATAGGCCTGCAGTGAGGCAGGAGTCTCATTTCAAGGTGAGACATCGACTCAGCTGGGGCCGATCCATTTTGTTTTCTTTTAAAGACAGACGTTAAGATTTGTATATCAAATCTCTCAATTTTGAGAACACTCAGTGCCAAAAAACGCATTTGGGAAGTAGACACATGGATCCCACACTTTCTTTGAAAGTCATCTTAGTTCCCTTCCATACGCATTTATAAGACAGCTTGCAATGCTCTCTCAAGTGTGGGGACACATTGGAATTCTTCAAATACAAAGCAAACATCAAAAAATTCGAGGAGTAACCAGTGTCCTGATTCTGTTGCCTTCAGTTTGCAGACAAGCACACAGAGGCTCAAAGAGTTGGAGGCATATGCCCAGGGTCACAAGGTCAAGTAGTGGCTATAATGACATTCTTGATCTAACCCAAACATCTAGTCTGTGCTTCTTACTTTTCAACAGAATTCCAGTTTGGGGATCTATCCCTCCCAGAGTGACTCAAGGATACCCAGTGCAACACCATTTCCAGCTCTAGGGTAGATCCTGGTCAGTCTAAGCCAATCAATGCATGGCATTCTCCTGATAACTGCTTTGATCCAGTGGTGGGTACATGACCAAAGGTGGCCCAGGCAGATTGAAGGAGAGGACTTATGTCCCATGCTGGAGGGAGAAGGCTCCCTTTCCTGCCTGTAGCCTCCATTACCAATGGGAGCCATTTTTTCACCATTAGGGATCTATCCTATGCAGGTGTCCAAGCACAGAGCACAGCTGAACCTCTACTAAGTGAAGTGTACTTCTCATTATACCAGGCAATTGCCTCACAATTCCCAGTAGGCTAGGCTGCTCCAGTGGGTATCTGGGCAACCGGAACACTTTTAGCTTTTCCAGGCTGCTGCGTAGAGCTGGTGAGTAGCCACAGAATGGAACTGAGAGAATTTCTGTGGCTCTGTCTTTAGCAGGTGAACCTTGGCTGGTCCCCACTGCTGTGAATGACGTTGCCTGTATCTGCACATGGCTGTTGAGACTGAAGAGGAAGAAACTACCTAAACCAGCCAAGATATTTTAGTGGTAAGAAATAGATGATGCAATTCAAGCTACCTAAATAATAAAAGAAATGTATATTCTCAAGTAAATAAAAAGTACTTCGGTGTGTGTGACTCAATCTATAGGCTCAAGTGATATCACTAGGACCCTGCTCTGGTCATCTCTTGGCTGTCCTATCACCCACTTTGTCTTTATTTATTTTTATATTCCACCTGGGCTAAGTTGACAGCCAGAAACTCTAGACATACCTTCTTTCCTGCTCAAGACCAATGGAAAGCAGGTGGTGTCCTTCCTGTGTCAGGCAAGGCAAAGGTCTTTCTTGCTTCTCATTGGCTCTGGTGGATCACATGGCCATTCCTGCACCAATCGCTGTGCCATGGCCCGAAGGGTGGGGCCTGAGCTGCGTGTCTCTCCCTAGAAAGAAGAATGTCTACTGAGAATGGCAACAGATCCTCAGAGGAAAATTACTGTTCTGTCACCCAGGAGACTGGCAAATTGGTGCTGGCTGTCCAACTCAATAACTAGAAGCTTTTCCAAATGTGTAGGTTTTTGGGGGGGTTTATATTGTGCAAAGAGCAGAGAATGTGAAATCAAAGGAGTGAGATTTCAGTCCTGGATCTCTGAGCCTCATCTCAGTCCACAGATGTTCAGTGGGGAAGAACACCTTCCTGTGGCTTGACTCCAGTGTCGTTCTGAAGATTGAATGCGATCCTGTGTGGCAAAGCACTTTTTAAAGTGTTAAAGGCTAAACCCAAATGAGGGACTGTTGTTGTTTGTCATTACTATTATCGTCTTTTCTGAATTTCTCCCACTCATGCTCTGATTATAATTCAGTGCTATTTCCGGCAAGATCTGAGGAGTAAATGCATCAGTAGCAGCTAGAATGAATTTGGCCAAGGTGGCCATAAGCATACACGGCTTTTTTGTGAGAATCAAAAATAGACCCGTCCTGCCTCCTCTGGGTGGTGCAGTTCCCAGGGAACATGGCTTGGCAAGTGGAAAGCATACTGGATTTCAGCTGTTGTTGCCCCCTTGGCAGGAAGGGGAGCAGGCAGGGGTGGAGGGTTCTGTGCAGTGCACAACCTGCACGGCTTTACTTTGTGGCCCTGACTTTGATGATGAACCACCGAGCAGGATGAACTCTGGAAGCCCAACTCCTCCTTTTCCTGGCAAAGTTCATTTAAGCCTCTAAGATCATTTATCTTTTTCCTCTCGTCTGAGCATTTTCACTCAGGCTGAATGCAGCAGCCTGTGCTGTCTCTTTTAGTTAACTGCCCACTGGTGATCCAGATTCTGCCGGCCTTTTCAGAGGCTCATTGCACACCGTTCCAACTGCAAGGAAGAGAAGCCTTCCTTTTTAGCGACGCTGATGAGTGATGTTGCAGACGGTGGCTAACCCTTTAAAACGAACACAACACATTGGTGGCCCACAGCGGGCTGTTGCTGGAAAGTCAGATGCTGATTTCCCCGAAATGCCCAGGAAGGAAGGTTGAAAGACACAGGCAGCTTCACCTAGATTGACCACCACTGTTTGCTGTTCTGAATCCTCCTGGCAACAGCAACTCCGGGAAGAAATTATTTGAACCAGATCCAGCCAGCCTCCAGGGAGCCAGGGATGCAATACAGTAGCCTTTGTGTTACTGTGACTGAAAGTCTTCCTCTTCTTAAAAGATTATCCTTCTCTTGTGTGACAGATGGATAGTTGGAGCCAACAGGAACTCGCAGTGTTGTTGAGTTGTGAATGTGTTGCCCCATTCACTGCATCCTTGGTATCTTCTGGGGCACCTGAAATGGCAGAGACTTTTCAACGTGTCGTGAGCCAGGATTAACCCATCGCCATGACACCAGTGGTGTGGTGTAGGTGAACTGAGTCTCAGCGTAAAGCATGCCCAGGTCTCTTTTCTCTAGAATGCTCCCTTGATTGACACCACTGTTCTTCCCTCATCCCTCTCCTGGGACCCAGAGAAAAGTCTGCCGCCTTAGCTACAGTTTCCTCACTGCCTCCCTGTTTTGCTTCCTCCTTCCTCCAAGATGGCAGCTTTTCTGTTTGTTCTCCTCTCCCCATACATGCATTCTCTGCCCTTTCCTGCCCCTGCTGAGCTCTTTACCCCCAGGTTTCTAGTTGGTTCACCCAGTGGGAGGCACAGCAGGAGACTAGAAGGTGTGAGGGACGTGTTAAGAGGTGTTGGCTGGCCCCGCCTCTCCATTGAAGCATCAGGCTCTCCTGTCCCTTGAGGCACAGGGATGCAAACAGCTTCCAGCAATCGTGAGTCTCCAGGTGCCTTATTAACTCCAGGCGTTTCTGGCTTCTTTCATCCTGCCTACACCTTACAGAGTCCCTTCATTAAATTCTTTTTTTTGAAAACTGTATCTTTATTTTTTTAATTTTATTTTTTATTTTTAAAAATTTACATCCAAATTAGTTAGCATATAGTGCAACAATGATTTCAGGAGTAGATTCCTTAGTGCCCCTTACCCAATTAGCCCATCTGCCCTCCCACAACCCCTCCGGTAACCCTCAGTTTGTTCTCCATATTTACGAGTCTCTTCTGTTTTGTCCCCCTCCCTGTTTTTATTTTATTTTTGTTTCCCTTCCCTTATGTTCATCTGTTTTGTCTCTTAAAGTCTTCTTATGAGTGAAGTCATATGATTTTTGTCTTTCTCTCACTAATTTCGCTTAGCATAATACCCTCCAGTTCCATCCACGTAGTTGCAAATGGCAAGATTTCATTCTTTTTGATTGCCGACTAATACTCCATTGTATATATATATATATATACCACATTTTCTTTATCCATTCATCCATCGATGGACATTTGGGCTCTTTCCGTACTTTGGCTATGGTCGATAGTGCTGCTATAAACATGGGGGTGCATGTGTCCCTTCGAAACAGCACACCTGGATCCTGTGGGTAAATGCCTAGTAGTGCAATTGCTGGGTCGTAGGGTAGTTCTATTTTTAGTTTTTTGAGGAACCTCCAAACTGTTTTCCAGAGTGGCTGCACCAGCTTGCATTCCCACCCTTCATTAAATTCTTTACAGTGCAGGGGTGCTTGGGTGGCTCAGTCAGTCTGACTTTGGCTCCGGTCATGATCTCATGGTTCATGAGTTTGAGCCCCATGTTGGGCTCCTCCTGGGCTCCTCCCCGCCCCCTAGCCCCCCCCCCCCCCCGCCCCGCAACGTTCTCTGCCTCTCCTCTGCTTGCACTCGCTCTCTTTCCTTCAAAAACAAACATTAAAAAAAAAATAAGTTCTTTACAATTCAACCCTTTGAGTGTCCATCCATTTCCTGCAGGGATGCTAACCAATTCAGACTTCATCCTTGCCACTCTTCTGGGGTATCTCCCTGGATGGTCTCCAAGGACACCAAGAAAACTCCCAGCCCTTCTCTTCAGCCACCTGTACTTGGGTTAATTCTTCTTCTTGATCCTCTTCTTTTGGTCTCCTGGATGCTATTCCACCCTCCTTTCCTTCTACCTTTCCATTCGCTGTCTGACAAGAACCATCATAGTTGTTTCTTAAGTGGTCCTCTTATGTCCATTCCATCCTGCCCCATCTGGAACATCGGTGATAAAAAATAATCTCCCTAGATACGGGCCTCCAGTTATGATGCGAATAACTCATGGGGGTGAAAGGTACAGCTTAGGAAGTACAGACAATGGTATTGTGATCCCGTTGTGTGGTGACAGACCGTAGCTACACTTGTGAGCATAGCATGACACCTGGATATACAGCACTGGCTTACACCCGAAACTAATGTAACATTGTGTTACATTAGTAACATACAACTACACACACACACACACACACACACACACATATGTATACATATATATATGTACATATATATATATGTCTTTATTTTGAGAGAGAGAGAGAGCAAGCACATGTGTACAAGCAAGGGAGGGGCAGAGAGACAGGGAGAGAGAGAGGGAGAGGGAGAGAATCCCAAGCAGGCTCCATGCTGTCAGTCCAGAGCCTGATGTGGGACTTGAACTCATTAACAGTGAGATCATGACCCAAGCCAAAATCAAGAGTTGGATGCTTAACTGACTGAGCCACCCAGGCGTCCCAACATACAGCTATATTAAAAAAAAAAATCTCTCCCAAACACCTAGAACGAATTTAGTGAGCACTTTCACTCAGGATATGGCACTTCTTGATAGCCTCCATTTTCCCCTTTCGATTAACCCCCCACCCTGCTCCCTCCTGCTTTGAGCCTGGAGACAATCTGTCACGGATGTGTCAAAGGGCTCCCTTGACCGCTAGTGTCCTGTTGGGTTCAGCCAGTTAGAAAGCGCTGGCAGGAGACCAGAGGGCAGGAGGAATACGAGGTTGGGGTATTTATCTCCCGGACTGCCTCCCAGATGTGTAGAGGGTTGGCAGTGGCTGTGTATCTCTCACATAAACCATAGCTGCTGTCACATGACCCTCACTAAGTTCCAGATACATCCTCCCTTTAGGGCTTAGGGAGGATAACATCTCCCTAGGCTGTTAGCCTTAACCTGTCCACCACTTTGTACATAGTCCTGTCCCATTAAACTGTCCTAGATGACCTCCATTTGAGGGTGCCTTCTGCTTCCTGCTGGGACCCTGACTGGCGGGTCCTGGGAGCCCAATCACTACCTTCAGTCAAGTTCTGTAGATTCTCCCTTTCTTGTCCCATAGGGCGCTCGCCCTGTGTTCTGGTCGTTCCAGTTTATCACAGCTTAGTCCAGCCTGGCTCGAAATTTCATCTCCTGATTGAGTTCTCATTTCTTCTTCTCCCCTCAAGGATAGGGATGTGAGGAGGAAGGCATGGTCTAGTCTTTCACATCTTGTCCTTCTGTCAGGCAACTTGTGTGTGTTGGGGGAAGAGGGAAAGGGACAGATGTCTCTTTTCCCATCCAGCTACTGAGACAGTATCGTATTTCTTGTCCATGAATGTCTCTGGCTGACACCGAGGGCCTGGTGATGGGGCAGGAGTCCCAGTGCCAATTCCACCAGGATGGACAAGGTTATGCTGCGGTAACAAACCACCTCTGGATTTGAATAACTCAGATCAGCAAAGCCTTACTTCTCTTTAGGCTACATATCCACTGCAGGTCAGCAGAAGCTCTGCTCACCAGGTCAGTCAGGGACTCAGGCTGATGGGACAGCCCCGGTCTCCATCATTGCTACTCTACTGGGAGGACGAGCACTCACAGAAGATCTCGCATCAGGACTGAAATGTCGTAGCCAGGAAAGACTTACCCTTGCATGCATTTCATTGGCCAGAACTAGTCACCTGGCTCCACTCAGCTGGAAAGGGGCCAGGAAGTACAATCTTTCCATGTGCCCAGAGGGAATGGCCTGAAATATTTGGGAACAGGACAGGGCACATGTGTGTGAGTTCTTCACAAGATTCCACATGGCCTTACTCTTGGGACGGGGAGAGCAGACTCCAGCCTGAAAAATCACTGATGCTGCCACTGCCCCCTGCCCCGCGCCACCCCTCCTCCCCCACTCCCCACCACTGTCTCTTATCACTGAAAGCCTACTCCGTGGCACATTGCTTCTGGGTCCTACTCCTCACAGGGAGTCCCTGGGTGTGATGATAACTGACAAGATGTTTGAAGCTCTGATGCCATTTTTTTTTTTTAAAGAAGATTATTGTGGTCAGATGCACTTAACACGAAATTTACAAATTTAATCCTTTTAAAGTGTACAATTTAGTGGTACTTATTACATTCACAGTGTCATGCAACCGTCACCACTGCCTAGTTCCAGAACATTTCCTATCACCCCCAAAAGAAACCCCAGACCCAGTAAGCAGTTACTCCCCATTTCTACCCCCCTCTTCAGGTCCTGGCAACCACTAGTCTATCAAACTGCCTCTTCTGGATATTACCTATAAATGGAACCATATGAAATAGGTCTTTGAGCACATCTACTGTCTGGGGTGTCCTTGTGGCCCACGGGAGGCTCAGTCACTGTCGTACAAAACGCTGGCCAAACAGGTGCTCCACAGATGCCTTCTCTCTCCACCTGCTGTCAGGCCAATTCCTTCTTCCTGGCTCAGAGAGGGAGAAACACCCTGCTGTCTAAGCAGGGAACGGATCGCCCACCTTTCCTCAGCCTCTGTGGGTGCATCACTATGGGAATCCCCCCACGCCCACCCTGAGGTTGGGGTGGGCTGGAGAAGAAGGCGCATCCCTGATGCACAGAGAAAAAGCCACTGTCTTCCCTGGCCAGCTCTCCTGATTCCCACCGCCTCCCTGGCAGAAATGCTTACATGGCTTGAAGTGGGCTGATTGCAGTGGAACCGCCGTTAATAAGCCCTGGGGGAGTGTGGCATCTGGTCCCGTTTTCCCCCCCGTATTCTTTACCATGCGTGTTATTTAGCTGGTGTTGTTTTCAGCCGCGGGCCCCACTGCCAACCTGCCACAAGAAAGGTCCTATTTGACGTCTTCTGAGACACCGTTTTGATAATGTTCCTTCCCCACCTAGCAACTTGCCACGTCTCTGGCTCACGAATGGATAAATTCCAAACTCTTGACTTTGCGTTCAAAACCTGCTCCGAACTAGCTCCAACGTAGCTTTTTTGCTCACTGGACCCTGCACAAACTCTCTGTTCCTTTCAGGCTGGCCTGCTCAACTCACTGCCCCCCTCCACCCCCCACCCCCTGAGATGGCCATGCTCTGTTTGGGGTGGGGCCCTTTACTCTGCCGGTCCCACCTGGAATGTGCTGTCTCTCTTCCTGGATGGGAGGCTCTTTGCCACCACCTCCTTGTGGTCCTCCTGGGCCTCCAGTCTCTTCTCTCCGAACTCCTGTCACCTGCTCAGCAGCTCAGCACCTGCTGGGCGAGTGTGCTGCTGCCTTGTGTGGCTAGTGACCTCCTATGCGTTTTACGTCTCCTGTGCTGGGGGCGGGGTGAGTTGAATGACCACCTGATTGCAGGCAGCACCCATCCCCTCACCCCATGTGTCTTCAATAAGGAAAACTAGCAGAGCCAGACAGAAGGGGGTTGGCCAAGGCCACGGGACCCAATCCTGTTCCAGGCTGGCTAGTGGGAGGTTAGGAATGCGTGAGGAAGGTGGCTCTGGATAGCTTTGCCATCTTCCAGGGACACCTGCCCGGGTCACGCTGGGACTGGGCTTCGGGAGGCGATGGCCATACATGTTCTGCTTGGGGTACTTGCGGGTTGAGCCAGAAGTACATGCCGTTGTGGCCAGGTTTAGGTGGAGGGATGGGAAAAAGGGAGAGCAGAGAGGCAGCAAGAAAGGCAAATTGGGGAGGGACGATGAGGCAGAAACAGAGAAAGGGCAAGTCAATGTTGGGGAGGAGGGGGAGAGGGGAGGGGAATTGATTTAGGACCCCCAAACCTTGGCGGGAAGAAGCGGGATCTTTCTGATCTTGCCAGAGCGAGGAAGCCCTGCTTGGTGGCTCCTACTATTTTTATGCTTCTCCCTGCTCCTCCCCCTCCCGTCCCCTCCCCCCAGGATGTACCATCGGTCCATTATCCTCAAGTCACCTGCCTGAACAGTCAAGAGCAGCCCCAGCCTGGAGTGTGTGCCTCCTTGGCAAACCTCCTCTCTGTGCTGTGCCCAGCTTTGTTTTTGTGTTTCTGGTTTAGCTCATTTCAGTGGGGGAAGCTGACTTGTGCCTTGGAGGAATGATTCCGAGACCTGGAGGAAAGCCCAGAGGGACGGAGCCAGGATGCATCCTCAGAGCAGCCTGACCTTTGTCAGGATGGCCTCGAGCCACCCAGATACCACAAGGTTCCCTCTGCCTTGCGGGCGCCGGGAAGTGAGCATATGCCCAGTGCCTGCTGCTCTAGACCCTCTGGCTATTCCTCTCTTCCTTTTAGGGTCCCCAGCCAGGCCTTCCCTAGCCCAGGCCCCACTGGCGGTACTCTGTTTTGAGGCACCCTGACTTTTGCAAATCCTTGCTTCCTTCAAAGCGAAGGCAGAGGCTATAGGCGCGGAGAGTTATCAAGAAAGTTTGTCCTAGTCGGGCTTCTGTGAGGCCTGTGGTGTGGCGAGCAGTCAGGGGAGGGTGGCCTTCGGCTCTCTTCTGTTGTCTCAGTATCACGCCTGCACTCATGCCCACTCGTGCAGGCTTCTCACACGGACTGCCGCAGCAACTCTGGAAAGACGCCTCCGTCTGTGGCTGTTGGATTCGTCTTGTTAAAGGCCCTCTCCTATGTTGTCATTCTCCGCTCAAACACCATCAGTGGCTCCCACTGACCACGGAATAAATAACCCATTTGCTCCATCGGACTTTGTGTGCTTACTCCAGAGGGCACAGATCCAGAAGGTCCACCACTCTCCCCGAGGGCAGGCCTGGGAGCTGGGGGAGCAGTGAGGATCACTGTGCTGGGGTCCTATAACTTGCCTGTCTCTGAGTCCCAGGCCCCGGCGATGCCACTTGGAATGTTGGTCCTGGGATGATCCTGCCTCTTCGCCAAACATCCTTTATACTTGGGGTTCCTTCTTATCCTAGGCTTTCCGTCAGGCCTTCTGATAACATTTGCTTATCCGATCTGGAAGAGGAAGGTTCCAGAGGAATCTCCAAGTTTGCAGATGACAAGAAGTGATGGGTAGTTCTTGGCATTCCTGCTCTCCCATTTTTCCTCCCTCACCCAAGGCAAATGCAACTAACCCACTGTTGCCTAGCAAGCCCAGATGAGGCTTTAGAACATCTCTGAACATGATTCGGGCCACCATTACCAATCAATTGAACTTGATAAAGGAGATGAAACCTATTTGTAACCCTACACACAGTTCTGCTGCTGAATGGAAATTTAAACCTTGTCAGGACTGGATATAAGAAACCACGAAAGTGGACCCACAAGTGGCATGGGGGGAGGGGCCTCACTGTTGTGGGGTAAGTACATTTTGAGATTTCACCAAAGATTTTTTCCTCATTCTCCTGTCCCCCTAGCCCTTCCCTGAATTCAGGCTAAAGACCTTCTGCTTTTATTCTCTTAGTGAGCGAATGACTCAGCAAAAATGCAGAGGGAACGCTAAGAGTCTAAACAGACTTTTGAAACTCCTGGCAGAGATGGTAATTCGAGGGGGGGAGAAAAAAAGAAAAGAAAAAGAAAAGCATTTGACGTTCAAAAGCTTAAGTTTTGGAGTTTCAAAAGGATGGCTCCAAAGGGGAGCTCAGGGCACAGGGAATATATAGGATGAGTAGAAAAAGAAATGAGAGCAGGCAAACAGGAAAAAGAGGTCCTAGAGTGGAGGCTGGGGGCAGGGGAGGAGAAATTCTGGGGATGAATGAGTCTTTGAGAAGGGTTCCTGTGCCCTCCAAGTTTCTGGGTCAAGTCTGGGTGAGGAATGATGGCTGTCCAGGTAGATTTGGGAAACTGAAGCAAGAGGGGACCTGTACCTCTCTTTCCTTGGGCGAGCCCAAGAGGGGGCCCAGCATGGTGTGGAATATGGAGATCCTCAGACAAACCCTCTGGGGTTCTTGAAGCCCACGGTGGTGTCAGAGGCACAGGCATCAGAGAGGCAAGGATGTGGCACAGAGAGGCAGTGGACACAAGAAAGAACCAGAACAGCATGGCAGAAGGCAGTGAGGGTGGGGGCCCCTCTGACACCAGCATGGTAGATGATGACGGGGGCGGGGTGGGGTGGGTGCTGGCCCGGGGACCCCTTCCCCTGACATCTTGGGAGACCTGAGGAAATGATAATCTATAGTTTACGGAGTTTATGCAGATAAAATTTCTGCCATTCAGCAGAAGGGGAGCCGAAAAGGAAACTTAAATTGAATCACAGAAAAGGGGAGAAAGTTACATCGTGGGCACATTTTAGCTGACATTTGCATGCACTACACACACAAAGGTGTTCCCCAGATAATTCGGAGGTGACATTTTCTGGCTCTTGACTAGCCTGGGAAGTGTACTGGTCGTCTCTCTTTGGAAGCATCCAGTTCCCTGCCAGGGTCCCCCATATTTGGGGTATTGGGTGGGGATGTGGTCACTGCACTCCAGGAAGGACCTACTGTCTGCAAGAAGATTCAGGATGGGCGGTCCTGAGAAGAGGAAGTTGGCAGGGGCAGCGCTGACGTGCATTGTAGCTGTGTGATTATGACTGAGGCCTGGAAGGCACATGGCTCATGGGAGATTTCACCAGAGTCGTCAGAGTCGTCGAGGGTGAGGGCTGAGCCCCCTGGATTGTGTGTTAAGTCCTGGAGCACCACACAGTTTAAGCTAGGCCAGGTACACGGAACTGGAGGGAAGAAACTGTGGAATCACAGAAGGGAGTTTATCTCTGGGCCTGTTAACCCTGTGAGAATATAAATAATTACTAAAAATAGAAATAATTTCAAAGAAGGATTAGTTAGGGCTTAGTTTCTTAATTTCAGCATTACTGGCATTTGGGTTGGGTAAGTCTTCGAAGTCCTGTGTATTATAAGATGCCTAGCAGCATCTCTACCCCTAGATGATAGGACCACCTTGACCCCTGCCCCACCACCAGTCATCGAGATAATCAATAGTATGTTCAGACGTCGCCATAGGTCTTGGGGCAAAATCACCCCCCACCGCCATTGAGAACACTGGGTTAGTTGTTTTTTTTTTTTTTTTTTTTTTTTTTTTTAGTTTTTCTATTACATTTGTTTATTTTTGCGAGACAGAGTGAGACAAAGTGAGAGTGGGGGAGGGGCAGAGAGAGAGGGAGACACAGAACACGAAGCAGGCTCCAGGCTCTGAGCTGTCAGCACAGACCCCGATGCGGAGCTCGAACCCACAAACTTTGAGATCTTGACCTGAGCTGAAGTTGGACGCCTAACCGACTGAGCCACCCAGGCACCCTGAGAACACTGGGTTGGTTTAATGTTTCCAAAAGATGCATCGTAGATTGGGGTCACGCAAAAGGGAAGTGGGGTCATAAGTAGTCAAATAAGTCTGGAAATGCTGAGTGAAAATGAGCTAAAAAGAACATTTTGTTTGTAGGACTTCCCGGGCCTGCAATAGGCCAGTGGACACATTAGAGCTCCAAGAGGTAACACGTAAGATTAGCATGTATCTGTACACATTGGGCATTGCTATGTTAGACACATTCGTGACCTGTAAAACATGAGGGCTAATAACAAACACATCATTAGTGCTTTACAGATGAAGTGTCTGCCCAATAGATTGTTTTCCTCTTCACAATCGTCCGAGGTCAGTCTAATTATTCCTTCTTACCAGGACTCAGAATTAAAATATTTGCCCATGGCCACACGACCAACACATGGGGAAACTGAGACTCGAACGGATTTTAGATTCTCAGTTCTGTGTTCTTAATAGGGTTCCATGCTGCCTGATGGGCTCTGCTCTAAGCTTCTGAAATTCATGTCCTGCCACAAAGTTTATCCTCGCTCTCGGGGACACTGACCATCTTAGTTCTCTCCAGAGACATTGTCCACTGGATCCACATTTACATAGGAAAATGGAAGGCTCAATGGAAAAACATTAGCATGATGCAGTTTCTTTTAATTGCAATTCTTTTTTAAAGTTTATTTATTTATTTCGAGAGAGAAAGAGAGAGAGAGAAAGAGCCAGGGCACAAGCGGGGGAGAGACAGAGAGAGAGGGAGAGAGAGAATCAGAGAATTCTAAGCAGACTCCATGCCATCAGTGCAGAGCCTGATGCAGGGCTCAGTCTCACAAATTGTGAGACCATGACCTGAGTCAAAATCAAGTGTCAGACGTTTAAACCGACAGAGCCACCCAGGCTCCCCTTGGTTACAATTTTTAAGTAAAGTTTCTTTCTGAAAATGAAAATTATGTAATTGCATTGTTTCATGTTTTCCTGGGTTGCCAGGAAGCTCAGATTTAAAATTTCTATCTTGTCTGACAGTGCTCTTGCCTCTTGGTTCTATTATTATTTATTGCATATACTTTTATACAGTTTGTATGTAGCCTCCAGCCCTTGGTGGATAAGAGGAAATATATAAACACATACAATTAATAAATGGCAACTCTGCAACATATTCATCCCTTAAAAAAGCCCCACAGTGCTTCAAAAACCGTTCCATCTGATTTCATTTCCTAATCACGGTGAAATGGCCATGTGTGGATTGCAGCCAGGAGTGGTTACATTAGGGTGAAAGATACGCAGGTTTCATCCGGGTGATGTGCCATCCAACTGATGTTTGGGTTTACAAAGCCTTTGCATAATCATCATCTCATTTGAGCTCATCGAATGGCCTCTCAGAGCTGGAGCAGGTATCACTAATGACTATTCTCATTAGACTGCTGCACGGTAAACCCAGGCTCAAATAATTTTAGAGGACTAATTTTTTTGCTTTCTAATGTTTCTGACGCAGACTAGCTAGTGGGAGAATTTAGAGGTAGAGCTGGGTCTTCAGCCCCCACACGGGATGTTGAACTTGAGCGGGGGGTGGGGGGGTGCACATCAGCCATAGCTGTAACTGACACATCCCCTCCCTTGCCCCCCTCCTCCCACCCTGCCCCACAAGCTGCAAGGTCCAAGAGGGGCAGTAGAGCCCTGACTGATCTACGCTCTCTTCCCAGTGAGCTCAACCTTTGCCAGAGTCATCCACACAATGCCCCAGACATGCATCGCCAGTGACACAACCCAAGATAGCCCAAGACTGGACATTTTTAAGAATTCTGTTAAACTCAGGAACCCTCACATTGTATGACTGTGTACAAGATTAGAAACCTGAGGTTAGAACACATGATGGATTTAGTCCGTAGCGTCTGCACGGCAATTTTATTTTATATAGTTTTTTAATGTTCATTTATTTTTGAGACAGAGACAGAGCAGGAACCGAGGAGGGGCAGAGAAAGAGGGAGACTGAAGACAGAATCTGAAGCAGGCTCCAGGCTGTCAGCACAGAGCCCGATGCGGGGCTTGAACTCATGGACCGTGAGATCATGACCTGAGCCAAAGTCGGATGCTTAACCGACTGAGCCACCCAGGCGCCCCATGCACGGCAATTTTAAACGTAGCAGTACACGAATCAGCTCCGGGTGCATAATGAAATACCACACACTCGGCGGTTTGAACAACAGAAACTTAATTCTCACCATTCTGGAGGCCAAATGTCCAAGTTCAAGTTGCTGACTGGTTAGGTTTCTGGTGAGGACCCTCTTCCTGGCTTGCAGATGGGTCACCTTGCTGTGTCCTCACGTGGCCTTTCCTCAGTGTGTGCCCCAAGAGCACGAGAAAGTGAGGACGCGAGAATGAGAAAGCAAGAGGCCTCTTTTCCTCTTTTGTAACGCCACAGTCCTCCTGAATTAGGGTCCTATCTTTATGAGCTAATTTAGCCTTAATTACCTCCTCAAGGCCCTATGTCCAAATACAGTCACAAATGGGGTTAGGGCGTTAGCATGTGAATTTTGTGAGGGGACACACTTCAGTCTACAGCAAGCAGATATGGCATTTGGGAGTGAACTTTATTCCCAAGGGTTATTCCAGTTTGGATGGTGTGAACTTTTTTTTTTTTTAAGTTTATTTATTTTGAGAGAGAGAGAGAGAGAGAGAGAGAGAAAGATAGAGACAGAGCATGAATTGGGGAGGGGCAGGGAGAGAGGGAGAGAGGGAGAGAGAGAAAAATCCCAAGCAGGCTCTGCACTATCAGCACAGAGCCCGATGTGGGCTCGAACCCAAGACTTGTGAGATCGTGACCTGAGCTGAAACCAGGGGGTGGGACGCTTCACCGACTGAGTCACCCAGGCACCCTTGGATGGTGCTAACTTCTAAATCAGCCATTACTAAAGGACTAAAAATAGCATACACAGAACACCTGGAGCAAATACTCTACCTTTAAAAAGGTTTGGTGGCTTCAGCTCTATTCCCTCCTTAGCTGATGTTTGGGATCCTGCACTCACGGTCATTTCAAATCATGCTCTAGGTCCCCAATTTTAACATGGGCCAGCACCACAGGACAGTAGGTACAGGTAGCTGCTTCAGGGAAGAGGGGAAAGGGTCTTCCTTCAGTTTTAGAGAAAGGCTCATGCAGAGCCCACTTCCCTATCTTGATGGACACCATGATCTCAGGGCTTTTGGTTTAAAACAATCATTACTTTCTCTGAAGTGTTGTTGCCTTGTGTCTGACTTGCAGTATAAATTCAGGGGAATTAAAATCAACGTCACGCTCCTTGCAGGGTATTGTTTATCAGTAAATTTGCTTCCCTTGCTATTTGGTCACAGATGATGTGAGATCTCTGTCATCATGGGTGAGTTAAGATGGTGGCATGTCCATCTGGCATTCTTCCTCTAAGGGTTCTGTGTAATTTAAGGCCATGCTCCTATTCTTTCTGATTGCATTTCCTTAATTTCATACGCACGTGCTAGAAAAATGGCCCAACGATCAAGGAATCTTTGGACCATCGATCGACAGTCATAGACCACCCTACTTGCGATCTCTCTCTCTCTCTCTCTCAAGTCTAAGGGATCCTGAGCCTGGCATGATAAAGCCACAAAAGGAATCAAATTATGCTGAGCCAAAATAAATTCTTTTACTGAGAATTTCCCAGGAGTTTTGGTATTTTTGACTCTTGCTCGCTAAATATGGAAAGATTGAGACACCATGAGAAGCAGGGGAGCTGTTCTGCTTTTTTTAGTCTTCTGTCAAGAAATCATTTCATCTCTTTCATGCTATGTTTACAACATATCAGAAGTCCCCCCCCTGTAGAAAAGTCACAGCCCTCTGCATGGTAACAGTCTCTGGAGATGTTCTCTAGCTTTGATTTTTGTATAAAGGACAAAGCTCTGTGAATCCTAATTTATATTTCCTGGTGGTCTGATTGCTGCCCAACCTATGGGAATGGGGAAAATGGCCATTCCACAGCATCTTTTATCTTGAAGGAATCTTCTCTTTGTCCTCCACTCAACACAGGACCACAGCGTTCTCCAAATTCCGTGGGCATGTCCGTGGTACTGTGGTGTGAACTTGTGTACAAGCACGGGGGAAGGGAGCTCGTACTTCCTTCTGAATGCGTAGGATGCCTTTTTATGAAGGAACGGATGCGATCAGGAACTTCAGTGAATGGGGGTTTATTTGAAGGTTATCACTGTGGAAGTCAAGAGAGGTGGAATAATCCGAGCAGTCTGGTGGCTCAGGTTTCCCCGGAAGTGAGCGCATTATTCCACGATCATTAAGACTCATTAAGAGCGTTAGTACATTGACAGTGCTATTGGTCCAAGAGCAACCTGCTAAACTGCAATACTGCTGACTCTGTCTTATACCTTTGCCTGCTGCCATTTAATGTATTTCTCTCTCTCTCTCTTTCTTTCTTTTCTTTTCTTTTTTCTTTTTTTTTTTTTCGGTGGCACGTGCAAATTGGTATTTAGAAGTAGGGGTTTGGTCAGATTCTTCTTTTTTGTTAAGAGCTCAGAATTGGTATTGTATGTTCTGTCTGGGTATCTCTCCCTGAGGACTGCTTGCAGCCACTGCTATTCATTGCCCGGATACGTTAATTCACTGCTGTTGAAAAATGGTGGTCTTCTGATTCCATCATCCTTTATTGGCTGGAAGACAGCTACGAAGAGAAACTTTCCATGTCAACTATTTGCTTGCCTTGACATACAGTTCCTTTGGAAAGCAGAAGAGATGCTGGTTTCTTTTGTTGCCTGGTTTTCAAGATAATGAGGTGGTTCTCTGAGTAGCATTTGGGGATTTTCTACATTCCTATAAAGTCATATTTTTAACTGTGTTCATGGACTATCCAGACCTTAACAGTGTTCAGGACAGCCCAGGGCAACACAAGACCATTTTATTTATTTTTTTTTTTTTTATAGTTTTTAAAGTTTATTTATTTATTTTGAGAGCTAGAGCAGGGGAAGGACAGAGAGAGAGAGAGAAATAGAGAGAGGGAATCCCAAGCAGGCTCCGCACTGTGAGCACAGAGCCTGATGTGGGGCTCGAGCTCAAGAAATGCAAAATCATGACCTGAGCTGAAATCAAGAGTTTGACGCTTAACAAACTAAGCCACCCAGCTGCCCTCAAATAAGACCATTTCAGAAGAACTTCTCATGCACTGTTAGCAGAAATATCAATTGCTGCAACCACTTTGAAAGGCAGTTTGGCAAAATCTAGAAAAGATAAGAGTGTCTTCTACAACCCAGCAACTCTTTTTCTAGAGGAAATCTTACTGTTGAAGGCATACAATATCAGTTATAATAGTGGGAATAAAAAATAAACCCAAAATGTCCATCGAAAGGAGCATGGCTAAATTAAATCGTTGTATGTTGAAGTGATACTGTTCTACACAGCTGTTAAAAGGAATTAATTCGATCCATATATAGCATCGATTTCAAAATAATAATATCGAGTAAAAAACAACCGTAGAATGAATATAGTAACATCATTTATGTAAAATGAAAATCTACCAAATGGCGTTGGGTGCTGTTTATGGCTACATAAATAAGACAGTAGTTAAAACATGAACAGAATGCTCCTTTCTAAGGAGCTCCCTAGGAAGAGAGAATTGTACTGTGTAAATGGAAGTGTTTCTGTAGTTATTTTCCTCTGTTTCCCTACCCATTGCTCTGCCTTGCTTTCCGGTTTTCCTCTAGGATTTAGGTTTGATTGACTGACCGACTGATATTTCTACTTGGACTTCTCCTTGCCAAGGCATCCCGAGAAAAAGGCATTGTCCATGTTGGGTCCCCACCTTAGGGGACCAGGGTAGAGGAAGCAACGGTACTGCAGTAAGAGACAACCCCAAGATTATACTTACTTGGTGATCCCTGAACCCTTCCAGAAGGAGGAATATTATTGTGTAGACACGTCAGATCTGTAAAAAAGCACAGGAAATCAGCTCCTGAGATTGCGAAATATTAGTTATAGGGCTGCGTGGTTTGTGGCAGTGTGAAGTGCAGATTTGCATCATCGGAGAAGACAAAAACAAAGAAAAACTGAGCCCTGGGCAATGTGAGGCGGGCCCCACAGTGTCCGGGGTTGGCAGAAACAGTCTTGCACTATGAGCAATGAGACCGTGGCTTACAGGACCCCAACTGGCAGCCCACAGACATTTTTGTTGAAATTGTTTTGGAAAAATTGTTCTGTTGAATTTTTGTTGGAAAAAAATTCAATTGTTTAAAAATGTGGAAACATTTAAGGGGCGCCTGGGTGGCTCAGTCAGTTAAGCGACCGGCTTTGGCTCAGGTCATGGTCACGTTCGTGAGTTTGAGCCCAGAGTCAGGCTCTCGGCTGTCAGCAGGGAACCTGCTTCGGATCCTCTGTCCCCCTCTCTCTCTGCCCCTCCCCAGCTTGCTCTCCCTCAAAATAAATAAATTAAAAAAATTTTTTTAAATAAAGATGTGTAAACATTTAAATATTGGGAGATTTCACATTAAAAAAAAAATCCGGATTCTGGATTCTCTGGAAAAATCAGAAGCTTTGGCACGGCTGGGCTCACCGTGCAGTGCGGAAGGCAGCAGTCAGCTGGAGGTGCTGCCTCCTATAGGTGGAGCATGTGCTCTGCCACAGAGTCCTCACCTGACAGGCCCCTGGATGGTCCCGGCCTGCTCCATTATCAGATTGGTAATGCCTGCCGGAGGGCAGGGTTATACAGATAATGGCATCTGTTTTCCTCCCCTTGCCGCACCCTCCCTGCAAACGTTTTAGTCACGTGTTTCCAACTATATTCGAATCGAAACTAAGAGCACTTGAAAATCAGGCCTGCTAGGGCCACACCGGCCTTCCTCAGAGCTTCCTTTTATTTGGGGGTGGGGCAATGTGATTCAATTAAAGTGCAAGTCCTGGAAAGCCTGGTTCCTCACTGGCAGGACTATGACCTTAGTGCTCGTTCTTGGTCCTACGTGGCTGTGAAAGATGGCAGAGTGCACCAGGCAGCCAAAAATAAATCTTACAGTTCTGAATGCAGACCGTTCTCTATTATTTATAACATCCACAGCAACAATTCCCCAAGAACTAAGTCTAATTAAGAATTCCTGCTCATTATCTCGTGAGAAAATAGATTGGGATGGGTCCCAGACTCCATGCATGCCTGTGGGTTGGGGTGGGGGTGGGAGGGCGAGGGCTCTCCAGATGGGGAGAAAGAAAGGCCCGGGTTCAAATCAAAAGGTCATTCAATCAAAGGACTCATCTCCAGGGGGCAGCCTCCCACAAGACTTCCTGTTCAGGGCGGTGGGCAGAGGTGGTTTCAGATGAGTCAGTGTGACTTCGTCGGTTGAGCACCTGACTCTTGCATTCAGCTCAGGTCGTCATCTCACAGTCCCTGGGGTCGAGCCCCGCATCGGGCTCTGTGCTGACAGTGTGGAGCCTGCTTGGGATTCTCTCTTTCCCACTCTCTCTCTGCCCCTCCCCTGCTCACATTCTCTTTCTCAAAATAAAAAATAAATAAATAAAATAAGAAAAGAAAGAAAGGCAACAGGGCATGGAAGTCAGGGGGGGAGAAAGTTGGACTCTACCCAAGGAGGACAGACTTAGAGCTGAGAAGGTAGCAGGAGGGTCTTCAGGGAGAGAAGAGGGCACAGAGAGGGGAGCCTGGAAGCGCTAGGAACAAGACTGTCCATGCCCAGGGACTGGTAGTCAGCAATTATGGTGTAGTGGTAGGAAGCAAGACCTGGTTCAGAAGACTTGTTTTGGCCAAACCAGTTAGAAATGGTGTGACCTGGGCAGATCACTTCATAGGGCTTTACTCTCCTTGGCTGTTGGTTGGACTAAATCAAGATTTTCAACCCAGTAGTGAGACAAAATGATAGAGAATAAAACATATGGCAGTAATGAAAGATAAGAGCCAAAATATCAGAGTTTGTAAATATTGATTTTATAAAAAATTAAGGCATATTTAGCATTGTCTCCTATCATAATGCTGCTCTACTTATTTGAGTTCTGATGTGTTTTCTTGAATGGGACCCCAGCTAGCGCAGAATGGCTTTGCCCGGGAAGCATAAGTCACCATGGCAGAGGAGAGAGGCTAGGGGCCATTGAAAATAGATGACTTAGGGACGCCTGGTGGCTCAGTGGGTTAAGTGTCTGACTTCAGCTCAGGTCATGATCTAGAAGTCCGTGGGTTTGAGCCCTGCATCGGGTTCTGTGCTGACGGCTAAGAGCCTGGAGCCTACTTTACATTCTGTGTCTCCCTCTCTGTCTGCCCCTCTCCTGCTCATGCTCTGTCTGTCTGTCTCTCTCAAAAATAAATAAACATTAAAAAATTTATGAAGATTGATGACTTAGTAAGGTTCTCTTTCAGCTCAAAATCTAGAGGTCTAAAACAGTGTTTGGTACCTATCCTGTTGACATGTGTCCTCAGAGAACAGAAGAGAGAACCCGTGGAAGAAGAATCAAGAGTTACTAGACTTTCTGGCCACATGGACCTGGGATTTCTCAACTCTGTCACCTGGTATTTGTGTATTCTTTTTTTTTTTTTTTTAATTTTTTAAAAATGTTTCATTTATTCTTGAGAGAGAGTCAGAGCATGAGCGAGGGAGGGGCAGAGAGAGAGCAGGACACAGAATCCAAAGCAGGCTCCAGGCTCTGAGCTGTCAGCACAGAGCCCAACTCAAGGGTCGAACCCACAAGCAGTGAGATCATGACCTGAGCTGAAGTCAGACGCTCAACTGGTTGAGCCACGTAGGTGCCCCATATTTGTGTATTCTTGAGTAAGACATAGAATCTCTTTGTAAAAATGTAAAAATTTGTGTATTCTTAAGACATAGAATCTCTTCGTAAAAAAAAAATCTCTTTGTAAAAATGTAAAAAATGTATTCTTGAGTAAGACATAGAATCTCTTTGTAAAAACCTCTTGAGTAAGACATAGAATCTCTTTGTAAAAAATAATAAAGCTCACCTGCTAGGGCTGTTGTGGCTGTTCAATGAAAAAACATATCAAACTGGCTGGCTCAGAGCCAGCAGTGGATAAACATTGGCTTTCTTCTCTTTTCTCAAAGTGCATAAACAGAGAACTGAGAGACGACACGGATGGTTGGTCTTTTTTGGATGGCTCTTGATGACAGACAGGGAGGGCTGAATTTCAAGCACTTAGATGTTGAATAACAGAGGAAGCAATTTGGTAATTGTGTACATGAAGCTGAGAAGATGCCATCTTGGTTTCCTGTTCCTTTCTGGTGGCCACAGGGAATGTGTATCTTCATTCATGTCTCCTCCTCTGGTCCTACTTCCTGGGAGCCATGATGGATGAACCACAGCCAGTGAAGATTTTGCTCCCCATTTATCATGTTGTGGCTTGTTCTTGGAGCCATTTGCTTTCCAACAGGTGAGTTGGAAGATAGGGATTACATGTTGTTAATATAGTAAGTAGTGGGATGTTGTGGTCTTTTTCTTTGGGATGTACAAGTGGAACTTAGCATAACAACAAGCTCAGGAAGCAGAAATTTATGCTTCCCAATCATCCCTCCTTGATTGTACTTACTGACTTTAAAACTCCCACAAAAAGTACCTTATTTAGATTAAAAAAAAAAACAACCCTATTTCCTTGGTGCAAATGTATTTGCAAAAAAGATAAACGCTGGTTAGAATTAAACACTGTTTGACAGTACTTTGCACAAATAAATATGATAGGCAGACGTCTGAGAAGATGTTGTCAAGACTCATCGGTTAGCACCATCAAATGAGCTCCAGTAGAAGAACTTCTCTTTAGCATCCAGGAACATGAAGAGTTATGGAAATCCAAGCACATGGTTTGCACACAATCTGAGGAGCAAGGGAATGGAAAAAGCACAGGCCTTGGAGTCTGAAAGATCTGGGTTTGAAGTAGGGCTCCCTATCTCCTAGGTGTGTGACTTTGGAAATATCTTTTAACCATACTGAACCTCAATCTTCTTATCCGTAAGTTGGACATAAGAAAATCTACCTTGTAGAGCTGTTGTGAAGATTAGACGTAAAGCGTCTTATAATAACAGATGTCTAATAAATAGTAGCTCTGATGACAATGTTGTCTTTAGCGTGTGCTGATAAACCTAGGACACCTACTTTAACCGGAGCTATTTGTTCCATAGAGTTGCCTCCAAACATCCCTTTATATACCACGTGCTTTACAGTTCTGCCTGATAGTTTGGCTGCAAATGACTAGGTGCTGAGAGAGGTTAATTCATCAATGGCCTGGCTTCACATATATAGTTATAAGCTGTAAAAATAACCTTATGAAGGAAGCACATTGACTTCTATAAAAGCACACGAATATATGTACATTGTGTAAGTACACAATCAATTGCAGGTGCTTGTGGATAGAGAGTAGGTAGGAGGCATCATCAGGTCCACTCTTTATAGAGTGGAAGAACCATTTGCTTCCCAGTGGGGGTCTTTGGGAAAGGAACAGAGCCAGTTCCATCACGGGGTCGGTGAGGGGGAGGGTGACAGAATCATTTGTGAATCAGCCATCCTGGGGTGGGCTGACGTGCCGAAGTGAGACTGTGTGTGGACCCCAGAACTGGAGGCCTATGGAGAGGAGCACCCATAACTTCATTTAGCACTGATGCGCAAAGGTTGGCTTCCTCTGCAGATGCAGGAGTCTGCTCAGGGATCTGGACTGGAGTGGCACAGTCTCAGGGTGGACCCGAACCATTAGGACTGTTAGGGCCAGGCCTCAACAGTGACACTGTGTGACAGCAAGAAGCAATGGCAGTGGCAGGTTGATCAGACTTAATGTCACCTCACTTGGTGCGAAAGTAGGATTGATCGTTTGGATTGAGTAATTCTAGAAGGGAGGGTAGAACGTTGTGCAATGCAACGACCGATTCAGTCAAGGACTGTAGCAGTGGATATTAAAGCCATTAGGTGAAAGGTTGCAGGGGACCCCACAGGTTGCTCACGAGTTGTAAAGGTAAAGTGTATCTTTACCTTTCCTAGTGGAAACACGTGGCATTGTGCGCCCCTTGGTGTGAGGCAAAAGCATGTAAGATACTTGTGAAGTATTCTTGCCAAATACGTTTAGGCTGAATCTGATAAAGCCTTTAGACTGAACTTCCAGTTTCTAGGAAGTAAAGGGGAGAGAAAATCATGAATAGGACAAGAGGAAACAATCACACAAATTCAGAACGTGGCACATTCTGCAGGGCAATTAGCCTGGACTCCTTGAAATCAATGTCATGAAAAATCAGTGTGTGTGCTGGGGGATTGCTCTAGACTAAAAGGCTAAAGAGATCTGTCAACTGAATGCAGTGGTTTGGAAAATAAAAATTAGCTTCAGAAGTAAATTTGGAAACATTCGGGGAAATGTGAATACGACCTGGATATTAGATGACATTTAGGATCATTGCTAATCTTCTTAGGCATGATAATGGTATTGTGGTTACCAATGAGGGGAGAATTTCATTTTTCTTAGGAGATAAATTTTGTAGTATGTGTAAATGAAGTGTTTTGAATATTGCGACTTACTTTCATGTAGTTTGGGGAAAAATATATACAATAAAGCAAACAGCAAAATAATTGGTGAAGGTAGACAGAGGGAATAGAAGTGTTTATCATCCTATTCTTTCAATGGTTCTGTATATTTGAACATTTTTGGGTGCCTGGATGGCTCAGTTGTTCAAGGTTCGTGGGTTCAAGTCCCACATCTGGTTCTGTGCTGACAGCTCAGAGCCTGGAGCCTGCTTCAGATTCTGTGTCTCCCTCTCTCTGCCCCTCTCCCTGCCTCAAGCATAAATGAACATTAAAAAAAAACTGTTAAAAATTTTTCATAATTCGGAGGGCAAAAAGAGAAAGGGGGACTCAAGGGTTGGTACTAGACTTTCCGCTAACATACGGGAGGATTTAAGAAGTTACTGGAAAAACTAAGGGATGGCACAACCATTGTACTACCCGCTTATGGAACAGCAGCCCTTACTGGTTAAAAAAAAAAAAAAAAAAAAGGAGACAAAGCCTGTTCACTTAGACTCTCCAGTGTGACAGAGAGGAAATCTAGTTGTATGTCAATCCTCTAAAGTCAGGATGAGAAATCCCCGTGCTTAGATGTGGGTGACTTTCGTTCTCATCCGCAGATAGTCCTTCATGTTGGGAAGGCGGGGAGCCTGCTCTGAAGACAAATTGAGGTAATTGACAAGACTATTAGTTAACCTTCATTTGTAGGAAGAGCTTATCGTTGGAGGAGCTTTGGCTTGGAGGAGACTTGGAGGTGTACAGGCTGTTTGCATTGCCTTTATCAGAAATAGGTTGGTTTACTTAATTCAGGGTCTTACTGTCTCGACTTCAGTGCCTTTGCTCAGCAGCTGTGGAGGAGGACAGGTGAGAGCCGGCCGCTCGCATCATGGCTCATCCAGCTGTCAGCTTGATTTCTTCCGCCGGTTGATGTTTCAGAATGACTGTGTATGCTTTTTGCTTTGCCAGCCTGCATGGAATCTCAGAGCTTTAGACCTGGAGAGACATTCGGTTCTTAATCTTAATCTAGATTCTTCCCTTCGTGACTGTGGAGGGGCTTCGGGGATTCTGTGAACCCCGTTAAATGGTCTCCGGGATCTAAGCTTTCTTCCCTAGGAAGGGTCCCTATCTTTCAACAGATTCCAATAAGTGGTCATACCTCAAGAAATTTAAGAGCCACTGATCTGGTCCAACCTCCAAAGCCCACGTAGCAGACAGAAAAACTGAGAGAACAAATTAGGGAAAAAGCAGTTATTGAAATTTTTGGAATGTCTGTATACTTTAAAGAACTGACCTGGTTTCCTGCTACTGCAGACTGAGCTAATGGGCCAGTAAAAGCGGTTGAATGAAATAGAGCCACTGGGGAGCTTTTGCTGTCAGCATAGAAACCCCAAATAGCAGAGACACGTCTGGTTGAAATCCCCAAGAAGGTAACATAATTTGGGAGTAGGCTCTGCAGTCTAGAAGCCAGGGTCATGGGGGAGACCAGTTGGATTCTTTTGCATGGATTACATCTGAGCTCTGACAAAGAAAATACTGTTGAGAAATATTAATGCCAACAAATTCTATTGTCCCACCCACTTTCCCCTCCAACCCATATAAAAACATGTGGGTTCCTTGGAAGAACTGAGACCTGAGAAAGCTCAGTTTTCTTTCTGCCAACAGAGAAAGCACTCTATTTGATGAAGCATTGTGGTGCTTATCTGGTGAGCAAGATAAAGACAGAAAAGACTCTTTAAATTGGACCCTGAGAGCAATAGGGGTAGATCAAGGGGTTGGAGGGTAATTATAATCAAGCCAACTAGGTACTTTTATTTTATTATTTTTTTTTAAATTTTAAATTCAAGGGTTATTAGCATATAGTTTTAAATTGGTTTTAGGTATACAATAGGATGGTTCAGCAATTCTATACATGACTCAGTGTTCATCGTGATGAGCGATCCCCTTCCCCTATTTCTTCCATCTCCCAACCCACTTCCCCTCTGGCAACCACCAGTTTGTTTTCTATGCCATTTAGGTAATTTTTGAAAGGCTCCAAACTTCTGGGTGCCTGGTGGAGGGTCTAGTGCATCCTGAAGCTGCCTCTGCCCCCACTGGGAGCGGTTCACGATCAGGCAGGAAGCTTCGCTCTGCCTCCAATTTCCTTTCTGCCACCTTTTCTTGCTGTTAGCTCCTCCTCAGCATCCAATGACCCAGGGGTTATGGCGGACCTCTCTGTTGGTAGCATCTTCCCACGACCGTACTGACTTTCATGTCAAGTTCTAAATTTCCCTTAAGGGACATCTGTTGGACTTTGTATATGTTTCTACTAAATTGAAATGTCACTGAGGGCATATTCAGACATACCACAATGGGGAACACTACCTAGGTCGGTCAAGTGTCTATGACCATGGTCTCCAAAATACCTTTCAGCCCAGATCCAGCATTCTGTAAAAGGCCCCATCTGTCTTCTACCCCAACCTTATTCCCACTTGCACTTTGCACTAGGCAAGGAACCATCATTCATTAGTTCAGTTTGTTTTGTCATTAACTTATGTGTTTACTCAGGTATTTGATGAATGCTGATTGGCTTACAATTGGAATATACAGTGGCTCTCCCCCACCCACCGGAATATTTCTAGGATCCACATTGGAGAATTAAAATGTCAGAGTCATCTTCAATGTTCCCCTTTCCATGGGGTTGTTTCCATCATCATCCTATCATGTATGCCCTACATGATGCCCTCCTGTTGCATTTAACCCCGTCCTTGGCCCTTGTACCCCATTGGCAAGTCCTGCCCCTTTTCCACTTTGGCTTCTATCATTTCCCCTTTCAGGTCATCTTAATCTCTCACCCAGATCAAATTTTCTGGGCTCACTTCTGTCCTTTTATGACATGTTGGTATATGCTGTAGCCTTAATGAATTACTTACCTGTTTTCTGGTGCTTTATTGTATCTTCATTCCATTATATCTTTTCTTGATCATGCTATACTTTTTGCCTAGAATTCATCCCCCCTCCCCTTTTCTGTCTTTAAAAATCCCACCCATCCTTTAAGGCTGAGATATTTGGGCTGAAATGTCTATCACCTCTTCAGAGAAGCCTTCTCAAACTTTCCTTCAACTCTGCCCTCCAGTTATTGCAAATTTTATTGCATATATAAAGAACATGCTCTGTGCTCCAGAATGTTTGGTTCATGTAATTTATTCATGGGGCTTTGAAAACTCTGATTTGTAGAATGGCATGTCGGTTTCTGTTGGACTGGAAGCTTGCTGAGGTCAGAGACTGTCTATTCATTCATTTCCTTATTCATTTTATGTGCAGGCACACCAGACACTCTGCCAAGGTGCTCATGGTTTATCTGGAGAAACAAGTAAACCTCCCACTATCAAGTAGGGTGACAATTGCTACAACAAAGGATCCATGTAAGGCTTGACACATGGTCAATAAAGGAGAGTTTATTACGGTAAATTAGAGAAGTCTTCACAGAGGTGGAGCTGGTTGAGTTGTGACTTGAAGGATATATCGCCTTATTTCATTAATTCTGAGTGACACATTTTTTTTCTTTTTGCTTCATTTCATTCAATTTTCATTTTTTTTTCAAATCAGAACGTGTCTTTTGGTCAAAGTATACATATAATGTGGCAGTGTGTCTTATAGTTTGTGGCCTCCAAGTATTAAGATATGGTACTTAGGTATTGCGGTTGTGCTTAAAAGACACCAATTTGATTTTAAGCAAAAGTGTGTGTAAGGGAGGTGTATTAGCTCCCTATTGCTGCTGTAATAAATCACCACAAATTCAGTGGCTTTAAACAACACAAATCTATTCGCTTACAGTTCTAGCGGTCAGAAGTAAAAATGAATCTTGAGGGGCTAACATCAAGATGTCAGCAGGTGTGGTTCCTTCTGGAGACTAGGGGAGGAATCTCTGCCTTGTCTTCTCCAGCTTTTAGAGGCCTCCTTGGCTCGTGGCCCCTTCCTTTATCTTCAGCATGTGCCACTTCCATCTCTGCTTCCATTGTCATGCTAACCCCTCCACTCTCTTACAAAGACATCTGTGATTACACTGGGCCCACCTGGATGATCCAAGATTATTTGCCTATCTTGACGTTCCTAATTTATCGCATCTGCAAAGCCCCTTTTGCCGTGTAAGGTAACGTGCATAGGTCCTGGGGGTTAGGATGTGGGCATCTTTGGGAGGTCATTACTTAGCTTACCACGTGGGGAATCTGTTTTAAGGATACTGATGTGCTTTTAGAGTCCAAAGTTGGGACTACGGTTATGGAATTTTTCTGCTTCCTATGTCCGCTCCTGTCTCTGTATCAATATTCCTTCTCTCTCTTTTTTGTGGCAGACTGACTTTCTCTGCAACTCGGCCATATGCAGGAACATGATTGTCAAGAATTCCTGAGTCTGTAAGTTACGGTTTCACTGTCTAGAGATTGCTATCTGCATTTTGTTCCATATTCCCAAGGAAAGAGCTCCAGTTGGCGCTCTTGAGTTGATGTCACCCTTTGCCAAAGATCTAGCCAAAATTAAGGCTGTTTGAAGGGTACAGCTCTTTCACAAGTACAGAATGACTGCCATGGAGGAAGCATCTCCAGGGGTGCCCAGCTGGGCAATACACTAAAACACAGTCTTCTGTAAAGGACAGCTAGTTGTTCACCAGGGAATTAAGAGGGTGCCATTTCAAATAGAATATGCTGGCACTTGGTCAAGCATTCCTCAAAAAGTGAGTCTCCATGAAATATTTGTGGAATTAGGTTGAGCTGTAAAACTTCTTTAGTGTCTCCTTCCATGGGGTTTTATCACCTCTTGCCTGGAATCCTGTGGTCAGGCCAACCATGCCTCCTCCTCCCCTGCCGCTTCACATTTTTGCCTGGAATTCTTCAGTCGCTTTCTTCTTATCACAGAATAAAGTCCAAATTCTAGTCTGGCATTCATGTATAAGATGATGAACAGTTTCCGCCCCCCTCCCCTCTGGGACAGAAGAAGAAGAATGTTGATTTCATAGATGTGTTGAGAAGATTAAATGAACATAAGGGATTGTGATACTTTCCCACAAACCTCCAATGTGAGTCTTCTGCCCTGATCAGGATGGCTCCTGACTGTTCCCTGAGCAGGACTTCATTGTTCTCATGGCTATGTCTTTATTTTCCAACAGCCTTGGAAATGCCTGGTTCTCACCTCCTGTCTCCCCTAGTCCCCTCTATTCCTTTAGGCCCTGCCAGGCTACAGATGTTCATTCTTTCCTCGTTTTAAAAAATGTTTATTTATTTTGTGTGAGAGAGAGAGAGAGTGAGAGAGTGAGAGACAGTGAGCAGAGGAGGGGCAGAGAGAGAATCCCAAGTGAGATCTGCATCGTCAGCACTGAGCTCGACATGGGGCTTGATGTCACGAACTGTGAGATCATGACCTGAGCCAAAATCAAGAGTTGGACACTCAACCTACTGAGCCACCCAGGCGCCCCCATTCTTTCCTCTTAACCTAAAAGCATCTCTAGTTTGTGCTATGCAGTCTCAGAGTAGATTATGTAGTCCAATTTCCTACACAAATTTTGGGAAACCATCCACACATCGCTTTCCTGGTGGCCATTTTGCTGCATGTGAATACTTTCAGTGTTGATGAGCTAAATTTGGGCTGCTCATCCCCATTTCTTCAACAGCTCTAATTAAATAACTACACCATGTAATTATCTTTTTAGTCATGACAGTCTTGCCTTTTTAATAAAATTTTCAGTTCTTCCAAAGAACAAAGTAGCTCCTCGAAAGATATTGGTTGTATTTATGCCTAAAATGACAATTTCGTGACATTAGTAGTTAAAACATTGCTACCACTTTTCTTTGCTTTTATTTCAAATTTGCTATTCCTCGCAGAAGCCAAGTTGCCATTCCAGGCCTTGTGGTTATTGTCATGACGTCTAGAACAGGTGTCTGAACAGAAAGAAGGCAAAGATGTCGGTTGATCGTCGAACCAACTTTTCTTGGGCCACTTTAAGTTACTCTTCAACAGGACTTGAATATTTGGGCGGGGGGATGTTCTGCTGCAGAACTCTCTCCTTTCTGGAGCATTTTTTCAGTCTTTTCACTCTTCACATACAGATCCCTGTATAACCATATCTAAACACCTGGTTTAATTTTTACAAAAATTGGGATTAGACCTGACATGTTGCTCTGCATTTCCTTTTAAGAAGGACTTGACAACATACCAGTGGCATCTTTTTATGTCAATATACAAAGACTTAATTGTTGTTAATGGCTCCATGGTATAGCATGACCTATTTTTTTCTCCTATTGCTCAATACATATGTTGTTCCCAATTGATTCCTCAATTCTGATTTCTCTACTTTAAAAGATATTAAAAAGATAAATCACCACCACACTGTTACTCACAAATTCACCCAGTGATCAGGGTTGAATTTTGTCTCTGCCATTGTTTCTTGAAATCCTAGCCCCTTGTACCACAGATTGTGACCATTTTTGGTGAATAGCCTCATTCCAGATATAACTAGTTCAGCTGAAGTTGTACTGGAGAGTAAAGTGGGTGCCATACTCGTGTGATTACAGAAAGAGTAAATTTGGATACATGATAACACACAGGGAGAATGTCATGTGAAGATGAGGCAAAGATTGGGGTGATGCTTCTATAAACCAAGAAATGCCAAAGATTGCCAAAAAATCACTAGAAGCTAGGAAGGAGAGGTGTTGAATAGATTCTCACAGCCCTCAGGAGAAACCAGCCCTGCCAACATTTTGATCTTCGAACCCTGGCTTCTGGAACCATGAGACAGTAAGTATCTATTGTTTAAGCCACCTAATTTGTGGTATTTTGTTAAGGCAGCCCTACAAACTAATACACCCAGTCTTAAATAAAAATGAATGTTTAGTGCTTGAGACAAAGAATATTGGGGCAACAGTTCATGATTTTGAGTAAAGGCCTTTCTAGGGTGACTGTGTTATGTCATAAGATAATGACTGTGATACAGCCCAAGGCTTCTGAGAAATGGCTAAAACTGTAAGAAAGTAGTGTCCCGAATGTTAGGCTGAGACCAGGTTAACAACCATAGACCAGGAGGGGTAGAAAAGAAAGAATTACTGCAAACTTTCCATGTCTAAGGATATGGTACTCTAGGGCTTTATACAACAAGCCACGTTCTGGCTTTTAATCAAATAGGGTAATGTAAACAAGTAAGTAATGACAGACTGCTTTTAAATTAACATTACAATTAAAATTTAGCTCTAGGGAATTTAGTCTTCTTCAACCTTCATCAATTATCTTCTTCAAGGAAGCTCTATGTTGTTCTAAATCTGAGATGTTGGTAGCAAATGATGGTTGACCTGGTTTTCCAGGAAATCTGAGGGCACATGGTTGAATCTTGTGTGTGTTACATAAATGTGCATATTTATAAACAGACAAATTCCTATGCCAACCATTCCATTTTCAAAAAATTGACTAGACAGAGCCAACGGGAAAGGTACAGATGAAGATACTAGTTGGAGCAAAGCTCCATTCTCAAAAGTGCGGTCAATTCTGGAGACGCCATGAAACTGCCCGGAAGTTCTAACCAAGATGAAGCACTGTAGCATTTGAAGGCTTATCAAATTAGTGTTCCCCTTACCTGGAGTGTCCTCCTCGTGCTTATTAAACCCTCCCTGTTCTTCAGGACACATCCCAAGGTAGCCTCTTCCACAGAGACTTCCTTGCCCTGAGTCACAGAGCGTTGTGACTTCTCTGAACCTCTAGACTTTATTCCTTAAGCAACTGAATGGTAATTTCAAGACTGTGGATGATTACATTTCATTACGGCTAGATTCAAAGCTCCACAGGGGAAGGGATTTCACCCACTTTATTCACCTGGGCACACCAACTGGGACATAGTAGGTACTCAACGAGTATTATTTTTGAATAAAAGATTGCACTTATGTATGTTCTACAATTTCTCTTCTTTGCGGCAGAAGCTGCAACCAGAGTTACTTAATGGGGGTGGGATGGATCCCCTTTCTCCCATCCCTCAGCACTCTCAGAGCTAACCCAATTATAGATCATAATATGCTTTACAATGGGTCATGAAAGCATGCCTGCCAGACCTTTAGTGTGAAGATAAGTCTGTCATGTGTCTCTCATGCAGCCAGATTGCTACCCTCAAGCCTTTCCTACTTAGGGACGCTAGGGCTGCCACTGCTCTTTTACATCCTTTAAGATAGGGTCCAACACTCCAGCGCACATAGGAGCTTTCCATGTTACTGAGGGAAGGGGACCTTATGTAAGTAAGGTGCAGAACAGAGTGCTGGGGACTGTGGTGTGTTGAGGAGTACATGCTCCTTTTATTCACTTATTTTTTAAGGTTTACTTATTTTGGAGACAGAGAGAGAGAGAGAGAGAGAGAGAGAGAGAGAGAGATGGGGAGGGGGAGAGAGAGGGAGAGAGAATCCCAAGCAGGCTCCATGCTATCACTGGAAAGACTGATGTAGGACTTGAACTCATGAACTGTGAGATCATGACTTGAGCCAAGACAGGATGCTTAACTGACAGACCCACCCAGGTGCTCTGAGCACATGCTCCTTTTAAAGGGGCAGCCAATGCCTGGGTGGCTCAATCAGTTAAGTGTCTGACTCTTGATTTTGGCTCAGGTCATGATCTTGCAGTTTGTGAGTTCGGGCTCCACACTGACAAGGTGGAGCCTGCTTGGGATTCTCTTTCTCTCTCCCTCTGCCCCTCCCATGTGCTCTCACACGTTCTTCTTTCTCAAAACAAATAAATAAACTTAAAAAAAAAAATGAAGGGCCAGCCAAGATGCCATAAGTCAGGTGACTATTTTCATGTGGGAACCCAGGTCTTGTTTTAGCAGATCTTCAGATTTTTCAAGGGAAGCCAGAAATATGAAATTAGATGTGAAATCTATCAATTTTTAAATGTTTCACATTTTTATTTTTATTTTTTAAATGTTTATTTTTGAGAGAGAGAGAGCGAGCGAGCACAAGTTGGGGAGGGGCAGTGCATGAGAGAAACGCAGAATCCGCAGCAGGCTTCAGGCTCCCAGCTGTCAGCACAGAGCCCAACGTGGGGTTTGAACCCATAGACCACAACATCATGACCTGAGCTGAAGTTGGACACTTAACCGACTGAGCCACCCAGGTGCCCAGAACGTTTTACATTTTTTAAAAAACACCTCTTCTCTGCTGGCTAGATATGACCCACAGACTACCAGTTTGCAACTTATGCTTTACAAGTAGCTTATGGGCCCTGGGCAATTATCTCCACGTACCCCACTGTTCTTGGCATGAAGATGGTGGAAATCAAGTGACGGCAAATAAATGCACAAGGAAGTCCAAGTCATGTTTTAAACTACTAAGTTTTTTTTTTTTTTATTGCAAAACATTTGTTACAGAAATTTCAGAAAGTTTTTCCCATGGTATCTGCCAACTTCTGCTTCGAATTATGTATCTAAACAAACAAGCTCAAAGTGCATTGTGAATCCAATAATAGACCTTTAAAAAAGAACAATTCCTCTAAGGATTTATATATATTTATAATGTCGATAGATATGCAAACCGCTGTCTATCCATACACAAAGAAGGAGAAGATGTATATATATTTAACAAACCCAATTTCAAAATTGTTGTATTTATAGGAATTCATTTAAAAAGGATATTTGAAGAATTTCCCCCATTATAAACTATGGTTAGAATGTTTACAAATGAGAGCCTAAGTTCTAGATTATGAAATGATTATGAATACAGTATACTGCATGTACTGTTTTGCACAGCAGAAACAGCAATATAAACTCAAGTTAGACGCTGTAGTGACAGGAAGCAGGTAAGCCTCGATACAATGCTACGGTACTCTTCTTCTGAATCTCTCTCACAAAGATCCTGCGTTTGGGTCCAGAAAGATGCAGCTAAGCAAATACACACACATACGTCATTCGGGAGAGCGGGAATAACCCTGAATAGGGTGAGTTCCTCTCCGCCCCTGCCTCAGTTCTCGCTGTATTTCTTGTATACACTAAGTCAGGATCAAGAATATGATCCTGCTTGGCCCTAAATCAGAGGTCCCAAACTAGTGCTGTTGGGACTGAATGCTGCTGGCAGACACATTTGTTTGGCTAGCAGAGTGTTTACAAGTCTGAATGTGAATGTTTTTGTAGCGGGACACGTGTTCTCTCATGCCCTACAAACCCCACTTCTTCCTGTTGTCTTTCAACATCCAACGGGCACATTTGCATCCTGGCTCCAGCCCCTGCGTGTATTTGAGGTTGCAGCCCGCAGTCTAGATGCAGATGGCTGGTTCTGATGATCTGGGGGGAGCCGGGGTGAAGACAGGAGGGACTCTTTTTGGGATTCAGGCGGGCCAAGAACTGGAAGGGGCTGATTCAAACGCCAGCTGAGTCAGGGGCATGGGGGAGAGTATGGGGAGCAGCCTTGGTTAACGGGAAGATTAGGGCGGGACAAAGTCTGAAAGCTGGACTTTCTCCAAGTAGCCACTGTTTCAGCTTACTGTGCTAGGCTCCATGGGGTACTGAGGTACTAGGAGCAAGGGTCTGTTGGTCTGGCAAAAAAGCGTGTTGTGCTGGGCGAAGAGAAAGGAAAGTTAAGGGGGTGACGAAGGATGCATATTCAGGCGTGAAGCTGAACTTCTCTCTGTAACCCAATGCTCTCAGCAGGCTGCCTGTTCCTGAGGAAGGCCTGGGTCAAGGTTGGTTTCGATGCTCTGCAGATAGCCCGTGGACTCGTGGCCATGTGTGCCCTTTTCGCTTTCCAGCTCACAAACATTGTGCAAATAGGCAAGGGCCTGGAGGCTTATGGGGACCCGCAGACAAGGTGAATTAGGGAAGGGAAAATTCACCTCACTCTGACTGCCATGTGGATTATGTGGCCACTGAAATCCTTCCTTAGACAACATGTAGAAATCATCATGTTTTGATTTCATTAGCAGCGATCAGTGCAAGGAACTCAGAGAAAAGGTAACGCAGGGACCTTCTCAAGTGCATTAAAAAAGAAAAGAAAAGAAAAATCTTGTTTTCCTTAAATCAGAACCAACGCCTCTTTGGCTGACCCCAATCTGGGAAAGAGAATGTTTGACATGTAAAAGGAAGAGAAAGCTTAGGCCAGTGCAGGCTGAGAGAAAAGTTTTCTCTACCCGTTTGAGGAACAGTCATTTATAAGACTGTGCAAACTGGCTCCTCTCTTTTCCAGATGTGGAATGGCTTCTGATAATGACATGGTGATTTCTTTAAAGGGCAAACTCTTCAGACTCACCTAGTTCTTGATCAGACACGGAGTCACCCACCCCTTGCTCTCCTCCCAGCCCAGGCTCATACACAGGTAAGAAAAGCCACCAAGTAGGAGGGAGGGCACCAGCATCACTGGACCACTCATTCACCATGACCTGTGGATTTCTGCATTGTCACCAATGGACTTCTCACTCTCACGTCTCGTTTAACAATCTGTACCCAGTGGCCCTAAAGAATCAGAAATGGGTCTTTCCTATATCACAGGTGCACCAACACCTGGACCGCTGTTGGCTAGCCATCTCTGGGTCCCCTAGCTATACACCCTGTGGTTAATACTTTCTTTCATATTATTTGTTCAGAGCTTCAAAAAAGATTAAAAAAAGCCCCTTGGTTACTTTTTTGTTTTTACTTTTGAAAAATTGAACATAATTCCCAAACAGTGTAAGCAGCCCAACAGCGTGAGCAAGTTCCTAGCTGGTTTTTAAGTGCTACAGCAGGCAATAGTAAAATGTTAAGTGCCCTTAAAAAGTCAAAAGAAACGCATAAAGCAGTGCATGCATTTTGTTGCCACAAAATTAAGACTGGATTTGGGGGAGGGTTACTTCATTTCAGTTACATTGCTATTGTTAAAGAATAGTGAGTAATAATGCAATATCTAGAACATATATAACCACCTACACACTAGCATCACTTCATCTAGAAACAAACGTATCAGTGTTACTAAATGAACATATTTATAAAATACTGTACCCTGCTTCCACATGGGGTTAGCAGATGTAAACAAACAGCTAATTCAACTGGAGTTTAAAATATTATTTTAAGTTCATTTGTCATATAGTCTTTTGCATAACATGCCAGCTCATCTTTTGCAAAACACAATTCACCTACCAAGGCTCACAGGGCTGGTTAGAGGGTGTACATCAGCTTATACACGTATTTCCTAGTGGCCTACAGGATTGTGAAAAACATAAAGCAGCTCAGGAACAAAAGTGCTCATTTTACGAGGAGGCTAAATAACATGGAATTGGGAACATACTTAATCCCGGCAACATGTGCTTCTTTATTGAATGTTACAGATTTGTCAATGATTAGCAAAGCTGTCCTGTAACGTTCATTAATACAACCACATGCTACAACTATGCTGGGTTAAAAACATGGGTTACATATACATGTGCATGTGTTTTATAATACAGCATTGCCTGACACGTTAAATGGTACAGCCTATAGATGCAGCATGATGGATGACTGGATAATACTGATTACCATTACAGAAGTTAAACAGCCCAAACATTCAGGAAGATTAGACTGTAAGCCTCAGGAAGTAGAATAAATGTACTATCCAGTTATCTACCATAATATTATCTATAGAAACCATCTTTTAGAGTACCTTAGAAACATTCAGAAGAAACACACTTTGTGTTTTTAGAAGTACAGTTTTCCCACTGGATTATTCATATATATATATATATATATATATATATATATATATATATATTTCTTTTTTTTTTTTCTTTTTTTAAAGGGGAAGGTTCAAAGTGCTAAATAGATATCCTAGACCTGGAAGCTTAGACTTAAAAAGAAATCCAGCTCCGTAAAGTGCTGCATTCTGCCTGCTAACACACACCTTCTGGCTTGGAGAAATATATAACGTAGCCATGACAATTGTGCCCAAGTTTTCCAGCTTCTTGTTCAAATCCATCAAGGAGGAAGTTTCTAACTATAAGCATGTGGGTCAATCAGGGAATTTCCATGGCTATTTTCATAAAACAATTGTTTTTCAAATGGAACAAGCAATTTAGAACGAATCATTACATATAGTAGTATATAAAATTGGCACCTCAAAAGCAGAAATGAAGCCAGAGCTATTAATTCTGTGAGCTCTCTATGACTTTATTTATGTTCCTCAATGTGCTGCCCACAAGCTACTTAATTCACAGAGACAGGTAATTAACGTCCCCTTGATCGGGGACATGATGGGATAAATGATCTGAACACAAGCTGACTGTACAAGGCCACAGAATCGATGCCACATCGGTGTGCAGAGAACCCAGAAATGGGAAGAAATGGGTTGAAACAGGACACACATGTAGGCGCACAGGAAAGAAATGGCTCATGAGAATTGCACAGCTGAAGTTTAAAGATTGAAATTTGGCTTGTATATTTTGCACACTTCACAGAAGATGTAAGAACTTCATTTTCCTGCACAACAAAAGAACCAGGCAGTCACAAGGTCAGGACTGTTAAGTACTGTGCTTCCCGGGTCCTGTTCTGTTCTCTCCAGAAATCACGGTGAAGGGAAACACTTGTGCACATAATTTCTCTCCCTCACTTTCAGTCTGGTCCAGAATGGGGCCCTGGAGGTACAGTGATGTCCTGCTCTGTGGTCAAAGATTAATGGTTTCACCTCCTTCTTGGATTCCTCTACAGACCCTCTCGGAGAGCCTTCCGGCTTTTTAAAGTGTGCTCCATACTTAAAATCATCAAACATTAGGATACAAGCATATCACGCTAGCAAAATAGAATCTAAGGGACGAAAAGAACGAAATCTTGGTTCAAACTCTGGTGTTGAGACTTAGCCTTCCTGAGAATCACAGAGAAATGGTCTCAAATGTAAAGTGCCTGTTACAACTATTGATTATGAGCAACCACGATTCCTCTTCCTCGTTATCACTCAAGATGGAACCAGGGGTCCGTGGGCCCTTGCAGGTTATATTGCAACTTTGCACCTATGTACATTCTTTTCTGGAGGGCCCAAAGATTTCACCAGATTCTCAATGAGATTCATGACTCAAGGAAGTTTAAGGGCAACTGATTTATTCTCAGACCACATACATGTTTGCTGAAAGGGAAACAGCCAGTGTGGGGCTCAGTAAAAAATGTAAGCCTTTCTAGAGCAATTGCATCCGAGGGAGGCTGGTTGCTTGTTTTTTATTCACCCACATACCAAAGAGTGAAAAGGAATTATTTAATTCTTTGTATGTGGCTTCATAACTATTTCCATATCCAAAAGACTGGTTCAGAGGGTTAAAAAAATTTGAAGGCTAGAGGTTCTGTCCATGTGTTTACTTGATTTCACATAATGAGAAAATCTGGAGCTCATGACAACAACTAAACAGGAGAACCACATAGCGTTGGGGGGGCCAAGAACATTAGATCATTTTCCTTAAAGATTTTATTCTTTTTAAAAATCAGTGACACAAGTAGGAATCTGAAGATTTGAGGGTCAATATTTATTTATCTCCCTTCAAATCCAGATTCTGATCTAGTAGTAGCCTGTATTAAAGAGTCCGTAATACTATCCGGCTTAGAATTGCATGTCTAATTTGGGTTGTACTTGGCGTAATCACTTTGTGCAGAAGAAACCAGACTAAATAAGATGTCATCACAGCATGTGCTTCTGGACAGAAAAGCAGAGGGCGGGTCGCCAGTCATTTTGGCCAGTCTAGTTTGGTGCAAGGAGGAACTAAGGTCATAGGGATTTAAAAAGTCATAATTTTAACACCTGTCAAAATCCAACATAATATAATGAACTCTTTCAGTGGAACTCTTGGATATTAAAAAATCCTGGTTATATCTCAAGGTGATAGAAAAGGTCCAAGCCTCTTAAGAAAGCTCTATATGCCTGTTTATATACTATATATAAACATGTCTGTGTAAATGCATATATATGTATATAAGCAGCATATACTATAGAAGTCTTTATGTGGTTTATTTGCTTTCCATTTTAGTCTATTGTATCATTTTTATAGCTCTGTATATAAGAAAAATATTCATGGTATGCCTGCAACTGATGACTTTGGGTTGATACCAGATTTGCAGTCAATTCTAAGGTTATTTATGATTTGAAACTTCCTTAAAAAGTACTTTGGAACATTTCCATAAAAAAGATACCAGCCCTTGGAAAATCTCCAATTAAATTTATGCTGAGCTCAGATTAAATGGCAAAACTCTAGGTATGAAAATATCCACATGTGATCAGGTCTTCATATACAAAATGGTCATGTGATGAGTAGTGTGAAGAATTTCCAGGTACATCTTGGAGATGTTCAGAAGACATGGCAGAGTCATGCAAATGATGACAGCCACACAGCAGCATGGCACATGACAGTAATGGCGAGAATACAACAGTATACCATATGGCAATTTTAGGTGAGTTCTGCCCACTATTTTTGTTTTCCTTTGAGTTCACTATCACATATTCAGTGAGTGGCTTCCTTGACGATGGGTGAGGTACAAAATAAATTAAAAAATATAAAGTTATTTAATTACATTCATCCTGAGCTTGCTTGACTATACTCGAATGCCCACTGCATATAATAAACCACTTGACACTTGTGTTTAGCCTCAATTCTTCTTTCATTTCGATTGCAATACAAAAAGGCATTTCTTTTCCCTTTATTTTCTTCAAAAAAGATAAACAGTTGTGGCACCAGAAGTGAATATATAAGAGACAGGCGAACTATGACTGTTACCTTGTGTTTTCTTTATAATGATCAATTACAGAAGTGTTGGCATGAGAAGGAGTTGGGACGTTAGGTAGAACTGCTTGCTGCCGGCTTATACTGAATAAAAAGGATGCTCTTCATCAGTCACCAGTGATGGAGCCAATGTGAAAAGAAAACAGAATTGAAGTTTAGAATATCTCATTTGTATGCTGGCTACTTTATTTTATCTTAGTTTGCAACTTAGCCCTGTATCCTAAAACTCTTGATCATGGTCAGAATTGGAAAGATGCCTCCTGGCATGGAGAATGCTTGAAGCCCCTTCATTCCCAGAGCTCATGGCTTTCAGAAGTGACTACTGACACACATTCATCTCAACCCTGCTCCTCCCTCTGTCCCCTCCCTGCCCATCAAGTGGGAGCATGACTTAAAGCCCCTGTGTTTGGCGCTGGGCCAGACCAAAGGCTTTCTCGATCGGTGGCCCCGAAGTCACCTTTGAGTTAACACCTCCCGAGGCATTGCTTGTTTTGCTCAGCTAAGAATAAAGCAGGGATGTGTCAAGGAAGGGGAACAGGTAGAGTTCGGGGAGGATTTTAGGGCTGGATTCTTGAGCCTCCTGCAATGCGTATTAGGAAGGTTTAGTTGTGCTTGCTTTCAAAGCTGTGGAAGGCGGACGTTCTGGACAGTCTCCTCATGGACAGGCTGTCCCCTCGTCCCTCCGGCTTGGAGGACTTACTCCTCTGGAAGGGATTGCGCAGGCTTGCTGTGTTCCGCTGCCTGTCGAGTTTGTCACTGATGGAGAAGCTCTTCCTGGTGTGTGCATATGGCGCGCTTGGCTCCTCTGCCGAGTAGCTGTTGGCGCGCTCTATCTTGGGAACTGTGATGTTATTGGACACGGTTCTGTCTGAGTTATCACCCTCCTGGGAAGGTATCGCGATGGTGGCTCTCCGGCCTCTGGCCTCGTTCTCCTCACTGTCAGAGCTGGGGTGGCTCAGTTCTGCTTCTCGCTCAGGATGGCAGCAAGATGAATCCTCTACTTTGCCTCCAAGACCTCCGGGGAAGGTGGCCCTGTCAGCAATCGCTTGAGGGGCATTGACACATCTTGTGTCAATACAGTCTGTAATACTTGTGTATTCTGCTGTTTTCATGGGTACCCCGAAGTTGGCATAATAGCTCCTCGAAGGAGAAAACATAAAGCTATGAGATTTCACCATGGGGGCCTCTTCTAGAAGAAAGGGTGTGGTGGCTATATAGCGGCTACTTTTGGAACGCTCGATGCTCTGGTACATTGGAGGGTCAGTGTCCCAGGGGTTTTGGCATTCTGGGAGGTGGGTATAGTCTGAAGAAAAAGATCTAGTGTCCATGGAGGTGATGTCCTCAAAATCAATGCTCCGGCTCGGAGGTCTGTCTGTGGGTGCAAGGGTTGCATAGGCACTGGTTGAAGGAGCCGTGGAAGGTGCCGTAGCCGAAAAGCTTGGCTCGCCTAGCCCGAGGATGTTCATGGAATTGTCCAGAGGGTCTATGTCACAGTGTAGTTCATCCATGGCAGAGACATAGATGTCTATACACGAGGACGGTCTTCTGGAGTCTGGAACAATGGCCAAGGTGTTTGCAGGGACTGCAGGAGCTTTGGGTTCTTTTGCTACAGAGTGGGAACTAGTAGCCCGGTGGAGGCTCAGGGACCTTTCTTTAAAAAGACTTTCCAACTTTTCTATACCACCTTTGTCTTTCATATTGACTGAATAGAAAGAATGGCTTCGCATACGGGGCATTAGGGTTGGAGAAGTTGGGGACATGGTCTCCTCACCTGCAGGGTCTATACTCTCTTGGAGCTTGAAGGTATTTCCTTCCTGGCTGTTGAAGCTGCTTTGGCGCACGATGTAGGCGGCATCCGTACAGTCCGACGAGGTCCGGGAGCGGATCTTGTTGGACTCAGCCCGCTCCAGACCTGTCAGGCGCTCTAGGGCCGTGGCCATGCGCCCAATGAGGTCCTCGAGCTGTGCCAGCCGGATGTCCACGGTCTGGAGTGAGGCCTTCATGCAGTGCTCTCTCTCGTTGACTTCCTCCAGCCGCATGGACATGTTCTCCACCCTGGGCAAGAAACAGAATGAGGGTCACTCAAGGCCGGGTTCCTCTCTAGAGAATCTAAATCTTTTTGAGCTGGAAGAGGCTTTAGAGATGATCTAAGCTAGTGGTATTTATCTAGCAAACCCCTTTTCCCTCAGTAAAATTTAACGCACGATCCCAATAAACACCAAAGCTGAGCAGTTCTTATCGGAGTGGAATGGGGCCAAAGCGCCTCATGACTTAGTTGTGACTTGGGGCAGGGTTTAATAACCTAAGCAAGGCTTACGGCGTTGGCTTAGTCAGCACCGAAATGAGAATGGTGCGTCTTGATGACTTTGTTCAGAACCGTGCAATACGGTTTGAGAATGCAGCTATTCTCATTGCAGAACATGCCTAAGGCTTATAGCATGGACTGGGATTATTTTTATTTTGCATTACAAACGATTTTTAACATTTATTTATTTTTGAGAGAGAGAGAGAGAAAGAGAGAGCACGAGCGGGGGAAGGGCAGAGAGAGGGAGGGAGACCCAATCTGAAGCAGGCTCCAGGCTCTGAGCTGTCAGCACAGAACCTGACATGGGGCTTGAACCCACAAACTGAGATCATGACCTGAGCCAAAGTCGGACGCTTAACTGACTGAACCACCCAGGCGCCCCTTATTTTGCATTTATATGATAATCTCTTCTTGTTGTTGCTGTTCACAATAATCTTTTCAAAATTTAGGGCCTCCATAGGAATTGATACGGTCCTGTCACTGAGGCACCTGGCGTTGATCTAACCCAAACCTTTCTTTAATAAAGGGAAAGCAAACATCAAGAAATTTAACCAAGATTATGTAATTTGTAGTAAACCTGGAGCATCTATCCGTAAGTCAATTACCCAACTCCTCTCTCTCTCTCTCCGTGTCTCTCTGGATAGCTGATCATAGATACCTTATATTACAGTTATTTCTAGATGTCTTGACCTTCCCCACTGGAAATTCCTAAGGGCATGATCTGTCTCATATTCCTTTTTCCATTCCTGGGCTGCCAGGTGTCAATAAAGGTTCACTGAGTCAATCATGGTTATGAACTTGATTTCGTTTGTTTAATAGGCTGCCTGGACATTTTTTTACAAAGACAGAGGCCACGTATGTAAAATAAAATTGTGCCACATTTTTCTGGGATTGACGGGAAAAGGGCAAACCAGAGCCAAGCTTTGGTTTGAACTCCAACTTTCACTTGTAAATGCCCAAAGGCAAAACTTTTGGAGACTCAAAATGAGATCCACTCACAACTTTTCTGGAGAGGATAAAGATGAAGATACTTTTCCAAAACTCCCAATGTGCACAGTAAACCACGCGACCGCTGACCCTTAAAGAAACATGTCTGCATGTATAAGATGTGCTTTACAGACAATGGTGGCAATTGGAGCTGGGTCCCCCCAGCTGTTGTGATGGTGGCGAAGGGGATGGGGATGGTAGCAGGGGTGGCATGTTAATAGTAGTGACACCTCAATCAGAGAAGAATACATTTCAGTGCCATGAGGTACAAGAGGCACGTGGCTTCCCTTTCTGAGGATCTGTAGGCTTGCAAAACCAACCAACCAATGAACCAGCCAAACAAACAAACAAAAAAACCCTCTTCTGGCCAGAGTGGGGGTGTGTGTGATTCTCCTGCCTTGGGTCACATCTCTGCTTCTTTCAGCAACAGCTCGCCCCACTCCAACTCACCTCACCCATTCTGCTCTCTTATCTTTCAGGTTGCCTTCACCCAGCCCAAGGCTCTGGACTGCCCTCCTGAGCCCTGCTTTAGAGACATCCTCCTGATGCTCCATACCCAACCCAGCACTTCCCGGGGCCCAGGAACAGCCTGCCACCAGGCCCAGGTGTCTGCCTTAAAAGACTCGAAAATCTAGTGATTGCAAAGCTGGCAAACTCAATGCTAATCTCTCAGTTAACACAGCTGATTCAGAAGGAAACTACCACTTTACCCTGTATCACTTCATTTTGTGATATAAACACAGCTTGAGAAACAAACTTACTTACAATAACAAGTTTGTGTGTCTTATAGACTTCCAGGTCACTTGGTCACCATCTAGCCTATGCAGTTTGGTTTTGCAAGTACTGCGATTTCCTGTTTTGCAATGCAATAAGCTTTGAGCGAGTGGATAAAATACTTCCTCATTAAAGTCAGGAGCAGGAGACATGCGCTTTTTCGGTAGAACGGGACTTTCCATTTTGGATACTCTAGGTACTGGAGTGTTTTAGTGTTGGCAGAGTAACAAAAGACGGGACCGTTTCCCTCCTCCTCTTTGTTTCCCTGGCGCCTGGTGTATACAACAAGGCGGGTATGGAAAGACATAAAGATGCTCTTTTAGCCTAACTGCTTGGGATCACTGGGCTGAGCCCTGTGAAGGGTCTCCCTGCCCTGTGGGGAGCTCCCTCCCTGTATCCCACCTCTCTTCAGCCCGAGGATCCAACACTGCAGAGAGAAGTATCAGGTAAGAGGCAGAGCTAAGGCACCATGAAGCAATGGAAGAGTCAGGAGCTGGCTGTGGACAGTAAACCGGACACAGAAACTAAGGAGCCCAAGGGGATGGGAAGAAGAGAGGTGGTAGGAGGAAGAGGGAAGAAGGCAAGCAGAGAGGTGCCTGGGGGAACCTCGAGAGTCAAGAAAAAGAAGCACGGCCCCGGGAATGGAACAGTTGGAGGTAGTGAGGAAGACAGCTAGAACAGGGCCAAGGAGCTATTCTTCACCAAAGTTCTCCTTGGTAGGCTCTCCTGTGGGCTCTGAGGTGTTTTGGAATGTAGTACTTGGTGGGGTGGGGGTGGGGAGAATGGACGGTTTCATCCACTTTCTTCCAGATTTCTGGATGTGTTTAACCACGTAACTGTATGATCATTTAAGTCATGAATAGAACTGTAGGGGTGGAGTGTAGGAGTTATAAAAGAATAAAAAATCTTAGAGTTAAACTCCTATATGTTTGTTCCATAAACAGAGTGCTTCCCTTAATCTTAAACAACAAATTTGGTTTTTTTTGAAAAGCAATTGTAAATGGGTGTGCATCACAGATATAAATACGTTTGAGGACCAAGCCAAGAGTTTTGGGTCATGATTGTAGTCACTAGTTGCTGACCCTGGTCAAACCACTCAGGAGAGAAGAAGGAGGTAACAATGGTAAGAATTTATGGATCAAGAGGAACGCTTAAGACAGACACAGGAAGTGATGAAGCAAGAGAAAAAAGTTGGGGAAGGAAGATTCTGTGTGGGGAGAACACTTTATTTTTGTTTCCTTCTTTTGCATCGCTGGGCCTCTCATGGCTTCTTCAGAGTAACTTGGGAGGCAAGCACATTAGCAACATGATGTGGTCCTGGAAAGATGTGAGGTCACTCCTGCCTCTGGATGCCCAAGAAAGTGACAGCCAGGATCCCACCAGAGGAAATTCCTAACTCGATAGGTTGGGGGAAATCCCAGCTAAGAGGGCAACTAGCCTCTAATGGCCAGTATGATGAAGAAAAGAAAGGACATTCCAAAGAAGCTCCTAATGGTGCAGAAAATTTCAGCCTCAATACGCAATTTCTTAAGAACTGTTATTTTCTACAAATTCATTTTCTTTCCTGATAACCTTAAAATGTGGCTAAAGGAAAAGTAGTGAAAGGAAAAAAGAGGCTTGGCAGGCCATGCCTGTTTTAAATCTCAAATATTCCCTGGAGAGCTAGCAGCAAGATGGCTATAGGATGGAGGGCAAAAGCAATCCCATTATCACACGAACCAATCACAGGGCCTCTTGTCGGGGAAAGGGCAGACTTGTACAGGGTTTCAAATGCAAGGAGATGACACAGAACAGATAAAGTGAACCCTTGCTTATCCACAGACTGACATCTAATTTGTGACTTATTTAAGTCTTTTAGAGTCACCTCCCCTTCCCTTTGGTCCAATTATCCTTCTCATCATCCTGGGAAGAAAAAAGGGGAGAAATTGAAATCCAGCTCAATCATGGAGATACCAAAGGTCAGCACTGGAAAAAGATAGGGCTGGGAGGTGAGTGAGGCTCATCTTTTTTGGCTTACCCTGTTTTTTGATTATTCATATATCCTAAGTTATTCTTGTCTTCCTTTGTTATGAAAATCAGAAGTGGAATACACTATTCATAGTCACATGACTATTCCTGTTTTTGGATCTAGGCGAAGTGACGAAAGGGCACAAACCCTTTGGTTGGGGAAAGATAAGGTTAGATAAATGACACCAGCGACCATGTATATTCTAGTTTGCTTCAACTGTTACTGGAGAGAAATTCAAATGCAACTTCTTCTGACAAGTGGAACTTGAGGGAGGGGAGGAAGGCGTTGGGGAGGATGATCTGGAAGCTGGAAGTCAGGGGTTGGAGAACTCAATGCCTATGGCATTGTATGAGGACAGAAGCTGGGACTCAGTGGCAGCAAAGAGCATGCCCAGTCCAGGGCATTCAGCATGGATTTTCACAATCACTGTAAGCCTTACCCAACAACCCTCTGCGTGCAGGTGTGTACAAGTCACCAGTTTGCAAGCCCTACTTTAAATGAGTGAAAGGAACCAGAAAAAAAAAAAAGTTCCAGCTGTGATCACCAGAAAATGTAGGTAACTCTTAAGAACCAAGGGGAAATTAACAAGAAAAGCCAGGAGACTGGAGATAGCAAAATGTTTTTCTGATATTAAAAATTCCCAAATTCTAGGAATTATGAAAGCTTGACATAAATTCTAGGCAGTACTTATGGAATAGCTCAGGAGTATGTAATTAAGCAGATGTTTTGAGTACTTTGAAAAGATAGGGCTCATTTACAGGAGACTTTATGGGCTCAATATTAATCTTGTCTTGATAATCTAGACCAATACAGTAACACAGATGCATAATGTTAGTGATGGGGTATGTTGTGACTTTAGCAGGGAGGTTGACATGCTGGGCTGACTGGAGAAATGTGGGTACCTGGCTGGTTTTTAACCAAATGAAAGATGGGTCAATATTGTGAAACATGGTATTTTTGGAGTCTTGGTTCTTTCTGTCTTGGTTTACCTGATGTGTGCTGGCTGGCATCTGACGAGCTATACTGAAGGCATAGCAAGTACATTTATCAAGCCAACAATGAGATAAAATGAATAGAATTATATATATATTATGTGTATATACATGTATATACATGTGTATATATTATATATATATAATATATATATATATATATGGAAAAATAAGGTTTTTTTTTCCAGGAATCATTTCCTATGAGGTGTTAATTTTCAGAATCAGTTCCCGTAAAGGTGTTAATGATCTCCTGAATATTGTATTGCTCTCTTTAGATACCATTTGGGTACGAAAATATGACTTCAGAATGATGCATTTAAATTGACAATTGTGGAAGGATCTCTGTATTTCTAAAAAAATTCATGCAAGTAAAACTTATATAAGTAAGTTATAGTTTACAGGCAGTGGCAGGGTGAGTGGTATGGGGCTCAGAACATGAAGAAACCCTTTCCCCAAGTCTTTGATCCCAGCAGAACCAGCTCTGAGTTTTTCTGATTTCAAATCTCTGTATTGGGGCTGTCGAACATAACAGGAGAATTATATAATATCCTACATAGTTAATAGAATGTATGTAGTTAATTTATATAAATTAAACATATGTACCTATCTGAATGTGTGTATATTATCTTTTTATTTTTATCTATTATCTATAGATAATAGATTATTTATTATCTATTATCTATCTGTTGAATGTAAATAGGACAGGAGATTTCACCTGTCACTCCACTCAGAAAGGATACGTCCCAGGGAATTTGTGAGACGGGTAATACAGATCCTCTATTTCCTTGGTTGATATCTGTTCTCTCATGTTTGTAGTGTTTCTGTTGTGCTGAGCACAATTCTAGTGTTAAAGATTTATTCTCCGGTACACTTACAAATGCAAAACAGCCACTGCCACCACCACCACCACCAAAAACCAAACCCCAAACAAACACAGACAGAAGCAACAGAAGGAGAATGAGGCCTGGGCTTAGATTCACTTCTCTGGCACCTGGGCTTGGTCATGAGGTTGTCCTGGTCCTCCAGGCCCCCCTTATTCCAGAAGGCCAGCTAATGCCTAAGACACAGGGAGGGGGTGCCTATGATCTGTCCTGGATTTCTGGGGATTGCTCACCTCGGTCATCGTCCTTGAGGGCTGGGCTTTGAAGCCACTCAGAGAGGAACAGGGTCTTGGGGAAGGAGCCTCCTGGAAATGCTTATAGCTGTGGGGTGAGGGGCTCAGGTGAAGGTGCTGTATAGTTCCTTCCTATTTTCATTGAAAGGAACTGGTGACATGGTTCCCAACATGTTCACATGTGCTGGCGTCTGTACCCCTCATTCTAGTTCCCCAGAGAGGCAAAAGCTTCCTTGCATCTTAACCCTCCTTCCTCCTACCTTTCGTGCCCCCAGGTCTGTGGCTTTTTGAGTTCAAAAAGCATTTCAAAATCTCCTCTACATACACTTTGGAAATATATTTGAGTAATGGGGAGCGTGTCCCCACGGCACAATTTTCTGGAAACCACATGGCTATATGTCCATCAATAAAGTGTTTTCAAGGCCTTTGAATGACAGAGATTTCTAGATTTGCAGGTCCTTCCTCTGTTTGCCAGCATATCACTTCACATCATATCATCACAAAATGCTCTATTTTGCAATGACAGATGAGCATAAAATATGCGCACAGCTTTAAGCTTTGCTAATATTGGCTGAGTACCAATGGATACAATCACTCAGTGGCATGTGTATATATACCTACTTAGGTAGACTGCATTCTTTAAAGACATGAAGAGCCAGAAACAGAAAAATGCCACTTATGTAATTTCCACAGAGCCACTAGAGAGTGTATGAAGTGGGTAAGCAGACAGAATGTCATTTCTCGAAAACTTGAGGTCACTGACTCATATCTTAGAAGTTTGAATCATATCAACTAAAATCATAAATATATTATGCCCTTTTCCACTATTTATAATAGTTGCATCTTCATATTTCAATGCTTACAATCTAAAGTTACACCATACTTCGTAACAGTCTGCGCGTTCTTTATAACAGTGACTCCCAAATGATGTGTTTTTAAGTTTATTTATTTACTGAGAGAGAGAGAGAGAGAGGGAGAGTGAGAGAGTGAGAGAGAGAGAATGAGCAGGGGAGGGGAGAGAGAGAGGAGAGAGAGAATCCCAAGCAGGCTCCATGCTGTCAGTGTGGAGCTCGATGTGGGGCTTGATCTCACAAACCATGAGATCATGACCTGAGCTGAAAATCAAGAGTCAGATGCTTCACTGACTGAGTCACCCAGGTGCCCACCCCAAATTCTGGGTTTTGAACGTGCTAGCCCAGAATGAAGTTTTTATTAGTCCACAGCAAAATGAGAAAAAGAAGGAACTATAAATTCATTTGCATGAAGCTAGGTTTATTAAACTTCACGGACTCTCCTCTTGTTATTTGGGGATTTTTTTTTTCTTTATAGTCTTACTGGTCCACAAAACTGGCCAATGAGATCTAAAAGTATATCACCCCTGGGTAGAAGAATCTGCTTTCACTCCTTTGCTTTTATCTTGTTCTATAAAAAGAATAAAACAAAAACAATTCTGAAAAAAAAAGAAACCCTCATCCATTATTGTAACTAATTGGCAGATCTCTCATTGCCATTGATTTGGAAGGTGCCGAATACCCATATGTGCCAGAGGCCAGGACTGTTCTCCTTCTCCCCCAAAGATGCCCACTGATCTACATGAAACATCAACCTGCTGGAAGCCCTCGAGTTGGGCTGGGTCTCACTTGGTTTGCATCTGGGCTGGAACGTTCCAATTCCTGGTCTGGGCCAACAAGCCCTGCCCTGTCCTAGCCTCAACAATCTCATCTTCAGGAGGGCGGGTGCTACTGCCTCCTGAGGAAGTCCAGGAAGGATCTGGACGTCTGGAAGTTTGCTCTGTAGTTGCTTCCGACAATGTCCCACCCTCTCATAAGCTTGATGATTTCTTGGACAATACAAATAAACACAAAGGGGTCTGTTTTGGGGGCTGGGCAAGCAAACACAGTGGATAAGTCACAGCATGACACAAAGCATCCCCAAGAGGCATGTGCCCATGGAACAGACCTTTCTGAAGTCACGCGTATCCTCTCATCATTGGACGAGTTGAATCGATCATCCTTTTCTCTGAAATACTCCTCTATGCACTGCTCTTCGAAATCATGTACTTTCTTGAGCTCATCATCAGTTATGAACAGTTCTGTGGAAAAAAGTGACAACAGGAAGGATCAGCAATGACATCTAATCTGCGGGCCTAATGACTACTCTTCGTTTCATCAAGGTTAAGAAAAGGAGCCTAGATTCTTCACTAAGTCTCAGGCTAAAGCCAAATCCAATCGGGCAACTCGTATCATTGTCCTGTTTCTGTGCGTTAGAGTCACGATGGAGCCCTAAAGTTCACCTGAGTATATCTGGTTTACTGCAGTAGCTGGTTAGAATTATACCCATTGTGAGGTTCAGAAAGTAGCTAAATCAAAGAAAATGGAGCTATGCAGGGAATGGAGGTTACTTACAAGTTCAGTTACTGGTCTGAGGAGTGTGGCAGACAACGAATGTTCACTGGTCTTACTACAAGCCCATGGCAACCCCATTCCCTCTTTCCATCTGCCCACAACCAAGGCTGGAAAGCCAAACCCATACATTTCTCTGCTGCAGGGAGGGGTGGTGGATTGGGAAGAGGTTCCGCTTTCCTGAGAAACTTTTCAGGTGTAGCTCCTTCTTTCTACATTTTCTCACCTTCCCTCCTCTTCCTGCCTTGAACATGAATGTAATGCCTGGAAGTACAGCAGCTATTCTGTAACCATGAGATAAGACAGGGCAAGAAGGAGTTGCTGAACTTAAAAAACAAGACTTGGGGTCTTTGACTTCAGGGAGCTATTGCTGAGTGATGGGCTATTACCTCTTCACTTTGAGTTATGTCAGATAAATAAAGCTTTATTGATTTGTGTTGTTAGCCTGGTTCTCTGTTAATATCAGGTAGGCTGATTCATAACTGATACAACTGTAGAAAGAGCCCAGTGGAAATTTGAACTTTTTCCCTCTAAGCTTTCTATGTGCCTAAATTTGTGTTTCTGGTGGAAATAGTGAATTCTGGAATTTTCATTTCCCTTCAACTCTGTAATTTTAATGTCTAGAAAGGAGTTGGGCATTGTTTTGTCAGAGAAGTTGTTAAAAGCTCCAGACTTAGAGTCAGTTGATGAGGTGGCTTTGGTTTAAACTTTAGAGCACTAACTAGTGTCACTGAGAGGTAATTCCTGGGTCACAATCCTAGAGGCTCTGGCTCAGTAGATTTAGTATAGGTAGTCTAATTGACACACTTTGAGAAACCACAGAAACTTGCTTGAATGGGGCTGGATTCCCAAAAGTAATTAACTCTGGGTCGTACTAAGGGGGCATTTAGGAAATCTGCAGGAGCTATTATATTCAATGTATGGAGGCCAGAAGTGCTAAATTTTCTGCCATGTGTGGGACAATCCCATACACTGAAGAATTATTCTGCCCCAAAGCCAACAGAACCTCCTTCTAGAAACACTGGGTAGTAGGTGGATGGTGAGGGGTTTTCTGTTATTCCTTTGACTAATAGAAAGCAGAGCAAACGGCCATAACCTCTAAGGCCTGGGGAATGTTTAAGCCCTGAAAAAAAAAAAAAAAGATAGGTCCAGAAATGATAATGAAAAAAATCAGATTTAGTCAACTACAACCCAACTGAACCCATGTAATGATTCTTACATTATACATAATGTAGCATTGGGAGCATATCACTATGGTGCATATATTTTGTGGTGGGACCTCTGGCCAGTAAGAAGCTTAGAATCTATGGAGGTGCTAGAACAGCCCTGCCAGAGACTGGTTTTGTTCACTAAGAAAGATGGGAGGCTAAGATTGCTCCATTTCAGCCTCTAGTGTCCTCACACAGCACTGTTTCCCATAGAAACAGACCCTCCCACGCCTTCCCAAGTGTTCAGAGCTGCCCACAGTCTGCTGGACGCAGAAGGAACCAGGTGGGCACATGGTCCTACATGACCGTCTGCAGGATATAGTAGGAGTTCCTGCTTTGAGGCTGCCCAGGGCTGTCCCCCGAAGCTTACTCAAGCCATAGTCCCTCTCATCTGGGTCGCTCTCGTGTTTTCTCCATCGGCAACACAGATGCTGGAATATCATGGTCATGTGGCTAAAGATGATCAGAGGTGGGGGCAGAACTGGCCTCTCATGGAAGGTCATGATGAGCTGATACCTCTGAAACTTCCACACTTGGTTGGATATTGACTTCACCTCAAAAAATGTATTGCTGAAATAGAGATGGGAGAGAATCAAGAGAGAAACCCCACTCCTTTCTGAAGCCCCAGCGCCTGTCCCCCCCCACCCCCCCTGCTTCTCCCTCCACCCCACGTCCTCTAGGGAAGGACCCACTTACTTAAAGACGGCGATGAGCAGGTTGACCAGCAGGATGTTCGCCACTAACAGGTAGCAGGCCATGATGGCCGGTACAATCCAGGCTCCTGTCTTGCAGGGAGGCAGCTGGATTATTTTGCCATCCTCCCGTGTCTCATTCTGTCCACAGGGAGCTAAAGAAAGCAGCACAGGCAAGAAATGAGAAGCCGTGGCTATGTGATTTTAAAAAAAAAAAAAAGACTGATTTGAATGAGAGAAGTTTTTTTGTTTTTGTTTTTTTTTTAGATGGAGGAAAAATACAGCCATCTCAAAACAAACAGAAAAAAAATAAAAGAACTCTAAAAAAGCCAAAAGAGAGAAATGAAAGCGTGGTGAATATCTCAAGGGATACCAGACGGGAGCTGCTTCTGCCATCTCTCAAGTTGTCACGGGACCTGAAAGAGGTGACGCACCCCTGCTCGCCCACTCTGGCCCTTGCCCCCGACGGACACTTAGTAAAGGGCACTTGCTGTCGTGAGGAAGCCTGGGGAGGGCTTTTCTGGGGACTGGCCGGGGGGTGCAGAGTCTCACTGCCCCATCAAGTTACTTCCAAAATGTGCTGTGCAGACTGCCGCCTACAGCTGTAACAGCAGCAGCAGAGGGGTTATTGATTGGGAATTAACACATGGGTGGCAGTTAATCGCTGCAGGCAATAACTCTGGGGCTCTGAGCTAAGGATCTGCAGTCTCAGTGTGGTAGGAATAAAACAGGGCAGAGACGTGGGAAGTATTTCCTGGGCTGCTCGCTCAGTGCTCCTGATGGATGGTATTTCACCCAGGGTGGGGGTGGGGGGGCTGACGACAGGTGATGGGCCGGGACTCTGGAGCTCTTAGCTCCCTGCTTTCTTCCAGGAGCATTTCCTTTCCAAAAATGTGCTTTTCAGGGCCCAGGGCACAGAACCCAACTGCACTGAATAAATGGGCAAATGGAAAAAAAAGTTCTGGAGTTGGGGGTGATGGGGAAGGTGACGTGTGGGATTGGATGAGCGTGAGTAACGTGCTAATGAAGCCTGCTTGGGGTTTCCAGGTAAATTCAGGGGAAAAGCAAATCCCTGACAGAGCTCCTTAGTGCTGCACAGACAACATGGCCTGGGAGTGAGACCATGCCCTTAGGTGCCAAGGGGTAGGGGAGGTCCCCCTCCCTCTTTAGCTGCCATATGTTGGCTTTAGAACAGGGTCTATCTGGGGGAGCCTGGGTGGCTTAGTCAGTTAAGCATCAGACTGTTGATTTCAACTCAGGTCATGATCTCACGGTTCATGAGATCAAGCCCTGATTCGGGCTCTGAGCTGACAGCAGGGAGCCTGCTTGGGATTCTCTCTCTCTCTCTCTCTCTCTCTCTCTCTCTCTCTTCTCTGTCCCTCCTGTGCACATGCACTCTTTCTCTGTCTTGAAATAAATAAATAAACATTAAAAAAAAAAGAACACAGTCTATTTGTAAAGAGGGGCAGTGCATGCAGTAGTCTCCGTTGCCACAGGCAGCTTCTGAAGATCTGCCAGGAAGGTTTGCAAAGTTGACCCAGAATCTCAGCTGGAGTATCTGGCAAGGGGAGTCCTTTCCCTTCTCAAGAGCTACCGTTGCTACACTGTGTGCTCCATAGTGGTTCTCAACCCTGGCTGCACAGAGGAGCTTTAAAATACGCCAGTGCCCTGCTCCACCCCAGACACTTGAATCTGAATCTCCGAGGGGGGGTCCAGGTGTTGATATTTCTTATAAAGTTTCCCAGGAAGTTCTCCAGTGCCCCTAAAGTGAGTCTAATGAGCTAGAATTAGGCTGGAAAGATTATATGATTTTTGACATGCCATCAAGTCCAAAATGCATGCTCTTAGCCTAAGAGGGTTTTAATAATGTTGAGACACCAAGACCCTGTTTTTAGGGCTGGAAAAGATGGCCAAAGTGCTTCATTCAGATCTGTCTGCAAGGTGATCGTGTGTGGGAGTCAGGTGTGTTCAAACAGCCGGCATCGTTATTATTATTGGTAGTTGTGGCACTAACCACCCAAGAGAGCCCTGCAGAAGGTCCTGTTCATTTACTCCCTTAGGAGGAGAACCCAGTGATGGAGGCCCCCACTGGCTCCACGATGAAATCCAAATTCTGAGAGTGGCTGGCGCAGGGTCATCTCTTGCCACTTCCCGCCCTTCCCTCACAGCACAAACTGGCATGAGTCTCTTGCAGTTCCTAGAAATGTCATGCTCTCCCTTCCTGTCAGCCATGCTTCTTTTGCTTTCAGAAGGCCCCTCTGAAACCTCCCTCTCTGTCCCATGCTCCACCTGGATGAATCCTGTTTGGTTTTCAATGTTCACTTGGCCTTCTGGAGCCCACCCCAGCTCACTTTCTGCCCCCTTTCCAGCGAGGACTGGGGTAGGTATTGACAGGGACTCTGCCTGGCCAAACTCCACTCAGGCTGGTCTGGGCTCTTCATCAGCTAGCCCCTGACCTCTGTACCTTCCAGGATTGTCTCTTCATTGCCACTTTCAGCAAGAATCCCTCTGAGTCAGTTCAGCCAGAATTCCCACCCCTCAATATCTCATAACCATCACTCTCTAATGAGTTTTCTCATCCTCCACCATCCCCCGGCTGATGTCTTGACCACCTAGCAGCCTGGTATGGCCAGAACCCCCTTAGCCTGGTATTTCCTGTTCGTGATTTTCCATCTTCTGACCCACACCGTGCTCCCAGCTATAGATTTCTAGTCTCCCTTGCTGCATTCAGAGTTGGGCACGATCTCTTTCCTATCACAAAACTGCATCGTAGTAGCCCTCCACTCCCTCGAATAAAGTCTTTCTTGCCATCTTCCTCAGGAAACGCTGACCCTAGTTCTTCATCTGGGATCCTCCAAAGTGAAGGGTGGTAGAGACTGGGGATATACGTGCGGGGAAGAGCACAGCGTGTCAGCCTCGGTGCTGGGCACTTCACATCGGCCACTGCATTTAAGCTTCCCCGCAGCTCCATAAGAAATGTATTCTCTTGCCTTCATGGTTGGGAAAACAGGTGCCAAGGGGTGACATACCTTACCCGAGATCAAATAACTAAGAAGCCGTTATACCAGAACCCTTCAAACATTCATCCAAAAAACAGTGACTTCTTGTCACATGCCAGTGGACCTGCTATAGGAGACGCAGTTACGGATGAAGCAGAAGTGAGTCCTGTCTTCTCTCCGACCCCAGAGCCTGTATGTACTCTGATGGACCTCATGTGGCCTTTCCAATGTAGTAATGCATAATGATAAGAGTGACCACCTATTACATGCTTAAATATAAGGCCCTGGGGCACCTGGGTGGCTCAGTTGGTTAAGCATCCAACTCTTGATACGAGCTCAGGTCATGATCTCACGGTTTGTGAGATCGAGTCCTGCATAGGGCTCTTTGCTGGTGCTCAGTGCCTGCTTGGGATTCTCTCTCTGTTCCTCCCCTGCTTACTGGCTCTCTCTCTCTCTCTCTCTCTCTCAAAATTAAAAAAAAATAAAAAGGCCCTGTGCTATGAGCTTTACTTATATTGCCTTATTTTAATATTGACAATATCTTGACACAATAGATATTCTTATCCCCATTTTACAGAACTGAGGTTCAGAAAGCTTTAGTACCTCCATCAGGATCTCAAAGACAGAACGGTCAGGAGGTCCATGAAAGCCTTCTTACTACAAAGTTTCCTCTGTGCCTCTGAAGAAAGAGCCAACACAAGGTTGAGGGGAATCTTTCATTTATGAGCAAATGTAGGGGCAAGCTGATAGGCATCTGAATTTTTCCTGTTTCCATCAACATGAATAATGGCTTGAGCTGTTCAGATGAGGTAACAAATGTACAGAACACTAAAATTCAGAATGTGGAGAAAGAGATTTGATTCATACTATGGGTATCAGGTGTAGGCACCCATGTCACAGAGATTAAGATGCATGCCCTTTTGATTTCCTCCTATAATATATGGGGAAGAGAAACATCTTTCTAAAGGCACATAACACCTTTTTCCCAAAGAGCAAGAGAAATTTAAAATGAAACACTAGGCAGTGTTTGATATAATCAGCATCTTCCTTAAAAATATGTTGAAGAATAATATTTCTTGAAGATTGTCCCTTCCCCTCCTGTCTGAAGAAGCGTCTCAAAAGCTTATTCCAGATCATAGGCAATGAAATAAAGAGCTTAGCTGAGTATATGACTACATTTATCCTATTTTTTTTAAAGCAAGGATTTTCAACTAAAAATCCATTTTGAAAAGATAACAGGACAAAGAGGATTTCTCCACCTTCTTTTGAAAATCCATATAGTTTGCCAGAGGATTTAGAATTCCATTAGCACAGCCCCTGTGGCTTACTCCAAGAATGAACTAGATTTAGATGGCTGTGCTCTTGGCCTTTTCTGACACAATGGGTTTGTTTGTTTTGTTTTGTTTTGTTTTGTTTTGTTTTGTTTTGTTTTGTTTCGGAAGGACAGCTGGAGATGCCTCCCTTCCCTTCGTATGGCTACATCTTTCTAGAAGCTTCCTGATCTAAAAGTCTTTGATGGTGGTGGACGCAGGCAGAGGTTTTCTTCATGGGAGTGTGAGGCACTTTCCATGCCTTTCAGTACGCTACCATCTATGTCTTCTAGAAGCGGAGGACCGCAAGAGCAGAGGTCATTGAAAACCAGGGAAGCTCCAGCATTGTGGCGTCCAAATACCATCCTCCAGCTCTGCCCTTTACTTCTTTTGTGGTTCATTTCTTTTCCTTCCCCATAACCCAGCTGGTAGGTAAGAGGCAAAGCAGTAGTGACCAGGCACCGAGGCCCCCACCGGGGAGAAGGGAGAGGTCTCAGCTCCTCCATCTGTGAAAGGAGGGACCAGGACCACTGATATTCCCTACAGCGTGGTGCCCACACTCCAACGCAGGAAGTCCGAGATGATTTTAGAATACAGGAACTGGGCACTAAATAACACTGGCCAGTGAGAAACTGGTGACCTTTTCAAATCCCTTCCGATCTTCCTGACTCCATCAGGGAGAATACGTCACTTTGAGGATCATATTTCTTTAACACTTCCTTCACGTTTGCTGAACTCCCTTATTAGTGAAAACTGGGCAGGCCTGAGGCTCAAACATCTGGAGAGAATTTCCTAACAATGTGGTTGTCATTGTGTTTATTTTATGGTTATCTTTTATTTATGTCAAATCATACTGATTTTTCGATTTATGGCTGTGATAAATTTTAAAAAATATTTTAGGTTTTAAAAATAAGCCACTTTTACTAAAACCATTAAAGAGTAGAGCACATTTTTACAAAACAATGAGTGGTTTATGTGACTAACAGTTGGAAAATGCTGGGCTAGATGATCTCCAAGCCCATCTAGTCCTGATCTTCTACTACGTTATGGTTCTGTGACAGGGAAGAAAAGACCAGAATAACTTCTAGACCAGATCATCTATCCCTGGATAGTGACCCTGGAGGTCACTTGTAGAAACCTTATTCTTTTCACTCCTGGCATACAAGCAATCAAATAATTACCCCCCACTGCCATACATGGAAACCAGTCACCATGGGGGAGGAGGGATGCAGATAACAAAGCCTTCAACTCCTTAGGGCTTCTGGTCTACTTGCTATTTGCACACAAGTTCAACCTTGAGCTACCTAAAAAGCACTATTAAACTGAATATGCCTCAGTTTTTAATCCAGGGAACTAGAAAGCAGGATGTTACAAGCCTAGGCATGTTGTGTGTGAGATGTGGGTGGGGGAGGGGCAGGAATTATGGGGGAAAAGGGAGAAAAATTCAATTCCCTCTGTTATCTTGGTTCTGTGGCTTTGCAATTCTATACATGTAGCTTTATCTGGAGACAAAATTGTCATTTTGCTGCTAATATTTGAGAGGCTTCAAAACTCCAACCTTGGTGGTTCATTATTTGGAATCAGGAACTAATATCAGAAAAATTCTGCGCACCTCTTGCTGGGGAAGGGCACAGCCTGTTGCACATGTCACTGAGTTTGTTGGCGTGACACACTGGATTGACTCCAATTTAGCTCCAATTTCTCTCCTCCCCCCATATCCAAGCTCCTTATGATGTGACAGTTTCTCTTACTAAACTAAGTCTTTGCTCCTTGATTCTGAGTTTGGCCATGTGAGTTTCTCTGGCCAATGAGATGTCAGCAAATGTGTTCCATACAGAACCTAGAAAAAAGAAAAACAGAACCTCGAGTGTTTCTGTTTCTGCTCTTCTGCCCCAGTCAGAACCATGAGGAACATGCCTGAGCTAGCCTGCTGGAGGAGGAAACACACGGGCCTCTGATTCCAGTCACTTCTGTTGTTGGAGCTCAGGCTCTTCTGGATCAGCTGAAAGCCAGCTGATTCCCTGGCATGTGACCGAGCCCAGCTAAGACCAGAAGAACCTTCCAGCCAACCCACATCCACCTGAGCTCAGTACATGCTTATAGCTTCAAGCCACTGCCTTTTGGGGTGGCTGGTCCTACAGCATTATCAATAGGTAATGTCCATGTCGATGGCCAATAGATAATGTCAGTACATATATACATGCTCAGCTTCCTCTGTGCTGCTCACAGTTAGGAGAGGCAGACTAAGTCTTTCATTCAGGTGGACAAAGCCCCAGGTTCTTCTCCCTCCCCCTCCCAATCCCCAGTTCAGGCCCATTCCCATCATTACCCAAGGAGGAGCAAATTCATTGAATGGACAATGACTAATCAGACTCTGTCTTTAGAACTTACACTGAGGGACAGCAACTTTAGGGAGATGATGCCAGGAACTTAACTCAACTGTCACATGGAGTCAGACCATGTTAGGTATGTGAAGCAGGCCATCTGAGAGAGGGAGCAGAGAATGAGGGGAGGAAGGAAAGGGGAGAAACGGAGATAAATGGATTGAGACTGGAGGGACGTGGTGAGAAAAGCAGACGAGAGTGGCTGTGTCTTTAGACTCTGGCTTCCCCAACCACTTCCAGTTTTATTTTCAGTCAGCTCACGTCATGCTTTGTTTCCTGTCTTTGAATGTCTCTGAGGTTTCCTCTTAAACACTTATAGCCAGTCTTTCTTGATTTAATCTGGCTTGAGTGGGTTTTGTTTTCTCGAAGTTAAACATTTTTCTCTAGTTGAGGATAGTTGTTAGCACCTTAGAGAGAATCAGCATCTCAGGCTAGTTGTTTCACCAAGGGAGGCCATGATCCAGAGTGCCGGGAATTCATGGCAGTTGGGGAGGGAGTTCAGGGAAAGGTTGGAAGGACAGAAATAAAAAGAATTTAACTTAAAATTTTACTGAGGGATCACCTCCTTCCTTTTGATATTTGCCTACACATACTACGATTAGAGGAGCTTTTTTCCTCTTCAAACCAACAATAGTAAAAAAATTCCAGAAAAAAATCAAATAAATGATTTATTCGCCCAAATCTTTGTGCCACTGTCTACCTCCACTGTAATGCTTGACTGTGAGGCTTTTAAAAAAATGTTTATTTATTTACTTTTAGAGAGGGAGAGAGAGGAGAGAGAGAGCGCCTGTGAGTGGGGGAGGGGCAGAGAGACAGGGAGAGAGAGAATTGCAAGCAGGCTCCATGTTGACAACGTGGAGCCCAATGCGGGGCTCGATCTCACTAACCGTGAGATCAAGACCGGAGCTGAAATCAAGAGTTGGATGCCTAACTGAGCCACCCACATGCCCCTTGGCTGTGAGGTTCTTGTCACAGCTTCTCATGTTGCAACAATACACCCTCCAGGAGTACACAGGCCGGAACAGGTGTTCCTTCCATTACAGGTGCAGGGAGCTTGACTCCATTCTCACTGCCTTAACAGTGCAAGGTCTCCCCATTGGGTCCACACCACCTTAGCTATCATGCCACATGTTAAAGAATATGCTTCTTGTTTTTGTTTAAAAACAGATTGTGTGATTTTTCAGAAACCCACACATCTGTTCTGTATGGTATCTGAAGGGGGAAGATCCAGGGACTTCTTCAAGAGGGAGTGTTTTATAAGAAGAACCAGCAGCCTCACATCGGGGATTTCTGTGCTGAGAAGGATTAGTCCAGTGAGCTGGACTGTGCCTATCTCTGTGTGGACATACATCATGGACACTAAGTGCTACCAGCTCCACAAAAATGATCCATGGTTCCTGCCGATTCCCATTGGATTGTGCCCCCAGAGTTATATGACATCAAGCCAAACAATCAATGTGGCCCCTAATATTTAGTAATGCATTTCTAAGCAAACACAAGTTCCTGCTGACATTATTTATGAATTCTCCGGTAAGCAACAATGTAAGAAATCCATTTATACTCACAGCTCCTGCTGGCCCTGCCTGCTGGCACGCTTCCCTCTCAGGGCCCCCAGATGCTTAGTGCCCAGGCTCTGATCTCCTTGCCCCCTCTCCTATCACTTTAGGGCCAGGCTTCCCACTTGTCTCTGTTTACTGTTAAAACCTGAGCTTTTCACACTTCAACGGATGCTCCTCAAACAGCAAAGAATCTGGATCGTAGTCTGTCCACCTTCTGCTCAAACCTAAACTCCTGTGGGCGAGCTCACTGGTTCCCATCACTTAGTGAGTCCAACTGTAGGCTGAATGTAAGCATCACTATGATTCTAATACGTGGTGGGGTGGGAGCACATCTCCATGGAGTGGATTAACAACTTTTTTCTCTCCCAGGCCGACGCTGACACACGCCTCATAGGCGTGTTAAAAATAAGACACTCAGAAGTGGATCAAATGGAGAGGCAAGGTGGGGGGCACAGAACAGGGCAGGATGGCAAAACCAGTTTGCTCTTGATCATGGTTTCCATATTTTAAATAATCACATTACCGTACATTTCCCGCTAGGGGATCTACCCATGACGGATCCACCTTATTGACTCGTTCTTTGAAGTCACCGAACACAAGGCACTAACCAAGGGTGGGTGCAGTGTGAGTCCTCGATCTGATATTTTGCCATCTGGGTACTACTGACTAGGCCAATTAACGTATCTGAGCCTCAGTTTCCTCGTGTCTAAGCCTGACATCAGAATAACAGAAATAATATTAATGATGATGATGAAGATACATGTCCAGCTTCTCCCATCATTCAAGCATTTATAGAGCCCCTACTATGTGCCAGGCAGTGTTCTAAGTGCTTGGGATACACCAGTGACGACTCACCAGAGATCGCTGCCCTTCCGCAGACTGTGCTGGGAGAGCAGTGGTGGTGGTGGGCGGGCAGAAAATAAACCATGGCATAATAAATGAGTAAAACAGGTGCTATGCTAGTAGGTGATAAGTGGTATGGAGGAAAAGAGAAAGTAAGGCAGGGCAAGAAGGATCAAGGGGGCATGTGGGTGGCTGGGAGCCACACTGAGAAGGTAGGGGGGAGCAGGTGAGGGTGTGGGTCAGGAGGCTCTCTGAGGACAGGGTGCTCCAGACAGCAGGCACTGCCAGGGCAAAGGCCCTGGGGTAGACGCGTGCTGCTGCATTCTGTGAGCCACAGGCAAATTCTTGTGTGAAGCAGTGCAGGGCACAGTATCTGGAGAAGAGGAAGGAACATTAAGGGGGGGCGGGGCGCAACACATGGCCTTGGTCAGGACTTCCAAGGATCTAATCAGATAATGATGAGTGCAACTATTTACCGTAATCCTTACTGGCTCTACTAAAGAAACAGTAATTCCTCTTCACCCATTTTTAGCTCCTGCTTGACGGTTTCTTGTTCTACTAAGTAACGCCTCTCTTTGTGATTTGTTTTTTTTTTTTCTTAATTGATCCCCAATGTCCTGAAATGAAATAGGGACCAAACCCCTGTCCCCAGGTGGGAGGACTGAAGCCAGCTGAATTTTGGTCCCCCACATTCTGCAGCAGAGACTCTCAGACTCCCCTTTGCACCCACCCGTCTGAAAGAAATGGGTGATCATGAAAGCAGGTGCCTGGGCTCACAAGTTTTCTCTCAATCCCACCCACGTGAAGAGTTGTCCTGCCTTTATGGGCCAAACAGCAGTCTGCTTAGGGAAAGCTGATTCTAATCTGATTTGAGCAAAACCACCTTTTTTAGACAGAAGCAATGCTCACAGTGTGAGGCTGGGGGGGAGGGAACAGGGTTCTCACTGATGGCTTCAGAACACAATCCTACGTTTTCCCATTACCACTACACTGTTCCATGGCTGCTTCCTCGTGCAAACTGCTGGACCCACTGTGCCAAAGGACAGGAAGCTCAGATATGGGAAAATCACCTCTGTTCCTTAAGTATCTTAACCTTTCCTGGCTCAGGACACCCAACCAAAAGCTGTAGCTGGCAGTCTGAAAGATGTGTAGACAGTTTTACTGAGCAGTGGTAGATTTAAATTCACATTTCCTTTCTTTGTGAAGATAGGAAGGTTCTTTCTTTTTTTTTCTTTTTTTTTCCCTTAGGTGAAATAGATGGTTTATTTATTTTTTTTATTTTGAGAGATGTGGGGGGAATCCCAAGCAGGCTCCGCACATCAGGGCAGAGTTCGTGAACTCACGAACTGTGAGATCATAACCTGAGCCAAAACCAAGAGTTGGACGATTAAATGACTGAGCCACCCAGGTGCCCCAAAATAGATGGTTTATATCACATCCGCATTTTCCTCTTAGACTTGGATGCTCCCTTCCCCCTACCCCTCAACCAAGATGCTGCTGTTTTCCCAAACAACTGAGTTGACTATGTTGGTCAGAGTGCTGGAAAATAAGATGACTTCACTTGGTCATTGCACAAAATGCAAACTAGTGATGAGACAGCTCATATATATATATATATATATATATATATATATACACACACACACACACACACACATATTTTATATATACACACACACACACACACATATACACACACACATATATTTTATATATACACACACACATATATTTTATATATATATACACACACACACACATATATATACACACACACACATATATTTTATATATATACACACACACACATATTTTATATATACACACACACACACACACACACACACATATATTTTAAAAACACACAGCCATCATTTTTTTTAACAAGCTTATGTTTCATGAAGTTCCACTCTCAGTAATGCTGTGTGGTGGCATTTCCTTGGGCCATGCTGGTCTGAATAGACCTTCAGGGACATCTGAACACTAAACTACAAACAGTATAAAACTGGCTAGTTTCTGAGTCCTACATAGAAAAGGAACACTTCGGGCTCTCCCCATTCTCTCCCTTGCCTGATTGTGAAACAAAGGCTGTTCTCCGGGCTCTGGTGGACCAGCTTGTGGGCTACAAGCTTGGAGAATTTGTAACTGAATGTTCTGTCTCTCTGTCCCTGTATCTTGTACAGCCGTTTAGTCAAAAGAGGATGATTAATACACAGGCTCTGTGCTGCATGCTCAGTGATGACACATCTACATGTGTGTGTGAGCACAGCCACACCCGAGAAGACAGAAGAGAGAGGTGAGCTAAAAGAAAGTTGTGGGGTCAAGTGGATTGCTTAATTGCTAAGTTAGCTATATATGGATATAGAGGAGTAGCCTCCTGTGTGCATTTAACGTCTGACCTGACTGTGATCAAATCCCAGTGTAAGATGCAATTCTACTTAAGGTGACATAAAACCAATGTCCGGTGGGGTGAGCGATGGCAGTGATCTTTGTTCCTTGAGGCCACGAGAGGACACGCCAACGTGGACATACATAAGGCTGTTTATCTATGACCTTTCAAAGAACAGGGTTGATATGGGTCTGATGAAACAAGTTTGAAACTCAAGTACGGCAAGGATTTAGAATTATATCGCGAGAAAATTGTAGTTACATCCCTCTTGGAGACGGGTGTGTCAGATTTTATGCCAGATGCTCTCACATATATTAGCTCATATATTTCACATATATGAGTTAATACTTCTTTTAAATGTACGTTTAAAAATATGTGTTTTTTAAAAAGGTAGTAAGGATATAGAGAGGCTGATGGCTAAGACAAAATAGTGAAAGTCCTGCAAGAAACACTTGAGGATTTCTTATCTATTCATTTACTTTTAAGATTTCATTTGACAATTGGGGCGCCTGGGTGGCTTGGTTGGTTGAGCGTCCAACTTCGGCTCAAGTCATGATCTCATGGTTCATGGGTTCAAGCCCCGCATCGGGCTCTGTGCTGACAGCTCAGAGCCTGGAGCCTGCTACGGATTCTGTGTCTCACTCTTTGTCTCCCCGTCCCCTGCTTGTGCTCTCTCTCTCTCTCAAAGGTAAGTAAACATTAAAAATTTTTAAAAATAAAAAAAAAGATTTCATTTGACAATTAATAAAATTGCAGGGACTATTCTGCATGTTTTATAAATTTCAGCTCATGAAAAATAAGACAAAAAAAATATGAGGTAGTGTCTTAGTGAGCTCAAAGTGTCCCAACAAAAAGCAATAGACATTAATTTCTCCCAATTCTGGAGGCTGGGAAGTCTAAGACCTAGGTATCAGTGGAATTGGTTCCCCAGTGAAAGCCCTCTCTCTGGCTTGCAAATGGCTGTCTTCTCCCTGTGTCCTCCTACAGCAGAGAGAGAGGAAGCAAGCCTTCCACTGTCTCTTATTATATGGGCACTAATCCCATCTTGAGAGTCCTTCTCATCTCCTCTAAATCTAATCACGTTCCAAAGCCCTCATCACAGTCACAGTGGGGGTTAGGAATTCAACACATGATTTTGGGGGAAATACTTTAGCCCATAACAGGTACTATTATGTCAACTTTATGGATAAGTAAACTCAGGCGCAAATAGGCAGTAACTGTCTCAATGACACATGGCTAGTAAGAGGCCTCAGAGCCTGAATTCAAACCCAAGATATTCCATCATCTTAGCTACCACATTGTCCCCTTTCTCATGATGAGGGAGTTGACAGCTATGTTAAAGTTGAATGTCCAGACATCTGCATATAGACTTCACTTGTGTTTCATTCTTTTGTTTGGGTCAGTGGCTCCCAGACGGTGATGTCCACAGGTAATACTGTGTATAAAGACTCTGGAGAGTAAGTTTGACCATAAGTAATTTTTGGCCAACATGCTTACTTTAAGCTCCGCATCTGTGTGGATAATACACTCAGTGTAAATGGAAGATGTGTATTTATCACCACAAATATGGTGAAAGAAATGACAAAGCCCTGTTTTCATTTTATTGATTACCCAGTGTTGCTTATGGAAATGAACAAACCGATATTCTTTGGAAGGGGCATGAACAATTAATTCCAGGTCAGGAAGGACCATTCATGGGGCATTGGACAAGATACTTCATCACACAGGCTCGAAGACTCAGTTTAAGTCCTCTTCAATTTAAGAGGCTGTTTTTTAAGCCATGGAAACAGAGATCTCCCATTTCCTCCGAGTGTGTCGATGGGCTCAAGAATAAGCAGTTCGCTCAGACATCGCTGTTTGCACCCACTGGGACTGATGGCTTCATTTAGCAACATAGTGTTAGGTTTGGGATCTCTGTCGAGAAGAGGTTGAGGACGGGCCTAACATAATGCATAATCCATGGAAAAAGCCAAATCTTGTTTTGCTGTGTGTCATGAACAATTAGCCTATTGTTTCATGTTACTAGGTGAGTAAAATAACTGGTTATATCCACGGTTGCCATGGATATGCCCTGCTGCAAATGGTCCCAGATTACAATATGGTGTTGAGTTGAGGAATAGCAGGCAAAGGGATTTGGCTGTACCAACTGGTGGAAGTGTGTCAGCATCTGAGACCGAGTGAGATGTTCACAGTCATGCTCATGTGCTTCAGAATCAGAAAGAACTGCCATTGTTATGAGCCATATACAGGGCCAAGTGGGCAGAATGGGGCCAACAATATACTCATTATGGTGCCCTTTCCATTTAACTAATTAAATTTTCATATGAATGAATTAATTTTGGGGATACCTATACCTTGTTTATGTCTGTCCAAGTCTAAGCTATATTTCCATGGAACTGACCCAAAATGTTGATCCATGAGCAATGGTACTTAAGTTGCTCTATTTTGAGATTTAAAGAGATAAAGAGGTTTCCATCGTTGTGTGGAATTGGTGGCCTGAATTACTTAGTGCTCAAGATTGGAGATATTTAAAAATTTTTTTTAATGTTTATTGATTTTTGAGAGAGAGAGAGAGAGAGAGAGAGAGAGAGACAGAGCATGAGTGGGGGAGGGACAGAGAGAGAGGGAGACACAGAATCTGAAGCAGGCTCCAGGCTGAGCTGTCAACACAGAGCCTGACGCAGGTTGGAACTCACGGACTGCGAGATCATGACTTGAGCTGAAGTCGGACACTTAACCGACTGAGCCACCCAGGCGCCCCAAGATTGGAGTTATTTTAGATTCTGAAACTCTTTACTTGTATAGAATCTTCTTGCCAGCCAATCCACAGCTAGCTTAAGATGTTGTATACATGTAACGATAATGGCATTGCATTTCTTAAAATGATGTAGTATAGATTTTTTTTTTTTTTTTTTTTTTGCTAATTTGGGTTCATTGGACATTAACACTAGTAAAGGTTTAGGTCATGTTATGAAATGGAATTGTAAAAAGTTAACTCACCAGACAAACAACCTTTGACTATTTTTTCTTTTCTGCCTAAGAGAATCCTGGTGCACATTAAGTAGATTAAGTATAGGGGCATTCTGACATGACCACAACACTGTTGGATGTGGTAAATCTGAGCACCAAATTCCATGGGATGTTCCGCATATCATTTAGATGTTGACAGAAGCCAGCCAATTGCAACTACAGTACTGGATTCCAAATACCTCCATCATTGGAATGCTTCTTCCAATCTCTCAACATTCTTTCTCTTCTTTTGCTCCCTTTTATTCTCTTTTATTTCCATGCTTATTTTTTGAAGAGACTCTGAGGTCAATTTTCTCTTCCCCCAGAACAACAATGTCATTCACTCTGAGCTGGCCAGAAGATACAATGCCCCCCTCCTGCATGTCCCATCAAATGTAAAGCCCTGGGCATCTGCTTTGAGGTTTGACAGGGAAAGCCTCTTCTCTCCAGACTATCAAACTGCTGTGAAAGCTTGTCTCAGTCAATTCTGCTATACCACACCCATAAACACGGGAGAGGCAGAGAGCACTGGACCAATGCTCTGGAGCCAGCAGCTTGGGTTCAAATCCCAGCTCTGCCGTTTGTTAGCTGTGCAACCTCTGGCAGGCCACTGAAGCTCTCTGGGCCTCAGTTGGCTCAACTGTAAATTGGGTGATATTCATACCACCTCAAGAGTGTTGCTGCAGAGGGAAATGAGTTGTCGAGACACGTAAAGCTTTAGATAGTTCCTGATATGTAGTGAGTACTCAATATATGCCAGTCATTTGTGTAAGAGGCCCTCTAGCTCAGAGGCCCCCAGCCCAGGCTGCTGAGCCAGCTACCAGGTTTCAAAGTCCGGGTCCACCTTCCAAATAGCTGTGCATCTGAGGCCAGTTACTTATTAGGTCAAACCATATGACCTTTCTACAAAAGTGGAGACGTCATAGCACTTAATCTAATATATACATTAGGACATTAGTTCTCCGTGCCTCAGTCTACTTGTCCATTAAAAACAGGGGCCATAGGGGCGCCTGGGTGGCTCAGTTGGTTGGGCATCTGACTTCAGCTCAGGTCATGATCTCGCAGTCCGTGAGTTCGAGCCCTGTGTCAGGCTCTGTGCTGACAGCTCAGAGCCTGGAGCCTGCTTTGGATTCCGTGTGTCTCTCTCTGCCCCTCCCCTGCACATGCTCTGTATCTCTGTCTCAAAAATAAATAAAAACATTAAAAAATTAATTTAAAAACAGGGGCCATAATCCTACCTCATAGGATTGTTACAGGAAGCAAATGAGGATCTGCGAACATGTAGGACAATGCTTGATATATAGATTCTATTTAAGTATTTGCTATTATTATTTTTGTTACCCTCACATCTCATTACTGCTTGACACAAACTGTCCCCAAGAATAGCCTGCTTATTAATCTCTCTTTTTGCTTCTGTCAATCAGCTTTTCAGTCTTGCCAGCAATGCCCCTCTTCTTCAAAGCTTGGTCTCAGTTCACCTGATTGACCCGCCCACTGCATTCTCTCCATTTCTACCATGTCTCCTGGCATTTGTATATTCACCGAGGACACGATGTTTTACATTAGCTGCCCGTGGTTCCCATGGCATCTTTGTCTTTTTCATATGTTGACCCTGGAGTGTGAGGGTCCAGGGACATTGTGACATTTGTTTTGTGTCCTTTCATGTGATGATTATTTTATATCTTTAGAAAAATTCCTTAAGTTATAACTAAATGTGGGACCCCTAATGTCTTCCTATGTTTTTTTTTAAACAAGTTTATAAAAAACTTGAATACTTTTAGACTTACATAAAAGTTGCAAAGCTAGTACAGAGAATTCCTGGATGCCCTTACCCAGTCTCCTCTAATGTTAAAATTGTATACAACCATTTTACAATTGCCCAAACAGAGAAATCTGCATTGGTCCATTACTATGAACTAAACTTCAGATTTGATTCAACACTTCACCTGTTTTCCAGTGATGTCCTTTCTTTCCTGCAGGATCCCATCCAGGATGCTACGGTGCATTTAGTCATTATGTCCCCTTAGTCTCCTGTGGTTGGTGACAGTTCTCAGTCTTCCTTGCTTTTCATGACCTTAAAGGTTTTGAGGAATACCAGTCTGGCATCTTGTAGAGTGTCACTTGATTTGACACTGATTCTGATATCATTTGATATCTGATTCTCCCCTCCACCCCCCCCCCCCAGAATGATTAGACTGGGGTTGTGGACTTTTGGGGAGGAACACCAGAAAGGTCAAGTGTCTTCTCATCATATCATCTTGGGGGCATATGATACCAACATGGCTTCTCACTGGGATGTCAGCCTTGACACCTCTGTTCTACAATTTTTACACAGAATTCTCTGCATGTTAAAGTTACCGAGAGACCATCCAAACATGGGAAGTAGGTACGTTGTCAAAATCACAACATTTTGGAGCACTGAATGGGCTTGCTCAGTTGTTCCCAACCTTATCAGATGCAACGCCTTTTTTTTTTTTAATAATAAATATCTTCAAATGCTTGTTTACTATTCTGAGAAAAAAATGTATGGGTGGTAAAATTTATCAGTACTCACAATCACAGAAAAGAATGTCCTAATTTTAATATAAAGGGGAAACAAAAGGACAGTAACATGTAATAATATTATAAATGTTCCCAAATGTAAATGCTCCAGTCTAACTATTCTGCAAGCTATAGTGCCAGGGTCAGATGCTTACATCTATATGAAGACTTCACGAATGACATAGCCACAAATGTACAGGCCGATCAAGGACTCAAGTACAATGAGTGGCACTGTCCTTGGTGAGCTGGTTTTCTCAATGGTGAACCACCTGTGGGAAAGTTCCAACAAAATACCATTGCCCTCAATTTTCATGGTGTTTCATTCCTGGAAGAAATTCACTACTTACTAAAAACATGCAAAAATATTGTGCTTTTAAAGGTAAAATGGAGTTAGGCTCAGATAATTGGAACCAGGTTTTTCACTTACATGGAAGTGTGTGGGAATGGGGCAGAGAAAAACACTTCGTTGTAGAAATGTCCTGTGCATTGTAGGACATGTACCCTCCTTGGGCTCCACTTACTAACTGCCAGTGGTTCCCCCGAAACAGAGAGGGCAAAAAGAAACACTCTTTGCATTTCAAGATGAAATTTCCAAACGATGGGGGCCATACTGCCCCAGTAGGGACCACTAGTGGTCTAGTTTAAGTCCATGTGCTTCCATTCACACCTAGGAGCTGGGCTCGGGTCCATGTAGCCAGCACAGGAAGGTAAAACTTCGCCTGGAAGTCAGGTCTGCTAGCTCCTAATGTGCATGATCTGTTGCTTGCTGAGCTCTCAACAGGACCCATTGGGAACCGTGGTATTGATGCTGATTGATCAAATCATACAACTCACATCACCTACACACATGCCTACACACACCACCACCATCACCACAACTCAATTCCTGCACCAAACCCTTCACAGATTTTCCATTGCATGTAGGAGAATACTCATATCTTTACATTGGCCTAAAAGGCCCTGTACAACGTCACCCTCATTTGCCCCTTCAGCTTTATTTCATACGTTTTTGCCCCCTTGCACATTATGCTTCTACCATGCTGGGCTTCTCTCAGTTACTGGTTAAGTGTTACCTCCTTCCTGCCACAGGGCCTTGACACATGCTATTCCCCCCTCCCTGGCTTTTTTCCTACTTGTTGCCTGGCAAAATCCTACTTATTTTGCATAGCATAGCTTAAAAGTCACTTATTCAGAAAGCCTTTTCCTGAGTCTCCTTGTTCAGATGTTCTAACAGCATCCTGTATTTCTTGAACATACACTTATCAGAGCTTATGATTCAGTAATTGCGTGATTCTGTGTTTGATATCTGCTGCCTCCACTAGGCTCCTCAGGAGGCAGGAGCTTCACTGGCTTTACTCATTATTGTGCTCCCAGTACACAGCCCAGGGCCTGGAGCATAGTAGGTTCTAAATCTCTGCTGAGCACATGAATGGATGAATAGCTGGGTTAGCTGTCTAGAATGGTTTTCAGGTTGGCTCAAAGGCAGGCGCGATGGGGCAAACAAAATCATGCTTTTTCACGACGGGCAGGAGCAACAGAACCTTGGTTCTAGTTTGCTGTGAAGATAGAGAGCCATGCTATTTGAGACCATTGATTTTGGCTTGTTTCAATAGGCTGGTTTTCAAAAGAACATAGAATAGAGGAGGCTGGAAGGTACCTCTCTGTTTAGACAATGCCGAGTTCCTGCATCTATCTGGAGCCAGCTTCCCTGCTGGAAGGAACTGGAGGCTTAAGTAACATCTCTGCAAGCTTTGGCTTTAGAAGATTCAACCCTAAAAGTACCCCCCACTTCGTCCTTCCCCTGGTATTACCAATATCATCTTATCTCCAAGTAGCCCTTGGTATGGTGCCTTTAAAAAAATTTTTCTTTATTTATTTTGAGAGAGAGAGACCGCACAAGCAGGGGAGGGGCAGAGAGAAGGAGAGACAGAATCCCAAGCAGGCTCCGTGCCATCAGCACAGAGCCCGAGGTGGGGCTCGAACTCATGAACTGTGAGAGCTGATATCAAGAGTCGGACACATAACCAACTGCACTGCCCAGGCACCCCGATATTGTGCCTTTTAAAGTGCAAATTTTGTTTTCTTTCTTTCCCAAACTTCAGTCCTCTGGGTATCTATCCCTTTCCTTAATTTGGCACATCCGCACATCACCAGTGCTATTATTTATTAATGTTTCTCTTTGAACACATCACACCCTGACATTGACGCAGATTTTAGCTTCAAAACACACACTAATATGCATGAACTCCTGTATTTCTGGGGCTTGTTGTATTCATTTGGGAAAGACTGCTTTTTTTCTTAACAGTGTTCCAAGGCAGACCTCCTTACTGTCCTTAATTTGTTAAGAATGCTGATGAACAGAGAGGTTTGCTGACTTGCTCAAGGTCATAGAGTTATTAGCAGCGACAGAACTGGGATTCAGAGTGTCTGGCTCCTGGCTCTGTCCTGGGCTGTCCCTGTCACGCTAACTCAAACGATTCTTAACTGAGTTCTCCACCCACACCAGGCACTCCGTAAATGTGAACCGCTATGGGACTAATGATCACTCCTCAAAGCAGACTCTTCTGTAAGGTTTCCCGCCCTTCTCCCCAGAGAATGTCATATCCAGTCTCTGCCACTGGTATCTGGGAGGCTAACACCTTTTAGATGGCTCTTCCCAATTTGTAATATTCTGAGCTGTCTGTGAGCCATGTCTCATTTACAAATGCTGCATCCTTCTTGTTTACATCACTAAGATGTTCACAGTTTTGATGATGAAGGCTATTCTGACATCCTCACAGAGATAGGTAAATCTCCTCTCGGGAGGTACGATGTATTTTCCATGTGAGTGTCTAATTCATCCGTGATGATGCTTCTAAGAGTCGCAAAGGCATCACTGTCCCAGGGAGATAGGAAACCTTCAGTGAGGCCTCAGGATGGCTCCAACACTGGAGGCAGCTCCCTTCCTGATTCTGGAAGGCACTGTTTTCGGGAAGATTCCCTGCCCTCCTGATTTTCAGCATATGGTGGTTTCCTGAACTCCTGCAGAGTTGCTGATCCTGATTTTAAATTCAGTCCCTAACTTGGAACTAAGTCACCCATGGATCCCAGGCACTCCACCATGACATGTCATACAACTCCAGCTGCTGGAAGATCTTAAAGTCTGATCCCACTGGCATTCTTTCTGATCCTGGCTGAACACATCTAGATCATTCCAAACACATGGCTTTTGTCCTTGTTGTTCCCTCTGACTGGAACGTTCTGTCTCCAGTTTTTGCCACACCTGTTTTCATCATTTACGTTTCAACTCAATATTCTCTCTTCAAGGCCGTTCCCTGACCATCCTATGCAAAACTGCACTCCTAACTCCTCACCCCAATGACCCCCAAGTCTATTACTTTGATCTACTTTCTTTGTGAGACTTATTATGACCCCCAAAGTATCTTATTTGGTTACTAATGGTCTATCTCCCTCCTGTCCCCAGTAGGATGTAACTCTTGCAAAAGAAAAGGTGAGGACTCTCTTGTTTACTACTTTCCCTCCAGTGCCAAGCAGGGCACTTCAGAAGTAGCTACATAAGTAAATGCATGACTGTGGTCTGGTCCCCACAGTGAGGGGCAGGGGGAAAAGGACGACTGCGGAATCAGATGGATGCAACCTTTTGTTATCATGGAGAAATTGGAACATGGGCTTAGGAGTTAGATAGGCTTGGGTTCCAGTTCCACCTCTGCTGCCCTGGCTGTGTGCCACAAGCAAGTTATCTCATCTCTGTTCTTTCGGCACATCAACAGTAAACGGGGACTGAACGCGCTGTAGTGTATCATGTGCCTGGCCCCGTGCCAACCACTGTACTAGGATCTCAACAAATGTTAACTAACTTCCCTTCTCTTAGAAATGCCAGAAGAAGCCCATGAAACTCTTGACAGCCTTTATAACACACTTGACAGCTAATAAAGAACTCCGGTCTCCTTATATTTGGTACAATCTGCTTAAAGTACAACTGCCATACATTTTTCAAAAAGCAGTGACATTTTCAAAACTTGGTTATCTTATGTAGACTCCTGAGAGGGTGTACAGTCTTAAATCCACTGAAAAGAATCTAGTCTTTTAGTGCGTGACCTATTTGATAGAGGTGTCCCTCCCCTGTATATTCAATTACTTGCTGTATAATAGAACCGTGCACACCACATATAGTTCCGTAGTTGAACACTATGTTCCTCAGGTGGCATAAGGGGCATAAGGGACTTTGAAGTACTTGTCAGCAACTGGCTTTCCTGGAACCATACTCTAACCACTCAGTTCACAGTGGCATTTTACTTCTGAAGTCCTTGTTCAGAATATTAAAAAGGGCACGCAGCAGACTTCATTCCTTTGCTTCAAGGACTGTGATTTTGTAAAGTTGGACCCCGTGATCTACTCAGGAGAGAGTCAAGGGCTCCAGCAAATGCTTAAAAATGGTTTTGAATGTGGCCTGGAGGTGTTAAGTTGGTCAGTAACTGTAACTATGGAGTCTGATTGTGGGGAATTTAGTTCTCCTTCCCACTTCGTCCCAGATGGTGAGCTGGAACGATTGAACAGGACAATTTCACAGGACTTCGGAGGTCGCTCAAACTACTTTTTGTTAGTGCACGATGGTGCTTTCCCAGTTAAAAAAAAAAAAAAATGTTGCTGACTTTTCTCAGCTATAAACTTGGCAAGGGAAGTATTGAAGTTTGCTAGACTTCACCTAGATCAGCTACACTTTTGCTGAATTCTGAATGATCAGTCAGGCCTCTGGGGTCCCTCATCTTTCACTGTAATGATAGCTAGATTTATTCTATCCAAAACTGGTGCTCAAGAGCAGGAGATGGGACCTACTCGTTTGTCATGTTGGCCATTGTGACACCATGATTATGTGATGTCCAACTTGGTCTTTGGTCTGAAGAGAGTGAACGGAGACGAGAGAGATGTGAAACCCGTTAAGGGGTGGCGGTGGGGGGCAGGGGCAGTGCACTTTGTTCCTGGCTTCAGGTTGTGAAGACTTGGGATCTTTTCAGATTTGTTTTTCAGGACCTTGCAGATGTTAAAAGCAACTATCTTGTGCCATTTCTCTCTGAGAGGCAACAAGTTGAATTTTGGATTCCGACAGATAAAGGTTACTCAACCTCAGCACTATTGACATTTTGGGTTGGCTAATTCTTTTTTTTTTTTTTTAAGTTTTTTATTTTGAGAGAGAGAGAGAGAGAGAGAGAGAGAGCGCACACAAGCAGAGGAGGGACAGAGAGACAGGGAGAGGGAGAGAGTGAATCCCAAGCAGGCCCCGCACTGTCAGCGCAGAGCCCAATGGGGGCTCGATCTCATGAACCGTGAGATCATGACTAGAGCTGAAATGAAGAGTTGGATGCTTAACCGACTGAGCCACCCAGGGGTCTCTGGGTTGGCTAATTCTTTGGGGGGGCTGTCCTGTGCTTCCTAAAATGGGTAGTAGCATACCTGGCCTCTATCAGTAAATGCCAGTAGACGTCCTCCAAGTTGTGACAACCCAAACTACTAGGCATCGTCAAATGTCTCCTGGGGACAGGGGGTGGGGCAGAATTGCCTCTGGTGGAGAACCAGTGGAGAATCTCACTGAGGGAGATTTCGTGGGCACAGGAGAACTTGGAGTGTTCCAGCTTCTCTTGGTTGTCCTGGGCTTTTAGAGCTTTGAGTTCCCTGAAAAAATGGATTTTTGATGGATTTGCAGACAGGTAAAGGATGAACTGCAGGAAAAGGTGAGAGAGGGTGGTACCCGAATGCACTTAATTCCCGCCCCCCTTCCTCCCTCTCTTCTGCACCTCTGCTAGTCTTCTAGCAGTGAAGCAGGGGGTGGCATAGATGTGGAGAAGCCTGGCTGAACTGGACAAGCTGGAGCTGGGAAGCCCAGTGCCTGCAGACTGAACTGGGGGAGCCTGAGGCTTTTAGAACTTCAAGCAATCCCGATATTTAAATTCAGGCATCAGCAATTTACTGCAGGCAGCATGGAAGATGGTTTTTGGAGGTAGCCGGGCATCGGCTGGGGCCTTTGGCAAAACTGCACTGTAGGCAAAGCTGTTTTTGCCACCTCTCTCCTTGTGAACTCCCCCACGCCCTGTCTCACTCTCTGCCCTCCGGGCACACAGTCGCCTTGTGCTGTCCTCTGGCTGCTCAAAGTCGGCCTCGCCCAGCCTGAGCCATCTGCTTCATTACCTGCCCCCATTTTAACTCTCCTTCCCCGAATGCTGATTTCAGCTCTTTTGGGGGTTAAGATTAAAGATTCAAATACCTCACACTAAGGGGAGAAGAGTCAGTAGGTTTAACCTATTCAGGGGATATTTAGATTCTTTGAAGCTTGCTACTCCTCCTTCAGAAGACATTTGGGAACAAAGGGCTCATCTCTGGTTTTTCTAGTTTTCCTGAAATGAGCCCCCTGGTTATATATTTTCTAGTCACAGTGTCCCCACTCGGCAATCACAACCCATGAAGTCCATAAACCAGACTTAACTTAGAAAGGGGCTCCATACAAGGTGAGCTGTGAATTTCCCATAAAAGAAAAAAAAAAAAAAGAGAGATCCAAATTCTGTAGCTTGGCCTACAAAGCCCTTTGCAACCTCCTCTCCATTCATTCACTCAAATGTGGTAAAAAAAAAAAAAAAAAAAGATGGACACCGACCCTGGCACCTACTCTCCAAAAATGCATACTGTCCAGTGGGGGATATACATCCAATGCCACGTGTTGGCCCAGGGTAGGTCAAGAAGGCTTGGGAGCACCTTGTAGGGGGTACTAACCACAACGGCTGGTCCAGGGAGGGAATCTCTCTGCTATCTCCATATGTCTCTACCTGGCACACCTTGTCACCCCTCTCTAGCTGTGTACCTGACAGTCCCTCTGTCTAAATGCTTTCCCATCATCTGTCTGGAAAACTCTTAACATCTTTCATGATCCAGCTTACCTGTTACCCCCAGGAAAATTTTTCTGACTGTACTTTTTCCTCTCTTGTTTTGCTTTGGCACATCTCCCCTTCCTCACCCCCAAATAAGTGTGTTCTTTTCTTCAGGCTTTATATACCCATTCTATGGAAATATGTGTCACGGTGATTTGCAATGATCTGTTTACTTGTCAATCTTCTCCATTAAACTTTCTTCAAAGCTGAGGCAATGAAGCGTGTCTCTTTCTAGCTCCCAGTTCGTAGCCCAGTGCCAGGCACACAGAAGTGCTCAGTAAAAGTCACTGTATGAATGAACTCATTCCAACCAGAATCTGGAAAATGTGATAGCAGGCTGTCTGCTTTTTTCCCTTTTATATTACATTGTGAGACATATATACAGAAGAGTCCATAAAACATATATGTCTGGTATAAAATGAAAATCTGTGTAACCACAGCCCAGGTCAAGAAATCGCTCCCTCTATTCTTAACTCATCAGTGGATGTCATCAGCTTGAATTGAGTGTGTCAGTAAGCCGAGGACTCAAAATTCTGTATCTGACCTGAAGTTATTGGGGTCTCCTGCGAAGCATGTCCTCAGCTTGAACCTCAGGCCTGATACTTCAGATACCACCAACTTGGCCGGAAGCCAAGCAATTCAGTCAAACATCACTTGGCAGACGTGGTCTGCAATCTAGCTACAGGAAGCTCTTCGCTCCACTGGACAGTATCTTGTTCGAGATCTTGAGCCCTTTGCTCCCCCCTCCCCCAATATTGAGGCTGCAGGTGTATCTGGACTCTGTCACATTTGAGAAAAAAAAAACAATTAGCATGTGAGCCTATTTGCTAACAGTTAACCTGTGTGGAGATCAGCCTTTATTTTTTAGTTGCTGTTAATACAAGCAGCTGAAATCTTGCCGTGTTATCAGAAGGGGGGTGCTCTGCTCTTCTCTGAGTGGAAATCAGCCATCTGCCTCACTGCGTTCGGTCAGAACACCGTGCCTCTGGAAAAGCCTGTAGTTACAGGATGCATGGTAACCACCTTCAGTGCAGCCCAGCTCTGAGCTCGCAGGGCCGTGTGCACAGGTCTTATCCAGTCCCGCTGTCGGGCCCCAAAGCTCCCTCTTCCTTCCCTAGTTGTCCTCAACAAGGCAGCACCTGCCTGTCTTTCTTCCTCCCTCCCTCCCTTCCCTCTTTCTTCGGTTCCTCCTCTTTTCCTTATTCCTCCCTCTCTCCTTCTTTTCTTTCCTCTCTTCCTTGTAGCTGTCCAACAATACTCTCTGTACACAGACTACAATGATGATTTGTTCAATAAATAGTTCTTGAACCTGGCTGTAGTTCTTTTCTCGATTGAAAATTCAGCTACGTTTCAGCAGGCTATCAATTCTAGGATCCCCTGATTTCACTCTTCTTTCTGTGTGTGTGTTGCATGAATCCATAGTCACTGTATTTAACTTAACTCGAATTAAAAAAAATTTGTGTAAAACAAATAACAACCTGATTCTCTTTCTGTTACTTGCTTCAAAGGGTTTCATTCACATACTAACTATTTTCTAAGCTGTGTCTGTCACACAGACTGAGATGCTGAGGCCAGAGCAGGGAGCAGGCAGAGGCAGTCCCTTTTCTCGTGGGGCTGGCATTTTGAAGGGTTTTTATATTCTAGAACTGAGCTGTCCAATATGGTAGCCACTAGCAATGTGCAGCTATTTAAATTTATTAAAATTAAATAAAATTTAAAATCCACTCTCATTCACACCAGCCACGTTTCAAGGGTTCACCAACCACATGAGACTAGCAGCTTGCCATTGGGCAGCACAAATCTAGACCAGTCCCATCATCACAGAAACTGAACTAGGATATTCTGGAGGAATTTGCCAGACCTACTACCACTCCAAGACTTGAAGAGATCCCTGTAGCAATCTTGTGAGATGATTTATTATGACACCAGATCATGACTCCTTTACATACAATCCTCCCTTTGAAACACGGAGCTTACATCCAGCATGCCTGGAGCCAGTGAATTTATTAATTTGAGCATCCTGTTTTTACTTACAAGACAGCTAAATCAGTGTGGTGGAATAGCATTTTGAAATACTCATTTTTCCCTCTCGTCTTTCAAGCAGGTATTGGCTCTGTATCAGGGAAGGAGGGGCTGTAGGGTAGAATCCAGAAATAGGCTTTGAGTCTGGCTGCTTTTGTGGTCCAAATGTACGAGCTCAGGACCTTTGAGCATTTGTAGAAGGGGCAAGAGAAAGGAAGATTTGAGGAAATAGATAAAAATGTCTCAGCAGAAGCAGGACTGGAGGAGAGAGAGAAGAAATGTGTGCCTGTGCACACATGTGAGGGTGTCTGAGAGTGAATGCCAACTTGCATGTGTTATACGGGCTCATGCTACATGGTTTTCCTGGCAGTTCCATTGGGGGTAGTGTGATCTCAGAGGGATATAGTGTCTAGGGATTTTGGACAGTGGGGAGATGTCATAAATCCACTAGACCTGAAGGGTCCAACTGACCAGGATGATGGATGTTTCAGCAGCTGTGTGATAATTCCACTATGTCCTGCCCTTACTCCAACCTTAACCCACCTCAGGGAAGGTGAACCTTGGGTCATGATTTTCCTCCAGGTTATGGGGATGCATGTTCAAAACAGAAATCAGTGGAATTATAATAAAAAATTAAGCGGATTTTCTGCCAGCATCCGCATTTGTGGTCTGGGAGCCATATCCACTCCTCAAGCAGTGTGGTTTCCATATACACCAACTCCACATGCACAGACCTAATCTCCTTTGGTCTGCTGGACTTGGATTGGTAGAGTAACATTTCTCCTGGAAGAAACAAGCGCACAAAGCAGTGTCATCTTCTGCATTTGGACAGAATGTCACATAGGAAATTGACTCCATCCTGGAGCTCTGGTTTCACACGTTCATCAACTGAAGTAAGGGGGAAGGAAGCCAAGGCAATGGCATGACGGGATGGTTTAGACGAGGACTTAGCAAACCTACTGCCCACAGGCCAAGTCTGGTTTGTCTCCTGTTTCAGTAAATAAAGTTTCGTTGGAACACAGCCACACCCATTAGTTTATTTATTGTTGCGTTGCGGAGTTACGAGTATACTGTATGGCTTTCAATACCACCTGACCTTTAAGAGAAAAAGTTTGCCGACCCCTTGGCTGAGATTACAAACTCCTGAAAAACAAGGACAGTGTCCATACATCTCCTGTTTCCTCACAGGGCCTGCCTGGTAGAAGAGCAGGTGCAGAGCAGGGATTTGAGATCTATGGTGGAAGAAACGATTCTAAGTCTGGAATAAACCTTCCTGCTTCAAGAATGACTTCTTTCACAGACTCCTGGGAACATAACGCCTTGCGTTACAGAAACAACTTCAGGGGTTAAAGAAGTACAGGGTGCAAATTGGTCTCTGTCATTTGTAACGAGAGAGATAATCTTGTTGCCATAGTTACTACAGATGACCAGATCGACCGTCTGCTGTATATATAATCTGGGCACCCCGGCCTCCTACTCTGTACTGCAAGGAAGGGTCCTGAGCCTCCAATACACATTGTGTCAGGCTGGATCTGAGGAGACTTGGAGCCTGAGTGCCTTTCTTAGGTGGAGTTCTTCCAGGAGTGACCCTATGCAAAGGATTCGCACGAAAGTGATTTGTTAAAGGCAGTGCTCTGCAGAAGAATGAGATAGAAGAAAGTGGAGGAAGCAGAGTAAGCAAAACACAAATGGCAAAAAACAAAACAAAACAATGAAAGAAGAACCGAGGTGCAATTTCAGATGAAGTCCGAGCCTTAGCCTGATCCTACGGGGATCTTTGGAGTCTGAATTACATTTCACGTTCAAGAAGCGACTTTGCGGTCCTAAAGGTGGTGGCTCTTCCAAGTAAGCCAAGAGTCAAGGGAGCTAGACCTTTGTATCCTCTTACCCTTTCCTTCTCAGCAGGCAGCATCAGAGTATGGAGGCCCTGGAGGTACAAAAACTCTCAGGCACTTTAGGCTCTCCGGGTAGCGAAGCCACACCAGCAGCTCCCGGGTTAAGTTTACAGCAAAGAGCCCTTAGCATCAAAGGGCACAGAAACTGGATGGTGCATACAGAACTTTGGTAAAGGGGGATGCGAGAGGATCTGGAGAGAGGACTAACGCTATTTGCTATAGGCCAGACTGGATGTCTTCTCCACCAATGCTTCCACGTGGTTTGGGATTACATGCCATTTTGGATTCTACGTGTCATTTTTATGATATGGGCCCTCCCAGGTATAGCATAATCTTCTTCCTCTTTTTCCTCATCCTTTTCCCTTTTCCTTCGAAGGAAAATTATTTTGGGGGAGGAAACAAACAAAAAAAGCCACTTTTTGTTCAGGGTCTCCCTTGTTATGATTAAAAAGATAAAATGTCTGAAATTTGCTTTGAGACTGTATTATTTCTCCTATAACATCTCCAGGGGAAAATAAATCCCCAAAGCTCTCTACCCACTCTGTAGAATGGTATTTCTTTTATTTGACTTAAGTCTGCAACTTTCATACTTCAGTGGATCCTTGGCTCAAGTACACTGGGATTTGGGGACCCATGTCATACTCACTTTATCCACAGAGAGATTCATTTTGGGAGCTGACAGACTTCAGACATGATCGCTTTCATCTTTCAGAGCGAAGAGCCCTCATCTTCCTGATCCATCCTCAAATTAGAGCTTCTCATTCACTCCTTCCATGAGTCTGGCTGCTCTTCTCTGGCTCAGCACATTTGTGTTTTTCTTGAGAGACAGTGACCAGCACTATCCTCAGTATCCCAGGAACGGATATACTACAGCTTCAGGTCAGGTACAGACAGCCCCTTTTGTTTCATTTTTAATGCTATTATAGATGATGTTCAACATCATTTTGGGTTGAGTGACATACCATGCAGGTGTCTCTAGTATTCAATCTATAGTGATTACCTTTCCTTACCTGTAGTCAATTACATCTCATTAGAAGGCAGACTATTACTGTTTTTTCAATGTTTATTTATTTTTGAGAGAGAGAGAGAGAGAGAGAGACAGAGCGTGAATGGGGGAGGGGCAGAGAGAGAGAGGGAGACACAGAATCCAAAGCAGGCTCCAGGCTCTAAGCTGTCAGCACAGAGCCCGACATGGGGCTCAAACCCACAGACCGAAAGATTATGATCTGAGCCGAAGTCGGACACCTACCCGACTGAGCCACCCAGGTGCCCCTATTATTGTGTTTTAATGACTAATTTCATCTGAAACTGGCTCTTAGTAAAACTTCCTGCTACTTTTCTGCTGGTACAAACATGAACTCTTTCTGAAGTCCTTCATTATTGGCTTAGTATTCAGCATCGCCATAGACTTTAGTTTTTTCTCTAAATCTTACAGAATCCCATTTTTATTTTGCACATGCTGAAGAGAACAAATTCCATCACAGTTTTTCGGAAAAACCCTACTGATTCGCTTCTATTCAAAGGGTATGCAATTTTTATATCTTTTGTCCCCAGCGAGAAGTTAGTTCCCCATAGGTGACAAAATAGTCCCAACAGTTAGATGGGAAGCTAACTTTTCTGTACCAAGTTAACTTTTTAAAAAGTGGTTTAGAGCTTTTTGGAGAAAGTTTCAAAAATTTTAAATGTATCCCATCTGCTGATGCTTTATTTTCCACTGGGTTATGTAGGACTTGCTTGGAGTATTTGTGGTAAAGGGGAAAAACCATGGGCTTTGAAGAGTCATGCAAACCTATGATGTACCAAAAGCACTCTGTTAAAGGCAGAATTACAGCAGAGGTTGAAAATGGCCAGGATGGGCCGAGGACTAAATTTAATTGTAGGCAAGGTGTTAGCATGTCTACAGTTAAAGAACAATGGAATAATCCAAGGTGATAATAAAAGCCCATTCTTGTGAAAGGTAATGAATGATGCCTCCCTAGTATCACAGGCCATTGCTCATCTCAAAAGGAGAGCCTCCCCCAAGATGGAGAATTCTCCACACCATCTGGGGCAGAATCTAGTTAGAATCTGGTTGTTCTGTGCCACCACAGAAAGTCTCCACTTCATCCATTTAGGGGATCAGAACAATCTGTCCTCAACAACAATCTTAGAAACTTGGGCAAAGGTTGCTCTAAACTGCCTATGAGACCTCGCTATCCTTAGCCCAATTTGGCCCCTTCTACCATTACAGCTCCTGTCTTCAGCTGCCTCAAAACTCTGGAATAGTTATTCCCACCCTACCTCTCTTACGTATCATCCTCTATTCCTGCAGTGCACATTCCTCTGGTCAACTATCCTCACCTATGCTATTGTCCTCACATGATGATGGGCTCTCTGATCACTGAATTTTCCCACTATCTCTCCCTTTTCTCCCTTTCCCCAGAGCCTTCTGGAACACCTTTGTCATTGAACACATACTCCTCTGCTTTCTCATATTTTTATAAGCCCACCCCCATCTTCATTTTCTTGTCTTCACTAAATCTCATTTTTCAGAAAGACGCCCTGGAACCTTCTCGAATGAAAATTCCACATTCTTGTACATCCACCATTGTGGTCTCCATAAGTAATGTCTGCATTGTCACTGATACTTTGCCTCTTCCAAACCACTGCTTTTCACTCTTGCTCAGAAAGCCCTCCTCCTTTGAGTTTCAGGTCATTCTGATTAAAGTCTTCCTGTCCACTCCCTCTTCTGTCACTATGGACACTTCAGTATCTGCATTGACAAACACAGAAGAACCTAGCTTCAAGATGCTTGGCCTCAATTCCAAAATATCCTAGAACTTATTCTGGACCTTATCATTATCCTAAATTGTCCTAGCTCTGGACTCTGAATACCAGTTTACCATTCTCTGGCCACAACATCTTATCACCACATGTCTCAGGATCCTTAGTTCTCAAAGCACCTAGTTCTCTAGTCTTTTGTCCATTCTTTTTCCTCCTAGGTACTTACCAACATTATACCTTTATTTTCTTCTCCTTGCATCTTAGACCTCATAACGTGTAACTTTAAGGACCCTTGCAACCATCTTCAAAACACGTAGTCTCCTTTCTTTCTGCCATACTGGCATAGCAAAGCTTCAATCTTGGATTAACCCAACTATTTGTTTTTCTTGATCTGGGCTGCTGAGTCTTGACTGAGAAAACAGACAACCTAACTATGCAAATAGGTGGCCCTAAGCAATCCTTTGATGTGTACTTAGTGGCTTTCTTAAGTGGTGATTACAAAACATTACTCTTCTTCTCAAAGCCCCACTTCATTGATCTTCCTCCTCCCCTTGCCACCTCCACACAGACACAACACTTCGCCCTCTCTCTTCCCTAGCAAATGCTTTGCCTTGCTGCTCGTTTGCTCTTAAATCACTGTAATTTGTTTTTGCATGCACTCTTGAAATAAAAATCCTCTGGCCAAAATTATCAGTGACTTCCTAAAGGTCTAACTGTATGGACTTTTTCTAAATATTCACCTAATTGTTGTCGTCTCTTGCACTGGATACTGTCCTCCATTCCACTGCTCTACTCTGGCTTTCTCTCTCTACCTGTGCTCCCTGGCAAGCTCACCCACTTCCTTGGGTTTAACTGGAATTATATTCTTGATCTCCAGATCTGTACCACCAGGCCACCTCTTTCTACTTAGCTCCAGAGACCTAGACACAAAATAGCCTTCTTCATGGTTTTCCTGGAATTCCTAGGGGAACCTCGAACTCAATCCAACTCCAACTGAACAAATCCCCCTTCCTTCCTTCATAGTTCTTACTGCTAGGTTCTCTATCTCACTAAATGATGTCATTCTTGAGACTAAGCCAGAAACCCTAGCGTGACCTGTTAGCTTCTCCGTCTTAAATCCTCTTCCACTTCCCCACCACCATCCTCTGCCCCACCTGACTTCTGCCCAAGTTCTTCTGATTTTACCTTTTTAAAGTCTCATGCTGCCTATCTTCTCCATTCCAACTGCTACTGTATTAGCTAGTGTGCTCTCACCTCCCATCTTTATATTTTTGCTTGAGAGCTCTGACTAAAACATGTCAGATCATGGTACCACCCTGATCATGGAGTATAAGTCCTCCAAGATCTATACTACTGTCTCTCTCTTTAGACCCATCTGTTCTGCTTCTTGCCTCCTGCCTCTCACCCTACGGTCAGCCATATTAAACTACCTGCTGTGCCTGGAACTGTCCACGCTGAGTCTTAGTTTCGAGTGCCATTCTTCTCCTTCACAGCCCCCTGCTCCCATCTGCCCAGCAAATATCTGCTCACATTTCAGGTCTCAGTTCAACCTTCCCATTCTTTGCAGGGCTTCATCTGTTGTGGCCCCCACGCTCACCCTAGGAAGAACCGACCACTTTTCTTTTGGGACTCCATCTCCACATACATAGTGTCAATGTCAGTTTGCCTTCCTTGGCCTGTAAATTCCTTAAAGACAATATCTCTGCCATGTGCATCTCTTTACCTTGGTGTCCAGCTCATAGTAGGATCGAAAATAAATATCCATTGAATGGATTAAAAATGGGGCCCAACCTGTGGGCAAAGGCTAAATGAATATTATGATAGAGGAGCAAATGTTGATTGCTATAGCGTACTGAATCATCACAAAGGCCTGTCTGCTGTTTGTAAACTCACTAAGTCTCAGTTTGCATTAGCAAACAAGTCGGGTGGATATTCTCTAGAATGTAAGCTGACTTTCAGGGGCAGAGAAAGGGGGGTGGTGCCTCCGATTGGCTTGCTTCCTTAGCAATCTGCGAAAACAAAACCCAGCAAAACAATTCCCCCTTTCCCAAAAGTTGGCATTGGCTCAAGTTTTTCTTTTCTGAAATACTTTCTTTGGTCAGGCAGCACTCCCCACGCTATAGCTGTTAGGCATTAGTGTGCTCTGAATCCATTAGAGAAGGTCAGTCCTGAATACCAAACAGATGCAGAGCCCTGAGTTTCCAAAACTGGAGTCCAAGGATCGAAATGCATAACAATAGCCATGTTCTCTGTTCATGCTGTTCTAAGATTTGCCACAAGCAGGCATTTTTCCACACTGGAAGTGAGGAACACATCATTTGAGACAGAAAAGTAATACAAAGAAGTGTTTTAGAAAAAATGACCCCATGCATTAAGTAGATTGGATAGTTAATTTAGGCCAAGAGGAACAGCCAAATAATATTAAGTTGTTACGGTAAAAAGTAAGTTTTGGACATTTTGCTTTCACGTTACTACCCAAACTTATAAAAATACTCAGAACAGCAGAAAGAAGGGCTAAATTTAGACCCTGATTTAATGCATTCAAGAGCATGACTCATTTTCCCCCTGCCCTGGTACAGCCTGGGAAATCTGTGTGTGTGGCAGGCAACACAAGGATGCCTTGTAAATAAAGGGAAATTTCATTCATCCAGAGGCTCAAGGAAGCTAGAGACACCCCATCTTCTCTGCCAACAAAGGTATATTTCTAGGTACTTCACACCATGGAACCAGATATCGCAACTGGTGAGAGTCCACCTAATTTTAGCTTTGCCCTGGCCTTGGCATGAATGTGCTGTTTCTTCTTTTCTCTAAGTGGCTTTTCCCCCCTGTCAGGCTCCAGGGGGATCCTGACCAGCTCTCAGATGCCATGCAACATGGGTCACCTTAATGAGACACTTATAAGGATGTCATCATTTGGTAGCAATACTTTTAGCAAGCTGGGGCCCGAGTCACTGAATGGTAGCCCATACATTGGGTCTTACAGAGCTAGTACTATATATAACGTCAACATCTAAGATGATCTGGGGTCGTTTGAAAAATAACCACAAGCCCAAACTAAACCAAGCCAACAACAGTGAGTTCAATTCTTATCAGTTCATCAGGGTGCAGGGCAAAACGTCCAGAGAGAGCAGACCATCACTGTCCCTTCCCCAGTTTGTTTCATTATCTGCTGCTGCCAATCACGATCTTGCATTTGCATCTGCTCCTGACACAAAGCAAATATTTTAGCCTCTACAGATAATCGAGATTAATGCCAGACTGTCATTTGTGTTAATCTAACCTAGTTTAGAGGCGAAAACCACCTAAATTATTTTGTGATTTTACAGTGACTCCATTCTTTCTTATTTCTTTTGCTTTTAGTCTTTGAGCACATTTGGAAAGTAACCTTAGAAGTCTCATCTCAGCTGTTTTCACCTTATTGAAAGTTTCTGGGCTTAGGATAAACTATAAGAAAAATAAAAGGAATGCATGTAAAAAATCTGTAGTTCAGTAACATTGCCTCCCGGAAGTGAGGGCATTAAAGCTGTCCTCCCTTCTGAGATATAAGAAAGACAGTAATAACCCACCCCTTGGGGCCCATTATACATCCATATACAATTATGCCAAGAAAGATCATTTCCCCAAACATGAAATGGGTTCAGCAGTTTTTCAGTTAAAAACAGAGTTAGATATGGAACACGTGCATCACATTAGAAATGAGTCGCTCTGAGAAGGTGTGTGTGTGAATGAGCAGCGCGGGAGAGGCCCACACAGGGGCACATTCGCGGGACGGGACTGGCAGACCCTGGGCAGGGCCATGGGTCCAGGTGGATATGAGATCCAATCAGCCTGAACACATGCTTCACAAACCAGCCTGGACACCGCACAGAAAAGAGGCAAGACACCGTAGGGCAGCATAAATGATTTGTACCTTTCTCAAATGGCTTGGTTCTTAGGTCTCCTGGGCAATTCTGAATGACCAGGTGGGGCAGTCACCCAATGCCCCTTGGGCTTGTCCAGTACCATAACATGAAAATCAAATTATTTTAAAAATAGGGATGTTCTGTGACCTTGGCCACATGGAATGACCAATTTGGGGGTCATTTGAGAAAGGACAAATACTCGTTAGCACTCTAAACAGCAAACTGGCTGATTTAGCTTAGAACAGTTGGCTACCATTGCAGCCAATTTTGGAATGTCAAAAAAGAAGGTAAGTCAGGGAAGGGTGTCATGAAGTTTGCATCCATCCAAGGCTGGGTAACTTAGATATTGAGATTTGGGGTGGAAATTGATTCTCACACATCTAGAGCACCACAGATCTAATGAACAACGAGGGACATCTATTTTCATACTTCACTCACACAAAACACCTCTCTTCCATCTCTGGGGTGGGGGGGGGGTGTTCCAGTTCTAAACTACAATCAGCCCTTCTTTTAGAATAACAATAATAAATCCTCTTATTCAGCCAGATGGTGGTGTCTGTTGCACTAGGTTGGGCTCATAGTACAACATCAATAAATGGCCACTTGTAGAGGGACAGACAGAATCCCATTTATAAAACATACCCACACTTCCTTCCTTCTCCCATCCCAAAATGTTGCATTGTCAAAACACCCATGGGGGCTTAATCTCATTTTGGGGAAGAAAGAAAAACTAAGGAAGGCAAAATAATATATGTGGAAAGCAATTTTGGGGGGAGGGGAATAATACATTTAATCTCTGAGGAAAATGATCGTCGATGGGCTTTTAGTCATTTTGCCTTTAGGGACCAGCTGAAAGGAGGATCCCGAAAGGGTTTTCCCCAGACCCTGGAAAGCTGTCGTGGTGAAGGCTGCACATTGCCAACTAGGAGATGGAGTTAAAAATTCTTCCTCAGTGAGCTCGGCTAAGTCTCCTGAAATGAATATTTGTTCCAATGAGGTGTTCCCAAAAGCTTTCTGGCCTCAGATAACTCATTTTAAGAAAGGTATTTGTTCAAAATCCATCACAGGAGGGAAAATGACATATTAATGTATCCTGTTGCCAACGTACACATGCTCTACACGGGCCCAGAGGGCTCAGACTCTTTGCTGCTTGCTCCTTATTTACTTGGTCTCAGCCCTACCTGGGACTGGCGGGGGTGGGAGGGGGATGCTGACTAGTCTCTGCTCCTGCTCTTAATAAACTATACTACCTGGTTATGTAACCCTAATCCACGTCCACAGTCCAGGACTCAGATGGCTGGCTTGTCAGCAAAAAATGTTTCAAAAATGTTAATTCGACAGTGTTGGAGGGATGTTATTTCTAGAGCCAAACTCCTTAGGGAAAATGGGAAGTAGGTGCTCCAGGGATCCAGTTCCTCCATACTGAAAGATACTTCTTTCCTGATGCCTTCTTCCCAAATAATGTCCCAATGCCTGGTGTGCCCTGACATTTGGTCCAAATAAAATGCTGGAACATATTCACAGGATACAACTATCTCCAAACTCTATATAAGAGGGTGTTTATTATAGAGAATCAGCCTCTATTAGGGCATGAAACATCAAAGCCTGCGGGCACTTGCTCCTCACACTGAATCATTTCATGATATAGATACTACTATTTTTTTACCCCTGGCATTTACGGCAAGCAACTCAGTTTACAACCTAAGGCATTTTCCATACTTCCAGGCAATGAATACTAGCTTCTTTTGAGTCTCAATAGCACATAATTTAAGACAGTGGGAAAAGGAGCTAGAGACTAGTTTCCATTGCAAGGAAAACACCATGCAGATGTTTGCCCTCTTGAATTCTGATGGCTGATGGCAAAATAGAGACTTGTTTATTTGTTCTGAAGTCAAATCCAAGGAATTTAGTTTTTACAGGCTGGGGGCTGGGGTAGGGGTGGGAAGTAATGACCTAATATATTAATAATATTGAAATGTTCAACACATGGCCCTAGGATTTTCAATCCCCAAATAATTTAGGGGGAACCATTTTTATAATGGTTCTTCATTAAATTTGGTACACCTGATGTCAATCTGTGTCACAGTGATGACATACCAGAAAAAACACCCAAGGACTACTTTGTTAAAATTGTATATTCACCTTCTATAATTGTTTTTTACCTCCAAGATAGCAAGCTAGGAATTGGTCCTCTATCTTGAGCCATTTATTGAGAACAAACAAATGAACTCAGAAAAGACATGACCCAATTGAAGTTCAATACCTGACTTTGGTGTATGAGAATCATAAACTTGCTTACGGTCTATCTGGTCCGCAAACACTTCCCCATAAATCATCCAATAGGGCATGTAGAAGATGTTCTTGGCCAATTTCCATGATGGTTCTTCATTGGGAAAGAGAATGGCTTGCCTGGCGACCCCAAAACTCATCAGTACCACCAGCATAATGATGACAAAGTACATCATGTCTATCATCTGGAAGGGTGTGGAAGCAGAGGGAGAAAAAAAAGAAAATCCACATGATTGAGTGTTCCTATGATATCAACGTTGATGGAAACCTTTGAAGGAGGTTCATTTTCAACACTTCTGACAAGGGATATATAGGTAGACAGCTGTGTCCAAGTAAGAAAGAGAACACTTGGTCTATTGAAACAACGTGCACAGAATTTTATCAGTAACTCAAAAGCATTAAAAAAAAAGGCACACATAGAAAGGAAGCCCCTCACTTTCCACTGTTGTCTGTGCTACCTAGTTAAGACTAGGCATGGGAGTCACATGAAGCTCGGGTCTCTTTATGAATCCAGCTCTGTTCCTGGGAGCCAGTGTCCTCCCTGGGTCACTTTCTTCTTAGCAAAATTGAACTTGGGATGATCGAACTATTTCAAGAACTACTGCAATGTTGTAAATTCCCTAAGTTTGAGAGTTGGAATGCTCAAGAAAGTAATTACTTGCAAGCAAAGCTAGGACAGCCCACATATCCACCATCCACCTTCTTATTCTTGTGGCCCCACCTCACTGCCTGATATTCTACCACAAACCAGTCTCTCAGAGAACCACTCTTTCTGTACTTAATTCTCTTGCAGCATATCCTATCAGTTATAGAGGGTGTTTTTGTCGGCAATAGAATCAGGTTGCCTAATGGCCCATTTCTGTGTCTGCTGCTGAAATGTTGGACTTTCATCTTGACATGTTTATAAAATTCTCTTGACTGCATTCAAGCACAATGTTATCTCTCGTTCCTCTTTGTTCCTTTCTTTTTTGCTTGTTTTCGTGATACATATTATCAAGGATCTGTTTCTCATATGCCAAATTACTTTCCTTTTATCACCAAAAATAGATGAGGATGTAATAACTATTATTTCGTCTGGCCAGAACCCATTGCCTCCTTCTTTTAGAAGCAGTTCCCACCCATTTTGGCCACAAATATGGTGTCTTTTCCAGGCTAGGTTAATGATGGTACCTCACCCTCTGGCAACAGTGATAGGAGGTAGGCATGTGACACAAGATGGGCCAACCAATATTCTCTCTTTGGATTTTTTCAACTGAAGCTGGGATAGAGAAACTCCCTTTCTTTCTCTGTAATGATATAAATTCAGAGTGTCTGAGGCTGAGTCCCCCACCAGTAAAACTGATCGAGAGTGAATGAAGCAGATATTCCAGACAGAGAGAGACAGCATGTTCTGAAAGTGGTTGAGAGCCTGACTGCAGTAACCCTTAAGGCCAGTTTCATCATGCCCTGCCATAAGTCAGTATATCCCTCCTGGGCTTAAGCTAGTTGGAGATTGGTTTCTATCCCTCGCACCAAACCATCTAACACAAAAGACAACCTTCTCTGGGATATCAAACTTCCTGCAGGGATACCCACCCACAAAGAAAGAATAATGAAAATTCTATCATTGATAATGAAGGCTTTAAATTAGCTTTAAAATTTTATTTTAAAACAATATTCCATGGTGCCTGTTATTAGAATTAAAACACAATAGCCTTCTGCTTTGCCTTAGGACACTGAGGGCTCAAAATATTTTTGGCCAATTAATCAACTGTCAAGGCAACTTCTGAATCCATCTTTCAAGTATCATCTGACTTTGAAACTAAATAAGAATTTCTCAAAAGTTGATGTTCATTCATATTTGTTCACTGTTTTTAAAGATACATGCTACTTAATTAGTTATTCCTTTCACAGCTTAGTGGCCTCAGGACTCTCTTACAAGTGAACAAACCAGCTGTGTCGAAACAGTTTTATAGGAAACATAGGCCTGTTTCCCATCCTCTATTTTGTAAAATTATTTCATCATTTATTTACCAAACGTTCCATCAATGAAAAAACACTAATGGCTCCACTAATGGGTGGGGAGAGGAAGGTGGGTACTCATGAGATTTAGGAGCTAGTCTGACCCAAGAAAACTCAGCCAGTACACACAGCAACTGTTCTAATTCAATTTCTCAGGACTGTTTTCATTCAAATTGACTGTGCTACCTACCTGAAGGGCCAAAACAATCTAAGACAAGAAACATTCTTCCCACTCAACTTGATCTATTTCACAAAAGTCTTCCACACAAATACTGAAGTCTGACAGAGCAGAATGCAGAAGTAGAACATTATTAGTAAAAACCAGGGCTGGGTACCTCTGTTTTTACAGTTAAATTGTCCAGTCAGTTCAATATTAAGAGACCTGATTCTGTCTCACTCTTGTAAATATCTGTAGGTTGTGTTCTATACAGGTGAGTACATATGGTGGTGGTTATGCATGTTTTCAGGTGTTTGACCACCTGAGTTTTCATCTTGCCTCTGCTAGTAAAAATAGCTTAGGTGGACATGTGCAAGTTGCTCAATCTTGGTTTTCTTTTCCTTTTTTTTTTCAAAATGGGGATAATGAAAATCACCATGCATATTAATTTCATAAGGCTTAAATGAGACAATATGTGAAACAATGTGGGTAGGTCTCAGTAAATGTTAATGCATTGCTATTAGAATTGGAAGGTCAGGTTGTGAAGTCTGATTGGGTAAGAGCTGGTATCTTGCCTTTGTTTTTTGCCTGGTTTCTGGTTACTCCGTTGCTAAACAAAGATACTAAAACCCATTTCATGGGGTTGTAGTGATGATATGTCTGACATGGTATTTGGCACAGAGTAAATGATAGTTATTATAATTCTTGTTTTTATTCTGCATTATACAAGTGAGTTTAGTACTAGGCTTAGAGAATTGCATTGAGAAGTGGAATATAAAGAAAAGGGGTCAGGATTCCAGGATCCTGGATTTAAAGAGCAGTTGGGATCTTACTTTTTTAATTTTTTTGGTCGAGAGAGAGACAGAGAGAGAGAGAGAGAGAGAGAGAGAGAGAAAATCCTAAGCAGGCTCCACACTCAGCACACAGCCTGATGCAGGCTTGATTCCATGACCCTGGGATCATGACCTGAGCCAAAAATCAAGAGTTGGACTTTCAAACGACTGAGACACCCAGGTGCCTGAATCATACTTGATCTATGTATTGTGTCCAGGTATCTTATCAGATGTCTGTCCCTAGACCACAGGGTATAGTGAGTTCCTTGGTTATTTAGTACTGAAGAGGGACTCTGTAATGTTGAGGGGCTTTCAGAATAATCACATGTGGGCATATTTTATTAAGCTTCCCACCTGGCAGTCCATCTAACTCACTGATACATTCTATAGGCATATTTTACCTACCTTCTGGATCAGAGACTCAATTATTTAACTAATTATCTTAAAAGCCCCATGAAGAGAACAAAGCCACCAAATATACTCATTTTCTACTTATTTTTGACTTATAAGTGGAATCATTCATAAGTTGGAAGGCAGAGAAAATGCAGTCCATCTCGCTCACTCGCTCCATAGTAAGGTTTCATTCTAGTCAAAATTGGGGATAATTATACCATTATTAAAATAACAGACGTAGATTTTAAAATAAGCTTGCTGGTTTAGTGTGACTTTAGTTATTTCAACTATTTAAATGCCACCCAACCTTTTAAAGTGATATATTTGGTTTGTTTGAGACTTCAGATCTTATTTAATGAAACAAAACAACAAGGCAACGATCAATTAGAAAAACAAGCAATCAGATTACGTAACCGTCTGCTGTGGTGCTTCTCAACAGAGGGCAATTGTGTCCCCAGGGGACATGTGGCAATGTCTGGAGATGTTTTTGTTGTCATAAGCATATGTGTGTGTGCGCACGCACACGTGCACGCCTACACTACTGGCATTAGTGGGTAGAAGCCAGTGATGCTGCTAAATATTGTGTGATGCACAGCATGGCCCCCACAACAAAGAATTATCTAGTCTGAAATACCAATGGTATCAAGGTTGAGAAAATTTGGCCTAATTTTGCAGCTGTTGTAACTCTTTACTTTCATTGGGTCCATTTGAGTATACATTTCAGAATCTCATGGAAGCTTGTCTTCTCTGTGCAGAAAATTCATACACCCACATATTTTTATACACAAATTAGGTGGAGGGTCCACTGATCCTTTCTCTTAAATCTCTCCCACTGGCTCTAAATTGAGATTCTCTGCTTTTAGACATAAGAATCTTTACCACAATCTCAAATTCATTACTAAAAGAACAGAGAAGATTATAGAACAGGTTGTGCAATAGAGTAAGATACACATTCCCCCCCCCCCCCCAAGTCAAAAATCCCAATTGAACTGGGATTCAGTTTTGGGTAAATAATTCAAGCTTGTTGAATTCAAGTTCTTCCTCTCTAGAATGGGCTTGGTGATATCTCCCCTAAGCAATACTGGTGTTATAGGTCTCAAGCTTTTGTATAAAAGGGTTAGGAATAGAGTGGAATAACCGTGCTCACCAATATCTCACCCCCTCCCCACTTTTCATTGTACTTTCATAAACAGAAGGCACACATAAACATAACAGATGCAATTTTATCAACTACCTGCTATGAGCCAGACCCTATCAGCTACTTGGCATGTGTTATTTCTAATCATCCCAAAAGCCCTGCAAGATATAACCTTGCATTTATTATAATTACTTTAAATGAGTAAACTGGGTCTTAAGGAGGTTAAATACATTTCTCAAGGTCTCATAACTCCTACCTTTTGGATTCAAATTTTCCTTCCCTTTACATGTCTTTCTCAGCGCTTTTGTAGGACGAGTCTTGGTTATTTAAGATTCGTTTCAGTAGAGTGACACATGCACCCACACACTAATAATAATGATAAACACAGATCTGCTGACTGAAAGGTCAGCTGTGATGATGTATATAGTGAAATTTGAGGGAGGATGATAAAGGACAGCTATTGACCAATTGTTAGTTTTTGACAGCCCACAAGTGGAAGTAGACTGGACGTTATTAGAACAGAGTTTTTCAGGAAGAGGCGTTTACCATGGTAGGATGGAGGTATTTGGCTTTTCCACATATGCCCTGTGAAGGTGAAGTAAGGGTCACACTTTGAAAAGTGGGGTAATTGATAAGAAGCACCTAGGTTCTGAGCAGAGGGCTCTAATTCTTCTTCTAGTGAGTCTGGAGCAGGAGCTGATATATTTGTGCACTCCTAGGGTTCACACTACTGCTGTCCTCCTAGGGCTGAGTCTTTACGGAGAGAGTCTGGAAACCAGGGTGGTCAAGGAACAAGTCCACAGCCATTTGTGGGAAAGCATATTAGTTTGCCACTTGGGATTCTTTTTTTTTAAATTTTTTAAGTTTTTTTTTTTTAAATGTTTATTCATTTTTGAGAAAGAGAGAGCACAAGCGGGGAAGGGGCAGAGAGAGAGGGAGACACAGAATCCGAAGCAGGCTCCCGGCTTCGAGCTGTCAGCACTGAGCCTGATGCGGGGCTTGAACGCATGAACCATATCATGACCTGAGCCAAAGTCAGACGCTTAACTGACTGAGCCACCCAGGCGCCCTCTGGGATTCTTTTTTAAAGAATAGGTAGGGGCATCATTCTGGAACCCAGTTTTTAACTCTCCATTTTCCAGTAGTGTAACAAAATACATGATATATGGATAGAATGTAATATCCAAATAAAATTCAACCTAACTCAACTAAAATAGACTGTACTTCCTTCCCTTTGTGTAGGGAAAGGAATTTTTCAAGGACTTTATTAGGAAAAAAAAAAAGAAGAAGAAACGTTAAAATTTAAAAATCTTTTAAAGATTTGGAGTGGAGACCCACTCTTCCTCCAAGATCCAGCTAAAATGTAACCTCCACACGAAGCCGTCCCTGACCTACATTGTCTTTTCTATGCTCCTTTATACACATCTCTCTAACAGCATTCGCACACTGTATGGTAATTACTTCTTTCTCATCTTCAATCTCACGGAATGAGCACCTTTAAATACCCAACTCCTACTCCGGTGCTTAGCCCAAAAGAGATGATCTGTGTATGTTTTTCAGTAAGTAAATGGGTGAGTGATCGTTAATTTTCCAGTGATGTATACAGATGTAGTCAAACTCCCAAACGCTCAAAAGGAATTAAAAATCAAAACACCCCCAGGGCCATCTCAGACCATCACAGCAGGCCCAAATGAATGATTTTCCTCTTCCTATTACTGCCACTCTCCTCTGCATATTTATAACACAGAATCAGAGAACCCTGCTTACCATTTTTCCAATCATCATTACGTATGGGCCCAAATACTTGTTCACGCCGAAGATGTCTAGTAGACGGATGTACCAATAAATGATGTTCACACAATAGATGACCCTCCCATCACTCCTGAAGGGCTGGTCTTGGAGACGAAGGATCATTCCCACAGAGAACAAAAGGATGGCTATTAGGTCTGTGACATTCCAGTACTCCTGCAGCCACACCTTTACTTTCTGTAGCAACTTCCCTGGCTCTGACATCAGGATCTAAAAGACAGGAAAAGAGGGCGGGGTTAGGTCTGGTTTCAGTTCATAGTATTTTAGGTCCAGTTGGAAAACGCTTGGTCTGTTAGTTGACATCAGTAGCTTGTTTTGTTTACCTGTGTTTACTTGAATATTTGCATGCTATGAATATACCACCGAGCTAAGCTCAGACCAGGAATATACAAGCATTCCAGAGGCAAACAGAAGCAAGGAGTTTGATCCTTTGGGTTGCCTTACTATCCTAAGATACCCATTAGGGTTTTGCTATGAAATGACAGATTCCTGATACATTGCAAATCTCTGAAATTCCACTCCATCTCAGTAAAGAGTGCCACCATATTGAGTTACTCAGACCACCAGGGAGGACTCCTTCATTCTTCTCATCACATCCATATAATCTGCATCAATATCACCTCTATTTCTAAATACAATCTGATCCAACCACTGCTCACCACCACCCGCTGTTGCGGGTACTCTCAGTACTACCACATCACCTAGAAGATTGCAACAGCCTTCTGACTGGTATTCCTGCCACCATCGGTGTCTACTCTCCCTCAACCCATTCTCTAACTAGCACACGGAGTGATCTTTAAAAACTGAAGCCGTGATCTGGGTGGTGATTACACACAGTTGTATGGGTGAACAGAATGAGTTTATTTTCTTATAAATAAGAATGAGTTTATTATTTTCCTATGAGTTGTTTATTTTCTTCCAGGTAAATTATACCACAATCTAAAAAAGAGAGCGATTTGAGAGATGTATGAACAACAACAACAACAAAAACTAAAGCAAATTGTGATAAATGAATATTTCAATCTCCCGATGGCTTCCAATACACACAGAGAAAGACCCAAACTCCTTACGGTGGCTTCATTTCACAGCCCACCACATTCCCCCCATTCCACACCTACGGACATAGCGGCTCATTATATGCTCGGGACATTTGCACTTGTTCCTCCTGTTGGGCATTTTCTTCTCCCAGAATTTTACATGTTTTGCTCCTCCTCATCCTCAAGGTCTCTGCTCTAATTTCCCTTTCTGAGGAAGATCTTCTTTGACTATCCTACCTGCAGGGGCCTCCACATCCCTGTCACTTGCTAATGTATTACCCTATCTTCGGTTTTGAAGAGTTTGTCACTCTATGAAGTTAACTTCTGTATGCAGGTAAACATGTTGTCTGTGTTGGTCTACCCACCTATCATCTCCACTAGACTGTAAACTCTGAGGCACACCCTTTGGGCCCCAGGGCCTGTTACATAACAGATTCTCAATTAAATGTTTGTTGACTGACTGCTACATATCATTAGGTACTGGGTAGGGCTCTGACTTACCTCAAATCTAGAGGGGCCTTTTTGCTGCCACACAGAGGCTCTATGAAACGCATAGTTGGAGAGTGGGTCCCACTGGTCCGACACCACAGCTTGTCCCCGGATGTGAGGAGCCAGGGAGGCTGGCCTATAGAGGCTGCGTAGCTGGGCCTTTGGGTTTACCTGGAGACTTCAATCTCTTTGAGCCATCACCCAACTCGGAATCTCCTCTCAAAAGAGAGGAAAGCAAAGACAGGGGACAGGGTCTAATCTGCAGCTGTTTATTTGCATCCTCTTGTCCCCTTTAATGGTTTGCCGTGACCTGAAATACTTAAGGAAGGGAGGTCTTAGTAAGTCAGGACGAGGGCTTGGAATGCTGTGCGAGATGCCAGAGCCAGCTGGTAGCCTCATTCTTCCTCCTCTGTAGGGCTACACTCACCCCTAAACCCCAGGCCAGGGTTTCTTGAGCGGGCATCAGAATCACCTAGGGGCTGGTGAAAACACGATGGCCGCGCCCTACGCCTGGAGTTTCTGCTTCAGTAATGCCTGGGGTGAGGCTGGAGAGTTTACATTCATAACAAGTTCTCAGGGCAAGCTGGGGTCCACAGGTTGAGAGAAGCACTGTCCTCCCCGTCAGGGACTCCTGCAGCTGTCGTCGTCCTGGCGGTTTCTCACACCGCTGCGTCTTAGCTAGGGAAAACTCCCAGCGTGTGGGCAGGGGGGCGGAGGGGAAATGCCTTGGAGTTTTTCTACCCCTGCGTCCACACTTTCCTACAACTGGTCAACAGAGATTGATAGCATCAGTTTCTAAACTGTGGAAATATTTCTGTGAAATCCCAACATAAGAAAAAAAAGGGGGGGGGGAGGTCAAGGCTGAGAGGCTAGGGTTAAGCAGGAACGCAGGTACCCCGGCCCTAAAGCTTCTCCCACCGGCTCTGGGCCAGCCGCGACCCTCTGCTCTGAGGGGGCGTGGCCGCAGAGTGGGCGCGACCGCAGGAGTGGGCGTGCCCTCGCGCCGCGGCCAGGTCTGGCCCTCGCGGGGTTGCCGGGAGGAGGGTCCGGGCAGGAGAACGTCCGCCCACGCACGGTGTAAACAGTTCCGGTCGCTTGAGGGATCCCCGCGGCTTGTTTTGGTGACTGCGCGCGGAAGTATGTGGTGCTGGGAATGGGAGGGCCGCCTGCGAAACCACAAAGCCCCGGTCGTATATCCCTGAAGGCCAGGAAGCCTACGGAGATTTCCACGTGTCCGGGATCTTGCGTGCCTGCGCCCTGCGCCGACGCGGAGGCGGGACCTGTGGGGTCCGCAGCCCCTGGGCGGTTGAGCTTCCTCAGCGGGTCGGGACTTGGGGTGGGGGTGTGGGGTGCAGCCAAGCCAGGCTGACAAGGAAAAGATCGCCCACGAAGGCGGTGGGGGCCTCCCCGCGCGGCCTCCTCCGGAGCCAGGACTCCTGGGATGACCCCCTGCTGACCCGACCCTGCAGAGCCCGGGCCACTGTTACATGCCGCCTCAGGAGAAATGGATATCCAGGCCGGGAGGTTCCTGGCAGCCCGCCTGCTTGGCAGCCTCTTCCAGAACAGTCCACGGAGTACAGGCTGCTCCCTGTCTTCTTCCAGCCTCGTCCCTGGAGGGATTCCAGTCTCCCTGCGCGAGTCTTTCCCTTTTCTGCTTATCATGGGGAAGTAATATGCATCTGGGCGTTAAATCACGGGAGAGGAGCTAGCATTGAACAGCACCAGAGCCCTTAGCGGTAGCAGGCCTCCGTTGTCAGAGCGCTACACAAAGAGCACTGCAAATTTATTACAGCTTTTTCAGTTTACCAATGGGAAATCCACAGCCGTGCTCAGGAAGTAGAAGGCATTGTGAATGGGGAGGCCGAACAGTACACAACTAGTTAGAACAAGGCCAGGCAGGGCATCCATTAAAAAGAATATCCAGCTTTTTATAAAAAGGGACTAGTGCACACCTCCAAACTCTCAGCATGGGGACATGCTGATTAGAATTTAAGTGTCCCCGAAGCAGTTTAAAAACCCCAAAGAAGGGCTCTGAATGTATTTTAAGAGATTTTTTTAAATGATCCCAGTATGACGGCATCTAATAGATACTGCATCCTTTTCTCTGAAAGAGAACTAAAACCTAAGAGACTAAGGGTATTTTAACCTGTTGGTAATGAAGGCAAGGGTGAATTTGTGGATTTGTAGGAATCCATTTTTGTATGGATCCCGATGTATTTTCTCACTCACTGTAGCTTTGGGAGTAGGATTGTTCGAGAGCTCTTGAAGGTGCAGTGGACTTGACAGAGAGTAATTCTTCCAGAAAAGACCTGCCCTGATGACTGTAGTTCCAGGGGGAAATGCAGAAGAATCATCACACAAGCGTGCCTTCCCTACAGCGTAGGGAATGGGTTGGTGGAGCGCGTTGAGCAGAGTTGCAGAGCCCTCTGGTGGACGTTCGCTTGACCACATTCATTTTAGCAGCTCAGACTGGGAAGGCCCCTGACTCTGGCTTTGAACTTCAAGCAAGTCATATGGGGGGGGGGGGGGGGTGGTTATGATGGCTCCTTTGACAAGGTGGGGATGTGGGGCGTAGAGAGGGGCCCACACCCCCAACCCGAAGGACAAGAAATATATTCAGCCCACCTCAGTGATTCCTAGGGTTGGTGGAGAGGCTGGTGCTCAGCACATGCATAATAAATGTTGAGAAGGAATAAAGTGGAGGATAAATTAATGAATGGAAGCATAGTTCCTTCTACAGCTGCTTAAATGCATTTGGAGAATCATAGGTATTGGATGATAGTGCCAAAGAGACCCAGAGTAAGGGGTTGCAATGGGAGTTAAAAGTGGAAAAATGGGAAAATTTGAAAACTCTTGTTTATAGGGTCGAGGAAAGAGACGTGTAAACAGTGTCGAAGACAACTCTTCTTGGGAAAGAGATCTGTTGGCAAAAGCTAGAGCAAACCCCGAGCAGGCGTGAAGTGATGACCCTATAAAACACACACTATGACGCCTCCCCAGGTTTGCCACCGGCCCTCGAGGCCGAGTCCATTATTTCTGTGCAGCATAGAGAAAATGGTTTCTGGCTTAATTTGGATCCCTAGCATCGCCCCTCCCTCCCACTCACAAAGGTGACCGACCACTGTTTTTCTCCTATGTTCTCCTTTATGAAAGCAGTTACCTCTCTCATCTTCTCTATCCCCAGGGTGAATATGTACGAAATGACAATCCATTCCTGCGTGGAAGGCCAGCGCTCCATCTTCACTAACACGATATAGTTGAAGAGCATCAAGTATCCGATGTACGCCAGCTGTAAGGAAACACAATACAGTGTTCTGGCTACGGAGACCCGGGAGCCCGGCCCTTGGGCAAGGCCGCTGCATGGCAGAACAGAGCAAGGTCAGCAAGCAGGACTCAGAATTCACAACAGAATGAACTTCAAGGCTTTAAACTATTCAACAAAGAATTTAAGAAAATGACTATAATATTTGAAATAATGTGATGTGCTATCTTCCTTTTGTCCCTTACATGTGTCCCTGGGTCCAGTACTTTGCCTTTACTTCTGTGCCATGATGCATCCTTTTTGTTTGGCTATTACCGTTTCTTGTGTCTTTCTGGCTAAAAAGGGGACCTCTTCTCTCAGTGCTACTCTTGTTCATGCATAAGCCTCAGGTTCTTTTATTTTTTCTTTTTAAGTTTATTTCTTTATTTTGGGAGAGAGAGAGAAAATGAGTAGGGGATGGGCAGAGACAGAAGGAGAGAGAGAATCCCAAAGAGGCGGGGCTGGGTCCGAGGACTGTGAAATCACAACCTGAGCTGAAATCAAGTGTCAGACACTCAACCGACTGAGCCACCCAGGCGCCCGGAGCCTCAGGTTCTTGAACTAGGGCACACGGTGGATTTGTGCCTAATGAATGCCAGGTAGGTGAAATGTCTGCAGGAAGGAAAGGAAGGCACATACTATACTTGTAAACTGGTCAAACCAACATAAAAATAGACTGGATTTTATCTTGAAGTCCCACTTGAATTGTTTTCTGAGTTAATGTCTTCTTTTTTCTCCTCCTACCTTAATGTGCTTGGCTTAGCAGTGCCCTGGGAGGATTTTATCCATTTTCTATTGCAACACCTCCCCACCCTATCCAAGTTGGGATATTCCTCCCTGGTTTCTGCTTCTTTGAAAGAAAACAAGAGAAGATAAAGCAATTTATAGAAAGGAATGGGTCCCTGTAGCCAACTATGGCTTGGAGGGGGGCCTAAGCCTCATGGGGCTCTGGCCCCAGAGGCTGAATCCCGATAGCACTGGCTGAGGTGCTGGGTGTCCGCTGAAAACCCCTGGGGGCTCAGGTTTAGTGACTGTCACTGGAGGACTCGGTTATGTCTAGATGAGTGCGTGGAGTGTAGGAGGGCTGGTGGGGTTCTTGTGTCAGGGCCCGCGGAACCTCTGGAGAAAAACTCCCCCTCGGGGAAATGGCGTACGAGCTCAACCTTCTCTAGGCAACGCTTCAAGCTGAGGAAGGCGCTTGCTGGCTTTCGGGGCCCCGGGGGCTGTGAGCAGGAAGTGAGAGCGGGTTTATTCCTGTCTGCACTCTTCAGAGCCCACAGAGCAAAGAATAGGACACAGTGTGGGCAAAAGGGTGGAGGCCTTGGAGATACAATGTGACTCTGGAGCCCTGCAGGCACCTTAGCAGGTGGGGAAAGGTACAGCCTGACTGCGAGACAGAAAGGGGAACTGGCGGCCCCACAGAGCTCGAGAAACGTTCCTTTCTCTGCTAATGGGGCCGCTCGCTGTCTTTCTTCCTTCCTTTCCTTTTTTAATAAAATGGATACATAGATTCTGAATAGGAGTCAAAGGTATTTTTAAAGCCCCTATGATGACGCATTTACAGACACAACCATATAATTTCTGGTCTCTTGCATGGTGAACATATGTCAGAGTTCAGTGAGGTCAGGAGCGGAAGCATGAGGGCAGCTGTGGAGAGGCTGTTCCTTCTCCACCTGACACCTCAGGGATGCGCTCTTGTCTACTCACCCCTTCAGGGTGAGTCACTTAACGAAATTTTAACTTTTTTTTTTTTGAGAGAGAGACAAGGTGTGAGTGGGGGAGGAGCAGAGAGAGGGAGACACAGAATCCAAAGAAGGTTCCAGGCTCTGAGCTGTCCACACAGAGCCCGACGCGGGCTCAGACTCAAGAGCCTGGAGATCATGACCTGAGCCGAAGTCAGACACTTAATTGACGGAGCCACCCAGGTGCCCCTCATGGACTGTCACTTTAATCCACACCTCGGCCCCCACTCCTTCCCTCTGGGGCTGTTAGCACAGTGTGGAAACCTCACCTGAGGCATCTGCTCTACTTGAAATTACGTGGGATACTGTTTAAAATGCAATTTGGTTCATATGGTTCCTGTTTACCGTTATACACGGGCATCCACTCTCGGTCCCCACAAGTACTGTATTTCACAAGACACAGCAGACTTCAATAGCGAAACTCTAAAACATATTCTCAGCCTCCTTCTGGCCTGAAATCCTTCTTTCTGGTTGCTTCCTTTTGTTTGTTGGATCATATTTATTGCTTCTAGGGGAAATGAGTCTCTCTACTGCCCTGGTTTTTATTATTTCACCCAATTCATTGTGACACATTCCAAAGAACTATCTTCTCTTGTCACACGCAGGCCCAGTGACACCCACACAATTCTTCCAGAACCTCTGCATTTTAGTATTTAAGCATCTCTTCCAACCTGCCTCTGTCCTCCGAATACAGGTTTAGTGTATTGGTTTGGCTGAAGGAATGTAGATGCAGTCAGGGAAACTTGGATTTAAATCCTAGCTCGAGTATTTCCAAACTGTATCATTTCGTGTACATCGATGCACCTGCCTGGGCCTCCATCCTGTGAAATGGAGACGAGGGCTACTGACCTTACAGAGCTTTTGGAAGGATTGGGGGGGTGAGGTGGGGGGGGGGGGTTGGAGAATATATATCTATCTCCCTTTTTAAAAAATGTTTATTTATTTTTGAGAGAGAGGTGGGGGAGGGGCAGAGAGAGAGGGAGACAGAGGATCTGGAGTGGGCTCTGTGCTGACAGGAGACAGCCCGATGCACGGCTCGAACTCATGAACCGTGAGTTCACCACCTGAGCCGGAGTCAGACGCTTAACTGACTGAGCCACCCAGGCGCCCCTGTATCTAGTTCCTAACAGTTGTAGAGGCCAAATGAATGGTGGCTAAAATAATTATTTGCTTTTTTCAAGCAACTTCCATTCCTCATCTCCTCTTACCTCAGTACTTGTTTCCTTTTGATCTGGTTAACTAGCCATACCTCTCCTTTTTTAAATTGCCCTCCTTACTGCTTATGCTTCTTCCACGATCAGCCTGTTATTTGTTATTATTATTATTTTTTGACAGAGCCAGTGAGTGGGGGAAGGACAGAGGGAGAGAAAGAGAATCTTAAGCAGGCTCCAGGCCCAGCACGGAGCTCGACGCAGGGCTTGATCTCACAACCTTGGGATCATGACCTGAGCCGCTATCACAAGTTGGACCCTCAGCCCCTTGAGCCACTCAAATGCCCCTCAGCCTCTTCTTTAAATCCAGTTACTCTATAATGCGTTTCTTTCCATGTTCAAGCTATAATATAACATTTTGGGACAACTCTCAAAATATAGACTTCCAAAAATATGACTTTAAACATGTTTAAATGGCACAACAGAGGACTGTCTGCTGTCTGAGAAGCAACCTATCTTAGAACTCACCAACATTCATGGGGTCTAGCTACAGATTACCTTAACATGACATGCTTTAAAATTGTGTGTGTCTACACATATATTCTGTAAGCTTTAACAAGTTGTGTGTAGAATGTCAAAACTTTGAACAGAAACATAACCTCATGATGCTTATTTAAGTCAGTAGGCATCCTCTAAGGATTTGCATTTTATTTGCTCATATATTCTTTTTATACATTTTCCATTAACCAAGATGCTCAACTCCCAAACTATGCAATGAAAGCACCAGAGCTTTCTTCAGGTTGTGTGGATCCCTGGTGAGCTTTCTCCTCCTGCCCCTGGAGGGGGCGGGGGGGCACAGTGGTGTTCAAAGAGAGGCAGGAGTCTGTCCATGCTGGAGAAGCCCAGAGCATATCCCTTGCCCTCTGACTTGGTTCCTCTTTTATAACTTGCAACGGCGTCCTTTCCAGCTGGGCACTTGAAATGACTCTCATCACAGACCAGATCTGGGAGCCAGCTGGATCCCTGCCTCCTTTCTTCTTGGAACAGAAGAGGACCCAACCTGGCCTTCTGGAAACTTGCTAAGATATGGAAGTGAACTTATGTGGAAATGAGGTGTGTTCCCTCTTTCAGAAACTTGGGAGTGTACACAGAAGGAGATATTTTTGGAAACCAGAGTGGGAAATACTCTTATAGGAAGGAACACATCCGAAAGCAAATGGGAGGTTTGATCTAAAGTGAATTTTACTGTTAAGCATCTCTGGGGAGGGGACTTAAAAATCTGGCATTCCTCATCTCCATGCACTTCCTCGAGGCCTAGGCTTTGTAAACACACAGCTATGGATTTCTGGAAATCATTATGTAAACACTAACAACATGACTGGGGTGTCCAGTCCAATGGGTTTGCTGAGTCTACCGTCAGCTGTGCAGAAGGGAGCCAGACACACAGGCTCCACTTCTCGGAGGCATCTGATACAAGGAGAGCAGTGTGTCCCAAGCTTCCTGGACTATAAGACTCACTTGGGGAGCTTGTTAAACATATAGCCTCTTCAGCAACTCCTTGGAGATTAGATTTCATGGGTCTGTGATAGGGCCACGATGTGCATTTCTAACAAAATTCTTTATCATCAAAGAAGTTTTGGAAAAAAATACTGGGCCTTCTGTCTGGGGCAGTGGTTCTTAACCCTGGCTACTCATTACAACCACCTGGGTCCTTTGAAATAACCTGAAGCTTTGGTTGTGCCCAGACCAATGATGTCAGAATCTCTGAGAATAGAGAACCCAGGTACCTTAAAAAAATTTTTTTTAATAGATAAATAGGTGGATTAAATAGAACCCAGGTGTTGTTGTTTTTAAAGAGCTCCAGGCGATCCCAATGTGTAGTCAAGACTGAAAACCACTGTCCAAGGCATTTGTGACTTAAAAGCATCTTGGCCAACAAATTGTCACAGCTGAATAAATGGGGACTAAGGGAATCAAGAAAATAATGTTAATGCTGAACAATGATCAGAAAAGAGAAGAGAGAGATGTCTTAGAAAGATAGGACAAATGAGTCTTGTATTTGTAAAGGTGATAGGCAATTCTTTATACTATTATTTCTATTAGTTCTTTTATGCTTTAGATAAGGAGTTAGCAAATTTCTTCTGTAAAGGACCACAGAGTTCATTTTTAAGGCTTTCAGAGCCTGACAGTCTTTCTATAGCAAGTAATTGACTCAACAGTTGTTAGTACAAAAGCAGTCAGATTATTGGTAAACGAATGAGTTTGGTTGTGTTCCAATAAAACTTGATTTATGGACACTGAAGTGTGAGTTTCATATAATTTTCACGTATGATGAAGTATTCTTCCTTTGATTTTATTTCAATTTTAAAAATGTAAAAACCATTCTTAGCTCACAGTCCACAATAATAGGCCTGGATCTGGGACTTGATTTGGCCTGTGAGAATATAGTTTGCCAAGCCCTGTTCTAGGCTGGGGTAATTGAGGCATCCTGGTATAAAAGGAAGGACAGAAGTGGGTGTAAAATGTAGTAAAATTATCTTTTTTTTTTTTTTGGTAAAATTATTACCTTGATAAAACTATTAAATTAGGGAAAATATATGTAAAGAATTTATAACAGTGCCTCATAGTAGGTGTTCAAAAAATGATATCATCACTATTGGGTGGATGGATGAATAAAAACACGGACTATTGCCATGCAATGTGACTAGCCTAGGAATAAAAACAGTTACATTTATATTGTGCTTACACGTTCCAAGCACTGTTCTAAGTGCTTTACATATTTTAACACATTTAATCTTTACTAAACCCTACAAAGTAGGTACTATTATTATCCCCATCTTAAGGAATCTTGGCACAGAGTGCTAAAGTAACTTGTTTGAGGTCACACAGTAATACTAAGGGGCCCAGACAGGATCTCTGCTCAGCCTGTCTTACCCCAAAGTCCATGCTTGTCACCCACTAAGTTGTTTCCTACAAGGTAAATTTAATATCTGCATAAAATATATAAATGGAAATTATTTTTGCACGTCTTAATTTTTTCGGGGGAGAATTATTTTCTATTTTTAGTATTCACAAACCTGAATTTTTACTTCACTAAAAAAGTCTAATATTTATACTTCAATTATATCTTCTTTTAAGACCATAGTTTACAACAGTAGTTTTCAGCTGGTAGCAAAGTAAGTCCATAAAGGGACATTTGGCAATGTCCAGAGACATTGTGGTTGTCATACGTGGAGGCTGGAGAGTGCTCCTGGCATCTAGTGAACTGAGGCCAGGGGTGCTGCTGGACATGGTACAGTACACAGGACAGTCCTCCTAAGCAAAGAATTTTTCTGCACCCCATGTGAACAGTGCTGAGGCTCAGAAAGCCTCACTGAAAGGCAGCGTTAAGTGTTGGCATATGGGACCACACGCATGCACAGAAACACCTCATCTGGTCATTTGAGTCATCTTGGCCTCAGACTAGGATTTTCCTTTGCTGACTAAGGTGCCTGGTGGGTAGCTGGTTGTGAGAAAGGCCAAAAATACAGACACCTGTCCCTCATCTGGCACAGTGCCACTGTGACTGGAGAGAACCAGAGATGACCTGGGGGAAGCTCACCTTCATGAAAAACAGAAGTAGGAAACCAAGAGTCTAGCCATTTCTATAATATCAAGAGGCTATTTCAGGGACAAGATTTCATCCTGTGAAGACAAAATATTTGCAGGGTGCGCATGGAACAATCTCCACTGTGACTGTAGTTACTTCGAGTAGTTTTTGCTGCTTTGGTTGGCATGTTGTTTCATCATGTCTGAACAAGAAAGGCTGTTTGATGACACTAGCAGATTGGGAGTAGTTACGCACTTAGGCTACCCACCTTTAGTGGCGTTACTTTGAAAACTCTGCTCAGCCCTTACCCTTCAAATGTTCCCTACCCCCAGGATTGGCATCTAAAATGGGCAACTCCGATCCAGCGCTCATCCATCCAGAACACACAAGTGTTTTATAAAATGACATCTATTTTTTTTGCTAGACTCATACTCGTCCCACCTCTATTTCTGTTAGTTCTCACTTTTACCATTTCCTTTATTTTCTGCAAGGAGGAGAAATGCAGAAGCTGTAGAAGCCGCCTCACAAACTCCACACGTCTTACAGAACTCTTGGGAAAAGCTTTCATCCCTGCCTGTGTGATCCTTATATTATGACTCACAGAGGAAACCACAAGGGTGCAGGTGAAATTGACATTGGCTCTTTGTGGTCACCCATTAGGAAGAAGAAAAAGGAAGATGCTTACAGTGTAGAACCAGAACTTCACAATGGGTGCATTGTAGAATTCATAGATTTTTCTGCCCAGGGGGATTAACCGGTGTCTGCTCTGAACTTCCTCTTCATCCTTCTTTCTGGAAGACTCCCCATTGTTTCGTCCCAACATCGCCTACAGTGGAAGAGAATCGACACCATCATTGCAGGGCTCTGGAGAGCATGCGACTCAATGTGCTTATTTTACACATCAGGAATGCATGCTCACAGAACCTAAGGGTTTTATCCAAGGTCCCCAGAGATTCACAGGTTGTGCCTTCCCTAGGTGTGCATTTGCGTCATATATAGAATCAAAGGTATGTGCCTGGGATAGAAGGTCTTAGGGATATCTGTTACCATTATCTTCTCTTCTGCCATGGGAGCTCTGGAAGATTCCATAATGGAAGATACCAGAGTTCTGAGAGGAGAAAGAGCATAGCCTTGGAAGGCCAGGAATCTCTTTTCTTTCCACCCCCTCCCCATAGTAGTGAGACAGGCAGATTTGGGTTTGAATTCTATCTACTCATGCTAATGACTCTTAAGTAAAAACAAACAAATAAACAAACAAACACACTGGACCAGTAATATCTAACTTACCCAAAGGTTACGAGTATTAGGTTATCTGAAGTGCCTGGAGCTTAGTTAGGTTAGAAACCTCTCCTCAACCCTTAGGCATAAACCTTGGTTCCCTGATCTCAAACTTCATAAAACCCAAATTACTGCTGGGATTAGTTTCATGGCGACTTCTAAGCACAATGCCTTCTTCTGCATGGGAGATTCTGCTGGGTGGGACTAGAAGTCAGGCCTGACCTGGAGAGGCCTCATCTCCAAGCTGTTGGAAGTTTCCTTACGAATCGAATTATTTCCTTCTCACCCATGTCAACAGCAGTGGCAAAAATGACAATAAAACATCACAAAAAAGGCAGACTTTGAGAAAAGGCAGATGCATGCCTGTCTGGGTAGCAAGTGGCAGGATGAGTCAAATATGGCTGAAGATCCTACTGGTGAAGAGTTCCAGACTTTGAGTCATTCAGAAGGAGGACCGAATCCTCTCTTGGATGCTTAGAATCCATGGCACCCGAGGTAAATCTTTTAACCACTCTGAATCTTAGTTTATCTTTAAATTGGAGGTAATAATGGCACCTGCTATAGGATTGGTCTACAAATAAATAAGCATTTGACACTTAATAAGTGCTCTATGTATACTAGCTAGTGTTTAGTTACAATGAACTGAGACTTTTCTTGGATAGTCTTGACGAAAATAATCTGGTTGGGAATTTCTCGCCAGGAAAAAGAAAAGTGTTATTAGGGCTCCATTATAGCATAATTTCTTGACTTTAATTGTTTTGGTATTATTCTAAGACAAGGCTAGTTCTACCATGTTTGGGAAATGAGATTTTTATTAAGTGTAAGAACAGGGCAAATCCTTCTAACTACTCAGTGACTGACAAGGATTTAGGATAGGAAAAAGGAGTGGGATACAGTTTTAGAGTTGAGAGATCTAATTATAGAAACCATTTGTTTATCTTGAATTTGAGAGCAGATAATTCTGGTTTCAAACCACCTTACTCAAGATATACAAATAGTTCCAACTACTTTTGTCATTGCCTCAACTATCCACCTTCTTAAATATGTAACAATCGCAAATGATGAACCTGTAACCAATAGGATTTCTGGAGAGGGTAACAAGGCAACTTCCATTCCTTTAAAGCCTCTATGGCTAGGAAATTACCTTGACTTAATGAATAGGTAAGATCCCATTCGATGGCCTATCCAAGCCTTTATTTTGATCAGCGAGCTGGGTCAATCTCCATGATGGATATGGCACGTTTGACTTCTATCAATATTGACCACTGACCTCAAGAAACTCTGAGCTACATCCTTCTATAATTTATAATTTATGTAACATAATTACCCTGCTTCTGTTCTGCTTCTTTATTTGCTCAATAATACAATACAATTTGGGGACATAATGGGATGTTAGTAAAGGCAGCTTCGGGAGTTGTAGGCATCTTGGACAGTGACATCTTGGGGTAAACGCTAGAAAGAGTGGCTTCCCCAACAGAGTTGAGACAATGCCCTGGGTCTCTGGACATGTTGGAGCTTTATTAGGCAGAGTGCAAAAACACGTATCTGGCAATGCAGGTGAAAAAAAACAAAAACAACACGGCCTATCTTGCTTTCATTATTCAGATATGTTCCCAAGTGAATGCATTTTTTAAAAGCTTTTCTTTTGTGGGTTTAAGTAAAGCATTTTCGAAATTTCATTAATTCCAGCCTAAGCAGCTTAACTGACTGATTTTCTTGATTTCTCTTCCCAGTAGTCAAACATTTCCTTTGACTACATTCCTTAAGCAGAATGTAATAGGGTCAAATACAGGCAACACTACATAATATGGATTTGAGAATTTTTGCTGGCTGGACACAGATGTCAAGTCTGGGAAAGATCCATTGAAGTCAACTAGGCCACTAAAGGCTACTGATAATGAAATTGAAGCTCATATTTTGTGCATAATTTTGGAGGGGCCAGGGGAAAATGCTCCCATCCAAGAAAGGATATATTGGTTTAGCACCGAACTTCAAATATCTTTCCTATGAAAGGAGTGGAGGTGTCAGCACGCTGCATTCTCCAATCTTCTCCAGGGTAAGGAACACCAGTGCTCCAGCAGGGACAGAATTTGTCATTAGGGTCAAAAGAGGCTCCAGCTTAAAGATATCTGCTATCCAGCCCTAACTTTACCAGTCCACAAAATCCCTTCTTCCTTTCCTTCTAGCTGTTTCTGCCTGTGGGGAAGAAGCCCAGGCAGTAGAGCTAGTGTGAGGTCTTTCCCTCAGGTTCTCAGTAAACAACAGCAGGGTCTATTCTCTGGGAAGCAGACTTTGCTCTCAGTCGAGAGATGCATCCTTTAGTGTGATTTCTTGAAGGATCAGGTTCTCAAAGCTCCACACGGAGCAGAAGGGAGCTGCCTTCTTTGTTTTCTTCCTTGAGACCCACCCAGAGAGAACTGTGATTCAGCTTGTGGCTGCCTTCATAGGGTCCTTCCTTGAGGCTTCAAGGCCAAGTCATACTTGACGTAGGAGGCCCGTGCATTATTTTTGGATTCTTTCTGCTATGAGGTAGACCAAACCAAGTGAATGCCTACATTTGAGACTAAGAAGAAATTCTCTGCATCCCTGAGGCTATAGGCTAAAAGCATGGCCAATGGGATCTCTATGTCTGGGTTCTAATCCTGGCCTTGCAATTAATTAGCTAGGTAACCTTGGGCAGTTTAACTTCTCTGAGTCTCAGCTTCCTCACCTGTAAAATGGATAATAACAGTACCTACCTCATGGGATTTTTGTGAGGATTCCATGAGTACGCGCACGTCAAACATTTAGTGCCATCCTAACAATATTCGCAAACATTTATCAAGGTTCACAATATGCCAGGCCCCAGTCTACAGAAGTGACGTGTACACTTTTTAAACTGCAAAACTGCCTGTGAGCGAGACAATGTTATCATTCCCATGTTAGAGGTTAAGAAATGGTGTCCAAGGTCTCACAGTGAGTAGGTGTTGGGGCAGGATTCTGGCTCCAGAATGAACACTCTTTACCCCTCTAATAAAAATTTGGTATTATTAGTACTACTGTTTCTGTTAATGGTTAAAAAATATCATTCTCTATCCTTGAAGGATTCAGAGGCGAAAATTATAGTAAGATCTTTAGGGAAGACAGTCATCTGATCCTGTCACAGAGGCGAGCAGGCGCCTCCACTGGTTTTTATAAGAATCCTGAAATGGAAAACCGACACTGGCTTTTAACTCTGTGAGTCAAAAACTGTGAATAATTGGTCAGTCAAAAGAGTGGCCAGATGCCTATACCCTGCTGTACTCGGGGCTGGGATGGTTTCCTTTTGGAAGGAAATACTGTTGATCTGGAGGAAAAACAATTCACAGGGTGCTCCCACTAGTATACTAATGGAAAGGGCCTTTTGTCACCTGAGCAAAACCAATTCTGGTTTTCTCTCCTTACAGGTTTTTTGAGTCATCACAGTCATTGCTCAGGGTGGTGGGGAGAGTGGGGGATATCAAGGAAGTCCTATGGAGCTGTCACGCGATGTCTCCAAAGCTCCGAAGCCCTGTTTGTCTCTTTAACAGCATGTGACATTTTTAGACTTTGGACACGATCCAGTAGCGGTCACACTGCTCAGGCGGGGGTTGCAGGAAGCTGTCCCATGCCCAGCTGCCCCTTCTCGCTGCAGAATAAAGCATCCATGTTCTATAATTATACCAGAAGAGCTAATAAAAGCCTTCCATACAAACCTCAAAATTCAATTAGTCCTGCATGTGTGAGCCTGACCCTGAAGACAGATAAAGGCGTAGCATCTGATCACCAGAAGGGCTCCAGCCCAGTGTGGCTCGGCTGGCTGCCCCCACATACATTCCTTTGCCTTCTTCGTATGCTAAGACTGCCCCAGCACCTGCTCCTTTATAAAGCGTGGCTTGTTTGGACAACTGGGGGTGCCTGGCTTTTGGATTTCACTGGGTTGTCCTGTGACCCTGGCTGAAGGATTTTGCACAGAAATAGTCCCTATTGTTATGTTATCTGTGCCTAGAGAAGACACTTTTGTAATACTCTGGTCTCACACTTAAATGAAAGCACCTGGTTGGAGGGTGACCTTGGGAGTCACTGAGTCTTAAGTTGTATCAACAGGAAAGGTGGAGTAGGCTTGCCACCCGCGGACAAGGACAAGGACGGGATAGTTTTCCTTACTGTCAGTTCCATATCCTCCTCATCTTTTTCCTTTGTGGGCTTCTCCGGCTCTTCTGGTTCCTTTTCTTGGAGGTGGATTTCCTGGGCCTGAGACATATACGGCATGTCGTCTTTGTTCTTGAACTCCAAGCTGAGAATTGAAGGAGGAAGTAGAATTCCCAGAATTACCTAAAGTAATAATAATGATAATAATAATAATCACATTTAAAGGATTAAGATGAGGGTGGTTTTTTTTTTTCTTAGAATCAGAGGGCCTAGGGTGGTGGGGTGTGTATGTGAGTGCACACGTGCATGTGGGCACATGTGTGTGCCCTGAGTGAGGCACCTGCACATGTTAACACGCAGAGGGTCACTCGTGCCCATCCGGGAACTGTTATGCACAGTAGTAGCTGCGCATAACAGCACATAGTAGTTTTTGGAGAAAAGGAGCATCTTACCCAAATCCACCCAATTAACACCCACTTTGCATGGGGGAAGCTGAGGAGAATGAGGGGCCCTGCTCAAGGGAAAAGTGAGAAAGAATTCAGACTTTCATTTAGCCATTAGCGCTTGGCTTTGTGAAATCAATTCAAATGCACGTCCACTGGCATTTGTTTGCTAACACATCAAGTGGAGTCATCTGGGTATCTCCGTGTCCTAAATTGACCTTGAGAAAATCCAAGTGGGAAAGCATGTTTTCATTTCGGAGTATTCCCCTGACACTTGCTACTGCACAACAGAAACACACACACACACACACACACACACACACACACACACACACGTGGGCTTTGTATTCACCATGAGAATCCCCTACACAAACACTCCAGGAAGCCCAGCACTGTGTTTCTATCATGTATAAACAATATGCTTCAGCCTCCATGTGATGGTAATAAATACATGGACCCTTCTCACGAGAGGGCAATCTCATTCTCCATTTGTTTTTCATTTTTTTAACGTTTATTTATTTTTGAGAGAGAGCACGCGCGCCAGTGGGGGAGGGGCAGAGAGAGAGGGAGACACAGAATTGGAAGCAGGCTCCAGGCTCTAACCCGGCAGCACAGAGCCCCATGTGGTCTCGAACTCACAAACTGTGAGATCATGACCTGAGCCGAAGTTGGACGCTTAACCGATTGAGCCACCCAGTGCCCCTCATTCTCCATTTGAATGATAATCCCACACGTGATTTGTCTTCCCCAGATCTTCTCCCGCCTTTTTGCCCAATCACTAAACTGGTTCTGCTCTATAAGTCTTCTGAATATGAACTTCCTTGAAGAAACTGCACCAAAGTGAGGGCTCAGGGAGATCCTGAACAGTGAGTGAAAATGACCCGCAAGTAATGAGGCAGGGGTGGCCTGTGCTTGAATGCCCACAAGGACTCTGGAGCCACTAAGGGAAAATGGAGGGTGGTGACCCTGAACTCAGGGTGACTGGCAGGCCTGAGAAGGCTCAGGTGGCATGCTGGCAGTCTCGAGGGGACATGACACCCTGTCCTCGGATCTGAGAGCCAGGCTTGGCAGTCACTGGTAGTGCAGCTATAGGGTGCCCATGACCCACTTCATGGAGCTCTTCTGAGACTCTGGGGCCAAAAACCTGCAGGGAGGATGGCATGGGGGAGGGGTGCTGGTTCCATCAGGGTGGCCTTAGCCGATTGCTCTGGCCTTTTTTGCCTTGCGCTGACCTCAGAGTTGCCTAGACCAGGAATTTCCCAGGTAAATATGAGCCTGGCTTCAGTTGTAACAGCCACAAACTCTAAACAGAGAAAGCATTTGAAAACTCCTTTCAGTCCTTTCTCTCCCATTTTCTCTTTCTTTTGCTTCTTCCAATTAAATGTCTTCCTTGTAAAACACTGAGGAAAACATGAAGAAGCAAAGCCACACATCATCCCATGTCTTGTACCTTCAGCCCCCAAGGTAACCACTACAAACACTTGGCTCTGTATCCTCCCTGGTTTCTTAAAAAAAATGAAAACTTATACAGATATTAACTGTGCATGTACAGGCTAAGAGAAACCTAAAATGGACTCAGACTCTACATAACTGGTCTGCAACGTGTTTTTCATCAGTTAAGAACAGACCAAGATGATCTAGCAACATCTTTACACATAAACCCATCTCATTTTTATTTCAGGTGAAAACATTTCTCAAGCATAGCTGGGGGGAGCCAAGGTGTCTATGACAAGGTACAAAGGAGGGCCAAGGCATTGAGGTTTGCACGGCCACGCAAGGTTGCCCGGTACGCGGTTCCTGGTGCAGCATGGCTTATGCCAGAGCAAATGGTACCTCTTATGGTACCTGTGTGTGACCATCCCCTTTGGATCTTTTGCAAAATACTAATGTTTAGGCATGCCATCTCCAGAGGTTCTGACTCAGCAGAACTTGGGGTAGGCTGTAGTCTCTGTATGAAAAAAACAAAACAAAACTATATAGAAGATTTTGAGTCACGGTTGGGGCTTAAAACCACCCTCCTGAGATAAGAAAATGCCTAGTTCCACCAGCTCGGAAAGCTCCAAACCAACCCTCCGGTCCTCACAGCCAACAGGGCCTTCTGGGCGCGCTGACCTTGAGGCCCGAGTTCTTGCGCATGCGCAGTCGGCCCATCCACATGTCGGTGAGCAGCATCTGGCTGCACGTGTGTGCAATGAAGTCGCGGTGCTTGGCAGCCACAGCAAGCTGCAGGCAGGTGGCATTGCTCCAGTTCTTGAGCTCATACGTCAGCAGTTTCATGGCCAGCTGTTCGTCCTGCTTATAGGACTGGTCAAGGAGCTCCACCGCCAGCTGGCCGAAGTCCCTGAAAGACAGAATGTGAGGGGTTGTCCTTTGGCCATCTTGGAGACTTGGATGATGAAAGTGGGGGCCCACTGGCCAGGCCACAAAAGGGGGTTACTGTGTGGCCCCATTGTTGCTCATAGGGTATAGTCTGTTCACGTGTTCATGTAGCTAACACCCATGAAGCGTCCACCATGTGCTAGGTACTGTGTTTAGAACTGGGGGGTATAAGCCGAACAGGACATGCTCCTGGTACCCAAGGCCCCCAATTCAAGGCGATGGTTGGGGGAGGCAGACCAAAACAAATCAACGAGTAGAGTGTGGTAGGTCTTCTTACATGTGAGAGACCTCAGTTCATAGCTGAGCCTTATCAACCACAAGCTTGGGATCCTGGACAAGTTAATTAAATTCTCTGAGTCTCACTTTCTTCAGCTTTACAATATGCATAATAGGGGTACCTGGGTGACTTAGTCGGTTAAGAGTCTGACTTCAGCTCAGGTCAGGAGTTCGAGCCCCACTTCAGGCTCAGTGCTGACATCTCAGAGCCTGGAGCCTGCTTCAGATTCTGTGTCTCGCCCCCTCTCTCTGCCTCTCGCCTGCTCGTGCTCTGTCTCTGTCTCTGTCTCTCTCTCTCAAAATAAATACATAAATACTGAAAAAAATTTTAAATATAAAATATGCATAATAAGAGGACGTACCTCTTGAGGCAGTTGAGAGGCTGAAATAAAATCTACATATCTGTGAGGACTTGTGTATCTAGCACTGTTTGCCATAAATGTTAACTATTCGTGTCCACCCTCTGTGTGTACCACTGAGGTGACCCTACCTCTGCCGAATGGTTTGGGTAGCTCAGACCCTCCAGTATTTGGGGCCTGCCTCCTCTTCTTGCCCCCTCTTGACCACCCCATTTGCTGGGCTGGCCCACCTGGAGTTGTGGTTCAGTTCCTGGGAGATGTCATCAACCATGTCATTCTCAGACGCCTCGTGAGCCATGGCTTTGCAGAGCTTGCAGGCCACCAGGGCCTTGGCCATGGCCTCCTCGCCGTGCTGCCAGAAGAACAGGGCCATCTTCTGCCTCTTCATCAGGACGGCCCACACCATCAGCTCATGGAAAGGAAAAGGGAAGTGGTTGATCTCAGGGTCGTCCAAGTCAATGTCAACCTCTTCTTCTCGCTTCTTGGTTGTCTTTCTTCCTCGCCTCAAGGGAACATCATCCTGTCATTTTAGGGAAAAAAACAGAGGTGGAGTGAGAAATGAGTCAACTAAATATATCATATGGTTGTTTACTGTATATGTACTACGGAACCTGCTCTGGGATTGATACAGAATGAACTAGCCTTTCCCAGCACCTATCCCAGAAGCACTCATTCCTAACTTTAAAACAAGATCAGCCCTATGGGAACATGTCAGTGTTGTACTTCAACTTTTAGTAAGTATTTTTCAGTGAGTATTTTTCAATTTCCCTTCCTTCCTTCCTTTACTTTTGTCCATTTTTTTTTCCCCTACGTGTAAGGTTATTTGTGCCTCATGATGGACAGCACTACCCTTTTCTCTGAAAGGACAAAGACATCCTATACTTGCAGGTGCCTAAGCCACAATACCCACATGAACAAAAGCTGGGAAACAGATAATCTATCTCGAGTTTCTACATACCTCTCAGGTGCATTTGTGAAGTATTTCTGGCCTTTGGATCAGTTGCCATTTGTAAACACCCATGAATAGATTTCATTTACTGGAATTTATATGCTTCCTTGGTTATCGAGTTAGTATTTCAAATACGATTTATTTTCTTGCTAATGTAACCTCAGGGTGGAATTTTCAAAGCTACTGTGACTTGCCCTCTCAACACTGGGAAAAAGTCCACTTCCTTATTTTAGAATCATGTACTAAGCCTTACCAATTGAATGAATATATATATGTCAATTATTTATATATATAGTATATGAATGTATATGAATGAATATATATAAAGAATATATGAATGAATATTTATGAATATATTAATGAATAATGAATATATATACATATATATAAATAATTGACATTAATAATTTGGGCAAATACTCACCTCCATTCCCAGTAGTTTCAAGGCTTTGGGCTGTTTAAAAAAATGTTATACATAAAGTTAGATCTTTCTTTATAGAGGTAAGAAAAGAATCCTATTATATCTTAACCAGGTAATAGAACATCTCTATGGTACCACATAGCATTTATTCATTTCACTAAATAAAATGCTACAAGAGGAACCTATTTATAGAAATTCTAGAATTAGGGATTTAGTGATTTTAGTGAATCACAGAAAATTAGATATCTAGAGGGGCACAATGAGATTGCCCCAGGGTAGAGCCTGCAGATTTATAATCTCTTTCATGGACCAAAATTTCTTCCATCTTCCTAGAACCATCTTATTTAGCCGACATCTCCATGATCTCAGGCACTTGGGTAAGCCATGAAATGTTCACTCAAACCATGAGATGTTTCTCAAACCTCTGAAATACCTCTGTTACCTGGAGACTTGGAATATTACTCAGAATATATGTTCAGATACTTCATGTCGCCTATGCAGCTGTCCAGTAGAGCAAAGGGTCATGGGACCACAAGGGCATGTGCCGATGGTAGCAAAAGGTGCTCAGTGGTGTGGAAAGTGCCAGCACATACTATAGCATCAATGGTCACGCTGGGAATGTGCAAAATAGCCACAGGCCAAGACGGAGAGAGAAGACAACTCAGCAGATTACAGCCCTTGATTTATATCTAATGAGGGGAGGCACAAAATTACATCTCAGGGGTCAGGGATTCCCATTCTGTGTTAAATGTTACAGAATGGTTGAGTGCTCTCTTGAAAGTTGAGTAAAATAGTAAGGTCGCAGCCCTTACCATTCCTCCAAATTTGATTTGACCACTCAAGTAGGAATAGCTTGGACCTTGCCTCTATCTGTTTCTTTCCTTTTAGCTTCTGAAATGCCCAGCAGTTTGAAATTTGTGTGATTTTTTTTCTTATTTATACTTCCTGGTGTTTTCAAAGTGGCCTCGTAGCACCACAAAATACTTTCAAAATCAGAAGATAAGCCTCGTTAAAAATAAAAATCATGCCAACCACCAGCTAGTGTAATAGCTCTCCAAAAGCGGTCCAGGAACCCTGTGATATCTGGGTCTCTGTGAAGTCAAAGGTGTTTTCCTAATAATACTAAGATGTTACTTGTCTTTGACACTGGGTTAACATTTGCAATGATGGCATAAAAGAATGGTGAGTAAAACTGCAGGGTGGGGGGGGTGTCAGGAATGAAGGCTGTGGCACCAAACTTTACTAGCGGTCATTACGTTCCATTGTTATGCACTTGAAGTTTAAAAACAAACAAAAATCCAGTTTTTACTTAAGAAGCCCTTGATGAGGCCTAAAAAAATATTAACTTTATTAAATCTCTATCTTCGATGCTAAAGAAATGTCTTTTCAGGGTTTTGAGGGATGAAATGGCAAGTATGGGTTAAGCGCTTTCCTTACATACTGAGCTATGATGGGTTGTCCTGAGGACAAACACGCAGTTCCTTGGCTTGTGGCCACATTGTTTCATGCACTGTCTGCTGGAAGGAATGACTGCCAGACAAACTATGTTTATTTAGTCTTGGACATTTGGCAGATATTTTTGGAAATGGCCGAAGTGGGGCTATTGTTTCAAGGAAAGTAACTGATGGTATTTGTTGCCAATGGCAAAATTCAAAATTTTCCAAGCAGCAATTAGAAAAAAAGGAGAATTTTTGAAAACTTGTATATCCTTTCCCCCATGACCTTGACAGTTTTTCAGAAGTTAAAGACTTTTCTGACAAGATTGGAAGGGATATTAATGAATGTGAGTTTTTGAAATTGTTTAATGAAATGTGTCAACAGTGAGATCTGTATAACTCAGCAAACCAATATTTTACAATCCTTGATGTTACAAGATCCACGCAAAGTGTAAGATCAACCAATGAATTTTAAAGTAACAGAGTATAAAAAGTTCACTGAAGCTATTTCAGATTTCGTGTTGCAACTAATCTTTAAGAAACTGCCACTTGTGGGGTGCCTGGGTGGCTCAGTCGGTTAAGCGTCTGGCTTTGGGTCAGGTCATGATCTCATGGTTCATAAGTTCAAGCCCAGCGTCTGTGCTGACAGCTGGATCCTGCTTCAGATTCTGTGTCTTCCTCTATCTCTGCCCTCCCCTGCTTGAGCTCTATCTCTTTCTGTCTCTCAAAAGTAAATAAACATTAAAAAAAAAAACAAAACCTGCCACTTGTTGAGTTTTGATGTATGTAACTGCAAAAAAGAATATCTATAATTATCTGTAAAGATTATTAAAATGCTCCTTCTCTCTCTCTCTCTCTATATGTATATACTTGTCATATTTGTTACATGTCTGTATGAAGTCAGTTTTTCTTTGTATATTTCAACCAAAACATCTGGCAACAGACTGAATGCAAAGGTAGATATGAGAATGTAGCTGTCTTCTATTAAGCCAGATATTACAGAAATATGCAAAAAGGGTACAACAATGCTACTCTTATCACAAAAATCGTTATTTTTCATAAATACATTATTTATGCTAACATCTAATGGGCTTCTTGTGGTTAACTTAAAATGAATTAATATTAACTACTAATGAATAAATATTTTTAAGTCTTTACTTTCTAACATGATAATACCCATAGATAGAACTCCCATACATAAGAGCTTTTGGGGGTCCAGGGGTCCTCAATAATTTTTAAAGGTATAAATAGACCCCAAGACCAAAAACCTTGAAAACCACTGAGGTAGATAAGATTAATTTGACTTTCATTATTCCCTGATCATTAAGGCTCACTCCCAGTTGCCAGTTTCTTATTTTAATTGGACCTTCTGGGGAAGAGAAAGGAGTGTATCAACCAATACATTGCCTTTTTTTCTTTCCTCCTTTTGAAGGATTTGGGAGGGAGGAAGAGGTGGGTAGACCAGTTGCCTTCTTATCTGAGATGCTCCTTGGAGATAACGAAGCCACACCCCACATATGTCGTGCCCTAGTCCTCCCAGCAGTCCAGAAGAGGAAACTTGCTGCAAAACTCACCCTCTTGGGGCCAAAGAGATTGTGGTAGAGCGTCCGGAAGCGCTTGCGTGTGTAGTTACAGCGATAAGCCCCGCCCATCAGGTACTCGATCACCAGGCCGATGTCAATCAGGCTGATTCTATAGTCTGGGGGCAGGTTCCCCTATCAGGGAAGGAGGAAAACACACACACAAACACATCCAAAAGACAGCGTGGTTTACTAGGGATTCTATGCCATGTGTTCTGTAACTATTTTAGAGTAAAAAAAATAATTAAAAAAGAAACATATGAATGTATTATTATGCTGGTTAATTAATTCACCTTAAAATAGATCCAACCGAAACCTGGATATTCTCGCTTGGAAAGAAGACATAAGTTAAATAAGAAGATGCAGTAATCGTCGGCAATAACAGAAAATCAAAATATTTATTCAAGTCTTCAGCTGGGGAGAAAAAAACACCAGTGTAGCAGAAAGAAACACAAGGCTTGACATGGCAAATGCTACGAGTCCTAGTCGCTAGCAACTCCTTTCCCCCAGATGTTCTCCGGGCCCCCTGCGCTGCTCTGCCTCTGGCCCAGGCTTGTTACCTCTCTCTTGCTGACCTCTTCATGCTCACTAAATGATAAGACTCCTTCCAGAAGATGGTTGTTATTACCAGGGCCTGCATCAGGTGGACTCTGCTCAGAGTTCAGATCTCCCTTGGGAAGACCTCTATTAACAATGAAACAAATTTGGCACCTTTTTCACAGGAGGAGAGCAGATGGATGTCAGGATGAAGCCATTTAGGAGCACCGCTGGTGGTTATTAAGAGAAACACAGTGGCATCAGAAGAGATTCTATCAAGGGAATATTTATTTTCCCAGAATTAAGCAGATTTTGGATATTTTCTTTCAAAGAGTGCTTCTTATGGGGTAAGTTTCAGCTGCTTGCATATATAGGTGCGAAAACACAAGAGGTTTTACCATTGTCTACTCATTACTGGCTTCTACACCTAAAAGGTGCTCTATAGGGTCTAAGGAAAGATACTGGCTCTGCTAGGTCAAGGAAGGATTAATTCCATTTGTGGGAAGTTCTGAGCACACAGTGAGTTTCAAAGGGTGTGATTAATTAATTCACTGTCTGGTTTATTTCCTTGATGCAAAAGTATGCCCTATACCATGAATGGCAAGGGTACCACACTGTGTAGGGAGCCGTTGCACTATGCCCTTGGATATATATAGGAGAAGCACGAGGGCTTTGTCTACTTTTGTCCTTAATGGAGGACTCACTCCAGATGCTGTGTGAGATTTGGTGGTGGTTATTCAATTTCGGTGGCATCAGAACCACCTGGGAAACTTGGTGACAGTACAAAGGCCTGGCCCCTGTCCTGCTTCAATGTATGGGCCTCTACATGATTTATTAGCTCTCCAGGTGATTCTGATATACACCAAAGTTTGTGGAATCGCTGTTCTAGTAACAAAGGTTCAGGTGGGTTCACATGACAAAATCGGAAAATTTACAGTGTATAGTCATCATAAGGAAATCAGCTTAAATTGTTTTGCTAACTGAGGGTAGGTTTTCAGTTATGCTTCCTCAGCTTTGCTATGGTCAACAGCATACATTTGCAAGGGGTTCAGGGTTAGAGGTGGCCCACTGTATCCTCCCTATCAAACCCACAGCTTTAATTGCTTTATTGATCATTGTATCCCCAGTGCCTTTTATAGTGGCTGGTGTGTGGTAGGCATTCAGAATCTTTGCTGGTAAGAATGTGAATGAGTAAAACAGTGAAATTAATGGATGTGGTTGGGATCAAGTCTCAGTTTCAGGTTTTTCAGTACTGTGTTCTTGTCAGTATCGGAACTAACTGGCCACAGTCTGTGAGTCATCCTGTTTGGGATAGCCCCGTATCACCGTGGAAACTGACTTGAAATACGCCTATCGCTCCATTGGTGTTCTCAGTGGAATAGGAACGAGAAGGAATGAACGGAGAGCAAATGAAGCAGCAGCCTAAGCACAGGAGATCCTGGTGCTGCTCTTTAGACTCCCTTGCCGCCCCCGACCCTTCCTAGCCCTGCCCATCAAGCTCCACCTCTCCCTTGGCTTGGGGCACAAAGCAGGCTTGGGGACCCAATTTGAGGCAGCTGAACAAAGCCATCACACTTGCGGTGGAAGCACTTTGTGTTACATCCTTGACCTTGGCTCATCAGAATCCCAACCAAAATGTCCCTTCCTAAAGATGGTCTTATTGTCCTCCCCAACCATTCTCAGAATTTCGGAATCTCCTCTGAGGACTCTGTCATGAATCTGCCTGTGTTGGCAAGTTAAGCTATCCTCAGGTGGTCAGACAAGACCAAGTATCTGACTTCTTTATGCAAAGCATGGCAAAAACAGAGAAAAGGGAACTTTGAGGAAGTCTTTAGATAGTAACTTTTCATGCACTGCCCTTTCCATAAACATGAAACTGAGTTTACAAATATTACTCATGCAACCACTTTTCTCCATTGTTTTGGGACTGCTTAACAAGGCTGTGGGTTTCTGGATCGTCAGCTGTAGCTGACAGTTAGACAGGCCTGTTATTTCAAGAGTCAAAGAACCCCAAAGTCTGGACCCTTCTGGGTCTGCCTCATCTCATCTGCGTCTACAAGGATGACCCACAGAAGAGGCCCTGCATATGTGTTATTTTCCTGGGCACTGTGAGGCAGGCAGGGTGGAGAATCCTGGCTGTGAATCAACTGCCCTGGGCTTCTTTCTGTCTGTCCTTCGTAAATCAACTGGTTTCCCTCAAGGCTTCCCTGTAAAATGGGTGCAACTCTATGGCTCCTATGGTCTCTACATAATACTTGAGTCCCAGGGTTCAGAAAATTCCCTAAAAGATTTTGTGTGATGCTACTGAAAAGCAATCATAGCAAGTCGATGAATTTGTGCCTTATTTTTAATCCTGTAAGAATTCTCTAAATTTGAATCATGAGTAACAGCAAACCTAACACCTATGTATATTTTCTTTTGAGAAACCTATGTGTGAACATCAGTTTGAATTCTAAGAATGAGACACCAATATTGCCTGAAGTGAGTGGCAATAATTATGCTTTTGAATTGTCTAGAAGAGTGGGGGGTTATCAGGAAAGGGATCGTGGTAAAATTCAATAAAAATTTGAGACGGGCCAGTAAAACATTTTTTGCAAATTATTTTATTCACAAAGGGCTACTAGGTTTCTATACAACAAGAGAAAGTGCTGGAGTCTTTTTTTTTGTAGGCACTTCTCATATAAATCTTTATTATTTTCAAGTGATTTAAATGTGATCCGGTCTGAAGTAGGAGAAAGGATTTAGTGAGCCTTCTGGGTTCTGCTTAGCTTTGAGCCAACGCCTTAAAGGAATTGGCCTGCATTTCTGTTTGACCACAAGGGGGCGATGTTCACCTAACCGAAGCCAGTGAGGGTTCCACCAGCATTTAGGTGCCTGTTCTGTTTTACATGGGTAATAAGGCGATGCAAATGAAAACAGCAGATTGGAGGATTTAGAAATAAGGAGAGTCAGATGCCCTTGTTAAAGTGATATCTGGAGGAGGGAGAGCTTACTTTACCAAGTAATGTGTCTGAAAGCCTGCAAGACTGATTGCATCTGTCCTCATCGCCCCCTCCCCCACCAGCACCGAGGCCTGGAAAGCAGAGAAATTAAGGGAAATTAGTTTCACAATTTCTACTAGGAAGAATGGAAACCTTTTGGGGAAGAAGAAATAGGTTTCATATAATTTGTAGAATCGGGTGCAATTTCGGCCTCTTGCGACATATCTGTGCTGGGTGAACTTTGAGGGGGCTGGTAACATTGGGACATGTCTGAGGTGCTGTGCCGATGGCCGTGGCCACCTGTGACCTCAGATGTCACAGATGCAGAGAACACCCAGCGTATGACCCGGCAGTGGAAATAGCGCTGGGCTAGCACGGTGGCCCTAGCTGTGCCTCTCTGTGAACGTGAGGAGATCACTTCCTTCCTCTGTTCCTCAGTTCACACTCTGAAAACAGGCACTTGGGACAGAGTTACTTCTAAGGTCCCGTCTATTTCTAGAGGTCCGATTGTCTGACCACTGCCTGGCAGGCTGCTCTTTTTTTTCTATGCTGCTAGGTCACCACGCAAAGATTCTTGTCCAGAACTCGCACCGTTGATGGGGTTTCCACTAATCGCCCCTGAAATCTGGTTAGTGGAACTGGGAGCCCAGAGACAGGCATGGTGTTGTGCTCATCACATCCACCTCCTCTGGAAAAAGCAGAGAACGTGAACGGCACCTCATATACCACAGGTAATGTCCAAAAACCTTCTGGAGGAGTCTTCCTATGCTTGGATGCTTTTCAAATAGGAATTCAAGAATGATACTGGAATAATGCCCCTTTGGTCTGTTGTTTCTATTAGTCTCTCCTCCCTTTTTTGGTATTTACTTTGGCAATTGGTAATGCCTGCACACTTATGTCCCATTTCATGCCTTACCAGCACGCGGCAAGCTGTGTGACTCAAATACTTTGATCCACAGAGTGAAACAGAGAAGCTTGGCTTCATTGGTAGGTACCATCTGACAACTTGAAAACGTTGTCTCTTTTTCTCAAGCCATGAGCCGCTACTCTGAAATTTTCATCCATGCCCTCCTAAAGGTGACTTTTAATTAAAAGAATAGTTTAAATGCATGTATTAGATCGGCTCTTGTAAATAAAATCTTTTTCAGAAGTCAGCTCATGACGTTCACCATCAGATTTCAGCTGTTTGGGAAACACATTTCGTGGAAACTTATAACAAGCCTTCAAAACGGGCTTGTTTCCTTCTAATGTACGTCGGGTATCAAATGGTTGCTGGTTGTCAGGTTTACCAAGGAAGAGGGGAGAAAAGACTACTCTGGCAAAAGTTCATGGACAAAGAGGACATTCCCACAATAGTTGGCATGGTTATAGACCGAGCAACCCTTTATTTTATTTTTTTAAGTCTTATTTATTTAAGTAGTCTCTATACTGAGTGTGGGGCTTGAACTCACAACCCTGAGATCAAGAGTCGCACCAACTGAGCCAGCCAGGTGCCCCTAGAGCAGGCAGCCTTGAAAAAAATAAAAATGCTTTTGGAAATCTGCATGAATTTGGCTGATGTGATTATGAAAATGTCCTTTCTTTACCGAACGAGGGTCTGAAATACTTTTCTCCCACCTCTCCATTCTGCAAAGCCCTGTCTTAATTCCCATGTGAATGAATTTTAAGCTATCATAATTTCACAACTACTTCTATATAATACTCAGATATCACCCCCCCCCCCCCCGCCCCTTGGTGGGGAATGAGAGTCCAGGTAATCTGAAGTCTTAGGACATGTAAGTTAAGAAGGAAAAACTAGTACTTGAAAACATACAGAGGCACAAATTGAGCAGACAGTTAGCTTCTAAAAATGGCAAGTTAGATTTCACGGAAAAGCAGACAGACTCGGGCCACTCTGGTATAATGTAGCATTGGTGAGTCCCATGGATTTATGCAGGAAAACAGGGGACTGGGTTGGCCTTTATCATTTCAAATTTCTGATTGTTGCTGAATAACAAACCGTTGACCTCAGTGCTCCCTGGTATAAATAATGTGAGATTTTTGAAACTAGCTTGGGAGCATTTCTCCGAATTCAGTTCTGTTGATGTCAAAGGAGAATTCGACTTGGAGAGACCATACTGATAAACGTAGGACCAGCTGATTATTCTTAAACGCACTCCCTGGGTCCGTAAGAGCTCTTTGCATTTTATCTCATAGACATAGCATCAAACACTGTGTTTACGGTTCAGAATAGCATTTTTTATCAGGGCTTAGCACTTACTGGTTCACTTTTTTTTTTCTTTTTGTCACAGATCATATCAATTAACATGTAATATAAAGTCTTGTAATCTTAAAGCACAAAGCGCATGCTAACTATCAAGTTCTTTAATTTTGAAAATTGCTTCCACTGCCCAAGGTTTTCTTAGCATTTTAAAGCCTGTCTCCTTTCCCACATAAAAGGATGAATTGTTCTTATAAGCCAGTTCAGAACTATCCTGGACTATTTGTAATCATTTTTTTCCACTTAATAAATCAGTACCTAAATGAATCTTTATGTATTTTTGCTCCAAAATTTGGATCACATTTAAAAGAAAAATAAAGCTGCTCCTAATATTCCTTCCTCCCAAACCCTAACCATCATGGTCTTTCTTGTTAGTTTCTATTACTTTTGGAGTCCATCTTTAGCTGAGATGTTTTAAAAAACCCTTCCCTTAAATATACATGCCTTCTAATGCAAGTGACAGGGGCAAATGTAGGCAGCTAATGAGATTTCAGAAGGGAGAAAATGATATCGTAAAGCAGAGTCCTACAAAGAAGAGAACCTAATAGGAGGTGTTTTGATCATTTATACTCAGTATAATCTAACTGCAAAAATCCCTTTGGAAATCAGTCAAGATATCGAAAAACTAGGATTTGGAGGTGAATCAGTGACTTTATTTGAAGGCTTAAATTGGCCGATGGCTGGGATTGAGGGACAAAGGCATAGCTGTCGCCCTAGAAAGACTCACAATTCCTGCAGCGACACAGATTAGCTCAAGGTGAGGGGGACGATGTCTTATTTATTATTAAAAAACCCTCAGGACATTTTATTGAATGTGAGCAACATATATCTTGGCAAAGAATATGTGTTAAATGTGTACATTGAATCTTTTGAGACACGTCCCCCTCTTTAGTTGCCAGGCAGTTTTAAGCCAGGATAAATTACACAAAATTGGAAGACTTGAGGGTAAGAGAAATGGCTCTGTTGAGGGCGGGTGTGATTACGGCTCGCAATGCGTCAGATCAAGGAAAGATGTGATCTTGGTAGAATGGTGGTTGCGTTGGATGTACAGATTGCACAGCGACTGTTCCCTTGCTTTGAAAGAACAACAGGCTTCACTCACAACAGATGAAGTATCCTTCAGTAAAGTCATGTGGAGATGAGAGGAAAGCTTCCAAGAGCCAACAGAAGGGGTTTTTGGTTTTTGTTTTGTTTTGTTTTGTTTTTTGTCCCCTTTACTCATTACTAGCAAAGGTCCAGCTGGCTAATAGGTACATTCTAAGCAGCCCCAGGACCTTTACTTGGCCTTTCAAGGGAAAAATTAAAAAGTGGCTACTTTTCCTAAGGGAAGTTCTAGACAGTGACTCCATATATTTTTTTACCTTACTTTGTAGCTTTCTCTGACTATGTCCTTTGGGCTTTGGTGAAGAATTGCTACAAACTAGTGGGTGGCTGTGCGTGTGTGTGTGTGTGTGTGTGTGTGTGTGTGTTGGGGGTGGGAAAAGCGCCCCCATCTAGTCCATCCTTTGGAGTTGAAACATTAGTTTCAACTAGGAATGGCTGTCAAGGAGTCAGAATTAAAGTTATCTCTGGGAGAGCTTGTACGGGGCAAAAGAACACGCACTTGGCTAAGATCAAACACAGCTTTCCCTGTACCTCACTCTTCTTACCTACAAATGGGAATCATACTATATAATAATAAAATAATAATTCACTTCATTGAATTGTCACGAAGATGAAGTGAGCTGAAGCATATAGGAAGCGTAGATTAGTGCCATGCTTCTGGTCATCACTAAAGGTTTGGTATATTCTTGTTCATCGAAGGACCTGAGTTCGAATTCTACCTCTTTCCTAACCACGTACTACAGTTCTCACCTCCTTACATTTCAGCCTCTATCTCTGTAATATGGGAATCATTCCGCTTCATCCAAACTTACTGCCTGTTTCTTTTCTTTTTTTTTAACCTCCCCTCAAGTTAGATGGTCCACGTGAAAAAATATGCTGGAAAAAATAAAGTGTTAGAAGAACGGAATGCACGTATGCATTTTAGTTTCTGATTCTCTGAGACTTTTTGAGCTATGTTTCCTGAGCTCCGTATAGTGTTAGGAGTGACAGTGATGCATCGCATCAGGAGCTGGTATGTGCAGATACCTCCTATGGTTGGTCACACAACATGGAAACCAGCTCCCCGAACAGTGAGGGGCGCAGGGAAGAAAACAGGCAATGGCATAAATCCACACAGCATGGGGCAAAGCCTAGCGTTCCGCTATCTGAAAACATTATGTCCAAAGAAAGCATCTAAAACCACGGAGACTGGAGGTAAAACCACAGCTGCATTATAAGCAAAGATGTCATAGTTAAAAGGCAACACACACAACAGTGTCCTGAAATGAGGCGTCTCGCAGGGACAGGAGCGCTCTGGCAGTGCATGCAAAACACAGGCGCTTTCTAATCACAGGAAGCAGTCAAGACAGCGCCTCCGACCTGCAGTCGAGAGGGTTCTTACCTTTTTGACATCCCTGACCAAGTGGTACAATGTATTTGAGGGCCCATGTCTCTGAAAACAATAAAGAAGAATCAGATGGTTTTGCCAGTCAGGGGCTCTCATTGGCAAGGCAAGAAGGATCTGGAAGGAAGGGATCTGGCGGAGGAGGGGGTCGTTCTTCATGATGAGCCTTGTTCTAGTTGCTCAGTTGTACCTGGCTCTTCCAAACACACACACTGGCAGAATTTGGGATTGTGATTCCTCAAGAAAGAGCATTTGATTTCTAGGTTCAGTCTTTGTAAAGGAGGTTGTCAACCGTTTTGTTGTTGTTATGATAAGAACATTAAAGCCTAATCTCATAGCAACTTTCAGTTATACAATACAGTGTTGTTAACTATAGTCACCATGCTATACATAGGACCCCTGGAATTTATTTGTCCTATAACTGAAAGTTAATACCCTTTAGCTAACATCTCCCATTTTCCCCACCCCTCAGCCCCAAATATTTTGAGGATCCTCTACACTGTGTTTAAATATCTGGCTCCCTTTTCAAATATTAATTAACCACATGTGCATGTATCTATTGCTGGGCTTTTAACTCTGTTCTGTTGGTCTATGTGTCTGTTTTAATGACAATACTATACTGTCTTGATTCCTATAGCTTCGTGAAATAGTTTGAAATCAGGAAATGTGACGCCTCTACTTTGTTCTTCTCTCTCAAGATTGCTTTGGCTATTCAGGGTCCTTTGTAGTTCTATGTGAATTTTAAGATAGTTTCTTCTATTTCTATGAAAAAATGCCATTGGAATTTTGAAAGGGATTGCACTGAACTTATAAAAGGCTTTGGGTGGTATGGACATTTTAACATTAACACTTCTAATCCATGGCTATGGGATATCTTTCCATTTACTTGTGTCGTCTTCAATTTCTTTAATCAGGGTCTTACAATTTTTACTTTATAGATCTTTTACTTCTTGGTTAAATTTATCCCGAAGTATTTTACAGTTTTTGATGATATTGTGAAGTAAATGGGATTGTTTTATTCTATTTTCATAGAGTTCTGTGTTAGTGTATAGACATGCAACTGATTTTTGTATATTGATTTTATGTCATGAAACTCTATTGGATTCATTTATTATTTCTAACAGTTGTGTGTGTGTGTGTGTGTGTGTGTGTGTGTGTGTGTGTGTATGTGTGTGTGTGTGAAGTCTTTAGGAATTTCTATATATAAGATCACGTTATCAGCAAAGACAGTTTTACTTCTTCCTTTCCAAATTGGATTCCTTTCTCCCCCTCCCTCTGTTCTTTCTTCTCCCTTTCTTCCCTCCCTCCCTCCCTCCCTCACTTCCTTCCTTCCTCCCTCACTTCCTTCCTTCCTTCCTCCCTCCATCCCTCCCTCCCTCCCTCCCTTCCTTCCTTCCTTCCTTCCTTCCTTCCTTCCTTCCTTCCTTCCTTCCTTCCTACCTTCCTTTGTCTGACTGCTTTGGCTAGGACTTCCAATACCATGTTTAATAAGAGTGGAGAGAGTGGGCACTATTAACTTATTCCTGATCTCTGAGAGAAAACCTTCAACCTTTTTACCATTGAGTATGAATTTATCACAAGTGGCCTTTGTTATATTGAAGTGTGTTCCTTCTATATCCAGTTTATTGAGAGATTTTACCATGAAAGGATGTTGAACATTGAAAATGCTTTTTCTACACCTATTGAGATGATTTGATTTTTATCTTTCATTCTATTAATGTGGTATGCCTTTATTGATCTGCATTTATTGAACCATCCTTGCATTTAGGAATGGAATCCCATTTGATCATGGTGTATGAACTTTTTAATGTGCTGTTGAATTTGGATTATTAGTATTTTGTTGAGAATTTTTCCATGTATATTCATTAGGGATATTGGCCTATAGTTTTCTTTTCTTGTAGTGTCCTTATCTGGCTTTGGTGTGAGGGTAATTAGTGCTGGCTCCTAAAATAAGTTTGAAGGAATGCCTCCTCTTTAATGTTTTTGAAAAGTTGGAAAATAATTGGTGTCAATTCTTTAAATGTTTTGTAGAATTCACCAAATTCCCCTGTGAAGCCACCTGCTCCTGGGCTTTTCTTTGTTGGGAGGTTTCTGATTACTAACTCAATCTCCTTACTTGTTATTGATTGGTCTGTTCAAATTTTTCTATTTCTTCATGATTCAGACTTGGTCAGTTGTACATTTCTAGGAATTTATCCACTTCTCCTATGGCTAATTATTGATCTTTATTATGGGGATGGAAGCTGGGGCCTCCTAGTCTTTCTTTTAATTCAGTCTGTTATTCTTACTGGAAGTTTTACTATGCAGAACTAAGAAAACTCTGCAGAGGACACAGAAACCTGGAGCCACTCTGCTAACCTGTTTTCTAGTTCCAGCATCAGTAGTGAGATAGAGCCAGTGTGGCAGCATCTAACACCCACCACTGGCTGGAGAATAGGTCAGTAAGTTCCATCTTATTAGTGCTGTGGGTGGTGGAACAGAGGAGCATTATGACCAATGAGGAGAAGAATAACCTCTGAGACAGAAGTGTTGGTTCAGTACTGGCTTTCTTTTTAACTTAGGAGTTTTGTGGTCTTGGATAAACCAATTCCCTTCTTGGCCTCAGTTTTCTTATCTGTAAAATGGAGGAAAACAATGTCTACTCTTTTTAAAAAAAAATTCCAAGTAAAAATTTATTGACCTTGATTAAGAATGCTTATATATTTAATACTGCTTCTGATTTATCATAGGAATTACCTCCCCAACATGTTAATCACAGATGGATTGAAAGAGTATTTGGGAAATGGAGCAATGTAGTTTATGTAAGGATATCACATTAGAAGTCTACTGGAGAGCCAAAGGAGTTTGTCCTGGTAGAATGTGAAATTAAAAGAACAAGTATTGAGTAGGTCCAGAGCCTTTGGGAAGAAAGTTTTTCTTAACCTTCCTCATTTGTACTCTCCAAATACCTTGTTATCCTCTTGAAGGTTCCAATATCTACTCTTTAAACTTCGTTGGGTTTTAATGAGTCTCAGCTCAGAGCCAATGTACTTAACTCACTGAATAGTATAAAAAACTTCATAAATAGTAGTTTTTCTTTATGGTTACTCCTTGGTATCCCTAGTAAACGAATTGGCAAATTATTACATGATACAAAAAATATTTTGGGGCAACTCCAAATAAGGAGTATTTTACATTTTATTCCATTTTGGTGGCAAGGGGATGAATGATGGTAGCTCTGAGAATAACAAGATGATGCAGGATAGTTAATCGGTCTCCTTTTGATGCGTTGAGTTAAATCAATTCTCCTCTGCTGCTTGCCTCAAACGCCCTCTGGGCTTATAGTATAAACTGTGTTCTAATTCCCAGAGTCTTGTGGTTTTGTGTAAGAATCTGAGAATGTTAGCTTTCCACTGACAACTGAGCAGTTAAAACAAGTGGGATCTTGGTGACTTGGCGTTGTCGTCTACAGGTCTAAGGGAGTATTTGTGGAAAATGATCCATGCATTTGGAGGGGAGGGGAGAGACTCACAGGCATGTGGGGGGGCAGGAGAAGGTAAAACAAAAAACACAGAGAAAATAAAAAGTGCCTTAGCTTGGTCCTACCGTATTGTACAATTCCTCTAGTCTGGAGATGGTGAGAAAACGGTGCATGCTTACTCCATTCTCTATGAGTAATTTCACAAAATCCACTCTGTCCAGAACTAGGGCATCCAACATGGCTTGCTCCAAAGACCCCACCTGCAAATCAAGTCACTGAGTTAGTCTGCCCCAGGGTCCAGGGATGCAGTTGCTTGGTGCTGTTCACCTGAACAGTTTAGAAATGGATGCCTTTGATATCTGGTAAACCTTCAGCACATCCAAGAACATGCTGGCAAGACTGTTCCCACCTCCACTTTTGGGACAGCCACAATCTCTCTTGTGTTTTGGGGTCTGTCTTTGCAAATAAAATTCAAGGTTTCTACTTCCAAAAGCTATTTCCTCCTTGACTCTCTTTTTTCTTCTGGATCCCAAGAAGGTACAAGGGTGTACAAGGTTTTCCTTTCCCAATTCTCTGACCAAACTTCTGCAACACTAGTGAAATGCCAAACTGGCTACTTTGCTGCCCTCGTTTCCCTCTTTCTGAGGCTCTGAATTAGATCCTTGGCCACCTTGAAAAAAGGGACCCTAGCAAAGAGATCAAAAAGTAGGCTCAGGGCACCTGGGTGGCTCCGTCGGTTAAGCGTCCAACTTCGCCTCAGGGTCATGATCTCACGGTCTGTGAGTTCGAGCCCTGCGTTGGGCTCTGTGCTGACAGCTCAGAGCCTGGAGCCTGCTTCGGATTCTGTGTCTCCCTCTCTCTCTGCCCCTCCCCTGCTCACATTCTGCCTCTCTCTCTCTCTCTCTCTCTCAAAAATAAACATTAAAAAAAGTAGGCTCTTCTGTCTTTTCATTGTTAGACTACCTTGACTCTGTCTCACCCATTTCAGTGCAGAGACCCTCAATTATGTAGGTTCTTTGGTCTGTTTACTAGGGTTTTATTTAATTCCTTTCACAAAAATTTCCCTGTGTCCAGACTCCTTGACCAGTCTTTCCACACTAGCAATCCATTAGCAGCACTATAAATAAAGACAGGGGCTCAATCGGAGGCAGAAGCTCTCTGGGAGAAAGGAAGGGTTAAATAAGACCTGCCCATGAGGGCATTGCCCTTCAGTTATTCCGGGCACAGAGATCAAATTTCAGACTGCTGGCCGCCTCTTGGGGACACATGCATAAGCCACCCAATAGCCAATTTTCCAAGTTTTTATTTTTGGTAGTGTCAATTGAGGGAAACACACCAAGAACAGTTATATAAAGCTTTGGTTGCCTCTGTGTGGTTGTCGGGGATGGGGAGGGCCTGTGCTCAGCCACCAGGACCAGATGGCACCTGCTAATTCTGCATCCCGAGGTGCGACTCAGCCATGTGCTAGCCTGGGGTGGCCACGACTCAGAAGCGGCGACCTCCAAGACAACCAGAAGCAAACTGCTAATTCCACTCCTTCCTTAATTTTAATTGATACCATTTTTTGTCTTATACGGGGTTTTTTTTTAGACGTGTAAAAGAAATGGCATCGGTTGCAGCTGAAAATTGCCATCAAAGGCCACTCAGAGATGGGAATGTCTGGAATGTTTGCAGTTGTGCTTTGTGGCGTCTTCAACCAGGTGGCAGTGTTTTCCTAAATATGAGAAAGGGGCTGAGGCTGAGGATGGCTGCAAGGGAACATTTCCATCCTAGAGAAGAGGCAGCAGTTTCTCAAGCCTCTCTCAGAGACTTCTTAAGCAAATACACTTGCCCACGCAAGTGGGCTTTCCAGGGGGTGATGACATATACTCTACCGGCCACTGCTGCCCATAAATAAAGATCTGGCTGCGAGCGATGTCCACTCTGTTCCAGGCTAGAGCTAAGCTCAGCTGGTCCGGGGCCGAGGCATTGGCTCCTGTGTGTAGACAAGTAGGGGAAAAGAGTGGGAGAGAGAAAACAATGATCAGTTATTATGCCGAGAAGACCTACTCCATTACTCTCTGGTCAGTCCCCCTCTTCTTGGGGAGTAGACTCAGCTGTACAGCAGGGGTTCCCCGACTCGGTACTGTTGGTATTTGGGGCAGGATAATTGTTTACCGTGGGGGCCGTTGTGTACATTGTAGACTATTTAGCAGCATCCCTGAATTCAATCCAGTGGATGCCAGTGACACCCCCAACCTCCACCCAAGTCACGACAATCCAAAGTGTCTCCAGATGCCACCAAATGCATCCAGGAGGAAGGAGACAAAATCAGCTCATTGAAGACTACTGCTCAAGTGTTGCTGTTCAAAGTATGGCCCACGGAGCCAAGCAGCAGCAGAAGCAGCATCACCCAGGGAACTTTTTAGAAATGCAGACCCTCTGGGGTGCCTGGGTGGCTCAGTGGGTTGGGCATCTGACGCTTGGTTTCGGCTCAGGTCATGATCTCAAAGTTCATGGGTTTGAGCCCCGTACTGGGCTTCGCCCTGCCAGCGCGGAACCTGCTTGGGATTCTCTCTCTCTCCTTCTCTCTCTGCCCCTTCCCCTGCTGATGCATGTGCTGGCTCCCTCTCAAAATAAATAAACAAACAAACAAACAAACAAACAAACTACACACACACACACACACACACACACACACACACACACACACATACACACACACATATGCAGACCCTCAAGCCCTACCCTAGATCAGAATCTATATTTTCACAAGATCTCAGATGATTCATGCACACATTAAAGTTTGAGAAGCGTTGCCCTGCGACACATTTTGTTTCTACTGGCCAATCTTTGGTGCAACGCATCATTCAAATTGTAAGTCGCATGGTAACAGTGTCCTCGTATCTTAGTGAGCCAGCTTTGCCACTCTACTGAAAAAGAGTTAAGAAGATCTTTTAAGAGAATAAAAAGAAATGACTTAGGTTTCCTTAGATTTGTGGGTAGAAGCCACCGGAATAGATTTTTAAGTTCTCCTTTCATTCTCCAGACTCGGTGGCTAGATCTGTGCTGTCCACCTGTGGCTGTTTAAATCTAAATTATTTAAAATTAAATAAACTTTAATGCTTCAGTCACACTAGCCACATGCCAAATGCTCCGTAGCCGTATGTGGCTGCTGGCCTATGAACTGGAGAGTGTTGATTCAGAACAATTCCATCATCACAGAATGTTCTATTGGAATAGTGCTGGTCTAGATCGACGCATCCTGTCAATACATGTAACCTGCCAAGCAGCTGGGTGTGAAGCCGAGAATGGTAGGTGGAGATAATGCTGGGCTACCGTCAGGGGACCAACGTCTGCTATTTTGCAGTTATGTGACAGCGGACCTCTCTGTGCCACTGTTTTATCATCTTGTGAAACGGGGACCATAAGAATTATCCTGTTTACTGACTGGAATGTGAGACTAAAATGAAACCATATAGTGAACGTGCACATGTAAACAGGGTTTTTGCAATTGACATCCTTAGTACCCTGAACAGGAGACATCCCTAAATATTTGCCTGACTCCATGTTGCTAGAGGTCCCACCAGCAGGGGAGCAGAGTACAGAGACAGCATTCTTAACATGGCTCAGATTTTTTGGACATCTAATATGTGCTAGGCAAAATATTAGGCACTTCCATGTATTATCATGTACAATGTCCCCCCAAATCCTGAGAAATGGGTCTTATTATCTCCATTTGATAGACAAAGATACTGAGGTCCAGAGAGGTAAAAAAAAAAAAAACATGTAGCTACTAACAGAAGGTAAACAGAAGAAGCATTTATCATGCCAGAGGTGAGATTCAGCCCCAGTGAGTTTTTCCTTCATTCCATGTCTGCGGATTCTGATGTTTGTGAGGGAAGGAGGGACAGCAAATGCTAGTTCTGCCCATTTTCCTGGATTCTTCAGCACTGGAATGCTGTAGATAGGGCTGCTGGTGATCAGACCGTATCGGTGATTCCCAAAGTCTATTGCACAGTAGAATCACCTGGGAAGCTTCTAAAACATCTGTACACCCAGAGTGCACCCCAAAACAATTACATCACATTGTTTGGGGTGGGGGCCAGGCTCTGATAGTTTTAAAGATCTCCACGTGTTTTCAATGCGCTCCAGGGCTTGGGAACCACTGTGCTACATGTCTCTTCTGCTGCCTCCCTTTGCCTCTTTCCTCTTGGCTCTGAGATGTTGAAGTTAAGAATTAGGGGAGCAAAATGTTCTCTATAGGAGCGCTTCTCTAATTTGAGCATGGAAAAGAATAAGCTGGAGAGCTTTTTAAAACAGATTCTTGGGCCCCACTTCTAGAGATTAAGATTTAGCAGATCTTGGGGTGGAGCCTGAGTTTCTGCATTTCTAAAAAGCTCCCAGGTAGTGCTGGTGCTGATGATCTGAGACCTCCCTTTGAATAACGAAGGCCCCAGAGAGCTGTGTGCCACATTCTCTTCACAGGTCAAAGGGCATTTTTGATTCTGGTGCCCATGCATTGATGGATTCAGTATACTTGTAGTAAATTAATTAGCGTTTGGAATGATGAATATTAATTCAGTTCATACAGGGATTTTTCTATTAAAATTATTTATCACCTCAGGGGGTAACATCAGAAACTGCAAACTAATACTAGGGTAACTGGTGTAAATAAGTGATAAATAGGAACGTGTCAAAATGTACTATCATCACTTTTAAGGAAAAAAAGTGAAGGCTCACTGGGGCTGCATTTGGAAAGGTAGCACTCTATACTTTCCTTTGCTTCCTTAGCTGCTCTGCTGGTCGTGGGTGACCTGCTGTAATGGTTTAATCATTCCCTTTGCCATCTGTATGCCACAGATTTGTATGTCACCCAGTCAATGGTCGCAGCACAGTCTGAACAGGAACACATAGGAGGAAGCAAAGTCATTGACATTACATTAAAGTCAATGTGAGTTACCTGAATGTAATTACCTAAGTGTCAAGTGAAAGCAGGAAGCCAATGAGTCTTGACTTCTCAAAAATTGAAAGTACATCAAGAATGATCCTGGGTGGCAGTTTGGATCAGAGGTTCTCAGCCAGGGTGACCAACCAGCCCAGTTGCCTAGGAGAGTCACGGTGTTAGCACTGAAATTTCCACCTCCTGAAAGAACCCTCAGTCCCACACAAACCTGGATGGGTGGTCACCCTATGCTCAACTACGTCTATATTTTGGAATTGCCTGAAAAGCTTAAAACAGACTGATACTTGGGAGCCATCCCAGAGATTCTGGTTTCATTGGTCCTGGGCACTGCAGTTTTTAAAAGCTCCCCAAAAGCTTTTAAGAATAAGAGGTCTTTAACCTTCCCTTGACATTAAAATCATGAAGGCAAGGTTAAGAACCTTGAGTCTAGAGAATATATTTTCATTCACTTATTCATCTGTTTATTTATTAATTGATTTACACATTAAAAACTACAGATTTCATGCCTTCTCATATGGCAGGTATGATGCCAGTATGAGGACCAAGATGAGTAATACAGAGTCCTTTGTCTTGAGAGCTTACATTCTAGAGGAGGGGTTAGGTCTGTAATTAAATACATCATCTCGTGCTCAACAGATATTGAATACCTTCTGTGCCAGGAACTGTTTTAACACTGAACATCCCATGGTGAAGAAGGTAGCTGAGATCACTCTTTGCACAGAGCTTACTACTTACTTCTACTAGTAGAAGAGCAGCACTCAGAAAATAAATGGACAAACTAAGAAACAGTATACTTTCTGATTGTGTAAATGCCATGAAGGAGCAGTGCCATTCCCAGGAGTGGGACCTGTGTCTATAGGAACAATTTGAGTCACTCCAAATCAATGTGGCAGCACCGTTCTGGCTACCCAGTCTCACATGATGCAGGCAGCTGGCCAGGCTGTCCTTCTGAAACCAGAGCTGGATATGAAGCCATTGGATATCTTTGTAGGTACAAGTCTGGGTGTCCTGTGGGGCATCTGGTTGACCCTGTGTGGGAACTAGAAGGTTGGAAGGTGCCTTGAAATATTGAAATGGGTCTGGGGTCCATGAAGATCCTGGTTTGAGCTAAGGGTTATACCACCCATATGACACTGCCACCCTGGCTCATGCCAGATCCTAGGAGGGCATGAAGAAGGCCCTTGAAAGCACTGGTTTAATGGTGGTACTGAGAATGACCAGGGTGGTGGTAGAGGGTTGAATGGACAGGAGACCTTCCTGAGAATAACATTTGAACTGGACCGAAATAATTAGAAAATGCCACCATGTGAGGGACTTGTGGTTGGGGTGGGGAGAGCACTCCAGGTAAAGGCAACATCGAGTATAAAGGTCCTGATGTGGGAATGAATACAAGTAGGTATAAGACATAAAAAATACAGTTTTATTATTTCCTCTTTTTGCAGGAGGCTGAAGAATATTTAAGTGCATACATAATGGTCTTAAGCAAGGGATTAATTCACTAGATGGATGAGATGAAGAAAGGCATTGTACGAAAAGAAACAGCCTAGGAAAGGATTGGGAGAGTTCAATACCCCTGCAAATTTAGGCAATTCATGGGAAGACACTGAGGAAGATTCAAAGCTTGAGGTATATGTGAGTTAGCAGAGAGAGCTGAAGCCAGAATGGAAGGACTTATAAATGATGTTGGAGGAGTCTCCCTTTATCCTGGAGACACAGAGAAACCACTGGAAACACTTGTTTCAGAAATAATGTGTCAGATGTACATCTTAGAGAAATTCCTTTGGCACCAGTGTGAAGGGTGGATTGGAAGGGACATTGGGCTGGAGGGAGAAAGAGTAATAAGGAAAGTATTGCAATATTCTAGGAAAGGGATAATGATCTGAAGGAGCAGTTTGGATGGAGGGATATTTATAAAGCACAATGGATATCTGTGGATGAGAGATTTAAAGTGGGGAGCAAGAGAAGTCAAAAGTGGTCTCCTTGGGGGCCCGGGTCCATGATGGCCAACTGAGATTGGCAATGTAAGATAAAAACGCGCTTTGAGGGGCAGCAAAATTGCAATCTTGAATATAATGAGCTTGAAATGCCTGTGGTATAGCCATCCAGGTGGGAATGACCAGAGGCCATTGGATATTGAGATGTGGGGCAGGGGAGGGGTAGACAGAGATTTGGAAAACATTGCGTGAAGGTGATAGGAAGAGAGAAGAGGATTGGTCATGGAATAACACCAACATTTAAAGGCTATGAAAGTAAAGCAAATCTTTAGAAAGAAATCACACACTCACACACACATTCAACAGAGATATAGGAAGAGAACGTGGAGATCATGGTGCCCTACACTATAGGAAGAGAGGTTTTTAAGAAAGAGGAGGTGATCATTAGGTCAAAATCTGCAAAGAGGGTAAGTAAAAAAGACTGACTTTCCTTCTCTATAACTTTTTTTAATTACAAGGCACCAGCTATATGTCTATTAGTTTATTATTTATTTCTGTCCCCAGAGCATAAACCTCAAGAGGCCAGGGAGTTAGTCTACCTTATTCACTGCGGTATTCTTAGAGTCCAGAGCAACGCTTGGCACGTAACAGGTGTTCAATAACCATTTGTTGGATGAATGAATGAATGAATGAACCTCAAAATGTGCATTAGATTTGGCAGTTAAGAAGTCTTTGATGATGGGGCGCCTGGGTGGCTCAGTAGGTTGAACATCTGACTGCTGATTTCTGCTCATCTCATGATCTCATGCTTGGTCTGTTTGAGCCTGGCATTGATCTCCATGCTGACAGTGAAGAGCCTGCTTGGGATTCTCTTTCTCCCTCTCCCTCTGCCTCTTCCCCAGCTCTCCCTCTCTCAAAATAAATACACATTAAAAAAAGAAGTCTTTGACAATGTTAGTGTGTGCACCTTTAAAGAATATGGGAATGGAAGCATATCTGCAATCTCTTCCTTTAAGGAAATTGCAATTGAACCAGAATGGATGTGAGTTGGGATAAAAAGAGAGCTATGACAAGTGTATAAATCACTATATCAATGAACAAAGTGGTAAATGTTGTAGAAGCTGTACATATAAGCCCAGAGCACTGCCTCAGCAGTTGAGTACTTGAAGGAGGAAGTAGAATTTGATTATAGTATGGAAGGATGGTGGAGATTTGAACAAATGGAGTGTGTGTTAGGCTGAATGATGCCCCCGCCCCTCAAAGATGTGCACGTCCTGATCCTGGGAACCAGTGATGTTACTTTATAAGGCAGAGACTTTACAGATGCAATTAAGAATTTTGAGTTGAGGAGGTTATACTAGCTTATCTGGTGGGCCCAATGCAATATAATCACAAGTGTCCTTATAAAAGGGAGGCAAGGAACTCAAAGTAGTGGTAAGACGTGTGAAGATGAAAGCAACGGGTTGGACTGATACAGGCAATGAGCTCAAGTCAAGAAATGCGGGCAACCTCCAGAAGCTGAAAAAGACAAGGAAATGATTCTCTCCTGAAGCTTTCAGAAGGAACATAACCCTGCTGATCCCTTAATTTCAGATTTCCAGCCTCCAGAATCATAAGAGAATAAATTTTTATCATTTTAAGCCACTAAGTTTGCGGCAGTTTGTTATGGGTAGTAAAAGAAAACTAACACTATTGGTGATTAAAAATATTCTTGTAGGTAGACCATCAAGATAGGAAGGTACAACAGAGATGAGAAAGCAAGAGTATTTTACACCTTGGCTGTGTGCACAGCAGGGTTCTCAAACTTTAACGTGCATATGATTCATCTGGGTTTCTTGTTTAAATGCTGCTTCTGTTGGGGCGCCTGGGTGGCTCAGATGGCTAAGTGGCCGACTTCAGCTCCGGTCATGATCTCATGGTTCATGAGTTTGAGCCTCGCGTCAGGCTCTGTGCTGAAAGCTCGGAGCCTGGGGCCTGCTTCGGACTCTGTGTCTCCCTCTCTCTCTGTTCCTCCCCCGCTCACACTCTGTCTCTCTCTCTCAAAAGTAAATACAGATTAAAAAAAAAGTTTTAAATGCTGATTCTGTTTCTGTAGGTCTGGTGTGGGACTCCTAATTCTATTTCTTTACACAACACTCATTAGTTTTCTACTGTGAACAATGATTAATCTTGTTCACGCACCCTTTCTCCCTTTTCTCTCTTCCACCATTCCATTTTAGAACATACCATATTTTTAGTGTTTTAACTGGTTCTGTTCAATATGCTTACATTTCTATTACTAATATTTGAATTGTCAGTCTTAAGTTATATTCCTTATTTTAGTAGGCAAAGATCCAGATATTATAATGAGTCGAAATGTCTACCACCTCTATCTCTATCCTTCTTCCTCTTAATTTCTTTTTGTTGTTGCATTATTTCTACTGTGCAAGGCAGGTGACACTTACATTCCTTTCTGTTACTCAAAGTGCCGTTTTTGTTTTTATCTTAGTTCTGTTAGATTCTAGTATCAATGGTTACAATTAATGATTTTGCCAGAGTGTACCCAAGGATCTCTTAGTTGGTAGGCTGCATCTTCTCTAGGAGTTTTCCCAAGAGAAAGTCATGGGGACCATCTAGAGTTCTAGAATGTTTTAAACTGTTTGTTTTTTCTCTCAATAGTCTTGATAGTTGAATGACACTGACTTGATATCAAAATCAGTTGCTCTATTGTCTGCTGGCATTGAATGTTAATATAAAAAGGTTTGTAGCCAACCTGATTTTTTAATCTCATGAAAGACATGATCATTTTGCCTGGTGGCCCAAAGTCATCTTTATTTCCTTTGAGGCTCAGTAACTTTAGTAGGCTGTGTCTAGTTGTTGGGGATTCTGAATCAGTCTTTCCTGGTTCAAGGTGGCCCTTTCAATATCTAGATCAAAGTTTCAGAATTTGTTTAAGGAAAAAATTCTGAAATTGTATTTTAAAATATTTTCTCTGATCCATTACTTTGATTTTCTTCTTTGGAGATAGCAGTTATGCTTATGTTGGATCTCCATTTTCTGTCTCCTATAAATATAATTTCTCTTTAATCTTAATTAACTCTTTATTTCCATTGGTTTTCATTTCCATTCCCTTCCTTCATTTCTATACGTTGTGTCCTGTACTGTTTTCTTTTTCACAATGTATATTTGATCTTGCAGCCTTTCTCAATTCTTCTGAAATTCTGTGATAATTTCATGTCCTCCCTTCTACTTGATTCCTGAATGCTACTCACGTTATATCTCCTCCTGTTGCTTCAACTACTCTTACCTGAATTGTGGTATTCCAACTTCGAAGTATTTCTTCATAGATAAAGTGCTTTGTTGTGATTTAATTTTTTTAAAGTTCATGGTAAAATATTTATTCATAAGGTTCATCTGTTCTCTGGAAACATTTTTACAGATATTCTTCTGTGCATACATTTCACCCTTTTGTTATTTTTTATTGAATGTATCTATATGTTAACTGCTTTTTTATTATTTATCATCTAGTGAGTTGGGTTATAATGGGCCCAGAGTAGCATTCCAGGCTACTTATTCTTCACAGCTGGAAGGCTTTCTTCTCAGCTACCACAAAGACAAGCTCCCTGCTGCAAACATTACTTATCTGCAAAATTCCATGTGTAGCCCACCACCCCTGTTTCTATGGGCTAAGTCAGGCTCAAGAGTCACCATTGAACTCACTCTAGTTCTTGCACATGCTGCTACAGAGAAAGGAGAGAACTTTGCACCTTAGAGCATTTCTCACTTCGAGGAATTACATTCTGGTACTTCCTGAAGATTGCCACTGCTAGTTTCTCTCTCCCCAGCTTTTACTCTTTCCTCCCACAGAGCTCTTGCATTTACAAATATTTTGGAATATTTCCCAGTTTTACCAAAAATAGAGTTAGCTTGCTTTTTTTCTTCCCTTTTCATTATTGGTTTTTGAAGCTTTCTAGAAGAAGAGACTGATGAATTTGTGTTGTCAAGTTTGCACTGGATATCCTGAAGTATTCTGTAGGTAGAAGATTGTTTTGGTCAGATCTTTACAATAGTAGTGTTCCTGTAATTGATGTATAGAGAACAAGCAGGGATATATATGCTCAGTAAGAAGCAGGCAAAAACCATAAGAAGCCATTGAAATAAATCAGGTCAAAGGTCCTGAAGGCCTAAGGGTGATGAACAAGGAAGGAAAAGAAGGGATAGACCTACAAGATATTGTGGTGGCAAAAATGCCCAGAGTTAGTAAGAATTTGCTTGAATAAAGGGAGAAAAAAATGTAATGGAGGCTTTGAGCCTGGATAGCTCCAAGGATGGGGGCTGTGTGAACATAAATGGGGAAGTCAGGAAGAAATCAACTGTTTGGGAAAAGACAATTTTTTAAAGAATATGTGTATATTTAAAGACAATTAATTGCATTGGATTTAGGGTGCATAGTGACACCCAAGGGAGCTGTCCAGTAGGCAAATAGAAAAAGGGGCAGGGAGGGAAGCTGGAGCTGGAGAAAAATCTGGAGGTCATTCATGCAGACATGATATTAAAGCCATGGCGCCCGGGTGGCTCAATTGGGTAAGTGTCCGACTTCAGCTCAGGTCATGAATTCACAGTCCATGAGTGCGAGCCCTGTGTTGGGCCCTGTGCTGACAGCTCAGAGCCTGGAGCCTGCTTCAGATTCTGTGTCTCCCTCTCTCTGCCCCCCCACTTGCATGCTGTCTCTCTCTCCCTCAAAAGTAAAGAAACATTAAAAAAAATTAAAGCCATGGTACTTTATAATTTTAACAGAAGGCAGAGTGAGAAGTAAGAGGGTCTGAGAAGGAGACAAAGGAGTGCTCAGAAATGTAGAGCACCCACTTGGTGTCTCTGACACCAAGGAAAGGTAAAAATCAATATAATTACCACCATATATTGAAAGCCAATCACATACTAGGCGTTTTACATTTATCATCTCATTTAATACTCACAAAAACCCTGTATAGCAAATATATTAATCCCCACTTGGAAGATCAGAAAACAGAGGCTTAGAGAGATGGAGTGAATTGTAGAACAGGCTTTAAATGGAGGCCTTCCCTCAGGGTAAAAAAGAGTTGCATAAGAAATAGGCAAAGTCAACACTGTGAAAAGTTGCTGAATGTTCCAGAAGATAATTGTTGGGGTTTAGAAGAGTATTTGGGGTCTTCATGGGTACTGAAAGCTGTGTGAGAAAAAAATCTTCAGAGTGAGCCAGTGAGCTCAGAAAACAGAGTAAGTGGAGGGTAAAGACTATTGGTGGAAAGGCAGGCCAGCTTTCAGAGCTGGATGGTCAAGAGGAGAAAACTAGGATGCTTCCTTGAGGGTCTTGGTGGAGAGGGCCAGGGTCGTCTCAGGTGACAGAGAGCCTGAATGTGCTGATGGGAGAAGGGAAAGAGCCACTGGAGAGGGAGACAAGAGCAAGCACATGATGGATGAGATCTTCAGCATGGAGGCCAGGGAGTAGTTGGTCAGCAAAGAAGAGAGGTCATTGGGGTGAGGAGGGAATGCAATGAGGCTGAGTGGAGATACTGACATTCATGAGTGGGAAAAAGGGAGCCAGGATGAAACCAAATATTTTAAGTGAAGTAAGAGGGGATGCCCTCTGCAGAGAGTGAGAAGGAGTGAGGACCTGAAGAGAATGGAGAAACATGGAGGATGTGCCACAGGCTGACGACTGAAGAATAAGGGGCTTTCAGAGCAGAGTTAGGGCCCACTGAAGTAAAACATCCCAAATATGTCATGGCACTGAAGGCACATATTGCAGAGAATGTTTATTTAGGGACCTGAGATTCAGTGTTTGAGGAAAGTTTTGTTTTTGTCTTTGTTTTTGCTTTAAGTACCCTGAGGGTCACTAAATACTTCAGTGGGTTGGAAATGGAGATGTGGACTCCCTTTGGGAGAGTTGTTAAACAAAAATGTCAGGTGTGTCATCTGACCTTGATAGCTCAAGTGTGGTCCTGTTTGATGGACTGGGGTGGTGGAGGAGCCAGGATTTGCAGCCCTTGTAATGTCCTTAGTGGCACCATGATGTTGTGATGTGTAGCATGGTACCACTCATCTCTGTATTAGTTGAGAAACATTTCTTCTTGTTGGGGTCTTTGGACCTTTCTGTGTTTTATCTGCGGAATCTTGTCTGGTTTAAATATGCATCTTCGGGTTCTATTCATTTCCATCAATCTATTTGTAAATGTTGCACCGAAATGCGATAGGGTCTCAGTCCGTGAAAACATAACCATCCGTTCATTTAAAGACATCACATTCTCTACCAATATGAGAACCACAAAATCGAAAGGAGACTAGCTGAAAGACCCTGTCATGTGACTGGGTTGCTAGGATACACCTTCAATGGTCTCCCAGAGCAGAACTGCCTACCTACCCCCGTGGGCCTCTCTTAGGAATGTGGCTGCTACCTGGAGAAAAAACCAAATTAAAGGCTTGAAACATGCACATAAAGAAGTAGATGAGGTCTGTGTATAACTTATTCTTTGCTCTATTTTCTTGCCCTCAATGATAACTATCTCCTTTTGGTAAAAATAACTTTAGGTAGACTCCCAGGAGAACATTAAAAGAAATCAGGAAAAATTGGATTAACTTTAGCTGGAAGAAATCCACATTTGGCTTGTAAGAGACAAAACAGACAGCTGAGTTAAAGAGCCCTTTGCAGGAAGATAGGGGTTTTCTTTCTCAGTTTATCTTTAGTAAATAAGACAATAAAACTAATATTTCTTTCATGCTTAGCTCATGCCAGGCACTGCTTCTAGGTGTTAATGTGTTAAAGTATCACAGCAAACTATGTGCCACTATCCCAATTTTACAGACAAGGAGAATGAGGCACAGAAACTTGTCAAAGGTGAGGTAGCCAGGAAGTGCCAGAGGCAAGCTTCAAACCCAGGCAGGCTGATTTTAGAGCCGATTTTTTCTTTTTTAATTCATAGGAACTTAGAAAATTTTACTGAACTCATGATACTCACAAAAAGAAGTTGGCAAACAGGCTTTTGTGTTCATATCATAAAACAACCCACAGGGTGTGAATGAAGGAAGTCAGAATATTCTCTGATGCTCTATCATTAGGGTCAAAATTGGTCAAATGGTACCCAAAATTCACTTGTCAGCTTCTTTAAAATTTTTGTATCTTTATTTTTTGTTTGTCAAGCCCTTTGGGGTTGGAGATTTATTTATTTACTTATCTGGCTTTATTATTAAAAAAATGTATAGGTGCATCAAAAATATGCAATTCCAAAGATACAGTTTGTGAATACACTTTAAGGATGTTATCGATTGGATACAATGATGTACATGTGTGTGGGCAAAATGAACCAGGTCTGGAGATTTTTATATCCTGTTTATTCTGAAGGCTTTGATTTTCAGGATTAATAAGATTTTTATTCAGTTTTTAAACTTTTGGTGGGAGTGCAAACTGGTACAGCCGCTGTGGGAAAACAGTATGGAGGTTCCTCAAAAAACTGTTGGTTTCATTTCAGAGCTAGGGGGCGCAACTTTTATGGACCAACACTATATAAAAACCTTGCAAAGTCAGGTTGTCTATGTGATGATATTTGCCGGGAGTACCTACAGTAAATTTTGCTACTATTTCTTTGTGTCCTAATAACATATGCAGTCAAAGAGGACAAATGAAATTATATGGCTTCTGATTAATAACATTGTGAAGCACTGTGCCATTTCCTTCTTTTTGCCAACCTAGCTCAATGGACGAGTCCTCTTTATTGTGCCCTTTCTGCAATAAAAGAAGCCAGTAGGTCACAAGGTCTCCCATTAACACGTTAAAAAAATTTTGTAAAAGTGTTCCCGTATGACACACAATATGCAAGACTGAGAAACGTTATCGACTTAAGACAGAGGGAATAAAAGAAAAAAATTCTACTGGGTTATACTGCTTGCTCGTGATATGACAAAAATGAATTCATTTGCACGGATGAGTAAATAAAATATCTGCATCTTCCATAGTGCGATTTTTAGCAGCATTCTACAGAAATGCCTGCCCTGGAGTTCTGGCACATTTTCTGGAATTATTGCAGTGATGATTTCCTAACTTCTGTTTGCCCTTCCTTTGTCTTTTACTTGTTCTGTCCCTTTCACTGAGAACCAGGTAATCCATTTTGTACCTCATTTTTACTAAGGTTAAACATGCACAGCGTTAAGAGTCATCTATTCCTACAAGATTTGTTATAAAATCACAAATCTCATCACTCCCTGCCTCTTTACCCAGAGGCAACCACTTCAGTTCTCATGGCTGATTATTTTGGTTCTCCATGGCAGATAGTCTTTGAAGATAGCTTCTTTCTTTTTTTTTTCCTAAACATGTCAAGGGGAGGTCAATTTTTTTTAATGTTTGTTTACTTTGAGAGAGAGAGTGAAGGGGAGGGGCAGAGAGAGAGAGAGAGAGAGAGAGAATCCCAAGCAGGCTCTGCACTGTCAGTGCAGAGCCCGACCTGGGGCCCCATCTCATGAACCAAGAGATCATGGCCAAAGCCAAAATCAGGAGTCAGATGCTTAACCGACTGAGCCACCCAGGCACCCGTGAAGACAGTTTCTAAGGAACTATTTATGACCCAGCGTTCACACTGAACCTGGGCTGGTCTTGTGACTCGCTTCTGCCAATGGAATGCAGCAGAAAAGACACTATGCGGATTCCAGGCTTGAGTCTTCGGAAGGGATGGCAGCTTCTCTTTTGTGTCTTGTGGCCAGTGCAGAACTGTGTCCCTTCCTCTTCAGCCAGGGATTGCCAACACGTTTCTCCTGGGTTACAGCTCCTGCGTTCCAGGTTCTGTGTTTTCTGTTTCTGTTGTTGTTTGTTTTTGGTTTCCTCTTTCATTTCAGTGGTGTACATCCTCCAGTAATTTCTGAAGAAATGGTTCATGGGTAGTAAATGTTTTGGTAACTCACGTGTGACAACGTCTATTCTACCTTCACAAGCGGCTGGTAGATTAGGCATAGAATTCTAGATTGCACATAAATGTTCTTCAGAATTGTTAAGGCATTGCACAATAGCTTTCTATGCTGTTGTTTGGAAGTCTAAAGCATTCTGGCTCCTTTGCATTTGAGCTGTTTTTTTTCTTTGGAAGCTCAAAGGAGAATTTATATACATATATAGTATTTATGTATTTAGTATATTATATAGTATTTATGTATTTAGTACATTATATAGTATTTATATATGTATATAAATTATGTATATATAAATACAATATAATTTATATTTATATAATTTATGAGTTTTATGATTATATTAAATATAATTTATAAACATGATATTTATAACACAGTAAAACATATAATATATAATATATAATATATAATATATAATATATATTACATATATATATATATATATTTGGCTTCCCATGTTCTGCAGTTTTTATAATATAACTTGATATGGCTTTATTTTTGCCCATTGTACTGGGCACTCAGTGGGTCCTTATAATCTAGAAATGTGTGTTCTGGAGTTCTGGGACATTTTCTGGAATTATTGCAATGATGATTATATATCATCATATATATTCTTATATATATATTCATATATATATTCATATATATTCATATATATATATATATATATATATACACAGCATCTACTGTATGTTAAGCATTTTTCTGGGTGTTTGGACACAAAGTCAAAGAAGACATAATCCTTATCCTCCAGAAACTTCCTGTGGGAGGTGGGTTTATAATCAGAATGATCCACTTTCCCAGTTTACCTGGATATTCTTGGTTTATTCTAGTTTTTCTGGCATAATTATCAGTATTTCTCACTTCCATGCCCAAGAAAGTCTCCGTTTGGAGATAAATCATCTGCTAACCATTCCACAGAGTTGTTGCAAAGATTAGATGATGAAATTATGTGAAGATGCTTTGTGAATTGTAAAACATACAAATAACAGGATGAAAAGATTTAAGGTCTTTTATTGCATTCTCCTACTGAGACAAACAAGTGTCTAAGTTTGCTATCTACCTTGCTCTCTGTTATTGCTTTAAGATCTGCTTGGATTTGTAAGAAAATAAATTTGCCAGCAAATTAATTTCATTTTAAGGCAGTTTAACATATTCTCAATCATTTTCAAGATTAAAGTCCTTTTGTGTGTGTGTGTGTGTGTGTGTGTGTGTGTGTGTGTGTGTGTACCTGTTTTGGATCATTACATGTATGCTTGAAATTTATTTATCATTTGCTATTGTTTTCAGATTTATGGGTCCTCCTTTCAAATTTAACATTTTATGATTCTGTTGGATTTTGGACATAGGGGATATGCCAATTCCCTAGGAAATTTTTTTTAAGTTTATTGATTTATTTTGAGAGAGAGAGACAGACAGACAGACACAGAGAGAGAGAGAGAGAGAGCGAGCAGGGGCCAGGCATAGAGAGAGGGAGAGAGAGAGAATCCCAAGCAGGCTCTGCACTGTCAGCACAGAGCCCAATGCATGGCTTGAACTCACGAACTGTGAGATCATGACCTGAGTGGAAGTCAAGAGCCAGGTACTTAACTGACTGAGCCACCCAGGCACCCCAGTTCCCTAGGACTTTTTAAAGCCTATTGAAAAGGGAAAAGGTACAAACATAGCAGATGTAAGGTGGTTACCATAAAGAAGGCAGAGTGTCTGCCCAGGAGCTTCCAATGTCACTGTCTCATGTGTTCCTTACGTGCCTCCATGTGAGAGCTATGATTTTTTTTTTCACACAGAGAAGGGAACTGAGGCATATATACAGAGGTTAAGCAACCTAGTTAATACCACAGCCAGTAAAGCACTAAGATCTAAATATATATCCAATCTGATCTTAATGTCTATTGATCATTCATTCATGAGGTTAACAAATAATGTTTGAATCATTGTTGTCATCCTAGGTGCTGTGTATGTGTGGATGTGGTGGGGAGTAAAACAGAGGTGGTTTTCGTCCTTACTTCTCGTTTGACATTGTCCGCATCAGTCAGACCATCATGTCTGACCATCATGAAACAGATTTTTCCAGGTACTGTGTTAAATGTTTGACTTGCATTATCGATTAATATGGTTACAACAGCTGTGGGAGAGGTATTATAATTATCTGGGTTTAATAGATAAGGAAACTGAGTCTCAGGGAGGGTAAGCAGTATGATCAACAGGGAGTAGTGATGCTCTTATGGGCATCATTGTCACTATTATCAGGAACTTGCGGGGCAGTCCCACTGTGACAAGTACTACCCTGAGGGGCTGGGGCAACAGTGCAGGATGGCATGGAGGGAGCCCAGAGGGGAAAGCCTGGGGCCACTGGCCTTCACAGAACCATTTTTTTCCTAAAGAACAGTTTTCGGTCTTGGGGGAAAAAAGGGGGTAAGAATGTGATTTCCTTTAATATTTTTGGCAGAAATACTCAAGTACAGACCATTAAAATTTAAAAAGGTAATACTGACTATAATAATAATGCACAATTATTATGTAGTAGAAAATATTAAGCAGTTATGCATTTAGGTCCACCTGAAGTAAACTTTATGAGTGTGATTTGGGTGAATATCTGGGCCTTAATTAGTATTCTTTTGACTTAGTTTCTGTTTTTGTCTATGGAATGAAGAATTTATTCCTGGTATATAGATATTGAGGCATTTGCATTTGAGACAAGTCTGACGCTCTTTGACCCTCAGTACTTCAGAGAAGTAAGTGTGTGTGTGTGTGTGTGTGTGTGTGTGTGTGTGTGTGTGTATTTTTCAAGTTGCTTCTGGTCTTACCAGCATTCTTTCCTTCTCTACTTCCTGGCTACAGAATCGTTTGTGTGTGTGTGTGTTGGGGTGGGGGGACCCACAACTGTGTGACTTGGTAGAGCTGATCCCATCTCTTATGTCATGGATCACAGGGATTCTCCCATCTCCTTTGCTGTGGTGATGAATTCAGGGGTGGGTGCTGATTTTAAGGCAAACATATGCAAGTTCTCCCTGGGCCCCTTCTGCTATAATTGCCAGGAATTTAATGGATTTACTCAGCTGGTTTTAGGTCTGAGCCTAGCACTGCTGATGGCTGTTCTGTGTGACAGGTGTACAGACTAATGTTGAAAGAGAGAGGACAGTCCCCGATGATGTCATTGGAACCCTGGATCCTGCCTGGCCCGAACTCGGTTTACCCTTCAACTTCCTGGTCATGTGAATCCACAAATCTATCTTACTTATTTTTGCTTGAGCTAATTTGAATTGTGTTTCTGTCACCTGTAAGCAAAAAAAATTCCTGGTTGAAATCAAATTCCACTGGTGATCTAATCTTTAAACATAAAACAAGTGTCCGATTACACTGATTCTTGCCATTACATTAAGAGAAGTTGTGGGCATTCTAGTTTTATCACTAAGATATTGGGTGTGCAGCCAAGGTCATCTGGTAGCTAAGTGCCCTGGTAAGAGCTCTGAGAGTTTTAAGGAAGCAGATATCTTGATCTATATAGGTTTTGGGGGCCCATGCCAGGACTCTAACTGCTCATGGTCAATCAGCTCTGTGACTTCTACATTAAAGATTTGACTAAAGGGCTAAAATGAGCCATCTGGCAACAAGTGCACAGAGGAAGCCTGATTTACAAATCAAAGGACAGAAGGAAGACTAAAGATGGCCTCAAGCAGAGAAGGATTTAATATTTTTGTAAAGAGTCTTCATTGTAAAAATAAGCTAGTGAATTTGGTCTCTGAAATATTTCACTATTCTCTCACAGTTTAGCCCCCATGCCCTTATTTTTTTGAATTTGAGAGAGAGAGAGAGAGAGAGAGCACAAGTTGGGGAGAGGGGCTGAGGGGGAGAGAAAGAGACAGAGAGAGAGAGAGAGAGAGAGAGAGAGAGAGAGAGAGAGAGAGAGAGAGAGAATATCTCAAGCAGAGCGCAGAGCCCCATGTGGGGATCGATCTCATAACCCTGGGATCATGACCTAAGCTGAAATCAAGAGTTGGACGCTCATTTGACTGAGCCACTCAGGCACCCCTTAAGGTTAAAATGAAGTGATAATGCCACACATTTTGACCTTGTTGATCTTTTTTGGAGAAATTTCATTTACTTCCATTTGTATAATATTTAGTAACTATGGTATCTGCATCTCACATATGTGATGAATGTATCAACATGAATGTCTCTCTTTTTTTGGGTTGAGTAAGTCTATGTAAACAATTCCAAGTTAAAAAAATACTATTAAAAGAAAAACAATTCAAAAAAGGAAAACAATCATGCATGTGTTCTATTAAACTGCCTACACATAGGAAAGAGGGATGGGAAAGATTGAACATATAATCAGAAATAATTTTTTATCTTCAAAGCAAGGCCATAATTAATTTCATTAAGTCTATTTATGAATCATCTGAGATCAAGCAAGTAGCTTCTCAATAAACACTCCTGGATGCTAATTGCTTATGAGACCTGGTGCATAGGATTATTGGACATACACTACATTAGGATGATGCCACAATTTTTATTTTACTAGGGATTAATTAAGCCATTTAAAAACCAAGATGAGTTATTTAGCAAGACTAATTATCTACTGATGTCAGTACTAGTTTGTGATAATAACTACATTTTCTAGTTAATAAAGTTGGAGGGGCATGCAGTGTAGCTTCAAAACACTAAAACATATATACACTTTATCCTTTTGTATACATTTTTTTTCAAGTTTAGTTGCTTGTAAAGATATACTTTTAAAGGAAAATGGTTCAGAACATAGCAATTTTCATTGTTCTACGTGACCTAATCAATAGCTTTCTTGAGAATGTGCGAAAATTAGAACAGCCTGGCTCTTCTTTTGACATTTCAATTTTTATTTCAAACTTCTTTCCTCATAGTTTCAAGAAAACTACAAATGTATTCTGTTAGAAAGAAGTTGTCATCCTACACTTATATCTGTACATAATTCATTAGTTTATTACTTATCGATAGCATTAATTTTGTCCGAGGAAATGAGACATAAAATTAAGTGGGAGGAACGGGATAATTTTCTCTGAAATGACTGTGAAAGTCCACAGGAAAATTGGATTTTATACAAATTGTTTCCTATTAGTCCTGGGTTCAAATAATCTGCTTAGATTCCTCAGCGGTATTTCTAATCGTTTCTTATAGTGACCAGCTACCATCCATGCCTACCTGATTTGTACAGGCACTTTAAATACTGCCTGCACAAAGTACAGTATTTTTCTTCCATATGCACTTGACTTTTGCAGCTAACTCCATAAGATGCTGTCTCCTTTTTTGTCATTCTGACATGAAACAAGGATGGTTTTCTTGGCGACACTATGTCTTCTGCTCAGATCCAAAATATATGATAGCATAGCTCTCCCATTTTTCCCTTAAAAGTTTTAAAAATGAAAACCCATACTTTATTCAGATTTTTCTCAGTCTTCTTTTTTCTGCTTGGGGATCCTATCCAGGAAACCACATTACATTTAATCCTCATGTGTCCTTAGGCATCTCCAGGCTGTTACAATTTCTCAAGCTACTCTTGTTTTGGATGACCTTGACAGTTTTGAGGAGGAACACAGCGTTTTGCACCCTCTTTTAGCTTTTAGAAAATGCTTTCCAGAAAAAAAGAAGTAAGCAATAAAGGTCTTTTCCCATGCCATGCAAGAGCTTCTTTACCAATGAAGATTAAACCCAAAGGCAATGAATTTCTCGCTGATGGAGGACAGTGATGACCACATACTATACTTCAGTGCATGCATAGAAATGGAAGGGTACACACCCATGTGATTTGACTTCTGAGGTGTACAAGAAAAGATTGTTAAAAATTGGAAGTAATTTTATCCACGGAGAGGGTCAAGGGACCCTGCTGTGAGCAGATGTTTTCTGGCTTTATTGAGCCTGGAGCAGAGGGACCAGAGCAAGAGGCATGAACAAGTCAGCCAGGATAAGGTGACTGACAGGAGGCTGGTCAACACTGGATAGTTTACTAACAGAAGTTTGGGGTTGTTTCCAGTGAGTCTCTGGTTGCTGTGATTTAGGCAGGGCCAGGCTGAGAGGGAGGCAGACGGAGAGGGACTAGGTTACTTGCCTAAATTTTTGAGTCCTTTTCCCATAGAACCACTCAAGGTGTCTGAAGTCCAGAGATATTAATGGCATCAGATCTCCTCTGTCTGAGTAGGGAAGCCTGATTTTAGCAAATAAAAATACAGGACTCCCAGTTAAGGTTGAATTTCAGATAAATAATAAACAGCTTTTTCAGGATATGTATGTCCCAGACAATATTTGGGACATTGCTTATGCTAAACATTTATTTGTTGTTTATCTGAATAGTCAGTGTCCTGCATTTTCGCTGCATTTTCCTTGGCTTCCCCTGGGTAGATGTAATGGAGTGAGGAGAGAGCTGAAGAGGAGGAGAAGGGTGTAGGGTGTATAGTTTCTAGCCTCAGATCACCACTCTTGGAGAGTGATTATCTTGCTGTGAAAGACAAATGCGACATCACTTATTCTCAAAAGCCACCCCAGGCCAGCATTTGAAACAACTTTGGATGTCAAAAGCATCTCTGGAACAACATTCTTTTTGTCTCCTTCTTTCGTCAGTTTTGAATAGATTTGTCATTATTCTGTGTCCTATAAAAGTATCCTTTAATATATACTGATACTGAAGAAATAAAACCCAGTGGGTTCAGAAACAAGGGATCAGCAAAGGTAGACTTTCCCTAGGGCCACCTGGTTCCTATCCGTCCTTCCCCCTCCCCACCTCCGGACTCTGGGCTTATGGACTAGTGTTTAGTTTCATGGCTTTCTCCTCCTTCTCCTATCTACTTTCTGGTTTTCTCAGATGATGGAGGGAATAAAAACTTGACTATAAAAAAATTCCTCATGCATGGGATAATTGAAAGAGAAGTACAATTATAAAAATTAAGTGTTAAACCAGGTTTCATGCCCAGGCATAATTTAAAAAAATACATAAGAAGAATAATTTAACAAACTAAGGAAATCATAACTGATATAAATATGCTCTTGGTCTCCAAGAAAGTCAGCAGAACGTATTATGCTTGACATCCTTCACAGATCAACTGGGTCAAAATCAGAAAGCATTTAAAAGCCTTTGCAAAATAGAGTTGACACATCACAATCTTTTAATGGCATAAATTCCCATTAGCATCAACTGTTGCATAAATAATGTTCATTATGGTGATTAGAAATGTTAATTTCTTAGAGCAATCATAATTTCCTTTAATCTACTATGGCAGTGTTTTTTAAACTGCAGGTTATGACCCATTAGTGGGTCATGAAATCAAGTTAGTGGGATATAATCAGCATTAAAGAGAATAGGACGGAATGGAATAGAAAATATCCAATTTCATTGCACACAATGTAAATATTATTTCATGTACTTTAACCTGAGTTCTAAAAACATATGTAGGTACTTGGTTATAATATAAAATGTATTCCATATGGTCTGTCATGCACAATCAGAAAACAACTATTCTATATGATAACAAATAAATTCTAAGACTGATCTAAAAGTGAAACACAAATTGAAGTGACAGAATGGTGAACATGGAAGAAAATATTTTCAGTAGAAGATACTATGATGGCTAATATGTTTTTAACCAATGACTGGCCCACTTCTCCATTTGCTGAGTTCTGTTTCAAGGTGGGAAATGTGGCATTCCACTTCTTATTATCAATGCAATAGAGATGTTTTGGTGGTAAACGTAAGTGAGGGCTATGGGGTCAGCCTTTCTGTACTACTTATCTTGAGTATGTTACTGAATTTGTTCTGTGTCTTGATTTCCTTATCTCAAGGTGGGCCTGGTAATAGTCTGGCCATCAAACTTGTAAAGATTAAATGGATTTATGCATAGAATGTGTTTAACATGGTGTTTGGCACTTAACAAGTCTTCAGTACATGTTAGTTACTGGCTTTATTACTTTTAATTATTTTTCTGTAAGAATAGCAAATATCAGAGAATTTCTTACCTCAAACTTTTAATTTTATCTCTGACAAATGGAGAATGGAGGCCAGAGTATGCTCTGTGATTCAGCCCATGCATGGTCCCTGAATTCTTCTTCTCCTGAACATGCATTTATTAGTTCATTGGAATAAAGTACTTTAGAGCAAAGGTTCTCAACCTGGGACTCATGACCCACTTGACAGGATGGTGAACTTCTGAAATGCGATTGGGATTTTGAATGAATGTGCAAATACACCTTTGGGGAATACATGGAGGGGATCCATGGCTTCTAGTGTCAATGGAGTCATAGGTGGTGCAGTGAAGAGTTAGACAGACTTGGGTCTAAGTTCAGCCTTATTAATTAGCATGGTAACCCTGAGAAAGTTTCTTACATCTTGTAGCTCCACTTACCTGTCTGTAGAATGTGGATTAAATATAGCTGCTACATAATACAGTTGTTGCGATAATTAATGTTTACAGCATTTATAAAAAACTTAGCACTAGGCATAACGGCTGCCACATTATGGGTATTCAAGAGAATATTAATAGTGGAAAAGGGTAGGTAGACTGGAAATTAGAATACAGTGGGTTCCTATTCTGAATTTCAATTGTGGAATGTTAATTGTAATCACTGAGTAATCATTCATTGAGCAATCGCTAAGTGAGTAATCACTGAGTAATCATTCATTCAGTAATCCATTCCCTAATTTATTCAACAAGAATTGACTGAATGCTGCCATGTGTGAGGGATTATGTGAGGTGCTGAGGAAGCACTAATGGATAAGACACATTATCTGTCCTCACAGGCTTATGATCCAGGAAGGCTCACAAACAGGCAGTCACCAACCTTGTGATAAATGGGGCAGCAGGCAAAGTATGGGGTTTGGGGAGAACGAGGGAGACATCTCAAATTCGGAACCACATTCAATGAGGTTTGTGGTTTTGTTTCATCTTATGGTTCTAGTTTTCATTTCAGGGCTGAACAACTTCCTCTTATTTTAATGCTGAACATTATTGGCCAAGTGTAATATTCCTAACTAAGGGACATTAAGGGCAGACTTTGATCTGTGGAGCCTGGAGGAAACCACTCTTCTCTTGGATATGGCTCCAAATATGAGCACACATAGTGAGGCCGCTTGGTAACATGGGGCGAGAGAAGAGGACAAGCGTCCACCTTCTAAAGGGAAAATCGTAGAATCCAGGGTTTTTCTATTTTTGCCTTGACTTCAAGGAAACTTACAGTTAAATTTAACATCCCATTACAAGTTTATTTTATTTTTTTTTTATTTCTTCGTCTCCCTCAATGATTTTGACTTTCCATTTTAATGCATTATGACATCTCTGTATCCGTCTAGCATCTCTGCCATATTACACGGTTTTTGCAAGTAGATGGGGTAATAATTATTAAATAATCTCAGTCATGTAATGTCTTACATACTATATTGGCCTTTTACTTTATGTATTTTTATGATTCAGTGGACACGATTGAATGGTAGTTTCTTTAAACTTAAGAAATTGAGTCACACTTTGACAGCTCTATCATAGAAGAATTTCATAGCAGGAACAATGTCTTCCAGGAGAAGTCTTTATGTTGTCAATAATTGGATGTGTCATGGTATCATTTGGGTTTATATCCACTATTAGGAGACAAAGTTGCTGTGTTAATCCATTTAAATTATTTTTGTACTCTCTGGACACAGAAACTCTTACCTTTGAGCAAAGCTGTCAGGATAGCTAAATCAATGTCCTGGTGTCCTTCTGATCCCATCCGAAACACCGTAATCTGCAATTTGAGACAAGGTGACCATTAGCAATGCATGTTTTTGCCCAACAGAAATTCAATCAGTGAGACCATATCTGAACATAGACTATCTTAATATCTACAAGGTAGATTTTTAACCACGGGGAAAGCAGACATAGCAAGAATTCAACTCAAGGGTTCTGCAGTTCATTAAGAGGAAGATGTCTCAGTAGCCTCCTAACGGAGACCACCTTACATAATGATGTTTACAATGAAGAGAAACCAGAGACAAAGGAAATGTCCTTTTCTATCATTTCAGTTTTAAAATTAAAACTGGCTGGATTTACAAAAATGTGTAAACTATGAGTTGAGAAATTAAGTGTTTAAAAGTAGCTAGTTTGGTACGCCCTTTGGTAAATGGTCCTACTATGTGTGTGTGTGTGTGTGTGTGTGTGTGTGCGCGCACATGTGTGTGTATATGCATGTATGCAATGTAGCCATCAGTACACTTACTCCTCAGCACTAGTTTTGAATGGTTTCAACACTGTGATGGCTCTAGATTCTTCAGCCCTCTTGATAACCTTGAACCACCTTGAGAATAACTTAGCAATTATTTCCAGGTTGTGAGAAGGAGAAAGCACACAGTACAATAACATCTTTCCTTGCAGTAATCCAGGGGACAAAAGTATTCTCCAGGGATGGAAAACAGGAAGGAGAGTAAAGAGAGAGCAATGAAGGATTAAAACCTGTTGGATTAATACACAGTTCCACAATAATGCTGAACAGTAACAGTGATCTTTTTTCCAAGTCAGAGGGAGGCTAGGTAAGGAAGCCAAAAGGTTATTTGTATATGTATACTGAATTACTATTTTTTCAGCTACTTTAGGCTTCAAGTTTCTCTATCTGTAAAATGGGAAAATAATAGTGCTTGCTTGTTTCCAACTGCATGGGAAGTAAACTTTGTAGGATTTGCTAATATATAATTAATTTTTTTAAAAAATGTTTGTTTATTTTGAGAGAGAGAGAGATGGAGGGAGAGAATGAGCAGGGGAGTGTCAGAGAGAGAGGGAGAGAGAGAGAATCCATGCTGTCAGTGCAGAGCCGGATGTGGGGCTTGAACTCACAAACCGTGAGATCATGACCTGAGCCAAAGCCAAGAGTCAGATGCTCAAAAACAACTGAGCCATCCACACACCCCGCTAATATATAATTCTAAGTTTTGCCACTATGAGGGAGAGAACAGACACAGAGACTCATCCACTGTTAAACTATCAGTTGCCTTAGAAATCTAGTCCAGTACCCAGAGACAGAGTAACTTGCTTCAGGTCACAAAATGAGTTAGAAGGATAGTTGTGATTAGAACTCGCAGCCCTGCAATGAGAAAGAATGAAATATGGCCTTTTGTAGCAACGTGGATGGAACTGGAGAGTGTTATGCTAAGTGAAATAAGTCATACAGAGAAAGATACCATATGTTTTCACTCTTATGTGGATGCTGAGAAACTTAACAGAAGACCAGGGGGGAGGGGAAGGGAAAAAAAAGAGGTTAGAGAGGGAGGGAGCCAAAACATAAGAGACTCTTAAAAACTGAGAACAATCTGAGGGTTGATGGGGGGTGGGAGGGAGGGGAAAGTGGGTGATGGGCATTGAGGAGGGCACCTGTTGGGATGAGCACTGGGTGTTGTATGGAAACCAATTTGACAATAAATTTCATATTTAAAAAAAATAAAAAAAGAGCTGAGCAGCCCTCGGTGCAAGAGGAACTCAGGAACAGGTGCCTGAATTGGAAAGAAAACTTGAGATCCACAGGATTAGGATTCAGGGGGCAGAAGTGGAATCTCACCAGCCCTTTAACTCTTTCCGCCAGTCCGGCTGTGGTCTGAAAGGTATTATTGTGTACTTAGCTGGTAACAAGTTGAGACAACCAGGATCATATTGGAGTTCATTGTTTTAGAAAAATTTCAAAATTAGGCACCAAACAGAATTCCTTAAACATGGGACCTACTTGCTCTGCAGATGCCTACATTTTATTGCCTAATTAGAGATCACACTTCAGATGTAATTTTTTTCTGGGGCAGCAGATAGATAAATTTACTCCAAAATAGAACATTAACAGGACTTCCTAGGAACGGATTTGAGGAGAGGGAAAGGAAGGTACATAGTGTAGGGTTTCTAAAGAATTTGGGAAAGGGGCACCGGAGACACAGATACATGTGCTGTTGTTTGTCAATCGTATGCCAGGGCTTTGCAAGTTTTCTAGAAAACTGATGTGGGAGGAGTGGCTGTCCACCTGTCCATGCCCTCATTCAAGAGGAAAAGGAAGCACTAAGGAGAGGCTGGAGGATCCAAAGATGAAGTTTGTTTCATAATTTTGCCTTTAGCTGACCTGAAATACTCTAAAACTCTTTTTATTTGAAATTAAAGCAAAATTTAAAATATTAATTACACAATGTATATATCTAACCCCAGGGGGAAAAAACATCCAACAAAAAAGTCAGAGCCATTTGACCAACCCCAAGTGTTGACAGAGATGAAGAGAATCAAGTATTCCTAAATATTCTTTGTGGGAATATGAATCAAGATAGCACTTTTGGAGTATGATAAGTTAATATAAAATTCGTTGGTATTGATGTATGATTCTTTAACAACACTAAGATTTTATTTAGGATCTTTACAACTGTGTTTGGAAATGAGGTTGGTACATGTAACCCATCCTGCCTCATTTTGGTATTAGAGTTGTACTAACTGTTCAGTATAACTTGGAAAACTTTTTTTTTTTTTTTTTATTTACTTATGCCCCAGAACGGTTTCCATAACAAAGGAATTCTCCTGCTTCTGGGAGGTTTAGTAAGATGTTTATAAACTATCTAGCACTGAAGTGTTTTTAGGCATAGATCACAGATCACCTTTATACATTTTCCAACAATTATTGATCAATTTAGATTTTCTGCCTTTCCCTGACTCTGTTTCATATATTTTCTTATGTAATTAAACATTTCATCAAGACTCTCAAGTTCATGGGTATACAGTTGCATGCAGAATTTTCTTATTATATGGGACGCCTGGGTGGCTCAGTTGGTTAAGCATCTGATTCCTGATTTTGGCTCAGGTCATGGTCTCGTGGTTGTGAGATCAAGAGTTGGTCTCAGCGCTGGGCGTGGAGCCTGCGTTAGAGTCTCTCTCGCCCTTGCCCGCTGCCCCTCCCCCACTTACACTATCTCTTGTTCTCTCAGGCTCTTTCTCAAAAAAAAAGATTAAAAAAATTTCTTATTATTTAAAAAATCTCCTTTATATCTAGAATTATATGGATTTTTTTAGTCTTCTTTATTTTTAACTTATCAAAATCATGGTCATTTCAAAGAATCAGATTTTCTTGATCAATTATTATTTGACCAATTATTATCTTGATCAATTTATTGATCAATATTATTATTTACAATTTGAAGTGATTATTTTCTGCTTTTATCATTATCCATTCATTTCTTCAGTTTTGCTTCCTTGGCCATTCTTTGCCTAGAATTTTGAGTTGACATCACGGTCACTTTGTTTTTATTCTTTCTTTTTTTTTTTTTAATAAATGTGTTTAAGATTATGCATCTCACATACTTTTCTATGCATTATGTCATTTTCATTCATTTTTAAATATATGCCATTTTGCCTTAAAATTGTTGTTAATGTTAAAAGAGTGTATGTGTGTGTATCTGTAATATTTTGCAAACATGCTATTTTGCTTGAAAAAAAAAGTGTGTCTTCTCTATCTTCTGGGTACAGAATTTTAGGTAGATAGGTTGCTATAGATACAGATTACATTTAATTTTTATTCAAATATTCTATTTGACTTATTTCTTATTTCTGAGAGGCATGTTAAAATCTTCTGAGTACATACTTTACAATTATTCCTTGAAAGTACAGAATCTTTGCTTTATAAGTTTTGAAGGTTTTAAAAAATATATAAAAGGTTCATGACAGTCTGTTCTTGGCATATTGCAGTTTTTATCAACACAAAATATCTCTATTTCCTATTTAATGTTGTTGCTTCGCATATTTTGTTTTATATTAACATTTTATTTGCCATATATACTCTCATGGGGGATTAGAATGTGTCTGATAGATTATTCCATCTGCGTTTTTGTTTTCGTTTTTTTGGTCACTTTTGTGTGGTCATTTTGTTTAAGGTCTGTACCTTGTAAACAGCAAGGCTAGATTTTTTTTTTTTTTAACTGAATCAGAATATCATTAGGAATCCAAGGGAGAAAAGAATACAGTTATGTCTAATATGATTACTGGTTTCTTTTATCTTATTTCTTCCATATTACTTTATGTTTTCTATTTTCTAGACTTTATCATTTCCCTTCCACCTTTCTTTTCCTTTGAAAAAGTATCATATTTGCCTAGATAATATATGTACATGGCAAAAAAAAATCCATAGCATAAAGAAATATATGGTGAAAATTAAAGGTATCATTTCTGTCCCCCATTTTGCAGCACCTCTCAACAAAGGCAACCACTATTCCTGGTTTGGGAGATGTTCTCCACATAAACAAAGAGAATTAGACACATCTTTTACACAGGTGGTCGTGAGCTTTATGCATTATTACGCATCACTTTTTTCATGTGACTACCTATCCTGAAGACCATTCTACTCAGCTTCATTATTTGTTGGCTGCCTAATGTTTCCTTATATGCATGTATTATGATTTATGATTTAGTTTTCTATTAATGAACTTTGGGGTGGTTCTTGATCTTTGGTGATTATAAACACCATTGCAGGGAATAACCTTGTATGTGCATGGCTGAGTCTGTCTTAGAATACAATTCGTTGATAGGGAATTTGTGGGGCCATTTACTCTGAGAGAAGGTCCTGAATTCATTGTTCTGATTCTGCTCCCAGGGCCTCTCCTACTTCCTGCCTTTATTTGTTTTGGTCCTTAATGGTAACTGAAATGATCTTCAACTTCACAGTATATATTTTTCTCCTGAAATGATTTCCAAACTCTACTTTCTATACCTGCTTTTAACATTCTAGAAGTTACTCAAAATTTCTTGCCTTCCAGCATAGTAACCTTTTTCATCTCCTTCCGTGCTAAGTACTGATAGGGATTTGTTTCAAAACTGTATATATTTATTATTTTAGCGTTTTTTGTCATTTGAGGGGCAGGAGGGAGATAGACACATATATGCTCCTTCTATAAAATCTCATCAATGTACATTTAATAGAAAAATGTAAATCAGGTAGAAGTTACTTAGATATTTTATTGGTGATTTAGTAAATAAAGACTGATTTTCCTCTGTAATAAAATTGGTATTTTCAACATGTACCCTAAAAGTAATTCTTGGATTTGTTTGACATGGTTGGTTATTTTGTCAAAACGCTATGAAATATAGGAAGATTAAAGTGTTCTTCAAGATTTGAAAGAAAAAAAAATCACACATTTTGTTAAAAACCCCACAACTTCCCCCAAATTCAGTTTGACATTTTCTATCTTCAGCTCACTTGTGGACAAATTGCCTTAGCCTGGATGCAATTCTGATTCTCAGATTGAAGGGAAGCTGTCTTTCAAAATGACATGATTCCCATATTCTCCACTCCTTGAACTTGTCTGCAAACCAGCTCCTCTGCTTATGTTCTTACTGTCATTTGTACCCCCATTCAAAGTCAGGAAATGGGGTGTCATATCTGTTCCCTCTGACCCCCTGCATACAGGGGAGTCATGCACAGATTCATTGAGCATCTCTGTGCTAGGCACCTTTGAGGTGCTGGGGTAGAGCAGTGAACAAAGCTGACAGACAATTCCTGCCTTCACAGAGCCTATTTCTAGTGCATTCTAGACAGGAGAGACAGAGAGAAGCGAGTACATATATGGTATGTCCGGGTGCTTCTCACTGCCTCCTTCCCTCTCTGTCCTCAGTGTCACAGCCATTGTTCAGCCAGCAGCCTCATAACTATTCAGAAGTTTCTTTACTGGTCTTCCTGATTCTGGTCCTTCCATTCTATTCCCCATGCAGCTACCCAAGCAATCTTCCTGATTATATCACCCTCCTTACTAAAATTTTTTAGAGGCTTCCATTACTAATAACTCTTAGCAAGGCATTCAAGGAATGCCAATATCACACTCCTGGCTACTTCTTTAGTTTTATCTCTTGGTGATACATGGTCACTGCTACACCCTTGCTGTTACCCACCCTCCCACCACAGCCACAACCCCACACCTCATGCCCCAGTCATGCTGAGCAACTTGCTCCTTTATTTTTTTTTTATTTTTATATTAAAAAATTTTTTAATGTTTGTATTCATTTTTGAGAGAGAGACAGAGTGCAAGCTGGGGAGGGGTAGAGAGAGAGAGGGAGACACAGAATACAAGCAGGCTCCAGGCTCCAAGCTGTCCGCACAGAGCCCGTGGGGCTTGAACTCACAAACTGTGAGATTATGATCTGAGCTGAAGTCAAACGCTTAACCAACTGAGCCACCCAGGTGTCCCTCCTTTATTTTTTAAAAATGTTTACATATTTGAGAGAGAGAGAAAGAGACAGAGAGACAGAGAGAGAGAATGCATGCAAGAGCAGGGGAGGGACAGAGAGAGAGGGAGACAGAGGATCTGAAGATGGCTTTGCACCGACAGCATTAAGCTCGATGTGGGACTTGAACTCAGGAACCGTGAGATCATGACCTGAGCCGACGTCAGATGCTTCATCAGCTGAGCCACCCAGATACCCCACAACTTGCTCCTTTAAGGGCCCCTGAAGTTGTTTCTGAACTTGTAGCCTTTGTTTATTCAATTCCCTTAAAATTTTTTTAAATGTTTATTTATTTTTGAGAGAGAAAGAGCGTGAGTGGACAGGGGCAGAGAGAGAGAGCGGGACATAGAATCTGAAGCAGGCTCCAGGCTCTGAGCTGTCAGCACAGAGCCTGACGTGGGGCTCAAACCCACAAGCAGTGAGATCACGACCTGAGCTGAAGTCAGATGCTTAACTGACTGAGCCACCCAGGTGCCCCTATTCAGTTCCTTTAAAAGAAAATGTTTATTTTTGAGAGAGAGAGGCAGAAAGAGATGGGGACAGGGGATGTGAAGCAGGCTCTGCACTGAGAATGGAGACTCCACTACGGGGCTTGAACCCACCAGCTGCGGGATCATGACCTCAGCAGAAGTAGGGTGCTTAACTGACTAAGCCAGTCAGGCACCCCTCAGTTCCTTTTTGGGGTTCCCTCTGCTTGCAGAATCAACCACAAGCCTTTCACTTGACGTGTGGCACTGAGGAAGCCTTCCTGTATAACCGGAGTCCTCACTTCTTGTGTCTCTCGCATACTCTGTGTGGCTGCCCAGCACACTGCTTCAGCCCCTCCTCCCCCTTATGGGTACACGTCTCTTTGTATGAAACAGAAGTCCATTGGCAGTGGGGATCGCTAGCTAGCTAGTCTTTGCTCAGTATTGTTCGATGAGTGGATGAATTATTACCAAATTGCTGTGTTAAGGAAATAAGGAAACTGGTTTGGAGAAACCAAAAATGAAAAAGCAGCAGGTTCCACACAGAGCAGTAACATTAGGCTCTAAACCAGGAGCGTGTTTCAAGAGTTAACCATCAATTTTAAACAAGAATCTCCTGGACACTGTATTATTACTAAGCACTTAGTCAAGCATTAGGTGATAGAAACTGGGCTGCCGGAGTTTTAGAAACTGTTTGAGACTTAGTATGAACGTGACATTTTTGAGATATAGGTAGCATCGACTAACCCAGAAGTATGCTTCACCCAAGTGCCTCACATTTTGGAGCCATGTAGATTAAACTGTAGTACAGAAAAAGAATCAAAGCGGGAATATATTATAGAAAAATGACAAAACCCCGGAGGTACAAAAATGATTTGGGAGAAGTAATTTTATGTTTGAACACAGTTTGATTCATCTCCTGGGCAACAAACAAGTATATTCACCACTTAAATAATAAAATACAGTTTATGTGGCTGAATTAATCACGGACTTTCCACTTCTAAAACCCAGCAGGTCCTGTAGTTGAACAAGCTGAGGGTACAGAAAAACATACTGGAAAAATTAAACGGAGTCCTTTTCAAGTGTCTGTTAATTAGCCTAATTTGTGATTTATATTTATGTCCAAGCAAGCAATGGGTCTGTGAAAAGCGACACGGAGATTGAGGCAAGCTTTTGAAAATGAAAATAACCATGATATTAAACTGAAACACATCTGTAAGTTGCAAGGGCACTTTGGCTCCATCTATCAAAGACAGAAAAGACCATTCCACAATCATTTCATGCTTGTTAGATATGTGAGAGACGATACCTGAGTTTGACAAGAAGTTTGTAACACGTCAGAGAATTTTAGAGAAACACCACAGCAACCCAATGGATAATCAGGAAAATTCTTACGATTTTGTAAGTATTTAGAAAAGTCCGCCTATAATAATGTTAACCAATAGGTTTGAGCCCATTAACACACTACATCTGAAACCTTCCTTAAAGAAACATCTCTGAAATTTCCTATTTACTCATTCAATTTCTTTATAGGATCTGTGGATGTGTTTCCCGAGAATAAGGGCAGGGAGAGATGGGAGGATTAGACCCAGAAGTCATTCGATCAACACAACACAACGACTTTACAAAATCACCAGCTAAGCAGCATATTTCCCTGATGAGTTGTTGATATTCGAAATAATTTGAAACAACTGAGTGATTAATAGGAAATGCAAAAATCCATGTTCATCAAGATGCAGAACGATGACAAGACCCCTAATCAGGATCTAAACAGGGATGGTGGCTGGTCATCAAAGGACTTTATGCAGATACTGGGTTCAGTTTTCACTTTGGCACAACCCAAGGTCACCCGGCAGTGGGAAGAGAAAAATGCAATTTGATGAATAGAATCCTATGCACCTAAAACATACTCCTATTTTATTTCCAGCATCTGAGAAAATAAAGTCTCTTTGGTTGACAAAATTCTTAAGAGTAACATTTTGCTAAAGGTACTGGTTTAGAAATGGACATGCTGATTTATATGGAGGAGGGAGGAAATCATAGGAAATTCAAACATACCTGGAAATGAGCAAACCAAAGATCAGCAGAAAGTGGTATTCAATTTTTTTTTGTGAGAAAATTAATATCAAATAAGTGTAATTATTTGTTATGGAGTTCCATATAAACTATATATTGACTTTCTATGTAATCTTCTTGAGCAAGACTCATAGCCTCATATTGAAGTGTGTGAATAAGAAATGATGCTCTGGAGATAGAAATCAGATGAAATTAATATAAGTCTAGTGGGTCTTACTTTTAAAAGACTCAGATGTATGAGTTGTCACATTGGATAAAATACACGATTATTTGACTTTGAAAGGATATTTTATTATACATTGGATTTGCCAGTGGATCGACTGATCCAATTTGCTGGTTTATTTTATTCATTTTATTTCATTTCATTTCATATTTTTAATGTTTATTTATTTTTGAGAGAGAAAGAGAGGGGCACAGAGTCCAAAGCAGGCTCCAGACTCTGAGCCGACAGCACAGAGCCCAGTGCAGGGCTTGAACTTCATGATCATGACCTGAGCTGAAGTTGGATGCTTAACTGACTGAGCCACCCAGGCACCCCTGCTGATTTATTTTAAAGGAGTCTTCTCTAGTCTTGGGACACAATTCAGTTCAGGTTGCTTTCAGTAGTTTAAAGCACACCGACAGTACCATAACCTCATGCTTTCTCAAGGGACCTTCATGCAAAACTGGGCAATTACCAGGGTGCCAGAAAATGGAGGAGGTTTTGCTTTTTTGACTCTAATCTTTGACTCTCCTTTCTCTTTTTCCCAGTGTAATTAATAACACTAGGGTTTGTTTCTCCCTTCAAGAAATGCAAATCAGAGGTCAGAAGCCTTCTGGTTCCAACATAAGAAATATTTTTTTCTTATTATAAAAGCAGTGCATGACTGATATGAAAAAAATCATTAAAAGTTTAGAAACAGTCAAATGAGAAATAATTTCCAAAGTCCCAAATCCTAGCCAAAGACAACTACTAATAATATCTTGGCATATTTCCTTTGAGACTCTCTCTTTTTTTCTCTTCTTTCTTTTTAAAAAAATTTTCATAGGCATAGTGTATATGTGTGTGTGTGGGGGGGTGGGCATATTTGTGAAGTACAATTTTTGTGTTCTCATTTTCTTTTCCATTAGCATTATAACTATTATAAGCATTTTCCTGTATTATTGGGAGCTCTTCAAAAGCATAACGCTCAATATCTACAGAATATTGCGTCCAAGAGATGTGAATAGCTCACTCAATACCTCCATTGTTGGACATTCATATTGTGTCTAAACATCTGATATAAATAACGATGTGATGAATATCTTTGCATTTAAATCCTGTTCTGTATTTGGCATTCTGTCCTTAGGAGAGATTCCCCAAAGTTGGGGCCTCATGTCACAAATTGTCTCATAGCTAGAAATGCATATTTTAGTACATAATAATATAGTTAAAGTTTAAAAACAAAACAAAACAAAACAAAAAAGCTTGTGCTGTCCTTGAACTATATTTGCATAATGGCCTCCAACCTGGTTAGTGAAAGTGCTAGAAAGGGGGAGGCAGCTCTCTTTAAGCTGGTTGTACCAAAATGGCAGTGGAAAACAGGCACACAGAATGGTCGGAGGGCAGCTCTCACTGCTGGAGACACGGGAGCATTGAGCAGGATCAGCTCTGTTTCCACCACCACCAACAACGAGGACGAGTTTAGGCTCTTGTTTTTGGCAAAAGGGGTCTTGAAAAACAGGCCAACCTCCTCACTTTCTCCTACTTTCACTGTCTGATTTTTCTTTTTAGCCCTTTGCATGCTGCATAGGTCCCAGGGCAGTGCTGACTTAAATACCTGGAAAGGGCAAATGGAATCATTTGGCGAACCTGAGCTTAGGAGACTTTTGTTTTGTTTTGTTTTTTGTTTTTTGCTTTTTAGCATGTTAAGTCATGTCACGGTAAGGAAAGTGTTAAATATGGGTCAGGAACTCAACCGAGGCTCCCTGCATCATGATTGACATATCCTTCACAGCCTGAAGAACACTTTGAGATCCTAAGGTGACCCATCGGGAGGACAGAAAAAGCAGCCCAGCTGATTTTGTGATGAGAGCAAAAAATGGGAACAGGCTAGACCCCTCATTTATTAATTCTTTGGAGAAATTTCAGCAGGGTTCTTTAGGGGGCTGGAACTATATGACAACCTGTCATCTACTGCCTCCTGGTTTCAGTTCTTTTCCTGACAATTGATGTTACCTCTTTCATTTGTTATATAACTATGTGATGTACCTCACTGGCTGCCAACATGACAGATCCTACAGGTCCAACAATAAGATTTCTAGAAGCTTCTTTGGATACCTCATGGCCTTGGCTAGCAGAATCAAGAATATTTGTCATCTACCATCTTGTCAGCCAGACGAATGTGCGAAAATTCAATTTGACCCTAAGTATTATTTTCTATCTCAGGAAGGACATTCCTGGATTCATGTGCATTCTTGTATATATTTTTAAAAAATAATTAGACATCTCTCTAAGGAGAATATAGAGGACCACAGATGGTTCTCATAGGCCAACACCATATGGGCTTCTTATCGGGGCTGTAATGATTTTTAGGGGTTATTTTGGTGGTTTTATTTTTTTCATCATTACAAGATAGAATTATATCTTTTTCTGACTTCCCTATTATGTTTATCAAGACATCACATACTTCTGTGATCTCTCCAGGAGACAGACTGCCAAGAAAGCATCATAAGGTGTTACAGATGGTGGGGTTCTCGCGCTTCCCTTCTCAAGCCAGTCTAGTTCCCCTGGCAATGATCTTGTTGTCAGATTCCAAGGTTGGTAGACAGATGCCTTTGGTCCAGCCCTCTGAACATCTTGGGCAGGGCAACTGTACGGCTGAGCCAGTGACAGAGGGCTTGGAGGGTAAGGAGACTAACATTTTGGATTCCCTTCTCCCATTCAGAAAAGATACATCTTGCTTCTACTTCCCTTCCTGTCCAACCATACGAAAAAATATCAGAGACAAACATCTTGAAGGCAGGGCATGTAAGCTCACTGAGGACTGGGGATCTGATCCTCCAGGTTGGATTTCTATACCTTGCCTGGCGGAGCAGTCAGAGAGAGTTGTTTAAGTAGCACTCACTTCAGAGCCTGTGAAACATTTTGCTGGGGAGGGTTGGGGGAAATGATTTGGAGAATACCCACTTCAGCCTGTGTGCATGCTTTCAGATTCCTGGGATTTCTCTGTACGGCTGACAGGATGAGGTTAGTATCATATGGCAGATATCACATTGTCAAAAGGATCTTGGCCAAATCACCTCACTTCTCTGAATCTTGGTTTTATCATCTACAAAAAAAAAAACCCTCAACTTTGACTAGATGATCATTGGGGCTCCTTTTAGCCTTAGAGATCACAGAATTTCTCTCTTCATGCTCAAAATGGCTGAAAATCTGCACTGGGGGGCATCTAATCGGTTTGGCTTCCTACCTGATACATTAATTTCCTCAACAGCATCCCTAAGAAGGGACCTTGATTCTTGTGGATGGTACCATATGAAAACCTTGTTTCTGTTTGCTGTTACATTTTCATCTGTTCATTAGCTTAGGGGAAATTCCATTTTTTTATTAAGATGTAATTAATATATAATGGTTTATACATGTAAGGTGTACAGTGGTTGATTTTGATACATTTATATATTGCAATATGATTACCACCATAGCGTTAGCTTATCCAGCAATCCCACTTCTGGGTACACATCCAAGGAAATGAAAACAAGAGGTCAAAAAGATATCTTCACTCCCATGTTTACTGCAGCACAATTCACAATAGCTAAGATATGGAACAACCAAAGTGCCTGTCAACAGATGAATGGCCAACACACACAATGGAATATTATTCAGCCTTGAGAATGAAGAAAATCCTGCCATGTGTGACATGGGTGGGCCTTGAGGGTATTATGCTCAGTGAGGTGAGTCAGACAGAGAAAGACATATATTGTATGATCTCACTCACTTTGGGGATCTAAAAAAGCCAAACTCATAGAAACAAATTATCCCTTCTAAAACATCTCCCTTTTATGTTGTTGAGCCATGGCACCATGATCCCTGTTCCATGCCATGAATATCATATTGGTGACACAGATACACCCCAATCTTACACCTCTGGAATTAGTGATAACCCTTCCTCTGTTCAGGAAGGGCTGTTAACTCCCAGGGTGACACTCAGACCCTTTAGTGTGAACACTGGGATTTTCCTGGTCTAGCCCCTGAATTATCTCCCACAACCCTCCTGACACTGGCACAATGCATGCTCTGGCTCAGAGAGGACAGATTGTGTCCAGAACCTGGGCTTTAGAATCCTGCGAGCTCAGAAGTGAATCGTGGCAGCTAATAGGTATGTAACCTTAGGCTACTACTTATGTTATTACACCTCTCTGAGACTCAGTTCCTTTCTGTGTCAAATAGGAATAGCTCATTGTCTTAGGATTATTGCAAAGCTTTCTGTGGGATCATCTTTTAAAATATGGCACAGTTTTTAGTATCTGCTATGGGCTTAATAATTGTTCATTCCCTTCCTATTTGCTAACCTCAGCATGTTCCCTGGGCCAACTCCCTCTCTCGCTGCTGTGACTTTGTCCTGTCTGTTCTCTCTGATGATGTGTCTTTCCCCTTTAGCTTTGCCTGACTGTCTCCCCATCTCCTCTCAGGCACAGTTGAAGCATCACCTCTGGGGTGCCCCTGTTGATTCAAAGCAACCTTCACTGGGGTTGGGTGTCTGTCCTCTGGAGTTTTACCTCTATCACAGCACTGCCACCACACTACAAAACCATGCCACCATCTGTGACAGCAATATTCCTAACGTTGTCTGTTGTGTATTTACAATGTGCCAGCCACTGTGCAAGCAGTTCACAAACAGATTTCGGCCAACCCCAGAAAAATCTATCATCTAGTTTCTGCGATTCTTCCCATTTCACAGCTCAGGAGCGGGAGGCCAGGGAAATTGGATACCGTCTGGAAGGCCATGCAGTCCAGGAAAGCTGAGGTGCGTTCACACAGGGACAGTCTGGTTTGAGGGCACAGTCTCCTGTTTGCTTGTCTCCCTCCTTCGACAGTCTCTGATTTCTCAGAAGGCAAAGACACTTCTTCATCTCTACCTTCCTGTCACCCAGTAGTGTGCTTGGCATGTCGTGGGCGCCTGATGAATGTGGAATGAATCCTTCGTTCCAAGTTCAAATCTGGCCTGTGGTTTTCAGATGGGGGACTGTGTATGACAAAGGCTCTCTCCTTGACCCAAATTTAGGCTGGATTCTCTGGACCCTCTTCTTTACTAGGCTCCAGGCTTTAGGCTTCCAAGTGGCATTGTCCTGTTTTAGCAAGAATCCTCCACCCCTCGATATCTGGTGACCCTCTATATTTGACTGAGTTCCTCATTCTCCACACCCCTCTCTCCCAGGGATATCTGGTCACCCTGGCCTGCCTTTAGCAAGAATCTTGTTAGGTCTACTTTGCAAGAATCCTCTTACCCTCTTAATCATTTTCCATCTGCTGACCCCTTCCCTCTACTCTTTGACTTTTCTTCCCCTCCCACTTTTCTTTCTTTCTATTCAGAGTTGAGCCCAATCTCTCTCCCACTACAAACACCCAATGCATAGTTCCTGGAATAAAGGCTTCCTTACTGTGTTTTACAAGTGTCAGAATAATGTTTTCTTTAACATATCTGAGACTGAACTGTCCTAATTAGATTCAGGGAAGGCAGGCCTGGGGTCTTAGATGCTCAGTGTCTGGGTTTGGGTGTCTGTGTAGCTCTGCAATGTTTCTTACCCAGAGACCAGTCAGGTTTCCACCTGACCATCCCCAGTCTCACCAGCAAAGACAGGGTGAGCTCAGTGCTATATTCTGAGGGTGCTCAGACCCTAAGGGATTAAAACTCACTTCAGGTGTACCCTTGCACGCTAATCATAAGCAAATTAGGTGCTGCCATTTGGTCAAGAACACTCCCTGTGGTCATAAAAACCAATATTAAAATAAATTCCTAGCCTGAGAGAGGGTAAAGGAAGAAAGCCTTCCAGGTTGTTTTGTGGATGAGGACACAGACCCATGTTGGAAGGACATGTTGGGCCAATGCTGGGATGTCCTTGAGCATGTGTCTGACCCAAGACAATCCTGGATTTAATGTGTTTGAGTGAATATATTTGAAAGCATTTGTAAGTGGAGATGGAAAATTATATTTTAGTGTGATGATTAATGTCTCAAACAATGGCAATTCAGAGAGAAAATCACAGGGCCTGGGTGGCCTAGCCAGTTAAGCATCTGACTCTTGATCTTGGCTCAGGTCATGATCTCATGGTTCATGAGACTGAGCCCCAAGACGGGCTCTGCACTGAGTGCTGAGCCTGCTTGGGATTTCCTCTTTCCCTCTCTCTCTGCCCCTCCCCCATGCATGTATGCTCTCCCTGTCTCTCTCTCAAAAGAAATAAATATACATTGAAAGAGAGAGAGAGAGAGAGAGAGAGAGAGAGAGAGAGAGAGAGGGAGGGAGAGAGAGGAAATCACAAAGACCATTTACTGAGAATCAGACCTTCCCCTAGACCCTCCCTGCTTTGAAGCTTGTGTGCCTGGCAGGGCTCCTCTCCTGTCCTCTTTCCTGGCAGACTGTCCCAGGGGCAAAGACAATCCCTTGTTTGTGTACACAATACCCAGCCTGGAGATGCAGCTTTTGTTTTTTCTTCTCTTCCTTTTTGAAGTTTTTGATTTCAGTTTGTGCTTTTGCTGCAGTTTTCTAGGGCCCCTCAAGACAGGTAAGAAGCAAGAGCTCCCTTTGTCACACAACAAGAATGAAAATACAAAGGGAAACATAAAGCACCTCCGGCAGGTTTTCCCCTCAAACCAGCTTTTGGCAAATTAAAAATAAAGCTGGTGGGAGAATGGAAGTCTTTGTCTGAAACTGCACTTTCTGACCCAACAGTGGCAGAACGTGACATTTGTTAAATGGTAAAAGGGAGTGTTATACTCCTATCTACTGTCATATTATTCCGCCTTACAATGAACCTCATTTTGAAGGGTCTTCTATGTTTTCAACCTCAGGTGGGATTGATTCAAGGAAAGTACAATTCAGTTTATCAGCTCCATCGTTTCTCTCTCAACCCTAGCTAGAGTAATAATCCTTTTCTTCTCCTTGGGCCAATATGGACATACAGCCCTGTATCATCCCATTGAATGGCTGAGTTTATTATCCTCATTGTTCATGGCACAAGCCATAGCTGCTAACTATCCCAGGGTCAAAACTCTAGGCATGAAAAATTGCAGGCCAAGGGAGGGCCTGATCACCCCCTCCCAGCATTATAAGAAAACACCATCAGAAACTCAACTGGCTTCCAAAAAAAAAAAAAAGAAATGTAGGCCAAGATTTTGAGACTGTTGACTTTTTGGAGTACGACTGTTTAGGAGGGATAGTTTTGTCTCAGGTGAAGCAATTCTTTCCTCCCTGACTCCCTTAAGTTGCTTTACCGTTCCCCGTCATATGTTCCAGATCATACACACATACGTCAAATATGAAAACATTTGGGGAGAAATAGCGATTCAAACATGATCAAAACCAGGAAGCTGTAATGAAAGCCATGAGAAAATTCTAACTAGGCTAAGAAGGGAGGGGCTAAGGAGACAAAGGTCATCTCTGGCTGGGATGACCCAAGAAGACTCAAAGGAATAAGCCAGGATTTGATCTGAACATGGTGGGGTAGTTCGAATTTCAATAGGGAGGTTTGGTGGTGGGGAGGAGCAGGAGGAAGAAAATGGTAAGAGAAAGTAAGAGAAAAGTAAACATTACAATATTATATGCAAATATCCAATTTGGCTAGGGCGCTAGGTAAAGGGAAGGTGACTCATGAAGCAAGCCTAGGAAGGAAGGTTGAGGCCAAGCTGTGAATGATCTTCTGGCTTAAGGAATTTGGACAGAATTCAGTATACACTGGCCTGGTGCCAAGCACTTTAAACATGTTACCTCGTTAATCCTCAGGCTAGCCCTATGAGGCTCAGGGATTGAATTAATTACCCAAGAGCGCCTAGCTGGAACATGACAGTCAGGACTGGATCTCAGGTTTGTGCAGCTCTACGGGCTGTGCCCACAGCCTCTCTAAGCTGAAGTCAAATGCTATCAGATACAAATTAATCTCGGGGTGGGGATTAGAGTTGGGGCCCCGCTTCAGAGCTGTTGCAGCAGGCTTGAGATGGACAACAAGGGCCTGGATTAGCAGGTGGCTGTGTGATGGAGAGGAAGCACTTATTGGGGCATCAAGGAGAATCACATGGTGGGTTGACACTCAGGGGCCAAGAGTCAGGCAGGAATCAAAGATGGCTCTTAGTTTTTCAGCCTTGGTGCTGACAGCACGAACTCTGTTAAAGTGCCTCTCACTAGAGCTATCCTGCAGCCCTGGGGGAGGTTTGGAGGAGTGGGGAAGGGGAAGAATTTGGCAAACCTTAGAGACCGCCAATAGCTTTGAAGGGTATAATTGCCCCAGAGCAATGTGTGTGTATGTGGAGAACCCCAAGACTAAGAAAGCAGAATCTCTCATCAAATTGCTCTCTTTCGCGCTGCAAACCCGGAGGGAGGTTTTACACGTATCGGCTTGCCTATCACGGCAGTAGGAAGATATGTGTGCATGCACCCACATACACACATACAGTGGTTTTACGAGTCATGTGACTGGGAGATGTTAACTCACTAACCATCGTCCCACAAGGCAACTCTGTAATGAGTGTGTTTCTCTTGGATGGCAGAATGTACATTTCAACCAGCACTGCCTTTCCCACAAAAAACCCTCAGAAAAATGTTCGACTTTGTGTTTACCACATCAATCAAATGCCAGCATTTTTTTCACATACCCCTATGACACTGATTGTACAGTCATACAATGATGTCTACCCTATCAAGAGATATAAAGAATAGAAATGTTCTAAAGAAGTGAATTTTCTCATTAAATATGGGTTATCCCTTATTGTCAAGTGAAAACACATTAATTCTCTTGGATAGAAACTTTTCTAAAACACAATAGACCCAATAGTCTTCTTAGACAACATGAAATAAAATGAAAATTCATTCTTTTTTCTAGCAGGATTTAGTGATGCTCTCACTGACCAGCAAGGTAGGCCTATTTGGCCCTAGCTAAACGGCCCAGCCTGCTCACGTTTAGAGATCTTATACCTGCTATTAATAGATTCCCAAAACTCAGTCTAACTTTTCTGACAATGCTCATTCATTATGCCTCCCTGCTTTCTGACTGCAAAGGGCAAGAAAACCAGGCCAAACTCAACCAGAAGAGTCGTGATTTCTATGGCATTTAGTGCCTATGACCGTGTGGGATTTAGTGCACAGATTGTCTGATATCAATGCTGACATTCAGATAAGTCTTTTTTTTTTTCACTTCTTATTTCCTGGTTTAGAGTGTTGAGGTTTCTGAATAAGAGATCTTTAGATAAATTAGGTATTGTCATGTTTTTTTAGCAGGAAAATTTTCTAATTAATTTTATTTCAGCTCTTTCTGCTAATCCCTGCTTGGAGAGGAAAGAATGGAACATTTCTAGACCCTTAAGGAGAGCAGCAGCTAGGTGAAATAAGCATGTCCTGACCAAGGTGGGAATAGATGTGATCTCTCTCTAATAATAATAGCAGCTGTGGCATGCAGGTGTGCCTCTAAACATTGTGCATGTATGACTCTCATGGAATCTGTGCCCTATGACCCTTACCGTCAATACCTGTTTTCCAGTAAAGATTGCTGAGGCTTGAAAAAGTAAAGTAACTAATTCAAAGTCACAGAGCTGGCGTTCCCAGCTGTGCTCTCTGAGATGACCTGGCTAAAGGCCTCCCCACTCATTCTGCCAGATGGCCCATTAGAAATTCCCAGATCCTATGGAAGGACAGAAGAAGAATGAATGGCAGCCACAGTGAGGGCAAAGGGAGTGTTTCATAGGTGATGTCCTGGCCACTGCTTCCAACCAGATACAGGTCTGCTGGAAGAAAGGGTGGGGCAGGCAGACTCCTGTGGGTCACACTGGAAGCCCAGGGGCTCTCAGGCCCCCTGACCAGCCGCTCTGTCACAGGAGTCTCATTTCTCCTTGTTGTGTGCAGTGGGGGCCTCTACTATGTGTGCTGGAAGGAAAAAAAAAAGCCCAACAGAAAGAAAGAATCATGATGGTAGGCCCATTTCCCTTGTGTTCTCTAAAGGTCAGAATTCATCTCCTCGTATTTCCTGGAAAACCATCAACTCAGAGGAGAGGGTAAGAAGAACCTGGTTACAAAGAAAGGCATGGTTACCACCCAGCCCTGAGCTTCTTCTCCGATGCTTTGTCAAGAGCGCCTGCTGATCAGTCAGATGATCCAAACAGATTTTATCACTGATCCGCAGCTCCTTTGGACTCTGCTTTTTGAATAGAGAATTCCCTAGGTGCCCAGCAGGAGACCCAGCCTGGAATAAAGCAAGCCACTAAAGAAAGCCAAATTCCCAAAAATAGGCACCGGAGAATGGCATGAAAAGGGGTATATTTTTAGCTAGCAATGATAAAGCTTCTACACTTAATTGAGGTGACTGTAGTGCAAAGTAGAATGTAATTATTTTCCGCTCAGCACCTGTCTTGGAGTCTGCTGCTTTGCTCTCCACTTCTGGACGTTGGTGAAGGACGCTTCTCTGCTTTTTCACCTCTTCCTTATCAGCCCATTGTGGCAAACGTCACTTAGTTTGAAAGTACGTATGCATGGATGCCTGGGAACATTCAAGAAACACTCAAATGCAGTGTCCCTCTTAAACCCTGCATTTCTTTTGGTTATATTTTCAGACTTCCTCTCTCTCCTTCTCTCCTTCCTTCCAAAAATATTAAGGCACTGTGCAACAACCTATATATATTTAAAGGCTCCTAGTTAATATATGCACACAATTAATATATTAATATTTAACACATTGAATATATTATATAGTATTAAATTCTACCAAAATATATCAATAATATAATTATTTATTAATTCTCAGCAATTAATTTGCATGTATATACACATATTTACTAGGAGCCTTTAGTTAAAATATTAACTAGGAACCTTGGAAGTACCAGTGCACAGTCACCTGCATGGTGATATACTTAAAGGCTACTAGTTAATAGGTGTGTATTAGCTATACACACACAGATATTATATATGATATATTCACGCACACCTATATATACCTAGGAATATATTATCTGTATCTGTTTATGTTTATGTACTGTGCCTGCCTTTAGGATTACTTGCTCTTTACCTCACATGTTGGATCATTGGGTAGGCACAACTTAATCAACACTTTACTAAAGGTTAGTGATACTGTGATGCTAGATAGATATTTGTTGCTATGGAATAGGAACTAGAGGTAGGTAAAGCTCAGTTCCAAGTTTTATAACTCTGCGATTTTATTACTTAAAAGAATAACTATAGTTTTCACAAGATGAGAAAAATATACCTGAGAGGCATTTTTTCTGGCCATAGTGGTACAGAACAAGAAAACAATGGAACATATTAGCAGCTAAGCAAAGCTAAATTTAGCCATGGGGAAAAATTATAAAATCAGGGGCTACTCAGAGAGTCCCTGAAATTCTGAACAAGAAGACAATTAGTGGGCTTATACTATGGACAATGGACAATTCTAATTCCTTGAAGGGAAACCAGGTTTTATATTTATTTGTTGTTTAGTCAATCTGAAAGGGCAGATAAGGCCAAGTTCATGGATACCATAACTCCACGAGCCTAAGACCTGACAGAAGTGAGGCAGTCCCTACAATAAGTTAGGCAATGGGGAAAATAATTTTTTTCCCCAAAAGAAGATATATCATGTGAAGGACAAATCCTTTTCTTACTCAAGATACTATCTTATCAAGTATGACTTATCAACTTTTAAAAAAGGCTACCTGAAGCATGACCACCACGCCACCAGGAACGAACAAGAAAGACAACATACAGGCACCAGCATCCCTGATGCTGCGAAGAAAGGACAAGGCCTGTGAACATTATCCAGGTTGCTTGGATTTTTGAATACATCTGTCAGGCTATTTCAATTTCTCTAAGAATTCCCAGATGTGACAGGCAGTCAACAGCTTTCCTGGGCATGACAAGTTTCATTTCAGGGTCCAGCTTGTAATTTCAAATAGACTGGCTGCTGGTAGAGGTCCCATCAACTCAAGGTTTCGATTGCTTTCAAGCACTGCTTCACTGAGCACATTCCGCAATGACAGAATCACCCAGGCCAATGTGATAAAGTCTGGGAAAGAACTCAAAAGTTCCTTAAAGGAATAGGATATTTTAGCAGCTTTTTGAAACAAGCATTCTAAATGTACATTTTAATAGCGATGGGTCCCATACTTTCTGATATGCAAGAAAGGAGGTATTTCTGGAACTGGGGTGGAATCCACAGGGAAGATTTGATCTTTATCACTGGTAACTGACTTCTGGTGACTTGTGAAAGAATAGTGGATGTTCCTGCTTTGACCCTGACTCAAATTTTTATTGCGTTTTACTTACAATTTTTAAAATATCAGGTTTTTAACTTTTACAGATATATTTGACTAGATGTCAAACCAAAGAAGTGAAAAACTGGCATTCCACATTTTACACTGACACACATCAAATACATACATTATACACACACATGAAACACATACATTAACTACACCCATGGAATTTTCCAGAATCGTTCCTATTTCAAATATTCTGCCCAGGGGGTAGCTCATATCCAAGGCCATCTAGTCTAGATTTTAGTTTTGAAAATCTGGTTTTGGGACCTATATGATCCACGCTATTTTGACTCTAAGGGTGAAATTCAGATTTTGATTCAGTAGATATTTTCTTCATACCTTCTGCAAGGTCAGTGTTTCAATTCAATATCTAGTGAAATCGGAGGACATTTATTATATGGGATATGGCATATTATTTTTTCCTGATGGTTCTCACCAACACATGAAGGACTGATTGCAACATTCTTGAATCAAATATTTGATGCACAGAACCTTTTAGAAAAATGGATTTTTATAAGTTTCAATATATAATATTTATCCTATAGCAATTTTATCATAATATTATATTTTATCATAAAATAACATGTTATAGGTAATATAATAATATATAACCATATAATATATTGCGCCACTTAACTGGCTCTGTGGCCTTGAGCGTATCTATTTTACAGATGATGACACTAACAAGATTGCCTTCACAGGTTGTTGTGAGAAGTGAATTAATATGTGTAATACATTCAGAAAAGACCATGACATATTCTTGGAGAAGCTTACCTAGCTTGATAGATGGGCTCAAAAAAACAAGCCACCTTGTGTCCAGTAAGTGCTGTTGCTATTACTGTTATTATTTCAAATCCTAATTTCCTCATCAGTATGCTGAATGGGTAGATTTCACCTTGATGATCCCTAAAGGTTCTTCCTCTTGTTGCCATGTCCTTTAATTTTCTTTTTTTATAATTAATTTTTTATTATTTTTCAATGTTTATTTACTTTTGAGAGAGAGAGAGAGCGCGAGAGAGCACACGAGCAGCATGAGTGGGGGAGGGGCAGAAAGACAGGGAGACAGAATCCAAAGCAGGCTCCAGGCTCTCAGCTGTCAGCACAGAGCCCGATGTGGGGCTCGAACTCATGGACCATGAGATCATGACCTGAGCTGAAATTGGATGCTCAACCGACTGAGCCACCCAGGTGCCCTTATCCTTAACTTTCTATGGAGTGACCCATATCCTGGCTGAGTGGATCCAGTTAACATTTAACACAAAGGAAAATTCACCCTGAGGTGTTAAGAACCCATGACAGCAAACAGAAGCATAAGAATAACTGCTCTGTCTCCACGTAAATCATTTTCCTGTGCTTATGTATTTATTTATTTATTTTATAGTGACAGAATGATGAAATGACCAGACGCAGGTAATTTCCCCTGGGGGAATAAATGCTTGGCCTAACTTATATGCTTTGAGATCCAAGAAGGAATGAGACCTGGCTCAGCCTTTTCAGGGAGCAGAACAGCTTGTCAATTGGTTGTTTTAGCTCCCTGGAGGCTCATTCTAACACGGCAATTTTAGGTTATAAATTCGGGAGAATGTTTGGACAGGCTGAGGGCCAGTTGTTTTGGCAACCGCTACTGTAAATCGTTCATTCCCCAAGTAGTTGCTCTCTTTCTCAAGTATCCTCCTCTGCAAATTAAACGCTAGTCATGGGGGCTGTAAATGGCTTAAAATCAGGCTTCGAGCTAGTGAGTATGTCCTCTCCTAAAAAAGATATTTTTTTCCTTACATTTCCCAGTATTTGGGCTCCACCAAACTTTAAGTGCTATATTTCTTGCTCCCAAATGCATAGAAAAAGTATTTTAAAAAAATACTGGTAGGAGACAAAGCAGTTAAGAAGATATGGACTTTTTTGTCCAGAACAGAAAAAAAAACACAATGATTCATCAATAGCGCAATTTCAGTGGTGTTTTACAAAACTGCTTGCAAAACAATTTAAAAGGAAAAGAAAGACAAAAAGAGATACAGAGCATGTGTGAGACGAACAATAAGGAGGGATTCTCTTTGGTGGTTCTAGCTGGTTTCTACCACTGTCCCTGACCTAGCCTTCATTGCTTGTAAAGAAAACGCCATATGGTGACTACTCAATAATAGGTCATTGTTTCCTTAGTCAACTGCTAGTATGGAGGTAACCTTGCTAGTTGTATTAAGCTCAGGAAACAGGAGACTTACAGCGGGACTTTCACCAGGGCCAGCATCAGAGCCATGTTTGTGGAGAATGCAAATTCAATCAAGGTAAGGCAGCAGGAATCTATCTGTGAAAGGCTGCATTCATCACAGGTGTCAAGTCTAGGCTGAGTCTTCATATTTCTTTCTGTCATGTAATTTCTCCTTATCTTGTGGCTCCTTCACATGGACTGCATATTCAGGAGACAAAGTTGTCTCATAGGGTTTGACTAAGGTCAAGTCCACCATGTCTGACAATCTGTGACACTCTCCCACTTGGCAAATTGCCCAAGAAAATGTTTGGACATTACGTGAATTAAAATTAATTGAAATTAATTACATAAACTTGATGAGCTAAAAGGACCCAGTAGTAAGGGCCATTTCTGCATCATCATATTTAACAATCATCCTTTGTTCAAATGCTGGAACATTGTGCCGTTTTCAGTAGGTGCTCAGAAAGTGCGTTAATGTGCAATTTTAATGGTTAGGAAGGCTTTGCTGAGGCAGATATGGGCTTGGCATGCTACTAAATCCAAAGTGTTTTCAAGTGTTTTAATAGGGTCATAACATTGATAATTCATAATATTGATACTAGGATGACCACAAACTTTATTCTTGCCCAGGGAGACCCCTTACAGAAAGCGGGTTTGAGAATCATGGTGGAAATTGGGAAAGAAGCTGTTGGCGGCACTGACTCTGGTATCCTTACAACCAGGCCCCTACTCTTGTCTAAAGGTATGGGGAGGTGGGGTTAGGTGCACAATCCATGTCTTTTCCAGAGTTTAAAACTCAACCTAATGTTTGTAGTGGGGGACTCCTACTGTGAAATAATGAATGATTTTACTTTAAAAATATATGTTTATGAGTTATATGAAACAACGCAAGTGTTTTAATGCTAAGTGAAAAATCTCATTGTACAAATATATACGTGGTTATGATGGTACTTAAAACAAATCTCAAAATTTACACATAGAAAAAAAATAAACACCTTAGAAGTAAATTCAACAAAAGTCCTTGGTGCTTGTGGGGCTATGGGTGAGTATTTTCCCTCCTTTTAGTTTGTGGTAGTCTCTAAATCCATAATAAACATATTTTTAATCAACGTGTATTACTTTCACATGGAAAAAATGAACTGGATCAAAGCTACGTTCATAGTCAAGTTCAAGAGGATTGTTCACTGAGAGATGTGAAATTAACCTAAAATATGGAAGAAGACTCTTACAAGTAAATGAATCATGGAATCCAAGAAAAGCAGTGCCTACTGGGACCCAGAGGTCATTTAGATTGTGTATTCCATTTAATCAGGTCATTTGAAGGTAAGATCTTTAGTCTGGAGAGCTAAAAGCCAGTCCTTCTTACATTAGTAGAGAAAAGTAGAAAGCACTCAAGATGTTTTTCAAACAAGTCTGGATTCAAATCTTGAGGCTGCTACTTAACCTCCCCTCCCTCCCCCTGCCCAATGTCCCTTGGGCAAATCACTTAACCTCTCTAAGCTTTAAAGAGGAGAGATGGTAATAATATTTTGAGAGAGAGAGAGAGAGAGACAGAGACAGAGAGATCATGAGTGGGGGAGGGGCAGAGAGATAGGGAGAGAGGGAGAATCCTAAGCAGGCTCCAGGTGGTCAGGGTGAAGCTCCTGATGCAGGGCTTGAACCCATGAAAACGCAAGGACACGACCTGACCAGAAATCAAGAGTCAGATGCTTAACCAACTCACCTACCCACGCGCCCCAGAAATACTTTAATGCCATTTCTCTTAGGCTTAGAAGAGAATGAAGATAATTACTGAAATCTCTGTCCTGCATCTTCCAGTACTGAATAAGGTAAATATTTAAGGTCATGGAATTTTTTTATGGTCAAGAGATATTGTGGTATCCCTTGATCTCTGTTCTCCCTAGCTTCCCCATTTTTCTTTCCTTTTGTTATTGAAGAATTTCCCCAAAACATTTTTTTATTCTTCCTTGTTTCTGCTCCTTGCAAATCTCATTCTCTCTTGAAGGCACTGCATTCAGGACTTTCTCCCACAACACCAACGAAACTGCACTTCACAAGGTCACCGAAAAAAATCCATCTTGCTAAATCTGGTGCATGCCTTTCATCCTGGTAGTAGTTGATATATTAGCACAAGATCATTCCCTCCTTCATTCCATATATTTATTATTTCTTCACTATCTCTTCCCCACTGGAATGTAGACTGTACGAAGATTAGTACGGCTGTAACCCCAGCCCCTTAAATGCTGCTGGTCATGTGGCAGGCACTCAAGAAATGAATAAAAAACTGCAAAAGTGGTGTGAACAGAAGGCTACTGCAGGTAACAGACTTTGGCTTGCCGTGTGTGACTTAGAACAGAACCTTAAATGGAATGTAAATGAATGTGCCAACCTGAAGCCCATCCCGTGGATGCCACTAGCATTTCCTGAATACATTCTTAACTTCTGCTCATAATTTTTTGGCACATGTGATGGTTTGGCTTTAAAGAGGATGCATTTCCTTCTTGGCTTTTCCTGCAGTGAGCTTTCTGTATATGCCCGTGTTTATTTGTGTACAATGTGTGCCTTGCCTGGCATCTGCTCTGCTTCCCGCCCCTTCGTGCACCCGTGCCCACAGGGCATCTGGGAGTTTGCCGGCATGTTATAAGGAGGTTTGGAAAATTCCCCTCTCTGAGCCCTCTGGCTTATCTTATTGGGGCTGAGAAAGCTACCAAGTACCGCTAGGCTGGCAGAGTGACAAAATCAACCCACACAAGGAGATGAAACAGCTGCAGTGGGGAGGGAGAACTTCCGAGGACCAATGAAAGAGAAAGACAGAGATTGCGGCTCATGGATGGCAGATGGTTGAGGTCTGAGTAGAAATCGGGTTGTCGAGAAACATTTTGTCTTAGGCAGAGCTGGAACATCGGCATTTAAAGCCACACGCGGGCCAGTGACAAGGCCTGGCAATCTCAGGCTCTATTGGTGTCAGGATGGGGTTCTCTGCTTCATCGTCCTGCCCTCATTTTTGTCCATAACGGAACTTACAAGTTGGCTCTTGTGAGCCCTGAGTTTTGGGATGCTGGCAGGTGTGTTATCCGGACACTGTGCCCTTTTCCAGAGCACTCAGCCACTTAAGGGACATTTCTCTGAACATGCAGGGAGAGGACGGTGCAGTGAAGCACTAGAAATACGGGTATTAACAGATTTCCATGAGAGTCATGGAAAAGGAGCTTGCGTTTCGAAGCGACTTCCTGACTTCACTGTTTCCAGAAAGCACTGTCTCAGATGGGGATCACTTCTATATTTCCTGCCAGTGAACGTGCATGTTTTGGGGGATGTGAAATGGGGACATGGGGAGAAGGAGTGAACAAATACAAGGCAAGGAAGAAAGATAAACGAGAAGCATTGTTGTTTGAGTCTTTGGAAAGATGACTCATCCTCCCCAATACTCTGTCTTTTTTTTCCACAGAGAAAGTGTCACAGGGTGAGAAAAGCAAAAGCTTTGGAATTAGACACATCTGTGCTTGAATCCTGGCTGTTGCAGTTATGATGTTGGCTTAGGCAAGAAACCTAATTTCTCAAGCCTTAGCTTCTTATCTGTGAAACTGGAGACATAACACCTATCACATAGTGTTGTTTTGAGTTTTAAGTGAAAAAATATGTGCAAAGTGCCTAGCAAAGGGCCTGAAATAGAGTCTTCCCTAAATAGTAGTTAAAAAAAAAGGGCGGGGTGGGGGGCTGGTGCCTGGCTGGCTCAGTCAGTTAAGCCCCTAACTTCAGCTCAGGTAGTGATCTCACGGTTTGTGAGTTTGAGCCTCTCTTTGGGCTCTGTGCTGACAGTCAGAGCCTGGAGGCTGCTTGTGATTCTGTGTCTCCCTCTATCTCTGCCTCTCCCCCACTCACACTCTGTCTCTCTCTCTCAAAAATAAACATAAAAACATTTTTTAAAGGGTAGGAGAAGAAAATATAGCATCAGATACACTAGACCTGGGCTTCATTGATCAATTTATTCAGCAGATATTTAAATGGAGGATCTACTTTGTGTCTTGAGATGTACGACATGCTGGACAAGACATATGTCTTCATAGAGGCTAAAAGTGCAGATAGACAAATACACATGCGGACACAGATAAATGGGAGAAGTACAACGTGTGGCAGGTGCCATCACAAAACAAACGGTGGAGTGAAAGGGGGAAGGCTTCCTGGGGGAGGAGATGTTGATGCTGAGAATGAAGAATGACAAGGAGCCAGCCATGTGAAGAGTGGAGGGAAAGAGTTTCAGGCAGAAGGAAGGGGACGAGCAAATGTCCAAGACCGAAGAAGCCCAGAGTGGCTGAGATGAGAGACTATGGCCAGAGCAAGGAGAGACCTATAGGTGTAAGCACTGGCAGTCATTCCCAGGGAAAACTTCTCTTGAGAGTCTACCATTTCCCCCTGCCCCCCGAAAATGCCATCTTGTAACGAGTTCTCTCCCTCTGGTTACCAGCCTGTCCTCTACTGTTTGGGAAACAAGGTGATGCCACTTTGTTGAAATGGAAGTAGTCTGCCTGTATTCGAATCGTTGGCCTTTGATCGTTTGTTGGTGTTGTTAGAGGACAGAATGGTGCAGATTTGTGAATGTTCAGTTCTGTGAACTGAACGAGAACCAGACTGTGCCGCCATTGGCTCCCTGGCAGAAGTCTCCTGGCCCTCTCCATGGGGAAGCCTGACGAAAGGACTCCCACTCTGCTCTTGGCATTCCTGCAGCATGTGCTGGAAACTGCTGGTGGCATTTGTGCTTTTCCCCAGACCCAGGTGCCTGTGGAGGTTAACACACTGCCAGGAAAACGGACACTTTATTTCTTCAGCTCCAAGTCAGCCCACCTCCCCCTGAGGCTGAGAGCTGCAAGCTTCCTTGACTCTGGGTAGAAACTCCTCTTCCCACCTGTAAAGAGGTGGCGGGACATGGCAAGGGAACTTTGTTGTACTCACATCAGATCTAGGGCAGTTGTCTTTGGTTTTTGTTTGTTCATGTTTTTGTAGGCTTTAATTCACTTTGTTTTTCTTGTAGAAAACTACATGGTGAACACAAGTGGAGCCTGGGTCTTCTGCACGGAGACTCTGGTGTGGGCTTTACAAGATGGCCAGTGAATTCCTGATAGGGAGACTTGATGAACACAGTATCTTTCCAGAGGTGGGGAAGAGACAGGTGTAGGTCTTGGGAATCAAAAGTGGCCTTGGTGAAGTTGCCCGGGTGGCAGTGCAGTCCCTGGCTGACGTGTAGCAGTCATCAGTACTGTCATCGTCTGTATCTTCTTGGGCTCAGGGACTGATACAGTGCCAGTGCCCCTGGGGCTGAGGATGAGACCGACCAGCACAGAGCAACAGTGGCTGCTCACCCTGCATGGGACAGTGTGGGGCCTGATGATCTTGTTCCCCGAGTCACCTTGCCACACAGATCACTGGAAAGCTTGGCAGGGACCATGGCCTCACGGACGGCAGTGGCTACCTCTCTGGAGCACTTAACACCCAGACCGATGTGTCCATTGTCCTCTTTGATGGCAACAAATGCCTAGAACCTGGTGCGCTGGTCAGCATGGGTTTGCTTTTGTGCCAGCATAGTCTTCAAAACCTTATCCTTGAGGGATGCTCCCAGGAAAGTCAGTGATCTCAGATTCCTTGATAGGCAGGGAGAAGAGATAGATCTCCAGGATATGACCTTCATGTCCTAAACCAGGTGGCCCAGCTTGATGATGAGGACCCACTCCTTGTCCTCAGCCTTGCCTCTGCAAGCTCTGTGGTCTTGGCAGCTCTAACTCCTGCTATGACCCTGACCCTGGATACTGCTGCGGAAGCCACCGCCTTGGCCTCCCATCGCAGGGCCCCCCAGCGGCACTAGTGTCCTCTGCTGTTTGATGTTTTCTCAGAGAAGCAGGGCCGTTGTCTTTGAATGGACGATGGTAGTGGGCGGGAGGGTAGGAGGAGGCCGGATCACACCATTTACTAGATGAGTGATCTCAAGTCAGTAAAAATAGGGCCGATATTCTCGGTCTTTTAGTGTTGTGGGGAAGATAAAATTACAAAGCAACTGGCAAGCTAGGGATTAATTTACCCTTCTTCTTCTACTTTCTTCCTTTTCTTCTCTTCTCCTCACAGTCCACCACACCTTTTTCCTCCTGTCTGCCTCTGATCATTGAATGGCTCATCGTGGGCAGGTGCAGAGCCCTTGGGGTGGTAGTAAAGCCCCCACGGTCATTCTCGTCACTTGTTGGAAGTCATGGCCAAATGCTTGGAGAAAAATGTGGTCATAATACAGATGGTCCCCAACTGATGATGGCTCCAACTGCAGTTTTTCAGCTTTACTCTGGTGTGAAAGTGATTTGCATTCAGACTTTAAATTTTGAAAATGGATCATTCCTGGCTAGTGATATGTGTTAGGACAGTCTCACATGATGCCGGGGCAGTGACAGCCACAGCTGCCCATCAGCCCCATATTCACAAGGGTCAACAACCGATGCACTGACAATCATTCTGTAGCCATACAGCCATTGTTTTTCACTATCAGCACAGTATTCCAGAAATTACATGTGATATGCATTTACTATAAAATAAATAGGGTTTGTGTTGGATGACTTGGTTCAACTATAGGCTAATGCATTCTGAGCACATAGAAGGTAGGGCTCCACTAAGCTATGAGTATTTAGCTGTATGAAATGCATTTTCAACTTAACACTGTTTTCATTTTATGATGGGTTTATTGGGACATAACCCCACTGTAAGTTGAGGAAGATCTGTATTTAAAATCAAGTTGGTTGTGGCCAATTTCATTTAATTATGCTTTTTCTCTGCTCCAGCCCCCACCAGGCCTGTTCTCAATATATAGTGACATTTCCTTTGGTGGCATCTTTGGAAAACGAGGAGTTTCATATAAGTGAAATTTCAATTTGTTTTCCAGAAAAATTAAGTTCACCTCCTTGTGACAAATCATACCAGACCTTCTCTAGGCTCAAAGGCACAGAAGGAACTAGACTGTATAGGTGGTAATGGTGCAGAATCAAGAATTTTCTTACATGAGAAAGTCGCACCTGGAGAGCTTTTAACATCCTTCACACTCAGGCCACATCCCAGACCAAGGACACTAGAGACTCCAGGGCTGGGATCCAGGCGTCAGTTGTTTTTAAAGCTCCAGGTGATTGTAATGTATAACCAGTGTTGAAGCCACAGCAGTATGGTTTCTCAACACCTTGAACCTCTATGTGTCTATGTTTGTATGAATTAAAAAGAAGGAGGAGGAAGAGAAGGAGAAAAATTCAATCATGTGGTCACCAGAGGCCAATGCTAAGTTCCATAAGAATGGGGGTGAGTGGAGTGTTAGTCACATCATTATGGAAGTGAAGAAGATAGACCAGCTCCAGAGTGAGCCTGAGCACTGGCCGTAGCTGGTCACAAATCATGGAACTGGGCAGGAGAATAAAGAAAATACAGGAGAGGAAAAGACCAGATGAGAAGGAGAAAAAAGGTAAATCATATGTAAAATAAAGGAAGAGATTGGCAGGCATGACATTTAAATTCTCTTTGAGGGAGGAAATAGCCAAGTAAAGCAGATAAAAATCGAAGATGAATGATGGAGACGATAGTGACAGTGATCATCTTATGCAGTCTATTTTTGTCCTCCTGAATAATTTTCTCCAGTCAAGGTTTGGGTTTGGTGAAGGCAGATAATGAATTAGGAGAATGGCAGATTGGGGGACACATGATCAGCATTAGGCTAATGGCCTGGTCTGAAACCTTGGGATTTGATGAATGTATTCATTTACTGGACATCACACCTAATAAGAAGAAGCATAAATACTAATATAGATGGAAATGTGGGTGAATGAGTTCAAATGACAGGAGGTATTGTGTACACATTGATTAGCATGGAAGAGAAAGCAGAAAGTATCTGGCTTTTAGACACCTGGTTTACAAATAATCCACGCATGTCAGTGGCCTCTCCAGTTCCTTTCCATTTAATTTCCCCTTGCCCCTCCTGTAAACTTCCCTCTTCCTCCTGCAAACACTATGGATCAAAATCACAACAAAACATACAGGTTTGAAAACATTCTGTAGGATCCAAGTGGTGGAAGGAATATGACGGGAAATGCCTGTGTCCTTTGGAGCCGTGATTTCCAAATTTTAATTCTATAGCTTTTGGTCAAATGAAATGTTACCAGGAAGGGTTAGAGAACTAAGATATATTTAAAACAGAGAGAGGGTAAGCCAGCATCTGTTACGCTTTTTCTCCTCACATTAGCCATGAAGGAGATGCTGGAGGAAGCAGAGTTTGGAAATGATTTGAAAATGCAAGTTGACATGAGATTTTCAAATAAGACTGGACGATCTCTGTGACAGCTCAAGACCTTCCAACTCCACCCCACCCCCACCAGATTTTCCCCTTCCCTCATTATACTGCCCTAGAGACCCCTGATCAATAATTCCTTTGGTTCTATATGTATCCATCAGAGGCTCAAGTCAGTTACAGGTCAAAGGACTCTCAGTCCTGCATCTATGAATATGAATTCAATTATACTGGCCTCCAGATTCTCAGGTAAACTCCTCTTCAGTGAGGATATGGCATGGTGCGAGTTAGGAGATGGGTAACACTGGAGGAATGAGGTGGGGGAAATTCTATTAGGGTGTCCGAAAAGGGTTGGGGGGGTGCTCTGGGAGCAATGCTGCAGAGAAAGAGGAAACAGGTTCTCAAATTCTAATACATAAATAGTTTTGTCTGGAGTCAGTCCCAGAGAAGGGGATGCCAATCTTTTTCTTCTTTCCACCTATACTTCTTGGTTTCTTGTTTTTAGTCTCTTCACAGCAAACCAGAATTTTGCTGAATTATTATTATTTTTTAAATGTTTATATTTAGTTTTGAGAAAGAGAGAGAGAGAGACAGAGCACAAGTGGTGGTAGGGGGAGGGGTGAGAGGGGCAGAGAAGAAGGGAGACACAGAATCCAAAGCAGGCTCCAGGCTCTGAGCTGTCAGCACAGAGACTGATGTGGGGCTCAAACTCGTGAACTGTGAGATCATGACCTGAGCTGAAATCAGATGCTTAACCGACTGAGCCACCCAAGTGCCCCTTGCTGAATTATTTACATTGCTTTATGAGACAGTGGGTTCTGGGTTATAAATAGATCTTTGGGTCATAGCCCATTTACAAGCTAATGGTCCTGAAATGCATGATTGACTGTTGATCATGGAAGAGATTACATGTACTAAAACTGTTAATGAGAAATGTGGAGGTACACACATTTAAAAATTGTTCAGAGATTAAACGTTTATCTAGATGGGGCATCTCTGAGGCACTAGAAGGAATGTAAGGCAGTGTTTATGGCTCCTGTGTTCCAAACTTAGTTGTTGCCATAGAAAGGCCTCTACTACAGTGGTTCTTAACTCTTCAGAGTTATTCATACCTGGGGAATCTAAGAACGAATGCATTCTTTCCATAATATGCTTATACATACAAATTCTTGCATATGTTTTCAGGGGGTTCGCAGAACTTACTGAAGACTTCTAGTTGCTCTTGGACACTAGGCTGAGAAGTTTTACTCTACTGAATTCGAGGAAAGCACTCGTCCACGTATTCCTCTTTGGATAGAAATATTCCTATCTGGGAATAGGCTATAAGGTAGGGGTAAGAGAATCCATCCCAGTGCTTCTAGGATCTAGTGCATTTAACATTTGAAGACAGCATTCAAGAGTTTGCACAAAATACAGAAAGGTGTATAAGACACGGTCTTTTTCCTGAAGGAAAATTAGATTTGGTTAGACTAGAGTATAAGGGATACAGTGGTAGTAGTAGTAGTTGTGGCAGGAGAGGTAGACTAGATCTGGACCAGAAGGGGCCTTGAATGCCACATTAAGGAACTGAAACTTAACTCTGAAGGCCAGTGTCTTCCAACCGAACAGTCTTTGTTATAGAATCTTCATCGTTTTGCCATATCTATATGCCAACACTACAGTCAGATCTTTTTCAAAAGGATCCTCCCTTAAAATTTGTGTTTATTTAGGCTTAATATTCATGGTTTTGTGTTTTCTTGTTATTAGTTATAATATCCATGCAAATTAGAAAATGCCTCTTAAAATAAAAATATTAATTTGCCTTCTTCCTGAAAAAGCCTCATATGCAATCGGCATTCCTCGCTTTGGCAAACACTGTCTAGGGCAGTAGGGATTTCTGATTGGGTGGGAGGTTATGTTATAGAAGTGTCTCCTCAAAAGGTGTCATTTGGCAGTTGAGTGTCAGTGGGGGGTGGACAGACTGCTGGTGGTGAGGCCAAGCAGAGACCATTGATCAAGGCAAACATGGTGAGACCCTGGCCTAAGAGGCAGAGTGGAGGCAAGATGTGGAGTCTCTGAAACCCTGTCTCTAGAAAGACCACCTTAGAATTGAAACCCAAAACAGCTGTCAGGGAAATTATTTAGTAATTACGTCAGCCCTTAGAGGGAGTACAATAATATGATTATTTCTTGTGTATTTACATTTTATTTATATTATTTTAATTCATTTTTATTCATAAAGAGAGTATTTTCTGTGCTTTTCTATAGCCTCTAATCCACTGACAATTTTTGATAAATATGGCTGGGAAAGGTCAGTGGCATTTCTGTTGTTTATGAGTGTCTGAGACCTTGACAGTGAGGATGAAAATCAAGTGGGATATTTGTGTACACTCCTGTAGTCTTCTCTGATTTAATTTTTCTTGTTAACTGAAACATAGACATAATTCTTGCCCCATTGTTGTGGGCAGCTCAAATGATACAAGGAATGCAACAGAACTTTGTCTACTATAAGGTATTATACATTATGTAAGATGAAAGGTATTAGCATTGTTATTAGCTGTCTTGGCAAGGAGTTGGGTTAATGACATTTCCTTCAAATTTCTTTTTCATCTCAATGAATATTTGGTGAGAAGAACATAGTGTGAGCTGATCTCTAATTGAGGGGCTTCTAGTTAGTCTGACTAAAATACTACCCTGGAAAAGAATAACTTCAGTTTGCCCTTGATGCAGAAGTACTGAATGGCCTGGATGTGCTTACAGTTTCCTTGTAAGCATATGATGACTGCTACATAAGGGCAGAGAACCTTCCAGGAACACCAACCAACAATGTATTCTTTTTGTCCCAGGAATCATGAAGTCTAATAAATATTTGTTCAGATTATTCCAGAAATGAGAGAGAAAATGGGTTCCGACTTCAAAGTCATTTTTAACTTGGTCATACCTGATATCTGGAATATGGAATCAGCTGAACTATGGTGGAAACTGCTTGGGCCTTGCAGAAAGAGGCTCCTGGTTCAAGTCTTGTTGCCCCTAACTAGCTACATGACTCTGGGGCTGTCATGTGAGTCTCTGAGTCTTGGTTTCCCTCCATAAAATGGAAATAGTAATCGTGACCCTAGCAAGGTTCATTGTAGTATCAAATAGGATGACATGAAGATGATCTTTGTTAAATATGAAGTGCCCTATAGACATCATCACCATTGTCATCATCATTGTTACAATAAAAGTATCTATTGAGTGCTTATTATGTTATCTGTATATATTAACTTACTTGATTCTTATAATTAATATCAAAATATAAATGCAATTATTATCCCAGTTTTCTGGAAAAAACAAAGGCATCTAGAGATTAAAGTGCCGTGTATTGAATGGAAAATCTGGGATTTGAAGCCAAGCAAGCTGATTCCAAAACCTGCATCATCTTTATTCCCCAATAGTGATATTCTATTTACCTAAAAGAGTTTCCGAACCTTCAAAAATCAACCTGCAACCTCCTGTGTGTTGAGAACACAGTACGGAGAGCAACTTTAGGGGAGCGATATTTCTTCTGCATCCTCTTCCCACCATCTCATTTAAAATATTTAGACTTCAGTTATGTTAAGATGACATTTGAACGCACTTAAAAGGAGTTAGGTACAATTCAGCATCTATCTCAAAGAGCATTTCCATTTCTCCGTAAACACTGTGTTAGAGAGAACTGTTTTCTGTACTTGATACATGACTCTATGACCTTCAGCCATTTGGCCTAAAAAGCCCCTTTTCAGCTCTAAGAGTTTTTCTTTCCTTGTGACCATAGGAGTCTACTGTGCTTGTTTGGTCATTGGCATTCAACAGGGAAGACCCTGGGAGGTTACGTATGTTTTCTCGTCTGTACTCTCCATCCATCAAGATGAGCAAAAGGAGGGAAGCTGGGTTGTGAAGGCAGGGTGACAGGTCCTTGAGGTCAAACTGTGCCTCACTGACAACTTTAGCCAGGACTAAGAATTAGTTCTGTCTTATTAGGACTTATTAGGTTATTTCAAATTAGTACCTATCATTACTCGTAGAATAAATGTAATTATAGCGACAGTTATCGAGTCCTACTTGGGAGCCACACACTGTGACAGCATTCTTTATACGTGCTAAAATGCTTAATTGTCTCGGTCACTTAGGGCCATAGGGTCACGGGGGTCTTCAGGAACACCTCTTAACCTGCCAAGTAATACTCCCCAACCTGCCCATGGTATTAACAATCTTAACAGTCTGACATGCATCTATTTTTCTTTCTTTCTTTTTTTTTTTAGATGTTTATTTATTTTTGAGAAAGAGCGAGCAGTGTAGGGGCAGAGAGAGAGAGGGAGATAGAGGATCCGACAGCACAGAGCCCGATGCCGGGCTTGAACTCACGAGCAGTGAGATCATGATCTGAGTTCGATGCTTAACCAAATGAGCCACCCAGGTGCCCTAAGCTTCTATTTTTCTAAGCAAGGAAGATCTTGGACTTTGTGATCCTTTCCTGCATATAAGAGGCCTGTCCCCAAAAAGAGAAGAAACCTCTTTGTTTAGAAGTCATGTTTGCTTGGTTTTTATGAATCTGTGAAAAGGTGGAGTTGTCCCTCAGTTTCCTAAATATGGCAGAAATTGTAATGGGATATCAGCATACACTTTAAATAAGCGCTCATTAAGAAACGCATCTCCCTGTGTTGGAAGGTAGCAGACTTGGGGCTCCAGAGACTCATCGGTCAGGCACAGACAACACCCCTCTGCTACCTTCCCGAGCATCTTGGAGAGATTCATCAGCTCTGGAGCTCGGGACGTCAAGCAAGAATAGGAAGCTATGTGAGTGACATGTGCATGCTGCTTAGAGTTGGACTTGGACTTGGCATATAAAACCCTTGATTCAGTCTTGACCTTTTGGTATTGTGAGATTTATCTTGTGTGTGTGTGTGTGTGTGTGTGTGTGTGTGTGTGTGTGTGTATGTTTTAAAGAATCGCAGTATAATCTGTATGAATAAGGAAGAAGTGTGGCAAATCCTAGAATAGATGGGTATTATTATCACTCCCTTTTAAAGTGGACAGTCCTGGGGCTTAATGGAGTTAAAGCACTTGAATGATGAAGCCAGAATTAGGATCCAAGTTTGTCTGCTTCTAGAGCTTGCTCCTCATAACCACCACATTAGAATACCACCCATAACTTAAGCAGGTGGCCCTGAATCAAACTTAAGTCCATCAACCAAATCTATGACTCCCTAAGGAGACGTGACAACGCATAAGTGGAGATTTTAAGGCACTTTACGGATACTAAATACGTATCTCTCCCCACTAACGCATATTCATCTGAATTCATTCATTTACTCATCCATTAAGCAAAGATTTATTGAGTGTCTGCTACATATATGCTCTACTACTAAAGGATAAGGGATAAGTGAAAACCAGAATAATGAATTAGATACAGATTCTGTTCCTAAGGTCTCACATAAGTCAGAGATATATATAAATAAGGTATAAATGATAAGTACTACAAGAGAGTTGCAATAATGGAATGACGTGTATTCGAGGTGTTTGTGTGTGTGTGTATGTGTGTGTGCTGTGCACCTGTGCATTCGTGTGCAAGTATGTATTTGGCAATTTGTTATGGCTAATGAGAGAGGTCTAAGTTGAACAAATGCAGGGAAGCAGGCAATAAAATAATAATTGCAAGCAGACTGGTTTAGTTAGCATGAAGGGTCCATAAAAAAGAAATAGAATTTAAGACTAGAAATTTCAGCAGAAGATTACACTTTGCATTCAGAGGAGTGGTGTTATTGATTCTGTGCTTCAACAAGAAGTATCTGGCATCACTATGCTGTAGGGGCCAGCAAACCACAGCTTACGGGTCAAATATGATCCATAACCTGTTTTCCGGTGGCCAGTAGGTGGAGAATGGCTTTTTAGATATGAAAGTGTTGTTTAAAAATAAATAAGCAAATAAACAAAGAAAATACATGATGGAGACTTTATGCAGCACAGAAACCCTGAAAGTTTGCCAACACCTCAGTGCATAGAATGGATTCATGGAGGGTACTGGATTAGGGAAGACCAGCCTTCCCCAGGGAATAGCCATAGTCCAGGCAAGAAAGAATGAGGGCACGGGTGAGAGCATGGAGTCTGAAAATGCAGGAGACTGGAGGAAGACAAAGACCGGATATTTGTGCATTTGGGAATTTTCTCAAAATGATAACTGAAGTCAGAACAGTGAATGAAAGGGGAAAGAACCAAGAATTGATTTTTGATAAACATCTGTTGAAAGAGCGGGGAGTAAGAAGAGGGACAAGCAAACCCAATGACCCAGTATCATTGCTTCCATTGGTTCCATTAGCACAAGCTCTTAGGTCCTTGGCTTTCTCTGTACCTCCCGAAGTGAGAATGTGATGATATCAAGATGCCGCAGCTTCAGCTGTTAGGACGAAACGGTGACCTATTCCTTAAGTTTAACTTCTCAAGTTACGTGTCCATCATCTTTCAAATACAAGCAGATCCCAGGTCCCTTCAAGTTCTCCCCAAGCCACCTCTTCTCTGTGGCATCCCTGGAAGCTTCTTGGCTGATGAGGTTTACAGACATATCAGTTTATTTTCCTTCCTGCACATCCAGAATTGATGGACTGGATAAGCATACTTAATAGCCCGGTTGCAATGTTGGCCTCTAGACTCCAGAATCACTACTGTACGTGAAAACTGCTGCTGGAAAGGAAGCAGGATGCTCATGCAGCCATACCATAAAGACTGTGAAATGCAATGCAAATGTTCTCATGAGGCAGTCAGGAGATGACAATGATAAAGGTTTACAGTGATTGTAAGGGACAGAAGAGGCTTTCAACTGAAGATAAATAAAAGAAGGTTGGTAAGAACTGAATGATTTGCTTTGGGAATGGTACCGAGAAGGACCAGGCCCATAGGCAGAGGGCAGAGGGGTGGCTAAGTGAGAGGATCCAGGGAAGGGAAGGGAAGGGTAGAAATAGTCTGGACTCTCAACTAGGCACCGTGCAGAGAAAACCTCACGTCCCTACACTATGCTTTCATGTAGATCATCTCAGGAGTTTGGCCTCAGATTAGCAAATTACAGAGAAGCTCGGTGTTCAAGTTCCATAGGAATGAAATAACAGTGGTGAGTGCAGGAGGGAGGGTGGTTGTGTTTGGAGTGGGGAGCGGATATTAAAGTCTCAGGTTTTGGAGCAGTGTCAGTTTTGAATGCAGATGTGTCTCCCACGTGTGACTGGGGGGGGGGGGGAGGTGGTGCTGAAATGGACAGCCTTGGCACCCCGTGAGGTCCAGCAGCTGAGAGAGGAGGACAGCAGATGGAAGGAGCTGTCGGTGTGAAAACAGAAGGTGGTGAACAGGTCCTGGAATGGGTGCCCTCCTCCACTGCGACTTGGTTAGGGCCACACATACCGTGGGGCTTATACCGCTGAATGCTGAGTGTGGGAAGCAAATGCGAGGGAGCTTGGCTCAAAGGTAGGGCTGTAGGGGGATAGAGCTTCTCAAAAGGTGACAGTTTTTTGAGATGTTGTTTGGGCCCAAGAAGAGAAGTAAATCTCTCCAAGAACAATATGAAATGAATAGAAAGTACCAACACAAGAGGCCCATCAAGAAATGTTTTCCATGAGGCCACACTGCCCAGAGACCCAAGCTGCACAAGCTGACTACGCATGCCTAGAACACTTGTTTATTACAGAAGCTTTTAGGATGCCGGGATGAGAAAGATGTCAGATCAGCTCTGGGGCCAAATCCCTTCCCTGAACTTGGCCAGGGTTAGATTGACTTCAGAATATTATATCCCACTTCATTTGCTAAGGGAATAAAGGAAACTTGAAGGACTCAAGAGTGAACAGGAGCTCCATGTGAATGTCTGTGCTGTGTGTGTGAAGCAAGGCAGAGTGCAGAGCAGAAGCCTCTCGGGCTCTGCATCAGGACAGCCCCAGTGTGGCTCTTCCCGGCTGTGTGCGCCCCTCCTCTCCTCTCCCACCTCACTTCCCTCCCCTGCTCCCCTCCAAAGGAGGAAAAGAAATGCCTACCTCAGGTCCACATCCTTTATAAAGCATCTAGTACTGTGTATGCACATAAACAGCCTCTCCAAAATTAAAATTCTTTTAATTACATTTATGATTTTTAAAATCCTGATTTCTGCCCAGATGTGCAGATAAGGGCAATTTATTTCTCGTTAAGATTGCATTGCCTTCGCCTACAGTGAGGGACACCTCACACATTTTGCAGGAAATATCTGTCACTAAAATACGATCGACCTTTTCAGCAGGAGTCATGATGAAGCGACATAGCGATTATTGGGCAGAATCCTGGTGAACAGTCCTATGAAATATCCAGAGAAGCACGTTCACCCTCATTTGGTTTTATGACTTCCAAGTGGTTCCTTGAATTTTAATCCTAACTGCATCTCTAGGAAATTTATAAGACTGCTGAAATAGCTAATTCTGGTAAGATTTCACAGCTGGCATTGGAAAACTGATAGCCACAGTCAGCAGGAAAACCATCTTCCATGACTCAGGCAGGAGCTCAGTGGTACATGCACCTCCTTGAGGCTAGAGGAAGTGTTTGAATTGAACCTCCTTGAGCAGCCACGTCCAAGATGGCAGATTGCCAGTAGTCAGTTGACAGAGGCTCTCCTAGGGGATCAGTCATCATGGCTATGAACCCCATCTGTGTATTGGCTTCTCTATACAAGATGGCCAGACTACCTGGGTCTATGCATACTCAAGGATTAGAGGTGGAAACTTTCACCCCAAACCTGTAAGGCACTGAAAGTTCTCACAAAGGTCATGTGGATGCTTTCCAGCAATGGGTCTTGCTTACTTGAATCAAGTACTGTTCTTCTAAATGTTTGGTTTCTCATACTCAGAAACTGCCTCCTTCCCTCACCTCCCTCCCTCCTGGCAGTCTCTGTGAGCCTGTGTGTGTGCCAGCCACTGTCCTAGGCATAGGGATACCATCGTGAGCAAGATGGCTCCAGCTCATGCCTCAAGGAGCTTGTGGTCTAGTTGGGGAGCTGGCTGAAAGTGGCTCACTCCAGCCCCTCCCCACCCTATCTGCCTCCAGATGGTTGAACCCTTCAGGGTCTGGCCCTGATGTCCCTCTGGAGAAGAAGTGCCGCCATGGTGTCCCCAGAGATAATCAGCCCAGGATGCCCACATGGCCATGAGGTGGTTCAAAATGTGAGTGAGGCTTCTGTTCAGGTTTAAGATACTCCTTGACCTCCCCTGTAAGCAGGTGGGTTTAAACGACCTCTCAGGACAGTCTCTGATTGCTGAGGCTTGCAGGGAATCTTCTCAGAGTGGGCGATCCACTACCTTGGCTTCAATGAGACAGCTTCTGATACAAGCATTTCCCACAGAGATGAAATACCACTGGTGTTGAGTCCTGGTTCCTCATTTATTAATCAGGTGAGTTTGCATTTCCTCATTTGTAAGGTAAGGATAATAATCATACTTCTCTTATTGGGACAGTCGTAAAGATCACAGGCATTGAAACATGTAAAGATTTAGCATGCTGCCTGGCACATAGCAAGTGCTCGTTAAATGTTAGCTCATGTTATTTCTGTTCACTCTAACAGAAGGTCTCTGTGATTATACCACATTTGCAAGACACTTTTACCAGATGTAAGAAAGGTTTCAGTAGCTATTGGAGGACACTTCAGAAGCTACGGAAGTTTCCAACATTCCATGGGCACATCCCTCCCTTTTCTACCTGTATAAGTTAGCCTATTAACCTGGATCCTGTGTCACTAAGATATTTGACAATAAGCACATCAGTGGTTCCCTACTCACACGCAAAATGAAACCCCAAAGAGAAGCATTTTCCAGAAGGAAACCTATTTTCTCTCTTCAACTCATTTGGTTGAGGTAATCAGAAGCATTCGGATGAGCTTCAGTAGGATGTTGAAACCCTGCTGCACACACTTCATTAAATCTGGGCAGAAAAAATAGTGTCTTAGCTACTGAGGGAAGGAGGCTACAGGAGCCAATGGAGCCTGAGGAACATTGTGAGCTTGGCTAGAAATAAAAAACAGTTGGTGTGTGATTCAAGAAAATGGTTAAACAGATGAAGGGAATATGGAGAGGGCTCTGCCACTCATGGGGGAACACTGTTTACATACCAATTCCTTCTTCTTCATGCACTCCATGAGGATGATGAACAGATGCTGAGCTTGGGTTCGAGTGTAGGTGAAAGTCTTCTGGATGGTCACTAGCAGCTGGTCCCTCAGAGATTCATTGATAAGTCTGTAATTAAAAACAATGTCAACAACAGGTCAACCCGGCTCCTGTTCAGTACATGTTTCTGAGAAATATTCTAGAACACAAGAAAGCATTGTGAGGACTGACTTTAGAGATGAGTTATTTGTTCCTCTATTTTTCTTGCAATAGTTATTTCGACTGTGATAATTAAAAAAAAAAGCAGTGCACTTAAAAATAAATCTATTTGAATATCTCAGAACCTAAAATAGTAAAGCAAGAAGATTAATTTGGTTCTATTTTTGTCTGTCTTTTTCTTTCTTTTATAGGGCATGTGTCTAATACCCTCTTCCTCAAGTGCCGTTATCAAAAAAAGCCTTACTCATTAGCATCTTAGTAAAAATTTACTGTGTGACTTATATGAAGTTTTAAACTTCATCTCTAATTGTGAGGGAAAAAGCTTACATCTAAGTAATTTGAGCACCAATGAGGAGAAGTAGGACTCATGATTTCTCTAAAATCATTTCATGTAGGTAGCTTATCTGGCCTATGATTCAGGTCGTCATTTATGTCGAGCATTGGCTCTGTTATATCCAAGAAGAGCGTGATCTACAGGAGGTTTTATATGGACACTTTATTAAGAGATACTTTTCAGGCTATCGAAGAATGAGTGAGAGCAAGGGAGGTACATCATACCCAATCACTGCTTTGTTACCTCTTGAAGATGAACCTGTTGTAACTTTATGTCCACTCATACTAGCCTGGTGAGAACTGGGCTATCTTTACCAGCCATCAGATGGCAGGGAATAAAAAAAATCACTCTACTGTTAATAGAATCTGTCCAAAATCAGAAAGATAATACTGCTTTCAAGGAACAATGACAAAATTATCATACTTTGCCTAGAATTCTACAGCTTTATAATTTTCCCCATAATTGAAGTACCAGAAAATCCTATATACGATAGTAAATATAATGATCTCATTTGGTGCTTATGGAAACCCTGTAGGCTAAAGGTCTCTACAATTTTTTTCTTTACAGAGAGAGAGAACTCACATGTGCAAGTGGGGGGGGGGGCAGAGAGGGAGGGAGAGAGAACTTCAAGCAGGCTCCACACCCAGCATGGAGTGGAGCTCAACATGGGGCTCCATGTGGGGCTTGATCCCATGACTGTGAGATCATGACCTGAGCTGAAATCAGGAGTTGGACACGCAACTGACTGAGCCACCCAGGTGTCCCAGGTCAATACAATTTAAAAGGGAAGGATATTTAAGTCAGAAAGAGCCAGACGCTTAAGGTCACTCAGCAAATAAGTGGCAAAGCCAGAACCAGAATCTAGTTCTTCTGATTCCTTGTCCATTACTTTTTCCATCACACCATGCTGTCTCTTATTACACCAAGTGTACTATACCTTGGACTCTCTTCATCACTGTGGCTACTCGGGAAGCAAATTGTAAAATTTTCTCTTATGTGAAAGCATAACAAATTTTGTTGCTTAAAAGAAACCAAGATGGGAGGCTTCAGGATATTTCATATCAGTGGCCTTTTGTGCCCCAGGATTGTGTGAGGATCACCTAAGCCCACTAGGTTGGACATTATGGTGCCCTACATTGAGGAGGGTGCATGCCTCATGACAGGATTATACCAAGGATCCTGGAACGTCACTTAGCTCAATGGAAGATTGGGTTACCCCTTCTGCCCCCCATGAACATTTTTTTAAAAAAGAGAATTGTCCACAAGAAGATGAAAAATAATACCAGGTCCTCTCAAGATTACTAGATCATTCTGGAGGACTCTGTGGCCTTAGGTGTACACCAATCTGAAACCATTCATTAATTGGTTCACTCATTCATTCAACAATTGCCTAGTGATGTCTATTTAGTGCCAGACATTGTGGTATATGCCAGGGCTATAGGGATAGACGAGATATACACACTTCTAGCCTTCAATGAGCTTACACACAGGTAGAATAGAAAGACACGAATCAGCAATTCAAGTGTGATTGGCAGTGGTAAAGAAGTAAAGAAGTTGTGACAGCTGAATGTAATCGAACCTAGGGGGTACAAGGAAGACCCCTCTGAGGCAGTACTGTTTAAGCTGAGACGTGAAGAATAAATTAACATTAGGATGATCAGGGATGTGGTGGAGCTGGGTAAGAGCATTCTTGGCAGTATGAACAGCCTGGACAGGAAACAGCATTAACAAGCCCAGTTTTGAGAAAATAAAAGGTGAGTATGGCTATAACTTGGAGAGCAAAAGAAAAAGTGAAACAAAATGGTGCTGCAAAAGGGGTGAGAATGAGATCATGGGGAACTTTTGGGATAGTGCTAGAGATTTTGGATTGTATCCACAGGCAATGAGAAGCCATTGGAGACTGACACAATCACATTTGTGTTGCCAATTTTCTTGAAGAGTCAAGACAGGAGCAGTCATAACTGGGTATGTATCTGCTTGACAGGCAACCCATGCGGATGGGTCTAGAGGGTTCTGCAGTATCAAGTGTACATAAATGTTGTACACGATTAACAACAGAGGAAGAGACTCTCCTGATTAGTCACTTGATAGATCTAATCATTCATTTGCAGGTGTTTAATTTTGATAACAACTCAAAATTTGTTTTCCACTGCTAACCACCTGTAGTGAATTCCCAGTTCCCTGAGGTCATTAACTGTTTGAGGGATCTGTCATCTGTATCTAATATATCATTTTGTAAACACTGAGAAATGCTGTGCAACTTAGCTAATTGTGGGTTTTAGTGGTGAGGAGAGCTGAAAGATGCTAAGCATCTTATCTTTTTTTTTTTTTTAGCTCAATTTTGCAATTGAATCAAGTTGTGGCTTTGGTTAAATCCTATAGCAACAAGAGCCCAGAATTCTACTACTAGAACTATAAAGATTCTCCAGGTTGGTTTTCCAAAGTGTGGGATGCCTGTCACTGATGGAACAGAGTGAGTGGTTTTAGGTGGGACAAAGATGATTTTGTCATTCCAAAACATTAAGTTTTACTCATTAAACATTAAATAACTGTTATTTTGGCTTTAGTTCTTTTTCCATCAAGAGGAAAATCACATTTTTTGATGCTTCTTTGACTTTAAAAGCTCACAAACATTTGCAAACCTCCCCCTTTTGACAAAGAAATAATATGTATCAGGTCCTAAGCTTTTTGCAGAAAGAGTTTAATAACTGTTCAAAACAAGATCCTGTATAACATTTGATGTGTTCAGAGCATATCGTGGTTTATGACACATGATGGGCTACAGAGATAATATCATTTGATTTTCATAAGAATCTGAGAGAGAAGCAGGTTTGGTAATTCCATTTTGCAGAAGAGGAGGCTGTGGTCCAGAGAGGCTAAATGATTTGTACCAAGTCACATAGCTTGAGTCAAGTCTGCTGATTTCAGCCTTCTTTCATGGTGCTGCTTTTACAGTTTGCAACCTATAAATATGTTTTCCGGTTTCCTAATCATCTGCACTGGAAGTAGACATTTAAATATATTTGTTGTAGGAAATTTGCTTTTCTTTTTTTCTGATAGAGCATCTGAGGGAAACCAGAAGAGTTTGGAGAAGATAGGGAGAAAACAGAAGACAATAGAAGATTCTATTTGCTTCTAATTTTTCACAAGTATTTGCTTTGCTGAATGAGATGTTTTGTATTTGGCACAAAGTCTGCCTCTGTCTTCTCTGAGGACCCTTTCTTACTTTGTGGCCATATTCTGTAGGATACTGGGAAGCCTGCTTTCTTGAAATTATTGCTTTCCTAGCTCTTCCCATGTTTTTTTCTTCTGCACAACACTGGAATGATTTAAAAATCTTGATTGTGATATTTAAAAAAATAGCAAAAAATAGCAAAAAATAGAAATAAGCCCATTTTTAGATTTCTTTTTATGGAACCTGAATAGTGGTTGAAAATTTCTTGACATCAAAACATGGTCATAGTATTATATAAAATTTTAGTTTTAGAATTGGGTCTTTGACAAAGTGGTGCCTATTTATAGAAGCTGTTAATTTGTGTTTCCATATGTCCCAATGCTATTTTTGGTATACCTCAAATTAGAATGTTTCTTGATTTAGAAGGGTAGTCATTGAAGTGAGGAAAATCTCCATACTATGGCATTTGTGTCTCCATTTAAATGCTGAACTTGTGATCTGGAGCTTTTTGGATGAGTCACAGAAGTATCTGAAATAGGTCAACGTTCATCCAGGGCTGGAAGTAACCAAAGGAACTTCCCATACTTTGCTATTAGCATTCTGTTCAGATGCTAGCAATACAACCCACGTGTTCACACTTTCCTCAGAATGACTTTAATTACCTGCAATATCAGAGTCTCATTCCTAGATTGAAAAATTAGAAAATGCATTTAGAATTCAGTGGGACACAAAGAGCTAGACTTAGGTTAATGGCTTTGGAGGAGTGAAGCCCTTTTCCTGCCCTCCAAAGACACCCTCGGTTAATTTATTCAGACACAATATGAGAAAATTTTACCTATATAAATAAAAAAAAAGATCATTAATAATACCACAATTTGGTACTTAAAAGGCATCACTTTCCAGACAATCTCTAATGCTCTAAAGAAAAATGAAATTTTGTCATTTGCTAAAGCCAAAGCAAATCATTAAATGTAACCTTAGGACACAAAAAGTTTACATTTTTTGCCTAAGTTTACAGAGACTGGCATTTTTCTTTTCTTCTCCTTCTATCCCCCTCCCCCTTCTCTTCCTCTTCCTCCTTTTTCTTTTTCTTCTTTGTTAGTAGACATCACCCCTTCCTCCCAAATGCCACGACTCTGGGGTCACAAGCAATAGCACGATTCTTCCCAGAGAGGAAGGACAACATTGTAAATAAGCACCATAGTCGCCAGGGTCAGGGTGTCTGGAGTGAAGCTGTCACTTGCTACCCATATGATCGTGTGCAAGCTATTCAGTCTTTCTGTGTCATGTTTTTCATACATGTAAAATGAAAATTATGAGTGCTTATCTCATAGACTTGTGAATAGTAAATTAGTACGGCCCCCATTTGCCTGGGCAGACCACTCCCTACCGGTGAGATGTTGAGGAAACTCTGTAATCCTTCCATCCTCAATTTCCTCATTTATATAATGGGGATAATTATCCTACCTACACCATAGAGTTTAATGAAAGACAGTGTTTAGACCAGGTTCTTGCATGCAGAAGCTTTAAAAAATAGTAACTTCACTTTTGCAAGTATGCTTTTGGGAAGGGGGTCAGAGGTATGGGGAAAAGGGTGGGGTAAATCTCAATTCTCGCTCAAGGCAGTTTGTCAAAGATTCCTTCTACCCCCATATCCTACTCTGTGAGATGCTGGAACAAGTGTAATTTTCTTTCTTGTTTTTTTTTTTTTTTTTAGATGGATTAGTGATGGATTAATTCCTCACTGTTTTAAAATTAGTCTTTCTTGGGGCCTCTGAGTGGCTCAGTCAGTTAAGCATCTGACTCTTGATTTTGGCTCAGATCACAATCTCAAGTTTGGTGAGTTCAAGTCCTGAATCAGGCTCTGACAGCACAGAGCCCAAGCAGGCTTGGGATTCTCTCTCTCTCCCTCTCTCTTAGCTCCTCCCCTGCTTGTGCATGCTCTCTCTCTCTCTCTCTCAAAATAAAAAATAATAATAAATTAGTGTTTCTTATTAATTATCCATAGACAACTGCTGAATTAACTTGTCCCTCAATCCAGCTTCAAACAGTATCCCACAACAAAGAGCCTCTCGTTTTTGATATCCTATGTGTTATGCCTGTAGGGAAAGCCTCATATTGTCAGACAGTTTAGACTGATACACTTCACAGGGTTGATTAAAGATGGACTATTTCCCAGGTATCTTTTAGGCAGATAAATTTCTTATTTTTCGCTTGGCTTCATAATCCAATGTGCTATTTGATGATTGCCTGATGGTGATATATGGGGCTATCTATAAGATGTTGTCTTCACTCTAGAACAAAAGTAGACACCCATGGCATGTTGAGTGTACCTTTCCTTCTTTGCATCATTGTTAATCTATCACAATAATCTCTCCCCTGAGCACCAGTGTGGCCTCAGAATAATTCTCAACACATTATTCTAGGACGCCGGTACCAGTTGATTGTTGTTGACACTCAAGATGAAAACCATTTGTCATCCCTGCACTAGAGATAAGAAAATCTCAAATATACTATCAAATGGTGAATACCAGGGATATCATAGGGTTAAAGAACTGTAAATTTTAGGTCTGTCTCCAAGACGCTGAATGAACTGTGGCTTTCATGAATTTAAAGAAACTGATTTTTTACCGCTTACTTTAGGGATCACTGCTTATGGATACTTGATTTGCATGGAATAACTCCAGAAAATACCATAAATATGTATATCAACTAGAGGACAGCTGTCCAGCAATTAGGACAATTAAAGAAAAAGTGTATTGAAGCTGAGTGGAGCCTCTCCTAGACAACAGTAGTGCAGACTTGAGTTAACCTTGGAATACTACTTTAATGCATCTTTAGTGTGTCTCTGGTGGAAGAAACTTTCATAGCAGGTGGTCACTGTTGTATCTAGTTTTTATGAATCCTGTAGTCCATAATCAACAAGGAGAATTGCATGGGGAATCTAATGGAAATCCATTAAGGACGCTGCAAACATTATCTATTATTAATGATACCACAGGGTGAGATGTTAATCCACTCTATTTCTAGCAGCTGCAGGTTCTAATATCAGCCAGGATGATTCAGAATTCATCTTCTCTAAGGTAGAGGAATTAAATACCAGGACATTTTATTATCTAAGGCTCCCTCAAATACATTTTAAATGTCTTTGTGGATTTTAAAGTCCTCACTGCTTCTTTTCATAAGAGAAAGAGGATGTGTCATAGAAGTGGGTAAAGAAATGTACATGTACATCTCACACTAAGGCAGAGAGGTGTATGGCAGCAATGGGAAGTACAATTCAGTTCTGTTGTCTGGTGAATGGAAGGTTCATTGACGTGACTGTAGAGAGAGCTGGGGCCAGAATGCAAAGGGTCTTCAGTCCAAGCCAAGGAATTTGGACTTGTCCTGTGGATTAATGGTCAACTGGTTTCCACAAAGAAGCCCCAAGAATTCTGAGGAGGTGCCCCAAAGATGCCTCAGAGCTGCATTAGTGGGTGAGAGCCAGGCACAGAAAGGAGGCCTATAGACCAGTGGTTCTCAAATTATGGTCCCTGGACCCACAGCATCAGCATCTCCTGGGTATTTCTTAGAAATGAAAATCACCTGGCCAATCAGACTTACTGAATTAGAAAATCTAAGATGGGGCCCAGCTATTCGATTTTTCATAAGCCCTTTGATTCTGATGCAAGATAAAAACTTGAGAACCACTGGTCTAGGCCTTCCACCCCAGCTTCAACAGAGTGAACATGTATCCTGTGTTTTATATATTGCACTTCTATCTGAGATTTCATATGAGAAAGACTTACAGACTTTAAAAAAGCGAAAATCAATGCTACAGGCAAGTGGGAAATTGGGACTCTTAAATGGTTGACTATCGCAATTGTAAAGTCAAAGGAAAATGAGCTAAGACCTTCTAATGCTGAACGTAATGTCCTTCATGACTGTCAATGGTGTCTCCAACAGCAGAGACCCATCATTCAGTTTTAAATATTTTCAAGTTTCTCATCCTCTTTTTTTTCCTCTTTGGAAATGGGTCATATATTTTGAACTAGTTGGACAATCATTTTTGAAAGAAATAAAATGAACTGAACGTCCTTAAGAAATCCATGTAAATAAAAATGTGAACAGAAAAACTTACCAGTCCTGTCAAAATGAGTATTTTTATGGTATAGCTTTCTCTTCAAGGGAGGAATTTTCAAGTCTAACAGATGTTTGAAACCAAGAACAGCTGTGATAAAGAAATAAATGAGGTGATTCATGCTAAATCAACTTCTCAAGCCAACTGGGTTCCAGGGACAAAATTTGGCAGAGGGTGCAAAGTGCTTGCAGCAACAGTGCCATGACTGGTGTGAGGAGAATGCACGCCAAGCACAGCAAGTGAGGAGGCTCTTTCTGAAAACATCAGAAGGCTAATGTGTATACATTTAAAAGGAGTTTCCGAAAGCGTGGTCTATGGACCATTCTGGTTGGAATCACCTCAAGTTTGTTTTCACATAGAGTTTCCTGTACCTCAGCCCAGGTACACCGAATCAGGATACTTAGGGGAACCTGTGTCTCCTAACACTTTCTGGGTGATTCTCAGGCATGGTAAAGGGTGATAACCACCTGCCTATTTTGAATGTATTCTGTGTAACAAGTGGCCAAGAAGTGAGCTGAGCAAATCTCAGAGAAACATGGTTGATCCATCCTGTGCAATCTTCACTTGATATTGATGGGCTGTCTAAAAGTCATGGGCAGTGGTTCTCCGAAAAGGATTTCTTTACCATGATGGCTTATGCAGCTCTGTGTTCTTTCTAATGTTTGCTGTTGATGTTCAAGGCCACACTTTCCCAGCCTGGAGCTGAGCAATTCTAAAGCAAATTTAATCAATTTAGAGAACTGATTGACTGATAGAGATCAATAGAACTTTTCCCCTCACTAGTACTTTCCTCCATGAACTCTACGTAATTGTTTTTTAGTCAATGCTTTATTCTTTCCATGCTGACACAACATGGAGGGACCAAACAGCAAACTGGAAGACGGAGTATTTTCTTTTGAACTTTCCTAAATAAATGAAGCTACTCCAGCCTTGAGGAACTTAGATACGATGGCACAGGTACCTATATATCGATATCTTTAATATATTCCACAGAGGGGAAAATTGCAATATAAAAATTGCAATTCAATAATTATAGGCATTAGTATATTTATAAATTATATATAATTTAATTGATTTTATTGGATTAATTTGTCAATTAACTTGATTTCATTAAACTGAAATATATAAATATATAAATATATATTATATATAAATAACATGCAAATGTATTTAAATATATATTTGGGTATATATAAATTCAACATAATAGTATGTATGTACACATACAAACACACTATCTCTTTTATTGGCTTTCTTTCAATACTCTTGAAACTGATTTTTTTTTTCTGTGTTGAGTTACACAAAAGAGGGTCAAATATTAGCTTTTCTTGTCTTCCAGGCTGATCCTCAGTTTGGATCCAGTTTTTGATGGAAAAGGGGAACAGGAGCAATAGAGACTATTATGCCATTATGTGAGTAATTAACACTCAACGTGGGCCTGGAACTCATGACCTTGAGATCAAAAGTCGCATGCTCTACCAGCTAAGCCAGTCAGGCACCCTTGAAGAGATTCTTGGGGGAAATGCCACACTCAAGTACTTTGTCCTCTGGCCTCTTATACGTTTATCACAGCACATGTGACCTTCTAGTTATCTGTATTCATGGCTGTGTTTTAACCTCCATTATAAAATCTCTGCCAGCGCCATGTCTTGCTCATTCTCTAACAGTTACATTGAGGGCATATAGTAGGCACTCAATAAAGGTTAACTTAGAAAACGGTTTACAAAAACAACACCCCTTTTTAAATAAAGCTCCTGGTATGCTTCGTCTATACAAGATGTTTCCAACTTTCTTCCCGTCCCTTCTGAGAAAGTTACAAAACAGAATCAAGTTTTGACATGCTTTCTTATAGAAAATTCTAGAAAAGAGACAAGGTAAGATGAAATTAATGGAAACTAAAATAGACACTGGAAGTCAGCATGCTTGATATTTGTTTCCTTCTTTCTCACTTGACATTCCAATTATGTCTAAATCATATTGGGATACAGACTACTGAGATCAATTACTTCCTTTCAGCAGATCTTATAGAGAAAAATGATAGGGCTGTGACATCCTTCAGCCTTAGATGGAAATCTCTCAAGCAGAAGAAAACATTAGTAACCACTGCATGGAGTGATATGCCCTAGGGAATACAGACTGCACCTGGATTTCTAAAATGGCTAGTTTTCTGGTGACTTCCTCCTGACTTTGGTCACTTTGATGTATATTTGCAGAGAAGCAAACTTTCGTTACATCCGTGCTAGGACACAGTGATATAATTTGAAGCTATGCAATGGATTTTTCCTTTCTCATCTCTACTTTGTGTTCCATTTATGCCTTTACCTCAGCTAATCAGAAAACAAAGGGATCTTTATTAAGTCCCCTTTAAACAGGAAAATCAGATTTTTTCCTTGAAATATATTATCTATTCTCTTCCTCAAGAACAAGCCATTAGTGGCTCAGTGTTTCTCCATGATATCTAATACAAATTCCAGACAAATACGAATGTGAACAGTCTATTGGCGTCTGCCCCTTGGTGCCATCCCCAGAGTTATCAACAGTCTATGTAAGAGCTTTAAGGTTTTCTGTTACCACAAGCTCTACTTCTTGTCCTAGGCTCTCTGAAAATGGTAAGTCCACATAATTATTTTCGGGAAGAAGACACCAAAATAAATGTAAGACTTAGTAATAAAATCCAGATAAATGAGGAGCATCACCTTAGAGTACACATTCGTTCGGGATGCCTTTTTCACGCTGACATCTTTCATCTGTGTGGCACTTTCTCAATGGCTGATAAATGAGGAGCTACACCATATTTCTCTGCAACCTGAGACTTAGTTACTTTCCAAGCAAACTAATCTCTGACTTTAACTGCAGGCAGCTACCACCTGAAAGGTGTTCTGACTGTAAGCAAAGTTGGTCAGCTTGCTTCCTCAACACAGCAAAATGTGGAATCTTCCTATTTGAAAACTTAGGTAAGTGAATCTAATGCCACTTGGGTAGCATCAATCTGTTTGTTGGCAGTGTTTAGTCAGTTGTGATTCAGAAAAGAAAAATTTGATAATATTTTTATGGAATGAAATTAGTCCGGGAAAGTGAGTTGTGACTCACTTTAAAACTATTACAGATGAGAAATAGGATGATCTAGTTCGACATTAAGGGAAAAAGAGAGTTTGGCCATTTCTTTCTGGTAGCACCTGCTGCAGGGCAGAGAGGGAGAAGAAGGCAAATGAATTCAATTGCAGTTGCTCTCCTAGTGTATCCAAACCCATTTACTTTGGGATGGATACGCTCTGTCTTCCTTTACCTCAAGTAATCTCATCGACACAAGTTAGTTTTGCCAATTCCAATTTGCTTCCTAAGTGATGACCTTTCAAATTCATATTCTTAGAAGTTGGTTAACAATAGGGAATTTAAGGGCAAAATACCAAGTTCATAAAAGTTAAAATACAAGGTGTGTAAATTTCATTCACTCCTTTAAGATTATAAAGTGAAAAGCTTTATAGCTAAATATACACATTTACAGTCCTTGGACCTGTGTGATTTAACAATCTATAAATGAGTTTAAAAATGCTTACATCATATTTAAATCACCAAAGGGGCACCTGGATGGCACAGTCAGTTAAGCTTCTGACTCTTGGTCTGGGCTCAGGTCATGATCTCACAGTTTGTGAGTTTGAGCCCCACATCTACATTGATGGTGCAGAGCCTGCTTGGGATTCTATCTCTCCTTTTTCTTTTTAGCATAAAGCAAACACACTACTGCAAAATAATGTTCTTTGGAAATTTTTTTTTTAATTTTTTCTAACATTTATTCGTTTTTGAGAGACAGAGAGAAACAGAGTGCAAGTGGGAGTGGGGCAGAGAGAGAGGGAGACACAGAGTCCAAAGCGGGCTCCAGGCTCTGAGCTGTCAGCACAGAGCCTGACGTGGGGCTTGAACTCATGAACCATGAGATGATGACTGAGCTAAAGTTGAATGCTTAACCGACTGAGCCACTCAGGAGCCCTTGGAAATGTTCTTTTTAAATTGGTTGCATATGTGTGGCCAGACTACTTTTTATCAAGCTAAATAAACATGATTCTGGCAGTTATTCAGATGACACAGACAAACATCTGAATTCATTTGATCATGATAAATTTATATTGCTTTCCTGGAGCAAGAGCATACATTTATTATAACACCATATAAAATAAATAAATATAGATCTATATATTTGGATTGGCAAATACAAAGCTTCTCTTGAAGCTTCCATTTTCTTAATAAGTGTTTCTAAACGGTTCTTAAAATTTTTTAAGTTTTAATCTTAATAATTCCCAAGGTATGAAATCATATCTTAATTCTTTATCTCCACACGGGTTATGTGCATGACTTCATACTCTTTGATAATCAACCATGGTTTACATGTTTGCATAGATCCCATATAGATTATGCTTTTGCATATTTTGGTCATAAAATAATCAGAACTAAAACTAAACTTTGGTTTTAAAACTAAAATTTCCAATTAAAGTTAAAAAGGCATGGTATTTCTGCCTCCTAATTTGGATCTGGGTCAGGGGGAAAAAAAGAATCCCCGTGTTGTAGGGTTGGTCGGCTTGGACCAACAAGTAGGTTTACACCTAGGAATGCATTGATTTTACCTTTGGGGATACATGCAATAATACAAAAAAATTAGGAAATTCTAATGTAAAGGGGAAGCTGAAGGGAACTTAAGTTACTTAAGAGACGGTGCCGTTGAGGTAATATATAAGAAACAACCAAGGCACAGGCCACAAAAATCCATTTCAGTGAACTTTTTAAGAGAGCAGAAAGAATCCTGACCTGGGATCGTGGGCTATGCGACCTTGGGAAACCACGTAATTGCTCTGTGTATCTGTCCCCTAGGTTAAAAAATACAGAGTTCCACTCCCCCAGCTCTAAAATGTGTAACATTTCCCCTACATATAAAACAGAATCAGGAAGAGCAACTTATCAAAAACTGTAATGTTTTCACACTATACAACCCATGACAATGGCAAAAAGTAGGCCCTGGGTCCAGACCTTCATTGTGTACAGACTTTAAAAACCTGAAATGTTAGGATGAACAGCTCACTCTTCCATGAATTTTCTGAAAGGGAAATGTGCCTTCTGAATGCAAACTTGCATTTACTTTGTGGAAATCCAATAAAATAATTGCAAGCATTAGGAAGAAAAAAAGTTAGCGGAAGCTAAAAACTGTATAAAGTCTTTAGTTCTTTCTGAAAAAGAAACACGTTGCTATATTTAAATCAATGAGAACGATGGCTACATTTTTAATAAAAGCAAAGCACAGTTGAGGATCCTGAATTCTGGTTGGTAACAGACGTGGAGGTGTTCAGGCAAATGTTCTTTTTAGCTTCTTAGCTATAAAATGGACCAATATTTACAATGAAAGGAGAAGACAGAATTTAAATTTGCCAGGAAGCAAACTCCAACTTCATGCTCATGAATATTGTTTTTTTTTTTCTTTTTCACATCAGAAGCTTTAAGGCGCCCCCAAATCACTGTCAGTGTTTGAAACGTTAGTGGGAAGCCTGTGACTCTCCTATGTGTGTCTCCTTTCTTTCCCATATTTAGGCTCACACACTTACCAGGGAAGGGGGCTGGGTTAACGCTCACCTGGAGCACTACTGGGCCTCGGGCAAAGACAAGGAAAGGAATGGGAGAGAAAACATACTACTGGGCTGCCAGGAGGAGCCTGTTGTAAGGAAGGCTGCATGGCAGACAGGTGGAGAAGGGAGTGTCCTGAGCAGCCAAGCTCGCCAGTCACGTACTACTAATCATTACATGCTTATCTGCTTACTAGACTTACTATGAGCTCTTTGATGGCAGGAAGAGTTGTTATTCTTTTTTCCCATCTCTGTGTGTGGCACCCAGTAGACACTCGATGTATGTTTGTAAAAGGGATGAACAAAAGACCCCATCTCCTTTGGGGCTCCTTTCGCCCACCAGTTTCATGTGTTAGGAGAATTGTTTCGGTTAGCAAGTTCCTTATTTAAAAATTCAATGACTTAGGGGCGCCTGGCTGGCTCTGTCAGAAGGGTATGTGAGATCCTTAATCTCGGGGTCATGGGTTTGAGCCCCACGTTGGGTATAGAGATTACTTAAATAAATAAAAACGTTAAAGATTTGAATGAAATAAAAATCCAGTGATGCCCCCCTGAGTTTTCCTCCTTAAACCCATTTATACCTTGGGGCGAGTCACTTTAATCTAATAATATCCAAGACTGCTTGGATGTCACCATTCCCTGGGTGGGACCTCAGATTGACAGGGAAGGCTGTGGAGGGAAGTCTTCCTTGCGGTGGGGGGTGGGGGTTGTGGACTGTTGAGAGTAGCATTAGGGGGTAGACAGACCAAGGAAAGTTCGCGGTGGCGGGGAGTTAGAGGGGCTTAACGAGGAACAGAGTGTTTACAGACTCTGCTTTCTGAGCCAATCTACAGGGATCTGACAGCACAGGCCACCGGAAGTTTTCATTAAGGTGTCGCCTTTGTGAACACGCAGCAGTCTGGCAAAGCTGGTGTTCGGAGGCTGAGCCTGGAGGCTGCACATCCCAGCTTTTCCCGAGGTACTAACCGGACCTATATGGTCCAGGTTGGCTGTGCCGTGTGTGTGAAAAACCAGTTCCTGTTTCTCCTTAGTGAGAGGGGCAAAAGAGAGAAGAAATCAATAGAAGAGAAAGCTACCGAGTCCTATGACCATTCCTTTCCCTTTGTCCTCTTTATTGGGCTAGTCCAGTGGAGATTTCATGGAATGTCTCAGTTCCCAGGACATTTAGAATACGTTCCCCTGCTCTTCCCCCACCACCTTCCCAAACCAAACATCTTAATCGACTAATACCATCTTTCCAAGTTTGGAACATAGGCTTCATACTCATTACCTACCCGCCTTCTTCTGAATATTTATGCCCAAAGGCCAGGATGTCAGATGCCCGTCCACTCCCATCGCAGACAACAACTGGCACGGGAGGGGTGTCTCGAAGGTACTCCAAGACAATGGAGATCACATTGGGTCCTCCTTCCACAATGAGTGCCACCACTGGAACGCCTTGACCGATTCCTGCATTAAAAAAGGAAAAGAAAAGGAAAAAAAAGAGAAAAGAACACAAAGCCAGCAAACCAAAGAAACAAAAAGAGAAACAAAAAGCACAAACTAAAATTACTGAGCCCGGGGGAGATAACAGATGAAGGGATAAAATACGGAGCAAAATTTTTACAGACTCCTGTAGCAGAAGCTTCCCACCAGGGGGTCTGTTTGGCTTTGCCCTCTTCCCAGAGCTCCTGGGATGCTGGGGTCAGTGAAGGCACCGATTGCCATACGTTTATAGGAGGGGGTGCATAGGGCGAGGAGGGAGAGAAAGGAATCGGTTAGTAGATGAAACACTGAGCCAGCAACCGGAAGATTGGAAGTGAAACGTGACCTTAAGCAAGTCTCATATGTACCCAGTTGTTCAGTTTCCTACGTGAAAAATGGGAATTTAAAACAGGCCAGATCCCTGAAGTCATCAGAGGCACTAAGAAAATGCCTGAATGGTTCTCTTTATTGAAGACTCAACAAATCAAAATCAGCTGGAGGCACATTTTCACTTGTTGAGTTAACTACTAGCTACATTAGGGGTCTATCTATGTCTGACCATAAATGATAAGCTTGATTATTGATTCTTAATACAGTAACAGTCACAATAAAGTACCCAGGAGACATATCATCTGCCATCTGCTACTGCTTTGTCCTTAGCCACCGAGCAAGGTGCCAGGCTCATGATGGGTCGTCTGGAAACATTTGTTGAATTCAGTTGAATTCAGGGGTGTGTGTGTGGGGACGTGTCACAGACTTTTTCTAAAGTATTTAAGCTATTATCGGTGAGCTATAAGATGTAAAAAGTGCCCTAACATCAGCACTCACATATGGCTCAACTTGACATTTTAAAGAGAAGTATTAAAAATGAATGTCCATGAGAGACATGATGAAAAAGATTTGAAGTTCATTTTCAAGAGTTCTCTCAAGTGCCATCATTGTTCATTGAATAACTTCTTTTGCTCATTTTGGTATCACACTATATTTTCTCACTTTACCTTCCCAGAATAGTTAAGGAATTGAGCAGTACCATAAAAATGAGATGGTTTTGTACAGAGCAGTTATCTTAAAAAAGAAATAATCAAGATTCTGTGCCACTTCTGTAAATATGAACTAAAAAAAGCCTTCAATCATCTCCATTTCCCCCCTTCTCCTGCCTGCTATGTTTTTTTTTCTTTTATCAAGAAACTGCTGCCCTGTGAGAAATAATAGTTTGAGGTTTGGTTCCTTGCTCCATTAATAAGAGACTGTATTTGACTTGTGTGACCTATTATACTTCTAAAGTGTATCAGTGTCCTGGGGCCTTCTCTTTTCTAAGTCAGTGTTTTTCATGGTTTGATTTTCATCTTAAAGGAAATGTCCAAAATGTCAGTTACACAAAAATGGGTGCCATTTTTATATCAACATTTAAAAACTGTAAGAAAATGACAATTGTTGTCCCCAAATTTCTTTTTGTGCTCCAGAGGGTATGAGGAGGGAGGGATAACCCATGGTCCCATCTGATTCTTCTGTGGATGGAGAACTTTTGAGAATTACTCCTTCAAATCCAAGGAGAGGGAAGCAAAAGATTATGCTTTTGACCAAAAGGCCCTTAACGATGAGACAAAAGGGCACTTTAAAACTTTAAAACTATTTACGTGTCTGTAGAGGAGACATTTTCCTCACTGCTGATGAGGAGGAGTAAGTAACTTCCTACTGAAAGGCACTTTGAAGATTAAGGGCTAACTTGAAATGTTAATACAGCACACTTCTTTTGGAGGAGAACTTGCTGACATAAGAAATATCCACCCCCATATGGGTTTGTATGTTTTTTAAAGTTTATTTCTTTATTTTCAGAGCATGGAGGGGAGGGACAGAGAGGGAGGGAGAAAGAGAATCCCAAGGAGGCTCAGTGCTGTCAGTATAAAGCCCAATGTGGGGCTCAGACTCACAAATGGTGAGATGATGAGCTGAGCCAGAATCAAGAGTCAGATGCTTAACTGGCTGAGCCACCCAGGCGCCCCGGGTTTTTATTTTAATGCCTTAAAAAAGAGTCTCTTTTCCAATGTTTAAAATTATTTTATGAGGTATTTGCCAAAGTACTATGCTATTTAATTTTTCCCTTTGCCTTGGTTTAGCACATGCTACCACATTGCTTCATGTCAAGGAATAATTATATGCCATACCTGCTGTTTTTTATACCTAATGATATGTTTAGACTCATTCTAGGATCTTCCAAGAGAAGCCTTTGCAAGTTCTGATCTTGAGCACTGGTTCTGTCAGTGGGATCTTTACTTCAATTCACAGACCAGCTGTGATCCACTTAAAGTTCTCATGGAGAAAGAAGTCCTAGAATGGGCCTTCTAGAATGTTTCAGTTATCTAGAATCTACCAGACAATAGGCGAGATGGCTGGAAACCTCTCTTCCCTTTGAGAGGATATGTAGGTGCAAAGGATCAATTTACATAGGATACATTGAGAGCAATAAACAGTCAAAGGATCTCATAACAATGTATTTCTCAATGTACCAAAATGTTGTAACCCCTAGAAATACAGAAACATTTTAGATGATTAAATATCCTAATTTCAGAATGAAGCTGTTACCAATTCAAACATGAAAACAAATATATAAATTTATATTACTATTATTATTATATTATAATCCAGTGCTAAAAATTGGATAAAGTATCAAAGTATCATCTCCCTTTGCATAAATACTGAATATATCTGGCCTCCACATTCTCACCCATTTCCTACAGTGATAATACATGGAGATTTATTCTATAGACAATAAAAGCCCTTATAGCCTAATACAAAAGCACTTCTGAATATCTCAGTTATGAAAGGTAGAGAATCAGGCTATATCTAAAAATACTATGCTTTGTGTAAATTTAGCCTGCCAGTATATCAGTATATGGTAACATTGTCTTTCTGTCAGGAGACACACACACACACACACACACATTGCCTTTGTTTCCAAGAAAAGAAAATGGTATCAAATAATCAGTAATGAACTAACGAAGTGGTTCTTAGCCTATTTTTTTGGCGATAAGGATCTTTGAATACTTTTGTGAATCTGATTAAATCTACTGACCCTTTCTCCAGAAAAATAAGTGCACATATGGATAGTCACAAAAATATTTCTATGCAATTTCAAGGGTTTATGGATCTTTGAAAGAGATTCATGAAAACTTGTGAACAGACCCTTACCAAACTCCAACCTAAATTAAGCACATTGATATAGCTATAGAGAACATCAGTTTGAAGCTCACTGGGGCCTGTGAGGCAAGTTCTAGAATGGGTTTGCCAACAAAATTCTATGCCCAAGGGAACTATATCATGCTATTGTTGCCCAGTTATATTGACTGGCTAAACTTCAGAATAAACACTATCTGTAGGATGTCACCGTTCCCTCCATTCTTTCTCTCTTGTTTCTCCTTATTTCTTCTGTTCACACTTTAGTTTCTAACTTACATTTTGGACACAGGATATTAAAAATACTCTAGAGAAAGTCATAAATGTAAAAATTAGAATCTGTAGTATATGACTCCATTAGTAAAGAAAAGGCTTTTTAAAATACCATGAATACCATTTTCTACTAATGACATAAAGAAAACATTTTTCTTTATGGAATCCACTGCATGTTCAGCTGAATTCACATGGCACATTTCTATTTTCTTTATGCCCATTACGTTAGTATAAATTCCTTTGAAGATAATCACAAATTTATACCTTGCTCAGCAAACCTACTAACCATTCACACACACAGACACACAAAATAGCTGTTTAGATCTATAGTTTTAAAAAATATAACCTCTATTATTCAGGAAGCTTTTTCATTTTATCGAGAGCCCTCAGAGACTTGTGTGTGTGTGAATATTTTTCCTGTGCTTTTGGGGAAAAATAGGTTAATTGTTTAGTCGATTGCAATAATTTTACATGTTTCACCATAACCAAAGACTTTCAGCAGTTCTCAGAGATTTCCATTAGAATTTAATATTAGACCAATGTGGAGATGCTTAAGCAGGGAGAGGCTTTGCCACACTCTTTAGCTTTTGCAGTGTTGGAACTGGAGGCCTAGCCTTCAAAAATGTGGGCTTGGGTAATGGATTTAACAGCTACATTGTACAATGTTCCAGGCTGACATACGGCTTTCAAATTACAGACCCCACTCCAATTAATTGTTCTTTGCAGAAGATATTCTCTTGGACTTGTGTCACATTTTGTTCTGACTGCTATGTACCTTAGCTTGGGTTCCCAATAAGGCAGAAAGTGTCAAAATTGGCTTAACCAAAGACTGGGTTGGGCGTTGGGAGGAAGGAAGGTGGCAGGAATAGGAGAATGTCTTCAAACTCCAAAAGCATCCTCTTTCTTTCTCCCTCTCTTCTCTCCCTCTCTGCTGACATGAGATAATAATCTGTGATCAGTTCAGGCACTTGTAAAAACATTCAGTCTGTTGTACGTGAAATGCCTGGATAATGTGAGAATTCTGATCAAAGTAAATTAACACTTTGGTTTCATGTCACATCACCGTATATGATCTAAAATCCCTATGGTCCTAAGGAATAATTTGCTATTGGACAATGGTTCATATTTATATGGAGATGGAGTATAGAAGGTTGATCTTAGGTAGGATGTAATGACCTAGGCCACAGATCGTGTGATCTGTGAAAGGAGGGCTCAAACTTTATGTGAGAAATGACTTCCCAAAGGTTTTAATGCATTCAAGACTGAGACTGTTAATGGTGGGTGGGCATTTCTCTCAACCCCTAAAGTTGCGTAGCAATAACATGAACATAACTAATTCACTGGCCTTGTCAGCTGTGGGAGTATGTGATTCTTGATGATTTAGAAGTTTGTGTGGAGAATTCACATGCTTGGAAACTATGCATATAGTAAGACTTTACCAGTATATTTTATGTTTCACAATTTTTAATTTGCATAATTAAAATTTGCTTAAAATTATAAAACATTGAATGTGCCCCCTTCATCCAACTTCCCACTTGAACAGCCTGGTCTTTGGTTCAATGGCTGACTCTACCAACAGAACATTGGCCATTATCTCCTGTATTTGGACTACATAATGAGGTCATAAAAACTCAGCAACTTCCTAAGGTCTTGCACTTTTCCAAACAGAACCTTGCACAGACTTCGGGGACATTAGCAATTACTATAGTGATGGGAAGAGAAGCAGTAAGCTATATGCCTCATTTTAATGGACACTAATTTGCTACCTACTTGAGAAATAATGGCTGAAGTTTGCATAATACTGCATAATACCACAACTTTCAACAGATACTTTCAGATTGAGATTCTTCATGTTCTTGTCGATTTAGTGCATCTTTTCTATGGCCTGAGAAACTGGAGATAGATTTGTGAAAAGTATGTAAATCTGGTAATCACTTGTGTTCAAGTGACAACACTTAAAACTATTCTTGTTTGTTAAGTTTAATTAGGAAGATTCATAACACATGAATATTCAGGTACAATGATAGGATATTATTATCCAGAAAGAGAATATTTTTATATGCTGTATTTTATAAAAGGAAAAATGATTGGAAATCTTTAAGCTACCAAGGAACAGAGTGAGACCAAGAAAATATCTAGGGGCTGACAAGAAAAGAATACGTTTCATTTTAAGTAGAATATCTTTGCAGTTCTTCTGTGGAGGCAGATGTTTTGGATATTTCCTTCATGTTTTAGAGGTAGAATGCGCTATCTATTCCAGACAAGAGAACTATAACTGGAGTGAGTCTGGCCTTACTTGGAAATGGGTAATGAACCCAATTATCCTTTAGTGAATCCTGGTGAGGTAACCAATTGGTGAATGCCAAACCCATTGCAAATCAATCCTGTGTGTCATTATTATTACTATACCTTTTCATCACTATAATTCTGCACCTAATGCTTAGGCAAGCATCTGGGAATATCAAGTACCACACAAACTATTAGGCAGTAGAAATAAAGCCACATGCAACAAGACGCTTCACTTCTGGATACTTATGGTTGTCAAGTGGGAAGGAAATTCCTTGAAAGATGGCTGGGGACTTTCCTTAAGGCTGAGACTTCCCAATGTACAAATTTCCAATTCACTTTAGGACTAGGCAGGGGGAACATAATGTGAATTTCTTAAACATCCTCTCCTGTTATCAGTGATCCTTATGGCAACTCCCTTACTGATATTTAGCTTAATGGACCCCCTCCATGTAGTCCTTCCATATTTACAGCTAATAAACACACCAGTATACCAGAATAAACACACATGTCTATTTTATCTTGCCATCTAAAATCTCAGCAAATTTGTCTGGAGATAGGCAGTTGTTAAAACCCTAAAGATACAGAGTTGGAATTAACGGCAATGCCTTTCCTGGTGATAAAAGATTAAAAACCTATGGTGTAGCATTTCTTCTCCCGGGGACAGTGAATGCAAAAGCTATTGATGAATACTGCAAACCGCTTTTTGTCCAGCTTGTTTTCAATACTGTTGAACTCATCTATTTTGCATATTATCAATGCGTATTTTCACAGGAATCCTGAACTAGCTCCTACCACCTGGCTTTCATTTTAGAGATTGCCTTGCTTCGATTTTCTGTCTGGTAACCAGAGGACCAAGGACAGACGGAGAGAGTGGATGAGTGGATGAAATGTGGATCCTGTAAGCCATGCAAAGGCGTCACTGTGGCACGCGTACTGGAAACACTGGTCACGCCCTCCCTGTACACACTCCCCTTCCGAGGAGTTGACCTGTCCACAGGTCTGCCTTGTTTGGCTTCTTTTAAAGCTGGTTGGACTAGAGGTGGGTTCCAGACCTGCAACGGGTCACATTTGCCTTTCTGGAATTGGAGTGGAAACCCAAGGCCTGAAGTGAGTTTCCGGAAAGTGGGTTGGTGGAGAGTGAAGCTTCTCTATTAGCTGAGGCTCTGGTAGGACAATGGGTGGGTGATTAAACAAGGGAAGAAGACCATGAGAAAGGAAGAAAGGGGGCAGAGGATACCACAGAGAAGGGATCATGTGGCCTGAGTGAGAGGGAAGGAAGGGTGTGTGTGTGTAAGAGAGAAAGAAAGAGAGATCATTTATTTAAAAAGATATTTAAATGTATATTATATATGTTATTTATTTGTAATTTATATATAAATTATCTAAGTCATATAAACTATAATTTATAATTATATTTATATAAATATATTTTATATAAACTTATATAATATTACATGTTATAAAATAATATATGAATATTATAATTATTTATAAAACACACAGAACAGAGTCTGGCATTTAAGAACTACATGGTTAAACAAACACAAATATAAAGATTCTTATTTACGGGCACCTGGGGGGCTCAGTCGGTTGAGTGTCTGACTTCTGCTCGGGTCATGGTCTCACAGCTCATGGATTCAAGCCCCGTATGGGGCTCTGTGCTGACAGCTTGGAGCCTGGAGCCTGATTCAGATTCTGCATCTCTGTCTCTGTCTCTCTCTCTCTCAAAAATAAATAAACATTAAAAAAATTTAAAAGATTCTTATTTATATTTATTAAGCTTATAAAAGATTTCCCATTTAAATGTGTATAAACATTCATGAGGATAACAGAAAAATAAATGTGCTTCATATACTTAAACCAAAAGGAGTTGACAAATAATTTGAAACATGTTTTTCCAAAGTTTGAATGTCCTCTCATGCAGACCAATAATAATATGCTGAGGAAGACAAATTTTTTTTAATCTTGTATCCAAAAAGCTAAAACTATTTGTTTTGGGGTAGGTGATTCTTTCTGGCGGGGGGGGGGGGGGTGGTTAGGTGACTTTTTGTATCACTCCCCAAATGCCTTCTACTGTGGCCTCTTCTGGGTGCTTCAATCAGCTTGTTAAGCCATTTGAGTTTTGTGGTTTGGACAAAGATGTAAATGCCAAATAACAAAATCCATAAACTGACTCCAAGTACATTATATGCTAATAAACTAACTTGGCTTTTGACTTAGTCAATGGGAAACAGTTATTCCCTTACGGCAAGCCAGTTCTGATTGAAATATCCTGCTATTAATGTTCATATATTACCGGGACATCCAAGTAACATTCTATGTGAATCATTTCAATAGAAAAGGAACAACCGATCCCATGGGCTGTGGTGCAAGTATTACTTTCATAAAAGGAAAGAGCCAGCGTTTTCTTTGAGGCCATTGTTTGCAGGCTGAATGTTTTAATGTAATTGATCTAAGTCTACAAGAAAACTCGCCCAAACAAAGCCAAAGTCTTCTTAGTTTCTACTCTGTTCAAACCCACATCAAAAGGCATCCTTTGCCTTCTCAGATGTAAGGTAATCAGAGTGGTTCTAACTCCTTTGACTTTATAATACTATGCCCATCCTCCCCTTATAACAATTATGTCTTCCTCCCCCAAATGTGAAAAGTTCTTTTCTCTCTTCAAGGAATGTTCTTTTTGACTTACTCTCTGAGGAACTTACACTCATCCTGCAGTTTCCAGGTTCAAAGACAAGCCTTCCTGAGCCCCTTCCCCCCTTTTACCCACCAGGCAGAATTAATAATTCTCACTTGTGTTGCCTCATAGCATTTTCTTTTTTTTAAAGCCCATGCCAATGAAGAGATTTTTAAAATTTGTCTATCAATTACTTTGGCATAAAAGGCATTAAAACTTTCTCATAGTGCCTATCTCTTGAAGTTTTCTCTCATTAATTATGTGTTTGGACACCTCTTTTCTCTATCAGGTGGGTTTATCTTTGTATTCCCTGCATGGCATGCACATAGTCGTTGCTACTACACATAGTAGTTGCTCACTAAAACTTGGGGTATAAAAGGCAGGATACTGAATTACTATCAAGTATACCCTGATTTCTTTTTTCTTTATTTTCTTATTTTTGTTTTTGAGAGAGACAGAGAGAGAGAGAGAGAGAGAGAGAGAGAGAGAGAGAGAGAGAGAAAAGCAGGCAGAAGGAGAGGGAGAAAGAGAGAATATTAAGCAGGCTCCATACCCAGCAAGGAGCCCGAAGCAGGGCTCCATGTCACAACTGTGAGATCGTGACCTTAGCCAAAATCAAGAATCAGCCACTCATCTGACTGAGCCACCTAGGTGCCCCAATCCTGATTTCTTATAGGTTAAATGACAATGTAATTATTTCCACAGAAATTTTTAGATATTTTCTGACGTGAGCCACTTCCCCTCAATCAACTGGCCTGAGATCCAGGGCACTGAGATCTGATTTAAATTTTCATGAAATCGGGAATTTTCCCAGATGCCTAGGGTTTTATGTTCATTCATTGGCTCATTCCCGAAGTGCTTCCTGCCTTATTTCCCTGCCTCCACAGCAATCACCACCGGCTAGTTATCATCATAAATACAGTCTTCTCTGCAGCCATCTTTAGTGACAAAAGTCCACACTTTTCATGTGACAGGCGAGGCTCCCCGTGTTCTGGCCCAACCTTCATCTGTAGCCTCATCTCCCTCCAGATCTTCTGTTCACCTTAATTCTGGTCTCGTCAGACTATCTTCATGATCTGCCAGCTAGGATTCTGTTTTAACTTCCTCCTAACCATCCAAATTTTCAGAGGGGAGTGTCTCTCCCCACTCCCAGTTTCATGAGGAAGAGTGAGGTCTCCCAGCTTCTCCGGGGGCTCTGCCCCTAAAGGTATGTTGGTGACGCATGAGGGGTGGGGTAAAGGCTCACTATGGGATTCTGCCAGATCTGGGGGAGCCATTAAACCCACTTGGCCAATGGTCTTAAAGCCATACCTGCTAACTTGTCCAACAAAAACTGGTATTTTGAGTTTCATCAAGTACTTTTTTTAATTTCTGAGATTGTTCAGAATTTCGATGAGAAAGGCAGGTACTCTTTATTGTGGCCTCTCAGAGACCCCAATGCAATCTTCAGAGTCTACTTTAAATGTTACTAATTGCTGAGGTATTTCTTAACTCCCTTAGGTAGTATTAATCATTCATTCCTTTGTAGCCTGTTGCTGATTTTTTTTCTTTTATCTATGTTTTGGCAGTTATTTTATTCTGCCTTGCTTTAATGAAAGTTTCATCCACTAAATTTAAACTTCTTGAACAGACCCCTGCCCCCCCCACTTTAGGCAACATCCTGGTGTCAAAAGTGCCTCACATGTAGAAGGTGGTTTCGATAATTGTGAAATAAAACAAAATTAAAATGTACAGGGCCTCAGGTACAGTGCCTTGGGACTAGCACAGTTGAAGGGACAGGAATAAATTGGTGGTTATACAGGGACCGAGTACCATATCTCAATACTATCGATGTGTATTTCTGACAGTTGACACGACAGCCATTTAAGTGGCCCCATCGTGTCCTTTCACACGCCTTAACTACCCAGCCTCAGCAGTGGTCAGAGACCTAGAGAAGGAGCTGCTGAGTCACCTGGGCCGGTGCTCACATTTCACTTGTCCATTTGGATTAGGTCTGGAAGAGTCCAGATTCTTAGCGACTCAAATAGCCAATTTCGGTTCAGCTGTCTTGTCCTTTTAAATTGAAGTCTCATTGCTTCTCAGAATTGGACCCAGCTGGAGTGACAACGTGTCCTGGTCACTGGGAGGGGAAAGACCGTAAACAAAGGTTTACACTCTTCCCTTTGCTGGAACGATATCCGTGAAAGCTATTACTTCCTCCACATGAAACGAATAGGGAACTACGTGACTGAAATGGAAACATAATTCTGTTCTCTCTGAGGTGATTGATATGATTCAGCAGCAGCTACGGTGCTGTTGGCTAGAAGTGACCTTCATTCACCACCAAGGTTATTAAACTAACTGACTGCCATTATCCTATATGAGACAAAGGAAGGGTACTGATTGTTTGACATCTAGTAATAGTATTTAGTCCAATTTCTGAGCAGCAGTTGGGAGAAGTGATAAATTTTTATTTGACTGTCTGGGCATCTTTTCTAAAAGACAATGTGTCAAGCCCAGTCTGTTCAAATCTTTATCATGACTAAATACTCAGTGGGAAATATGGATGACGACATGAGGAACCTTCTTTCCTCTGGTTTCAAGTTCCGTGTGGATGGAGCTCCATTAGTGGAACATATCTAGCCCCTTGTCCTTCCCTTACTCCTCTCCACATGTAAAACTGAGCAACTTGATTGGGGGTGACTAATGTCTATGTTTCTTGCTGAGATAGAACAAATCCACTACTAGTCTCCCACTGAAGAGAGCTGAGTTCTTTCTTCCTTGTCCTCCATGGACCAATGCTAGTCAATGCTATTAGTAAAGGTGTCTTCCGTAGACACAGATTTCTTTTCTGGTTGGCTGTCTGGAGGCTGAAAAAGGCAAACCCATTTGGCGCTCACACTAGGTCATTATTTCCAATAACTTCACCATTAATAAAAATTATGTTTTGATCTCCATCTGCCTGACTCTGGTGTCCAACTTTCAGTCAGTTTCAATCTTGTTCCATCAAGGGTGAAGTATAATGTATTAGACTTTCTCAAGCTCTAACACCGTGAATTATAATACTGTTATTTCTCTTGCTTGTATTCACTTAGCATCAGAACATCTAACAAACTTGAGCCTCTGGTTCAAATTTGTGATGTGAGATCATTTTTCAAGTGCAAAGATGGCCTTCTCTAGCAGACATTTTTAAAATGTTTTTTAAAAAACTTTTTAATGTTTATTTATTTTTGAGAGAGAGAGAGAGAGCAAGAGCATGAGCAGGGGAGGGGCAGGGAGAGAGGGGTCACAGAATCTGAAGCAGGCTCCAGGCTCTGAAGCTGTCAGCACAGAGTCCAACGCGGGACTCAAACTCATGAACCATGAGATTATGACCTGAGCAGAGGTCAGATGCTTCATGGATTGAGCCACCCAGGCACCCCTTCTTTATGTTTTTATAGCTCCTCACAAGGAAATGACAATTCCAATATGTTAAAAAACCTAGTTACAAATGGTGCCAAAACAAGGCTGCTTATGAATTTCTGGGTTGCAGTGAATGATCTCTCATAGTGAAGTCCACTCCACCAACTGGCTGAAGGCAGTTTTTTTTTTCTCTTTGGGGAAGAAGCAGTTGCTGAGCACCTGCCAGGTGTTGGGCAGCAGCCAGGCGGGTTGCACATGCTTACACAACATGCTCAACAATCCTATGATAGAAAGATTTTAAATTTCAGTTTACACTTAAATAAACTGAGGCACAGAGAGTAAACTGAATATCGAAACTGGGTCTACACTATTTGCACTCTTACTGGGTCGTCTCTCACTAGGGTGACCATTTGTTTTATCATACAAATACCAGGACACTTTTGCAAATGAAAGGGTCGTCAATCGTTAATAGTTATTCTGGGATGACTAGTATAAACCAGATCTAGTCCTGGACAAACCAGTACAATGGTCGCTCTATCTTTCTCATGCCTCAGAGTGCCAAATTCATTTCTGAAAAATTTTAAAAATGGATGCCAACGTCAGATATTTAGAAAGGGGCCTGAGTTTGTTCACTGTCCCCTTTTTGCCTCTCTTCCTGGCTTAATAAGGCCAAGACTCACTGCTACCCCTCTCTGATTCCCTGGGAGCAGGTTTCCAGCTCCATCTAAACCACAGCTATTCATTATCAGAGATATTCCTTCCCTTAGGTACTCAAAACGATGAAGCTCCAGGGAGGGATTAGATCATTAAGCAAAGGAAAACAGCAACTATAACACAGCAGCACCTGCATAAATCCTGTAGGGGGAGAATATTGATTTAAAGTTTTTCTCATTCTAGCATATCCTTGATGGTGCTGAAAATAAATCCCTTCTACTTTTCTCTCTTATAAGTAAATGCCTCGTTACATTCTATCACTTAAACATACTGGAGGGCCACAATGAGGAATCAGCAGACAGTCATGGCCCAAGGGCATCCAATGGTACTTTGGGTCCTTAATCACTCAGTCATTATCCTACTCTGTCATGTTCATGTGAAAACAGACACTTGGCTTATTCCTACTCTGCTACCAAGAACCATTTGACTGCAATAATAAGTGCTAGTACCATCATTGTAGAAGATGGGCTCTCCTAATGTTATATATAAGAAAGTGACAATCTAAGGACTGTTCTCAAAACCCTAATTCTAATGTGCAAAGACCTAGTTTGTGCATTGAAAACTATCACTGGAAGGGGTGTGCAGAAATGCCCATGTCAAGGTCTCAGCTCTTCTGATCAGAGTCTGCTGTAGCACACGGCTCTTGAGTTTAGCATGTATCAGAATTTCCTGGGGAGCAGTTCGAGAACACCCCGCTGCACACCTTCCCGGAGCTTCTGACAAGTAGGTCTAAAATGGGACTTGAGAATGTGCATCTCTAACAAGTTCCCAGGTGATGCTATTGTCAGTGGCCCAATGGACCAGAACCACTGCCCCAGCATTAAGCTATAAGTAGAGGAGATTTCCAACTATGAAAAGAAGTGGAATCTAAGATGTGTCCTTTGCAGTAAATTAAGATGAGAGCCCATGGAGTAGGACTGAAACATCCATGTTTTGTTCCCTGGAACAAATGTAAATCTAAATCAGGAGTCTGCAAACTTTTTCTGCAAGAGGCCAGATAGTAAGTATTTTCAGGTTTGCAGGACAGACAACCTCTGCTGTAAGTCCTCAACTCTGTCACTGTTGGTTGAAGGCAGCCATAGATGGTACATAAAAGAATGAGCATGGACATGGCCGTGTTCCAATAAAGCTTTATTTACAAAGACAGATGGCAGGCTGGATTTGGCCCATGGGCTGTAGTTTGCCAACCTTTGGGTCTAACTACTGTGATAAAAATGATTCCTATGAAGCAACATCTGTTAGTCTGCCAAGCTTGAGTACATCTATGATCAATGAGAAGCTAACCAAGCTGGAAAGCTGTGTAAGCCAAGCAGTGACATCCAGTTCAGTTGTATGTGATTGATGTAGCATTGCCCTTACTGGAAGTTATGTGCTCTTCTTCCCCTAGAACCAGTTCCCCTAGTTCATCCCCTAGAACCAACTCTTTAAAAATGAATAGCTTCCCACTTCATCCTATTTCAGTAGGGGATTCACTGTACTGCTGAAAATTATTTACCTATATTGAATATACCCTCTACTTGGTATGTGGCCTAAAAGCAAATAATGTATTTTCTGTCTAACAGGATCATTTACTGAGTTACTAATTCATATTTTGTTTTCCATTTATTTTTCCTTCTTATTTCCAAAAGGGCCCACTGGGCTGTCTTTTCTCAGGGAAAGTTGGCATTGCTGGCCTGAAGATGAGCTCTCTGGATGGCTTTTGTTAAAAACCTAAGCTCATTAATGTCTTAAAGAGAAAGAAGACAAGGCAAGTGTCTCTGATGGGTAGAGATGGGATGGGATGAGACAGGGAGAAGGGACTCGCAATATCCCGATGGTCAGTTCACAGGTTTCATCTTACTTGACCCATCAAAAGCATTTACACAGTTGGCCATGGCTTCCTCTTGGAAATATGCTCTTCATTTGGATTCCAGAAGCTCCCTCTCCTTACTTCACTAGCTCCTCCTTCTTCATCACTGCTGGTGCCTTCTCACCTCCCTGACCTCTGGTAGAAGGACTGATTCAGTTCTTGGTCCTCTGCTGTTTCCTTGTCTCCTCTCCTCACTCACACCCTGGATGATCTCACCCACTCACATGGTTTTGTACACTGGCCAGACATGGGCGACTTCCCTATTTATATCTCCAGACCACTATCTGCACTGAGCTTCAGTCTTGCCCAACCTTGCTCCTCTCGACATGGCTGCAGTGCCATGGGATAGCTCAGATAAGATGCACCCAAAGGTAAGCTCCTGATATTGTCTCTACCTTCCACCCTCCTCCCCAGTCTTCCCCATCTGAATACATGGCAGTGCATTCTTCTAGCTGGTCAGTCCCCCAAACTGGGAGTCACCTTGGATTCATCTGTCCCTCTCACACCTTGTATAAAATTTAATGGTAAATCTTGCTTGCTCTGCCTTCAAATTATAGCCTGAATTATACACCTAGTCTAAGCACTGCCAGCTTTTGTCTGGATTCTTGCCATGGTCTCTTCACTGCTGTTTCTGCTTTCACACCTGCTCCCTATGTAGGCTACTCAACTCAGTAGGTGGGGTGATGCTGTTGAAACATACAAGAACACTTCTTCCTTTGCTCAAAACTCTGCAAGCTACTATTGCACACAGGGCAAGTGTAGAAGTCAAAGTTCTTACCCTCCTCATTGGATCTGGCCCTCATTCCTTCCCTGGACTCCTCTCCTACTCCTCTCCTCCCTTTCCTTCCACATGGCCACACAGGCTCCTCCTGATGTTCTCCGATCATGTAGCCACATTCCTGCCTCAGTGCCTTTTCACTGCTATTCCTTCTGCCAGCAATGGTTGTCCCCAATATGTCACATACTCTGCTCCCTCACTTCCTAAAGTCTTCACTCAAGTGTCCCCTTTCCAGTGAGGCCTTCTCCACCACTCTATTTAAAAATGCAACCTCCTCCTTACACTCCCCTTCTTGGCCTCTCTGCCTTCCTTCTCTCCCTGACACTTCTTCCTACCCAATACACTACATATTTTACTTATTTTTGGTTTCCTTCAACCCAAATGCAAGCTCCAGGAGGGTGGGATGAGCACAGACACCTGGCCTGAAGGGTACTGCTATGAAGTGCACCCTGGTGCTGCGCTCAGCACTGGAGCACCAGAACCTTCTGCCTGGCCTGGGGGTGGGGGCGGTGGGGTGGGGGACCATGCAGATTTGGGCAGTTCCAGTACCAATGGTTACCTTGGCTGAGGGAAAATAAGAGGCCTCTTCCCAATTTCCCAGGTACACTATACCTGAGAGAGAGAGAGAGAGAGAGAGAGAGAGAGAGGGAGGGAGCAGCTGAGAGGGGGAGAAGATGGGAAAGGAAAGGGAGAAGGGGAGGGGTCAGAGGGAGGACATCAGGAGGAGTGGGAGGGAAAGAGAGACACAATAAAAACTGAGATTGAATTCACCAAAACTAGATGGAAAGGGAGCTTAGAATTGGATTTATTTGATTTAAGGAAAATTTTTATTAAGTAACATTTCCTACCTACCTAAGTTTATGAACCATAATTCATACTCACTGTAACGGTTCTTATTACCTGAATAATGGAAACAAGTAAGTTGACAGGACCAAACAAATCCTGCTCCATGCACGACCTGCAAACAGAATCTAAGAACAGAAATACAAGGGAGAAGAGAACTTTCTACTTGTCCCCAGTCTCCTGATGGTGCGGGCTGGCCACGTTAGTTGTTACTTCAGAATCCCCCCTCCCCCCCACCACGATTTCCTAATAAATTCTGATGTGCACCCGAGTCAGAACTCACTTCCTGTGTTCTCCCTCTGGGTGGAAGAAATGTGGCTAATGAGGAAAGGTTCAGCTCAGATTTGTTTGATGACCAGAAGAGCTGACTCTTCAATCCTCAGTCCCCCGTGTTAGCAAAGGCACACCTATTTTTTCATCCTCCCTCATTCCAGCAGGAATTGCCCACAGAACCCGGTGTGGTCGCGAAGACGCCCAGGCTCATTAGCCAGCAAGAACTGTTGATTCCTCTGCCTGAGATCTAGGACTTCAGCATTTGCCTACAGGGCTGCAGCCTGTGGAACTCAAGGCAGCTTTTGAAATCTGACCCTGCTCAAAGAACAGGAACAGCCTGTTCAGTAAGGGGAAGAGCTGCTTGCTTGTTTCAGCTCTGGATGCCAAAAAAGAAAAAAAAAAGTTCGCCTATTTGGCCGGTATTACTGAATAACGTCTCTAGTCTCCTGTTTTCGGGTTTTTTTTGTTTTTTTTTTTCCCTCAGAGGTTAATATCTTGAGCCAAGGGTTCAAGGGTAAAAGATTTTTATTCTGTTAGAACCTATGACAATTTTATTGCTGACATCTTGGGAGCACTATTTCTGGTCACTCTTCAAGCCTATATGAAATACATTTCACTTTTACAGCCATCAGTGTCACTGGTGTGAAATGATTCAAACACTATTTGAAGGCAAATTATTTTAAATTCTGGGAAAGGGGCTTTGAAGGGTCTCGTGACAAATTCCCTGGCCTTAATCACCTCAAGCAAATTAAAATCTCAGCCCACTTTCTTTTAGAACCCTAGAGAGTGAGATACCTTATCCTCTCTAAATATATCCCACAGTAAAATTGTTGATTATGGCAGAAAAGTACTCAGTCAGCCAGTCAGCACAAGTTCTGCCATTTATTTTACGTTAGCCTAACTTCCTAAAGGTAGCTATGCATTTTTACTGAATGGTTGATCCTAATCTAGACTGAAAAGCAGCCATAGGCAATTATCACTTTAAATAAGTGGGGGAAGATCAATACTTACTTCTTTTTCTGTGTATATGGAAATAATGGAGCCGTGATGGCTTTGGCCGCTCCAAAAAATACACATCCTTCGACTCTCTAAGTTCCTAAGATGGAAACGATTTAATAAGAATCATGATTCAACAAGAATCATGATTCAAATTTCCAGAATAAATACTTTCATGCCGATGACAGAAGTATTCATGATGGTCTTTGCCTGTACATGTTCCTGTGCATTTATCTGCCCAGAGTCTGTCTATGTGTTACTGTTTTACTACGTGTCTTTCCTTTGAAGCTTTTAACATCTAAGCTCGTCTATTACATTTTTATGTCGGGCTGGAAACCAGAGCTAAAAATAAGGCCAGAAAAACATTTATTGATGTTTACAATAAAAATTTATTGAGCCCCTACCTGCATATACCAGGCACTGTGCTAGGTTTGCCGGATGACAAAAATGACTAAGACTCAGACTCTGCTCACAAGGAGCTCACAATCTACAGGTGACGGAGCACGGTGCAGGCAGATAGAGATCACCGCTTTACCAAAAGAGGCAGTTCTGCGACAGAGGCTTACACAGAGTGCTGTGGGAACATGAATTATATGGCAAATAATTGAGCCTACAAGAATATGTGTGTGTGTGTGCGCGTGCGCGTGCGTGCGTGTGTGTGTGTGTTATAAGATTTCATAGAAGAGAAGATTTTCAAGCTGAGGCTTGGAGTGTAGGTTTTTGTCCTTAAGTAGAATTGGAAGAGGTTGGAATTTCAGCAAATGTCAATACAGGAGAAAAACACCTCCAATGAGGAATGTCATCATGTCGTTTACGGGGAAATTGCAAGTAGCTTAAAAGGGGTGGAACATAAGGTCTCCATGAATTATGAAAGACGGGGAAACTAGAGAAACAACAGATGAAAACATATAGAAAGACTTTTGGTTAGCAGTGGAATAAGGAAGAGGTTGGGTCACATCAAGAGGGTCTGTGCTATCATGAGAGGAACCTATTATGGGGCTGACCAATAACAGCAGATTTTGCTGACTATTGAGACCAAAATGCCAAATATTTGCTATCCACATCTTTCTAATCTGAAAAGAGATCTCAGCATTCTTTCCTGCATGTAAAAGAACCTAAGAGATCTTATCAGAATGGTGGATAGCTCCCCTGTTGGACTCATTCAGGAACTGCCCCAGTCCCTGAACAAAGTCATTCTAATGCAGAAAGGAGCTCTTTGCTAAAAGAGAAAGCTTTTTGCTTAGCCTGGATTGGAAAATGAGTCAGATAAACAAGGTAGGCAGACTGCGAAGACACAGGTTTCACTAACGTGAGATCTACTCCCCCAACATCATTCCTTTGAGTCCATTATTGTCTTGATGGACAAAGTGACATTTTAGTACCAACCATGACAAACATTTCAGGGACAGCCAACTTGTATCAGGCCATTGCAAAAGATAAGAGAGGGCAGATGTTTAGACTGTATTATCTTTTTCACACAATCTATTATAGATTTATAGAGGGAAAATTCTTTAAAAAGTAGAGAAAAGTTTGAACAACACGTTCAGTTGAGGGCGTCTGAAAAATGGCAGGTCATCAGAGTCCAAAGTTAACTGATCATGAATTTGATATACATATTTTGGATGGTCTTTTACTTGATCTGTTGAGTCTACAGGTAGTAGAAAGTCCAAATGATTGGGCTGAACATGTTAGAGCATCCACAGAAGGCAATGAAATGTCCCTGATATACATGTAACCCACCTAGGGGAAGTTTAACATCCTTTTCAGGTCATGTGGTTTGAACTCAGGGCTTTCAGTCTATGAGAATATAAATTCATTATTTCTTACTTCCAGGTCTCCCTGGATGAAGTTCTGCTATGACCCTTAACTTATTGACTGCTATTGGTCTCATGGAACAGTTATGGGCTCAGTGATGGAAATTTTCATGTCATGGTTACCCCAATGCATTTGAACATGGTGCAATGATCAAAAAAGATGCCAGTGATGACAATTGAACGTCCCTTTGCCTTCCCAGCCTCCTTCATATATTCTCAGGCATAGGATGACAAAGGGAAGTCCACGAGTCACATGAAGAAAGACTGTAGCCATGGGTACACGATCAGGATCTCTTCTGCTTATCTTCACCCCCACCCTCCATGCCATCACCCTGCCCTACTTCCTCCTCACGTTGCTCCTGTGAATTCCTCCACCATCTTGCCACTAACCACTGTCCTCTGCCCAAAGTTCTCCTGTTGAAGAATTCCAGCTGAACTGATGTTCAACCCATGTATGATGTGGAACTTGTGTTCAAACAGTTGTTGAATGAAATAAAGACCCCTAAACCCTCCAAGGTAACAAGATGTTAGGGGAGTGCCTTTTTGAGTGAAATAATGCTTCCTTCTGTGGGGTGAAAAGAGCAAGGATTTGGGAATCACATCAGCCTGGTTTGTGCTATGCTGTGCCACTAACTGGATTTAGAACAAGGGCTTAGTTACTCTGAAATGCGGTTTCATCAACTGTAAAAAAGGAAGATAATAATCCCTACCTTGAAGGATCTCTGCATTGAAGGATCTCTGCTCATATATTAAGAGAAGTACATATGAAAACGCCTAGCCTAGTGCCTGGAACACACCAGCGCCTCCAGAAACGCTCATCTTTATCCTCTGTTTTATGGGGGATTTTAAGATGATAACTAATAGGGAATAATCATCATCATCATCTCGGATGTGGTTGGAAGTCTTAGAAAGAGATAAACAGCAGTCATAGGGAGAGAGAGCGTTAGGAATTTTGAAAGGAAATGAATGGTTTTATGGTTAATTTTCTTGGTTGGGGTTTAAGAGGAGATTCATGTTGTCCATTAATTATACTTACCAATTGGGTCTAATTGGCAACTACCCCAAAATGAATAAAACAAGCGGGAGTCAAGAGAGAAAAACGGCAGGCATCCTGTCAAAAAATAAAATCTTTGAAATTTCTACAACCCAATGGTTGAATATACATTTTATTAAAGCAGACGGACTCACCCACTTTATAAATTTATACATGTGATGGCAATCCAAGTTGCACACTGAGACTTTTGCAAGGATCAAACAGCCCTCTGTAGCAGCTATACCTGATTTTCTCATTCTTCTACTTGTTTGGGTTCTTAAAATCAGCCATCCCCTTTGCTGGATGGAGCAATCATCCCTCATTATTCTGCATCAGCCTAGGTGAATGTTGTGGGGCTCAAAGGGTTAAGCGAGGCAATCCGTGTTGAGTGCTTAGCCCTTGTAAATCCTCTAGAAATGTTAGCTGTTGGTACCATGATGATAATAATAATTATGAATCTTTCGATGCTGTTTTCCAAGACTGCACAAGAACTGGATTGCGCCCTCTTTCCTTTTAAAAACATTAATTTTTTCTTGTTTTTGGAGATATGTGTCCTCTTCTCAGGTGATTAGCTACTTTTGACAAGGAGTATTTTTTCCCCTCCAATGGCTAATGTACTTAATTTTTTTCTTTTTAAAGAATAAATGAAACCAATGACAACATATCATTCAATATGCACAATATTATTTACTGAAAAGATCCCCACATTTCCTTCTTCTTTCTCTCATTGCCAAGAAAATGACTAATTAGACACACAGACATAACCATATGTATATATAGGTATTTTATATATATATATATATATATATGTATATATATATATATATATATAAAATGTCCTTCCTTCCTTCCTTCCTTCCTTCCTTCCTTCCTTCCTTCCTTCCTTCCTTCCTTCCTTCCTTCCTTCCTTCCTTTCCTTCCTTCCTTCTGTGTATACATACATGTATATATCTACCTATCTATTTATCCAAAGAAAAAGTCATCAAAGCCACTTCATTATAATAGGTTTCCTTACCAATTTGTCTATAGTATCCCAAACTGGGAGGTGAATTTAATTGTAATATCAAGACTCTGGAGTTGTTAATTTACTAAACAAGCTAGGCTGGGGTGAGATGATCCAGTACCTCATTTCAAATCTAGGCCCCAGAGGAGAATCCCACCAACAGTTCTGTTTCTGCTCCTTTTTTCTTTCCCTGGAAACATTTATGGAGGCCCCAGCTTCCTAAGATCAAGCCAGACTCCTAGAGGAGCTTCAACCGGGGGCAGTCGTTGGGCAGAGGGTAGCCAATTTGTGAGAGACACAGTAAGGTCTTAATCCACTGTTACAGAACATTGCGTGGTGATTCCTCAGTGCCCACAACCTGGCAGAGGTGCCTTGTCATAAGAACGTACTCACTGGGGGTAAGACAAAGAAATATCCCTTGAAGCACAAAATGTAAGAGTTGGTTTCTGGATTCCTCTGGATTCTTAATAGTTTGTAAAATAACAAGCCAAGAGTAACTACTGTGTATTTCCCAGAAACTTACCAATTAGCATGTTCCTGAGAAATAAATTCAGCTGGGGAGCACACGCCTCCCCAGGCTGCTCTGCTGCTGTGTATGACAATTAGACTGCTTGCTAAATACTATGAGCAAAGCCCCAGATAGAGAAAAACACAAGACCTCCTGGCAAATTTAGCATGAGCGTTTGTTTATGGGACCAACTACAAAACTGGCCTGGCTATGTGTTTCCTGCAGAGTGAAGAGCATGCTGGTTATTTTCAGTGTAGTTCTTTTTTGCTTCCAGCTACCAAACCCTAACGAACAAAAGTTAAAACAACATTTTAGTGAAGATTAACCAGATTTGTTGAAGATTTGTTGCATGGCTGGAAATGGAAATGTCTAAACATGTGGCGTTTGGTGACGGTGACCCCAATTGTCTCATTATTTCCTTGATCACCCTATCGGGCATGGTGTAAAAAGTGGTCTCAAGGGGGGAAATGGGGAAATAAAGGGCCACGGATTTTGCATCAAATGAGGCTGATACCCCCAAGAACCCTGCTTTCATTCCTGGCTGAGGTGCATGGAGAACTTTTCCTTATTTGAGTTCCCCTGGCGTTATGTTAAATACATGAAAAGTACTTCCCAAACTAACTCAGTGACTGTGCTGAGCAGCAGACTAAGCGTGTGGCATTCTCAGCTCAGCTAAGATCTGTGCCAGCAAATGCACGGTATGAAAAGAGGTAGGACACCTGACCTTTTCTAAGTGGGCTTTCCCATCTGGAAAATGAAGGCAGTGAACCTGGTGAGATACACACACACACACACACACACACACACACACACACACACACACACAAAGACACACGATTTCTTGTAAAGTATATATATAATATATAATATATTATATGTTATATATTATATATTATATGTTATATGTTATATATAAATACATATATATTTATAATAATGTGTGTGTGTGTATATATATATATATATATATATATATGGTTATACAAAATCTCATGAGCATGTGTAGCTGTACACCTGCCCCATCTGTATATCTCTCTATATGTAATAATGTCTCAGTTATCATATATTATTCTATAGTGTACCTTTACTTCCCCCCTCTCAAGGAATGTCTAGAAAAAGGAAACAATGAAATATATATATCTTTTCCTCATGATTTTGATGTTTGTATTTCCTAAAAAACTAACCCCAGTTCACATGTAGACCTTGTTTATGTTTGCAGCTGAAATAATGCAATGTAGAGAGAAGATAAACAATTTAATGAAAGTAAAACAAATTCAATTAGACCACACGCTGTGCACTAAGTTTCTGGAGGTTGAAAGCTTTCACCTACATGGCTTATAATCCATTGCCCACATTCCACCCATCAAAATCTTACTTAAAATATCTCTGCCACATACCCCCCTTGAATGTTCTACGTAGAAATACTCTTTGTCTGAATTCCTGTTGTATTTTATGTCTTTAAAGGGCACTTAACACTTGCTGCTTATGATAATGCAGCTCTTTGTATCCCGAGCAGGAAGAGCACAGTGGTGGGGGCTGACCCAGGCTGACTTCTTGGGTTTGCCTCTTATTACCAGCCAGATGTTGGGGCTATTGTTGACCTCTTCCTACTTCAGGTTTTTTTGTTTTGTTTTGGTTTGGTTTTTTGGTCACTGGGAATAATAAATGGTACTCACTTCACAGGGTTGTCGTAAGGAGTAAATCATGATTTCTTGTAAAGTGTTTAGCACTCAATTGAACACTAGTTATTGTTAACTTATTTGTCAAACTCTAAGTTCTTCAAGTGTACAACTATGCCTTATTTATCTTGCAACCCCTACAGTGCTTGGTATGTTGTAGGGTGCACAAGCCAATACTGGTAGGGCGATAGAAATACTGTCAAGGGGAAATATACAGCAGGACAATCACTACTTATTTTAAATGACAGATATTTTGAGTTCTCATTTTGCTACATTTTGAAAAGCTGAAGAGCTTTAAGCCTGTGTTTTGGCTCCCTATGAAGCATCTTAAAGGTACAGTGGAACAAAGAATATAGAGGGAGCCACTTTTCCACAGTGAGCATGACAGACAACATCCAACATGAAACAGCTGTTGAATGAGCTATTGTGTGACCCAGCTCCATCCACCTTCCAGCTCCCAAGGACCCCAGGAGAGCGGAGCTGGATTTTGTGGGTGGCCAGGACCATAAGGAAGGGAAAATGAATTATTCCAGCTCTACTGAATTGTACATACGGTAGAAATATAAAAGTATGACATTTTCGAGAGTCCCATTATACCAGGGTGTCTGGTTACGGCTAAGAATTGGGGATAAATTTTGGCTCTTTTGTCATTCACTAACTCCAAGTAGGGAAGATAATTTTGTTTCTGATTTCAGCTACTATCAAATGTAAGCATCAAATCTGCTACATTGGTCTCATAATTATTATACACATTCTTTATGTATGATTGGACAGTATGATTCTCCATAACATGTTCTTAACCAGCCTCTTCCCTTAGGTTTCCTGACTTGACTCTTTCCTCTTGTCTTAGATGAAGCCGAGGATAGCCAACAGATTGAGTGGGCAAGAGAAAACGTGGCTATGCTGGCTGCTTACCCAGAGGTCAGGAATGATATATATATACTTGAGGGAGGAAGGTTCTGAACTCGTACATTACATGGATAGGCTGACTACTGACAAATGTTTTCTTCCTCCCTCCTTCTCTCCCCCATCCTTCCCTCAGCCCCTCCTTCTCTCCCTCCTTCTCTCCTTCTCTCCCTCTTTCCCTCTCTCCTTCCCTCTCTCACTCTCTCTGCTTTCTTCCTTTCCCTTTTCTTCTTCCCTTCCTTTCCCTTGTGCCTATGCCTGGCCCTTTGCTTTCTTTCATTTCCTTTCTTCCCTCCCCCTTCCTTTCCTTCCTTCTTCCTTTCCTCCCTCCCTTCCACTACAAAAGCTGTATTTGCTCATTGTAAAAAAACAACATTGACAAGTGTTCAAAGGTATAAGTGGAACATATCAGTTCTTATCCTACCTCCCTCACCTCAGGTTTCACTGCCTAGAAGTTACAACTAATACTTATTCACCTGTGTCCGTTCAGGTATTTTATAAGCATATACATATATTCTTTCAAATTTTTATAAACATAAATGTAATCAAAACCACACACTTGTACTGTTTTATAACAGGCTTTTTAACTTAAGAAAAAAAAATATACCTTTGGATATCTTTGCATATGACCCCAAACAGAGCTAGTCCATTAGTCATAGTAACTTCAGAGTATTTCACTATATGTTTACAACATAATTTGTCAATTATTCCTGAATCTTTGAGTTATTTCCATTTTATTACTGTAAACAATACTGCAATAAATATGAATAGAATAAATTCTTAGAAGTAAAAATACATGGCCAAAGGGTATGCACATTCAACATTTAATAGGGGCAGTCAAATTGTCTTCCAAATAAGGTTGCCCATATTTGTACACACACTAGTGAGTATTTCTATGTACACTTACTGACAGTAGATATTTGCAAACTTTTTTTTTTTTTGCTGATAGGTTAAAAACATTTCATTGTCTTCATTTTAATTTCTTTACTTTCTACTGAGGCTGAGTATTTGTACTTTCTTCATGTGATCTTCCTGTTCATATATTTTGCCCTTTTTCTTATAGAATTTTTCTTTTGGATTTGTGGATGCCCTTTGCTTATTATAGAAATTAGCCCTTTGTTATTGTCACAACTATTGGCTTTGCTTTACCATTTGTTTTTTGAACTAGTATTTTCTAATGGGGTTTCTAAACATTGAATTTGTTTTCTACAGTGACATAGCTTATGTGAATGGAAAAGTCATAATAACTCTGAGTTTGGTTTATAAGAAGACGGGAAAAGATACTAGGCAAGACAGAAACAGGGGAAAATAACTGTGCCACATATGGAGTATCCAGAGAGGAAAAGTGAGGTTTGTTTTCAAAGCACTTGCCTGTGGTTTCATTAAATTTGTAAATTAGATCTTCCTAGCTTTATTCCTTTAGTGAGACAGAAGATAAATTCCAACTGTCTATACATCTACCTTTGTGGTTTTACTGAAAAACACAAGCTAAAAAAAAAAAAAAAAAAGAAAAAAGAAACCAACTAGGGTTAGATGAATAAGGACACATGTATCCCAGTCTCTAAAGTGACCCAATTCACCATTTATTAAGAGAAGCTCCATAAATTAATCTTTTTATAACTGTCAGTGTCAGCAAATACTCTCAATTTTATATTTACTGTCATTCAAAACATTTTAAGAGCTCTTCAGTTATGTTTTGACAAGTTATTGGTTGTCACTTAGGGGTTATTAAAATGTAGGGATGTCATATTGTATAATTGGCATAAGAGGGCTTTAAATCCATAAGAAACTCATCTGCTCATCAGGTCTCCTCAAATATTTCCTCAACAGAGTTAGGAGATACTCTTATTCCCAAAGATAGCTAGCTCCCTCACCCTTTTCTCCCAACATGACTGAAGTCCTGTTATAATGTATGGAGTTGAGAGTCTGCCCAATCCCCATCTTCCTGCTTATTACCAAGAATATAGTCATGTGTAGGTCACATGAGAATTATTTTCCGGGGTTTATCTTTGAAACATTCATATCAAGAGTGCAGCGTCATAGAAACACAGAATCTTTTTAATTTATTTTTAATATTTTGGGATTTAAAATGTTACCAAATGATGTACAACAAAATATGTGGCTCCATCAAGGATCCATTATGGCATACACATGCAATATGCATAGCACAGCATAGGCAATTACTTTGAGGCTTAGGGGATCTGCTTGAGTTAGTTAACTTAAGGTAACTAAATGAGAATGGTCTAAAATAATCTCTATAATTTGAAACATCTCATCTCAATCCAATTTCAGGTGGAAGTTATAATTTCCAGAGCCAGTGCAAGACCCTTCAACCACCTATCACTAAAAAACTCACAGGTAAAGAGTGAAAGAACATGGTACAAAGCATATGCTACAGGAGCTATTTATGGACAAGCCTTTCCAGTGAACATATTGGAACCTATAGGCAATCTTTTTTATGAATGGCAGATATGTTCTATCTCATGTGACTGCTCTGGCCATTTCTTAACAACAATCTGGAATGCTAAGCTGAAAAGATATGACAAAAACTGTTATTTGTACCCTGATATCTATTCTTCCTTTCCCTCATAGTGATGGGATTTGAGCTAGCTATGTAATTGTACAAGATAAAGACTAAATCCCCTTTTTGCTAGGTGTAAGCATGTGACCAAATATTGGTACACGGTATGTAATCCAAGATGGTGTGTATGAATTCCTCAATGTGACTTTAAAGGGAAAGGGTATGAGTTTCCCTTACTCCTTTTTCCTGTTTTTTTTCTGGCTAGAATGTAGATGTGATGGCAAACTCCCACGGGCCATGAAGACAGGGATAGAAAGAGCAAAAGAAAGAAGGGATCTGAGTCCTTAACACTGTGAGGCCACTACATTAAATCTGGACTCCTGCTCAGAATATCGTATATAGAAGGAATAAACTCCGGCCTCGTTTAGGCACCCATTGTTTTGGGCCATTGTTACAGCAGCAGAACCTGTGCCCTAGTGAATTCAAAATAGTTCCAAGCTGAATCAAGACTCAATAGGAAAAGTGTCATGCTAGGTTTGCAATGCCAGCTATGAGCAAGGGACCCGATGGTCTCCTGCCAACTCTAACTTCTTACTGTGTACATAGCTAACCTACTCCAAAATAGAAAACTCTCAAAAAAACCTTCTCATGTCACTCATAGGCCATATGCCTGTCTTTCTCTCTGTGCTATTGTTGACCACTTCAGGCTTAGCCTTTCTCTATTTGGCATAAATACAAAGAAATGAGACTGACTTAATCATAATAAGAATAAAATAATATGTGTAGTATTTAGGATATACCATTTATTTATATATAAATGACCTCAATCCTTTAATACAACCCCCTGAAATACTATGTGCTTATTTCAGTCATGCTGCCATTGCTAAAATATTTTTGGATTTTTTTTTGAAGCTGTAAATTCACACATTTCTTATAATAATAGGATGGGATCAAATCACTTAAACATCTGTCATGTGAAACCAGCAAGTCTTCACTGAGAACTTACTATGCATAACATTGTTAGTTTTAGTGTCAGAGAGGCTGGTAATCAATTTTAGGGATGTCAAAGGTACTCTTTAGATAATCTATGTTAAATTTCCAGGGTAAGATGGCTTCATAATTTAACATAGAAAAATAATACATATAAGGGGTCTACTACAGTCCAGGGAATGGGAAATAAATACTAGAAATGGAAGGTGATTTCTTTAAAAGCTCTGCTTCATGGGATTCTATATCACCAATCTATTCATTCACTCAAGATTTATATTACTGCCCCGCTCCCTTGCTTCCCCCCAAATTTGCAGTAATTTATAAATTAAAAATGAGATTTCTCTTTTTATTCAATTTCAAACTCTTTATTCTCCTAGCACCTTGGTTTATTAAAATATTCCCTGGGTAATGCATCTGGTGAGGAGGCTCTCCAGGGGCCTATGGGTAAATCAACATTTCTGCCTCTGTCCCCACATCAGCTAATAACTGTGGACTGTAGGGTTTCTCTGAGTATCAGGGACCCTGACAGGAGAGCTCCCAGCAATTAAGCAAGTTTCTGGAGTCACCATGCCTGAAACATATAAAGCTGTGGTGCTCAGAGCGGGTGCTGCTGAATTAAAAATACTGATCCGATTTACTTCATGAGTCAGTTCTGCCTGTTAAGTCGGTATGCCTCTTCAAATGAAAAACAGCTTCCTTGTAACCATTGTGGCAGAAAGGTCAACTCAAATCCATTTTCAAATATGCCGAGAGTTCAAACTTAGATAATGACTTTGGTCCTCACCCAGGAGAGAACAGATTCAGAGCAAATGAAGTCAGATATAAGGAAGAACTTCCCAATGGCACATGATGTTAGGATGTGAAGCGTGTGCTAGGGCTGACATCCAGCCTATTCTGTTGCTTTGGGAAACCAAGTCTTCGCAGGTTGTCAAGATTTTAAATCTCACTGCTGTCTCACTATTGGGGCTTCTTCTCTAGTCGTTAGACTAGAACAGAGTACCTGGGCAGGGTGGGGCCTTGACAAATCAGGTGTAGGCTATTGGAAAGATTGGAAAAATTAAAAAAAAGAAAACTCAAGGAAACACATTTGGGTTAGTGTTTCATAAGTCAAGTGATTGACAATTATAAAATTGACATTTCATAAGTCAAGGGATTGAAGACCTGCCAGGCAGGTCTTCATGTGAAACTGCTCTGTACAAGGTAGAATATGAACATTCCTGCCTCCTTTCTCATGCCATTCAGGAGGGCCAGAAATTTTGTTAACCCCAAAGTCCCCTGATATTTTTAAATGACTCCTAGGGGACCAGTGTCACCCTAGTAGCCAACTGCTATAGTCATGTCTAAGAATTATCACCAAAAATGGTGGTAAAGGAAGTAGGCTATAAACGATGCAGTCATGAGTACTTTTTTCTGATTATGGAAATTTCACAGAAACAAAATGCTTTAAATTAGTGTGTGTCATGTCATGGAGATGAGCTATTTAAAATAAAATCTCTTGGAACCAATCGGACTTCACCAGTATTGACTCAATCTGTGCATTAGTATGTTTATGTGGCTCATGTATCGTATAACTCAGTGGAAAGGGGATATATTTGCTTCCACAATAAAGCATAATTTATTAGGGGTGACATCCTTGTACCATTGGGAGACATTATTATTATTGTTTTTGTTAGTTTGGGTGAGTAAACCTCCAATCGTATATGGATAGGTGTGTTGGCTTAGGGACTGCATAATAAAACATACATCTTTCTTAGAGAATTCTAAACAGCAATATCCTCAAATACCAAATGTGATTATGTTTTATGAATTCTGCCATCATTTCTGCTACTTGTGTACTTAGAAATACCAAGCCCAATTTAATCTGCTGCTTTAGAGGAAGTACTCTTGGTATATTCATCAGATGAGGCTACACTCAAATGTCAGTCATTACTCTGGGGCAAAGAAAATGTGGACAATCAAATTCTCTTTCAAGCAAACCCTGACAGTAGCAAAAGTACTGGTTATGAAAATCTAAACCAACCCAGACACTCCCATTAATTAGTATCGCAAAAAATAAATGTGTCTATAATGACTCCCATGGGGACATAATCCCTTAGGCTGGATTTAGTCTGACATAGATTTCACTTTAGAGTATGGAGATGACAAAGGCAGAAATTTCTAGCCTCATAATGAAATTTCCTACAACCTAAATTGATGTTCACAATGTAAGTAGATATGCAGTCTGAACAAAACTTTGCATTTAGGCAAACTTAAAATAAAATTCAAACAGCAAAAGAGTAGCATTTTCATCAAATAGAGCCCAAAGATAACTAGATTTCTGTCCTCTTCTTTCAATCCCCTTTTTGAATAAAATGGTAACTTACAAGAAGAAAATTTAAAGTGTAAGATATATTCTGGGCCAATTCACATTTAGTGCAAGTTCTAACACCTCCACCAAATACAGTATTCAACAATCCTAACTGACATTCACCATGATTGTTCCAAGACACTGGAATAGCTCGATGTCTAAAGAAAGATTACATTTTCTCCATCCTGCTCTGTTTATTCAGGCAGGAGGAACAAGTAGGGTGTAGAATATATTCTCAACAATATAGAAAAAAAATTTTCTGGTTATTGCTGCAACGGTCAAGATTTTAAAATCAATTACTCTTTAACAAATAATGTTGAATACAGGCTTGATGATATGTTCCAGAACATAATCTGGAACCTCATTTTTCTTTCTGGATCTTTTCAGCAACTACAGAGATACAATGGCTTCTTCTTAACAAGCAGAGTCAGGCTTGATGTGTGGTAAAAATATTGTGATCAACAATACCCTTGACTCTGACAGGCTTCAAATGAGAACATCTAGTCTCAGGTTGGAATCCATAGCAGCCAGGCTCTCTAAGCACGGGACATGGTTTCCCTCTGTGGGACCGCTGTACCACCAGCAAGGTAAAAATGGAACAGTGTTTCTGAACTGCCACATGCCCAAATCCTTTCGTATGTTGATTCCTATGTTAACTCATTTAACCAGAGTTCACAGATAGAGAAACAAAGCCTAAGAGAAGTGCTTTCATATTGAACATTTATGGGTGACATGATATGCTGTCTGGACTTCCTCCAAAGTTATCCAGAGAAGGATGTAGGCAGGTATATAGAGAGAGATTCCAAGATTGGCCAGGGTTGATAAATGTAGAGGCTAGGTGATAGTTACGGAGGTTATCATAATATTCTCCATTTTTTTTTGTATGTGAATATTTGTAACAATAAAAATGTGTGCAAAAAATATGCTCAGGACTGTAAAGTCCCATTAGGCTGCTTATATGCTACTTTCTGGAGCAGGCCCTTGGTTGTCTTTTAGCTAATACATATTTCCTGCACAGCTACTATGTTCCCAGCAATGTGCCAAGTTGCCTCCATGTACGTGACTATGTGGACAGCAATAAAATAAATATGAGTAAGTGTTGATTATGTACCTTTGTTTATTTAAATAGTTCAAACCTAGTATATGTATTTGGAAATGTTAACCAAAGGTGTGGGTCACCTTTGATAATTCTCTTAGTCACTTCCTTGAACCTCAGTCTAATCTTTTAGATGAATGATTTTATGTTCTTGTGGATCTCAGCCACAGCGTGGCTTTCATCCACAGACACTGATAACACTTCTGGGATACAGGTATACAGGATTACAGAGTACAGATGGCCTCACTCCCTTGCTCTCTCTCTTCCTCTTATTTGCCAGGCAAAATCCCAACAGGTGCCTAACCCAATTTTATGTCTGTTCCACTACTTGAGCTGAACATGGCTGCAAAGAAAACACACAGCCCTGGTGATTCATGCCTCTTGAAATTCACCACCACAAATGCTGAGTGGGACCATGGTACTGTGGGGTAAAGCCACATTTCCCTGGTCTAGTCACTCTCCCTGTCTCTACATTAACACAGTTCTTTCCTCTCCTTAATCTCCTCCATCTCCTCCCCTTCCACACTCTTTGCTGATCATCTCCTCTATGCTTTTCTTTATAAAGCAACTATCTGCAGAGAAAGTACCTGATCATCCCAGCAGAGAATGTTCTGTCCCACCCACCTCTGAGCCCATAATACTTTGCCTTCCCTCCTGCTTGGAAGGGATGGATGAAACTGTCCTTGTCCTAAGGCCGAGCTCTTTATTTGTGCATTGAATCTCATCGCCTCCTTCTCTCATAGGGACTCTGTCTCAATTCCCTAGAGATGGGTCCTTAAGTCCCTTGTTTTTCTGCGAAAGCTTACTCCTTTGGGGCTCTCACTAGTTGCCTTGTTTTAAGAATACATGTGTCTACTCCTTGCCCTGAATGCTCATTTCATTAGCAAGTCCTCTTGAATTCTGCCTTCACAGTATGTCTTAGGACTAATATTGTAGGATTTATATGAGGCACCTAAAACAGGCAAATTCATAAAGATATAAAGTGGAAGAGTAGTGACTAGGAGCGGGAGGGAGTGGGTAAAGGGGAGTTAGTGTTTGATGGGTACAGAATTTCAGTTTGCAAGGATGAAAATGTTCTGGGGATGGATAGTGGTGATGGTTACACACCAATGTATACGCACTTAATGCCATTGAACTGTATGCTTAAAAATGGTCCAAACGGTAAGTTTTACATTATGTATATTTCACATTAAAAAAAAGATCAGTTGAGAAAATATGTATGCATATATTTGAATCCAACCACTTTGTACCACTTCTGTCGCTGCCATTCTATTTCAAACCACATTCAAACCACTGGGCATTTGTCCTACTTTAGCTCTCCCCAGAATGTTCTCCCCACAGTGGGCACCCTGACTTCATTCAGGTCTCTGCTTATAAGTCACCTCCTCATAGAGGCTCCTCCTGACCACCTAATCTCCATCATCCTCCCAATGCGCACCTGTGCATGTGTGCAAACACGTGCTTAAAGGTCCACAGTCCTATACCTTCCTCTGCTCTCTCTTTAATTGTTCTTTTTACTATCAGACATCATATATTTATTTGTTTACTCATTTACTTATTACTCTGTTTGCCCCTCTTGACTTAAGCTCAGTGAACTGTCAACAGCTGCTTTCCTCGACCTTAGCCAGGACTGGTGTATAACAGGGGTCCTAGAAATACCTGTATCCTAAAAGGCAGGCTTGGGATTGTTAGGCTTGTTAGGCTTGGAGGCTTTGCATTGTAAATGTGAAGTTTAGGAAACTGCAGATGGAAGAGTGTCCCGAAGCAGGTAACCGCTCAGGTCCAAAAGGATTCTCCTCTAAAAACAAAGTCCTTCAGTAAGGAGCAATAGTACTTCAGAAAGGACTGCTCACAGCAGGGGAGGGCAGGGGAGAGACAAGGTAACAGGTGCCAGAGTGCAGAGAAAAATCTAAGATGCTGGTGCTTGTAATACACTATCATTAATAATTGGCATTTTGCTGAGAAAGGGTTTAAAGGTCTCCTGAGCAGGATTCACTTAATATTTAAGAAAAATACCTTCAGAAGATGATGTCATTTTAAGTAAGAAACAGACTTGCTGAAAGGCTGTTGTGGTTTGCAGTCAGTCCTAAGTGATGAGGAAGAATGGCATTTTGATAAGAAAAACTCTGAGTGCGTTCAGACATCCCTGGTGTTATCCGAGGTGTAATGGGTGACAAGCCGTATTATTGTGGTCTGGGGTCTAATTTTCATGAGACCAAGCTGGGGCCCAAAATGGTGTTTTAGATTTAACTTTTGAATAAGAAAATAAAAAAGTAAATGAGGTTTTTAAAATGGGCTTACAAAGTTTTATTTAAAAATGTTTTTAATGTTTATTTTATTTCTGAGAGAGAGACAGAGACAGAGCATGAGTGGGGGAGGGGCAGAGAGAGAGTGAGACAGAATCTGAAGTAGGCTCCAGGCTACCACCAGAGCTCTATGCGGGGCTTGAACCTATGAACTGTGAGATCATAACCTGAGCTGAAGTCGAATGCTTAACCGACTGAGCCATCCAGGCGCCACAAAGTTTTATTTTTAATAGGAAGAACTACGTTACTGCTAATTAGTATATAAAGAAAAAAAAAACAGTGTTCACATTAGAAAGTCGAGTTGCTGTTCTCAAGTGTTGACCAGGCATGGACTGCATTAAAGCCTTGTATTCTTACTTCCACTCTTTCCTGTTATAACCCGGTCAACTTTCCCCCTTGTTAGTCCTGTTCTGGAGGCTTCTGTGTTCTCAGGGGGTACTTGGCTGCTAACTGAATCAAGGCCTCAAGCTCCTTCTCTCCTTCAGGGAGCACTGGGTCACTCCTTAAGCTCTAAACACTTTTCTGCTCCTTCCATGCTTTGTGGTGTAAATGCAGTAAAAAGAGAAAAAGATTCATGAGTCGCTCACTTGGTGGGTGACTTGCAATCATGGTTTGCCTGGCACTTGGGGGACCCAGGGACATGGGACTTTCAATGGTAAATCTAAGACAGTCTCAGGCAGCTGAGATAAGCTGATCACTCTCACGATGAAGTTTAGGGACAGAGCTGCTGTAAAGCTAACTCGTGGTACATTTCACTACAGCTCATGGGCAAATTGCTGACCTAGAGCCTTTTTATTTCCTGTGACCTCAGAGATCTCCCCTGGGTGTCTTTAACTTCCTCTTCCCATTTAATTATTTTCACTGAATGAAAGCCTGTGGGTTTCTACAAATCCTCAAATACAGTTCCCAAAGAAGGGAGGAAAATTCTGTTTATAAATTATGATAATTCCAATAACCATCTGGCTCCCCCTGTCCCCCCACCTTGTTCCAGTTTACTGTCACTTAACCCACTTTGGGGTCTCATCCCCTACTGAAGACGTAATCCTGTGTGTGGACTTGAAGCCGTTCAGGAGTCTCTAGCCTGCTTCTCTGACTTTGTCCTCAGCTTGGTACCTGGGTACATGCTTCTCCCCTCCTTTGAATGGGCCCCTACTTGTCAATGTTTCTGTGTGCTGCTTCCTGCGTTGGTAATCCACCAAGGGTCCACGCTCTCTATAAATGGCACGAGGCACATGCAGAGGGTCCTGACTCCTCCAGCATCCCTGACATCATGACCAGCCTTGGCCTGCTGTTTGACTCCATGTTGCTGGGCTCTGCTCCTCATTGAGGCCAGGTCACGGTACAGGAGCCCCTCTGGGCCTCCCCGGCAGGGTCATCCACACATACAGCGCCTCTGTGAGCTTTCGAGAAAGGTGCCCTTCTAGGCACATAAATTACAAAAAGGTGTTCCCTCTAGGATGACTAATTAGAAAAAAAGGTCTCCTTTCCTTGGGCAGCGTGTAAGGTGCAGAGCTTGGCAAACAGAGCCTTGGCTGGGTTTTAACTTCCCCTGGCATCCCCTTAGTTGAGTATGTACTTTATATAGCCGCATACCTAGCTCTCCTCCTAACTACTGACTAACCGGCCTGGCTGCCACCAGGTCCTGGCACAATGACGTGCTTTGTCTGTCTGAACAGATTTTGCCTCCTTGCTGAGCACTGAACCTGACTCTGAATTTGCTCTTTGTCTGTCATGCTCCCATCCTGCATCTTTCGGGCCACTCCCATCTAGGGGCTCATTCTTAACCTGATGGTGTATAAAAACTAATGCTTTAGCCTATCAACATCTAAACAGATACCCCTGATAAGACAACATTTGCCCTTCCTATCAACTATCCTAATACAATCCAGTTTTAGTATCACAAAACCTACTACCCATTGGTTATAGTGCTTTATTACATTTGGTCTCCACGGGTTTCTGGATTGATTCAAGTCTTTTCTATCCTTTTCTTTTTCCAAAAGATGTTGATCTTGGGATAATGCTGCTTCCTCTTTCCAAAGACAGTTGGGGATTCTTAGATAGAAGACAGTTTCCTAATACAGTGTGGACTTCCGGCCTACCCCAAGATGTACGATTCCAGACTCCTCTGTGAAAAAGATCAAAGTGTGAAACCTGGCTGCTTAACAGGAGGAACACCTAAAAGGTGGAACCAGAAAAGAGAAGTATAAGAAAGAGAGAGGGTGAACATCCCAGTTCTGGGAGGAAGGTGGGTCTGGCGAAGAAAAGCCATCCTGGACAGATGCAGAGAACGGAGAAGAGAACAGCCATTTGGACAAGCTGAAACACTTCGCACTGAGCTTTCGGAAACTTATCCAGCCAAAGAGACACTTTTGCTATTTGGAACTGCAGGCTTTGAAAGTTGAAGCGATTAGATCCAAGTCTCCCTCGTGGGGCCTACGATTACCCTGAAGCTTGAGCCTGCCCGGAATCCTCCTCAAGCGTTACTTTGTGGAAACAAACTGAACTTTATTTTGTGAGGAGGGATGGTAGATTAGTTTCATACCTCTGTTACTTTTAAATGGAAGCCGCTTCACAACTTGGGGAGCCCTGCTGTCTCCACGATGGTACCTTTCCATTGCTAACTGTGGGCACAATAACATGTGAATACTTAAGAGGTAATTTTAGTGCAACCACCAGATATGTATTATGGGGTGCACATACGTATGCACATATATATAACTACATATACATGCATACATCAAATTAAGATACCAAATGAAAGTTCATGAAGATGGTTACACAAGATACTTTTGTTTACAGAACATCAGTTGCCTTGAAATGCCTTTCTACAGGTATAGTGGAGATCAAAACCTGTGTGTATGTATATATACCTGGGTGGTGCGTGTGTGTATATATAAAATACTTTAGCCACCAAAAATAGCTTAATAAATAGAAACAATTTCTCTAGGGTGCCTTTTTTCCTTAAAGTACCGTGTAAAGGATGTAGGACAAGTCTGGAAAAGGAAGTATATCAGCATGCATACACCCCAGAGCGGGTTGAGCTGTTCACGCCTGACAAACGTCCACTCATCCTGTGACCACACGTCTTATGCACCTAGTCCTCTCCTCCAGATGACTTCCTCGGGTTCTAACCACTGGCCCAGCAGACACATAATGATCTGTGTTTGAAACTTGCTCAAGTGTTTATAGCATTGCCACAAGGTGTACTTTGAGTTGCTCACTTTCAGCATGCTTCGTAGGAGGCGCGACAATGGGAAGGGTAGCCTACTTACTTGTGTTTATCTTCTGGAGAGAAATATGCTTTTCCAGTTGTCTCCTTAGCTTCACCTCGGCTCCGTATTTGCCAGTGGTGCCATTGTCGGCCAGAATGAAGTGAGAATGCATGCTGTTGAGCACAGTGAGCTTGCTCATGGGGTTGGACATGGTCTGATATGGCCGCACAACCTGCAGGGTTTCAAAAGGAGGAGGCGGAAGTCAGAGAACAAAAGGGCAAAATATGAAAAGGAGAACCAGACAGAGAGGAGACAGAGAAGGAAAAATCAGTTCTTTGGTACAGTGAAAATATTAGCACGGTGAGTAGAAGCAAGTGTTACAGTCAGTGTTCCCCAGTCCAAGCAAGATTATAAAGAATGATGTATGTATTTATATGCCGAATTTACACAGAAAACAGAGTTTGTGCTCTCGTTGGGCTCAAAAACTGCCATGTGAATGGAGGTTTCATGTTGACGTCAATCTTTTGTCTGCTGATGAACCACAAATAATTTTAACATTTAGTAATTTTGGTTTTTTTCTCTTTTACACAATGTCCATACTTTTTTCTTTAATGTTTATTTTTTTTTTTTTATTTTGGGAGAGAGAGAGAGGAAGAGAGTGAGAAGGGAAGGGACAGAGAGAGAGGAAGAGAGAGAATCCCAAGCAGGCTCTGTGTTATCAGCACAGAGCCTGACTCGGGACTTGAACTCACAAATCATGAGATCATGACCTGAGCCAAAATCAGGAGTTGGACACTTAACCAACTGAGCCATCCAGGGGCCCCACATGATGTCCATACTCTTAATAGGCACAGCAGAGCAATCATGGTTCTGGAGTATGGGAGGCGGGTCGGGGTTCTCTTTCTGTCAAGCCCATTCAGTAATCTGAAGGTCTGTTCAGTCAAAAATCAACACTGTTCTTATGAGATACCTTATCTAAGTGGAAACGTTGACTATCAAATACCTGTCTCATGAGATGGATATGCATCAAAGTGTTCATCTCTGTCTTTTTTTGTGTTGCATTATTTTAATTTTGTGGCGAATTATATTACCTAAAACAGTCATTCTTAGGGTGGTCTTTCATATTTTTGATATAAAAAGAAGAGCAAAACCTATTGTGAGTTTTAGTTGCCAGATCTCGTTGCTTTACGTACATCATCTATATTCCTTGCAACAATCCTGTGCGACGCTGTTCTGCTGACCTTGTAGATGGAGAAACAGCAATGGAGGTAAAATAGGTTCTTCAAGAGCGTATTACACACAAACCCAGAATTTGCACCCAGGTCTGATTCCAAAATCTATGCTTACTATGTTTACTCCCCTTCCCCCCACTGCTTAGACACAATGGAAACAAGATGATGTTTTGGAAATCTCCTAAGATATTTAGGTAGAGACTTCGTTCACGACTATAAAATGGAACATTGGACGAGCGCACTATTGCACAGACCCAGTATAGTTATCCCTGTACTAAATCATCAGAATTGACAGACTAGAAATAAATGCTACAGGGTGTTTATTTCCTGCCTTTGTGCGCTGTGTACATTAATTATGGAGTTGAGATGCTCTTGTTAATGTTTAGTGTGTAATAACTCACCATGAAAAGCTGTAGTAAGATTGAGTAGTTTGTTAAAGAAATTACAAAGTGATTTAGCAGGGCAGTCTTTAATAGTAAAGATCTCATAAAAGTCATTTTTTAGATCTTGATGCTGATTTCAAAATCCATTTCTATCTGCCTGGCAAACAGAATCTACTCAATAAATAGTGAATGAATGAACAGGAAAACTTGAGACAGGCATGCTTTTGTTCAAAATTAGAAAAAAGAAAGAACCCTCTTTTCTGAATTGTTTGGGAATTGATCTAATCTAAATTTAAAATGTGTAATTTTAAGCTTTTGAAATATCCTTCATTCCTTTTAATATATGTCTTATTTGTTAATGTAGCATTAATATAACATAAATTCATAGCTTCATTTTAGTTGACTCTTAATGATAAAGGACACTCATAACTTTTTGATTATTGTTTCCAGTAATGGATGGGACTTTTTTTTCCTGTAACCGAACGGCATTCAATTACTCCTTTGTCTACATGAGCGAATGAAAGTCCCCAAAATACAGAGAGAGTGGTGTGCTAACTCCATCCTGAGTTCTTCATCACTGGAAGAGTGGGTTGCTTGTGGTTGAAATTCCCATTTTGTTGTTACTCATTTTTGATCATAAAACATTCATTCTACAGCAGAGTGCAAGTTAATAAATATTAATGCTTTGTTGAAAGAGGCTTAGCAGACGGACTTTCTCCTATTCTTAAAGTGCCTCTGCATTGAACCTTTGGACAAAAGAAAACGCTGTAGTTACTGTTCTCTCTTTTCCAACAGCAGGTCTCCAAGGCACCATGCCAAGAAGGAGAAAGACCCAAAGAATTTCCTTGAGAGGCAGGGGACAGCAGATTTTCTAGAGGTTAAAATATGCATGATAGTGAATCCCAGACACTTGTTCTAGGTGAGACATGAGAATACATTTTCTAATTCCTGGGAACTAATTAAGGACCATCAGTGAACAGCAAATTTTTGAATGAATAAAGTAGTGAAAATAATTCTGGGTCAACTGACATAACCACAATCTGAGAAGAGAACACCAATAAATCATCTAACTATACTCTCTATGTATGTTTCCTTCACTACAGGATTCTAAGGACAGTGATGCTTCAGTCTTCTGAGTTTTGACCTTCTTTCCTGGTGAAACATGGTATACCAGCTCTTTGGAAATACTGTCCATTTGAATCAGTCATGGCTAGAGGGTCAAATTTCCAGCATCACTCATCAATTTTAACTTCTTTGTCTAACTGCTCTCCATTTCATTTGATCTTGTATGAAGGTAAGTTAGAGGTGCACATATATCAGTAGAGATTTTGTCTGCTGTGTAACAGGGGATATACATCTGAAAAATAACTAAATGCCCTAATTTATTTTCCTGTCATCACTGGAGGAAGATCTGCTGAACCCTGGAAAACTTGGAACATATGAGCCATGGAAATCCGTTTGAGTCCCCTTCGTTCTGCCAAGTGGCTGTGTGAATCTGAGGCACACGTTTTTAATCTGTGAAAGGGAAATGATAAAAACCACTTACCTCGTGGGGGTTAGATGAGATTTGAGGTGCAAAGTACCTGGCACCTTGCCTGGTTCCTGGCAGGCAATACATAAATGTGAATTCTTTCTCAAGCTCGGCTTTATTTTACCAACTATACTAGCGAACAAAATGACAGACAAATCACACCATCTCTTGTTTTACGCAAGGGATTTAAATCAATCAATAGAAGTAAAGGAAAAAATTAGCAGTCAGTTGGCAAAACACACAAAGTGTTTTCTACTTTGTCACCTCCTCTCAGGCCACTTCAGACGGTGATGCTCTGGAATTGTTTGTGGGTTAACTGCAAAGGTGGAAACGACTTCCCAAATACTTCAGAAGAGGAATGTGTCTTGGCCTAACTTGCCTACAAAATCCACTTAATATTCTTCATAACAAACATACCAGCAGTCTATTCTTATTTGAGTTACAATTTGCATATCTACAAAAGATTTGCTGATCTTCCTGTTATGTTTCTCAAATAGGAAAATAATAACGTCTTTGTGCCACAGATGAATTCTTCCCTCTGACAACATTTTGGAGGTAACGCATCCATTTTTATTGTTAAAGGCTCATAGAAAAGGATTTTTTTGGAAAGTGTGTGTGTGTGTGTGCGCGCGCGTGCGTGTGCATGAGAGTGCATAACAAGAACAAGTGTGACATGTTCAGGACTTGTAGACAGACTTGTCGGCTCTAGCTTATTTTTCAGCCAGTGTTTTCTCAGAGAATCAAGCCCTAATGCCTATACATAATGGACCACCTCTCCTAAGAATATAGGATGGTCCAGGTTATGTACCATCTTTGAGAGAATTAAGAAAAGAGTCAATCAAACAATTTTCTGTGTTTATATTTCAGATGAGGAACCTGGGAGGAGAAAGGCTGAATGACATCAGAAAGGCCTACATATAAAGGGGTCTTGCATGATTGGTAAATACAGGACTATGTATACCCAGAAGGGAAATTTGCTTAGAAATGGATTTTAGATACTTTGCACTCTTTGGGTATCATGGGCTAGGATACCTCTAAGTAATAACATTTTGCCCCTCTTTCTTGTCCCTCAAGGGTAGATGAGAGACTTCTTCACTCTTTAATACATTGTATACCACTGTGTATTGGCTGATTGGTAAAATTCTGGTTCCAAGGCCTCTGTGTACCTTGACTCTGAAAGAGAAGCCATGAAGTGGAAGGTTTGTAAGAAGTTAAGGAAGGTGAAGGCCCTTTATGTCATGCGCTTGTCATTACCAATGCCAGGAGAGGAACGCTCCAGAGGCGCCATGGAAAATTTCAACATTCTTTATGGGTGGGTGTCAGCGTGCTGCATTTCTTATCCCTGGATGAGCTTAAGTAGATCATTTTGGAGCTGATCTAAGATACCTGCTTGAGTTTTCCTAGCTATTTTCACATGTGTTCTGGTCTCACTCAGGAGTACTCAGTGGGAAGTTAGGAGATGGAGGTTCTAGTTCCTTCCAGTTACTAATGTGTGACCTTGGGCAACAAGTCTTTCAACTCATTCATTCCTTTGTTTATTCACTCATTAAGAATGTCTTGAGGAAATGTATGTGATGACTATTGGGCTGGCTTGAGGAAACATATAATCCTGCATCTAGGTAATGTCTCTCACTAAGTGTTCAAATTATATGTATTGAAAGAAACGTTTTGGTTGGTAGTTTGTCATAAAATAGAGGGTTTGACTATAATTTCTGAGGGCATTCTACCTGTAGGATTGAGTCTGGACAGCCTGTGTTGAAAAGTACATTTGCTTCTTCCAAGTGAGTACAGAAAACTGACACAAAGGTGGTCCACTCATGTCCTGGGGTCTCTTTTCTTTGGTGGCCCTTTCCACAATGCAAGAGCAGGGTGCTCATCTGCAGCTCCTTTCCTGAACAGAACTGACTTGAGCTAACCTGGATTTTTGAGTCATCAATCACAGGCCTTGGGCAATCCCTGAACTTACAATCTGGTGAGGTATGTATCAACATGCCCCTGGCAAGTAGCAGGCTAAGGGACGTGTGGCACATTGAATCAGCCTTTCCCTCCTAACAGCACTATGATTTCACATTAGGCAGGGAGAAAAGTAGCGTTCATTGACCGTTTATTGTATGTCAGGTACTGTGATAGACACCTTCTCATAGATTAATCCATTCCATGCTTATTTTATAGGCAAAACTATAGATGTTCAGAGAGGTAAAGTCTCTTGGCCCAAATGTGCCCCACTAACACCCTTCCTCTGACTCTATGCAGCATGTAGAACTTATGCTCCTGTGCAGGCCAGGAGGCATTTAGAGGGAAGATGGAAGGCCCAGCCTGATTTTAAGTTCATAAAGGATATTCTGATTGGTTTTGCTGCTTGACATTTCTGCCAGTGGCTCAGCTGAGCGCTAAAATCCTTCTGACAGCTGATGAGATGATTTCCAGATGGGTCACCTAGAACTGCATAGCATGTAGGGGTCAGGAGAAGCACTAGCAGGCAGCGAGATGGGGTCTGTGCTTTGGAGAAAGAGAAACAAAGGGGTGGGACAAGGTTCTCCTAGGATCAGTCCTGAGTCTCTGGGAGGGATGAGGGGATACTGTTGAGACATGGGCAGCAGCCTCTGTGTTGGAGATAAAGGAACAGGGGGGCTGGGAGGATGAGATAAAAAACAAATAAAGGAAGGCACTGTGTGTTCTCAAATCATAGCGAGGTCTGGGCTCACAGGGACACTGGGCTCGTTATTTCCTATTCAGCCAGCCCGGCGGTAAGTCTAGGGATAAAGCAGGGTCATATGAAACCCAGATGCTGCCTCCAGCCCAGCAATCCAAACAAGAAACCAGCAAACCCAGGGATCTATCCCGAAGAGGGCCCAGATACCTCAGCTGCATATTTCCTACCAAAATCCACAGGATGAGCAATTACATCGTTCCACAGCATTTTGAAAACATGTCCCTCAACTCATGGGCTTGCAGAGGGTTACAGTGTCCTCATTACAGGCTTTCTGTTCTAATGGGCTCACTTCCCTTTGCCCTGTGCTGAGGGGAGCCATGGACGATCCACATGAAGAGCCTACTAGCAGTGGGAAAATGACCTTGAGTTCTAAAAGGGGTTACTTGCTTGAGAAGTCACCACATGTCAGTGGGGTGATTTTAATATATGTTAAAAAATTCTCTGAAAATCTTCCCTTTTGGTCTGTGGTGGATTCAGTGACTCACTTCTAAGAAATAGAATAAAACAGAAGTGATGGTGTATGACTTGTGAAACTAAGTCATAAAAGGGTTCCTTTCAGCTCTCCTGGATCATTTACTCTGGGGGAAGCCAGCTGCCATAATAAAGCTGCCTTCTAGAGAGGTCCACATGGTGAGGAACTCCTACCAACAGCCATGTGAGTGAATCATCTTGGAAGAAGGTACCATATTCCCATTCAATCCTTTACATGATGCAGTCCCAACTGATATCTTGACTGTGACCTTAAGGGAGGCCCACACCAGAACCACACAGATAAGCTGTTGATACATTCCTGATCCACAGAAACCATGAGACAAGAAATGTTGTTTTAAGCTATTAAGTTTTGGGGTAATTTGTTACACAGCAGTAGACAACACAACAGTATATTAATGTTATGTTGAAACTTCAAAACGTATTCTCTCCTATTCTGGAATCACTGGTGCATCGTAATTTCATGACCTCTAGAGCCCCCCTGCATCTTTCCAGGGCTCCAGTCAGCTTTGGGGCTGTGGAGGGGCTGCCATCCTCCACTGTCTCAGTGCACCTGTCTGACTCCTCACACCATCTTTTCTCACTGGGAAGATGGTCTGACTCCCTCACCTACACAACAGCTAGTTGGGTGACCCTACACAGGTTGTTATCCTCTGCATCTCAGAGTCTCCATATGGAAATGGAGATTAATGATGAATATAACCACCTCAGCGGGGGCACTGTAAAGATTAAATGAGATCTAAAACACATATATGCATTCAAATAAATGATTACTATGATCATGGAGAAGTCAGACTGCATCGTAGGAAAGGATGTGGTCTTGGGAGCTGGATGTCCAAGGCTGAAATACCAGCTATGTGACTTATTAGTTATGTAAGATTGGGCAAGTTACTTAATCGTTTTGTGTTTAGTTTTGTCATCAGTGATACGGAAGGATGAGAGTGATGCTAAAAGCAACAACTTCTGAATGCCATTATAAGAATTAAATGGTCATCTGTGATGGGTGCTACATTTTTAAGCTCAACAAAAGTGGTGCTTTTATGACAATTGTTGTTGTTGTTGTTATTATTATTATTATAATTATTATTATTATTATTATTATTTCATGGATAAATGCTAAATATCCAGGCTGACACTTTAATATCCTGCCACCAACGCTTTGCTTACATACTCTTTTCCTTCTTCTTCAGTTACAAGGATGCAGATGGCTCCTCTTCCCTTTAGCTCTGGACCCCATCATCTTGGGGCCGATCAAGGACATATTTCCTCAATTATATTCCCACTACCTTTATTTTCTGCCCTACCATCAACACATAAACAGACTCAAGTCTCTCCCTTCTTGAAGAAAAAAATCTCACAAATAACGGCTCCCTTCAGCTACTCATATCACTTCTCATCAGAGCTAAACTTTGAAAAGGTTAGTTTCCGTTGGCTGTCTCTACTTCTTCCCCTTCTCCCTCTTCGACCCAGTGACTTGAGACCAGCCCCTTCATCGTTCTTCGGAAACAGTTTTGACTGGTGATGCCAGTGACATCTGTTTTGATGAACTGTATGAACATTTCCAAGTCCTCATCCTCCTCAGCCTCTCAACTGTACCTGACATTGCCCTTCACTCTATCCTCCTGGAGCACACTTTTCCCTTGGCTTTCATAACAGCCTCTGGTTTTGCTTCTACCTCTCAGCCCTTCTTTTGGTTTCCCTCTGCCTAACCATTAAATATTGGACACCACCAGGATCCAGGTGTAGGCCCTCCTTTCCTTTACTCTACATACACTCCCTTGGTGATCCCATTCACCACAATGGCTTTAATTTTCATCTATATGCAGGTGCCACTTGAGTCTGAGGGTATAGCCAGATCTTGCTTCTGCGACTCCAACTCATACTGGAGGTTACTGTCCTGCTGGACATTTTCACATAGATATCTCAAAGCAACTTTGAAATCAGCACATCCAAATCCAAGCTCAACATTGTCATCACTGAAACAGTAGTTCCTATGTCAATGAATGTAGCCTAGAATCTGAACATGGTCCATGGTTAGCTAGCGTTAGCTCTTGTATAACTGCAACACACTTGGGTGAGTCTCCTTGTCTCTGAACTTCTCTTCTCGAATCCTCTGGATACATCTTATATAACCTAGTCCTGGAAGTCCAATAAATTCCATGTGAGAACCACTACTGGAAGGTTTTCCTAGCTCACAATTTGAAATCCTGTTTGGTTTGCCTGAGAAATAGGTGACAAATGCACTATTAAACCTCAGTTTTGGGGGCCTGAAATACAGAGATGACATCAAAACAACACTTTCCAATTAAATATAAGAACTGTTAAAGGTTATAAAATCCTGAGAATAAATATATACTTCAGGGCGAAATAGAAGATATCATTGAAAGTCATGATAATCTAATAACCACATAAGATGATGTGTTGGAAATCTTCCCAAATACAATTTTATCCGCAAGTTAAAATGAGAAGTGCTTTTTCTTACAATCATGGTTAGATTTTTAATTTGGCATGTATTTTGTTAATCTAGATTTGAGAAAAGACAAATTACAAATGATTCACAAACTGTTCAATTACCTGAAACAATTCTGGTCAGACTGTTTTCTAAAGTAAGGAAATATAAGGCTAAAATGAGTCATGGAAAAATCATAATTCAATGGAAATTCTTTCCTGACTTTATACTGGGGATATTTTCATTATCTGTTCAGATAGAAATTCTCTAGGGACAAAGAAAATAGTTCTGGTCATTCTTGTAGTTTATTTTTGAGTCCAATTTACAGGCATAAGATAGTTGCCAGTATCTCAACTAATAATAAAAACATCATTAAATATTTTCTTATAGATCACTTGGCATACTATTAGTTAATGCACCTGAGTGGCTCAGTCGGTTGAGCATCCAACTTCATTTCAGGTCATGATCTCACAGTTCGTGAGTTCGAGCCCCACATTGGGCATTGCTGTTGTCAGCACAGAGCCTACCCCAGATCCTCTGTACCCTTCTCTCTGCCCCTCCCCTGCTTGTGCTCTCAAAAAAATAAATGAATATGTATTTAAAAAAAAGAGTATGGGCTTTGGAGACAGTAACTCTTACTTAGTTTTCTTACATAATGATACATACCTCATAAGCCTAAGCTATGCAATCACAGAGAGTTCAAACAGGAGCTCAATAAGTTCTAAGTACTACTATTATGATTATGCTCATACAGATTGTATAAATATAGAGCAAGTATTTTTGGAGTCCACTTTAAGATGATGAAATCAACTCTTACAGAGTTTAAGTCACACGTCAATGCCTCACCTTCACACCAAATATCATATTAGTGGCCGATAAGAAACAAATAAACAAAAATTCAATCTCTAATTTTGAGGAACTTTTACCAAAATTGGGGAAGAGGAGGTCTGTAGGAGAATTATAATCATGGATATGACATTATGGGTGAAGTTGGTCATGGAAGACATCTTGGTGGAGGTGAGCCTTGAGCTTAGTTTGACTCAAGAGTAGATTATGGGTTGTAATACAAGAATGGGGCAGTAGGAATCATATGGAGAAATGACACAGTAGTGAAAACTTAATAGCTGAACAATATTCACTTTCACATTTAAAGGCCGGGTAAAAAATTATTACTATCTACAATATTTGTAGCCTTATTGCTCATCAGATTCTGTTGTTTTGATCTATTAATTGGAGGTTTGGTTAAATAGAAGATATTTAAACTTGAAGAATCAAGGGTAGTTCATTCCTCAGTTGGGTGGACCATGCACCTCTCAAAAGGGTTACAGAAAGGCTTGTTCTCATTCCATTCTTCTTTGCTCCCATATCCAACACATAGAAGCTTTACCATTCACCTCCCACCTTAAGTTGCTACATAAGAAAATAGTTTTATATTTAGATGCTTGGTTAAAAAATGCCCTCATTATAGTTACTAAAGTATAATCAAGCTTGGGGGCCTGTATGGAGATGAAACTGTGACAAAGCTGTGAACTAGGTAAGATTTATCATTATGTTTTTTTCTGTAATGTCAATTTTCCTTGTAGCCTGAATTTCATCATGCCCAATCCATCTTCATGGTCTGAGCACCTCCCACATGTGAGGCTCTAAGTTGAGCTGTGAGAATCTGAAGCTAATGCCCTGTATCTTCAAAGTCTAACCTAAAATCTAGCCAAGAGATCAGACGTGAAGCGAGGTAGATGCTTAAGAATATCTAGAAGCAGACCCAAGGGCAAGTTAATCTTTCTTCTTTATGTTAAGGGCTAGTCTTTGCCTTTATAGTGCCATTCCAAAGGGGTAATCAATGCTAAGATGAATAGTAAGTGCCTTGTCTACAACTTGGATCACTAGAATATCCATAGAACTACTTGAGTGTTCAGCTTCTCAAAGTGCTCATCTGAGGGCCAGCCCCACAGAAATAAAAAGATCTATATTTTCTGTCTGGAAATAAACCTACTGTAATAAAATATTCGGCATATGAAGTAGAGCCTTTCTTTTATCCTATTTTTATTTCATATAAGTTTCCTAGATTTCCCTTGAAAATTATTTTGTGCCACCTCAACCTTATTCTGAAATCTACACACAGACTAGGCCAAAAATACAAATCATTTTTTTTAAATGAATGCATTTTGATAGAATTCTGAAGTGGTAAAGATTTTTAATAATGTGTTAGTATTTTTCCCTCGGATACCTGGTGTCTGATGCTAAAAGGTTTATATTCTTGATGTTTATTATATGTAGGTTTGGCTATGTAAGATGAAAGGAAAAGGACAGAAGGCAGTAAATTAAGCTAAGCTATGGAAATTCTTATAACTACTTAAGAAGCTTATCGGACAAGACTTCTACTTCAATGATTTTGGGGGGACATTTCACAAGTGACCACTAACTAATACTTTATTCAAAGACTTCTTTTTAGGACAACCTGGCACCATATTCCTTTTTAATCATAACATTAGAAGAGTAAACACATATACAAATTTCCCTCAAACTGTGTCATAAATCAGGTACACCAAGAGCAGCATTTATGGTCTGAGTAATTTATAATGTGAAAAACAAATTCGATTACTGTTCAAGACCCTGAGAAAGCCTATGCATATTCCAACTTCCCAATTTTGAGGGGGAGGGTGGGAATATACAGAATGATTGAAATTCAATAGACTTTGGTCAAAGATAGTAAGAAACTAAAATTCACTGTTTTTCCTGTGTTCTTTATGATCTGTCAATGTCAGTCCTTTTCTTGATGGTCTCTGCAGGGTTCACCTGGATCTGTGTGAGCCACGGTGTGCCTCTATCAGGCCCCTGTGAGCAGGGAGAATGAATGTGCACATTTTACTGAACATGAGTGACTCCTACTGTCCTCTGGGGTCAAGGCTATTTTTTCACTGGGAAGTCAGACAGTGCAACTCAGCCTCACTGGCTTAGGCATGTGTAAGTTCCTATTGGTGTAACACTGGGAAGAAATATGGGGAGAAAGAAAGTAAAAAGGAGGAGCACAAGAAGAGGTGAAATCAGAGGAAAAGAACGCGAATTGGAGGAAGATGAATCAGGGGTCATTTCTCCAACCATGCAAGGCAAGTAAATGCAAAGCAAGTACTATCTTTCTGCACTCATATAGAATTTACAAGACACACAAAATGACACAAAAAGGCAGTGGGCAAATGTTTAGGCAACTGAGGTAATTATTTGGTTACTCTATCTTGAATAAAGAAATAAGCAGGTGTTTATTCATAGTTCATCTGAATAAGAAAGTTCCCAAATGGTTTCCCCCCCTCCTCAAAAATTGAATAATAGCAACTCAGGTTTACACTAAGACGTCCTGAAGCAATGGACATTTAAAAATGATTTCTGAATCACATTTTAAATAATTAATTCATTTGTTAACAAAATGCACTATTAAGTACTTTTGGTACCAGGGGTGCTTCAGCGTATTCGAATTCTCTAAGAAATATATTTGCTCTAGTTCATAAGCAACTTCAAAGCCAGCTTGGAATCTGAGGTGAGGATTAACTCAAGTATATTTCATCAAAGACTAGTTGCAGATACTCTGAAAAAAATTACTAATGCTTGTTTTTCTGGTCAGTTCTGCCTACATATCACTTTGGAAATTGCTGCTTGAGATACTCAAGGCATGTGTGTTGTAAAACAGCCAGTAAGTTTTAGTTATGAGGATATTACACTGATAAAACTAGGACCTCATTTCTTACCCTCTGTTTTTAGTAAATTAGTGTTTCTACATGTAATTTGGTAGCATCGATATGGACACCTCTTATCACGTAAAGGTTCTGAAGGATGTAAAGAGTGTTTGTCTACTGTATTTCATGACGTCTGATTTTTTTTATTCAAAGTATTTTGCATTGCATTAAAAATTGCGTATGTTTGATTTCACTCTCATGTGGAATTTAAGAAACAAAACAGATAAAAATAGAGGAAGGGAAGGAAAAATTAAATAAGAAAAAAACAGAGAGGGAAGCAAACCTTAAGAGACTTTTAACTATAGAGAACAAACTGAGGGTTGCTGGAGGGGAGGTGGGTGGGGGGATGAGCTAAATGGGAGATGGGCATTAAGAAGGGCACTTGTTGTGATGAGCACTGGGTGCTACATGTAAGTGATGAATCACTAAATTCTACTCCTGACACCAATATTACACTATGTTAACTAACTTGAATTTAAATAAAAATTTGGAAGAAAAAAATTACACATGTTGTGTTACATTAAATAAGATGCTTTCAGGAGTGCCTGGTTGGCTCAGTTAGTTAAGCATCTGACTTCAGCTCAGGTCATGATCTCATGGTTTGTGGGTTCAAGCCCTGCATCGGGTTCTGTGCTGACAGCTCAGAGCCTGGAGCCTGCTTCAGATTCTGTGTCTCCCTCTCTCTCTGCCCCTCCCCTGATCATGTTCTGTCTCTATCTCTCAAAAATAAATTAAAATGTTAAAAAAATGTTAAATAAGATGGTTTCAGTGTATGGCTGCACAATAGAAGAAGCAATTTAAGACCCATCAATTCTCAACCTCTTTGATTTTTTTTGGCTCAGATACTTGGAAAAAAACTACTTAGCATGTGTGTTACACTTCGTGGCAGGCCTTGATTAGGAAGGGAAGACTATATTGATCTGATGTAGAGGTGCAATGACCAATAGTTTATTGTAAAAATTATCAGTGGAAAAAGCAGTGAATAAAGTATGGCAATTAGAGTTTAAGCACAATTCCTATCAGTGGAATTTTGAGAAGAGTTATATAAGAAAGAGAAAGTCTGGTGGTTAGTAGGAGAGAAAACCCTCTCAGGGAGTTTGTGGATAATCTGTTTGTGGTAAACAAAACAAAAACAAGACCCTAGAAGAAATGGAAGATGATGACTCAGAAAAAGTAAGATAAATTCTCTCTGGCAAAACCCTTTGACTGATCAGTCAATGTGTGGCTCTGGACCTGAGAAAAGGAAAGAGAGGTTGGCACCTTGCAGAGTATGGTCAAGGGTTTATGAGTAGTTTCCAAAAGGAAAATCTAGAATGACGCTGTGCACACTCCCTGCACAAGCAGGGAAGCCACAGCTTGAATGGAAAGCATCTTCCTCTGTGGCTTTCCTGAGCTAGTGGAAGGGCACTCAAATAATAAAGAAGCTGGAGACTTGGGGCGAGAGGGTCCCCATTTAATATTGCAGTCAATGAACTCATGCTGCTCTATGTTACCTGGTGTTAATTCATCTTAACTGGACTGTGTCAAGAGAACTAGCAAGATTTGATGGGTGAGGAAAGACCACTGCTTGATTCAAACCAAGAGGATAGTTAGTAAATCTTATTTCAGACCTGTTTTGATCATAAGAATTGACACTGGAGTTTACAAAGACAGATTTTGGAAAATACATGGTCTTGCAGTAAACTATTACTAACATGAATTTCATTGTGGGAGGTGGGGGCTAAGAGAGTACTGTAATATGCATATTTTGAATTCTCATTTTATTTTACTTTTTTGATATCACCTTTAAGAAAAGTCACAGACAGGGGCAGCTTCTAGGACTTACATCTCTTCCAATGAGGTCTTCTTGGTTTTCCACAATTCCCCAGGGGGCGATGCCTATGGTACATATCTTCCCTCGAGACTTAGATGCATGGTCCTTCAGGGCATCCCCAACATGGCGAATAACACCTAAGAGGAAAAAGAGAAGTATTACTCTTTTTTTTTTTTAAAAGCAATTACTCGCCATTGTTCTAAAGGAAACTGTGATAAGGGTGGTTCACAAGGTTATACACAATGAATATAAAGTTTTGACACATTTCTACATGTGTTCAGAAGAGAACATAAATTTATGGCTTTAATGTCAGATACATTTGCAGGACTTGTATATGAACTCTAGCAATGCATTTCTTATTCTCCTTTAAATTCTTTTTTTCCTAAGAAAAAAATTAGAAAGCATCCAATGTCAAAAAAAAAAAAAAGAGGGGTCCCTGGGTGGCTCAGTTGGTTAAGCATCTGACTTAGGCTCACGATGTCATGGCTTGTGGGTTCGAGCCCTGCATTGGGCTCTGTGCTGACAGCTCAGAGCCTGGAGCCTCCTTCAGATTCTGTGTCTCTGTCTCTCTCTGCCCCTCCCCTGCTTGCACTCTGTCTCTCTCTCAAAAATAAACAAACATTAAAAAAATAAAAGAAAAAGAAAGAAAGAAAGAAAAAATTGAATACAATTCTTTAAACTTAGGGAATCTTTCTCTTGTTCTATAAGCATAATGATGTTAGTATGACTAAGAACCAGTGCCATGAGTACATCCTATAAAAAAGCACCATGCTTAATATTATATTAACTCTATACCAGAGTTTGTGTATGAGTTAGGGTCATTCAAATAGAGTAGTTACTTAGCTCAGATTTTGTTAACCTTTATTTCATCTTCCTATTTATCAACATATAAGATGGAGACCCTACTTACAAAGAAAACCTTGGCATATTACGTGGAAAATTTATGTTGAAAATATATAAATACAGCTTTTTAGCTTCATCAATGAAAGTGTTTTCCTCTCCTGTCATAAATGACCTTCCACATCACTGTGGCCTTCCTCACCGTAGTTAAAATGAAAAAAATCAGTTTACAAGATGGTACGGAACCTCTCTCTTATCTGTTAATAAAGATAAATTGCATTTAAAAAAGATGCAACTTCTAATCTGTTAACCTCCCTCTCAAATAATCATTTTTTAATAGACGATATAAAATATCTTTTCTAAGAAAAGTTATTTCCACTTATCAAAATTCCACCTATTCCTCAAGGAAAAATCCACACCTCGTGCCATCTCCTATATGAAAGTTCAATTGGATTTGATTTTTTCCTCCCTGTGAACAGGATTGCAGTTTGCATATCTCAAACAGTGCAGTATGTTACCTAACATATTCTTCCGTGATGCACAATCCCACATGAGGCTGTCTCCTCTAAGGGCAAAACTCCTTGCAGGGAAGGTTGGGGGGGTGGTCAGTGTCTTACTTCATCTTTGTATGCCTCACGTGCTAGCACAGAGTAAGGGTTCTAATACTGCATGAAACTATCAAAATGCACCAGGAAATTTAATCATGAGAGAGGACACATTTATGTGAATCACTCCATTCTGAAATATTCAGAAGATCAAACAGAAATACGCTCCTTTTAAAAAAAAATCAACTAAAACCGTGTAAATAACACTAATCCATGTTGGGATATGCTGGCGTGTTGATAAGAATACAATTTCACTTCGTAGCTTATCTAGGGATCTTTTAAAATAGAGTACCAGTGAAGAAAAATTCAAGAGTCAAGCTGTGAATATCAGTATTCATTGTGTTTCCCTATTCACATGTAAAACTCCTTTCAGGGCCCATCCTGGACAAGAAGTTTAACTTCCTATGCCCTCCATCAGCCACAATTCTATTGCCGTTCAGGTAATTTGAGATGCCATCATTAGAACTTCACTTTGGGTATTGGATTGAACACTAGCCTGGAGTGAGGCAGAGATGAATTCTTTGGTTTATTACAGAATTCATGCTGTAACTTCTTTTGATATGGGGTGCATTTCATAAAGGAAGAAAAGTAATAAACAGTGTTCTGAGTTCCCAGAAACAGACGATTGTTAAGAGTTTCTTTGGAACCTTTAGAAACCTTTGAGTGGGTGTGTATATGAGGTGCAGATTATGCCAGGAAAGCAAAACACTGAATAATCACAAGTGAACGATGCCAGCTAAGCTGAATGAAAGCAGAAGCCTAAGGCCTGAACAGCCACCAAAAGCTAATTGCTTTGTAGATACTTGATTACTACAAAACAAACAGCAAAGAGCTGACACAGAGCATTCTAAGATCATGTCAGTTTACAGACTGAGTCAGGATTTCACGTAACAATGAGGAGCGGGGCCATGTGCAGAGTTCACTGCTGAAATGTGCCTACAGGGTTGCAGGCTGAGCCTTCACAAGTTCTAGGTATTGACGAGAATTCTGAGTGCAGGTCTTGGTCACATATCACCCAAGCTGCGAACAAATGAGTAAACAGTATTGAGATGAATTCGCTGGTCCAGGGTTATGTTCAGACTGCTCCACAACTCCACACTGCTCGGAGCCTGGAAACAAGTCTGAGTGAACATGCTACACTATAACTTGTGTACTTCCAATGGGCACTTCTGGGGAAGTGTGTCAGGCTGGGGAAATATGTCTGAGCAATTTACAGGCATCCATTCCTTTATCGGCTCCACATTAATAATGTGCTGCATGTAAGCACTTATAGGTTTGGGAGAATTGATTTGACAGCCTACCTGTATCACAATATAGAGAAACTCATTTGGCAGGTAGAAAAAATTGCTTGGATTCAGAGTGTGATGTGTCTTCTGTTGGAGTTGATTTAATAAACTATTTAAAAAATTTTGTTTAATGTTTGTTTATTTTTGAGAGACAGAGTGTGAGTGAGGGAGGGGCAGAGAGTGAGAGAGGGAGACACAGACTCCCAACCAGGCTCCAGGCTCTAAGCTGTCAACACAGAGCCTGTTGCAGGGCTCGAACCCATGAATCGTGAAATCATGACCTGAACCAAAGACGGACGCTTAACTGACTGAGCCACCCAGGTGCCCCTTAATAAACTATTTTAAATAATAAACACACAATACTCCAGATGTTGCCGTCACAATTTATGTCCCTGATAAAATGGGCATTTTGCAAAATTTAGAGCTATGTTGCACCTGACTTAAAATTACTTAAAGATCAGACACAGAGCTTCCAAATTTAGAGCAAAAGTTATTCTTTGAAAAATTACTGGATACTTAATTGGCAACTTGAGGTACTGAAAATATCCTGTGAAATTCCATTAGTCATGTTTACAAATTCTGGATAGTCAAGTATTAAATAGCCCAACCTGCTTCCCAGGTGTAAGTAATTCTTCTTGGTTGAAAACTAACTGTATGGTTATCGTGTGGGTTAAGGGAGGGCAGAAGAATCTGTGAGACGAGGGAGAACCAGTGAACATGGACACATGGGGAAGAGAGATAGCTGTGGGAATGTCAACATCGTTAGCCCTAGGAGAAAATGATCTTAGGTACAACATTCTCATGGCCTTAGGTTGCCTCTGTCTGACTTCCAGTTACCTGTGTTAACCCCTCCAGTGAATATCCATGCGCCGGTTGTCATGGCCGCTTTGATGAGACCTTTTCCAAAGACTTGCTTGAGTTTTGGCTGGAGTTCAAAGTTCTGCAGGCCCCCGTGCACAGAGATGAGAAGCTTGGGAAGCTCCAGCTGCCATTCCTTGGTCATCAGGTGTAGGAGGAGATCAGGTTTCGTATCGAAGGATACTCGCACGTACTAGAACAAGAGTGGCCACCGATTAGGGAGACAGGGGAGGGCTGGCTGCCGGGGCTTATCCTTCCCCGATTGCAAGGATAGGTGTAGCACGAGAAGAAAACATCTCCTAAAACAGCTGATTTTTGAAAAGAGGCAAATCATTTTCTTTACCACGAGAGTCTTCGTTAGGGGAAGGCATTTGCCACTTTTAAAGGTGTTCTTGAAATTGTGACTTATTACGGACTTTAAAATTGTTTGATTTTCTAAAATGCACTGTGAGCCCAGCTTTGCCCAGTTATACCAACTGGACGTAGATATAGATGTTTCTGCGACCCTGTCACTTTGAGAGGTTTTGAGAAATTCTGCAGTTCTACATCATGTAATAAGAATTTTAAAATAAGGCAATAGCTGACGATCTTTATTTAATTTACAAAAACTGAATACCAAACATTTATCTTTTAAAGAAGACAAGTGACAAAAGACGTGCCCATTGTTCTTGTAGAATAATCTTAAAAAATGAAAGTGTATATCAGATTTCAAGGTGTTAGCAGATGCAACTGGAAATAAGCGATACTAAGTATATATAAAGGAAATGCTATAAGTACACACAATGATAAACATCTATATAATCATATACATGCTCATTTAGATCTCAGTTTAATTATATAAGGACTTCCATCTTTAGCTGGAAACAACTGAAATACCAGGCAAATACATTTGAAAGCCTTTTGAAATGCATTGCTGAGCGGGCATTTAAAGAGCAAACATCCAGATTCCTAAAACAGAGTAGAAGCTGGGACCTCAGGAGACAAGGAAGGACCAAAGCAGGCTTTGGACTTGAGGGTTTCTCCTCAACTCTGCAAAATGGCACCTGCTTTCCTGGCATCACGCAGGATGGATGAGTCTAATGGGGGACCCCAGGTAAGCTGGGACACTGTTTCAAAGGGCTCCACTCTCAAGTGTAAGGAGGAAAAAAGTAAGAAAGTCTGATGTACAGAAGAAGACAGCAAGGAAGCCTGCCTGCTTCTACCTTGTTTCTGAGTGGATGGGGAAAAAATTCCCCTCTGATTATTTATAAACAAGGGGGGCTCTCAGGACCCCTGGGTGACTCAGTTGGTTAAGTCTTGGACTGCAGCTCAGGTCATGATGTCACAGTTCATGAGTTCGAGCCCTGTGTCAGGCTCTGTGCTGATAGCTCAGAACCTGGAGCCTGCTTGGGATTCTGTGTCTCCTTCTCTCTCTGTCCCTCCCCCTCTCATTCTCTCTCCCTCTCTCTCTGTCTCTCAAAAATAAAATAAACATAAAAAAAATAAACAAGGGGCCCCCCTTCACACAGACTTTGATCCACAGTGACACTATCAGTGTGGTTTGAAAAACACCAGACTATTTAATTTGAAATGGTTCTGGCTGGGCAGTGGTTCCAGATAACAGGAAGAAGCAAATGCGGATCATTTGTGGAGGAATGCATCCTCAATCCAGCGCTCAGATAGTTCCCATTGGAAAATAAGCATGTCATAAGTAAAAAATAAATAAATAAATGAAATGTATTGCACAAGGAAATAAAGCAGTATGAGTGAGAACCAAAAGAAATAACAGATAGCAGAGTAAGATCCTCAAAGATACTGAAATATTCAGAGAATATAAAATAGCTATCTTTAATATATTAAAAACCTGAATGAGATTATTGAAGGCATCAATGAGGAACAACAGACTATAAGGAAAGACCAATACATCTGAAAAAGATTCAAAAACAACTTCTAAAAATAAAAATCCAATAATTTAAATGAAAAATACAATGGAAAAGTTAGGCTACAGATTAGACACACTAATGATAGATCCAGAGAAATAAGCCAGATGCAGCCTTAAGAGACAAAGGAATTGAAAACAGAAGCAACACTGAAAACCTTGGAGCAGAGCATCTGAATTCTAGATGGAAATAAAAGAGACAGGGAAGAACCAACACTTGAACAGATACTGGCTGGGAAATTTTCAGAAATGTTGAAAGATACACATTCTCAGATCGGGGAACGTCAGTGAATCCCAAGCAGAATAAATAAAAACAAACCCCACTGAGTGACACCTCACAGGGAACACCAAAAGAAGGGAGGAAAAATTCAAAAGCCACTAGAAAATAAGACAAACCACCTACAAGGAAACAGTCATTTTAAGGCAGGAGGTCTACTCCTCAACAGCAAAAATGGGTGCCACAAGCCAGTGCCTTCAATGTGCCAAGAGAAATTATCTGTCAGTGTAAAATTCTATATTCAGCGAAAATATCTTTCAAAGATGAGAGCAAATTATAGACATTTTCAGACTACCCAAACTGAGCATTTATCTCCGGCAGACTTCACTGAAGGAAGTTTTAAGATATATACAGCAGGGAGAAATTACATGATCCCACATGGACGATCTGGGATACAAGAAAGAATGGCAAACAAAAAAATTAGCAAATACACTGTAAATCTAAAAAAGCATTGCCTGTATAATATAAAATGATGATAATATCTAATGTGTGGTGGGAAGGGAAAGAGCTAAAGCAGTGGATATTACAGCATATACGTGAGTTGGGAGCAATCAGCATTAAAGCTTTCTAAACTCTGTATGTCCTGTGGGAGAGAAAAGAAAGGTACTGACTAACTTCAGAAATTGTTAAGTATTCACCTTGAAGTAGTAGAACCACTGAAAGAGCAGATGTGCATGCAACACAAACATATGCTTTTAGATGTATAAGTAAAGAAAGTTATACAGGAGATGACAATTTATGGCAAAATTTTTGGATCTAAGAGCCCCCGCTGTTGCAAAAAAAAAAAAAAGTTCAAATTATGTCAATTCTTTTGTTAAAGCCTATTTTAAATATATTTGACTGAAACAAGAGGCAAAGTAGCTAAAAACATGAAAGCAGCTTGACAAAATAAACTGCATCATCCAGAAATACCAAGGAGCTAAAGTTTCCTACGTACCAATACCAGAAATCCAAAGAGGTGTTGGGATCTAATGAGCTGGTTTTATATTGATTTAATCTACGTAGCAAAAACCAATTCCAGAACAGAAAGAGTAAAGGCTGGCAATTTTAGCTAAATACATTATACCAAGAGAATCGTAACTAGAGTTTACAATGTGTGAATTGGCGTAGTTTACACACAAGCTTTCCTGCAGAGGATAAGACCTTTCTGAGATCTACCAACAGAAATTTTCAGTAACAACAGGCATGCATTTTGGTGCCACACGAGGAGCTTTGGGGCTGAAGGGTGGTTATTGGAGTGGTAGATGCAAACACAGTGTTTCTTAAACAAAGGCTATGTTATTGTTTCTCTATTATTACATTTATTAGCTCACTGAGTGACTCTATGAAAAATATCTAGATAACAAATGCTATAAGATCAAAGAATAAAGTGCTTTCTGTCCCCATGCACTGAATCTATGCCACTTGAGTAGTTAAAATTTGGCAGCTCTGCTGAATTGAATTTATGTCATTTTGACTAATTCCAGAAAGGGGTGTTTAGTGAAATAAATTAGGACTGGGACTCACAAGGCTTCCCAACTAGACAAACCAAAAATGCTTAGTGTGGGAGATGATAAAAAATTGCTTTTTTAAATTACTGTTCTCTTATTCACCCTCTTACACCTTAAAAAAAAGAGAATAAAAAAAGAACCTCATAAAAGTGACCAAAAAATCTACTGAATGTATTAAAATTCTTTTTGAATTAGCCTAATATTTTTCCCAGTTAAGGAAAGCTTGCTCATGATCACAGAGCTCTTATTACTCTGGTAAATGCTCTAGTAGGGAATGAACGACCTTGAATCACCTTGTCCCCTGCTCTGTCTTACAGATGGGGAAACAGAGGCACTAGGTGTCTTGTCTGTGTAAGGTCACATTGCTGGTAGGCCCTCTTCACATATTTCTCTCTGCTCTCCATTTCTTAACTCTGAGAAAACAAACAACCAAACAAACAAACAAAAACCCTAAACCCAAAACCAAGACCCTTGTGTATTTACTACACTCCTGCAACATACATTATTTCACAGACTCCTCCCAGTAATGACGAGGTTGTATCATCCACATTTCACTGATGGGGAACAGAAAGGATCCATCAGGTTCAACCAATAGTAAGTGGTAATGATAGGGTCCATAGCCCAGGTCTGCTGACGCCAGAGTCCTTGCTCTTGACCTCAAAGTAAAAGTGCCCTTTCCACCTTCCGTCTCCTTTCGCTTTACCTATAAGGAGTCTCAAAGTTCTAACGATCCATTTCTGAAATGAATGTTTTCAGCCAGGGCTTTCCCTCTATTCCTTCAGTTGCCACTTTAGGAATACATTCTCCTTACTAGGATGTCAGTTTGGATTATGCCAACAGCCTCCAAACGGTTTCTCTAACCCCATGTCCTCAACAAGACACCGACAGAGATCTTTCTCCAATTCCTTTGTGATCACACTATTTTTCAGTTCAAATTGTTACATTATATATAAACTCTAATTCTGCCTGTCATGATCCCCCACAATTTAGCCTGACCCCACCTAGAGGTGTTCCCCACTTCTCTCTGCATTTGGCTAATGCTGTTCCCTAAATCCTAGAAAACCCAGTTCCTCTCTTTGTCATCTACAGAAATCATTCCCATCTTTCAAAGTCTTTTACTTACTTTTCCTAAGAATGCAAGCTCATGTTGATGCAGCATAACTATCAACCTAACCCAATTGGATTTTTTTTTCTGGTTGTTTCTTGCACGTGTCCATTTTCTCTGCCCATGCTGCAAGATCTTTGAGGGCAGGCACTGTGTTTGACTTGACTGTGATTTTTGATCTTTCACACTGGCTACGAAGTAGTCAGTCTTAGAAATCAAAGGGAACTTAGCAATATCTTGGCCACCATGGCAACTAGAAATCATCTAGTTCAATTTTTCTGCTTTACAGGGCAAGACAGTAGACCCCTAGAAGATGAGGGACTGAGACCTGAGAGCTAGTTGTCTAATAATCAACCACTCACGTAATCCATTATTTAAGCTACTGCTGCGGTGCAAAACTCTCGGGTGAGCTGTGCTTCTGAAACATTAACGTGCACAACTTGCCTGGGGACCTTGTCGGAAATGCAGGTTGGGATTCAGTAGGTTCGAGGTGGGGTTTGATGTTTTTTATTTCTCACTAGCTCCTGGGGGACCATGTAAGAAGCAAGGATTACAACTCCTCCCCAGACCAAAGATTCTAAGTGGTGTCTTGGGTTTGTCATTGGGCCAAAGGGAAAAAAGAACACTCAGTATTTTACATGAAAAGTCATAGAGAAGAACGGAGGAAATACTGGAGGAATTATTCAGGTGACAATAAATAGGAAAGTGCAACCATTTTCAGACTACCCAAATTACCTCCAACTACCTGACCCTTGGATAATAAAAGGCAAGAGTCTTTTTCTTTTTTTAAAAAGGAAGAATTTAAATGAATCAATTAATTGCTTTTTGTCATTGTTATTGTTTAGTAACTCAGTAAGTGGTTTGGGGATAAGAGGCTAATTAAAATGAAGGGATACAATGACACTGTACAATTATCTGAAGATGTCAATTTTTAAATTCTACTCTTACACCCATAAAAAGCAAGTTAGTCAGTGAACTCTCCAGGTGCTTGTAATAGAACAGCTAACTCATGTGCCGAATCAGCAGCTTCAAGGTCATAAATGGTTGTTCCCAGAGTAATTAATAAACGGTCAATGTGATTTGAAATGAGGAGCTCTCTTGGTCGTCAAGATAAGCAGTTTTGACTGTCCACATGTGAGCTCATTAATTGCTAAGGGATCACCTTACAAATAACAAGAAATCTTCCTGATGGGTATACTAAATCTGGTCACCTGGGCATTACTCTGATGTGGTGAGTGATATGTGCTTCCATTATAGATTTTCCCATCACGGGCAGCGCCACACTCTAGCATCAGGCACTGGTGCTCTAAGACATTTGGCCAATCTGAGCACCTTCTCTTGTGAAATGCTGGCGCTCCTGACCACCTCACAGGACGCTAGGAGGATTGAATTGTGGAAACTCACCTGGTGTGGGAGAAAAACCAATACATGTAAATTGAATACAGGTTACACTCACCTTTTAAATTACTTGTGCATACGATAGGATCCAAATATCTGCCCTTTAACTCTTTAGTGGATATGTTAAAGTAGCCTTTTGTTTCTCAACTCGGAGTTATCTGGGGAGTGACTGGTGCAGCTGTTTATCTATATCTGTGCATTTCTTTAAAAAAAATTTTTTTTTTAATGTTTATTTGAGACAGAGAGAGACAGAGCATGAACAGGGGAGGGACAGAGAGAGAGGGAGACACAGAATCTGAAGCAGGCTCCAGGCTCTGAGCTGTCAGCACAGAGCCCGACGCAGGGCTCGAACGACGGACCACGAGGTCCTGACCTGAGCCAAAGTCGGATGCTTAACCGACTGAGCCACCCAGGCGCCCCTATCTATCTATATAAAAGCACCTGCTGAGAGCAAAACTACCACCTCTGCTCTAGGCTGCCTGGCCCATCCTTCTCTCATGAGCCCTTAGTTCCTCACTTTATAATTTCTAGAGATAAGCTGAGCTCAAACCAGTTGCCCATGCCTAGAATAATCGTCTTCTTTTCCCTTCTATCATTAGTGCCCCTGCCTGGCTGATGGGTGATGAGCGGATGACATCCAGGCCAGCACCTCAAGTATGCTCTTCAGTAAATAGAGGTTTGATTTAGTTGAAATTGTACCATTTGATCTGTTCTCAGGTGCTTTGGAGGCCAATGCATCCAGCATGATTTCCATAAAGAACACATATTTTGAAGAGCAAACCACCAACTGGCAAATTAAATTGTGAGAGACGATCATTGAAAACTACGGATTTCTTTTGTTTTTGTTGGAAGGGCACAGGGCTTTGGTAACTGAAGCCTGAGTTTTTGTTCTTGATTCTAAAGGTCTCTTTGGTAAAAGCAGGCGACTTCAGGGCAGCTTTTGCTAATGCCACTCTTTCTGCTTCTTCACTAGCAATGTTACAATTCGTTCATCAGAACAGGACTCAACTTTACCATGGCCTCACTCCCCACTCATGTGGGGCTTGTAGACGTGTCACAGACTAGACAGCATCGTTCTCCCTTTATAACACCCAGGGTGGGCAGAGGCTGGGTGTGTGTTGTATGTGTGCGTGGGGGGTGGGGTGGGGAGAGAAATAGTTGTTACTACTCAGAGAAGGCTGGGGCTGTTTACTTAGGATGTAATAATTCTCCTTGTGGTATTCTGGACTTGAGAGTGGGTGGAACAATTTGGCTCTGACAATGAACGAGTGACCTCTTCAGCCCTAAATTTTTACTCACGTAACTTTGCCCAGTTGTCTAAATGAAAATGGAAAAGCTGCAGAATGATAAACCTGGCTACAGTCCTGGAAACAATAAATGACAAATCCTAATACTGCAAAGCCATCTTTACTTCTGGGAAATTATCGAGTGCTATTTGTGAGTAGCGCTTGTTCAGAGTAATGGAATTACCACTGCTAACTCTATTTGAAAGCTTACTTTTAAAGCTTTTCTTCCCAGGCTGTAGGGGGATATCTGGCCTAGTTTTCTTTATGTTGAGAAATGTGATAAGCATCATTTTATTTTTTTAATTCTTGTAGCCACATTCTTAAATGAGTACTTTTAATTAAAGCTGTGGCCAAGGAGACCATGTCATATCAGACTGCTAAGATAATTTTGCTGATACTGGCTCTCTAAGTCTCTGGCATGGTTAGTTTTGCAGTGAGAGTTTAATACTGGTGGTGGTTCAATGCATGTACAATTCCCTAGAAAGAAAATACTTGGAAAACAAATGTGTCGTGTCACTGGTTACTGCATTCCTGGTTTGATGACCCACAAAACTTTGGGAATGAAAGTGCCATTGTAATTTATTCTGTATTGTTTTTGTGATTTCTCGATGTTAGATACCGGATGTTTCCAGGTCAATGGTGCTGGCTGATAAGCCAAAGCTAAAGGTTTAGTAATATAAAACTTCACTGAGATAGAAGTAGATCTCAAGGGGGTGGTCTCTGCATTTCCTGCTAGAATTATATAGAATAAAATTTGGTAGAGGCAAGGAGATGGGAATTTTCTAGAGGCAAGATGGGTTTCTCAGAGGAAAGTTGGTTCTTTCCTTCTTTTCCTACAGGTCTGTGTTGGGACCAGTAGTTTGAGTGATAATTTCTAGTTTTAGTCTCAGTTTCAGAAAGGACTTCCCAAGGTACTGCTAATTCAGCGGCCTAAAGATTAAAAGGTGGAAAGTGGAAATCAAGGGAACAATTACCAGCCCCCTCAAATATCTTATGATATCTTATGATATGAACGCTTATGTAAAGCTGTTTAGCTAGCCATAGTCTAGTGATCGGCTCTTTTATTCTGTAAAATAGAATTCATTTAATTTCATATTTGGTATGTGTCAATCAGTGACGATTCCCAGATTAAATTTGCATAATGCAAAGAAAGACATTTTTAAAAAAATCAAATTCAATCCTGAAGTGTTTAAAGAGTATAAGACGGTAGATGCCTCACTCTTGACAGACTCTTCACTCCCTGGGGTGTCCCCAGCAACCTGGAACCTCCTGCCTCCCTCTCACCCTCCCTCCCACTGGCAGTGCTCAGAGAATAAGGCTTTCACACTCAACAGTGAGAGCTTTAAGTGTGACAATGAGGCATAGGAATAATTATCTAAATTATATAAAAACTATAACAAGGGGCTCAACCCGATCTAATAAGCAGAGTAACTAGCAAGGGAAAACCTGAAGATAATTATGCGAACGACTTGAGAGGTTTAAATACAAGTCCTTAATTAGGTGATACTTACCTGCTCCACAAGACGGCTCAGCGTTAATTGGAAGAGATGATTAGTAGCAAATACGATTCCGTATAATCAAGTCCAGCACTGTCATCTTTTCTAAATAACTTACAGCTGTAGCCCCAGATAAAGAAGAGTCTCTGAGAGAGGACCCAGTGTCTGTTTTGGGGCCATCTTCCTACTGCTCCCTAAGTTAGTTTTAAAAAGCTACCTGGCGCTCACGCTAGGAAGACAATGTCTCACCCAGAGCTTTAGTATCTGACTATCTTCTTCCTTGGTCCTCACGTTTTCACTCTTATGAGGTATTTGGACGAACTGCCAGGGATGACATTTGGGGCATGCAATTTGGTAGGACATGGCTTGGTGCTGGGAAGAAAGGGAGGAAGGATCCTTCACTCGCTATCAGCTATGAGTGCCTCCTTCCTGGATCACTATTTCTCTGCAAAAGGAGAGAGATGCTGGATTCATTGCTATTGTACTTTCCCAGGCTCGACGCGCCTGGGAATTGAGGACAGAATACCACAAAGTGCTAGGAAAGGCTCAGAAAATGGTTCTACTAACCTAGGTTGTAATGTTACAAAGACTTCCTCCTGCTTACAGCTTTTGAGTTTAATTAACCTCATCAAATAAGAGTAATTTTATAATTCTACTACAAAGTTCTCAAGACCCTTATAAAAGAGCTAGAAAAATAATAGTAATTAGCTTCCCTTCAAAACATCTCCTATAGACTACACCAAGCATACACGACAGAGAAGAAATAGAACTCATGGGGAATCCTGAGCAGCCCAGGTTTGAGAATTATCTTTGTCGTTGAATAAAGGAGGACCTCTCAGAAAACAATTTAATTTCTCTGGGCTTGATTTGCCTCATCTATAATACAGGTAGAGAGAGCGAGATTATTTAGCACTTTTTAAGCCTTTCTGAATAGAATAACTTGGCTAGCTTTTCAAATACTTAAGATGCCCAAGTTCTATCCCTGACCAATGAGGGAGACTCTCTGGGCGTGATTCGTGGCCATGGACGTTGGTAGTGGCCCACAGGCTACCGTGAGCCTCCAAGCAGAGAACCACTGCATCAATCCCCTCAAGCATCTTTGGTGACCAAAGCTCCTTGACATCCTGCTATACTGCCTATGTGATAACACACCTGCATAATGTTCCTGAGCAGATATGGTTCCCACGTGGCCCAGCACATGTTAATAAAGATTCTCTTCTCTCCAACTGAAACTTCTACCAAACGCTGGCAGATTCTGCCTCACATTGTGTCCAGACCACAATGGCATTTTGAAGACCCAAGCACCTCATCTTGGGCTGTCTTGAAGGAAAAAAATTAATGGTCTATCTTTTTTTTTTTTCCCAATAATAAAGGTCAAAGTTAATCTCCCCTCTATAGAGTTTTTAGAGTTAAAAACCATCTCAACTTTCAAATATTTTTGTCAGGAACAGGGATCAAAGACGTGAAGTTAGTTGACCTGTTTCATTTCAATTGTGGTGAATATTTAACCATGCCCTCCCCATCTGAAGACTGATATTCTTTAACAGACAGTAGTTGCTGACTTTTCCCTTTGTGTGCCAGTTTGTTGCGGGGTGGGGGGAGGGGAGAAGTAAGGAAGGCACAGGTTGGCACAAAACAACCATCCTGCCTGATAAAACAAGACATCTGACCGGCTGTCAGCTCCACCCCTTTGTTTAGACAGGAGACTCAGAATAATTCAAGGGCAAGTATTCGAAGTGGACAAAATGCTCATTGTGTCTGAATAGTGGGGACTCCCACTTGTTAAATATTTGGTTGTTAAAAAAAAAAGGGAAGAAAACTGGCCCTCATTCGGCTGATTAGACTCTTAAAGAAAGGTTTGTCCTCACAGTGACTGCCATGACACCATCTAGTATAGGTGAGACCCAGTCTCAGTGTTGGCTTCAAGGGTGTGTGACCAGCATTGTCACACCGCTCAGAAAGGCAGTGCTTAGGGTTTAGTGCTCTGCACTTGCTTTTTTGGAATTCTTAACAATTTTAGCCTGGAATTTGTGTTTTGTAGGTAAAGTCTGATGGGGCAGTGGAGCCCGTGCAGAGGGCTCGGAGCCTTGGCTCACATGTGGTCCATGGTCCCACATCCCGCCTCCTGCTGCCTCCCTGGGGCAGGGGATCTTGACCATCTGCTCCCACCTCTGATGTCCTGGCCAGTCTAACCTTCCCTCCACAATGTCGCCTGGGGAAGCAATGGGGTTTTGTTCCATCATCACCCTCCATCCCTGCCTGGGATGTGAGCACAGGCAAGGTGAGGGGTGGGTTGGGTGTTTTCCCTGCAGCATTTCAGGACAGAGCAAGAACATAGCTGTCCCTGCCTTAGGCTGGCCGGGCCCTGGTGTGTTTCACAGGTGATTCCGTGGCATATCTCACCCACACCAGATATTGAGCCTGTCCCACTACAGAGATAGCAGTTCCTTGGACTGTCGCCTGTCCACTGTGTGTTGGGGTTGTTGGCCGTGAGAAGGGGGATTGCTTTCCCTGCCCCTGCTAGAGGCCTACATTTTCATTTTACACTGGGCTCTACAAAATCATGTAGCAGACCGTGCCTAACCCAATTGCCAACAGATAGTTCTGGGTTTCACAGAGCTATGTGGGGCTTGGGGAGGGCTCACAAAGTTCGATGTCCTATGTGTTCACACTTGAAGAGCATAGTGAAAGATGTGCCTCTTCAGGTTTTTCCTCTGCCATTAAATATCATAATAAACATCCATCCTGTGGGGGCACCTTGGTGGCTCAGTCAGTTAACCATCTGACTTTGGCTCAGGTCATGATCTCATGGTTCATGAGTCTGAACCCCAGGTCAGGCTCTGTGCTGACAGTGGAGAGCCTGCTTGGGATTCTCTCTCTCTCCCTGTTTCTCTGCCCCTCCCCTACATATTCATTTATTCTCCTCCCCTCAAAATAAATAAGTAAGCTTTAAAAAAACCCCACATTTATCAGCTGTGCGACGTGGGGCACAAAGCCTCGGGTCACCATTCAAGCACTCTATGACATCACTGGGTGTGCCACTCTATGATGGTATTGTCTGCTAAGCCACCTCCTTATCTACAGCACTTGGCTTTTTTGTGGGGGCGGGAGGGGGCGGCTAGTCACTTCATTCTCAACATTATCGTATTGTATTTCCAGTGAAGAACTTGGGCCCTCCATGGATCCATTTCCATCCCTTTGCTCTTCTTCTACTAACTACTACTACTACTACTTACTATGATTCTTCTTTTTTTTTTTCTTTTGAGCATTTTTCTTATAGTGTGAACTGGCATGACTTTTAATTAATGCATGGTGTGTATGGTTCCATTCCATACTGTGAATGGGAATTATGCTGAGTTGGGGACCCTTCATGACTTTGTGTAGCTGAAAACATCCCTTGGGTGGATGAGGAAGTTGCCAGATCTCCACTGCCCTTGGTTCTGTATAGGCCAAGACTAACCACCACCCCCTCCCACTTTTCCCCCAGGCTGTACCCAGCACCCTCTTCTTCCCAATACATTGCTCAAAATTGTTTTCACTCTAATGTACAGTTCAGAATTGATTTTCTTAAGGAAATACTGTGAGAATAGTGCAGTCAGCCATTCTTGGTGAAGAAAATCCTACAAGAGTGGGGAAAGATGCAAGGGGGAGGAGGAAGGCGAGAAGAGAGAGGGCAGAGGGGTGGCTCTTCTGCCCATTTTTAGACTATAACTAGTGTGGAGTGACTTCCCTTGCATTTTGCAGTATGCTTCTCGAAGCAAAATCTCCTCTCCAAACTTGGAAAACTTTGGGGGTGTGCCTGAGAGCAGCTACCTCCAACTGTCCCACCCTCAACCAACTCTGTTAGAAACAAGCTTTATGAAATAGAGCATTTCTAGAATTTCTAAAAACATATGGTATATTTTTCTCCTGGCAAAATCTGTCAGCCAAGTAGGGAGAGGTTCATGATGAAAGCTGAAATTTAGAAGCAACAACTCTTAGAAGTAAAATTTGTATTATTTCCTAAAGCCTCTTTTCCAAACAAAATGCTTCTCATATGGAGTTCTTCTGCTGGGAACATTATTGAACACAGCTGCTTAGAGCAAAAGCACTCACTTTAGGTGGCAAGATCTCTGTTAGAACAGGGAAGGAAATAGTCTCGGATGATCATTTCTACCTTGAATTGAGAGAAATGCTAGTTACTAATAGGACAAAACAGAGACTTAAAGGTAAGATTTTTTTTTTAAACCAAAGGAGATAGAAAAACATGCTTTAATGGATGAGACCCAGAAAGTAAGTAATAAATAGTGGATCACCATAGAAAGCTTCTTGTTACTATTAATAATAGCAATAGTCACGGTCTGATATAGTATTAATTATTTAAAAAATCCTAGGAGGAAGGTTTTCTTTCCCCCATTCTACAGAAGAGAGAAGAAATGCACAGGGGCAAGGTCGTGAGAGCTGATTGCCCAGCCAAGACCTGGCAGAGGGGATTAAGCCCAAAGACTAAACCTCCAGCTCTTCACCACACCTTTACAGGACATGAGATAGAACTTGGGAAGCAACTGAAGGGTTTTCTGATTACCATGGCTTTGTTGGAATGGCCACCTCCTTGGAACTCAATGGTCCCAAAAGCATCCGTGGGGCTGAGTTGAGTGTGCTTGCTGATGGACCACTTCTCCGACTGGATGTCATTTCGGGAGAGGCGACTTTGATTTTTCTCATTCTGAAGAACGGAGACGCTGGGAGTGAGGCCCACATGCTGGCCAATCAGACGCCCGCAGCAACACCTGCAACATAAGAGATCAAAGCGAACCCCCTGGATCAGCCATTACTGGAGAAATCTACAAACCATAGTGAGCCAATCCATTCTTAGGCAGAATCCCACAATATGGCTATACCAGGCAAATAGTGAACCCAGGATTTACCCAACAGAGATCTTTTCTTTTCTGCCCATTTTCGTTTTCCTTCAGCTGTATAAGCTGTAACATGCCTCCTGGCCTTTGCCACCCACCCCTTCCACACCTGCCATACTGTTTAGGACTGGAGCCTGCAAACAAAAGTCCTATAGATTTTTCTACTTCTCACTCCTCCCATCTATCAAATCTTGCACAAAGGCCACTGCACAGCTTTGAGGGAAGAATTTTAATATGCACATTTAAATAAGGACTCTCACTCATATGTGAGTCACAACCTAACTTGTCTTTCCCCAATTGACATTCACTGTCAAATATCCAATACTAAGAATAAAAACCTACAGCTTAAGCGTTCCTGAAATAATGGAAATATTATTTGCAAGATCTTTGAAAACAAAATTCACTACTTACATCATGAAAATGTCTTTCATACTTTTCCACCACCATTATAATACTGATACATATGCTTCATGCTTCACTAGTACCACAATTACAACTATTAATGACAATACTGATATATGGTTATCATTTATTAAATACTAATAATATGACATTCCTTTTAGGAGTAAAATAGTGCAGTTTTGAAGGTTAGGTAATTTGCTTAAGGTTACACAGCTAGTCTATAGGACGTTATAGTCTATATTTTAAATTACTTGATTATATGGCCTTTTCATAAAGGCATTTCCAGACAGTCATATGTTATTTCATCCCAAATGCTTCCTACCTAATATGCTGTTAATCTTTAAGGCAAAACCAGGAAGGTAAGTAGGATAGCTAAAGGTAAGATTAGTAGGCTATTAAAAACGTACTTGGACAGAAATCTGAAGGTCTGCAGTCTAATTAGTAACCTTCTAGGAGTCTTTTATTTAAAAATACCTTTTCATTATGGCAGGGAATATTGGTACAAACTAAGCATTTTGATGAAATGCTTAAAAGGGAAAACGAATAACCATACTAAAAATATATATAGCCCACTTATAGACAGCGATTAATTCCTTCCCAATGGGGTATCTGTTATTTTGTACAGGCTCTTAGAGAATTAACTGCAGGTGCAACACATTATATGGTGTATACATATAAGATTGCTTCAGAGATGTCCAGCAACGATTAAAAAAAATGATCTTTAATTTGACATTGGTTCCCTTGTAATGCATAGTGATTACTATTATAGTTTTGTTCCCATAATTGCTACTCTGTGTTCTCACTTTATTATAGAGACAGCAAGATTACCTATGGGGGTCTTTGGTGCTTGGTATGATGTGAACACATTCTCTTTTATAAAATGCTCTTTCTATCCAGGATTTCTGAGCCTGAAAAAAAAAAAAGAAAAGGTGAATATAACCCACAAGTATTTTTGAGTAGGAAGCAAAAATTTCATAATTACATCATGATTCAGTATCTCATAAACTGAATTGAAATAATAGTTACTTCAAACATAAACACTGCATATAACAAAAACCAATGACTGCCAGAACCTGTTGACTAGGTTAACATTATAATATTGAGTCAAAGAAAAGGACCATTATAAAAAAAATGGTTAGTGATGGAAACTTATACAGATTCTTAAAGTTTTTTTGAAGAACAGAAAAACAATGCTAGTTATGGAGATAATGAAAAACACAGAGCAGTATGCTTATATTCCTGTACCTAACAAATATTCAGCGATGGGAAGAAATATATGTGAATAAGTATGAAGTTCTCGTGGCTAACACTTCCATTCAATTTTTTTTATACAAAGAAAGAGAAATGGTAAGAGAATTATATAACTCAAGAGCCCTAATCCATCATGATGTTTTTCCTAAAATCCAAATTAGCAGTGCTTAAATACAGAAGGGGAAAAAGGAAATGGAAACATAGGAAGATAAATGTCTTTATTACAGTCAGAAATTTCACAGGTAATGCCTTTGGAAGGAAGGAAGGAAGATAGCACTTTTTCTTTTCTTTTTATTTCCACATGTCTTTAAGTACAGGAAATACAGCTTCTTAGAATGGGCATTGTTGGGACTGTCTGCCCAGAAGTCCAGCCACTGAGATTGGTTCCCAGAAGGATAAAGGAAGTTCCAGAAAACTGTACTATCTTTGTTCCCAAGCATAGTGTCCATCATGCAGCTTTTACCAGCATTGGAAAGAGTAGAGGAGTCTCCCGTGAGATCCTATAAACTACTCAGAAGATTCCTTCTCCAAGCATTTAAGAGGGAAGTTGTTGGAGCATCCTGTAAGGTTACTTCTACATGACATCATCTTTTCTCTAACACAGTATTAGGGCTAAATTCATACCCTTGAAATATACAGGCCCAAAGTGCAACTTAGTGATTTGCTTGGCCTCAGTGACCAGTGTTGACTGTTACAAACCCCCATGTGTGGCCCTAATTGATATTGACTCTGCCAAGGACCTAGACATCTGTATAAACTGTGCGAAGTTCTCCTTTGCTCTCAATCCTTAGTCTTGCATCTCCCTCCTCTCTTGTGATGAGAGTCTATGTAAGCACGCAGCAGTGAAGGCCATGGTTACCTCATATGACAAAGCACATTGTAAAAGTGGCAACATGGGGGATGCCTGTGGGGTACAAAGGAGCTGCATCCTGTTTCAGTCATGGTCACAAGTGGTCACACGGTCACATTTGTCAGTGTTTATGCACTGTCTACATGAAGAGGAGCACCTGTCCTGTCTCAGAGATCCCTGGATCCAGGTGGCCCTCTGCACCTGGAAGGTGCACCTCTGCACACCTCCTCACACCAGGAAGGTAACATTTGCAGTTCTGTTTGTCAGCTAGACATGAGAAAGGCCCCAGTGTCTGTTCATGGAAATTTTTCTTCTCAAATATATAGGAAAAGCCAGGGGCTGCATCTTTGCAACAGAAATGAGCTGAATGGCGTAGATAACCAGGCTTGATCTTTGTGAAAAGCCTGTAAGTTAAACTATTCATAGGCTGTGATTTTTCCTAGACACTGAATACTTTCATTGATAACATCTCTTGGCAGACAGACGGTAAAAATATTCCTCACTGGACATTTGAAACCAACTTTCCCTACACCTCGGGGAGCAGAAAAGGGAGAGTGTAATTCCTTTCTTCTTTGTGGATCACTTTGGCTAGAATTCAGAAGGATCTTTTGGGGAAGCATCTGCAAATTTGGGGGAGTGCTAATCAATACTCCCCGAGACACAGCAGTATCATGAATACAGTGTGAGTTCTGCTGTTAGAAAAAGTGGCATGAGTGGGACTCTACAGCATGGACAAAGTCACATAATTTTGGGGGGCCTCAGTTTTTCTGATCTATTAAATGGGCACAATAATTATAGCTGACACACTGAGTTGTTAGCATTATTATTTGGGTACCATGTTTCAATTCAAGAAAAGGGACTGCTGGGTTGGTTCTGGTACTAAAAATTCTGACACATGTTCAGACAAGAGCACTATGAACCCTGCTCTAACAGAACTGACCTCGTTTGATCTCTCTCTGCCTGGAGGATGATCAGCCTAGCTGACCACTAACAAGGTATACAGAATAGTTATTGAACTTCCCCGAGTCTTTTCTGTAACATAAAGATAATTACAGCTACTTCAGAGCATTGTTGTATTTACTGAAGCACCTGATTCAGGGAGAACACCTGGAACTCAGTAGGCACTCGATACTTAATATTATGAAGGGCTCATGGTTTGCCTGGAATTGTGCCATATACATGTATCATCTCCATAGAGCCTCATAAGAATGCCATGAAGGACGTGCTACTATTATATCCATTTTACCATTGAAGAAACTGAGGCAGAGAGATGCACCAAGTTTAAACTTGGACAGTCTGACTCCAGAGTTCATACTCTTCTTACCCAGTCTGCCAAACTGCCTCTCCAAATCACACATTATTGATACTAAATACCCTTGATCTGGGCAGTGCCATCTGGGCATGCCTGGGAGCGCCTTGGTATTTGGACAGTGCTGGACTCCTAGAGGCATAGCTTAGAACCAGCTCATACGTGGATCTTTCCCTCTTTCTATCCTCACACGTAGAGTAATAAACTCTCCGCTATCTGTTCTACCTCTCCCCTTAGGATAAAGGACTGGGGTGGGAGATTAGGAAGACCGCGTAATAGGAGCAAGAAGTAAAAGAAGGAGGATCATTATAACAAATGATCCTCTAACAAAGAAATGTAATTACAACAGGATTCACAACATGAGAAGAGGGGGGACCATGGCGGATGAATTAGACTTTTCAAGGGCACCTTGATTATTTCTCTCACTCATGGATCCCAGTTTCAACTTGGATGGTCCTGCAAGTTCTACTCAGAAATAGTACATAGAGTTGCCGACTCTACTTAGTTTCTAAAAATAATGTGACTTGTTGCAGTTTAGCACCCTCATTGCCTTTTCAAAGGTGAAAAACCTACCTCACTGTTAGCAAAAGGAATGAACATCAGTTTCCAGTTTATTACAAGCAGATTAACAATTCCCCTTGTAAAGGCATGGAAAATTGCAGGGGCAGGGGAGGAAATGTAATATAAAAAAATATCTCCAACATTCATAATTGAATTGGATTCTTTTTTTAAGAAGAAATCTATAATACAAAATAGAAAGAATGCATGTAAAACACATGAATTAGGAATTCTACAAAGTATATGCATAACTGACTACGCTCTACTGTGGGCTTTGCTCTATTGTGCTTTTTATTCAGGTTTTCAGTGTGGGTAGATCTTAGATTTTTAAAGTTATTTTCTTGGAGAGGGCAAATTTGAAGTATAATCATGGTTTAACTTGTTCCCTAAGCTAATTCCCTTTTCTTTTGTCCCAAGGCTTTGAACTGCTCTGTGTGAGTTTCATACTTGCCCTCGGAATCCAAGTTAGTTAGCTCAGAATGGCTATCCTTGTTGTTAGAAAGCATGAAATAGTTTTGACATGCCATGTTTCTCATTGACCCTTTAATTCTCTTCTAATGCAAAACTTCAATGGACACTACGCCCTAAAATCTTTTATTTTTAAATATCCTTCGGAAGTCTCACGTACGCTTAGAAAAGATGGCTTCTACCAGACCTTAGAAAGCCACTTTGTACGTTCTTTTCTAAAGGTAGAATGGTCACATCGCCATGACTGAGCTTGTGAAGGGCTATTTTCTTTCTTGTCTTTCTGCATTATCAGTCATGTGTGATGTGTAACAGGGAAGTGGTTTCAAAGGCTAATAATTAAAGGAAATAGTACTGAAAGCAAAAATGAGGACATTCACATTTTGAACAAAGTATAATGATTACCCTCAAAGAGTAAAGTACTAACTTTGAAAGTAAAATGTACAGTCAGTAAAGAATAAAAATGATAGAAACAAGCAAACAAAAGCTGTAAATATTGCCTTCAAAAGAAAAAAAAAGATTAAGTTATTTCACCTAGGCACGTTTCAAGTCTTTCTCACAAAGGCTCTGCTACAAACATTAATTCCCCAAATTACTCTGATGCTTCTTACTTCTGACTCCCCACCAGCTCCAGAATCAAGAACTTCTCCAGGCAGGACTGGTTTACAAGCACATACATCGAGTATGTACTAAATCTTACTCAATCTGTCTCCAGAATATCTTGGAAAGTGCTACCGCAATCCACCCTAGAGCTGGATAACTTAACAGAACGACAACAACCCAGACCAGTAACCACAAGATTAGAAGAGAAAAAAATTCACTAACTTCAGAGGAACAAATTACAAGTGAAATGTCACTATATTCCTTCTTTGGAGACTCTCCTGTTTCAAATGTACACTCTGTCCTGATCAGAACAAAACCCCAAAGACCCAAAGGTACTGCATGCCTAGGTTCATTTTTGACTTTTGCTTTCCTTCAGCATCTCCCTGGGCATTCCTTTGGTCTTCCTGCAGGCCCCCCCACCCCCATCCACTCCTGGGAGGCTGAACAAGAAGAAAATGAGCTGAAATCATTTTACCTGAGCACTGACTCTTGGGTGGCGGCAGGGACAGTCTCACGAGCGGTGCCTGTTGCTTTCATTTTGCTGCGTCTGGGGCTGGTCATCCCGTTAATAATGCTCTTATGACCGCCCACTGGAAAAAAAGCCACTTGCCCAGCTCTTCCCCCAAGAGACGTTTCAAGTAAGCAATGAACTTGGGCAGATTAGCCCCTTGGAATGTGCCGCTTTGGGATTAGCCTCACTAAGAATCCCATGGACATTCCCTTGCAGCCCTCAAATACTGCTTGATTTGAACATCTAATCTGACGCCAGAAGAAAAACAAATCCCCGGAGAGATCGGATTTAACTGGCACAAGTCCTGACAGGCTCTCCCCCCTTGGCTTTTTCCATTTTCAGAGAGAAGCTTTCTGCAAGTGTGATAAGGTGTTCTGAGTTCTGAAAAGTTCAACTTGGGAAAGCAAATCCTTCTAAAGAAACAGTGTATTAATGCTCTGAGTGGTTCGAACACACAAGGGGCATTGTTCATTCCTCCCCAAAGAATGGAATGATAGCATTTCTTTAAAGAGGAACTGCTAAAAACTCTGAATGTTTCAAAGGACTGGTCTGGTCCCTGAAAGGGAGCACAAGTAGAATAAAGTTGGACTTTGTCAGCGTCTTTCCACAACTTCTAAAATGTCAATAAAATTCTAAGACTTGTCTGATCACACCTCTCATCCTTGGCCCCTCCCTGACAATTGCAAATGTGTGACTGGAAACCTACACTCTCCTGTTTCCCTATGAAAAAGAGATGAGCCGGGACCATTCCAGATCATGGACGCAGACATTAGGCAGGATGGTGTCTGCCTGGGGTGGCCCGACTGGGAGCTTCTGGCTCACACAAAAAGGTCCCTTTCAAACATCATCCAAGAGTGAATTTTTTACATAACAGTAGTTCTTAACTAGATAAGTGAACAAATTGGGAGAGTAAAGAGCTCTGATTTCAACAAGGCAAAAATACTTTTTAAAAAAGTAAATATATAAGCATTTCATCTCCAAAGGATTTATCTCCTCCCTTCCAGAGAGAAGCCAGAGCAGAGGGGCGCCTGGTTTTGAGTCCCGAGTCAGGCTCTGCACTGACAGTGCAGAGTCTGCTTGGGATCCTCTCCCTCTCTCTGCCCCTCCCGGGCTCTGGTGTGCTCTCTTTTGCACGTGCACACGCTCTCTCTCTCAAAAATAAATAAACATTAAAAAAAAAAAAAGAGGTCAGAGCAGAGAGTTGGTATTTATGGTCAACAATAGGGACTGTAAATCTGTGAGGGCAATGCCACTCTGATCTTTTATTTCCCTGAAAATACCTAGTATGTGTTAAGAGAACATTCACTGGCAGTCACAGCGTGAACTGGATGACTTATTCCAAACTTGGATGGAATACTTAGCCTTCTCCTGGCCTCTCTGCTGTTTCCAGGATTGATCTCCTTCAAACTCCGGTTTCTCACATACCAAGTTCACCCCAGACACAAGAGTCAATAAACTACTTAATGACATTCAACTGAGGATGCAGTAAAATCAGCAAGACGTTCAAGTGAAACATCAGACTGAGCTTCAGCATTAAATGTGTGATGGAGAAGTCCCTTCGCTTGTCTTCAGGAGCTGGCTACAGAATAGTGACAGCCTTGATAATGTGCATCCCCTCCTTTCACGCAGCAGTAACACTCCCATGCATTTTATTCTCAGGGAATCACCAGAGATGTGAGCCACAGAGATGTTCACTGCGTCTTTATTTATAACACAGAAAAATTGGAAAAAGTTCAGCGAGGGGAGGCTAATTGAACTATGGCTCATGCTGTTGGATGATGATCATAATCAAGTTTCAGAAAACTAATTACATAGAGAAATACATATTTTCACATTCTTGTGTGAGGCAAGCAGGCATAAAAGAGGAAGTGAAGAATAATTACAAATTTTAAATACAGACAGACATGATAGGTAGGAAATACACTTAAAGGGGAAACTAATTTTTTATTTTTTTTAATGTTTATTTATTTTTGAGAGAGAGGGAGAGACAGAGTGTGAACAGGGGAGGAGCAGAGAGATAGGGAGACAGAATCAGAAGAGGCTCCAGGTTCTGAGCTGTCAGCACAGAGCCCGATGCGGGGCTCAGACTCACAAGCTGGGAGATCATGACCTGAGCCCAAGTCAGACTCTTAACCAACTGAGCCACCCAGGCGCCCCAAACTGTAACTAATTTTTATTTTCTTCCTTTTCTTTTTCTAGATTTTCCTAAAATTTCCCCTCTAACCATACATTTGTAGCTATAAAACTAAATTCTTTGTGGACAGATCTCCAGATTTCTTAAATTTCAACTATTAAGCTTAAGATGACAGGAATTCACTAAGAAGAGAGTAGTTCAGGAAGTGATGTAGGAAGAATTCAGTCAGAAGAGAGGGCACTTGGCTGGCTCACTCGGTAGAGTGGATGACTCTTGATCTTGGGGGTTTTGAGTTTGAGCCCCACGTTGGGTGTAGAGATTACTTAAAAATATAGAGAGTGGCACCTGGGTGGCTCAGTTGGTTAAACATCCAACTTTGGCTCAAGTCATGATCTCATGGTTCATGAGTTTGAGCCCTGCATCAGGCTCTGTGCTGACAGCACAGAGCCTGGAGCCTGCTTCCGATTCTATGTCTCCCTCTCTCTCTGCCCCTCCCCCACTCATGCTCTGATTCTCTCTCTCAAAAATAAGTAAGCATTAAAAAAGAAAGAAAGAAAACACAGAGGGCTCAGTGGGGAATAGTTGGAAAGAAAATTTCTGTATGGTGCTGGATGAGACTTCTCGAGTTTAAAGGAGGTGGGGAAGGAAGGGATCAGAGAAGAAAAGGAAAAAGACAAGAAATGGGAGAGAGAGAAGAGGATGAGGAGGGTTGGTGGGCAGGCAAGCACCTGAGAGACAAGAAGCTGGTAGACTATCTGTGTGACTGAATGAATTTGTTATAGATGATCCCTCCAATGTAAGAAATATTTTAAGATTTCAGCTTTCTTCAACCCCCTTCATCATCAGATGCTACTTCAAACCTTCATCTGATTTACTTTAAATCTTGAATTCCCTCCCATTCACACTGCCCTTGTATTGTTCTTAACTCTATTCTCTCTCATCTTACTTATATATATTTTTTTCTTTTTGCTTCTTTTCCTTTATAGAGGGAAATGTTTGATAGGGACCAGAACATGTGGCATCTTCCATGAACTTTATACCAAAGACAAAAACATTATCTTTAGAACCATGAGCATTTTTGTTTAAGAGAAAGGGAAGCCCCAGGTAAAGTCAGCACAGAGATGCTTTCACAAGAGGCTGCAGATGATCTCCAGGACCCTTTGATTTGAGAAGGTAATTAGTTCCACAGAGACTTGTAGCTCTTGGCCATACTGTCCATATGGGTCTTTTTAGAATCTCTTATGCATCACCCAACAATGCAACTCCTGACAGGGTACATTTCTAGCCTGTTTCAGATGTAGTTTACAGAGAATATAATCTGAATACTAACAAGAGGAAACCACAAGGGTAATGCTAACTATGGTTGTTCTTTACGTAGTGGCAGAATACATCATCCTCCTAATTCATCATTAAAGAAAAACATCATGCTGAAATAGAATATACTAAAAACTTTCCACTGGTACCTAAATCAATTTTAAAAATGGAAATCAGATTTTCTACAAGCAGCAACTAGATTTTGACATGAAAAAAAAAATGCCTATTTCACTGTCATAAAGATGTCCAAAGCATTTACTTTTTCCTGTGAGGTCCACATTTGACAACATCAACAAAAAGAACATGATGTAGAGTGGGAGTCAGCAAACATTTTCTGTAAGGGGTCAGATGGTTAATAATTTAGGCTCTTTGTGGCACCATTTATCTCCGCCATTGTAACAGCAGAGTTACCAGCAGAGACAGAGTACGAACAGGGGAGGGGCAGGGAGAGAGGAGGACACAGAATCCAAAGCAGGCTCCAGGCTCTGAGCTGTCAGCACAGAGCCTAACAAAGGGCTCGAACTGACAAACCGCAACATCATGACCTGTGCTGAAATTGGACACTTAACCGACTGAGCCACCCAGGCACCCCTTTGATGGGCATTTTTAATAGCTGGGTTTATGTTAATATATAATATATATGCAGTGGCTAAACCTGTACCTTAACAAATGCTATTCCCTGGGGACATGCATTTTCCCTTTTGGAGTTGGGAAAAAACGAGTCTGTTAAAAATGTTTAATAAATTAGAATAAAAATCATTTGTAGATCAGAGAAAAATCATGATGTATCACAAAAGTGACTGGAGTTTGGGAAACACAGGAACAATCCTTCTTAAATGTTCCTTGTTTTCATTCTAATGCTTGACAATAAACACACTGTGGTCTCTAACATTTAGAGTTGCAGTTGACCTATAAAGTAAAAATAATGCTAGAGAAACATCACAAAGCCAGCTTCCTCCAGAGCATGCTGCCACCAGTATGTTCTTCCTAAAATAATCGATTAGAACACCCCTCAGTCAGTACCCTTCTGTGGCTCCCCATCCCCTGCATGATGTCAGTTCAGTAATTAAAACCTTTAGGAAATGGCTTCGGAGGTAACTTTATTAAAATCTCTCCCTTTTCCTCCAAATCTTTGAACACATTGTGCCCCAGCAAACTAAATTATTGATTGTTCCCCTAATGTACCATGTTATTCCACACTTCTCAACCTTTGAATATGCTATCCCATTTGCCTGGAAATGCTAAGTTCTGGGTTCTATACTTAGTCAATGCCTCTTCGTTCTTCCAGACTCTGTACAAAGTACTGTGTATTCTAACAGGCTCGGCTGCCCAGTGCCAGACACAACGAATCACCACAACTACTATTCCACTTCTTTACCTCGCCCATACTTCCATTAGGGGAAAAGTCATACGGTATTATAATTATTGATTTTCCTGTCAAAATTGATAATCATTCATTGTCAATTTCCCCTGTAAATACTCAGTACTCCAGGTCTGTTATGGTACTGCCTCACCTACCACATGTCCCTTCCTCCTTCTATTTTCGAACCTGGTTTCTATGGGAATATCAATTCCTATTTAAAAATTTTTTCTAATGTTTATTTATTTTTCAGAGAGAGACAAAGACAGAGTGCGAGCAGGGGAGGGTCAGAAAGAGACGGAGACACAGAATCTGAAGCAGGTTCCAGGCTCCGAGCTGTCAGTACAGAGCCCAATGCAGGGCTCAAACTCACAAACTATGAGATCATGACCTGAGCCGAAGTCAGATGCTTAACCAACTGGGCCCCTATTTCTCATTTTTTAATAAATCATCTTTGGGGGAGAATTCTTCGTGCCCTGAAATTATTTATACTAAAATTCACATTATAGCCTCTACGACTTAAATCATAGACACCTTAACATAAAGTTAAATTATATTTTTATTACCAGATTGGGAAAAGATTCAATAAGTTATGTTTTACAATTATAAATGAAACTCATTTTTTATCAATAGGTCATGCTGTGTAAATTATACTTAAACACATTCAAAATTTCTATGTAGACGTTAATACGAATATATATAGGAATGTTAATCTCACAGGCATTTTCATAAACCACTTAAAAATATGTTTCCATGTTTCTTTGGAAAATTGTTTCCTCATCATAAAGCAGCTAATCACTGCTTGGCGATAATACATCATACTTATAAAGAATTTTACAGTTCACAGAATGCTTTCATAAATAGCATTTCATGAAATATTCCCAGGAACTCCATAAGGCAGGTATTATAAAATTCCATTACCCAAATAAAAAGCTGGGGCTTACAGAGGTTAAGCATCGTGCCAAAGTTATACATCAGCTACTGTGTTAGCCTGAGAAACCCAAAGTCTTGTGCTCCTATTGGGGTACAGTGAACCCTGCATCTCTTTATATTTTGTGGGTGATTTTAGGGGTGCTGAATGATCTTTTTCTTCTCTGTAGTGCAACAAGGATGTTGTCATCATCCTGATCTTAACAAAAGTATACATACTTCATCAAGCCTAACAGACTTGAAAATTTGAATGAGGATGTAGATCTCTATTTCAAAAGCATCCCATTTTTAGTCAAGGATTAGCCACTTGTTTGAAAGTAATAGCTGTGTCCATAGATGGTAACATAAATACTTAACAGCCACATACATACTCTCAGGGACTTGACTGCCTCCATCAACAGAAAAACAGAGCTACAGTAGTGCTGACCCTGTAAAACTGCTGTACGTCTTTTAAGAGATAATGATAGAAACTTCAGAGAAGGAGAAAATGAAAGAAAAACTCACGATCAACACAACTAGGAGAATGACATACTCCACAAGAGCCAGGATGTTTAAAATGATGAGTCATTCGTTGGAAAGAAGTGTCTGTGTAATAGTGTGGGTGCACAAATCTTGGCAGGGCGGGGCGGGGCGTAGGGGGGTCTGTAATCATGGAGGCTGCTCCCATGGGAAATATAACTTTGTTTTCTATCAAGTAAATGAGGAGCTGGAGCGAGGTGAAGTCCTCCTTTATGCCCTTAATTCTGTTTACCTTACTACTCATTCCTGAGCTGTTCTGACTTTGTCAGGAGCCAAAGAAATAGGCTGAGTTGTGAAATGGAAACATTTTGTGTTATGTAGAAATGTGGAATTTACGTGACAAATAACATCATAGATTCAGAGGCTAATTTCTATTTTGTTTACCTCTCTTGTCCTGGAAGGACCAAAGACTTTGAGAAGAGGGTAAGGATGGATGGGTAGCTGTAGTTGTATTTGTAGTAGAATTCCCACATCAGGATTCACTACTAAGGAAGCAAGTCCCCTTTCTCTGTCCCACCCTCTGTGTGCGTGTGTGTGTGTGTGTGTGTGTGTGTATACACACACATAGATACATAAAGTTTAAGATATAAACAAATAGAGGTATCTGTGTGGCTCAGTGAGTTGAGTGTCTGACTCTTGATTTCTGCTCAGGTCATGATCCCAGGGTCATGGATCGATTCCTGCATCAGGCTCTGCACTGTGTGGGGAACCTGCTTAAGATTCTCTTTCTCTCTCTCTCTCTTTCTCTCTCTGCCCCTCTCCCCTGCTCACCCTTTCTCTCAAAATAAATAAACATTAAAATATACATACAAATATATATTCATATTTCTATATTTATCTATATAATACATAATATATTGTATATTCTATATTACTGTTTTATGTTGTATCCATATTTTATATTACATTTGCTTTTAATTTTGCATATATTTTTAAAATATATTTTATAATTATTAAAATATATTTGTAATCCTATATTTACATATATTTATAAATATTTTTATATATACATTTTGAAGTTATTTTTAGTTTTCTTATCATTCTAACTACTTTAAATTATTTTGATTTATTTGAGATACTGATTTATCTTAATCAATGAGTGATTTCCGTTCTCAGGTCAAACTCTTTATCCTCACGAGGGAAAGACAGAAATCTGGCTGTGGGATTTTATTTCTAAAATTCTGATTGTCTTTATCCATTCAAAGCTGTCGTGAGGCAGAGCCTGGTGGAAGCATGACTGATCAGGAGTCCCGAAATATGCATCTCAGCCATGGCTTGTTGGTGACTATGTGTGTGATCTTGGGGAAATGACTCAATCTTGGTGATCTCTTGGGTCAACCTCAGTTCTCAGAGCTGGAGACTCAGCGAGTCAGAACCTGACAACTTTGCTGTGAGTCCCTCATCAGTGTCTACAGAGTACATGTAGAGGCGTTTTGAAAATGAGGGTTTTTTTTTTATTTTAATTTTTGCAAATTCGTGGAACCATTATTCTTCTGATAAGAAAAATGTAGCAGAGAGCACACGGTTTTGTGCCTACTGAGACAAAGTACATAAGGAGATTTGAATTAATAAATAATCCCTTAAAGAATTCTCACTAGATGCCAACCATTCTTAAGAATGCCCCCGGTTTAGCAATCTGGCACACATGAGAAGTTCTAATTCTGTTTCAGTAAGATTCCAAGTATTATTAAGACATTATTACAATTAATTAATATTTGACATTTCTAGTTCTGCCATTGGGAGAGTTTTCAAGACCAGTTCTCTTCCCTCATCCACCACCAAATGATAAGTCAAATCTTGGTGATCATTCAGATTGGAATATGCAGACTGCCTATGATTTGTACTTTTTTCTAAAACCAAACAATCAAGTATTATTTAACTGGAGAGACTGAGATCAAATCAATCTCATTTTCATCATCAGAAGTAAGTTATAAGCAAACAGATCCAGCAATGTCAATGTGAAACTTCCTATTACTCTCTAGAGATGTTATTAGGTGTTAAGTCAATGCAGCATAGGTGTATTTCTGTCTGATAACCATCTTTCTCTAATTACTAGATTGTTAGCTAGAAAATAAAACCATCCACATAAATTCAGCCTCTGCTTATGTTGTACGAAAGTTTTAATATGGTTCAAGTTTATTAGGCCTAGCTTCAAAATACTGTCCTTGTCTTCTCTTACATACTCACTACCAAAGCTCGTATCTTTTTCATTTATTCTTATCTTTGTATAATATACAATCTCGATGGAAGATTTTAGGACCTGGAAGATATAAATACATATACTAGCTTTTTCTAAATATATTAATTTAAATGTGATTAATTTAAATTTGATTTAAATTTCATTTGATTAGAAATGAACACAAATTCAAAAGTAGGTATAAAAAATGACAGTAGGGGGGCGCCTGGGTGGCGCAGTCGGTTAAGCGGCCGACTTCAGCCAGGTCACGATCTCGCGGTCCGGGAGTTCGAGCCCCGCGTCGGGCTCTGGGCTGATGGCTCAGAGCCTGGAGCCTGTTTCCGATTCTGTGTCTCCCTCTCTCTCTGCCCCTCCCCGTTCATGCTCTGTCTCTCTCTGTCCCAAAAAAAATAAATAAACGTTGAAAAAAAATTAAAAAAAATGACAGGTAGTACAGAAATACAGATTTAATCTCCAACTTGTGTTTCATTGGATGGCAGCATGATTTTTTTCTCCTCTATTTTCATAGCACCTCACCTCACTCTAATGTAGAGAATTCCAATCTTTGAATATTTGTTACCAAAATGAATGTCTGATAGCAATATTCTTTTGAAAGAGGCTATGCTAATATATTTTATTTTTAATTTTTAAAAATTTTTTTGTTTATTCATTTTTGAACGACAGAGAGACAGAGCACAAGCAGAGGTGGGGCGGAGAGAGAGGGGGACACAGATTCTGAAGCAGGCTCCAGGCTCTGAGCTGTCGGCACAGAGCCCGGCGTGGGGCTCGAACTCACCAACCGTGAGATCATGCCCTGAGGCGGAGTCGGAGGCTCAACGGACTAAGCCACCCAGGTGCCCCATAAAGGTATTTAAAAAAATACACTGTACTGGCTTCCTAATTTGTCCCCCTTGCTGTCCATCTAGCATGAATCTCTTTTTCCCTCTTAAAAAGATTTTCTTGGAGCAGTTTTAGGTTTGAGGAAAAATTGAACAGAAGTACAGAGAAGTCTCATTTTTCCCCCACCCCCATGGTTTCCATCTTATTTAACATCTTGCACTGGTGTGCTACATCTGTTCCAATTTATGAGCTGATATGGATACATTTGCCTTAACAAAACCCACAGTTTATATCAGGGGTCACACTTTGTGTTGCACAGTTCTCTGGGTTTTTGCCAAATGCACAGTATCATGACTCCATCATTGCAGTATCATGTGGAACAGTTTTAGTGATGGCTGTTTAAAATAATGAACTGGCTCGTGACAGTCCCTGGCCCCCAAATCATCCAGCTTGTCACTTGTCACTACTTCTAGAAGAAAATCTAGATCCTCAACTGGTCCTCAGTCTTGCATAGTTCCCTCATCCCCGCTCACTCCCTCCAGCCACACCAACCTCCTTTCAGATCCATGACTGCTCCAAATAAAAAGACAGAAGAGTAAAAATGTCATTAGTCTTTAATTTGAATACTACTTTTTGAGGAAACATGAACAGATAATATTCACCACCTGGGTGAAGGGGGTTGTGGATGATTTAATGTTTCAATGTTTCAAATGTAAATTTTCATAAGCAGCAATTCTTTACAGATTTATTTAAATAATAATGGGATCTAAGATTCCTATTGGCACACGAGGGCTAAGTGTAATAAGTGTTCAGTAAGTCAAGTCAGGTCATTAACGACTGGGAAATCATGGAGCAGAGATGAAGTATCCTGATTCACCTACCAACTTAAACTCCAAACCCTAAGTTTGCAAGAGATGTTCAGTCCTTTCCCCAATATTTAGTAAAACTTGGGAGCCACACCTTTTTTTTCACTAGCTCATGATGGAATTGCAAAGGAAAGTCATAAATATACACACACACACTCTCACATACGCACTTTCTTTTATTCAAACAAGTACTTCTTTTTCCTTTTCCTTTTTGTTTTGAGTACCAAAGGTCATACTGATGTGGACATGACTGTTAACTACTGACCCTCCCTGAGGTCCCAGTAAATGAAGAACAGTAATAAAGTAAGGGACACATATAAATGCACACGTATGCATTTTGTCCCACTTGGGATCCCAGAATTAGTTATTTGAAGGTGAATTATTATGAGAGAGGGTATGCATTTCACAAATGTACAAATCCAACATTTCATAAGGGAGAACCAGGTAGAGAAAACAGCTCTCTGTGCTTACAGTTCTCAGGCAGAAATCTTTCAACAACCATTAAGAATAAAACATAGGGGCACCTGAGCTCAGGTCATGACCTTGCAGTCATGTGTTCAAGCCCAGCATTGGACTCTCTGTTGGCAGTGCAGAGCCCGCTTCGTTCCTCTCTCTCTCTCTCTCTCTCTGCCCCTTCCCAGCTCACACACACTCTCTCTCTCAAAAATAAATAAACACTAAAAGAATAAAATTAAAAAGAACAAAATGTAAAGAAAAGCTTTGTTGCGGAGGTAATTACACTTCATTAAAGTTGATGCTACCTAGAGCCTGACTCTGACCACTACAGGGAGAATTTGAAAATGGGCCATCAGACCTGCATTCGCTTATTTCTTAATTAATTTACATCAGCATTCAAGAACATCTGTTGAACACTAAATCATGTGCAAATGTTTTTTAAGCTGCAGAGGAAGTACAAAACTTTACGAAGACCCTACTTTTCAGTTCATGCTGTGTTCCAGAGCAATGCTTTTCAAATGATTTGTGGGGAAGGATCATTTAAAGTAAGTGTTCAATCCATTGAAAACTTTTTTATAAAATGCCCTAAAATGATGATGCCTGTGGACTTTGTGGTAGTGGTGAATTGCTGTAAAAATTTCTAGTTGTTCATTCTCAATTTTTGCCATTCTCTCATTTTTCACAAGCAGGTTGGGGGCTGGCACCAGCTTGCAGACTGTAAGGCACCACCCAGTTTTGGCCAAGAGAGGTATCTGAGCTGAGTCTGGCAGACAGCTGGTGCAGAGTAGACACTTAAATGATTTTTGTTGTGTTTCGAATTAATTAAATTTGTCCTTCACCATTTCTATGATTTCAGGGAGGTGGCTTCAATTTAATTACCTATTCCCATGCTTCCTACTTCTTAAGATTTAGCTTTAATTTTCCTTTATTCTCCTCTTTCCATCTCCACAATGGAAAAATGTTCCCTCCTGAGCTGCAAGTACGTACTTTTCTTTCCCTGCCTGTTACCACTTTCTGTCCTTATTGATGGTGCACGGTTATTTTATATCCTCACATGCTCACTTAGGGCAGTGGCCATATCTACTTACCTTTTTACTCTCTTCCCTTACCCCAGTGCCTGGTCCCTAATAGACTCTTAAGAAATATTTGTGAAAATAGTGGATAATACTATATAGTTATCAAGAAAATAGATCACTCAACTGTGGATGGAGCATTCTTTAAGATGTTCATCAACGGACACTTTACTCTTCTGTGTTCCTGACATGTTCTGCACCAATGGAACCATCAAGACTTAAAATACTGGGCAAAATGAACCCATCCGTCTTAAAGTATTGCCACTGAATTGGCTGAGTGATTTACTGGATCACATGTTCACACACACCATGCAGGGGCATGCGCGCGCGCGCACACACACACACACACACATTTTTTTATGTTGTTGCTGGGATCTGGTAGACACACTCCAAGCTCTGCTTTCACCAATTCTGCATTACAGAAAACATACTGAAAAGCAGTGAAAAGAGAGAAATATATAAAAATGTATTAAGTCTCCACCCTTCCTTTTGTTGGCATTAAAGCTTACTAACATATTTGAAGAAAAATGGGTCCATACTATCATTCTTGAATGTCTGGAAATCACATTTTTGGAGTCTAAGGAAAAAAATCTTAGAAAGTCTTTTGATTGCAATATGTTATTTTGAAGGTACAAGAAGTCTTTTCTTAGTGTTAGATGTCATTATTTAAATCCAACCATTTGTTAAGTAGCATAATTGCCCGTCAATTATGTTTTCCCACTGAATTTAGAAGTTATACCACTTTTCTGCTCAAAAATTTTCAAGTCATAGAAAATACAGGCTGATGTAGATGATATGAAAAATAATTATAGTCGTGTAATTCAAAATAACAGAGAAGATCAGAACTTTTGTTTCTTAGATAGCCTTTAAGTGACGGTCCTTGCCAGCCTCTGTTGTATCCAAACAGAAAGTTCTGCATTTTGTGGGTTAAAAAAATGAAATGGTTCCAAGAGAATCCCAAATAGCTGGATGTTAGTTGGTATTTGCATATGTGTGGAGTTCTGTATGCCCTGGACGGGTTTATATGATTAATTAGTCCAAATGATTGAGGACAAAATCTTGAAGGGCTTTGTTCAGTTTAATTCTATGGCTCCCTTTGTGTTCGATGCACAAATCTACCTGCATCTGTACGGCTCTGCTCATGATTTAACATTTAAGACCTAACCGATGCATTCCTCAAGACACTGTTACTATCACCTTGAGTCCCTGTGCCAAGCATCAAAACAAATCATTTGGAGAACATCCACGTGAATGCTAAACCACTCAGTTAGTGATTTGCTTATAGTCTTCTTTCCTAGAATGCTTAGGAAAAAAAAGAGAGAGGCAAAGCGATAGCCTGCTTGTGTTTCTGATTATGATCAGTCGCAAAGCATTCCACTGCCTCAGTTTCTCCTTTTGCAAACCTAAAGCATACTGCCTATCTCTTGTTACCTCCCAAGGGACTGTGGTCTGGATTGATCATGTGATGACAACCCTGAATTCTTTGTATCATATGAGGACTTGTTAGCTACCGCGCTGGCTCGTCCTTTGCAAAATAAAACATTCTTTGAAGTGTTTTTCGTACAACCAGTGGCAGAATTTAAGCAGTTTTATATTACATTCTTGTTTGACTTATACCTAAGTGTCAATTTTCTTTGGATTAAAAAGACTCTGTAGAAATTAATGTGACTTAAAAAAAAAGCACACACACACATACATGTGACCAACCATTAGGAGTTTTCTGAGTTTAAGTTAACATGGAATTTGATTACACAGGGCATTCTGGGGCTCTGCCACAGCAGGCTGTACACAGCAGGCAGGCTGATGATGACTTAAGCATTGTTTCAATGTGATTTTGCAAAGGATTTCATTTAATGCAGATTAGTAAGTTTATTAAGCTGTTGATAATTGAAGCCTCTTAGGTTGGTAAGTACCATCCAGCAAGGTAGATTAGTGGGGTTTAATTTGTTGCTCTCAAATAGCAAACAAAGACTTAGCAGAATAATTACATCTCCTCAGTTGGGCTAATAAAAGGCGACATCACAATGGTGCTTTTGACCATTTCTGCACTTCTGCAGTTTCCGCTGGAGTATGGCCTTTCGTGTTCTGTGTGTTTCTCGCAGGCGACACCCAGATCTATCACCTGCAAATTACTTCCTTTCTAGACCAATTAAAGATGTGGTCACATGAAACGTGAGTCATGAACACAAATATTCACTTCAGACCAGGCTGCCTTCTACCTTAGTCACAACTTCGCCATTCCCTACAATTTTTCATCCATTCCCTTGTCCAGATTTTAAGTACCTGGAGGGCAGAGACCATCTCTCTCAACTGATTCCTCAGCACCTAGTACAGCATCTGGCCTCTTGAGAAACTCAGTCTATTTGCCTATCAAATTAATGAATTATCTTAAATAATCATAAAGTATGCTCGTGAATAGCATTATCACCAAGGCTTCACATTCTGGGAAGTTAGTCTTAGTGGGAATATAAAGTTGCTGTTGTAGCCAAAAGACTGAGTCAACATAGGAAAGAGATTGTATCAATGAGGGAAATGATTTATTATCTGATAGATTCTTGGCCACACGGAGCATTTAGCTCAAGTCAGTTGGCTAGACAAATTAACTTAGTGTCTTAACATGACCCAGTCCTGACTTTAGTTGATTTGGTGGCATGCATGAAGAGAGAGAGAGAGTCCTCATTCCCCTGGATTGCTAGGTCTACTATATTTCCAACAGGGTCACAAACCAGGCAGTGAAAAATGCGACACTGGAAGACTGGACATAAATAATGTTTCTTAACAGGAAATGCCAAAGCTGTTTGAAATGGCTGGAAATGAGTTTCCAAAGTCAATCTTGTTTCTTTTTCTTTTCTCTCTCTCTCTCTCTCTCTCTCTCTCTCCCTCCCTCCCTCCCTCCCTCCCTCCCTCCCTCTCTTCTATCCTTGGATATTAGAACATCAGCAAGACCACAGGTATGGAGACTGAGTCTTTGGGAATTGATGGTTTATTCTCCCCTGGCTTTTCAGGTAGTTTATTTTTTTCAGAATGATACCCTAATGTCAAACTTGGCAAGCAATTTTGAGTATTCTGGGAGATAGCACTTTCCTTAAAATTGATTGTGAACTCAATCCCACTTCTCTGTCTCCCACTTGATACTGTTGGTCATAAGAGGTCTATATTGAAATATTACAAAGTTCTCCCTTAAAGACTACCATGTGACTTAGCAAGGATGCTTGCCTGTAGGTCATGGAAACTGTGCCCAGTGACTTTATAACAGTACAAAGAGCAAAAGAGAATGAAACCTGATATTGCTCCTTCATGTGAGTAGTGACTTTTTCCTACACTGGGTAGCTTTTAAACCATGGACCCATTTCCTAAGATGATATCCCTAGACATGTATGTTTCCTATACCACAGAACAGAATAGTGACAAACTTCAAAAGGATACATATGTAGGAGTGCTAAAACCAGGAGTTATAGTCAAGTACTCAAGTAATCAGACCAGGGTACTTCTTGGAGCTCTCAGTCAGTGTGTCTCTGTCCACCTGTGGCGATTTTTATTACAACACCACCCCATCACCCAGCCCCAGTGGTCACAGCTAAAACAGTCCAGTGGACCAGTGGTGGTGCCTGACTCCACAGCAAAAAATTGATAGGTGGGCCACTACCATTGACTTATAGATTAGCCCCCAAAGAGAAGCTGATCAATCATATTCCTTTTCTTGGAAATGTGAAGTTAGAAAAAATGAGCCGGGAACCATGGGGAACTAATTGCAAAGAAGTCTTGAGGTAGACAAAGTTCCAAAAAGGCAACCTCCCCTATGTATCAGTAGAGATTGGAGGGGAACACATGCATCATCAGAGTTCTGTATAGGACTTGTGCAGTCAGAAGAAGAAATGTTGTGTATGAGAAAGAAATCAGGTATTCTATGAAAGACAGAAAGAGGGGCACTTGGGTGGCTCAGACGGTTAAGCATCTGACTTTTGATTTTGACTCAGGTCATGATCTCAAGGTTTGTGAATTTGAGCCCTGCATTGGGCTCTGTGCTAATAGTGTAGAGCCTGCTTGAGAGCCTCCCTCTCTCTCTCTCTCTGCCCCTCCCATGTAAGTTCTCTTTCTCAAAAATAAATTTAAAAACCTAAAAACAAAAAAACAAACAAACAAAAAAACCAACTCAGAGAGATGGAAAGAATAGTCCTGATATTTTTCCCATTCCAATTCCATTCAATTTCTAGGCTCACAGTAATTTCCTCTCTCCCGAAGTGACTCAAATGATTCTTATTGGTATAGCTAGGAAAGGTAACAGGGAAATCATATGAGCCAAAAGGCACCAAAAACCTTATTTCTTCATAGGTCCCAGATCCAGCTCTCAAGTGCAGCATCTCATTTCATCTATGTGAGCCCCACAGTGGAAGAAACTGACATCTGGAGTGGGGATATGACTCGCCCAAGGTCACACCACTAGCAAAGCCAGTATTAAAGCCAACTATTGTAGCCAACTCTTCTGACCTAGATACCAACCACACTAAGTGCACTCCAATCAGATCACACTCCCCCCTCCATGTAGAAGGCAGAGTTGGCTAGCTTCTAAGATTATTACTTCCATCTCTGGAAAGGGGCTAATTTGTAGGATAAGTACAGAGAGGCTGATACATTCTGTTTATACCAGGGGCGGAATCCTAGTTGTTATTTTGCATTTGGAATTACAGTGTCAGCTCTGACATCCATGGGTCTTGGATGTCCCAACGTTTCACTTAATGGGACTCATCTAAAGGAACTTGACTTTCGACGGTTGGTCAAGTTGTTTCCTGGGCTGTATTGAAAAACATATTTTAGGGATCTCAGGAAATATAGGGACGGACACATCTTTATTGTCAAATTCATCCCTTTTTGGTCTCCATCTTTTGCCACTGTTGATAATGAAGGGCTTCCTAGGGTGTCGATCTGTATTAGGGTGTGGTTTACAGTGATCTCTTGCAGGGACAGGGTCCAAAGGCAAACTCATCAAATGCTTTTTGACAACTCGTTTTGTATATTCTTTTTGTAGTACAAAAGTTGTGCTGAATCAATGAGGGCCTTTTGGGAAATAGTTATACAAGCAAAAGAAAATACACATTATTTCTAGCCCTGACTCCCACCCAGAGAGAACTCTGATAACATGTTGGCATGTGTTCTTGGTAGAGAAGTATAGGATATCCCAGAAGCCAACAAGACAAATGTCTAATTTCTCCCTGGGATGCAGTGACCTGGTGAAAGCATGCAGAACTGAATTAACCATTCATCTGAGAATGTGCTGACCAGGCATGTGAGAGGCAGGACTAGTAATGGCCCCAGCACGGGACAAAGTGTGCATGCAAAATGAAGCAAAGGTGTGCCTTACTTCTGGAGAGATGTGGCATTTTATATAAATGCCCCAAATTGTTCCTTTATACAGAAGACACGGCTATGCCTTTGTTTTTCCGAACATCTTAAATGTATTTATGTCCCTACTTCACAGAGATGGGGGCCAAATATTATTCTAATATAAGTGATCAAAAAAATCAGGACAATCCTGGAGATCATTGTAAGCATTCTGACAGATTAGAAAACAAGTTTAGGAATCAAGGATTTGAGGTTGAACTCCAACTGAAGATTACCCCAGGAGTTGTGGAAAATGTGCATGATGGTCCCTCGCTCACAGGTTCTGCATCTGTCGGTGAGGGTGGGTCTACAGCATTTCAAATTTTAAACCACAGACAATTCTGTCAACTACTCTCTGAGATACGACTGCTAATGTTTCCTCTTGGTCACTGGTTGGGATTGGAGTTTCTCAAAGTTGGCTGCTTATGATTACTTAAAATGTGCCAAACACATGGCTGTTGCTTTAGTTCAGTCTTGTCATCACACCCCAACCCTGTGACTATAATTTTCTCAATGCCTCTCTGCCCTCAGCCCCTCTTCCACCTCGCCAATGAGTGCCGTAGAAATATCTTCTTAAACCCAAGTTTCTCAACCCCAGTACTATTGGCATTTGGGGCTGAATAATTCTTTGTTGAGGGGAGCCATCCTGTCCTTGTTGGGCATTTAGCAACATTCATGGCCTCTACCCACTAGAAACCAGTAGCTTCGTCAGCTCCAATTATAACAACCACAACTGTCTCCAGTCATTGCAAAATGTCCCTTTAGGGCAAAGTTGACCTTGGTTGCAAACCACAGTTCTTAAACCTTAGGGAAGAATGGGTTGGTGTCTTCTGTTGTACAAATGTTTTATCATGGAGTTCAAACACCTACATGATTTATCTGCAAACCACATTTCCAGCCTTGTCTACTGTTAAACTCCTCAATGACCCTCCCTCTTCACCACATTAGCCCATTCACACCTCTGTACGTTTGCTTTTCCTTTTTTTCTCAGGCCTTCAGTATCTTTTCTTTTCTGCTTGCTTGCCCAGGAAAAACTGACTCCTTCAAACTTAACTCAGAATTCATTTTCTCTCAAGTTTTTCTGGATTTTCCTAATTATCTCAACTCCTTCCTTGTGTACCACATGTTTACTTCTGCTGCTACCTAGAACTTCTTCAAACTTGTCCTGAAACCCAAATTTTGCCCATCTCTTTCCCTTAGATTGCAAAGACCAGATCTTATTTCTTCCCAGGTCACTAACACATAGCATAGGTGAAGCACAAGTTGGTCCTTCATAACATCTGTGCAAATAAATTAAAATTTGACATTTAAAGGTTACCAGAGAATAAGTATTTTTTTAAATCCATATGTTGTCACTGACTCACCAAGAGTAATGGAAATAAAATTAAACGTGTGTGCTATCGACCTATAGCGTTATACTTAGAGCCATCAACATTTCGGAACATTTAAGTTGCATTCAGTCCTTAACCAGAGTTAACACCAGTAAGAACAAGTGACCAAACTACTCATAAGCAGCCTATACTAAGTAAAACCACCCCACTCCCAAACCAGCCCAAGAGCTATTTTCACTTTAGTGTTTCTCCTTTCCTTTAATAGATCTAAATTATACCTCACATCATCTTTGAAAAGCACTGACTCGGGTAGGAGCTGCGTTAGCACCTTTGGTGGAATTATTACAAAGAGAACTCCCAAGGAGTTCTAGGTTTTAGGAATTCCTCTATTATTGGCTTCACAATTACAGTAATCGACAACAATTAACTTGTCTGCATTTCCCTCCCATTGCCTAGTGCCCTTACTTGATGTTGCATAACAAGTGCATCCAGTTGACCCTAACCATCCAGTCTCAGCCTCAGGTCTCAAGGGCTTATTTCTACCACCTTAACTACCTGAAATTCAGAGAGAGATGGAGACAAGGGCTTAAGGAGGAAGTGGGGACCACTGAGGAAGAAATAGCTGTGGTGGTAGAGGCCCTTGGAGAACTTCTGCTTTCATTCATAAGGTGTAAACATTTTAACTGATAACCTGGAGGAAATAAGACCAAAACAAAGAGGACCTTCCTTCCTCTTGGAGATCTATAATTGCCTAGAGTTTACCAATATAGACCGCCTAACTTCTGTCATTTGGATTTCTTTAAACACATCACCTCCATCTAGGTGATTGGGCTCCTGCTTAGAGAGAGAGAGGGCTGAGAACATGAATTCAGGTGACTTAGTTTAGCTTGGTCCAGGTCTGATCAAGTGCAAATTGTGTCACATGCATAGTTTTCTTCCTAACTTCAGTGTTGAAGTTACAGAAGGAAGGGCGAGGATGATTTAAAATCTGGAAAGATCTCTGAAGAGTTAATTGTTCAATGACAAAATGACTCCTGACTACAATTGTTCCTCATCTAAAGTGCAAATAAAATAGCGGGAAACAATATAAGAAAAAGAAGTATAAAAAATGCTTCCTGTTGCATTTTTAAAGAGCATTTGCAATGGACATTTGATGCAAACCCAATCAGTATAATTTAATGCTATAGTATTTATGTCAATATTAATGCCTTCTTTTTATGAAATATTACAGAAGGGATTATATCTGAAATGACAAGAAAAAACTTCTGTTAGCAAACCATAAGTTCCTTTTTCCAGTAGTTACGATTCTCATATGATTTATGTCACAGAGAAGTGAGGCAGCTCATACAAATCTCGTATTTTCTTGCTATCTGGTTATCTGTGTTTAGACATCTGCTTTTTAAGTATCAACTCATTTATTTCTTATCACCACACACTGGGTTTGTTCCATTTTACCTATGTATCTAAATACACATATTTAGACTCATGTGTGCATGCAGACTTTAATTTGGTTGGAGGCAGAGATATTACAAGAGTCTATCAAGCACCATGTTTCTTTCCCATAACCATCATACGATGAAAAATAATGTCAACAATTGTGCAAGTGCAGTATGACAAGTGTGAAAGCCCTAATTGGTCAATTGGACCAGAATGATGAGTTGCTTTTTTTTTTTTTTAAACCAATGTCACTTCTAATCTATTACAACAGTAATGAACAGCCAGACAGCCCATTTCCCACGGATATCTTCAAAGCTCTACAGATTGCCATTTGAACCATTCTTTAATTGCATTTGGCACAGATTGTAGTATGCTCCATAGAACCAAGAAGGCGTGTTAACTAGATTTGGCTATCCCTAAGTCACTATAATGATGAGGCTTTATATGACTAAAGGGATTTAGCTTCAGTCTTTCCTCTCAACTGTTATAACCACCTAACATACAGTAGTTGCCTGAAAATTTGAATTTTTATGACAGTGTATTCACTTTTTAAGGTTTATTGGGTTAATAGGAATTAAGAGTATTTTTTGCTTTTGTTTTTTGTATTTGTTTTTGGTGTGTGTGTGTGTGTGTGTGTGTGTGTGTGTGTGTGTGTATGTGTGTGTGTGGCTTGTCCCATCTTGGATGTAAAATTTTCTGGATTTTAAGTATCCAGAATTTTATTTTAATTATAAAATTGGAAGTGATCCAATAGTATATATACTCCAAGATTTTTCTCAAAAGTTTACCTTTTATCTGTTAGGGGATTTTGTTTTTGAATTTATTTTGCCATTGATCAATACATATTTTGCTTTCAACTTTGTCAATTGTCTTATCTCTATTGTTAATGTATAATCCATGCCATTTAAAAAATTTCTGTGATAATTGGGAGGGATGGCTATACAATATCCTCCTCCTGGGCCAGTGATAATTCACTAACCATTTCCATTCAGCTACTTTGGCTCAGCAGAGACACTGACTTGACTCTTGGGCATAGAGAATAGGGAGGAGACATGGTTCCCTTCAGGCTGACCTCTAAGAGGTGATGATGTACAATTTGCAATGGAAGGTGATGATGTACAGTTGGAATAAGATAATAATGTACATTTTAGAGTGCTCATTCAGAGCACTTCTGATAAAACATGGAAGACTGAATATATGCTTTTCTTCTGGTTTCTCTCAAATATGCTCCTAAAATGACGGTAAAGGAACAATAAAAACAAAACAAAGGCATATCCCACCAGGAAGAAGGAGGTGGCAATTCATGATGGATGCCAACAACATTTTGAAAGCTTTAAGTGGATGAGTGGTAACTGGTAGAGCTGACTGGGGACTGTTCTAAGATAAGTGACTGGAAAGCAGAGCATAAGCCAACAAGAACCATGTTGTTTCACTCAGCTGAATCTCAGGCAGCCTTAGGAATTGAGGCACTAGGTATCTTTGAAGGCTGAGGAGTTGTAGAGTCAAACCCATATGAAATAATTGGTTTAAAGTCTTTAAGACAAGTAGCCAAATTTCCCCCTCCACTCCACATAGCCAGGAAAATGACTCTCTTCCACCCAGGCAGAAAGCCAGAGGTTTATTCCTTTGAAAGGTTGACTCTCAGTGGATTGGGTCCTAAGGCACGGCTGAAGGAAGGCATGAGGCACCAGACTGGAAACAAAATGATCAAATCAAAGTCTACAAAAGGGCCATTGAGAGCCCCCAGGTTTCTTACCTCTCTCAGCTGCTAGAACATGAGCAATGTGGCTGAATATCTTCCCCACAACCCCTTCACACTCCTACCCCACCCTGTACACATCTTTGGAGGTCTTTTCTTTGGAAATACTAAAGAGCACCAAATAGGGACCTAATGGTCTTGACTTTGGGGGCTCTCCCAACAAAATATTGGGTACCCACTAAACAAGTCACCAGGAAGTACGTCCCATCTCAGCACAAAGAATTCCCAATTTGCATTTTGGTGCCTCATTTTAAGATATAATAATAGCCAAATGTTTCTAGGACTTGAGGAAAGCCTCTAACATGAAAGACAGAGATCACTTAAAAAAAATGTTTTGAAAAACTATATTTAGAAATTAATTTTTCATGGGGGTAGAGGATTTACTCTTTTTTAAAAGTTTATTTATTTATTTTGAGAGAGAGCACAGGAGCAAGGGAGAGGCAAAAAAAGAGGGAGAGAGAATCCCAAGTAGGCTCTGTGCTGGCAGCGCAAAGCCTAACACAGGGCTTGACCCCACAGGCCGTGAAATCATGACCTAAGCTGAAATCAAGAGCAGGGCGCTGAACAGACTGAGCCACCCCGATGCTCTAAGGATTTACTTTTTTAGTCAACAGGGTAGTATACATTACCAAAAGTGCAATATCTTTCAAAGAAGCCCCTATTATAGTTACATTAAACTAGGCATCTATAAACTGTTAGGAATATCTAGAAATAGGATAATTCTCCTAGATTAATACTTTCTTCCTTATTAATGGGATTAGATGTTGAGTTCTGAGATTAAATCAAAGCCAGTTTCTGGAATTTGATTATTTTCTGGGGAATAGTTTTAGCTGATTTACAGAGGTTAGGCCACTTTTTATTTTTTGAATAGTTATCTTGAAAGAAATACTGTGGTTTGGCCCAATTTTGGTTACTTCCATTTATTTTTATGCTTTTAGGATTAAAAAAAATCTCTAATACATTGTTCTCTCTAGAGTCAAGCTTTATGCCTGCATGTTTGTCCTCAAGAAAAAAGAATAAAAAAAAAAGAGGAGCAAATCTTCAAGCATTTATGAAAAACTATCATGTTCAAGGATGGTTAAAAACAGTTCTAAAGGTATCTATGTTTGCATCCAGTTTAAGGATTTTCAATTAAAGAGGAGGCTATTCTAATTCTTAACCAATATGAGCATGCAAGTGGTTAATATTGGTAATTATTATTTCAATCATATGCATGCCACAGGTGGAGTAGGAAATAACTTGAACAATTTTAAAAAATACTATTAGGGTCCTTGTTCTGTTACTTACCTTCCTGTGTCTAGAAACATTACTTAATTACATGACCAAATATGCCTATAAATAAAAGTGAGAAAATAAACCATCTGCTGTAACTACTTATGAGGTTGGAAACACACTTCAACATGAAATGGCATTAAAATTTTTTTTAATGTTTATTTAATTTTGAGAGAGGGAGAGAGCAAGTGAGCACTAGTGGGAGGAGGGACAGAGAGAGGGGGAGACAGAAAATTTGAAGCAGGCTCCTTGCTATCAGCACAAAGCCCAATGTGAGTCTTGAACTCACCAACCATGAGATCATGACCTGAGCAGAGTCGGACACTCAACCTACTGAGCCACTCATGGGGCCGCTGAGATGGCATTTTAAACAGGCACAAAGCACCATCTATATACAACCTACTCTGAAAAAGAGACAACATTGATGATCTATTTCCCCAAGGAAGTCTCCCGCACTGGGCTGCTATCATCATATCTAGGTGCAGATACTATCTGGGACAACAATAACACATTAGCTAATGAAACTACTCCTCATGCGTCCTCCAGATGGGAAGGACTGCATAACCATGATGTGATTTGTTTGGTGAAGACACAAAGACCTGACAAGGGCTGGAATCAGAGCTGGCGTCACCACAAGGAACCTTGGGCAATAAGTGGAACACTCCAAGTCCAAGTTTTCTCATCCATAAAAAGGAAGCCCTGTTTGATTCATAGGGCTTTTGCAAGGTTCAAATGAATACATAATATGAATGGGTACTGTGTAAGCTCTTTCACAAATGATAAAGTGCCATAAAAATACAAGTTACAATAGGGGCGCCTGGGTGGCTCAGTTGGTTGAGCGTCCGACTTCAGCTCAGGTCATGATCTCATGGTCTGTGAGTTTGAGCCTCGCATCAGGCTCTGTGTTGACAGGTCAGAGGCTGGAGTCTGCTTTAGATTCTGTGTCTCCCCTCATTCTCTGCCCCTCCCCTGCTCACACTTTTTCTCTCTCTCAAAAATAAACATTAAAATAAATACAAGTTACAATGATATGACTACGAAGACAAATAATAACATAACAAATATCAAGATGCTTCATGGTGACCATCAATTTTTCAGTTGTATCTTGGTAACTTTGGGATTGAAAGTACACCTCTTAGATTTGGAATGTTTAGGGCTCTGTACTCTTACTTTTTGGAAAAGGAAAACTGAAATTTATGTACCTAGAGTCATGTTATTTTGGTAGCAAATACTGCCCCCCTCCCCAAATCCCACACGTGGTCAGATTAAAGGGCTAATGGTAATTAAAGACTGGCACAGAGTAAATAAGATTAATATTAGAATAGGATTACATGAAAAAAAGATTTATATCAAAGGACTCTTTCTCTTTTCTCCCAAACAAGGCCTAGGACACGAAAGAAGTCTTATGCAAAGCATTTTAAGCCTCTCAGTTATTTTTAAAGACGTTGAAAAATATGACGAGGTAAGCACAATTTGTTTTTTTACTGGAAAACAGTAGAAGTTATAATATGCTTAAGGCATCACTCTACATATAGGAAATCGTACTATACTGGAAGGCAAATTGGGTCATGGATGTCCAGGAACTTGAAAATCTTGTTTTGAACAGTTAGAGGAGAGAATGTACAGCAGACAGAATGAAAAGGTGTCTAAAGCCATCACAGCAAATTTCAATATCAATATAAGCTTTTTTTAATGTGCTTCTTGTTGAGCTACAAGTGTTCTTAATACAGTATCTTGTACAAATGCAGCAGATATATATCTTTGCATGTACACAGTCATCTAATTATGATATAGAGTCATAAAATTCACACACACACACACACACACACACACACACACACACACATGCACATGTGTGGAGGTTCTGGGTTCTGGGTGCTTTTATCATATCTTCAGAATTACAGCACCAGGATGGCAAAGAACTTTAGAAACCAAGGAGCCTGGGAAGGTGCAGGGACCTTGGATTTTTCCTTTGAGAGTTATTCTGAAGCTCAAATGCAATGTCTGTGAAAACACTTTGGGAATTTTTACTTAAACCAACAAAAAGGAGCATTTTCAGTGGGGATGTCCAATGGCTCTGACATCTAGGAGCGGAGTCAAACTCAGGACTCAGCGGAGGTTTGCCCTGGGCTATGGGGGTGAAATGATACCTGGGCAAGAGGGACCATGGGACGTCACATGGCCTTTCTGGGACTGCATCACTCTGGTTTGTTATATTCAGTGTTTGTATCTCATAACTCAAGGTCTATGCCTTTGGCATAAAGGTCAGGGATACTTTTATCACTTTCCATCAACAAATGTTCCTTGAGTACCTATCAGGTACTTGGCACTGTTTCAATACAAATACAAATACAAATACAAATACAAATACAAATACAAATACAAATACAAATACAAATACTGTATTTGTACAATACTGGTCAAGAGGATTGAAGAATAAAATACAAGGTTATATGCATTGGAGAATTCTGTAAAGAAAGGAAAATAAGGCACAGAGTGTCTCCTGGGTCCAGATCTTTGTTTGGGCTGCCATATAAAATTGTCATAGTATTACTAACACTTATATAACACTTGACAGTTTGCTACATAAATGCTAGTATCATGACAATGCTACTTACAACAGACTTTCTTCAGGGTCTGTATCTCTAAGCAGCTTACATCCTAGTGCTACACTGGTTCTCACAGGACCCACCCAAGTACTTAGCCACTGCTGGTAGGTCTGTGAATCTGCTACGGGAAAAAGAGCACAAGTTTGCAGGTCAGACAACAACCAGTTTGAGCGTGAGCTTTCCTGGGTACTGGGGCCCAGAAGCCTAGAAGGCCTGGAAGATACTTAACTTTTCAGAGCCTATACTGAAAACCCGGGGAAGATGACAAGAGTCTCTATTTATCAGGTGTACTGAACATCAGAGATGTTGCCCATGAAAGCACTTTGCAAAGGGTCAAGTGCTATATGAACATTACGAGTAGCAGGACAATTCCATAGGCCACTTCAAACACATGTGGATCTGTGCTCTGATGGGATCAGCTGATGCATTTTATGTCCTGTATAGAATTCTCAAGGGTACACCACTCTGAATTTTGTTCTTATGTTTAATGCTTATTAACTTTTCAGATGATTTGATTTCTACAACGGGTCAGGACCACCTATCCCATTCCAACGAGGCATATCTATCTACAAAATAGCTTACACGCCACTAAAAATCTAGAGAAGCATGTTAAATTCCCAAGCTGTTTGAAATGGAACTATGTCATTGATATCCAGATGGAATCCTAGTTTTTCTTTTCCTTCCCATCTGATAGTTTTAATTAGGATTATCTAATACAACAAACTGATCAATTAAAAGTGACCTGTGATAAATCCCAGTATTTATGACAAGGCAAAAAGATTACAGAAAATTCCTAGTACTTATGAGTGAAGAGAATTCCTTGAGATAAGTTTCTACTTTGTAGTATATTTTAAAACACCATTTTCCAGGAATTTACTGTGCCACAAGCCATTGTGAGGAAAACTACATAGAGAATATATTGTACAGGTATAGAAGGACCTCAGAAAATTACATGATATTTATAATTTATAAAAAGAGACCACCAACTAACCCTCAAAACACCCCCAAAACCAAAGGGGTAATCTCTTAAGGAACACATCTGGAAGAGAGAGCAAATGTGACTAGAGACAGCACAAGTATTAAACAACCCTAGGCTTCACAGTCTGGCTCTAGTGGAAAGTGGTGATTTAATCTTACAAATTTATTTAGCTAAATTGATCACTGAAAGGCTAAAACCCTTCAAAATATATTGAAGTCTGGATGAATTTTCTAGTTCAGCTACACATATTGATTACATTAAGCAGATAACTGCCATATCTCTGATTTCTGTTATGAGATACAGTCACAGAAAATCAAGAACCAGATGCTAAAAGACAAAAGAATTCAAAAGTGAATGTGCAAGAATTATTATACAAAAAAACTAATCAATCTGTGAACGTTTAGAGACAATGAGTATTTTCAATAACAAAAGACACACAAAAATGCAGCTGCCTAATCACAACTTATGTTCACTGTGCAGTAAGATACTTTAACATTTATTAACAGAAGCCTAAAAGTTCACTGTAGATCACTCTTGGAGTAGATAAGGCAGATTTTAATTAAAATATCACCTTTGGGGGCACCCGGGTGGCTCAGTCAGTTAAGAGTCGTATGTCTCTTGATTTTGGCTTGGGTCATGATCTCATGGTTCATGAGTTTAATCCCTGCATCAGGCTCTGTGCTGTCAGAGAGGAGCCTGCTTGGGATTCTCTCTCTCTCCCTCTCTCTCTGCCCCTCCCCCACTCATGCACACACACACACACACACACACACACACTCTCTCTCTCTCTCTCTCTCTCAAAAAAAAAAAAAAAAAAAACAACAAAAACCAAAACCAAAAAGATCACCTCTGACAAATAACGAGACTTATAGGGACTAATGCCTAAACCAAGACATTTATGTCTTATTAAAACCGATGTCTCTAGTTTGCAATGGTTTTTTATGTGACAAAGCAGTGTAAAGAACTGCCTAGCACCACAGAACATTTTAGAGCTAAAGAGACATCCTGACTAATCGTTTAGACAGGTGAGAAAACCCAGGTACACAAGGGACAGTAAATATCAGTGTGACACTAGATCCTGATTTTCCAACAATTCCTTGTAGAGATCTTTAATTACATTGGACGGTTGCTCCAAAAAGTTTGAAGAAGTCTAGGCTGAATTTTGAAGAGGAAACGGTTTTCCCAGAGGCAATCTCCTAGAAAAAATTGTAAAATCTGTAGGTAGATGTCTCCATTTAGGATAAGGTGCTGATTACATTTAGTGAAAGGAAGAAGCAGAGTATTAATGGTTTGTAAAATTCAACAAACAATGGCTTCTGAATTATGCTGATGATGTAGAAGACAATTCTCTGTACTGCTGTGCACCAGCTCACTGGCCATTAATAGCATCTCTTGTGAAGGTCATGGAGGGTCAGACTGGTAAATTATAGCAAGGCTCAAGCTGTCTGAACAGTTGTCATTAAATCACAGATAATTAACAGTTCAAGATAAAGCATTAACTTCAATTTCTGGAGCTTTGCTAGCTCTGGAGATATCCCTGCTTAAATGAGATCTGTGACAGGTACTACGTGCTGAGAGACCTGTTAGAACACTCTTTATTTTGGCATGGCAGGATCCTAAATTGTCACTCAGCAACTCGCAGTAAGCCTAAGAGTAAATGTTTTTGGGGCACCTGGGTGGCTTAGTCAGTTAAGTGTCCGACTTCAGCTCAGGTAAGGATCTCATGGTTTGTGAGTTCGAGCCCTGCATCAGGCTCTACGCTGACAGTTCAGAGCCTGGAGTCTGCTTTGGATTCTGTGTCTCCCTCTTTCTGCCCCTCCCCTGCTCATGCTCAGTCTCTCACTCTCAAAAATAAAATAAACACTAAAAAAAAATTTTTTTTTAGAAGGTAAATGTTTTTGAATGGTTGTCTGAATTTTTCTCTACTTCTACCAATCTGAAAGCAGATGGAGGAGAGCACAAGCTTGGGATAGAATTTGGACTGAAGAAGTCTCGTGGAGTAAAACGCTTTCTGGCAATAAAGGTGATCTAAGTGGCTCGGGGAAATGTGTGCCTAACTGGTGAATTGGTTAGCAATATGGAGCTTGGACAACAGAAATACCCCTCTGTAGTGAACAGCCAGTGAAAGGAACTGAAGCCAAGGCAAGTGCCTGCATGAAGTAGTCAGAGAACCTGAAATGTGATGTTGCAGAGAGAAAGGAGGATGGCATGGAAGTCTCTTGAAAAGGCTGAGAGACGACCTCTGTCGAACCAGGATGGAAAAGCAATAGAGCAGAACAAAGTTGAAAGAGGGAAAGAGAGACTTCATTTTATAAGATAACCCAAACTACCATCCCTCATTGTAAACCTGTCACCACACTTTGCTGTAGTTTTAAAAGATAATTTGCTGTTCCTGCAGGTAATTCTATGGTTAGATTCCATGTGTTAAAACATGGTCTCTGGGGCAAATCCAACCATCTTCTTCAAACAGATCGTCATGGGGTAAAGGTTTGTGTCCAAACTTCTTATCACAGCATTTTGAGCCCTTTCATGTCTCTTTCCTTACTCATTTCTTACTTTGTCTCACCTTCAGACCTCACACTTGAGCCACAAAACTACATCTGAGACTCTAAGCTGCTGATACAGGTTTATGTCCTTTGGACTTTTATTTTTTTTGGTACTCTACCCTCCACCCAAATCACCATCCCTTCCCCAACCCCTTAGGGATCTGCTGTGTTGAAAACTCAACGAAATCATTAGGTCATCTATAAAGCTTTTCTATACCTCTATCTGAGGGAGAACTGACTACCCATTCTTTTGTGCCCCGGTGCACCCCACAGATGCCTAGACCATAGTAATGATTACACTTTATGGCCTCTGCTTAATTGTGTGTTCATCTCAACTGGACTGTGAACTCCTCCAGGTTAGGAACCCTCTTTGCTTTATTATTATAGAAACAGCTCTTAGCATTGTGCTTGCATAGAGAAATTGCTTCATGTTTGAAGAATAAAAAATGAATGAATGAATGGGTCAACCAATCACTGGATAAATACATACTTGAAGACACTGCCCTTAATGATACTACTGTGGCATTATAATTGCTTTAAAGTATCTATAAAGAATGTAAAAACGGGCACTATATAAACTCTCATTATCCTTTTCTTGCTTGAATAAAAGGGACACTTCAGAAGAGCTCTTAAAAATAAATTCATCAAAATAGAAAAATCAAGTTCCAATATAGGAATTATAACTTTCATGATAGAGATACACTCAAACGGATTAGCGGTCCAGAAATATATCTCTAGGAAATCAAGTAAATGAGGTACAGGTGTGGGTCATAGTTTACTACCACCTTGCAGAGCTTAAGAAACTAAAAAAGAAAGAAAAGAAAAAAACTGGAACAAAATTTGGAATTTAAGGACACACGTAAGGAATAACACAAGAAAAATAAACAGACCAAAGCATTATAGAAATATATTATGAAGATTAAGAGAGAATCAAATAATTAAGTACTTTACCTCAAAAGGCATAGTCTATAACTTAGAGCACAAAACTGGGAAGTATCCATAAATATCTTTTAACAAGAACTTCTAGTCTTTTCTCATTCTCAGTGGATGGTTCACCTGGACCAACCTTTACACTTACACTCTTCTCATTATTCTCTTAGCCAGAGTAAATCACAACTGGATGCTAAGGCAGGACTTCTGATTCTGCCCCAAATCATGCTGATGGTTCAGACTCATAGGACTGAAAATGAGGTGACAAATGTCAGCCTAGAAAAAGAATCTGTTTCTGGTCTCAGAGGCACAGAGTCACAATACTTTCGTGAGGACAATACTTTCCTTCTGGGCCAGAGACACTATGAACACTCATGTTTTTTAGGTGTAGACAGAGCTTCCAAAACTGTGTTCTACGATATTTGCAGGGGGGGTGTGAAGTTCTATTTCCTCCCCTCCCCCATTTGTTTTCAAGAGAAATTCCTGACTGGTTTGTCTTTAACACCGTGCTTTGTTTCAGCTATTTATATACTGCCTTGTTCCAGAATGAACAGGAGAGCCGAAAATGAAAACGGTATGCAAAAAGGAAAAAAAAAAAAAGACCCAAAATGTAACCAGGAAGTAGTGAGACGTACATAGGATAATAACCTACAGGATTGTTATGGGTGTGGCTGTGATCCACACAAATTAAAACCGAGGGAAACACCCTTCATCACTGAGCTCAGTAGAGACAATACATTAATGATCCCATAAGCATTTCCAAAGAATAGAGTCAGTTCTTGGAGAGAAAATCTCCACAAGGTAGCTCCAAATATTGCCAAGTAACATGAAAGAAAAGACATTCTGGAGTTGCTTTTCTAATCTGATGGCTTATTTTGTGTGAATAAATTATCAAGATTTAAGGTTCAACATTTTTTTTTCTTAACAAGGTAGGTAAAATGGGACTTTGGTTAGCAACATGTCTATAGTGGTAAAGTGTTTTATGGGATTTGAAATATATTGTGGAAAGAAATATAATCAGGAATTTTATTTTATATCCAGAAATAAATTCATTAGGTAATTGCAAAATTTAAGCATTCAAAATAGAAAAAAAATAGTTGTTTGCAATGGGAGGAGAAATATATGTTGGTAGGAATGATCACTAGACTGACAATTTAAAGCATCTGAAGCATTAAAGTTTTGATGTTCCATGATAGCACAAAAGAATAGAGAGAAGGCGAGTTTTGTCTGTTTCCAAGTTATTAAATTTCCAAATTATTAATAATTAATGTCCCCTGAGGATGACTTCTGATAGGAGAGTGCATGATAGCACATTCGTAAAAGTGTTGCATACATTTTCAACCAGCTGATAATGTCCATCATCATTATGCATCTATTAAATGTCACATATTGTACTACAATCAGGATGACATTGGCCTGTAGCCACACAAAGCCAACTTTACGCACTGACATTCTTGTTCTTTGGTGGTTGGGGGTATGGCCACATAGAACAGGGTCAATGGTGAATATCATACAGCTGTCATTATGTTAAGTAATTCTCCTTTAGGAAGCCTGCTTCTCCCCTGCATGACTAGCTGATAAGGATCCAAAGTCACCACACCTGCAAGCAAATGATACATAGCACAGGGAGCGTCAGGACAGTCTGAGGTGCAAATGAGCATAATCTTGCAAGGTAGGTCAAGGCTGCAGCTCTGGTCCAGGCAAGTCCCTTCATCTCTTCACTCCTATACTCAGCAAAGCCATGGTTGTGCCTGACCTCATCACACTCAAGATCTGAGATGCCTAATCTCTTTTGTGTTTGACACTCATGGTACATATTTAGTAAGTGTTGATGACTGAATGGGAACCAATTAAGATTTATTTTGTTACTCTGAAGGCCAAGCATTTTAGTCTGGAGGAAGATAAAGAGAGGGACACAGATTTCAGATGTTGTACAAGAGGCACAAATTCTTTCCATCCTTTTGAGGTGAGTCAGGGTCACTTTGGTTTTCCTCCCGATCTTTCACCTATAATTTGAATAAGAATCATGTCAATTGCTTTTTTCTTCTCCCAGAAAAGCTACAATGAGCTAAACACAGGCCATTCACTTGATTCAATTTTCATGGACATACTCAGCTCCAGGCACCACTCTAGGTGATGGGATTCCCTGAAGAATGTCACAGTGCCTCCTGCCTAATACATCCTTAATGACGGAATGAATGACCTCTGACTTGTACATAATAATGCTTCAGGGTAAACAAAGTTGTTGGCTTGAATCTCATTAGAATAAGTCAAAGAATCCTTTGAAAGAGCTCACAGCTGTGCCATAAAGAGAGCCATATAACCCTGTTCCCCTCCAGTTTACAGTTTGGTGTAAAGGTTGCCCCAAACACTTACAATTCAACAATACAATGAATACAACAATACAATTTGTACACTAATACAAATAATAAGAACAGTATGATGTGTTCTGCTGTAAATGTGAAAGAGAAGGCAAAGTGGATGGGGGATGTGAAGATGTTATCCATGTAGATGGCCGGGGGGAAAATTACAGTCAGAGCTCTTTCCCAGGAAAGAATTCAGAAACTAAATCTAATACAAAGGCAAGATGACTCTGTGTTGGTTTGTACCTTACTGTCCTTTCCTGTGCGGAAACGTTAACATTTTCAGATATAATGGGTCTTTTTTCTAGGTCATGAAGCACAAACAATGTGCCGGAGGCCTGAACAAAGTTGACTCATCAGCAGGGCTTTGCACTTAAAGATCTGAGTTTTCCTGGCTATTTAAATGAGAGTTGGGCATTAATACACACAGAAATGACTGACATGTTTGGTTGTGGGGATTAGCTTCATTGTATGGAAATGCCACGTTGGCATCCCTACATTAACATTCTGGATCTCTTAAAGTGTGAATGGGGGCTTCTATCCACCCCTCACTCAAAAGATAATTTCTCTTAAAATACTCTGTTTAAAGTGTTCTTGGGATTTTTTTTTTAAGGACTTGGGTAGGAAGAAAGGGATCACAATTAGGAATCAAAGTATTTTTTTCTTGACAAGGGAACTGAAAGAAATTTTGTGGAGTTTATCACTAAAAAGTGAAAAAGCAAAATGCTGAATATAAAACAGTAAAGGGTGATTTAAGTTAAATTTTACTGTAGAATGTTATTTAACTTTATTGGCTAGGTCTACTAGACATTAAGTGCAAGGATCTAATTTGCCACAGTTTTGGTCGTATTCCTTGCAAATAGCAGGGTTCTCAGATAGAAGAGGCATGTAATAAATGAGTTTATTTAAAGGTTGTTTAATTAAGCATCATTTTGTGTACTCAAGAATGGAAAGGAGAAAATGTTCTGTGATACAGGATTATGTAGATTTTGAAGTTGTCATATATTTTCTTTTTTGCCTATTTTTGAAATCAATGAACACAAATAAAGATTAATTAATACAATTGAAGATTACTCACTTTTCTGGCAAACCTGACTATCCAAAACACAGCTCCAAGCCATAGTAATTATTTGTTGATTGAATACTTGCCTTGTAAGAATTAAGAAAGCTTCTGAGAAGTTACTTCTTTCTAAAATTTTTTAATGTTTATTTATTTTTGAGAGAAAGAAAGAGAAAGAGAGAGAGAAGGGGGTGGGGCAGAGAGAGATGGAGACTCAGAATCTGAAGCAGGCTCCAGGCTCTGAGCTGTCAGCTGAGATCTGACAAACCATGAGATCGTGACCTGAGCCGAAGTCAGACACTTAACCGACTGAGCCACCCAGGTGCCCCAGAAGTTACTTCTTTCTAATCAGAGAAGTACAACTTAGATGTTCATTCTGGGCCCACTTCTCTAATTCACCACCTGTACTGGCTGGTGCATGAATGTGGTTCCCAAGAGCCCAACAGATTAAAAGCAGTGCTGGAAGGGGTGTGAAGAAAGGGGGTAAGATGAAAGGTTGTCAAAGGGAAATAAGAAACAATGTCAGAAATCAGAGCAACCTGGGATCATCTAGGGATGATCATCTAGGGATGAGGTTAATGGCCAACATATATTAATGGACCTGGAACAGCACTGACTTTCAGGACAAAATGTCACACAACGATGCCACTTTCAAGGAAGGGGCTAAATTGGATTTGGTGTACTGAGTTTGAGAAGACAGGGGAATCACTTAGAATGCTTTCTTTTCAAAGGTGTTAAAATGAAATTTTGCTAACTTACAGACATTTTAAGAGAGGAGTTTAAGGGGAGTCTTTTCACTGAATACCAGCTTCTTATGATATTAACAAAATCTGAAGGGAGCTTTTCTAAAATTTTGTTTATATTCCAAAGAATTTCCTTATGGCTGGGGAAGCTTTCCTTCTAGTGATCCCTGAATCTCATAACATCTGCTTCACTCAGGGTGGTTTAATGAAGTAGGTAAGCAAAAACTCAACTGTTTTGGCAGGTTTCAAGACATGCGGGGGAGATGCCAATAATCCTGAAAAGCCATCTCAAGAGCATCAATAATAGATAGATATGGCTCCTGCCATTCATTAATTATCCATTGTCCTCCACTAGAATTTCTAAGTATACAAATGTAATGTAGGTCACATTCCGGAGTAGTCTTTCCGAATCTATGCTTTTCATAGCATCATTCCTGCAAGATGATGCTTAAAAGACATCTGAAGTTAAGTATGTCTGAGATTGTAGCACACTGTAATCTCTTTCTAGAGATACCCAATACACATGAACATTTTAAAGAGCACAAATATTGCAGTAGAAAAAGCTGTTTAACTCTTAAATCAACATTTTCAAAACTAATTAAAAGTCCCTCTTCCCTTTATGTAGAGACCAGAAGCAAATGTTAACATCTTGCAAAAGATACCAAATGCCTATACTAGAATTTTCACTGTCTTTAAAACTAGCTGAGGGGAATGGCCTCTATTTAGTTGTAATGATGCCATTTTTCTCCCAATAAAATGTATTTAACTACTCTCAGGAGTAACATACCACTGTACAAAGAGACCAACAGATTTACTGCCATAAATAGATACAACAACACTTTGTAAAATACCTGGAAATTATAAGCACAATGAATAACCATTCGTCATCTGTGTAGCTAATAAATATGCCCAAGAGATAGTCCGTTGTAAGAGTTAGAAGGCAAGTCACATGATAGAAGGTATTTGCAATACATACAACCAAATAAGACTTTGTATCAACAAATTCAAATCAATAGCCCAGGTCCCCTAACAAACCAACCCTGAGGGAGAGCTAATGAGATAGGCCTTTATTGGAAGGTAAAAATTCTAGGGCAGCACGAGTGAGGAAAACAGGGAGGAGAGGCAGAGAAGGGAGAGCAAATACCTAGCTACCCATACATAGCTTTATAAGAAAACATATCTGACGGCTCAGTCTCCAGACAGGACATATAAACAGGACACAGATACCTAGATCAGAAGAGTATATGGGAAGGAGGGAAGGAGAAGAATTTGTATGCTGGTTTTCTTCTAGCTCCTGTGTCTTATGGTCAAAGTACTCCACAAGAAAGCATTAATTAACTTTTTTACATTTCTGGGTTAAGTCACCTGGCCTTTCCAGGTAGCCTCTAGGGAAGTGGTAGGAGAAGGAGACCCTTCATAGTCTGGTAGGTTGGGCTTGGGAGCCAGAAGTACTGCAGCTCCAGCATAATGGGCATAAGGGAGACCATGTTAATGACCAGCCCTCACAATGGGGGAGCCCTAAACAGCCTGTGGTGTAGGAAAGGAGGCAACAGCATGGGCTGCTTGCACAGTCCATTGGGCAAGTAGCTAAGGATTCAAGGATGGGGATTAGGAGGACTGTTGGGGGGAGGGCATATAACTTGAATCCAACACACAATCTAATGAGAAGTTGGCAAAGTACTTGATGAGGTCCTTTGAAGTAATCCGAATGGCCAATAAACATATTAAAGTGTATTCAACCTCCTTTGTCATCAGGAAAATGAAAACTGAAACCACAATGAAATACTGGTACATTCTGACCACCATGGCTAAAAGTAAAAAGACCAACAATATGAAATGTTGGTGATGACGCAGGCGGTGCATAAATTGCTTTAATTTGGACTGTAAATTGATATAACCACTTCAGATTTTGTACTCATGTTCCATATATACATACCTTGTGACCAGCCATCCCACTCCTAGGAAGATAGCAACAGAGGTGCATAATGGGTTAACAAAAAGATGTACAGATCAATGTGTATGCTATCATTATTTATAATAGCCTCAAACTGGAAATAACCCAAATTTCTATTCGTTGTAGAATAGGCAAATGTGTGGCATACTCACATAATGAAATACTATGTGGCAGCAAGAAAGAATAAACTCCTACTGCAAGCACCAATATGGGTGATTCTCACCGACTTAATGTTAAGCAGAAATTGATATACCAAAGAATACAGTATTCCATACCTATCTATGTGCAGATTGAAAAAAAGATTTTTCTAAACTAGGACTCTGAAGAACCTTAAGTATCTTTCCCTCTGCATTTACTACATTCCTCTATAGTCAATTCTTAGCAAAAGAACTAAATTCTGAATAAACACCGCTTCTCTGAAGCCTGTCTCCAAACACACACACACACACACACACACACACACACACACACACACAGGTCCCCATGCATCGTGCTATTAGGTTAGACTTGGACAATCAAATGTCAGGCCTCAAAAAGAAGTTCAACCGGTGTGCTAAAAATACACAGTTCTGTAACTAGCCTCAAAATTATTCCATGACACTCTTCAAATGAATTAATTTAAAGTTATGTGAATTATACATCGATAAAGCTATTTTGAAAAGGAGTTTAAATAGCACAAAATCAATCTTTACATTTTGGTATCTCTCCATGTGTTCTGTAGATACTCTCCCTGCTGTTATTTTAAGATAAATAATACTTTCCTTTGATTACCATTTTTTTCTACCAAATCATTGCTTTCAGAACTTATCACAACTCTTTTAACTTAGCTTGTGGCGAAACGCTCACAAACTGATGCTCCACGGGTAAGGAAATTTCATTTCAAAAAATTGTTAAAGGAAACTGCCGGCTCATTTTATTTGATTTCAGTTATTGTTGTGCAGCTAAGGGGTCTCAGGCTCGTTCTCTCTCCAAATATTGAGGTTGGATTCCCAAAGAGGTTATTTTTTCAAAAGGAGATTTTGAACGTAACCAGCACGTTGTTGTAAAGAATATAATGTTTGGACCCTGAGGAAAGAGAAGTGACTCTGTAAACACGTTCCACAGAAGCTCACCAGCTAGAGGCTCATCGGACGCTGACTGGCTTATCAGAATATAAGATAAGACTGATTGGCTCCTCAGAAATCATGCCCACCAATAGGTGCTTGGCCTTCCTGACTCTGACTTTCTAAGCGGAGTAGGCTATTGGAGCCATCAGAAACTACGGTGCCTCTTCAGGGACAATTCACCGGAGCCTACAAATTGCTTGGTTTGTTAATTTCTTTGACAAGCTGGTAAACTAGTTGATGAAAACAAAGCCTAGAGAACCTGAAGGGAAATGCTACTTAAGGCAACTAAGTTTTCATTCCCATAGCATTTCACCCTTTTCAATACACATTCATATTTACAATTGCAACCATGAAGGTCTGTCCTATGTGAAGATGATGGACGAAGTACAAAGAGAAGATGAAACACATCGGGATTACATGAGGACAATAGTAGCCAGGGTTACAGCACTTCCTTCCTAGCCTGCTACGAGGGTGGGGGTAGTTCTTAAAACATATTTAGTTGGTTTTTTTCCTCCTGATAACACTGATTCACCTTAATTGTAGGATAATATGGAACCCATAGAAAGTACTAAGAAGAAAAAACTTTAAGTCATCACCACCTGTCGGTGATGAGAATTCAGTCTTTTCTGCCAAGAGATGTCTCTAAGGTAATATAGTTGATACAAAGGGAAAGATGCCTAAGGTCTGAGGGTCATACGTTAGAAAATCTTTTCTTCAATGTGTGCATAGGAATGTATCTCCTAGGAGTCCTTGCCAGATGTCAAATGCACTTCCCAAGAACTTTCTTCAGGCAAGACCCTGGAGAGCTAGTGAGCCACTCAACATTCTCCATTTGATACCTATAACCAGTTTATTGATCAAGCTGGGCTTAGTAATGTACATGCACAGAAATAACTTTATTATTACTTACTTCTTTCCTTTAAACCAGTGGTTCTCAATTAAGGGTGATCCCCACCCCCATCTCAGAGAACATTTAACAACATCTGGAGACTTTTTTGGTTGTCACAGCTAGGGGCTAGGGATGGTGAACATCCTTCTTTCAACAGGACAGCCCCCCCCACTAAGTACACAACAAAGAATTATACGGCTCAGAGTGTTAACAGTACTGAAAGCGTTAACAGAAATAACCACTGCTGACATTTTGTTGTGTGGCCATTAAGATCTTTTCTCCTTCCTTGATTCCTTTTTTCCTTCCAAAATAATAATCACACTGGTCATCCACTTTCCTTATAGCATGATTCTTCAAAACATGACATTTAATGCTGCACAGTATTCTATGTGATTTATTTCTTACTGATGGACATTCATTGTCTTTCCAGTATTTCAACATTGTAAACTATGTTGGTATGAACATTCTTGACCATAAAACTATTTCCATGTCTCCAGTGACTTTCTTTGGATGGATTCCTAAAAGTACAATTACTTACTCAAACTAAATGAATGTTTTTAAAGCTTTTCCTCTTACTGCCAAATTACTTTTTTCAATTAACAGTCTCTCTGGCAGTGTATTGGAGTCCTCATCAGGCCTGTGCTGCTTCTAACAGTCTTGTTCAGTTAAAATTTGACTAAATGCTAACACTAAGACATATCTTCTAGCTGTAATGTGACTTACAGGGTATTAAGCACTCTAGCAACCATTGTCTCAGCTGACTAATGTAAGGTAGGAAGTTTAGGTACTATTATGTACTCATGCCCCAAGACCCACATAAGGAATTCATTCATTCATTCATTCATTCATTCATTCATTCATTCAGTGTCTTTGTTTTGATTACCACCCCTCTAGCAATTTTATAGATGAGGATGGGAAAGAAGATTAGAGCCAGCCAAAGACCACACAGCCATTAAATACAAGTCCTGGGGGGCACCTGGGTGGCTCAGGTGGTTGAGCGTCTGACTTCTGATCAGGTCATCATCTCCTGGTTTGTGGGTTTTGATTTGGGATTTGAACCCAGCCATTCTGACTTCAGAGCCTGGATTCCTAACCCCTACTTTACTCTGCATCTCTAACTCTCTCCCAAGGCTCTCTTATTTTAAAGAAGTGATATCCTTAAGGTTATACAGATTAGAGAGAGAAAGAGAGAGAGAAAATAAGATGAAGGTGAAATCAGGGCAAGAAGCCTACTTTCATTCTGTGCTCTTTCTGTTCAACCATGAAGCCTCATTATCACTGAAATAACAAAATTGCCATTTTGTAATGCAAATTACTTGAATGCAGACATGCACAGATTCAAGCTAGTCAAGGATTTTGGCCTTCAGACTCTCCAATACTTGGCTAACAAGTGTTTCCCTACCTGCCCCTTTCCAGTAGATGGTGCTGTTTTTCCAACATTTAAATTTGCTACACAGCAACTTTTGATTGATTTGAGCAGGCTTGCTTAAGGGTGTTCAGTGAAGTCCACTTTGTATATTATTGAAAGGGTATTACTGAAATTGCTCACAAGCCCAAATGTGAACCTGAAAATTAGAAGCATACTTCAAATACAAAACCAATCTTTGCTCAGTATTGATAGAAACACTATGTTTTTGAGAGTCCTAAGGGCAAATAAATGATGAATCACCACCCTACTGCAATGACCTATTAAACCAAACCTTTTCCCTAAGGACACAAAGGTAAATGTTTTGGGGAGGCTGTAGGAATCACGGTGGGTCTCACACAGAGTAGTTACAGAAAGATTAGGAGTCATTATACAGATTCTATATTGTTTCTACAGTAGATATCACAGAACAAGTGTTGGTGGACTATGGATTAGATGGTGGGGGGTTGGGGGCATCAACATTTTCCAAATAATTTAATGTTGGATGAAGAAGCACAATATCTCTTTCAGCTAGCCCAGTGGAGATCAAGTTCTCACTGTCAATACATGTTAGAAGTTCCCTTAAACACAATTAGGGCTTGGAGCAGAACAGAGTCTTTCTGGGGTTCAGAAATCGTCTACAATGTAGAAATGAAGCCAGTGTGAGTATCAGCTTAGGTGAGGGCTCCGTTTCAGTGAGGCATCTTATGATCTGCTTGTAACTAGGAAATAAAAAGGTGTGCTTGGAAAAAAAAATAACACCTCCAAGCACCTTTAAAATCAACAATCTGCATGATCTCAAACAACTATTACTAATCCACATAGAAAACTCATCCATGTTTCAGGAAGACCAAAGATGATACATAGGTTGCTGATGAAGAGATTGATAATCAATGGTTTTGACAAGAAGATAACCTACAATGGTTTCCTTCCCAAATTAGTAATTTCACAAGAAACTGAAGTAAATTAAAATCTGAGTTTGGGTGATCTTCAAGAGAGAGGTATCCCCAAGACTAAAATGAAACAGTGTAGCATATGTACAATATTTCAGGTCTAGCCCAAACTACTGTATTTGTGAAGCTACCTGTATTTACTTGTAAAGATTTGTGGCTATATAATTCAGAGATACTTATGAATCCCATTGTTTTGCAAAATTACAAGACTACCTGTGATTCTATGGACAGACTCACCAAAAAATGAAAAGTAGCTTCTCCCAAAAAGAAGTGTTAGGCATTTGAAAAGGGGGAAGAAAGACAGCAAAGGTAAAATTACTTTTTTTAGATCTTAAAACATCCCAGAAAATAAGCTACAACTTTTTCTTCAAGTAGATCTGCTTCAAAGAGATATAACAGCACTTTCTTAATTCAACTTACATCCCAGTCTGGGGCTTTAATAATATAAGTTAACAAACAGAACCACTTCTCTGTGAACCATTATTTGAAATTTGCTGTAATTTACTTAGTCTTCTGCATATCTGATAGACTTGACTGTGTTTCTCCTGCCACGCTATAACTGGTAGACAATCTCAGTCGTGGGTGTGGTTAGGGAAAGTATATTGAAGACTACATTTTCAAAGGTATCTGCAAGCTTGCAGGTTTGAGATCGCAGATATCCACAATGCAGAACATGTCAATTAAATCTTCTAATCAGAGGAGGCCTGTGTGGACAGCTCTCCCCATGGCAGGCATTGGATTTAATCAGAAAGTTTCCAGCTTGAAGGTTGAATGCTGGCCTGAAAATGTACCACATATAAGGAAATTCCATTTCAAATAACACACAACTTATTCTAGAATTCTCCATGACTGTCGCAGTTGAAGGGCTCAGTCTTACTGATCATGGTTTTATACTATAGGTTATTACAAACATATTGAAATGTTTTTCTGTTTACCATTACTGGGTATCTGAATTTATTGTACTCAAGTTCTCTTTTCATGGGAAGGTGAGGAGGCCAAAGTTCTCTTATACAGAAGCTAGAAAGAGAGAGAGCTTCTCCTTACATTTTTATAGAAATTTAAATTTATTTTCATATTATTATATTATGCCTATAGGAGGTGAAAATTCAATGAGTTGCAGATAAGACACTACTGAATGTTCCCTGAATGAATGTGTAAATGCCGTCCACAAAGCACCTGTCAGACAGCTATATAGATCAATGGACAAAATTTCAGGAAATTCACAGCATCAGAAAAGGTAAAGGAGTTTCGATGCAATGAGCAAAGACTTAAAGGCATCCAAATCTTCCAATTTTGTGAATTGGAGAAGTACATTAAGGTTTTCTGAGACAGAGAGATAGAGAAAGAGAGAGATAGAGGGCAGCAGGGGGTGGGGTGGGATATGTTTTATTATATACTTTTTTCGGTTGTCAGCTTCCAAAGGCTGGTTTCATGATCTTCGCCATTTGCAAGGATTTTCTGAATACTTTTCTCCCATATTGTTTTTTCCAGTGTTTCTCTAAGGGTGGGACACAGAATCTGAGGTTCCCATTTTGTACAAAGGGAGATATGGCAAAGTCACAGTAGCTTATAGGTCCTGTCAGCGGGTATGATTTAGGGCAAAACTATGAAGCCAGCACAATCAACCGGTCTCTTTTGCTTTTGGGTATCATCCACTGTCCCCTGATTTAAGCTGCCTTCTACCTATTTTCAGCTCTGGAGCAGCTTCCTCACCTCTCACTAATTACTAGTTTCTAATAGCATTTATAGGCAGTGTTTATTTTTTATTAATAACTTTTCTTAGAAATCTCTTATTTCCAAGATAATGATTATACTACATGGAAGTGGAGAAGCCACTTTGGTTCTTTGTGAGTTTTCACTTCTTCAAGCTACTTGCCTCCATCTTTTCAGGCCATTTGAATACTTAGCTAGTAAGGCAAGATGGGAAGAACATGGGATTTGTGGTCAGAGAGATGTGGGATCAAGTGTCATTTCTGTAACTTACTCAGTATGACACTGGGGAGCTTTAAGGTCTTGGAGCCTCAGTTTCTTCATCCATGAACTACAGATAACACTACTTGCAGGATTGCAAGCTAATGCCCTGTGAAAGCCATCTGGACTTGTCTGAATGGATCATGTCCCCTCACTCCTTTTAAAAAATTACCTTCTCTCTTCAATTCATGCTAAAAGCGTGATCATAGGGACCACTGGACTTAATTCACATGATCTTGACCCTCTGGCCATATAGACAGAACAATGTAGAAACATGATCTCAAGGGAACCCATCCTCAGATTAAGTACAGCCAATTATGGGGTCTTTCTTGAGAGGCTAAAAGACACACACAAAATATACATGAGACAATACAGAGCACAGAGACTCTGTGATATTGACTATCAACATGGGGTTGCTTCTGTGTATGCTTCATTGCACGTGCTAGCTAAACATTTTCAATTGGCTCCAAAGGAAACATGACAAACCCGAGCCATTGATGCTATGGAGGGATTGAAACCAGGAGGTTCTGAGAAACACAATCTTGGAGAGATGTGGGAGGACAAAGCACGTGTGTGGAGAGAAGATGAGGCAGGGTGTGATACAAGCTTTGCTCTTCGCCCTTGGCTTTCTGAGAGGTTGCCCTGACAATTAACCACCTCTAGTTGGAATAGATTTCTGTAGCTCGCAACCCAGTTGTCCCTAAAAAAGCCCCAGGTTCCTGTTCTTGCACAGCACCATGTGTGATATGAGTTACTGATTCTTAGTTGGCCAGCCAACTGTGGCTTCCTCTACATTCCAGGTGAGACTTCTCAGGGGAGAAGGGATTCTACATCCTCAGAGACGTGCTAGCCATATTCACTCACAAACAGTGGAAAAAAAGTCCCTTGTTTTATTTAGTTAGTAGTTGATAAATTCCAATAGTCTTCAAACATTTCCTGCTTTTTTTTTTTTTGCCTCATCTCTTAAATGTAATTCTTCCTCATACTTTTTCATGTCTTTGGAGTCCAAGCCATATGATAAATTGTGTTTTACAAAATCACATATTCTGGGGGGAGGGGTCTTTGAGGACAGTTCTATCCAAAATCACATATTTACTGGGTTCTAGATGGGTCTCTTTATGGCTGATCTTGATTACTAGAAAATCTATCTTTAACATAGGCAGAGAAAAATTGCTTCCCCCAAAAGGGAACCTTTGTGCACTGTTGGCAGGAATGTAAATTGGTGCAACCACTCTGAAAAGAATATGGAGGTTCCTTTAAGAATTAAAATAGAAATACCATGTGATCTTGCAATTCCACTACTGGGTATTTACCCAAAGAAAATGAAAATATGAATTTGAAAACACCCCTGTATTTATTGAAGCATTATTTACAATAGCCAGGATGTGAAAACAACCCAAGTGTCCTTTGATAGATGAATCGGTAAAGAAGATATGGCATATATATACAATGAAATATTACTCATCCATGAAAGAGAATGGGATCTTGCCATCTGTGACAACATGGACGGACCTAGAGGATATTACACTAAGTGAAATGAGCCAAACAGAGAAAGACAAGTGCCATATGATTTCACTTATATGTGGAATCTAAAAAAAAAAAACAAAACAAAAAAACCCCAACAAAATAAGTGAATAAACAAATACAGAAACAGACCCATAAAAACATAGAACTGATAGTTGCCAAAGGGAAGGGAGGTAGATAGGATGGGCAAAATGGATGAAGGGGAGTGTGGGAGATCCAGGTTTCCAGTTACAGAGAGAAGTCACAAGGATGAAAGGTACAGCATAGGGAATACAGTCCACAGTACCGTAGTAGCGTTGTATGGGACAGATGGTAGCCACACTTGTGGTGAGCAGAGCAGAACATACAGAGCTGTGAATCACCATGCTGTAAACCTGAAACTAATGTAACACTGTGTGTCAACAATACTTCAAAAAAATTGCTTCTCCTACAGTTCCTGGCACAGGGTCTTCTCCTAACCAGGAGCTTCACTAAGTGCTTGAATACACCTAGATTTTTTTTGTGCTTTGTTTTTTAGGACATTTTTTGCTATCCTCTTTCCCAACCCCTCACTCTAGCTGCCCTTCCCTGTGTAGAATTAGAATTAGTCTCAAAACTTCAGCTCTTCAGTCCCTCGGCTACAAGAGAAATAAACTGAAATCTTAAGTCTCAACCACTGGATGTACAAAATGTGATTTGTTCCTCACGACAATTTTTATGAGGTAGATATTTTTATTCCCATTTTACCTGCAGCAGCTGAGGCTCAGAAACTCTAAGAAGAGAAAGTACATATTGTAAAACGGTGGAGGTAGGAGGCAATATCTTGGGCTTCCAATGGTTTTACTGTGGATATCCATCCATTTGGGGGTGGTGGGAGAAATACAATGTGAAAGCACACAATGGACGGTGGGGTGGGGTGGGAAAAACCAAATTAACAGAGAGAAATATAGTTACATTTTCAAGTTCCTGGCACAATGCTTTATACAGGGATCAAACGGTAAATAAGGGCTAATGATCATGTTTTTCAAAATTACAGTTCAAGGAATTGTTCACGTTGTTACTTCATGAGGATTCCATAAGGTCCTACATGAGGATTCAGAAGTGCCATGAAAACTATTTCTCTGGGTGAATTTTTGGACTTCCTTTTATCATCTTTTATTATCTTTTGCTTACAACTGGGTTTTGATTATTTAAAAAGTGTAACTTGTAAGTCATTGACCTATTTTATTTATTCAAATCTTAACATTTAAGCCACAATATTATTTGAGTCCACAATAAACAGCAAGTGAAGGATAAAGCCGAGCATCACATATTCTCATTAATGTTGCATTAGGAGTTGCTACAGAATAAAATGCAGGATTACCGAGGAGGGAGGATGTCCTTGAAATAGGACTGCATGGCTGTTTTCTTGTAATGAAATATGATTTAAACTCAACTAACTTAAATATCAAAAGCGGTTTCCATAAACACTTTGGCAAAGGGAAGAGTAGTTCATTTTAAATATTCATTGAAAACAGGACAACACCACATGTGTTTAACTGAGATTTGGGCCTCGAGAGACAGGAAGTGGGGTAGAGGAAAATGGCTGAGAAGTATGGTACATGTACTCACCTGCACTGAATGCAATAACCAAAGGTAGGTAACCTTGAACTCTGGGGCTCCAGTTACCATATCCTCCAAACTCTGGAGTGGATAAAGGAATGTATACCTTTGACTTTTTTCCAAAAAGTGAGCTTTTACTTTTTGAATGTAATAGAATTGTTTCCTACCTTTTATGAGTTATATAAGAATAATGATAAGCAATGTGACTTTGGGTAGAAGAAACTTACATTCCATAGGGCATTTGGCATTACAATCGCTATCCTTATAGCAAATGTGTTTATATGCATGTGTAACTTATAAGTTTTAAGAATAATTTGAAATGTGTAATTTGTATTTGGAAACAAATATGAATAACTTTTAAAAACTCCTGTTTCCAAATGCATTCAAGAGACAAAAAGGCAAAAGGTATCCATTTTAAAGATGGTGTATTCAAAGGCATTAAGAAAATGCATGAAGAAAACATGTCCATAATTAAAAATAAGAATGTCTTCATAAATGTGACTTTTTGGTGGCTGAAATGGATTACAGACAGAACCCAGAAAATAGACCTAGATCCAAATATTTTTACCTCTTGGCTTCCAAATGGTAATAATAAAATGAAGTTTGAAATAAATTCACTTAAAGAAGTGAAACACAGGACTGATCACTATTTCACTCCATATATTCATTCCAGAGTAGACGATCAAAAAAGAAAGAGAAAAATGAACTCTCTAGAGAAAGATAGAATTTTCTTCAAATGACAAGTCTTTTAGTATTTTCACCAAAGCTTTCTGGATTTGTGCCAAACTTTAAAATCAAAGTTTTATGATAAATCTTGCAGTGTTTACAGGTTAATGAGTATATAATTGAACATCCTCCTCAGCATCAATTCTGTCACTTAACTAACTCCCTGAAGTTAAGGAAGTCATATAACTGTGTTCCCTGGTTTCTGTTACTTTACCAACCTGCTGGATGCTGAAGGATTTTCTCTGGGTTGTCCAAAACATGTATTTGTCAATGTCTTTTTATGTTTTGGTTTATGTTTGAGAGAGAGGGAAAGAGCAAACAAGAGCAAGAGAGAGCAAGAAAGAGCAGGGGAGAGGCAGAGAAAGGGAGAGAGAGAATCCCAAGCAGGCTCCACACTGTTGGTGTAAAGCCCGATGCAGCGCTTGGTCCCCTGAACCATGAAATCATGACCTGAGCCAAAATCAAGAGTTGGATTTTAACCAATTGAGTCACCCAGGCCACATCTATGTCTTTTTATAAATGCACCCAAGTCCTTTGAATGCACAGGACAGCATCAGGGGGTGCTGAGTCCTGGGTAGACTCAGGAATAACAAAGAAGGACACAAAGAACACAAAGGACAAGTGTGCAACACAGAAGGATAATGGGAGGATTTGGCAAGAAAAACATGGTATTTGATGATTCTGCGATTAGGCCTGGTACAAACTAAGAATGTTTTGGGTTTGCTTCATGAGCATAAGTGACAACCATGGGTAAAAAAAATTGGTTTGGGAATCAGCTACACTTGGCTTTGAATCCCAGTTTTGCCACAAGCAGATTATTTAGGCTTTCCCAGCCTCTGCTTCCTCATCACTGAAAGGGAACAAAATATGATCTCATAGTGTTGTGATGACTAAGTCAAGCAATATATAAAATATATGTAATATGTGCATACCACCTGGAATACATGAAGTGGAACTTGAAAAGTTATTATGATAGTGTAAGTATCTGTTTCCTCAACTTCTCCATCCTACAAATGAGTAATGAATAATCCCTACAACCGGAAACTTGCTGAGAAGTGCATAAAATGCCTACTACAATGAAATTTTCCTCTCCCTCAGAATATGTTTTTGTTTCTTTCACCCATGAGTGTCTTCCGAGAGGAGGAGCTGAGGTACAGCTCTGGGCAATTTAACTGGGGGGTTTATGAATTGTGCCTTGGAATGACCAGAAAACCCAGCTAGGGGGTTCCTGGGCTGACACAAATTCTGTAGGCGAGACACGCATTCTAGAAGGTCTGATATCAAGTTCTCAGAGAATAAAGCGCAAATTGCTACAAAACCCTTCCTAGGTGGACCCCAGACTACCTCACAGCCTCATCATCTATCACTTCTCTCCTCCTTTGCAACTAAACCTTTTTCTCCATCCCATCCCTTCTTCTACCTCTCCACACCCATGGCTATCTCATTAACCCTCACTCACCCAGTTGAAGTACTCTCTTCTGTGAAGACTTCCCAGATTCTGCGGGTGGTTGGTTTTCCTCTTTCCTCTAGGCTTATAGCACTCTGAGACTTCTGAGCACATCTCTATTGTAATACTTACTGGGTTGTATGGAATTAGGCTGTTAGTGGGTTTGCCTTCCTGACCAGGCTGTGAGCACCTCCAGGTTCAAAAACTCAATTCATTCGTGGTATCACATTGGTGCCTACTATGATACTAGAGTATCAGGGCATTCAAGAAGTGTTAGGTGAAGTAAAGAATGAAAGCTGGGGATATTTTAAATAACAAGGCTGACTCACACAATTACCTAACATGTGTATTTGGGGCACTTGGTGTGACTCAGTTGGTTAATACTGGGGTGCTTGGGTGACTCAGTTGGTTAAGCAGCTGACTTTGGTTCAGGACATGATGGCACGGTGAGTTCAAGCCTCGTATTGGGCTCTGTGCTGACAGCTCAGAGCCTGGATCCTGGTTCAGATTCTGTGTGTATGTGTCTCTCTGCCCTTCCCCTGCTCACACTCTGTCTCTCTCTCTCTCAAAAATTAACATTAAAACAATACAAAAATACTATTGAGGGGTGCCTGGGTGGCTCAGTTGGTTAAGTGTCTGACTCTTGATCTTGGCTCAGGTCATGATCTCACAGTTTGTAAGCTTGAGCCCCACAATGGGCTCTGTGCTGATAGCACAGAACCTGCTTGGGATTCCATCTCTCCTTCTTTCCACCTCTCCCCCACTTATGCACATACTCTTTCTCTAAACAAAAAAAATAATACTATCCAAACAGGAAGTTATTTACACTTTACAGGTGACCCGCAAATCTACCTAACCTTTGACCTGTGCACATTGAAAATGCATTATATTACCTATTGTCTTTTTGCATCTGTTTTGCCCCTTTCCTCAGGGATCTTTGCCCTATATATTTGGGTCGCCGGGCACCAGGACTGATTCCAAGAATAGGTAGGCATCCAGATATGTTTTCTAGATGAGACTTAAAGATAATCTTGTTAATATTTATGACGTTAAAAGAGGAAATAGGTTTTTTTTCCTCCTAGCATAATAAATGCTCTGCACCATATCTTCTGGTATGCTGTTCACTCCAATCAGTTCCCCATTTTCAAATTTGCTCTAATGTGCTTCAAAGCTGCAAGGCTTATGAAAAGGAGTATGAGTGGTCCAGTAAGTGCCAGAAAAAAAATGGTCTGCAAATACTGGCACATTCATACATGTTCCTTCTTGCAAACACTTTATGGGCTTGCCAAAGACACCTGGCATTGCTTAGCAATGGGAATGACTTTGGCTTCAAAACATGGCAGAGAGAGCTTTCTTGGGGCAATTGATCCATGGAAGTAACTTTATAATTTACAGTTTGTGAAGTTTTGAAAGTTAATTGTATGGCATAAATGCATTGTCACTTCAAAAAGGGTAGCAAATTAACACATAAATAAATGATTACATGTACCAGTTGTGAGAGGTGAACAACAGTATTGCTTTCCTTTGATTCAATCTGCAGGGATTTCTGAACCAGAATAAAACTTTATAAAAACTGAAGTCCATTCATTAAATTTTCTGTGAATACCTGGCAGCCATGAAGAGAGAGGGGAGTGTGTCATTCCTCTGTGAAGCTTCAGCTAAGGGTAGGGTTCTGTACTTTATAGTCCCCGACAGAATATTTCATTATTAATTCTTTAGAATCAGATAAGGAAACCTAGTAGAACTGGTAGAAATGGAAAAGGCTCAGCTGGAAAGCAACTGATTTATTCTGACACCACTGTGGGCTAGAAGAGGTGAGGAAATCAGCACCGACCATGGTTTGATCACTACCAGGCTAATGAGTGTTTTTGGTAATGGTTCAGATAAACAGACAGCTACAACCTTTACCCTCAGGTGCTCTGGGGGCTTGTTTCACACAAGCCTCCAACTGTTAGAGTTCGTACTCTGTACGAACTCCGTAGAGTTCTGACTCCGTAAACAGATTTTCATTATGAAACATGGGATGAACTCTCTCTGTTCAGGAGAAGAGCAGTCCCTGTAGCTGAAGTCAACTAAGACCAAGCTCTTTCTGACTCAGTTCAGCTGACTCCAAGCTTCCACACCAAAGAGGAAATTCGAATATCATTTCTCTGCTATAACTCACATTTGTCAAGATCTTGCCGGCTCTCGACATCCCAGATCCTACAAAAGATAACTGGCTTATCACCAGTTTTTGATCTCTGCTAACTCATATACCTTCTGAAGCAAATCAGCCCAAGGCATTAATTATCTTACACTTTTGTTCAATACTAACTCAATGAGGAAATGTGCCATGAGCTGAATAGAGTTTTAAAGGAATTATGTTATATATATAATTTTTAAAGTTTATTTTGGGGGGGGGCATGCAAGTAGGGGAGGGACAGGGAGAGAGAGAATTCCAAGCAGGCTCCACATTGTCAGCACAGGGCTCAAACCCACAAACCATGAGATCATGATCTGAGCCAAAACCAAGAGTTAGACACTCAAAGGACTTGAGCCATCCAGACGCTCCTATATATTTTGATGCATCTTCCCCAGGTAGCAAGAGTTGACGAGACAACTTCATAAATGCCCATTTCAAAATGAAATAAATTTTCAAAAGTGTTTAGTGAAAAGTAGACAGACTGGCACAGAAACAGGCACTGAGCTTGGACTTAGATTTAGGTTTTCTTCTCTGGTTTCCCTTCTCAGTTTGGCCGCAAACTAGCATCTCTGGGAAAATCTCTTATCTCCCTCCCTGTACCCTCATGAGAAGATGTATTTATGATTCTAAAATCAATCCTTTGAATATCTGGATTGTACGATGCTACAGTGGAAACAGTAAACATGGTAATGTTTTAGAATATTTCATTCTTGCTGAAATAACTCTGCAACACATTGCAGGCAGAAGAGTCCAAAGTTACTGAGACCATACAAATCTCCCTGTAGACAAAAACAAAACACACACACACACACACACACACACACACACACAGTATTTTAACTGACTGCCAATTTTTGAGTTAAAATAAATTAAACATATTTGTAAGAAGCATACTCATTGACTCTTTTGTGAGGAAATCTCACCAGGAAAGCAGCTTCAAAATGTACCTGACTGAAAATGTGCCCATCAGTAAACAGAGATTTGAAGGTTTACTGGATGGATTGTGAAATCTTTCCAAGTTCCTGGGGCAGGAGGGCTCTAAAAATTGTATTTGTGATTCCTTGTGCCTCTCCTAGGCCCTGAAGAAATCGGCTGAGAACCTGATTAGATTCTCAGACTAAAAGCTAGCAAATGTTTTGGGAGGCGTGTAAAGAACTCTTGTTATGATTTAATACAGTTCTGAATTTTGACCTCTCAGTTGGTTTCTGAGGAATTGTTTTCTAATTTCTGATGAGGACCGTCTCCTCTTATTACATTGCTTCAGTCTATGCTGTCCGGTAAGTAAGCAGAAGTCGCATAGCCACTTTGAGGACTTTGAGATCTGCTGGGATGGGCCCCAGGACATGGGACTGTGGGACTTTAAGTGCAAGGAGGTGCTGGGTATGCAGAATGGGGGCAGAGTGAACTACAGTCTTTTGTCACGAGCTTTGAGCTGTTCCCTGAGGTTGCTTCTAACACCACAGAAACCTGGATAGATTCTGAACAACAAACTCTAACATGCAGTAGCCATATCCTGTCCGATTCCTCAGGTCCTAATCCCTTCACGGTTCACTGAGCCCCAAGCCTGCTCCCTTTATGGTCACCAATGACTCTTTGTTTGCTTAAGGCTGTTGTTCTTTTCCAAAATTCTCCCAAAGCTATTTTCTGTATCGAAGACAGAACTTTCCAAAGTGAGCAGGAGGTTCCACCTACTATTGCTGCTAATTACCCAACGTCCCCGAAACTTCTCTCAGATGTCGATAGTTAACTCCTCCCTTTCCCTCATGTGTTAATTATTCAGTAAGATTAATGACTTCCCACTCTGATTTCAGCAGCAGAGCAAATATTAGCTAGCTCAACTGCCCAGAGCAGTACAGGATCTGAATAGCAATGGGGAGATTTACCTAATATGCTTCAAGGAACAGTTTCTTGAGATAAATCAACAAACTCCTAATTGGGTTATAGAGATTGGACATACCCACAGGGTTGATTTTGCCAGTGAACAATTGGAGAGAGAAATTTCCTAAGATAAATCTAATTAAAGTTTATACTGAGAGACAGAAGAGGAAATCTGAAGGAGAGACAGCTCCGTCTTTTGATTGAGTGCTGAATTAGGAAACAGAGTTGCCCCAACCTTTCCCAAGCATCTTGTTCACTCTTTCTCTGGCCGTGGGGTGAGAGAACTCCTCCATGTACCCATCTATTAAGGTAAAATTAATTAATCCTGCTAATGACTTAAGATGCTGCTCCCTGAAGCGTGAAGGGTGTGTGGAAACAGAGTGCTTAAAGTCCTTTGGAATTCAGCTTGATGAAGCATATTCTCCATTATAATTACAGTACCCTACTTTCTAGCTCAAGAAGCTAAAGTGAGGAATCATTATTTAAGACCCACAACACGGGCGCTCAGTTGGTTGGCTTTAACCTCCTGCCGTGAATTTAGGATTCCTGAAGGTGCTGGAACCCCTGTATAAAGCGTTTGAAACTATTTCCTGGGGGATACTAGCCAGAACATATGTGCCAGCCACTGTTAAAAACAAAAAAAAAAGGCAAGTAACGTCTGATAACTTACTGACGACTCACTATAACCTTTTGAATTAGATGCAGATATGATCACCAGTTTACAGATGAAGAAACTTACCCACAGAAAGGTGAAACATTTTGCTTAAGTTCTCCAATCTGAAGTGGCAAAGTTTTTCATCATCAAGTAATACTGTCTCTTTATTTGAAACCTTGTTAGGGCTCCATTGGAGTGTAAAGACATGACTGGAGGATAATCAGGAGAAAATGGAGACAAGAAACTGGCTCAGTCTCAATCTCTTGGTTTAGCTGGTCAATCCATTAAAAATTCCTTGAGCATCGACAATGTGCTAAGTGTGATGCTAGGTGATGGAATGTTCCTTGCCATTAGGGGACTCACAGTACATTGGGGAACTAAAAGAAATACATAACAAAGGATGTAAACAATATATATATATATAAACATTTAACAGCATACACTATAAATGGCATGAAGGAAACCATCATGAAACAAATAGAATACCAAGCACAAACCTATTTCCATAACATTGTTAGAAAAAGTTTCTCTGAAGAGGCAAGTTTGGGGGCAGGGATGGCAAGTGGAGAGAAGGGGTATGTTAGATGCTGGGAGGGAGTGCCATGCATGGACCAGAGGAGAGAAGGAGCCAATTCGTATTTGAATAAATGAAAGATGGCCAGCATTGTGGTCTCTTAGTGAAGGACAAAACGGACTCTCTTTTGAGATAGCATTACAGCTGAAGCATTTACTTAAGATTCCTCTTTGAAATGATGAACACTTCACGATTTCTAATGATTTGAACTTAAAGAATGCAAGAACAGAATATGAAAATCATTCTGCAGCCTAAAGTGAAATCTGAGGGGGTATCAGTGTGCCATCAGCCCCGGGCTGAGCAGTGCTCCCATGTCCTGTAGATTCTGTTGACGCACAGACTGAAGCACAGAGCCAAGAGGCATTTTACTGAAGGTGGCAAACTATCAGTTTCCAACTCACACTGTGAAAGACCTAGAGGGGTTGGATTGTACCAAATGGACATCTGGGCCAGACTTTGCTCCCCTGAATGTCAGGCACGTTCTTAGAACTCACTGGACTCTGGAAAAACAGATATGATTGCCATTTATCTCAATTCCTCCATTCAGCAAGTAGTTTCAACCCCCAAATCATCAGTTAAAAAATTAAGCTGTCTCTATCAGTTCCAGAAAGAATCAGTAGAGGCCCTTGGAAATCTGGTAAAATATTTTGCTCTAAACCTGTAGTTTTTTCCTATAAAGTCTTACTGTACGCTCTTTTCAACTTCCTTTTGGACACCATTTGATTTTTATCTGTGAGGCAAATGCATCAGGCAGCTCAGGCAAGACAGCACTAGCAGGAGCAATTGGCCTCCTGTTAACTGATACATTCTCCAGAAACAGATCTTTGAAAAGGAAGATACAACCTTCCATCCAAAAAGTCTACCTTAGCACCATTTCCTAGATCCTTTTTAGAACTAACCTTGAGAATCTCAAACAGTTACATATTTACATACACAACACACACATGCGCACACACACACAGTTGACTAACCATTCAGGTGTAGTAGGGAGTCTCACAATGTAGGGAGTCTCAGGTGTAGTAGGGAGTTTGTCAGAGATTGACAAACACATTTAGGCCAAAAATGCATGGAAGTCTAAGAGCAGACTCAAAGGAAAAGGATGGCAAGATTCAGAAAGAAGAGAAGCATCCCAACGTTAATAACCACATTGGCACATGGACAGGTTATTTATAAATCAACTCTGGCTCTTGGAGGTCAAAACACTGCTTGGAGATTTCTCTGGGAAAGACTTTTTCTTAACCATTATCATTTTTTCTATCTTCTTTCATAATGAATATTTATTCTATGTAGCATATGCCTTCCATACTTTCCATCTCTAGTCATTCCGAGTTCAGAAACAAAGAGTTTGGGGTCAGAATGGATTGACCCTTGGCTCCACCAGTTGTAGCTGTACCTTTGGGGAAACTACTAACCTCTGTAGATTATCTCTAATATGGGTGGTTTTGACCAGTGGCTCTCAAACTTTGGTGGCAAGCTAATAAAGAACACAAAAGCCAAGCTCTTTAAAGGATGATAGCGCCAGATCATTTGTATTTTCATTAAGTCCCCCAGGTGATTCTGAAATTCACTGATTTTGGAAATTAAAGATGAGCTACTTTAACAAGCACCTGGACATCTATAAATGTTTCCTAACTAGGATTTTGTAGTAAAATGGAAAGAGGGTTGTCTTTGCAATCTAAGACCTGAATTCCTATGTGGGTTCTCCTGCCTACTAACTGTGGGAGTTTGCCTAAGTCACTCAACTTGTGTGACCCAAAGTGTGCCCATTTGTTAGACAGGGATAATGATTCCCACAGTGAGGGGTCATGAATTTAATGAGACAGGGTGGCTCACAGGAGGATGGAGGTTGGCCAAAGCAGAATCTCTTCCTGTATTTGTAAAGTCATTTAGAACCCTCTAGACATAAAACTTACTTCATGAAAACTCTTTCAAGACTTTTTCAATAGATTACATATTTCTTGAATGTAGCAATTGAATACATGGCTGTCACTGCCTTTACCCATGATACTCAGTAAAATTTATGATACAAAATGTTTTGATTATACAATCCACAATTCCTGTAAAACCCATCAGGTTCTTACATCTACTCAAATAATCTGAGTTGACTTTCCCAAAAAGACTGATAACAGATTTTGTTCTGCTGGGTTACAAGTTATTTTTATTAACTAGGTGATCCAAATCCTCCTATGATCCAAATCATAACTGATGGCAAACGTGGGTCAGAGTTATTGATCTATGCTTCTGAGTTAAGCCATTCTTTTGCTTCATTAAATTTAAAAAAATTGTCATTTGGCTAAATGCTTTTGTATAGACTTCAAGGTCTCCAAAATATCTGATATTGAATACTAATTGTATTGGGTATTAGTTATTATGGTGATGATGATTTTACAGTAATTTTTCATAAAAAGAGAACTCCATAGGGTTACACAAGCAGCAGAAACAAGCTGGATCTGGCCTCTGCTTTAGCTGGCAGTACAAAGAAGGAAGTAGTTGGAAGGCTGGAGGTGGATGAATGGAAACAGAGAAAACAAGCCACAGCATCATTAATGGCCACCCTGCTTGAATAATCCCTCCTCCAATAAGCAAAAAAAAGGAAGCCACAAGCCCAAGTGAGCAACAGCCTTGGAACAAGGCATGTGATTCTCTGGTGTTTCTTTATTTTGTTCTCTGACTTCTGAGTGGGTTCAACTGCTTTAGACCACAGAGCCCACATCCTTCTCTTTCATTTCCACATCCCCAGCTTTCTCTTATTTTCTCATTCCTTTCTTTTCTCTCCCCCTCCTCTTTTTTCTGATCTCTTTATTCTTCAATAAAGGTCACAAGTAAAGAGTGATTCTAGATTCTCCCTATAAACACTTCTTTCCTTCTCTACCAACACCCCTCATACCTTAAGGGGTTGAGTGTGGGTGATAAATATCATTTGACACCAATGCAAATACCTCCATGCAGAGAGTTTACACATCAAGAAACTTGATTTAAAAACACTTAGGGTAATATATAGCACAATTTAAGATCTCCCTTAAGATTCCCTAAAGATGACTTGATTAAAATGGCTAGAAGGACAGCAATGATCCCTGATTTTAAAAATTTTAACAGTGATCATTTGTGGTTTGCAAGGAAACATTTCTGCTCATTTATGTTTTGTAGGTTGTATTTTCTTCTGTTGTGTAGAAACAAATTAAATGCTCACAGGGAAGTGCACGCGCGCGCACACACACACATGCACCACACAAGCCTCAATAAAGCTAGGTGAGTGATCAGAGACCAATGTATGTGTGTCTGTTCATGTTTTACGTTAAACTTAAGGCATCAACAGAAGCAAGTGCTGTCATTTTAGGGGCCACATTCAATTGTTTTTTTGCTCTTAAATGTGTCATATCTAATCATAAAGTCTCTTTGGGAGTAGAGCATGGGCATAGGTATTTTTAAAAAGCTCCCTGGTGATTCTTATGTGCAGCCAGAGTGGAGAAATATTATTTACAAGGAAGTGAGAAGGCATAGAAGATTCTGCCTTGAATTTCTCAGGATGAAATAGAGCCCCTGCCCAGCTCTGCCACTTTTTTTCTAACCTATGATTCTGTTTCATTACCTTTTCCCCACAGCATTACTACCACTGAAATGATCTTTACAGACTTGTGTGTTATTTGTGAATAGCCACTCTTCTCTCTCAAGACTGTAAGCTCCAGTGAACCTAGACCAATGTTTGGTATAGGGCAGTTGCCCTATTATATATTTGTCAAATAAATGAATTTAAATCCATTAAGCATCAGCTTTCTCATCTTACTCTGAGCAAAATACTACTACCTACCCTACTAGATCGCTGTGAGGATTCAGTGAAATCATGTCTATGTAAACTAATGTGGATAGTGTGAAATGCCAAGAAATGTTATTTTTATTACTACAAGTCACTATCTATCCCAAAATATTTCCCCGAATAGTTCCTGGCTCATAATTTCCAATATTAGATTCCCTCATCCGGTTTTTGGCTATTGTCAAAACATAAATTGCTTACCTTCATGGGCTAATACTAATTAGGTGAGTTCTTGTCACTTAGCCACCATTAGCAACTCGAAAATATTGAAAAATTTTCAAATAAATTTAAAATTGAGGGAGACTGTCTTATTCAGGCAGGACAGCTATAATGTGTAGGAAAAACTGGCTAGGAGGATAGAGAGGGGTATAAAAATGGGACAGCGCAGTCCCAAGAGGGCCAGAAAAGGGAGAAAGAAGTATGTGAGCAACAAACTTTGTTGACCCTGAATTGAGAAGATCCAGGGTCATCTCTGATCAGAAAGGTACAACAGTTATCCTTTTAGCCAATATCAGTTAAGTCCCTTTTAGGCTAGATGACTGCCATGTTCTACCAACTGAGTCAGCCAGATGCCCCGATGACTGCCTTATATCATTTAATTCTTAATACAACACAGCCCTCGGTGTACTGTCATCGCAATTTTAAAAAATGGGAAATCATAGCTCACAGATGTCCAGTTTCTTGAGAAGCAGTGACAATATAGTAGTGGTAAGGACACCAAATTTGCAGAGAAACAGGCTGAGTTAGAAACCCAGCTCTGACACATACTGGCCATGGGACCTTGGACAAGTTACTTACATGTCCATGCATCAGTTTCCTCCTCTGTAAGGCAGGGATGATAATAATTATAACTACCATCTAGGGTTGTTATGATGATTAATTGCATTCCTATTAACAAAGCACTCAGAATACTGGCCCAGAGTTGGTGGTGTCTAATCATACATAAGAACATAGAGCTAATGATTGTAGAGAATAAGAACTATTATAAAGCTATTAAAATGTATACATATCTGGTGTATTTCACACCCTGAACACACACGCAACCAGCATCCTTACTGTGAAATGGAATATTACCTGTACCCAGAAGCTGCCTTCATGATTCCTTCTTGTCCTATTGCCTTCCCTCCCCCAGGGTAATCCCCAGTCTGACTTCTAACACACAGAATAGACTTTCCTGTTTTTGTAACTTAGATAAATGGAATCACACAATGTGTAACCTTTTTGTCTGACCTCTTCCACTAAACATTATATTTATGAGATTCATTCATACTGCTGTGTGTAGATAAAAATTCTTTATTCTTCCTTCTGTATGATAGTGTAAATTTATCACTATTTATACATCCAATTTACCGTAGATGGGCATTTGAGTAGTTCCTAGATTGAAGCTATTATCAACAGTAGTACCATAAACATTCTCCCAAGACCCTTTGATGAGCATGCCTACAAATTTTATTTTTTATGTACTTACGAGTGAAATTTCTGGCTCACAAGGTATGAACACAGTCAGCTTTAGAATGTGGTGTAAAACAAAGTAGTTGTGTGATAGTGTAAAGAGTCCACTTATTTGTTGTTTCCATTATAACTATTCTGGAGGGTGCAGACTGGTATCTCACTGTTATTTCACTTTCTATTTCCTTGATGACTAATGCAATTGAACACCTGGTTATTGGACATTTGGATCTTTTCTTGTGCGAAGCAATGCCAAGATTTAAACTTGGCGTTTTTCTAGGTCAAAAGCCTGTGTTCTCTCTGTATCTGCACTTTTTTTTAAAAAAAATACCTCCCTCCAAAGGTTTTCAGAGCATTTTAGGTCCTGATTTAGAAACCAAAGGTATTCACTATTTTTGTTTTGTGTTCACTTTTTTTTCCTTCGGTAATTTAGAAAATTATCTTCTGTTAATGGAGGGAAGAAAGGGGGTCTTCCATAAAAGACATTTTTGCTCTCCCTTTTGTTGCCATTCAAAGCAGGATTAAAAAATTATCTCGGCTCTGCAGGCCAGCTCAGAGCTCAGGGGAGGGGAAGCAGTAGACAAGAAGCTGACCTACTTTTGGAGGCTCCATGACACCATTTTTAGTGACTGCAAGGTGCTTTCACAACATTTATATCTGAAACGGAGCCAGGTGTGTGAGTGGGGAAAAAGGCTGGGTGGATGTTGAGAATAATGACAATACAGGAAGTCTGTGAGTATTCTGCAGGGCAATGCAGGATTACAGTTTGGGGTTTCAAGTGTTATTTTCATTGTTAACACAGACAGGTATCCCTAAATTTCCTGCACTTCTTGCAAAGCTTTCTTTGCAGGGACACTAAGTAGAGAAAATTACTAGCATAAGATATATCGCTTGTAAAACACCCTGTTTTTGCTTTTATTTGTATTTACCACAGTGCACAGGACTAACACCCAATTCCTTAACATCACCTGATTTTATACAGTATTAGTATCGTCCAGGGTATGGGTCCTATATTTTCATTCTCATCCTCAAAAGCCAATTTTTAAAAAACTTTTTGTATGAAAACACTAAATTGTTCTTCATTCTTATAAAAGGGTTCCAGCAAATGAATATATTTTCTTGACTTATGTTCAAATCACAGACTTTCTTCTGGATTTGAAAGAAACTTCTTCAAGAATTCTTCTCAAATATAAGTTGTTCAAGATCATTTTTTTTTTTTTTGCACAGGAAAGTTGGGTAAGGACGTACATTTTTAATCACCTGTGCCAATCTGAACAGAGCTAAAAACAAAACATTCTTTAAAGGTTGCAACTGTATGCGTTCAGCCCTATTCTGATCTTTCCTTGTCTTTCTCTCTAATGAAACACTAAGGCTTAAAAAACAAAGAGCTCTTTGATGGCTGTAATAAGTTGTTGGAGTGTGGATGCTCTTTGGTTTGGGTACATCTATGAAGGACTGAGACTGACCAGCAGTCTAGACTGTAGGTTAAAGATGAATGAATCTATTAACAATTGCAAAGACTGTCTTCAAAAACATGGCTTGGGCAGAAGAGAGACTATTAAACAAACAGCATCCTCATTAGGAATTTAGAATCAGCAAACAGGATTTCCGCCGTTCCCAGCATTTGGTATTCCGGCCACCATTCATGCATGGTAGGTGGCCGGCCCAAAAAGTAGTCCCTGCCCTTGGTGAACTCACAACATGACATTGGACCCACAGACACTTTGGACATGGATTTTCCTGGTAATTAATGCAGGAAGATGCTACATTTTTGCTTCAAAGGCTTGATCATATTGTATCTTTACTACAAACATTTCTGCTGTTTTGTCGATTCTAGATTTTTTTTTCTACATCATGTTTTTAGGGAGAGAGTGCCCTCAGCTTAAATTTTCAGGATATTTCCTTGGCTCAGCAATTTTACTTAAACTTACTTGTTTATTCAATTAGTACTTAAATACCCACTACAGGCTAAGCATGGACATAAGCCCTGGACAAATTGTGTCCTATGACACATGCTCTAGACATGCTCTATGGCTTCCTGGAGCTCATACATAGTCCCCTGAGGGTGAGGGAGGGAGCAGTAAGTAGGTGGACTGTTAGATGTGTATTTTATTGGAATTTCAGTGCTATCGGGGAAATAAATTACATGCAATAATAAGGACTAACAAAAATGGGGATCCAATCAGATCTGGAATTTCTCAATTCATAGAACTGACAAAAGGCACATGTACCAGGAGCATAGACTCTAAAGGCAAGAGAAGAACGAGTTGTAAATGGGGATATATCATAATGCAATCACTGGACACTTGCACAGGATAGCTGTAGAAAGCTATTCATCATGGCATTGTTTGTCATACTGGAAAACTGAAAAATGAGGCTTTGTCTCTAACAATATGGGAATTACTCAATGAATTAATGTTTATGCTTACAATTCAAAATTATTCATTATTAAAAGTAAGACTGGAGATAGATGATAGTGTTGTCTGATGGCTCTGAATGTAGATCCTGAAACCAAACTGAGGTTCAGCCACTTAGGAGCTGTATGACCTTGGGCGAGTCATACAACCTCTCCATGCTTTCATAATCTTATCTATAAAATGAACACAATAATCTAAGATAGGGCTGTTCTGAAATTTACATGAGTTAATATAAGTAATCTAAAAAGTGTCTTTGAATATTGCCTGTTGTTATCATTTACTTACTTAGAAAGCTGGCCATCACAAAGTCCAAAATGTAGGTTACCCAACTATACAAATAGTATGTCTCACATATTTTTTTAATATTCTTACATAAAAAGAACACAACATAATAGAGAATATTCATGGTGGTTCTATCTGGATGGACTGTAATCTTCTTTTTTTTCTGTACTGTATGTGTTGCATTTCTACAATTAGCCTATATGACCATAACCAGATTAATAAAGCAAGTTCCCTTTTACAAAAACACATTTTTCTATTTCCATATCAAAAATCTTCCAGTGAAGGGATTTCAAAGCACGTTGGTACAGAAATCTATGAATGCAGTGGCAGTTGCAAAATGTCACCTCTTTTGATGGCTATAGCTCCCCTCTCTCTTTTGTCTGCCATTAAAAAGCACTTTCCAGGGTGCCTGGGTAGCTCAATCAGTTAAGTGTCTGACTTGTGGATCAGGTCATGATCTCGTGGTTGGTGAGTCACAGCCCCGCATCAGGCTCTGTGCTCACAATGCAGAACCTGATTCTTTGAGTTGAGGCACTGAGAATGGAGGTCGCTCCACAGTTAATGGACAGACAGGTTCTGGGGCCAATGGAATTAAGCAAAATGAAGAGCAGAGGAGAAAGCCGACATGATGACCTATGAATTCAGTGAAATTAAGCATCTGAAAAGGCCTGTTAAATTTTACCCATCCTCTGCAGCCTGCATTGTAGTCTTTTCTTAATTGTTTTTTAAACTTTATTTTCTAGACAGAGAGAGACAGACCATGAGTGGGGGAGAGGCAGACAGAGAGGGAGACAAAGAATCCGAAGCAGGCTCCAGGCTCTGAGCTGTCAGCACAGAGCCCGATGTGGGGCTCCAACTCCTGAACTGCAAGACCATGACCTGAGCCGAAGTCGGATGCTCAACCGAATGAGCCACCCAGGCGCCCCTGTAGTCTTTTCTTATAACACATCTACCTTGCTGTTTTATTTGTTTTTCAATTACTCAGCCTTCAAGTTTGCTGATCTCTTATAGAAAAATATTCTGATTCAATCAACTTAGCTTGGGGAAACGATTGTTAGATTTTGCATCTCAGGCTTCAGCTTTAGTAGATGATTAACAAGTAATTATGTTAAACTTCTTGAAAAATTTTTCAGTTCAATATAAGAAACTAAATATGCACACCAAGTGACCATTTTTTAAAAAAAAATGAAAAGAGGACAGTAACAACATTCTATTATCCTGTAAGTAATTAAATTATGGATTAAAGGAGTTTGCCTTAAATGTCAAACATTCTATTCAATTTTATCCCATTACATTGCTGGCTCATCCTCATAAAACACACTCTATAAATCATGTTGTGCCATTATGATACTTTTAGGATTCAAGAAATGGGACAGAACTAGTAAGTGCTGTTGCTTACATAACATGGGCCATGAAGCTCACTGATAACACTTCTGTTAGTCTGTTCATGAGTCTCTGGAGTAATGAGAAATAGAGATTTTTAGAGCAAAAGGAATGTCTTCTGGAAGGCCTTCTTGTTCTTTCTTGTTTCCTGTTACCATTCAACATGACAAGGGCTTTAGAAATGAGGATGGAATTCTATTAAACAAACAAACAAACTCATTAATAAACATTTAAGAACACTGCAACTTTGTCACTGCATTTCAGCTTTCTAGAATTTGTGATCAGTTGAACAAAACTTCACCTTGGACATCAAGGCTGACTGTGGCTGCTCTAGGGCAGACCAAAATGTTCAAGGTCAGAAGACTCTTGGGATCCATGAACTAAGAAGTCGTGGATCCTGTGGAAAACAAATACAGTATCCTTAAGAGGAAAGTCCGTTCTCCTAATCATCCAAGAGCTCAAGTTTCTTCCTTAAAAGATTTGCTCACTGCCTTTTCCCTGAGACTCTCATATTTGATGTACTTGTTGCACTAATGAAAACACATATTTCTTTAGCAGCAAAATTTATTTCATTACTCATCTTACAGCCTGAACTCAAAATGGTGTGTTAGGACGTGTTTTCAAGTGTGAAATTCATAGCACAGCTCTTAATAGGCACTTTGGTAATGACCAAAAAGATTTGCTAGTGAGAGGTCACAAAAATTAAATAAGCAGTTTCTAATAATTGCTTACACTGCATAAACAGAAGATTTGACTCTGGGATAGAGATAATATAGAACATGTAAAATTATATAGCTCATTTCGGGCACACTAATTGTTTTGAGCACGTCTCAGGTACCAAGCTTCCTGATAGGCTCCAGAATAACACATGGCCAATTTGGGGAAGAGTTTAAAGTGTAGTCTCTCAGGGGTGCCTGGGTGGCTCCATTGAATAAGTGTCCGACATTGGCTCAGGTCATGATCTCACGGTTTATGGGTCGAGACCCGCTGACAGCTCAGAGCCTGTAGACTGCTTTGGATTCTGTGTCTCTCCCCTGCTCTCTCTCAGAGATAAACAAATGAAAGTTTAAAAATTTAAAAAAAGTGTAGTCTCCTGAAGGTCAAGTAGAAATTCATCTGGAAGACTGAATAAGGTGAGGGAGGATGGGGAAAGACTGGAACCTAGACGGAGGAGTTAGCAAGCGAACATGAGGGCTGGGCAAGATGCCAGCAGCTTATTGAGGCTGCAGTGAAGCAAGTCTGTGGCTGATCACTGGGAGCTGACTGTCTGTATAGAGAAACAGGAGCTAGTTGCTGAAGGGCCTAGGAAAGCCATGTCAAAGATTTTGGATGTTATCCAGAAACATAAGGGAGAGCCGCTGAAGGAATTTCTAAGCAGGCAGGTGACAAAGTTGATTAGAATCATCAAAGAGATGGAAAACCATTCAAGCCATTTTTTCCACAACTATGCCAAGTACTGAAAAAAAAAATGGCGTAGTTGCAGCTGCGTAAGAATGGGCCTTGTACAGAAAATATTTTTTCAAAAAAAAAAAAAAAGCCTTCACAGCCTATGCTGGACTTACCATATGTTTAAGAAAATCGTTCTCTGTTTCAGACTCAATATTTACTCCTCTATTTAGCATTAGTATGCATGTCATGTGATGCCTGTTCAAGCCCATTGCTAGATCTTTCATCTGCAGGGAGGAGAGAGGGGTCCTTCATTCAGTGACAAAACTGGGGTGTAGGCAGGACAATGGCCCTACAATGGCTGCCAGGCAGGACTCACTGGCCATGTGGGACCCATGTCTGTTACTGAAGCTAATACTGCTCTGTGTGAGTTAAGCATTATTTCTTCCAGTGCTGGACTGCATTGTTTTCCATGGGGACTTGGATACCAAGATGCAGCCATGTTCGATCTTCTATATAACAGGCAACATATGTCAATTGTTCAACAAGGATTATATGCTAAAATTCTTAGAAATTAGTTTGTAGGCAATAAAAATGGCATTATTCAATGCTGTTGAATGAAGTGAGATTACTACACAATGTGGCCAAGAACTCAAGCATCTGGGTCATAAACTAGCCAATGTTCTCCAGGTCTCACAGGAAATTTATGTACACATGATCTCTAAGCTCCAATGCAGAACCCTCCAAGGAACTAGGAGGAGCCATAGGTTCAACCCCTATGGCTTAAACAAGGTAGACTGAAAAGACCAAGGACCACAGCAAACCGAGGGGGCCACTGATGCAAACCTCAATCTTGGCCCACCAGCTACTGCAAAGGCTGCTATTCAGAGCCAGACCAGGAACCCAAAGATGATCAAAGGAACATTTTCTGCAATTCCTACTGCAGGTTTAGTCTGGGAAAACTTCAGGAGGCCTTCTGAGGCTGGAATCATCAGGAACATCCCTAAAGAAACAGCATCCTCCAAAGACAAGAGAGAAAACTAGGTTTCTTCAGGAAGGAAGTGGACCATCTCCACTCTGATGGAGGCAAACATCAGAAGGAAACAGAAGGAAACCAAAGAAAAAGAGGTAACTAGCTACTGCTCTGTAGTGCACTGTGAAAATCCACGTACACTGAGAGAAAGCGTGGCAGTCTCTCTTCTTTCCTTGTCTGCTGGGGACAGTGAAACATTCTGTCCATTACTCCTACAGCTCAAGGACCAATACACTATCCTTCAGCATGTCTGCCAGGCTTCTTCCAGAGAGGAGTGAAATGCCTTGATCCTGATTCAACTCTGTTTACAAGATCAGATATAAGTGTTTAGAGGTATGCGAGAGGGATTGAGGGGTTTCTTATGTCCACTAGAACCCTCCATATTGCAGTGAAGTCACACTTCTTTATCTCTAAGACTCATCTTTACACCCATAACAACAGTGGTTTGAGGACAAGTCTCACATTTGACGTGTACCTTTCATGTTGCTGTTTTTTAAAGCGCTTATTAAATCAATAGTGCATCACAAGCACTGGGATCCTAGAATTGTGGAAATAGCGTAACACTGGAGAGTACAGGAAGCAAGCCCAGTTTCTCACTCTCAAAAGACCCGAGTTAGCACTTGAAATCCTTGGCTTGTAACTTTGTTCTTTCCAACCAAGTCTTATTAAAGAAATGGTTTTAAAGGGAAGTAGTGTGTCAGCTTGTCTATTGTTGACTGCACAGCACTCCTTATCCCCTGGGGAGAAGCCTGGGACCCCCACTTCCCGGGATCCCTTGCCAGCAACAGGCCCACAGGAGCTCTGCCCATGGGAGTCACTTGCAGGAAATCTGGAGAGAAGAGGAGCAATTTTCAGCCTCCAGCCCCAGGCAGGAAAACACCACAAGACCCCTAGAGAAGATTTTGCTGGGGGCTTTGTAGGGGATTTTGCTGGGGCTTTGAGTTACCTGGGAGTTGAAGGTGATGAAGATCATTAGCATGAGCTTCTGGGTTTCGGGGACTTCCTGAGTTCTAAAACCAGCTGCATCCCCCACCCCAGCCAACCTTTGCTTCTGGCCCATCCAACAGTTTCCTTAGTATTTAATTCCTTGATTTACATTCTTTTTTGCTCTAAATACTTACCTGGACTGAAAACAAATGACAATCACATTCCTCTTTTTACTAGGTAATACTCCTCTGCCTTCAGTTAACTTTTTTTTTTTTTTTAAACAGCTAAGGGGTAGTCTTTTTAGAGGCTGTTTGTATGTTACAGAAGATACTACAGGAAGACTGAGGACTATTCTTTGGCCTTATTTAGTTCCTTTGTCTCATGCCATTTCTTTTATTGATACTTCATGTTCCTGTCTATAGATATTCTCCACTAACCCACATGGACGCATAACAATTATAGCAGTAGAAATTAACATCTCTCAAGTTCTTAACCCTTTTTCATACACAATTAATACACGTTATCTCACTTGACCTTCATAGTAATGCCATCACTTGACTGGAATGGCATTATGTTTTCCTATTTTATAGGTGGAAAATTGAGACCCAGATAGGTTAAGTGATTCATTCAAGGTCACACAGAAAATCAGGGAATGTGCTAGGATTAGAATTCAAGATTTTTGACCACTACTATTCCAAGGCGGCTGATAGGATTCTATTATTTCATCAAGTTAAGATGGCAGCTTTCTGCATGGAACTTTCCTGATCTGGGAAAATTTCCTATAGTTCAAGCTCCATGGACTCTTTTGTGTGGATAGATTCCAAGTCTTTGTCAATGCTTTGAAAATCATTTTTCAAATTAATATAACAAGCTCAGTGAACTGCAAGACCACTGGAGGGCAACTCTATGATTACTGTTTGGCATCTAATATATGTGGTACATTGGCAAAGTGTAATGATAATAGGAGTGACAATATATCATTATCTCTGACAACCTTGCAGTGGCCAGCACCAATCAGTCAGCGGTCTAATATCTACTGAATGAGTTTTCATATTGGACAAACTCCCAAGATTCTAACTGGACTATCTGACAGTGTCACTTAAAGGATAACAGACTGGGAATGGAGGGACATAACTTCTTGCTTACTCAAAGATAAGCTTTTCAGAATGAAGATAAAGGAATTAGGCGATGTTGAGAGTCATAGACCACTGGCTATACTGAATATATGGACAAATTAAGAATTTGGATAGTTCTTGGGATTTTTTTAAATCATGTGAATAAATGTAGCTAAGACTTTCCTAAGAGAAATGTACATTTTTTAACCCCAGAAAAAGCATTGGTTTCTGTTAATAAATTCAACATTTCCATCTATTTTAAATAGAAAACATAAGGAACAATACACAAGCTGTAATATGTCAGCAAGGCAAATAGAATAGTTGCAGCCAGCCCTGAAAGCAAAGATAAGATGTTGAAAATCTGTACGAACTTAGTGTTGATCAAAGACATGGATGGATGTGCATGTACTCATACGCATGTGATGCCTAAATGAATGAAGGTTTTAATGGCTTTGTTTCTTACATTAAAGGGAGAAGATATTTGTAAATGACATATTGGATACAAGGTTAGTATCCAAATTGATAAAGAACTTATCAAACTCAACACCCCCAAACCCAAATAATCCTGTGAAGAAATGGGAAGACATGAATAGACACCTTTCCAAAGAAAACATCCAGATGGCAAACAGACATAGGAAAAGAGGCTCAACATCATTCATCATCAGGGAAATATAAATCAAAGCCACAATTAGATACCACCTCACACCTGTCAGAATAGCTAAAATTAACAACTCAGGAAAAAACAGATGTTGACGAGGATGTGGAGAAAGAACATTTTTGCACTGTTGGTGGGAATGCAAACTGGTACAGCCATTCTGGAAAACAGTGTGGAGTTTTCTCCCCCTTCCCAAATTAAAACTAGAACTACCCTACAACCCAGCAAGTGCACTACTAGGAATTTATACAAATTATACAAAAATGCTGATTCGAAGGAGCACATGCTCCCCAATGTTTATAGCAGCACTATCAACAAAAAGGCAAAGTATGGAAAGAGCCCAAAAGTCCATCGACTGATGAATGGATAAAGAAGATGTGGAATATATATACAATGTAATACTACTTGGCAATGGAGAATAATGAAATCTTACCATTTGCAACAATGTGGATGGAACTAGAGTGTACTATGCTAAGTGAAATAAGTCAGTGAGAAAAAGATATCATATGATTTCACTCATATGTGGAATTTGAGAAACACAACCAATGAACACAGGGTAAGGGAAGGAAAAATTAGTTAAAAACAGAGAGGGGAGCAAACCATAAGAGGCTCTTAAATACAGAGAAAAAACTGAGGGTTGCTGGAGGTGAGGACTGGTGGGAGGGTGGGTTAAATGGGTGATAGGCACCTTTGAGATGAACAGTGGGTATCACATGTAAGAGATGAATCACTGGGCTCTACTCCTGAAGCCAAGACTACATTGCATGTTAACTAACTTGAATCTAAATAAAGAAAAATTCGTAACTTTTGAAGTTTTATTTGCAAAGCAAATTCTTTTTATAAGTAGACTTGCATACAATTGCAATGCCAAAGTCAACTTAAGAACAGAACACGTGACCTATTAAGTTTAGACCCACTAAGCACTTAGGAAGCACCGACTGTGTGTTACCCACTAGCCCAGGTGGTATTACTATTGAGGTGGCAAGTGCTCTGGGGTCAAAAGGACCAAATTCAAACTCCAGCTTTGCTACTCACTGGTTGTAGAACAATAATGTATTTGGGTGATTTCTTGTAAAATTTCACAACTATGAACCTCATATATTTTTTCAAGTTTAATTATTTATTTTTGAGAGAGACAGAGACAGCACAAGTGGAGAATGGGCAGAGAGAGAGAGAACCCCAAGCAACCTCCACGCTGTCAGCTTGGAGCCCAACATGGGGCTTGAACTCATGAAACTCTGAGATCATGACCTGAGCAGAAACCAAGAGTCAGAGGCTTAGCCGACTGAACCCCCAGGCGCCCCCTCATATTTTGTTTTGAAGAGTGTTTCAAGTGGAATAGGTACTTTATTTATTTAGCATAGTGCCTGGCTCATAGTTGGCCATAACTATTCATTCCTTTCAGTGTCCATTAATGTCATGATAATTCCAGAACTCTGCCAAGGAGTATAAATCCAGCCCCTGTCCTGCTCTACCTTCCCCAATCATCTGGATTGTGGTGTCTACATAGATATAATCAGTAAGAAGAGACAGGACTTCTCATATTTAGGAAACAGACTTTCCTTTATGATCATGTAAAAGTCCCCTCTGGTTCTTCAGTGCTCTTGTCAAACTTTAGTCTCTGTAAAGAGATATCATGTAAAGAGAGAGAGAGAGAGAGAGCACGAGAGAGCGCGAGAGCGCGCGCGCACTTTGTCTTCAGAACACATTTCTCTGGAGATATTTTCTGGGCAGGCAGAGAAGAGGGTTTAACAACCAGAACATCAGGATCATCATGCATGAGATATATAACTAGATGTGAAGCCTTGCTATTTCCAGATGGAGTACTAAGGAAAAGGCCACCGGGTGGCCAGAGACCCTGACTTGAGGTCACCTACCCCTTGCGGCTACTACCTGACAGCAGTGACTCCACGGCAATGGTTCCCTTCTGTCCTCCACTCCAAGCATGGGCGACAGGGTGAAAAAGGGTAGGCTGCTACTGCTTTGCCGTTTATTTGGTTTTGCTCTAAGAGGGAAGCAACTCTTTAAAGGTAGCAAACACGTGCATAAATTCACTAGAGGTCATCTCCCTTGACAGTAATAAAACTCTCAGTAATTTTTAAGCACAGATGCCATATTGTACTGTGTAGTCATTAGTTGTTTACACAGATGTTTCGCCCAGTCATGTTCTACTGCCCCATGCCTTGAGTTTCGATAAATGCTTGTTATGATTTAATGCAATATAACAATAATGATGATCATAACAATAAACAGAGCCCTTGACTTGTCCTCTCTGGGACACCCCACATTCTACGGTCTTGAGTATTCCTGATGGCTAAAGGGTAAAAATGTTCTTGAATGAAGAAAATGGGAAAGATCACTGTTTTTTCTTTTTTAAAGAAAAAGAACCAAGTGAAAAAGAGAGGCGTGTTCACTTGGCAGCAAAGGAAGACATTCTCCTTAAAAAGCAACTCTCTGCCAAGTTTTTAGCTTCTGTTTGTTGTTGCTTAAAAGGTAAACACAATTAAGAAAGAAAATACTGAGTCTTTAAAAACACAGCTGAGTATTTATGTTTTCACTCAGAGACTTCTGGGCTTATTTCTGAGGATCTTTCTTTGCTACTGAATGTCATAATAGTTAAACGCCACCAAAATAACTCTGCTGCACCGTTCTGCCTTGGGAAGAAGAGAATGGGCTCGTTATTAACGTCCATCCCTTTCAGATCGTGTTGTAATTCCTTAAAGTCTGAACACCAACATTATAATTTCCTCTTCCATTGCTGAGCGCACATACTTTTGTTCTGAAAATTCTATGTTATCAAGTCTTAAGGTACAGCTATCTGATCCCATCTTAATTGCATTTCCCAAGATAAGCCACTATATGGATAATAGGGCTCCCAAATGAGTTAACAAACCATCTGGGCTTGCTAACTCCTGAACTATCTGAATTTGTTTTGCCACAGAGGCAATTCTAGCCCTTGCTTGTATGTTAATGAGAATTCCCCTAAAAATCTCTTGGTCTATCACAAGTCTGCTAATTAATTCGATTCCTTTTTGTTGTTTTTGTGTTTGTTTTCCCAATTTTATACCACGTGGAACCATAGCTACAGCAAGTTTCAACAAGGAAATTTCCGAGTCAAAACTCCCTGTATGTGACAACTTATTCCAAGCTCTGGACAATATGGAAAGGGAAAGCAACAGAGAGTTAGTGCAAAGCATCTTAACTCTGCTGTGAACACCACTCAGGCCTCTTCTTAATCAAACCAATTCTCTGGCTTGCCACCATGGGCTAGTCCCTGCCATAGATAAAAAAAAAGTCTCTCCAGAGATCACTGCTGCTCAGATAATTGCCCATCACAGACTATTCCTTTAAGACTGGAAACCCCTTTGGGAACTTCCTGGGAGGCTGTCTGGAGAGGTAGTTCCCAGCTCTGAATAGCCCATATTTTTAAGCATGACAATGATTCCTTAGAAACCAAAGTACGGATGTATTATTCCTATTCTAGCATATTGGGAGGAAGGAAGGGTCACAGTCTTTCCCAGGCAGCTGATTTCCATGGCTAAGCAAATACCACTTAGAGTAAAGACTGTGTTTCCAAGTGCAAATGTGGGTGGGCATGTGGGGGAGGTGTCTTGTTCACACATGACACACCCACAGACAAGCAAGCACAACACAACACACTTATGCTGTCCAATGACAGATTCAACAGTCTCTGCATTGGTCTCCCTGCCTCTACACTTCTCTTCACATTGTTCTACCTTTTAGACTGCACTTTGCCCATGCCCACTTTGCAAATGCTTCCCCAGACTCAAGCATTTGATGATTTTGTGGTGTGTAGGATGAAATTCAAAGCCTGTCACTTATAGACCTCCTCAATATGGTGCTGACTATAATTAACAGAATGATGTCCGCTGCCTGCCTCCCCGCCACCCCCCCCCCCAGATGTCTAGGTCCTGTTCCCTGAACCTGAGAATATATCTTACATGACGAAAAGTACTTTGCAGATGTGACTGAGTTAATTTAGACATGAGGAGATAATCTTGGATTTTTCCAATGGGCACAACGTAACCACCGGGACCTTATAAGAGGAAGGCGGAAGGGTTCGAGTCAGAGATGTGATGACAGAGGCAGAGAGTAATGTGCCCTGAAGATGGAGGAAGGGGCCATGAGCCAACACACTCAGGTGGCCTCTAGAAGCTGGGAAAGCCAAGGAAACAGACTTTTCCTCAGAGCCTACCACAGGAACACAGTTCTGCCGACAACGTGATTTCAGCCATAAGACTCACTGTGCACTTCTGACATACACAACTGTTAGGTAATATATTTGTGTTCTCTGAAGCCACTAAATCTGTGGTCATTTGTTACAGTAGCGATAGGCAACAAGAGCATTCACGTTGTACCTCCTCCCTCCATATCTTCCTGAATCCTTGGTCAAAGCCACATTTCATCAGCCAGAATGTTTTACGGTCTGACTGCAGATTCTATTCATCCTCCAGGAACGCCTTCCATTCCACCTTTTCTATGACCAAGGGGTCCCCACTTTCTCTGGATATCCCTAGTATTGTTCTGGAACCACCTCTGATGTCCTCTTTCTCATAGGTAGTATCATAACACTTCTGCTACTACTTTGAACTAATGCTTAACTTGCTGTGACTCTATGTTTGTCCTCCTCCCCAACTGAATTTTATTTAAGTGCTCTGATGATGGGGCTGATGTCATATCATTTTCTTGTTTTACCCACAGTTCCTAGTGTGGGATCATGCACAAAGAAAGCACTAAATAGATATTTAAACTGGGACATATTAAATAAATTATCATAAAATGTGTAAATGGTCCTTCTTAGCAGCAACTTCATAGAATTAAACCTGGCAGTGGCTCTCTAGATTTCTGAAGTGGCATCATAGAATGAGTCTATAGGGTTGTGATCACTGGTCAGTAAGGAAAAATAAAGAAAGAGGTAAAAGTATTATATAGATAAAAAGAAGAAAATGGTAGTAAAAATGACAAGGTACTAAAATCCCCCCAAACTCTTTCCCAAATAACCTGACATGTTCCAGTGCAGGTGTTAACACAATAAAAACAGAGTTAGGCTTTAAATTTTAGGGCTTTTAAGGGGGCATTCATATGGCCCGTGTCTTCTGAACTCCATTCAGTGCCAGATGCAGAAGACATTTCTTCATAAGGACAGAGAGGAGAGTATAACAGACTTTCCAATTATTTTTTTCAACCAGGAACTTCTCCAATGATAAGCTGAAATCTACAAGCAATAGCATTTCCTAAAAGATTGCATTAAAAAAAAAATGACACTATCTGTTTGTACCTGCATATCAGCAGTGAGTCCCATTCTGGAGACAAATGGCCTCCGTTGAAATCCTAACTCCATCTCTTAGCGGTTGGGTAAACTTTTAAGACCTTTCTGGCCTCAGTTTCTCATCTCTGCAATGGGAATAATATGAATACTTCCTCATTTGGCTGTGGTGAGGATTAAATGAGATAAGGCATGGGAGGCAATCAATAGAGTGGCCCATATGTAGTGAGTCTTCAGGCAAGAGGACTTGTGATTATTGTTCTACCTGGAAACCTGCTTGGGTCACTTCTATAATCTTCTGGGACACAAACCAACTGAGTGTGTTTGGAGATGAATGGAGGAGGAATGGCTATTGCACAGGAGGAAATGGCATAGAGAAGAGTTAGCTGCCAGGATTAAGGACAGTGTTTGAGCAGTAGACCTCAAGGCAAGGTCAGGTCTATGCAGTGTTTTCACATCCAAAGACCACATCTTTGTCACTAGCACTTCAATATATGTATGCACTGCTTGTGAACACAGAACTAGGGAGGAGAAAACACTTAGCATTTCCAGAAACTGGAGGGAAGCCTAGCACCTTCCATGTTGCATGGCTCCAATGTAATTATGATCACAGTATAAAGTATGCATCATTTCCCCTCATTTTACAGACACAGGAATGTGCCTCAGTGAAAGAAGCCAGATACTTGACAATGCATATAATTTGATTTCATTTGTAAATAAAGTTTACCAAGAGTACAACACATAGTTTTAGTGTTAGAACTAAGTCAAGAAAGTGGTTACTCTGGAGAGGAGAAAGGAGGAGCCACTGGAGAGGCCTCCAAACCCCATTGGGGGATTCCAACGGGCTGGCAACAATGGTCCACATCTTGGTTTAGGTGGTGGTTACACAGAATTCTTTGGCTGATAATTCACTGAGCTATATATAAATATTTCATGCATTTTTAAGTATACTATATTTCAACCAAAATGCTTATGAAAATGAGGCTCTGAAGAGTTAAGTAAGTTGTTCAAGTTCACATGGAAGACCTGGGGAAGAGTATGGATTCAGATTGTCATTTCTCAGATTAGACACCAAAATCTATAGTCTTCCCCAAGCTTTGCTGCCTTCAAAGAGGATGAATAAAAAATGAGTCTTCTCCATCAATAGTAGGCTACTCTTCAGTCAAGAAACCTCTCTCTCGGGTCAGAAAGAAATGTTTTAAAGCAAGATTCTTTTGTTGTTTTTTTAACTAAGGAAGGCAAATCAAGATCCTATCATCTTTGTATATATTTTTCCTTGAAAAGTGGGCTGTCTCTGGTAATGTTTTCTTTGGGTTAGAGAGGTTTCTAATCTTTACAACTGATGCATCAGCCACAGTAAAAGCCTCTAGTTCAGAACTTCTGATTTGGCCTCTAGTAAATTTCTTTTGCTTGGAGAGTCCAAGGACCCGAGTCAGTAAAATAAAGTAAACAGATAATTAAAGCTGAATAGACAGTCCAGATACACACAGTTAAGTAATTTTTGACAAAGTCATATAAATCATTCAAAGAGGAAAGAATATCTTCTCAAGCCAAACAAGTGGATATTTGCGTAGAAAAATAAAGAGACACTTCAAATCCCTTCTTACGGCATACACAAACATTAATTCAGGATGGATCAGAGTTTTATTAAACCTAAAAGCTATAAAAAACACAAAGAAAATATTCGATGGGGTAGGCAGAGAATTCTTAGATTGGTTCAACATAGCACTCATCTTAAAATGAGAAATGTGATCAATTTGACTTAATTAAAATTAAATTCTGCTCCTTGAAAGACAGTAATAAGAAAATGAAAAGGGAAAACATTTTTGCCACATGTGTATCTGACAAAGGACTTAAACCCAGAATATATTTTTAAAAGTCCCACACATTAATCAAAAGATGAACGGTCTAATATTTCTTTTTTTAAAAAAAAATTTTAATGTTTATTTTTGAGAGAGAGAGAGAGAGAGTGTGAACGGGGGAGGGTCAGAGAGAGAGGGAGACACAGAATCCGAAACAGGCTCCAGGATCCGAGCTGGCAGCACAGAGCCTGATGCGGGACTCAAACTCACAAACCATGAGATCATGACGTGAACTGAAGCCAGCCGCCTAACCGACTGAGCCACCCAGGTGCCCCAACAGTCTAATATTTCTAATGGGCAAAGTATCCAACAGATATTTTATAAACAATAATGGATGGTTCAGTAAGCACATAAGAATATGTTCAATAGGGACACCTTGGTGGCTCAGTCATTTAGGCATCTGACTCTTGATATCAGCTCAGGTCACAATCTCATGTTTTGTGAGTTTGAGTACTGCATTGGGCTCCATGCTGACAGTGTGGAGCCTGCTTGGGATTCTCTCTCTTTCTCTCTGCCCCTCCCCTACTCGGGTATGTGCTCATGTGCTCTCTCTGTCTGTCTCTCTCTGTCTCAAAATAAATAAATAAACTTAAAAAGAAAAAGATTATGTTCCACAATCATTGGTCATCAGAGTAATTAAATTCACAGTGAGATGTCCGTGTACCCTCACAAGAACAGCTAAAAGATAGTTAGGTAACATCAATTGTTGGCAAGGATAGGAAACAACTGGATAAATAATAAATAAATAAATAAATTCTGTAGTGCTTTGTTGGCATATCAGTGAATACAAATCAGTTTGATGCAGGGATTTCTCAAAGGGTCATGTTTCTGTTCACTTAGAGCTGTCATGCACAAGTAGTACATCCCTCCTGGGTATTTGTCATCAGTTTTAGTCTTATTATTTATCCCATTATGGTTTTATATATCTTTTTCATTGTTTTTTTTTCTATCTCTCCTACTAGATCGTGAACCCTAAGAGGGCGGAGTGCGTACCTGGTACCAGAAACAGAAAATAAGCTCAAAGAAGAGGTCTTGAATGAATGATGTTTAAATTAATGAAGGAATCAATGGAGAAGAAACAGAATGACAAGAATTTAAAGATTATGAGGCATTTTGGTAAAGGGCAGAAGCACATTTCTAAAGTCAAGGCAACAATCTTGCTGAGGGCTGCCTGCTTCCTTGTGGGTCTTCGTTATGGTCTATCTACCTACGTGACCAGTCTGGACAGCAAGTATTTATTGAGAAGTTACTACATTCAAGGCCCTGTACATGGGTAGGAATAATCTGGATGAGGAGCTCATAGACCAATATCCAGTTATATCCTGAACTAAAGTGAATGACTGTAAGTGACTGCCAGTTTGGATTTGAGACATAGCTATGATTCCTATCCTTTGCTCGTTTTCATAAATCACAACTTGGATTTAAATAATGATACGGCACTCAAGCACAGGGGCTTAAATAAATCGTCCTTTGCATTCCAAAGAGTCTGCTCAGGTGTGTAGTTGTGTTTTAGTAAATCACAAGATTTTCACATTCAAGTCTTTTCTGACTCTTTTATTATATGAGGCAATAGAAATTTGTATTAATCTTTATTTCTCTGCCTAATTTTAATTCTCTGTGTATAAGGAGCACCACATTGAGGCTGTTTTCAGTGTGGTAAAATAGCATCTGACACAAACTCTTTGTACGTATACCTCATTGTTGCTGATCTTACCAGTGTGTAATTCTTTAACTCACTCATAACCTGCCCCAACCTAACACCCAGCTTCTTCAAGGATAGCTAGTGTCATGCCCTCAAGTAAATCTTTATTTTTTGAACTTCACAGTGGAAGTGGCTAATGGGCATTTTCCTTTACTGCAGCTAACATCCCATCCCCAGTGCATTAGTCAGAAGGCCAAAGAGCATATCATTTGCAAGAGCAGCACTGAGCATATTTATGACATTTTAAATTGAGTAAACATCAGACTTTGATTTTACAACTTCAATTTTGAAAGGGGCCCCCGCTAATAAATAATGTGATAAATTTCAATTAGGAATGTTGCATTTCATCACTTTTTTAAAAGTGATTTTGAATAGAGACTCAGGGATTGCAATATAGTTGGAAAGAGTTCAAAGTAAAAAATAATCAAGGAGTTATCCATGGCAGAGAATTTTTACAAAAAAGCTGTATTTTTTACAAAAAGATACATGAGAAATGAAATGTAAATCCATGTCCAAATTTAGAAGACTCAATCTTAATATCTATGTTGGAAAAAAAATTTTTTGTAATTGTGAACTCAGGACTGAATCGTAACGCAAAAAAAAAAAAAAACCACAACAAAACAAAACATAACAACAAAACAAAGAAAGAAGAGAAAAAAAATAAAGAAATAAAGCAGCTTCCCCTTGTGCAATTTTTCTGGAACTCTAGTGAGGAAATGCTGCCTTTTCTTTTAAAACTGTGGTTTTCTCACAAAATTTTGCTCTAATCCTATTCAACTCCATCAAATGTGGGCATTTTAATTCTGCATAATTCTAGTTTCTTAGAGACGGATGTGAAGCACCAGTTCCTTGGGGACAGTCAGTGCTGAGACAGGTCAGAGAACAGAGGGATCCCTGTGGGCAAGTGAGGAGGGAGTGTTGGGAAGGTTTTGTAAAAGAGAGAAACCTTGACTAGGATTAGAGGGGCTGAATTGGATAGTAAGACCTAACTCAAAAAAAGCTTTTTATTTAAAAAAATATACATCCAAGTATAAACCCATGGGTAGAATGAGAAGATAGTGTCAGACACATTATCTGGTCCAAAGAAACTCTGTTTTCCTTGTAAATGTACATTATAATTGCACAAAATACCATGGGCGATCATGTGCTTTATACAAGCATGCAAAGGACTTGCATGTGTCTTAGCATTTCTCAAAGTCTGTTCCATGGAACCTGCAGGTGTTAACAGATAAACTCTGGATAAAGAGGTTCTGTGGTCAAAATATTTGGGAAACTCCCAAGGTTCAACCATTCTTTTTCAGCCTCAAATACTTCTCAGCATCATTATGATGCAAATGTGCACTGAGAATCTATAATGGGGAATATATTTAGGATTTTCAAATTTATTTTATCATAAAACTTCTCTTGGGATGTTTCAAGTGTCTTGTAGTTTCTATGCTCTATTTCTTAGAATAGTGCTTGATAGATAGTGAAGAAATAACACTACTATCATTACCATTCCAAGGTCATATGACTAGTGATGGTAAAGCTTAGATTTGAAGCCAGGTTTGTGGGTGTCTACGCTATACAGTAAAATCAATATCCATGTGGACAATGACAAAATTGGTGAATCAAGTCAAGAGGTATGCTGAGCAATGGAAACAGCATGAGCTTCAGCATCAAACAGAGCTGTGTCTAATGCCAGTAAAACAGATCATTTACTGTACAATGTGTGTCCGTTAGCTCACCTGTCCAAACCTCCATTTCTTCACAGACTATAGAAGGATGTTTGCACCTGTATGGCAGGGCTATTGTCAACATGTGAGCTGATCTGTATCAAATGTTCCTATCACAATGACCCTGGCAAAATGGTAATAGTCACTAATGAAATTGAATCATACACGTTAAAGTCATATTGAAGAAGAGGTTGGGTAAAAACGAGCATCCTGAATGCAAATAGTGAACATTCTTTACTATATCAAAGCTGCATCAGGATCCCTTTAAGAAAAAGGCAAATCAAGTCTATGACGGCCCTCGGTCACTCCTTCTAGATCCATGTGCTTGCTTGTTATCATTCAAGGCATTCCAAAGAGAGTTGGGATGGCCTGTCAGCTGTGTTTTGCAGGAAAGCTCCATAATCTTGTAAACCTGGTCTGGTCCCCTCTTTCCTTCCCTGCTCTTCTCTCTCTGTAGTGATTTCTTTCTCCCATTTGAATTCACATTATTGTCCTGAACAGCATTTGCTCATCATCTTAAATTCTGACTATGTTCCCTGCAGTAAATTACAAAAGGCTGGATCTAAAAAGAAAATGGGGGTGGGGGGTGAGGCTAAAGGGACTGCTTCTCAGCAGCCAAGCTGGCCTGCGTGGCAAATGACTGGCATATAATACACCATCTAGAAAGAAGCTTAGCACTTGGGGAACGTCCTCATCTACATCCTCATCATCACCAGCCTTGCTGAGTGGTCTCGGCAAAAGACAACATGTGAAGAATGACTTATTGCCTACAGAGAGATCTTGCGTTTTCCACAATATGGCGCTTAGAACTAAGAAAAGAAAAACCAAAACTGAAAATAGACATTTTTTTCTGTAACTCATTTGGCAAAACAACCAGACCTAAGCAGATATAAAGTTATTTAGAGTTTTCATCCCACTTCATGGTATATACACTTGCTGTTGTGTTTGATTATGGCATGCTCAGACCCGACCCAAGGTGTTCTGTAACACATGGCATCTCTACTGTAACACTTTTCTAAAATCTCAAAAACCCTGAATAACAAAATGTACCTAGCTCCAAAGGAGTGTGGTTCTGTATAATCAAAACATCAGAACTTTGTGTACTGAAGAGTATGTTTCTTTCCCCTCTCCACTGATTAATCTCTCCACAACACCCACCACCTCAAGCTGACCCCTTCCCCTTCTGCTACTTCTATCTTTGGCAGCATGCTCAAATAGTTGAAGGTCATCATCAACTGTGTTTTTGGTCTCCCCTTTTTGTGCCTTTCTTTTATTCATTTGGTGATTCTTATTTTTGGCTTTTTAGGTACTGAGGCTCTCTACCCCTAGGACCAGACTCTATTACCCCACCCAAATGTGCATGGAATAATGGTATGAAAAATGGTCCCAAAACTCCTGTTGTGGAGGAAACTGTCTTGTGGGGGGAAAATATATTCTTGCGAGGAGTTCAAGTAAGTAAATTAGGATGTTAAGCTGTGCTACATGAACAAATGAGAGCAGTTTGTGTTTTGGTTCTTGAGAGGCCTGGAGAGAAGAGCAGCTGAGAGAGAGGATTGAATTGAAGAAAAGAACCATTTAGTAATTGGATTGTACTGGGGATAATTAACAGTGAAACAGCCGTCAGCTAAAATAACATTGAAGCTTAGAGATGTCTAAAATGTGATATTAGGTTGTTCATCTGATATATCATGTGACTACTAAAATTTCTGTGAAGTTTATCCCAGAGGTGTTTTATGGAAGAGGAGTTTGGGTATGTGTGTGTGTCTGTATGTGTGCATAGAAATCAAGGAAGGGCCTGGTTTTCCTGTGTGTTGGTGTGAGAACAGGGACATTATGGACTGAAGTAGGAGCCCAAAGACAAAGGTATCAAAGCATTAGTAGAATCTCTGTATATAGAAAAAATTAACTCAAAATGGACTAAGACCTAAACATAAGAGCTAACACTATAAAACTCTTAGAAGAAAATGTAACTTTCATACAGGCGACAAAAGTAAAAACTAAATTGGACTTCATCAAAATTAAAAATGTTTTGCACCAAAGAACACCATTAAGACAGTATAAAGACACCCACAGAATGAGAGAAAAGTTTTCAAATCATACATCTGATTAAGAATTTGTATCCATAATATATAAAGAACTCTTGCATCTCAATAATAAAATGGAAACCCAATTAAAAATGTTAACAGGATTTGAACAGACATTTCTCCAAGGAAGACAGACAAATGGCAAATAAAGTACATGAAAAGACACTCAACATTATTAGTCTCTAGGGAAATACAAATCAAAAGTACAATAAGATACCATTTCACACCCGCTAGGAGGTTATAACCAAGAAAGGAGACAATAACAATTGATGGCAAGTATGTGAAGAAACTAAAATCCTCCTACGTTATTGGTAGGAATGTAAACTAGCGTAGCCGCTTTGGAGGCAGGTTCTCAAAGTGTTCAACAGAATCACCGTAGGTCTCGGCAACTCCTTTCCTAGCTATATGCCCAAGAGAACTGAAAACGTATGTTCATGCAAAAACTTGCATGTACATGTTGGTATCAGCATTATTCATTATAAAGAATGGAAACAATCCAAATGCCCATCAATTGATGTGGAGTACCATACAATGGAATATTATTCAGCCATGAGAAGGAAAGAGATTTTGACACAGGCTGTAACATAAATGAATCTTGGCAATGTTTTGGTAAAGTGCAAGAAGCCAGACACATAAGGCTGCATCTATGATTCCATGTGTATGAAATATTCAGAATAGGCAAATCTATAGAGACAGAACATAGATTAGGGTTTGCCGAGGGCTGAGGTAAGGGTAAATGGAGACTGACTTCTCACTGGTACTGGGTTTCTTTTGGGGATAATGAAAATATTCTGGAATTAGTGAGTGGATGCACAACTCTGTGAATATACTGAAATCCACTATATTGTACAATTTTAAAAGGTGAGCTTTATGGTATATGAATCCTCTCTCAACAGAGCTGTTATTTAAAAACAGTGTCAGTGGATGATGGGCTTTGAGAAGGGCACTTGTTGGGATGAGCACTGGGTGTTGTATATAGGTGATGAATCATGGGAATCTACTCCCAAAGAGCACGCTGTAAACGCTGCATGTTAGCTAACTTGACAATAAAGTATACTTAAAAAATGAAAAATAAATAAAACTATTACAAGAAAAAATAAAAAATAAAAAGAGCATCAGTGCTCCAGGAATTTTTTAGGTTCCTGAAGAGATCTTTGAACTTGAATCAGTACAAAATTTTTCCCCTATATCTCAAGGGGCAAAGAGATACTGGATGGTATTCAGCTTATATTTGTAAGGTTTTATCTAGTAAACATCACTCAGTTGGATGTCCAGTGTGACCTATCATTATTATTGTTTTCTATGAAAACTCTGACCCCTAAAAGATTGGAAGCATGGAGTGAGGTTACACATGATTTCTGCCTTCTCACATCCTGATATGGAATCTACTCCCTGCATAAGATATAAACATACTCTAAATACCTCACCATTCATATATGATATTGGCATAATGCACCGGGTTTTTAAAGCACCTTGGCCTTTATGCTTTCAATAATAATAATTATTCCCAATGTAAAGATACAACAACCAGGGCCTAAATAAGATTTTAAGTGACATAGATAGGAAACAACCCCAGAATTGGAGTGTGCTACATTGACAGTCGAGCCTCCCTTACACACCTTACTGTGTATAATCCACTTCTCAACTCAAAGGACTGAGTGATCACATCAATGAAAGCTTGTTGTTGGTGGTGGGGGGGGGGGGCGGGTTATATTAGCAGGAGCCTCTTTTACTTAGTCTTCTTAGCATGCTGACAAGGCCACTGCTTACTCTGCTTCCTTTAGCTGGGTTAGTCCAAGTACAAGGAGGTCTCATTCATTTGTGAATGCATTTAATTTCTAGGGAAAGCAACTCATGCAAGTGTGCTCATTCTTAGCAGTTTGCCTTGGGAAAGTCAACTTTACCTCTCCATGTCTGACTTTTCTCCTCTGTACAAATGTACAGGTAAGAGTCTCTACCTCACTGGGTCACAGTGAGGATTAAATGAGATAATGCACCAGTACACCAGGATCTAATGAGTGCTTTGTAAATAAGTTACTAATAACAAAGATTCCTCACCTGAGAATGAAGGACCTCAGGGAGCTACTGCTGAACAGCAGGCCTCTCTCTGAAGGACCTCTTTGAATTGCTCAATTTTCTCAATTGTGAATCACCATAATGTGATTCTCCTTGAGTCACAGAGATGTTTTTTAAAGAAGGTGAAGAAAAGAAAGGCATGGCATTACTTTAGGAAGGAAGGAAGGAAGGAAGGAAGGAAGGAAGGAAGGAAGGAAGGAAGGAAGGAAGGAAGGAATGACAGACACACACATGAAAACTAAGAATCTGCAACACGTTTTACCTATGTGTTGGGGAGAAATCGGGTGTGTCCACCACTGCTGTCTATAGTGAAGTTTTGACTAATGTATGCACGTGAAATAAAAAATGTCCTCGAAGCTTCTCAGGGCTGCGGCCTGCTTAGGTATTTATGTCTAGTGATGAAGGCAAATGCAATTCAGTCTGCTGAGCGTAAGAAAAACCATCCCCAGACCCACTCCACTATCTTTCAACATAATGCATTATACTCTTTTCCCAGCAGTTAACATTGCTCAGAAAATCCCTTCATGGGTTTCTCCCTTTCCAAAACTTGGGTTCTTACTCTTTTCCCAGAAACAATCCTCTTTATTGAGTATATCTACCACAGATACACTGGTCGTGCTTCAGGAACATCAGCATTCACATTATTTCTGTGCCTTTGTTTGCAACATAAATCCCTGAAACCCTGTCTCCGAGAGGGAATGTTGTCATTCCTGCCATGGGGTAAGGCATTTAGCTTAGTGTTAATTTGCCATCAGCGTAATTTAAACAACTTCATAAAATATAAATGGCATGAAATGGAAACGCATTTGTTTTGGTAGCAGATGCCTCTGTTTTATGTGAGGAAGTCAGTCTCATGGTTACAGGCACATTGGGTCCCCTGCCAGGGCCTTCAACATAAAACACGGAGGTTGGACGCCACCCATATTCTGAGAAATGAACACAATTGCTTGGAAATGCCACACTGATACCTTTTCCACAAATGCCAGAGAGAAACAAACTAAAATGGGACTTTTTTTTTTTTTTTTACCCCTGCAGAGAAGAAAGAAAATCAGAAGATTGAGTCTTACTGTCCTGACAGGTATCCTGAGATGTGTTATCTTAAGGGAACGCTTTTCTCGAACAGAAAAGAACTTCCAACTAATACGGCTACTTCTAAGGTAAGGCTGTGTACTGCTTTTGATAGCAGGGATAGGACAATATACAAAGTCCCCGCTGGGCCATGTGATTAGTCTTTTCAGCCCATGGCTTTCGAGTGCTTCTCCTTATCTCCCATTACACCTCTCTGTGACATTCCATTGTTCATACTTGGGGGATATGGGAGGAAAGGGATTTCATTCATTCATTTATCAAATACTTGCATTTTTCTATGTGCCGTGGATTTTTTACTCACAATGAATACAAAGGTGAACATGGCAAATTGCTAGTTTTCTAATTTTCAACTTCGGTCAGCCTATTGTATTCTGAGGCATCTCTATGAAACATGTAATAACTAGTAAAATCATAGTTTTTCATCTAAAGAACCGTCCCTTGTCTCTTTTGTATCTGGATTGGTGAAATCAGGTAAGCTAGCCTGTACTCAAGTGTGGGATTCTCTCCTTCTCTTCCTTGATGTTTAAAGATGGTCAACACTTTGGTTTTGGCCGCCTTTCAAAAGAGGCTGTCTCTCCATCTCACACTAAATGTGAGTTATTGACCTTCCTCTCACAATCCTGCTCCCCTCTCAGCCTTCCCTATCTTGGGTGATGGCCACTTCATTCTTCCAACTTGTGGGCCAAATCCTTGAAGTGGGTCCTTGACCCTTCTCTTTCTCTGACACCTTACATCCAATCTGTCAGGAAACCTCCCTTGCCTCTACCTTCCACATGCATCTGGAACCTGATCTCTGCTCCCTACCTCTCTGCTACCTCTCTGGCTCAAACTGCCATCTTGCGTCTAGGGTAGGACTGGAGCTTCCTATAAAGTCTCCCTCCTTCCACCTTTGCCATCCTATAGTCTATTTTCAATGAGGCATCCGGAACAATCAGTTTAAAATGCAAGTGAGATCATGTAGCTCCTGTTCCCAAATGCCTGTAATTAGGTCATCCTCACTGTGGTCAGAGTAAAAGCCAAAGTCCTTAGAGACTGAGATCTGGTTCCTTTCTTTCCCTGGCCTCACCTCCTACACTCAACTCCCCACCCCTCTCAGTGTCCATACCAGCAACCTCTTTGCTGGCCCTGAACATACTGGGTACACTCCAATCTAATGGCATTTGCACCTGAGTTAGCTGTTGCCTCTGTTCCTTTACCTAGAATGTTCTTCCCCCCATATATTCATGGCTGACTTCTCCATTTCTTTTAGGTCTTTGCTCAAAAGTTTCCTTCCCCCTGAGATCTACTGTAACCATCCTAAAATTATAACCTTTCTCATTTACACAGTACATCCATCCTCTTTACTTGCTCTGTTTTCCTCTCCCTCCCCACACTTACCACTTTCTTACCTACTATGTAACTAATTTCTCGTGTCTTGTTTCATATCTGATCCCCCCACCCCCCACAGGTTGGTTGTGCCATGCAACTAACTGGTCCTTGCCCAGGAATTGTGACAAGTTAAATATGTCACTTCCAGGTTAGAGCATTTAATTGCTGACATGAGACACTCTGGAGCTCTCTTGTCTTCTGTATGGAAATCAGCAATGTCTGTGAATGGGGACTTTGATCCTTGACTTATTCCAATGAGCAGGACCCTCCCACCTTTTCCACTCTAGCAAACTACCACAGACATAACAGCAAGAAACAAGCCTTTTTGTCTTGCTACTGAGTCTTGGGGGTTGTTTGATGGTACAGCATTGCCTAAGCCACTCTGATCGATGCAGGGAAGATGGAGAAATTGCTTACCCAGTGTCACACAGCCAGGAAGTCCAGACATTCCTCTATGACACATAACAAATTTCTGAAGGTGTGTTGGAAACACAATGGTCTGAAAGTCAAACAATATATTTGCATGCTTTAAATTGAGGACCAATCCCAAGGAACTAAAGCCATTTATAAAACCCAACCTGTGGGCTGTGCAGATGCTGCCTTCTTCAGAATCAGACAACTAGTCAACAGATGACGACTTCAATAGAGGACTAGGTAGAGGTGAGATTGGCTGCAGCAGGGTTATTGTTATCTTATCATTTCTCTTTTCCACTGGGTAGGAAACCACTCCAAGCAAATTCCTGGTGAATCCCCCTTAACAAGCTGCCTCAGGGACTGAAATGACCAGCACAATGGTTCTCAAACCTGTGTATCAGAATCACCTGAAGAGCTTATTAAAACACAAGCTGCTGGACCCCACTCCAGTGGGTCTGGAGTAAGCCTGAGAATTTGTATTTTTCATAGTTTTCCACATGACTCTCATGATACTGGTCCAGAGACTACACTTGAGAACCATTAACAACAATAAGTAGTCCAAGTGTCAATTCAAAAACAAAACAGAGGCTCCGGGGTGACTCAGTTGGTTAAGCGTCCGACTTCTGCTCAGGTCATGATCTCACAGTTTGTGAGTTTAAGCCCTGTGTTGGGTTCTGTGTTGACAGCTCAGAGCCTGGAGCTGGCTTCAGATTCTGTGTCTCCCTCAATCTCTGTCCCTCCCTCTGCTCACACTTTGTCTCTCTAAAAAATAAACATTAAAAAAAAACACACACACAACTATATTTGTAGGCTACAAAATATTTCTGGTAAGAACTTCCAAATTCCAAAATTTCCAAATCAAATTAGTCATCATGGAAACAGAACTTTCTTACACCTCTTATGGTTTTGGGTTAGGGTAATCACACATCCCCTTGCTCAGAACATTCCTGACTCACACCTACTGCCCCAGCGTTTGTGTGTCAACAGCCCCTCCTTTCACTCTGGTCAGTGTCCAGGTCTGAATAAGTTATATGATTGTTCTGGGTAGGCCTGTTTACATTTTTTTTATTTTACAATTTTTTTCAAGTTTATTAAAAAATTTTTTAAACGTTTATTTATTTTTGAGAGTGAGACAGAGCATGAGCAGGGGAGGGGCAGAGGAGGCAGGGCGTGGGGGAGGCGGCACAGAATCCAAGCTCCAGGCTCTGAGTTGTCAGCACAGACTGTGAGATTACGACCTGAGCCAAAGTCAGACACTTAACTGAGCCACCCAGGTGCCCCTAAGTTTATTTATTCATTTTGAGAGAAAAGAGCCTGAGCAGGGTGGGGCAAAGAGAGAGGGGAGAGAGAGAATCCCAAGCAGGCTCTGTGTTGTCAGTGCAGGGCCCCTCGTGGGGCTCAAACTCACATATTGTGAGATCACGACCTGAGCAGAAATCAAGAGTGGAACGCTTAAACAATGGAGCCACTCAGGTTGCTTCTAGGTCTTTTTACATTTTTGACTTTGATTTATGATGGTTAAAGGGCCTCAAAGATCTTAATCCCACCAAGGTTGCAGGGCTGTTGGGAGAAAGACCTGTGTTCTTGCTAGCCTCAGGACCCCTGTTGGTTTTCATGGGGGGGATAGGGAGTAGGGATGGAGGAGGGGGGCGTGTTGAACATGGGCTCCTCCCCGTAACTGGCCAGCACCCTGCAAGAGCTAGGAATCAGCCTTGCTCACTGATACATGCAATACGAAGTCAAGCATAAAAAAAAGCTTCTGGGGTGCTGATGTATAATGCAGAAAAACAAAGACTGTCAGAAAAATGAAGATCTCAATATGCACCCCTGTCCCCAACAATGGGAATAGAACCAGAATTAATCTTCCAGCTGAATGGCCACTGCCATTTTATTCTCCCAGCCGGCTCTCAAGTCTTATATGAGGCAAACGCATGCTTTTTGCCAATCTTACTAATGTTCTTTCCTGAGGTCCATGTTGTTGAGTTGGAGGCTCTGATGACTAAAGAGGGTAAGTCTGCAGGGGCACGTTATCTCCACCTGAGGAGAAGCCCCGCAGGGGCCACCCTCTTTCCGAATGAGAGGGAAGGATTCCTTGATATAAATTATGGTGTGGGTGTCCTGGCCCAGGGATGAGAATAAAGCTTTGCCTTTCCACCCCCTTTTAATAGCATCTAATTACTTCCAGGCTTCTAGACAGTTTCACAACACAACGATTAAGGTAGTGGGAAAAGCACTTTTCAGCTAGGCTGTCATCTACCTATTTTTTTTCTTCTTTAAAAAAAATTATGATTGAAGCTTAGTTGACATGCGTTATATTAGTTTCAGGTGCATGACAGTGATTGGACAATTCTGTACATTACTTGATGCTCAGCACGAATAGCTACTTCTTGATAACTGCGGGAATCCTTACTTGAAGCCATTTATCTGAGTTGAAGGCTGCCCCTAAAGATACATACAGCTGGCTACAGCTTTAGTGTAATGGCAATTCTCTAGAGTGACAGAGATGTGCACCTAACTGGCAGAGCCTCTCAACATTCCAGATTGTTAGCTAACTCCACTCCAAGCTTGTCCTGTATCATCCAGAACATGCAGTATTGCTGTAACTGGTTTCAGGTCAATAGACGTTTAGGAAAGGCAGATGGGGACAGTATGGTGGGGAGGCCAACTGGATGCATAAATGAAAATGGGCAAAAGACACGTGTCACCGCCACATTAAAAGAAACTGCAGAGTCTACTGGTATTTACTAGGTAGTTGCTTTATATAAACACTGTGCTTACGGTAAATGCAGCTAAGTTGACAGTTTTTGCCTTGTGGGAGTTTTAATTTTATCACGGATGACCTAAATTCAACCAACACTCTTCACAACTGCCGACACCCTGTACCCACACACACACGCCCATAGACTGCTCAGGCTGCCATAGCCAGATACAATACCCTGGGTGCGGTCGACAAGAGTTTATTTTCTCCCAGTTCTGAAGGACCACTAGTCCAAGATCAAGGTTCAAGCAGGGTTCCGATTCTAGTGAGGGCTCTTTTCCTGACTTGCAGATAGCCACTTTCTTGCAGGTCTTCATGTGGTGGCAGAGACTGAGGGTTGGGGGTTTGGAGCGTGGGTGGGAGCTCTCTCTTTCCTCTTCCCATAAGGCCACAGTACTTTCGAATTAGGGCCCCACCCTAATTTAACCTTCATGACCTCATTTAACCTTCATTGCATCCTGGAGACCTTATCTCCAAATACTGTCACACTGGGGGGTTCAGGCTTCAACATACAAAGTGGCGGGGGCACAATTCAGTCCACAGCATACATAGGGCACAGTAAGGCAGGAGCTAATGCAGTGCTGAGACCACTGATGATTAAATATTTACAGTGAGGAGAACCTTCTTGAAGCAGGCCTGCCGTGTGCTCTGGGAGCATTCTGACAGTCTGCTGCAAGGAGAGGTCAGTGTGAGCTCTTTTCATTTAGCCAGGAAAGGCTTTCTAGACAAATGGGGATTTCTGGTGATATCTGGAGGGCAGAAAGATAGATTTAAGTGATAACAGAGAGGATAATAAGACCAGCAGGAGCGGGAGCATGAGAGAGATCCTACTTAGAAGAAAGAAAGATACACAGAGGGGTAGTTTGCGAGAGTTTTCCTATTTTCCCTTTGCTTTTTTAAAGTGGCTTTAAAGTGGTCTGCCTTTGTGTTCCTACTGTAGGAAGCTCATCATTGTGGGCTGTGTGTAGGTGTTCATTTTTCTTTTACTCCCTCTGCACGCTTCTGTAGGCTGCTCCCTGGGGTTCTAAGGCATCTGCCTGGTTTTCTTACATTGTTCCCATCTCTATCCGAGCTGCCTGATTTACTCATCCCTCTTTACTCACTCATCTACCTCCATCTCCTTTGCTTCCCACCCCCAATTTATTTGTGTAGCATCCTGACCCCTGCCAACACATATCCTCCTCAACTGCCTTATCTTGACCTTCTCTCGAAAAAAGCGGGCACAGGTGACTAAAAATCAAGCCAAACTGTTTGAAATGTGGAAACCCCACCTTTGGGTGCTTTCTGCAGTCTCTGCCTGGACTATATCCCCCTTTCCCGTCATTACTTAAGTTTTAGAACCTAGGAAGCACACAGGAGATTCATTTAAGAAATCTCACACACACACAAATAGATGAATACCTGAGGTGATGGATATGTTAATGAACTAGATGTTGAGGGCACACTTTCACAATATATACCTCTATCAAATCACCATGATGTACAGTTTAAATAGCTTATAATTTTATTTGCCAATCATAATTCTATAAAGCTGAAATTATTTTAAAAAAGCACATACACACACAAAACCTAAAGGAATTTTAATGCACACACATGCACAAGAATGACTCTTTTCTTGGGTGATTGGGAAGTTCAAGGGTCACGTCAAAGCAGTTGCTTCCAAATTCACACGAGCTTTGGTGAGCTGAGACTCTGTTAGGTCTCTCCTTTCCCACCCCACAGACCTGCTCACTTCTGCTGAGAAAGATGACAGTGTGATTTGGTGCAGAGCTTCCAAAGTCTTGATTTTAGGGCCCTAGGGTATCAAAAGAGTACTGCTCCCTCCTCTGCAGCTTTACAGCACAGAATGGCTTGAAAATGGGAGAGTAAAAGCACCATTAGAGCTCTCTCTTTGATTTAGGCCACGGTCTTCAGAAAGTTTCCTAATAAATTATGAATATGACGTCTGGGAGTACACGATTAGCCCATCAGCAAGGTTGTTTTTGTTGCTTTGCTTGGAAAGAAGATAGAAGATGTGTCATGTTGGGGAGGTGGGGGTGTCTGGCAAGGTCTGAGAAGGCAAAGCTGAAAGGGAGACATGTGGCAAGACAACTGGGAAGTTCTGGGAGCTCACTGCTGCTGACATCACAATTTTGCCTGAGAAGGTCCTGCCTGGCTTCTGGTCCTGGCACCATCACTTCCTAGCAGAGGGACTTCCAGCAAGTCACCGAGGCTCCATAAACCTTAGCTTCCCTGACCATCATATGGAGATAATGTATCTAAATTATATGGTGGTTGTGAGGGTGAAATGAGATATTGTAGGCAAACACTGGGCACAGTGTCTGTGGCTTGTTGTAAACACTCAATACTAATAATTATTATTATGCAAGAATGACATCTTTTCTCCCATTCCAGTTTGAAGCTCATGGGTGTAAGACACATGTAATAGAAATTTCAAAAAAGTAATAGAAAAGCAGGGAAGCATCCTAAGCTAGAAATATTATCTTTGGGGCACATGGTGGCTCAGTCGGTTGAGTATCCAACTTCAGCTCAGGTTATGATCTCAGCTTGTGAGTTCAAGCCTGCATCGGGCTGTGGGCTGACAGCTCAGAGCCTGGAGCCTACTTTGGATTCTGTGTCTCCCTCTCTCTCTGCCCCTTCCCTACTTGTGCTGTCTTTCTCTCTCAAAAATAAACAAACCTTAAAAAAAGAAAATAATTATTATCTTTGTATTATCCCCAAATTGGACTCCATTCAATAAAGGACTAAGAGTGTTCTTAGGAGATTTATAAAATGATCCAAAGAGGACATAGGCTAAGGTGCCTTGATACACTGGTGTGACTCAATCAAAACTTGCAAAGTTTCTCCTCCTTTCTGAAACCTTGGAGGACTGGGGCTATTTCACCATCTACTTCTCACCAAACTTCAGTTCTGCATCATATCCACTCTTGAAACTAATGTCACCTCATCCTTCATGAATGTTCTCTTTTCTCTCAGCCCAGCCTGGCATCTCTCTATTGACTTCACTTCTCCAAGTCAGTTATGCTGTACAACCTCACATTCTTAGGTCAATTTACTGATGTAACAATACGTTCAAGATTTAAAACTCAAATGAGTGTTCAACTATGCCTGGAAGTCTTTCTGTCATTTGCCAGGTAAACTGCATATCCTACTTTCTACAGTGATTATTTGAAACATTTCCCATTTCACTTCATATTATTCAGAAGATCAAAGCTTTCCAAAGGAACCCTTGTGAAAACGACAAATCCACTGACCTAGACAACAATCCTCATCTTCTCTCTTATTAAATGAGTTGTTCTTTCTATCATTTAAGCTGCTGCTCTCTCTCCTTCAGTCTCCTCAGGACCATGGCATGGTTATTCATTTTCCTCTACCATTTAATCAACCAACCCCTTTCAAGTGGATCCTTCCAGTCAACATTCAAATATGTGCAAACTTGGGGTGTCTGGGTGGCTCAGTCGGCTAAGCGTCTGACTTCAGTTCAGGTCATAATCTCATGGCTCATGAGTTTGAGCCCCTCAATGGGCTCTGTGCTGACAGCTCAGAGTCTGGAGTCTGCTACAGATTCTGTGTCTCCCTCTCTCTCTGCCATTCTCCACTTGCACTCTCTCTCTCTCAAAAATAAACATTAAAAATGTTTAAATATGTGCAAATTTAAGACACCTTCAAGTAACCACTTCTGATCCTTACATTCTACTCCAGCTCCCAGTATATTTTTATGTTCTCTAAACTTGCTCAACTTTCAGTCCTCCCTTCTCTCTCTTCCTACTCCACCTCCATGAGTCTGGAATCCTGGCCATCACATGTCCACATTGCTGAATCACTCAGCTCTCAGCATTACATGGTGTCAATCACTTCCTTCTAAAACCTCTCTTCCCTTCATGCCCCTGGTCCCACTTACCCTAGTTTCTCTCTTAGCCCCACGATCTCTTCACAGTCTTTTCCAGGCTAATAGTGCTTTTTCCAGCCACTAGATGTAGGATTTCTGCCAGGATCAGTTCTAATATTTCATATCTTCTCACTTTGTACATTTTTGCAAAGCAACTTTACCCACCTTCCACAGTTTAGACCCTTTAGACCAGTATATCTAAGAACTGACTTGACACGTGGGCTTCAAGTCTTCAAAGACATCAACCACACCCTATCCAAGATCTACTTTCTGTCAATACAGAATTTTCCCTCTCATTGAAAGACATATCTGTGGGGAAAAAAAAAAAGATCACCCAAATAAGAGCAAGTAAAGACTATAGTTGACTCTTGAACAATGCAGGATTTAGGGGCACCAAACTACCAAGCAGTTGAAAATCTGTATATAACTTTTGGCTCTCCCAAAACTTGACTACTAATAGCCCACCATTGACCGGAAGCCCTTACCAATAACATAAATGGTTGGCTAACACATATTTTGTATATACACTATATACTTTATTTTCATAATAAACTATGCTAGAAGAAAGAAAATGTTAAGAAGATCTTAAGAAAGAGAAAATGCATTTACAGGATTGTAGTTTTTTTATTGAAAAAAATTCACATATAAGTTTATCTGTGCAGTTCAAGTCAGCATTGTTCAAGGGTCAACTGTTTTTATTCAGGGTAGAGGAGTCAGCCACTATCACTGGTATTTGGCAGAGGCTCAAAAGCAGGCTGACAAGTGGGAATGTTTCATAGTGCAGAAGTAAAAAAAAAAAAAAAAAAAGGCTTCAGTTATGTCCTGATTAGAGGCTGTTGGCATGGGGAAATGTAGGCGAGTTAACTAGACATGGGCATCCCATGTGATTGGTTAGCCTTCTCCAGTTGGTGCTAAACTGGAAATGGGGGCAAAAACTTGGCAGGATTCAGTTATTAATCAAGTCTGGACTCTTTGGGACCAATTGCTACAGGGATTATTGTTTGGTTTCCTAAACAGTTTCCAAGAGATAGTAGTTTGATTTCCTGGACAGGTAACTATATAAATATGTTAGCTTCTTGGGCTGGTTGCTGCAGATTATGGGTCAGAATTCCACTGTATATATAGTCTTCCCATTGTCCATTTGTATATACAGTCTCTCAACTCCATCAGTCCATCTATGTAAACTAGAAGATAAGGAGGCAAAACAGCATGATGATATGAAATGAGTTCTAGAATGACACTGTTTACTTCCTAGGTCCACCACACATTAGCTGTGTACACTGGATAAGTTACTTTATTTTAATTTTATTTACCCTAAAAATTAGGAGAATGAGAGACTTATCTGAGTCTGACACAGTTACTGCCCACCCAACAGCTACGACCCACATGTTTCTAAAAGTGTTAACAGCATTATCTAGCAGCTATGTGCTTGGTCCAAGGATAACCAGGAATGGCACATTACAAGTAACAGAGCCTAAAATGAGAATTTGACTCAAGGAAGAAAAGAGATGGGGGCTGTTGAGAAGTCTACTATTCTTAGGTTCAAAGTTAATAAGCTTTCAGTGTCAAAATGTTTGGATTGGTTATTGTCTTATTACTTTGGAATGAAGACAATTTTATTCACAAAGCTGATATTAATATAAGGAAAATTCAGCCTATTCTTAGGTGTTAGCTACAGCCTTGCAGAATTCAGTAGTCTTTTAAGAGTGAAGGTTGTGAGAGAAGCTCTTTCTGCCAACAGGTTGCAATTTAAATCAATAAAGACTTCTATAATTTGAAGCCTTGTAGTGCTGGAATAACTTAATTCTCACCTTGAATTAGTGTAAATCCACAGAGAGAGGCAGGAAATACACTGTTGAGAAAATAATGCCCCCCACACACCCTAGCTGCATCTTCCAAACATCTCCTTTTAATTATTCTCTGACAAAGAAGAAAAGAATGATGACTAAGACAAGCTTAAAAGGGGTGTTTTCTTATACTACTCAAGATACTATTTCATATTATAACTGGAGCCATTAAAACAACAGCTACTGGGAGTAGCAGAGGACACAGGCCAGTGACTAGAAGACAGATATTCTCAAGGATTATGCACGAGGAGATTGCTGGCTTTTATTTTACAATATGGAGCAAGACTTGGGGTAAGGGGGAATGGAAGACTAGTGAGTTTTGTTTCTGAAGTACCAGACTGCTACATTTATCTTGCTGAAAATAATCTGTAACAAACTCTATGGTATTTGAAGGAGCTCTACAACTCAAAACTACAATAAATAGAGGACTAAAACTGCGTGGCTCAAAACGACATTCTTCCAGTACATGTACAAATGCCATTCTAAAAGACAACGGATAAGAAAGATCTTAGGGTAGAACCAGGAAGACCAGACTGACTGACTGACCTCTATCAAAGTGAAGAGTCCTCAATGTTCATGTGAAACAAGATACGTTATATGCTATTTTTCACTGTGTGTGTCACTTCTCATTTTCCCCTTCTTCTGAAAACATAGTTTAAATTGTAGTCGTCTGTTTACTTCTTTGACACAGTGATCTGGTACAAATGGGGTTGAACAACTTGTCTTATATACTTAATGTTCCTGAACTTTACTGAGTAATCATTTCCAGAACTGATTCAGGGGAGTACCTTCTCACCAGTGACCCAAGCAGGATAAATAACTAGTTAATATTTTAAATCTTCCTAGGAGAGGAGGCAAGTCTGATAGCAGGTAATTCAACAATCATTCCCATTCTGTTTTACCCTCCTCCCCTTACTGTGTCTTCTTTGATTAACTATTATGTCCATATATAAACTGATCATGTGGTCACTGCAAGTTTGGTCTCATTTCAGCACCAAGGTAAACCTTGACTAGTCTGAGCCTATCTTGGTAATTCCATTTCCTTGGCAGTGATTGTTTTGGTAATGAGTATGTGATATAATTCTGGCTAATAAGATACAGTAATAAATATGCTGAGAGGTTTCTAGAAATATTTTTCTTGCTTTTAACAAAAAAGTAATAGAAGGGAACTTAGTCATCTTAAAAAATATTTGTGAAAAATCTACAGCTAACATCATACTTACTGGTGAGAAATTAAAACTCTTCCCACTAACAGCAAGAAAAAGGCAAAATTTTCCTTCTCACCACTCCTTTCCAACATTATACTTAACTAACTAAGGCGAAAAAAAAAAAGGAAATAAGAGATATATAAATTGGGGAGGGGGAGCGGGAATAAAACTGCCTTTGTAGACAACATAATCATGTGATTATAACAAGGTTACAGGATACAAGATTAATATACAAAAGTGAATTAATGCCCAATATACCAGCAATGAAAGAGTGAAATTAAAAATTTAAAAGGTCATTTATTTTAGCACCCAACAAAGGAAATGCCTAGGTATAAATCAAAGAAAATATGTACAGTATCTACATCAAGAAAGCTATATGGCACAAAAACAGACACTCAGATCACTGGAACAGAATAGAGAACCCAGAAATGGACCCACAAACGTATGGCCAGCTAATCTTTGACAAAACAGGAAAGAATGTCCAATGGAATAAAGACAGTCTCTTCAGCAAGTGGTGCTGGGAAAACTGGACAGTGACACAGGGCGCCTGGGTGGCGTAGTTGGTTAGCGTCTGACTTCAGCTCAGGTCATGATCTCGTGGTTTGTGAGTTTGAGCCCTGCATCGGGCTCTGTCCTGACAGCTCAGAGCCTGGAACCTGCTTCAGATTCTGTGTCTCTCCCTCTCTCTGCCCCTCCCATGCTCATGCTCTGTTTCTCTGTGTTTCAATATAAATAAACATTTTTAAAAAATTAAAAAAAAAAACTGGACAGTGACATGCAGAAGAATGAACCTGGACCGCTTTCTTACACCATACACAAAAATAAACTCAAAATGGATGAAAGACCTAAATGTAAGACAGGGAGCCATCAAAATCCTCGAGGAGAAAGCAGGCAAAACCTCTGATCTTGGCCGCAGCAACTTCTTACTCAACATGACCCCAGAGACAAGGGAAACAAAAGCAAAAATGCACTACTGGGACCTCACCAAAATAAAAAGCTTCTTTCTGCACAGCAAAGGAAACAATCAGAAAAACTAAAAGGCAACTGAAGGAATGGGAGAAGATACTTGCAAATGATGTATCAGATAAAGGGTTAGTATCCAAAATCTATAAAGAACTTATCAAATGCAAAACCCAAAAACCAAATAATCCAGTGAGGAAATGGGCAAAAGACATGAATAGACACTTCTCCAAAGAAGACATCCAGATGGCCAACTGACACATGAAAAAATGCTCAACATCACTCATCATCAGGGAAATACAAATCAAAGCCACAATGAGATACCACCTTACACCTGTCAGAATGGCTAACATTAACAACTCAGGCAACAACAGATGTTGGCGAGGATAAGGAGAAAGAGGATCTCTTTTGCACTGCTAGCGGGAATGCAAGCTGGTACAGCCACTCTGGAAAACAGTATGGAGGTTTCTCAAAAAATTAAAAATAGAACTACGACCCAACAATTGCACTACTAGGTATTTTTCCAAGGGATACAGGTGTGCTGTTTCAAAGGGGCACATGCACCCCAATGTCTAAAGCAGCACTATCAACAATAGCTGAAGTATGGGAAGAGCCCAAATGCCCATTGAGGGATGAATGGATAAAGAAGATGTAGTATATATATACAATGGAGTATTACTCGGCAATCAAAAAGAATGAAATCTTGCCATTTGCAACTGTGTGGATGGAATGGGAGGGTATTATGCTAAGCAAAATTAGAGAAAGACAAGTATCATATGACTTCACTCATATGAGGACTTTAAGACACAGAACAGATGAACATAAGGGAAGGGAAACAAAAAAAAAATAAAAACAGGGAGGGGGACAAAACAGAAAAGACTCACAAATATGGAGAACAAACAGAGCGTTACTGGAGGGGGTGTGGAGGGGGTGGGCTAAATGGGTAAGGGGCACTAAGGAATCTACTCCTGAAATCATTGTTGCACTATATGCTAATTAACTTGGATGTAAATTTAAAAAATAAAATTAAAAAAATTAAAAATAGAAATCTAAGACAAATATAAAATATATTTTATTTTATATAATATAAATATAAATATATTTATAAATATAAAATATAAATATTTATATATTATAAATATATATAAATATAAATATATATAAATATATTTATATTTATATATATTTATATAAAATATATATAAAGACTAAATAAAATATATTGTTCTTGTTAACAACAACAACAAAAAGAACGCTATAAAACTCTAATGAAAGAAATCAACGACAAACTAAATACCCATTTTGCCCATTTCCCCATGCCTCCTCCCTCTGGCAACCATCAGTTTGTTCTGTGTATTAACAGGTCTGATATCTGCTGTTGTTTGTTCAGTCATTTATTTGGTATTTTAGGTTCCACAAAAAGTGAAATCATGTAGTAATTGTCTTTCTTGGGCTGACTTATTTTACTTAGCATAATATATTCCAGTTCCATCCATGATGTTGCGTTTAATAAGATTTGACCTTTTTATGGTTGCATAATATCCTATTGTATGGATATGTGTGTGTATCCACACTGCATCTTCTTTATCCATTTGTTTATAGACACTTAGGTTGTTCTTATATCTTGATAATTGTAAATAATGCTTCAAGAAACATAAGAGTGCATTTTCTTTCATAATTAGTGAGAGAAGGGGACTGAAAGATACAAGTTTCTAATTATAGAATAAAGAAGTCACAGGAATAAAAAGCACTGCATAGAAAATATAGTCAATGATATTGTAATAGAGCTGTGTGGTGAAATATGGTAGCTACTCTTGGGATGAGCATAGCATCACCTACAGACTCTTCAAATCACTATGTTGTACACCTGGAACTAATATAACATTGTGGGTCAACTATGCTCAAATAAAAATATTTAAGGGAAAAAAGACAAACTAAATAAATAGAGAGATACTCATGAAGATCAAGAGTTAGTATTGTCAAGTGGTCAGTTTTTTCTCAACTTGATTTATACCTTCAGTGTAATCCCAATAAAAAATCCACACAAGTTTTTGTGGATATTGACAAACTGATATTAAAGTTTACATGGAGAGGAAAAACCCAGAATAGCCAACACAATGTTGAGGGAGAAGGACAAAGCAGACAGACTGACACTGCTGGACTCCAAGACTAACTATAAAGAGAAAGTAATCAAGATAGTGTGGTACTGGTGAAAGAACAGATAAATAGTTCAATAAACAGAATAGAGAACCCAGAATAGACCGACATAAACATAGTCAAGTGATCTTGGACAAAAGAGCAAAGACAATATAATGGGGCAAAGATAATGTCTTCAACAACTGGTGCTAGAACAACTGAATACCCAATAATAAGAAATCTAGACACAGACCGTACATGAATCACAAAAATGAAAGTGGCTCAAAGATCTAAATGGAAACTGCAAAACCATAAAAAGCCTAGAAGAGAACATAGGAGAAAACTTAGATGATCTTGGGTTTGGTGATGGCTTTGTACATACAACACCAAAAGCACAATCTGTGAAAGAAATAGTTGATAAAGTAGACTCAATTAAATGAAAGACAATGTCAAGAGAATGAGAAGACAAGTTATCGAATGGGAGAAAATATTTGCAGGAAACACATCTGATAAAGATCTGTTATCCAAGACCTCCGGGGAAGAAGGCAGAGTAGGAGGACCCTAAGCTCACCTCATCGCATGGATACAACCAGATAACACTCACATCAGTGTAAGTAACCCAGAGAATGACTCTGAGACTGGCAGAACAGACTCCCCACAGCTGACTGTAGAGAAGAGGACACATTGAAGAAGAATACCAAAGGCGGAAACATGGTCGTGAGCTAAATGGATCTTCGGAGCTGTCAGTGAGGCAGGATGCTGTGGGTGCTGAAGGCAAGGACAAACAGAGCTTCACACCAGGCACCCCAGGGCCAGGGAACCCACACAGAGAAAATGAATCCCTATAACATTTGGCTTTGAAAACCAGAGGGGCCTAACTCTGAGTTCTTACAATCAGTGGGGCTTAATACCTGGAACTTTACAACCAGTGGACTGGGTTCTGGGACAGTTGGAGGGCAAAAGGAAACTAAGTCCTCACCCTTGAAGAGACAGCACAACAAAGAGGCTGCTGAGATACAGCATAGAAGTCCAGTGTGAAAAATGCCTGGGGTGTATAGGAAGATGTATTTACCAATCTCAGAGCACGTGCTGGAGGGGCAGAGATCTTTGTGAGATTTCTCCGGGAACAAGGGAGCTGATGTCCACCATTTCCCTCCCCAGTTTCCCAGCCTAGACACGCAGACAGGTGCAGGAATCAGTGCAGCACAACGCTTGCCACCTATCTTCTTAATAACAGTGCACCCCGCCCCCGTGAGCTTCTGTGGATCCACCCCTCCAACTTGCCTGGTCTGGTGGGGATTTTCCCAGGGGGCTGCAGGTCCCTTCCCACAGGGGACCAGCAAAGACCTTGTTAGCACCATGTGCTCCACTCCCTCAATCTCCTGCAGACCTGGTCCATCCAATACACCTTTGGCTGGAGCCCATCTAAAGTGGTGCCACGAGCCTGGCCATGTGCAAACAGCCCTGACAGGGACCAGCGCCACTCCAAAGTGATTCCTGCCCCAGAGTCCAACTGTAGCCCTGCCCACCAGTGAAAGCTTCTCAGGGGACAACACAGGAAAAGTACCCTGCATTTCAGTGCTATTGCATCGTGGGCAAACGCCTGGATTGACTCAACTGGAGAGATCATCCAAACAGAAAATCAACAAGGAAACAGTGGCTTTCAGTGATGCATTGGACCAGACGGATCTAACAGACATTCAGAACATTCCATCCTAAAACAGCAGAATAGATGTTCTTTTCAAGTACACATGGAACATTCTCCAGAATAGATCACTTGTTAGGTGACAAAAGCAGTTTCAACAAATTCTAAAGGATCAAAGACATACCATGTATCTTTTCTGACTACAAAGCTATGAAATTAGAAATAGACCACAAGATAAAATCTGGAAACAACACAAATAAGTGGGGGTTAAATAACATGCTACCAAACAATGAATGGGTCAACCAAGAAATCCAAGAGGAAATTAAATCAAAGAGGAAATTTAAAAATGCATGGACACAAATGAAAATGAAAACACAGTGGTACAAAATCTTCAGGATGCAGCAAAAGCTATTCTAAGATAGAAATTTATGGCAATACATTGCTATACCTACCTCAAGAAGCAAGCAATGTACTGCTTGCCTACCTAAGAAGAAAAATCTCAAACCACCTAGCCTCACACCTAAAGGAGCTAGAAAAAGAACAAATCTAGTAGAAGGAAGGAGAAAATAAAGATTAGAGCAGAAATTTTAAAAATAATAACAATAGAATAGACCAATGAAACTAGGAGCTGGTTCTTTGAAAAGATCAATAAAATTGATAAATCTTTAGTCAGATTCGTTAAAAGTAGGACTCAAAATCATAAATGAAAGAAGAGAAATAACAACACCGCAGAAATACAGAGTATTGTAACGAATTATATGCCAACAAACTGGACAACCTAGAAGAAATGGATAAATTCCTAGAAACATAAAGCTCCCAAAGCTGAATGAGGAAAAAACAGAAAATTTGAACAGACTCATTACCAGCAAAGAAATTACATTAATAATCAAAATCTCCCAAAAAACAAAAGTCCAGGACCAGACAGCTTCACAGGTGAATTCCACCAAACATTTATTTTTTTTAGAGTTTTCTTTATTTATTTTAAAAGAGACAGAGACGGTGTGAGTGGGGGAGGGGCAGAGAGAGAGGGAGACATAGAATCCCAAGCAGGCTCTGCAATGTTAGCACAGAGCCTGACATGGCACTCGAACTCGCAAAAATTGTGAGATCATGACCTGAGCTGAAACCAAGAGTTAGACTGCTTAACCCACTAAGCCACCCAGGTGCCCCTCGACCAAACATTTAAAGAAGAGTTAATACCTATTCTTCTCAAACTATACCAAAAAACAAAAGAGGAAGGAAACTTTCCAAATTGCTTCTATGAGGCCAGCGTTACCTTGGTACCAAAACCAGATAATGACTCTACAAAAAAGAGAACTACAGGCCAGTATCTCTGATGAACATAGATGCAAAAATCCTCAACAAAATAATAGCAAACCAAATCCAACAATACATTAAAAACAGTATTTCACCACAATCAAGCGGGATTTATTCTTGGGATACAAGAGTAGTTCAATATTCGCAAATCACTGTGATATGTCACATGGTTAAGAGAAAGGATTAAAAATAATATGGTTATTTCAATACATATAGAAAAGGTATTTGACAAAGTACAATAGTTCATTAAAAAAAAAGCTCTCAACAAAGTAGGTTTAGAGGGAACATACCTCAACATAACAATGGCCATACGTGAAAAACCCACAGTTAACATCATATTCAATGGGGAAAAACTGAAAGCTTTCCCCTTAGGACAAGGAAAAAGACAAGGATACCCACCCTCACCACTTTTTTTCAACATAGTACGAGAAGTCCTAGCTGCAGCCATCAGACAAGAAGAAATAAAAGGCATCCAAATTAATAAGGAAGAAGTAAAACTTTCACTATCTGCAGATGACATGATACTATATAGAGAAAACCCTAACGAGTCCACCAAAAAACCTACTTAAAACTGATAGAAGAATTCAGTCCAGTCGCAGGATAAAAATCAATATACAGAAATCTGTACCATTTCTCTACCAACCCAAGTGTCCGTCAGTAGATGAATGGATAAAGAAGATGTGATATAGGTACACAGTAGAATATCACTCAGCCACAAAAAAAGAATGAAGTCTTTCCATCTGGAACAACATTAATGGATCTGGAGGATATAATGCTAAGTGAAGGAAGTCAGAGAAAGACCAATACCATATGGTTTCACTCATATGAAGAATTTAAGAAACAAAACAGATGAACAAAGGAAAAAATAGACAAACCAAAAAATGGATTCTTAAGTATAGAGATGGTTACCAGAAGGCAGGTGGGGAGGCGTGGGTGAAATAAGCGAAAGGGGTTAAGAATATGTTTATCATGATGAGCACTGAGTAATGTATAGAATTGATGCATCACTCTATTATAAGTCTGAACTAATATAACACTGTATGTAAACTCTACTAGAATTTAAAAAACATAAAAAAGTATCATCCAAAATATACAAAGAATTCTTAAAACTCAAGAAGAAAATAGCACAATTAAAAAATAGGTCAAAGACCTTAATAGACGCCTCACTGAAGATAATACACAGATTGCGCATAAGCATATGAAAAGATACTCCACATAGGTCATCAAGGAAATGCAAATCAAGTCAATAATGAAATACCGCAACACATCTCTAAGAGTGGTCAAAAAGCAGAAAAAGGAAAACAGCAAATGCTGGTAAGGATGTGAGACAACACTCACTCTCATTCATTCCTGGTCAGAATGCAAAGTATTCTGCAAGACAATTTGGCAGGATTCTACAAAATTAACACACTCTTACCATGCCATCCAGCAATCATGCTCCTTGGTACCTACCCAAAGGAGGTGAAAACTTATGTCCGTACACAAACCTGCACACAAATGTTTATAGCAACTTTATTCACCACCGTCAAAATTTGGATGCAACTAAACTGTCCCGTAGTAGGTGAATAAACTGTGGTATATCCACACAATGGAATGTTATTCGGGGCTAGAAAGAAATGAGCTATCAAGCCATGAGAGACATAGAGAATCTTAAATACATATTGAAGCTAATCTGAAAAGACTACATATTGTATCATTCTAACCATATGACATTTTGGAAAAGGCAAAACTACAGAGACAATAAAAATATCAGCCGGTGTCAGGAACTGCGGGTGCTGTTGAATAGGTGGAGCACAGAGGACTTTTAGGGCAGTAAAACTATTCTGTATGATAATACAGACTTTGTGTAATCATGATGTGTCCATGTAAGTTCATCAACTGCAGTGAGTGCATCTCTCTGGTAGAAGATGTTGACACTGGGGGAAGCTATGCACGAGTATGGGCAGCAGGGATATGGGAAATCTCTGTACCTTCTTCTCAATTCTGCTGCGAACCTGAAATTGTTCTAGAAATTATAAGGTTTAAAAAAAAAGTACAGTTGAGCAAGTAGGAAGATATCCAACATTCTTTGAAAGAAAGACTCAATATCAAAGAGAGGCCAATGCTCCGAAGTTAGTTCACATACATGACACAATTCCAATGAAAACACCATTCAGTCTTTTTCTGGGGGCAGATAACTCAGCTACAAAGCTTATGTGGAAACATTAGCAAGCACAAATTTCCAGGAGAACTTAAAAAAATCAATGTTGGGGAAGGGGCGGGGACAGCTAACATATTAAAACATCACATAAACTTCTACAATTAAAATAGTATGTATTGATATATGAAGAGAGAGACAAACATATAGAACAGAAACAAAAATCCAGAAATAGATCCAGTACATGTGAAAATTTAGAATAGGATAAACAACAACTCCAATCAGTGATTTGAGAGGGGAAATGATGAAGTTACCAAGTTGAGACAACAGAGTAACATAGGGAAACACAAGACTAATTCCACAGGAGAGCAGAGATCCGATAATAAAAAATGAACTCACACAGTGCTTTCGTTAATTAATTATGAGAAAAAATTGATAAGTTTGGGTATATAAAAGTAAAAACCTTTACTGGACAAAAAGCATCAGTGGTAAAATGAAATGCCAAGTGACAAAAATGGAAAAGTATTTGTAAATTAAATCATAAAGAGCAGTAACCTGTAGTGTATAAAGGCCTTCGACTAACAAATCAATTGAAAAATGAGCAATGATATGACCAGATAGCTCACCGAATCAATGGCTGTCATCATATGAAAAGACATTCCATCATGCTTCTATAATAAGGTAAATGCGAAATTAAATATAACGTGATTCCACTTATCACCCCTCAGGTTGTCAAAAACCCCAAGTCTGACAATTACCATCACTGGCCAGGCTATCACCAAGGAAACATTTATATGTTGCTTGTGGGAAGGCAGAGCGAAATAGCATATCACCATGGAGGAAATTTGGGTTATCCCTGATGAAACTACAATGCATTTACCCTTTAACAAAGCAGTTCTTCTGGGAATCTATTTTGAAGACACATTGGAAAAAATATGAAATGACATACGAACAGCTTACACGATATAACACTCTTCATAACACCAAAAGGCTGGATATATCCAAGCATCTATCAATACAGGATTCGTTGCATAAATTAACGTACAGCCACAAATGGAGCGCTATGCTGCTATAAAAAGAAGTGAGGATGACCTTTTGTAGGAGTGATCTTCAGGGTATATTATTAAATGATAAAAATAAATGGGTAGAACAAGGTGTACTTTATGCTCCCTTTATAAGGGGGGGATGCATTTACATATCTGCTTCTATTTTCATAAAGAAACAATGTAAGGATAACCCCCAAACTAAAACAGAGGCTTACTCAAGAGGAAGGAAGGTAATACTTGGGCACAGAGAGGGCAAGTTTTTCCTTCTGGACTTAGCTGTGTGTGAAGTAATGACGGGGGGCCACTGTAGCCAGCCTGCAACCAGGATAGGAGCTATGCCAAGAATGGTCACGGTACGCACTGAAGATGACAGAGTGCACACAGAATGACCCTGGGTCCCCCATGATGTTAGAGCCGATGAATTAGTTCATTAAAATCAGCCTACTTGCTGACTTTTATTCTGCTACATAACATGTGAGGTTATCTTTTCTGTGACTTGAAGCCAAAGCATACTGATGTGTTAGTATACTAGTTGTTGTTTCAAACAAGATAATTCATGAAAAAGTTCTTTACCAGCACATCTCACATGGTGAACGTTTAATAAATATCAGCTAATATAGTTATCCACTTCCCTATTTTCCAACCCTATCACCGGATTCTTCTCATCAACGTCATCACTTTCTCAGTATCACTGACATCTTTTTTTCCTCCATCCTTGCTATCAGTTCTGTAACATCTCTTCTGCAATCCTCGTTGCTTATCTGATCACACAGTGAGCCTGTCGTTCTATGCCTACCCAGCTAAAAACTCTTAATGTCTTTATTCTTGGGATCAAGATAAAAGCTTTAGCAGGGCCTACAGCAATCCTCCACAGCCTGTCCTCCGCTTAGCTCTTCAGCCACATTGTCTATTAGATTTTCCCTTGATCTCTGTATTCCAATTATACTTATTTCAGTTCCTGAAATGAACGTTGCTCCTTCCCACCACAGGGCTTTTGCATGTGCTGTCCCCACTATCTAGAATGCATCCCAATTATCTTTGTTTTGCTGAATTTGTTCCTACTCAAACTTCAGGTAAAATATATCTTTAGGGAAGCCTTTCCAAAATCCCCTGTCCAAATCAAGTACTTTCAAAGAAAGTTTCTTTCTTTTTATTTATTATACATTATTAGCATGATCTCAACAAGATAGAGATTTCTTATCTATTCTTCCATATAAACATGGCAGATTATTCCTTCTTCCTCACTGAACATTCAAAAGGAATGGGGCTGGAAATTTAGCACATTATTTTCTCAAAGATTTCTTGACTACTCAAGAAATAAACATTTTAGGGGCACCTGAGTGGTTCACTGGTTTAACATTTGACTTGATTGTGGCTCAGGTCCTAATCCTAGGGTCGTGAGATCGAGCCCAGCATCAGGCTCCGCACTGAGCATGGAACCTGCTTAAGATTCTCAATCTCTCTCCCTCTCTGTCCCCTCCCCAGCTTGTGCTCCCTAAAGTTAAAAAAAAAAAAAAGAAAGAGAGAGAGAGACATATTTTAGCCCCTGGAGCATGCATCACAGAGCAGCATAGGGAATATGGGCTTTAGAGTTAGACCTTCACCTGGAACCCTGCTGCTGCTTAGCTACGTGAATTCCTCAGGGAATTCTCTCTGAGCCTAGGCAGTTTTCTCTATTCGATGAGGACAATGCACGTTGTAAGGATTTGCCATTATTTGTGTAGCAGGCCACCGGAGTACCTATAGTAGGTGCTATTATGAGAATTCCTCCTCTCCTCTATATTATTACACCATTCCTTTATTTTTAAAGCCTATTTCCAGGCCACTCCTCAGAAATTTTCCCAGAGTAGCTCCATCCATGGTTCCACCCAGTGCTTTAGTTCTGAACTCATGAGTCCCCCTCACAGGATTCCTGTAACTGCTCCTTCAAGGTACAGTAATGCTCTGAGGCCCTCAGGTGCCTAATAAAACGGGTTATGTTGTAATTGGATCTCTCAAAACCACCTTTACATTGTGCTCAAAATGTCCTTGATTTGGAAATTCTCTTTTGGAACTAGAAAGAAACTTCAGAAAGTCGCCTTTTAAAAACCATTCTCGGGGCACCTGGGTGGCTCAGTCAGTTAAGTGGCCGACTTTGGCTCAGGTCATCATCTTGTGGTTCATGGGTTCGAGCCCCATGTCAGGCTCTGTGCTGACAGCTCAGAGCCTGGAGCCTGCTTCAGATTCTGTGTCTCCCTCTCTCTCTGCCCCTCCCCAACTTGTGCTCTGTCTCTGTCTCTCTCAAAAAGAAACAAACATTTAAAAAATTAAAAAAAAAAACCTATTCTCTTATGACATCATACTTTATCTGTCATCAGCACTGGTATCCACAATGACACTTTTTTTTTTATATTAACCTGACATCTTAAAAATAAGTGAGGGGCACCTGGGTGGCTCAGTCAGCCTAGCGTCAGACTCATGATGTCGGCTCAGGTCATGATCTCAGTTTGTGAGTTCGAGCCCCTGCATCAGGCTCTGTGCTGAGCATGGAGGCTGCTTGGGATTCCCTCTCTCCCTCCTTCTCAACCCCTCCCCTGTGCCCTCTCTCTCTCTCAAAATAAATAAATAAACATCTAAAAAAATAAATGAGGATGATGTTTAGAGTCGGCAGAAAGGAGACACGATGTGGCATGAAAACAGAAGCTTCCTTTTCTGTTTTTCCAATTTTCTACTTCCCAGGATTAACTCCCCCTTAAACACAAACTAAAGCTCCTGTGCGTATCACACATAATCTGTTTTGGCAGGCATAACAGTATCAATATACCGCTGCATTTGATGGGTCAGTTTTCTTGCCTGCTCCTCCTTCTAAGCTTGACTCAGACACCTGGTATTGGACCTGGATTCCAAAACAATGAATGCAGGTAAGTCCTTTCTCCTCATTTGTAAAAGAAAGAATGCTGCTTAGAGATGCAAGATCCCGCGTGAACAGGGAATTTGCTCATTGCCTATCTCAGCTTTTAGAGGGGGCTGGCATTTCCTGCCTCCTGGAAAAGGCAAGAAGCTGATTCCCTGGAGCCTCTGGGAAGAAGCAGCACTGCTGACACCTTGACTTTAGCCACTAATGGCTCCTTTTAAACTTCCAACTCCCAGAACTGTAAGATGATACACTGCCTTGTTTTACGCCACTTAATGTGTGTGCACCTGTCACAGCGACAATAGGAAACTATTATCATCCATGGTCTCGTTCACCCCGCCAATTACGTGGTCATGTGGAGCTTCTGAATACACTTTAAGATGCGGATGTTAATAATACCCAGCAGATGGCATGGAGCGCCACAGGAAAGATGGGGAAAAAAGAAAAAGTACAGGGAAATGAGATCACAAAGAAGGTCTAATTATGGCATTATTATGGCATATAGGAGTTAAGGAGGGGGAGCATTAGTGGGGCCAATACCAGACATTGCCTAGATGGCAAATGTCAAGGATAACCCAGACACCCAGGGCTAATTTAGAGACTTCTGCTGCAGGGTGTCTGGGAAAGAATTTTTTCTTAAAGAGAGATGGAAAGGCCCTTTCCTTCCTTCTATTCCTGTTTGGTGTGCTTGATGTGAGGACATGCCACATGAAATTGCTGCAGCCATTTTGGGACCATGAAGAAGAGGCCAAGAGAATTCAAGAGAGGGCAACCCAGTGTTCGTACAGCAGTAAGCCTCTGAATCAGTCCTGGGGATGCACATTTCCAAGCTTCATTTTATATAGGCAATGGAATATCTATATTAACTGTCACTCAGAAATTCGTTCTATCACTTATAACTAAAACACGACTTTAAAAACATAAAATTTGGCTTCTTAATCCATCTAAAGTACTTGTTAGTCATCTGAGCTCGAAAGTCAAGTGTTTTCTGAGAACTGACTTTGCTCTGCTATTGGGGGGCAAAAAAAAAATGATCCAGATATGATCCGTGGACTCAAGAAACTATCATCTATCAAGGGAAGAGAAACATATTCTATTGGTAGAAATTCTACCAGCAGAATACATCAAATCTTTTTTTTTTTTAAAAGAAGGAATTCAAAGAACCAAGAGTTTAGAGAGAGAATCAGCCATATACTAAATACCCAGGCATACCACAGAAAGGATGGAGGGAGAAATTTAAACCAACAATAAAGCAACCAAAAAAAAATTCAGTCAGCTTTTTATCACACACCAACAATTCTAAATAATGTCAGTGATCAAACATCCCTCCTAGAATTGAGTCAATGTTCTAGAAAATTCTTTAGTTGCCATTGGATTTTAGTAATATACACTCTTACTTGAAATTACTACATTTTTATTGTTTATACTCTAACAAACATGTAGACTTGATTATACATTCATCTCAAGACCAAGTTTTTTATGATTCAGAATCCTTTGCTTTGAGATTTCTTCCTCTTGAATTATCTAAGTCAAATCAGATAATGTTCACTTGAGGTCAACACTATTGTCCCATTTCAGAAACCTAGAATCCTAGGGTGACTGGCTTCTGGAAGTTAAATCTGTAAGTCAGTTAGCCAGCTTTGGAAACAGCAATATTTTTCTTCCAATATACTGTTCTGTCTGTTTAGCATTTATGATTTCCCCAAATCAAACAGAATACACAGGCAGGTATGCAAAAATAGATGTTTAATCTAGTGGTCTCTCTTCAGATAGCTGGTTCTAGAAAAAAAGACTAATGCCTCAGAAGAGCACATGTCCCATTTACCCCCCAAGGAGAATCATTTAGCCAATGGTGGATCAGTATCTTCCAACAGAACTTTCTGGATGGAAATTTTCTGTATCCCTGCTGTATCTTTCCAATGTGGTAGTCTCCAGCTACATGTGGCTCTTGGGCATTTAAACTATAACCAGTGTGACTGAGAAACTAGATTTTCTATTTACTCTTAATTAATTTACATTTAAATTTGATTAAAGAGTACAGAATAGATCATAGGTCTCATTTGTCTCAGAGGTGAGTGGGTAAAAACAGATGTAGTTTATATGTATACAACAGAGTATTATTCAGGATAAATGGATAAAAAAGATATTATACATATATACATGCACACACACACACACACACACACACACACGAATATTATTCAACCATAAAAAGAAGGAAATCCTACCATTTGTGACAACATGGATGAACCTAGAGGGCATTCTGCTAAGTGAAATAAGTCAGAGAAAGAGAAATACTGTATGATCTCACTTGTATATGGAATCTAAAACACAGAACAAAATCAAATTCACGGGTACAGAGAACAGATCGGTCGTTGCCAGAAGTAAGGGATGAAGGAGTGGGGGGAGGCTGGAATGAGTGAAATCAGTGAAGGTGAAAAACATTTTTAATTACAAAAAATAGTAAAACGCAAGGGTTTGCAATCTTTGTTGATGCAAGCCTAGCAAAAATTCCTAGTTTCCTTATCAACAGAGCTGAAAATACTATTTTGGCTTCCATGAGAGCAGTTTCTGAGAGATGTTATTTAAAATAATGGTAGGAACACATGTGGACACTTGCTTTTTATTTTTAAATCTTCAGCTCATTTCTTCTTCCTTCGTATGCCTTTTTTCATACTTTTTCAAATTTAGTTGTGTTCAGCTCAAACGTTACCATCTCTGTAATCCTCCCCCCCTCCCCATTTAGGGATAGAAATACAGCTCAAAGAGCTTTTTTAAAAAGTGGGACTGTATTATACGTTCATTAAGTTAAGTGAAATCATATGGACTCACAAAATCAACACAACAACAAGGATGGTGCAAGAACAGCAACAAACAAGAACTGGTATGTATTATTTAAATACAAAATATCCCCTAAACTTAAGTCAAATACCTGAACTCGTGCTTAACTGTAGTATCATCTGTTCTAGCCCTTTATCTAGTTTTCAAAGATAATTTTCACTTCATGTAATTTTTGCTTTTCTTGCTGAATTTTGAGCACAGGCTCTGAGTAAGATGTGACTTTGATGTACTCTATTTGATGTAGACAGGAGTGGAAATATACTCCACATTTGGAAAATTCTGCTCATTCTTCCATTTCTTGTGTCCTTTTATTTCTAAGGTCTCTAAATTCTCCAATATTTCATAAATGTGATTTCTGGTGTGAAATTACTTTATTTCCATAGAGATTATGTCCTAATGGCTAATTCTGGTGTTTGTTGAAACTTGAAAGCCAAAGAGAAGTACGTATGGTACATTAACTGTCACTAACAAGTCAGAATATGTACTCACACATATATGGTTATGTGTGGGTAAAAACACACACATAAATTACCATTTGACAACAATGAAAACTCTTTAAAAGTAGAAGTGATGAAAAGATCAAAGAGGTTCTTACTGCTATTATTATCATTCTGAGGATATAATCATACATACACAGTATGAGTTGTTATTAATCTAGTAATCTATCAGCTGGAACTTTCATTTAAGTGATCTCTGTGCACCAAGAGAACAAAGATTATCCATTGGATTGTGAAAAGGCTTTGAAGTGCTAAAAAAAATTTAACACTATATTAAAATATTCATATATTTTAAATTATACTAAATTTTTCTTTCATGAATAAGTAATGTCCTGCATGTCATATAAATAAGTAAAAAATAAAAATACTCCAACTATGAGTGTTGGCTCCCAAATGCCAGACCTGGGATAAGAGCATTCGCTGACAAATTTGTTATCATTCCATAGAGAAGTTAGAAAAATAAAGACATAAATGACTGTCCTTTATTCTGTAATAATGTCCTTTGAGATTTCTTTGATTTTAAAATATCTGTTCTTAATGTAGGCAAGTTTATATTAGCCATGAGGTTCCTTCGAGTCTAGACTTAGAGAATCAGAATGTCTTGGAGGAGGGCCTAGAAATTACCATGTTTAACAAGTTCCATTGATCAGATACATTCTAATGTTCGAGAACCACCGGTATGGAGTCAAGTGTGCAGAATTTGAATCCAGACACTCAAAACTTTGAAATCTTGCCTTGTCATTTTCTGAGTGACGAAAGATGTTTTACTTAAAGTCTCTCGGCCTCCATCATCATAACTACTAATTGGCAGGACCGTTAGGAGGGGAGAAAATGGTAATCAACGTGAAGTTTCCAACAGCACCTGGCCTAGACTAGAAACTCAAGGACACTAGTTCTCTTCCATACCCTGTAGATGCTGGGTAAGTATGTACCATGCTGTATCTTGCATATGTATATTCTGATAAACAGAACCATAAGATGGTCCCCCCAAATTTCTGACTGCTGATTACTGAATTAAACACAAATCAGGTACCGCTGTGGAGGAATTTTGCTTATGTAATTAAAGCCCCAAATCTGTTGATGTTAAGATAAGATTATTCTGGTGGGCCTGACCTAATCACATAAGTCCTTTGCTTTTTTATTTTAGTTTGTTATGTTTTTTTTGTTTTTTGTTTGTTTTGTTTTTGAGATAAAGGTGGCTTTATTCTGCTACAAGTTGTAGGCTTTTATGACTGGAAAATATCCTAAGTTTAGTTCTTGACTTTCATAGTGTAAGTTGACCAGAACTTATATTCTGTTATATAATCATGTTTTGGCCTCTACCTGGTGATTTGCATGCTTTCTACCAAGTAATTAAGGTGTAAACATTTCTTTTGGGTTAAGTAACTTATTTTGAAGGTTTTAATGCATTCCAGCTTCTTCCCCTAGGAGATGACACCTGGTGACATTTCCTGGACCTTCCTGTTTTTGAGTTTACTTTCTTCTTCTTTCTTCTTTCTTCTTCTTCTTCTTCTAAGCATAGTTGACACACAATGTTACTTTGAGATGTACGAGTTAGTGATTTCATAAGTTCATACATTATCCTATGTTCACTCCAAGAGTAGCTACCATCTGTCCCATTACATCACTATTACAATATCATTGACTGTATTCTTAACGCTCTTTTTTTAAAAAAAATTAATGTTTATTTTTAAGAGAGAGAGACACAGAGTGTGAGCAGGGGAGGGGCAGAGAGAGAGAGACGGAGACACAGAATCTGAAGCAGGCTCTATGCTCTGAGCTGTCAGCACAGAGCCCAACCTGGGGCTCAAACCCATGAACTGTGAGATCATGACCTGAACTGAAGTCAGATGCTTAACTGAGCCACCCGGGTGCCCCTTAATGCTCTGCTTTTTATTCCCATGACCTACTCATTCCGTAACTGGAGGCCTGTATTTCCCTCTCCCCTTTACTCATTTTACCCATCCCTATTACCTTCCCACTGGTGACCATTAGTTTGTTCTCTGTATTTATAGTTCTCACTCTGCTTTTTCATTCATTTTTTTTACATTTCTTGTATGAGTGGAGTCATATAGTACTTGTCTTTCTCAGTCCAACTTAGCACAATCTCACCTGTTTTAATGACTGCATGATATCACATTGTGTGTGTGTACCACATCTTCATTATTTGTCTACTGATGGACACTTAAGTTGCATCCGTGTCTTGACTGGAATAATGTAAATAATGCTGCAATAAACAGGTGCATGTACCTTTTTGATTGTTTTTGTTTTCCCTGGGTAAATACCCAATAGTAGAGTTCCTGGATCATATACTATTCTATTTTCTATTTTTTATTTTTTGAGGGATCTCCACTGTCTAAAAGTGGTCATGACAATCTACATTCCCATCAACAGGGTACGAGGGTTCCTTTTTCTCCCCATCTTCACCAACCCTTGTTATCTCTTGTCTTTTTGATTCTAGCCATTCTAATAAGTGTGAGGTGATATTTAACAGTGGTTTTGATTTGTATTTTCCTGACGACTAGTGGTATTAAACATCTTGTTATGTGTCTATTTGCCATCTGTACATCTTCTTTGGAAAAATGTCTATTCAGGTCCTTTGCCCATTTTTTAATCAGATTGTGTGTTTTCTTGGTGTTGAGTTGTATAAGTTGCTAAAATGTCCATATTACCCAAAGCCATCTAGACTCAATACAACCCCTATCAAAATACTAATAGCATTTTCACAAAACAAGAATGAATAATACTAAGATTTGTATGGAATCACAGAAGACCCTGAATAGCCAAAGCAGTCTTAAGAAAGAAGGAATAAGCTGGAGGAATCACAATACTAGATTTCAAGATATACTACACAAAGCTTCAATAATCAGAACAGTAGGGTACTGGCAGAGAAACAGAATTGAGACCCCAGAAATAAACCCATGATTAGACGGTCAACTAATCTATGACAAAGTAGGCAAGGATATATAATGATAAGCAGTCTCTTCAATAAATGGTGCTGGGAACACTGGACAGCTACATGCAAAAGAATGCAACTGGGCCACTTGCTTACACCATACACAAAAACAAGCCCAAATGGATTAAAGACCTGAGTGTGAGACCTGAAACCATAAAAACCCTAGAAGAGAATACAGGTAGTAATTTCTCTGACTTTGGCCATAGCAACATTTTTCTAGCTATGTCTCCTGAGGCAAGGGAAACAAAAGCAAAAATAAGCTACAGGGATTACAGGAAAATCAAAAGCTTCTACACAACTAAGGAAACCATCAACAAAACAACAAGACAACCTATTGAATGGGAGAAGCTATTTGCCAATGATATATGTGATAAGGGGTTATTATCCAAAATATATAAAGAACGTATGCAGCTCACAAGAGCCCTTCAAAAGCAGAGAAGTCAGAGAGACACACTCAGGCAGGCCTGGAAGAAAGTCAACATCCATGTTATGAAATGCCACAGGGCCACATGGCGAGGACCTGGGACTAGCCTTTAGTTGCTCACATCAGTCCCCAAACTGACAGCCCACAGAGGGACCTCAGTCCTACAACTACAAGGAAATGAATGTGCCACAACTGAAGGAGCTTAGAGGAGATCTTTCCCTAGTTGAGTGTCCAGACAAGGATGCAGCTGGCTGACATCTTGATTTCAACTTTGCCATATCCTGAGCGGAGAACTCAGTCATGCCGTGTCAGAATTCTGACATCCACAACTGTGAGATGAGAAATGAGCGTTGTCCTGAGTCTCCAGCTTTGTGATAGTTTGTCACAGGGCAATAGAAGAACATATATATACTGTAATTGTGCTGTATGATTACATTTTTAAAATTTAACATGTGAAAACAATTTCTTCCTCTTGCCTTTTCGGCCACACACCTGTGCTTGTGTCTATAATATAAATATGAAGTGACAGCTCTTATCTTCCGAGGGACAAACGGAAGGAAAAACAACCTATCTACTATTTTGACATATCACCGAGGACTACATAAATGCACATCTCTTTCACTCCGTCTCCTTTAGTTTGTTGTAAATGCCCTACAGTGAAATAACCTTCCATCCTGCTCACAGGCTTAGCTAAGAGTCTAGAAACAACTAACACAGCTAAGAGTCTAGAAACAACAGCAACTGAACTTTTAAGTCGGACGAACAGCAATCCCCAAAGGTATACAACTGTGAAGAGTTTTCTCCCTTATTACTGTTGTTGAGTTTTTCTTCTCTTAGTCCTTCCATATGGTTCGGGGGAGGGGGGGGGGAAGAGGCTGACACTTTCTGCCCTTCTGACCTGGACCAAGATCAAGCCTTTCTTTGAAAGTCTGGAGTCTTCAATAATAACAGTAAGCTTTATATGTTGTTCAAACTAAATCCCAATTGGTTTGAATTGTTTGAACGAGGAACTCAGACAAGTAGCTGCATCTTCTAATGTGTTTCAAATAAAAATAAATAGTCTCTAGTCTCCCTGAAGTCTGATCTCACAGAAGCATCATGATCTCTTTCCCCTTTTTACAACCTACAGCAACTATATGTAGGAATTTCCACTGGTGTAGGAGGCATACGTGCATTTCACACATAGATAACAGCACCTACCATTTACTGGGCAATTATATTCCAGATCCTGTTGTGGGCACTCTAGGTGTATTAACTCAACTGTGATAACATCTCTCTGAGAAAGGTGCCAAAGGTTCTAATCATGCTTCTTGTACAATGAGGAAACTACAGAGTATTTAGATAACTTCCCCCAAATCACATGGCTAATAAGTGGAGGAGTAGGGAATCCAGAAATTCTGGCTCTCCAGGTGTGTACTTAACACCTATTTCTGAGATGAGAGGTATTATTCTTCTCAGACAACAAATCTCCTGCATGCAAAATTCAGCATTCAGCAGAAGACACAGGACCTTCACGTCAAAGCAGGTTTTCTCTGCATGGAGAAGCAGAATGCATAGGCTTGAGACAGGGAAACACCTAAAACAGCAGGGATTGAGTCCAAACCCCTCCCTCTCCTTCACCACTGCAACTGGCAATAAAAATGAAGAATAAGAAAGCCTACTTTAAGCCTTCTGCCTAGAGCCTAGAAAATTCAATAAGGCACCATAAAACAGACAGGACAATTTAAGAGTTTATAACAAGATAGAAGCTTTCAGTTCAAGTTATGAGATAAATAGGTCTTGAAAGGTGACTCCCTGGATCCCTGTTCCTTTATAAGATGTTCTTGGGTCCAAAACACTCTGTGCTTGAAATGTGTGTGTTGCAACGAAGGAAGGCACAATACACTCCTTTCAGTCCTGAGCCATTTGTTACTGCCGATGATGTCAGGATGTTCGACTGTGTGTGTGTGTTTCATGTGTATGTACGTATTTAAAAACAAAACAAAGCCATGAGATGCACAAAAAGCATTTCTTTTCTGGGAAGAACACATTTTGGAACTACTCAGTTTTCTTCCCACCACGTTCCACATGAGCTCGGAAAACAGAACTAGCCCAACTCTCCAGTGTCTCTCCAGCAGCACTGTGTCTGTAGCTTGTCTACCTCCAAGGTCTGTAAATTAAATTATACCTTAAATAAGGTAAGGGGGTGACTATTTGTAGGAGACCTGTGATGAATCATTTCTTATATAAATAAATAAATGCCCTTTAAATGTCCTAATTCAGAAAAAAAATAAATGTTCTAATTTGGAAGTATGTGCCACATTGGTTTTAAAGGCACGTGCTCAGCTCATGCTTCCTCATCTTTCATCGGAGCCCTGTGGATGTTCTAACTGTGTTCTCTGTGTCCAGCCACACGGCACCCACTCTTAGTCCTTCCTACCTCACGTTCATCTCCTATATCACCTCAAGCAGGGGCTTTTAATCTGGATAGAAATCAGTGGTTCATCAACTTGGATAAAAAAAAAATCTGCATTTTCAGTAACATCTAACTGAAATTTAACATTTCTTTCTGTCAGGATTGGAGACAACAGGGGTGCCTGGCTGGTTCAGTCAGTTAAGCCTCTGACTCTTGATTTTAGGTCAGATCATGATCTCACAGTTAGTGGGATGAGCCCCGTTGGGCTCTACGCTGACACTGAGGAGCCTACTTGGGATTCTCTGTCTCTGTCTCTCTGCCCCTCTCCTGCTCGCTCGCTCTCTCAATAAATATATAAACTTATAAAAAAAGAAGAAGAAGAAGAAGAAGAGTGAAGACAACAAACCTTAGTATTATTTGTAGTAGCAGTGACTTGGGCACCAAACAAAATCAGAGACAGTTTCCTATCTTATTACAGCTGCAGTAAATATCCCCAAATATTGTGTATACTCACTACCACTCACAGCTATCATAGTTACTAGACTTGTTGCTAGATCTTGTTATTTAATGCATTCAGTAAAGAAGCATATATGTTGCTGTATCACAAACTTAGTTTTTCTGTATTTGGATCACTGTATCTTAATGTATTGGTCTCCTTTGAAATTCTATTTTGTTTGTTTGTTTTTTAAATCCTCAGACAGGATCTCTTGGTTTTCCTAGACTGCTAAATGGGAGTCCCTGGTACACACACACACACACACAAAATTAAGAACCTCTGTTCTGGATCTTTCTTTTTTAATGTTTATTCATTTTTGAGAGAGAAAGTGGGAGGGAGGGAGGGAGAAACAGCACAAGTGCCCACACACCAGCAAGTGGGAGAGGGGCAGAGAAAGAGGGAGACAGAGGATCCCGAGCAGGTTCTGTGCTGTCAGTGCGGAGCCCAACACAGGGCTTGATCCCACAAATTGTGAGGTCATGACCTGAGCCAAAATCAAGAGTCAGACACTCAACCGAGTGAGCCACCCAGGTGCTCCCAGATCTTTCTAAGATAAAGTTTTCCTAAGGTGTACCCTTAAACTTCCTTACTGGTACCAAGTCATCTTCCTAATAGTGTTCAAATCCTTCGTGGTTCACATATGGCCTTTCACGATCTCTGTCTCCTTCCACTGCCTTGCCACCGGTGTGCTGATGCTTGTGCTCTGCATTTCATCTGTTCCAAATTGTTTCGGGCTTCCCCATGCAATGAACCATCACAACTCTCTTTTGTCTCTGGATACAGTTCACTCTGATAAAAATGTCTCTGACTACTAGTGAACTCCTACTCATCCTGCAAGACCCAGCTCAAGGTCACCTCCTTGAGATACTCTGACATAAGGACTCTTCATCCCTTCCAGACTCACTGTGGTCACTTGGTCCTTTGCTGCACCCCTGCACATGCTATCTGCATTATAGCACCTAACACAGGGCATCATGGTTGTGTACGTATAGGTCTCATTAAGGGGTTGTGAGTGTGGGAGCTCTGGGACCATCTGTTCTACAATGGTGCCCAGCACATTGTGCATGAGCTTGACTGCTGCCCACAAACACTGCATGAAAAAGTCAATCTTGACTTGGCCCTAACGGTGGTTCTATGGTCAGCCTAGGACTCTCAGTGGAGGCAGAAGTGAGACTAGCTAATTGTCTTGCTGATAGCTTCTTTGTGACGTAGAGCTATTAAGTTCCAAACGTTAGTGCTGAATTCTCCCAGCCCCTCTGGGTGGATTAATTTATGTCTTCAGAATTCTCCTAAGGAAACTTCTCCTATAGTAAAAAGAGCCACGAGTCAACAGCCTAACTCTTTGTGATATCTCCAAGGGGTGTCTCCTCCTAAAGAAGTTAGATTCCTTTTTATACACATCATTTGTTCATCTGCTCATTCACTCCCTCAGCAAATATTTCCAAGAGTCTATGACCGGCCAGGCACTGTCTGCAGGATTCAGCAGAACTCTCTGTGAATGATGGAAACACATATTTGCATCATCCAATCGTCCAATATGGTAACCACTAGCTGCATGTGGAAAGAGCCATATGTTGACAGCGGGCACCAAACTGTTGCTGTGTGTGGTAGAAATAAGTGAACAAAAGTGTGAATAGATGACTAACAACCAGATAAACAAGAAATCCCCCAGATATTGAGAAGTGCCACATGCAAAGAATTAAGTAGGCCAATGCAGAGTCACTGAGGTGTCAGAACAAAGTTTCTTTGAGGAGGTGACATTTCAGCTTATAGTTGAATATCAAGAAAGATCCTATTATGGGAAGAAATGGACAAAGGAAATTCTAGGCAGAGGGAACAAACAATTACAAGCCTGGAGGAGATATGTGCTTAGATTGTTTGAAGGAAACAAAGGACAATGTACCTGAAGTAGGACGTGAAGTCAGAGGATGGCTGAAGACACTTTGCAAGGGTCTGTAAACCAGAATGAGGAGTTCAGATTTGTTCTCTGGGTGCGATCAGAAGTCATTGGAGGGGTTTAAATAAGGGGAGGGCATGATATTACCTATATTTCATAAAGCTCATGGTGATGGCTCTATGAAGAATGGATTACAGAATGGAAGTCCATTCAGAATGATCATTACAGTAGTCCAGGTGTGAGGTGGTAGCAATTTTCTCTTAGGGTCATGGTTTTGGAGGTAGCGAGGAGCGAATAGAATCAGTATATACTCTACAGGGAAAGTCAACAAAATTTTCTGCACTGAGAAAGACAGGAGAGTCAAGAACAATTCTCAGATTTAGAGCTTCAGCAAGTGGACGGGTCATACCACTTACTGGGATATGATTGGAGAAGGAGCGGATTGGGGGTGAAAAATCAAGAGTTCAGCTTTGAATAGCCCCAGCGTAACACCTGTGAGACATCCAAGTGGACATGTGAGGACTGGGAATGTGGATTTGGGATTTAACAACCCTTAGAGATGGTTTTTGAAGCTGAGGGGCTAGATGAGATTGCCTTCGGGATAGACACAGGTGGAAAAGAGAAAGCACTCCAGGAGGGTTGAGCATGACTGGCACGAGCATGTGGTGGTTATTCCCTTCAGATTAGGGTCACTCTCTCCTCGGGGCAAAACGGGCCAGTTCCAAGGGCCCAACCATCAGTGACCCAAAGTGTAAAACACAGAGATGTAGTCTGACTTTTGCTGAACAAATGGGTACAGCCAGGGAGAGAGGCAACCAACTGTTACTAGCTGCCACTATGTTCACTCACAAGCTTTGGAAGATTAGGAACAGCATCTTTATTTCACAGAGAATGTAACTGGGATACAAATAAACAGTCATAGAAACCTGAGTTAAAATCCTGACTCTATTCTTTTCTGGCTGCATAACCTTAGACAAGGTATTTAATGTCTCCCCAACTTCCTCAATAAAACAAAGCTGCAGAGAGAACTGAGTAAAATAATGCATAAGATCCCAATGCCTACCACCTAATAAATGAGTTAGCTATGGATACAAATACTTCGACCACGGGTAGTAATCCTGGTTAGCACGCAATAGACCTAAGAAATTTACCCAGGTGTATGCAACCCAAAAGCTTGTGATCTTCCTACGGCTCCATGACCATGCTAGAAAACTACTTGATTTTGGCTTTATGCTTTGTTTCTCTTGTTTATTTCTCTAATGCTCCCTAAAAAGAATTTTTAATTTAACTCATTTTTTTTTTAATTGGAAAGTGTTCTTTCCTGAAGCTGATTTTGCCCTTTGTTCTAAGCCAGGCAACTATTCAACTTTATATGTCCCTCTCAAATAGAAGTCCAGGCCGGTTCTTTCCCCTCAGCCCTTTCCCCCTCCCAGCCCACCTTACTTCTCAGGGGAACATCACCAGCTTACTCAGCACCCAGGGCTTGCCAGCAAAGCGGAGAGACTGCTCTTTTCCCAGCCTGCAGTTAAACACTTGGATTAGCTACATTCCTGCTGACTCTGCTTTCACTGTGCATTCTATTTAATAAACCTCCAGCCACACCGGATATAAGAAACAAAGGTATGACAGACTATTTACCCCTGCTGATCAACTGGAAACATGTATCTGGTATGGTCATCTCCCCACCTCCCTTGCCTGTTCTCTGCAAGTGTGTTCTCCATTTCACTTAGTTCTTTCACATGTGTTATCCTGGATCCACACAGACACTGCTAATGAACCACCGCTGCCAAAGCACATGTAGGGGACCCTCAGCAGAACCTGGAGCACACATGTTTCTTCCATACCTGCTCCCTCTTCTGTGTGTCTCTGTGTGTGCAATCTCATTAGCATTTTCCTGCCTTACACTTGGCTGAAAAGTTGTCTATAAGTCTTTACAGTGTAACACATGGATGCTGGCCAGTTTTTCACCAGTCAGCATTTTCTAAGGTTAGAGATTCTAATTAACTCACTTTGAACTATCCTCATCAGGGTTGTGGATTAATTCAAAAATGCATTTAAATCAGTTCAAGCAAATTTTCTCTAGATCAAGGCAGAGAGAAGTAGAGATGGATCACTTAATTTTAACTCTTACCTTTTCTAATGTGTACATGTTAGATGATTACTTTTTTTTTTTAATTCTCAAAAACTTAATCTCTAAATCCAACACACTGGATCTATTTTTCTTTGTCTCTCCCTTTCACGTTGGCATTTACCATTCCTGCACATCAAGTCTTTGTATCAATTAGGAAAGACATCTGGTAGGGCTTTTTGACATTTTTCTGTCATTACATTATGGCAAAATTTGCTAAAGAGAGAGAGATATTGCTTGCCTAGCCATTCATAATGCCCCAACAAGAGCCATTTGTTTTCATTAACTATGTCAGAGGTTCCTAGCATCTTTCCAGATGTGTGGGCAAGGTGACGATTCAACTCAGCATTCCAGGATCTTTCAAATTAATTGCTCAAAATAAATCGCTGCAAAACCTAGCTGCTGTCAGCTCCCATACATACCAATTCACACACATGCTTAGATTTCTGGACTTATTTACTTACTGTCTTGTCTTGGTGTCTAAACTTTCGTTTCTATTTGCCACTATTTCAGACAACTTCAGGAAGAAACTTTAATCTTGTCGCTCCTTCCTCTGCAATTCCCTGGATCCATTAGCTCGATGGGTCTCTTTACTGCAACTGAGAATGCTTTTTTTTTTTTTAAACTGGCTGGGTTTTGTTTACCTCGGTGCACTGAGAGTGGCTTAAGGGCAATGGCTATCTCATTCACTTTTGTAATCAAAGAATCTGTTGACACATACAGTGAAGGCACTATACTGTTGGATTAACAAAATGTCTTTCTTAATCATTTCAGATAAATGACCAATGATATTCTCTCTTCGAAAAACACTGATCATATATCCATAGAAACAAAATTCTGCCTATCATTTTAAGTAGTTAAGGACTTTGATCTACAGACATGAACTCACCTTGCTAAGTCTATCTATAGGGTGAAGTCTTAGGTGGTAAAATACATGGGCCCAAAATAGTTGGAGTTCGTGGGGAATCTGATTTAAAAAAAAAAAAAAAAAGTTCTCTTCTTGTTTCCTATTCTATAATGATACCAAAAGAACTCGGGCCACCGATGTCTATCACAAATTCTGAGTCAAGCCAAGGGAACAAGATACCCAAGAAAATTTGTTATGCTGGCTTATGAAAGACTGAGCAAACCAGGATGGTAAACACAGGGTTCCACCATACATTTATATCCCATGGCCATGGCCCTCGGACTACACCCAGTGCAGACACTGAGTCACTGGCTGGGTCACAGTATTAAATCACACTAATTTCTCACTTTTAGTTGAGCTCACTGCGTCATTTCTAACATAATGAATGCTCCCCGGTTTAACATTAGTAGTGGCTATAAGCCGTCTTTGATTGGGTTTGGTACCTATCTGATTAAATTTCCTTCAGTTTTAACACTGATCACCTAGGATTTCAAAGTAGCTAAAACTGCTAATTAAATTTATTCTGATGCAGTTTGGCACATATGACCAGGTAGATATGGAAAATATTTTTGGGTGTCTCAGGGGTTTTTGGTAGGCCTTGCCATTCTTTTTCACAAATGAGAGCAAACTTCTAATCGGTCATGAATATCCCTTTACTAGGGGTTTATGAGTCCTGTTGTGTTTTGTGTTTCCTCCTCTGGGTAGTATTTGTGCTTCTTCTGCCCTAATTCTTTTTAATGCTCTATTGAGTATGGTTTGATGTTTTCATCTAATAAGGGCTAGATGGACCACAGAATTTCCAACAACAGATCTCAAAACTGTTTTATAGCTTCAGTAACGTATTTCTTCTTTTCTTCTGGTCCCTGTCTCTGTCACTTTTTTATATCCATCCATCTCAAAGGCAATCCTTGCCTTTGGTTTTCTTTGACCTTTTCAAAATCTGATTTTCCCACATTCTTTCCTGAACTATCATTTCTAGTATTTTGGCAATCTAGTAAATGAGGGTAGAGGAGTTCCCAAATCTTTTCACTTTACCCTTGAGAAGATCTCATCATGGGGTAACTGGGTGGCTCAGTCAGTTAAGCGTCCGACTCCTGATTTCTGCTCAAGTCATGATCTCACAGTTCGTGAGTTCAAGCCCCACACTAAGGTCAGCACTGACAGTGCAGAGTCAGCTGGGGATCCTCTCTCTCCCTCTCTCTCTCTCCCTTTCCCCTGCACTTCCTCTTTCTCAAATTAAATATTAAACAAAAATGATTCTATCACTGTTGTCTAGTTCCAGACTTCATAACTCTGTAGTACAGCACTCTGTAGTTAATTTGAAAGGCTTTCATGTTCAAGATTCCTGGGTATCAATGTTAATAAAAATCTTCTATAGGTTTCTACCAGAAGGCTCACTTTTGTCTTGCATTTCTTGGATGAACTTATGGTGTCCTTCCTGACCTGCTTGTGTGTCGACTTTCTCTAAAGTGAAAGTAATTTACAAAATCTCGACCCTTCTTTAATAACCACTAAATAGCACCCAGCAGGATCTCTTAAGCCTCGCAACAGAATATCCCACATCCCACTGCACGCAGCCCACACAGTAACAAGAAATACCTTGTCCATATGCCTTCAAGCCTGTTCCTATTGTTCTTGAGTTATGGCTGTTGCTGAAAAATTCCATTTTAAATTTTTTCTCTATTTATATATTCCATATATTATGTTTCAATTGTTATTTCTTAGTTTTAAGTCTTATCCTGATGTAACCTCTGTTACTGAATTTTATTTGTATACAACTATCACAAGTTTTTAGTTTTCTAGTATAATATTCTTTCACTCTTTCCTTCTCTAACTCCTTCTCTCTCCCCTCTGTTGCCATTATTGCTATGAGAGGAATGCATTATTTACTCTTAGAACTCAGAGGACAACCCTGTGAAACAGTTTCACTAGTGTGGTTTAGAAGCCCCAGAACTGCATTTGCATCTGTTTTTAAAATAATGGTTTTGTGCTTCCTCTTAAAATTTTACTTTCTACCTTCTCCTCCCCTCTTCCCCTGTAATGCTACACAGTGCATTTACCATTTTCATACTTTTCACAATTTTTTTGGTGCATACTTGCCATTTTTAAGACACTGTGGTGGAGGGTAGACAAATTTGCAAAGCATGGTTCTAGCAAAGTCCCCTATTTCTGCCTTATTGACAGTCACTATCTCCTGTAAGCTCGTTGGTCCCTTCCAATGTCACCTCAAGTGGTTTTCCATTTTTCAATTCCAGTTGCCTTTCAGGGAAGGGAGCCTGTGGAATGAAAGCACTTGGCAAAGATGAGACCCAATATCTGCCCATCTCCCACAGGGCCTCGCCAGAAAGAATTATGAAGGCGCTGACCTAGTAATATGCTACCCATCACACCTGAAAAAGATTGTATATGTGCTTTCAATTGAATCGATTTTCCCAGCTGTGTGAATGGGGGTCATCTTTGGATGTCCACACGCTCTTGTGGGGACTCATTCAGGCAGTAGCTCATGCCAGGATTCAGCATCACACTTAAAATTTACCAGAACAGGGCACAGTAGTTCCTTGATCTGACAGTGACCAGAAATAATAAGCAGAACTGATGATACTACTTTGGATGAATCCAGAAGAAAGAAAATACAGAAACCATGACTTCCTTTTCAAAGGCAGAAGGTAAAGAGTTCAGTAGGTAACACGAGGGGAAGTGAGCAACTGAAAACTCCAGGATAATTATTCCTCCATAAAGATGCTTCTTGAGAACGCTTGGCTACCACATGTAGTATCATGAATTCAGCATATTTTAATTGCCCGTTATTTTTGGCAAGGTGGCATTTTAAGTTTTTGTTCCTAATTGCAGAACGGACAAACAGCATTTAATTCCTGTTGATCCGGGATTATTTTTATTCTCCAGCATGTCCCAATGTCACACTAGAAAAAGGTACAATGCTTTCTGGGCACTCCTCCTACAGATTGTCTAAAATATCCACATGGGGTAACATTCCTATTGGTTTCAGGAGCATCTGAAACAAGCCACAGGGATATTCAGCAGGAGTCACTTGGGGGGAAATGTGTGCTTTTTCTCTGTCTTCAGCATTCAGGCCGTTTTTCAACTTAAAGCCCTATGCAAAGGGAGGGGCCATACCCAGCCTTTAGTTTCATATATTGCGACAGCATGGTGTTTTTCTGATCTCACTTATCCTGAGAGAGCTGTCAGGGATGGCCCCTGCAGAGACAGCTGACCTAAATTATGACTTCTTTCAGGGAAGGGAAACCCCTTTAGGACAAACAGGAAGCGATCTTTCAGCATAATGTATTCCCATTGGGAGCAAGTAAACAGTTTACTGTTCAGTTCAAAGCAGTGAATTCAAGACACATAAGTTAGTTTTGGCTCAATGTGACCCTAAAATCAAGTCAAATGGAATGAGTTTACAATTCAGAGCCTTAAATTCTGTTTGGCTGAACACTGGGGTTGAAATGTTGAATCCCATCTCAACTTAGTTATTATTTTTTTCTTTAGCCATTTCCAAAATACTGCTAAATTCTGGAAATAAAATAAAGAAAAGTGCTGAATTGGTTTTCAGCACTTGAGCAGGCTTTCTTGGTATATAAAAAAAAAAAGTCCCCTGAGGTGTTCTGTTAAGTGGAAAATAGATTTTAAGCGTATACATATAACTGAAAGACAATTTTCTAAATCTAACTGTGATCCTGAGAAATTCAGATTTGGCTTTATAATTTATTTGACTTTTCTCTGCCAGTTATTAGTGAAACTTACCTAGTTTTATTAACTTTAGAGTTAAACACAGTTTGCTGATTAAGTGGCACAATCATCTGCCTTCATAAAGGAAAAGGATCTTGCCCTTTAATTCATTAACCAAGACTCCTCATGTAGTTACGAAGAGGTTGACAATAAAATGTGCATCTGTTATTTAGTCTATAGGGGTGACACATCCTGAAAAGTCAACTGGGCTGTTTTTCCCATTTTTTCCCCTAGTATGCATACAATGAAAATCTTCACAGATTCAGAATAAATTACAGTTACTCTCATCTTCCAACCTGTCAGTCCTGTTACTCCTATAGAAGAAAGTGATTTTGGTCCTCTAAGTTTTGTCTCTACAAACATAATGCCAGCTAGATAACTAAACATCTTATTAGAAGCATCTAAACAAATTACATGCAGGATACAAAATGATAGCTAGGTCTACTAAATGTCCTCAATTCTACCTAATGGCTTTCCATTCTGATCAAAAATTGGGTAGAATATATTTAAGCAGTGGCCAGTGGTTGGGTTGTTCAGTAAAATCTGATTAGGGCTTTGGAATGCAAAAGTCTGTTCCAAGTCACTTGAGTCCTAGGAACCAGGAGTCCAGGTTGTGATTGGTGGTGTGGTCTGAGAATGTCTGGGTGCCCCCCAGAGTAAGCCTAATGTAGGGGTTCTGTCTATAACCAACGAAAGAGTCACTATGCCATCTGCTTCAGTTTACAAATCCTAGGATAAGAAATACAGAGATTGAGAAAAAGGCATCATTCACCCCCAAGTTTTTCTATTTTTTTCTTTCTATTAAGGTCATTTTAAACTTCACTATATCTCACCAAACTTAAGACTTCTGTTATCTTATACATCTACACACAGATGTTACAATATACCTACTGATCCAAATTCATTCTCAACAAGCATGTTGAGTTACTTCTATATGTCTTGGTACCATACAATGTCCATTAAGGAAAAGGAGGGAAAAAAAAAAAAGGCAGGCACAATAGAGGCATTGTAAAAAAAAATAAATAAATAAAACAGTCTTTTTTCTCTTATAAAAACATCAAGTCCCTAACCCTGAAAGATTAGTCTTTTTGATGTCGAATCCAAAGGGAAAAAAAATCATTCTAATTGAAGGGGGAAGGCACTCTTGATCCACATGTGTCCAGGCAGCTATTTTGATTTCTAACCCAAGAGGGAGTATGAGACACATGACATCTCTTGTGCGGTGATAGCAACTGGAAACCTAATCACTTCTGTTTTGCTTTTGCTGCTCAGTTGGCAGTGGGATACGTGAAAGACATGGGGGCTGCCCAGGATGGTTTTGCATAACCATCAGGAACAAAGGAAATACCTTTGGGATGGCACAGGGGCCATAGATCAGGTATCAGGTTGTGGTTTCGAGGGCGATACAGATGGCAGAACTGAGCCGAAGTTGGTGGAGGCGGGGTGAGGGATGAACAAAAATTGCAACCTTAATGAGTTACAAAATAAATAAAAGGCATGGCTTTAATTTAAATCTTTTATTCTGGGCATTCCCTTTATCCCTCACATTTTTATTTGAATAATTTCAAATCTGCTTTTGAGTTGAAATAGTACAATGAGCACTCATATGCCTTTATCTAGATCTATCTACATACATCCTTTAGAACTCTTTAAATGCACATTGCAGATATCATGACAACTCATCCCTAAATACTTCAGCACGTACCTTGCTCAGCATAAACAAGAACATTCTCCTATACAACCACAATACCAATAACATAACACTGAAAAGTATGACTTGTATACAGTCCGTACTTGAGTTTTCCAAAAATGTCTTTAATAAGTGTTGCTATTGGATCCAGGAATCAATAAAAAATTACTTACTGAATTTGGTTGCAAGTCTTTCTGGTATCTTTTAATCTAGAACAGGTCCACTGCCCTGTATATTTCTCTTTTTCTGTCATTCATTACACTGACTTTTTTTTTTTATAACAGTCTTTTTTTAAAGTTTATTTATTTATTTTTGTGGAGAGAGAGAGATAGAGTGCAAGCACAAACTGGGGAGGGGCAGAGAGAGAGGGAGACACAGAATCTGAAGCAGGCTCCAGGCTCTGAGCTGTCAGCACAGAGCTGGATATGGGGCTTGAACTAAAGGACAGCAAGATCATGATCTGAGCCATAGTTGGATGTTTAACTGAGCCACCCAGGCAACTCTACGCTGACGTTTTTTAAGAGTCCTGAGGTCAGATATCTCGTGTGATTTTCCACAGTTTTGTTTTGTGTGATGTAGCTTCAAGACTAGATTCAGTGTAAACATCATGAATCCTTTATATCTTGCTCTGTTGTTGTTGTTATTGTTGTTTTCCATTTGATGATATACCCTGGAAATCACTCTGTCACAGTTCAAGGACATTTTCCTCATTCTGTGCATCTTTATGTTTATAGAACTTTGCTGTGCAAAGGTTATTCAAACATTCACCTATGGATGGACATTTGTGTTCCAGTATTTCAATACCACAAGAAAGTGGTACTGAACAAACAAATTTGTGTATAGGTGGGTTTGTTTCTGGGTTTTTTTGGGGGGGTGGTTTTTTTTTTTTTTTTTTATTAAGGTGTAATTCCAGGGTAAATTACTAGAAATTAAATTGCCGGGTCAAAGAGTAAATGAATACTTATGTTTTGTAGATACTAATAAACTTCCCTCCACAGGTGTGGCACTATCTTGCATCACCACCAGCAATGCAGTATCTTTTTTTCTATATACTCAATAGAGTGTGTTGTCAATCTTTTGAATTTTTATCAATCTCATAGATGAGAACTACATCTCACTATAGTTTGATTTACATTATTCTTTGGATAAAGTTGGGTATTGTTTTATTTTAAAGACTATTTACAATTTATTTTCTGTCACCTGTGTCTTTTTCCCATTTATCGTCAGGTTTTTGGTATTTCTTTTCCTATCATTTTTAAGAAGTTCTTTATACATTAGGAAGATTAGGCTTTTATCTTTGTTATATTTGCAGATATCTTCTCCAAATTTAATTGATTTCAAATTTCGCGTGTTTTTTTATGTAAGAGATTTATTTTTACTTTTATACAATAATTTACAAACTTCTTTAATTGCATCTTGATTTTTGAGTCATTACAAAAAGGCTTATCAATATAGGGATTACACAAGAATTCTCCTAGATTTTCTTCTAGTAGTTGTATTGTTTCATTTTTTACACACTTGACCTCTGACCCGTTTGAAGTTTATTCTACTATATGGCGTGAGGTAGGATTCAAGTTTTTGTTTTCCAAACAGATCTCATGTTTTCCCAACAGTGTTTATTAAAAAGACTATCTTTACCCTCAGTGATTAGAGATGCCCCTTGTACATATATTACATTTCCATATGTGTGAGTTTGAGTCTTGATATTCTATTGTTTGGTTTGCATAGCTATTCATACACCTAGTCTCACACTGTTTTAAATACTGAAGTTTTAGACTTTGCCTTAGTATCTGGTAGGGATGGTCGTTCCATTACTGCTGGTCTTTTTCAGCATTTTCTTAACTATTATACATGTTAATTTTTCCAAAAGAACTTAGCATTAACTTGTCTATTATCAGGAAGAACAAAACGTATTGTGTTTATTAGGAAGTATTGCTTTTCAATATTAACTTGTTTGCCTCTACTTCTGTGTGTTTTATGAGTGCTTTGAAGTTTTCCTCATCATTTTGGCACATTTCTTGAAATGCAGTTTTCTTTTCCATTATTCCTTCTAACAGCTTTTGTTTGTATGCATGAGAGCTAATAATATTTATATTTGTTTTATATTCTGGTATGTTACTAGATTATTTTATGATTTATGTTGGCCTCATTACTGAGACTCTAAGACTTTTTAGATATCATAATAATAAATACAGATAATTTTTACCTCTTTCCCAATTCTTATAACTCTGTATTTACTCTTGCTTGATTTCTTTGGCTAATATATCCAGTGCCATGTTGACATAGGGTATTGGTCATCTTCCTCTTGTTCCTGATCCTAATGTGAATACCTTATGTTTCCTTACTGATGCTGAGTTTTACATACACACATACACGTATATACATATAATGTAATATATACATATATACGTGTAATATACATGTAATATATACATACATATATATGTATATATACATATATATATACAGACATACATACACATGAATACATACATTGGTCTACATATGAGAGAAGGCGGACAGAGAGAAGAGAAAAATAAGAGTCATTAAGGAAGGATCCATTAATTCCTATTTTGTTGATATCTCTTATAACTCAGGAATGGGTGGTAATTTTTAATGTTTTTTTCATGGAGGTAATTATATGATTTTCTCCTTAGATCTATTACTATGGTAAATTTTATTAGTGGATTTCCTATTATTGAAACATCTTTGAATTTCCAGATTAAAACTTGTAAAAAAATTTTTAATGTGCTATTAGGTTTTATTTATGACACTGACATTTATATTCATATGTGAGACCAAGCTGTTGCTTCCTTTTTGTACTGTCTTAATAATATTTAGAAATTTATGTCTACACTTGTTTCATAAGAATACTTTGGGAGCCTTTGTTTTTTTGTTTATTTGGTTTTTGTTTGTATTTCTGTGCTGAGAAACAGTGTAGGCACATTTGGGGTGATCAAGCCTTTAAAGGTTTAGCAGAATTTGCTTGTGACAATATCTAAAGGAGCAATTTTTTGTGGAGTAAAACTTTGATAACTATTTCTATTCTATGGAAATTTATGTTTTTTTAATCTCTCAAGGCCAATTTTAGCAAATTGCATTATTTTAGGAAATTATCCATTTCAGTGAGATTTCAAACTTATTTGCATAGAGTGATGCAAAATATCTTGAACAATTTCTAATTTTCTGGATTTGCGGTGTTTACCCATTGCCATTATTAAACAGTTATCCCCGTTATCACTATACTTTGAATTTTGTCATTTGGGCCTCTCACATTTGTTCTGTGTTCTCAGTCGATAAAACCAAAGCCTTCCTTGTGAAAACAGGCTAAGCAAAAAAGAAAGCCAATGAACCAGAGTTGTGTTGTTTAATTCACTAAAGATTTTTTGTTGTTGTTTGTTTTGGATGAAATATTCATCTGTCACACTGAGGAGTAGGATTTGGGTAGTTCCCTAGATAGTTTCCTTTGGCCTAACAACAATAAATCAAAGGAGGTAAGGAAATTTTGAAGACATTACCAACCATGCATATACTGCAGATCTTACCAGCAACCCTTCATTTTATTTTATTAAAATTTTTTTTTATTTTTTAAGAGAGAGAGAGAGAGTGTGTGTACATGAACAGGGGAGGGGTAGAGAGAGAGAGAGGCTCCAGCCACACCCAGAATAGAGCCCAAAGTGGGGCTCGAACTCACAAACCATTAATAATTAGATCATGACCTGAGCTGAAATCAAGAGTTGGATGCTTAATTGACTGGGCCACCCAGGTGCCCCACTAGCAACTCTTTTTTCTAACTGTGGTAAAATATACACACCATAAAATTACCTTTCTAACCATTTTGAAGTATACAGTTCAATGGCATTAAGTACGTTCACACTGTTCTACAGCCTTCACCAATATCTATCTCTGGAACTTTCTTCATCTTTCCAAACTAAAACTTTGTACTCATTAAATACTAAGTCTCTATACCCCTCTCTCCACCCCCAGTCCCTGGTAATCACTATTCTACCCTTTTTCTCTATGAATTTGACAACTCTAAGTACCTTATATAAATAAAATCATATAGTATTTGAGCTTTTGTGCTGGCTTATTTCACTTAGTACAGTATCCTCAAGGTTCATCCATGTTGTAGCATGTGTCAGAATTTCATTCATTTTAAAGACTGAATAACATTCCGTTGTATGTATTTACCACATTGTGTTTACCTGTTCATCTGTCCATGGATACTTGAGTTGCTTCACATTTTGCTATTATAAATAATGCTACTATTAACAGGGCTGGACAAATATCTCTTTAAGTTTTCAATTATTTTGAATATATACCCAGAGTGGAATAGGTGAATCACACAGCAAGTTATTCTTAATGTTTTGAAACACTATAGTTCTGTTTTCCATAGCAGCTATATCATTTCATATTCCCACCATCAGTGGAAAGGGTATCAATTTCTCTACATTCTCACTAACACTTGGTTATTTTCTGTTTTGTTTTTAAATAATAGCCATCCTAATGGGTATGAAAGGAAACCTCATCATAGAGCATGCCTGTTGTGCTTATGTTGTTATATTTCAATATTATTGTTTTATTCCAATATTGTGTAATAAGCACAAGATTCAGATTCAATCAACAGCAGATACTGGGCCACTATGTGACAGTTATTGTGTTATATGTTCTTACAAACAATTTTCACATTTACTGCATATAGAAAACCCAGCTAGTTTACTTCTTATGTAAATAAATCAAAGAAACTTTCCAAACTGTGTCCAAGGATACCTGAATAATGCAGCCATGACAGAACTCTGCTCTGCTAGGTTTTCTGATCTCCTTAAACAAATTGGTTAACTTTCTAAGTATGAAAGGAGAGGAAAGGAACATAAAAAATATGGGACAAAGAGAAAACAAAAAGTATGATAGCATATTTAAACCATAATATATAAATCAGTACATAAAATATAAACAGACAAAAATGGGGGGCACCTGAGTGGCTCAGTTAAACGTTTGACTGTTGATTTTGATTTCATCATTGGGAGTTCAAGCCCAGCTTTGGGCTCTGTACTGGGCTTGAAGCCTGCTTAACATTCTCAACCTCCTTCTCCCTCTATCCCGTGCCCCAACTTATGCACTCCCTCTCAAAAAAAAAAAAAAAAGCTAACAAACAAAAATGTAAGGGCTAACTTAAAGGGCATGCTGGATCATATACAACAAACAAGCAAACAGCAACCAACCAAAAGATTCCCCCAAGGAAGCAAGAAACAGCTATATGCTGATTATAACAAACACATCATAAATGTAAGAATGCAAAAGGTCTCAAATAGAAAGGTGGAAAATATATACTGTATAAACATGAAGCAAAGAAAGATGTGCTAATATCAGGATAGGCGCTAAGACAAGAAATAATATTAGAAATAAGAAGGCTATTTAATAATAACCTTTCTATTAAAGGTTATTTTTGAATGTGAACATAAAATTAATGACATATATTTAATTACACAACCTTAATTTATAAAGAAAAACTAATAGACTCCATAAAAGAAATTCCATAACAACTGTTAAAAATTATAACACATTTTCTTTTGGTAGAATAAATGGGGAAAACCTCATCAAAGATATAAACAACAACTAACAGGCTTGACCTAATGGACATATATAGAACACTATATCCAACAACTGTTGAACATATATTCTTTATAAACGCAAACAAAGAATGTTTGAGAAAACTACATGTTCTGGGCCATAAAGCAAGTCTTAAAAGTTTAAAAAAAATGAAATCAAATTTCTTCACTTTTGCACAGTGAAGAAACCATCAACAAAACAAAAAGGCAGCATACTGGAAAGTATATGTGCAAATGACATATCTGATAAGGAGTTACTATCCAAAATAACTTACACAACTCAACACAAAAAAATATGATTAAAATATGAATGGAAGACCTTCTTTTCCAAAGAATACATACAGATGGCCAATGGACACATGAAAAGATGCTCAATGTCACTTATCATCAGGCAAATGCAAATCAAAACAACAATGAGCCGTCACCTCACACCTGTCAGAATGGCTGGCACCAAAAAGCCAAGAAATGGCAAGCAGTCATGATGATATGGAGAAAAACAAACTCTTATGCACTGGTGATGGGAATGAAATTGGTGCAGCCACTGTGGAAAGAGTATGGAGTTTCCTCAAGAATTTTAACGAAGAAATACCATAGGAGTCAGTAATTCTACTACTAGGTATTTACCCAAAGAAAACAAAAACACTAATTCAAAGGGACACATGCACCCCTATGTTTACCAAAATATTATTTACAATAGCCAAGATACAAAAGCAACCCGAGTGTCCATCAACAGATGAATGAATAGAGATGTGGTACACACACACACACATGCACACACACAATAGATTATTACTGAGCAAAAGAATGAGATCTTGCTACTTGCAACAGTATGGATGGACTTGGTATTACACTAAGTGACATAAGTCAGTGACATAAGTTAGAGAAAGACAAATACCACAGGATTTCACTTATACGCAGAATCTAAAAAACAAATGAATAAACAAAAAGAAGAAATAGACCCATAAATACAGACAGCAAACTGACGGTTGCCAGTGGAGGGGTGGGGGATAGGCAAAATGGATAATAAGGCGGGGGGGGGGGGGAGATACAGGCTTCCAGTTATGGAATAAATAAGTCACAGGGATAAAAGATATCACATAGGGAACACAGTCAATAGTATTGTAATACTATTGTGTGGTGACAGATGGTAGCCACAACACTTATGATAAGCATAAAGTAATATAAACTTGTCCAATCAGTATGTTGTACTTCTGAAACTAATGTAACATTGTGCATCAGTTGATGCCTTTAAGTTAAAAAAATCAAACATAAAGGGGGGTAATGAAGTCATGCATCTTTTTTTCTGATCAAATGGAATTACAATGGACTTCCACAATAAACAGGTAAGTGGATAATCTTCAATGTTTGAAAGCTGAACAATACATTTCTAAAGAAGTTCTGAATCAAATATAAAATCAGAATGAAATTATAACATATTTTAGGATCAGTTATAATGAGAGCATAATATATTATAATCTGAAGGACACATTTAAAGCTTACAGAGAAAATTTATAGCCTTGGTTGAATATTATAGAAAAGAAAAAAGCCTGAAAATCAATGATCCAAACTTCTAGCTCAAGAAGCTGAAAAAATAACAAATTAAATCAAATGTAAAGGAAATAATAAAGATTAGAATAGAGATTAATGAAATAAGAAACAAACATAAAATAGAATTAAAAAGCCAAAAGGTGGTTTTTCAGAAAGTAATAAATTAAGGTGTGAGAGAGGAGAGTACATGCACATGCCCCTAAAACCAATATTGTAAATTTAAAAGTGGTCATTATCCTACAACTGATGAACACTGAAAACATAAAAAGAGTATACTGTGATTTTTTTTTATGTCAATAAACTTGAAAGTTCAGATGCAAAGGGCAAGTTTTTAGAAAAATCAAACACCAAAGACTACACAAGAAAAGCAGTAAAATAGGAAAATCCTACATCTTTTTAAGAAATGAAAGCCATAATTTAAAACTGTCTGACAAAGCAAACTCCTGTTCTACATGAAAATTCTTGCAAATATTTAAGGAAAACTTGATACCAATCTTACCCAAGTACTTTTGAAAGACAGAAACAGGGGGTATATCTTCCAATTATGATGCCAACCAAACCTTAACATTGAATACTGACAAGAACCTTATGAGAAAGACAAACTACAAGCCAATGGCTTTCAATACCTTAGATTACAACATGCTAAACAAAAATTAAGTCAATCTAAGCCAGGTGATATATAAAAAGGATGCTACATTACAACCGAGTCATATTTATGTTAGGACTTAACATTCAAAATTTGATTATTCCACTACATTAAAAAAGGTGAGTCATAAAATTCATATGATTTTCCTAAAAATGCATATAAAGAACTAGGAATAAGATACTTTAATATGATAAAGCACACCTACAAAGAAACCTACAGGAAACATTATTCTTAATGATCAACACTGGGAGCTTCCTTCTAGAGTCCTGGCACAAGAAGGAAATGCCTGTTATTACCCCTTCTGATCAATATTTTACTGAAGGTCCTGGACAATGTAAAAAGGCAAGAAAATAAAAAGAATAAATATTGGAAAGTAACAAAAGTGTCTTTTATGACTAAAAATGCAAAAAAAATTATAGCAAATACAAAAGAATCTACATATGTTTTTAGAACTAAAAGTGAAATTATTACAGTCATTGACTAAAATGTCAATATACAAAAAAATGTCAATATACAAAAAAATTTTCTATACAACCCTGACAGTTACAAAATGAAAGCTTTAGAAGTTCCTATTTAAATAAAAAGTCTTCATACTTAGTAACAATTTTAACGAAACAAGTGAAAGTGCCCAGAAAACTACAAAAATTATTTAAAGGTCTTTAAACAATTAAATAATTGGGGAGGGGTATTTATACCAGAGCCATATTGGAATATTAATATTGTAAAGATGTTTTATGTTTACAAATTGAGCAAATGATTAAAATGAAATGGTAATTCGATTGTAGAATTATTTGGATGTTCAAAGAGTCAAGAAGAGCCAAAACAATCATAACCTGGACGATTTAACCACATTTCAAGAATTAGTACAGAGCTAGAGTGTGTACTAGGGCAAAGACAGACAAATAGAACAATGCAACACTACAGGAGGTGCAGAAACAGACCCACACATATGTGGACACTTGATTTATTACTAAGGTTTCACTGCGGAATGTTGGGAAAGGGACAGCCTTTTCAAAAAATGGAACCAAATTATTTGCATACTCATATGGGAAAAAATAAGACTCCTACCTCACACCATACACAATAATCAATTTCATATGCATTGTTGATCTAAATATGAAAGGCAAAACAATAAAGCTTCTAAATGAAACTATTAAGCAATATTTCTATAATCTTGAGATAGGCAAATATGTTTTAAATGGGGTAAAAAGAACACTAATCAAAGCAGAAAAACATGATAAATTGCACAATGTTAAGAGTCGTGCTAATCCAGACAGTTTTTAAAAAATGAAAAGGGGGGCGCCTGGATGGCTCAGTCAGTTAAGCAGCCGACTTCGGCTCAGGTCATGATCTTGCGGTGTGTGAGTTTGAGCCCCGCGTCGGGCTCTGTGCTGACAGCTCAGAGTCTGGAGCCTGTTTCAGATTCTGTGTCTCCCTCTCTCTGACCCTCCCCTGTTCATGCTCTGTCTCTCCCTGTCTCAAAAATAAAGAAAAACGATAAAAAAAAAAAATGAAAAGGAAGTCACAGGATAGGACAATTTATTTGTAATACATAGTAACAACAACAAATTCACATTTAGAATAAAGAACAAGCCAAAAAACATATGGAAAACTATTCATCCTCATTAGTCATTAGGAAAATATAAATTAAAACCACAATGAGATAAAAACATCTACTCGTCAATCTGGGTAAAAGTAAAATAACTGTCAAGACCAAGTGTTGGTAGAGAAATTGATCAAGCAGAATTCTCGCCCATGTTGGTGACACTAAAATAGTTAAATTTAGGAATACTCTTTATCAGTATCTATTAAACTGAAAATACTCATATTCTACAAGACAGTAATTGTACTCCTAACACGTGCCCAACAGAAAGTTTATATGTATTTACCTAAAGACAGGTGTATGTTTACAGCAACATATTCACGATAGCCAAAAAACCCCCAAATGTCTCTAAGAGATGGAATAAAGACATTTTGGTATTTTAATGAAAAAGAAAACACTTTACGACAAAAATCAAAGAATTGCTGCTGCATACAATTGCATGGTAGCTCTCACAAATCTAGCATTAAGTAAAAGAAGCTAGACCAAAAAATTAATATTCCTCAATTTATATAAAATTCAAAATCAGGTAAACGAAGTACATAGTTGTTTGAGGTCAGGATAATGATTATCTTTGGTGAAGGACCCGTGACTGGGGTGGTACATACAAGGTTTTGAGGGGTGCTGGTAATGTCCTATTTATTGTGAAAACATATTGGGCTATACAATTATAATCTGTGCTTTTAATTTATGCATATACTTCAATAAAAATTTATGCCAGGGGCACCTGGGTGGCTCAGTCAGTTTAGTATCCAACTTCGGCTCAGGTCATGATCTCAAGGTTGGTGAGTTCGAGCCCCGCGTCGGGCTCTGTGCTGACAGCTTGGAGTCTGGAGCCTGGAGCCTGCTTGGGTTTCTGTGTCTCCCTCTCTCTCTGCCCCTCCCCTGCTTGTGTGCTGTCCGTCTCTCTCTCAAAAATAACCATTAAAAATTTTAAACAAATTTATTCCAAAATTATTCACAGTATGCAACTTAAGGCAGCAACAAATGCATCATTCAAGTATGAAGTAATCTGAATTTGACATAATTTTGAGCAATTGGTGGGGATGGTCTATTTCAACTTGGTATTAGGAACCTTTGCTTTGGAATGGCCCATCGGTTGGGTTGTTATTTGGCACATTAGAAATTTGTAATTAAATATTCAGTTTTAAAAAGCTGAAAATCTTGAATGATTTTCAACTTTTCAAATGCAACTGCAGAAAAATAGTAAAATTATTGCAAATGTTGAAAAGACAATGAATTTGAAGTGAAATAGATGGGGGAGCAGTAGTATCATTACACAAAGCAAGGAATCAAGAGATGAAGGTTCAAGTATATCGTTTGAAGGTGCACAGGTGACTAGTGAATTAAAAACAGTGATTTAACCACAGGGGAACGAAAGGGAAAGAGGGAGTGGGGATTGATTTCAGTGAGCCAAGATCCTATATATCACTGCAGAAAAATGCATAATATCAGAAGGTGATAAACCAAGAGATAGCAATATAAGAATATTATTTAGAGATAGTCAATAGCCAAAAGAAACCTAAAAGCAAGTAGTCTATAGTTCTTGCCTTCAGGAGGTTGGAACAGGATGTTGAGTGGAGCAGGGGCTGTAGTTTTTCATTACAAAGTAACAGTACAAGTTAAATATAAAACAGTTAAAGCAAACTTGAAAAAGAAAAAAGTGGAAGGAATCACTCTAGCCCAAATCAACTCTTACTAGATAGCTACATTAATCGAGACAGTGTGGTGTTTGTAGAGGACTGTGCACACAGATTAGTGAAACTAAATAGAGAACCCAGAAACAGTCCATACAAAGATGTCCAACTGACTTTTGGAAAGGGTACAAAAGCAATTCATCAGGAAGAATAGTTTTCTCAAGAGGTAATACTAGAACAATTGGAATCCACGGGCAAAATGAAAAAATAGATGAACTTTGAGCTAAACCTTATGCAAAAACGTGCTCAGAATAGATCATAGGCTTAAATGTAAACCATAAACTACAAAAGTTTTAGAAAAGTAAGCCACGAAAAATCTTTAAAGTTTAAGGACAGGCAAAGAATTCTTAGTCCTGATACCAAAAGTATGATCCATAAAAGAAAAAAAAATCATTTGAACACCTTATCAAGAATTTAAAAAAAATTTTTTTTAACATTTATTCATTTTTGAGAGTGAGAGAGACAGAGTGTGAGCAGGAGAGGGGCAGAGAGAGAGGAAGACACAGAATCCGAAGCAGGCTCTAGGCTCCGAGCTATCAGCACAGAGCCTGACGCGGGGCCTGAACCCACAAACCGTGAGATCATGGCCTGAGCCAAAGTCGGACACTTAACCAACTGAACCACCCAGGTGCCTCTAACCTTATCAAAAATTTTTAAAAAACGATCTGCAAAAGAACCTGTTAATAGGTTAAAAAGACAAATTACAAAATTGGAGAAATTATTTGTAAACCACATATCCAGCAAAAGACAATTACCTAGACTATGGAAAGAAATCTCCAAACTCAATGGTAAAAAAGAAAAAAAACCAACAATGCTCCAATTAGAAAAGTGGCAAAAGACATGGACATTTTACAGAACAAAAATAAAGATGGCACATAAGTGCATGAAAAGATGTTCGACATCATCAGACGTCAAGAAAATGCAGATGAAAATCCTAATAAGCTATCATGATACACCTGTCAGAAAGGCTAAAATACAAAATTGTGACAGCACTGAATGCTGGCAAAGATGGAGAGAAACCTCAATTGCTCATATATTGCTGGTGGGAACATAAAATTGTAGCCACTCTGGGAATAATTTTAGGAGTTTCTTACAGAACTAAACATCAACTACCATATAACCTAACAATTGCACTCTTGGGCATTTATCTTAGAGAAATGAAATCTTATGTTCACACAAAAATCTGTGCATGCATGTGTATAGCAAGTTTACTCACAACAGCCCCAAAGTGACACAACCCAGATATCCTTCAATAAGTGAATTGTCAAACTAAGGAAAATTATCCAATCATAAAAAGAAACAAATTTTTTTCTATTTTTTAAAATTTATTTTTAATGTTTATTTGTTTTAGAGAGAGAGCATGAGCGTGCACAAGCAGGGGATAGGCAGAGAGAGGGAGACAGAGGATCTGAAGCAGGCTCCATGCTGCCAGCAGAGAGACCCATATGGGGCTCCAACCCATGAACCGTGAGATGATGACCTGAACTGAAGTTGGACACTTAACTGAGCCACCTAGGTGCCCCAAAAAGAAACATATCATTGATACATGCAACAACTTGGAAGGGTCTCCAGGGGATTATGCTGAGTCAAAGAAAGCCAGTCCCCCAAAGTTACATACTGGATGACTTCATTTATATTTAACATTTAGAAAGACAACATTTTAGACATGGGAAACAAATTAGTTATTGACAGGGGTTAAGGACAGGGAAAGAAAGGTGTGGGAGGGAGATGGTGTGGCCACAAAAAAGGCAATACAAAGGATCCTTGTGGTGGAACCGTTCTGTATCTTGACTGTGACACGAACATACTCGTGTTAAAACTGTATGAAACTAAATACGCATACACACACACGCACGCAAATGAGTACAAGTAAAACTTAGGAAATCAGGAAATCTGAATGAGATTAGTGAATTGCCTAATGTCAACATGCTAGTTGTGACATTATTCTGTGGTTTCATCAGATGTTACTGCTGTGGGAAACTGGTTAAAGGATACACAGGACCTCTTCCTTTTTCTCAAAAGTGTATTCAAGTTTATATTTACCTCAAAATAAAAAGGCTCTCTCTCTATATATGGATGGGTCCACAGCCAACCAACATGGAACTTGAACTCACAACCTTGAGATCAGGAGTCACACGCTCTACAAACTGAGCCAGCCATTATGTCCCCAAGTTTAAAGTAAGTTTTAATTCAATAAATACAAAAAAAAACCTTCTCAATAACCTCACAGAAACAATATGCATACACATGTATATGTTCATATGTACATAGAAAGATAGACATACATACCACATGCACACACACTAGGACAGAGAGGCAGAATATGAAGAACTGAGCCATTATAGGTTCTGGAAAAGAACAAATAAATTGGATACAATAGTATCAGAGAGATAGAAGTTCCAGCTAGGACTGAACCTGAGGTTTTAAACAAGTAAGAGACAAGAATCTTCTTAACCAGGGATGAAAATCCAGGGAACATATATCATGGTGCCTTATTGCACAGAATACATTACCACCCAAAATATGCAGCAGAGTATAATTGTTTGAGTGTGAGCTCTAACACTTACTTCCTGAAATCTGACATCAACTCCATCAATTATTAGCAGTAAGGACTCTGGGCATGTTTTTGAAACATCTGTATGCCTCAGTTTCCTCATAATATATGGAGCCCATAAGGTTATCATGAGGGCTAGAGAATGTAATGTATATAAAAATCTTAGAAAATTGCCTGGCATTCAGTCAGTCTTAGCTAGTTGTAGGATTACCTGACAGCAGAGCATTTGTCATGCACGAGAAGATAAGCTATCATTTTTCTATTTTTTCTGATCATTTATTGTGTTTTGAAGCTTCCACTATCTGAGTTCATCCCACAGTGTCTGGGGTAATTGATACCTCTCCCTCCCTGATTTCTAAAGCCATTTATTTGAAAGCAGGTCAAAGAAGCACAGTCCTGTGTAGGCAGCCTGCTCACCCATCCAGATACACACAGTACTACTTGGAGAGAGAAACTGTTTCATCGATACATCTCACTGGAACCTGTCTCCCTTTTCCTGGTTCTGATATCCAACCTATCTCTGCTTTAGTCCAGCACAAATTAGAGGTAATTCTGCAGTTTTCTTTGCTCTCTCAGAACCAAGCAATCTATTTATTCTTTGCCAGAGCATAAACGCAACACTCATTCCCGAAAGAAAAGCTATAATCATCATTTCCTAGTCCTGCTGACACATTTTCCCCTTATTTTGCAACCCTCTTAACTGATGAAGATTGACAGATAGTAATGATCTAGATGGAAGGTGTTGGTTCTAAATCCCCTACAGATAGACTTGCTCTGCATGTCGCAGTGGTGCAGTAGTAGGTGTTGAAGCAGCCCTGGAGCCTACAGAATGACAGCCATGAGAATTCCACTCTATGAGAGCATGAGCTTTACTGGCAAGAATACATGATTCATGGTAGAAAGAATAAATACAGTTAGTTTAAATTTATGGGCATAAGCTATAGGAAACTAGTTATTTTCTAATGAACCATAATACAATCACTCCTAGGGAGAATACTATATTGGTGGTACAGGCACATTTCTTCTTTAATAAGGACAAGCACTGACTTGGCAGTCATCGCTGTTGGCTTGTCATACATAACATGCAGCCATGGAAACACCAAAAAAACCACAGTGGGAACATCAGAAGCCAGTCCATTGTATGGCTCCTATTCAACGTCACTAAAAGATGCTTTGTCATAGGCAATGGTTGCCCTGTCAGTAACTTCAGAAGTTCAGGTGTGTGGGTTTATCATTTCTACTTTCCTTTAATGAAATCCCCTTCAAAACCTACCATTCACACACTTATCTGTTTTAGGTCCCCTTTATTGTTAATATTGACAAATATAATCTTTGGAGATGAACTGTTCCACATGTTTATCACTTGCTGGGTATGGTGATTCTATCACTTTTTAAATGTAACTTCTTAAATCAGCTCCCCCTTTAAGAGTTCGGTGTTCCAGAATTTGGCTCAAAGAGTCATCTCCAACTTATTTCTACTCTTCAGAATGTATAGGCCTTGCATTTGCTCAGTCCTTACCTTTCCAAGTCAAGCATAGATCGATCCCCTGATCCTTTTACTTCACACCTACTGACCTTCCTCTATATTCTCCTTTTTTTGTATGGAAGTATAGAAATCAGAAACATGTATCGGACAAGAGTATATAATGACTAGACACATAATCCAAACCAGATTTTCTATTTTTCTTTCTGGTACTCTTCCTGAAGTTTACTGGCTTTGCAGAGATGTGGATGAGTGGGAAAGGGGAGGCATGTCTGCCTACAGAACACTAAACTTGCGGGACAGTCAACAGTTGTCTCCAGATCCAATAATCCTCTTCCTTGAATGGTTTTCTACACATTTGTTCCCTTTCCTCATGGAAGCAATTCTGCCATTGCTCACTAGGTCTTTTTGAAATGATCCTTATTATCATGGTAACTCATTCCCTAGATGAGATTAGCATCATCTCTAAATAGAAAGATTGAAAATTTCCTCTTTTAGATCATTTGTAGAGTACTCCTATTTACTTTTGTTTGTTTTGAAGTTAGTTTTCTATCCAAATATTTCTATCCAATTTCCTACCCAAGTTCTACAGTCATCTTTTTAGGTGTGAAAACTCACCAGAAGTTATTTTTGTAGTCTAAGTCTCAAGAAAGATTGTCTCTATATGGTACATCTATACAATTCCTTTGTAGCACATAGCCACTAAGATAATGTATAAAGAAATTAATAATAAAGCAAGATCTTTCTGCTTTATTGTTAACAAAAAAAGCAGGTTATAAAACTCTAAGCATGGTATCATCCCATTTTAAAAAGTAAAGCATGTGCCTGAGAAAATGCTAGAATAGTATCCATTAAATCACAGATGTTATTTCTGAGTGGAAAATATGGCCTCTATCCATCCATAAATGACATAAAAAAGGGTAAAATCTGTACTATTTTAAATATGTATTTAAAAAATATGCATCTTAAATAAAAACATATTTAATCAGATTTTAAAGGTCATCTAGGCTTATTCTTACAAAGTTCTTAATGCTTTGATCTATGAGATCATTGTTATGTGTTGGTATATTATCCTAATCTCTGGGGGACTAAAATAAATAGATGAACTCAAGTCTTATTTGCCAAGTAGTTTTTTATACATAAACTGTATTTACCAAGAAAACCTATCCTTTTGAAATACTAAAATACTAAATATTGCTGTTAAAATATTAAAAAAGAAATTGCTAATAGAATAAAATATGCAAGTCATTATTAAGACAAATATCAACATCAGACCTATTAACTACTATAATTTCAAACTTGTGGTAAATGTAATGCTATGTTAAGATAGCTATAATAACTGTGAAGTGGTATGAAAATATCTGAATTTTATTGGTGACAAATTCATAGATTTTGCTAACACTAATGTGGTTTGTGGTCTACATTTATAATTGAAGAAACTGATAAATTTCCTATCCAAGTTCAAAGACCTTATGAATTCAATTCTTGAATGCTTTGGGAGTCTACAGATTCCAGGTAAAGAACTGAACTATATATAGAGAGAGACCAAGGCATTCTCATAATGTAAAAAAATAAAATACTAATAAAATGCACCTTAAAATTAATAAGAAAGATTGTTTAATATGTTCTATGTATTTAAATTTCAAATGCCAAAGATATACAAAATTCAGTATTGAATAAAAGCTACATATTTAAAGATGACCAAAATATAAAATCACGCAAAATTAAGATGTATATCAATAAAAAGTTCAAGATTCACCCATTCCAAATTCAACTACTAAACAAAGATATGATAAAAGAAAAAAGTGCCATAATAAAATTACACCAATTAAGCTTATGGAAATTAAGGAAAATCAATAGATTTTTCAATACATTTATTCCTGAGAACAGTACTTCAGGCGTTAGAAAGTCCATGAATCAAGGTATATAATGATGTATTATGAGGAACCTTTGGCAAGAAACCTCATTAAGTCACTGCAGAGCCTTACAAAGATAAGAGTTGAAATGCCCACAGTACAGATATTGATCATAAATAATAGACAATTGAATTCAAAAAAAGAATATTAGGAAGGAAAATCAAGTAGAATTAGGGCTATGGCATTGCTTTAGTGGGCCGTCCCTTAGGATTTGAGTCATGTACCAGGATATACACTGCTCTCTTACCTACCAGGAGCCACTCCAGGGGTCCCCATACATGAAATGACATTTTGAAGCTTTCTATAAAGATAAGAATGTCTGATTCTCATTCCTTTTCTACTGACTCGCAGATCTATAAAGTGTAAAGTCTCTTAGTACACAGAAACAAATGTTAATCATTGTTCATTGTGGTTATCTTAGGCTTAAGATACATATCTTATTTTTGACTATATTTTTTAGACTGTGTTCAATGAACATATGTATCTTTTATAGGAAGTTGTTAAAGTTATTTAAAAATAATTTGCCATCAATTTGTTTTTGGACAGAGACACCTTATTTGGTAATAGTTCTTTTTTTCCTTACAACAAAATCTTAAATTTTACCATGGCTTAAAGGTTGCTAAAATAACATGCAGGTTTTTCTTGGCTCATCAGGCTAAATGGCATTTTAAGAACACCGAACATGATTTTAGTATAGACAAGATCATTCATTTTGGAACCCAGCATGACAACACTACGTTGGATGTGAAGAATAAATGCATTAAGCTATAACAGCAAATTCATGAATTCAACCCACAGGAAATAGTCACTGCTACTTGGTAGTTTTACCTGGGTTACAAAGACTGAATGAACATCAAGCCATTTCTCCCAAAGGTTTTAATTCTTTCATTTATAATGTTGACATTGACATGAAACATTTGGAAAGAAATTACATAAGCACAGAGTATTTACTGGTCACCAATGAAATTATTTAAGTTAAATGCTGAGTTGTTAAACTCATAGGACTTTTGGATCTTTTTCAGCATATTGGTAGTCTTTCCTAGATTGTATCTGGGGCTCCCACTCCTCCCCCACTGCTACATGCTGTGGAACTAAAATCCTACAGCCACATCAAGTCATATGGTCTCATTAAATGTCTGGGAGTTTAAAAAAAATCAACATTATAATTCTCACTTTACAGATGAAAAAAAAGACAGCTAACAAGAACTTGGAGAAATGCTCATTTATTCTTTCAACTCACGCTATACACTGAATGCCAAGCAAATTGTTAATAGGAAGGTATGCATGACCAACATAGTCTTTGCCCTTTCAAAGCTTAAAACCAGATGGCCATAGAAGTAAGAGAGAATTCTGTCAGCTTGATTTGAATTTATTGGTTCTACCTCATTTCTAAATTTTTCTAAGCTTCAAATTCTTTATTAAAAAAAAAAAAAGGATGGTGGTAACTCCCATGCCAGGTTGCTAAAAAAACAAACAAACAAACCAAAAATCGATGCAACATGTATGAAGTATCTAGAGTACTATTCAACACAATAGTGGTACTCAATAAAGTCACCTATGTGGCACAAAGTAGATATTTAAAAAAGCATACTCACTGTTGTTATTTTTGGCTGATATTTTTAATAAGATTAAAAACTAATCATGCTAAGTTTTTAAACGAGGGACTTGGCATTTCCAGCGTTTGAGATTGCTGGAGATTTACACACTTTCTTTTCACATGTAAAAACCTGAAATTGAGGGTCAAGGCTGTACACGTTGTGTTAATCCCACCTTAAACGTGTTTAGCCAGGTTCTTTCATAAAATATGTTTCATGAACCATAATTTGAAAACCACTGGAATTTGACACTTGCTACTCACTGACTAGATGGAAGATATTGGGACCCATCTTTGATGTATTTACTATTAACAGGGTTTAAAAAATAGACATGAGGTTACAAATCCACCATTAACTTTAACATATTACTGAAATATAGTCTAAAAAGATTGTATATAAGGGGACAAAAGAAAGAAGAGGAAGAGTTTAAAAAGTGAGAGGGAGATAAGAAGATATTTGTTCTGGCTACATAAATGCAAAGAATATTGTATTAACAAGGCATGATATAAAAGTGGGCATGATGAAAAGATCTGGACTCACAGGTTGAAAAAGCAATCTCCTGTGTCCAATTAACCTCAAGTCTGAAAACGTAGGCATATATTTTTTCCTACTACATCAGTGTGTCTGTGTATACATACTCATGTGCTTTAAACCTGTTTTACAACAGTTTTTCCAGAATAGTTTCTATTAGCTTAAGCATTTTCCCAGCGATTTTGAAGGAAGTATTTTATTTTCTTCTGAGAAAAAGCAAGCTAAATCACTTAGGCATCAATTTTGTATTATAAAATTCCATCAAGGATGAATCTACCTCTAAGTTTTTAATGGACTCTATGAAGGACTTAATTGTGTAGGCTTCGCAAAATATTTGTTGATTAGAGGAGGGCAATTCCTTGAGTGTTAAAACCATGCCCTTTGATATGTTGTATTATAAGGTACATGGCTATTTACACCACAAGGTTCTCAGCATATATCCATGAACTGTATTTCCAGAATATGTAAGCAAGTAATTTTTATTCCTCTTAGAAGCATTTTACATATTTGGATTAAAGGTAATGTTTCTTTTTTAGTTTTAAAAAATATTTATTAATTTTGAGAGAGAGACAGTGTGTGTGTGCACAAGTGGGGAAGGGCAAAGTGAGGGGGGGAGAGAATCCCAAGAAGGCTCCACCATGCTGTCAGCACAAAACCTGACATAGGGCTCGATCTCACCAGAACTGTAAAATCAGGACCTGAGCCCAAATCGGAGTCAGTTGCTTAACCAACTGAGACACCAGGCACCACTGCAACCTTTCTTTTTGAATTAGACTCTATTACTTCCTGGACTCCATCTAGATATCTGTTCATCATAGTCTCATTTACCTTGATTAAAACCCCCTGCTTCACTTAGTGCCAATTATTGATTACAAGCCGAGTTAAACAAACAGATCTATCTATACCTGATGCTTTAGGCACCCAGCTAATATTCCATTGATGAGTCATCTCCCCTTCTCAAGCAGGTTGGGGCTTCCAGTTTCTGAGGGATAAGGGATAAAGAAAAGGGGTCCTAGATTGTTGTAAAGACAAATAGCCAGACGGAGCTGCTCTAAGAAGCAGGGTGTACTGAGAGCAAGGCCCATGGGACACAGATGATTTGGTACCTTCAGAGCAGTACTCTAGAGTTGACCTTTCTCTTTCTCATGGTGGCCATGCCCCAACTCTGCTTGGAATAGTAGCGATCCAATCAGCAGTCAGTTGGTAAGTCTGAGTCATTGGCAAAATAAGAGATTTGGTGAGGGCTTCATGCTTATAGAGTTCATTTACCAACTCCATCTAGTTCACTAAAATGAGCTTATTCACAAGGAGGAGGCAGGCCTCACTGTACTACTCCATTGACCGAAACATAGGGAAACAAAAGGTAAATATATCATTCAACCTTTTTAGATGATTTTATCCTGGGTTTTGGGTCACCTATGTATGATTCATGGGATTGGATCTCAGAGATAGAAGAGGTTCAACAGCATATGAGGGGAGGGTGTGCAGTGGTTTGAGTGGGTTTGCTTCAGAGTAAGAGCTGACTGTGCCTCTCTTCCCAACTCTGTACTCAGTGATGTTAACCTTGAGAGTTTGAAATTGGGCCACTGTGGAGTCTTTATACCATGGAAATTGACAATGCTACAAATCAGGGCATCGGTATATTTCCGCTTTCAGAGAGCTGTTGTGTTGTTAAATATCTATCAGTACACCACTCAGTGTGTGTATGTGTGCGCACGCACACATTCTGGAAATTTAATTTCTTGAAAAGTAATTAACTTTAAAGATTGCTCTAGCTCACCCACTTATTGAAAAAATGATCAGATACAGGTTTTAGTAGCTATAAACCTCAACACTATTTCCTTTTGCTTCTTCATTTTTTATAGAGGAAAGTTAACAGTGAACTAATCATAACCTGTTGATAATTCCAGCCCAAATCTTTCCCTTAGTAGGACAAACCTTTTGCAGTAGTTAAATAGAGTTATTCTAAAGCTTTTCCTTTTAAGCTTGTTTTTCTTGATTAGTAGAAATTTGGCAACAATCAGTCAGCCAACTGCACCCATCAAGTACCCAGCAATTCATATAGATTGACCAGGAACATAAAGGTTAAAGGCTTTGTTTGCAAACGTTGCCATCTAAAAACCACAACAAAAGCCAGAAACTACGGGCTGTGAAGAGACTTAGTATACTTCAAGAGGCACTAAGAGACACAAATTTGCCAATTTCCTATATCGCATAAAAATATAATATAAAAATTTACTCTCTCATCAAATTTTACAGAGATCCATTTGAGTTAGGATCTCTTCAAGAAAAACCTCACAGCTTCAACGCTTGAACAACTCAGCATCTACTGGGAATCAGATCACCAATTGTAATATCTATTATACAGAGATAAGGGGATGTTTTATAAAGAAATCTAATTAAATTTATTCTATCTCATGTTAAAACTCAACTTAGTGATGCAAATACGAGCTTTTTAGCAATTTGGGGATTTTTCTTTTTTTCAGTCTTAGTAAGAGATAACACAAAAATTATCACCAACCCGAACTTTGCGATCTGGAAAAGGAAGATTTTAGACTCGATTTTTAGTCCCTACCTTCTAAGTAGTTAAGAGATCCCCCCTTTGTCACATTCCATCTTCACAAATACGGACACTAATTAATTATTATTACTAATTGATTGGAGGAGACAGCTAAATACAATACCTTATTCCTTAACCAAACCAGCAACCTGAAGTGTAACTATAATTGCTTCTTATCCAGATGACAGAAAGCAATTTCAGTCGCTGCTTTACTTAATTAGGATGCATGAAGCATGGCCCTCCAGGTCACATCTCTGTAAATTATGCCTCTTCCATTTTCTTGAAAAAGCACTTATGTCTCAGGCACCTTGACATAGTTTTTAGTAAGACCATATAAACTCAGTGCAACCACATTTCACTTACTTGTGGATACATTATCTGCGCTGCCTTCTGGTTTTTCCACAGACCCCTGTACATTTAATTATTTAGTTCTACTTTCTGGGCATGAAACTGAAAAGTTAACAATGAAAGGACTTCATTACACATGTGTTGGCACAATATTTTTGAAGGAATAGGTGAATCCATGAGGGAACTACCTCAATTTACTTTGCCTGAGGAGAGCTCTTTGAAACTGTAGAAGCTTTTGGCCCCTTGCCCAGATTAAGAGAAGTTTTGAAAGAAGGCTAAGGGTGCATTAGTCTGAAGCATAGTAGCTGCCTACCATGATGGAAAGCTCAACCCTCTGTACCAAGGGGACGTCACTAGGTGGTTCAGTGGGAGTTCAAGACCAGTAGATACTTACATATGAATCAAAGATATTTCAAAGACAAACACAAAGTGGCCATTTTTAAATTATGCAAAATTTAAGATGAATGACCCACTACAATATGATTACAAGCATTTATTAAGCATCTGTGAAGACAAGAAGCTATGATGGAGACATCAGGGAATAGGACACATAGTTGCTACACTCAAATAGCTCGTGACAAGTAGCAACAGAAGAAGAATCAGCAATAACACAAAACTTTAAAAAGCTTCCCATTTGAAAAGGTACCATATTATGTGTAACTACATTTCCTTTTCTCTTAAGGGTTTTAGAGTTAATTGTACCTTGACCATCCAGCCTTGATCAATTCCTATGATAACTATTTCCAATTTATGATAGAAGAGTTTCAACACTTCGAAACTTAGGTATACAAGACTAGCCTAACTTAACCAATTAGTAGCTACCGCCTAAACCTCAAAGTCTGGTATCCTGGGACATACCATGTTTAAAGTTTGAATATATAACACAAATCTGATGTTTTGACTGGATTTTTTAATTTTGCTGGGTGGAATCCAAGTGTTTCCTAAAACTCAGTGGGACTTTGTGTGTTTGTGAACTTTTGTATGTAAACACATAATATGTGTTCAGCTTCAAATGGGACAAACTTATGCATAAGTGTGCACATGCATACATGCACATCTACTGAGCACAATTCTCCCATTATGGAGTTATTAAGACTATACTTCTTGCTTATTCAAATATTCCCATTATAGCCGTGTGCTGTGTGGTTCACTTCATTTCCCAGCTAACAGCCCGCTGAACTTTGGTATGATGTGGATGTGGCTAGCACATGCAGAAGCCTCTCAGGAAAAACTTATCACATCGGATCTAATCAGTAATGTACAAGAGCCCGCTAGTTATATAATACAAGCCAATCTGCTGTTTTTCCCTCCCTCCCACTCACTGTTTCACCAAGCATGGATGCCACAGGAGAATCCTAATCAAGAAGCACCTAGTAACAACATCAGTCCTTCCAGAAAATGGCATTTATGCATTCAAATAAATGGTGCAGCCTATCATTCTTGCAGCTAAGGCTCTTACATGTTTGTTTGTTTGTTTTGGTCTTCCGTCAAAATATAGTAATTACTAATTACAAGGGAATAGAGGTCTAAGAATTGATTTTAATGACCCCACTGAATTTTCAACAGTCTTAGCTTAGAAAAATAAGAGCTGGAGTGACAGATTTGAATCTGTTTTCAAACAGATTTGCATTGTGATTTGGTCCACAAAGGCCACGGGTCATTTCATTCCTTGGGGAGTTGGAACAGAAGTGCATCTTAGCGTATATTGGGAATTGAGTACATTTCACCTGCTAAAATTGTAGTTCTGGAGGACAGTGTTCGACAAAATCTGAGATGCTTATCTTCAAGTTCAAATTGTAATTTTACTGATAAAAAATTAGACATTCAGAGAGGGGGAAAATTTATTCAATGTTATAAAACAAGTAAATAAACGGGCTCCTGAACTCATTTCTACTGGCTTTAAGTCCAGTAATTTTTTTTAAAGTTTATTTATTTTTGAAAGAGAGACAGCGAGCAGAGGAGGAAGGAGGAGGAAGGAGAGAGAGAAAGAGAGAATGAATGAATGAATTACAAGCAGGCTCTGCACTTAGCCCAGAGTCAGACGTTGGCGCTCGAATTCACAACCAGTGAGATCATGACCTGAGCTGAAATCAAGAGTTGGACACTTAACTGATTGAGCCACCCAAACAACCTAGTCTGGTAATTTTTTGTACTACAATACGTTTATTGTAAACCTCGCTCAAAAATTTTGCCTTCACCTCTCCCCTTCCTTTCTCCCTCTCTCCTTTCCTCCCTTTTGGTCTCTGATATTCCCTCCTTCCTTCCATTTCTCTCCTTCCTCTTTCTTCTTTTTGATCCACCCAACAATCCATCTATTTAAAAAGTATTTTCTGTGTATCTATTATGTGCCAGGTACAGAGTTAGAGACTTGGAATTCAGATGGGTCCCTGTGAAGAAGCCCTACTTACAGTGAGACCTGAAGAAAGCCTGTCATGGAATGGGGGAATATAACATTCCAGGCAGAGGCAATCATTTCTGCTAAGGGCCCATGGCAGAAAGCTGCTAAAAAAGGCCATTAAGGGGACCTCAGCAGAACTGGCCCACTAGGCAATGGCAAAAGAATATTGTTTTTTGACTCTGTCCTCAAGGTTATAGCCCCAATCCTCAGCCCTAAATTTCCTCTAACATTTTTTTCATTCCTGTATTGTCTTTAAACCTTGCAATAATATATCAGGAATAACTATTTTGAAGTAAACTAAAAAAAAAGCAATAGAGGGAAATGTGTCTAGTATTCATGTTAAGACACTGTCACCATAAACATGTATGTTGTTCATTTTCTTACCCGCACATTCCTGCACGCTTGTGCAAGCCGGTACGGTCAGTGTAGTATATGGATTATGGACTCTGAAATCAGAGAAATCATAGCATCTAATCCTGACTCTGAACTTCCTGGTACTTTGGTCTTGAGCAAATCTTTCTGTGGCTAAGCTTCAGCTTTCTCACTTGCAGAGTTAAAATTTATAACTATCATCCAGATGGTATGAAACCATCATGTTACACATGCAAAGAGCTCTCATGGTGCCAGGCATATTAAAGACTCAAAAAACACTCAAAATATTCAATAAGTGGGTCAAAAGGTATATAATATTTTAAAAGTAAATGTTTTAAGTCGTACTATCAGATATTCTTTAATGATACCAATGGATATGCAGAAATGGAAATCTGTATTCGTTAACTAGAATATTGCCAGGGATGATAGAATGTTCTATTTCATGAGAAGATATTGGACTGGAAATACCAGATATAGCAATAAAAGTAGAAAACATGAATGAGCCTCTTGGGCCACAAGCATGGTCAACTCTGCTCAAGACTGTTCTAACACAAATAAACAAAAAACAGGTCCCAGCTCTTAGCATTGATGAGTAAGACTCAACATGGGAAATGAAATATAGATCACTTAACTCTGCCTCAGTTTTGTCTTCTGTAAATGGGGATAATACCTCACAGTGTATTTTTGGATTAAACGACAATATCTAGAACATGTTATTAGTATATCCATTACCTGGAACATAATATGTGATAAATAGATGCTTTTTTGTTCAGAGTATATGAAGGTCATATTTCAAAAAGCAATGTTTGAAATGCTACTACTTGACAAACTTGATTTTAACAGTAATAACAAAAAAGTGGCCAAATATTTTTCTTTTGTCTGATCCATCTCATAGGGGTTATAAGAACTAATTTTTTGTCTTCATTTTCAAGTAAGGGGAAAAGAGAGCAGGAGCCACTGTATAGGGAAGAGAAAGCCTGTGGTTGTTTCAAAAATGCTCTTAAGGCTTCTCCCTCTGCCTCCAGTGATAGACAAACAAGTTTATTGCTTGAGTAAAAGCAAAAAAACATTCTTCATGTCTTTAAACAGAAGCACATCCTGGCAGCCAGAGCTGGAGTTCTTCATAAAAATTGTTTATACCAAACCACATGCTATTTCTCAGTATGTTTTAAAGATGAACGTTAGCAAACAAAGCTTTCTCCATAACAGAAGCTTTGAAATGCATAGCTGTTCATCAGCCTGGTATTGCTTCCCATACCGTCTCACCAAGGTTAGCCCATGAAATTAACAGTCACAGCTTGGTGTTAGAGTAGTTTTCCCATGCTGTCTATAAAACATTTCGATTTCAGGGTGGCATTTTGTAAACTGGAGTCATTCACAAAGAGTAGCATCTCTCTGGATACAGTTTTTAAAAACTGCTTTCAATGTGGAATTTTAAAAGTCACCATTTGAAAGCCATCATGGTAATAAATGATTCAGAAAGAATCATCAGTGGGTACTAAAGCTCCTGTAAATTTGTCTAACAACAAGGTATTTACATAGTTGCAAAGTGAAGCAGAAGAGAGGAGGAGAAACCTAACAGGTACCACTTTAACCTAGCCATGAAAATTATCACCAGCAATGAGAAAGAGATACCAGGTGCCTCCAGATACGATGCACTGGGAAGAACACAATGATCCTTCTGTAGCAAAAATACATACCTGAATGTCATCATGAGAAGATAGCAGACAAACTCATATATTGAGAGAGGCACCAAAAAAACTGTCCTGTACTCTTCAAAACTGTCAAGGTCATGAAAGACAAGGGAAGGATGAGGCAATTTCCCAGGTAGAAGGAACAATCAGGCAAAATTTGAGTAAGATGTATAGATTAGGTAATACTGTGTTTATTCTAATTTCCTGAAATAGATCATTGTGCTGCTGTTATGAAAGAGAACATCCTCATTTGGGGGAAATATACTGAAGTATTTATGGATAAAGACAGATCTGTAATTCTGTGTGCATGTGTGTGCATGCGCGTGTGCACCCACATAGAGACTATAATCCCTATACTTTCTGTGGGATAGCCATTGTTATTCCAGTGTTAAAGCTTAGGAAGCAGGGTCAAAGTTAAGACAATTTTTAGTTGTCTAGCTTTATCCTTTCCCTACTTATTTCCTAAAGTAGGCACCTTAGGATACTGAGGTTGTTATTTGAAAAAAAAAAAAGAAGAAGAAAAAGGGAGAGTATGATGGTCAAATACATTTAGGACAGGATGCATTGAATGAAATTAAGTTATCTTTTACTGTACTAATCTGTGTTGCTATTCTTCAACATATATGCACTGTGCAACATTCCCTAATAATGTGTACCATGCCATTGAACACCCACTTTCAAAAAATTTTTGCTGCTTTTTTATAATGTTGTCTTATTACTCAAAGAGATCATGTTTTCTTCAAGAATAGGATGTGCCTTATACTTCAGTGTCCTTCACATGTTAAGCACATAGTAGGTATTCAATAAATATCCCATGATTACTGGTAGAGACTCACTCGGGCTCCTATATGGTCTTTTTTCTTCTTACAGTGTTCCTTAGTAGTTCTCCTTGAATTTTCATTCCTCAAATTTCCTGTATTGAAACTAATACGTACATGTAAACTAAGTGACCTTTCAATGTCCTGAAGCTGACTTATAAGCATTAATAGCAACTCCAGCCTTCTGACAGCCTTTGATTACATTTGCGTAACTCTTCATTTTCTTACTCAGGTAAGAGTCAATTTTGCAAACAGCAGAGCCCTTAAAGAGGTTTAAAAAGAGAGGAAAAATTTAATTCAAATAAGCATTACATACCTGGCAGTTGGGAAAAATGAAAAGTCCATAAGCAGTACATCAGGAAACACCGTGGTATGTTAAATTATAGGTAATAAAGTCAGAGTGTCATAAAGAAAACCACTACACAGACTTTGAAATGACTTTTTTAAACTGCAAGAGTTGCATTAATTTGTATTGCCTAGGATTACACATGAGCATGACTGCATTTGGTGGAGAGCACACACTGTCTGCCAAGTTCTTACAGTTTTCTGAGAAACAAATTTTGGTATCTTTGCAAAACAGATCTTGAGCTTGAGCACATCAATGTAAGAATGCATGCATTGCTGCATTTGTAAGACTACAGTGATGTCTAACATATTCCCCTGATCCTTTAATAGCTAAACTCTTGGCAGAGAACCTCAAACCTTGTTATGGCTCGACTTTGATACTTAGGGGGGTGACTGTCACACAGTTGATGTATTTCGGATATAAGATGGAATTTGGGGGCAGTTTCTGGGGAGAAGAGATGGAAGCACTCAGAACAATGTGTTCAGAAGAGGTGGGTACTACATTTAAAGCTACCTGTAAGAAGTCTTAGCTACCAGAGCAAGGAGAAAGAAATGGCTATCTGGCTGTCTTCCAAGTAGAGATAGTCCCTGAGTACCTAATGCCTGTAAGCTACACTGCTGGATGCTATGGGAGGTTAGATGAGTCCCCAGAACTGCAGCCTTTTCCCATCTTCTTTTCATAAGCACGTATTTTGATCTTGCCTCCATCTGCTGCATAGACATCTGGATTATCATTTACTCCCTTATTCTCTTGCACCTGTTAAAATTTTCCACCACACTATTACAGTGGTTCTCAAAGTATGGTCCCGGGACTCGCAATGTCAGCATTAGCTGGAAATCTGTTAGTGGCAATTTTCTGGTCCCACTGCAGATCTACCAAATCAGTATCTTTAGCGGCAGGTGGTTAGGGAGGAGAACTGACCAGCAATCTCTATTTTAATGAGCCCTCCAACAGATTCCAAAGCATATTACAGTTAGAACTGCTGCCATCTCGTAAGCCACTCTCTCAGAGTTCAGCAATGACCTCTGATTCACCAGACCTAGTATTCTTTCCTCAGATCTGATCCTTCTTTACCTCTGTAAGCATCACACTCTGTACACATTTCACATCTCACATTGAGACATTCTCCTTTGTTTCCCGTGGTTTTGTGGCACCATCTGTCTTCACCTCACACCATTCCTTCATCTCTTTCATTGACTCTTTCTTCCTCATTATTTGGCCTTCTCCTCAGTTAAATCTCCCTTCCTTTCACTTTCTACATTCTCTCGTGAGGATCTGAGCCATCTATCTCTATGATCTCAAGTATTTCTTTTAGTTACAGCAGTTTTAGAATTGTGTTTTTTACCCAAGCCTCTGTATTAGTCTTCATGTTTCAAATGAGTCACGGGGAAAGGCCATCCCTAGGTTCCATGGCCTCTTAAAAAGAATACATTGAAACCCAAAAACCCCATCCTCACCATCCCCAAAGCAGCTGCTCTTCTCTCAACTAGTTCTCTCTCAACTCTCAGACAAGAAAACTCAAAGACTCGGACTCATCCTTGGCTTTTGTTTCATTCCACGACTGATTATCCAGCAAGTCTTGTTGAGCCTGTTTACCTTCTTTCTGCACATTGGCATTTCCACCACCTTCCTGAAAGACCAAGCTTCTCGTCTTCTTTCACTTGAGGTTTTTTCCTAGTAATTGCCACTAAGTTAATTTTCTTAATTCTTTGACTGTATAGTTATAAAGTCATTCAATCATTCTGTGATCCCTGCTACTATCTTCCACCGAAAATCCTCATTCATTACCTTGACACGTGGTGTTATTATAGGACTCCGAACTTTCTTTCCAGCCTTACTTCCCATTGCTCCTTGTTATATTCCAGCTAACCTGGGAGACTCTCCATTGAAGAGTCTCTATGCTTACTCTAAGTTTCTGTAACTATCTTTTAATGATTTTACCCAACATGTAATATCATCTCCATTCTCTTCCATGTGTCCTTCGGTGTCCCTTACCTGAACATCATCTTCCCCCTATTTCCCCTCCTTCATACCTCTTCTATAGCAGGTGACACATCTGCAGATTATAATAATAATGCATACAACACTCTCTCTGCCTGGCTAGACTGTAAAATCCTTGAAGACAGATCCCGAGCTGGTCTTCAAGGTTTTCTTTCTCACCTGAGTAACTAGAGCACAATTTGTCATGTGAAAGATGCTTAGTGAAATTTGCGTATTGAATAAATACATTCTCTCTTAAGTCTGCTTGTGGGAGGACTGGTGGGTCTCAAGAGGGGCAGTCAATGAGGAGGAGGAGGAAAAGGACAGAGGAGACCTTAAGTAAGCAGGCAAGAAATTCTGTGACTCAGAGAAACAAAGGCTAGAATTTTCCTGGAGGAAAGATATAAGAAAGTAATGTGGGTTTGTTTCCAATTGTGATAAGTTCTAAGTGCGGGTTAAGAGAGGTTTAGAGAAGAATACTTGATAGGGGTACTTCCCACAGAGTTTAGTGTCACTTGTAATGCTAATTCTGAGGGAAATGAATAGCTAACAGCCCCTAAAATTGGGAGTTTGGTAATCAAATAATTCGGGGAAACCTGACAAACAAATCAACAGGGTTCTTTCCTGTACAACTTATGTCCTTCAACTTACTATTATGTATTATTATATTGTGTATATTGTGTATTATATTATCCCAGTTCTGGAATGGTTTTCAACCTGTGGTGTTCCCTACACTTACATGAGCACAACACTGTTTTATCACAGGGCATCCTCTAGGAATAGCACTGCTGAAGAACCCATGCTGGGGAACACCGCATGGTTGACTCTCTGTGAGCTTTTAAATATAAAAATAAAGGCAATTTTAATACTCAGGACCTTAAAATGGAAAAAATAAATTAGCTACTCCATCCAATGACAAGAAAGGGGGCACTTTTGTTTCAAGCATCCAAATATCATCTGTTTCACAGTCCCCTCTCCCGAGAGGATTTCCCCGACTGTCAGTTATTTGTTGCCTATTTCCAGCTCTATCCACCCTTACCAACCACCCCCCCTTCTTTTCTATTCTCAGTTTATGAACACTTTTTTTTCTGGAGGGATCTTCTTAACAATCCCAGAAAGGTAGAAAAGAGAAAATTAACTGAACACACACACACAATTCTCAGGCCCTTATAATTTAAAACGGATTTACCACAACTTGAAAGTGCTGCTAAAGTGACATATATATTAAACAGATATTTGCCTGCAGGCACAGAATAAGAAACTGATCAGAAGGGAATGAATATTCCATCTGGACTCTGATATTTCATAGTTGTGATCCATTTTTTTTTTTGCCATGACATTTACTTAAGAAATGTTCAAAATAATAATTTAAGTAAGCATCAAATACCGCATGAGTTCCACACATATGCCAAAATAATCTTACCCTTGTAATCCCTAAGGATTGCCCTTGACAGTATCTTGAAGGCAAAACACAAACTGCATTTGCAATGTTTTTGAGGATAAACTCCTCAGGACTATTCCTCTAGGGAACATAAAAGAGTTGTGTGAATGTGTGTAAAATCAACTCAATAAAATGTTTTTCCAATAGAGGAAGAGGGTCTTAAAGTAATCCAAGAAAGGAGTTTGTTCGCATATGGATATGTCCCTGGAAACTTGGAATCAAGATAATTGGATTAGTAGGAATTACTATATAAGGATTATGTAAATGTATAAATATGTTATACTCTTCAATCATCCATGGGCCTTTATCTTTACATTATCCCAGTTTTTGTTGGTTTCCTTCTACATATTCAACAGCTCTAGTGTAACTGATCATCAGGTAAGAAAATGTTAATAATTTTTTCTCCTGAAATACTTAGGAAATATCTTACTTGAATGCCCCAGAATCAAGATCCATCATTAAGAGTCTAGACATGGCACAAATAATGTTTAAAAAATTTTTTTTAATGTTTTATTTATCTTTTGAAGGAGAGAGAGAGAGAGACAGAGCATGAGCGGGGGAGGAGCAGAGAGGGAGACACAGAATTCGAAGCAGGCTCCAGGCTCCATGCTTTGAGCACAGAGCCCAATGTGGGGCTCGAACCCACGAACTGTAAGATCATGACCTGAGCCAAAGTCGGACGCTCAACCGACTAAGCCACCCAGGCACCCCATTCTAGTGTTTAAAAGAATTCAACTGAGGAATCGATATTGTGCAGGGATTGAAATGTTCTGGTAGAGAGGAAGCTGTCTCAAACTGCTGCAACTTTGTTTATCATGTAGATAAAATAAACATTGCTCATTTGATTACTTCACTTGAAAAATCTCTGGAGAAGACAAGACTGGTCTGATGGTTCATCACATCAAGAACTCATTCCTTCATCATCAGTAAAGGCTCGCAATGGTTATATCTGCCTCATAGTCAGAACTATACAACTGCAAGTTTATACCTATGCAATCACCAGAGAAAATCACTGCCTTCAAATTACAAGCCTATTGGTTGCATCTTTCTAGAACAAAATTATGTTAAGGGCAGAGAATGTGACTCTCATTCACAAATGTTTCACTGATGTTTTATAGAGTGCCTGACATGTAAAGTATTTGTGGAACAAATAAATGATTCCATAATTTCTATTCTGGTCATATCATTATTCAACTCTAATAGATATTTAATCTAAGATGTTATTGGCACATTTTTTTTTAAAGGTGAGGAGTAGTTTCATCACCCCATCCCACACACATCTTAAATTGATATTCTACTCAGAATACATGCTTTATATATTTTTTTAAATGAAAGGATAGCTGAAATTGTCTTTTAACTTATTAGAGCATTTAGTTATTGAACTACCTATGTCACTTTAAGCCAAAGAACTAAGTAGCTAAACTAAACTGCTCAAGAGGTTGGCCTTCACTTAGGGGCAGGCCAACTGGCCTCAAATCCTTATTTCTTTGGGAGTGTTCATTCACAGCCATTCACAAAGCCCCCAACTTTTCTCCAGCAGGCATGCTGGGCAGTGCAGGATTTCAGCAACAATTCTGTGATTCTCATCTATCATATAAATCAGGAAAATACCCAACCCATTTGTTTGTTTCTTCTCTGGGTACTTTTTCACTCCAGCCAAGGGGGACAGCCTGGTCTTAGTCACCTCATTTGATTCTGTGATCTGAATGCTGTGTTTTCCGTGTGGTTAGAATCTGAGCCTTGCACTGAAAAGGGTGTAAACAGTTGCAGACAATCAAACTCACGCATGGAAACTGCAGGTGACTGTCCAATTTTTGAGACTGCCTCAGAGAGCAGAACTCTCACTTTGATGCTGATGGGAGAGGAATGTCAAGATGGATTTCCGCGGGGTATGAAATAACTGAAGGGACTGGAAATCAATCACTCATCGCTAATGTAAAAAAGGACATATGATTTTTCATCAGGAGCCTGAGCTATGGCTCCATTCTTGCCTGCATTAGCCATTATGAGATGAAAGCAGATGGAAATTATTCATTCTCTCCAAACTCACATTCTTAAAATGCGATCTTATGAAAAAGCTTCGCCACAATCTTTCACTTCCAGGGAAATAGGACAAATGAGGCTTCCTCCAGAGCAGACAGAATCCTCACTTTCTTTACTGTATCTCAGCTGCGCTAACATCTTTGGCACCAGTCTTGCTCGTGTATCACGGGCTTTATAAGTGACTCCATCTCGGTCATCTGTTTTTATCCCAAGGCACACCCTGACTCCTCCAACCCCAAGGCTGTTTTGGCCTGCCTTAGTGGCTCGATCCTCCTGCAGACACACAGGACCTGTCTTCCACCTGATGACAGCCATGCCAGTCAAAATGCGCAAAGTCATGGCCATAGAGTTAAGAAGAACTCATCTTTCAGGGCATGAAAAACACTAATAATGCTCTGGTGTTATCAGTACCTGAAATGTAAGTTTTAGTTCCTAAAACATCATTTTATAATTAAACCAGAAACCAAATTAACCAACTCTTGTTTGGTTTGTGAGAGGAAGGGGTAAAGGGTGGCTACAAGGAGCCCATGCGAGTAAGGAAGGGCCTATGTGTTGCTGGGGTTTGGGAGAGGAAGGGAGGAAATGACCAAACAAGAAGGTTCTTGAAAAGACCAACACCTTACGCGATCATTACGGGTATATAGCATTGGCTCTGCTAGACTACTCTTTGAAGGCAGAGAGGGCACTGACGTGTAATAGAAAAGAATAGAAGTTCTAGAGTTCCAGTGGTATAGATTGAAATCCCATTTCCCTCACTTTCTAGTTATAAGAGTCTGGACAAGTTACCTCACTCTCTGAGACTCAGTTCCCTCATTTGTGACCTTGGAGTTAATAATAACCTTTCTCCAGCAAGATCTTCTATTCAACATTGTGCCTATAATCAACATTACAAGGTATTGTATGCTTAAAATTTTGTTAATGGTGGATCTCATGTTAAGTGCTCTTATTACAATAAAAACAAAACAAAACAAAGCAACACAGAAAGCAGCCATACAAAAAACCTTGAAGGTAATTGTGAGATTTAAATGGAATAATGCAAAGTAGAATAACAACTGGGGTTGTAACACACAAGGTTCTCAAAAGCCTTATTAATTGTATTATAGAAAGTACCCCTCCCACAAATGTCACACACGCAATAGGAAACAACACATACAGGAACTTGTTATAAGGGGATTGCGACTTTTCTATCATTGTTTTGCTGGTGTAGAGCATGGGGCTTGGGACATAAGAAGCTCTCAACTAAAATTTATGCATATAAATGAGATTTATCGATTATTTTTTTTTGAGACTCCTATAGGTCACAGGCACACCTTGGTAACAGAGGATTTTTAAAATAAATAGAAAAAAGTATAATTTGTACTTTTAAGAAGGGCAGCGATAAGGTACAATGTTGCTTTCAGAAAAGGAAGTGTTTCTCTGATGAGTCCTGTAGTCCCTGCCATGTCAGAAAGGAAAAAGGAGAAGACCACAGTAATGGAGAATAAAGGACACATAGAAAACAAAATACATCTCTTGGATTATTAAAATATAGTTATTCTATAATTAACTAAGAAAAATTACGTCTTACTTGACATCATGTGTATTTTACCACAGCAAGTATCCCACCTTCACCTACTACTTGTTGACCAAAAGTGTCAGTTTCTTAAAACACACTGTGGTTTACATGTGATACCTAAGTGCATCTGCAACTCTGATGTACACTGGTTACTCAGAATTTTTCCTTCTATTCATCTACATTTGCAAATGGGCCCATACCAACAGAACACAGACAACTCAAAGTTCGTCTCTCTTCCAATGTCTCTGGATATCACTTCACAGAAGAGGGGGTGGGGGGCTTCAGGTAAATTTATAATTCAGTAAGGGCACCTGATAAAATGGGATGGGGAGAGTTCTGGCGTGTTGACTGAACAGCCATCACCAATGAAGAAATAGACCTCATTTCATGAGAAATAAGTCTCTCACACATACATTAGCTTTAGTATGCTTATCTATAAAATGATAGACTTAGATCCAGTCAGTGCCTTGAAAACTGTCTCTGCTGGTCCCTAGGGAGTTTCAGTATGGTGGACAAGGACTGGGCTGGACTTGGGGTCTTCTCTTCAACCTGGGCAGCTTCTCCTTTTTTTTTAAAGTCTGTTTTAATTATTAACTCGCTTAATTAAATTTTCTTTGAACAAAGTATTACACTATAAAAAAATCTACTAGATTGGTGGACTAAGCAAATGGTTTGCATTCAGTCAGCATGTATTTTAAAATGTTTAAGTGTATTGCAGTTTACTAAACATACTAAGTCGTATGCATGATCTTGCTTCAACATTGCTATGAGGTCAATGTTACCATTCTCTTCCATCTTGAAGATTAGAAAGCAGAGAGGCTTGTTGAGGTAAACCATGTACCTGAAGATACACAGGCAGTCAGTCATGGAGTTGACACAGGAGCATAAGTATTCTGGTCCAAAGTGCAGTGTCCCTCCCCACAGCACACTGCCTCATCCACACAGGGGACTCTCCCCCTCAGACAGTACTATACAAAAGAGGAGAGAAAGGAAAATGGCGGACTGCTTATCTTATTCTGCATTGCAAATGTGCTCTGAGTATTGAAGCCAATGTTATTTGGCTGTTCCTTTTTTCTGTCACCATGGATTATTGCAGAACACAGTTTTGATGTTCATTTCAGTTATCATTATCTGGGGAATAGGAGGAAAAAATTAATTATCATTTAATTTCATCCCCATTAGTGTTTAAGTCTAGCATATCCTACCTGCTTCTGTACTACATCTCTTAATCAAATGTATGCCTGACATTGGAATAACCAGGTCAGAAGAAGAAGAAAGCCAGGTAAAATGAAGGAGAAAGCGTTAAGGCAGCACAATGTTTTCACTGGCAGTTGGTTCTGTATCATGGGAAAAGTGAAAATTTAGGGAGCATGTAGCTTCATGTTAAGGAACCACACTAATATGGTTCCTTTTACTTATTATTCCCATGTCATAGCAGAGAAAGGAGTTTGAAAAAATAAAACCAAACAAAAAAAACTTGGCCAAAGTCATACAGCTAGTAAATGGCAGATAAAGGATCTATACCTTAGTCTCTACAAACTAGATGATTAAGATGAAGCTAAAATTAAGCTACAGTAAAGAGGTATGAGCTCATTAATCCAAATCAAGCAAAATTCAATATATTGTACTTAGAACCCATATCTATTTCTTGAATGCCCATAGGGATGGATCTTGGAATAGCAACTAGGTTTGGGGTACTAATTCTCATGAGTAGCTTCTTGAACTTCTGCTGTGTTGATCAGGATTCTGAGGTCTTGACCCACGCCAATAGGAAAAAGTGCCATGTTCAATTAGTTATGTCTAATGTGTCCACTTTGGGTAGGTGGGAATGAAGAGAGTGGGGTGTGCAAGAGAGATTAGGGACATGAGTGCTCCATATTTCATGATGTCTGCTCTATTGAAATCAGAAAATAACTAATGCTTATTGCAAATACTTTAGAGTAATTCTTAACCATGACAGTCATACTAAGAGATGTATTTCACTTCTATTCACTAGCTGAGCCAAAAACGATGTAACTATACAACCATACAATTCCAAGTGTCTAGGAATTTTCTGCCAATGGCCAATGTACCATCGTTTTCTTTCTTCAGTGCACAAGCAAAATACAACTCACTTTCACCAGACAAAATGAACTTCCCATAAGTACATGTGAAATGATTTATTTTTGAGAGAGAGACAAAGAGTGATTGGAGGAGGCGCAGAGAGAGACAGGAGACACAGAATCTGAAGCAGGCTCCAGGCTCTGAGCTGTCAGCACAGAGCCTGACATGGGGCTCGAAACCACAAACTGCAAGATCATGACCTGAGCTGAAGTCGGATGCTCAACCTACTGAGCCACCCAGACACCGCAATTATTTCTCTTTTTGATTGACATGACCATCAGAAGCTCTATTGTCATGGCAAAAAAAAATTAATACTGTTACAAAAAAGTAAAACAACAAAATATCCCCACCTACACAAAGTGGACTTCAGTAACTCTCTTGGCACCAATGATGCATATAAAATTTTATAACCTGCTAACTAATATACCGCTTTCTTAGAAGCATGCTATAGAAAAAAAAATCAGAGAGAGAGGGAAGGAAGTTGTCAGCCTAGCAGTCCATGGTTAGAATCTTGCAGTTAACAACCTGGAAGGGACTTCAGGATCATTTATTTCAACTCCCTGCTGAAGAAGCGTGTGCTCAAAGCCTGAGCCTCATTGACCTCTGCAGATGTCTATGCAATGCTACGTCTTCCAAGCTAACTCATTCTGCCTGATTATCCTCACGTATACAGAGCTGCCCACCTCATTTTCCATCATGGAAATGCTTATGTCACTCCCATCTCACAGAAATTTTGAAACAAAAGTGTCCCAGAAGTGAAAAGATTTATTGTTAAATACACACACAGAGTTTGCGGCCTTGAGAATTTACGGTCTTCTCTCGAGGTTATAGTGCCAGAGGAGTGTCAACTTGCTCACTGTATATGAAACACAAAATTATAAAAGAGAGAGATGCCACCTATAATTCTACAGCCCAAATTTGACAAATGTGTGTTATTTTTCAGCTCTGTTGGAGGTTAGCAAGGTCTTCTGACAATTTCAAAATATTTTAAAATTCCTATTTATGTATCGAATTGCTTCTCAGTGACATGGGCTTGCAACAGAAGTTTCTAATGACTGTTCTGCCTCCTTACACTCTCCAGTCAGAATGCCCTCAGCAGATGTGAGCCAAACCAAGCTACATAATGACTGGGATCTGTCCAGCAGGTCCCACCATGGGCTAGAAGGACAAAAATCATTAATACAGAATACTGGCCAAACCTCACACAACAGGGTGAAGGATCTTCAGGCTCTGGAGTGTAAGAGCTTCCAGCCAGCTTAAGGGCTTCAGAGTCAGAGAGAACTTGGGGAAGAATCGTTGAATTTTAGAGCTGGAAGAGGCCCTAAAATGGTGGCATTAAACCTTTAAATTCAATGGGCTTAAATCCTAGCCCTGGCCCATACTGGCTATACAATCCACAGTCAACATATGTATGCCTTTTTTTTAAGTGTTTTGAGAGAGCAAGAGAGAGCAAGCACAAGTAGGGGAGGGGCAAAGAGAGAGGGAGAGAGAGAATCCCAAGCAGGCTCCATCCTTTCAGTGCAGAACCTGATGTGGGGCTCAATCTCATACACCATGAGATCATGACCTGAGCCAAAATCAAGAGTTTGACGCTTAACTGACTGAGCCACCCAGGATCCCCAACATATGTATGTCTTTAACATGGTGTCTGACATGTGAACACCTGTTAGCTGTTACTATCTCTACCAACCTCTTTAGGTTAGAGATGAGGAAGTTGATCAAAAAAGGTGAAGCGGCTTGACCAAGACAACCCAGTAAGTTGTACAGATGCTAAGCGAACATAATGGTCTCAGGAGGGCGGCAGCCTGAGTTGTTGACTGCCTTGAGATGTTTCCCACATTCGGGACTCTGCATCTTTGGTTATTCAGGAAGCCCACTATGCAACTCGATTTCCTCTTATAGGAGGCCACACACCAGCAATGTTCTTTCATAGGTACAAACTCATCAAGTTCACACAAGTAGTTTATTCTGCCCTTGAGGCTGACTGAGGTAGTTGTGAGATAAAATGGAATTTAATTCAGCTCAGTTTTGTTTGTGTAATTCCACATCATAGCACCAGCTACCACCTTTTTACTTTCCTTTTATGCTTTATCTGAAGCCATCCATTCTACCCATTCATTCATCAAACATTTATTGAGTGCCTAGTGTGAGGCTAACACTATGCTAGATCTTATGAGTAATGAATATATTCAAGGGGCGCCTGGGTGGCTCAGTTGGCCGAGCGTCAGCTTCGGCTCAGGTCATGATCTCGCGGTTTGTCAGTTCGAGCCCCACGTCAGCCTCTGTGCTGACAGCTCAGAGCCTAGAGCCTGGAGCCTGTTTCAGATTCTGTGTCTCCCTCTCTCTCTGCTCCTCCCCTGCTCATGCTTGCGCTCTCTCACGCTCTCTCTCTCTCAAAAATAAACAAACATTAAAAAAAATAATAAAAAAGAAACATATTCAGTTGGGGGACACCTGAGTGGCTCAGTCAGTTAAACGTTTGACTTCGGCTCAGGTCAAGATCTCACGGTTTGTGGGTTTGAGCCCCATGTCAGGCTCTGTGCTTGTGGCTCAGAGCCTGGAATCTGCTTCAGATTCGGTGTCTCCTTCTCTCTCTGCCCTTCCCCTGCTTGTCCTCTTTCTCCGTCTCTCAAAAATAAATAAATATTAAAAAATTAAAAAAAAAACATATTCAGTTGGTATCATCATACCTCCACAGTCCCGGTAATAAAGTACCTCACAATCTTTCTGGTGGAGATGCTCAGTAGGCTCACCAGTAGATTTTTAGAAGCAGGTATTGGGACAAGAGGATGACTTTGGAGTCAAGTAAGTCCAGCTCCAATCACTGCTAGTTGTGTGATTTTGGAAAAGTCCCTAAACCTCCTCAGCCCCCACTTCCATACTATAAAATGAGAATAGTACCAGTATCTTCTAATGATTTCTCATAGAGTTATTGAGATGATTTAAAAAGATGATGCATAGGGGCACCTGAGTGGCTCAGTCAGTTAAGTGGCCGACTTCGGCTCAAGTCATGATCTCGCGGTTTGTCAGTTTGAGCCCCATGTCGGGCTCTGTGTTGACAGCTCAGAGCCTGGAGCCTGTTTCAGACTCTGTTTCTCCTTCTCTCTGACCTTCCCCCATTCATGCTCTGTCTCAAAAATAAATAAACATTAAAAAAATTTTTTTTAAAAAGATGATGCATATATAGCATGACACACAATGCTTGGCAGCTAGGAAGCACTCCGTAAACACTAGCTACGTTTGTAGTTTAAGCAGTGTCTTCAGAATACATTTGGAGATTCCAATTCATTTAAAACATAAGTGAGGAGGTAAGGGGTTGTTTACTTATGCTGAACCCAGGGACTCAGTTGTGCTTAAACCATTTGGGTGGCAGTCAGCTGACGAAAATTCACTATTTCAGGTGATGGGTTGATCAGAATTATATTTTAAGAAACTTAATCAGGCAAGTGGATGGAATGGAGAGGACAGAATAAAGTAAAGGAGCGTAGTTATAAAAATAATAATCTTGGCAAGAGTCAGTGGGCCCTTACGGTAAAGTCAGTACGAAAGACATATAAAATAACAAAGAGGTGGTCTAAGGATAATTAGACACTGTTGGTGACAGAGAATAAAAGAGAAAATTAGAGGTGCCTTCAAGATTTCGAATATGGCACCTAGAAAAGGATGTTCAGAATGAACAAGGGAATCATGAAGGGAAAGACAAGTATTCAGTTTCCTATTTTTCAGCATGCTTATATATCCAGGACTTGTGAGTGGCTGGGTAACGTTCAATACGCATCCTTTCTTATACCCAAATGAAACATTTTTCCAAAAGGGCAGTTCCAGCTGGATCAGAATTCAAATGGAGGCATGTCCTGACAGTAGCACTTACTGCTTCAAGCTGTTTGTCTGATACAAGATTATGGAACCTCCAGCCTCACTGCTTGCTCTCTTAAAGAAAGTGGCGATGTAGATAGAAGCCATAAGAGTTCAGATCTTCACATCAGTTCCTCAAAGATGGAATCACATATAGTGGGGCTGCTATAGTTCAATGTCCTTTTGAGTTTATAAATGAGTGTTGATTGGAATGTATGACTTAGAATTATTCCAGAATAGTTTCTGCTCCTGACAGAGGACAAAAGTTGAAGGAGTGTATACCTCTTTCTTGACCTCTGCCCAACCCAACATCTAAGAATCCACTCCCTTTCCCATATACCGTATATAGAAATAACCCTTATAGTTTTTAAAGTATAATTTATTGTCAAACGGGCTCACATACAGTGTGTAAAATGTGCTCTTGGTTTGGGGGGTAGATTCCTGTGGTTCATTGCTTACATACAACACCCAGTGCTCATCCCAACAAGTGCCCTCCTCAATACCCATCACCCATTTTTCCCTTTTTCCCACCCACCCCCCATCAACCCTGAGTTTGTTCTCTGTATTTAAGAGTCTCTTATACCCTTATCAGCTTTATCATTTGAGTGCCTACCGGTATACCAGGCATTGTACAAAGCACTTTAGTGTCACTATCTCCTTTACTTCCCTAGATTCCCTATCAGGAAATTACCCCCATTTTAGAGAGGAATGGACTGAGACCTAGATGAGCAAACTCGTCCAGGGCCACTCAAGTGGCTAGTGGTAGAGCCATGATTCATATCAAGTTCAAAGGATTATTAAAAGAACCTATGTTGGGGGTGAAATTGCTTTGGGACTAGAAAACTGGGACTACAACTGAGGAAGAGTATATTATGTTCTAGTGCTTAAAGCACTCATTAGCTGTGAATGGAAATTAAGACCAATCACAATGTGCTGCCTCTTGTAATCTTTTCATATGTTCAAAGGAAATCTAATTTTATTGGTCTCAAAACTTCCAAACAGAATGATTGACTCTAATCCTTAGGATGCACTACAAAGACAGAGATAATTGCGCACTCTTCACTGAGATGAAGTTTGTAGTCTAGTCAGGGGGACACACTGTGAATTCCTCCTGTCCAGAAGCTTAATGAGCATGTGTAAGAACAGGGTCGTATCTCCCAAAATTGACACGTTGAAGTCCTAACACTTACTACCACAGAATATGACTCTACTTGGAGATAGGGTCTTGTAGAGATAATTAAGGTAAAATGAGGTCATGAAGGAAAGTCCTGATTTAATACGGCTACTGCCCGAAGAAGTTCGGACAGAGACAGGCACAGAAGGAAGACCGTGTGAAGACACCGGGAAAAGACGGCCATCTACAAGAAAGGAAAGAAACCTCAGAAGGAAACAACTCTGCCAACATGTTGACCTCAGACTTCTCTCCTCCAGAAGAGGAGAAAATAAATTTCTGTCATTTGAGCCAATCTGCGGTACTTGTTATGGCAGCCCCAGCAAACTAACATACCATGTTTGGAGGCATCCACCCTCCAGAATCTGGTCTCCCTTGTGAGGAGAATCATGTCAGCCTGTTGACAGAGATGGACAAAATGGTGAGAAGAAATGCCTTGGGGCCCCAGAGTGTGCTCTTTTAGGTTTCAACGAAGCAGAGGAAGGGCGCAAAAGATCCGGTGTGCAGCATTACTGTCATTTTAAACCTCCAGACGCCCATGCAATGAGCTCGTGAGACCCTTTACCCGGAACTGTATTTCCATGCCCCTCTCGGGGCTTCTGCACTTGAATAAGAAGTCCATGCCACTTCCTCCCTTCCTCTCTGCACCTTTCACTGAAAATGTCTCATGACGCTTTCCATTCCATTGAGTCTACTCTTGCACAGAGTGGAGTCTCGCCTCAGCCTGATGATCGTGTTCCCCTTCTGCTTTTGTACATGAAGCTTGTCAGAGAATCAAGCACTCAAAACAGGGTCAGCTAAACTGCTTCTATTGTCACAGCATCATAGATTTAAAGACTTTCCACCTCTACGTCTTGCCGCTAGATCTCTGCCTTTGTTCTCGTCATTTTGATAGGTGTACCATTTTCCCTAAAAGACCTAAAATACTAAAAGTAATCATTTTTCTCCATGGAGTGGGTATGATGTGGCCAGCACTTCACACTATTAGTTTTAATTCTCAAACCTGTCCTAAAGGTTAAGTATGATCAATTCTGTTTTATGGATGAGAAATGTTAAGACCTTTAAAGAGGCCATAAAGGAGCTGAAATGTGAACAAAGTCCTGACCATAAAACCCAACTTTTTTTTCCCTGGACATGTGTTTTCTAACTGTAGCCATTCCCACGTCAGTGCCGTAACATTTATCCTATCTACCTCCTGTCCGCGCTATCATTTAACATTTTCTTCAGAATTTTACATTAATGTTGTCTTAAGCAATATGCGATAACTATATTTTTATATAGCTTAATGCAACAGCTATACTCTTTAAATATTCATTGCAATGAATACAACATTACATTTTACAAGAATATGTACTGAAACAGATAAGCACAGGAAGTCTAGAATAAAACATGACCATCCATGTAGCACCTAAAATATCTTGTGTCACCCGTGGTATAGATAGCATACTGTTATATAACACTACACTACAAACTGACACCACTTATGAACAGAAGGAGCCTAGGGCAGAGTCCAGTGCAAGGCTCGATGTTTTCCCAGAAACTACTAGCCACATGTTTTAAGCAAGTTGTAGAGCTACCTGGCAGTATCTTAAAAATTGAGGGCTTTGCCTGATGGGCATTGCAGACTTACACTATCTTGGAAGTAATCTGCTCCACTCTCGTTTTTTCCTGTTGATTCGTCAGCTGCACAGTCCCTCAATTTGGGAATTAAGAAAGTAAGCCAGGGACAGACATAGCATAGCTGCCTAGTTGTAGAACAACTGGCCTTACAGGCTAATCGAGTGTGTGCAGTTCTCAGAGAGGTCAGCCTCTTGTCAGAGTGAAAAGACTTCAGGAACAGGAAATAAGATGTAAAGGGTCCATATGATTAACCTTGTGCCTGTTTCCAAAAATCTCTCTCTCTCTCTCTGCCTGTCTTTGGAATCTGAAGTTTGGCTGTAATAAATACATTGCTAGGACATATTTTTGAAATTTCAAGAGTCCATTTAGTAGGTTATAATTAACTTGTGAGAAAAATAACACTACAAGTCATTTTTTTTCTAAATGTTTTTAATTTTTATTCTTCGAGAGAGAGAGAGCGCGCACCAGCAGTGGAGGGGCAGAGAGAGAGGGAAACACTGAATCTGAAGCAGGTTCCAGGCTCTGAGCCATTAGCACAGAGCCCAACATGGGGCTGGAGCCCACAAACAGTGAGATCCATGACCTGAGCCTAAGTCTGACACTTCTGACTGAGCCACCGGGGTGCCCCTAGAAGTCATTATTAACTAGACTATGCTAGTAGTTTTGGGAGGCAGTAAGGGACATGTGAACAGGAGGGCCAGACTAGCATTGGGGTTTGGGTGTGTTAAAGGCTACTGAAAACCAAGTAGGAACATGTCAAAGGAAATGGTCTCCCTTTCCCCCACTCCAGGCTCCTTGTCAGAGCCCTTCCTTCTGATCTGGGGTTTTCCTGTGTTGTCAGGCAACTCTTCCTCCCCCTACCGGGACCAGGAACTTCTCCAGCAAGGTCCAAGCCCCTTGCTTACGAGAGTAGTATATAAAAGTCAGTGCCAACAAGTGAGTGCGGTATATTTTTAACCGGTTAATAAAATCTTAGACCAAATTAACACAAAAGCAGTTTCCAGATCCAGGGCGTTAACATTCTCTGTGTATTGGACCCTAGTCAGAGCAAATGTCTTATGCTTGGTTCTGCCATCACAGTTTAAGCATGAAAGTTAACTTTGTGGCAGCTTGGCTAGACAACACCACCCAGTTATTTCATCAAACAGTAATTCCAGTGTTGCTGTGAAGGTATGCTGTGAAGGTATGTTTAACACTACCATCAGTTGACCTTCAGCAGTTCACCATATATAATGCGGGAGGCGGTGTTATCCAATCAAATGAAGGCCTTAAGAGCAAAAGGAAGAAGAAATTCTGTCTCAAGAAGACACCATCAACTCCTCCCTGAGTTTCCAGCCTGCCAGGAATCTGCTCTACAGAATTTGGATGTGGAAGCCCATATAATACCACGAGCCAATTCCTTAAAATTAATAATAATAAAAAAAAAAAAAACACAACAAAACATACCTTATATCCTATTGGATCTGCTTCTCTGGAGGACCCTGACTGATCCGCCACCCATTTGGAGCATATGTGGAGAAAGACAGCCAAGACCGCAAGGGGTCTGGAAACCAGAAGGGCCTAGAAACTACGGTATGTGAAGAGCAGCTGTCAGCACTGCAGTTACTTAGTCTGGAAGAAAGAGGTCCGTGTGTGATCAGACAGCTGTCTTCATTCATTTAAAAGGCTGAAAAGTGGAAGAGAGTTCAGACTTGTCCTGTGTTGCCCCAGAAAAGAGAACTTGGCATTGAGGTTAGAGATTACAGCAGGCAGATTTAGGATCAGCAGAAACAAGAGTCCTCTAACCTTTTGAGCTCCATCAGCTCCCAAGGGTGGGGATTTCCAACAGAACTTTGATACGTGGAGGAGAACTGGAAAAAGGACTCCTTGATTAGGTGAGAGGAAAGAGTGTGCCCTCAAAGCTCCGATTCAGTTGGGCAGGCTACCGTTTACCAAGTGCTTCCTAAGCGTCAGGCACGGTGCTCAGCACTTTAAACATTTGATTTCAACCCATCATCCTTCCAACCCCTAAGGTGGGCTTAGTGCTTCCTCATTTTAAAGACAGGAAATAGAAGGCTCTTGGAAATCCAGGGAATGGTCCAAAGTCCTCCACTAAGTAGAGCAGCATCAGGTTTCAAACCGAAACCCACCTGAACCTTAAGGCTCCCCTATGATGAAACACTGTTTCCCTGGGACAGGAGGATACAAAATCACAAGCATGAGCCACAGGTCACGGCCTTTTCAACCCTTAGCAGCTGCATGCTGATGATACGTTTATACACCTTCAGGCCAATGTGGTGGGGTGAATTTATCTGCACTATAGCCACGCCTTATTTGCCAAAGCACTGAAAGCAAAAGAAATGAATCCTTTCATTCAACAAGTACTGGTTGGCCACAGGTACTAGTCATCTAGAAGTACAGCTACAAACAGGACACACACGGCCTCAATCCCATCAAGAAACTTACATCTAGCAGGAAAGGCAAACATTCAATTAAAATGCATTGAGTATTTAGTTCCAAGTGTCATGAGTGCCGAGAAGGAGAAGAAATGTGTAGTCTGAGAATGAGTAGCAAGTGAGTCCGCTTCTTATCTGGAGGGTCAGGGAAGCCCCTCGGTAAGGGAGGGTCAAGGTGGGCGCTGAAATATACACACGCTTGGTCAGAGGCAGCGCACAGCACGGCCCTGAAACACAAAACCACTAAGAGCACTAGAAGACCTAAAAAAAAAAAAAAAAGATCAGCGTGGCTGACTTTTTACTAACAAAAAGGCAGTGGCTGCAGAGGTGACAGAGACCATTTCATGCACTGGCTATGGAGAGTATGTCATCATTTTCAATGAACAGGGATAGAGATAACTTGGTGGCTTGGGGCATCCCAATCATAGCCCTCAAATGCAGCTGCACGTGAGGCTTGGGTGGTGTGTAGAAAAAGTCTACATAGCAGATCAGAGACTGCCATCCCTAGAAAGCTCTTTTTGCAAGGTTGGCCCTGGGATGGTATCGAGAAACTTGGGTACTAAAAAGGTTCTCACCATTCCCACCACCAATAAGAGCGGCTCGCTGTGCCTCAACTGTTTGAGCTTATGCTGAACACCTGCTTTCTTTCTGGGTGTCTGGAATTTGGTATGTGCTAGGCAGAGGATGCTTATGTGACCAACCTCCGGTAAAAAACCCTGAGCACTGAGGGCCTAATGAGCCTTCCTGGTAGACACCAGTTCATCCATAGTGTCACATCTCTCACAGAGGCATCAGCACACCCTGTGTGACTCTACTGGAAGTACAAGGAGCTTGTACTTGGTGTCTTGTGAACTTTATCCCATGTATCTTGTCCTATGGCTGATTTTGCTTTATGCCCTCTCTTTGTAACAAATCTTAGCCATGAGTACAACTGTATGAGTATTCCTAGTGAATCACCAGCATGGGGGAGGGTTGGTCTTGGGAGCCCTTGACATAAGGTGTGACCTTACTGACTTCCCACAGTGGCCATGGAATTAAAAGTTCCCCCTCTGGCTACATAAGAGATTTTCAAGGTAGATTGAAATGGTCTCCTTTCTTCAGGGGAACTCCAACTTCTGCAGCAGCTTCACTACTCGAAGGTCTAGAAATGTCTGCAGTGATGCACAGCTGGGTAATGAATTTTTTTTAACATTTATTTATTTTTGAGAGAGAATCAGAGCATGAGCAGGGGAGGGGGAGAGAGAGAGACAGAGATACAGAATCGGAAGCTGGCTCCAGGCTCTGAGCTGTTTGTCAGCACAGAGCCCGATCCAGGGCTCGAACCCACGAACCATGAGACCACGACCTGAGCTGAAGTCGGATGTTCAACCGACTGAGCCACCCAGGCTCCCCATCTGGGCAATGAATTTTTAAAGACATACACCAAATTTCAGGGAAGATTCGTAATTAATGTTAAACAACCACCTGCAATCCCCAGGGCCACTGCCCTCCATTTGCCAGGAACATGCCATCTTACTCTTGGGAGTTCAGAAAGCCAATTTTGTAATACTGTATAGCTTTAATCTATCTGCCCTTTATTAAAATGCAGGATGTACCAATGAGTCTAATAAGGCGGTCTTAAGGGCTTTTCTGTTTTTTACCTTTATATTTAGCTAGCCACCGTTAATGTCTTTAGAGCTTCTTTTTTTCTTTAATGCTTTCAACTCATTATTCAAGACCAAGGAAAATTAGTCATTTCTTAGCACTTTATATTCTGCTAATTGCAAGATCTTAGCAATACAAACACACCAGAAAACCATACCAAAGCAAATTTTATAAAATATATGCCAACTTCACCACAGCCAGTGGAACAATGTTGAAGGCTGTTGATTTTGCTTACCCAATACTTTTGTTTGAGTAAATGAAAGTTCAATATACTTACTCTTACACTCCCAGAAAAAAAAAAAAACAGCAATAAAATATTGATGAGACAAGAACTCGCATGAAAGACAAATCTTGCTTTCGAAAGTCAACAAACAACACTACTGCTCCTTCCATCTCTGGAATCCAGCCATTCCGGCCACATTATCAAAGAAGTTTAAATTCCTATCATAGCACTTACCGTCCTCCCACAAACTGCCACTTGGGAGAGTCATAAAGCTCTTAAACCTCACATCTCTGGGGAGCCTGGTTCCTATGGACATTCTCATTGTTGTTGATCAATAAAATTCTTCCCCTTTGCTGAGTACACTCAGAATTCTTTCCTGAAATCAATGAATATTTACCTGGCACCTACTTCATGAAAGGCATGTGCCATGTCCTGAAGGTGACAGTCCTGGCTATCTAGAAATGTCAGCCCTAGGTGTATACACACAAGTTGCAATACAGTAAAGTAGAAAAGATTGTGTTGTTAAGTACAAAATGCAGACTAACAGTATGAACTGAGAAAGGAAAGAACTCTCTGTGGGTATAAAAGTCTTTCCAGGAAGAATCAACACTGAAATATGAGAGTTGGTGGGATTCAATGCTTTGAGTAGCAGAGCATTTGTGATGGCATTGATTATGTACATAAACGTACATTCTGGAGACAATGAGTACACTAAGGTGGCTGAGGGGACAGTTTGCTTAAAGAAATAATGCAACATAAGGCTGGACAGGTAGGCTGGAGCCAGGCTGAGAGCAGCCTAGAATGCAGTCTAGGAAGGTTGGCTTTCCATGTGCTAATGATAGGAGACTACCTAAGGTGTCTGTGGAGCAGACGACTTTGGCTTTCAAGGCGACATCTGTGGATGCTTAATAGGGAGGTGTGGCATTAAAAAAAAAGACAAAATGAAAGACAGGTGTAGACGTGGCCATGAGTCACTAAAATGGAGATGTGAAAAAGAGCTGGATCCGGAAAGCACTCCCAGCATGTCTACGGAAATGAGAAGAGTTTGACTTAGGTTGAAAACATGAAAAAAGGAAAAAAGACACAGATATGGGCCAAACGAGGGACTGGCCTATAAGCATATGAAATGGAGCGCCTATAAAGGCAGTTTTAAACAGATGGTTTTAATACTATTCTCCTATAATGTGCTGCACTTCTAATTCATAATCTTTACCGTAATTGCAACAATTGTTAGTATAATTATTGATTTACTGTTATTCTTTTCTAGCCCATAAACTTTTATAGTCTGGGACTGTGTCTCAAGTGCCTGGCAGTAGGGCATGACATATTATAATTGTTCAAAAACTAGAATTCATATGCAGGCATATTAGAGAAGATAATTTGAGGAAAAATTCTGGAAAATTGAGTTTTAAACAAAGAGAATTAGAGGCGAATGCCCAGTACAAATTGCTTCTTTGTAACATACTTTATTGTAAATACTTTACTGTATTTAGGTGATAGGGTTTGTAAGCAATGGGTATCATCATATTTTGTCGATGTCATTCGTCCAAATCCCTGTAATGATGAACCATACTATGAAATAGAATTTTACTGGAAAAGGTAATTGTCACCGAAGATTCTCAAAGCTAATGGAGGGGAAAAACATGTTCAAGGAGGATTGTCAAGTAAAGGTGATTTTTCATGCTAAATTATTGAAAATGCCTCTAACTGGTTTAAAGTTCTTATAGCGTTATATCTCTTTGAAGCCCCATTCCCTCTTAAGCCTCTGTAGCCTTGAAATCATTCTGCATACAAGTACAAAATTAATCCTTCTTAAATACCACTTTGATAAGGGAATGAATGAATGAATGAATGGAGAGCTCTGCACTCTGGGAAATTTTAGAAACCATCTGTGCTGCTTCTAACTGGCTGAGTAATATGGTCAAGTCATAATCACAGAAGTCTGTGAATCAGTTTTTCATCCTTTTTCTCAACAATGGGGCCACTAACATGTTCTAAATACTTTGAGGGCCTATCATTAAGTAAATTCCCATAAAAACATTAAAAATATCTATTGATGCTCACAGGAAAAAAATCACATACCTAAAAAGCATTCAGTGTACCATCTCAAACACCTAAAGTAATCCTGGAACCCAGGAGATTAAGCAAAGTAGCCAAAATTCATATACCATGTCAGTGACTGGCACACTGGCTAGAGTAAGAAGTGGTACCTAGAAGTGGTATAGTAAGGGAAGAGATCACAAAGTCAAGTGCAGACACACAAACTGACCCTGGGTGGGAGGTTGGAACTTACGTGCAGGAAAACTACTGCCTACACATCAATCCTACGAAGAGTCAGTTTTGTGTACAATGGTGACCCCCGCTCAGCCACCCCAAGGTGCAGTGCTTTGTTTCAAAAGGGACGGAAATGTATCATATATTTGAGAATTGTTCCTACCCATGTGTTTAAAGTCAGTGGGAGGAAGTTTGACACCTTCGAGTTGTAAGACTCAGTCTTCTGGAAAAAAAAATTCATTGAAGCGCAATACTTTATAACCTGATGACAATAATGTCTAAACATGACTTGACTTTGTAACCTTTCTTATTAAAACATTGGAAAACTTACCTATGGTATGGCTTGATGCTTGAGAAACGTTAGGCTTCCTGAGAAGCGAACGTATGGTCTGAGTTCCATACCAAGAGATACAATCCTGAGAAATGAATTCTATGTAGACTTTCTAAGAAATTGTCCATTAACGTGAGACTCGAAATTGTAAAAGACTCTGCAATGCAGGCCTTCCCAGCCGTAAATAATAGATTCTAAAACAGTTTTGTAAGTGGGGCCTTGGCAGATGGGGTGCAGTCTTTAAGTTGTGCTAATACTGTTCTGTGATAGCGAGGGACAGAGAGGGCCCCCCGACGGCCTGATACGCAGAGCAGGGTCACATTTCTGGCTGTTGTTTAATTAACAGCTCTTGAATTTTGGCATTGCAGACACACACTGATGAATCATTGCTGACTAGCACTGAAAGCTGTTGCATATGCCATTACTTTTTTTTCTGGAAGGTGGGGAAATCATGGCTGAACATAATTTATTCTTCAGACCAGTCTTCCTTATGTGGTTCATCTGAAAGGTATCCCCCCTGCCAATCCCTCCTGGCCCCTGTTCCCCCTTTTCATCTAACCTCACCATAGTATCCAGTCTTTGTTTACCACACTGTACTAAGAAGTGAACTCCTGCAACCTGCCCATTTTTAGTGTTCCACCAATAAAGTTTAGAGAAGGTCTGTCTCCTTCAGGTGATTTTAGGGATTGGTGCCATGGTGCCCTATTTAACCCATGAAAGCATTAAAGCAGTTCTGTCAGCCCTTGAAATTCCCACAGTACAAAACACTCTGCAGACAGACAACAATATACCCCCTGAGACCCGAGACCTGACAGTAAATGTCTGTAGAAGTCAAGGAAGCCTTTCAATGGTTTGAGACAAAAAGGAGGCAATGAATCCTTAGGTTTCTTACACTGTGTATAGTATTTTTAAAGTAATATTGATTTTCATTTTGACTATCAAAGTAGCAGAAGTACTTAGTGGAAAATGTGGAATAAAGGGTAAGTGCCAAGCAAAAATAAAATTGTACATATTGGAGGATCAAGAGATAATCACTGTTGACCTTTTAGTACACAACCACAACCAGTCTTTCATCATTGAAAACATCTCATTTTAGGGCTTCTGTTCAAGTGCAGAAGTTAGCGGGAACAGAGCCAAGATTATATCCTGTCTTATGTTTCATAAAAACGTGGATAGGTAAAAGCTTTGGTTGTCACTTGCCCAGTTGACATTCATCATCATCTCATAAAAAGAAATGGCATATGGTAATAATGGAGCAGAAATAATGAAGAGCATGGGCTTGTGGGGCCAAGCTGCTTGACTCTGAATACCAGCAAGTGAATTCATTTGTTTCTACTTCATTTTCCTCATAAATAAAACGGAGATGATGACAACAGTAAAAAATAATAATAATACCACTTTATGGAATGATTACGAGAATCAGCTGAGTTAGTACATAAAACACTTAGAACAGTCATTAGCAGCAAGTAAGTGGTCAACTAACACCATCTATCATGAGGACAGCAGGACCTGGCAATGGCACATCCATTCACTGCCAAGGACTCTTACTGAGCCACCTTTGCACATTATTTTCAAACTCTTAGAGACATCGATCACCACATATTAAGATTTCCATAGTCCAGTCTCATCCCTGCTGCAAACAATGATATGCCCTTGATGGGTCACCGCAATCCTTTGGATCACCTGTCATTACTGGGAAAATGAAAGCGCTAGGCTATGCTAGTGGAACTGAATCATTTTGAGGAGATTCGAACCCCCTTTGGCACAGCACTCTGTTTGTGATTTCAGAGCGTCCACTGACCCCTGGAAGTTCAAGGGTCTCTTTTGGGGGCCTCAGCCTAAAAATCCTTATGTTATATGATCTCTAATGGTTCCTGAAGCTCTGACATCCTGTGGTGGTCAGTTCCATAAAAATGGTCCCATTCTTTTGATTTCTGACCTGATTATCACAGACACAAGGAAAAAGGTGAAAGGTAAGTTCAGGAAGCAACTCTTCCACACTAAAGATTTTTCTGTTTTCTGCCTTATTGGAGATTGTAAGAGTTTCCTAATTAAATCCCTCTCACACACTTTCAATTCCTGGTGTTCGGGATCTGGGAATCCAACACCTTATTTATATGCTAATGTGCTACAGAAAACCCTGGTCTTTCTCAATCCCAAAGGCACAAGAGATATTCAGCCTTATGCTTTGCTGCACCCACTGGCATCTACAATGGACTGTGCACAGCCAGGGTGCAAGGTGCCCTGGAGAACAAGGCCTGGCCCAAAGCACTACACGGAACCAGGCAGCAGTGACATCAGGGAAGGCCAACTATCAAGCACGGTGCCCGACACAAATAATGTGGGCCTCTAGAGACTATCTATAGTTATGTGCCACAGGGTGGCCCAGGGGTCACTGCCCTCAAATCATCTGGGTGTAGGTTTAAAATGAAGATTGCTAAGCAGGACATCTAAGCGCCATTCTACATGAATAGCCACAATGGACTGGGGCTCCCTATCAGAGCTCAGTTCCAGCAACTCACCCCAGACGTGTTGATAAGAATTTATGAGAGCAGAGCCTGGGAATCTGTATTCTCAAAGGCATCAGCTGATTCTCTTGTATCGAGAATCTCTGGTAAAGACAAACTTACTTGTGATCATACAGAGGAAGGAGATTTCTTAAGAATACCTAGTATTGGGGTGCCTGGGTGGCTCAGTTGGTTAACTGTCTGTCTGTCTCTGGATTTTGGCTCAGGTTATGATCTCTGTGCTGCGTACGGAGACTGCTTAGGATTCTCTCTCTCTCTCTCTCTCCCCTTCCCCTCTGTCCTCCCTTGCTCATGCTTGCACACGTGTGCTCTTAAAAAAAAAAAAAAAAAAAAAGGAACGCCCAGTATTTAAGAATTGATGTTACTGCTTTCACAGGGTATTTATAATATGAATCCATTCATCAGACCCTGAAAGACAGAGATTGCTATGGAAGCATACAGGAGCTGCCAGAGCTCTGGTTTCCTCTGCAACTTCAGGATAACAGTGCCTACCTTAAGGGTAGCTGAGGATTTGACTACATAATTCCTCTTAGACTGGTTCAACACAGTAGAAAAGAATGCAGCTCTATAAAAGAAAAAGGAGCAGTTTGTGTACTCTTATCAAATGCTAAGATAGCTTTTGTGAGAAAAAGCAAAGTACAGAGCAGGATATATAGAACTTACATACTCTCTCACATAAGGAAGGCAGGGAAATACGTATTTGCAATTATATGTAAGTGCATAAAGAAAGTAATAAAAATGGTTACTAAAGGGGGTCATAAGGTGGGAACAGACAGGTAGATAGGAACAGGAGGACCCAAAATTACTTTTTTTAAAGTATGCCCTTTTGTCTCTTCCCTTAACATAAATTTATTCTAATCAAGGAAAAGGAGATTTTAAAAAAATGTTTGAGAGCACGCATGCATGCTCGTGAGCAGGGGGAGGACCAGAGAGAGAGAGAAAGGGAGAGAGGGAATCATAAGCAGCTCCTTGCGGTCAGCGCAGAGCCCGATGCAGGGCTTGATCTCACGACTGTGTGATCATGACCTGAGCCCAAATCAAGAGTCAGATGCCCCATCAACCTCGCTACCCAGGAGCCCCAAATATTGGATTTAAAGCCACCAGTCTAGCATTTAGTATGCCAAGTTATCATTCTTCTGCTTCAACTAGATCTTAATGGGTACTGATCATGACATTATCATATTTCACTCTAACAGTTGCCAAAACTCTCATCACCCGAATCAACTTGCAAATTAAGGGGGGAGTACACCTGGGCGGCTCAGTCAGTTAAGCATCTGACTCTTGGTTCCAGCTCAGGTCAGGATCTCACGGTTCTGGGAGTTCAAACCCCACGTCAGGCTCTGCACTGACAGTACGGAGCCTGCTTGGGATTCTCTGTCTCCCTCTCTTTTTGCCCCTCCCCCACTCTCGCTGTCTCTGTCTCTCTCAAAATAAATTAAACTTAGTTTTTTTTTTAAATCGGGGGGGGGGGAATATGTGGATGAGGAGCTATTATTAAAATGTATTGGTTATTTGTTCCTTCACTGGGAGGGGAAAATGTCCTGGATCAGCAGAAAACAAAATAGGGGAAGTCTGTAACCTACTGGTGAACTTCTTTGTGCAGCAGGATTTCTACATTGATTGTTATGCACTTTGTCTACTCCATCAGGTCATGAATGATGCATGGTGCTACAAGAGGTTCAGCTACAAACCTCTCCACTACCGACTGAAACAAAGAGGACTGTTAGAAAAACAGAAACAGGTCTTCATTTTGCTTTTACCTCTGCACCAGCTTATGGAACAAACCCACTACAATTTCTGTAAGCTTTGTTCCCTAGATTCTCTTGGGACAGATTTCTTATCAGATGTATTTTCTTAAAAAAAAAAACAAAACATCAAAACAACACAAAACCAGAGCAAGACATTTTAGAAGAACAACATTTGCAGAACTCTGAGTTGTCGAATAGTCACAGCCAACAACAACATATTCACTTTAAAAATGATGACGTTTGCAAAACGAGAGAGGATAAGAAGAGATCTGCAAATCCAGAATTATCTCTGCAGTGTAGTTATTGCTTTTTTTGTAGCACAAATATAAGTCTTTGTCTCTATACTTAGAATGAACAGAAATCTCATTTTCCCGATCCTGAAGAAGAGCTGGAGATTTTTCTAACTCAGCTGATTGGCTGTAAAATACAGACTTTTATATGTGCCAAGACTGTAACTGTTGCTTTAAAAGATTTCTTTTCAGCTCTAAAATTGATATGGTAACTCTCTGATGGTAAGTGTCAGGAAAAAAATTAAATGGCAAGTTAGGACCTCACAGAGGGTAGTGGAATCTCAGTCAGCATTAATATGAGAGGCAGTGGGACTCATGAGGGTTCTTTACTTTGGAAGGAGTCAGAGACCACTGATGGTGCCCCAGTATATTTTCCTTTCAGCAAGACAGCCTATAACCCTGCAACTGCCTGGTTAGAAGGTTCACTCATTTTGTGGCGAGTTTTGCTATATACATTAGTTTATACTGCAAAGATCAGAACAGCTGTAACACGTGTCATTTCTGGGCCCTCTTCTCGCCTTGGACCACCTCTTTCTCCCTTCCTTGGGAAGAGCCAACATTCAAAGCCATGTTTTGAGGATAGCAAAGGTGTTTGCTTGTCTTCAACTATGCCCTGAAAAAGAAATATACCTTATATCTTAACTAATAAAGATGGCTTGACACAAGAGAGTGTTTCTGAAAATTGCCTTAGCTATAGATAACCAACAACAAATCAGTAAAAGAGGAGAGATCATTAGAAGGTTGTAGCCACGGGAACACAATCACGAAAATGACATGTACGATATAAAACTACCCAGGAAAACCTCTCTTCAAAAATGTCCTAAAAATTGTAACCCAGACTACATCCATTGCTTATAGATTCCTAATTAAGCAAGACCAAATTAAAGCATTAGAGCTATAGCTTTATTGGTAGATTCTGTGGTACAGTGAGGACAGATGCAAACTAGGGCTTGTGTGTAAGAGTGTGGGCTTTAGCACCACCTTGAGCAGGGTTTGAATCCAACTCTGCCACTTACTAAATATAAGATGTTCATTTAACGCCTCTGAACCTATAATGTAAGTGGAGATACAGACACCTGCTTGTGGCAAAGGATGTGGCTTAGAGCTTCCAGCAGAGGACCTCATTTCTACAGAGGAAATCAATAAACATCAGGTGTATTTATCTCTCTTCCACTCCTCTGAGGGGTATCACAGACATCTTAGTGCCAGGAAAGAGAAAAAGGAGGTAAGGGAAAAAGAGTATGAACTAGAATTTGAATGTTTCTAAGTACTGGATCTCCTGATCAATTAATGCTCATCTCTTAACCAGGTAGTACTCCTAGGATTACTAGGTTCAGAACTCTAAGACATAACTTCAGAGAAAATCTAAGTGAAACTAGTATCATGGAATACATGCCTATCTGATTTCTTCATATGGGGAAACCCAAACATTACCAATGTAGTTTCCGGCAGTTTATGGAATGCCTTCATTTACGACAACTCTTGCATCATTCAAGATTTGTCCATTTGCTTATAGTTGCTGAGTATCAAGATCATGTTTTGCTCTCAGATCATCAGTTATTTTTCTTTAAACGAAGGTAGTTAAATCCACCATTACGTCCACAAAGCATTTTATCAGGTATTTTCTCATTTCTCCTCCCCCTAGACCTTGTTTGTCCATCCAGCTCTTCAATAGTTAATACTCACTGAGAACCTACCACATACCAGACTCCCTTCTAAAGCACTTAAAGTGAATTAACTCACTTTATCTTCACATTAATCCTCAGAAGCAGGTAACCATTTTTACCCCATTCTGCAGATGAGGAAAATAGGTGATAAATGGATTCACTTGTTGCCTGGAATTACAAAGCTCCTCAGTGGCACAGTCAAGACCAAGACCCAGGCAGTCTTACTCCGGAGCCAGTGTAGTTATACTATGTCTTTAAGGTCTCACGAGAAGTTGCAACAACCACAACTATCCAGGTACAGAACTGCAACTATTAGGTACAGAAACAAGATGAGGAAGAAGGGGTGGCAAGGAGTTGAGACTGAACAGCCCAAAGTGTGAGCTTAATGCAAGATCCTGAATGTGAGCCAAAACCCTCCCTCTGAACTTTGTGGAGGTTGAAGCAAAAAGGAAAATAGGATCTGGGATATGGTTTTCACTACTATACAGCAAAGGGAAGACTACAGTTTCGAAGGAAAAACATACTCTACCACACTGTATTTCTAGCCCTTCATTTAGTTTTGCTGAGCTTGAGGACGGACAGAGGGATCCTCAGTGAGCTCTCAGTCGCTGACGCTACCTAATTGCTTCAATTGTGCTGGCCAGAGATGGAGCTTCAACTAACGCCCATATTCGAATAAGCCCATTTATGTTTTCTTGATAGCAAGTTGTAATGTCCTTTCCTATTCCACTCCACAGATGACCAATGAACAATAAACCAATTTGTTTAGAAAAATCTTATTTCTTGTGTCACATAATATTAAAGCATACAGTTTTGCTTTCCAAGCTAGCAGCTTATATATGGCAGGAGCTCTAGGACATGCATGAATTCACTATCATTCCATTTTTTAAAACCCAGAAAAAATATTTGAGATAATGCTGAAAAAGTACTGCTGAATTTCCTAGTGGTACAAAGGCTTTTATGATTATCTTGATTTTATTTCCCTAAGTAGCTATTAAAAAGCTGCAAAATCACTAACCAAAGGAAAAGAATATGCATCTATCATATAAAATTGTTCTAATTTAAACCATCTTTGCTGGACCCATTTTTCTTCTCTGTAAAGAATGTATCTTTAAAAAAATTTTTTTTAACATTTATTCATTTTTATGAGACAGAAAGAGACAGGGTGTGAGCAGGGAAGGGACAGAGAGAGAGGGAGACACAGAATCCAAAGCAGGCTCCAGGCTCTCAGCTGTCAGCACAGAGCCTGATGCGGGACTCGAACCCACGGACAGCGAGATCATGACCTGAACTGAAGCCAGATGCTTAACCGACTGAGCCATTCAGGTGCCCCAAGAATATATTTTTTGATTCTATTAAATCAGGGCTTTTACATAAGTAACTTTAAGATCTACAAAAATGCTATTTTCCCCATTGAACAGAGGCCAGCAGCACCATCATTACTGTTAACAATCTAATTCAATAGCCTGCAATTAATCTTATTTTAGTGGCTACCAAAACAGGTAAGGTGTATACACTTAGCTCTTAAATCATTGTCTAAATATTGCACAATATTTTTCTCTGCATGAGCTAAGCAATCTGGACAGCTGTTTCTTGAAGCTTTTACTCTAATTGGTACATGAGTAAGCCATTTATAAGAAGAGAACTTCCTGGATATTCATTTACTCCTGTTCATATAACATTTTTTCTGTTTTCAAGTAGTAAAGAATATGGCTTGTGGTCACCTCACCATTGGATTTTGAGTAGTTGAGAGTTATGGTGTTTCTCAGCCTGTTACCTCACTGGTAAACACTGGCATCAGGCTCCAATATCAGACTACCGGTATCTAAATCCTGCTTCCCCCTCCTCAGCAAGTTACTTACCAACCTCCTGCTTCCCTGACTTCATATCCAAAATGGTAGCAACAAACACTTCTCCCTTACCGGGTTGTTACAAGAATTAGAAGAGATGATACTTGTTCTAAGACACCCTATGTTCTAAGACACTTGTTCTAAGAAACATTAAGAGAAATGGCACTTGTTCTAAAATATGTTGTGTGTCTTAGAACAGTCATAGTAGAATAGTACATAGATTCTCAGTAGTTATTACTGTTGTCATTATTAAAAAAACAGAAACTTGGCAAGTTCTGGATAGATTTCAGATGTACATTATTGTGGTTATTTAAGGCTAACCATTGCCGGGGAAAAGCTAACTGAAAATGACCCTATTTAATGTAAGAAAAAACATTTCATTATAAACAGTGAGGGTAAAAAGTTTGAATGGGACTTTATCCAGGAAAAATAGAATTTTATGTCAAAAAATTGAATTCTAATTCTATCAATGTGCTGATTTTTAGAATTAGCCTACTGCTTCTAACAGTGTATGACTCTACTATTTTTCTTTTCATTTTTGGTGGGTAGGAATGCAGCTAAATTTCCTAACAAATTTGCATGATACATTGTAGTCCCATTATTAGGAGAGCCGTTTTGACCAAAAAATATCCCCATCTTTGCAAAAGTTTCTCTTAATATTTTGATATGTAAATAATCCAACTTCTGAAGAGCCTATCCTGTATTCATCCTCCGATTTCTTCAATTCTTGATTCAGCTAACACAATCAGATTATCATTTGTCTTGTGGCTCTGCACAAGATTCAAGCCATTTTCCAGCACTGCAATTAGTGAAATTCCACATTTTCAAGGGTTTTCAATTTCACTTTATCATCAGTTTTCATGACATTTTGCTCAGTGTTTAAATGGACACGATAACAAGTGGGAGGGCTGTTTGAATGGAGGCTAATTTCTTAGGTGGTCAGTTCATTTGTGGATATCTGCATGAAACGGTCATCTTTGCTTTCCCTGGGCAAGCTTATTCCCATAGAGATGAGGAGAAGAAATGCTTGGAAAACCACACTTCCTCTCTTAAACCACTTGATAGATTTAAATATTAAATAAACACCTGTTTTATCTTTGACAATATCTAAGAGAGAGACTAATAAGTGACTTCTTTAAGAAAAGCTATAATTCTTTTGGCTTAAGTTTTATAACAGGATCTCTCAGAACAGAAATATATGCTCTTTTTAATTGGGATGTTTATGTCAGTAATGGAGATTCCTAAGAGTACATACTGACTAGCAACAAGGTAAGTTGTCTCCATAAATGAAAACTAAGCAGGACAGAGAGGACAGTCACCAGCCATGGTAAAAGGAATGAAACCTGTAGCCTCAATCCTCCATTTTGATTTTTATTTTATTGTTTAGTTGAGGTACTGAGATAGGGAGACTCAAGAATTCTATAAAAATCTGCTTTTTGCTCCTTTTCCTGCTCCTGTTCTTGCTAGGACTGCACCCCACTTTCCACATGCCTCAGAATGCAAATAGGGTCTGTCCTTCTTGTAAGGGACAAGGAGTTAATGATTTCTTTAGGGGAGAGAACATCTAAAGCAGGCACAGCTGAGAATGACCAGACTATGCTATCATGGGAGTATTCCAGACCACCTGTGCCAGACAGCGCCACACCAAGGCCCCTCAGCTCCAGGGAAAAGCACCTGGGCCGTCATCTTTGTTCTAACCCATTCCTTGACGTCTGAGAGAAATGTGCACCAGACCAGCGTCCTCAATAAAGGCCTCCCAATTCGGAACAAAGATAAGACTCCCTCCTTTCCTAGCAGTCTCAGGACATTCTACCTGTACCTGCAGTCCCGCTCTACCTTCAGTAACCTCTGCTTTCACCTCCTGCTGGCTCATGCCTGATTTCAATTCTCCTTGGGCGGCCAGGGACACTCTTGGCTGGCCCTGCAGGATACCCTCTGGATGCTAGGGCCTGGCCTGCCAGCGTTATCACCTATATACAATGAAAGGCCGACTATGTATTTATGTACAGACACTACCAAACTTTTACCAATGATTGGAAGGTGGGAGGTCACAGAAATATCCATGCAGTGGTGTGCTGGAGTTGGTCCACACTGACTCAGGACAACTGCCTCTCCAGGTTTTAGCAAACTTGTGAGTCAGCTGTTCAACCACCGTCAGCTTGAACTCAGCCATGGGAGAATACTTCCTTACCCTACAAAAATTAGCAAAGGCTATCAAGAAGGGACTCGGTTCCCCACCCCACCCCCCGCCCCAGAGCTGGTTATTAAGCATTCACTAGCACATCACAGAATCTCATAATAAAAACAACGGGTAATTTGCCACTGGATCAAGCAGGCATCCTTGGGAAGAAGAGAAAAGCTTTTATCTGCTCTCAGATGCCTGGACAGGGTGGAGGGTTCTCTGCAGCAACCATCATCTGGGAAAGGGAGGGCTGCTCCACACACGAGGAAGAGCCTTTCAGAGTCACTGAATGTCTCTGCTGTGCTGCTTTTAGCATCCTTCACTGTTTAGTACAATGAACAACCTACTCAGGCTCTCCATCGCAAATATGTTTGATAATACCAGCATCTTGCCTTACACCAGAAATCAAGGAGGGAAAAGGAGTGGAGTTGGGAAAGAAGAACTGGAGAGAGATTACTATTGCTTCTTCAAACTCCTGTCAATCCAGACAAGGTTCCCAATACTTCTGCCTGGAAAGCCTTAAAAATAGGTCCGTGTCTGAAACCCATCTGAAACCAGTGATTCACATCCGAGGATGGCATTCACATCCCAGGCATTAGGTGCTATGCAACTGAAAATCAGTTATCAGGATCACTGAATGGAGCAAAAGCCAGAATAGAAACTCAGATAGCAGGGATCTACCTTTTGTACTATGCTCTCTCCAGGAACAGAGGATCCACACCCAGTACTTTTCTGAAAAGGGGAGAATGCACTTTCCCAAGATACAAACAAGCATTCCATACAGCATGAACACTCAGCCTAAACAAAGGTTGCTTACACCATCAACATTGTGTACATGCTCTTCTCTCCCTCTCACCCAAGGCTATGAAGACCAACCCTGTGGTGGTTCTCAGTTCTGTGTGTCACCATCACCTGAACACCTTACACACCTGGCCAGGAAAATACTATTTCCTGGGCTCCACCTCAACCTCCTGGATCAAATCTCCATTTTTGGTGCCAGGAATCCGCATTTCCAAAATTTCCAGGTGATGTCGAAGCACCTATCACTGGTTTGAGAACCACTGGTATAAACCAAGCACTACTAAAGCCCACCCTCCTTCCTGAGGCCAACTGAAGCATTTGGGACAAACATCAGGATCACCGGACATTTTGCACAGCTGTCTGATTCTCTGCTTTGTCACTTGACTCTTCCTCATACAGGCCTTCCTTCCACTTCAGGACAACTCTCTCACATGTGGATATATGCACCCTGTGTGAGTTCATTCTCCTTTCTACTTCTTCATTCCAACTCCTTTCACCTCATGAAAACCTCGTGATCCGTTTCCATGGATCACAAAAGAAAGACAGTCAAAGGACAAAAAAGTAGAAATCAGGATAGATTGATTAACTCCAAAAGTCCCTTAAATTTTACAGAAAAACAGCTAGCCCCCTTCAGAACCCCAACAGAATCTTTTTTTCTCTTAACTACACCTGGTGGTCTTCAAGTCATGGTAAGCTACATGTTTTATTTTTTTTTAATGTTTATTTATTTTTGAGACAGAGGGAGAGCACAAGTGGGAGAGGGGCATAGAGAGAGGGAGACACAGAATCTGAAACAGGCTCCAGGCTCTGAGCCATCAGCACAGAACCTGATGTGGGGCTCAAACCCACGAATTGTGGGATTGTGAACTGAGCCGAAGTCGGATGCTTAACCGACTGAGCCACTCAGGCACCCCGGTAAGCCACATGTTTTAAACTGATTGTTCTTATCTTTTGCAGAGTTACTTGTTTTTACCTCAATGTTGTTGCCTTCTTTAATCACAGACGTACAATTTTTCTGCTGCATTGTGGGTCAGATATACTGGTATATGACAGTTTAGGGATTGAAACCATTCATGGCAAGGTTTCTCGGAGGAAAGGTACTCTGAGCTTTAATGGACTTAAAAACCAACTTTTGCAATTCAACCCATGGTTAAACCAGGAGTACCCTGTGTATCAGTTTGTCCTCAATTATTGATAAATCCTATAAGCTGAACCAGAAATGTATTTGAGATGCAAAAGCATCTTGTGAATTTGAGTGCCCTCCCCACTAGGGCCATACTTATTTGAAAATCTCTCTCGGGTGTCTGGCTGGCTCAGTCGGTACAGCATGTGATTCTTGTCCTTAGGGTTGTGGGTTCATGCCCCACATTGGGTGTTGAGATTACTGAAAAATAAATTCTTAAAAAAATTTCTCACCTGCATTCCTGTAACAACTGTGTTTTCACCCACAACTGCCTACACTAGTGGACTAGGGACCTCTGAAAGCTCAGATAAGCTTGAAGTCATACTTCCCTATGTACACCTTCCTCACCATATGCCCTCTGGCTCTTTCTCATCCACCTAGCACTGCTCAGCACAGTTTGACCAACTAACGTGCCCATTGTTTTTATATTTCACTTAAATTACCATTTCCTTTACGCTTTGAGTATACTGGAACATTTTAATTCAATTCGTAGTCATCTGTTTTGGTATCATACATATTTTTTTTCCTATTCCATCAGTTTTTTCAATGCTAGCCAGTCACACAAGCTGCTTGGAGTATAGTTTGGAAATCCTTGTGAAAAGTTTTAAATGCATGTATGTTTTGAGCCAGTAACTCCATCTCCAGAAAATCATCTTATACATTTATGTGAACATGTGGGCAAAAACATACTAATGAGATTCCTTTTTATACTGTTGTAATTGCAAAAATCTAGAAATTATCCTCTTTAGAGGACTTCTTACATAAATTAAGAAACATCTTTGAAATGGAAATATATGTAGATGCTAAAAAATGAGACAGATCTTTTTGTGCTGATATGTAATGGCCTCTTAGATACAATCTTAGGTGAAAAAAAAAAGATGCAGGATACTACGTAAAGTTCCTTCCCATGTGTATCAACACACACTTTTGTTTGTACATAGAAAATTTCTAGAAAGATACTAAAAGAACAGTAACTACATGTTGGGAGGGAGAATTTGGAATTAATTACTGGTGATGAGACATCATCATATTTTTCATTAAATGTTGTCTTGTACTCTTTAAAAGTTTTACCAGAATCTGTATTACTTCATCGATAATTTTTAAAAAAAGAAACCACCTTAATTAAAATGAGTTTTAAAGTATTTAGGCTTACGTGTGTATATGTAGGCATAACATTTTGTTAATTAAGAGTTTGCAATGTTAACAGAATCATCAAAACTATCTTCCCCTAATCATCTCACTTATTTTTTAAATTTTTTATTTAATTAAATTTTGAGAGAGAGAGAGCACACAAGCAGGGGAGAAGGGCAGAGGGAGAATGAGAGAGAATCTTAATCATGCTCCTTGCTGAGTACAGAAGCCAACATGGGGCTCAATCCCAGAATTCTGGGATCATGACCTGAGCTGAAATCAAGAGCTGGACGCCCAACTGAGCCACCCAGGTACCCCATCTTGTTTCTTTAAATATACAAAAGGATTTCTACTGGTGAGGTCTAATGGGAGCTTGTTATAAAATTCAGTCTAGAAACCTAGAATTTCAACTGAAATATTTTTCAGAAGTATCTCAATTTAGAGAATGAATCTAGGGAGAAATTCAGAGTAAGCACCTAAAGCTTGTATAAGGCAGACAGGTGGCTGAACTACCACCCTTTCTGTCCTGGCAAGCCACTGCCAAGGGTCCAGGCTCACTTTCCTAGAGTTGGATGCAACTTCACAATCCTCAAGGAGCTCACTGCCCATTGAGTAGAAGGAGAACCAGTTTTTCCACATAAACCAAGTACCCTCGCACCTACTTGTATTCCTGGGGAAGCAGAGAGGAGAAGCCTCTGTGCTGGCTTGGCTAGGGTTCTGTTTGCACAATCCAAACATCTCAAAGGAGCGGAAATGTGTGTGCCCATCAGAGTCGGTGGCTGGCACTTGGGTAAACCACCTGAATAAGCACACACTAAAAAAACATTGTGCTCATTGGGAAAGGCAAAAGTACATCCCTATCATCTGTGGACCCTGACAAGTTGGGGTTTGGAGTAAAAGGAAGGATTGAGGGTAGTGCTCTGTACTGTTCCCTCGGGTTGGCTTCTGTCCCAAGGAATGTGTGCCAAGTTCCAGGGAGAGATGTGCTGTCTGTAATAAAGGCCAGGTTAGATGAAAACTGTACCGCAGGGGGAGTATGACCTTAGGTAAGCCACTTCTCCCGGCCTTCTTTTTTCTCTTGTAAAGTACCTGAGGGGGAAGAAATACTTTTGAAAGTTCCTTTCGGTATGCACATTCAGAACTCTACCACTTGGAGATGACCTGGGAAGTAAATCATACTTTATTAAAAATATAAGTGAGTCTTGCCAATGGAATGTGGTGCGTGGTTATGCAAATTGCACCCAGCGGCTCCCTCTCCAGCTTATTTTCCCAATGGGTCCACTGGATGTGAAGATTCTGCCATCACAGAGCGCTGCACGTGGCCTTCCGATTGGATTAGGAAGGCTGATCCACCCTGAAATGGACTCTCCACCCTGCCCACCTTGCTCCCAGTGGTCCTCTGCTTCCCTTGGGAGAGTTTCTAAGGACACAGTAGAGATTCTGCCCTCTAGGATTTGCAAGCTAGTCAGTGGAATGAGACAGCCACCACCACACCTGTGGCAAGACTGCTAGCACCCCAACAGTGGCAGAAAAAAGAAATAGCTCAGAGGGACATCAGCCACACTCTTTGTTAACTCTAAGTCAAACCAAATAAATACTTATTAAGAGCCAGCTTCATGAACCTGCAACCACTGTAGTTGCACAGGCTCCCTACTCAGAAAGGGCACCTGCCCTTGGGATTTAAAACTCTGCAATTGCTCTCTTGAAATTCTTCCTGATTTTATTTTGAACTTGTATTCTGTATTCAGGTCTGATGGGACGATGGGGGATTCTTGGGGGCTTTGGAGTCTAAGGTAAGCTGCAATCCCATCTCCCATTGTTCCTTGGGATAGATTCTTGGTCATCCCCAACTTGCAACCCCACCTAGGAAGTGCCCCTTTCCCTCTGTGCTGCATGGTTCCTAGGTACATTCACCCAGTAAATATCCCCATGCCTGAGGGAGCATCACATTAAATAGCAAATAAAAATCACCATGACAGGGTGAAAGAGAGACCAAGAGACCACAGAAGAAAGGAATAATTCTTTTGCCTGTATTTTGAATAAGGGACCCACATTTTTCTTCTCTACTAGGCCTAGCAAATTATGTAGCTGGCATGAAAGTCCCTAAAGGTCCTCCTTCCACAGGAGTGGCTAATCCTAAACCCCTTCCCACATACACACTGCAGAGTCAATCATGTACCGGAAAAGCAAAGGCCAAAGAGAACAAAGTGAGGAAAGAGGATGGAAATGCCAAGTTTGTTGGAGGCGGGACCAGTCCTTCCAGCTCTGACCTCAGCAGATCCAGGACATGGCCTCTAACGCACGCTTTCTCAATGTGAAGCTGAACTTCTTTTCTATCAAACCAAAATGTACCGTGTCTTCAAGGGTGTAAAGGGGAACAATGCCTATAATGTATGAACAAACTACCTGGAAAGACAGTCACAGAGAATGGTGACTCTGGAATACATTCCTGTGTGACTGAGAATGGTCATTAATCGTGAACAGGTAAGGCTATCTATGGAAGGAATAGGAAGGTGGGCCATACAGGAAGACTATGCCAAGGTTACATTCCCGTTTCATCTCGCACTAGCTGTGTGCCTTTGGACAAGCTGTCTTTTGTATTTTAGTGTTCTTACCTTTTAGGAGTCTAATAAGAGCAGCTTTCCTTAGTGACTATTGAAAGGATTAAATGCTTAGAATAGTGCCCAGCAGACAAAAGTGCTTAAACAATGTTAAATATAATGGTTCAAAGAAGGGAAGTTTTTGAGGGATTCAGGGTAATCAGGGAAAGATTTTTAAGGTGTGAAACAAAGGTTGTTTATTGAGAATTTGTATGGTATTTCTAAGAAAGCAACTGTGGGCTTAATATAAAAGCTTTCATTAAGAAAAATCTTTGGTAGCCCATCTAGATGAAAAAGCTTCATGTTGTTATTTGAAAACACACACATGCACACGCACACACACACACGGGACCACTTAGAAATAAGAGACTTAGTTTAGCTACATGCTTTGTAAGGTATTTCTTAAATGATTACTGTTGGTTTTTCCAATCTCACGGAGTCCTGATTTGGTATTAAGCAGTTCTAATGAAAGTGTGCAAACATCTGTCTTATATTCTGGCTCTTTCCTTAGCTACACTGCCACACTGATTTACAATTTAGGAGGACTCTGAATAAGATAAAAGCCACATCTGCCTATCCATCAATCTTTTAGTTTTCTACTTGAGGAGCCTTATGTCCCTGCACAGATATAACATCAACTGATGTTTTAAAATAAGTCTTGGTGGAAAGAATGCAAAAAAAAAAAAAAAAGTGTATCTATCTGGCTATCAATGTTTACATACAATAGGGTTCCTAAAATACCAACTCAGTTAACTCTGTGTTCAATAGTAGTATACTCTATCCTCTATGGAGTGCCTGGGTGGCTCAGTTGGTTAAGCATTCAACTCTTGGTTTCGGCTCAGGTCATGGTTTCACTGTTTGTGGGATTGAGCCCCACGTCGGTCTCTGCACTGACAGCACGGAGCCTGCTTGGGATTCACCCTCTCTCTCCTTCCCCTGCTCATGCCTGCTCTCTCCCTGTCTCTCTCAAAATAGGTGAATAAACTTAAATATAATAATTACATATTCTCAACTAACCCCAGCCCTCATTTCAAGGATCATGGAAGTATATCAATTATGCTAAGGGCAATTCCCTTGGTAAATACTGATAATCATTTGGTTGCTTTGGTTTTAATTATGAGCACTTATTTCTAAAAGAGGGCCAAGTAGCTGATGTTGAAAATAAAAGGTAGGAAACCATTCAAATGTTGCCAATTTTCCTGACATTGATGGAATGTCATCTTAACAAGTCTGTGTAAGTTTACTGTTCTCTAGTGTCTTCTCATGTAATACCTACTAACGTATGGAGCAAAGAGAGGAGGGCCATAAGGTAAGTTAGAGAGAGTTGTGTTCTCATTTTATTCAAGGTAAATGAACAACATTTATGTCTGCTTTCAAGACATAAGTGAGACACTACTGAATGATAGTTCACAAGGTGCCTTCACTTCTCACAACTTCCCTTTTATCCTGTGTATAAAGACAAAGTGAGCTGGAAATACTCTGTAAAATGCCTTCCAGCTCTAATGGTTTATGATTCTATCATTAGTGGATTATGTGATTTTACAGGCCTGATCCCCTGTCAAATCAAGAGAGAGGGAGCAGTCTGTTACTGAAATTAAAATGACCCATGTCAAGAAAAAAAAAAAGCCAAAAGGTTAATAATGTAACCACCGATAGTGGTTTTACCAGGAATAGTATCTCTGTTGTGGTAGAGACAAAAAAAGTCATAAAAACACAAGGTGCTAAATTTTACTTCTATTTTAAGAGACTGTGGGATAGCAAGAAGGAATTATGAAGGCAGGAATAGGGCAAATAACATTGAGGAAGACAACGTGGAAAGGTCTTTATAGGAAATTTCATACAGCAATTTCCTGAATAGGGAAAATTTTCTCTATGTGTGTGTTCTGAGGAATAGCCTTCATTTAGAGGATACGATATGACAGGTAATGCATTTCACAGAATCTAATGAACACTTAAAGGACATAGGAGTCTGAATTCCAAGCAAATCCCTGGGAATATACAGGGACTGGAGTGGCTGAGTAACTGTGAGCTGGAAATAATTTCATAAAATTGTCATCAACGTCAGTCTGATAATAATAGTTACCATTTATTGAGTACCATGGATCAGAAACTATGCTGGAATGATTTATGTGCATCATCTCATCTAATACTTACAGCATCATAGAGAAAAAATTTAATGTCTGAAACAAATGTTCAGAAAAGCAAGCAACCTTATCAAGGTCACAGGGCTGGGAGATGGGCAATTGAAACCTAAGCCATACTGAATCAAAGCTCATATTCTTTTCTGTCCTCCACCTTGCCTCTGCATTTTAGTTGGCAAGCTAATCTTGAGAGTTACATACTCTGAAATTGTAAACACCACAGTTCTCTGACCGTACACTACAGTTTTTGATTGATGGGAAAGTATAAGGGAATAAATGTAGCCCTTATTTGTAGCCATTGTTTGCTGTTTTTGAAATTACCAGACCTGTACACTGAAGGAGGTGTGTGTGTGTGTGTGTGCGCATTTATTTACACACACACACCCAATAGATCAATATTGTATATTGTATATACTACCAGTGGAGGGTATATACATCAACTAGCATATACAACATATGTTTTTATATTTTATATACAAAACTCAAAGCACAGAGTCTATGTGGAAGAGAGCAATTCTACAGAAGAAAAAGATTTTTGAAAGAAAAAAGCAAACCAGAACTTGACTGAGGACCTACAATGTGCCCGTGTTGTGCTAGGTACTTCCTGAATATCTCCTTTATTTCTCATGGGTGACAAATAGGCTGGCTGACTGTGGTTGAGTAGATAATCTTGACTGCATAGGCGTGGCATATGCAAATTTTAACAATGGACAACATAGTATATTTATAAAATAAAGACTGCTCTAAGAATCTGTGATTGTACAAGGCTTCATATAAGCACGCAGTCGTGAATTAGTATTAACATGAAGGGATCCCGGCAATCAATGAGCAAATGTTCTGTGACATCTATTTCTTGTTTCTAAAAAGAAGAGATTCTATTTTTTTTTTTTGTCCTCTTCTCAGCAACCTTAGATATGAGTGGTAAGTCTGGATCATCATAACAGATCACTGACACAAATTCATTCTGAGTTAGGTGCTCATCACCAATCAACTAGCAGTGACCTTTCTCTACCGCAGACCACAAACCTAACTTCGGTCAAAGTGACAACGACTTGAGAGTTACTATGCATATCCTGTCAGGATGAGAGAGAGCTTCAACATCAGGGAGAGTAAGTCTTCTTTTTCTAATTGGCCTGGTTGACTCCACTCTCTCACTGTCCTACTATGTTCCTATGCTCCCCTTAGAGAAATTGAAAACGGTGGCCCAAGCAAAGAATTCCGTTGATCATTTTGAGAGTACTCGGGAAAAGAGAGAGGAAATGTTACAAATATCTATTACAGTGATACTAACGGAATTCTAGGCAGGGCCTGAACTAGGTTAAGGTGAATGAGACACCATTTCGTGCATTTGCAGGACCCTCAGAATGATTGCTGCCTTTACATTTACACCCGAATGCATTGTACATTCTTTTCCCTAGCCCCAGCCCTTATTGAAGGAGAGTTATACCCGGGCCTTTCATTTCCTTCTGATACCAAATTGCCTACTTATAAATCCACTGGCCATTAACTCTAATGTCTGATTCTTAAAAAAAAAACTTTTGAACACCATGGCTTTTTGCTTCTTGTCCTCACCTCAAAACTTTCATGATCTGCCTGGGAAATTAAACCAAGATCCTACCTCTCACCAAGAACTTTTGATCTAAATCTGATTTCGTAGCCATATCTCATACCCAATCTCATCTCCTACATCCCATCCAGGCCAAAAAAAAAAATAGCTTTTAACCTTGCTGTTTTCAGCCTCATGACCACGACACGTCTTCCTCTTGAAAGTTCCCTTCTCTATACTGCTTATGCTGCACAGTGCTGACACCATATGCTTCAAAGCTTGATTCAAATGCCCTTTCCTCTAAGAAGGCTTTTTAGATCCCTTCCATAGGAATTAATTTTTTCCTTCCTTGTTCTACCACTCCCTTTGTTCACAACAATAACTGAGCACGTATGTCAGTGGTCCTTTTATAAAAACATTTTTTTTTTGCAATCGTATCTGTCCTATGATCGCCCTTTGGCCTCCTGAAGGGAAGAGTCTATTTTACTTGTCTCTGTACTCCCACAGGATCAAGCAATGAATTGCACATGGTGGGGCCTCAATACATTTGCACCTCAGCATGACTGAGTACATTCTTTAGTAAATTAAGTGTATATGGATTAATAAGCTTTTGGGGAGAGCAAGCAAGTGAGTACAAGTTCATTTCCTTCCATTTTTTTTTTTAATCAGTAAAAGATTTTAAACATAGGCTGGTGAATGTTCAAGCCAATTCTACTGGGTATAAAGACTAGGAAAACACTTATAACTAATAAATGACTTCAGGGTGAGTACATGGTGTAATTGTATTTTGAAAATTACAATCTGCATGCATATGAAGCAAATAAGTGCTAGAAGCGCAAATATATTAAGAGCTCAAGAAATGTGAACATGGTGTTCCTATGTTGACATGAAGAAATTGCATCTACAGCAGTCCATCTGCTGTAACTCTTGTACTGTTACTCATTTTTTAAATTGTTTACTCTGTGTCTCCATTGTGCTTCATAATGGACTAGGTGCTAGAAATGTAAAGATAAAAAACTGTCAGTGACGTCTTGTCAACAATGAAATACAGTTACACCTGTCAGGTTATGGGGACTCCATAGCCAGTCCTGGAAGAAAAGACCAGCACTGGTAGAGGGAAGCATTTAGGAACCCAAATTACATACAGGACAGAACCCTTAGTTACACCTAAAAAGAGAAAATGGATTTCAGGATGAAAGCTGTTCAAACAGATTTTGGAGGTTGAGCGGGACTTTTCCAGACAGCAAGAGAGGAACTGTATTCTATATTAAGTGGGAAGAGAGATACATGGAATTCTGAATGGGTTTGATGTATCCTAAGATGTACTAAATCATACTTTAAAGATTGGCATAAAATATATTTGGAAGCCAAGATAATCTATATATATAATCTAACAATAGTTTGTTATACAAACACACTATAGTTACTTAGTTACCCAGTGTTTCCAAATATATCAACAATGTCTCTCTCTGGTTCTAGATTCAAGCCAACTACTACTTATTAATTTTAGAAAGCCCAGAATCGTCTGTGCTAACTAAAAAGCCAACCGACATTTCTGTATATAAGCAGGATTTCAAAGCCATAACAAGGTTTCCTCATTCTTAACCAGTTTAAGGTAACATAATTAGTACATGGATTTTGATTTCATTTACAGTCCTAAAATTCTGTAACCACATCACCCAGTTTTCTTCTCTTTGAAAGACGCTTCATGCTCTTTTGATTTTGGAAATCACTCTATCCAAACTTGTTACTTGCACTTGTGCATTTAGACCAAATGATAAGATCTATCAGTACAGAGGTGGAAAAAGAGTGGGAAGAAAGTGTAATGGAGACTTGAGGGGGAAGGAGACAGCTTCTGATACACTGCTCTCCTCTTTCTCTAGTACATTTTCTCTGAAAAATGATCCAGGCACTATCTCAGCCACGTACTAGAGTAAAAGACAACTTCAATTATCAAGCCATGCTTGTAAATGTGTGCATGCACACACATATATAATGTACATATGTGTGTGTGTATGGTTACTTATATTGAGTTATGTATATGAACATTAGCTCATATGTATGTATAGTTCCTACATAACTACAAAATTAGTTTTGGAGAAGTGTTTTATAACTCTAAACATGCTATATAAGAGCATACACGAAAGAATACATATATATATATACAATACTCTTTTTCTTTACATAGCATTTCTATCTCCATATACCTTGTACAGATCATCTGCTTAGCAATAGATTAGAGATAGTAACATACTTGTTCTGTATCATCTGCATATTCCTTTATATCACCTGAAGCTATTTCTAAGTAGAGACATCTACATACTCCATGGCCAGAAATTCATTTAGGATTTTTTTTTTGCTCAGATGGATAAAGTGATATATGAACAATATGAAAAAATACAAAATAGGCATAAAATGATGTATGACATAAATATCATACAGTAAAATGGGGTCATGGAAGTCATATAATGTACCTTCTGCTTAATGCAGTAATTTACCACCATAACCATGGTCCTCATTTTTCTGTTGAAGGTGATCAGGGACAGGAGCCCAGTGTCCCAACAGCCAGCCCATTTTCAGTAGATGCCCTCAGCATCTGTTGTGTGCAAGGCTAATGGAAGACCCTGGAAAGGTCATGGATGAAGCTAGCAAAACACTTGTCCTCAAAGAGCTTATAGGCTGAAGTCACAGATAAGATGTCTACATTAGTAAAGGAGAGCACAGGCAAGAGTGGTGAGTATTTTAGGAACAGCAAAGTCTTGGGGCTCTCAGTTACTGGAAGAAGATAACTGATGGCAGCAGTGAAGGAAACTGAGCAAGGCCTCAGAATATAAATGGCGTTTTGAGCTTTCAAGGACGGGTTGTATTTAGATACTTAAAGGACACAGAAGCACTTTAGACAGAAAGAATAGCGTATGTCAAAGGATAATTGCTAAAGTCTTTGTTTACCTGCCAATGGTCTCCATGAAACATCTAGCAACCATTCGATGCAGGCAAAGTATAATTCTATAAGCTGTTTGTCCCAAGTAGAATGCTATAGACTGAGTGTCTGTGCCCCACCCCCCAATTCCTATGTCAAAATCCTAATTCCAATGTCATGGTATTTGGAGATGGGGCCTTTGAGGGATAAAGAGGTCACAAAGGGATTAGGGCCCTTATATGAAGACACACGCACAGCTTGCTTCCCCTCTTTCCGCCATGTGAGCACACGGTCAGAAGCAGACTTCCCACATGGGAACCAGGAAGAGGGCCCTTGCCAGAAACCTGCTGGTGCCCTGACCTCAGACTTCAAGCCTCCAGGACTGTGAGAAATAAATGTTTGATGTGTGAGCCACCCAGGCTCTGGTCATTTGTTACAACAGCCTGAGACATAGGAGGGGTCATCATGTCCCTTTCTCTTGATATAAGCCTTCCCATCAGCCAATTTTCAGATGCACCACCATCCTGGCAATTCTCCATACTACGCCCTCATGTTTCCCAAGGTCTCCCCCATGATACGCTTCCTAGGCTGTTACGCTGCCCTTCCACGTGCCCTGACCAGTACAAAGGCAGTGGGAGGATGGCTTCTCCTGCTGCAGGTTGCTTTGGTCATGGAGGAAGCTGAGAGCACAGGTGAGGTCACTGTCTCTCGAACTGTACCAAAGGTTAAGGCAAGCTGCACTACTCACTTGTTCTGTAAACTTAGAAAAGGGATTTAACTTTGCCAATCCTCAATGTTGTCATTGCAAAATGAGCATAACAAGTATGTATCTCAGGGGGTTACAGTGAGGATTATGTGAGCATTAAAAGTAGTCAATGGAGGGGCGTCTGGGTGGCTCGGTCGGTTGAGCGTCTGACTTCAGCTCAGGTCATGCTCTCATGGTCTGTGAGTTCGAGCCCCGCATCAGGCTCTGTGCTGACAGCTCAGAGCTTGGAGCCTGCTTTAGATTCTGTGCCTCCCTCTGTGTGCCCCTCTCCAGCTCTCTCTCTCTCAAAAATAAACATTCTTAAATTTTTTTAAAGTAGTCAATATAATCCTGACATGCAGAAAGTACCTAATAAATTAGTATTAGTAGCACAATCATATGTAATGATTTTGAAAGCTCTAATAAAACTTTCAGATTCTTGATTCATGTCTGTATCAGGAAATTTTCAAACATCCCCCACCCCATCCTTCTTTTTTTTCTTGTAAGAAGTCATAAAAATTTACTGTCATTTTCTACACTCTCAATTAATTTTTGCTTAATGGCTACTGACCCTATCTTTTGATTCCGGCTCAGTAAGGAACACCTTGAACCATCAAAACTCAAAAAAGCTTTGCTTGCCATTGCCTGGCAGACAGAACATCTCCTTCTTTGGCACGGAGATGGCTTTTATCACAAACATTGAGTTGACTGTGGTAAGGGGTAAAGAAGGTCAAATTTCTCTTTATGGTTTCTGTAATTAACATCTGTTGTGCCCGCTCCAAGAATTCATCTCACCCCACTTCTGGTAATTGAAACTTTAACTTCTGAGGTACAGCCCTTTTGGGCTCAGTTTTGGCCTGCATTCTTCAGCTGGCAAACTTACTCCAGTTCAGGGTTCGAACGTGTAGGGTAAGGCCCAGGCTGCTCAGAGCAGGACACTCCCTTTACAATGACCGTTGGTTTGAATTTGCCATAGGATGTGAATAGAGCCTGTGAAACACAATGATCTACGTCCAGACGTGCTGCAAGTCATTGTCTTGCAGCAGAATGTTTTTGTGGAAGGGAAACAACCCAGAAATAATATAATAAAAAGATGGAACAGGAGAAACCAAATACTAGCAATGTTGTCTACTTGAAGCCAAACAAGTCCTGGAGCCTGCAGTTATAGGACCCAATAAGGTGCTTCAGATGAGTTGAGATAGGATTTTTGTTGTTTTCTGCTCACCAAGAGGAGTACCTGGTATGAATGAAATCACTAGTTACAGGTATTAGTAAAGAAGATCAAGGATAAAGAAGACATCCAGATGGCCAGCCGACACATGAGAAAAAGCTCAGCGTCACTCAACATCAGGGAAATACAAATCCAAACCAAAAGGAGATACCACCTCACACCTGTCAGAATGGCTAACATGAACAACTCAGGCAACAACAGATGTTGGCGAGGATGCGGAGAAAGAGGATCCCTTTTGCATTGTTGGTGGGAATGCAAGCTGGTACAGCCACTCTGGAAAACAGTATGGAGGTTCCTCAAAAAAAGTAAAAATAGAACTACCCTACGTCCCAACAATTGCACTACTAGGCATTTACCCACAGGATATAGGTGTGCTGTTTCGAAGGGACACATGCACCCCCATGTTTATAGCAGCACTATCGACCATAGCCAAAGTATGGAAAGAGCCCAAATGTCCATCGATGGATGAATGGATAAAGAAAATGTGGTATGTATGTATGTATACACACACACACACACACACACACACTGGAGTATTACTCGGCAATCAAAACGAGTGAAATCTTGCCATTTGCAACTACGTGAATGGAACTGGAGGGTATTATGCTAAGTGAAATTAGTCAGAGAAAGACAAAAACCATATGACTTCAGTCATGTGAGGACTTTAAGACACAAAAAAGATGAACGTAAGGAAGGGAAACAAAAATAATATAAAAACAGGGGGGGACAAAACAAAAGAGACATAAATATGGAGAACAAACTGAGGGTTATGGCAGGGGTTGTGGGAGGAGGGGTGGGCTAAATGGGTAAGGGGCACTAAGGAATCTACTCCTGAAATCACTGTTGCACCATATGCTAACTAATTTGGATGTAAATTTAAAAAAATTTAAAAAAAAGAAAATCAAGGATATAAAAACCCTACAAAAGACCAGTTTCCAAGCATCTTCTGGTATTAGAAAGCCCGTGGAAATAAAGAGTTTTAGCTACAGTGATTGCTCAGAGTGAATACGACAGGTGAAGAATTGTGTGCGCATGTCCCAAATTTAAATTATCATAATAACCTTGGTTTCTAGCTATCTGAGCACAACCACGCATTATTTATATCTCTATATATCTAAGCCTCTATGTATCTATCTGTGCCACTAGATCAATCAATGTTTGTAGATACTGTCATATCAGTTTAGTATTTTTCATTCTGACAGATGGTAAATCTCTTTTAGAGAATGTGTTACTCATTGGCAAGTCTCTAGCACACCATTTGACATAGGTGCTTAATAAATGCTAGTATAAAATGAATCATCATGGTAATATGGACAAACATTCCCCGGATACATTTTTCTTTTTGAAAATAGGAATCATTGCTTTGGCCTAAAGAGTCGAGCTGAAAGAGTAGGAAAGGCAGGGCTACTAACGTTTATGCAACTGCAACAGTCCTAAATCCCAGGCTTCTATTCACAGAGACTCACTACAAGGGGAACGATGCCCCCTGGAGTTGTGCAGTGGAGTGGCCTGAACAAAGTTTCTAAACCATAGAAAATACAACACTCACTATCTACCTTCATGATAAACATGAGGAGACGTGGATTTATTCAAGTTTAAATGTGATTTCTCACAAATATGTTTCCCTAATGGCAAGAAGACTAACTTCTTCCCTTACCACCTATAGACTTTTCTGCCTTCCCTTCTTAATATTTTAGAAGTTATAAAACACACGCCCTTTAGAATTTCAGGGTCACATTCTCTAACTGTAATACTGTATAGACTATAATACTGACTTAAGAATAACAAAGAAAAAATAAATATTTCATTTCTTTCTGCCCTGATTCTAAATTTCTGAATCTTTAACATCAATATGGTGGCATTTATTTGTATTGACAAAATCAATGTCCTCTGCTCTTTGGTTTTTATTATAATGTATCTTTCATATTAAGCACTGTGATACATTTATGGATGATACAACAAATATTTTTTTTAAATATTTGGTGGCCTCCATTTGCCAAGCACTGTGCCAGGGGCCAGCAATCCAAGAATGAAAAGACAAGGTCTTTCTTCTTGTTCAAAACTCTAACAGACATTTAGGACTAAAGGATTCAATCTTTTCTTTCCAGCCTGCATATGCTCACTGTATTAGCCTGACTGCTTCTCTGTTTCTCTTCCATTTCTACGTGCTATGCTTTGTTTTAGAGAATCCTTCTTATTCCATGGTAAAGACAGAAGAGCATAGTGAGATGGACACAGGAGGAGGGAATCAATTAGCGTTTAAGGACACTGAGCAGGAGCAAATGTTGGCTGCCATTTACCACCGTCCACCAGCAGTCTAACACATAATGCTCTAAGTTGTATGTACAAAGGGTGATCACATGTCAGTCCCAGGGCTGTTCGGAAGATCAAAGAGATGAACATATGAAAGGTAGTAAGCACGGTGCCTATCACACAGTAATTTTTCTGTGGTACATTAGATAATATAAAGGCACACTCTAAAAATAAAATTGGCCTCTGGACACAGTATAGGGCCAGGAAATGCATGGCCACAAAGCTCTCCAGTTTCCAAAGTACACACAGCTCTAGGAAGGTCTCAAGTTGCTCTTAGCACACACCATCCAAAACAACTACTCTGTATTCATAAGAGGGACCATATCATCCCCACAGATGACTATCTACAATATGGACGGTAACCTAAGTCCTGGGAAATGCCTTGGCTTTTATCTGGAGTAGGGCTCAAAGAACATGTTACTATTTCCCTTTTGTGCTTCTTGGACTGAGTTTCTGATTACATTTGGCTGTTAAAATTTATGTGAACAAAAACTCTCCTGTTTTCACTAACAAAAGATCTGCTTATTAAACGAATAGAGAAAGGGTCAAACAGACCCCACCATCACTTAGAGAAGCTAGAAACATTTTCCAGATTCCCCTCTTTTTCTTCCCTCATGAAAGAACATGAATTTGGGGAGAGGATGCCATGGGGCACGAAGTGAGAGCTCTTTATTTACACTCTTTGATGGTTTCTTATGAGCCCCTAACCACAAGCTAAAACAGAAGACAAAACTAACTCTGCCAATCCAGGAGAACTTGAGAATTTTCTATTGAAGTTTATTTTCTACTAATAGTTATGAGGTTATGTCCACTGCTCACCTCATACCTACCAGAGATATGGAGTGGACACTTGAGACCTTCATCAGAATAACTTCTCAAGGAATTACGATTGTTCTCTCTTATTATCAGATCAGTCTGATCTGATAATCAAAGCAGGCCTGTGGTTTTCTTTTCTGGGAACTACCATGGCATCATCTAGTTAAGAGTTAAACAAAGGTATTAATTCCAGCAGGCTAACTTTCCAATGTTAGTTTTCTTGCCTCTGGAGGACCAAATTTGATTTTAAGTGAAGTTACTGTTTCTCAACAGAAGGTCAGTAGCTCCCATCTACAAACAGATCAGTGGTCAGGAAAAAAAATGCAAATTCAAAATATTATTGTAAGTATTATGCTTCTATCCAGAATCCAAACAATATAAAGGGTGGTAGCTTTTAACAGCAACTGATTTTCATATCTAGTTGCATTTCTCTTTAACTACTCTGCTAGGATCTGAAGGAAAAAGAGAATCAGGTCTGTGGTTGAATTTCTAATTGAAAATCATTAGAATAACCTAAGTCAGGAAACCTGAGAAAAAACCTTCATACAGCATTGCCGCTCGGTGATGTGGAATGCTTCCAGAGGTTGAGGGTGAGAAAGGGACCCCGCAGGTAGGAAATCTACAGGACACCCCCCCACCCCGGACTCTTGCAACCCCCATGTTCCGTGGGCACACACACCCAATGTAATAAAATGGTGAAGAAAGTCCAAGCAGCTAACAGGGTACTGGCAGGTTTTATTCACCTGGAGTGCTGCCATCACGGTCCGTAAACAAATAATCCTTCGTAATTAGATGTTAACTTTCAGATCAGCTGGTGGTCTGAATTTAGGTTTCTGCAATTTTTGTGAACAAATGGAAGACACTATCTGGGACTACTTGAAAGAAAATACAGATTTAGAATTCAAACATAATCAGACTTTGTCTCCACAACAGTTCCCAAAGTAATCTGTTTGACGATACTATAGCACTCACTTCCTTGGTCACATACATAATGTCGGCTCCAAGTAGCTAGTGCTCCAGAGAAGGAGGTGGCAGGGAGAAACCCATTCCTGTGACCTATTTGGCCAGAGCCCAGGTAACATTACCAATTTCTGTGTCCTTCCTGACTCTGGCAGCTTTTATAGTTTGTTGTCAAAAAGGACTCAAGCATAGATTTGCTTTATAATGTTTGTTCCTTTTTATAAAAGGCCTCCATGCTCATTGAAAAAAATAGAAAAACCCAAAATACATAAAAAATGAAAATTGTCTGTAATTTTGTCCTGTAGTCATGTAGTAATATTAACACTTTCAGATACATATGCATTTATATATATAACTGGCCAACATTTTGTGTACATGCACACACCCACATACATACACATATACGTGGTGTAAGTTAGGATATGTTTAACTTCCACATCTCTATGGTATTTATTTACACTTAATATTATGCACACCAAAGACATTTATATGTAAATATATGTGTTTTTAGTTTCTGGGTTCTTCTAAACCCTTGTGAGCTTAAAACTCCTCGTGGACCACTTTCTGACACTTTCAACCCTGCATTCTCCTTATTTCTTATTGCTGAATTTCTCCTGAAGCCAAATAGGAAAAACACATTTCCCGTTATTCAAGCTTACATGCCTCTGCATTTTAGGGCCTAAAAATAGCTGTAAACCGAAGTCCAAGCGCCCAACAGTGCCATGTGGAAGGGAAAGGATTATCCCAATATCGAGGGTGACAAAATAAGCAGTTATGATTTTGAAAGGCATTGCCAACACATGAAAAAATTTCTCATAGATGTTGGGGCCGAGGGGAACCTTGGCTATAACTAGCAGCTGCCAAATAGCACAGATGGTATGCAGTTAGAGAAGTAGGCAAAGGAAGGAATGGGTGATTAAATCAGTCCGGTAAGGGAAAGACGCCGATAGGAAAGCTTCCAAAACCATCCGGCACTCTCCTGGGTATCCTGCTATAAAGAGGAAGGAAAGATGATGCAAAAATTCGGCGAATACCAGCATGGCTCTCAGATGCACGCTCACGCCAGGAGTTTTGCTGTGTAACGAGGGCTCGGTTAACACGGGAACATGTGTAAGATGCTTATCTCCTATCAGCCCCTGTATTAGGGCCATGGATCGTGTCAGATGTCCTCACTCAACAATCCCCGACCGAAGGTAATGAAGCCACACCTTAAAATAAAGGCCAGAAACCAATGCTTCTCAATGTGAACCTAGTGGCACCTACCATGAATTGCTTTAGCGCGTAGGAGTTAAGGAAGTGGGTTTTCACCTCATCAGTTAACTAGCGACCCTTAGAGACCAAGGAGCAGATATGTGTAGGGAAACCAACCAAGGTGGGCTGCATGGCTGTTCATACCAGTGTTTTCCGGTTTAATGCAACTACTTTCACACACTATTCAGCCCAGTCACACTTGTCATGATGCTAGTTGCTAATGAGCATAGGCAGTGGCAGATTCTCCCCTATCCCCCAAACTTTGGTGGATGGATTCTTGTTGCAGGTGATCTTAGGAACACCAGGCAGACTTTCTGGACCACAGGTTAAGGGATACAGTTGGACCAGATGAGACGTTCCAATCTTCTCAGCTCTAGAATCCCATGTAATTCCTTGTTTCCTTGATCACACTGGACTGGAAGTTGTAAACGTATGAACAGAACTGTAGCATAGTTCTCTACCTCTAACCTCAACCCGAGGATTGCTAATTCTTCTCGGGTCTTTTCCAAAGATATCCTGGATTTCCCTGGAGATTTCAGTGGGCCAGTGAAACCTATGATGGCATCTCACAAGTGACACTACTGTCACTCAGGAAGTGATACCCAGGACCCCTAGACATCCCTACACTTCCTTCTCTCCCAGAGCTGTGGGCATGATGCTGTCGCAGGAGCCAAACTGGGCTGCTCAGGGGCAGGGGAAGTGCTTGTTTCCCACTCCCCCGGCTTCACACCGTGATGCCGATTCCCAAGCAACATTAGCTGGTGCTTCCAATATCACAAGCACTCTGGAGCCAAAGAGCAGCCTGTGTCCTGACCACCATCAATTTATAATCCCTGTGTCCTGAAATGCACAGTGTGGATGCAATGCTACAGTCCACCACCCTCCTTGCCAGTGTAGGGCCTTTGTAAGCATCCAAGCTTGTGTGTGACTATACCTTCAGATGCAGTCTTTCCCCAAAAGCCAGTGGCAAGCTGCTCATGCCAGCTATACACATGCCAGGAAAGAAGAGGCAACGTGGTCTCCACCTAGATCCAGGCTACATTTATATTATGACTCCAAGCTCCCATTCATCCACTCAACATCAAATAACAGCTAATATTTACTGAGCATTTACTGTATATAAGGCCTTAAATAAGTACTCTAAGTATGCGGTCTTTTTCGATTTTTGTAACAACCCAGGGAGGTATCATTATTTCCTTTACAGATGAGGAAACTGAGGATTACAGAAATTAATTTGTCCACAGTTTCCAGTGACTTGACATGAGATTTGGACAGACATAACACCTAGGTATTCTGTACCTTTGTTGATGTATATTGACCATATTATGTGCTGGACAGTACGCTGTAGTCCCTCCCATTATTTTTAACACTGGAAGAAGTTAAATATGCCTTTATTTTAGAGGTCTTACCTGACATAGTAGGACCTCAGATCTTAACTGGCCATCCTTTGAGGCACTGCTATATTGCTTTCATGTTTAATTAATTTCTGACTTTCAGTTCTTCATTTTGATATCCCCAACTTTAATTCCCTTGTTTAAAAAAATCAGTTGAATATTTGACTGACAATGAGCCAGGCATTTTGTTAGCCACAGAGGGAGATTCAGAGACACCATGTCAAGGTCTTTACCTTTAGTAAATCCACACAGCAATGAACACATTAACATGAGACAACAATAAACCATTAGAAAATTGGAAGTGAAGGATGTTCGAGCCTCCAGCCTTGTTCCCTTCCTATCAGGGACACACTTTGGAGGCACAGTCTCCAAAGTTCAAATCCTAGCTCAGCTATCGCTGTTCTCTGAGCCTTGTTCCCTTAACTTTAAATGACCAGACCACTTACCCCACTCAGCTTGTAGGTGTACGGTAAGGATCCCGTGAGACAACATACGTAAAGTACACAATATGCCATCTGGCACATAGCAACCATTTCCTAAATCTCTACTACAATTACCTTGGAGGGCTAGAGCAGTAAAAGTCTCCAACTTACTCTCCTCCATCAAAACCATTGTACTTTTAGCCAATCTTCCTTCTGTCTTAGAAGATGAAGTGTCATTCTTCACACATTTGCTTATTCAGCAAGTACTTATGTGCCTACTTTTAGACGTCTCCTAAGGAAAACTCTCTGACTTTGACTCATCTTTTCTTCTTTAATGATGCATCAAGTTTAAATCTTTTCAATGTTTGCTTTCCCTTATGTGTATAAAAGCTATATGTACCTTTTCCTGGGCCATGTAACCACCTGAAGCCCACCTAATATATTTCCCCTCCTGCACTGCTTAGAGTATACCCACTGCCTCTACTTTTTCTTACTCATTTACTCACCCAGGCAGGAAACATATGAGCATCTGTGACATCAGTGTATGTGTTATGATCTCTGCTCTTGAGATGCTTGGTGTTTTGTTCCTTGAGCATGTTACCATAACACCTCATTCAGTCACCCTTGATCCTCCAAATCATTCAAACCAGAGGTCTTTCCTTAGACCTCACCGACTTCCCCCTTCCAAGGCACCTAATGCAAGAACATCTGCAGAAGTAGTCTCAACCAATTGCTGTTTCTAATGACTGAAGGGAGAGCTGATTTGTAGGTGTTCGTGCAACTGAAGACAGAGAAGACAAAAGTGGGGATGCAGGTAAGGTGGAATGAGTCATTTCCAGGGATCTCATTCAAACTTAGTTAAGGAAATCTAAAAATTGGCATAGGGCTATGTTGGCCAAGATGAATACTGCAAAAACACATCCTCTACCAGAAGCAATTTGCACAGGAAATACAATGAATTTCTTCAAGGTAATGAACACCCAGGACATCACTTCCTTGGAGAGGGAGAGGAGAGCTCTGTAAAAGCACTCTTTGTAGGCCTTCTGACCCAGTTTAGTGACTAGTTTAATATTCAAAGGGCAGATGCGTTCTCTTCACTTTAGAGTGTGATGTTCAAAGACAATTTAGGTCATTGCTCTTGTGACAGTATTTCCCTTGTGAGGAAGCTACATTTAAGCATCCATCTTTTGTATTATTGATAACAAAATTGGTAAGGGCCCACAAAATCCTACAGCTTTCTGAGCTGTTGGCAAGAAGCAATTAGATCAAGACTGTTCCAGTTTTCCTGTTTAGAGGGATATGTGTGTGCTTTGAACACCAAATCTGTGAAAACAGAGTTCTAGCATGAATTGTTCTTTTCAAATACATTTCAATCATCTCTTCCACACCAAAGCAAGATCAGAAATGACATTACACACACACACTAAGTTTTGGGTTGAAAACATTTTTATCTTAGTCGTGAGTGAAATGTGTTCCTTTACAGGTAAAGCAAAACAAAGCGCCCTCCCTTATTCTCCCGTCTCCCTCCCCAGTAAGTAACAAGAGCCACCCATCCTTGAATCAACTGTCATTGCTTCTATGTTGGTCTATCTCCACTTAAGATTTCCGAGAGAGGGGAACAAATTTTTATTCATCGTGTTTGTAGTGCCTTGCTCAGATTCTGCCACACAGATTTCTGTAATCATTTGTTAAATACATTCTCCTCTAAGAACAAGCTTTCATGTCCAAACGACTTCAATATAAAATCCAAATTACTGAGCATTGCACGAGGCCCCTCTTGCTTCCTGTCCTAGCCACTGCCATCTTGCCTACTTTCCCCTCAAGCCTACTTTACTCAGTGACACTGATAAACTTCAAGTCACCCAACGTGCCATGCCCATTAACACCATGATGCTTTGCACACACTCATTTTTCCATCTGGAATGTTCTTTCCCTCCTTCTCTAATCATCTTTTAAGATTCGTACAACCCAAATATAACTCATTTTATGATGTTTATTTCCTCAGGTAAAATTAGTTATTTTGTACACTGTTCTTTTATAGCTGGAGTATTTTTATGGTACGTTTTATTAGAAAGCATTATGATTAATGGCTTATGTCAATTTTTCTCATTAGCTGGTCAGATCCTAGAATGCTTAAGTTATATCATTTTCACCTCGGTATTGCTAATGGTTAGTGTAAAGCTCAGAAGACAGAAATGCTCAAAAATATTCATCAAATTAAATTGATTTCTAGTGCTAAGTCCCAAACATATACTTTGCCTGTTTCTGATAAACTAGTACATATTTCCCCCTTACCAATATTTGTGCTTAAAATTCTAGGGGTATAGTAAAAAATTTTTTTAATTGGAGAAGTCATGTTTTAGTTCAAAGCTTCTTTAAGAGGAATATAAAAAAAGATGACAGCTTTGGTCATTTTAAAATACTCATCCCTAGTAAGTCACATGCTGAATTGCACTGTTTCAAGTTTTCTCAAACGTGTACTTTTTCCCAATGAATCCTGATTATAAATTTTATTAAGTTTTATTATAAACAGTAAGAAGAAAAAGTGAAATAAGAACCTTAGAACAAAGCGAGAAGTGTCTTCTCTCTTATTACCTGAGTATCCTACAAAAACTTGTCTGTCTACACGCTGAGATCAAAACAGGACTATGTATTTGAGAAGCCTGCCAAATAAGGTCTGAAATTTCAGAAGCCAGAGACAGGAAAAAAAAATTATGAAATATTGGCACAGTCATTTGTGTCACTGTGATCTTTGAAATTTACTTACAAGGGACATCAGAAAAACAAGCACAAACAAAAGAACACAAGCCCATGTCCCAAACATAAAGATCTTGATAACTACAGAGACCTGGAAGCCGGCAAGTCTTGAAAAGCACCCTAGGTGGTCTAAGTGTAATTGAATAAGAAACTACATGTGACGGGTTGGGGAGATAAGATATACCCAGAAAGACAGCCTTTTCTTCTCTCCAGCTCTCTGAAGGCTAACCATACTCACTGTACAAGTGTGCATCTCGGGCACTCAGTAGGACAACATATGCATAGGATGCATCTGAGGACGTTTGGCAGGGGCAGTGAATTCATCACTCAATTAACAGACTATGTCATCTTTTTAAAATGTGGACACTCTCTGTCCAAACCCAGCTCCATGGAGTAACTATAGCTGAGAACAAGCAGACCCATTCAGTGACTCTTCAAGGATGACCATTACCATTAATAGGGACACACCCCTAGTGGTACAGCCAGGTTTATAAAATTTCCTCATGTTAACTTCAGCTGGATTAAATCCATAGCCTATCACAACACCCTGATCTTCCCAAGCCATAAGGCTTATTTGTTTTTATTTAAAATTTATAGTATCGTATTTCCAAACAGTGAAAACACACTGAGTACTTATGTGCCAGGTACTATAGTCAGTACTTTAGGTAAAAAAACAGCGTGTATAAGTATATCTAAGTCATTTCATTCTCCCAACTCCATTGCAAGATACTATTTCTCTCCCTGTTTTATGTAATGTCTCTTAATCACAAATTCATCTGAAAACTGGAAATAATATATCATTATTAAAGATTAAATGACAACATATAAATTACGTATCTTGGTTTCTAGCCATGAAAGCTTGACAGAAATTCATTTTCTTCCCCTTTCTTCAACTTTACCCATTTCTTTTGGATATTGTTTTGCTTCAAAAATATTGTTGCATGTGAAATTTAGTATCACATTACTCATCAGGAAAATGAAAATTGTAAGACAGTAAGATACAACTGTACACCCACCAGAAAGGCTTAAACTTATAAAGAAGAAAAATGCAATGCTAATTTTGGTGAGAATATGCAGTTGATATGCTCATACATTACATTAAAAGGAGTATAAAATAGGACTCTTCTGGAAAACTCCGATAGCTTCTACTAAAAGCGAGCATATGCCTACCCTGTAACCTAGCAGTTCCATTCCTGACACATAGACGCGACACATGAGTGCCTATGTTCACAAGAATGTTCACAGCACCTATATTTGTAGGAGCTCAGTATGGGAAACAACTCAAATGTCCATTAACAGGCAAGAGGACAAACCAGTGATGGTGTATTCACACTCTCTGATAATCCACAAAACAATAGATGAAACAAAATGGATGAATCTCACAAAGATTTTGTTGAATAGAAGAATCCAGACCCAAGAATACACTTCCTGTGAGTCCACTTCCTCAAAAGTTCTAATTTAGGCCAAACTAATATAGAATGATAAAAGCCCAAGTGGGTACCGTGAGTGGTGGTTACCTCAAGTGGCGGTTGCTATGGTATTAACTGGGAAGGGCACCCGGGAACTTCTTAGGGTGATATAAATTGACATGTCTTGATATGGATGGTGGTCAAATAAGTGGTTACCTTTTTTAAAAAATTGAGGTTATAGTTAACACTCGTTAATTTTACTATATGTAAGTTTACCTCAATTTAAGGGTTCTTGATAATGTTTTACTGTTTGAGGCGTTCACCTGCTAGAAACTTTTACAGGATGGCGAAATAAGACCATCCTGGAGAAGTCCGTTTAAATTTAAACAATCTTAAGGACTCCTGGGTGGCTTAGGTGGTTAAGCATCAGACTCTTCATTTGAGCGCAGATCATGATCTCATGGTTCGTGAGACAGAGCCCAGCGCAGGGCTCTGCACTGACACCACAGAGCCTACGTGGGATTCTCACTCACCCTCTCTTAAAGAAGATAAACAGTCTTGACGTCTAAAGTTCACTTGTTGCTCCTGTGGGGACACAGGTGAACACATAGTCACGCCTTCTCCTCAGGGATACGGCAGTTTTAACAACTGCATAGTAAGCTCATTGTTTCCAGTGCCTACCATTTCATAGCTGTCCAGAACAAAGGAAAGATGTTCTGTGCCATAGCTTCTATTTACTATAATTTTCATAAGGCCATCATAGCACTCTAGATGAAGACATTTTTAAGATGTGTGAAACAGGAGACACCTGGCTGGCTCCATCAGAAGAGCCAGTTGTGAATTCGAGTCCCAGGTCGCTGAAACAGAACAAAACATTTGTCCATGATGGGGCAGTCTGCAAAGTCGTTTGCATATGAAAAATGGGTCTGCCAGGGCACCAAAACAAACAAACACAAAAAAAAAAACCAAAAAAGGGGAAAAGGAAAGCAAAGGTCCCTCCTACAGTGTAACTCTCTTAATAAAGCATCCTGCGGCCACTGAACAATTCCTACACTTAAGGACTGAAGAATCTGGGCTCACCTCTGCATTTGCATAGCTGGGGGGCCAGGGTGTGACCTACAGAGTCCTTTGAGGCAGAGGGTGAGGAAGTGGCAGCATTGTACTGGAACTTGAGCAGCCTCAACTGTGCAGGCTGTTGAGTGAGTACGAGCTGTGCACGGATCAGTATCATTATACCCCACCCCCACCGCCCCGAATCAGGCCCACTTCTTGCCCTGGCGTTCCTATCAACACTTCGTGTTTCAGCTTCGCTCGTGGGAGGTCCCTCCACGCACCATGCTCTCTAGGATGCCTCCTTGCCTTTGTACGTGCCACACTACTCACGTGGAACATTCTTTCTACCCCAACTTCCCGCAAGGGTCTCCTTCACAATGCTCCGTTCTAGTATCTCAGACCGTATTTGGTGTCTCTGATTCACCAAAATGGAAACATCTATCAAGCCATAATGTCATTTCCAATTTGCTTATCTGTCTCCCTCACTCCATTATTACCTCGTTTTGATTGGGGCCTAGTATTTTTCATTCTTGAATTCCTAATCCATTTGTATAGTTTCTCACACAGAGCAATAGAGGATAGCAGAAAGAAATGTGTTAAGAAGGAATAAATGGGGGAGAAAACCTAATTTTTATATTCTTGTTTTGTGAATTGCTGTACACCTAAAAACAAAACACTCATTTTGACAGCATTAAATGTGTATGAACTTCCCCCCTCAAAAGAATGTCAACACAAACAGGAATATTCTGATTAAAACGTTAATCTCTCTTCTACCCAATTCCTTTAAATGTGGTTAATTAAAAAAAATCCAACACTGCTCTCATATTCCATTTACTATCACATTGCTACTTCTTTTTTTTTTTTCAATTTTTTTATGTTTATTCATTTTTGAGAGAGAGCAGAGTGCAAATAAGGGAGGGGCAGAGAGAGAGGGAGACACAGAATCCAAAGCAGGCTCCAGGCTCTGAGCTGTCAGCACAGAGCCAGACACGGAGCTTGAACTCACCAACTGTGAGATCATGACCTGAGGTGAAGTCAGACACTCAACCAACTGAGCCACCCAGGCACCCCTCACATTGCTACTTCTAAACAACATGTTATTCTGGTTTCTTTTTCTCAGGGCTATAGATTTGGGGAGGGTTCAATTTCATTCAGCTGGAAGAGAGGACAAACCCCATTAGAAGATCCATACAAGCTTTCAGCAGTCGTGAAACTAATAACATTGGAGAACTCAAGGAGGTATTCAGGGTGACATGGGAGTCCATCGTGCCATGTTGCATTGGGACTCTCAAAGTTATTTCTTCTGGATTTCAATGTGTTCCTCCAATAGAGGAGAGCTTACTATTTCTTCAGGTTCATTAGGCCTCTTCCTCAGAAGTACTGTGTTTACAGCACCCTAAAATTGGGTTCTGTAGTTAGAGTCCATCTCTTTCTATGATATAATAGCAAAAGGTACAGACTAATTGGTTATCCTCATTTGCAGAGTGAAATCTTAGTTTTAGATTAATTGCAATACCTTTCAGGCCTGGGTGGCTTCCAGAATCATTAAGCTATTATGTATCTAGGGGATCCACGATAATTGAATTCATGAAGCGTCGGGCCTACATCCTTGCTAAAGAAAATCTGTTCCCGCCCACATCACCTACAAGAAGAATAGGTCTAGGCGGCCATATTTTTATCTTGTGATTCAATTTCCCTACCATATCCATGTAGGCCAGTGTGGATATGTGACCAAAGCTGAGTCAATGAGATTCCTTAGGAAAGTGAGAGAAACCTATGGGTGAGATGTGAATAAAACAATTATAAGATCGTATAGTACTGGACACTGTGGCAAGTCTTAGCAAAATAATGGAGTAATAAAGAAGGCTAGTTGACAAAAACACAAGTACAGAGTAGACGGGCCAAAAGTAGCCAAAAGGAGACTCTAGGGCCCCATAAGAGAGAAGCCTGAGTCCCCATGGTATCTGGCTGTATTTCCATTCCAGGTGCTGGATATCCTAGAGAGTAGCCTTAGAGAAAAATTTTTATTTAAGTTAATTTAAATGGATTATCAATTACTTGCAAGCAAACTACATCAAAAACAGCAATTTTAATGTAACTGTAACAATGAGCTCTATGATCATTAATTTTATGTCAACTTGTCTGGGCCACAGGGTCTCGATATATGATTAAACATCATTCTGGATATTTTTGTGAAAGTATTTTGGATCCTATTTAACTTAAATCAGGGATCTTAGGGAAAAGCATATTGACCTCCATAATGTAAGTAGGCTTCATCTAACCAGCTGAAGGCCTGAATACAACAAAGACTGACCTCCCAAGCAAAAAGGAATGCTCCAGAAGACTGCCTTTGGACTTTGTCTGTAACTTGTACTTATTCCTGGTTTTAAAGCAGACAGCCTTTGGACTCAAACTCCAAGTCTCTCCTCGGTCTTCAGTTTGCCAGCCTCCACCATCAGAGCTTGGATTTGCCAAGACTCCAGAGTCACATGAGCCACTTCTGTAAAATCTGGTCAATGTTCCTCCCTCCGCCTCATATATAGATATGAACACACATACATACTTACGCACACACATACACATCCTGTTGGCTCTATTTCTCTGGAGAACCCTTACTAATACAATGTGCAATAACTACAAAGTGTAATTACTTGCCCATAATATGTATTCCCTAAGTCCAAGTTATTACAAAAGACGTGTTGAATTCTGTTCATCTGCAGTGCACTGTCTCTGTTTTATTAGATTGGAAAGGTCTCATATTTACTAAACACCAACTGTAACATATGCCCAAACCAAACATGTTAATTTCTAAACAATAGAAAGCAGTATTTTTGTTTAATTTATAATGAAGAAAACTAAGGTTCAGAGAAGTTTTGTATCTTGTCAATGATCATTCTGACACTGTGCTATGTAATTCTTTTTGTTGTCAAGTACTTAAATGATGTATTTGCTTGTAGAACCTGAACTCTATTGTCTAGTTGGGCCTCAGATGAAAAAAAAAGGGGGGAGCAGGCAGATGTAAGATGCACGGGAGTGCAAAGGAGGGAATTCTGAATTTGGAATCAGAAAAGCCCACTAATATGTGGCTTAACCTAACCAGGATCTTCCCCCCACCCCCCCAGCTGAAAAGGAGAGTAACGGTTTACTACACTTGCTTCAGAGGATCGCTATCAAGTTCAGTTCATTTGATGTGAGGCAAAGTACTCTGCAAATTGCAAAGCACTTTACAAATGTTACATTTTAGCACCACTTCACTTTCTGTCTCTGTGCATTTCAGCGGAGTTTGTGAAAAACAACACCTTTTGTAGAACTGGAGCATTCTTTTTTCTCAGAGAGACAGAAAACAAACACCCCCTATAAACATTTGCTAAATGTGAGCTACATTGTGTGACAGCAAGCCCACCACACATTGCTCTCCAGTAAGATTCCATTATTATAATTAATACAAGATTTACTCTCAGCTCTTTCAGGTATTAAAGTAGTTTTCAGATCAATAGGGACATAAAGTGACTTTCTAGCATTGCTACCTCATCCAAGAATGTTAGAGCTGCAAGGGACCTTAACAATCATCTCATGGTGGGCCAACTGCAGCCTACAAGCCAAGTACCACCCGTCCTCTGTATACAGCTGGTGAGCTGGCATAGTTTACATTTAAAAACATTTCAGGGGCACCTGGGTGGCTCAGTCAGTTAAGCGTCCAACTTTGGCTCAGGTCACGATCTCATGGTTCATGGGTTTGAGCCCCATGTCAGTCTGTGTGCTGATAGCTCAGAGCCTGGAGCCTGCTTCAGATTCTGTGTCTCTCCCTATCTCTCTGCCCCTCCCTTGCTCATGCTCTCTCACTCTCCCTCTCAAAAGTAAACATTAAAAAAAAAATTTTCAAACAGTTGTTGAAAACAATGAAAATAATATTTTATGACCTGTGACAATTATGCAAAATCCCAATTTCAGCCTGTCTTCATCTATTCAGGCTGCTGTAGCAAATTACCACAGAACAGGTGACTTGTAAGCAGAAATGTGTTGCTCATAGTTCCAGAGGCAAAAATTCAAGATCAGGGTGCCAGCACGGTTGGGTGAAGGCCCTCTTTTAGGTCACAGACTTCTTGTGTCATCACATGATCGAAGGCACTACGGAGACTCTTTTCCAAGTCACTAATCCCTTTCATAAGGTTCTACCTTCAAGACGTAAGTATTTCCCCAAGTCCTCACCTAATATCACCTTTGGGGATTAGGGTTTCAACATATGAATTTTCAATATATGAACATCCAGACCATTATTACACAATGTCCCTAGTAAGTTGTATTGGAACACAGCTACATTTATTCGTTAGGTATTGTGCATGGCTACTTTCCCAAGCTACAACGGCAGAGTTGAGTAGTTGCGACAGAGACTATGTGGCCAACAAAGCCGTTTACAATGTGGCCTTTTATAGAAAAAGTTTGACACGTGTGAGCTAACCCAATCTTATTTTATAGATGAGGAAACTAAATCATTGCAAGATAAAACTACTTACTCTAGGTAGCTCAGCTAGCCTATCATTTAATGCAGAATTAAGGCCAAAACCTAGTTTTTCTGTCCATTTTTGATCATGTTGAATTTAATGATTGAAAATTAGCTTTAATTATAAGTTTTTATGCTATTAATTTTTTGACTAGAGTTGACACAGCATATTACACCAGTTTCAAATGTACCACATAGTAATTCAACATCTCTATGTTACACTACTCATCTTTAAATCATATAGCTTCCTTGTGCTAATTAATCAATTTATCTTAAAATCTATGCTCACATCAGCTAACTTCATACAAAAAATTCATCTTGAAGATATTTTATGTGTTCATTGAAATGGATTTTATATTGTATTATTCTTAAATAGTTCTAAGTAGAAGTTATTGGAGAACAAAATGATGATGAAAATTAAATATTTCACTTGACATATCAATCAAATGAAAATATGCTCTGCTTTTATTCCACAAAGCGATAATATACAGAACATTCAAACACTTTCAGACAAATTGGACACATTGAATTTTCTTCCAAGAGATGATTGACAATAAGATGAGAAAATAATTCCTTAGTCTATGTTTAGTGAATAGAACTAGACCAGTTAATTTCCCAAATGTAAGCTGAATTTCAGTCTTTCATAAAATAAAAAAGAAAGTGCGTCTGAAGTCGAAGCATCCCCTTCACATCACCAGAAAGTCTCTACTGGGTTCCCGGTGAAATCAATTACCTACGTACCTCTTAAAATACCCATCTTCGGGAGGTAACGTTGAAGGCGGTGGTTCTCAACTAGGGGTGATTTCGTTCCCCAAAGGATATTTGACAGTGTATGGAGACACGTTTGGTTGTCAAAATGGGAATGGGAGGAGGGTACTCCTGGAATCCAGTGGCTAAATCCAAAGGTGATGTTAAATGTCCTAGAATGCATAGGACAGCCAGCCTTCACAAAAAAGATTTATCCAGGCCAAAACGTCAGTAGTGCAGAAGTTGGGAAATCCTATTTTAAAGGGAAATCATTGGGCTAGCCCAAAGCATTCAGCAAATTAAATCTCCAGAGCTTAAATGTCAAGCCATCATTTGGTCCTCAACTAGCACGATACAGCAAGTATTTTTATGGATGCCTGTTTAACAGTTCATTCTTTAAACTATTTTTATTCACTTCTTTCTTCTAGCAAAGAAATGGATAAGCATGGAGATTATGCCCCCCACCAGAATTATTTACTTTCTTTCCAGTCACTTTGATTATTGATCTTAACCTACAAGTTCTAGGATAATTTTTCTCATGATTCAGTTATCTTCCCAAAGAAATTTATTTGGACTCTGATCTATTTTTTTCTCAATAGGAACCTGATAAACTCAGGACTTCTATTTGACTTCTATCCACGATGGCTGATACAGTAAAATAACCTAATGATAACAGAAAAATGCTAAGTCACATGTACCTTTGAAGGGACATGCTGGGGCACCTGGGTGGCTCAGTGGTTAAGCATCCGACTCTTGATTTCAACTCAGGTCACGATCTCACAGTTCATGGGTTCGGGCCTGTGTGGGGCTCTGTGCTGACAGTGTAGAGCTTGCTTGGGTTTCACTCTGTCTCCCTCTCTCTCTCTCCCTCTGCCCCTCCCCTGCGCTCTACGTCTCAAAATAGTAAACTTTAAAAAATTAAAGATAAAGGGAAATACCCAAATACAACAGGATCGTATCTACATAGCTCTAGACACTTGCAACAGGCACATTTAAAGAAGAAAGCAAGAATAGCCCAGCAACTATGTAGTTTTTCTTCTCATAGTACTTTCTCTAATTCACAGTGTAACCTGCCCAATGACACTATTACAGGCACTATGTTAAAGTCTCTTAGATCACTAACTTAAGGACTGCCCTTTCCCCAACATAATCAGTAGATGAGGTAATTACGATCTTGCGCTTTCTCTTTCAGCAAATACTTTCAAAGCACGCATCTAGTGCTACCTTGAGGATGTAATTTTATTCTGCATCACTTTTGCTGAGTATTAATTATTGGTTCAGTTCCTTAACGAATCATACAATTTGGGGAACAGGAAGTCTATCAACTCAAGCTCAAAGTTTTCTTTAATGAGACAAAAATACCAAGACTCTGTAATAGCATTTGGTTCTTTTGAGTAACCATTTCAGAGCACCACATCTAGAGCACAGTTATCTAACCCAGCATTTACCTATAAAAGGGTAATATATCTAGCACCTAAAATACTCTCAATTCTTTGCCAAAGGCTACATGAACCAAATTGTCTACAAACAGGGTTCCCATGAGGTAAAGGAGCTAATGTTACCACATGCTAAATGCAAAGATAAAAATACCCACTGATTTTTATGGACGTGTATAAAAGGAGAGCCTAATCTGGCTTTGGGGATTCAGGGAAATTCTCCCTACATTCATCCAACTCACCTGAGTCCAGTATTAAACTATGGGCAGGAGTTGGGCAGGAGGTGTGATTCACATTTTCCAGGCAGTCGGAAATACCTTGTGCAACAAAGTCCAGCTGTGAGGAATTTCAAGATTTGAGGAAGGGAAAAACAAAATATAACCGTAGAGAAGTAGGCAAAGGACCGATCACTGAAGGTGTTATATACCATACCTAGGAGGTTAGATTTTATTATACAGTAGAAAGGAAAACTGAAGAACGTGAAACACTACAGCAACCTGGTCTTACTTGCATTTTAAGTGGACCATTTTGGTGGCCGTGGGAAGGATCAATTTGAAGTAGACAACTGTAGTATTTTGGATCTGAGAAAAAAGGAGACTGATCTTGGAAAGTATGAATAGACAGAAGGAGTGGATCAGAGACATATTTATGAGGAAACCTGGCAGAACTAATTGGCTGATTATATAAGGGATGAGAGCCAACAAAGCAAAAGGCGTAAGCCCAGGTTTTCCAGTTCAGACAACTTGGTGAATGTGTGATACTAGTAATTGGAAGGAAGTATGGAGAAGCAGCAGATGTGAAGGAACTTGATTAATTCAGCAATGGCCGAATGATCCGGGCAGAAGTTAGACTTAGTGCTTTCTCTGCTGCAGTTTTTCTTCCTCCTAACCATATACGGGCATCATTTCCTTACGTGAACAATGTGCCATGTTTGCTTTTAACACAGGATACCACTTATGGATACATTTCTGGCACCTAAACCAGCTCTCCTGTGTGATCCCTTAAGAAACAGTTAGGAGACTCATTCGATGCTCTGTGAGCATGGGGACTTTTAAGATATGGAAACTTTACCGGCCTATATAAATTCGTAGAGAGAGAGTGTATGCTCAGTTTAATAAAAATTTGATACTGAGGTGGGGTCATGCCAGAGGCCTCATTTTGATGACCCAAGGTCTCTCTGCTTAAGTGACTCACTTCGGAAGAGACAGTCTCGAAATATTACAGGGTAGAACAATCACCCTGTGTTGCTTGCTAAAATGCAGATTCTGTCATCATGGGCCTTATCTTAGTAAGTTTGGGTAGAATCCCAAGAAACCGATTTTGTAACAGGCAGCCCTGGACCACACTTTGAAAAAACACCTCAAAATCTCATTTGGTGGATAAATCTCCCTCCAAGCCAATTTAGTATATTAAATGTTGCTGTGAATAGATTTACAAATAAGAGAATCAATCCTTCCTTCCTTCCCCACCTACTGATCTATCCATCCATTGTTGAAAAGCTTTACTTATTTGGGGGAGAAGAAGTAAAACTTATCCATGCCATCCCTAAAGGGCAGTTCCTACACACGTGCCTCTGCAAATGTAAGTAGAGAAGGAGAGCCACTGGTTGAAGAATACCCAAATGCTTTTAAAGTAAATTATGTGCGATAAGCATGAAAATTGAACACCCTTCTCCTCAAGTTTTTGTTGTGCCAGCCCCCCATCACAGCCATTCTGGTACTGTATCTTTTTCAAATACTCGAGAGCCTACAAAATTTTGTTCAGCACTGTTTTCCTTATTTGATCATTAATACTGGGCATGATTTTAAAAAATGTCTAGTTTAAATTACTTTTAGCTTTGAATGTGTTCTTCCAAACAAAAGCCCTGAATGTTCTCTTCCCTCCCTCCCCATCCCTATCCGGAATCTCTTCCTTTGTTAGTTTGTCAAGGCCTTAGGGTAGAGAGGGCAGGCGTAGAGGGGACCAATTCTACCACTATGGGCATGAGTTATGGGTGCTTTGGATTTGGCCCCCAAGTAAACAGGCCATTGCTCACTTGGTACTATCACGTTCCATTGGTATCAAAGGAGCGTGTGCTTGAGTGACTATCGCAATTCCAAGAGGCATAGATGAAGGATAAAGGGGGTGTATAGAAGATATTGCAAAATTCTGACCATAAACACGGTCTTTGGGAGCTCTGGTTCACAGATACCCACGTAAATTGAATAGAATAGAAACTTCTGAAGTTGTAGGTCACATGAGTGGAAAAAAAACTCATGAAAATAACAGAGAAATCCATAAACAAAAAAATAGGAATAGGGACAACCATTCTTCCAGACTGGTCATCTACAAATCAAAACAGGGCAGCTGAACTCAATTTATTTCTGTATCTGTAAATGATCGCTCATGATTAAATTTTGAAAACCTGTGAAGGGTTTGCTTAAAACCTTTTGCTCTGTTTGCTATCAGAAAATCTGTTCTGCCCAGATGCCAGCCTAAGAAAGGGCACTTAATCCAGTTTCTCTCCAGCTCTGCTGAATCTGTGTCAGCTTTCCTCCATGTGTGGTTCTTCTAAGAGCTATTCCCGTGGGAATCACCAAGGAGCTTGTTGACATGCCAATTCCCGGGCCCACCACCTACCTACTGAATCAGCATCCTTAGAGGATGGGCTCGGATATTTGGATATTTGCTTTGCTCACCAGCTGCCCAAGTGATTCCTCAGCATTCTCAGAATTGCATGTGTCTTTATTGTTTGTTCATTTTTTTTAAATTCTTCAATAAGCATTTACTGGCTAGTTATTTTTTATTTTCGTCAGCCAGAGCTTTTAAAACTGCTTTTCATGGAAGATAAGAGAAGGACAGCAAGGATATGATTAGTTTTCGGTAGATGAGCTTGGAGCCAATTGAGTTATACCAACAGACGGGGGGGGGGGGGGGGTGAAAATCCGCTGCTGGGGAGTTAGTGTTCTCTTTCCCTGAGGAAGTCCTCCACAAGGAAGGCAGAACCCTTTCCCCTGGAGACAGACCTTGCCCTGAATTCCTGGGACTCCGTAAGTCATCTGAGAAGCAGGTGGCCCTGGACTTAGACTCCCAGCCACATCCTCCCTCTTTCCCCAGCGACCGCACACTTTTCAGTCTTTTCTCCATAACAGAGGCCACCAGAAGACAGAGCTCTCCGGAGAGACAGGAGGGTTTCTTGTTGCCTCAGGAATTTCCGTCAGGCTGCCCAAGGAACATTTCACAAAAAGGCAAGTCACATGGTGACCACTCAGCAACCTGGATCAAGCCACCATTTGAAACACACCAGATTTTTTTTCTCTCCCGGGTTTTAGTGCCGAGCACATGTTTTCTTTTCTTTCTCTCACTTTCTTAAAGGGAATCTGAGGTTGGCATGCTGAGATGAAAAGACAAAAGTTTCTTTATTAGTAGCCCTTAAAATTTTTTTCCTGACAATACACTGTGTTGACCTAAAAGCAGTTTATTCTTCGAGGGTCTCATCTTTTAGGTACTTAGTGGAATCAGCCATAAGATGTTCCCTGACCTTGTTGGCCACAGTTCACTGACATGTCTAACAGGTGTGTGCTTCCTCTCCTACTGGGGACACTTAACTGCTACTACTAACATGTGGTTCAGGAGTGTCTTGTCCTGACCAAGCAAAAACTTGGGTTTATTGATATTCCTGTATGTGTCCTGTCAAGATCCAGGATTTCAGATGTGAAAAGGAAACCTTGGAAGTCTTAAATTGAAAACACACACTGAAATAAATCTCAACCTGATTGTTTCCTACAAGCTTGAGACCATCGAAGGCAAGTCGGTTTCTGGAATGTCTGGCATCAACTGTAGAAGACACACTCAATAGAATGGACACTGGTTACCAATACAAGAAATTATAGAAGTAGAAAACATTAGTAATTAAGCAGGTTTTATCCTCATCTTGTAGCCTACCTTGATCACTACTCTCAAGGATTTCCCTTGTGTTACCCACTTCACTTTCATTAATCCTTTGTATAATATAAAAGAGGACTAAGAGGAGAAAAAATGAGAGAAAACTGAGCTTTTTGACTGGATTCCAAAAAACTGAGAGCTTACTACACCTACAGTCCAAAAAAAAATTAGGAGGGATATTCCTGATTGTATATTATTTACTTCAAAGAGTACTGTTATCATTCAGTGGGGCTCATACTCATTAATGACATGGAATTATATTCTTTTTTATTTTAATTTTTTTTATCTTGAGAGACCGAGAGAGTACATGTGTTTGCATGAGCACAGAGAGAGAGAGAGACAGAGACAGAGAATCCCCAGCAAGCTTGGCACTATCAGGGCACAGCCTGATGCAGGCCTTGAACTCACAAACTGTGAGATCATGACCTGACACAAAATCAAGACCTCGACTCTTAACTGGCTGAGCCACCCAGGTGCCCCAAAATGGAATTGTATCGTTAGCACTATTTTTTTCTCAGTCCCACCAGAATAACTGACATACCGTCTCTAACTCAACAAAGATGAACCACAAAGTGAGAAGTTCTGTCCTTCATTATCAAGACCTCTATTCTCAGAAATGGGGACCAGCGCCAGACTAGCCACAAAGACCGAAACTCAGAAGTTATCCTAAATTCTTCCCTTCACCACAATTCATCAACTTCACAAAGCCCTGTGCATTTTACCTCCACTCCTGTTGCCGTAACTCACGTCCTCATCAATTCTCTGGATTTCCAATTTCATCTCTGAGCTTCCAATCCTACCATCTCCTCCCCATTCTAGACAGTACAGCCAGAGTCATCTATCTATCCCATGCCTGAATGCGGCAGTCACCTCCCTGCTAAAATCCATTTGATGATACTCATGGTTTTCAGGATAATCGTCAAATGTCATAATTTAGCAGCTAAGGCCCTCTGTGATTTCCAACACTGCTGAATATTCTAGTCCTCTGCTATTTGAACATCCAATCCACTTAAACCATTTTTAGCCTATGTTCTTTCATTCCCACAGGGCATGGTAGCCTTTACCACAGGGAATCATAGCACTGGGTCCAAGTCAAGACTTCAACTCTTCACTTTTAAGAGGAGGACACCAAGTTATAGAAAAGTTAAGTAACACACCCATGATCATACAGGTGGTTAGGAACACAACAGAGTTAGGCTTCAGTGTTTAGGTCTAACTCCAGAATATAATTTCTTTAACCTATTTTGACATTGCTCAACATGCAAAATCAGATTCCTTCTCAGGATAAAACTTTGAAGATCCTAACATGATACTGACCATTTGGGCTTCATGGACAGACTGACTTAAATGTTTGCACCACAATCTATTAGAACTACAGAGTTTCCCTTTCCCCTAGTGCAACCCATCTTTCAGAAGCCTTCTTTTGAGTAAGTCCACTGAGATTTCAATAAACAAAGCTCTCCACCCTAAAAATTCTCAAATTCAACATAAGTTACCAAAATAAAATCTCCCAAATAAAACAATGGCAGAGAGAGCTAATAATGACTATGAAATATGCTAAGAACATTCTGTCACTGAAATAAACATGACTTTTTGTCATTAATAAGATGAAATCTTGAAACACATAAGAACGTAGCAAATGACAACTCAAGAGAAATAGTTTCAACAGGGTCCCATTTGAAATGCATCCGTTTGAAAACAGCCTCTCTCTGTCTTTTGGCTATCATCATGATATGCCTGTCCAAAAATTCACTTTCAAATGTTATTTCCAAATGCAATCCCACATTCAAAATAGGAGTTGGTTGGCATGTTCAAAATTTGCTGAGATGGACAAAGCAACAAATGAGATGTTTTCAGAGGAATAATAAGTATATTCCAACATTCATTCACTGAGTTTAATTCATGCTTCAAATGCCACCCTCCCCCTTCTAGTTCTTTAGTATCCTGTTTCTATTAGGAAATGGGAAATACAGAAAACAGGATTATAAAGCCATTTCTAATTATTGGTGTGATGCTGAAATAAGGTACCAAAGAAACACATTTTCAAGGAGAGGACATGGGGGAAATTGGCATGAGCCAAGTCTGTGAGAAATGGTGAGTGATCAGAGTCTAGTTAAACCTAACCTTGCCATCACGACCTCTACTGTGTTACTGACAAGTCAGAGCACTGGAATAAACATATTATATCAGAAAAATGCCTGGAAGGGGACCAAAAATTACCTGTTGAATAGAGGAATTGGGTTTGTTAGCTTATGATTTCAGTGGGCTCCTGGACACCCAGAGAATCCATCCATTAAATTAACATGGTGGTGGTAGGGTGGGGGAGGTGGAGTAAGAGACTGGGAAAGGGAGCACTGTTTGTAAATATTTAATTTATGGACTAAAGCAGGAAGAACAGTGATCAAAAGATGTAAATGTTTGCTCAGGAACTTCCAATTTATTTGAAATATTAAAAGCAAGGCAAGAAGACGTAGGGACTAGCAAAGCAGACAAGACAGCAGCAATCCAAACGGGGAAAAAATTCCATGGCATTCCTATCCAGCACGTTGAGGCTATCAAACCCACATACAGAAGCAGCTCTCATTTCAAGTATCGCTGAAAGAATTTGGTTGTCACTTTTTTTAACGAGTTTGAAATATGCTCACTATCTGAAGTTTCCTAGGATAGATCAATACCTTTCAAAATTACAGATGTCATTTGGAAAGGAACTTCTCTAGGACAACACATCATTGTTAGCATATTGAGAAATTTGGAAAGCTACCCATCAGTTTGCTTAATTAGATGAATTGTTTTTTTAAATGTATATTTATTTCTGGGACAGAGAGAGACAGAGCATGAGCAGGGGAGGGGCAGAGAGAGAGGGAGACACAGAATCCGAAGCAAGCTTCAGGCTCCGAGCCATCAGCACAGAGCCCAATGCAGGGCTCGAACCCACAAACCTTGAGATCATGGCCTGAGTCAAAGTCAGACGCTTAACCGGCTGAGCCACCCAGGTGCCCCAGATGAATTGTTATAAAGCACCGTGTTAATAAAGCACGGTGGGATTGAACCGTATACGGACCACAGTATTGGCACACAGGGCTGACAATGCCTGGTGGTATCAAGCATCAACAGCACTTTCTGTTAAGAAACAGGACAGCTGTTCTCAAAATCAGTATTCTACTTCTAATAGATACTTCTCTGCTGGTTTTGTGACTAGGAAGTGATGAATAGCATTTCTCATAAAAGGAAAAAAAATAGAGCATTAATGAATAATATATTGAGAGTCGTATAAGTACACCTGTTAAGAAGGTCATTATGTAAGTTAAAAAGCATGATTTTGGGGTCGGGCCAAAGAATGCCTTTAAGTGAAAAATGTCTCTTGCTGCCCGTGGAATTGCCAGAGTCAATTTTCTCAGTCCTAGTTGGATTTGTCAAGATATTCTTTGCCCCAGACTCTTGATTCAATTGTGATTCTGGAGGAAAATTTACATTCATTTGTTAGCTCCCTGGCCTCATTCTTTCTCATGCCCTATCACACATGTTGTTCCAATACAGCAAAAGCACTTATGTCCAAGGACACTTCTCTCCCACTCCTTATTCCCAAATTGGTTTTTCCTCCTAAATACTCTTTTAGGGAAGCAAACCATCGCCATGACAACAATATGCTGGGGGTTTGAACAGGACCTGGGGCCAGGCTTTGTGAAAGTTAACACCAGTTTTTGTTGAACAGGATAAGGAAAGAGTGGCCAATGCTCTGTGGTGAGGAACCACTTAACTGGACAGAACTAATTGTCCACATCAAACTTGACCCAACCAAAATGCAGCCTCAGCAAGAAAAATAAAAATAAAATCAATAAATAAAAATAAAATATTGCAATATAATTAATTCAGGACTAATTCTTTAATCCTCCATTGTAGACACTTAGGCTCAATATCCAGTGGTCATTAAATCCCAGTATCATGTTAATATGGAAAAGAGAATGAAGAACTTTGCTTTGCCTTTTTAACTTCACATGGATGTGGGACATTCAGAGATATGGACTCCCCCCCCCCCCAAATAAATGTTAGCACATTCTCTCTTCTGGAGAAAAAAATACACGCTTTGTCCACCTTGTAAATTTTATTTGTATTTTCTTCCCTATAATAAGGTCGATGATGGTGCAATTATTACGGAGTTGTGGGGACTTTTTCAGTACCTTCAATGCATTTGCTTCTAGAAAGGAAGTGCTGCAGACACAGAGTCACAATTCTAAGCTCAGGTGTAGTACCATTCTTTTGTGTAACTCAGAGCGGGAGCTGGAGGCATACGTTCAATACATATTCAACCACACTTTCCCACCACTGGCTTCACTTAGGAGACTAAAATTATCATGCCTTTCTAAAAACAAGGACACCAAAGAAGTCACAATCTGATGAGATTCATTCTCTGTCTTTACCTGAGCGACCACCTAAGGACACAAGGCTTTTAAAATAGTGAGGAGAATCCTTTGTTCTCTCAGGTTCCATTTAAAGGGAAAGTGGGTCGAAGGGCTTCCCCAGGGAGGGGGAAAAAAAAAACCAGGAGCCAAATGCCTGGAGTAGGAGATTTCACTCCCATTACTATTCCCACCCTCCCAAAGAAGTTAATTAATTCTATTTTAGGAATGTTTAGGGCGGGGGGCTGAGGGACGGAGGGGAGCACTCGGGGAGCCCATTCTCTGCCACCATAATCTCATTCCCAAATGTGGCTCAGACCATCTCTCCTCCCTAACACCGTGGGGGTCTACAGACCGCTGACAGCCTCTCTGAGCCAGCCTTGGGCAACTGAGCCAGCACTGTAAGCATTTGTGCTCCCCGAAAGGTGTGTCCCAGCCCAAGTGCGAAGTTGGGTATTTAGACCTGCAAAGCACAATTAGAGCCATTCAAAGCAGCAAGTTACAGTACCTTAAGAAGTCTGACAGATGGGAGGAAGGCTGCGTGGCAAAGCTTCCGGATGGTCCAGTTTAGGGGACGAGGAGCATCAGTTTGATTCATGACCCCTTCCAAATTCCACCGGGAAAACCAAAAATTGCAAACCTGAGCAATGCCTAGAAAATAGACGGTCCCCCACGGCCTTGGCATCCCATGGTCATCTCCACACCTGCAAATTCCATTAGGGCAGAGGCTTCCTGGAACTTGGGAGACTACTCAAGTGGCGTTTCCTGAGCCACCGAACCTTCTTAAGAAAGCCACCTCCCCTCTCCCTGCAGCCGTGCTCATGCATACCAAATGTGGCTGAATGGAGGCACACTGCCTGCTGCTCCGGGGAGGGGATGCACCGTTTTGAAGGAGAAGGACAGCCTGCACAAAACAGTCTGTGGTCGCAGTCAGAGCAGTGTGCTCCGAACGCACGCTCCCTCTCCGGCTCTCCTCCCAGTAAACGCAAGTCAGGCGTTGGGGGAGAACCCGGGCCATTTGCTCCGCTAGCTTGCTTTGGGGGGGAGCCAGGAGGAGAGCAAGAGGGAAAATCAATAAATCCAGAACGAGGGAACTTGCACTTTCTTGCACAAAGCATCTTTGAGGGGCTGGAAACTGGCACGAGGGGAGGGGCTAGGGCACAGAGGGAGAAGGGATGCCTTCGAATGAGAAGATAAACACTTCCCTTTTGATTTACGAGACACGGTAAATTGAGACCTATTGTAAGATGGATCCATAGTAAAAGACACCTCTGTCATGCGCTGAGGTTTTTATTAACTGTGAGTGAAGGTCCTCGCCCTGATATATACATTATGTAGATGACAGGCAGGCTGCCCGCACAGAGAGAAGCAAACTAACACAGAGACAGTGGGAGCGGCAAGTTATCCCTTTCATAGAAAGCAGTGCAAACTAATTTATGTTTGGCTTACCTTTTAGAAATGGCAGTTTCTAAATCGGGGCTTCTATCTTCCTGGAAAGCCACTGATACTCTGTCTCTGCAACAAAAGTTTAACCCTCAAGGTGCCACACAGGATGCTCTCTATAAAAGATCAAGTTTCCTCAAGTGGGGATACTGACTCCCATCATTTTCTAAGGATGGCTTTGAGAGAGAAAGAGAGAGAGAGAGAGAGGCAGGAAGGCTGAGTTAGCAGGCTCCTGTGGCCAAAGAGAATAAAGGAGAACTTTCAATTGGAAAGCAGAAATTGGATAATTTCACTTTGGTAGAAAGTGATGAAATTCTGGTGGTTGGGAAGAGGAAGTTCATGTCACAACCAAGTGTGAACTTGCCACACATCCTCTAGACATCAGACCACAGTGGGTGCAGTTGACCGATGGCATGGCGGCCCAGAGATTCACCACATCCTTATAGGATTGCCATCTTACGTTATTTTCCCTCTTTAAGTCCCTCCCCATGACTACACTGATTTTCCACATCTAATTAACTCGAGGAGATTAGTAAATCCTAGCTCCACGATTTATGCATTCTGAAGTGGCAGTAAGACGGGGAGGGCAGACATGCTACACTGGGACCCTGCTGTAATTCAGAATTTGGGATCTGAACCCACCCTTTATTCCTTCGAATAAATACCTGACACGTTGCATTATAACACTATTTCCCTCGCAATAGTCCTGTGTTAGAGCACCAAGGACACTTGCAGAAAAATCTCATCTAGTGGTGGAACCCAGACCACTGACTTGCCTTGTAGAAAATTCAGTGTCTGATTATCACTGTAATAGGTCCCCTGTGCAGTTGGTTCATTTTCTGTCACCATTCTTTTTCCACAAAGCATTAAAGATAACTTTAAAATAACAACAGCTAACACACACATGTCAAGCATTGTGGTCAGCATTCCAGATGCATTTCCAAAATTCGTGTCATCAACAGCCCTATGAAGTAGATGCAGTGGTCATATCCCCACTTTAAAGATTAAGCAGTTGTGGACTTGAGAAACTACTAACAGGCCGAAATCACGTAACTAGGAAAAGTAGGATTTGGATCAAAACCAGTCTATTGGACTCCAAAGACAAGCTCTCTCTTCTTCTTTTTCTTTTATAATTAAGGGGACCCAGTGCCTCTGTTTTCTGGTGACTTAACTATGTAAGAGCTGAGGTAAAAGCACTTAAAGAAGAAATGCTCAGCATTTCTTTCAGGTAATTTCTTTGGTGTGATGTTGATGCAGTAGTGACCAAAAGAAATTGTAGAATCAGGCTACATGGTTCAAACTCTAATTCTGACCCTGGCCTTGGGCAATTTACTCACCTAATCTGTGCTTTGCAGTCTTCATCTATAAACAAAGATAAAAATGGAAACACACCTGAGGTTATTGTGAGGCCCACATGAGCTACTCAGGTGCCCTCAGAACAGTGCCTGGTACAGACTAAGTCCCTTCCACCAGGATCCATCTTCCAGGCAGCTTGTGTTGAAGTTGAAGGAGGAACCCACTGGTAATTTCCATTCAGCATGCATGAGTGTATGCATTTCTAGGACCAGGTAATGAGGTTGAGCAAGACAGAGTGAATTTCAATGTTTCCTATCAGTTACCATGCGTTTCCTAACCGGGGTAAAGAGGAAGGCAGGAGCCTTTAAGGTAAGTATGGGCTTCCTCATGCTATACTGCAGCGTGGTATTCAGCAGATTATAAGAGGTTGCTCTGAGTGGAGCTTTGAGACTCCAGGATCTCTGAACTATTAAATGCTAAGCAGTGGTTCCCTTGCAGTTGTGAGAAGTCTGACCCCAAGAAAATGCCGCAACATGCAGTCCCCTCTCATCTGCCCCTCACTGTTCAGGACCCCACAAAAATGACAGTGTCATTCTGAAAACTCACAACCTTTGATCCTAGTCCCTTTAATTCTTAGTGAATGACGTTAGTCAAAGAGAATAGTTAGGAACCCTGCAGAACAGGAAGCAGGAGGATTCTCAGCCCTCTCTAATGGCAATTAGAGAGCAGCACAGAACCTCTGGAGGATTGCTCTGGAGACGATGCTGCAAGAGAGGTATAGATCAAAGAAGGCTGGCAGCGCCTGAAGGGGGGGGGTTCTTATTCCATCACTGGAGTAGTTTGTGCCAGAATTGTTTGCTATCACAACATTTCAAGCAGGGTTCTCAGGAACCCACCCCCTTCAAGAAATGCAATTATTGCATGGAATGCTGCCTTCCTGGGTTTGAGAGAGAAGTCTAATGAGGAAAGAGCTGAGATCACACGAGCGAGCCAAGCCCTCAACATTAGCCTCTCATCAATCCAAAAGGCTTGTTTACAAATTTGATGAACGTGGATGTTTACACATCTGCAGAAAAAATTCTAGCAGACTTAAAAACCTGACAAAGCCGGATGCCTGGGTGGCTCAGTTGGTTAAGCAGTTAAACGTCTGACTTCGGCTCAGGTCATGATCTCATAGTTTGTAGGTTTAAGCCCCGCATCGGGCTCTGAGCTGACAGCTCAGAGCCTGAAGCCTGCTTGGATTCTGTGTCTCCCTCTCTTTCCCTCCCCCACTCATGCTCTCTCTCAAAAATAAATATTTTTTAAAAAATTTTTAAAAATCTGACAAGGACATATTAGCTGTCAGTGTCCTGACAAATAGCAAACCCAACCCATCGAATCTCTGCACTCTGAAGTCTGCCTTTGAACAAACTATTTCTCTTTCATGCTTTGCATTTCCCATGTAAATGATGCTAAATTTAAGAATCATGATAAGGGGAAAAAAAGAATCATGATAAGATTTGAGCTGTCTCATGGCTGACAATGAGCCACAATATAGACATTCTGTATTTCTTCCTTTGGGAAACCATGTTCCTTCTCTTTAAAAAAAAAAAAAAAAAAAAAAACCTGGAGTGCCTGGATGACTCAGTCAGTTGAGCATCCAACTTCAGCTCAGGTCATGATCCCACAGTTTGTGAGTTTGAGCCCCACATCAGGATCTGTGCTGACACCTCAGAGTCTGGAACCTGCTTTAGATTCTGTGCCTCCCTCTCCCTCTGCCCCTCCCCCACTCATGCTCTGTCTCTCTCAAAAATAAACATTAAAAAAAATCTCATGGCACCCTCAAGGGACCACTTTGTACACTGTTTTACTTTACACCCTTTAGATATAAAAAGGGGCTGACCCATGAAAACCTAAGAAAACAGAAAGGCAAGGACACAGTGTCTGAGTAGTTCAGCATTCCAAAGCCTCCTGCTAAAATGTGTTTCCTACACCAAACACTGAAAAAAGGCTCCAAGGTAATTTTTCACAGTATATTTTAATGTTGAAGTTCAATAGGTATCTGGAAAGTAATTGAACAGATATTTTCAGGCTCTAACAGTAAGCGTAACGTACTTAAGTGCAGAAAGAGGATATGTAAGCATTCAAGGGAAACAGCACAAACAGCCCCAATGGTAAAGTCTTTGTAAGTAACTTCATGTACCACAATATTTTGTAACCTCACTATTAACTTCCTACTTGCTTTATGGTTGGCCTCGGGTATTAGCTCTGTTGCATTTGATAATTCAACAATTTTATCAGAAAATCATTTATGCTGTGAACCCTGACAATTTAACATTCTTATTTAAACAAAAACCCATGCTTTTTCCCATTTCTTCCCTTCAACCACAAATACAGTTATAACATTGTTAGAAATTTTTAGATGCTTCTACAGTGTTTTCAAAACAGTAAATCTCTTTACACGTTTTATTGAGAGTGAACAGTCCTTAACTTACTTCCAAATAGGTATTCTTCTAATAGGTGAAATACCTTCAGTAGAAAAAACTCACATTGTTTTTCCTTTTGGTATCTTTTATAGGTAATAGATTCTAAAATACATCAAAATCTATTAAAATAAAGGACTCACATTTATAGCTTCGATAGCACTTACTCCGTGTGAAATGACACTATCTCAGAATTAGAATACCTGTTTTCTCCATTCCCCGCCCCATTACGGAGATCTTTCCTCACTTCCCTGACTGCTGTCCACCCTTTGCACAAAAACTTACAGCGACAGGGAGCGGGCAAGGTTTTGAGGCCACACATTCCATAGTTGGACAGCTCTAGTGGCAGAAAGTCCCTCCCTCTAATTTCTTTTTTTTTTAATTTTTTTTCAACGTTTTTTATTTATTTTTGGGACAGAGAGAGACAGAGCATGAACGGGGGAGGGGCAGACAGAGAGGGAGACCCAGAATCGGAAACAGACTCCAGGCTCGGAGCCATCAGCCCAGAGCCCGACGCGGGGCTCGAACTCCCGGACCCCGAGATCGCGACCTGAGCTGAAGTCGGACGCTTCACCGACCGAGCCACCCAGGCGCCCCAGACTCTAATTTCTAAAGCAAGCGTCTCTTCCAGAGAATGGCTGTCCCAGTGTACGACAAAAGGCTCCCTTTAAATCTCTTCTCAGTAGACAAATCTTAGACTTTTACTCCATCTTCACACGATGGATTGCAATTATTGAGAAATACTCTTAGGGGGACAGTCTCTATTATGTCATAAAGGAACTTTAAATATAATAGCGTCTAATCCTCTTCAATTCCTTGAATCATTTCTCATAAAGGTTCTTTCAGTAACAGCTGATACGCACACAGACGCTCTTTCCCTGACCCCTAGAGTGAGCATGCCCAACAGAAACTCCGTAGCAAAGTGGCTTCCTTGGCACCTGAAACCGGAAATGTGGTGTGTGTTTTACCTTTTTGACCCTGAATCATCAGGGAGGCAGTGGTCAGCCCTGGCTAATGAGACGCCCAGGCTTGTATCAAGAAATGGGCAGAGACTGGACCATCTGTGCTTCCTCTTCTGTATCTTTATCTGCTCGTTTTGAGGTCAGACTCATTTCAAACCCCTCTTAGCTGCATAGGCCTGGGCCAGTTACTTAACCTGTCAGTCTTACTTTTCATGCTGTAAAATGGCATCTACAATAGTTTCCACTTTGGGGTTTTCGTGATGATAAAAATCTAGCACAATGCTTATACGGCAAACACACATTTAAATGGAATAATGGTTATGATGAGAGTTGTTATTTCTTTCGCTGACACCACCGGCAGAGTGCTTAGGAGCACAAGCCATACATGGCCTGGATGTCAACACCGTTTTACCCCTTTCGTGTAGCTCTGAGCAGTTTCTTAACCTCACTGCGCATTACCTTCTTCATCCACAAATTGCAGACAATTATACTACCTATGCCAGAGAAATACTGGGAAGTTAAGTGGCTAAAATGTATGGAGCCCTTAAAAGAGAAACCGGCCCATGGTAAAAGGTCAAAAAATATTGGCAATTGAAATTATCAATATCAAGTTCTATGTATGGCCTTTCCCAAAGCTACTGCTCTGGAAAAGCAAAGCAAAACACAACTTCACGTCCTCCTTTGCTTCCTCCAGTTAGAAGATAAGCAGCAAACAACACATGTGAGGAGACCCAGACAGGGCACTTTGCTTACGGCTTTCCTTTCTGCAGCTGAGGGGATCACAGATTCCATTAATAGAGTATGTTTCGCTTCTGAAAACCCTAAGGTATATATGCAGCTTCTGTCTCACCAAAAATAGAAACCCTACATGGAGACACACACACACACACGCACACACACACACACACCAAATATTCAAAGGCCAAAAGCTAATACACATCGTCATTCAAGCTTTGAAAACCTAAAACTTCCATTTACAAAGGGGATAATTTTGTGGGATTTCAGGGGATGCTGAAATTTTAATGAGTCCATAGAGGCTTGTTAAAAATATAAGAATTTGAGATACGCATTTCTAAACCACTTAATGTATGCCCTCTTCTAATATCTGCAAGGCTATTCATTACTGTAGATGTTCTCTACTCTGAGCCTAGACCTCTCTCCCTCTTTCTCTAACACACATGTGCACAAACACATGCAGAATATAGATATTTTATATAATTTTCCACTATGAAACCATAAATCTGACCAACTTGGTAAAGAACTCATCAATGAATACCTTTTGGGAAGGGGATTTTAAGCTGTGAATCTCCAATTAGTGTTTGACTAAATCGTGTGAATTGGAGGGAAGCTGAACATTTCATTGCCAACAGTGCAGCCTAAGTCAGATGTTGGAGTCCATGGATGCTTAAGTAAAACACAAGTTCAAGCTCAAGCCTCACATACACCTTCCCGAACACCTTATGATGCCCACCCATGAGAGCCAAAAACCTGCCGCAGCAACACCACACCCCTTTCTGCATCTGAGCTTCTGACACAAATTGCGAGCACTGGTTGAACCATAAGGTCTGCTCACCTGGGAAACAGAGACATGCTGTGATTGGGACGATCCTGAGTGGTAGCTCTGCACAGCAGAGGATTTGAATGAAGAAAGCTAACGGAAACCATACGTGCCGTCTATTTTTATCAGCCTTCCATAAAACGTATAACTGCTAATGTTTACTCTGATATCTTTTTTAACAACCATAAGCCTTTCCTTTTTACCTTGACTAAGAGTAGTGGCAAAAATTAAATGACTTTAGCTTTTCAGAGGACTTGGTCTGGCTTTTGTTTTCTTCCTCTCTCTCATTGAGGAGACACAAAATCAATGCAAACAATATGGATTTTGAAACCGGAAGAACTGGGTTTGAATCCACATTCTATCACTGGACAATTCCAATAACCTTTATAAATCTTCATCTTAAAAAAACATAGTGGCTAATTAGCAATGGCTAATTATAATAATGTTACAATGATGATTAGGAACTTTGAGCATGTACTATGTGCTAAAATGTGCTAGGTCTTCTAAAGGCATAGTTCTGTTAGATGTTACTACAAACCTATTTTGTTTGCAAACAACTTTTGCAGCATTACTCTCCTCATATTCATAGTATGGGTAATAGGTGAGGTAGTAGTCTCAGGACATCATAGACTCAAATTAAGAAATTTGCCAGTCACATGGCTGGTAAATGGACTTGAATCCAGGTCTATGATTCTATACTCTGTTTATCTGATTCTATAATCTATTCCCATCCCCACTACAATATGCTGCTGCCAATTAAAAAAAAAAAAAAAAAGAACACTCACACAAGGTTTCCTGTGGTTTTCTAAAGCAAAGTAGTATTTGACCACTAATACAATCAGAAAAGAGGAGAAGCCACTCAGTGCATCAAAATCCTGCAGAGCACAGAAGGATTGAGGGTCTCTCAGTGGCTCTGGGTTTCCACATTTTCCTACTCTCCAGTTCCATCTGGGCTGCGGAAGCCTGCCCTGGGCAGCAAGCTCGCTGAGACAAAGATTTATCCTCACTCATTTAGTAGGCCAATATATGATTCAAGTGCCTGGGACACAGTATTTATTAAGTGGAAAAATGAATGTTTCTCAAGGATTCCCACAATTCTTGCAAATGTGAGTTAAATTCTTTATATTCAAATACATTTAATTCCTACTATTCTACCTGTATACCCACCTGCTGTATTTTCCAGATGAGGAAACTGAGGCACAGAACGGTTAAATATTTGCCCAAGTTTACACCCTGAGTTTCAGAGCCATGGTTTTAATTCAAATATAAATTCTTGATATACTGTATGTTTTATAATAAATAAAAAATAAAATCTATTTTTAAGACCACTGAGTTTCAGATACCTTGGTTAGCTATCCTATAACCCCATCATCATTCTTCACAACTGAAAAACCATATTCTCAACTATTTATCAGGGCAATAAGAGGTTGCAATCACACAAAAGATACACTTGGCCAGAAAACCTGGTAATTATCATAGTAAGTAAAGACCAAAGGTATCTGTGTAACTGTATAAGCAAAATGATGAGGATTCTTCTGGGTTACCTGAACTTTCTATGAAATATGCAGAACATCTGGGGGAAAATATTATCAAAACTCTACTAATGACCTGAAGCAGTTAAGTTAGAAAATGAAGGTGCCGAAAAATTTGATTTAAAACAGTTTCTCAATTGGCTAATGAATCAGATTCTGACCGCTATTGTAAATCCAGCCCAAACTATCCACAGGAGCCTAACGGATACATGCACTGGCATAGGGTATCTCGTTCACTGCATGGGGATCCCAGGTGGGGAGCCCTCCCCGACAAGAAAGCCAATAGATGACTAGAGGGAAGACTACAATGTCCTGCACTACCTGGCATCATCCCAATGGGAAAATCTTGAGAAACTATTGTTTCAGGAAATAAAAGGTAGATAAAGCTTTCCTGTGTGCACTTTTTCCTTGCATGTTAATTAAACTGTTTGCAAGTAAACCGCTGGCTACAGATCAGATGAGAGAAAGATCAGTTCTGTTTTATGAAATCACCCAGGATTAAAACCCATTAAGTCACTCCCATGAACAAAACCATCCAATTCTCCCTACGGAGTTGGGACAACTCCATTACAGCTCTTGTTTAAATCTTTTTTACTTCTCAGAATTTGTAACTATTTAATTGACGTTTTTTGTTGTTGCTTTTATTATTTTTTTTGTTCCGTTTGCATCTCCATTAGGGTAGTTAGCAACTGTATCTCAGGTCCTATAGAACATCTAGAACTTGACAGACACCCAACCAAAATTTGGTGACCCAGACAGGCTTGCTGTATCCTTTCTTTCATGTCATTTAAAGTTATAGTGTCTAGTGCTTATCTGCAAACAGGTGGGAACACTTACTGTTTTCTCAGTGCCTTTTTGCTCCCCCAAATCTTAACACAAGAATAACAAAAGGAGGATGTTCTCAGACTCTTTCCTGCTAGTAGAGATGATGCTCTAAACACAGAGGGATTTGGAAAAGAATGCAAAAGAAGGAGAGTGTGGATATCAGAACTTGGATTTGAAAATAACTCATGCTAGAGAATTCTATCAGTTACCCTTGTGGTAAAACATTCTCAAACCTCTGGTCCATTCTCAAACATCTCCCATGATGGCAATTCATGAAGGGCTTAACCTGATTTCAGAAAAGGTCTTCATGAAGGCAAACTCTTTTGCATAAAGACACGTCCTTTTCAAGAGGATAGGAAGACCGAACTACACATCCGCTATCTTAATTAAATCATAATGACAATAAAACCAGGAACTGATGCTCATGCCTCACAAAGCAGTTTAAGAGGCCTATTACGGTTTGTTACTCACAATGATGCTGAAGCATGGCTAAGGAAGGTGGTATTATTAATCTCATTTTACAGATGAGCAAATTAAGAATGGGAAAATGTAATGACTTGGCTAAGGTCTCCAGGCTCAGTATCTCATTCTTTTCATTATGCCCATGGCCTGCCTCTCCACTCCAGGATTAATTTTTGGAATGAACCACGCACTGAATATTCAAAATATGTTCTTTAGGACAAAATACAGCATATACAGCATCATGAATGCATCTCAAAATCCTAACAGATTTTGAGTCTTCCAGAGAAAACAAAACAATAGCGACGAAAAGCAGAGCAGTGGTTGCCAGGGATATTTGGAGGATGGAGCTGACTGCAGAGGGACATGAGTAACTTTTTAGGGTGATGGAGATATTTTCTATCCGGAATGCAGTGGCAGTAACTCAACTGTATGTAACTGCTGCAATTCATCAAGTGATAAAGTCAAAATGTGTGAATTTTCTGTAGGTAAGAAACCTTGGGAAAATCTATTAACTGGTTCTTTTTTTTCTGATTGCAGAAGAACAATTGTTCAATACAGAAAAGTTTGAAAACTCCCCAAAATATAAGGAAATAAAAATTACCTAAAATTCCATTACCCATAAGTAACTATGGATGTGATTTTTGAAAATTTGTCAAGTATTTCAGGAATCATGCTTTACCTATAGCTTAATAAGATTATTGTATCATGAACTCATCTCCATGTTATTCAATAGGCTTAGAAGATACAGTATTACCTGATTATATAGAATTCTATGGGTTATTCACCGCAAGATAATCAGCCTGCTTCCATTTTTATTGTTATAAATAATGCTATTAAGAATACAGTGTATTATACATTTTTGTACACATCTGATTATTTCCTTAAAATACCATTTAGGAGGAAGCATAATTGGCTCATAAGTCATGAATTTTTTTCAGTCTCTTGATAGGTACTTCCAAACTGCTATCCATTTTACATGCCCCTCAGCAATATGTAAAAAATGTCCCTATTACTAAATCATTGACAAAACTAGTCATATCATTAATTTAAATTAACTTTTGGCTAAGTTGATCACAGAAAAAGAAATATCATGCATTTATTTGGTAACTTATAAAGCTCCATTTTTCCTGTGGCCATTTGTAATTCTTCTAGTAAATTGCTTCTTCTTACGTTAGTGTTTTACTTTTCTTATGAATTCATAGCAGCTCTCTTGTACTAAGGGTATTGTCGTAGGAGTCACTAGCATGTTTGCAATTCTCTATTTGTCTCTGAATTTTGTTCTGTTAGTTTTAAGCAATTTTTCAACATACACACATTCAAGGCTAGCTGTCATTTCTTTGGTAGTTCTCACTATCAATGTTATGCTAAGGAAAGACCATTGCCGACCCACGTTCAGATCAACACCTGTTTATATATTTTCTTACGGCTGTTCCATCAGAACTCTCAGCTCCATCTTGGCTCTGTTCTCCTTCCTTCCTGACCTCATTATTTCGCCTACTATCAAAGTCTGTGCACAAGTGTGCCTAGCCTATCTCAAAAGCTCTCCCTTTCATTGTATTTTAAATATTTTGACTACAATTTCCTTGCTGATACTTAACCAAACTGCAATACTCTATTACTCTTTTTATTATAGTCCCATCCAAATGGTGTGATAAAATTCCTTCAACAGCAACTGTGAATACAGGGATCCATGATATAATTGACAATCTGTTCTAAAGGATGCCTGTTCCTTCATATTTTCAAATATTATTAAGGGCTTTTTCCTTCTTACAAACATTATCTCTGTAGAGGAAAGAATCCAGCTGCCTTGGAATTCTGTCATCTCAGTGTCTGATAGAGACAATCCTGCAACATTCAGTGTGGCAGTGATCTCTGCCACAAGACGTACAGGAAGAAGTAGTGAGTGAATTGAATGGCATCTTACTGGCCAACCATTGAATAAATGAATGTAAGCCACTACAGACTTTGAAGATCAGAGCCAATACCTTGAACTGAGCTCTCTGGACTGGTAGCCAGAAAACAGAGAACTTCTGTTTCTTAGAGCTGTCAACTAGGCACCAAACCAGTTGCGGGAAAATCCAATCTGAAAACTCACTAAGCCCTCACAATAGTAAAGACAAGCAAGAGGCAAACAGATCAAGAACAGTCAACAAAAGGAACTCGTCATAAATACACCTTACAAGAGCATACTTACCTAGATGCCAACATTCTGGAATTATTATGATCATCCTCAGCATCCTTGAATGACTTGAGTGACTCTTCAAGCATTCATCTGGAGCCAAAATGTATTTTTGGACTCAGAAGGTATCTTATGTTTGCATCTTGTCCCTACATTGGACAGCAAATTCTCAGACACTCTTCACCTACCTAACTAATGCCCTCTTTACACAAACCCTGCCATCTGTTACCTCCAGTTCTCTTTGAGGGGGTAGGGCAGAGAGAAGGGTGAGAGGCAGAAGCCATGGAGACCGCATTATACAGAATGGGAGTAGGTAGTATGGAGGCCAAGGGAGCTGGATTTTCCTCCATGTGTACCAGTCAGCAGCAGTGTCAACTTTATCAGGGCACCTCACTCCTCTGGACCTCAGGATGACGGTATAAAGCAAGAGCAATGTTGACACTCTGGTGAGGTCTTTCGAGAGCTAACATTTTACATATTGAGACTAATGCCTTCCTAGATTGTTTCCATCCATTTTCAGTGTATTACAAATAAACCATTTCCACCATTATCTATTTGGAATAAGAAGTGAATATTGCCTAGTATTTACTGCCCCTATAAACAGGGAAGCCTTCAAGGACAAACTCATCTCTAGAGCCACGTGGAAGCAGAGACACAGAGACTTTTGCATTCTGTAGGAGTTTATGCTATGAAACATCTGGGCCAGATACACCTCAACGTATGGCAACCTTCAGTCAAAAAAAAATCAGCAAATTTCAGATCGACTTGATTTTTCTCAGACTGAAATAGTCATGTGTCCAAGGCTATTAATATAGAATACAAATATTATTTGTTTGCTGAGGAATTACATAAACATATTTCTCTAGGCCTAGAATTTTATCCCACTTGATCATAAATTTAAGGTTTTTGCACATTTTTGGAGACAATATTTAAAAGTGATTTGATTAACACTGACTGCACTAACTGGACAGATGGAGATTGATTCATCTAACCAATTCCTTCTGAATGTCTGCTATTTGTCTAACACTATGCCAGTTTCTAAGGATGAAAGAGGTTCAAATATAATCCACACAATGATGGAACACATCACATTACTTGAAAAAACAAGAAGTTCACATAGCATAGTAAGTGCCACCAGATAAACAAGATAGGACTTCAAGACCAGCTAAAACCACAAATACTGTAGCTACTGGCTCGAAAGTGTTAATCCTTTAAATTCTCCTTTGGAGGAGTGGCTGAGTGTCATGTGGGAAATGATTAAAGATTGCTAGGACCAGCCTCTCCTCTACTGCCCTAAGTCATTCAATTCTGTCACCAAATATGGGTACTCCATCTAGTAACATAAAACTGTCACAGGGGCACCTGAGTGGCTCCAACAGTTAAGCATCCCACTCCTGATTTCAGCTCAGGTCATGATCTCACGGTTCATGAAATCGAGCCCCACATTGGGCTATGTGTGGACAGTGTGGAGCCTGATTAGGATTCTCTCTCTCCCTGCCCCTTGTCTACTCAAGCTCGCTCGCTCTCTCTCTTAAAAAAAAAAAATAGCACTAACATTAAAAAACTAAATGTGTCACAGGTACCCACACTCATCTGAGAAGATAGTTTTGATTTAGGACCATGTTTTGATTGCAACCTATTTCCTGAGGATTTTTCCTCTTCAACCCTACTTACTTCTCAATCAGTTCTTCCCAGTTGTATACCTTAATCTCCTTGAAAGAAGTTCTAATAAATGTATTAGCCTCCTCCTTAGGACATTTCCAGGAGTATTATGGTATGTCTAATAACACTCAAATGTCCACTATATGACAGAAGCTAGGTAGATGCTCCTAACTTTGCTCTTTAATCCAGGTGTAGATCAGCATATGCAGAAAATGCTAAAAAGGAGCACAGGAGAGGGAGTATCTGGGGGTGGTCTCAGTCTGGAGCACAGGAAGACATGCAATTTCTAAGCTATTACTGGGAGCACCAGATTTTTGTAAATTTAACCGAAGGCACCCTGGATAGTCAGAACAGCCCCGGGAAAGGCGAGGAAGGAAGGGGGCCCATGGTAACCTTTTGAAGACAGGAAGTAGTTTTGTATGGCTAAAGAATAGGCTGGGGGTGGACCATGATGGTTTGAATTAAGATGCTTGAACTGTATCACTGCAGTGGATGGGGTCGGGGTGGGTTCAGGAAGTTAAGAGGCTCTGAAGTGTGGGAGTAAATGTGATCAGGATTCCATTTCAGAAAATGACTCTAGAATCTGTGTAGACAATCACAACTAGAGAAAGGAAAACAAATAGTAGTAATTCATGTTTTTAGTGGTTGACCAAATTTTTCTTTAACCTCTGGAACCAAAGGTAAAATTTTCTTAGAGAGTTGAGACCAACATAATGCTCCAAGCGGGTGCTTAAGAATGCAACAAATTATTTTTTATGTTGTGACTAATACTTGAAACTAATATAAAAGTATTGAAGTTCACACAAAAGAGACAAGAGGAAAAAGGTATTGCTTCAAAAAAATAAAGATTAAGCGTCACCATTTTCATGGCTTCAGCTTAAGGCAAAAATCTATTACGTTTGAGACAGCTTCTCCCCTGTACCAAGAACATCAAATAAAAATCTAATAGTCTGATAAATATCAAGTGAACAGATTACTTTAAATGCTTTAGTAAATACTTAAGATAAGCTTTTCCAAGTGTTACTAACATGAAGAGTGATAACTGAGTTTTGAAGATTCATTAGTGGGATTGTAGAGAATATATTTGGCAACTATGTCAACAAGTTTAGGTAAAATGGCTGAGCAATTCCAATTGTTTTAATTTTTTTTAAAAAAAGATGGTTCTTCTCTTATTTCTCTTTAATTTTCCACATGACATGTCATGTTAGTACATGACTTTGGGTTATAATCCTCATCAGTTCTTTGTTTTGATAGGTCACCAAAGGTCTCATATGCAAAAGACTCAAGGGTTCTGCAAAATGTCCAGAAGGAAGCTTCGGGCTTAGAGGATACATTTCATGCATTACTTTTACAAAAGCAACATTTTTCTACTATTTAAGGAGTTTAAATACACGTTTAAGAATCTTTTGCAAGTAGAAATAGACACTGGAACTTTGCAAAGAGGAAGCAGTCCTCCCTTGTTTGTGGGCGATTCATTCCAAAATCCTCCCTTCTCCTCCCTGGGGATGTCTCAAACCGCAGATAGTACTAAACCCTACATAGATTATGTTGGTTCCTATGCATACATAACTATGATAAATTTATAGTCACAGGAAGATATTAACAGTAATAATAGAATTCTTCTAACAATATACTGTAATAAACACACTGTGAATGTGGTCCCTCTCAAACTATCCTATGTACTGTGCACATCCTTCTTGTGGCGATGTACAAAGACAAAATACCTATGTGAGGAGATGAAGTGAGGTGCCTAATGTAGGTTACCATTGACCTCCTGACACTATGGTGGAAGGAAGATCATCTACTTCCAGGCAACAGTTGACCACAAACCACAGTAACTGAAACCACAAGAAAGCAAAACCATGGATAAAGGGGTAGGGGAGATTACTATATTAGAAATCAAGAAAAAATAGAATGGGAACTGGGCATAGAAACCTCCATCCTCAAACTCACATACCTGGTTCCTCATCAAAGGTCTCCTTAGCTTCTCTATCCAGCTTGCCCTCTGTCTTTTTGTTTATATTTGCCCCGCAGCATCTGAGGACAAAATCTGGTGCTTTTCTATTTCCAGGTTTTAAATGAAAAAATTGCCCTCCAATTGGTTTTTCAGTGTTTACAGGAGTTTCCAACTAGAAAGCATTTTCTACACATCCTTTTTTAAAGTTTATTTGAGAGAGAAAGAGTGAGCAGGGGAGGGGCAGAGAGAGAGACGGAGAGAGAAAATCTCAAGCAGGCTCCACACATTTGCACAGAGCCCAACATGGGGCTCAAACCCACCAACCATGAGATCGTGACCTGAGCCAAAACCAAGAGTTGGGGGTTCAACCAACTAAGCCACCCAGGCAGTCCAGTATGCATTTTTTTTAAATGTTTTCTCAGTTTAATTAAAAATCATAGAACCAACCACTGAATTGCAGACTACAAATGGGTGGTTTTTATGGTAAGTTGTATCTCAGTAAAGCTATTTTAAAATATAAAGCACATTATAATATGTAAACAAAATTACGCCTGAGTTACAGTTCCATTTTCCTAATCTTTCAACTATTTATTAGGTGGAAGCCATGTGATTTCTCCGGGGGAGAGACTCTTTTCTCTAGTTGGCTTTCTGATCCCTTCAGTATATTAATGGCATACATTTCAAAGTCATGTACACTTCTGTCTGCTCCAATATAAAAATTGATTTTAAAATGTGTTTACTTGTTTTCCCATTTACAAACCAGAAAAATACTCCTCCTCAAGGCTCCTAACTTGGCATACAGCACTTGTATAATGTAGTTATACGTTATACTGGCATATAACTTGTATAACATAAAGTCTTATCATTAGTACGTTCAAAGAGGTCTCCTGTAGATTTTATTACTTACATCCTTATCTCCTTCGCAGATTTGCATTTTGTTTGCCTCTTTGGTATTCTTACTTGATTCCCTGAATACATGTTATTTTATCTTCCCCAAATGCTGTCTGCTCTCACCACAAGTCATGTTGTAACTGAAGTGAGTGATGGCCTCCAAGATTAAATTGATGGCACCAGCATATTACAATTTTCCCGTTAGCTGAATAGGCCACATAGAAATGGCCATGTGGCAAGGTATGATCTCAAGAGGTTTTCTACCATGAAAATTTTATAAGTTGCGAAGCTCTGGGATAAAATTCAACTTTAATTCCTGAGGATATGTTAAAAATAATTAGAATAAACCTCCACTCCACGGTTTACATTTCAGTCCTGAAAGTAGGTATAAAACTAATTCTCTTGGCTGGGAATCTGCACAAAAAGAGTAAGGGTATGAGAAAGAAAAGGCGAAAATGGAGATAATACTTAAAGGGTAATAATAGCTTGTAGTTTGTAAATAATTTATCTTTTAAAAAATGTAAGCAGTCAGAAGTTGCCTATTTTACCACAGAAAACCTTAACTTCTATTGGAATATTTGTCCTGAGTGCAGTTCAAGGTAATCACAGTAACAACGGCAATACTTATCAAATATTAAATATTTGATAATAATCTCAAGTCTGTGTGAGGCGTGGTGTGAAGCAGTAATAATCGTTGTGACAACAGTGACATATACTCTGGGCTGGTGCCCCAGATGCCATTCACCACCTCTTTCTTACTTGCCCTTCTGCTAGAAAGGCTAAGAATCAGGTGCTCGTTTTCTAAGCCTCCCTTAACATCAATTCTGGTTAAAAGAGGGAAAGAAATTATGTGGGGATTGGGGGAAAGACTTCTCTTTCCGAAAAATGAAATAGGTACCAAGTTGTCTGGTAGCCAGCTTGTCAAGCCACTCACTGTCCCCTCCACTTGTTCCCCACCATTGTGATGCTGTCATTTGAGGAGGAGATGCCTGGTGCTGCAGCAATCATCGTGACACCATGAGTGACAGACAGATGTGGTAGCCCAGCGGCCTCATAACCTGAGCTGGTGAGCCAACCTACAATCTGTTACCTCCAAAATTGCTAGTTACACAAGGTAATTAGATGCCTTTATTATTTACTAGGTTTTCAGTTACTGGCAGCTTTATACTATAGTATACTATAGTATAGTATGCTGTGGAGCAAATCACGGATGAAGAGGAGGAAGGACAGAAAAACTTAGCTTCCTCCAAGCCACAAAGCCAGGAAGTGACAGACACATAATTGCAACCGAAGCCCTTACTCTCTAGTGTCATAAGTATCTTCTCTACATGGCCTTTTGTTTATGAAGGAAACAGTGTGGTATTTGAAGGTAGAGTTTACTTTACTTTGCTTCTCTATTCTAATTTGTTCCACTTTAATCCCTTCTCTTCCCCCACTTCCCTTGATACATCCTGCCATCTCCCCAGGTTTGGTCCTTTGTCCCATCCTAGAATAATGTCTGGAACTATTTTAAGGTCATGGTATCTTTAAAACCAATAGGCCTACAACTTTCCTCAACAGTTGCTCTAAATTAACATTCCATCCATCCATCCATCCATCTAAACATTGCTGAGTTTCTATGTGCCAGGACTTGAGATAGAAGTATCAAAAGTAAAGATAAACAGGACTAGAGCCTAACAGTTCCATCATTCATGTACTTACAGAGGAAAATACTATACATTAACATGTTGCATAAATACATCACAGTGAAAAGCACAGTATAAACAAACAAGCCATAATTTTAGCAGAGTAATAAAGCAACGGACTCTGTCTGGGGTTATCTGAGCAGTTCAGAAGGTGTGTGCTTGAGGTGGACTATATCATATTCAAATTTAATTCGTCTCTATCCTCAGAAGTAGGTAGATAAACCCTTGAGGTCCAATTCACTTGTCATGTTTTCATGCATGTTAAAATATGAAGATTATGCACATCCCAGTTTTACCTCTTTATGTTTGCAAGAACCAAAATCAAGTACGTTGAACGTGATGTGTTTAACTTTACGTGCGAAAATACAATTTCTGCAAAAAATGCAGATGGCTCGACTGTTGGCATGTTCTTACGATATTAAAGTATTACAATTAAAATTATCAATGCACTTAGCTTCAGAGATCTAAGTAGCATCTACTTGATTGAGCTTCTGATATTCTTGTACAACTTACATTTTCAGCACTTAATACAAAAAAAGTACTGAAATTCATATAGAAGATGGAGTTAATATTCAAAATGATTCTAAGTGGTGAACATTTAGTTTTTGATCTTGAGGATGGCTAGAACACTGTCCTTTGACTTTTGATTCTACTTTTCTTACTGGCAATTTCAAAGTAAATCTTCCTTAATTCATCTTTTAGTTACAAGTTATGCTTTTCTCCATGCATTATGTATTAAGTTACAGGGGCTTTTCAAACACACACCTAGAATATTCTGAGTTAATGAGGTTACATGCACATCTGATTGTCTGGATCTGTAGCAAAACATGACAATGTTTGAAGTATATCTCCGAGGCCTACGAACAATGGAATGAATGGTGTTACTACCAGTTACAATAAATTTATTACATTTCATAGGGTGACAACATTTTTAACATACCACTTCCACTCATGTTTGTAATTTGGATAGTTGCTGTCTTGCAAAATCCCAATTACTTTGGCAATGGCCTTTTGATTTCCCATGAAATGAAGCTCCTTCCACAATAGCACTTGTAATGCCTTGTACTAAACTTGCTGTGTTTTGATTGTTTCTGAAATTCTATTCACTTGGCCTATAATATTACCAAGCTCCTCGTCTACAAAGGATGTCATCGAAAACACCACTATAGAATATTGCAATGTCTTCAGCACTGAGAACAAAGGGTTTGTCTCAACTGAAGTGTTCGTAGCTTAATCTTTACTTCTGTTGTACTAAAAATTTTGATATGTTGATAACACTCAAGAACACTAACTTTCAAGTCCAGAAGATAGAATAGGACCTCTTCTGTTTGTGACCCTGGAGTAGCTATCAGTCTCTCTGGACCTCCTGTTTCCTATTTCTCAAGACAGAGACTTGAGCTAGGTAATTTCCTGACAGGGCCTATCTCCAAAATGCCTTTGAAAGTGGTGGCCAATTGTTCTGATACATCTGAGGTGGGGTTCCTTCCCCAAACAAATCCCGCAACAAGAATTTGAGTGCAAGCGGTTTGTTTGGTAGTTACCCCAGGAATTCCGCACAAAAGGAATGCAGGAATTAAGGCTGATGAGGCAAGGACAATGAGGATGTTACTGAACTACCACAATGGGCACCCAGAGCTTCCATCACCAGATGCTTTGGGATACAGTGTAGAACTTGCTCCCCAGAGTTATCCCATTTGAAGGCTGAAGGAACCACGGGATTTGTACACCAACTCCTGTCAGTCATTAGTTGAGGGCTACTGGAAAGGGAAGGTGCCATCCACAGCACTTGCATCCTGCCACACAGGGCTCCGGCTGCTAGAGGATGTTCTCAAGCAAAGAGATACAGATGGGAAGAATTTTAAGTTGGGCCAGGGTGCACTCAGGTGCACCGAAGTGATATAGGAGGGGCACTGCCCCTCTCCCAATATCTACCAACAAGCCCATCCTCTGGACTTGCTCAAATGTCACATCACTTGTGAATAGTCTCCCTGACTCCCTACCTGTGTTGGGCCACATGTTTTATTTTAAAGAGAGCAAGGGCCATTCGGGTAGAGAGGTAGAGGGAGAAAGGGAGAGAGAATATGAATGAACCCCAAGCAGGCTCCATGCTCAGTGCAGAGCCCAACACAGAACTCAACCCTATGACCCTGGGATCATGACCTGAGCTGAAATCAAGACTTGGATGCCCAACCACGTGAGCCACCCGGGTACCCCATACCACACCCTTTCATTACAGGAATGGTCACATCGTATATCTATCCTTCCATTAAACTCCAAGTTCTATTTCTACCTCACAGTCCACCTCCATGTATTTGACTGATGCTGCTGTATAAGCCTATGGTTCTTCAGTAGAAATTTACCCTTCACCAAGCCATCTCCTACTTTGTTTCTCCAAGGAAACAGCATACAGAAGTTACTACAGCTGTTTGTGCCCAATAGGCATCCCTGTCTGCAATTATTTATTTTTTATTTTTGAGAGAGAGACACAGCATGAGCAGGGGAGGGGAAGACAGACAGAGAGACAGACAGACACATACACACAGAACCTGAAGCAGACTCAAGGCTTTGAGCTGTCAGCACAGAGCCTGATGTGGGGCTCAAACTCATGAACCATGAGATCAGGACCTAAGCCAAAGTCGGATACTTAACTGAGCCACCCAGGCACCCCTCCCTGTCTGCGATTCTTAAACTACTTCAACATCTAAATAGTTGAGTAGCTTATGCTGACATTTTAATGTTGCTATCAAATTCAGAACACCAAAGGCTTAGTGGGCCAAGAAGTTTACATATATGTATAAACATACATATGAATATATATACATACATACATAAACATCTATAATTATTAAATATATAATTATAATCTGTAACTACATAATATAATTTGACCTGAGATCAGATCTAATGTTTAAAATCAGATTATCAAAAACCACCAACCAAGGTATTTTGAGCACAGTTTACTTTAACACAGGTAACATACCCAGATTTATTTTTCACTGCTAACCTCTACAAAGAAGCTTGTCTAACAATTTATATGGAAGTTGTCTCTTCTGCCTATGTGAAGATGCATTTTTCATGCACTGTCAGATTGTTACTTTATATAAATACTACACAGTCTTCAAAGCAGTTGTGTATTTTTCCACTGTTAGAACTTTGTCCCATTAGCTACTACATTAGTTAATAGAGCTGCATTTAAAAAAAAAAAAAAAGAACGATATATTCTAAGCAACTTCATTTCTTTTCATTTTGGTCAGTTCTCAAATGCATGTTTGCTCCATGTTTCAACAAAAATATCCCTTACTTTATGGCCACCCCTATGGGAAAGAAAAAAGTACAAAAAGTGATTAAGAGAGTTCTAAATGTCTTAAGGTTCATGCTTTTTCAACTTATTATTACCCAGGCTTTTTTCTGCATACGTAGCAGCAGTATATTTTATCCAAGCAAATTACTTTAAAAAGACTCATCTGATTACTTAATTTCAGTCTGAGCCAATCTTGGCCTATTAAACAAAAACAAAAACAAACACAGAACAGAGCAAAACAACCTTTCCCAAATCCTTTCATCCAACTCTCTGCTCATGGGCACTGTGACCTGTATTTGGTTCCACCTACTCCATCCATAAATTCATTCTCTTTCTCCTTCCTTCTTGGGTTTCAGTCAATTCAGTTCATTTTTTGCCTCTAGCCCCTTCTTAGTAATTGTTATAGTACCCTTGAAACAGGGAGAGCACAGTGAGATTTGGGGACTTCTCTTAGGGGGAGCTAAAGTTTCGCTTTTTTCCCCTCTGGGCCAATTAGATTGCTATGAACTCCCTAGTGCATTGGTCTAATGCATTCTAAGAAGCATTATTCTAAGGGGTATATATACTCTACGTGACACATCAGCAAGAGAAAGGAAAAGTATCGGAAGTCAACACAGACTGCTGATCAGTCCTTTTGACACACAGTTTAAACTATGCCCTTTGGCACTGAAATGTCTTTAGAGAAAAAATAATGAAAACAAGTAAGGAACAATACGCTTAGAAAACCAAACTTAGAGAAAAAGAAAATGAACCTCAATTACAACATCGGTATTTTTGGCTGAACTACATTACATACTAAAAATAGTTTCGTAATAAATTGATGAAGTAAGCTTCTGCATGTACGTATCCATGACAACTCGGGTTTATATCTTTGAGTTTCTAATAGCTATGTCACCAGAAATATGTAAATTGTTTAAAATGTTGTAATAAGATAAAATCATTTGTTTCCATAAATTTCCACTAGCAAAGAGTCCAACAAGAACTTCACAGCGAATCACAGATTACGACACATTTTATTATTCTTACAGAAATTAAAAAGGCTATTTATTATCCTAATTACAGTGAAGAGCAAGACTATTGTGAAGTCAAAAGGCTATGAAAATAAAAGAAAATGTACATGCTACCTTCCATACCAGATGGAACCCCATTTGGAAGTCTGATAGAGTAACTTAGCGGGAGCTAATACGTGCCAGAGGAAAATCACAATAGAAGAGTGAATGTGGGCATCCAGGCAAGAGCTTCTGCTACTCTTTTCTTTTTCCAGTAAGAGGTGTCAGTTCCTTTAGAAATGGGACTTTAAGAATGGATTCTGGAATATTTGGTCAGTGAGAAAGCAGCAAATACCATGCCATTAGACTGTGTTTACTCAGAGCGTGTTGAAAGCCCCAGTCAACAGTTATGAATTTTGGAGGCGCCCTGCAGGAAAAATGTGAATTTCTGGGAAAGAAAATATAGGTGATATAAAGAATGGACGAAACAGGCATTCCCAAGTCTATTTTCTCATATACAATCCTGATTTTCTCTTTTGTGCAATGACAAAGAAAAGTATACTGCTGTTAGTATTCTTATCATAAGTGATCTACAGAAAAAAAGCACTCAAAGAGACAGGTCTTAAAATATGGAATTTAAATTTCAGATTAAAGTTTTCCAATAGTATCTAAAATTATCTTTTAAAAAAGGAAACTCTCATAAACTAATTAGAATAAGAGATGAGAATTAAGGGGGATCCCAAACTATAAAATTAAACATTTTAATTCCTCCCCCAATGCTAGATTATATTCTTAGTGCATCAAGTCTAGCAAAAAATTCTGAACAAGAAAAAGTCTGCCTAAAAACATGGTTCTTTATGAAGACATATGGAGGCCAATCTGATGTACTCAATTCTAAGTTAGGTGGATATGTACTCTTTTAAGCACAGTTCTGCTATTTAGATCAATTCTTCACTTGCAGACAAATATAACTGACATATAACATTGTGTGAGGTTAGTTATCACATCTTTCACCTCACAGAATAGTTTTTGTATCTACGTGTGTGGTGAAAACATTAAGATTCACTTTCTTGTCAACTATACTGAAAAAAAAAGATCTTTCTTTGCAACTTCCAAGTGCACAAGAAAACATTAAATATGGTCAACACGTTGTACACTAGATCCCCAGAACTTATTCATCTCCTTTTTCTGTTAAAACAAGAGCTCATTTAGGTATAACCGACATACAAAGAACTGCATGTATTTAATGTGTACAATTTAATGAGTTTGGACATATGCTAACAGTCATGATAACCATTATCCATGATACATTACTACCACAATCAAGGTCATCCAATATTTATCTCATAGCTGTGAAAGTTTATACCCTTTGGCCACCTTCTCCCTATTTCTCCCATCCTCCAGCCCCTGGCAACCACCATTTCTACTCTCTGATTCTAGGATTTTGACAATTTTAGGTACCTCATATAGATAGAATTATACAGTATTTTTCTTTCTGCATTGATTTACCTCACTTAGCATGATGTCTTCAAGGTTTACCCATGTGGTCACATATTGCAGAATTTCCTTCTTTTTTTTATGCCTGGATAATATTCCCTTATATGTATTTACTGTAAGAGAAATTCCATCTGAGAATGAAGCAGAGACAAGTAGAACCCAGAGACACAAACTTGACAACATCTCTTGAGCCCCTGGATCTGGCCTATTCAAAATCAGTATCGCTGACTTGGACTTGCCAGCCTGCGAGCCAATGTTCCTTTTTTGCTCATGCTAGGTTGAATAGACTTTCTGTCACCTGCAACCCACAGAGACAGGATACGGCATTTTCAACAAGGAAACAGCTCCGTGGGCTTCTTATGTAATATTAAATAGAGGTTGCAAGCAAGAAATTCCTTTAAGGATTCTCTTGGCAAAGTATTATGATGCCGCAGATAAATTAAAAGTTTCCCCTTCCCAATCCAATCCCCCAGTGTATCCATTTTTATCAATATAGTTCGTCTCCTCAGAACTACTTTTTGCTCAGTTTACAAAGAGAAGATGGGGAGGGAGTAAATGAACAGACATACGAAGGAATGGGAGATGGTCTCTTCTGAAGGTGTAGGTATAAAAATAATAGATCTGTGAGTGTACGTGTGGATCAAGGGAATAGACACAGTTATTTTGCATATGGTTCTAAATAATTGAATCATTTATGGTTTTATGTTTTTTGCATCTGCCTCTACTTGCTTATCAGAATGCTCTAGTGCTTTGTCAACTGGCAGTGTACAGTGACCTGTTTTAAATGCTAGGGAATAGCTGCACTGAGGTCCATGTATCATCATTTGTCTATCCATTTTCCTATTAATGCATATTTGAATTTTTTTTCTCCTCTAATTCTACACAATGATACAATAAACACCCAACTCCAGGTCTCTCAAGCTCAGCCCTTGACCTATATGTGCCCTACATGGCCATGATGGTTGTAGGAAATGAGACAACACCCATATGCTTGGGACCTTGAAAGAACACGCTTTCTCCTGAAGATCTCAGCAGCTGGTAGCCTTGCATAATTTATTAATACTCCCTCATTGAACAAACATTTGTTATATTATGCTCTCATCCTAAGCACTGCCCCCAATCCTTCAACAGAAAAATGGAACGAACTTGCTTCCTGCCTTTCAAGAGTTGACAAATTTATTGTAAACAGTAATTCTGAGAGGGCTATATGCCATATACACACAATTATTGACAATTACTATGTGCCAGGCACATTTCTAAGTCCTTTACCCACAATACCTCATCTACTCTTCATAAGGACTGTTCGCGTCATTCTTGTTTTATATATCTGATTAAAAGCCTAATGTCACACAGTTAGTAAGGCTCAGAGGTAAATCTGACTACTAATCCATCTACAAACACCAGGTTTATAAACATGTCACCAACTGCATCTAGAAAGAAAACTTTCTCTTGTATTAGGTAATAACTGGTGAGAGGGTAAAGAGGTAAACAGAAAGCCATGATGTGGGGCCTGATCTATTAATGATGTGCACGAGGCGGCCACAGAATTTGGGAAAAGGAATTTGGATGCCCAAGAAGCCCTAAGGCAAGGAAATGCCAAATGCACCAGAGCTCCTATGTGGCTTCTGTGTACTTCCCAAAGTTCCCATGGATTTAGTCTGTAGACCACTCCTCCCATGGATTCTCACAATGTATGGGTGCTGTTATATAGCTTGGATTCCCCAATTCATGATATTCAACAAGTGTTTGTTGAATAAAGAATAAAAATATGTAACATACTTCTACCTTCCTCTAGAAAACAGAAAAGCCTAGACATTACTATGAGGTTTCAGAGTGTACTCAAAGGCATGAGTAAATTTGACCCTGTTTTCAAATTGCTGCACATTACAAACACAACTTGGAACCTTTAGAACAGAAATTTCATACACGAAGTATCTCAACTGTAACAGAGTCCAGATAACTATTTCTCTTTAACTGTAAAATGAAATACACACACCTATCAGGAAACACTCCCCCCAATACCACCCCCCACACCCAGGGCAATAAAGTTTGTACTGGCTGGGAAAAGGTTAATGGAAACCAAATGCAATTGCTCTTCCTCATAAGAGAACTCTTTCTCAGAGCTTCTCTAAAGTCCTAGGCCCACACTTGACAGAAATCCTCAAGAGACGTGGATTGTGTACTCAGGGATTTTTTTAAACCTATCTCCACTCTGAATGGAAATCAGGTTAAGATAGCATTTTGGAATTCAGCCTATTTCAAGTGCGCTAATCGCGCTAATCACGTAACAGAGTGAAACAAGTAAGTTTACTTGCTGCCAACCTTTGCTGATTCAAGTTCTCAAAGACACAAAATGCTGCCTCTGGACAAAGGTAGGTTCACAACTCATATCAGACCTGCAGAAGCAGCAACAACACTGTAAGCAGAGGCCTTACAAGGGATACTCCTTACGTGGCACTTTCTGACCAACATTTCATTTTCTAGGGATCCAGAATATTCTCTCTTTCCTCTATACCTTTACAAAAATCTCTCCAGGCCAAGAGTCACCTCATCAAGAAGCCGGACTTGGAAAAACCTGGTCAACAATGTCCCCTCCTTCCTCTCACTACCAGGTTTCATTTGGGACCTAATTATTGATTCTCAAATAGGGATGATAGGACCTCGAAGAACAGAACTGTCTACAGTTGAAAAATCCTCTCAAGTGATTATGACATACTTGTTCTCCCATTTTAGAAAACCTGTTGTAGGCCAAGTACCACATTTTTCTTGGGTCCTTAGGAGATAAACTTCACAGAACAAAATTTTTTAACCAGCTAAAATTACCAGATAATGTTGAAAATATTAGATCATCTCTTTAACTACTAGAAGAATGTTTCCAAAACAAATTATACATTTACCTGCATTATTATAATTAATGTTGAGAGTAACTTACATTTTTCTTAACACCCTGACACATTATAACAGGTATCATTATTATGTGGTAACACTGCAACTATACTTTCATGTACAACTGAAGTGTACTGGATGTTGTTTTGAAAAGCTTTATTTTGGGGGGCTTTATTTAGATTTTTATGATTTTTAAAAATCTCCTCTCTTGTCCTTCTGTCAACTGTTCACAGACTTCTCCAGGGCAGATTATACAACTAACACATGGTAGAGTGATGTCTGAAAAGGTCTTAGGAAAGGCATGAACCAACAATTTTATACCCAGCTAAGCAACTGTTTAAGCATGAAGGACACAGTATTTTTTGATATACAACAACTCAGAGGACATTGTCCCAAGAATGCTTTCTTAAGGAGTTTCAAATTTAAGTCTGAGGATAAATTTCAGCTGAAGAAGAGAAAAATGAACAGCAGCAAGTGGCAGTAGCTTTTGAAGCCATCCAATTTTAGTATAAAGAAAAAAAAAAATCAAACCTGTGGTCATTATGGTAATAGAACCATAAAACAGAGAAGTAATAAAACTACCAAAACTTAAATGAGAAGGAAATGGTAGTGGATTATATACTGATAGTCTCTCTTTTTAGAACTGGGGATTCAAAAGTTATCATATATAGCTAATAACAGAAATAGAAGTATATTCAAAGATATTAATAAAAATATAATCACCCAAAATTGTGAAGGCCAAGACAGGAGGGAAGGCAAGGCAAAGGAAGTAGAAATCTACCAACTTAAACACTACATACAGAAGAGAGCCAATATATTTTGTCTAAATAAATATGAGCACACAGAGCACAAAAAATGTTGACAGAGTTAGGCCAAATGTGTCTTATAATTATAAAAGGAATATCCTTATCCATTGAAAGAATGTAGTCACTTGAAAGCAAAGTAACTACATGTAGCCCATAAACATGTAAGAGATTCACTTAAAACAAGGTGATTAGGGAAGGGGGACCAAAGGTTTTCCAGGAAATGCAAATAAAAGGAATTTAAGGGTTATTAATTAACATGAGACAGGTCAATTCAGGGCCAAAAACATTCAACAAAAACAAGGCATTCCATGATTCCATGATGATTCAGAGTTTAACCCACTGAAGATTTAACAGTTGTGACATCTGTGAATAAAATAGTGTAAAATTACAACTGATAAAGCAAAAAGTATAGGAAACACAGGAGATATATATAGAATCATACCCAACATAGAGGATTTTTTTTCTCCAGCTCACAAAGGAGCAAATGGACTGGAAATAACCATGGCTCACCTTAGACCTAAAGAACAAGATTAACAAGGTAATTGATACAGATTTCTATCAACTATAAACAAGACAATAACTCCTTTTGAAGTAATGATGCAATAGCCACAAAAAATTAACTTGTAGGTAGGCCACGTAGAAAAATTCAGTAAATCTCTGCAAAATTTAACAGTACAGATACATAAGTTAAAGAGGAAATAAATATAAAATTTGAGAATGCTTAGAAAATACAATAAAAGTTCTGTTAAAAATGTTAAGAAATAACTAAAGTCAGATTTAGGAGAAAATGTACAGTCTTAAGTTTTTGTGTAATCATAAAAAATAAAATTAATGAATGATAAATACCCAATCTTACACAAGAAATTTGAAAAACAGCAACAAAATGAAATGAAGCAATGCAAAAAGAAATGGTAAAGAGAAATGAAAAGAAGAAAGTTAGAATTCAGAGCTGTTCAAGAATTTTAAAATACAAGAGATCCTTTTCTTAAAAAATAGAATAAGCAAGCAACAAACACAACCAAGAAAAAATGGGAGGCACATACATATGCAAGGTGAAAGGAAATAATCTCAAGAACTTGAGATAAAAGAAATAGACTGCTATCTTTCTCAGCAATTTGAATATAAACGTGAAACTCTGCATGAAATCTATAGTTAACCAGAAAAATATAATTTGCAAAAAGTGAGCTAGAGCAGGAGAGACACTAAGAGGCAGAGCACAGAAGATATTCAGGGCAGTGAAAATATTCTGATGTTATAATGATGGACATATGTATTAATACAGTTGTCCAAACCCAATAAATGTACAATACCAAGAGTGAACCCTAAGTGAACTATGAACTTTGGGTGATTATAATGTGCCAATGTAGGTTCCTCTCTGGTCTATAATAATAATAATAATAATAATAATAATAATAATAATAATAATAATAAAGGAGAAGGAGAAGAAGTAGTAGAAGGTACCATTCTGGTGAGTGATGTCGATAATGAGTGAGAGGCTATCATGTGTGAGGGCAGAGAATTATATGGGGAATCACTACACCCTCCTCTCCATTTTGTTGCAAATGTAAAACTGCTCCAAAAAATAAAGCCTTTTATAAAAAACCCTGACCTAGATTGAATCTATAATTATCACAATTGGTGAAAATGAAATTGAGGAAACACTAGGAGAGTGATTTCTCCTCCTCACCCTATCCCCCCAACCACTGCCTTATATCTTCGAAGAAAACAACAATCTTAGGTAATTCCCAGGTGAAAAACAAACCTGTAAAAATTAAATAGCTCCAGTACTGTACTAAATTTCAAAGTGCTAATACCTCCAATACTATTCAAACAGTTCCAAAGCAGAGAAAAAGAAAACAAAATCCTCTAAACTATTTAAGATGGAGCCAGTGTAATATGCATGCCAAAATCCCATGAAATAGTCTCCCAATACAACCACTCATCAATAGCACGTGTATCAATACACCTTAAATACAACTGTAACATATTTGTTTAGATCTACACCAAGTTGTTTATTTAATTTGTATGGAAAAATAAATGTGCACAAAAGGGAAATTTTAGAAAAGAATTCTAATAAAGATAAGGACACAGAGTGAAAACTAGTCTTAAGTCTATTGCTATTCAAATATTGTGGTTCTCTTGCACAAAAATATAGATCAACGAATGGAGTTTAGACAAAAATCCAAACACACATGGGACCTTAGGTTATGGCATATGAGGCATGTTGAACCAGCAGAATGAATGGCATTGAGACTATTCAAGAAGCCATCCAGGAAAAAAATAAGGGTAGATATCTAGCTCGTATCAAAAACTCTGGATAAAACCACTAGAAACATCTAAGAGAGTGTTTGTGTGTGCATGCATAAGCATTTGTATATTTGCAATGAGAAATAAAAGATTAATAGGTAAAAAAATTTTTTTTTCATATCAAGCCCATCAGTAAAATGCCTTAATATAAATGGTAAATCAGGAAAATAATATTTGCAAAATCCTATCAAAGAGGCATCTTTTTCCAATATGGAAAGATTTTCAACAAATCAGAAGACGACCAACTACGTACGATAAAATGGACCGAGAAGACAGGCAGAGTTCCTAGAAAATGAAATAGATATAACCTTCAATGTTCTTATATTTACTAAAAAAAAAAAACTGTGTAAATTAAAAGTGTACAGAAAGCATTTTTCTTCTATCAGATTGGTGAAGATATCTAAGTGTGATATACATACGTGAAGAATTATCTTCTACACTCCAGTGGGAGTGGACATATAGAAATCTTCCATCAAGGGCAATTTAGCCATTTTTGTAAAAAATTTTAAAAATGTCCACACCTTAGGCCCCAACAGTTTTACCCAAGAATTTATGCTGCGTAGTACTCACCCATTAGCTCAATGGCATGCGCACAGATATGCTTTGCATCATTGTTTATAATGGCAAAAGGTTCTGAACAACATAAATTTCTATCCATAGGAGAATGGTTAACTACATTACATAAATCAAAATAAAAGGATATTTGGTAGCCCTTAAAAAGGAGCTCCAAGTTAAAAAAAAAAAACACACATACAGGTAGCTAACAGTGAGTCTTTCGTGTTGCCATTACTGCAAAAACCTTTGCCAAGCTCTCGTGTGAAGGCTCTGTTTTTTACTTCAATATCTGCCATCAACAAGTGAAAAATGTACATTACAAAAACCGCACTCTGACAGATTGGTCTTTCCCGTCAGAAGAGGTGTTAGAACTATGGCTTGTTTTTCAATCAATTTATATGTCATAGCTGATTTTATGATCATGAGAGTTTTTAAAATCTTGATGCATGTTATAAATAACCAGAAGTGCATGTCCTTAATCACATATACAACTGTAAACTCCTTGTTGATAAGAATTTTATCACCTTCAACTTGCTGTTATAAACTCTAAGAGAAATGATTCTGAAATTTACTGCATTACTATCTTGACGATTTATTTTTCAAGTCAAGGCCACCACTAGAAACGAAGGCACTTTAGAGAATCTATGTTGTGTATTCTCAAGAAAGGTGCTGCATGTTGATGGCTTTGCGCTTTGCTTCTAAGGACTTAACGACCAGAGAAATTTCTTTACACTTATCATTGTATTTGAGTAAATCATCATTATTGACAGATATAAACCTCAAGGAAATCTCTAAATGGAAAAGAAAATACAGCTTTAACCAAAAAATAAGTTTTATTTTCCATTAAACTGGATCATTAATGTCCAATAAGAATAATAGAAGGGAGAGTTTGTTTTTTATGAATTTCAACCCAGAATTTTTCAAATGAACTGAAATACAGAATGCAAAGCCAGTAAAAGATATTATGTATACACAGTCTGTCCTAATACTGGAGTGATTGATCACCACTGGCTCTGCCTGGCCCATTACTGCCCAAGAAGGTTCAAGCCTTTGGCCAATAGAATCAGTACTCAATTCTCCTTTATTAGCTCATTGTCCTATTAGGACAGAGATTCAAACTTTCAAAATGATAACAAGATCTTCAATTAGGTAACTATTGGACGATGACATACTTTCATTTCAACAGTTTAGAAAGGACCCATTCCATATCAGGCATGGGGCTTGGTAGACAGGAGTAATAACCGTGGCCTATCCTGCAGAAAGTCTGGTAGGAGAGATAGCAGGCCAATCAAGTCGTCAGTATGATGTTAAATCCGGAGAATGGAGAAGCAGCCCCAAATTGTCATAATGACCAACGCCTATCATTTATACGGTCCTAGCAGCATTTCGGTGCTGTCTCCTGGAATCTCCGTAACACCCTGAGGCTGGCATCCTCAGAGCAGTCACTGGCAACACTGAGCCCAGGGAAAGCTGTATCATTCATTAGATCATCGTGGTAATGTGTCTGGATGCTTGTAGGTATGAGTAACCACGCTTGTCACATAGCAGCTTCCTATTTTAATTACTCTTTCTTGCTAACTAGGTGCCAAGCTCAGCACATATGCTATCAATATGTAAATGTTACACCATTTTATATGGTGTCATTAAAGATTTTAATTTTTTTAAGTGTTTGTACTCCTTTAACTTTAGTGCCTTGGGACACACCCCTGCTGACTCTAGAATACATGTAACTCAAAGTAATGTCGCAGCTGAGCCCAATGAGGACCAGGGATGTCCTGCCACTTACCATAGGGCTCTGACTAGAAGCACTGGATGACAGACTTGCACCCTGGGTGACCAGATTTTGAACTCCGTACTTTTTCACTACAACACCTCCCCTAAGGAGCAATTCTAGACTTCCCAATGCGATCTATCAAGTGCAGAGAGCACTTTCCTTTTGTCTTGTACTTTACCAACCTCATTTGCTTGCCACACAATCTAATTTAGGGCATTTCCTTACAAATTCCTTTAATGTATTGTAATTTGAGGTGTATATAGCCATGTTTATACAGAAGGCTGATTTTAAAACATCAGGAATAAATCTACTTGAACTGTGAGAGAGACCCTATATGGAGAGGCAGAGGCGAAGCTCAAACCTTGAACAGCACACAACTTTAGAGTTTATCATCCTGGAGTTCTCCAAAGAAATGTAATTCTATTTTAAGTATACTTGCAGAAAAACAAGTTTCAAATTGTCACTTCAAATACCTGCATATGCTTTAGATTTCTTATCCAGGGATATTTCACATTCATAATATACATATACACTTATCATTTTCAGGATTTATAAGTATGATGCAAAAACGATTCTCCTAGAATAAACACCAAAAGACACAGAGTGAGCCATCCAGTGCATTAGCTCAGAAGGCAGGGGACATGCTACACTGCAATCACCAAGGGAAGCCAGAGTTTGAGATTCACTTCTTCCTGGACCCCAGTTTCTTTGATCAAAAATGAAGTAATTGAATTAGGTAGTTATACAAAAGTACAGGAGTGCTGATTCGAAGGGGCACATGCACCCCAATGTTTATATCAGCACTATCGACAATAGCCTAAGTATGGAAAGAGCCCAAATATCCATTGATGGATGAGTGGATAAAGAAGATGTTGTGTATACATACAATCGAGTATTACTGGGCAATCATAAAGAATGAAATCTTGCCATTTACAACAATGTGGATGGAACTAGAGTGTAATATGCTAACAGAAATTAGACTGAGAAAGACAAATACAATATGCTTTCACTCATATGTGGAGTTGAATATACAAAACAGATGAACCCAAGGGAAGCAAAAATAATATAAAAACAGAGGCAGACAGATTTAAGAGACTCTTAAGTACAGAGAACAAATTGAGGGTTTCTGGCAGGGTGTTGGGTGGATGGATGGGCTAAACAGGCAATGGGCATTAAAGAGGGCACTTGTTGGGATGAGCACTAGGTATTATATGTAAGCGATGAATCAGTGGATTCTATTCCTGAAATCATTATTATACTGTATGTTAAGTAACTTGGATTTAAATTTAAAAAATAAAATAAAATAAAATAAAATAAAATAAAATAAAATAAAATGAAGTGATTGAGCTAAAGGATATGTAAGGCTTCCTCATACTTAAAGATGCCTTGAGTCCACGGTCATTTTGCAAGCCAACAAACTTCAGTTAATCACAGGTCAAAATACATTTGCATGGAATGAAACTCAACTGTCTGCACCGTCTTTTAAAATAATCTAACTGAAGAATGCTTCCCCCTACACACGATAAGCACCAAGCCAATTTTACTCAAGAGGTGAGCTTTCCTTTATATTATTCTAGGAATCTTTACTTGGCTTGGGCATTTTCTAGAAACTGCCATTATGGATAAGCAGACAAAAGCTAATCCCCCTTCTAGGAGAGATTTTCATTACTCCATATTGTTCAGCTTCTTATCTCTAGAAAAGGAATCTTTCCCAACCAGTTTTACTTTGTCCAAAGAATATTGTGCCAAGGTTGGAAAGCACTGCCACCAAAGGAAATAATGATATGGTCTAGAATTCAAAACCCAAGTTCCCTTCAAGCTGGTATAAGCTACACAATTCTATCTACTGTTACTAATGATACACACTCATCCAAAAAGCAGTATCTTCTATGATTTTTTTTATGTTGCCGGATAGTCTAAAAACTTAGCCTTGTTACACACTACAGGAGTTATTTTACTGAAAACCTAACTAATATTTTCCAGATACAGTATTATTCTCAAATGAGTCACCATGCAAAGGCTTTATCAAATAACCTTCATTTTAAACTGAACACAGAACACCTCTATTTGTGCAGCAGTTGTATTCTCTTTCCAATTATGTAGAAAATGATACATAGAATGTGTGTTCAAAGTGAGGATAGCAAGTTTAGTTTATCAACAGATGCACTGACCAAAAATCTGTCCTAAATGTTTGCTGTCCATTCATTCATTCAAGAGGCATTTATTGAGTGCTTATTACATTCCCAACTCCACTCCTCACTGCTAGGGATATACACATGCTAAGATAAAACAGACAAGATCTCTGCTCACATTTTTTTCAAGGATACCAACACTAAACAAGTAAAAATATTATTTCAGACAATTACAAGCATTTAAAGAAAAAAATTTTAATGTGATAAACAATTTGGACAGAGTTATTTTGGAGGATATTCATAGGCCATCTCTCTCTGAAGGAACATTAGAGTAGAAACCTTAATCAAGAGAGGAAACCATCCAGGTAAAGCTTCTAAGTATTGTAAGCCAATTGCAAAGACCCTGAGGTTAGAGTGAGCTTGATTCAGTCTGACATTAAACCTTTATACCTAATACATATATCAATGTATATTTTATATTTTACCTATTCAATAGTTCAAATGTATTAAAAATCAAACTTGAAACAAACCTGAAGTATTTCTACCAATTCTGGCATCCTGAAAGACATAGGTTGCTCTAAATAAATGCGTCTCTAAATGGCTACACATTAACATCAATTACAGAGCAAGTAAAAAATACCAGTGCCCAGGCCCCACCCAAGATCAATTGGATCAGAACCTCAGTATATTTTAAAATTCCCTCGATGATTCTAATATGCAATGAGAACTGAAAGCCATCATTTTAAATTAATCTGAAAATTGCCTTATTCTAGCAACCAGACTGTGTTTTTGGGTCCCTCACTCTAATGTCAACCCTAGGTTGACTTTTGTTAGTTCAGGTACATTGGGAGTTTAAGAAAGACCCTAGTGTGTGTGCTGGTTGAGAATGTGGGTTCTGGAGTCAGATCATTCCTGGTTTGAATATTCTCATCAGTTATTGAGACTTGGGCAAGTCATTGAATTCTTTAAGTCTTTGTTTCTCTGTACAAATTATGAGTATACCACCAGCGTCTACATCATTCTTCATTAGCTGATGTATATACAGCACTTATCACTGCACCAAGTACATAGTAAATGATAAGTAACAACTATGATTATTATAATTAAGTGAACAACCTAGTCTTTTTATGTACTCAAAAAAAAAACCCAAATATAATTCCTGGTTTTCAGGATTCACATTTAAATGCTTTAAAAAAGAACTAATTGTGATTAGGTTGCTACCCATGTAATACTGTGTAATTATTTTCTTAAATGCCTTTCAAATCATGAGTAAGACAAAAATGTAGTTTTATTTCTAAATTACTCATCACCATACTTAGGAAAACTTGCTATAAGCATTCTTCAGGATCCTTAAGAGACTTGTACATTCTTTTTAAATATGGGATAGGGAAAATTTTACCCTCTTGAAGATTTGCAGATTTTCATGAAAAAATGCTCAAGGTCAGTTGTGAATGCATTCCAAATTGCTTTCAAAAGAAAAATGATGAGAGCTTGATGTAATAATGGGCATCTTCATGACAACCATTCTCCAAGACGAAATCACTTGAAAGTACTTAAATCCTAACCATTGATATAGATAGCTTTCTATGAGATTGTGCCTAACCATGTCCAAGTCCAGTCTATTTTCCATAAAGCATATTTGATTAAATATTTAAATGTTCCATGTCTGCTTCCTTCCCACACACATGCATGAGCAGGGGCTTCCCTGACTGCAATGATCCATGCTGAATACTTAATGACTTTCTTAGACTCTAGGTTTATTTTCCAAACATTAATAGAAGATGAAAAGCAGTACATTATCAACAAAAAACATAACACCTACACAATGTCAAGGGAACATTTTGGTTTGCTGAGCTAACAAATGTTACTGCTCTGATGGCAAAGAATATTTTTGCCTAAACAAATTGCAAAGTATCATAACTATATATCAGATGCAAATTACAATGAATGTGTCTATAATGCTATCTAAACATCTTTTTTTTTTTAATTTTTTTTTCAACGTTTATTTATTTTTGGGACAGAGAGAGACAGAGTATGAACGGGGGAGGGGCAGAGAGAGAGGGAGACACAGAATCGGAAACAGGCTCCAGGCTCTGAGCCATCAGCCCAGAGCCTGACGCGGGGCTCGAACTCGCAGACCGCGAGATCGTGACCTGGCTGAAGTCGGACGCTTAACCGACTGCGCCACCCAGGCGCCCCAATCTAAACATCTTTAAAACCACGACTTTTTATTTCAGAAAGTTTTAAAGGCTATAGCTATCAATTTCAAAAGATGTTAATCTCTACAAGTGACTGTCCTACAATCACCTGAAGATGCATCATTCATCCAACTCTTGCCTCTTTCACAGTATGAGCAGAATGAAATTAAGCCAATGGCACTAAGTAATCTTGTTAGATACAATGATATCAATTAAAAACTGCCAGTCAAAGCAAAGTCATTCTCCTTTGTCATCAATGTGTTTTTTTTTTTCAGAAAGTCACAACTCTGATCAAGTTCAGTAATCAGCCAGTCTATTGGTCTAAAGATGCTTTGCTCCATCGTTTTTAAGTACTATAGGAAGCAAAAACTATAGACTTGTGATAGCCTAACATTTAATGACACTTCACATTTGAGTGCAGATGGTCAGTAATAAAAGGAATTGGGTTTAAATATGCTTTTATCATTCTTTTGTGAATCAGAGGAATCAAGTAGTTTAGCAAAGGACAATCCAAGCTGAAGAGCACACAGACAGATTGATGAAAGTGAAATAATTAAATTATGCAAAAACCATGAGGACAGATTGTCAAAAAATTTCTGCATTTGGTGCTACAGAACACTTGACTGGGTTAAATGAGGTTAATACAACTTGCCATTCAAGAATGATAATAAACTTTTCTTATTCCAATCTCATGATAGTATCAGACCTTGAGCTAGATTACATGCAATCTTAAAGTTGTGACATAGAGTAGACTGTTAATACCTAATATAGAAACATGCTTTCCCAACCAAAGAAAAGGCCTTGCTATATTCAACTAACAAAATCTAACCCAATTCAGTTATACATATGAAATTGAACTGGCCATAACTTTGTGGTTGTGTATTATTACTAGACAAAATATTAGACATAAGCAAGCATTATGCTTTGCAGATGATGGTACTTAACTACTCCCAACTCTGCAAATCAGTTTTGTCTGATGATTGGATGAAATATGAGGTTTCCTACTTGGTGACAATTTATTGAGCAATAAGGTGACTCTGGAAAGCCAATATTCCTCTTGAAACTTAGGTAAAATTATGTTTCACTCTTCCCTATCAAGTTTACTTTCTGACTTACTGGTCTTAGTTTTGTAAATATGCTTCAATTTAGTTTTAATGTTTCCTTAGGAGGAAGTTCCAACTTCTTTCACTAAATCCAACCCCTTCTCCACCTCCTGGTTATCTCTGCTTTGGCCTCAACTTCTACCCTGCCCAATACAACACAACATCCTTTACTACAGAAATAACCAAACCTGAATCCATAGCTAACCTACCTGAGCTCCATGGACCCTAAAGCGTCAATGAAATGCTTTTAGAGATACAGAACCCCCTGAACCTGTTTTTAACATCTGTGAGTATATGAGTACGTGAATTCTTTTTAAAAGAGGACTCTTTGTGGTCAAGCAGTCCACAATCCCAAGGAGAGTAAGAAACAGTCTAATTTCTGTTTTCTATTGTGTTACATTCTTGAATTTAACCTTGGCTTTGCAGAGAATACATTAGGGACTTTGGAAGGTTGGAAATCCTCTACAGTGGTCAAACTAAAAAGGAACAGCTTCAATAATGCAGACTCCATACACAGCCACCGAGAATCTTAGTATCTAGTACCATAGTAAGGAAGTGGTGAAAAAGGGAACCTCTGGTGAATCAAACTCTAGGGAAAAAGTAGGGTTTTTTGTTTGTTTGTTTGTTTGTTATGTTTTGTTTTTGCGGGGTTGGGGGGAAGGTTTAGACTTTAAGGAAGATACAGCATTCCACGAAAACTTTTTCATTTTTTTAAATATTTGTTTTTTTTTGAGAGAGAGAGAGAAAGAGAGCGTGCTTGCATGAACGGGGGAGGGGCAGAGAGAGAAGGAGGTTCCAGGCTCTGAACTGTCAGCAGAGACTCAGATGTGGGGCTTAAACTCATGAACCACGAGATCATCACCTGAGCATAAATCCAAAGTCGGACGCTTAACGACTGAACCGCCCCGCCACCTCTCCAGGAAAAGCATTTCAAAAGGAGATGTTTAGTAATTTAAAACATCACACAGAGATGAGTGAAATACCTAAAGGCTTGCTATATTCATATTACCGAGTATATGCAGATGCCAGGAGAGCTTTTAAAACCACCTTATTAAAAGGAAATAGCTGCTTTGGGGATTAGAGTAAGATTAGTTCATAATAAAATATAATACTTCTGACTTTCTAGTAACCTACTGTTCTCTTATCTAGCATACAATTACCACTGACAGTTATGACAATGGACAAAGGACAGAAGAACACTGTATACTGAATCATTTCTACTGCCATTCTTATGTATTTTATTATATTCTTATTTAGTAAAATAGGCATACTTTATATAACACAAATAACTTTCCACAGTATTAACTGAAATACTTAATTAGCAAGAATGCAACTTCTCTCCAAATATGCAAAATAGAGTCTGAAAATAGGAATCCAAGTACATAAATGGAATTGTTCAGAGGAATCATTTGAATGTTTTAACTCAAATGTTTTGCCTGTATCTTAATTTTCTCATTTATTATGTTTCATTCATTTATATATTAATCATTCATTTAATACTTACTGGGCTAGGTTTTGGGGAGATAAAGTAAATAGAATTTGGTCTTTAGTGTAAAAGTCAGGGGAAAAAAAACCTATTCCAGAAGGGTTTGACAAGCACTAAGGTAGAGATGTGCATATAGCCTTCCTGTAGCCAAAGGAGGAGTATCTATGTTAGGTTGCAGGAGTGGGGGTATCAGAGAAAGTAACCTTGGGAAGGTGATACTTCACATAGGTCCTACAAACAGACACAAAGAATTAATACACCCGGCACATTTAGGAAATGTCATTTTTGCTACTTCTGAAAAAAAAAAACGTATACAGGCAGTAAAGTGAAAGAATAAATGTTAAAGAGCTCAACAGGGGCCAGGTTACAACGGCCTTATGTTCACGCTAATTAGATGACTCTTTGTTGAAAAGGAAATGGTCATCTAATGAGAAACTTTACCCAGAGAAGCGACATGATCAGAGCAGTGTCTTTAAAGACAGATTGAGAAGGATATGAGCGACAAGAGATGCAGATCTGTACCAGAGCAGGGGCAAGGGTGACACACATTGGTTGAGATTGACTTAGGACTGGGAATAAGATTTGGTGGCTGAATGGATAGAACAAGGTTAACCGAGAAGCCTCAGTGTGGTGGGTAAAAGTGGTACCATTTACCAGACAGGCAATGTCAGAGAGGAAAACTTGGAGAAGGGTGATGGCGAGTTTGAATTGTGTGTGAAATGAGCAAACTGAGGTAACAATTAGACAGCTGTACATGTGTCTGGAGACCAGTAGAGAGGCCAAAGGAAGAGATTTAAATTTGGGGATTATCAGTATAGATGCATCCATTGAAGTCAGGGACCTGGATAAGTACAATTACAAATGTAAGAAAGCAGAGGGTCAAAGGTCAATCCCAGAGAAAGACACTATTAAAAGGATCAAGTGTCTGAAGAGAGATTTATCAAGGTGGCAGAGGTAACATCTAGAGAGACCATACATCGTGGAAAGCAAGATTCTGGAAACCAAGGAGATTTTAAGTAGTAGAGAACTGTCAACATTGTTCATCAGAGAATCAAAAATCTATCACTAAGCTAAGTTACCAAGTCACTGACCTGAACCCTAACTCTACTGGTTTGTATCTATAATATCAGGCTTCTATTATGAGCAACATGGGTACACAGGCCACACGTAAGCCTGAAAGCAGGAGTGCTGTTTTCTACTCAAGTTTTCTGCTTTTCTGCCACTGCCAGAAGAAACTCTCAAGGACTTAGCTTAACTAAGGTCAGAAGTACCAGTCAGGACTCTTTCCTTCAAGTCATAGATGTCGACCAGAACCCGCTGAAGTGCAAAGCATGCTGGGAGAACTCATGGCATCCAAGGATGAACTCAACAAGCAGGAAGGCAAGAACCGGGACAGCCTCAGGGCCAACATCCAAAAAGGTAATTCCCAATTTCATCAGCTGGCTGAAGGGCTACTTTATTTAAAGCTAGCCATTTGCCCAACAGCCCATTCACTGAATTTACTTGTTGCTTGTAACAATTTGAAATGGTTTGCAGAAGTTCATATTAAACGGGATAGGGTTAAGAGCTCAGGAAAAAATTTATGCTGTGTTTTAATTGACCAGTTTTTTTTCCTTCCCTAACAGCACTGTCAAGAGAGTCCAATTGGTCCCAGATACCCATTGTTAGAACTGAAGGGAGCTGGCGGAGGACGAGATAGAGCCAACAAATCCCCAGCTGGAAGAAAGAGGCAGTATACGTCACAGCTGGTGCCGTGGACGGATTGGAGGGGACATGGGTGGGTGCAGAGGAGAGCCAGAGGTCGAGACAGAGGGTAAATGAAAAGGGGAGTAAAGGAGACAAGGTCAGACAAGCAACTGTTTCAAGCTAGGAGGAGATCACCAGTGTTTTAAGATGATGTAAAGCAGGAACCATGAAATGTACTGTTCTCAATTCTGTCTTCCTGTCAATAAAACCAGGAGTGCCAGATAGCATCTGAGACCAGACAACCATATGTGTTGAACTTTTTGGTTTTGTTTTTGAACATCTAATACATCCAGGGATACTTACTCACTAAATAACTGCTTTGACTCTTTGGAAGGAATTGCTTTAATAGTCTCAATTCTTTCATGAGTAACCCTTCTGCTTATACTTAATTCCAGAAAGTTTCCTATTCACTGAGTTCAACAATTTACGAAGTTGCATGCATAGGTAATAATAATCTGATTTTTCTTGTAAACAAAATAATCCACTGAAATTAAAATTTAATGTATTCTCTCACATACCAAATCAGACTGAGCAAATTATCCCTGGGTCTAATTAGCTTTACCAACAACACCTGTTCACAGTGATACCATATGTTTATGACAAGAACAATCAGTATAGATGAGCCTCACAATGAGACTGCCTGGGTTCCAGCCCCAGCTTTACCACTTCTCAACTGTGTTACCTCAGGCAAGTTACTTAATATTTTATCTAGTTTCAGAAGCCAACAGTGCAACAATAATAGTGACCTCATGGGGTTTGTGATGATTAAATGCATTAAAATACATACAATGCTTTTAGGACAGGGACTGACTCACAGTAAGCAGCATTCAAGTGTTTGCTATTATCTTTCTTATTTTTATTGTTACAGTGGTAGTTAGTAGGGATGGGAAAAAAGCTGCCAGACTTGATTTCTGCCTCAAAGTGGCTTGAAATTCACGGAAGAGAGAGAAACTATCATGCACGTACATAGATACACATGAACATTCTCACAGCACGTAGAGTGGAACTCTGTGGCAAATGCAGAAAGTGTAGAAAACTGTACTAACAAGTCAGGAGGATTCCTCACTCACCAACCTTTCTCTCTGCGCTCTATTCCCCAGACCAAAGAAGAAAGAGCTCCAAAGGCAGCCTTAAATTCCATGGGTTTGCGTTCTTTGTGGTGAGAGGGTACCCTACCCATGCCTGTCCCAAACTTAACAGGCAAGAACCATTTGTTTCCAGAGCCAAACCTTTCAGGGGAGGAGGAGACTCAGTGAACAAGCAGTTTGAGAGGGAAACTGGCAGGTTCATGCTGAGCTGGAATTGAGCAGAGTGAGAAAGTCCTTAGGGGAGGTTGACACCTGTCTCCCGGAATGTGGGGTAAACATAGGACAGAACCTGGTACCTGTTTCTGGGCTGGAGCTATCAGAAGGCAGAAAGGCCTTCAAAGTATGTCAGCAGGTCTTAAAAGGATTAAGCTCATAATACTTGTGAAGAAGAATGGTGCGGCAACCCCCTTCTAAAGTCCCAGATGCCATTATGGGGGCACAGAAGAGAATTCCTATGATTTCTGTAGCTCCACAAGAAGGAACAAGGGTGGGGGGGGCAGAGAAAGAGCAGCAAGAAGTGTGGAAGTACCATCCTCAAGAAGGAACTGGAAACCTAGTCTTCCAGATGGACTCAAAGGATTCTAGATATCCTCCTCTGCAGTAGTTGTGAGCAACTATAGTCACCAACAGGGGGATGAACAAAGCCCTCACTACCCACCCTCCCACGACCTTCCCCTACAAATGCAAACCATCTACACAGAGACCATTCCCCTCATAGAGCATATACAGAGCTAGAGAGAAACAAAAACAAAAACAACAAACCGAACAGCCTAGTTCCGGTAAGCTCTGCTTCTACTATTCCTCTCCCTTCCTTTCCAAAAGAGTAGACCTTGAAAGGTAAAGGGAATGAGGATCTAGAAGCCACACACACCCCCCCACCCACCCCACCTCTCACCAAAGTCCAAGTGGCCAAGATCATAGCCCTATCTGGAGAAAGGGAAGAGAACTTTGAATCAGATATGACCTTGGAGTTGCAACACGGTTAGACTAATTATAGTAACTCCAAGTGACCAAAGAGTTAGAGTTAGTGCATCTGGTTAAAATGGACCAGAAAACAATAGGTTGAAAGCTGTGACTAAAGACATAAAAATATGCTTTTATGCTGGCATCTTCTTTTGAAAGGGTCTTGAAGACAAAAATTAAAAGGACTGATGGGCCATGGATGTAGTGGCTAAAAAGTGAAACTTAAATACATCTTTGATGATCTAAAAGTAAACTTAGCCATATCATCAAGCATAAAACATTTGGAAATTGACTATTTAAGGGAGTGACAAAGTAAAATAATGGGCCACAGACTGAAGTCTCATACAAATGACCTGGAACCATTCACTGGGAACTGATTAAAGACATTAGAGAAAATTACCTGGAAATATCCCAGGTACTGTCGATACCATTTCAATTTCTTATTTTGTTAGAAAAATGAGGTAAATGGTAGAAGGGATTCAAAAACGCCATTTACTATTGCATTCTTATACTTAGCAAGAATCAGCGAAGTTGGTCTCCAACATATAGAGACCAACTGGTCCACAAATAAAAACAGTCAAGGAAGGAAGGATAATTTGTTATAGCTAAAATTTCAAAAATTTGAATCAAGTTAAATATGTGATATATTATAATTTAAGATTAAAACACCATTTGGGCTGGTAGTCTGTGGCTAGAGTAAAAGCAGTGGAATTTTGAAAAAGACATCTTCATTTTAGCTGGACCTACTTTAGATAATTTCCCCATCTATTTACATTATTTCCATCCTATGGCTTTAAGACCACTAGGAAATATAAGGATATACCTTTTATTTAAAATTCACTGTCATTTTCCTCTAGTATCCTCCAATTTTATACTAGAAGACTTTAAAAACACAAGGGTGAACTTTCCAGAGTAATACCCATGTTGTCCATATAACCAAACAACCAAACATCTCCTGTACTGCACTCCCTCTTCAAAAACAAAAAAACAAACCCCAAAAATCAAACCCACAAGTCTTTCTCTCATGACATATTTTCGATTCTTCGTAGAGATTGCTTTTCCACATGATAACAATGCATTCTTAAATTCAACAATCTCGTATTGCATGTAACTAGCAATTTCCAGAATCCTAAGAACCATAGACTCATGGCTCAAGTTCCAGTTAAAAACTCCCCAGTAATGTCACCTCTTGTACAACTCGAGTTTTTTGTGTTTTTTTTTAATGTTTTCCCTAGTGAGCTATGAGATTTACCCGACTTTCCCAGTAAACCTATTATGGAGGAAATCATGACAATATAATTTAAAAAAAAAAAATCTAGCAGTGTTCTAGTTGCATTATGCAGAAGAAAAAAACTGAGAAATTAGAAAGGGTAAGTGGAGGGCAGGATGTGGGAGAATAAAGGAAATAAAACAATAGTTTTCATTAGGTACACAGTTATCTTACCAGCAGCTAGATAATACCATGACAAATAGACAAAGGAATTGTTTTTGCTGAAGCTGAAAATAAGTGCACTATGACATACTTCATTTAGAGGAAAAACTGTTATTATCATCTTACAGAGATTACAAAAATGGATTGCCAAAAACGTTACTTTAATAAGCAAGGAAACCAAATTAAGACATACCACCCATCACTGTACTCTCTTTAGTGATATTATTTGTCTGGCTTTGAAGCCACCAGACGCTTCTGTTTCCAAATGGCATATGGCCTACACTGACTCTGAAGAGGCTACTTATCTGCTGTCTCTCCTTGTGGTCTATTTTTCACTCATTTGTACATCTTAGTATCAGGAAGGAAATCAGGACGGATCTTATGCTATCCATCCTCTCAATGCAGCCCCCCCATTCCCCTTGGGTGGAGGGGGTAAGGGTGCAGTGACTAGTGCATGAACAACTGGAGTTGCAGGGGGGTTTAGTGAGAGCCTCACTTCACCATTGTGCGTAACTCCAGTATCTCCAATACTTTTCACACCTTGACCTTCTTTCCCACATGGATTATCCTGTGCCCCTGGCAAGGAGTTACTTCCTGGGATATTGGGATTATTTCAACAATAAGATCACTCTTCCTATTTTTCAATGATCATATACTTCCATGTCTACAAGAAACGGTCTTAAATGAGAGATTATGTCTGGTTCAAGCTCCAGGCACACTTTTTGTTTGCATCTGATGTATAAGAACGTGCTTCGATGACACAAAGAAAGCCAGTTTCTAGTTTTTGCTTGAAATTAGCTGCACTCCCCAGACATCTCATTTTCCTGTAATTGACAAAGGAACTATTTACCCACCACAAGAGAATACAATGAAAGAGTAGAGATGAATGGTAGCATTCATTGGGCTTTTCCACACCTGGGACACAATAGGGGATAATGAGGACTGTGGTCTATGGGAAATGAATACGTGTACACGTGAAAAACTGCTACTAAGTCCTTCCTGATTTCTACATTGTAGAATGGGCCGTCTGATTTTTTTATTTTTATTTAAAATAATTATTTTTTGAGAGACAGAGAGAGAGAGACAGAGAGAGAGAGAGAGAATGCGAGCAGTGGAGGGGCAGAGAGGGAGACAAAGAATCTGAAGCAGGCTCCTGGCTCCAAGGTGTCAGCACAGAGCCTAATGTGGGGCTTGAATTCACAAACTGCGAGATCATGACCTCAGCCAAATTCAGGCACTCAACCGACTGAACCACCCACATGCCTCAGTCTGATTTTTTTTAAAGAAAACCTAGAATGCTTAATTTTCACATGGAAGTTTCCAGTTTTCATGTATTGACTAAAGAATAACTTTTCCAAGTAGCGTGCTGTCCAAATAAAACAGATCTGCGAGTCTTATCTGACCTTCAAGCCTCCAGTTTGCAAGGCTTGCTCTTCATGTTCACCAATGGCAGGAAACAGGACCCCCACAATTTATTCAGTGTAAGAGGAGATTGGGAGATGCAGCCTTGGACAGGAAGAGTATGTAGGTGAACGTTACTGATATGCAACAAATGATGTGCAGAACGTGGCCATGCATACAGATCTAGGGTGGATCAGGGCGTCAATTGAAAACTATGGATAGGAACGGGGAAAAAAACTATTCAGAAGCAAGTCCCCTATTCACATGTTCAGTTGCAATTAAACAAACATTTGATTCCTTCACTGATGTTGTTAAAGCTATGATATTTTCTCCCATTGGGATAAAAGGCAGGGAAGAGAGATATATCACATGGTGATGTAAGAATCCAAACTCAACCTTTATTGCTGATTTTCTAATTTTGGGTGGCAGCTATGGAAGAGAATGGGGGGAGGCACACAACAGAAATAAGAGGGAACAGGCCCCAGAGGGAAAACTCAAGGTGGTCGGCTTTTGAAAATGTTTCCTAATATTCTTTCCATTAAATTAATGAGTTGGGGGATAAGGTGATAATGGCCAATGCGCAAGGTTACAGGAGACAGAAAATGCAAAGATAAAGGGGTAGAAGCTGAGAGGGTCACAAGTGTCTAAGGCTGAAGAAATGGAAACTCCAATATTTTGGATCAAGAGTTGAAATTGGGGAGAAAATGTGGACTGCTAAGCCTGTGAGTTAGGATATGCTACAACACTCTGAGTTAAGCCGAGCTCTTTCATCTTGGGGTATTAATCTTGCAAAGAAGTTCTATTCAGCTTCATTTCTTTTTCATTAATAAAATGAGCCTTTACTCTGTACTTACTATGGGCCGGGAATTAAGTCATAGTTTCTGTCTCTAAAAATACAATGTGTTAGGGGATAGAGACAAAAATACAAACAGTACTGAAGTGGAGGAAAACATTGGGCTATCTGGGACAAGTACCCAAGGGTGATATATACTGCTGCTCAGGCTGTGAACTGCACAAATCCAGGAGGTCCCATTCACATACAGTGGAAGCGGTATTCTCTGGAACTCTGCAATGTGGCAGTTTCAGCATCTGAGACTAGTTTGGGGCCACAAAAGGCTTTTGGAGGAAATCACTCCTGTACTCTTAAAAGCTCCTGGATTGAGTTAAAAAGTAGAATTTAGCCATACAGAAATTGGCTGGGGAAGAAGGAATAGGAAAGATCTTATTCCTGTACAGGAACTTAGAAAAGGAAAAAAAGAAATAGAATAAATGCCTTTAATAATCTCATCATTGGCATGCTTAAAGGACCCTTGCCACCAAAGAGTGAGTCATATATTTAATTAGGAGGCCTCAGAGAGAAACAATCCAAGTTTCCTCATTGTAGCCCATATTTACTGAACGTGATGTACATGAAGGAATTTTCTAAACAGATTATCTAAATAGACTGCTTCTCACTTCACAGAAATGGACTGATTCAGGGTGCAGCCTAAGAAACTCAAAATTAAAAATGGTGGCAAGGATACCATACCTGGTACATAGAGATATCTTAAGGGCAAAGGCATTTTGTAACGAGTAAATGGGCATGAGTAAAAACACCATGACAGCTAGTAGGGCATTCACCCCCATCCCAAACCACAATATCTGCCCCTCCTTGGAAAATCTTCAGACTGAACCACCCACTTGTCCATGATGTTCTACTTGACTTTCTAACTTTTTGTTCTCTCTTCTTAGCTAGCCTTTACGTGCGACCTCTCAGAACTGCATTTTCCACAGTGCCTTGAACACCAATATGCACCATGAATATATGCTGCTGCTGAGTATGAATAAAAAAAACACAGCTCCACAGGCCATTTGAGGAGAAGTGAATGGTAACACCGTCATGTGCAACAGAGACCAGGCATCCTTTACGAGTGCTGTCAGTAGATAGGATTCTTTAAGTTTCCCAGAAAGAAATGTACTCATGCTGAAAAGGATTAGTGAGCAGCACAGACTCTCCTCAATGTTTTATAGTGTAACTGGCGAAGGAGAGCACACCCTTCTCCAAGCACACTTTATGAATCCCTAACTTGACATGTTTCTTTCCTTTTCCTCCAGGCCCATCACCCAGACTCCTACTGGAACTTCCCATGTTCTGGGAATACACAGAGGCAGTGTATTTATCGTTTACCTTGGTCTTTCTTCTATGCCTTCAATATTTCTACCTCTTTCTCATGCATTTAACATTGCCCGAGACTCTCCGAACTTCTGCACGCACTGTTCAATTGAAAAAAAAAAATCCTCCTGTACCAAACACCCATATTCCTCAGTAAAGCATTATAAGTAACTTTTCCTGGGGCACCTGGGTGGCTCAGTTGGTTAAGTGTCAACTTTGGTTCAGGTCATGATCTCACAGTTCTTGAGTTTGAGCCCCATATCGAGCTCTGTGCTGACAGCTCAGACCCCAGATCCTGCTTCGGATTCTGTGTCTCCCTCATTCTCTCTGCCCCTCCCCGACTCATGATCTCTCATAAATACATGTTAAAAAACTTTAAAGAAAATAACCTTTCCTAATTACAGAATAATATGGACAACGAGATAAACAAGTAATAAATGAGGTGTACTTTGAATCAATGGAGTTCAGGACATGCTATCTTAAGATATGCACCTTAGCATATGGGGTACTTTTAGCTGAAGGGGTCCGAGAAAAGAGCAGAAGCAGGCAGGTCACTGATACAACGTCTCCCCTGGAACAGGACACAAAATCCTCATGTGAGGTATCATACTTACCTCACATTCTTTGACCTATGATACTTTTTTTTTTCAACGTTTATTTATTTTTGGGACAGAGAGAGACAGAGCATGAACAGGCGAGGGGCAGAGAGAGAGGGAGACACAGAATCGGAAACAGGCTCCAGGCTCTGAGCCATCAGCCCAGAGCCCGACGCGGGGCTCGAACTCGCGGACCGCGAGATCGTGACCTGGCTGAAGTCGGATGCTTAACCAACTGCGCCACCCAGGCGCCCCGATACTTCTTTTTATTTTAAATGTTTAAGAGTGGGGGAGGGGGAGAGAGAGAGAACCCCAAACAGGCTCCGTGCTGTTAGCACAGAGCCCGACGAGGGACTCAAACTCACAAACTATGAGATCTTGACCTGAGTCAATACCAAGAGTCGGACGCTTGACCAAACAACTGAACCATCCAGGTGCCCCTGACCTAAAATACTTCTATGTGGCTGCACACTCTTCATCAAACCTAGCATTAACAAATATTTAGGTTTAGGGGTGCCTGGATGGCTCAGTTAAGCCTTCGACTTTGACTCAGGTCATGATCTCATGGCTTGTGAGTTTGAGCCCCACATCGGGCTCTGTGCTGACAGCTCGGAGCCTGGAGCCTGCTTGGGATTCTGTGTCTCCCTCTCTCTCTGCCCCTCCCCTGCTCATGCTGTTTCTATCTCAAAAATAAACACTAAAAGAAAAAAATTTAAGAGCACTTAGGTTCAACTATTTCTTCAGGACTTCACTTTCTTGTGAAGGTTCCGTATCAAGCACAACTTCTATTAAATCCATTTGTAAGCTTTTCTCTTGTTGACAGTCTGCCCAGTTTAGTTTTCAGAAGCAGCCAGGGAGCCTAAGAGGCTGGAGGACAACTTTTTCCTCCCCCACAGACCACATACGAAAAGGGAGTACATTTACCTCCTAAGTCTTCTATTTGGTGGTAAAGAAAGAAACAAGTTGTACTTTGCACAAGCGCTCTTTTCTAAAAATGTAGTTGGGATGGATAGCCCCTGCATTTGGAAGAAGACTGAGCAGAGCTGAGCTGTGTATTGATGGAGGTGGTTTCTTTGTGCAAAATTCCATGGGTGGGGGCGGGGGGGGGGGCTGCGGGAGACAGATCACTACCTGCCAGTAAAGATCCTTCGGAGGCCAGCACATCACAAATCACCCAAACGTTTTTTTCTACCTTAGTCTAAGGTAAGAATGATATTGAAATGGCTGCAGGATAGCGTGAGTCAACTTTTAATTTGTTTTTAGATGTACTGCCTAGGAAGACCAATTTATTTCTTCAAATTACTATTCTTACTTGTGAGTTTTTACTTGTAAAAAGACAACAAGTTTGATTAGCAAATAATTGACCAGATCTGGGCATTGGTTTGCATTAGAAATTGCTAAAAATAAAGTCATACCACACTCACTGCACTCCAAGATAAACCAGATCTCAGTAATCATCTGCAATACAACATACCTTCTATGAAGGAAAATATTTCAAAATCTGGGAAAGTGTTAACTGACTTTGCATGTGATTATTTTAGCACCAGACCAAAAGAGTATGTTTCTACCGGGTTGTATTTCTTCCTCAAAAATTAAAATAAATTTGGAAATTAAAAAGCATCTGAGGAAGGAATGCCAAAGGAGAAAGGTCTTGGGCAAGTGTAACTAATTAAATCACAGACAAGCAAAAATGCAAAACATTGTAGGAAACTTAAATTGAAACATCAAGTAAGGCCTTTGAAAATGGTTCTGTAATTTTGGAGAGAGATTTGTGTTGATGTACATTTGGGGGCATCGTGAAAATATAGCTGAAATGAAAATGTACTTGCCAGGGCACCTGGGTGGCTCAGTTGGTTTAGCGACTGACTCTTGATTTTGGCTCAAGTCATGATCCCAGGGTCATGGGTCAGCTCTGTGCTGATCGTGGAGCCTGCTTAAGATGATCTCTCTCCCTCTCTCTCAGAAAGGGGAGGGGAGGGGGAAAACAAAGAAACAAAAAAATTGGGGAGTGCCAAAAAACTGGGAGGGAAAACTATCAAGGATAAACTTTTTAAACACACTCTTTAGAATCTCAAGAGTAAACAAGCAGCCATCAGGTAAGAGAAGAGAGTGCAGGACTATTGGACAGAATCAGGGTTCAGCAAGGTTAGCAGCCAGAGTCCAGGGGCATAAAAAGATGTTACTGCTGAAGGTAACCGAGCCATCAGGTGAGGACCACACATTCTAGGAAGGACAGAGGACAAGTATGAGAAGACTAAGAGACGGGCGAGGCCAAGCACAAGCTGTTTTATTGTCAGACACTGAGAGCTAGTCCTTGTAAAACCGGCAGAGGAGGAGCGGGGGCTATTGGGAGCCAAGGAGGGCCCTGAAAGGCCGGGAGCAGTCACAGCAGAACGGCAGGCAGGCAAGCTCTGGAGACCTGAGGGTTGGGGAGAAGAGCGCTGACAGGAAGGAAGCGACAGATGGAGGTGAACGTGACCAGAGAGGCAGAGCATCTCCTGCCAGAGTGAAACAATCTTTGCCATAAACGTGCAAGTGAGGGAAAGCAGGACTCACAGTCAGAGAAGACAGGTACCAAGCAGCCTCTGGGAGAGTTAGTTTAGGCTTGCACAAGAGAGAAGTCAATGGCCTGTGGGGCGACATTCATCACCAAACTAAATTGGTGTGAACGTGGATGGCCTCGGCGTGTGTGATTCTATGCTTCTCCCCCATGGAGCCTAGCAGCTGAGCCTAGCAGCTGAGGAGAAGAGCTGAGAACACTAGCTGAGACAGTTTAAGTGTTAGCAGTGCATATGGGGAAACTGTGAGGCAGATCACAGGACAAGGGAACTGTGGGTGGAAAAATAAATCTCTAATATAATGAAGACTGGAGGCTAAAGAAAGGCAGGCGTGTGATGAGCTGGAAGGCAGTCAGTGATGAAGATGCCACAGCAAGGCTGGAGTGACGACTGATCTCTGTGGTCGCAGGCCCAGAGGGCAGTGTCAGAGACGGAGAGGACCGGACAGAGATCTCTGAAACAAGACGCACTAGTTGTATTCACGGCTGCATTGCTGGTGAAGCGCATCTGAGAAGACATACAAGTCAGGTGAGGGAGGAATCTGATTGGCTTTTGACATAGAAATCAAAACCATCAAATGGTAAAGTACGTGAGTGGAATTGGCCTTAAAAATCTAAGCCAGGAGAAGATATGAAAAGCAATCAGTGCTTTTACGGCGTGCAAAGAAAAATACTTCTCGAACACACTGAATGCCCAAATTTTCACTCAAATTTACACACACACACACACACGATTCTTGTCATTCATGCATTAGGAAAATCTAACTTTTCCCACAAATGCTCAATTGCAAGAAGATGCAACTCATCATTTAAATATCCCAGAAGTTATTCAACCCAGACTCCAATCTTCACCGAGTGTTTAGATTTTTAGCCTTGCTTCCTCTGACTTTGCGACTAGCACACTGAGGCTTGGTTTTTAATCACATAGAAGTGTCATAAAAGGTTATCCTACATTGACTTTTATGAGGTTTTCATTTTGTTTGCCTTACTTTCCTTAGGCTACAGAAAGACTATTTTCAAACAATCGAAAGGGTAGTTTAAAACAAAAATGCTTCTAATGAACCTGCCTTTGCCAACAGATGTTTTATATTCAACCAAGATAGGATCTTCAACTTAGAAGAAGCGTAAGCATTATTCAACTTGGTAGTTTTTGGAATTTATTTGCTTCTCAGTAAGATTTTTATCACACAGCCACACCGTACAAAGAACACAACAAACTTACACAATGGCAAACGTGGCAATGCGGGAAGTGCGACTTACCAGGTATCACTGCATTTGAAAAGACTAAGACTACTTCAAGCAGGAGTTCTTATGCCTGTGTTATACATATTTGCAATGGAAAATACAAGAAAAAGGAGCATATAATAGAAGTGGCTACATAAATTCAACACGCTTTGTTTTAGGTAGCATAAACATAATGTTTCTCATAGTAGTTCAATACACAGTAACTCTCTGGATGGAGGTTACACATCAAGGCAATTGCAAATCAAAGGAAGGGAAAAGAAACAGTAACCACAGGATGGGATAGAGGTGGTAGCTTATGTGACAACAGTGATTATTTTGCAACATACATGTGTATCAAATCGACATGCTGTAGATCTTGAAATTCCACAATGTTACAGGTCAATTAGATCTCCAGAAAGCTGGAAACATAAATATAATGAAAGGGGGAGTGAAAACAAAATACAATTTCACTCTAAGAACATGGGCAATTTAGTTTTTTGTTCAAACTCATCATCATTTATTATTACTCAATAAGGCCCCCTGTCAAACAAGATTTCAGATGTGTCCACATCTAAGGCTTTCAAGATTCAATAATCGTTTGCAAATGTATGCCATAGATTTTTTTTTTAAAACACAATTCATTCTACATTGTGGAAACATCTAAGGCTGTATTTCCTTTAGAATATTATCTTTATGGTACTAGTCTTTACAATATAGGATATAAAGGAATTATTACCAAAGAACAGTCAAATTAAGAGACAATACCATCATGAAGAGAGAATAGCAATTTTATAATATTCATTCCATTTCTAAGAATATTTTCCAAGAAAATAAAACTTTCAAATGTCCTAGCATCCATCACTCTATCAGAATCATCAGCCCTTTCTCCTGGCTGCTCCAATCTGCTAAAAATATTTGCTTCCTTCACTCTGAAATCCCGACAGGCAAGGGATGCTTGTTTTACTTCAGAGGATTTACTTCTACGAAGTCAAGGTAATTAATCTATTTTATTCCCTCAGTGACACTCTGGCTGCCATAGAACCTAGATTCTCAAAATTAGCTTTTGCTCAAAAACATTTTTAAGAGGATAGTTTAAACTTTTATCAGATAGAAATTTCCAGCGTTAGAATGATGAACTAGATAAACGGGAGTTTCTATAAGATACCCAACTTCGATTTTCCTTACTTCTTTTAGCCCAGCACAACATTGCGTGGAAGGAAAAGTTAGCTTGGCTCCAATGTGACAGAGACTGGGCTGGTCTAGTCAGACTGCACATGGAAGAGTTGATAGGGTGTGCCGGTTGTTCAAAGGGGCAGCAAAATGGGTGAAAGAGAGAGACACAGGCTTCCAGTTATGGAATAAGTCATGGGAATAGAAGGCATAGCAAAGGGAATACAGTCAATGGTACTGTAATAAAGTTGTATGGTGACAGATGGTAGCTATGCTTATGGTGAGCATAGCATAATGTATACTGTGCAATCACTATGTTGTACCCCTGAAACTAACGTAACACTGGGGGTCCACTACACTCAAATTTTAGAAAGGGGGGTGGGGGAGAAAAGGCAAGAAGCATCACCTTCTGTGATCCTCAGGAGAGGTAACAGTCACCAGTCAGACATCCCATTTGTCCAGCAAAATTGTAAAGCTTCCACTACCTCCTGTTGCTTCTTGATTTTACTCAAAACCGAGTCCAAAATCATAGTCCATGAACAAAACCAGGAATTCACTATTTTTGGTGAATTTAATGAGTTTAGGTGATTCTGAGAGGATTTTTTTTAACTTTTTTTTTTTTAATTTATTTTTGGGACAGAGAGAGACAGAGCATGAACGGGGGAGGGGCAGAGAGAGAGGGAGACACAGAATCGGAAGCAGGCTCCGGGCTCTGAGCCATCAGCCCAGAGCCCGACGCAGGGCTCGAACTCATGGATCGCGAGATCGTGACCTGAGCTGAAGTCGTACGCCCCAATTCTGAGCGAATTTTAAAGAAAATGCCATCTATTTAGCAAATACTGAAACTGTGAAATGACATGGTTCCTAAAGCCAGACAAGGCAGTATGAAAACCAGACTCTGCTCTTTCCGAAGGGCAGGATAAGGACTTAGCTGAGGATAGCTGTGATCCATCATGATCCAGGAGCACTTTACTTGTCGCACCAATTAAACATAAGCAACCTATAGTCCTGTTTGGGGAATTTTCCACTAGGGAATATTTTCTCATCAACATCTTGTGTCAACCAAATTTTAAACTCATCATCAGACTTCCTAATCAAATCTGCGTCCCAAAATAGAAAGTAAATTTTAGTGGTTCACCTGACAACAGCAGCAGGGTCCACCATATGGCATTCACGCGTCTGGGACGCTGGTGTTCATCACTGCAGGAAATTGCTTTGTTGGAACTACCATGTTGGAAACAATCTCTCAGAAAAAATATAATCGATTTTATCGTACACAATCAAGGGGAGAGCCTTACCATCCATCTTTCTTAGAGAGGGACATCATTTGTAATGTATGTGAAATTCAGTTCATGTGAAAAGGAATTTAACCTCTACTTAATTCCCTCAGGTGTGGGTCGTGGCCTCCCCCCATTTCTAGAAAGAAATCTGTACCTTGTAAGTTCTGTACTTAGTAAGAAATGTGAGTTGCAGTACCTCACATGGGAATCCATAACAGACATTGTGAGGTCAAATTAATTTCCGAAAACATGCCCTATTGGACAGAAGAGAAAGAGACTGTGTGGCTATATATAACGTTCCCAAGGAAACTAGTGGTGAGTTTGCTGTGGGGATGGGTGGAAGATGTCCTAGGCCACAGGCTTTCTCTGAAGCCTACAGAATTCTGAACATTTTTACCGAAATGGAAAGCATGCATCATAAGGCATTTCCCTCATGTACAAAGCAAGATTTGAACAATGTGACCCCAGGCAAACATCTAAATCCCAACATTACGAGGTTAAGAGTAAATAAAAGACTAATACTGGTCGTAAAGAGGCCCCACACCTCCTTCCCTCCCCAAATTCTGGCACACTCAATCTTCTAATTATAGAATAAAAGTACCATTTTAAAGGTTTGGCCTTTCAGTCTTGTGAGAATTAAGTTGCTAGAATAAAAGCAAAGGGTTCGTGAAGGCTCTACTGTGTTTATTTTAATCATGGTAATTTAGTCACAGAGGGTTGACAAGGCTGACCTTACTCAAGGACCCGGATGCTTCAGAAGTTACATTCGTTTCTATTAAAATTAATTTAACTCTGCCTTTAATATTCCTTCTTTACACAGAAAGAAAGGTATGTGATCTTCCAGAGAACAAAGGAACAATCCCTTGTCATTCACCATTCAGCCTAAGGTTCTCTTTCAAATTGTGTGGAGACTGATCTAGTATTACCACCACCTTCTACAGCTTTGAACCCTACTAGGGAAAGTGTGTAAGCCTTTTTTTTTTTTAAATCTAACTTCTGTTTTAATCAAAATACCTTTTTTATTTTTAAAATCAATAACGGAGTCAGAAACTGCTATTTTCTCTTGATTTGGAGAAAACCTAGTTCTTCAAAGGACAGGAAGATAAACCAAGCCTTCAGGTTAACCGTACTAAAAATAAAGCAACAAACAGGAAATGCATAGCTTAAATAAGAACCAAGTGTTAAGAAGAATACATGACATTTATTAAACATCTTATTATCAGATGCTACGTGAAATACTATGAAGTATTTTTACTATAAACTCCTGTTTAATCATATGACGTAAACACTGTAATTATTCCATTTCGACAGATCAGTTTTTCCTCTTTAAAACTCACACAAAGGATGCTAACGTTACCATTGTTCTTTAGCATTAGGTCATTTTCCCTTTCTGTGTCCTTGTATCTGCCACACCATTCACTCATGTTTGATTGCTGTAACTCAACTAGCTGGCAAATAACCCTAGACACGGCTTTTGTGCAAATGTCTGGCCCTGAATACTTTTAAAATTATCCACCGTGGCATAAAGCACAGGTTTAAGATCATTCCCTCCGCATTTCCTGTACTACCTGCATCATAATCACCTGTTATGTCTGTAAAGATACAACTTCCAGAGCGACACCATAAATACAGAACCAGAATCAATGGGGCCTGGGAATCTGCATAGTTGACAAAGCTCCACAGACAAAGAAAGATGGAAACAATGGCCTCTACCTGATACAGGCTCCGAAGTATCTTTTGCATGTCATGCCCAGCTCTTATTTTTTTTCAGTCATCTCTACACCCAGTGAGGGGCTTGAACCTACAACCCCAAGATCCAGAGTCACGTGCACTACTATCTGAGCCAGCCAAGTGTCCCTTAGCTTTTTTTTAAATATATGAACCATATTTTACCAGACCCACACAAGCATATAATAGGCACTTGAGGTGTGGGTTGAATATTTTTCTCTCCTAAAACTAGCATTTGCAGAGATATTTCTTAAGTTGAAGTCATAGAAGAGATTATTAGGGAAGGGAACAATTATTGGTGTTTATATGTGTAAGAGAAATATTGCTTATCTACCAGGCATCCCTAGAGATGTATACTTCCTGTCCAATTGAAAGAGCAGCCATCCAGGGTACCAACGCCATGAAAGGACTCTGGATTCCTCTGAGTCATTAAGTAATTTCATACAACCAAGTAAATTCTGATCATTTCCTTTTTTAATTTTTAATATGACAAGTAGACCTCCATGAAGAAAACAGTCCTGACTTCACATCTATGTATCAAAAACATACATGAGCCAATTTGTTATAAGAGGAATTTTTTTCTGCACTTTAAATCTTAGTTGATATTTATTTTTTTATATTTTTTTTAATGTTTATTTATTTTTGAGAGAGAAAGCACACATGGAGAAGGTGCAGAGAGAGGAGACACAGACTCCAAAGCAGGCTCCAGGCTCTGAGCTGTCAGCACAGAGTCTGATGCAGGGCTCAAACCCATGGACCACGAGATCATGACCTGAGCTGAAGCCAGACACTAAACTGACTGAGGTACCCAGGCACCCCAGTTGATGGATTTAAACATAATACAACACAAAAAAGTACAATACCCTACTTATATTACTAAAAGCACTCACTACTGCAAAATTTAAAAGCACATCAAGGAATAGAATGTTTTTTTTTTAAGTTTACTTATTTTGAGAGACAGAGAGGGAGAGAGAGAGCATGTGGAAGGGACAGACGGACAGAAAATCCCAAGCAGGCTCTGCACCGTCAGCGGCGATGCAGGGCTTGAACTCACTAACTGTGAAATCATGACCTGAGCTGAAATCAAGAGTCAGACACTAAATTGACTGAGCCACCCAGGTCCCCCAAGGAATGGAATGATTAACGGATTCCACAAGTGGGGTGAAAATGACAGCAATCTGCCTGTATACAGATAGACTATACCTGGCAAGGTAGTAAGTAGGGGTTTTGTATCTAGATGCATGTACTTGATTATCCATCCTTCATGATTTGGGGGAGACCCAAAATCAAATAGATGTTTGTGATCCAGGACTTAGTAGTGCATGCCCAGTTAGATCAGCATGGTCAATGGACCTGGCAAGGTTAAGGCCACTGCACTGACCATAGTTCTGGCTCTCAGCACCTCCTGTTCATTCTCCGCCACACTAAGGATAGGTCAAGTAGAATCATAGGGGCACCTAGGTGGCTCAGTCAATTAAGCATCAGACTCCTGATCTGGGTTCAGGTCATGATCTCGTAGTTTGTGAGTTCAAGCCTTGCATCAGGGTCTGTGCTGATGGTACAGCTTATGCTCTCTCCCCCCACCTTGGGCTCTTGCTCTCAAAAGAAATATGTAAGCATAACAATTTTTAAATAAATACAGTAGAAGAATAGAGAAGACAAACCACGCACTCGAATCACATCTTGCTCCTGGAAGTCCTCCTCAGTATAGTGATCCTTGAGGCATTTCTGCCCCTACCCATCCGGTCTCTTTCAAAGTATCTTTTCTCCTCTTCAATTTCCCATCTTATTACAATTATCAGCTCCTTCTCCTGCAAATGCCTCTAAAAACAGCCCTAGCCAACCGTAGTTGTGTTGCAGAATATTTTTATTATATACAAAGCTATTCTTCTCTAAGCCTCGCTTATTAAATTCATGCTAATTCTACAATTTAGATAGATTTATTTAGAACACTTTCACATCCAAATACACACCGCTAGGAAAACCTTCCCCCCTGGAGCTTCTATCATATCACTATAGGTGATAACACTGCTTCCTGAACACAGTAATAACATGAATAATCTAAGTGGTATAATTTTCTCCATGTCCTCTGTTCTTTAACACGTATTCCCATCACAGTTTAACCTAAGGGGGCATTTAAAATAAAAGTGTGAGTAGGTTTCCACTATGGGGAATACGGGCTAAGGAATAGAAGGAAACTCAGTTGACGGCTTTAAGCCCTTCTTCATATGCCCACCACTGAACACAGTATAGATAATTCAACACCAATTCCATCTGGGGCCCCACTGACCAATAGTGAGCAATAGGACTGCAGTTTTACCACATCTTCTCTCATACCCTCACCTGGATATGTCGATTCATACCATTAGTTCAGCCAATATCAGGACATGTTTTAAGCTAGACAGGTAGCCAGCTTTTTGATGTAATGCTCCAGAAGCAGCTTTGGGGGATTGTCTTCCAGAGTCAACAGTGTGTGGATGTTACAGAAGTCGAGAACACACCTGCAATGAGCTTTTGCTATTACATAAGGATAATCGATCTCAAACATGGGGATGTGGGAATGTGGGAATAAATCAAAGCCTAACTAAAGGTATCAATCTATGCCAGGACCAGGGATGGGGGCTTTAAGAGGACCACTTGGACACATGGCCATTCTTAGTAGAGGTCTCAAATCTACACTGACAACTTTCTGGCTCAGTGCAAGAGCCATTAACTTGTTGAACATGGTCACTTAGACGAGGTTATGGTGACCTGGCTTAGCGTTTCCTTCTTCTCCTTTTAAAATTACTGAGGTCCTGAAAAATGAATGTGGTCTGGGCCTCTCCTGACGTCTGCTAGCCTTCAATCCAATCCATAACTGTTTCCTGCAGTGATGCTATTTGGGCAGGTTTTGTGTTTGCACCCAGCAGGCAGACAATATTCTTGCTGTGAAGTATTAACCTACAACTAGCCTTGGGCAAAATTATGAAGAAGGCAAAAATTCTCATCAAGCCGTCTCAGCCTTTGCCTCTTCTTCCATCTTGTTGTTCACTCATTCTTTCTCCTAATGCTCACTTCTGTCTCTGACCCTGCTCTCAGACAAGGACCTAACAACTTTTGCACACTCATCCAAACTTAACTCCATGTGTTGCTTACTCTGGAAGAATTTGCATGTAAGTCCTATCTCTCATTAATGAAGAGGTTTGTTTCATTCTTATAAAAATCATGGGGAAATTAAGAAATAGGCTGTCAGCACACACAGAGTAAAAGAGCAAATATCAAGACACAGGATGACTGGACTAAGGTTTGTTGGTCCTAACATGTAGATATGCAAGTACATGCACTGATGAGCAAAGTGCATGTTCAGAGAAACCAAGTGACTTTTCAAAGATTGTGCTCTTGGATGAACTATAGGGAACTCTTTGGGGCAGAAAAGTTGCTAGGGGGAATCGACTAACTACAGTAATAAAACCCCGTATCTAACTGGTACATGGAAGGAGAGAAGACATTATAAAAGCAATCAGTTCAGAGCAACCCTGGGTACACAAAACTGAGCATGGCCCTGGCTGCTCATTTCTATCCTTTGTTCCTACTATTCACCCCTGAAAAGTGTCATACTGTCCCTAGATGGAAAGCAAAGATTTCAACCTGCAGAAATTCCAGATATCCATATGTTCACATAGAGTAGCCAAAACCCCCGAAACAAAACAGAAACAATAATATAAAAACCAACAGTTTGTTTCAGAAGTAGATAAACCATCTTTGCCTCCAGTTCCTCCGGGTCAGGTGAGATAGAAACCTAGTCACTTATGTAGACCAGGCTTTTCTTACTCAGACGCTAATGAGAGCAGACTTTGGACAAAGAGTCTCATGGAGCAATCTTCTGCCCTGCACAACTGAGAGAGGCACTGCATGAGAACTCACATTTATTTCAGCATCGTTCTGTGCCAACCTCTGTGCTACATGTTTCATGTGTAGTCTCACTGCATAACCTTGCCATTAGGTACACCAGGCTAAGTATTTTTATAGGTCAAGACACTGAGGCTCAGAGAGAAGGGAATTTTTCCTTGGGCTCGGTGACCACCCTGAGTATCAAGAGCCTTTTGCAGAGACTGGAACATGTCCACATGAAAAGCATCACAGTCACACATTTGTGGGAAAAATCGTTCTTCTCAAACATTTTAGTTTCCAGATTATTAAAGCTTCCCAGCCTCTATTTCTCCTTAAATGCATATCCTGTCAGCTCTTAGATTACATACTTTTTAAGGGCAAGTTCTATGTCTACTGTAACTTTCTATCTCCAAGCCATTTCATTTGCAAATTATCCTCTGGCAAGGCAACTGATTTATGTCCAGCAATGGACTCTGTCTGAAAAAAATTTACCAATGAATCATGGCAATCTTCACTCAGCCCACACCACGATTAGGGGCAATATCTGTTAGAATTTCCCCAAAATTGATAATATTCCTAATTAGGAATATAATAGAAGTATTTGCTAGTAACGTAAAGGATATATTTGAATGTCCATAAAACCTTTAAGATTTGCCCCCATGTATTGCCGTCCGATGGATGCTTTGTACATGAAGGTGAGCTAGCTAGCAAGAATCTAACCATCTCATTATCCTTCAACTGGATCTAGGAGCAAAACTGAGAATACCACAGGGGTTTAAAGATATCTCATCAACGTACTTTTCCCTACCCGTTAAGAACTCTTCTTAGAAACCATCTATAATAGCACATAATACTTTATCAGGTGAACACACATCATACTGGGCCAGTTTTAATTAAAAGATAAGCCTGATTTATAATTACTAGCCTATTTGCGTACCAATAATTAGCTCACTAAATCTTTAACAGGAGCTCTAAAGAGCAGATTAAACAAGGTTTTGGCTATCTTTAAAACAGTACTATTGTGCTTGGCGAATTTCTTCATAGATGAGAAAGTTAAACTGTGGTTCACTTCAGGTTAAATTATTCCCTCATTTTTAATTAGTCAATTTACATTCAAGAGGCTATATGATGGCACCACAATCTTTGTTTCTACAGGGTTTGCTCCAACTGAATTGTCTTTCAACAGAGTTTACAGTTTCCTCCTGGAAATTCCTGCTTACAAGGCCAACATCACCTTGCTCACCTCGTCTCCCACTGCATGCTCCCGGATGTTCAGCACTCTAAGCAGAGGACAACAAGGGACAGAGAAGAATGTGCTCTTGGTCATCCTAACCAGACATGCACACTGCACCACTCACTCCATCAAGAAATTGATGGGAAACTAGGGAAGGGAGACTGGCAATGATGAAACTGGAAAACAAAGAATCATCATCTCAGAGGGGCACCCAGGTGGCTCAGTCGGTTAAGTGTTGGACTCTCGGTTTCAGATCACATCATAATCTCACAATTTCGGAAGGTGGATCCCCACATCAGGCTCTGTGCTGATGGTGTGGAGCCTGCTTGGGATTCTCTCTGCTCCTGCCCTTATCACGCTTTCTCTGTCTTTCTCAAACCAGCTTAAAAATTTTTTAAAAATCATCATCATCATCTTAGAGAAACCTGTAACAATATCAAGTGATTTTTTAACCTACAATTTGTTTTCATTAAAAAAATATATTTATAAAATTAAAAAAACTTGGGGTGCCTGGATGGCTCTGTTGGTTAAGCATCCAAATTCAACTCAGGGCATGATCTCACAGTTCATGAGTTCGAGCCCCACATTGGGCTCTGTGCTGACAACTCAGAGCCTGGATCCTGCTTCTGATTCTGTGTCTCCCCCTCCCTCTCTCTGCTCCTCCCCTGTTCATACTCTCTCAAAAATTAAATAAAAACATAAAAAAACCCTCAAAATAATAAAGAATTTTAAACCAAATAAATTCAAAAGTTCCCCTTCCTGCTTTCCCACTACCCAGAGCTGACAATTCCTAATTTTATCATTTCCACATTGTCCAAGAATCTGACTATACATAGACATATACGTTTTACATCACAAAAAGAACATACTTTTTTCATGATTCTGCAATACTCCTCTCTGAATCAATTTACTCTTCATGTCTCAATATGTGATGTGTTCATTTTAAGTTAACCTGTACTCTATTGTGTATCTAGATCATAATTCACTGTTTAACGCTGCTCTTCATGAACTAAATTTAGGCTGTTTGCCACTTTTTTCCTATTATACACTGTAATAAACATCCTCGTACCCACCCACCCTTTGGGCACAAACCCAAGTAAAGCCACATGATAAGTTTCTTGAGGAAGAAGTGCTGAATAAGTATTATGCCCGTTTTCACTTTTAGTGGGAAATGTCAAAGGTCAGACCAGTATACATTCCTGGCAGCACTCTGTGAGGGGGCATGCTCCCCCACATTCTTGCCAAACCCCAGTATCATCAACCTCTCAATCTTCTCCAATGTGATTAGGAAAAGGGAAACCTTTCATTAAAAACCTCCTATCGACATGGCAGCAGTGCCCTTTTATAGAGTCGACATACATAAGCTGACCAGGTCTCCAGGGAGGTTTCTATCACTGTAATCACAGTGTCAGCAATGATAGATTTTTCCATTCTTGTTTCATCTAGTAGATGATCCTTGTGATGGATGTGCCTTGTGATGTCACATGGCAGTGACATTTATGATTATGATGTTGCATAGCACAAACACTGAACTGTAGTTGGACAAGCCCTGGGAGACAGGACTTAGAGTGGCACAGAAGCTAGGGAAACAGGACAGGTCTCTCAAACACTCACAGACCTGCTCTAGGCCAACCTCAGAGCACTACCTTCCCCCCAGGGCACCCCAGGATCTTCCACCAGGACCCACCTCATTTCCTCACCTATATATAAATCCAATCATTTGCTCACTAGCTTTGTGCTAATGAGCAAGTTACTGACATTACTGCTTTGCTTTTTTTCTTCTGTAACATGTAGCTGGTAACAAATTCTTTTCTTAAAATTGACATAAAAGCATTACATTGCATAATGTATTTCAAGTAATAGGCACAGTGCTTGGCAAATAGTAAAAGTGTAAAATTGCTATTTTTAGGTTACTGGGGGGGGGGGGTTATGCATTTATCCATTAAGAAAAAAAAAAGGGACCCATTTCACATATTCAAGAAATGAAGACATGGATTGTTCTCATCCCCAAGCCTTAAACATGTAATCCCAGAATTGGTTTTAAATCCATCTGTGCCAGTGACACTTTATTTTTTTTTTAATATATGAAATTTATTGTCAAATTGGTTTCCATACAACACCCAGTGTTCATCCCAAAAGGTGCGCTCCTCAATACCCATCACCCACCCTCCCCTCCCTCCCACCCCCCATCAACCCTCAGTTTGTTCTCAGTTTTTAACAGTCTCTTATGCTTTGGCTCTCTCCCACTCTAACTTTTTTTTTTCCTTCCCCTCCCCCATGGGTTTCTGTTAAGTTTCTCAGGATCCACCTAAGAGTGAAACCATATGGTATCTGTCTTTCTCTGTATGGCTTATTTCACTTAGCATCACACTCTCTAGTTCCATCCACGTTGCTACAAAAGGCCGTATTTCATTCTTTCTCATTGCCATGTAGTACTCCATTGTGTATATAAACCACAATTTCTTTATCCATTCATCAGTTGATGGACATTTAGGCTCTTTCCATAATTTGGCTATTGTTGAGAGTGCTGCTCTAAACATTGGGGTACAAGTGCCCCTATGCATCAGTACTCCTGTATCCCTTGGGTAAATTCCCAGCAGTGCTATTGCTGGGTCATAGGGTAGGTCTATTTTTAATTTTCTGAGGAACCTCCACACTGCTTTCCAGAGCGGCTGCACCAATTTGCATTCCCACCAACAGGCCAGTGCCACTTTAACAAGGATGCTTCTCAAAGTCACTCCATCAGCAGTAGCTTCTCTGGTGTCCTGATTTCTGGGATAGAGGTAATTCAGTCCCTAACACTCCAGCTTGTAAAATTCCTCTCAACTCCACCCTCCTGAAATGCTTTATAAGCTCCTCTGTTGACTTGGTTCACTCTACTTTAGAAGTACAGCTTCCCTTCACTGAATAAGCAACATCTTCAGTTTGTCACATCCGATATGGAGTGGTGGCCTCTTCTTTGAACAGCATATATGGTACATCTGTAGAAAAACTCTAAGACTAACACAGTCCCTATAGGTGCTACATAGTAAAATTTACCTCCTTCTCTTTTCCCCATGAAAATTGCCATCTCTAGCATAAGCTAAGTTTCATGAAAGGAAAAAGCCTTGAGAAATAATACAAGTTTATTGTTATGTCAGATCTTATTCTCATCCTCCCCCTCAAGGAGAGAAAAAGCTCTCTTTCTTAGTGGAGAATTAATGTCAATTAGTTCATATGAAAACTGGTTGGTCCTGCCACGTAAGTCAATAGACATAGGAATGGCAATGTAATTTGGGTCCACCTCAGGGTAGGTGATTTTAAAATTACCTATGTGCTACATAGGATGCTAATGACCAGGCACAAACCCTCAACCTGCTGTGGATCATTTATTGGCAGATAAGATTATTTGCACTGGAACTTCCTTAGCTTTCTTGTTTGAGTTCCACCACGCTCACTTGCAAGCTCTGCTCTAACTGGCTTTCCATGGCTCCCTGACGGTTCTCACTTTTTCAGGTTTCTGTATTTGTGACCAAGCTTCCCCTGCTGCCTCAAAATACTGTCTTTTCCAACCCTCACGTAGCAAACTCCTACCTGTCCTTCATGGCCCAACTCAAATGTCTCTTCCATCCCTTTGCCCTTCTTCATCCCACTCTCCTCCCTCAACACTCTACCTATGTCTCAGGTTAGCTCTTGCCACATACATCCTAATTTATCTATTTCTCCCCCCTTCTGAGATCTTATGCCTCTTGAGAACATATACCTATGATACAGTTTTCAAGTCTTTTACGTCCAACACTTTACAAATAACAGACACATACAGTGTCTCCATTCACTTGCATTATTCATATAAAAATTCACCCACAGCCCATGGTAACTCAAAAAGAATTTGCAAAACCAGCAGAGGTTTGGCTTTCCATCCTCTCCATTGATTTTGGTGTCATTTTTATGCATTTTAAGTTACAAATGGATTTCCCCAATGGCTATCAGAGACATAAGGATTTGAAAGCATAAACCAAATACCTTGCCTTTTTGCATTGTCTTTGTGTCAACAGCTTAGTCTACAAGGCTTGAGGAGTAGCACATCCACAGACAGGGTAGCAATGGTACTGAAATTCCCAAGTTGGGATCCACAAGTGTCTAACATGCTCAACAAACCAGCTCAGTCCATCCTACCCCTAAAGAACCTGCAAAAATGCCGAGGACTAAGCATTCAATTAGTAACTGCTGAGTGAATGTCTACCCTTTTTATATCCTCTCCAATTAAAGCATTCCCATTCATATCCAAGTATCATGCTCAAGTTTTTGCCACAGAGACTTCATGCAATCAGAGGTTAAAAAGACCACAATCTTGTCACATTTGACAATTTGGGTTATAAAGCATATGAAAACATATGCTTCCAGGTTTCTGAGGCCCCTCTATAAGGAGAGATGGGTAGGATAATGAAGGGTAGGATAAAGAGAAGGATAAACCGCTGGAGATGTCCTAAATTCCACAAATTTGTGACATTCATTTCCTTATGAAATACAAAGTAAGTACATAGAACCACAATACCAATTATTCTAGGACGTCAAGCTGTAAGAGTTACCCAACTGGCTGTCCTGCTCCTCTGTTCTAGTCCCCTGTCACGTAACCACTGTGGTCATGATACTACTGTGGGCCGAGACCTGTAAGGCCATTGTATGACCTACAGAATATGCCCAACTTCCCAGACTACCACTGAAAAGCATCCATACACTGTCTCTCAACCAAACACCCTGATGAAATCTCCTATTCCACTAAATGTAAGCTCCAATCAGGGAGAAACCACTCCCATTTATTAACCTCTTACTGTATATATGCCAGGAACTGTGTGTTTAATAGGGAGATATTTATTCATTTACTCCTGACAACAGCCCTGTCTTGGATTAGAGATCAGGCAATTTAAACCTAAAATGATAATGTAGGCCATGCAGCTGGAAAATAATGTAGCTAGAATGTGCATACTCATTCCCAGACCTCTTAAACCAAAAGGTATTCTAAACGGGTCTGTGATTTCTGACTTCAACCCTTACCTGTATCCTCGGTGGCCAACATGGTGCCAGGTTATTAGATAGCCGGCAATATTATTATAGTTATTATAGCCCCTCAATAAAATTTAGTTGAATAAGTAAAACAGGATCCTATGGGTTCTGCCTGTTCTCTGGCTTTTTGGCTATACTGACAAAGCCCACCCACTCTTGCTTCAATCCCTTTTTCACGTTCATATTCTTCCATAATGCTCTCCACCACTGGCCTTGCCAGTTCACTTTGGTCTTTAATTCGTTATCTATACTAGAAAGTCACCACTAATGCTCTACATGCTTTCGATGTTTATGTATTTGTTGCCCTTATTTTTCTTTTTTTTATTCATATGGAGTCATTCATCCCTAAACTGGATATATCACCTAGCTGAATGTCTTCCTGCCACCCCCACCCTGGCATGGCGGATATAAACATTTTCTGTGGACTGCACTGTATTTGCCTGTAACACAACAAGATTACAAATTCTTTGGGAACACTGTTGTTTTGACAATCAGGAGCTGATCTCTTTCAAATATAAAGTTGGTCTCTTCTGTTGTGGACAAATTGTTATTTTATTTCTTTAAACTGAACAACAATTTTCTGACTGCACGACATCATCAAGGATCAGAAAAGTAACATGTAAACTCAGCCCCTGGGACCCCCCCCCCCCACCGCCTCAGGGTAATAGAATATCTGTGGGCTCATTACCTTTCCTATCCTATTACCTGGAGAGCTGATGAGAAGGTGCCTATGGCTGTTTCACCCCCTCACATAGAAATGAATCTAACATTCTAATAGACTCATTACTTTTTGGCCCTGCCTTTTCAGGAGTAGAATGAAAAAAGAATACAAGTAGATCTCATATATGGTAACCTTTATTTCTAAGCTTAAGGAAGGCAGGGTCTAAAATCTTTATGTAAATAAAGTGAAAGCGCTTATTATTGAACAAGACGACCAAACGGTCTCACTGTGATTCTTTCCTTTTTATAGGACTTTTAATGTTCTCTTCTTCCAAATCTAGGCTTCGGGGGGGGGGGGGGGGGTGGAATCAGGCATCAAGTTTTGCTACCTGATATTTGGCAGTTTCAGGTCCAATTTTAAGGATGCTAATAAATGAATGGAAATTCCTTTAAATAAATTTACAACAGGCGTGTATGTGTGTAGCTTTAAGTGGACTTTAAGTTGGTAAACTTAATGATGATTGAAAAACCACTTATGGCACTTGACAGACCTCTCCCAAGGTCAAAGGACATTTTGGATTTTATCGTGTATTTACCACATTCCCCAAAGTCCCCCCCTTCATCTCCATTTTCACCCTAACAACGGAGCACCATGTTCCTTCTCCTTCCCCATGTGGCCATCACTTTCTTTCCCTCTCTGCTCTTCTTCTCATTCCATTTCAAAATCTTCCACCTCCTTGGCTCTACCGAAAATATCTGGAAAAAGTCACCAGGGCTCTTTTGGGGGCTCCACTTTATACCTGATGCTGTTGCCCGTCCCATTGACTCACATTACTTTGTGACCCCATTTAGCCAGACTCTCCTCAAGCTTAGTTTCTTTGACGTATTCATTGCTACCACCCCCTCCTGCCCCCATTTCTCACCCTCTTCTTCCTGTATGGGTGCATCCTAAAACATCTATTTCCCTTCCCCAGATTCCAAATGACACCATTGTATTAGGTATTCCTTTTCTAGCTCCAATCCTCAACTTCATACTAATCTCCAAAATGGAAATTTAGATAGCCTATGAAATCTGCTACACAATCTCTCACCATTACCTTAAAGAGAGTTAACTCCAAAACTCAACACAATTTTTCTTTTACTTTCCAGACGTTTTATTATCTTGTGTCTCCTACGTCAGTGGAGAGTGTTGCTATCCACTGGTTAATTCAAGTAACAAACCTAAAATGCAGAAAGGCAGTGTGAATTATGAAAAATATTCCACTAAGCTTCTTTATCATTATGTTTCTTTATCATCAGCTTTATCAGCTTCTTTACCATTATCAGGATGAAAAATATTTTTATCCGTATACAACTGTCCCAATATAATATTAGAAGTACACTCTACCGGTTAAAGTATGAAGTTATTTAGGAAAAAAAATACCTTGGGGCACCTGGGTGGCTCAGTCAGTTGAAAATCTGACTCGATTTCCGCTTAGGTCATGATTTCAGGGTCATGGGATAAAGTCCCACATTGGGCTCCATGCTGAATGTGGAGCCTACTTAAGATTCTTTTTCCCTCTGCCCCTCTCCCTCTTGTACACTCTGTCCCTCTCTAAAATAAAATAAAAAAAATATTTTGATTGCAATTGGTTCTGAAACCTTAGCTTGACTTCAAGAAGGGATCAATTATTACCAGAATATATAGAACACCATGAACCAACACCAAGAATAACCACCCCGAACTAATTTCTAAGTAGGTAGTGCATTAAGGATTGATGGCACGTGTATTACACATTGAAACACTGATACAACCTTATTTCATTTCATTAACTAAAAAGAAGCAGTATAGAATACGCACGGGCCATCACTCTTAAGAATATTGTAAAAGATACACTTATTTTTTTTAACTACCATAAAATAGTGTTTTGTTCTTATTTGTTCTATTCATGGCGTATTTATTTGATGTTGCAACTTCTTGACCTTAACTAATTTTTTGGTTTTAAATAATTTCAGACAGTTGTGAAATAAGAGAAAGCCAAGAAAGAAAAAGAAATCACCCATACTCCCATCCCTAATGACATATGTAAAAATTTTCATCACCTTGTGGTCCTGATTCCTGTGCATATTCAGTGTTTGCATTTCTACCCTAGGGTTATGGATTTTGATAGTCTGTTTTATAATAAATGTCATGTATTTTGCCACATTCTCTCCTTCTTCCCTGTACACTGATATATTATGATACTCTCACCCCACCTGTAACTCCACCCACAATCTTCCAATGTTTGGTTTCCTAATTGACACCTGGCAATTGAATTAAACAGTGGCTATTAAATAGTGTTAAACCACTATCAGATTAAGGGTTTTTCTTTTTTACCTTAAATTGTATTTAGTAGTATTTCTAGGACTTCTATATCTTTCCAAAGAAAACTAATATAGGCATAGGAAATTGAACAATTCTTTATGCACAGATACAACTGCACAGTGCTCTTTGCATAAAGCAGAACAGACTATAAGCTGGGTCTTTCTGTGCACCATGGAAGAGGATTCCGCTAAGTCATGTTCTATTTTTTTTACTTTTATTTTTGAGAGAGACAGACAGAGAGAAAAAGAGAGAGAGGGAGAGAGAGAGGGAGAGAGAGAGAGAGAAGGAAAAAAAGAGAGCAAGTAGGGGTGGGGCAGAGAGAGATAGGGAGACAGAATCTGAAGCAGGTTCCAGGCTCTGAGCTGTCAGCACAGAGCTGACTTGGGGCTCAAACCCACAAACTGTGAGATCACGACCTGAGCCCAAGTCAGATGCTTACATGGCTGAGCCATCCCAGCCACCTCCACTAACCAATATTCTAATGCAATCTTGTTACAGAGTTCTCTGGCACAGACTTCATAGACCTCTCAAGTTGTTTTTGTAATTTTTTTTAAATGTTTTTATTTTTGAGACAGAGAGAGACAGAGCATGAGCGGGGAAGGGGCAGAAAGAGAGGGAGACACAGAATCCAAAACAGGCTCCAGGCTCCGAGCCGTCAGCACAGAGCCCGACGCGGGGCTCCAACCCACAGACTGAGATCGTGACCTGAGCTGAAGTCCGACGCTTAACCAACTGAGCCACCCACTCAAGTTGTTATTTTTAATGCTTTCCAACTTTTGCTTTGTGCTTGCTCTGAGCATCTTTACAGGTGTAGAATGGCTTATATATAAGCCTCGTGTGGAAGACTAATGGGCTTCAGGTACCAGGTACTCAGGTGGACAACCCAGGATTGTGCATCAGTATGTGAGCCAGTATTCTTGGTTGTAACACTTTTGTAAGAATCCTTTTTAAGAGCTCAAACTATGCAGTCAGACTGCTTACGTTCAAATGCTACCTACATGCCCTGTAAGGCCCTTGAACCATTTGTACCCTCGTTAGTAAGACGAGCCTAATGACACAGCTAACTTCATGGATGTGTTATGAGGATTCAGCAAGTAAATTTATGTAAATAGCTTAAAATTGTGTCTGATACATGGTAAGGTATTAAAACAAGTTCTCCAAGCAAAGATATTAAGTGCTGAATAATGCATTTTTTTCGTACAAGAGATATTCCCATGTTGGCAACTAATCCCATGGTGTGCCCAATGCACCGACTGCATGAGATCATTATCAGTTATGGAAAGCCAGGTGGCAAATGGGTAGCCTGCAGGTTAGTCTGCAGAAATGTTTAGTTTGGACAACATACATGTCTAAACAGTGCTGCTTCTCTGGTTGACACTGACTGACACACACTCTGAGGGCAGGTCTCATTCCAGAAGAACACAGAAGCTTTAGAGCAGGACGGCACCATTTCCGATGCTGGGTTCACCACTTACAATGTCATCCTGGACACGTTTACTAACCTTTCTTGGCTTCCTTCTCCTTTATCTGCCCATGTGGAAAATATCCCATCACAAGACCATTATGTGTTAGCCCCTCATGCATATTCAGTACAATGGTTACCTTCCTTCCCTAACGTTTCTCAGTAACTCGTAGCCAAATCCACTCCGCTTAATTTTGTATCAAAATGCAAGACATAAATTCCAGTATTTTTTAACTTTTATTTGTTCGTTTGTTTATATAGTTCGAATTAGGTCTTGGAAGCTCAGTAAGAGCTGAGTAAAACCGAGCATTAATGATATTAGGCAGAATTACCCAGGAGACTGATTGTCTGGGTTGAAATCCCAGCTCTAGTACTGACTAGACTATGTGCCCCCGGGCATGTTGCTTGACCTCCCTGGGTCTCAGTTTCTTCATTTATGGAACAGCAATTATAGTTTTTAACTACCTCTTTGGGTTGTTGTGAGGGTTCTGGGAGTTAACATACCTCTGGTGGTTTGGACAGTGCCTGGTGCAGCTTAAGCAGCTTTATGTAAGTATCAGCTGTTCTCAACCATCACCATCTTAAATGCCAATTCAGGGCCGCACATTAGCACTAAAATTTTAGCAATCCCATTTCAAAGATGCAAAGGTAAGAGAAGGAGAAGATAGAGTGTTCCTTCTCCTTCTCTTACCTTTGTACCTTTGTTTGCACTTCAAGAATGTTGAATCCTAGGTGTGTTTCTTTTTTCTAGCAGGGTGGAGAGTGGTTCAAGAGTGGGGCTGGACAGAAGGGGTAAAGGAGATCGAACGGTGCCCATTCCCAATTTGCTGGGCAAACACTTTTTAAAGTAAAATTACATGCAATGCTACCTGAACACATTTGGTGTTGTTCAAGAACACAGAGAAAATAAAAGCTGTATTTTCTCATTATGCACCTTCCTGAGAAAAATACACAGATACATTTTGAACTATTATATTGTGTAGTCAGAAAGATATTAGCCCCAGAATTACTCATCCTTCCCAAATTTACTTTTTTGTGTAGTAGTAAAAGTGAGTCACTCCTATGAATAAATTTCTCTTGCCTAAGACTGTCCTCAGAATGAACAAACTGAACTGTCTGCTGGTAGTTTCTATGCAAAATGACAGCAATCCCTGTTTGTATACTAGGATTTCAGTTAAAATGTGTCAAAGAGTCACCCCTAGGGGAAGACAACGAGCAAATGAAACTGTGGCTTCCATTCTAAGAACGTTCTTGAGGAATTTGAAAGGAAAACGGAGTTTGAAAATAAGGGACACTAGATCACTGGTATAAAGACGAAGTGTATCAAAGAAAGAAAATACAGAGGTTTGCAAAAATGCTTTGTAGAACGAAAATGATGCATACTGTGCTACATGGGTTCTCTAACTTACCCCAAGGAATTGTTAATTCATGAATCCAAACTACCCCACTCAGCCTTCATGGGATGTTCTTTTCAGCAATGAAAGTGGGTACAGAAGCTAAACAAGGTGACTGAGAAATAGCTACTCGTCTAAAAGCATTGATTTTTTTCTTTCTGTGATACACACTTGGACACTGAGTAAGAACAATGTTTCTCCTTCAAATTTCACGAAACAGCCAGTTTCTACTAGTATTCCCTTTTCTTCAAGAAATGGAATACGATACTATGAAAATACCTAACATTCTACTAGCCATTACCGACCTATTTCCTGGAAAAAATAATACGTCTTTTACATATTTCACCTTTTTAAATGAAAAAATACGTATTGAGATTCTTCAATGGCATGTCCAATTAATTCAAATTGGTCACATTGCTAAAGCTATTTTTGTCACAGGAGATAAGTGTGAGATATCCAACATACATATTGTAATAGATACTGCCCATTATTTGGTTACTTCTTCACCAGGGGGGAATTTGATACTTTATAGTGTGGTGCTATAAACTCTCTCTATAGTAATAGATAGTATAATCACAGAAACTCAATTAGTTATTTTTCAAAATGAGAATGAACTTTAAAATATTTTAAAATATGCCATATAAAACCACTTGGTCTTTCTTAAGGCCTCTCAACAGATCTTTATTGCCCTTTTGAAAAATCAGTATAAAAGACAAAGAGCTGATATATGTCAAGCTTATTTTCATCAGTTCCCCAATATAGCTTAAATAAACTTTTCTTTTGTGTCCTTAGTTGCTCCAAAATTATGCTCCCCCATTACTTTATGGGAGTTGTTTTCCATCAAAGCCTACCTTTTCTAAGTCCACACTTGATTAATGGAGTGAGGCAACTTATATTACAGGGGTGAGGGGGAACAAGGGCAGTTGACAAAATAGGCAAGGGCCAGAATTATTTCAAATGTTTCTTCCATCTCTACCCCGCAAAGCAAGAGGAAAAGACCCTAAAAAGAAAATTACCTTAGTGCACGTGTTTTGCTGAAACAACAGGACAAAACACGATCGGATTTTAATGCATTTTATTTTTATTTTTTTAATATGAAATTTATTGTCAAATTGGTTTCCATACAACATCCAGTGCTCATCCCAACAGGTGCCCTCCTCAATGACCATCAACCACTTTCCCCTCCCTCCCACCCCCCATCAACCCTCAGTTTATTCTCAGTTTTTAAGAGTCTCTTATGGTTTGGCTCCCTCTTTTTTTTCCTTCCCCTCGCCCATGGTCTTCTGTTAAGTTTCTCAGGATCCACGTAAGAGTGAAAACATATGGTATCTGTCTTTGTCTGCCTAATTTATTTCACTTAGCTTAACACTCTCCAGTTCCATCCATGTTGCTATAAAAGGCAATATTTCATTCTTTCTCTTTGCCAAGTAGTATTCCATTGTGTATATAAACCACAATTTTTTTAACCATTCATCAGTTGATGGACATTCAGGCTCTTTCCATAATTTGGCTATTGTTGAAAGTGTTGCTATAAACATTGGGGTGCAAGTGCCCCTATGCATCAGCACTCCTGTATCCCTTGGATAAATACCTACTAGTGCAATTTCTGGGTCATAGGGTAGATTTTTTTTTTTAGGAACCTCCACACTGTTTTCCAGAGTGGCAGCACCAGTTTGCATTCCCACCAACAGTGCAAGAGGGTTCCCGTTTCTCCACATCCTCTCCAACCTCTATAGTCTCCTGATTTGTTCATTTTAACCACTCTGACTAGCATGAGGTGATATCTGAGTGTGGTTTTGATTTGTATGTCCCCGATGAGCGACGTTGACCATCTTTTCATGTGCCTGTTGGCCATCTGGATGTCTTCTTTACAGAAGTGTCTATTCATGTCTTCTGCCCATTTCTTCACTGGATTATTTTTTTGGAGTTTGGCGAGTTCTTTATAGATTTTGGATACGAGCCCTTTGTCTTATATGTGATTTGCAAATATCTTTTCCCATTCCATTGATTGCCTTTTAATTTTGTTGATTGTTTCCTTTGCAGTGCAGAAGGTTTTCATCTTCATGAGGTTCCAATAGTTCTTTTTTGCTTTTAATTCCCTTGCCTTTGGAGATGTGTCAAGTAAGAAATTGCTGTGGCTGAGGTCAGAGAGGTTTTTTTCCTGCTTTCTCCTATACGGTTTTGATGGTTTCCTGTCTCACATTCAGGTCCTTCATCCATTTTGAGTTTATTTTTGTGAATGGTGTAAGAAAGTGGTCTAGTTTCATGCTTCTGCATGTTGCTGTCCAGTTCTCCCAGCACCATTTGTTAAAGAGACCGTCTTTTTTCCATTGGATATTCTTTCCTGCTTTGTCAAAGATGAGTTGACCATACTTTTGTGGGTCCAATTCTGGAGTCTTTATTCCATTGGTCTATGTGTCTGTTTTTGTGCCAATACCATGCTGTCGTGAGGATTACAGCTTTGTGGTAGAGGCTAGAGTCTGGGATTGTGATGCCTCCCACTTTGGTTTTCTTCTTCAACATTACTTTGGCTATTCGGGGTCTTTTGTGGTTCCATACAAATTTTAGGATTGCTTGTTCTAGCTTCGAGAAAAATGCTGGTGCAATTTTGATTGAGATTGCATTGAATGTGTAGATAGCTTTGGGTAGTATTGACATGTTAACAATATTTATTCTTCCAATCCATGAGCACGGAATGTTTTTCCATTTCTTTGTATCTTCTTCAGTTTCCTTCATAAGCTTTCTATAATTTTCAGCATACAGATCTTTTACATCTTTGGTCAGGTTTATTCTAGGTATTGTATGATTCTTGTGCAGTTGTGAATGGGATCAGTTTGCCTTTCTGTTGCTTCAGTATTAGTGTATAAGAATGCAACTGATTTCTGTACATTACACTTTTGCATCCTGCAACTTTGCTGAATTCACATATCAGTTCTAGCAGACTTTTGGTGGAGTCTATTGGGTTTTCCATGTATAATACCATGTCATCTGCAAAAAGTGAAAGCTTGACTTCATCTTTGCCGATTTTGATGCCTTGATTTCCTTTTGTTGTCTGATTGCTGATGCTAGAACTTCCAACACTATGTTAAACAACAGCAGTGAGAATGGACATCCCTACCGTGTTCCTGATCTCAGGGGGGAAAGCTCTCAGTTTTTTCTCCCTTGAGGACACTATTAGCTGTGGGCTTTTCATAAATGGCTTTTTATGATGTTTAAGTATGTTCCTTCTATCCTGACTTTCGCGAGCTTTTTTATTAAGAAAGGATGATGAATTTTGTCAAATGCTTTTTCTGTCATCGATTGACAGGATCATACGGTTATGTTTTCTTTTATTAATGTGATGTATCATATTGATTGATTTGCGAATATTGAACCAGCCTGAAGCCCAGGAATGAATCCCACTTGATCATGGTGAATAATTCTTTTTATATGCTGTTGAATTAGATTTGCTAGTACCTTGTTGAGAATTTCTGCATCCATATTCATCAGGGATATTGGCCTGTAGTTCTTTTTGCTGGACCTCTGTCTCGTTTAGGAATCAAAGTAATTCTGGCTTCAGAGAATGAGTCTGGAAGTTTTCCTTCCCTTTCTATTTTTTTGGGACAGCTTGAGAAGGACAGGTATTATCTCTGTTTTAAATGTCTGATAGAATTCCCCAGGGAAGCCGTTTGGTCCTGGACTCTTATTTGTTGTGAGATTTTTGATAACTGATTCAATTTCTTCTCTGGTTATGGGTCTGTTCAAGTTTTCTATTTCTTCCCGTTTGAGTTTTAGAAGTGGGTGGGTGCTTAGGAATTTGTCCATTTCCTCCAGGTTGTCCAGTTTGTTGGCATATAATTTTTCATAGTATTCCCTGGTAATTGCTTGTATTTCTGAGGGATTGGTTGTAATAATTCCATTTTCATTCATGATTTTATCTTTTGGGTCATCTCTCCCTTTTCTTTTTCAGAAGCCTGGCTACAGGTTTATCAATTTTGTTTATTTTTTCAAAAAACCAACTCTTGGTTTCATTGATCTGCTCTACAGTTTTATTAGATTCTATATTGTTTATTTCTGCTCTGATCTTTATTATTTCTTTTCTTCTGCTGGGTTTAGGGTGTCTTTGCTGTTCTGCTTCTATTTCCTTTAGGTGTGCTGTTAGATTTTGTATTTGGGATTTTTCTTGTTTCTTGAGATAGGCCTGGATTGCAATGTATTTTCCTCTCAGGACTGCCTTCACTGCATCCCAAAGCGTTTGTTGTATTTTCATTTTCGTTTGTTTCCATATATTTCTTAATTTCTTCTCTAATTGCCTGGTTGACCCATTCATTCTTTAGTAGGGTGTTCTTTAACCTCCATGCTTTTGGAGGTTTTCCAGACTTTCTCCTGTGGTTGATTTCAAGTTTCATAGCACTGTGGTCTGAAAGTGTGCATGGTATGATCTCAATTCTTTTATACTTATTAAGGTCTGTTTTGTGACCCAGTATGTGAACTATCTTGGAGAATGTGCCATGTTAATGCCATTATTTTTACTTAGTATCTTTATCTAACTAGTAATTGACATTCACCTTAGCTAGACCTGACCACTGAATATTAGTGCAAAATGATACTACTAGGGTAAAGGGAGCGGAAGGGATACAACTTGTAAAGCTTCATTTTGAACAAAACACTCACCAAAAAATGAGTAATTTAGGTATTAAAAAGCTTTTGAAACACTGAAGGAAATGCTAGGCTTTGACTTTTATCCTTTACCAATGAAACTAGAATAAAAGTTAGTAGAAAATATTTCTGCACTCGAAGATACATAAACATTTGGTGGGTGGAGTGTTAGGAGTAAGTGGTTCCAATTCGTCTATGAAGGTCTAATTTGGTTCACATTCGTTAACATTGACTGTGAGGTCAGGTTTCAAGGAAGAATCAAGAACTTCAGTCTTTGAAGTCAATTGAAATAAAAGAATCCTATTTTTATTCAAGTTACCAAGGCTTACCATAAAAAGTTAACATGAAATGGTTTTAAATTATCTAATCAGTTATCTACTATCACAAGAATAGACCTCATGGTCCAAGTATCTTTAACTATTTGTGATATATCTGCTATTGGACACTATAATTCTACTTTTCATTGTCTCACTTTCCAAGGTAAAAACCAAAATGACCAGGGAAATATAAACATAAATAATAACCTTCTGTGATTTAAGAATTATGGTAGAGTGGGTTTTTTTGACATTTATTCATTTTTTTTTAAATTTTTTTTTAACATTTATTTATTTTTGAGACAGAGAGAGACAGAGCATGAACGGGGGAGGGGCAGAGAGAGAGGGAGACACAGAATCTGAAACAGGCTCCAGGCTCTGAGCTGTCAGCACAGTGCCCGACATGGGGCTCGAACTCACGGACCGTGAGATCATGACCTGAGCCGAAGTCGGACGCTTAACCAACTGAGCCACCCAGGCGCCCTGACATTTATTCATTTTTAAGAGACAGAGACAGAGCATGAGTAGGGGAGGGGCACAGTGAAAGGGAGACACCAAGAATCTGAAGCAGTCTCCAGGCTCTCAGCTGTCAGCACAGAGCCTGACACAGGGCTCAAACTCACAAGCTATGAGATCATGACCAGAGCTGAAGTCAGAAGCCTAACCGACAGAGCCACCCAGGCACCCCCAGAATTATGGTAGAGTTTTATTATGCATCTTGGAACCCTAATAAACCTCAAGTATTTCTAGTTGTGAAAAAAAAATCCCAAGAGTTTTAGTAGTGGTCCATGAAACTATTTACTTGTGAATAATTTAAGTAGAAATAGACATTCAAGATCATCTGTACAGAACATAGATCATGAAACTTCGATCCTCTTAATTTTTCATACACCATTGACAGAAACTGAATTCTGGATGATAATTAGAGTGGGAAAAAGTAATTAGCAAATTAATGCACCTTTTCTCTTCTGCATCATATGGCTTCTTGGCCTTTTGGCTAAGATTCAGTGTATTCTGAATGATGACTGCTAAAACTAACTGCTTTTTTTTTTTTTTTAAGAAGCTTCTAATTTCTCCATAAACCTTAGGAAGTGAATGTTTGCATTTCCCTAAGCAAAAAATTTTTTGTAATTTTTAACTCTCATATGAAAAAAGGCAGTTCTAAGAGTAACTTTAGGAGTTAAAACATCTAACCAAGGAAAAGGGGCTTTCAAGTAGAGAGTGAGAGAGAAGAGTTTCCTTGGAGAACATAACTGTCCTCTCTAACATGAATATAAAATCTATGGGATAAAAGCAAAAATAAACTTCCCCAAATATTTCCAAGCATAATAGTATCAAGTAGTGGAGTCCATGTTATTTGTTTCCTAACATCTGCAAAATATTGTTGGTGTACAAAGAACATCAGTGAACTTTGCAAAATTCAAGAGGGGCAAAGACCACCTGCTGATAGATGGAGCTATCCATGGTAGTGGTGGCAAACCACCACCCACAGGCCAAACCAACCCACAGTCCCATGTGTAGCCCATGAGGTAATAGTTTTTACACTCTAAAATGGTTGAAAAGAATTAAAAGAATATTTCATGACACATGGAACTCCCATAAGATATAAAGGGGGGGGGGTTTCAAGAGGTATTACAAAAACCTGTTTTAAAATTCTGACCAGTTTTCCATTCAATGTACAAGTATGTCTTGAGTTAAGAAATGATACCATCCATGGACTTTGTCCAAGTCAAGAATATCTATTTTTTCTGATACCCTGCCCCCCCCCCACCACACACACATGGGAATATGTTTGTCATGGCAGAGCTTGGCTCAGACTTGTATTTACTTTGAAAACTTAAGTCTAAAGCTTCTTGTGTTATCTTTTTGATCTTTTCTAAAAATCCTTCATTTTATGCCTCCAAGTTAAAAAAAAATGAAAAGTAAACTTACTTGGGATATGATATTCATTCCCTTAACTACTATCTCAAAACTCATCATTTCTTAAAAGATACAAAAACAAGTAATTATGTAATAGTCTTTGTTGGAGAAAATGCCTCCAACTCATTCAACTTTTACTAAGAAGATCTTAGGCAGGATTCCACCATCTCCAGAATGAACAGACAAAACTGAGAATGAAATTTTGTTTGAAAGGACTATCAGTCATAAGAATGGAAAATGAATCATAACTTAATGTATCAGATTTATCAGAATTTACAGGCATTTCAAAAAAAATAGGACAATAGTCTGGAAGTTTCTTAAAAAGTTAAATAGACATGTATCATAGAATGTAGCAACTCTGCTCTTGGGTACCTAAGAATACTGAAAACATTTATCGCCACAAAGACTTGTATGTAAATGTTCGTACAGGAAAAAAAGGGGTAACAACTGCTGGTTAACTGCTCTAAACCCCCTAACCATAGCTATCAAAATATCCTAGCTTTTCTATATGATGGCTCCATTCATCATTCTCAAATTTTTGTCGTATCATGTCCCTTTTCTTTTAAACTTTTGATGGCTCCCTATTACTGGCAGACCAAACTATTGAATCTGGTGCTGTAGCAAACCTCCTTTACAGGTATTATTCCCAGGTATCATACGCTCTGCATCCTGGCTATATGGGCTTAATGACTATCCCTGAACATTTCATCTTCTTGCATTTTCTATATCCCTGCTTCTATGGGGTCCTCAGCCTGAGATACTCTTTCCCACCTTGTTCGTCTTAAAAGATGAGTTTCTAGGTCAAAACAGTCTTTCCTCGATTCCTTTCCTGAGTACTTACACGTGAATTGTTCATTCATTCTCTACCCTGAAGCCTCTTCACAGCTGCTGCCATAATTCTATCATTTTTTAGCTTTGTAGCAGACTTACTCTGTATCTGTCCATCCTTGCTAAAAAAAAAAAAAAAATCCTTTAAAAATGTAAGCTCTGTGAGGATAGGAAAAAGGTCTTATTCACACTTAACACAAATGCCTGACTAAAAGCTGTGGTTCGTTAACTATTTTTTAAGTATCAATATCCCTGAACACTACTACTTGCATCTTCACTAGAAAGGAACTTTAAAAAAAAATCTTCTTTTATTAAGACACTGAAATGGCTTGCATATAGAAGAGAGATTGAACAAGCACTCATTTGTAAAGCATGCAAATAAGCCAATGGCGAAAACAAAGATTATTGTTTCATGGCATCTGTTATGACTGCAGCAGGCACGTTCTATAGTCTCATATGTGAAAGCTAAGTTAATTTAGACTGGGGAGTGGGGCTCTGCTTTGCAATTCACTTTTGCTCAAGATCACAAGCTTAACATTAGAGAATGATCTAATCCCATAGATCCTAACTCCTTTTATTTTTCAGCTTAAGAGATTCCTTCCAGAAGCACTCAGACTTTTAAAAAACAAAATACATTGCTTTGAGCTTGTCTTAACTAAATGCATTATTGGACCACTACCAGTGGATGCCCTAAGTTTTGTTGACGTCCTTGGGAGTCCAAAGTAAGGCCACTATTAACAAATTGGCAAATTTAAGAGGCAGATTTACTTAAGTATAAAATAAAATTGAATGAAATCGCAAGAGTACAGAGCCCCACTTTGAGAAACAATTGCACATTTTTCTTTGCTGGTGTTTTAAGTTGTATAAACTTGCTTATTTAATTTTTTAAAGAGTTTTCCATGGCCTTCCTCTTTTAGGTTTTTTTTTTTTTTTTTTTTTTTTTTTTTTTTTTTTTTAATGTGAGGATGAACAGACATTTCAGTGCAAAACAGAGGGAGTTAATATCATTAAGTAGCAGGGAGACCCTCAGAAAGTTACTTAGACCAGACGGTAATGTTTACCTCCAGGGGGCTCGGAGGAGGAAGAAGGATGGAGGTACATGTTAGAGCTCAAGATGGAACAGAAGCTTATAGGCTGGAGTCCACAGAGACTTAAAAAACAAAAAACAAACATGGGCCCAGTATGTGTCTACCATGAAAGCTGACCATTTGGCAGCTTAAGAAGGAAACTGTACCTTCATTATAACTGAAATACAAAAGTGGTGATAAAGTTTTGCTTTCAACGAAGGGGGCCTATAAAAATTCTTGGTTTTTTATTAACAGATATAACTTTATTAAATGAGAATTACTACAATTAAATTGTAATGTTTCTAGTCATTGGCACACATTGTAAAATAAGTTGATCTCACAGATACCTATCTGACAGATTAAAATAGATTCAGATATATTTATGCTTATTTGTCTCTTACGTTTGCCTAGTTCTCGGTGAATCATAACACAACCAGATTATAAGTTACCCTCACATTGTAATTGCCTAAACGGTCTAATGCAGTTATTATGTTTCACATACAATCATAAAACACAGCTCTATACTTCAGCAGAATTTGACTTTGGGCCTTTTGGGTTTCTATTTTAGTACATAAGCCCGTAATGACTTTTATACATATGCACAGGGAAGGCAAGGTAGCTGATTTGTTTTTTATTCTATAAGGCTGAGTAAAAAGTGAAAAGCTAACTAAAGGGCATGTTTTCACTGAACTCAGTACAGTACCTGACAGATTTAGGTTTAGACTCTATTCCCTGTAAATTTCTTCTAAAAAGAAATGAATCTCTAAAATAGCACTTGGCACAAAGTAGGTGCTCAATTCTTATTTGTAGCACTGAAGTGATTCTCGATTTTTGAGGTTAATGCCCTTGGGAAAAGTGCAAGTACTTCAACACTGACCCCCAAGAAAATTTACTTCACAGTATCTAACGAAAATACCCTAGGAGTAATTTGTGAACGGAGCTTTGTTCATGCATATTCAGTGGCCCTGTCTTAGAACTTTGTCTGAACTGTGTAGCAAGGTACGGGGCCACATACTTAGCCAAGACAAGCCACGCAACAGCCATCTCACTACACTTTTGCAGGCACTGAGGCATACATGAGCAGGGTGCAGAGATGGAAGCATGGGACGTTTTGTGTTTGTCTTCTAGGATCAAGCAGAAGGTTAGGTACAGCAGTCTTCTGCCCAGTTGCCTTCATCACTTCTCACTGAAGCCAGGATTGATGGTCCATAGTATTTAGTACACTATCATTCTTACAGGGTACACAGTAAGAATTAATTAATATAATTTAATAAAATACCAGGGTAAGACAAATGGAAAACTTTTGACATCTAAAGACTTGATGCAAGATTTTGAAGTCTTGATTGAAATATAGCCAACTCCTCTGATTAAATCCAATGTTTCTTTGGCTGGATCATTCTGCTTTGGAGAAAGCCAGTCTACTTGGGAAGCAAACCAGCAAACTTGGCATCAGGGACATAAAGCTTTATGCAATAGTGCATCCTGGCCCCAGTGTTCCCTCTAGGGTCTCCTGCTGGACTGTACTTGACAGCAGCCTGGGCATCTGGAAGAATTCAGGAGCCTCTTCTGTCACCCAACTTATGACCCTGGAGGGACCAGGGCCTGGAAAAGAAGGAAACACTACTTCTGTCGAAATATGTCCTTGCCAAACTACAAATTAATTCACTGGAATCACAGACTGTTGAAATTACTTATAAATAAATTTTTCCAGTAAGAAAATGCCTTTGCTTAACTGATTTTTGTTATATGTTAATAGCAAAATAGGATTAAAGGCAAAATAGAAAAAGGGTATGTGGTTACTTGTATTTTAATGTCAGTCTAGTTCTTGCCCTAACTTTTCCCATCCACATGATCCCAGCGTGTCCTGCCCATGGAATTTGGCAAAGTAGTGCAGAGTATGTGGTTTGACTGTTCATTCCTCTTCACCCCAAATATAGACTCCATAGTTAAACTCATGCCTATACTCAACATGCCTATACTCATGCCTATACACAACCCTCAGACCAATAGTTGTACCCTCCACCGACAGAGCCAGCCAGGCGCCCCTCATATAACACTTCTTACACGTCAGGCACTCTGCAAATATGGACTCATTTAATCAAAACAACACAATGTGTAAGGTCAATACAGTTTTATCACATTTTTCAGATGACTAAATTAAGCCCAGAATGGTTAAATAACTTGCCCAAGGTCACACTGCTAGTGAGTAGTAGTGCCAGGATTTCTATTCATTAATAATCACTAAATTATACTGTTAAAGGTCTTCATCTGTACTATTTTCCAAGGATCATCACCAAGAGTCAATTTTAATTTTCCATCACAGACATTTCAGTCCTTCATCTGGCAATCTGACAGGACTCAACTCTTTTGATCCTTCTTTTAGACATTTATCCATTTACTTATTTGTTCAACACACATTTCTTGAGCACCTACTATATCCAAGTCACTGTGCTCAGAGTCAGGGACACAAAGATGGATGAGGACACTCAGCTGGGACAGGCAGGCCCATATTCCAAGGAATGCTATTTCATCAGTTCAAATGCTACAGGAGCACAGAAGACTGAGAGACTGCCAAAGCAAGGAGACTTTTACATAGTGAAGGACCGTTTAACCAAGTCTAACACAGGATGAGAAACCTACTGACTGGTGGTTTCATGGCCCGATTATGATTGTGCTCAAAATTTCCCATCAGAAATGGCTGCATTTCTATTTCTTTGCAGCGTATTTATTTAGACTAATCAAGATTTCAGAAGAGGTTGGTGAGTGAGGTCATGGTTTTTTTTTTCTCCCCCCATGGGTCTCAAATGCTTTTATTTAAGCAACTTCTGAACAATTTTGAGCACCCATACAACATCGCCACGTTGACACACACACAAAACCCACATCAGTGTATTCTCTAATTCTCAAGTGGTACTCATATTCCTGATACTCTTTATAGCTAGCTTTTGGTGAGGGGGAGGTTGACGATAATTCTGTGCTATTTCAATCTACACGTTTAACTTTTTAAGAGGTAGGCTCAGTCACCCCAGTCATTCTTACAATATTTAGATCATTGACAGGAAATGGATCAAATCATCAACAGAAAATGTAGATCAATGAATATTCATCAGGAGTCTAAGAATATTGTCTACGGGTAGCCTTCAAAGATCCTTAAACTTCCCGATACTGAGTACACAACTGGGTACGTGTACTCAAAACTACATTTTTCGATGATTGATTTTTATCATAATCTCAGAATGGACTGTATTGCCTTTCACCCCTCCCCCTCCATAAATGGTTTAAAACCATCAAGCCAAGAGATTTCAATGGTTAGAAAGAAATTGACATGGAATCTCTATTGTTTTAGAATACGGTACTTATTGCATACAGTTATGCCTGGTTGACTATGTAATAAAAAGTACACATGAAGTTCCCCGTTTAAAAGCCTCTTCAGCATTGCTTTTAAAATAACTGGACTTCCAAGAGTCAACCATGGTTTTAAGAGGAATTACTAATCCCACAAATTGACACGAGCCACTCTATGCTGAGGTGATGTCTACACTAGGGGATATCCTATCCTGGGGATACTAGAAGAATAGTTAGTGGATATTACTTCCCTTCTTTGACCACGGAGCTTAGTTTTAACACGTAGTGCTTTTTAACTTTCCAAAGTCTGATTCTTTTGTGCTCAGTTTATCAACTGACCTAAATAGAGAAGCAAGAAAAGTTGATCCCAGACCACATTCTCCCAAGAGCCTTTTATTTATTAGCTAACTCAAAGGACAGGTAAAATTTTCTTAGTTTGTGCCTTATTCTGAGATTTCACAAGACTTTCATGGGAAGCAGTACAACTAAGAGAAAAAGAATATGAGGTTTCGTCTCAGGCCCCAACTCCCAACGCCAGCTCTGCCTCTATAAACTATGTTCCTTTGGGCATATTACTTAGCCTTTCTAAGTCATTGTCTTCTTATGAAATGCAGTCAGTAATACCTCACAGATTCTGAAGAGTCAATGAGGAAATGTGTCTGACACGGGTTGCTCACATATAGATCTAGGACCACATTCCACTCAGTGTTCTCAAGGAAACAACAAAGTTATTGGCACCACCTCAGGCCCATAGCACAACCTTCTGTGTTAAAGCACTTTGCTTTCACATTTATCATATTCTGTCTTGTATGCAAGTTAGTTGCCATCAGGAGTCTGTTGTGGGGGCCTCACAGATGGGCCTTTACTCCGAGACAGTTGTACAATGTGAGAATGGCCAAACAAGAGCATTGTTGGGATCACAGAGAAATGTGTGCCTTTGTTAATGACAATGGCTCAAGTAGAGCGAGAGGCAGAAGTCCAAAAACCACCTTGAAGGAAATAGTTACCTATTGCTTAAAGTCTAAATCAGCTGTCCATGAACTCTGGCTCTTAGGTCAAATCTGGCCCTGCTCCTGTCCTGTACAGCTCATGAATACAGCCACACTCATTCATTACATATTGCCTATGACCAGAACTCAAAACCATGGACTATCTGGCCACTTACTGGAAAAGTTGCTGACCTCTGCCCTCAAGCAGGACTGTGCAACACAAGTCTAATGCGCTTTTAATTTTTAAATCTTATGTATTCTGTGTATTACATAAATTACATTATTTTACGTTTTCTGGTAGCTATTTTAAAAACAAAGATTATCTTTAATCCAACATATTTATAAACATTAAAAATTGTTCAGAGATTTTTCTTTTTGCCCCATACTACATCTTGGAAATCCCTTGTGCGTGTTGTACTTACAGCACACTCAAGTTTGGACTAGCCACATCTCCAGTGTTCAATGGCTGCTGGGGACATATCATAAGACTGGTCTAAAGGTCTATGTATGGCAGGGTCAGTGATCAGGCCATGGCCGAGTCACTGACACACACATACACACAGATTCCCTCTGGGAACCCTGTCAGGCAACGGGTACCTCTGGAGCCTATGTGAGATAAATCAGAATATAAATCAGGTGAGATAAAAAGCAGGCAAGTTAGAGCATTCATGAGGGAGAAGAATAGAGGTAGCTCGAGCTACCATGAGCGAGTTTAATAAAATTAAATGTCACTTTCCCTACCACTTAGATTTGAAATCATTCTTACATTTGTTATATACTCTTAAAGTATTAGCTCTTCGAAGGCAAAACCGTGTTATATTCATGTTTATATGTGATCGTGGCACCTACCGTGCTGCTTGGCCCTTTGCTTGTGTTTCAAATATAGTAAAGGTCCAACTAAGCAATAGACTGTGTTCAATTAAGAACTGTTGTCTGCAGCAAGGACTAAAAATGTAATAATAAAACAGTTTTCAGTGACTGAGAACAATGTGAATCTCACCAGGATGCTTGGTGTTTAGCACGATCAGGATCAGAATCTGAAACTTGAAGAAATAAAGTCCCATTGACAAACACCAATATTTATTATATTGATAGAAGTGATTCTTAATTCATTTGTTAGTATGCTTTATGGGAGAGAGAGAGGGTAGGGGCAGTGAGATCTCAAGTCACCTATACATACCCTTCCCAATAATTAATACAGGCAGTTTTAACAAAGCAAGCTAATACAGAGTCCAACTTGGCCAATTTCTGTCCCAAACCCTGAGTTCCCAACATAGACTTGGTCCTCGCTGCTCATGATCTTACTCTGGGCAAGTTTGAGTCCTGAAGTGCATAACTTTCAAGGCAGCGAGACTCCAAACAACACAGAAACGGAAGACAACCTAAAGCCACTGTTGAGCTTCTACGACTTCAGGATAGCAAACACAGTTTTTCCATTTTCCCAGCCTTGCACCTCTAACACACACGTTGCTCTTTTGGTTTCTGGAGTGTCATTCTTTCACATTGGAAAGATAAACTACAAATTGCTTACGTCATAGGAAAGGATTTATGCCAAAGAGAGAAAACATGTCTACTACTTCCCAGTTTTACTAGGTTTTTGAGCCACAATTTAACTAGTCCCATCTAACTAAATTTCCCCAACAGTGGCACAGGGAATAAAGTTCTTTTACAGAATATGGCAAACTGGTTGACACCTCCAGCGTGGATGTGTTTAGATCAAGACAATAAAGAACTATATTCCTATATTGTGGGAATGATTTTAGCTATATTGCGATAGAATATAAATTCTATTCAATATTTGACAGTTATGTGTCAACTGGTGCACTGGGTGCCCAGGCATTTGGTCACACATTGCTCTAAGTGGGTTTGTGAGGGTGTTTCTAGAGGAAATCTACATTTAAATTAATAGGTCTGGAGGCACCTTGGTGGCTCAGTTGGTTTAGCATCAGACTCTAGATTTCTGCTCAAGTCACTATCTCCTGGTTCTTGAGGTTGAGTTCCACATGGGGCTCAGCACTGACAGTCTGGAGCCTGCTTGCGATTCTCCATCTGCCCCTCCCCCCACTCACGCTTGCTCATGTGCACATGCACGCATGCTCTCTCTTTGAATAAACTTCAAAAAAATCAATATGGCACAAAAACAGACACTGAGATGAATGGAACAGAATAGAGAACCCAGAAATGCACTCACAAACGTATGGCCAACTAATCTTTCATAAAGCAGGAAAGAATATCCAATGGAATAAAGACAATCTCTTCAGCAAGTGGTGCTGGGAAAACTGGACAGCGACATGCAGAAGAATGAACCTGGACCACTTTCTTACACCATACACAAAAATAAACTCAAAATGGACGCAAGACCTCAATGTAAGACAGGAAGCCATCAAAATCCCTGAAGAGAAAGCAGGCAAAAACCTCTTTGACCTCGGCCACAGCAACTTCTTACTCAACACATCTCTGGAGGCAAGGGAAACAAAAGCAAAAATGAACTACTGGGACATCATCAAAATAAAAAAAACTTGTGCACAGCAAAGGACACAATCAGCAAAACTAAAAGGCAACCGACGGAATGGGAAAAGATATGTGCAAATGACATATCAGATAAAGGGTTAGTATCCAAAATCTATAAAGAACTTATCAAACTTAACACCCAAAAAACAAACAATCCAGTGAAGAAATGGACAAAAGACACAAATAGACACTTCTCCAAAGAAGACATCCAGATGGCCATCTGACACATGAAAAAATGCTCAACGTCACTCCTCATCAGGGAAAGAGAAATGAAAACCTCACTCAGATATCACCTCACACCAGTCAGAGTGGCTAAAATGAACGAATCTGGAGACTATAGATGCTGGAGAGGATGGGGAGAAACGGGAACCCTCTCGCACTGTTGGTGGGAATGCAAATTGGTGCAGCCGCTCTGGAAAAGTGGAGATTCCTCAGAAAAGTAAAAATAGAACTACCCTACGACCCAGCAATTGCACTAGTAGGTATTTATCCAAGGGATACAGGTATGCTGTTTTGAAGGGGCACATGCACCCCAATGTTACAGCAGCACTATCGACAATAGCCAAAGTATGAAAGAGCCCAAATGTCCATCAATGGATGAATGCATCAAGAAGATGTGGTATATATGTACAATGGATTATTACTCGGCAATCAAACAGAATGAAATCTTGCCATTTTCAACTATGTGGATGGAACTAGAGGTTATTATGCTAAGCGAAATTAGAGAAAGACCTATCCTACATAGGACTTCACTCATATGAGGACTTTAAGACACAGAACAGATGAACCTAAGGGAAGCAAAGCAAAAATGATATAAAAACAGGGAGGGCGACAAAACATAAGAGACTCTTAAATATGGAGAATAAACAGAGGGTTACTAGAGGGGTTGTGGAAGGGGGGATGGGCTAAATGGGTAAGGGGCATTAAGGAATCTACTCCTGAAATCATTGTTGCACTATATGCTAACTAATTTTGGATGTAAATTAAAAACCTGAAATTTAAAAAAATAAACAAATAAAAAAATAAACATTAGAAAAATTTTAATGGGTGTAGAGTTTCAGTTTTACAGGAGGAAAGAATTATGGAGGTGGATGTTGGTGATATTTACACAATATTATGAACATACACTGAACTGTTCCCTTAAAAATGAGAAAGATGACAGATTTTATGTGTATTTTATAATAAAAAACTGAAAAAAATTCAATCAACATATCCATTACACTACCACAAAAAAGAAGTTCCAAGTCAAAATCACCAAAAACCCGGAATTTGAATTTATGTTCACAGATTAGTTTCAACTTTATATATATGAAATCCTGCATTGTTTCCTTTTCTTATTGCCTTTTTCACCCACTATGTTTGTGGCTCATGCATGTTGTTGTGTGCATTGTTTCTTCATTTTACTGCTGTTAACTAACCTACTGTATGATACTGTATTACCACTGCCTACCCATTTTATTATTGATTGAAATAAATTTGCACTATTTGGCTTTGTAAGTAAAAAAAAAAAAAAATCAATAGGTCTGAATAAAACAAAAAGAACTGGGTAAGAGAATTCCTTCTGTCTGACTGCCTTCAGTCATTAGGAGGTCATAGGCTGAATAATGGCCCACAAAAGATGCTAATGTGCTGCTCCCAGAACCTGTAAATAAGGTACCCTAAATGGCAAAAAGCAACTTTGCCAATGTGATCAATTTAAGGACCTGGAGAAGGGTAGACTAGCCTGATTCCAGGTGGAGCCAATGTAATCACAGCAGTACTTTTAAAAGCAAAAAGGTCAGAAAGAGATGGGCTGATACAGGGAGGGGGAGAGACAGACCAACAGACAGCAACAGAGAGAGAGTGAGAGAGAAGAGGAGAGGCAAAGGGAGTGAGAGGAAGGTGCTACACAGCTGGGGTTAAAGAACCAGAGTAGAACCATGATCCAAGAAATGCAGGCAGCTGCTAGAAGCTAGAAAAAGGAAAAAGATCCTTCTCTTGAACCTCCAGAAGGAATGTTACCCTGTCAACCCATTTTGGGATTTTTTTGGCCTCCAGAACTGTAAAAGAATCAGTATGTGCTTTTTCAGGTTTTTAAGCCAGTGGTCATTTGTGGCAATAGCAATTGGAAACACACACACATTACATGCACACATTTACTTTTGATAAGTTATTTTAAAAAATCAGTTTTTTTTTAATTTCAATTTTAGTTAACATACAGTTTAATATTGGTTTCTGGAGCAGAATTCAGTGATTCATCACTCACGTACAGCACCCAGTGTTCATCAAGGTCACATTTATTAGTCCTTTCTATTAGTTAAATTCCAAGTATCCCAAAGGCAGTATGTTCCTTTGGAAACATAAATGGCTCCTAGCTATAAACTATTATCTTGTACAAATTAAAAATAAAGCTAGCCTTAGAGAGCAGAAGGCTCAAAAAGATCCCATTACCAAACAGGGCAGAGTCTAAGAAGGAAAAGAATACAGCAAACATGGGGAATCAGAGCTTCTCATCTGGAAGTCAACTGGAACCAGCACTGTCTGCATCTTTTACACATTAGTCTGGCCTGTGAAAGGCCCCTTGTCATACCATCAGAACCTTTCAGGATCACACTATTGGGACCAGAAGTTGAACCAGAGCTGGTGTTAACTCCAGTGCCCAAACTACACATGTTGTGCCATCCTGCCTCCTATGTATTTGGTACGAAAATGCTGTCCATTCATTTCCCTTACCCTATACTCTCCCTAATGCATATCCTCATGCATTTACTCTTTTTAATGTTTATTTTTGAGAGAAACAGAGAATGCCAGCAGGGGAGGGGCAGATAGAGAGCAAGGCAGAATCTGAAGCAGGCTCTGTGCTGTCAGCACGGAGGCTGATAGGAGGCTGGAACTCACAAACCGTGAGATCGCGACCTGAGCTGAAGTTGAACACTTAACTGAGCCACCCAGGCCCCCCTCTCGTAATCCATTTAGAAATTTAGTTAGTGTCAAGGTACTTGTTCTTTTAACTTGTGCCTGTCTCCCTTCCTGTCCCATGCTCAAGTTTGTGTTTCTTTTCCCTACATTGTGTTGTCTTGTGCTCTGATAACCCTCTAGTCCCCGCTATCACACTGTTGGTGGGGGGAGGTGTAGATCACCTTCCTCTGGTGAGAGGGCTGGGATCTGCTGTCGATCCTCAGCCTCCATCCACAAGGGGCCTGCCAAGTGCCACATGTAAGCCAGGTAAAGTCCAAGCAGGGTCTTCATTTTACTATCCTGCTTTACTGTCAAACACACATTATTCCTGCCGAAAACAGCCTAAGACCATTGGATTAATGAATCTAGTAATAGAGATAATGTCCTTTTGAAAGAATAACAAATCCAGACTAACTTTATGAAATATTCTATGCTTTCTTTTTGTAAAAGCTGCAATCACTTAGCGCCAATAGACATCTCATTTGTTTTTAAATTACAATTTGGTAGTTAAGGTAGAGCTTTAGTACCAAATACTCCTATTGTAGCCAACATGTCTGCTGTAATTATATGCCACTGCCTTCAATTGCTCATCTTTTGGCCTAAGTAGAATAAGCAAAATCAAAAGGCATGTTAAAGTGAGCGGATCTCATTCCACTTTGCAAAGGCATCATCTATGCCATAAAAGTAAACAAATGTTTTATCATTCCATGGGAACAGACCTGGTAATTGTCGAAACTGATGCACATTCTAGGAAACTACAGAAAGGCTTGTCATCTTCCAGACTGAATTAAACATATGTCAACATGTGTTTAAGATCATAGTTAAATAAATTATAGTTATTTTTATTAGCAACTCTTCCAGAATTTTTAAGAAGCCAAACGTCCAAAGACCCTAGCCAAAAATTCAGTTAGGCCTTTAATATGTCACTCTAGGCTTGGGTTTTTTCTTTGCAGTGAAAGCTCTAAAGTCTTTTCCTTTAATTCAGACTGAGTAAGATTCCACTGACCTACTTTCAGATTCACAAGAAGGAATGTAGCTATCTTGCTGAGTTTCTATTTATTGCATTACATACCTATTGCTATGTAACCAATTACCCCAGACTTAGCAGTTCCCAACAACAATATACAGTTATTATTCAACTACCTCTATGGTTCAGGAATATGGGGAGCAGCTTGGGTGGGGGTTTCTGGCTCAAGATCTCTCAGAGCCTTGCCATCCTGATGTCAGCTGGAGCTGCAGTGCACTTCTAAGGCTCCTTATTAATGTGCCTTCGTGTTGTCAAAAGGCCTCAGTTCTTTGCCATGCGAACCTCTTTATAGGGCAGATTGTGTGTCCTCCTCACATGGTAGCTGGCTTGTTCCAGAGTCCATGATTCAAGAGAAAGCAAGATGGAAGCCACAGTATCATTTATGACCTAGCCTTGGAAGTCACCATTATTTTCTATGGGTTACATGAATCAGTTCTATTTTGTGTGAGGGAACCACACAAGGCTAAGAATAGCAGGAGGCAGGGACCATTGGGGGCCCCATCAGGATTTTACTTATACTACTTAAACCAAAAAATGAGCAATCGAAGGTAGTGGCATATAATTACAGCAGACATGTTGGCTACAACATGTTTTACCACAACTATAAAATTCTGATGACCTCTGATCCATTAGCTAGCTATGACAGCCATAACAAAGTTCCACAAGTACGGTCACATTCTGAGGTACTTAGGTTAGGCTTCAACACATACAGTCTGGCGGCACACAATTCAGTCCATAACACCGTTATGCACATTCTTCACAGCAGATATCCTGTGCCTTGGACTTGTAAAATCAAGTATTCAAAGCGCCTATTCAGGCATTTCTTAAATAGTGAACAGATAACTATTTCCTATCTATCTCTAAGTTCTAAGCATTCAAGACAAATTTCGGAGATGGACACTGCAAATCCCCTACAAACTGAGTTTTCCCCAACTCCCCTGGCCCCTGACTACCTCTCAACCTAATTCCTTCCCATTTTGCCTGTTCACTCCACTCCCTCTTTCTTGCTCCCGTAATAGGACAGGCTCATTGCCATGCAGGACTTTTGCCCATGCTATTCTCTTTGGAACATTCTGCTGTATTGTTACATGACTTGTTTACTTACTTATTCAGGACTCTGCTAAAATGGCTCCTTTTCAAAAAGACCTTCCCTGACCACTCTATTTAGTCTTCCTCTGTCCTCCCCAGGAGCCTCTAAACTTTCACTGTGATTTTTTTTTAATATCAGAACAGATCACTATTTGAATTTATTGCTTCTTCTTTATTATCTCTCACAGTAGACTATGAGATCTATGATAACAGGGGCTTTATTTATCTCGTTCAGTATGTACCCCCAGAGGCAAACAGTATGTTTATTTGTTGAAGAAATGAGTAACAATTAGGTTAGTTTGGGCAAACTGGTAGATAAACCAGAAAAAGATGAATGAAGGTGCTATCTATGTTGTATGATCTACATTTTCCATGGTTTCTGATCAATAAGATTTTTTTGCTTTCATTTCAGCAAATTGCTTTAATTACATTGAAAATTCTAAAGTAATTTTCTTAGACATGGGACTTAGATATTACACAGTGCTCAACAATCAAACACACAAATGGCTGCCAATCTGGATAGGTTTCTCAGAAATACTTAATATTCAAAACCTCAAGTTTCTATATTTGCAAAGAGCTCTCTGTTGACGCATACTGTTTATATATTAACCAAAACTCAACCATAAAGGTAGAAAATAATTCTTTAACAAGACATTACTTACACCAAAGATAAGCTTGCAAAATGCTTCATGAGTCCCTTTTTTACTGCACATTAATTTCTTACCTGAAAACCAAACTGTGGGCCTATAAAATAATTATGACATATCATGGTGTGACAAAAGTTTAAACAGCCTAGCAATTTTCTACATGTTCAATAGGGTAAGTTAACAGGCAAAACATACAAAAAATTTCTGGAGACACATAAATTACCTGTCTCCATTCTCAAATTTGTTATATAGTGTGTCTCTCTTGGCTGGGATTTAGAGGATCTAATTTCTAGTGTTGGAGTCACCAGTATGTGTGGAGTGTGGTAAGGCATTTAAATTTTCTATACATTAGTTTCCTCACCTATAAATCAAGGAGTGATGGTTCCCTGTGTATTGTTTCTTTTGATTTGCTTCTCCTCATACTCTCCCTTCTACTTCTCCCTTATTTGTAAATGGAAATTCAAGGTATCTGCACAAATGTAGGAATAGCAGTGGTTTATAAGTAAATCATTCTGTTTTGGTTAAGAATCAAAAAGTTGTTACTTTACTATTCATTTCTCCCTATTGTTCCCAAATCTCCTGAGAAGCATCTAGGGATGAATTAAGTTATCTCATTTTGGGTCATAAAGGGTCAGATAATACCCAATTCTGTTTACTGTTCAGACTGAAAGAAATAACTCACCACTCTGCTAATATCTTAAAATAAAGGTGGGTAGCATTCAATTAGCTATGATGACTTTTCTCATTTCATCTCTCCACACACGAGACATTCTAGTCACAAACATTAATTAAGTCCCCTCAGGACAAAGCCAAGAAGATATATGTCTTCTATAGCAGTTATCTAACTAGGATTCTCAAAAATTGTTCACAATACGTCAGTGCATTTCTCCCTACACAAAGTATCGTGTATGACATATTTTCAAATGTTTGGAGCAAAAAAATAAAACAAAATCAATATATCAAAGTGGCTAAATGTTCAGAGTTTGATCATGCAGTGCAAGAAATGGGTAGAATCAGGCTATGTGGTTTTGTTAGTATACTCTTGAATCAAATGTTCTTTGTTTTCATCTGAATGAGGTGGTGATGATAGTATGAGCATAGTTCTAGAACACATTCAATAGGACATTTTTCTATGTGCTATTCTTTAGAAACATTTCCCTCTAGAGATTGTAAGTAGTCTTTCTTTACCTAGGCACATCATTTCAAAAACTTCCTTCATTTTCTTACAAGCTGCTTGGGGGAGAGAATATGAATTGCAGTAGAAAGCGGACATTTTATACTTGTATTTAATAAGTGGTCTGGAAAATAATTTCTGTTTTCAAATCTTTAGGCATTTAATTCCTGATAAAAAAATTTTTTTTTGTAATTTTGACACTATTTTCACCATCAACATGAATCTCCTGAGCAAAAGATTGTAAGCCTCTCAAAAAGTGATTGGCAGATTTTTCACCTTCATATTCCCCCTTGGAATACCTGTCAAGTACCTATCAAATTTTTTAACCTATCAAATTTCTAATGGCTCATTGCAATGAAGGATTAACAGATATTCAACTTTGTTCTTCTAGGCAACCTCTTCTCTGCATTTCCATAATGCATTTTAATGGAGAAAAAAAGCGAGAGTAGCATTAAATTATTGGGATATCCTTTTTCTCCTCAGTAAATCTACGTTTATTCTCTCACACATGGATCATGAACAATGTCTGCAAAAGATGATGCCTGCTATTTCAGGGAGTAAGGCTGGCTTTCTGCTCCATGGAACATTCCCTACCTCAAGTGAAATTACCTATCCAGATATTACACAGTGATGTAAACTGCCAACTCCACCATGGGAAAGACATTCAAAATCCAAGTAGTCTCTGATGTCCTTTATTGTGTGGAGCCCCCAGTTAATTCTAGCCATCTCCAACCCCCCCCCCCATCTCTCAGTTCTCAAGTCCCCACTGCTCCAGTATGTGTGGATTTGTGATGAAATTGAAGGTATTATGAAAATAAAACTGGGTCTACACATCTTTATTCTTCAGAGGCCATTTACTTATAAACTCAATATATCTCTAATCAGAAGAACTTCAAGCCATGAGCCTATGTGCAAGTTGTTAAGAAAACAAAAATAGAGATGTTCTCAGTGCTCTTCAAATCATATCACACAAACTATCATCACCTCTTCAATGTGGAAGGATATTTGGGCTTTCTTTCTCCCTACCCTAGCTCAAGACTATTAATGTTACTTTTGAAGAACACTTATATAATAACTGCCAACCTTCATTCTAAGAAGTATCAATATTCTCAGGGCACCTAGGTGGCTCAGTTGAGCATCTGACTCTTGGTTTCTGTGCAGGTCATGATCCCAGAGTCGTGGGATTAAGGCCCACAATGGGCTCTGCACTGAATGTAGAGCTTGTTTAAGGTTCTCTGTCTTTCTCTCCCTTTGCCCCTCCCCCTCACATGCACTTCTCTCTAAAATTAAAAAAATATAAGTATCAATATTCTTTTTGGTATGGCCATCTACCAACACTAGCCTGTGGTCACCAAAATACAACATGGTATGAAAGATCAGACTAGTATATTCCTAAAGTGCTTATCTATTGTGTTGGTCCAAACGTATCTCTCTTCTTGGGATGGACTTCCTTGCCTCTTTCCCTTGAAGAAAAAATTTTAAAAACCTAATGATACAAATCCAATGTGGAATTTAACATTGTATGCAGTAAAATTTACCAACATTAATACATTTTTGTAGATAGCATTTCCTATACCAGAATAAAACAGGTTTAATCCAATTATTGGTATATTTTGAAGTTTCTCACAGATAAACATTTCAAAATGCATTTCTCTTGCAATTCAAGTGTCTTTAGCCCACTTCTGAATCACAAAAATATTAAGTTACATTTATTATATTTCAATGTGATTTAGGAAAACATGTAACATCATTGAGCCATGAATCTGTCATTCAAAAATCATCAAGTGAATATTGTACAGAAAGTAAACATCACTAGAAAGTAATAAAAAAATCAGCTTTGGACTTCAAAAGTCAAATCCAAATAGGGATTATTACATTAATTATAGGAAATATTTGCCTATTTCCTATGATATAAACTCAGAATATAATTCAAGAGGAAATATACTCATTCATTCTTTGGAATGGTAATATACCATGCATTTTTTAGAATGAATGATTTGATGGACTTTTATTCTTTCTAGTTAAATAGACATGAGGAAAAAATATTCTCATGTCATTTATCGACTCCAAGTCCTTAAACATACCAAAAGTAAAAGTTATGCATTGAAACTATTATATCACAACAAGGTGTCATAGTCTCATGAATTGGAGTTTTCAAAAGCTGCTTTGCCTATTTAGATCTTTGTTCGAAGATGGATTTCATTTTATTTAGAAAATGGAATTACTTTGAGCAGCCTGTTGAATTTATTCACATTTGCTATATAAGAGTTTATTCGCTTGAAAGGTTTCATTCTTTTGTCAAGGATTAACCAAAGAGAACTGTGTAGCATCTAAATATAGCTTAGAGGAATAATTTAGTGCATTTTGAAATTCATTACATAAATGTAAAGTTTCTCTCCCGCTAGAACTGGATGAACCTTGCATGTAACTACTTTTTGCACCTGCTTCGGATTCTTTACCAAAATTTTATTTTCTAAGTTTGAAAGTAATTTTCTCTGGCACGGAGTCATTATTTTAAGGGCAATTTTAAATTAGTTATATTTTTCACAAAAATAATCAGGAGAGATTGGCCAGGTTACTCCTTCCTGGAGGACAGTCTCACGTCATGTTCATCTTTTTATCCCTGGCACACCATTTACCAGAGTGAACAATAAACAAGGATTGTCTTGAATGAGTGAGAAGAACCACGCTGTAAATCTAGCCATGACTGTTGGTCAATGGGATACATTACCACCACCATCTGGCTTTACTCATTAGCTTAACATCTTTTATCCAAGTCTACAGTGATTCTAATACAGATAAACTTTTGAAAGTGTCAATATAGCTTTTTAAATGTTTACTTTAAATGTCCAGCATTCAACAAGACCAAATATATCTTTTCTTATTTGGAGCAAAGATAGAAATTGGAAAACAACTACTTCTGTGTTTGAGACCTTTACAAAAATAATTTTAGTATTTAAAATCAATTAGGAGGAAAGAAACCGGAATGGCAAAGAAAAATACCAACATTTTTGGGAAAAGGCACAATAGAAGTCTGTAGACTACCCATTGCAGCATTAGTCTGCTAAAAGAATTCATAGAGTGGTATCTAGGTCATGCCAGGAATAAAATTTTAATTGAACTTTTTTGGCTTCTAGAAGAATACCTAATTTTTTTTTATGTTGAAAATTCCCTGTAATGTAGATTTTGCTGTATATTATTAGTTGGCCATTAGAACTTTTATGAACATTATGACCTTTTTAAACTATTTTTCTTTCCAAAGACAAAAAGCATTTAAAAAGCTCTGAGTTACTTGGCTTCCAAGAGAAATGCAAATAGAGGAAAATACCTCAAAATTACCACTCCCTTTGTAGGGTATCAGGTTAACAGCAGAATACATTACTTCACCTGCATGTAAAGTCCTTTGAGTAGACCTTGAACCTCAGGTAATCACGTATTTTAACACCTTTAAAGTAAACATCTTCTCCAGGGGTAAGACGGCAAAGCTGTTAGAGCTTTTCCTGTTCATGTTATTTGTAGATCCTTTTGCTACAGTTCTGGTGCCCTTCTTAACTCTATCTAGGCAAACATTCAACTGGTTTAGCATTTTAATTCTGGATCGAAATCTGGATTCGATTAATCATTTTTTATAGATTATATTGGAACTCTGTTATGCAACCTAATAATGCTCCATAAGCTTGAGGATTGGACATGTTATGAAATCTCAACTCATCTTGCAAAACAGAAATCACAGAAATAAATGTGATATATTCACACTCACTTTAGAATTAAAGGTTGAAGAGACAGACTTGGGACTTTGTGCTTGACATTGGTTTTTGTTGATTAGTGTTGATTTACAGTATTCTTGGGTAGGGGCACCCGGGTGGCTCGGTTGAATCTCACTCTTGATTTCAGCTTGGGTCATCATCTCACAGTTTGTGGGATTGAGCCCTGTATAGGCTCTGCGCTGAGATTCAAATTTTCACTCTCTGCCCCTCCCTGTTCATGCACGTCCACTTTCTCTTGAAATACTTTTTTTTAAAAAAATTAAGCATTCTTGAGTAAAATTCTCTCACGTGATTTTATTCCAAATATTCATTGAATCAGACATCCAGCAGCAATGTTATGCCTCCGTGGACACACAAAATCATAATGACTAAAACATATTACAGTATTCCCCTCTTTTCCACAGAGGATACATTCTGAGACCCCTAATAGATGTCCGAAAGTGAAGGACAGTACCAAACCCTGTATGTAATTTTTCCTATACATACATTAATTTGAGAAAGTTATTGATAAATTAGGCACAGTGAGAGATTAACAAAATTGAACAAATGTAACAACCTACTGTAATGTTATATAAACACTGTCTCTCGCCAAATATTTTATTAACCCTTATGTAACATGAGATGATACAGTGCCCACGTGACAAGATGAAGTGTGAATGACACAGCCATTGTGACACAGTGTTAGGCTACTACTGACCTTCTGACATTAGTCTATGTAGAAAGGACGATCATCTGTTTCAAGACTACTTTTGACAGTGAGTAAGCATCTACAATCATGGAAAACGAATCCAAGGATGAGGGAATGACCTTATTGCTTTGGGAAGGAAGCCTGAAAACAAAAAACATCTCTCTTATCTGCACACATGTCAACTTGGGAAATCACTGCCTCTCGACAGCTTTAAGTAACTTTTTTTGTATCATACAAATGTGAAAAGCAATATTTTAGGCATAAACTTCATTCTCCTTCAGCAGCACAAGGTAGTCGGCTGTGCCCAGTGCATGGCTACAATACAGACTTGAAGCCACGAAGAAACCCAGGCACCTTCATCTCATGTCACTAAGTCCTCAGATGCAGTGTCTTCTGTAAAGGACAGGATCCACAGGAGGACTTTCAGCTCTGAGAAGCTGATTCTATTACCAGGTAACTGTGGAAATGTCTGGTTCTCTGCAGCCAAACACCCTCTATAACAGAGCACTGCTCTGAAACGTGTAGGTCCTTACTTGAATGGGGAAATGATCTTTCTTTAATCTTGACTTTTTTTTTTTTTAACATGCCAGTGAAGGAATTTAGGTCTTGACACCAGGATTCAACTTAAGTTGGCTATCTAAAGGTCGATTTCTACTGGATTCAGTACAGAACCCAACAAGTCACTATTATCACCAGGGCTACTACTGACACTGACAATTTCATCACTTTTACGACCATCATTAGTACAATTCCTAAGACCACTGCTATCACTACTACAACCACCCCTTGCCTAGGCCTTCTGGAATAGCCTTCTCAGTGATTTCTGTAACTCTGCTCTTGCCCTTTTAACATTCATTATTGCCTTCATTCCCCCTTCATCATCCACTCTCCATGTTGCAACCTGATTGAGCTTTTAAAAGTGCTAATTAGATCCTATCACCCCTCTGCTGAAAGCCCTCCAATGACTGCCCATTAGCTCAAAGTAAAATGCAAGCTGCTTATCCTGTTACACATCCTCTTCCCCCTGTTTACTGATTTCAAATGATATCTGGGTAGCTGGGGTGCAGTGGAAGGGACCACCTCCTTGTTCATGCCTCAGAGCCTTTACACATGCTATTCCCATTACCTGGAATTCTCAAGCTCCAGCCTCCACATGGAGGTTCCTTCCAGCTATTGTCCTCTCCTCTGGTCTTGTTATCACCTCCCGAGAAAATGCTTTCTAACTGCACAGAGCTGCCCCACCACTCACTCTGTAGGTTATCACTTTACCTTTCTTATTGCCTTTGGCATAACTTGGGACTATTCTGTTTAAGTCTTAACTGTCTGTCTCTCTGACAGATGTAAAGTTCATGAGGGCAGGAATCATGTCTGTTTTCACATAAAATTGTGCTGGGTCCATTGTCCATGCTTGGCAAAAATATTTTGAACAAATGGATGGAGGTATAAATATTACTACTAATGGGAACTTGCATTTACTGATCATTTGCTAAAAACCAATGTGCTGTGATTTCATGATCCTAATTGAACTATATTATCAGCCTATAAGGGAGTGTTCATGTTCTTCATTTTATAGCCTGTAACAGATGCGAGGTTTAGGGAAGAAGACAAATGGAGATGCAAACATTCAGAGTCTAAATTCTCAAAAGATATACACACACTAATAAACTGTTATATAAAATATGCTGTCTCATCTTGGCAATATACTTTCATAAAAACAGGTAAAAATCAGGCTTAAATTCCCCAGATTCCACACAGGGACACAGAAGCATAGAAAAAGATCCTTGCTGCCCAACATTCCAACCTACTTCCCTTCTTTCATTCTGACTGTCCCACGCTGCAAGGGACATCACATACACAGTCTGGAGATCTCAGCTCACATGTATAAGCAAAGTACACACCCCTCAAACAGCTCTTCCTGGACAACACTTTGTTCCTGTGGAGTGGCCATGGGAAAACAGGCTGAGCAAAGAGGCCAGGAAAGGTCCTAAAAGTAGGTACACGGTCATCTGGGCACAAGGTCTCAGGAATCCAGAGCATATTCTAAATGGGGAGATCAAGGCTCCAGGTAAGGACATCCCCCTCAGTAGCATAAACTCTTCATCTTGTGAAGAAAGACTGTTATGTTCGAGCCATTCTGATTCTAGTACCCATGCTTTTAACCATTCTCACGACCTTGTTCACATCACAGTAAACATATAAATTATTTGTAATGCATACTGAGGTACATCATTTAACCCACCACAAGCCCAGTCATGCTGCCTTGAAAGGTAAGAGGATCAGTGTTTAGACACATCAAAAATCCACTTGAGGCAAAATAGTGTCTGACCACTAGAAAGTTGAGCACTGTGCTCTACTTTTCCTTGTAAATACCCTAAAATTATAAAAATCACATGAAAACATAAACCAGACTTTTTGAGGAATAGAACATTTTGTTCCAGCAAACGTTGCTGAGTTCCTACTCTGTGTCAAACCCTCTACTAAGTGCTTCGAGAAATGAAGTATAAGTGGCTGCAAAGATCAATAGGATATGGTCACCATCTTGAAAAGGTGTTTCATCCAATGGGGAAAGTGCAGATGAGCCAGTGGATACAGTAAAAAGCAGGGTAAGTGATTTGACAACCCTATAAGGAATTCATGTATCAACACAGAAAATGTGAGGTTAATTCTGAGCCAAGAATCAGGAGAAGGGCTTTATCAAGACCTAGATATCATTCAAAGTGGATCCTGAAAAATAAGTAGGACTTTAATGGGTTGGTGGGGAGCACATTCTGAACTGACAAAACAACATGAGCAGAGGCATGACGATCACAGTGACCACTGTTCCGCTGGCAAGTCCAAGCGAGTAGATGGAAGAATACGCCGTGAGATGAGCTTGGAAGAATAGTTCATTTCAGACTGAGGAAGATTCTGAACGAAGCGTGAAGGCATCTGAACTTTTTCAAATTTTTTTCATGTTTATTTATTCTGAGAGACAGAGCGAGAACACGCACAAAGGAGAGTGCGCACAAGTAGGGGAGGGGCAGAGAGAGATGTACAAAGAATCCCAAGCAAGCTCTGTGCTGTCAGTGCAGAGCCGGATGCTGGGCTCAATCTCACAAACTGTGAGATCGTGACTTGAGCGGAGATTGATAGACACTTAACCAAGTGCGTCACCCAGGCGCCCCTAAATTTTATCTGCAGATCACAGAAGGCACTGAACAAGTATTTTCAAGGCAAGAAAGCCCATAACTCAATTATTTTAGCAACACAACTGAAGGAATTCATAAGGAGCATAAGTTAGTATTGTTAAGGATGTGCAAGTGAGGTGAACTTTAAAAAGGCCAATATCCCTGATGAACCTGGATGCAAAATTCTCAGGATACTAGGGAATCGAATTCAACAGTCCATCAAAAAAAGTATTCACCATAACCAAGTGGGATTCATTCCTATGCTGCAGGGCTGGTTCAATATTTAGAAATCAATAAACATGGTACACATTCATAAAATAAAGGATAAGATCCATATGATCTTTTCAACAGATTCAGAAAAAGCATTTGACAAAATACAGCATTCTTTCTTGATAAAAACCCTCAAAAAAAAAAGTAGGCATAGAAGGAACATACTTTAACACACACACACACACACACACACACAAACAGGGCAATAGTGATGGAAATGCAAAGAAATGGACAGAATTATGGAGAAGATGAATGAACACAAACAGTTAATCATTTGATGATGGCCCCCTGCAAGGCACTGATGATAATTTCAAAGGGCCTGGACAATCAAAAGACTAATGGCCAGAGATTCAGGGGACAGGAAGAGGTATTATTAAACACACGGGGTTTGGAGTTTACATTGGAAAAGAGGAATGTCTCGAATTTTCTCTGAAGCAGAAGCCTAAGGTCAGAAGTTAAAACAGGAGAGACTGGAATATGGTCAAGGGTTTTAAACATTGTTTTGAAACTTTTAAATTATGTAACGGGACGGACTTGGATCAAGGTTGGGAAAATGGATTGCTGGGTAATTTGGATCCTTATTTTCTTGCATAATGTACCCTTTACTTGATCCACTGTTAGACCAGGAATTCCGTAACAATTCTAATACTCTAAGGGTTTTAACAAGAATGTTTTATGTTCTTCTCTAGGGTTTGTACATTTTTTATTTTCTAAGTATTTATATTTTGGAAAAGAATTAGAAAAACCGCCTTCTTATTAAGTTTGCCAACAAGACTGATCACATTTTGGATTTGTGCATTGAAGAAGTCAATGAAAACAAAAGCAGAATAGTCAACTGTGCAATGTATACAAACTAAATGCAATTACTTCACGTCCTTCCCCTTCACACCTTTCAGTACATACTTCTGGAAAATGAGATGTTTCGCCAAGCCCTTCAATCCTGACCATAGTATATAATGGATTGAGATTGTAACTCAAAGAAAGAAAAGAAAGTCAACAATGCTTTTAATGAAAAGCTCCCAGAATTGAATTGGCTCTATTTAATAGCCATTTATACAAATAACTAGTTTCACACAACTAACTGACATTCGCCTACAATTTTATCAACCTACTTTCAGAGTGTGAATAATAATAGGATTTATTTTGCCATCTCAAAATTGGCCTCTGTAAACTCACACAGTTCTAATTTATCTACCCTAATATCAGGAAGATTTAGTTGTAAGACACTTTAATTAGTGCTCTCTGGGTACTTGGTAGTTAGTTGCTACCATTTTAGCCTCTTCAGGTTTTATGCACACCCTGTAATTCTCATGTACTGCAAAGCAAATATAGATTACCAAAAGGTTACCTCTCAGAATACTTAATAAAGCTAAAAAAATACATAGCAAAATAAAAAGTCTATTTCAAATGCCAGACTATTGCACAACTATATTCAAGGAACTTATCTACTGAGCTCCAAGAATCTAAAACTATGTCAGCAAGAGACAACAGTGGTAGCAGAAAGGGATGGGAGTGATACCTGAGAGGGAAAATCAATAGAAATGGGCAACTCGTTGCATGTGAAGGTCAAGGGAAGGGTCAAAGTCAAGTCCAAAATGTTCCACCTCGGTGACTTAGACAAAGACTGGGATGACAAGGCTCAAAGAGTCAGGAGAAAAAAAAATAAATACTGGCAGAGGGAATAGCACTGGAAGATGGAAATATTCCACACTCGACAATGGGAGGGAAGAAGAGCCTCAGAGATGACAGAGTACCATTTGATGGGATCCATATGAGCTGTCATTTCTTCAGCAATAGGAGGTAATCAGAGTGAGGAACAATGGCCAGGGACAGGTGCTGGTGGAACAAGAGATTCCTTTCTCCTGCCTATTCATTAACAATGGCCTAGGATTACCATTTCTGATGGACGTAGGACATGCAGCCAATTATGAACTACGTTTTTTTTTTTAAACAAGGAGGCTCAGAACCCCCAATCACTCTTTTATAATAAATGCTTTAGTACCAGCTAGAGTGAAGGTTTCAAAGTAGGTGTAACAGTGACATATTTGAGGAAACCAAGGAAACCAGCTTTACCCACCTGGCAGCCCAATCTCAAAGGCTGATGGACTATCAGTCCATGATCCAAAAACATTAAAATACTGACATTTTAAGTCAACTCTCACTCTTACCTGATTACTAAATTTGTTCAAGTTCTCTTCCAACAATGGACAGAAAGTCAGGGCATCAGAAATTATTAGTTGTTCACCCAAAGCCCTGTCAACCCTTCTTGGATGCTTTCTATTGGAAAAGTCCCCCCTCTACTATGTGACTCGGGGGTAAACTCAGTAGTCTGAGCAAGCATGGAAATCAAATTGCTTTGCCATGGATTTGGAAAGTAATAGATAACTAATTCTGGCCAATGTGACCCGAGGGAGTTGGCTACAGGGCCTGTGGTCTTAAACATGTTGTTGTTGTTGTTTTCCCTCTGGACATCCTGGTGTTTCAATGTGACTTGTGCAAATACAGAATCATCTAGTGACCATGGGAGACGGAGCCCAAGACAGAGCCAACGGCCTGAGAATGGTATCAGCGAAAGACAGAAAGGAGATCTGTCAGGCTCTCTATTAACCAGCCCTGGAAAACCTCATCCCTCAGTCCTTTTTATAGGAGATAAAACATTTGTCTTGTATTTCACTTTAGTTTTTATTTTTTGTTACTTGGAGATAATTCCATCTTAACTGATTTAAGAGGGGCATGAGAGAGATAAAGTCCCTATTGTCTTCTAATTCCCTATTTCTCTCATTGTCTGACTCTCCCATTCAGCCAAGGCACTTTTAACAGAGCGCCAGTATAAGTGTTATAAAGTATGTCAATTACTGCTATACACTTACACAGATCCCTGTGGTTGTCAAATTCCCTGAACGCTACATTTTGGAAGAGCCCTCAGGATCATAAATCTAAATTCTGTATCTTGTGGAAGAGAGCTTTATAGCACAAAGTACAAAGAAAAGCCTTTTGAGGATACACAGATAAAAATCTTCATGAAGGAAGACTATGAAAATAAGTTTATTTCAAATCAGATAATCTAATGAGTTTTAAGATGCCTATGATTTGCTTTTTAAACAGTAGGCAATGAAAACAATGTTTTGTGTAGAATATACTCTGACTTAAAAATAGCATTTGCAAAAATTGCGTCTTTTCATTTGCAAACTATTAATAGCCAAATTCATCTGGAGCAAGTGTTCCTCTGAAGGTATGATCCTCTAAAGCTCTGCTTTATAAAATGCCAAGCAAGATTTCCCTTATATGGCCAAATAAGTTAAGGAGGAAATATCCAAACTCAGAGAAAAAATTACCAGTCTATAAGAAAAAATATATATACATTTGGAAAGGTTCATTGGCCTGTAAATACTGTAAAACCAAAGTCTACAGTACATTTTACCCTAAATACTAAAAAAAAAAAGTCATAGGAGTTTTTAATAGGCAAAGGAGATAGACGTATTCTGTATTTTTAATATAAAGAGTACAGCTTAAAGCTTCTAATGGAATCACGATAAGATAGTTCAACAACATGATGTCACCATGCAGTAAGGAAGTCCTTCGACAAAAACAGCACACACTCACATACACACACGTTTTGTGCATTTAATTTCCTGGTAACTAAAAAAATCCTACGGAGCTTTCCACTTCCTTTAGAAGAAAATCTTCTCTAAAGTACAGTTCTAAGGATTAGAACGATAAATTTTCACAAGGAATATTCTTTCAAGAAACCTCTTAAGACCTTAAGACCTTCCACTTAGGAAGGTCCACATGCCTGATACTGCAGGTGGCAGTGCACGCGATAGGGGAGAGCTGCAGGAGTAAAGCAATGCGGACGGAAACAGCAGGAATCCAGAGGAGTAGGTCGAGTTTGTGAAAACAATGGAGAGATGCCATCAAGTGGCTGAAGAAAGAATTATTCAAGTAGGGAACGGTTTTCCTAGACATTGCCATCTGGTGGCCGATGTTGGAAATCATTTTAGACTGATAACACTATACAACATGAATATTGGTCTTTCATGTGGTCCATAATTTAAAGGTTGAGGATTCTCCATTACCATGACCATAGGAAATCCCATTGACAACCTTTATTATGCCTTTTAGAGTGCTGAAATATTCTTAAGAAGTATTAATGATTGATGGAATATCAATGTCAATTCTAAGAGAGAGGGGAACTATATTCAAAATTATTACACCTGGCTTAACGATTTCTAGGGAACTTTTCCATGATAAACTCAAATTGAGTAGATATTTGCAACTCTATTTGAAGCTATAGGGTTTTGTTTTTAATGCTTATTTTTGAGAGACAGAGACAGAGACAGAGAGAGACAGAGAGAGACAGAGAGAGAGAGACAGAGAGAGAGAGAGAGAGAGAGAGAGAATATGCACAGGGGAGGGACAAACTCCAAAGCAGGCTCCAGGCTCTGAGCTGTCAGCACAGAACCCGACGCAGGGCTCGAACTCACAAACCGTGAGACCATGACCTGAGCCAAAGTCAGATGCTCAATCGACTGAGCCATCCAGGAGCCCCAAAGGTATAGGTTTTTTGTTTTTGTTTTTTTTTTAATTAGCTCAACAGATTTTTATTTTTCCTTTCCATACCCACTGGCAGCCTAATGGTAGGATCATAGTGTTTTCTGTTATTGCTCTCATTCTGCTTTTTTGCTTTTCACCTTAAACGTACTTTAGAGATCACTCGATTAATTCAGTTCCATCTTCAAAAAATATTTAACAGTCTGTCAAACTGATCTATAATGGTGAGCAAAACAGACCTAAGCCTACCCTCAAGAAGATTATAACCTAGTGTAGGTGATAAACACCTGTTGATTCATTTAAAATATACCTATTAAACATACACATTTTTTAGGCTGTGTTCAGGGATATATTATGAAAAAGCATCAACAGCAAAAAAAGGGGTTCCTACTCTAAAGGAATGCTCTGTGGCATAGAGGAGGAAGTGAACAGAGTTTGTAATAAGGACTTTTCCCAGGGAAGTGACACTTAGGCTATTCTGAGAGAAATGAAAAGCAGCCAGTAGAGGTAAAAACAGGAGAGAAGAGCTAAGGGAAGAGCACTGTAGGTGCATATGCAGAGGTCCTGATGGGGGCAAAATCGCTAAAGCACGCTGAACAAGGTGGACAGTGCTACGACTTGAGGTTGGAGATAGGAGGGAGCAGCTCACTGCAGCACCTAGTAAGTCATGGGAAGGAGTCTGACTTCGTTTATGAGCAGTGAAAAGCCACTGAAGGGATTTAATCACAAGGTAACAGTTTGACTTGTTTCCAAAACATGAGTACAGCTGCCATTGGGCAGATGAATGGATGGTTGGAAGGAAGGGAATTCTCACACTTTAAGAGAAAGCTTCCTTTCACTTTTTTTCTAAAAGGAAAAATAAATTTATTAACAATCTATTGAAACCACATCACAGTTTTTTGCCATCTGCCTTCTGCAGCGGATCCCAATTTTTGACTTGCAAGTAGTTTTGACTTCCAAAACACTTTTTTACTTCCTGATATATACGCTGGGGCTCAGGAACAGGAGGTGATGCTCATTCCGCTTCATACTCCACTTTCCCATCTGAACTCTTTCACAGCACTAATCTTACCTGCCCATGAATTAACCCGGGAATTTTGCATTCATCTTCCCTCCATGACTAGAAATGCTTTAAAATTAGCCTGTCTTTTTTTTTCCTGCAATCTCAGAATAATACCCTTTGTATTTGGTAACTTCATTATACATATTTAAATAAAAATTCAAGTATAATACTAATCCCTTGTACTATGGAATTGTCAAGTTAGAATCTTCACCTCCCCAAACGAGAATTTAGATCCAAGCTCATTTATCTGGAGTTTTCTAATTATGGCCAGTTGAGGTAGAATACATGATTCTTTATAAAACGGCTCTTCGGACAAGAGGAATAAAGCATACTGGGATGTTTTTTCTTGGGCACTTAAGTCATATTCTAGATTCTGTTCATTTTTTATTATTTAAGCTAGCATACCTGCTTACTTGACACTGACTTTGCTTTTTGCCTGTTTCTGAAAACGATGAAAATTTGTGACACTAACCACTTCTGTCTCCGGGTCTCCCTCATATACACATAATCATGAGAAAGTCCCTCAGCAGGACCAACTTCTTGCAGCATAAAATTGTGTAGCTTTTATTGGGAATTTTGAGTAACTAAAAGTAACGACTTTCCTGCATCTAGGGAGCCAGGAGGGGCCTTATCTTCCAGGAAGTTGATTTAACACAGGAGAAACAAGTCTGAAATGGTGCATAAATCCCTTTCATTACGTAACTCACTCGAGTTTTTCACTCCAAATTTGATTCTGCATCCTTGGGGCTCCCATGGCACCAGGGACTTACCTCTAGAGAACTACATTCCAACTCTATACAGTAATGGCTTATTTCCTACATCTGTCTTCCTGGTTAAAATGTATGTCTCTGTGGGCAGTTTCTTGACTGTCTTTGTATCCCCAGCATCTGATTCATTGTAAGATGCTCAACACATGTATGATGAAGAAAGAAAAAGGACTGTCAGCACTTGTTGAAAGTTTTTCTCACTCAAAGGCAAGTTTTTACTTCACAGTGAGGAACTACACGTTGCGTATTAGATAATTCACAATCAGAGGCAATTTAGGCCTCCAGGGGACATATGCCAGTATCTGGAGAAATTTCTAGTTGTCACAGCTCACGGGGGATTTTGCTACTGTCATTTAGTTGATAGAGGCCAGTAATGTTGTGCGACCCACACAATGCCCAGGGCAGCCGTCTACAACACATCACAGGATCCAAGACATCAGTAGTGCCGAGGTTGAGGTATTCACCTTTAGATTAAGAGTTCGATTACTGGGTGGCTCAGTCGGTTAAGCGTCCAACTTCAGCTCAGGTTATTATCTCATGATCTATGGGTTTGAGCCCCGCATTGGGCTCAGAGCCTGGAACCTGCTTCAGATTTTATGTCTTTCTCTCACAGGCACTTGCGCGCGCTCTCTCAAAAATAAACATTAAAAAAATTTTTAAGTTCAATTACTCTTTACACCTATTAAAATTATACAATTTATCCTACTAGAAACTTCTCTGATTCTTTCCAAAATCTTATGATCTACCAAAACAATTTTTGTAAGAGTTTGAATGCAACAACATTTTAGCATACTGGCCTTGTAGATCTTTAGATGGTTTGTGAAAGCTTTATGTGTACATGGTGCTGAGGTAAAATACAAGATGGAGACGAAACTTGAAAATTCACTGCATACACAAACCCATTTACCGCATGAAACCAAAACTCAATCCAGCTGATTTCAAGATCACAAGTAAAATTTGGGTGATTTCTTACAAATGCCTCTGACAATCATAAAATTTAAGTTATCTTCCTAAAATGGTTTAAGATAATCACTTTTAACCAATCTTCTTCCTGGCAACCCCCGTTGTAATAACCAATCATTGTTCAAGGTTAAACAATTTCCTCATTTTTATTTTAAAAGCCATCGTATAACATTATGCCTCAGCGCTTTTCTATCAGTTTTGGATTTGAAAGCTCCCAGTTCATCAACTCTTCTAATGTGCACAGTAATCTCTTAGTAAATACTACTTTACTGATCCAGTTTTATTTTTTACTGTTTTTGCATTTCTGGCAACAGTAAGATCAAATCTTATGCAGCCTTTCAAGGGCAGAGAAGGGCAGGACAAGGAGTAAATGACCAACTCTTCTTCCTTATCTCTTATTTAAGTAACGTTGGCAGAAATTTCCCAAATATCAGAAGACAGCCCCTACATCTTTCATCAATCACCCTCATTCCAGCAAAGCCACTCCCAGTGTTAGACTATGCTGGTTTCTGTAGCTGTGGAACTGTCCTTCCTTTAGCCAGTCTACCCGAGTTCACCAAAAAATATATATATACATATATTAAAAAATGAAAATAAAGAAGTCCTTACATCTACGTTCAATCCACTGCTGGGCCTACCTTAAGCAAACATAACCAGAACCGACTATTATGACCATGTCTGTTGATGTCTGCCTTCTCACCGCTGCAAAGCTAAAACCTCTGGCTTCCATAAATGGTCAAGAGTTCTGTTGTTTTTTAACTACTTTTTAAAACTCTCGCTTTAAAGAAAATCCTGACTGGTTAGTCAATTTGGGGTCTCCTGAACTAGGAAACAAGAAAATGACAATCAAAGAAGGCTTTAAAGGAATCCACCATCACACCTGTTGGCTGGCCAAGCATTCACCCACCCTGAGTTTACAACCACTACCCTAACTCATCCTGGATATCCTCTCCATCCTCATGTGTCTCTGCTAAAACAACCTACTAACACGAAATATATAAAAATAAGTTAAAAGACATATGCTAAGCAGAAATTGAAGAGAAAAGCGTGACAATATTATTTTGCCTGATGATCTTTAAACATGGGTAAAAACATGTCTTTGCTACCTACTAAATGAGCCCTTTTGGTTCTTGTGACCTTGGGAAAGTCTTTTATCCTGTTCCAGTGCCATTTTCTTAAGTGTAATAATACGGGTTCTATAGGCCTCTTGATTGTATCAACTATCCTGTTATTACCCTGAGTAAATTCATTCTCTGAATATCCTTTCTTTTGGGATAAAGCCAACTGGGCTGTTTGCCTCTTACAGACAGCTGTTGCCACAATTATCGTGTTTTCAAAAATGAGTGATCTAAAGCCAACCAAGAGGAAGCGGTTAAATCAAAAGATTAAAAAAAAAAAAAAAAAAAAACTATTGTTTCTCCTTTGATCTCCTTCCAAGATCTGAGATGTGACATATTCAACAGTGATTTCAGCCCCTCTGAAGGCCATTTTGTTCCCTTTCTCTTTTACTCACAGATATGGTAACCACGAATGCAAAAAAGAGCAAAGGTAAGAAGTAATCTTCAAAGTTACAAATTCTCATCATTTGTTATGAGGTCATCTCTTTCTACTAGACAATGAAGTTGAAATTCAGATGCCAGTCCTGCTGGTAATTATTTCATGTTTGAAGTTACAGTGTGTTAATTAGTAACTATAGTCTTGCCTCTGTGACTTTGTTACAGTCCTAACTTAACTGCACTGGATCTCTCTCTTCCAACAAGATACCCATTCCCGTCCAACACAAGCACTAATCCTTTTCTTACCGAGCACCACTCTGTGCGTGCCAGGACACAATATTTAAGAACACTGACTGTTAAGGAATTCCTAGTCGGGCACAGAATGGTGGGGTGGGGGAAGCTATATACAAGTATTTTATTTTTAATCAAGTGGGGTAAGAACTCTAGGAGACATCAGCACCAGGGGGATACTGGAGAAAGAAACCCATTGCTTGGGTGGGTCAGAGCAAGTTTTACAGAGATGAATCTTGAAGGATGAAGACAATCATCAGGCAAGGAAGGCAGGGGAAAACATTTCAGGCCATGAGAGCAGTACAGCCAAGACCTGACAATATATCAGATGTTGGATCCAGATAGGTAGAGTTTGACAGGACCAAAACAGAAGTGTGTGTGCAAGAACACACGTGGTGTGTACAGCCAAGGTGATAACAGAGGGCTGACCATAGCAGCTCTCATAAAGCGTGCTAAAGAATTTGTGCTGCAGCTTCTAGGTCATTGTGAATTTTGAAGGTTTAAAGAGGCAAACAAAATAGTACTTCATAAAGTGCATCCCATGAATCAGCAGGTCCTCTTCTGGTGGGCTTTGAAAAAAATTTTTTTTCTTCAGTAAATTTTAGGAGAGATTTTGTATTACAACAGCCTTTTAGAAAAGCATAATGTGTAAATTCCTGGGGCGCCTGGGTGGCTCACTCGGTTAAGCGTGGGACTTCAGCTCACATCCTGATCTCAGGGTTCTCGGCTCAGGTCACAAATTCACAGTTCATGGGTTTGAGCCTCCTGTCAGGCTCTGTGCTGACAGCTTGGAGCCTGGAACCTGTTTAGGATTCTGTGTCCCCTCCTCTGTGCCCCTCCCCAGCTCATACTTCGTCTCTCTCATAAATAAATATTTTAAAAGTTTTTAATTAAAAATATGTGTAAATCTAAAAGCTCTGAAAAATCTTACAATGAAGGATCCTGTTTAACATGATATAACCCAGAATTCCCCTAACGTGTTATTTTTAACTTTCTGCAGAATGAGTGTTTGCAGAGCAATATGGAAAATGCCTGCTAATGTACTTAGATTTGCATTTTCGAAGAACTGTTTAAGGTCATTTTCTTAAACATTCTAGTAGATGGATTAGAAGAAGATATAGGTAGAAAAGTATTAGAATAGTACAGATCAAGGTGACAAGGCCTTCAATTAATCAGACAACAAAAGAGATGAGCTCTTAGATAAAGAGTATTTAGAGGAGACATTTTAGAGACTACGGTAACTGACTGGACAGGGGGATGGGATGGGCACCATGTAAGAGAGGAGGAGGAGAAAAATGGACCCCATGTTGTCAAACAGGGCAATTTAGTAGATGGGGCATCATGGGACAGAAGAGGGATATGGGAGGAAGAGCAGGTTGGGTGCAAAATAATGATTTCAGTCCTGGTGCAATGAAAATCTACATGCCATGGGCTCAAAGGCTGTTCAATAAAAACTGTGAGGACTAAAATATTACATATAAAATATTTTTCAATATAATAGGAAAGGTATGGGCCTGTCAGGCTACTTAAACTATTTTCTTTACGTATTTATATAAACCTATAAATTGAATTTGCACCACGAAAACTTGTGTATTTATAACACTCTTAAGGGAAATACTTTCACAAAACCTGTCATCACAAATACCTATCTCTTTTTATCACATCTGCACTTACAGGCATACTGATTTTTTTAAGCTGAGACCAGCAGAGGGCTGGTGGCTCTTTTGATAATGTCTTTTGATAGCTCAGACTCCACCATTATAGCTGATATCCTGGTAGCTGAATAAATGATTTTATTTTTCATTCAGAAGTTTGACCACTTCCTGAGAATAAAGCAACTGTTGTAATAAACTACATAAAATTGGGGGAAGGGTTATCTGGTCACTGTGTGTTAATTGCTCTGTAGGAGAATTTGCTCGCACTCATTTCCTAAATATTTATTCCTCAAGAACATACATCTTAAGTTTTCATCTCTTAAAAGCATCAGGACCTACATTTCCAAAAATGATTTTATTAACACTGTTAAGTGATACTGTTCTTTCAGTCAAAAGTGGATGAATGACACAAGTTACAGAAACAAAAACCTTATATGGCATAAGTTTTTACAGTCACATTTTTTAGGTATATTACGTGGCAACCATTAATGTATCATTAAATGTGAAATGGGTGCTGTTATTAACCCCACTTTATAGGTGGGGAAATTGAATTTAAGTAGGGTGCCCAAGTTCATGCACCAAAGCTGGTAATCAGAGAGAGATAGGTTGGCTCCAGAGTCTGAGCTCTTGACCCTCAGGCCGTACCTTATTTGCACTCGCCCAGAAGTGACCTTTCAAAGCTTATGCCCCTGATGTCCCCATGGCTTGTGTTTATTATAAGCAGCACTATCTTTCCATCATCTGGTTTTTGTATATTGAGAGTAAGTTTCCTCTTAGCTCTTACTTTCCTATTCTAAAATAAATGACTTAGATAAGCTGGTATTCACCTTGTAAGATTTTCTTTTTAATTTCCATCCCCAGAGGCAATGTTTTTATTGTTCAGAGGTCATTCCTTCAAAATATACCAACACATTAAATAAAGATCTTCCTGTGTGATTGCTGAACACCAGGTAATTACTTTACAACATTCATCATATTTAATCTTTTTAACATAAACAGAGTATTTTACATACAAGCAATCTGAGCTCCAAAGGGATGGAGAACTTTTACCTGGTTCCAGTACCCTGAAACTTGTCCTCTTAAAACTTCCAGGGGGGAGGAGCCAAGATGGCAGAACAGCATGGAAGTTTTTTGTGTGTCTCACCTCCATGAAATACAGCCAGACCAACACTAAACCATCCTACACACCTAGAAAACTGATTGGAGGATTAACACAACAATCTGCACAACCTGAACCACAGAATTCAGCAGGTACATGGCACAGAGAGGTGAATTTGGGGAGCAAGAAGCCACGAAAGGTAGGGAACCACTTTTGCGGGTAGAGAGAGGACAGAGACTGGGGGCGCCTGGGAGGGGCATACAGGAAAAGCACCCCTCTCCAAAAGCAGCTGGAGACAAAGTGGAAAATTAGAAACCCACAGGGACTAAACTAAAAAGGGAGAAAAGAGAAAGGAGAGGGTTTAAATTCCAGTAAGACTGTAAACAAGGGGAGCGCAAAGGCTGCAACTCTGCAGCTCGATACCTGGCGGTGCTCTGGTAGGAAAGGTGAATCCCCAGGAACAGAGTGGGGTCCGGGAGGTTCTCAGGCCACATGGGGGAAAAGCGGTTCCACTGCTGGAAGGACATTTGGTAGAGACTGTTGAAGCCAGCTGGTCCCAGCAGACCCCAGAAGGCAGCCACATTCGCTGGTGTGGGGGCAAGGTCATTAAGGGTGAATCCTGGTGCCAGATGTCTGTTGTGATTTTCCATAATCCCTGAAATGCTACTGCTACACTGTCTTGCGAACTTTTTCTGGAGCAGGCTGGCACCTGGCCGCAGTCTCGGGGCTCAGGCAGCAGCAGGGTCCAGCAGGCGTTCCTGGGTGCAGCCGATATTTGGCCATTGCTCATTTGGCCATTACTTGGTGAGACCCTCCCACAGAGGAGCAGAATGGGTCAAAGCCACAGTCCTTTGGAAGTAAGGGGCCAGGGAAAACAGCCACATCTGAGACAAAACTCAGGAGAGAGGTACTGCCTGGGGCCTGGTCACGGAGAGTGAAAAAACAGGGAGCAGACAAGACCTGAAGACAGAGGACGGGTGTGCAATTGCTGATCTGGGAGAAGAGATTGGGTAGCTGGGTGGCGCCATTTTCACCGATCCTGCGCATGCGCATATACACCTACAAGCCCTGCAACAATCCGCCCCAGTAGGGTAGCAGCACTATCTAGAGGAGTGCAGAGCTGTTACACTGAGCCCCACTCAACTGGGCCAACTTCACTCTTGAAGAACACAAGTCTCACCGCTGGATTAGTTTATGGACTATAAGGAGCTACACAGACTGACTTCTAGGGGAAAATGAAACAATTGCAGTCCTACTTCAATCTGTTAGCAAGTTCATCTATTCAATTTTCTTTTTTCTTTTTCTCTTTTACAATTCTTTTTCTTGAATAAAGAAAAAATTCCTTTTTTTCGATTTTTATTAAAAATATTTGTTAATTTTTACTATATTTTTTACTTTTGTGTGAATTTTTTCAAATTCTACTTTACTTCCATCATTTTATTTTTGTCTACTTCAGTGTATTCACCTTTTCAAATTTCAATTTCTTTTTTTTTCTTTTTCATTCATTTTTCTTGAAGAAAAACCTCCTTTACTTTCAATTTCTATTAAAAATATTTTTAATTTTTGTTACTATATTTTTTGCTTTTGTATAATTTTTTTCAAATTCTATTTTACTTCCATCATTTTTAGTCTACTACAGTGTATTCACTTTTTCAAATTTTCAAACGGTTTTTTTCTTTCTCTTATTTCGGTCTTTTTTCTTAAATACAGAAAAAAAATTCATATATTTAATTTTTACTAAAAACATTTTTAATTATTTCTACTACATTCTTTACTTTTGTGTATATTTTTTCAAATTCTAAAATACCCCATCATCTCATTTTAGTCTACTTCAGGGTATTCATTTTTTCAAATTCTCAAACGATTTTTTTCTCCCCCTGCCTTTTTTATCCTCTTACTGTCAAACCACTTTCAACACCCAGACCAAAACACGCCTATGATCTAGCATCATCTATTCGATTTGTGTGTGTGTGTTTAATTTTTAATTTTATTATTTTAATTTTTTATTTCAAGTTTTCTACCTCATTAATTCATTTTCTCCCTTCAAAATGACAAAATGAAGGAATTCACCCCTAAAGAAAGAGCACTAAGAAATGACAGCCAGGGATTTAACCAACACAGATACAAGCAAGATGTCTGAACCAGATTTTAGAATCACGATAATAAGAATACTAGCTGGAGTCGAAAATAGATTAGAATCCCTTTCTGCAGAGATAAAAGAAGTAAAAAATAGCCAGAATTAAAAATGCTGTAACTGAGCTGCAATCACGGATGGATGCAGCAGTGGCAAGGATGGACTAGGCAGGACAGAGAATCAGCGATATAGAAGACAAACTTATAGAGAATAATCAAACAAAAAAAAAAAAAGAGGGAGATTAAGGCGAAAGAGCACAATTTAAGAATTAGATAAATCAGTGACTCATTAAAAAGGAACAGCATCAGAATCATAGGGGTCCCAGGAAAGGAAGAGAGAGAAATAGGGGTAGAAGGGTTATGTGAGCAAATCATAGTGGAAAACTTTCCTAACCTGGGGAAAGACACAGACATCAAAATCCAGGAAGCACAGAGGACTCCCATTAGTTTCCACAAAAACCAACCATCAACAAGGCATATCATAGTCAAATTCACAAAATACTCAGACAAGGAGAGAATCATGAAAGCGGCAAGGGAAAAAGTCCCTAACCTACAAGGGAAGACAGATCAGGTTTGCAGCAGATCTCTGCACAGAAACTTGGCAGGCTAGAAAGGAGTGGTGGGATATATTCAGTGTGCTGAATCAGAAAGAAATATGCAGCCAAAAATTCTTTGTCCAGCAAGGCTGTCATTCAAAATCAAAGTAGAGATTAAAAAGTTTCCTAGACAAACAGAAATTACAGGAGTTTGTGACCACTAAACCAGCCCTGCAAGAAATTTTAAGGGGGACTTTCTGAGGGGAGAAAAGATGAAAAAATACATATAAAAATAAATACCAAAAGCAACAGATTAGAAAGGACCAGAGAACACAACCAGAAACTGCAACTCTACAAGCATCATAATGGCAATAAATTCCTATCTTTCAGTACTCACTCTAAATGTCAATGGACTCAATGCTCCAATCAAAAGACATAGGGTAACGGAATGGATAAGAAAACAAGATCCATCTATATGCTGTTTACAAGAGACCCACTTTAGACCTAAAGACACCTTCAGATTGAAAATAAGGGGATGGAGAACCATCTATCATGCTCATGGTCAACAAAAGAAAGCCAGAGTAGCCATACTTAGACAATACAGACTTGAAAATAAAGACTGTATCAAGAGATGCAGAAGGGCATCATATCATAATCAAGGAGTCTATCCACCAAGAAGACCTAACAATTGTAAACATTTATGCGCCAAATGTGTGAGCACCCAAATATATAAATCAATTAATCACAAACATAAAGAAACTCATTGATAGTACCACAATAGTAGGAGACTTCAACACCCCACTCACAGCAATGGACAGATCATCTAATCAAAAAATCAACAAGGAAACAATGGCTTTGAATGACACACTGGACCAGATGGACTTAACAGATATATTCAGAACATTTCATCCTAAAGCAGAATATATATTCTTCTCCAGTGCACATGGAACGTTCTCCAGAATAGACCATATACTGGGACACAAATCAGCCCTAAGTAAGTACAAAAAGGTCGAGATCATACCATGCATATTTTCAGACCACAACGCTATGAAACTCAGAATCAACCACAAGAAAAAAATTGGAAAAGTAACACATACTTGGAGACTGAAGAACATCCTACTAAAGAATGAATGGGCTAACCAAGCAGTTAAAGAGGAAATTAAAAAGTATATGGAAGTCAATGAAAATGGAAATACCACAACCCAAAACCTCTCGGATGCAGCAAAGGCGGTCCTAAGAGGAAAGTATATAGCAATCCAGGCCTTCCTAAAGAAGGAAGAAAGCTCTCAGATACACAACCTAACCTTACACCTTAAGGGACTGGAAAAAGAACAGCAAATAAAACCCATAACCAGCAGAAGCCAGGATCTAATAAAGATTAGAGCAAAAATTAATGCTATTGAAACCAAAAAAACAGTAGAACAGATCAATGAAACCAGAAGCTGGTTCTTTGAAAGAATTAACAAAATTGGTAAACCACTAGCCAGTTTGGTCAAAAAGAAAAAGGAAAGGACCCAAATAAATAAAATCAAGAATGAAAGAGATCACAACCAACACAACAGAAATAAAAATAAGAGACTATTATGAACAATTATATGCCAATAAAATGGGTAATCTGGGAGAGATGGACAAATTCCTAAAAACATATCCACTACCAAAACAAACAGGAAGAAATAGAAAATTGAACAAACCCATAACCAGTAAGGAAACTGAATTAGTAATCAAAAGTCTGCTGAAAAACAAGAGTCCAGGGCCAGATGGCTTTCCAGGGGAATTCTACCAAACATTTAAGGAAGAGTTAACACCTATTCTCTTGAAGCTGTTCCAAAAAAACAGAAATGGAAGGAAAACTTCCAAACTCTATGAAGCCAGCATTACCTTGATTCCAAAACCAGACAGAGACCACACTAAAAAGGAGAACTATAGACCAATTTCCCTGATGAACATGGATGCAAAAATCCTCAATAAGATATCAGCCAACTGGACCCAACAATACGTTAAAAAAATTATTCACCATAACCAAGCGGGATTTATACCTGGGATGTAGGGCTGGTTCAGTATCTACAAAACAATTGTTGGGATTTATCACATCAATAAAAGAAAGGACAAGAAACACGTGATCCTCTCAATAGATACAGAGAAAGCATTTGACAAAATACAGCATTCTTTCTTGATAAAAACCACCAAGAAAACAGAGACAGAAGGATCATACCTCAAGATCATAAAAGCCATGTATGAAAGACCCAACGCTAATATCATCCTCAATGGGGAAAAATTGACAGCTTTCCCCCTAAGGTCAGGAACAAGACAGAGATGTCCACTCTCACCACTGTTATTCAACATAGTATTGGAAGTCTTAGCCTCTGCAATCAGACAACACAAAGAAATAAAAGGCATCCAAATCGGCCAGGAGGAGGTCAAACTTTCACTCTTCACAGATAACATGATACTCTATATGGAAAACCCAAAAGATTCCACCAAAAAACTGCTGGAACTGATCCATGAATTCAAGCAAAGTTGAAGGATATAAAATCAATGCACAGAAATCGGTTGCATTCCTATACACCAATAATGAAGCGACAGAAAGAGAAATCAAGGAATCGATCCCATTTACAGTTGCACCAAAAACTATAAAATACCTAGGAATACATCTAACCAAAGAGGTGAAAAATCTATACACTGAAAACTATAAAAAGCTTATGAAAGAAATTGAAAAAGACAAAGAAATGGAGAAAGATCCCATGCTGCTGGATAAGAACAAATATTGTTAAAATGTCCATACTACCTAAAGCCATCTATATATTCAATGCAATCCCTATCAAAGTAACACCAGCATTCTTCACAGAGCTAGAATAAATAATCCTAAAATGTGTATGGAACCAGAAAATACTCCAAATAACCAAAGCAATCTTGAAAAAGAAAACCAAAGCAGGAGGCATCGCAATCCCAGACTTCAAGCTATACTACAAAGCTGTAATCATCAAGGCAGTATGGTACTGGCACAAGAACACTCAGATCAGACGAACAGAATAGAGAACCCAGAAATGGACCCACAAATGTATGGGCAACTAGTCTTTGACAAAGCAGGAAAGAATATCCAATAGAACACAGTCTCTTCAGCAAGTGGTGCTGGGAACACTGGACAGCGACGTACACAAGAATGAACCTGGACCACTTTTCTTACACCATACAAAAAAATAAACTCAAAATGGATCAAAGACCTCAACGTAAATAAGACAGGAAGCCATCAAAATCCTCGAGCAGAAAGCAGGCAAAAACCTCTTTGATCTTGGCTGCAGCAACTTCTTATTCAACAGGTCTCCAGAGGCAAGGGAAACCAAACCAAAAATGAACTTCTGGGACCTCATCAAAATAAAAAGCCTCTGCACAGTGAAAGAAACAATCAGCAAAACTAAAAGGCAACCGACAGAATGAGAGAAGATATTTACAAATGACATATCAGATAAAGGGTTAGTATCCAAAATCTATAAAGAACTTATCAAACTCAACACCCAAAAAACAAATAATCCAGTGAGGAAATGGGCAAAAGACATGAATAGACGCTTCTCCAAGGAAGACATCCAGATGGCCATCTGACACATGAAAAAAATGTTCAACATCACTCATCATCAGGGAAATACAAATCAAAACCACACCTCACACCTGTGAGATATGGGAGATACCACATCATACCTGTCAGAATGGCTAACATTAACAACTCAGGCAACAACAGATGTTGGCGAGGATGCAGAGAAAGACGATCTCTTTTGCACTGCTGGTGGGAATGCAAGCTGGTGCAGACACTCAAAAACAGTATGGAGGTTCCTCAAAAACCTAAAAATAGAACTACCCTACAATCCAGCAATTGCACTACTAGGCATTTATCCAAGGGATCCAGGTGTGCTGTTTCGAAGGGACACATGCACCCCCATGTTTATAGCAGCACTATCAACAATAGCCAAAGTATGCAAAGAGCCCAAATGTCCCTCGATGGATGAATGGATAAAGAAAATGTGGTATGTGTGTATACACAATGGAGTATTACTCGGCAATCAAAAACAATGAAATCTTGCCATTTGCAACTACGTGGATGGAACTGGAGGGTATTATGCTAAGTGAAATTAGTCAGAGAAAGACAAAAATCAAATGATTTCACTCATATGAGGACTTTAAGAGAGAAAACAGATGAACATAAGGGAAGGGAAACAAAAACAAAATAAAAACAGGGAGGGGGACAAAACAGAAGAGACTAATAAATATGGAGAACAAACTGAGGGTTACTGGAGGAGGTGTGGGAGGGGGGATGGGCTAAATGGGTAAGGGGTATTAAAGAATCTACTCCTGAAATCATTGTTTCACTATATGCTAATTTGGATGTAAATTAAAAAAAAAAAAAGAAATAACATTTAAAACACACACACACACACAAACTTATAGACTACATACTATTGGAGGTAATTATGATGGATTCATGACCTTAGTTTCTTAATAATCATTATAGTTGAATACCTGACTTCCTCAATTTTAACAGTACATTTATGTCAATGGCTTTAAGGAAAATTGGAAAAAAAATGAAATCACAATAATCCCACCATTTACAGTAACGGATTCATTTTTTCTCTTATAAAATGTATGGTACTGGTTTTACTTAACGTTTAAGTTTTTTCACAGCTATCATTTGTAATGGCTCCATCTTCTTTCACTTAGTTGACATTGTAACTTAATCTCCTCTCATTGATATGCATTTAGTTTGCTCACAACTATTTTTTAAATGTTCTAGCGACCAAATGTGTACATGGGTTTTTTTTTTTTTTCCATTCTCTTAGGTTATTCTACAGAGTTAAGTTTTTTTAAAGGTTTCTTTTTTTTTTTTTTATAACAAGCAGGTGACTCACAGGGCAGGCAAACGACTCTTTTGCTTCAAGTTTACTTCCAAGACCCTGAGAAAGGAAAGTCAATGAAGTCTTCTGCGACTCTAACAGTATCTTCATTTTTCAGTTCTTCCACCCATAGTTCATGGAGTTCATCACAGATCTCCATGGAATGGTCAGTTAACACAGGATATGTGTACAATGACACATTCCTTGTGCTAATTTACCTTGGCTTATTTACCTTCTCTCTATAACCCTTAGATTGTTCTCCATACAGGACACAAGCAAGGCTATCTTGATTTTGGGATAATCCCAGTGAGTCCAGCAGTAAGGTGTCTATAAATATAGAGAAGGGCCACAGAATCACCTGAGGAAATAACCACCCGAGTTCTCAAATAGACAACCTTCTCCCCTATTCTGATTTGAACTAATCCCTACCCCTTGGCCTAAGCCCTCAATTAATGCCATCACAGTTAACCCAATTAAGATTCTAAAGTGCAAGGGAAAGGAAGGCAAAGTGACAAAAGGGTCATGAGCTGAGGAAGAAAAGTCCACTGTGGAATGGTATTCTCCCTCTAGAAGCTGGAAAGAGTTGACAATAATGGAATGTAGCTACCTTATCTTCTCTACTGTCTCATATACCCAGGAAACAAAAGTGGATGTTGTTTCAGTAATCACATTAAATGAGCCAAAGGAGAGTCCCCACATCAGCAAAGGAGTAGCATCAGAAGAAAATAACAGATGAGCCTTCACCACCTGCAGGGTCTGTGAGCTTTACACCCATTCACTTTTGATCCTGACAAAACCTCTCTAAGGTGGGAACCACTGCTACCCATCTTACAGATGAGGAAATCAAGTCTAGCAAAGTTGGGTTGACTTACTCAAGATTTCCTGTCAACAGAACCTGATTAAGAGCCCAGCAAAGCATAACTCTCAGATCTGCACAGGAACCTCTAATACCTCTCTGGCTTTCTGTAAGCTTCATTTCTGCCTTTTTCCTTTTTAAAACTATTCCATCTTCCATCCTCTATGTCCCCAAGAAGAGTATTTCCAGAATAAGGATATTTTGAGTATGTACTTAATGCCACATTATTTTTAAAAAGCCTTAGAAGCATGTTGTTTGCCTGTGGGTTTATCATTTTTCATTAATGCTAGAGAAAAAAATGTTTACATCTTACCACAAGGTGTCTTAACATAGAAATACACTTAATTTGGATGGTGGCAGAGACAAGTATTTTTATGAGTACAAAACACCCACTCGGATCTCTTAAATCCAAGTGTGGGATCTTTAATATTGTAAAATGGATTAAGGGAAAAGATGAATTGGAGCTTTTGTAACACAAAATACATAAAAGTTAATATATGCACTTTTATAAACATATTACACATTTTTAAAAAATTGTGTAGGGTTTTATTTTTGAGAGAGAGAGATACAGTGAGAGTGGGGGAGGGGCAGAAGGAGCCTGAGACCTAATCTGAAGCAGGCTCCAGGCTCCGAGCTGTCAGCCCAGAGCCTAACGTAGGGCTCGAAGTCACAGACCGCGAGATTATGACCTAAGCCGAAGTTGGACACCGAACCAAGCCACCCAGACAGCCCATGTTACACATTTTTTAAATAATCAAGTTATTACTTTGTGGGTTTAAATTTTGTTTAATTTGAGAGAGAGAGAGCGAGCGTGCACCCACAAGCCATGGAGAGGTGCAGAGAGAGGACCCTAAATAGGCTCGACACTCAGCATGGAGCCTGATGTTGGGCTTAATTCCACGACCCTGGGACCATGACCTGAGCTGAAACAGAGTCGGATGCTCAACTGACTGAGCCATGCAGGTGCCCTAAATGTTCTTTGAGCATAATGAGATGTCCTAGAGTAGTCACAGAGACCACCTGGGTTATCTTTTCTGACAGTAATTTAAATTGCTCATGTAGTTTATTAAGTTTGTTTTCTCTCACACCCTTTAGAAGAGATTCATTTGGAACAAAGATGGAACTGTAAATTAATAAGACTGATTTTTCAAAATCTTCGACAAGGTGACATTTTAGGATATGTAAGCAAATATGCATGCCAAAGAGCTATTCCTTTATTGTGTCAGCTGAGTATACACATCAAATGAGGCCAAGTTCAAGACTTCCTTGAGTCCAGTTTCACTAAATTTCCCAATGTTTCTCTACCCCCATCATTTGTTTTCAAACATCGGTTTTCAACCCATGCTCAAGTCTCTTTTCATTGCTTTCACTCCGAAGACACTGAGTAGCCTAAGACTCTTCCTAAGTCTATTACAAGTCTCAAGAATGATGGATAATCTCTCTTGATATTAACATTAACGTCTTTAGAAAGGAAAATGTGAATACACCAATGTCCAACAGTTGGCTGGGTTATTTGACTATTTCCTGCTGATATAGTTCTTCCCTCATACAGTCACCTCATTTAACCCATGACTGTTCTCTCTCACATCCTAAATTCAACTAATGCACTCAACTGAAATCCCCAACTGTCATGGTTATTATCAACTGATGTCATACCCTGATTTCCCTTTGAGGATACAGAGCCTGTCTTTCCACTGAATGTTAACTGAATTGCTGTGGTTCCCCCTCTGGCTAGAGTAAGGGATTGGTATTTATCTCCAGTTCCAATGCCATGAGTAGCTGACACCCATCAGGACCTCTCAAACCTGAAAGCTCCGCTGCAGTCCACATCAGAAAGCTAGGACGTTGCTGCTAGTTCCTGGCTTTTTTCACATTCTAGTTCACCCCTGTGGATTCCAATGCAGAGTCCTAGTGAACTGAAGCTGGACGGGTTGTCTTCATTTTACCAGCACTTAGGTTCATAGGATTCTGGGCATTGAAACCTGGAGAATAATTTATTTAAGGACGTCCAAAAGAAGTGTCAAAATAAAGCTAAGGGTTATGAATGTGGACTAACCTGGTAATTTTTATATCATTAGGCAATGATGAAATATAGCAGTCTGAAACTTTATGTCCCAGCAAGGAAAAATCATTGCATTATATGCTAACTACCTTGGATGTAAATTTAAAAAATAAATGACATAAAAATGTAAAAAAAAAAAACAGAATAAGGAAAAAATAAAATCAATGAGAATATAAAACAAAAACTACATCTTGGTAGAAATAACTTGCATTAAAGAAATGCTGTTAAAAAAATTAGGACATCAGTGGAAAAACTGGTGAAATACTAATAAAGTCCATAATTAAATTAATATTGTATCACTGTTAATCTCTTAGTTTTCATCATTGTGCTATGGCTCTAAGATGTCAATATTGGTGAAATCTGAGTATACAGGAGCTCTCCGATCTATTGTGTCAAATTTTCTGTAAGTCTAAAATTATTTCCAAATAAATTGCTTTAATAAAAAAAGGGACATAACCATTTCCTTTTAATAGTAGGTACATACAGTCCATTACACTCTTTACATTTTCTTCTTTTTCTCTTTTTGTGTCTTGGTCCCTTTCCATTAATTCCCTTCTGGGAATCCTCTAATTCCTTTTCTCTTTCTCCCCCTTTCTAACTTCACCTTAAGTGGCAAAATGAGCACAGAAGCCTAAGTAAAATTTTAATGTGTTCTAGGCTTTCATTAGAAAACAAAATATTAATCCTTTGAATGCCATATTCTTTCTCCTCCCCCAAAAAGAAGTCCTGCTAAATGAAGAAAAGTTAATTTTAATTCCACGTGATTCAAGTTTAAAAGAATAAGAGGGAGAGACACAGAGACAAAGGGACAAAGAGAAAGAGATGAAGAATGCTAACCCTGTTAGTCATTAATGACAAAATCATGGAGTGCCCCAGGACCTATTTTACCAACCTGGAGTACTTGACCCCCCTTCATCATCCATCCCACCCATCCAGCCTCCTGGCCTCCTTCCCAGGTCCCATCATCTTTGCTTGACTACCGAAGTTTCTTCACACTCAATTTAAATATCACTTCCTCAGAAAAGCTTCCTAAGAACCCCCGCATTCTCACCCACCATGATAAGCTCTTATATCCTAGAATATTACTTTATGGCACTTATCAAAAATACAGCAAACAAATTATTCATGTAATCATATTTGTCTTCCTTTCTAGATTGGAAGCACCAGGAAGGAAAGATCTGTTTCTGTTTCATTCATCACTGTACTCCAACACCCAGCACAGTGGCTGCCCACAGGGAGTGCCCAGTACCAATAGATGGTTGGGGAACGAATAAAAGGAATGCAAGGACAAATAAATGGATGACAATTTTCGCAAGGACTCTGCACATCAGTCCTTCCAGTTACTCCTGTAGTTCAAAGACAGATTTTGAAGGCCTAAGGAGGCTCTTTACTCTGCCTGTTGATCATCTCTGCCTTCTGCTCCAAGGACCTCAAACTCCACAGCCTTTCCATGCCAAGGGTCACTCTCTCAGTCATATTATCGTATTTGCTTTTTAGAATGCCCAGAGATCCAAGTAGGCACTTATTTGCTGCCACACTATCTAAATGGACATGACAGAAGACAGACTTGTGTCATTTTAGCTGATATTCCCAGTGGGTGATAAATGATGAGAACACTCATCACATAAGAAAATCAAGCCTCAGCTATTCTTGACTGTTGTATCCATAGCTTCCCAGGTGTATGGACAGGGCAGATTATTTTCTATCTCAGTGTAGTCAAAATCCCTTGAAATCAATCAACTTGAAGGTGTTGTTACAAGTTCTGGTGACTACATGACAAGGAGGTAAATTCACTGGGAAACACTGCAGTACATTGATTATTTAAAATGGATTTGAGCTGATTGGTTAACATTCATTAGGTCTCTGATACATCAGAGACTATGAACCATGTTGTGTCATTATACAGTTATGGTACTTACAACTAAATGTTCTCAACGGGGACCTCCATGTCCTAGTGTAGGTTTGTGGTGGGAATAGCAATTATACTGGTCTATGGGGAACAGAGAAGGCTTCTCAGAGGAAGGAAGATCTGCATGATCTTAAAAAAATATTAAAATATATATATGATTGAAGGACATTTAATCAGGCAGAGCAAACCATATGTGTAAAGGAAGATAGGAAAGTATATGTCATACTTTCCGGTGGATACCACCATAATGTGCAGGGTGAGGGCACAGGTAGAGGGTCAACCAATAGGTTTTTGAATTGTATAATGAAGGTACACCCCTATTAAAAATACTTTGAATTATAAAGACATACAAAGCTTAGTAGATACATCTTTGAAGAGTCAGCAGGTTATATGCAAGATCCTAGAAAGCACCGGTATTCCTGTTCTTGTGTCAAAACAAAGAAACATAAGAGAAAACCACATCAAAACCCTTAGACCTGGAGAAAAGGTTAATTTTGTATACATGATTAGGCCAGAGACTATGAACAATTCTATGTGCTACATTTCTTATCGTTGAAATATTTCAAGGGGCAGGATACAAGTATGGCAGGTATTTAAGAGTAAGACTGAATACATTCCTCCTCCAAGTCAGCAAACCATGGCCAGAATCTGAGCACCTACACAGACCAACAGAGCAGAATAATCTCATTTTAAGTAAAAGGCTGCATTTTCTCTTGAGGTTGGAACCACCTTACAAAGGGCAAGACTCAGCACCGGCCAGTGAGCTGGAGTGTTGAAACATGGGTCAAAAGAAAAGCTCTTCTTTCATGTCTGAAGTGAATTCTTTAAAAAGGAGTTAAAATCTGCCTTTTAACAGCATGAAAAGGAACTGGAAATATTGGAGTGAATGACACTCTATGGCAAGTAACAAGGAGAACGTCAACTGCTTGAGCAGAAAAGCAACAGAGTCCTTGAAACATTTATAAAGTACCTCCTAGGTGTATTATTGCCTGAAATTCCCTGTGGATTTTGGTTCTTATATATGGTCAGGATCCAAAGTACAGCCTCTTTTATGCTGACAAAACAGGAGGTCAAAGCTGCTATAGAGAAGTTGACACTATGTTTAAATCCCTGGATCACTCTTGTTCAATTACTCAACAGAGGAGAATAAATATTTGCACATCTCGTCTTTATAGGAGTTTGCACAATATGACCATCAAGGGTAAAAGTCAAGCTTCCTAAGTCTAATTCATTCTCTTTATCATTTTAAGTTTTCAATTCCAATTCAGTTGTTAGAATTATACTTTTGTTCCCCATGTAGTCATGCAGTTTTTGTTACTCCTTTGTTTAAAAGATTCAGCGTTCTCCCCACACTCAAAATACAGTCCAACCCCCCATAAGATCCTGTGTCATCTGCCCTTGCTTTTTGGACTCATCCCATACAATTCTCCTTGTTCAGGCTAGTCTTAAGTCTATTGTTTGACAACTTAAGGATTTCCCTGCCTCAGTGTCCTAGGATCTGCTGTTCCCTTCAGTTAAAGTGCCCTACACCTCTAAGTATTCACCGAATAGATGTCTACACGTTATTCTGGCCTCAGTTCAACTATCCCTTCCTGTGGTAGCCAGCATCCAAGAAGCCCACTAAAGATCTTCAACTTTCTAGGATTCATATCCTCCCATGCTGCAGCAGCATTAATATGTGTGACCAATAGAATAGAATGGAAGGGATACAACGTGACTTTGAAGGTGAAGAAAACCTATTGCTGCTCTCACGTTACTGTCTTGGATCATTGGGTTTGGGGACACCAGTCAACACGTCATGAGGAGACTTGTACAATCATTATGTAAAGATCCACTTGGAAGCAAACTGAAAGGTCCTTTCAACAGTCACGGCAGCAGATTCTCCAGCCCTGGTCAAGCTTTCAGATGACTGCAATCTCCTATGAGACTCTGAGATAAAACTACTCAACTATGTCATTACTGAATTCCTGTCTGACAAAAATCACCTAATAGAGTAAAAATTTTTTAAGCGGTTAGGTTTGGGGTAATTTGTTACAAAGCATAAACTCTTACACATTCTCATACTGGTCTCCCCTGACACCCAACCTAAGAAAACCCTAGGCCTGTCACATGTTATGTAATTACTCTATTTTGTCTTTGTTCTCTTGTTCTCATACTGAGGCATACCTTATCATCTTGTTCTTTGGTGGTTGTTTTTTATCACTTTTTTACTCCACTGGAACTAAGCTTCTCTAAAGCAGAAACTTTGTCCACCCAATGCATCAAAGATTAGTACCGTACTTGGGTCATCTAGAGTAGATGCTTAATAAATACCTGGTGGAAAAAATAACTTGATACTCTGGAAATTTGATTTCACTTGTTCTCCATGGCATATAGGAGGTTGGCTAATTGCATCCCTCTCTCATCCTGGGTGGTGGTCACCGGCCTCAGATTCGTACAAGAGTAAAGTATTTGTACCCAACCAAGATGATGAACCAGGGATCTCAGCTATCCCTCGGGCAAAATCTCATGTCTTCAACTGCAAAAAAAAAAAAGGTTTTTTTTTTTTTGTTTTTCTTTCTGAATAATAACCACTATTTTTAAAGGAATATCCAATATTCTAGGGTAGAGAATATGAAAATATAGTAGACATGAACAAAATGTAGAGAAGTTTTTGTTTTGTTTTTATCAAGAACTGGGAAAACTACTCTAAGATCTGAGTAAGGTAGAAGTAATGATTACTAGGGGGGAAAAAAAGAAGTATCATAATGAGACGGACAAATAAGGATAATATATGTAATCCTTCAGACTACCTAAAAAGATACACATCTGAATTGTCTTAAGCGGTTTTAAGAGCCAAGGAAAGAAATATTGCTGTATTCCAACCACTGCTTCTGCTAAGTTGAACATACTTTTTTTGAAACTTCTACAGAGGTACATGGTTTAAGACTTCATAAGCAGATGGTAGGTATAGCCTATACATAATTCCATGACTGAAAATATGGATAAAAGGTCTATATGCAGCCAACACATGTATCTACACACCCTGCATGTATTTTCATGCGGTTTCTTCTAAAAATCCAGTGGGGAAAACCAGATCTGTTCTTGGCTTCATTTCACAAAGCCCTTTCAGCCCCTGTGGCTGAGGTCCTGCCATTTGTACAAAGGCACAGCTGCAGAAAGTGTTTAATCCCAGCTCTCAAGGAGGGAGCAACATTCTACCTCCTCGCATCTTCGTGTCCTAGTATCCTCGCCACATGTTTCTATAGGAATGACTTTCCAATCAAAAGACATCAAGGAAAGGCATGCGTGGGACTGTGGTGGAAGATAAAAAGGATCAAGAACTATTATTCTCCCTCCCTGGAGGAGGGGAATCTAGTGGCTCCTCTCCTTCCTCTTGAGGGGAGCAGATCTGTACCACTTATTCCAGACTTGTTTGCCAGATGGAAAGCCTAAAACGTAACTTGGGGTAACAGAGGAAATCCCTCTTAATTCCAAACTCGGGAGGGAGAGCTGTGCTTCAAAGGAATCTTGGAGACAAATCCTGCAAGTAGCAAACTGAAATGAGAGTGAGTCCTTCACACAGTGCCTGGGTGCAAAGGAAGTGTTGGTTTTAATTGTTTTAATTTTTAATTTTTTAATTTACATCCAAGTTAGTTAGCATCTAGTGCAATGATTTCAGGAGTGGATTCCAGCAATTCATCCCCTATGTCTAACACCCAGTTCTCATCCCAACAAGTGTCTTCCTTAACACCCCTTACCCATTTAGCTCATGCTCCCATCCACAACCCCTCCAGCCACCCTCAGTTTGTTGTATTTAAGAGCCTCTTAGGTTTTGTCTCCCTCCCTGGTTTTTTGTTTTGTTTTTTGTTTTTGTTTTTGCTTCCCTTCCCTTTTCGTCATTTGTTTTGTATCTTCAATTCCACATGAGTGAAGTCATATGGTATTTGTCTTTCTCTAATTTTGCTTAGCATAATACCCTCTAGTTCCATCCACGTTGTTGCAAATGGCAAGATTCTTTTTGATTGCTGAGTCATACTCCAGAGTGTGTGTGTGTGTGTATCACATCTTCTTTAGCCATTCATCTGTCGATAGACATTTGGGCTCTTTCCATACTTTGGCTATTGTCAATATCACTGCGATAAACATCAGGTTGTGTATGCTGCTTGGGAACTATTTTTGTATCCTTTAGGTATATTGAGGAACCTCCATACTGTTTTCCAGAGAGGCTGCACCAGCTTGCATTCCCACCAGCACTGGAAAGAAGATCCTCTTTCTCCACATTCTTGCCAACATCTGTTGTTGCCTGAGTTGTTAACATTAGCCATTCTGACAGGTGTGAGGTGGTATCTCATTGGGGTTTTGATTTGTATTTCAGTGTTTGGGTTTTTTTCTCATTTTTTTCTTCATTTTCCATCATTAAGAGATCAAGAAAAGGCAAGTGGCACAGAAAGAAACTGACACTTTTAAAAGGCGATTACAATTTCCTATAGCTAGAATCTCAGTAAAAATTTTTGCAAAGTAAAAAAAAAAATTGTACAGTCCTGTGAAGGGTTTTAGTGTTAAGTCTATTTGTAAATAGACTGCACGCAGCCCAAATAAGCCAGTACGTACTAATCACTTTTCTGAGAGAAATTCAAGTTATGTAGTTCTGCTCTTAAATATTAACTCATTTTTTCACTCAATGTATTTACTCATCTCCTAATTACTTAACCAACTTGAGAGTTCCAAAGATGAGGCAGACTCAGGTTTGTAACCTAGAATGAAAAGGTTAAACACAGATGTATCCACTAGACCAGGCTCGCATGCCTGTGCAAAATATATTCCTGGTGAATGCTGCTGTGACTCCTTAATAGAAACTGTAATAAATTCTTTGTACATTTTTATATATTTTATCCTGTCATGTGATATTCTATTATTTATTCATTATTATGCTCTATGTGAAACGTTCAGATGTAGGGTTCTATTAAGGTAAAGCAGGAGCCAAAATCTAAAAATGTGCATGAAAGTAGAGAAATTGTATTGAAACGTGTTTAATTCTTTAACAATTTTATATGACCAGAATTCTGAAGTTAAGAGTTCATCAATTTTTGGCTTATTCTATGATCTCCCCCCTCCAACCCTTCGCCACCAGAGGTACATCTAGTTCCATCTACATGGCTCTTCAATAGTGATTACTAGAGCCAAGCCAAAATTACTACATGTGTTATTGACAAGCAACACCACAATGTTTGATGAAAGAAAAAGATGGTCCTGCTACCTGCCCCCTCATCACCAATCTTGTTTTCCTTTTTCCTTTCATCTCTTGCCTCAAGGACAGAGTTTGCACTATCAGGCCAGTAAAGATGAGTAAGTGAAAACTCACTAAGTTATCATCATGCCCTCTAATTCCCCTCTTTGGGTGGTCATTAAAGATGTCAGTAAGGTCATAACATCAAAGGAAGGCCTTTGTGTGATTCTGGGAGCTTTACATTGTTTGTTCTTAGTCTATTCCCTAAAGTGCCAATGAAGCATGCTGTGCCCATGACTGATTTGAAACTTAGGGGAGATCACACAACTCTAAAAATTATTTCAGTTTTCAGCATCTTCTCGAGTTTGTTCTTAGTCCAAGGCCTGGCTTACTATGCCTTAGACACAGGTCTGCTGGGCATGAAGAAATATGCCCTCTAACCCACCATGAGCTTTGTGTTACGACCTTCACAGTATCCCATATACCTCCTAGACAATGTTTGCCGGGACTCTTCTCCCTAAGATAATCCTGTCTGTCAACTCCAGTTCCTGACAATATAGACTATCCTGCTTCTTGCCTCTGAGCAAGTATTTAACAGTAACTCATGTCCATAGAGAGAAACCATGCATTTCTTCATCTGCTACCAACAGTTTCCGTATAACATGCCTTCCCTCCTCCTCTAGAGCGGTGAGCTCATCATTCCTCCTGTCCACTGGTTCACCTGCACCCCAGGCTGATCCAGGGGCTCAGCCCCACTTTGACTGTGACAGGGCCATGCCAGAAAGAAGGTTCCTCGTCAAAGGAACTTTGAATTTGACCTCAGAAATCTCCAACTGGATTTCAAAAGACAAATGTCTACTTTACAGAAAGTTTTCTTTGTGCAAGGACCAGCACTGAGAGTTCTATTTTGATTTGGGATGCAACTGATTTTTTTTTTTAAGACTTTAGAGTAAGACAACAGGATAGTACTACCGACCTGCATCCCCATCACTTACATGTACCACCCTGTGAGGTACTGGTCAAAGAGCAATAGGTCTTTCCTTTACTTATTGGGACATTTAAGGTGCCCTAAGAGCACCTGCCACCGTATGGTGCTCCAGGAAACGTTAGGATTGCTAGTCAGTCACACCTGGCTTTCCAATACAGAAACTTTTTACCAAAACTATCCATGTAAAGAGCCAGAAAATGCTCACAGGAAATGTTTTCTGCACTGGAATAAATACCATTTTATTGAATCTTTTCACTACATAGTGAGCATGTACCTTTGTCCACAAACTTAGGTATATAAGAATTATTTGTCTCTGATACCAAGTTCAAGTAAAAAATTTCTAATATGCTTTGCAGCAGAAACAATCTTAAGTTGGCATCCTTTCCTTTGTCTTCAGGGATTTGACTCAATTCTTAGGGACTTACTCGTTAAGACCTAATGCAGACAGGGGCAGCCCATCTGATCCTCAATGTTGAAATACTGACAGTACCTCCTTTGAGTTTACAAAGAAAGACAAAGGTGCCAGTTATCCCTGCTTCTACTCATCATTGTTTAGGACTTTCTAGCCAATACGGTAAGGCAAGGAAAAAAACAAAGGTTTGAGGATTGGGGGAGGAAATTCTTTATTCATCACGATAGGATTATGTTTGTAGACTATAAAAAATAATCCACACGTTATTATGACTCTTTACACAATTAGCAAGACTAGACATAAAATCCATGCATAAAACATTTGCACTTTCTACTTGCAACAAAATTTAGAAAATGAAAACTTAAAAAAAAAAGACACCTTTTATAGTAGTATAAAAATCTTATGTAAACTCTGGTGCAATTATAATTTATTGAAAGACAATTTAAATAATTTAGTAATTGTTACCTAACTTAAACAGAAACATAATAATGGATTGGAATACTCAGTATTGCAAAAACGTTATTTGATCACAAACTCATCTCATAAATTTCAACCAAAATTCCGTCTGTGCAGGTGTGTTTTATACATGATACTTGACAAACTGATTCTAAAATATATAGGGGATTTCAAAGTTCCCAGAATTGCTAATAATCTAATGAGGAAGAGGGCTATTATCACAGGACCTGACCAACAGGTACCACACTATTATAGAGTTGTGTTCTCAGCCAGGTATTGGACTAGGGATTGAACAACTAAATAAAATAGAGCGCCCAGAAATAGCATGAGGCCTGCACAGTCACAGCAGATGACTGATGTTATAAAGAAGATCGGTGTGGCAGAGAAGAGATGAACATTGTAAAATAAGTTGTACTGGGGCAAGTGACTATGACATGGAAAAAACTTTCAGTCGTACGTATAAATCAATCCCTGATGAATTAAGCACTTTAATATGGAAGACAACATTTTAGGAGGAATTTCAGCAATTTTATCTTGGGAGGGTAGTAATTTCTTAAGGCACAAAATAGGCAAATTATGAGGAGTATAACTGGTAAATGCAACTACATAAAAAATGAGAACTTCTGTCCTCTAAAGCCATCATGGAATAAAAATATAAGCCAGGAATTTAGATAAGACACAACACTAACGAAGGATTACTATGCAGTATATATAAAGAATTCTGAATCAGACAAAATCAGACAATGCTACTGAAAAATACGAAAAAGAAATGAACACTAATTTCATACAACAGGAAAAAAACACATAACCCAAAACATACTAAAAAAATATTAACTTAGTAATCAAGGAAGTATAAATTAAAACCCTAATGAGATACAATCACATCCACAAGGTCAGCACAACTGTAAAAGTAGTCATAGTAGTAGTCTAAGTATTGCCATGAACATAAAGCAACGAGGTTTCTCATCCACTGAAAAGAGGTATGGAAATGGATAAGACTATTGGAAAATCATGTAAAGCCAAACAAGTGCCTTAGAAATTTCATTACTATGTATTTATAGCGGAAACATTCTTACACATGAGTGCCAGGAAATAGGTATAGGAGTATTTCCCATATGCTGCTTGTAAGAGTAATAAAACTGGAAAACCCCTATGTATACCTGAAGAGTGAAAACGAAAAAGAAGTCGTGATATACCCACTCCACAGAATACAATACCACTGCAAAGACTGAACTTAAGGTTGTATTCAAACTGAGTAAGTCTCAAAAATACAACACTGAATAAAAACCAAACTGCCTAAGAATTCACACACTGGGGTTTTATTGCAATTACAGAAATTACAAAAACAGACAAATTTAAAGCACATAGTATTTAGAAATTCCTACAAATGTTTTTTTTTTTTTAAAAAGTTATGAAAAGCAAGGATAATGCCCCCCTCCCCACCCCCACCATCTGAAGGCCTGTGTGTGTGGCAGGGGGCGGGGCGAGGGGGGTGGACAGTAAAATGGAAACAGTAAATGTATTTCTTGTTTTGGGTCAGGTCTACACAGATATGTATTTTTGTTAACGCTTATTTTTGAGACAGAGACAGAGCGAGCGAGTGGGGGAGGGACTTAGGGGGATACACAGAACTGGAAGCAGGCTCCAGGCTCTGAGCTCTCAGCACACAGCCCAGTGTGGGGCTCAAATGCACAAACTGACAGATTATGAGCTCAAAGTTAGACACTTAACCAACTGAGTCACCTAGGCACCTCCTGTATTGTTTTTGAACTACATGTTTCCCTGTGCTTTTTCATATGCAGCCTATAGTCCTCAATAAAAATCTGTTTTTATTATTTTGTTTTTAAAAAGCAGTTTATAATGAACCATTTATATTTTGTGTAAAACACAACATGCTTGATTGTAAAGTTTTGGAAAAATCATTATGATTACCTAAAGAAGCGTGGATTTAATAATTTTTAACACTGATTTGCAAAAGATGTGGATCATAAAGAATAGCAGAGGCAGGGAATGCTAAGGTCTAGAATAAGGTATAATGGTCTAGGCTATGTTCCTATAAGCAGGCAAAATGCAGAGCATCCCCCACCTAGAGAAAATGCTTGTGTTACAGGCTGAATATCATGAGATGACTCTTTTAATGACATGGTTTTTTCAACAAGCATCTAGCCTATATTTAGGTAAAGTGAAGAGTAAAATATTCACATACTAAAACACTTCATCACACTGTAATACACATACACATGAAATAAACACTGAACTCCACTGAGGAGTTTCATCAAAAGGATGCAGAGGCAAGGTCAGAAACTAGACATGAAAGGCAGGAGATTATTTTTTTTTTTAATTTTTTTCAATGTTTGTTTATTTTTGAGACAGAGACAGAGCATGAACAGGGGAGGGTCAGAGAGAGAGGGAGACACAGAAACTGAAGCAGGCTCCAGGCTCTGAGATGTCAGCACAGAGCTGGACGCCGGGCTCGAACTCACAGACTGTGAGATCATGACCTAAGCCCAAGTTGGACACTCAACCGACTGACCCACCCAGGTGCCCTGGCAGGAGGTTATTTCAATAACAGAAGAAGGAAAATCAATGAGAAGGGTGAAAGATCTAATGAGAGAGTCAGCTAGGGACGCAATGCAATTAAGCACATTCTGTTCTGGTGTTTCTACTATTCCCATCGGTGCTCAGCTGGGGCAGCTGTTCACATGTCCATCGCATAGCACTAAGCTATAACAGCCACTGTTCCTTGATCCATGGTAAACTCCTGCTCCATTAGTTCAATTCAGATAAAAGGAACCCAAACTGGGAGTTGATCATGAGGCAACCTGTGTCCTAGATCCCAGGACCCGGAAGTAAACAAAATGTGGCTACAGCTCGCAAGTGGAAAAATTAATCCCAGGAGACATGGTATATTTCACAGGAGAAGTATCCCAAGGGTCCCATCAAAGCAGAGACCATTAGCACCAAACCAAGGCTTTCCCACAAAAGGTGATGCCTGAAGCTAACTCTAGAAGGAGTTAGGGAAGAGCATGAAAACCAGAGTATTATAATCAGAACAAAATCAATTGGTACCAAATCATTTAACACCAGAAAATGGAGTTGCTTCAATACTAGAATGAGAAATACAGTGCTTATTCACACACACGCGCACGCGCACACAAGTGCCTGTGAAACTTTATATAATCTGGGGGTCAGTACAAACTCTTTAAAAGTGACCTCAAAAGCAATCAAAAAACCATTTAGGTTGAACCATATGTAATTGATTTTTTTTTCCAACTTTGATGGACACAAGCCGCAATAGCGCACGGGTCAACCTGATATAAAGGAACAGACATATTTGACCAGAAATAACAACCTGAAAACATGTGAAAGAGGGAAAATGGTTACTTATTAATATATCCATATGCAACGTATATAGAAATCTTACCCATCAATAAGAAAAGTCAAGCCTCAAAAGAAAAGTAGGTAAGAGACAAAAAGCAGCCATGTACAGGGAAATGCCAGTGGCCAAGAAGCAGAATCAGAAATAGTCCATCTCAATGGTAAACAAGGAAATGAGAGTTAAAGCAATGAGAAGACACTTTTTGGTCATCAGATTGACAAAGACTACATTTATTTCTTAAGTTTTCTCTTCACCAAACTTAGGTTCCTCAGGCACAAAAGACAAAACAAAACAAAAAGCAAACAAAACGAAAAAAACACCCAATAGCCTTCTATGCTTGTTTTATTTTTCTTCTGGTGAAATTGCTGAAGAATACTCTGTAGTGGAAATAAAAGGAAGTAACTTCGTTTCTTTACGAGATTGTCGTTTACTACAAATATTTCCTTTGGCCCAGCTACTAAGCCCAAAATGTTCACACAGGCAGAGGAGAGCAACCCCTTCCTGCGAAAGTATCAACAGCTGGAGTGATATCCACTGGGTGAAAAATATACTATGAAAAAAAAAAACCCAAATACGAATAGTTATACAACAGAGCTCAAAGGTATGTTGGCTTACAGAAATCTGCCAAGACAACAGAGGGTGTAGGTAAGTATTTGTCCATCTGGTACTTTTGAAAAATAAAGTATTTTTAAAAGAGAAAATTAAATGTAGATTCCAAAGAAAAGTTTTATTCAGATGGGGAAGAAAATGTAAATGGTATCGGTTTTTTCCCTAGCATGAGTGGTTTATGGCAAGGATCTCAGGACACTATCAAGCCACCGAGGCAGCCCGGCAGGACACAGGGGATGGAATAAGGACTGTACTGCATCCCAGGAGGAAGAGCGTCAGAACACTAGGAAGCACTGGTCCCCCTAGGGTGCTCAGAGAACCCTCTCTGGAGAAGAGAGTCTAGGTGGTGGGACTCTGCATAGACAAGGACGGACCATTTGGGGGTCAGTGCCTGACCTGGAATACATCCTCAATAAATATTTGTTGAAGTAACCAATAAATATACTGGAGAAAAGGGGCACCGCCACAGACAAAAGCAGGACCCCAAAAGTCAAGTTGAGGGGTCTACCCATGTGATAAAGACCCATCCTGACTGATAGCAATTTTGCAAGATTAACCCACATCGTGGAGCAGGCCAAGAAGGCAGCAAGCGATGGCAGAGAGGTGAACTTTACAGGGACAGTGACACAACTCGAGTGACTATTACCAAGAATACACAAGCACCCTGAGGCACTGACAAGGTCAGGGAAGCTTCCACCATCTTACCTCCAAACACTCATCTACACCTAATTTAGTTTACTCATTTTGTTTTCTGTAACAAAGCTCCCCAGGGAAGTACTCTGCCCATTGCTGTCTGCAGAGGTATGGTATCTGGTATGTAACATGAACTCAGTATTTATTGACTGAATGAATTCTGCTGTTGGGGTTTAGAAAAAAAGCATTTTATAATTTTCACTGTTAAGGTTATCTCCGTTTCTTTGTACTACCCTAAAATGGCCAAGTATGCCTTTCCTATTGTTTTAGAATTTGTTTGATCCCTGAGCTATCTTATTATTCCTTGTTAAAGGTTTGGAAAGGACAGGAAAGAGTATTTTGGAGAGAGAGAGCATGTGCGATTGAGTAAAGGGCAGAGGGAGAGAGGGGGAGAGGGAGCATGCAAGCAAGAATCTTAAAGCAAACTCTATGTTTAGCGTGGAGCCAGACACAGGGCTTGACCCCATGATCCTGGCATCATGACTTGAGCTGCAACCACGAGTCTGACACTCTACCGACTGAGCCACCCAGGCACCCCAAAAGTCACCTTCTGGTGTACACAAACATCTGCAACACTAAGGTCCATCTAGAAGTGACAACGGTCATTACACAGAGGTTCACTTACCCTGAATGTTTGAGAGTGTAGTCCTAGTTTGAAACCAAGAGGTATGCCAAAGCACGACGTGCACAGTTCCTGTGCATCAATGTTTGAAGCTTCAATTAGAGTTGTGATTTTTAGAGGTCTGTTGTTTGGGAACATCTGTTAGCACCATCTGTATAGGATTTCAAAATCCAAACTAACAGCACGTTGTTTCTTGTTTGAGGCTCAGCAGCAGGAGAAGCCAACATCATCGGATTGGTATTCTTACTGAAGGAATATTACAGCCCCACCTAGGAACCTGTTTCCTTACTTTGGGGAACACCATCACACTAACTGTGGCAGATGTGGCCAGATACACTTAGGTGGACACGAAGCGTCCACAGCTAAGGAGGCTGGGTGTCCATGCGTGCACTTTCAGCACTGCTGGCTACCCTCAGGTTGCAAGAAAGTCTACCCACCCCTCTCCACCTGGGGCACTGCCACATGGGAGCTCACTCACCTCACTGTCCTATCTCCATCTCGCTTCCAGGCATCCTTCTTTTCTGGAGTTCCCCAAGCTTCCACATTCTGACGAGAATGCTTTTCTTAAAAATTCTATCTACTCCCACACTTTTAACTTCTTTTGAATGTTTAATTTTGAGGGGGGAGGGGCAGTGAGGGAGGGGCAGATAGAAGACACGATCTCAAGCAGGCTCCAAGCTCTGAGCTGTCAGCTCAGAGCCCAATGTGGAGCTGGAACTCATGAACTTTGAGATCATGATCTGAGCCAAAGTCACTTAACCTACTAAGCCACCAGGCACTCTTTTTTTTTTTCCTTTACTCTCACACTTTTAAATGCCACCACTTAGAATTACCTTCTAATCCCCCAACAACTGTGTGAGTCTACAATCTTCCGAGGTTTATGTTTTACAGTCCTATCTCTATTTCTTTTTGTTTAACACATTCATCTGTCCCCTGCCCCATCCAGGCCTTCAGATGGGCAATATTTCAGAGAGTGAGACAGCCTGGGCAGGAGCCCTGGTCTGCCACTTGCCACCTAAAGAACCCGAGATGACACTGGCAAAGTTTACCTGAACTTTGTGGCCCTTAGTTTTCTCATTTGTAGTACCAGCCTCAATGGGTTAATTGTAAAGATAAAGAAAAATAAACCGTTAAAGCAAACAAAAAAGCTATTAGTACCCTAGTTTTTAACAATTTTTTAGTATTTATGTTGTTTTGTTTTGTTTTGTTTTTTTGAGAGAGAGGGAGTGGGGAGAGACACAGAGAGAAAGAGACACAGAATCCAAGGCAGGCTCCAGGCTCCTAGCTGTCAGCACAGAGCCCGACGCGGGGCTCAAACTCACAGAATGCAAGATCATGACCTAAGCCGAAGTTGGACGCTTAACATACTGAGCCCCCCAGGCGCATCCCCTCTTTTTTTTTTTTTTTAATTATAGTACTCTAGTTTTTAAATTGAAACAAATTATCTTTGCAAAAATAAAATCAACTTGTTTTTGTATACAAGATAGCTAGTGATTCAGCTTAACAGTCTGGTTACTGTTAACCAATGTAACTTGCTACTCCAATGTAGCTTGCCTCAACGTTGATGGAGATCAATAAGCTCAAGGTAAAGTTTTCTTTAAAATCAGCCATCCTTAGATGGATACATGGAGAACATATCTCCATCATCTTATGAGAAAGAAGACCAAACAAGATGGCCTTACAAGTTGCCCTTCCGGTTTTTTCCTCTATAAAGCTGATTCTGTTAGCATATGATTTTTTGAAAGGTAAGACAGCACATTTCTAAGGATAAACACATTTTACATTAAAAACCCTACCCAGAAGGTCAACTATCTGAAAGAGGAAACTCATCTATACATCTTTATTCAGGATGTTTTTAGTACAGAAAATTCTGTGACTTAAGTTTAATGTAACTTAGAACTCTTTTTTTTTTAATGTTTATTTTTGAGAGAGACAGAGCACAAGCAGGGGAGGGACAGAGTGAGGGAGACACAGAATCGCAAACAGGCTGTGGGCTCTGAGCTGCCAGCACAGAGTCTGACATGGGGCTCAAACCCAGGAGCAAGATCATGACCTGAGCTCAAGTCAGACGGTTAACTGACTGGCCACCCTGGCGCCTCTAAAACTCTCAACTTTTAAGAAAAAGCTTGGTAGTGACCATAAAACCACCAACCTCCTTTAATTTAAGACAGCTGAGTTTTGTTTTGTTTCAAATATTGACTTTTTAATGCCCTAGGTTTTGAGCAGAGAGTATCTTTGAGTTAATGCTTTTGCACTTCAAGATCAAATCAATCTCATCGTTCTACTCGGAAGGTTCTGTCTCCCAGTTGGCAGATCTTAAGCCGATTCGCAAAATCCCCAAATTTCTAATTATAAGACTCCTGTTTTTCTACAGTTACTGATAAGCAAGGAAAATTGAACCCACTGACCGACCACTCTTTAGGTTAAAAGGGACAAAGTTAGTAAAGGTTACTGAATAACTTTGTCCTCATTAACCTAAGTTATTCAGTAACCTTCGCTAACTTTGCACATTACCATACTCCATCCATTAAGATTCTGTAGGTCAAAGACTAATGTGCTATACATTCTTTGGTGCACACAGTTATGAACTAAGCCTGGAAAAAAAAAAGAATATTCATTCTGAAAAATGCTATAAAAGCTAGATTACTATGAAAGAATCATTAATTAAGTCTGCATTTTGCATTGCACTTAAAATGTATATGAGTTATTTTGGACAAAATTCTAATCAACTAAAAGCTTTAATTCCCACATGGTTTAAAAACACATCATTCTTATTTTCGATTTTATTTAAAATGAGCGGACACAGAATCAGTAAATCCGGAGTTCTCCATAAAGGAGAAGAGAGGAAACCTAGCTGCGTTTATACATTTGCATGTTTGATAAGACTTAAAACATTTTGCATTCTTTTTTTTATAAAAGGGGACTTCTCAACTCTGGAAGCTTTCAGCCCCACTGAACCCACACCCAATCCTGCCTGGCTATGCATCATTTATCTGAAGATTCGAAATAATTCACTTTTTCCAGACCTGCTGTTCAAATTACCTGCATACTTACCATCGGCCACCAGAGGGCCCTAGCTACATAATGTAAAGAGAACCTCTGCGCCTCTTTTTGGATTCCTTTTTGTGTATCCAGATCAGCAAGGCCAACGCTGAGCAAACACTGGCACTCTCAGAATTGAAAAGCTGCCTATTAGCTAGAAGAGCTTCCATCCAGAGACTGATAGGGCAGAAATGTCTTGTTCTGCTCCACAGCTGCCAGCCCTTTACTTGGCAAACTTAGAGGAAAGCAAGGCCCAGCATGTCCTCATGTTTAACAAAGTTGAATGAAAGGCCATTTCATCCCAGGGCTGCTCAGTCAAAATCAAATAATGCCTAAGCTGTTTGGTCCAAGCCACTCAAGTGCCCAGCCATCATACAAGGCTCTCTTTGCTGAGAGCAAGGGCCAACACCACTGGTCTCTCCACGCATTTAGCTTGTCCCTGTGGTTTCTGTCGCCTAACTTCCCAGCTGGGGTTTGTACCAGATTTCAAATTCAAGCCTCCCAGAAGGTTGCCACATAGACTTCCTTTGACCATTATCCTGCAGGTGCAAATTAACCTATCAGGCCCCATAATTTCAAAACAGGAATATGTCCATTTTACAAAGCCAAAGATCTGCAATGAGACAGCACAAAACAATTCACACTTGGTTGTCACTTTCCTCCAAATCCTTATTTTTTCTAATACTTCTGCCCAGATGAGAAGTCACGTTTCAGGAGACCTAGAAACCACAGTTTCGTATGAGAAGGTGAGGAGAAAGTTTAGTAGCGTCCTCTAAGATCCTAAGAATTCCCTTTCACAGGGCACCTGGGTGGCTCAGTCAGTTAAGTGTCCGACTCTTGATTTCGGCTCAGATCATGATTTCCTGGTTCCTAAGTTTGAGCCCCACATTAGGCTCCACACTAACAGTGCTTAGCCTGCTTGGGATTCTCTCTCTCCCTCTCTCTGCCTTTCCCTCCTGCACTCTCTCTCAAATAAACAACAACAAAAATTCCCTCACATAAGCCTCTCAACAAAAGGTAAGTATGGTAACACCTGAAATTCTGTAATTAGACTGTCATCAGAAATAGGAGATTTAGGGGTGCCTGAGTGGCTCAGTTGGGTAAGCTCCAGACTCTTGGTTTCAGCTCAGGTCATGACCTCACAGTTCATAGGATCGAGTCCCAAGTCCAGTTCTGTGCTAACAGTATGGAGCCTGCTGAAGGTTCTCTCTCTCTCTCCCCCTCTCTCTACCCCTCCTCTCCTCACACTCTCTCTCAAAATCAATAACCTTTAAAAAAATAAAAGAAATAGGAGATTTATACCTTCCCAATCAACTTGTTGGTAAATCATGGTTAACAGTTCAGGAAACTCAGATTAGACGACAGTAATTCAAATTAAGCTGAGCCAAGGGAGGGCATGTAATTTATTCAGATTTCCAATCTGTTTATTGCAAGCAGCCAGAATCTTGCTGTGATCTGCCCTTCATGTGCAAAGCTTGCTTTGCAAAATCTATCTTCCATGGAAGGGGACAATCTCTTCCCAGAGAATCCAGCCCCTTAATACATTAATTCTTTAATTCCTCACTCATCAAACTAGCTTTCTTGGTCACTTGAGCCCAACGGAGTTCCAATACCTGTGGAAGGCTGGGCCAGGAAAAGACATTTACTGGCATCAACAGCTTAAGCCAGCAAAACAGTCATAGGGCAGAAGACAAAATGAAATAGAAGTCAACATGGTAATTCTATTCAATTCCACCTGGAATACTGGTAATAAAAATCACATGTCAAATGATCCAGCCCTGGTCTGCCTCTCAGATTTCATCTAATACTGCTCTACACCCTGTGTGTTGTGTTCTAGCTATATTGGACTTCTTCCTGGTTTTCAAAATGCCAACCTTTTTCCTCTGCCTGTGTGGTTTCTCTCACATCCTCCATGCGCCTGGCTCCTCCTCATTATTTAAAGCTCCAATACCACGTCTTATCAAGGCCTTCCCTGAACACATCAGCCCAAGCGGCCCTCCCAGTCCCATACCCCTCCCAACTGCGTACCACTTACCACCTTTTACAATCCTTCACTTACTTGTTCATTCTCCGGTGTCTCTTAAGCCAATATGAATTCCAAAAGTCTAGGTCCTTGTACCTTGCTCACTGATATGCATAACCCTGGAGACTGAAACTTTTAAGTATTCCCTCCCCCTCCCCCCACCACCGCCGCCTTCGGTACTCCATGAATACTTGTTGAATGAATGAATGAGGGATAAAATTATTCTTGAGAACTTTATATTACATACTTAAGAAAAGAGTAGCCTATTCTGGGGATTTATATCTCAGAGAAATACAGAGTGGAAGGAAAACCAGCCTGGATACAGTGTATAAATGGTCCGAGGAAGAATTATAGGTATCCAGGGAAGAAACAAGGACTTGCCTTTCCTTCCTGAGTCTTGAGAATCTTGGAACATACAGCAAAGTGCTACAGTGGCTGTAGAGAAAATAGGTTTTCACAATAGGATTGGCACATAAGTTCCACCTTATGCAGGGCAGGGAGAAAACATTAATCTGGGTACAAAAATTCCTTTGTTCTTTGGTACTGCATGTTTTATGGATACTCACCAACTTCAGAAAAGTAGGAATTTGACATGTGTAGGTTCTCAATTTGGGGCAGGCAAGTGTAGAGAGAAAGGTTTTCAAAATTCTACTTCTGGACTCTGATGTACAAAATGGCTAAAATTACAGAATCCTAGAACATGTGGTCATTTACTCAAAAAAAAAAAAAAGACTCAGCCTATTAATCCTTTACTCTAGCCACTTACTATGCTGTCAACTGAAGAAACTCTTATTTCTTATAGCAGCTATAGGAGACAGATGCATTTATTCTTGTCATGGAACTCATTCAGGAAATGAGACAAAGGTAGTTAAGCAACACACCCAGTGTCACCTTAGTGACATTGCAAGAGCTGGGAATGGAACTCTAGAAGCAGGTAGTACAGGCAAGGTCACATTTCTGAGACATCTTCGGCCAGTTTTCCCAGACGTTTTCAAGTACTGCCGAAGACAAACAGTGATGGTCCTACAGTCAAACTTCCTGGAAGACAGAATGCCCATGTTGCTTAACGGTCTCTTCTCTGTGACGGAGTCCAATCCTAAGTGTTTGTTAAAGGGTTTTATTCTGTGTTCGCTGGATGGAAATTTTCTAACATGTGCTGCTTCCTTCACGTGAAGCATTCTTTCTTCCCTCTATTATTCCTTGCTCTAAATCTCTGCCATTTTTTTTAAATTATGCCATTAAACGAAGAGATACCTAGGCACCTGGTGGCTCAGTTAGTTAAGCATCTGACTCCAGATTTCAGCTCACCACAATCTCACAGTCTTGAGATTGAGCCCCAAGTCGGGCCCTGTACAGACACTGGAGCTTGCTCGAGATTTTCTCCCTTACTCTGTCTGCCCGTCTCCTGCTCACACATGCTCAAGCACTCTTTCAAAATAAATAAACTTAAAAAGAAAAGAGCTATCTTAAAAATATAAGACATGTTAGCACAGGAACAAATTCTAAATCCATAAAATGCCATTTATAGTATGTGCTATTTTCTGTATGCAGAGCTAAAATTGGTTGATAATTAGCAAAATTACAATTTACTGATACTATTTGTCCATAGCATTAAATTGTTTCATGTATATTTGCATGTATCCACGCATGTACATATATACATGCACACGTATGTATATTTATACATAGACAAAAATAAGGTTCATGTAAACATAAACTTCTCTAGTGAAAAGTATATACCCATGGCTTCCAGTAGTATGGTGAGACTAGTTTTACACACACACACACTCCCTCTCCCTTGCACTCCCTCTCTCTCCCTCCCTCATTGTCTGTAATACAGAAGAACTAAAAATGATGGGTTAAAAAAAATAATTTTAATTTTAAAGAAAATTTCTTGGAGGACAGAAATGACAACAAAGAATGAATCCCAAGAGGTAAAACAGTACTTAAGTACACACTTACTCTGGGAGTGTGGGCCAATCCACAGTTACTCAGAGTCTGGTTTCTTAAAGGTTGCATGAGCAGAATATTGGAGAAAAAAGCTGAAAGCCCAAGTAGATGGGAAGTCAGAGAGAAGACATGCATATATGAAGCCAGAGCAGTCTCCAGTAGAGGCTGACAGTGGGCATGATGTCCTCTCCATCTCGACCCTAGACCGGGAGGACGAGAACAATTTTCCTTAAGACTTTCTAACCCCAGGTCCAGTTGTGTTTTGGGAGAGCCTAATTTGTACAGCCTCGGTGGCTCAATACTCCCTAGTGTGCACATTTAAGGAGTTAATGGATGGGTAGTGTCTTTAGCACCACATATAAAGCAAACCCAAATCCTCTCTGGAGGAACACTTTAAAACAAAGCCTGGAAGAATTTCCACAGCTAAAGCTCCAAGGAACATAAGCTCCTAAGGAAAAAACTTCACAAAACAGGTAAGCAAACAATACCCGAGTAGGCTAGTGTAGTAACCTACAGTCAGCAAAAAATCCAAATTGTAGGAACAGCCCTGCGAAACCCACAAATCTTTCCTATCTGTAAGTGCTTTAAACGAATAAAGAAAAGATGACCCTGAAAGCAAATAAAAGGAAAAGAGACCAAAAAAAAGCAATAAGCTTCTAGAGAGAAAACCTCTAATAAAAATCACAACCCTAATGAGCTTAACAGAATAGGCACAATTGAGGAAAAGTTTGTGAACTTAAACTCTAGATCTGAAGAAATTACTCTAATGTAGCACTCAGAGGCAAAAATACCAAAGAGAGGCTTACAGAGAACAAACATGAGAAAATACAACACAGATCTAGTCAAACTCCACAAGAGGGAGGAAAGACAAAATGGAGCCCAGGCAGTATTTGAAATGATAATGACTTCATATTTCTAGTACACTGATATATACACATTTAAAAAGTTCAAGACATTGGGGTATGTGGGTGGCTCAATCGGTTAAGCATCCAACTCTTGATTTCAGCTTAGGTCATGATCTCACAGTTCATGAGTTTCAGCTTCACATTGGGCTCTGTGCTGACCGTGCAGAGCCAGCTAGGATTCTCTCTCCCCCTCTCTCTGCCGCCACCCTCCCCCAACTCGTGCTCTCGCTCTCCCCCTCAAAATAGATAAAATTATTAAACAGTTCAGGATATCCCATGAATAAATTAAGTGAAGTGCATACTTAAATACATCATAGTGACATTTCAGAGCACCAAAAACAAAGAAAATATATTTAAAATGGCAATAAAAACTTACCAATAAAAGGAGTGATGACTTTTAGTTACAAGAGTAGGAACCAGTAGTTGAACCAACACTTTCAAAATACGGAGAGAAAAAGGCAACCAAGAATTTTATGTCCAGTGGAGCAAGTGGAGAACAAATGTATTTTCAGATTAATAGGCACAGAATTTAGAATCCAAATACTCTTAAGACCCTTCTAAAGGATGTAGTTTACAATAAAGAAAATGATTGCAAAAAAGGTTTATGTAAGATTCAAGAAATGAACAGAGGAAATTTGAAAATATGGGAGTAAATCAGTATAAAAATCAAAATACTACGGGTCTTATTTATGGACTTAAAAGAATCAAAATATAGCTACAATACAGGACTATTATACACAGCAGAAAAAGATTAATACAAGTAAAGCCATTCTAAAATCCTTACATTATTTGGGAGGACGGTAAATATGGATGAATGTTAGGCTTTTATGTTAAATGTACTTTTTAAAATATATTGGACCTTGGGGTGCCTGGGCAGCTCAGTCCATTGAGCATCTGACTTCAGCTCAGGTCATGATCTTGTAATGCACAAGTTCAAGCCCTGTGCCTGGTTCTGTGTTGACAGATCAGAGCCTGGAGCCTGCTTTGGATTCTGTGTCTCCTTCTCTCTCTCTGCATCCCACTCCCCACCTTGCTCACACTCTCAAAAAAACACTTAAATTCTAAACTCATGGAAAGTGGAAGGAGAAAAAACCCTGGGGGGGGGGTTGGGGGGGAGAAGGCAAGCAAGAAATATGGAAAACAAATATTTTAGAAATAAAGACAGAGGCACCTGGGTGGCTCAGTCGGTTAAGCATGTGACTTTGGCTCAGGTCATAATCTCACGGTTCTTGAGTTTGACCCCGCATTAGGCTCTGTGGTAACAGCTTGAAGCCTAGGGCCTGCTTCATATTCTGTATTCACCACCCCACTCTCTTTCAAAAATAAGCATTAAAAAAGAAAAAAGAAATGAAGACAAATATATTAGAAATACTCAATGTAAATCACTAAACTCTCCAATTAACAAAGATGATCAGATTTATTCAAAAGGATAAAAATCTGTATGTGTTATTTACAAGCATACACAAAAAAAGAAACAGTAAAATCTATCAAATAGTAACTGAATCAACCTAAAGTAATATATATTACTACTAATCAAAGTAGACTCCTAAGGCAAAAATCTTAGCAGTGGTATGAGTATGTCACTATTGATAAATTGCTTAATTTACCAAGCATTTATTATCTGCTCCAAATTTCTATGCTCCCAATAACACCAACAATACACCAAAACAAAATTAATACAAGAAAAATTACTCCTAACAGGTTTTGATAGGCTTTGATAATTGATATTATAAAGAAGTAAAAATGAAACTATTGAAAATAGGAAAGATTTCACCCACATAATTAGAAGCATGAGCTGATGGACAAATAGAATCCTGCAATCAATTGCAGCCTATGTATTTTTCTCCAGTTCACAAGGAGCAGTTAGGAAAACTGACCACAATCTAGGACATAAAGCAAATCTCACCATATTTCAGACAATCATTACTATATAAATCATGTTCTGTCACTATAAACAAGTCAGAAACAATAAAAAAGGTAAGAGGTCAAAGACCAGAGTTGGTAGAATGAGGAGGAGGAAGATAGAAAATAAAAATTCAAGAAACACACTTTTAAACAGCATGTGTATAAAATAAAGCATACTAAGAATTAAAAACAAATACTTAAAACTCAAAGATGATGACAAAAATCCAATATAGCATAACCTGTAAGTGGCACTTAGAAGCAACAGTATAGAGTGACATGGCTAAATTAGGCTAAAGAATCAAAAAAGATGAAAAAAGGGAGAAGCATTTGTTTTAAGCTGGCAATAGGAAACAATGTAAAAGAAAATAGAAAACAAAGATAGGATAGGATAAGTGAAGTCAAAATCCTTTTTTTTTTTTTTGATCGCTAAAAAAAATTAATCTCAAAAATAAAAAGGACTGATTTTTTTTAAATAAAAGACTAAGGAATAATAGACACAAAAGTAACAATTTAAAAGTACATTACAAATAGCCAACTATAATAGGAAAACAAAGTAGAAAGGGCAATGTCCTAGCATGTGTGAATGATTCGTCCAGACTCGAGAGGAAATTTGAGTTCTATCATTTCAAAAAGTCAGTTTTTAAAAAATCTTCCCAGAAAACATCATACCCAGACTATTTTATAAGTTCTACAAATCCTGAGGAAATCAATAACGTCAATATACTACTACTATTCTTTTAATGTTTACTTATTTTGAGGGAGAGAGAGAGAGATCACACACAAGCAGAGGAGGGGCAGAGAGGGAGGGGGAGAAAGAATCTCAAGCAGGCTCTGTGCTAACAGCACAGATGCAGGGCTTGAACTCACAAACCGAGAGATCATGACCTGAGCAGAAATCAAGAGTCAGATGCTTAACTAAGCTACTCAGGTGCCCTGTACTATTATTGTTAAATAGAAAGGTAGAAAACAATCTCCAAATAATTGAATCTAACCTTGACACTAAAACCAGATAAGTAGAAAAAGGAAAAAGTTGGCCTATGTTAAATATAAAATAAGTAGAAAGTAGATAGATGGACAGACATGTTAGCATGCTAAACACAGCGATGCACAAAAAAAGCTAAATACACATTATGACCACACTGGTTTTATTGCAAGAATGTAAAGTTCATTAAATACTGGAAATCAGAAAAGTCACTCATCCTATCAATAGTTGAAAGGAAGTCAACCTACATCTCAATTTATTAGGTAAAAGTACTCAAATTCAGCTAAATTTTATAATATTTTTTTAAAACTTAGGCAACCAAAACCTTTATCTTGAAAAGTGTACCCACAAAAGCAGACCAAACATCTTATTCAATGGTGAAATAATGGTATCATTTCCTTCGAATTTACACCAAAAAATGCCCACAATTGTTTCTAGTCGACATTACCTTTGATGTTGGAATCAATGCACTAAGTCAAGAAATAAGTTAATATACAAATGGTTTGTAAATGAAAACGTAAGTGATGAATCACTAAATTCTATTCCTGAAATCATTACACTATGTTAACTTGGATTTAAATTTTTAAAAATAAAAACATTTAGGGGCGCCTGGGTGGCGCAGTCGGTTAAGCGTCCGACTTCAGCCAGGTCACGATCTCCTGGTCCGTGAGTTCGAGCCCCGCATCGGGCTCTGGGCTGATGGCTCAGAGCCTGGAGCCTGTTTCCGATTCTGTGTCTCCCTCTCTCTCTCTGCCCCTCCCCCGTTCATGCTCTGTCTCTCTCTGTCCCAAAAATAAATTAAAAACGTTGAAAAAAATTTTTTTAAAAATAAAAACATTTAAAATTTTAAAAAAGAACTTAAATGGTTCATAAAAGAAATGTTTTTCATTATTTATGGATGACATTGTATATACAGAAGAGTTAAGCATTCCCAAATATAGTTAATATAAGTTAATTGCTTTTCAATATATTTTAAAAATGAATTTTTAAATTCTATTATTCACAAACCATTTTTTAAAAAAGGTTCCTAAGGACAATTCTAATACAAAGATGGGCAATTCCTGTATGTAGAGACTACAAATTTTTATTTCAAGAGACTAAAAGTTATCTTAATAAATGGAAGGATATACTATGTTTATGGATAAAAAATACCTCATATTGTAAAGGTATCAGTCCCCTCTCCCAAATGGAACTATACTTTCAATGCAATTCCAATAAAAATTCCAGTAAGATGTTTTATACGACTTGAGACATCAGTTCTGAATATTTTTGTGTAGGAGTAATGGGTTAAGAAAAATAGGAAAATACTTGCCCTATTGGTTACGATTTATTAGAAAGCTAAAGCAGTTTAAAAACTATCATACTGTTTCAGGGACAAATATGTCAGTGCAACAGGACAAAGGTAAGCAGCAGACTCATGTATATATGAAGACTGGCTTATATGACAGACCTGGTAATGCACATATATGGGGAATAGATACATTTTTCAATAAATTATGCTAGAATAATTACAAATGCATGTGCAAAGCATTACAAAATTAATTCTTTCCTTGGGATACACAGAAATCTATTCAAGGACTTTAATGTGAAAAGTTAAACACTAAGGGTTTTTGAAAAATGTAGGAAAATGTCTCTGTCATCAAAATGGAGAATGTTTCAGGTACCAATTTTTTACAAAATACTGATCAAGTCTACTAAATGTAAAAATTCTGTTCATCAAGAGGAACCATGAAATGATAATCTAAAAACCGGGAGAAAACAAAATAGTGTATCGAGGATGTGAAAGGAACTTCTATATATCAGTAAGACAAATAATCCAAGAGAAAACATGAACGTTTCCCAGAAAATGCAGGTGCCAAGGCCATGTATGAAAGATTCTCAGTCTCTTTAGCAAACAAGGGAATGCAAATCAAAATCTAATGGAGATATCATTTCACACCTGCCAGACTGACAAACTTGAAAAACCTGACAATCTCCTTGACAATGTTCACCAAGATATAAAGCCCATGATTATTCATGTACCACAAGGGGGAAATGGAAATTGATATAATCACTTTGGAAAACTAGTTGGTATTGCATAATAGAGTTCAATTTAAGAATATCCCGGGACAGGGGCGCCTGGGTGGCTCAGTTGGTTAAGTGTCCAACTTCAACTCAGGTCATGATCTCATGGTTCCTGAGTTTAAGCCCCATGTCGGACTCTGTGCTGACAGCTTGGAGCCTGGTGCCTGCTTTGGATTCTGTGTCTCCCTCTCTCTGCCCCTGCCCTGCTCACAGTCTGTCTCTCTCAAAAAGTGAATAAACATTAAAGAAAAAAAATATCTTAAGTATATCCTGGGACAGAGTGATACCGATTCTGGGTACAAACCTTAAACACTTGCACATGTATACTAGACTAGCAAGCATAAGCAATTGTCCCCAGCAACACTATTCATGATAGCAAAAAAAAAAAAAAAAAAAAAAAAAAAAAGACAAAAAAAACTCTCAACCATCAAATATCCATGAACAAGATAAAGTAAATGGTGACTCATTCACACAGTGGAATTCTGTACTGAAGTGAGCGTGACTGAATCAGAGTTACATTCATCAATGTAGATCACTCTCAAACAGAGCACAAAGTGAAAACACAAGTCACTGAGTATATACAATATAATTCCATTTGTATGAAATGAACAAAATAGGCAAAAGTAAACTTGTGTTGCTTAGAGGTATGAAGCAAAGCCAAGGAATATTACTAAATTCAATGCAATCGCCTCTACCTGGAGCAGAGCATACAAGGAGTATCAGTGGTACTGAGCATATTCTATTTGTATAACCTGGCGAGGGGAGGTAGAGATGTTCCTTTTATTGGTCTTTAAATTATACATATACTCATTTTACACACACTCTTGTACATACGCTATATTTCCTAATACTTTTCAATATGCATAATTCTATCAGTAATATAGGTACCTAAATGGGAGTCTTCCTATTTCTTTCTGCAAGTCACATGAAACTCACAAGGTTAGAATAGGGGTTAGATGTGAAAAGTGAGATATGATGGTCACTACTTTCGAAGTTTGGGAGCTCCAAGTTTAAAATTGTATTACGGAGTTGAAGTTGACTGAGTAGAATACTATAAAATGAGAACTCACACCGAATGGTCAATCTTAAAAGAAGTGAAAAAAATAGATGATCGGTTATTAAAAAGTAAGATTTCAAATAATTACAGGATAATGTATTAATTATCTTGGGTTCAAAATATGTTGTAGTTGCCTTCTTTTTAAAGAAGGATTATCATTTATTCATATGAAGTATAAAAATGTATCTAATGTCTCCTAAAACTTAAATGCTGGTTATAATCCAGCAAAGAACTTGAGTGTGATAGGGAGAAAAATCCTAGACCAAAGACCCTGAGATCCAGCCTTCAGAAGCCTGCTTCTGCTTCTTTATACACTCTAAATTTTAGAACAGTCTCTTGAGTCCTTTTCCCAGAATGTGTGAAGTCTTAACGTGAATATGTGGAAATGGCATACAACAACTCAGAAATACTTAGGACAGATACTCAGCAGCTTCCATGTACTAAGCACTGGCCTCGAGTGCTTTACGCACAGCTTCTCTTTTAACCTTCAAACTAAGCCTGTGAAATGGGCCCTATGAGACTGCTAAGGAAAACTGCATTCAGTTATTAACATATACTGAAACTAATAATTTTTCTATACCAGTGAATAAGACCTGCATTGTCCCTACCCCATGCAACTGTCAATTCTAGTAGGAGTATGTAAAAAAAAAAAAATCAATACAAACATAACCTTCAGACACAACATGCTGGGGGATACTTTTACCTAGGATGAGGGAGGACTGTTTTCTGAGGTCACATGTAACTCAGAATAAAAAGCAGAAATCAGGCTTAGAAAGATCTGGGGAAGGAATATTACAGGGAAAAGAAACACTGAATACAAAAGACCAGGGAGAGAACAAGCTTTGTGTGCTTGGCTAGGATGACAAAAGCACTGGGAATGAAGGGGATGAGATTAGGGAGGCAGGCAGGGATGTTGAAGATCATGGTTATGTGTTTGGATTTTATTCCAATGCCCTGGGGTCTTAGACAATAATCAGACATACATTTTAAATTAGCACTTTAGCTGGTATTGGTAAAAGGACTATGGGGGACTACATACCACTAGATGGTTATTGCTGGATTTCAGGGAAGAGACAGTGATGGCTTCCAGAAGGATGAGAGCAGTAACTAGAACTGGTTTTAATGAAGAGAACTGAGTTCCTAAGTTTGGGGCCTGAACCATTGGCTACAGGGTAATGGCATTGACAGAGATGTACAACACTATGGAGATGAGAAGGTTTAAGGAGACGAAATTCAACAATGTACGAACACAGGATGGGAATCTTCCCATTCCTTCTCCCAATCTCCCGAAGAGAAACCTCTAGTTTCTTTCAGTAATCATCCTCTTCATCATAGCAGTAGTAACATTTTGAGAATTTGTTATGTACCAGGCCCTGGTCCTGATCTGAACCTCAAGACGTAGGTAGTATCATGATCATTTAATTGATAAAAAAAATAAATAAAACACAGTTTATTAGCTTTAACTCTTGACCATCTGAATGCTCAATCTCTTGGTTTACTTAGCACATCCAGAATGCAACTGACTCCCTACATATAATTATATGGATGAAGGGTATACAGCTCAGTGGACAAGGACTACTAACTCCTCTGGTCTCTTATTTTTTTTTTTGGAAAGATAACTTCAAAATGTTTATAGTTGAAATTTATGGAGACTCTTGAGTAGTAAGTCAATGTTATGAGCATAAACTGGGTCACCAAAACAAGTTCCTTTAGGAAACTGAGTCAAATAAATCTACTTTTACTGAAGGTTACCTTCAGTCTTTAATGTAATGTCTATTATGTATTTGTAAGAGGAATATAGGATGTATTACATGCTGAACTTATTGGATCTAGAAATCCCTGAAGTTTGTTGCTTGTTCTGCATGACATCAGGAAGCATCATCCACAGACCCAGCTGCCATCAGTCTAACAGATCAGAAAACTCATGCATGAAGATAAGCCCCAGGGGTAGGAGTTTATGGCCCTGCTGATGGTAAATTTTGATCCCCCAAATTATCATGGAGCAAGAAAGGAAATTAGAGATAATCCAATCAAGTATTGTGTTGTAGTTGCATAGATGAGGAGGAGATCAGGTTCACGGATCCAAGTTTGTTCAGCAGCAATATATACTTAATATTGTCCTTGACTAATTCCGAGACATGTATATAACTCCTTATTTTAAGCTCTATGTTTCTCAAAATATTAGGAATTCAGAGCCTAAACAGATGCCCTATCACCACTTGGCCAGGGCCCAAGACTAAACTGCAGGTAGCAACACAGGCAAGACCTTCTCACGTCACATCTACAGTCTCTCTCCACTTCTCTCCAGCTCAAAACAGGCCTCCTTCAGAGAACTTGCGTCACTAGGCAAATGTGTTTTTACCTGCAGAATAAATTTAAGTATTTTTATAGAACCCTCCCTTTTAAGGAAAAAGATGACACAGAATCAGAAAGGCAACATGGGAATAAGAACCAATTCAATTATAGCCCACATTGTCCTACTTTCCTAAGAAAGACACACAACTCAGTATTGTATTCCTCCCACTTCCACAACTCTAATACCAGATAAGTATTTGTCCAAAGAAAAGCGATAAAAACAATACTTGATTTGAATTCTTAATGTCTTCCTTGAACCCAGGAAACTTTTCTACTCAAGACTAGTACTTTCTAATATACACCTTCTGAATGATGATAATCACTGATTTGCTTGCCAAGGAAAGGCTGTTAAGACCTAAGAGGGTATTTGAGTTTGCACTTTGCCACTAACCAGCTGATATACCTGAAGTGAGTCAATGCTAGGACTGGAGACTCTTGGCCTTCTTGGGGCACCTGGGTGGCTCAGTCAGTTGATCATCTGACTTCAGCTCAGATCATGATCTGGCAGTCTGAGTTCAAGCCCCACATTGGGCTTGCTGTGGTCAGCCTGTCAGCACAGAGTCCCCTTCAGATCCTCTCTTCCCCTCTCTCTACCCTTCTCCCACTTGCATTCTCCCCAAAGTTTAAAAAAAAAAAGACTCTTGGGTTATTAGGTTCTAAGTGGGGTATGTTTTGGTTCAGATTTTACAAGCAAAAATTACATATTTATCTCCAAAACCTGACTCAATACTCACCATGTTCCAGATGACACTAGGTTAAGTGCCAGTATATGCTAATTTCATTTCAGCAACTCTTAATGTCTATTAGGTACTAACATTATCACAGTATTATAGATGAGGACATTGAAACCTTAGAAATCTTACATGAATGGTATGATTCCCTCATTTTAAGATGAGAAAATGGATTATGAAGGACATTGCATGCCAAACTTGCCATGGAGTTTGAATTTTCTATTATAGACCCGAGATTTGCAAGCTTTGACACATTCAATTTCAGCAATTGTTTTTTTCCCCTACTGAGACTCTAGGTCAAAAGAAATAAATAGCAGTTCTCTTTAGAATTAGAAAACAACAAACATTTAGGTCCTAAAAAACTTAGTTTTACTTTTAATTTAGGTATATTTTTCAAATGGTTACTAACATTTTTCTTTCATCCTTAAGCAGCCACACTGCTTACAAATGGGATATGCTTGGTTGGGTACTGTAGATATTCAGACTTTAAAGTCAGATTGGACACTGCCACCTTTCTTGTTTTACATGTTTTTTTCATGAGATACTTGCTTTTAATCATAGCCACCAGTGAAAACCCAGCTTTGTAAAGTAGGACATCATCAAAAGGAATGTAGCCCATCAAATCCTGAAACTAAAGCACATCAAAGCTGGTATTGAGCATGTTCAACAGAGGTATTGCTTTGTATCACCTAACCATTTAAAACATCTCATGGTACCCATGTGAGTTCACGGCAGTGCCTGAGGCACCTTAGCACAGTTTGGGAACCACAGCTCTGGTCATTGAGGAATCTTCCCTAGCAAGTTTTGAAAAAGGAGAAGGACATGATCCATATGTACATTCTAGAAAAATGGAGCTGAATGGATAAAGGATGGAGGTGCCAAGACCAGAGAAAAAGGGAATAGTCCAGAAATGGCTTGAGCCTTTCAAGAAAATCCTGAGTGTTATCAAACTACTGTAAAAACTAAGAGCTCTGGAAACAGACTCTTGAATGAGATTACTACATTAAGGGAAAATGTTAGGAATAACAGTCATTCGAAATCCACTATCAGAAATATAAATGGATGTGGGCTGAGGCTATTTAACTGTATCCATGTGCAACATGCATTAGTTTCATTGATATAAACCTTTCCTATTACATGGTGGTGCCTAATAGGTGTTGAAGTAACTGGTCACAAGTCTCTTGTCAACCCATTTTAAGAAAGCATTTGACAATTGTTAAGGTGAAGGGGCTTGCTCAAGGTATACGAATTAGTGACACTTGAAAGTTTACAGGCAAATGAAAAGTACAAGAGTTTTGAGAAGTATACCATAGTTAAATACAACATAGAGAAGCTAGATGAATGACATCTGGAAGTTTGTCATATACCTTTACTACTCATCAAAATAAAAGTTTTAAAAACAAAAAATTTTAAAAAGAGGAAGAGAAAAAGGGCAGGAAAGAAAAATTTTAAGGTGGGGATGGGGGAAGACAGGAGAGGAAAACAAGGATGCAAAAGTAATAAAGGAAAAAAGAAAGGTTAATGTACTGGAGAAACAATCCCCGCTTGCCAATAACATCATTGTCCAATTTCTAGTTTCAGTGCAAAATGTGCCTCACAGTTCATAGGAAAACCAACACTTTCCATGTAGAAGTTGTTACAGCTGGAAAACACAGATTATTTTCTACTGGGTGACTTAGATGGCATATCTTCCCTTAAAGGGTCTTGCACATATTTATAAACATGGAAACTGTTAAGACATTTTGTGAAAAATATGACTGCTAAAAGAACTCCAGGCATGGGGGCAAAGACCATCTAAGTTTAAATGAATATATTAGACCAATGTGACAGCAAATGAGATGAAAATTCACAAGAAAGTCTTGTTTATATGGGAGAGACTTGGTATTAGAGGTCTTTCTAGGAAATCTAACAAAATTAGCTAGGCAGCTGTCCCATCAGTCTCCATGTGCTATTTCCCCATATGTGAAGATAAAGTGGAGTTTCTAATTGAAAATTATCCCTCTCTGTGCTTGAGGCTATAGAGAAGCAGGAGACCACGGACACTGCCCTTCATTTGATGGCTCTTAAAGATAAAAGAAACTTTGTTTCGGTGAAGTATTATTCATCATAAGGCAACCAAAGGAACAGTAGCTTACACATTAACCTTATGAAAATTTACATATATTCTCCTGAGTGGTCAAAACACTTTCAAAATGCATGAAGCTGGGAGCTGGTTTTAATGGCACTCTCATGGGAGCCCACAATTGGGATGCCTATTAATGAGCTAGCAAAGTATTTGATTCTTTCTCCATTCAGTTGTCAAGTATATGCATTTCTAAGCTTACACGAAGTCTCATTATTGCATTCCTCATGATTTCTCTTTTGTCCAAATGTAGAGTGAAGGTCTAAGTAAGACTTACACATTTCATCAGAAATTATGATAAGCAACCTTTTTAGCTAAGTACAGTTAAATAAAAACAACTACCTGAATGATGAATACAGCAAGGCTTTTGTTTACATGCTTATATGTTTGTCCTGAAAAAGGATATCAATGTAAAATTTTAAACATAATTCTAAATCAGGAATTTTCTCACACTTCCCAATTTAGACCCCTTAACTCCAAGTCTGTCTTTACAACATAAAAGGTTTTTTTTTGAATATGTGAAATTTATTGTCAAATTTGTTTCCATACAACACCCAGTGCTCATCCCAACAGGTGCCCTCCTCAATACCCATCACCCACCCTCCCCTCCCTCCCAGGAACTGGAGGGTGTTATGCTAAGTGAAATAAGCCATACAGAGAAAGACAGATACCATATGTGTTCACTCTTATGTGGATCCTGAGAAACTTAACAGGAACCCATGGGGGAGGAGAAGGAAAAAAAAAAAAAAAAAAGGTTAGAGTGGGAGAGAGCCAAAGCGTAAGAGACTCTTAAAAACGGAGTACAACACAAAAGTTATTACGAAAAGCCTTGACAGTATTCCAAATTCTTCAATTAATTCCTAGAGGATATATTCAAAGACCATTTTTTCTTAAGAAATGGAAAAATATAAAGAACCTCAAGCCAATGATGTCCCCAACAGATATGTGGGATTTCAGACCTTAGGAGAACACCTGCTATTGAGTTATGTTCTCAGGACCAGATTGGGCCCTCAGTCAAGCCTTAAACAGCATCCTGAAATCAACTTAATGTGATCAATATGTATTCAATAACTAATATGTAGACTCCAAAAAATTCAACTGAGACTCCATTTTACCATGCGTAATGAGTACATATAGAACATTTTTACCTATACAACATTTTAAAATACAACAATATAGGACAACAGCATATCTGTCCTCAGGGAACGATCTCATGGCAACATGTGCCATAAATGTTGTAATTTACTCTTGACATCTGATCGCATGTAAGAATTCAGGCATTATTCATCTTTATTTTCTGAGCAAGTGGTGCAGCAAGTGGAGCAAGTGGGTCACAAGCACCCATGTAATGTTTGGAGGACCTGAATTACTGGACAGACTTTTCATGTTGTAGAGAAGACAAAACATGAGAAATCTATTTCTAAAATAAATCTCAGGAGGAGAAACTGATACTCTCTAACAATGGGTCACCATTATTCCTAATTCCCAAGAGTAATTGAATTTGTGCCAAACTATTGTGTTCAATTGTTCTCAAAATCATTTATACCAAGTTTTTAAGTCATACACTGAGTCAGTATGTAATGAAAAAAAGGTTTATAGGTTATGGCAAATCACCTGCTGCTCATCTGACGTTAATAAAGATTATTAACAGGACAATTTATTTGGCAAAGGGTATAGGGGAGAGACCAAAGTTTCAAATTCCAGCTTGGCTGCATGCCAGGTGCTCCGTTACTGTAAGCATTTCCTACCTAATAGGGACTAAATAAAACATCATATACATATGAGTCATTAGTGTAGTGCCTGGCCTACAGTAGATGCTTCTTAAATATTAATTCACTTCATGCTTCTGTGGAAACATGGATTTTCCCTCAAGGGGTTTTCTCAATAATTAGAATATCTGATCAATTATTCTCCCTACCAATTCTGCATTGAATGAACCTTAGTGAAATAAGGTTTCATTATGTGTTTTTTGTGTGTGTTTTTGTGTTTATGCCCCCTCTTTATTCTCAACCATTAGAGATAATTGCCATAGCTTTGGGAATAACAGTGCAAACTCCAAATGTCTCTATAAAACAAAACAAAAAAGAGGTACAATTTAGTGTCACTAATCAACTCCTACACAGGTTTTTAAATTGTTTCCTATGTAACTGTAGTTTTAAAATTCTACAGTTAAAAAAAAAACTGTAGCTATTTAAATCACACAGAACAAAAGTCATTGCAGATCAACTTATGTGATCCTAGACATACTAAATCCTAACAAATATTACTATTTTATACACTCTCATATGCTGTTTTATGATCAAACTGAAGGGCCAACAGACTGTTGAATAAATAGGGCTATTTAATTAATAAGACAATCCAAAACCCCGAAAAATATTCTATGGATCACTACTGCACAGAACACTTTCTGGAGTGTCGGGCTCTTGACAGGGTATGACCTGTTTTTAATATAGTACTCATAGGTACAGGATACATAACAAGCTATTAAAACATGCAAAAGACAGAAACAGTCAAAATGACAAAACACAAGCTTCTCCCCCAAAAGAAAAATCAGGAAGAAATCACAGCCAGAGAATTGCTCAAAACAGACATAAACAATTTATCTGAACAAGAATTTAGAATAACAGTCTAAAACTAATAGTGGGGCTTGAAGAAAAGGCATAGAAGCCAGCAGAGAATCTATTGTGGCAGAAATTAAAGACCTAAGAACCAGTTACAACGAATTACGAAATACTATAAATGAGATGCCAAATAAAATAGACACAGTGACAGCGAAGATGGAAGAAGCAGAGAGAATAGGTGTGGTTGAACATCAAATTATGGAAAATGATGAAGCTGAAAAAAAGAGGGAAAGAAAATTACTAGATCCTGAGGAGAGAATAAGAGAGCTAAGCAGTTCCATGAAATGAAACAATATCCCTATCACAGGAGTTCCAGAACAAGAGAGAGAAAGGGGCAGAAAGTTTATTTGAACAAATTACAGCTGAGAACTTCCCTAACCTGGGGAAGGAAACAGGCACCCAAGTCCAAGAGGCACAGAGAACGCCTTTCAAAATCAACCAAGACAGGTCAACACCACAACCTATTATAGTAAAACAGGCCAAATAAAAAGATAAAGAGAATTCTGAAAGCAGGTAGGGATAAACCTACAAGGGTAGACATATAAGGGTAGTAGCAGACCTGTCCACTGCAACTTGGCAGGCTAGAAAGGAGTGGCAGGAAATATTCCATGTGCCAAACAGGAAAAATACACATCCAAGAATCCTTTGTCCAGCAAGGCTGTCATTCAGAAAAGGAGGAGAGATCAAGTCTTTTCCAGACAAAAATTGAAGGAGATCATAACCACTAAACCAGCCATGCAGGAGATCCTATGGGGGAATTTGTGAGTGGAAAGCAGTGAAGACTACAAAGAACCAGAGACATTACTACAAACACAAACCTGCATATAACACAATGACACCAAATCCGTATCTTTCAGTAATCACTGAATGTAAATGGACTAACTGCCCCAATCAAAAGACACAGGGTATCTGAATGGATTAAAAAAAAAAAAAAGAGGACTTTTCTATATGTTGCCTACAACAGACTGATTTTAAACATGAGGACATATGGAAGCCAATTTGACAATAAATTATAGTTAAAAAATAAAAATAATAAGTTTAATTTAAAAAGTGTGTGTATATATATAAAATTTATTGTCAAGTTAGCTAACACACAGTGTATATAGTGTGTTCTTGGCTTCAGGAGTAGATTCCCATAATTCACTTACATACAACACTGAGTGCTCGTCCAAACAAGTACCCTCTTCAATGCCCATCACCCATTTTTTCCTCTCCCCCACTCCCTGCCCTCATCAACCATCAGTTTGTTTTCTATATTTAAGAGTCTCTTATGGTTTGCCTCTCTCTGTTTGAAACCATTTTTACCCTTGCCTTCCCCATGGTCTTCTGTTAAGTTCCTCAAATTCCACATAGGAGTGAAAACTTAGAGCTGTCTCTTTCTGACTTACTTCACTTAGCCTAATACCCTCCAGTTCCATCCACATTGTTGCAAACGTCAAGATTTCATTCTCATTACCAAGTAGTATTCCATTGTATATATAAACCACATCTTTATCCATCACCAGTTGATGGACATTTGGGCTCTGCCCATAATTTAGCTATTGTTGAAAGCACTGCTATAAACCTTGGGGGGTACATGTGCCCCTATACATCAGCACTCCTGTATTCTTTGGATAAATTCCTAGTAGTGCTATTGCTGAGTTGTAGGGTAATTCTCTTTTTAATTTTTTAAGGAACTTCCACACTGTTTTCCAGAGAGGCAGCACCAATTTGCATTCCCACCAGCAGTGCAAAAGTGTTCCCATTTCTTCACATCCTCACCAACATCTGTTGTTTCCTGAGTTGTTAGTGTTAGCCATTCTGATCACTGTGAGGTGGTATCCCAATGTGGTTTTGATTTATAGTTCCCTGATGATGAGGGACATTGAGCATCTTCTCATGTGTCTGTTGGCCATCTGGATGTCCTCTTTGGAAAGGTGTCTATTCATGTCTTCTGCCCATTTTTTCAATGGATCATTTGTTTCTCAGGTGTTGCATTTGGTAAATTCTTTACAGATTTTGGATGCTAAGTATTCTCCCATTCCATCTGTTGCCCTTTAGTTTTGTTGTTTCCTTTTCAGTGCAGAAGCTTTTTATCTTGATGAGGTCCCAATAGATCATTTTTGCTTTTATTGGTGTCTCTACTTCTTAATCACCTTCCCTTATTTTACACGTTCCTTCAATCCCCTCCCCCAAACTATAACCAGAGTGTTGTTTGCATTCATGGTTTCTTGTTTTTCATTTGTTTTATATTCCATGTAATTAAATCTTATGGTATTTGTCTTTATTTCACTTACAATAATATTCTCTAGGTCCATCCATGTTGTCGCAAATGTCAAAATTTCATTGTTTTCTTACAGCCGAGTAACATCCCATAGTGTGTGTGTGTGTGTGTGTGTATACATACACATTTTTCCCCCATCACCGTAAGTAATTCTATTTTGCATAATACTCAATTCTGACATTAAAGGTTACTTGAAGGCTTTTGGTTAAAAACACATGCACTTTCTTTCAATAAATCCCATGTATTTTTCGTCTTGTGCTGCTCTTTGTGGTGAGCTGTGAAATTCCACTTCTGTAGCTGTGTATCACATCCTTTTTATCCTTTAATCTGTTAAGGGTCACTAGGTTGCTTTCATATCTTGGCTATTGCAAATAATGCTGCAATAAATATAGGGGTGCATAAGATCTTTACAAACTAGTGTTTCATATTCTTTGGGTCAATACCCAGTAAAATTACTGGATCACACAGTATTTCTCTTTTATAATTTTCTGAGGATCTTCCATAGTATTTTTCACAATGGTTTGACCACCAACAGCACGTGAGGCTCCCCTCTTCTCCACATTCTAACATGTATTGTTTCTCCTCTTTTGGACACTAGCCATTCAGACTGGCATGAAGGGATAGCTCATTGTGGTTTTGATTTGTATTTCCCTGATGAAAAGATGCTCAACATCACTCATCCTATCTGTGGGCCAGCACTCATTTTTAATCAGATTACTGTAGTTTTAGTGTTCAATTGTAGTTGTAGTAGTTCTTTATATATTTTGGATATTAGCCCCTTACTGAACATTTGCAAATATCTCCCTTTCAGCATTTTGTTTTGTTGGTCATTTCCTCTACTGTCCAAAAGCTTTTTTTTTTGGGTATAGTCTCCAATAGTTTGTTTGCCAAATATCATAAAAGGTTTTAGAAAACCCCTTAACAAGTAGTACTGCAGATTGAAGAGATTATACAGGCAGAGGGCTAGCATTAAGATGCTGCTTATGCCACTGAGTAACTCCAGATTGACTAAAGGGAAACCTCAAAGTTGAGGAGTCCGTGCCCTCTCCTCTGAGAAGAGACTATCTGGTGGCCACGGCACATTGGAAGATCTATACGGAGTTCCTGAACTTGGAGGCCTGAGGCTATCACACACTCCAGAGACACTAGCAGATGCTGAGTAAATCTAGTGTCCTCACCCACCTGGGCCAGAGGGAGCCCAAAGTATACCCTGCCCACCCAGTCCCACCCCACCCTCCCCATCCCCTTTCCCAAGAGAGAAGGAAAGGGAAGGATGCTGGTAGAAAGCGATACTGGACTTGTTCTTTATATGAAGACTCTCAGTTGTATGAAGAAAATGAATTATTTTGAAAAAGATAAAGCTTATTTTTCCTCTGTCAACAGAAATGGGAACCAGTTTGAGTCCAATTTGAGGATGACCAAATTGAGTTCAATTAATACAAAGTCCAATTTCTGTGTATCTGCATCCTAAATAGTACAAATTCTAACAGTCTACATGCCAGATTTGAACACAGAAGAGAAGCAAAATACTTAAGCATCTCAAGACAGAGGAGAGCTGGCAAGAAATCAGAGTGGCAGGAAGGACCATCCTCATGGTAGGCCTAATTCCATACACTTCGTGGCACTTGACTGTTTTTAGCTCATCAGTGAGAAGAAGAGTTAGGTCTCTGAGGAGATGAGGAGACGCATGTCCTATAGGAGAAACTCATCTCTACCTCGAGTTAGACAAAATTCAACCTAAGAGCTCATTTTAGTAGCTTATTAAAATATAAAAAGGTACAGCAAATTAAATCCTATCACCAAGACCTCAACGACAAGACAGAATACAGAGGTGTTTAGGCAATTTTATTTTCTGCCTTTTTTTAATGTTTATTTTTGCGAGAAAGACAGACCACAAGCATGACAGGGGAGGGGTTGGGGGGGTGAAAGACACAGAATTCAAAGCAGGCTATAGGCTCTGAGCTGTCAGCACAGAGCAGAGCCCAACGCAGGGCTTGAACCCACCAACCACAAAATCAGGACTTGAGCCCAAGTCGGATGCTTAACCAACTGAGCCACCCCAGTGCCCTGTAGGCTATTTTAAATGGTGTTTTAACAGAAATGCTTTAGGAAAATTATTACACTGCATTGATTATTCAAAGTTTTCTGTAAATTTTAAACCAAAACCCTCCTCATCTCAGACCTATATAAAAACATACCAACGCTCCTGTCAACACTCAGACACACTCATCTTGAGAACCAAGGCAGAAAATTCGTAAGTTAAAGCAACTGCACACAAAACGGATGCAACAAATTGCATTTACTCTAAGTTATCCACACAGCTATGGAATTCGGTGGTAATTTTAGTTTTACAGCTGTATTGCAGCCTTGTTACAGGAACACACCAAGATGAAAGAGTAATCAGAGTTCTCCAGGTGTGGTTTTGGTTTTGTTTTTCACCTGAACTTTGGTTCCTCCAACATGAGTTCTGGCTATGAAACAACAGCAGGAAGCTGCTGTGTGTGCCCACCTCATTCAATGGAGGGTCGAGTTCCAAAAGCCCCTTTGTGTACAACACGATGAGAAGTCAGCACTCCAAGGACTGATTTAAGCTGTAAAGAAGCATGGTCTCACAAGGCATCAGCCACATGATAATTAGAATGAAGATTTACAAGACTTCAAAGAAATCCAACCTAGCTTTCATTATGAAGGTAATCCTTTAATTAAATCAAGTTCCATTTATAATTAAGCTTAAATGAATTATTCCCAAGACCCCACGCTGAAAATAGTGCCTAATAGACACATCATGCCTCCATATAAATAGGAAATACACTACTAAGAATTAGGCCAGCAGTTCTAGGTGCAAAAAAGAAAAAAAAGTGGTTTTTTGCTTCAAAAATTTTTTTAGTATTTATTTTTGACAGAGACAGAGCATGAGCGGGGGAGGGGCAGAGAGAGAGGGAGACACAGAATCCAAAGCAGGCTCCAGGCTCTGAGCTGTCAGCACAGAGCCCAACGCAGGGCTCGAACTCACAGACTGTGAGATCATGACCTGAGCCGAAGTCTGACGCTCAACCGACTGAGCCACCCAGGCGCCCATTTTTTTGTTTGTTTGTTTTTGTTTGTTTTTTTAGAATAGGGATCTGGCCTGCAATGTTCTCTCTTGAGGCACTAGGTCAAGAAGTACAGAAGTAATGTAGACCTGTAGAGAGCCCATAGACAAGATAGAGTTACAAGGGTTACATTTACACAGTAACATTTAGTTCCATTCTGTGGCTTGGGTGAATCTCTGGTATTGGTCTTGGCATCTTTTCCCCACATATTTAGGATTCTAAGAACTTCTGAGACACCATCATCCCCACAAAAAAACAGCCCCTACTTAAAAGAGTGCTTTACAGCAGGTGCTGTACTGGGTACTAGGCCTTATTTCATTTGACCCTTCGAATATTCTTTTGAGACAGGAATTATTCTAACCTTTTATAGGTAAAACTGAAGGTAGGAGAGAGCAAGCAATTCACCCAAACCTACTGAGGTAATAATAACACAAATTTGTCTGGGAAGGCCTTGTCACCCTTCTCTTTCCGGTAGCAAGGGAGATACGGACATGTGGCACGGTGAGAAAACCAATGTATGTACGTGCTTTAAAAGTTGTAATTGTAATTAAAACATATAAAGAATGTTGCAGGAGCAGAGGAAAACCAAGATTCACAATTTGGAAACTCCTAAGATTCATTGAGCTGGAGAATGATCTTTAGCCACTTTGGTAAAAATAACCTTTCCGGGAATGGCAAGCCACACAAAATGATGACTGAATTCATCATGCCAGGGGAGTATAACGCAGAAAACTGCCCACACAGATCTAATTTATTTTAGGTCTGATGCAGTGGTTGCTATTTTTCTACAACGTAAGGGTCTGGTAAATAGAATTACAGGAAAATGCAGTGAAAATTATCAGTAAACATAGAGTTCTTTGAAGCTGACTGACAGAAGTAGCCGGAGTGACAAATTTTGATACAAATAATACTGTTTTGTTTGCACAAAATTAAGTTGCCATGTGAATTTAATGGGCTCCAGCATAACTAATAGTACAACTTCCCTAAGCACTTTCATCTATAAAGAAAGGTTCACAATGGATTTAGGGTTCCGAGTGCCAGGCAAGCCAGGGTTAAGGAAGAAGCAAAAACCACACTCAGAGAAAAAGGCAAGGAGTGCCCATGGCATTGATGCTGCCTGAAGTTGTACATGGTCATCATCAAGAATCCTGATCTTCGAAGCTTGGTCCTACAACTAGCAGCATCAGTATCACCTAAGAACTTATTAGAAATGCCTATGTTTGCGGCTCCCAACACAACCTGCCAATCAATCTCTAGGAGGGGGATGTGGAAATCTCCAACAAGCTTTCCCAGTGATTCCGATACAGGCCGAAATTTGAGAACCACTGATTCAAGAAGATTTCAAAATACAACAGTACCAGGACTCCACCCAGAATATAAGATTTAATTAGTCTGGGGTGGGACCTAGGCCTTCTGGCTCCTTGAAGATACCAACGATTTTCTAAGGTCTCACCCATAGTTGAGGACTGGTGGCCTGTTGAGACTTGGTCCAAACGGGGCATCTGGGTGGCTCAGTCAGTTAAGCATCCAACTTCAGCTCAGGTCATGATCTCACAGTTATTAAGTTCGGGCCCGTGTCGGGTTCTGTGCTGACAGCTCAGAGCCTGGAGCCTGCTTTGGATCCTGTGTCTCCCCCTCTCTCTGCCCCTCCCCTGCTCATGTTCTGTCTCTGTCTCAAATAAAAACTAAAAAAAAAGAAAAAAAAAAGATTTGTTGCAAATGATATTAATACAATATAGTATCCCTCCAGGAAAACAATACAGAAAAAATTATCTGGCTGAATTGAATATACTAATACTTTCCATCTGAGTAATTCTGACTACCAGGGAGTTCAGTTACTGGGTCCATGCCCGACAAATGGCCAGTCAAGTAACTATCATCAACAATAACAAGGAAATCAGAAACTGCTTCCAGGATGATTCAACTGTCTTTGAGAATAACTTCACATATATGAAGACAAAGAAAAGAGAAACCAAACTTTCAAACCAGACAATCCAAGCACATATATGTGTTTGGACTATGAGGTATGGGCTCTGGGTTCAACAGCCCTCACCCCACCAACATGCCAGGAAATTGCGTAAGGGCAGAAACAGTCTCCACTGATGGCCATGGAAAGCTTTCACAAAAAGGATCTCAAGGGGCCCCTAAAATTGTTGGTTAATAGAACCCAAAGATTAGTGGTAGTCCCATGAAATACCTCGTAGCTTTTATTCAGTGTTTATATTTTGTTTTACGCTAAGAAGCACTCTCACAAATACAGAGCACCACATCCCACTAACTCAGAGACAAAAGGCACAAAACAGATCCATGGGAAAATGTGAATTACAGATCCAAGACCTGAGGATCTGAAATGTGACCCCGAGCACCAGAGCATCACCTGAGAACTTGTCAGAAATGCAAATTCTGTAAGTCCCATTTCACACCTACTCATCAGAACCTCTGGGGGGTGGGCCCAGCAAGCTGTGTTGTAACCAATTCTCTAGGTGAGTCTGAGGCCTGAAGTTTGAAAACCACTGCTCTCTAGATAGAGCATTCTGTATTTCGTCTAACCAGCCAAAGGAGAATATTTTTCTCAAATTCTTCCTAAAAACCAACCTGGTGCAAAGGTACACATGGAAGATTAAGAAAGGTGTTTAGATCATGCAACTAACAGGAGGCACACATGGTTTCCACATCAAGAAGCCATATATGGGTCAATATGAACATCTGTTCCAAGGACTTGGACTCATCTGATGTTGGCTCATTTGGTCCTACAGGGCCCATCTTCCCTCTAACCTGACAAGCCCTGCCAGAGTCTATGGAACATGACCAGCCCCCGGTAAGAGATGATTTATCGTTACCCTATAAGGTCATTCAGTATCTAATCTCTGTGGCCAAAAATCTAACTCTGATCCTGTGCCTTAACTATAGCACTTTGACTTTATTTTTGAGACCAAACCTTTTTTGTAACTCAATCCCCCCATTTTTTTTATAGCCAATGACAGATTCTTTCTCACATCATGTAGTAAGGTTCAATTGATCATGGGGCCTCAACAAATTGACCTTAAAGAATTTGAATTGCCACTTGGCCAGCCAAATTTCATCCCTGAGCACAAAAAGCCCACGGATGTGTTCTTTGGCTTGTAATGTTGATATATACGGACTCTCTTAAAAATCTAATTGTCGGTGTTTCAATATTGAAGGACCTCACATGCCAGTCTAAATCTGTCTTTATCGGAAACATCCAAAAACATGAGAATGACTGGGTCTGTGTTCCCACAGGGTAACTGTAGGCCAAGATTGAAGAGTAGCTACTAGTGTAAACTACCAATGTTAATTATCCTTTATTATCACCGTAGTGCTACATTTTCATACATCAAATAGAAAATACTTCTTGTGCCAAGCCTCTATCAAAATTAGGCAAACAAAACCTAGCCCCAAATGGCCATGTGTCTGAGAAAAAAAATTTGGTACAGTACAAATGATTCCTAACATATGGACTATGTAAGCATAGTGTCTGCTTGGAAATAATGTCACTGAAGACACTATTATGAAGAAACTTGGCCAGCATCATTCATCTGACTACACTACTTATCAGGACCCCACAGATATTTATATTTGCAAACCCCACTCTGTGAAATAAACGTTCAACTACTGATATTTCATTAAGGCACTGGTTCTCAACACTGGCTACATGTAGTTAATCTCTGGGGGAGATTTTAACAATATTCCTGCCTGGAATCCACCCCCAGAGACTGTATTTTAATTGTTCTCTGCCATGGCCTGGATGGCAATAATTTTTAAGCACTCTAAGTAAGACACAGCTAATGTACAGCCAGGTTTGAGAATCATTTTACCGAATACAAGAGGACATGAGTTTTCAAGAGCTAGTATTGCCCTCCTGTCTCCCTCTAAGTCACAGGAACTGTTCTTCACAGCTCTGTTTATAAGTAGGCTTCATTATATGTATCCAATTTCTTTTGGAAAATCTTGTGATCATGGCTTATTTTTTTTTTTTTTTTTTTGCAATTTTCTCTAACTACAAGGAGAACATGTAGGAACAGCGACTCACATACACTCAATTTCCCCAGTCTGCATTTCAGTTGATGGTTTAATCTGCCTGTAGTGTTTGAAGGTTGACACAATGAATGTTGGACTGTCATACATAAATCTAACTCTTTTAAGTGCACAGTCTCTGAAGCAAAAATGCAGATGGGAAATAGCCTTGCCTTGCTCTTTGGTATCTCTTGCCATAAGATTCTTTGGTGAGGCATAGTTTAAAAGTGGGAAAGAAACATTTTGGCTACTGAGATCAAATCATAATCCTGCAGTGTAAATTCTGGACTGAACAGGAAATCCCTGTAGGTTTGATCGCTTTTCTCTAACATGCTGGACCATCTCTACTCTCTTACAGAAATTCTTACTAGCCAGGCAGAAAATGACTTTTTTTTTTCAGTTTATTTTGAGAGAGAAAGAGACAGCATGAGTGGAAAAGGGGAAGAGAAGAAGAATCCCAAGCAGGCTCCACACTGTCAGCACAGAGCCCAATGCAAGTCTCGAACACATCATTCTTGAGATCATGACCCAAGCTGAAATCAAGAATTGGACTCTTGAGCAACTGAGCCACCCAGGCACCCCAGCAAATGATTTTGATTGGCACCCTACAGAAAACTCCTGCCAGAATTGAATCAGAAACATCCCTATGGATGTTTTGTTTTTTAAACTTCCTGTTTCATGCAATGGACACAGTCAATATAGTTTTCCTTTTTACCTCAGTTTATTCTATTAAAATCAAATTCAGGAATTATACGTAAATTCAGTATTCTAATAGATCTACACATCTGGGTTTGTAAATACAGATTTACAAACTAAATAGAGCATGAGAGCAGGGGAGGAGCACAGAGAGGGGAACAGAGCATCTGAAGCTGGTTCTGTGCTGACAACAGAGAACCTGATGCAGGGCTTAAACTCATGAACCAGGAGATCATGACCTGAGCCAAAGTCGGACACTTAACCAACTGAGCCACCCAGGTGCCCCTATATGATTTTTCTTTTAGATTTCACCTAGCAGTTTTAAATTTAGATCCTTCCATGTAAAAGAAATCAGTTTTACTTATTTACCTATTCTAATTCTTTGGAAATTATCATAGTAAATTTAGTGTTTAAAAAGCGTATCCAACTAAATTTCCCCCAAAAAATGCCAACCATTTATTCTCAACTATTTATATGGTCCATCTTTCCTTTGGAAGGGAGGTTGGGGGGGGGGGGCAGCGCTGGGGAAAGGAATGTATATGTAATTAGATTTAATCAGAAGTTTCCAATTATCCAAGAACTCCTGTCTCATCTTTAATATAAGTGTCATACTAAAAGATCAGTTTTGGATGCATAGTCTTAAATATAAACTTTCTTTTTTCCACTAAAAGTAGGTCTGTTTCTTCACCTTTGCTTTTTATTATGTAAGTTTCCTAAGAAATGCACATCCTCTTTGCAGATTTGTGTGTGATTTCATACACATCTGCTATTGTTATGAGCCGATTTTATCATTTCCAAATAAGTGCTTATACTAAGGCATTTTTTTCCTTTTTTATTCACCTGTTTTACTGAAATATTTTATTAAATTATATATGGTTAGTTTCCTGATTATTCTAATACTGATATTTTAGGATTAATATTATATTGCATTTGTCAAACCACCCAAAACGTTAATAGTAGCATACTAAAATAATGACAAACATGCTTCCCATTTTATATAATATATAATAGAGATATTGTTAGCTAGGAATACATATTACCTTAGAATATCTATCAACTAGGTCAAAAAAAGTAACCTTATATTTTGAGTGGTTTTGTCAATTTGTATTAATGTTGATTAAATATTTTTTCCCCATGTATTGATATAACCCTATTGGTTTCCTTCCCCTGGTTTGCAATTTTGGTGTCTTGCATTAGTGAACTTACTAATACTAAATAAATTCTAGGATAAATCTGAATTTTGAGCAGGCTTATTCTTTTATTTGTATTATTTAACATTTCTATTATAGATTTTTATGTCTCCAGAAATGGCAATAGCTATGTTTTAGGGTTAGAGTTTTATATGCTTTATGTGATTACCCCTTGAAAATATTTCTGACTTTTACTCATTTCAATAATTAAAGGCTTAAGTTTCAAATATATTCTAACATCCCTTCCCACAATCTATGTGAAAATTAAAGAATGTTTCTTTTAAATAATTACTTGTTTTCACACCTTGTCAGTGCGCAAGTATAGCGGGTTAGTCAAGGTTTCCTCAGCACGACTCCAGGAGAGCTAACAGGAAGATTAGTAAGGTTGTTTACACATCTAATTTAAACATCAATTTGTGATTACTACGTTTATGTGGTCTTCCTAACAATTCAGGCAGAATGTAGTTGTCATAACTATTTAATGATTAGTTATCACTTCATTAGAATCCCCATCCTAAAAGTAGTATTTAACACCCTTAAAGGCCTTCATTTTCTTTTCCAGGGCCAGTTGGAAATTGGGTAGGACTTGGTCTGGCTCAGAATGAAAATTATTTTACACTTCAGCAAACAAAGTAATGGGGGCTTTGACATAAACAGTACTGCTGTGCTCTGTAATTAAAGCTCAAACATCATGCAACCACAGAAGCACAAAACCGAGGTAACCTTTCCTAACAAGAAATAAAGACCAATGTTGCTTCAGGTTTAAAATGACCCCCAAATCTTTATTAATACTGTGTTATGAAGCCAATTTTAATGCACTGAATTCTAGCATTGGAATTACATTTTACTCCTACTTTAAGCAGAGAAGATCAACTGGGACTTTGATCAGCTATCAGAACTTGCCATTGAGTAGGAACTTGTCCTTGTCTGGTCAATATCGAAGGCTGCTGCTACTTATTTTAAGGCATGCTAGGAGCCCCCTGATGAAACAGGATTTGGTGTGAGTGATCTAAACATCACTATCCAAAACTTTTTAATCTTTCATTGTCCATTGAAGAGTGTGGCTTCTCCAGGTTGTTTGATGTGCATCCGTTTTAAAAAGGAATTAATAATCTTGTCTATTGCCCATTTCCTTACAGCCATCCTATTTACGATACCTAGGCTTTTGGAAGGGAGTTTCATAAATATTCTCTTATGTTATACTCACGGTAAAATTTCCCTGTATTTCATGGATGCTCTTTATACAAATAGGCTCAAACTAATATAGTAAACATTTGATTTTTTTCTAGAGAAATACAAATGCAATAGTTACATATTTAATCCAAGTACAATGGACATGTCTCAATACAGATAATGGTGAATAGTTTTTTTTTTTATGTTTATTTTGAGAGAGAGAGAATGAGACCCGTGCACAAGGGAGGGGAAGAGAGAGAGGGAAAGAGAATCCCAAGCAGGCTACATGCTGTCAGAGCAGAGCCGGATGCAGGGCTGCATCCCAATAACCATGAGATCAAGACCTGAGCTCAAATCAAGAGTCAGAAGCTCAACCAACTGAGCCACCTGGGCACTCAAGTGAATTTGTTTCAATTACTTAGTAGACAAAAGCAAATGATCTCATCCATCACTATAATCACATATCACTCAAAAATAAAGTATTTTTGGCCAATCCAGGACAACTACGTATTTACAATGGGGGATTCTTCAGTTATTTTCTTGATCTTACAATTTTAGGGTAATTCTGAAATAATGTATACTTGAGTAACATGCCCCAGGAAAAACCAACTTGAATATTGAATCCAGTGATTCCATTTTCTTAGAAGGACCTACTTCCTACAAACTGTATGTTGACATGTTAATTCACAATGGGAATGTGCATTTTTATCAAAATATCATGGCATAATTGACAAAAATGACAGCAAAAAAATTCCCTCTGTATGCTCTATATAGTCAACCCTTGAACAACATGGATTTGCACTGCATGGTCCACTTATACGTGGCTTTTTTTTTTTTAAATTACAGTACACTAGAAGTGTTCTCTCTTTAGGGTTTTCTCAACATTTTCTTTACATTTATTGTAAGGATATAGTATTTAATACAGGTAACATACAAAATGTGTGCTATTATTTTATCAGTAGGGCTTCCAATAAACAGTTGGCTGTTTGAAGTTTTGGAGCAGTCAGAAGTTCTAGATTTTTGACTGTGCAGTGGGCCAGCAATCTAACCCCTGCATTATTCCAAGATCAACTGTTTCTATTTTTAAAAAGTCATTTGTGGGATGTTTTAATTGAATAAAGGATTTATGCTGTCCTTTAGCCCATGAACTAAATTATGAAGGAAATTTACAGTGCAGAACCATCCAGAAAGAACTTACCTTTCATAAAAGAGTGTAATATTTATGGAAGTCAATAGCAAAAATGCTTAACTGCTATTTGTAAACAATCAAAATAAAATATAAAATTAAAATTCTGATCTTAGGAAGCCTATCATTCAATATTTTACAGGGGAAAAAACAACAAGCCCATAGGACACAACTGTACATATGGCAATTTCTGCAATTAAGTGAGGTAAGAATATGTAACAACTGGAATTCATCATAACCTATGTTATTTTCAAGTCGAGATCTTTCTCTAAATACTACAAGTCATCAAAATGAACCCATGGTAAAATAAATATGAAATACCCTATCATCTTAGTAACATTTCATAAAGGATGATTTAATGACAGTATGTTACAATAACTTTAAACAATCTAGAGAAAGGCATGGTAGGGTAAAAACAATTCATGTAGGCAATGTCTCTGATTATTGTAGTAGAAAAATCTCAGAGGATAAGGGGACAAAGGTAAATTATTAGGCTCTCCTAGCTGCAAAGAAATATGTTAATATTCAATTCCCATTACTCTAATTTCATAATCTCCAAACAAGTTTCTTAAGTATAATTTGGCCACTAGAGTAAATCTACTCACCCCCAGGGATTGTCTTTTTCAGTTAACTGATCCCGTTATTGTACTAAATGTAGCTTCCAGTGTAGTGAGTGGGCATTAAGACTTATTTATCAATCTCTTGTAACTTTGGCTAATATGAATCAATCTTTTCGGCTGTATCACCACCAGCTGAGTAGACATGCTCTGAGGATTCAAGTATAGAAAAATATGCTAAATAATACCCTACCATAATGTGGACACCAAGACAGCCTGAAATAGCTTCATGTTTTTATCTTTACCAGAGCCCATCAAGAGAGAACAGTTTTAAATTTGATATTGATTTAACTTGGCAATCTGCTCAACTGAGTTTTATCCTTACAAGTACTCCCTACTAAAAATTATTAGATCATTGTATAATTGTGGTGAATAAACGCACACACACACACACACACACATACACACAAAGATAATCTACCACCATACTAATTTATTTCATGTCCTTGGAAAAATAGCTTAAAACTTGTACACAAATAGAGTGAAGCCAAATTACCGATATATTTTTCTGTACATTCATCTTGTTTTTCAAGACTATGTAAGCGCTCAGATGTCAGACCTAATTTCACCAATAGAGAAATAGGGTCTACACAAACACACTTGGGTTGCAGAGAATGGATCATACTTTTAATAGGAGCTAGCAAGACCTCCACCCCTTTTTAGTTGCAAAAGCATTATCTCTTCCAGACAGTGTGGTGTTGGCAAAAGAATAGTTGGATAGATCAATGGAACTCAATAGAGAACCCAGAGGTAGACTTGCATAAATAGTTGATATTGGACAAGAGGAAAGGCAATACAATGGAGAAAAGATGGTCTTTTTAAAAATGGTGCTCAAACTGCAATAAAAACAAAGACCTTATACCTTACATGAAAATTAACATGAATCATAGACCTTGAGGTAAAATGCAGAAGTAGGATAGTAAGTAATATAGAATAGAATCTAGAAGGCCTTGACTGTGGTGATGACCTTTTGATACAACACCAAAGACATGATCCACTGAAGAAATAATTGATTAGCTAGGCTTCATTAAAATTAAGAACTTCTGTTATGTTAAATACACTGCCAAGGGAAGGAAAAGACAAACCACAGACTGGGATAAAGTATTTGCAGAAGACCAATCTGATTAAAGGGCTATCATCGAAAATATACTAAGAACCCTTAATATTTTTACAGTAAAAAAAAAAAAATGAAAAAAATGAGCTGAAGATCTGAACAGTATCTCATCAAAGGAGGTGTATCAATGACACATGTATGAAAAGATGTTCCACATTATATGTCAACAGGCAATTGCAAATTAAAACAATGAGATACCCAACCATTAGAATGGTCCAAATCCCAGACCTGGACAACAGGACATGTTGGCAAGGGTGTGGGCCAACAAGAATTCTCATTCACTCTTGGTAGAAATGCAGAACTGTAGAGCTACTTTGGAAGACAGTTTGGTAGTTTCCTATAAAATCAGGTAACTCTTACATAACCCAGCAATTGTGCTCCTTGGTACTACCCAAGGCAGTTTAAAACATGCCACACAAAAACTTGCATACTGTTATAACTGCTTTATTCCTAATTGCTAACAGTTGGAAGCCCAAGATGACTTTCAGTAAGTCAACAGGTAAACTGTGGTACATCCATACAATGGATTATGCATCAGAAAAGAAAAAAGCTATCATATCACAAGAAGATCTGGAGGACACAGAAGTGCATATTACTAAGTGAAAGAAGCCCATCTGAGAAGACTGCATACTGTACGATTCCCACTACAGGGGATCCTGAAGAAGGCAAAACTGTGGGGACAGTATGACAAATAATCAGTGGTTGCCAGGAGTTAGAGAAAAATGACCAGGTGGAGCACAAAGAATTTTGGAGCCAGTGAAACTATCTTGGACAATACTCAAATGGTGGATATGTATCTTTAGAAATCTGTCCAAACCTAAGGAGTGTAATGACACCAAGAGTGAACTGAAATTTAAATTATGGACTTAGAGTGTTACAAAACCTGGCCTGGATAATCCGGCAGAAGAACCAAGCAGCACTCGGAGATCTTGGAAGGCAGGTGGTTTATTTTACACCGGTGGGCTCAGAGATCATTCTCTAGAGGTCTGAGACCCAAGCCTAAGCAGAGGGGATGATTTATAGTCTGTTCCTTCCACATCTCACATTAGTAATAATTTGGCCTGCACAGCAAGCGATGTGGCAAGAAAAACCTGGATGGGGAGTCCTCAGGCAGGGATTGGAATTCCCCTAACAGTCTTAACAGATTTTTCCCTATCTAGAGTAACTGATGTGTCCATGTAGGGTCATTGATTTTAACAAATGTGGGTTGTGTGTGCATGTTGATGGCAAGGGGGCACACACGTGTAGGAGTAGAAGGTTTATAGGAATATGGCAACTTCGACAATTTCTATTCAACTTTGCCATCACCTACAACTGCTCTTAAAAACAAAGTCTATCAATTTATATAATCTAAGTTATTGCTTACTGATATGACTACCCAAATCTAGTACTTTAATAGCTTTAAAAGGATGAACTGATATTTGATAGCTGGTTCTTAATTTCTAAATAAGAGGATTCTTTAGATAGGTAATCTATCACAAGAGGTTAGAAAAAGTAGAACATAGCACTTTCATTAAGATACTATTCACGCTGCTCTTTACGGGTATATAATTAAAATAGGATTGTTTCCCCAAGTAAATATACTATGATGTCTGAAACACGTGCCCTACAGGATCTTGATATGCCTACTCTTGATTTACCACATGTGGGAAATCTGAGTTATTTAACTCTGCTAATTATTTTTTTCCTGTTGCTAAGATAACCTGATATCTAGATACAGTCACTAGCTCATTTCTACTGGCTTTCCTCTAAACAGAAGGATCACTGGACCCATTAAACTTTCAACAATGCTAAGTCCCATCTGGCCAGAAGGATCTTTTGTTTCCTCACTACTTAAAAATATTCAAAATCTTTTGCTTTTCTTTTTCATCATACAACTTTGTTTTTCTGCTGTAAATACTGGAAGAATATAAAGAATATAATGAAGATTTAAAAAAAGATCAGTGATAAACCAGACCTCCCCAGGCAGCCACTGTTAACATTTTAGAAGTTTTGCTTAGAATTTTTATGGGTTTTCGTAATTAAAAAAAAATATCATATCCCTGACTTCCCATCTTGTTTTTTATTTAACCAGTTCCCTGTTGCCAGGCAATCTGATGTTGCAATGAACACCTTCTCATAGTAAAGCCTGATTCCATTTTAAGTACCCCATACAGGTGTTTCTCTCAGTACCATATTGGTCTCAAAGATAATTCTAATATACCTGTGAAAGACCATGAACACCATTATGTTATCCTTTATCACATAAAAATGTCACCCATACCTGGATCCTTTTTAGCAAACATAGCAAACATTTTCCCACATTTTCATGCCTCCTTTACTATTCATTCGTCTTTCTGCTCCCTTCCCTTTCAGTATCTAGGTGTCATTTTCTTTTCTTCTCTGGTTTCAGCTACAGTCCACACTACTTAAGTTCTTTTAAAATTACAAAGAATTATTTGCCCCTATATCCTACCCTAATAAGCCCTGATGAGCAGAAGGAAGGGGGAGATCTCATGTGGGTTCTTACCATGGGGGAAGATCAGAGCTGAAGCACACCAGGCCCATCACCGCACAGACAGCACAGCACATATCATAATCCATGTGTTCCAATGGCTGAAAAGTGAGGCCTTAGGTTACAGTGAACGGATCATACAACTGGAAGAACACAAAAGCCTCCGTCGTTTGAAGACTTCTCAGATTTGGGGGCCCCCGGGATGCCTTAGGGAATCCTGTCCATTTGTCAGAGTCAGAGGTTTTGAGGGATTCAACCTGTTTTTTCCTTCAGGCACAAAGTGCTCTCTACTTGTGGAGATAAGACAAATAGGTCTCAAGCTTCAGGAAATGGCATGGAGGTGTGGGGAAGAAAAGAGCTTTGAGCCAAGTGTTTGTGAATGCTGTCAGGCTATGCTGCTGAGGAGGTGTTGGACCTTGCACAGTTCCTTAGCTGCTCTAAGTCTTGATGTGTCTCTCCTGGATAATAACTCCAAAAGCCGTGGCAATGTGCGTGAAGCATGCAGCAGTATCCCTGACATACAGCAGGTGTTCAAGCAGCATTGGTTTCCTTCCCTGCCTCCAGACCACCTCTACTTCTCCATCTGTCCCATTGCTCCTCTCGACTCCGGGAAGAGGGAGATCAATGGGACCCCGGATTCTTTCTAGGTTGTCCAACCCACTGCAGGAAGTGAAATCAGAAATATACACAGAAATATGGTGTTCATTTGTGACTTATGAGTTATGCAATACAACTGTTCGGCCTATCTTACTCAAAGCCAATTACTGCTTTGATCAAGGCTGGTGTTGGGAGAAGGGCCTTTTTCATTTTTTTTTTTAATGTTTTATTTAGTTTTGAGACAGGAAGAGACAGAGCGTGAACAGGGGAGGGTCAGAGAGAGGGAGACACAGAATCTGAAACAGGCTCCAGACTCTGAGCTGTCAGCACAGAGCCCGACGCAGGGCTCGAACTCACGGACCGCGAGATCATGACCTGAGCCGAAGTCAGCCACTTAACCGACTAAGCCACCCAGGCGCCCCAAGAAGGGCCTTTATCAAATTCCATGCATGTGAAACCGAGGAAATTTCCTAAAACATGCAAAATTACCTTCCCACTCTGTCCCGACCTCTGCTTTCCTCACGTGCCATTGATTTTACAGCTTCTGCCCTAAATTCCAAACTACAATTTTAAGATCATCAAATCCAGTTAGGCCTGCAGCTGTTGGAATAGTCACATGAACCTGTCCAGCTCATTTGTTAAAATCAATTTAAGAAAAATATAGTTTAAGATGATTCTGTAAGAAATTAAAGGCATTTAATTAACTAAAACAGGCTATTATCCAGCAATGTTTTCAAATGCAATCTGCCTTTCCTTATTAATTTAGTTTTGTGAAAATTGGAATTTATTTTGCTAATTTACAAGAAAAACTCTGCCCTTCTATTGACATTCGTATCATAGTTTTATCTGTTTCAGTAAAAAACATCTTCTGAGAAAGTATTTGGTCTCTCGTTTTGTTTGGTCTATAGACCTTCTCATTCTCCTATGGATCCTCAATACAACCTAAGCAACAAACTCCAAGTATAAAAACAGTATTAGCCTAGTTCTAGTTTACCTCAATAGTTCAATGCACATCAGTGTTTGCCGTAGAACTCTGAGTACCTAAGTGGAGTCTCCTCTGCCACCTTGTTGAGAGATGACCAAACGAGCCTGTGAATAGTTTATTGAAATATTCAATGAACAAAGAGGATCATTAGGTGTCAAGTGTGGTAACTTACAAGTGTTCTCCTGATAGTTACACTTAGCTCTCCATCTTTTTTCACTTTCGGATTCTTCTGTTGAAAACCACACAACCAACAGACACTCTCCGAAACATGCCCATTAATTCCACTCTCCTTCTGCCTTTTAGTTCCTGTCCTTGTATTTCAACCATATGGTAGGAAGAATAATGGTCTCCCAAAGAGGTCTCGGGCCTAATCCTTGGAAGCTGTGACTGGGTTACCTTACATGACAGAGGGGACCCTGCAGATGTGATTAAGGTTGAGTACCTAGAGGAAGGATTATCCAGAATTCAGGGGAGTCTAACCTGATCACATGAGTCCTTGAAAGAAGCTTTCTGGCTGAGTTAAGAACCAGAGAGAGGTAACAGAGAGATACAGCGTTGCTGTCTTTGAAGACAGAGGAAGGCAGGCAGGCATGGGCCAAGGGAAGCAGGGTAGACCTTTAGAAACTGAAAAACAGAAGGAAAGAGATTCCCCCCACAGCAGAGGCTCCAAAAGGGACCACCACCTTGTTGACACTAGTTTCACCCCTCATGAGGCCCACATCAGACTTCTGACCTACAGAAGCCTAAAATAACATTTTTACTATTTTGGGCCACTAAAGTTGTGGCAATTTATGACAGCTATAGAAAGCTGATACAACCCACAAGAATTAGTCACATTTTCAAAGGAGAAAATCCTGTGGGTCAAGTGACTGCCAGGCTTTTCAGAGGAGTCGGGTCATCCATAGGATTACAATCATCTTTTTAAGGTTTTTTGTTGTTGTTTGTTTGCTTTCTATTAGGACAACCTGCACATACTGAATCCTTAACTTGAGGTATTTAAGATTTTGAGGTTACACAGGAGACCTATTCCCAGTGCTTTTTGGTTTATGTACTTTTATTTTGCTCTCCCCCACCTCTGCCAGATGTTAAGGATGTACTCTCATGATCAGAATGTAGTTCTGACCTGTCATATGTTTTCACTGCAAAACACATGTGAAAATCACGAGTAAAGGCTCAGAAACAAATGCGTGAAAGAGACAGTACTTCTTTCTAGCCAAAGAGAAATAACTATTTTGGTCAGAAAGATAATGTCTTGTGAAGTAACAGGTGATGACTAATAAAAACAATCTTTGTGTTTTCTATAGGACCAAGAAGATAAATTATTCAAAATATAAATAACCCTGTCATCTCAATTATATTTACCTTTCTGAAATGCATTTCTCATTCATTCTTGTGCCTAAAGAAATCATGTTATTTTTTAGTATTCCAAAGTTACCAAACATAACATTGCTTATATTAAGTCTGGGCCCATCTGTGACCAAATTCTTGAAACACATATCATTTAAATACATTCTGGACAAACTACAGGCAGAATGTTGGCCTCCAACATTTAAAAAAGATTGGGAAGAACCAAAATATCATCAGTGATGTCTATTATATAGATTTTGTGATAATTCAGCAATGTGTTTGCTCATTATTGAATTCCAAGCTATGAAAAAGTAGTCAGATGAGAGGCTTTAAAAAAATAAGACATTACGTAATTGGGACTTAGCTCCAAATATAATCACGTTCCATTAATATATCATTTTTCCTAACTACAATGACATCTCCTTTAAAAATCTAAAATTCTGGGGCACCTGGGTGACTCAGTAGGTTAAGCGTCTGGCTCTTGACTTCAGCTCAGGTCACGATCACACAGTTCATGGGTTCGAGCCCCACATCAGGCTGTGCACTGGTAGTGTAGAGCCTGCTTTGGATTCCGTGTCTCCAACTCTCTCTCCTCCCCTCTCCTGCTTGTGCCCTTTGCCGCTCTCAAAAATAAATAAACTTTAAAAAAAATTCTAATATTCTCAGTTGTTATAAATTTGGACAGGACTGACACAGCCCTTCCTTGATCAAGTTCTATTACGTTTATTTCAAGAACATCTGCACGGTCACGTTTGCTTTTTAGTAACAGTTCACAACATATACACCTCTCTTTCAACACATTAGTATTTCAGAGAATCTTCCTCACTAAGTAACGTTCTATGAAGGAAAAGATCATCTGTTAGAATGGCAGTCATTGAGAACTAGTTACCAGTCATCATGACTAGCTCTAATGCTAGGCACCAACAGAACTTTTCTCAGCTACACTGTCCTTTACCTTTAATTCCCTCACCTCTATAAGAATCATAGAAAGTTAGAGTTAGAAGGAACATTAAAACGGATTTTTCTTGACTCTTTAATTGTAGTTGACACACAAGGTAATGTTCGTTTCAGCTGTACAACATAGCAATTCACTTTTCCCTAAGTTAGGCCATGCTCACTGCAAGTGTAGTTACCATCTATCATATGGCACTACCACCATACCAATGACTCCAGTCTATTTTCGATTTTTACTATGTTGACCTATTATTGAAGCAAAATAAGCTTTATATATTTAAAGTATATAATTTCACTAGTTTTGACATTGGAAACCATCACCATAATCAAAATAATGAACACTGTCTCCTAAAGTTTCCCCCCTGCCCTTTGGTAATCTTCCCTAGGTGCCCCCCAGCAACCACTGAACTGCTTTCCACCTTTCATCTGAGTAGTATTCAAGTTTTTGTTTTGGTTTTGTTTTGTTATTGCCCATGTAGTAAACTTAGTGGGTCAATTAGAGTGGGATTCATAATCCTCTCTATAGCCAAGTACTACATGTACTTGACAACCTATTAGTACATTAACATTACTACTTAAAAATGTTAATCTCAGCCTCAGATATCCCATTAACTTTGGCAATAAGCAAATGGCTCTTAGGAGTCCGTTCAACTGGGGACTTAAATGCATGAAAGGGAAAGGAAATTTTGAGCAGGTAAGGGTTCAAATTCCCTTGTGCCACCATTGTTCATCCCTGAGACATCTGAAAGAGAGCAATTATAAAATCCAACACATGAGAAGACTTTGGGTTTTGTACTTATTTTAAGGATTGCACTACTGTAATTAAAACATGATCAAAGAGCATTTGCTTCCAATAAAGCTTCAGAAGGGTAAGGACTTGGGTGAGGAGGAAGGTGGGGATCTTCTGCACCACAGCCATCTTACAAGATACTATCTTCCCTCAAGTGTGAAAGATCCACTAAAAATAGCAGGATATAGCAAAGCTAATCCTAGAATTATGTTTCCTCCAATTTTGATATTGCAAGCATGTTTGCAATATTAATATTTCCAATGGTCCAAGCTCTCAGTGAGCAAATGCTCATGAAACAATTTTCTGCTTATCAAAAGGGTCTCCACTACCAGACCAGAGCAACACAGATTCACGTAGAAATCAGAGAACACCAGTGTTGCTCAGCAATGTGAGAAAAGTAATTATCTTCTATCATTATCTTATATACATGTAATCACTGGTCTTTCCATCACCCCTGCCACTAAAATCCAACCCTGGTTATTCCTCCTGTCTCCTTTGCAGGTTTAACTTCCTCAATCCACTGTGTAAATGCTGAAAATTCTCTCGGCTCAGCAGTCAGCCCTCTTCATTCCCCCTTCCTGCTCTGACAACCTCATCCACTCTCATATGCCTTTAATTGCCACTTCGACATGATGACTCACACCTCCAGCCCAGACCTTCCCTCCTAGCTCTAGAGGTACATAGTCACCTACTTGAAAAATCCTACTGAGGGTTCCAAAGCCATCTCAAAATCAACATGCCAAAAATAAACTTTTGATCTTCTTTTTCCCCATAAAGATTCTCTTCCATAATTCCCGGTCTTGGTGAGTGATTCATCCAGCCACTTATGCATAGGAGCCATCCTTGACATTTCCCTCCCCTTTATGCCCCTCCCATTTTAAGGCATCATAATTTCTTATGGTCTTTACTCTCTAAACAAAGCCTTCCTCTCAAATTGGTCCCTTTCTATCCATTTCTACTGATTTTGTCCTCATCCAAGTTGCCATCACAGACAACTACGTAACTCCTTAGCAAGTCAACCCATACCTTCCCAGCGTCCTCGTATTCTCTGCAATGCAGCCAGAGGGATCTTTCCAAACACAAACCATCCCCTCTTGCCCTCAGCATCTGAAATACAATCACCAACATCTTTTATTCTACCTACTGTCTCTTTCATCTATCCACCTTGCCCCAACCCCAAAGCCACTGAACTAGACCCTGACATATCTTATCTCTTGCCTAGATTACCAACTTCTTTGAAACTGGCGTCTATATTCAGTCGTTGCCTCGCTTAGAAGTACAAACTGATCATTCTAAAGCAAAATATTATACCACTCTCATTTAACTACATAGTTGAAATCCTACAAATAGAAAAACCAGCAACATAATATACATAAATGTCACTTCCATCTTATGAGACATTCATAGGAGACCTCCCCATTTTTAGAATAAAAACAAATGGTTAATATTTTGGGCATTTTCTAAACAAGAGGTCAGGTACATTACATACATGTTTCATAGACTAAATGACAATAGTTACCATCAAAAGAACTTCCTGGTAAATACAATCTCCCAGAAATGGGAGATTAAATGTGCCTAAGAGCTACTGAGGGATCTGAGCAGGGACTCTCCTCTATAAAGAGCAAAGTTTTCAGAAAATGTTGAACAGCTAATTTATGCACATTCACTTTTATTTGGTAAGCAACTTTTAGCACACACAGACTTAGAAAAATTGGTCCTTTTTTATTCTCAAGGTGTTCATTATCTAGTTGAGGAGACGTGCCTAATAGGAGAAAATTTTGAAAGCATGTAACCAGAAGGTATCACTTAAGAAAAAAATGACAAGTGTCAGAAGAGAGATTGATAGGTGCATAAAAGCTTTATAGAAAGTAACAGAAGCAGAAGAATTACATTTTATAAGTTGTAGGCAAAGTAGCCAATGGGTTGGGGCAGAAACTGACTTAAAGTTTTTATGAAATAAATTTTGGTTGAATAGACAACTTGAATTATTTTGTGATTCTAAGGATTAATGGTGTGCCAGTATATCTGACCAAGTTTCAGACTCCATTAGATGTTTAGCAGTGACCTTAACTCCTTCGATATCATACATTATTGTAGTCAAGAAGTCATTCATTTCATAAGCCATCTTAGAGGTCATGAGACACCATTCTGATGTGTTAAATGAATGTTGACATGGAAATTTTGCATAGGTAATTCACATGTGAACCAACCACCCAGTGGCTCACCCAATCCGAGAAGAGTAACATAGTTGGGATAAAATATTGTTACATTGAACTGAATTATCTACATTGAACTGTTTCTTGTAGGATTGCAATCAATTCTCTTCAATAAAAATCCATTAAGCACTTTCCTATGTAACTAGCTATTCAAACTGATACAATATCCCAGAAATGGTAGCTTAGCCAGTCATCATGTCCCAGGTTATAGCAGAGTTAGACTATGCCATCATGTTCCATGTGATGGAGGTGGTTACCAGGAAAACGTCAAGTCCTACCTCATGAACCTTTGGGGAGCAAAGATGAGTCAGCGTTTTCCAACTTAAATCTTACAGAGTCAGTAGAGAGTATTAAAGAGATAAACTACATTAGACAGACATGTAGCCCAGGATTTCGCGTAAAAGTCCCATATCCACCAGCTAATTTTTTTTTGGTTTGGCTAATCTCAGTTGATCTCTAAGTTCTGATGTATTTGCAATGGGAGTTGCACGGGTAAGCAGTTCTCCCCAAATGCCATCATTTCCCAAGTAAAACTCTGGTCTCAGGTAAACTGTAAATTAAATACACTGACTTGATATAAAGAAGTGGTTATTTCAAGTTACATGTGAGATAGTTCAGCTATTAAAATGCTTGTCAACAAAAGCCACTTTCATTCACCTTTTTTTGCATTATTTCTAAATCTTTTTTGCCCTTTGTAAGGAGAAAGGTGATACATTCTAAATGTTAAGATTTGGCTGGTGTATTAAAATTTTTTTTTTTTTTTTTTTTTTTTTTTTTTAGCATTTAGGAACACAAGCTCTTTTTTCTCCTGTTCACTTCAAGCTAATTTGTCCTGTCTTCACATCCTGGACATTTAGACACAGTGTGGTCTCTGTTTGTTCTTCAGAGACACCATTTCATTAGCCTCTGGGTCTTACAGCACAATTAGGTCTTAAGTCCTGAAAATGAGCTGTATTTCAAGTAGAAGAGCTTAAGTCTCAGGTATACCAGCTGCCCCACACTTAACTTACCCAGGAACCACTAACCCCAATAGCACTCCTTTCTTGCTACCGACGCTTGATTGACACTTTACGTAACAATAACACATACATTATTCTATTTGATTCTCAGATTATACTTTGAAAGCACTATTACTATCTCCATTTTTGCAGATGACAAAACTTACACGAATTCTACCCAAGCTTACCAAACTAGGAAAGGCTTTACTAAATGCAGTTCATTGTCTGCACCCTTCTCCACCCAAAACTGCTAAATGGATTAGACATATACATTTGAGCCTTAACCAACAACCCAGAAGATGGTCTTGAGAATGTAAATGAACATACACAGACTAGTGTCAGTTGGATGCAAACATTAGAAATGGAAATCCACACTATGGTCTGATGGACCAAGAAATGATTTATCTAAACCATATCCATTGTGAGCAAACCAAAGAAACGCGTTAAAGACCTAAAACTAAGTTGATACGCTAAGATTAGAGAGAATATAATACACAGGGAACCATGCAGCCTAGAAAAGAGGATCTCATAGCTGGTCTTCCAGTTCTTATCCCCACGAGGCCTGATTACACTTCCTGGTCTTGTATGACAATTCAGTTGACTACTGAAGACTTAGAATAAATCCCTTTGCTTAGGCTAGTCTGAGTGGGCTCTGTCACAACCAAAACTGCCTTGACTAAAAAACAGTGGTAGAGACCTGACTTGAATCAAGATGCTCTTTATTCCCAATGTTCTTTGTCGTGCATACAATTGTAAATTTTTTCCTTAAGCAATTCATTTGCTTGACACTTTACCTGTGCGTCAATGTGTTCCCTAGTAGGACTTTCTACTCTCTGTATAGATTTATTGTTACTTTGCAAATGTAATAGAGTTGTTATATATGGAAATCATTAGGAAAATTGGGAATTAAAAAGAAATACATAAAGGGATTAGAAACCCTAGGTCTCTTGAGGGCGTGATACAAAATTATCAGTGTTTTCTGTAACTAAAAAAAGGCAAACACTTCTCTAGCCCAAAATACTAAAATAGCCTCTTACAGGAGTGTGAAACAAGATCAGTGTCAACAGAAGCCAACTTCTACATTTGAAGCCAGTGTGTAAGAAAATGTGCTCACAGGTCTTCAGTCTCCACACATCATCTTTGAAGGCATCTGGCGCTTCTGTGACCTTTTTTCACATACATGTTTGTATGTATGTGGATGATTCACCAACATCCTCTCAACTGCCTTGTAATTAAAGTGTTCCCCCATTTCATAGGTGAGGAAATTGAGACTGTCAAGTCTCCTATTTTAAGTTCTAAAACTAAGAACTGAAGGGATCATCATGTAAGTCCAAATCCAGTTTTGCCTATAGGTGACCAAAAAAGACATTTTCAACAACTTCTTTTCACAAAGTATGTATGTTTGTTAATGACTGAAGGAATTGCTTAGGCAGAAGGCAACAATCAGAGCAATAACCTCAACACCAACTTCCCTTGTTTGTTCTCAAAAGATGCTGGCCATACTGTCCTTAATTCTCTCAGGCTTTAAAATCTTAAAATGCAAGCCCTGAGAATACTTCCCTTAAAGTTGGTGGACAAGAGCAACATGTCTTGACTGAATCAAATAATGTTGTCTTAATAAAATAGATGCTTAACAACCATAATGTTTATTTATAACATGTCAGGAGCAATCATGAAACTTCAAACCTGACCAGCTAGGAATCCATTTCATGCCACATTTCCCTTTTACAGCTATAGAAACTAAGGCTTTTCCAAGGGACTGGCAGTTTAGCAATGCTGATGAGGGATTCCTTGCATTAGGATTCTTTACTTCTATCTCTTGGATGGCAGAGAATACCTATTTCACTCATCTTTGTATCTATAGCATCCTACACTTCCTTGGTTCAGCAGGAGCATGCTGTATTGGTTGAATGAGTCAAGAACTCAAAAAATGAACTTAAACTTTTAAGGCATGAACTGCAAGTAAATGATTGCTGTTTGAATGAAGAGGCTTTTGAATAGGAAAGATCAACAGGAGAGACTGGAGAAAGCTGTAGCTTCCTCAGGCCCAGAAGTACCTTCCTATTCGCAGTAACTCTGAGGCCCGGGAATGAAGGAGGGTCCCTTCTCATGACCTTCTCTGAACCAGAAGACAAAACAGGACCAATGTCCCTGCTGTGACTCCCAGGCCCTGGTTCTCTGAGTCCTCAACTCCAGGACCAAAACACACGGGTTATGAATTCACCTGGCATGATAACATCAGAATTCTGTCCCTACGTAAGAGTCCATCAACTATTCCTGTGATTTGCACGGCCTCTTCTCTTACAGAAAACGTTCCTCAGTTATAGATCCAAGTTTACCCTTGGACTGGCTGGTAGGACCCGCTGTTTGGAATTATGCTGCTTTTCTGCCCTCCTTGGACTATGGCGTCTGCTTTCTTCTGGTATTGAGGCTGAATGCCTTCTCTTCACTAGAGAGATGCTAATAAGATTTGGTATCAAGTTAGGATTTTGTTCATATGTTATAAGGGCCAGAAGATCACTGAATGGAAGTGAACCACAGAGCACAACAGACAGCCATCCAATGATGGGACTTCTGGGGAGGCGTAAGAACCTAGCATCCTGCTGTAGGCTCATCAGCCACACCATACTCTCTTTGTCTCCCCAGCTAATGCACCCTGCAGCAGAGACCGGGGCTTTAGAGGGATAGGCAAGTATTCTATCTCCAGTAAGAGTCACACTGGCTGCATTTGAGACAAAATTGAGAAGATAAATACAAAATATGAGATTAACAATACAACCATATGGAACAGCATGAACAAATCCCCTGCTGGCTGGCTTTCAAACCCAAAATGATAGGATACAATGAACGAGCCACTGTTTTGAGTCATTTACCACAGTCTGGTTTTTAATTCTGTGCATCTGGAATAAAACACACTCATCTTAGGTCATTCAACCCTTCTTTCATCTCTCTCCACCACCTCTGAATTCCCTTCAGAAGTTAAGTTTGCTTCTCAAACAATCTGTGCCTACTAGCACTTTTCTGGGAGGTTCTGTCCATGTTTTAAAAATGTTGTAATGTATTAATCATTACACCATTCCTACTTCCGAAAGGGATATAAGGGGAATTGGCTCCTGAGTATCAGCTATGTGTGATATTTCACAGTAAGTAGCACAACATGAACTCAGCCCTTCACATAACCATTTCTCCTGCCCTGAAGCCTTGCCCTAAAGCTGCACCACAGCACCGCTGGGCTCAATGCATTTGGGAAATGATGAGCCTCTGGCTCTCCAAAGAAGGATGGGTACAGAGGGCATCAGCCAAAGTAAAGGTCTGTTTTTATGAGGGGAAAACAAAAATACTCCAGTGAGCAGCCAAACAGTCCCCAGTCCCGTGTCTGTATACTCTGGTTTCTTTCATCTTTGCTTCATCCCTCGGAGTTCAATCTGTGCCAAGTCTGACTAGGGTGTCCTACTAAGACACTCCCTATTTCATCCCATTTCTCTCCCAGCTTCTCCTGGCCCAAACCATGGGGTAAAATGGCCCAAAGCTAAACATGTGACCGAAGTGGGGTGTCTGAAATTCTGAGCCTAAGAGGAAGTGTTCTCGGCTAATTTGGTAATACCTGGGAAGTAATTAACCCCAAGACTTAACACCGCCTGTCACTCCCCTCTCTCTAGGTGACTGCCACCAGGTCTCATGTAAGCAGGCTTCAATCCTTTCACAATTGCTATTGGAAAAGAATGGGATCAACTAATTAAGGATTCAGTTCCAGAGAAATTCGAAAGATTTCTAAAAACAGAAAAATAGTTATGGGTCAAGTCCCCATGTTCAAGCAATTAGTTTTCAACTCTCATTTAATACTTCTTTGGCAAGTATGGATCATTGCTATAGGTTGAAATCTGCTCTTCATAAAAGCATCCCGGCATTCTACCAAAGTGTCCTTTTTGTTTTGTTTTGTCTCCCAATTCTGAAGAAAGCCTTAGTGGAAAGTATTCTGGAATACTGATTTGCACACCAGCATCTATCCCTAGCCTGGTAGGACAAGTCATTTGAGATCTTTTGGTAGAGTGCCTCATCTTTTCAAAGCATACAGTAACACTCATTATAACACTATAGCTTGTCGTAATAAATTCCTATCTATGATCGTGTATATGAAGCTGCTTTCAAAATACAAAGGATTATTCAGTTGATTTCTTTTTACTAGGTCTCCAGTATTACATTACAGCAACACATCTCATTTGTATCTTAACTGCTACCTTCACTGTCATGCAAAGAAATGCATCCCTATCGCCAAGCCCCAGAGGTTAACACCTTCCACACTCACCTATGAACAACCCTGAATTCTGGCAACTATATTTTGTACAATTACATTTGCTCATGTGATTCTGAGCATACAATTGATGAGGAAGAGCTGGGTATGGAGTATCCCAAAGCCATATAACTAAGCTGAGCCTCGAGGATATACCCAAGGGCTCCAAGAAGCCAAAAAGATGCAGCTTCCACTATAGAATCATCTCTACAGGTTTTATAAACTGGAGATTGAAATGAAACTGAAAAATGGTAAAAGGGGGCAAGAATTTAAGAGAGGCGTTGAAAACCGTTTCCACAGATAATCAAAGTGATATGCAATCATAAAGACAAACCAATATGCTTCTTAGGTATCTTCTACCAAACCGTTTATTACATCAATTCTCTATATTCTTCCTGCATTTTTTCCTGGGGAAAAGTTACGTGCATGACTCAGGAATTTGGGGAGTAGGGCGCAGGGGGGAGGCAGTGAATGGTCTTCCACCAAGGCAAAAACATGTTTTTTATGATTCCTGAATTCTATCAAAGGAACATTCCCAAGCACCTGGTGTGTGCTGAGCATCGAATAACTCAAACACAAGTACTACAACTTTTGTACCAAAAAATATACTAAGTTTCTTGGAAGCATCACATGGAGTTTTAATTGGATGGTGTTGTGGGTTCTAAGTTGGCAGACAAGGAAAAAAAAAAAAAAAAGGAGTGCTCAAAAAAGGACCCAAATTTAGAAAGACAATAGGAGAGCGCCAACCGTACAGAAGCCACAGCCCAGGAGAAGCTGTGGCCTGTTCCCAGCACAGCACTTACACATTCCTCATGCACAGGCCTGGTGCACCCTTCATGCAAGCCACACCCATGTTTGTGAGATGGCACACAGGAACGTCTCACTAACGTTGGCTAATTAGATCCATAATTGCAGTCTAAATTTGTGGAAAACAAAATTGCAGATTTTTTTTATATTATGTAGTTTAATTACTTTTAAGAACATACAGTAACTCAGGCTAACAAAAGGTTTTCAGTTTGGTGTGGGACTACTTTAATGAGGAAGAAAAAACCCTTTATAATCATGGTCTTAATTCATACATAAATGGCATTGCCAAAATTTAGTATCTCCTATTAATCAGTTGTACTAAAAGGATAACAGTATTATTTATTGAATGCCAACTGGGTATTATACTCATGATCACAATATCCCTGAAAGGTCACCATTTATTATTGCATATTTTTGCTAACACTGAGGGGGAAAAAATCCTCAGTTTGGTGTAGTATAGCATGGAGGACATTTCTGATTTCTGCATCACAGAAGTAACAAAGTGACTGGGATCTCAAAAGCTAACGCTAAAGGTATGTGCTAAAGGTGGTAGTGGAGACAAGAATGTGGAGGGGAAGTGTAAGAAGAAGGAAAACTATCCCAATAATTGATCCATCCAAAGAGGCTAAAGTTGGTGACACTGTTATGTTGGGCATTGCACACTATGGAGGACAACATCCAGGTTGTAATCTTGGCAAAGGACACTCAATGGAAGGATACAGTACACTGTCTTTGAGGCCTAAGTATCTGTCCTCAAAGAGATGGTTGGAATCTCAGCAGAAGGCAGCAGGATAGACACTAGGGTACCAGGTGACAGGGACAAAGACACAAACATGTTGGAATCAAAGCCTATAAAACATCAATGAGGAACCAGAGTCTTTCTGCATAGGGCCTTACAGCATCAGGTGTGGCAGGATCAGACAGTAACAACCCTGTCCTAGATTAAGTCACCATTTTTCTTAAAGGACTTGCCCAAGAATTAGGATAAAGGCTTTGTCTATCTTTAAACGGCTATGAGATCTTGGACAATTTGCTTAAACTCCAGGGATTTGCCTATAAAATTGAGATTAGAATTCTGAGGTAGTGTGTATAGTTTCATGTGATTTAACAAAAAAAATTGTTTGGAAGATTTTGAAAATAATCCTAAATGAGAATTATAACCCAATCAAATCGTTTCTAGATTAGGTTAAACATTCAGATGAACTTACAAAATTTTATTACACATAGAAACTCATGGTTATATTTTAAGCTCTTACAACGTTTGTCTGAGATACCAAAATATACCTTTTATTAATGTTCAGATTTTGCCTAATGCCCTTCACATTTAAATAATAATGTATACTTTTAACAAATATGACTAATATCTAAAATGTTAATAGTGTTACTGCACAGAGCTGCTACAATTCTCTACTAAACTGTATACAGCAAGCGTGGAGGGAAACAATCTCACAAGAGGAACCCCAAGTAGATCCTAGGCATACTTTATATTTCTGATATTTATATTTTAAAATAGTCAAAATCGTGGTAAATATACTAAGTATTTCCATGGGTTATTGTTTAGCGTTTTTAAGAAACTGACAGGATATGGTCAGGGAATAGAAAATACTGGTTAATTGAATATAGCTGTCAAATAACATATCTGGATAACTGACCATCTCTCACCATGAGAGCTATACTATGCATATTCAAATCTGGGAAAATTAAAAAAGATATTTAAGAGCAATCAAGGAATCAATCCCATTTACAATTGCACCAAAACCACAAAATACCTAGGTATAAACCTAACCAAAGGCAAAGGATCCTTAGGCTGAAAACCATAGAAAGCTTATGAAAGAAATTTAAAACAAAAGAAATGGAAAGACATTCCATGCTGATGGACTGGAAGAACAAATATTGTTAAAATGTCAAACTACCCAAAGCAATCTACACATTCGATGCAATCCCTATCAAAATAACACCAGCGTTCTTCCCAGAGCCAGAACAAACAATCCTAAGATTTGTATGGAGCCTGAAATGACCCTGAATAGCCAAAGCAATCCTGAAAAAGAAAACCAAAGCTGGAGGCATCACAACCCCAGACTTCAAGCTGTATTATGAAGCTGTAATCATCAAGACAGTATGGTACTGGCACCAGACACAGACCACTTTCTTACACCATACACAAAAATAAACCCAAAATGGATTCAAGACCTCAACTTAAGACAGGACATATATTTCATTTTCATTGGACAATTTCATGAATTGTCTTTATGCCACCAAGCATTCATGTGCATTTTCAAGAACTGTTTTTAAAAGACCAGTGCAGGGGCACCTGGGTGGCTCAGTCGGTTAAGCATCCGACTTCGGCTCAGGTCATGATCTCATGGTTTTTGAGTTTGATCCCCACGATGGGCTCTGTGCTGTCAGTTCAGAGCCTAGAGGCTGCTTCAGATTCTGTGTCTTCTCTGTCTGTCTGTCTCTCTCTCTCTCTCTCTCTCTGCCCCTTCCCCCATCTCACTCTGTCTCTCAAAAAATGAATCAACATCAAAAAAAAAGAAGACCAGTGCAGTGTCACAAGCTTCCCATTATTAACACATTTAGAAGAAATTCAAATACTCAGTTGAAGTTCTACCTAGAAAAGTCACAAATTAAACTTTTCTGGTTTCTAAGTGTGACAACTTTTATAGAACACATTCTAGCAAGTTTTCTCCATTTTAAGTCATTAAACTATGTCAATAAAGTTGAACCAAAATTTGGAGCACTCCTGAAAGATTTCTGAAAAACTAAGGGGAATAGTTAACCAACTAGTCTATGTTAAATCTAGTCCTTTTCAATTCTACTCCTCTGCCTCCTTGTGATGATCATATCTCCATAGAGCAGAGGAAGGGAAGAATCCACAAGGATGGAACAAATATTTCTACAAAAGAGATAGCAGTAATGACATTAAGCAGGGATCACAAACTCAACTGCATCTACAATTTTAGCAAGAAACGTCAACAAGGTAAGGGGACGGGACAAGGTCCACTATGGACCAGAGAGTTCGTGACCTACTCCTAGAGAGCTAGTCACAACTTACACAAACATAAAAGTGAGCTATAGAGGACTTCTACAATGGATCCCAAAGGCACTCACATCCTTGCATAATCCCCTCCCCTGGAGTATGGACCAGACCCTGTGACTTATTTGTAATGGAAAAATCAAAAACAATACAGCCAAAATGCAGTTAGGTTACAAAGGATTTTGACTTGGGTCTTGCTTTTACTCTTACTGGCTCTCATTTTCATTCTGATAAAACAAAGTACCATGTGATAAACTGCCTATGGAGCAGCCCATATGAAAAGGAACCAAGGGAGGCTTTTAACCAACATCCCCTAAGGAAGTGAATACTTCCAACAATCTTGACAGTGAATTTGGATTATTCTCTCCCAGTCAATCGCTAAAATGGCGGTAATCCCAGAGGAAACTTCAAGTGCAGCTTTGTAGAGAAACCTTGAGCCAGAGAGCCCAGTTAGGCTACTCTTGGATTCCTGACCCATAGAGATTAAGATCACAAATATTAGCTTATTAAAGAGTAGATAGCTAATGAAGAGTATCCAATTTTCTCATGTTTCTAAAGTAGCTGGAAATCCAGATACATGTGTTAAATCCCTCAACTCTTTAAAGTTGAAAAACAATTCACTTAATAAATATGTAGCCATATCTCAAGGATTTAAGGAGTTAGTGTATCAGTAAGAAACTGGATATTTCTAAGAGCAAAAATGCCAGAGATCATGATCAAAAGTGAATATTGATAAACATGTAGAATGAAAAAGAAGTTCTCTAAAGTAAACTATAGTAAAAAATTTATTTGTTATCAAATTGAACATAACAACATAGCCAGTATACTGAAAGATAAGAGCTTTCTGTTGCAAATAGGTAGGACAATCAGTAATTAGAAGAAACCATCAAAACTCAACAATTCAGCAAAAAGAGACCTTGAATCCATCAAAACTTTAATATTAAGTGTGCTTCACATTTTGCTCCTGTGTTTCTACCGAATGGGGACAAGCAAGCAGTCAAGTAAACCCAAGAGATCTTTTTTCCTTTTTAAACTTGAAAATCTATACTGTGGTTAATATACGGGAGTGGCTAACTGCTAGGAAAAAGAGACAAATTTCTAACACAGAAATTACTCAGGGAAATAAGTCATACTAAAATAGTGTCAGACAAAAGTGTTTCTATAAATTTACACCAAATTACCATAACCTCATCTGCTCTCTTACAGATGATAGCTAAGCTTGTCTTACTTAACATTTCATCTATCACTTCTATGAGAATGAATCCAAAATATTTCTATCCCTGTCCACATTCCTAAACTACAATCCTTTATTTCAAATTGTTTCTCTTGGTTTTCCTTATTTCACCATCCTTTCTCCCCATATATCCTCCCCCTACACTACTCCACTGTAGCCATTTTCATTCAGTTACCAAATCTGATTAAAGAAATAACATGAAAGAGTAATGTAATTATCTTAAACATTGCTTACTTGAGCTCTCCTCAAGAAGGACACTGGGTCAAGCCCTCACCAAATAGCACCCTAATTGCTATGCTATTTTCTTCTCTTCATCTTTTATCTCTCCAACTATTCACCCATTTGAATATATATGTGTGTGTGTGTGTGTGTGTGTGTGTGTGTCTATGTATATGTATATGTATGTATGTACCATTGAATAAAGTATCAGTCATTGACAAGGAGATGGAATTTTGCCCCACATTACAAAATGCAATTACCACTGAATCTGTAACTGCCACAATGGGATGAAGTAAACCAGGAAGTATTAGGAAGAAGATGGATGGGTAACAGAGTTGCAGATAAAAGCAGCTGTAATCAATTTTAATGACCTGGAAGTATGAATCATTTTGCAGACAGGAGACAGGATCTTGGCTCACTGAGGACCTTAGCAAGGACTCTCCTCCTTGGCGAGATTTTCTATTTAGCTTAGATTGGTTATTAGAGACTGCAGTCAACCTAAACTCTCCCCAAAAACCCTAGGGAGAAGTTTGGCAAATCATACACTTTTCGATTATGTTTTATATTCAGTTTATCCGAAGACTTATACAAAACCATTAAGAAAATACTTCATAAAATGAGCAGCCATTCTTGACCTTAACTAGTAAGTTCTCATATACTGAGTACTTAAAATAGAACATACCCTTATACTCTTCCCAGGGTGACTCACACCAAACAATAACTTGATAAAGGGGCATATGAAAATAACTCCTCATGGCTAATATGAAACAGTTCTGAAGACAATCAGCAAAATTAAGTTTAGCACTTTTCCATTTAAAATAGGAGAAAGAAATCCTCAGTGGGATGTTATGCCCCTAGGACCAATAAACTGGGTTATTTAAAAGAATAAGCAAATCATCTTTTTTATGAGTTTTTCTCTTACAGATTTAACATTATTTGATTCTTCAACTTTATCTTATTAACATGAAAATATATGGGTAAGGTTTACTATCAACCAGAATCTACTAGAATTTATCATTTAGAAACAAGTTTTGGGCTTCAATACTACCTTTAACACTGCTAGACTTACAAAGATCTGGTGCTCTCTGACCTTAGATTCCATACATCAACAGCATAAATGGGACTCAAGTCACAGAAATCACATGGGGTCCAAGAGAAAATATTCCAGGTCATTGTACCTGTTAACTGCCAATGAATTCATCAAAAAACTATTAGTACCATACTCTCAGAATACTACCAGGTATCTTATCAGGATCTGCCTTTAAAAAATAACCAGCAAATAATAATCATTTCTCGTACCTAGGAGGTACGCATCAGGTAGGTAGGGTAGCATGGTAAAATGCAAAAGGCATATACTTTGGAGCTAACTCTACCGGGATTAGTCTTGGTTCCAGACTTCTGAATCCAGATAATGGCACAGGTCTGTAGTTATAATCCAGGTAATAATGTCTGTATCTGACTATATTGTATCCACATAAATATCAGACCATATTCCATCTTGCCGAATAAAAAATTCTAGACAAAAGTTTTGTTTTTGTTTTTGTCTGATGTGTTTGGAGGTATGTACTTTTGGTTCCAGAGTGAGCAAAGTAGAACTAGAAATAATCTATCCCTTAAAACATTGAAAGGACACTGAATGAAATCCACATGTATACAGCCATTTCTCAGAGCACCAGTCATCCTTTCCAGAGCAAGGGCTAGAAAAAAAGAAAATGGTAATCTTAATGGACTGGGATCAGATGTTTGAGTCTAAGTGTGCCAGAAAAACTGTAAATCAAGGAAAACACTCCCTCAAAGAAGGGAGCCACCAAGTAGGGAGTCCCAAAATCTGCATAAAATTCTCTCAAAATGTTTGGATCACTCTTAATCGCATATGTTAAAGGTAAGACTCCACACAGCCCAGGAGAAAACAGCTTCCCTCCGCAGCTTCCTTCCTTGCCCCCACAGTAAGTCAGGAGCATGGCCAATACCTTAGTCATTCCACTGAAGCTCTCAGTTTCAGTTAAAAAAAAAAATTATATATATCACATTCCAACATTCCATGACTAGGATATTCCTTAGATTAATGGCAAACCTGATACAGAACCACTCCAACAAAACTTCCAACCAAGCCCCCGGAAAATCAAGGTAATCTGCCAGTAATTTAAGTGTCTGCTGAATAACACTCAACACTCTTAAGAGGGACATGATAGAATCCTAAGTACCCTCAGTGTGTCCTACAGAATTCCCAGTGTATTCACAGAGAAGCATGAAAATGATTCATGATCATAGAAGAAAAATAAACAGAAAGATCCACTGCCGAGGAAAATTTCAGATTTAGCACGCAAGAATTAAATAAAACCAAGAAGAACTCATGAGCAATGTTAGCCTACCAGAAAAGATAAATTTAAGAATAAAGAGGAATTTCTGTAAAGATAGGAAAACTATAGAAGTAACCAATGGCAATCATAGAGCAAAAGAAAAATACCTGCAATAAAATATTCGATTGTGAAAAAGTCATTGGCAAAATTCAACACCTACCTTTAATAAAACCCTTTATGAAGAGGAACATATGGGTAATTCCTTGAGAACATATCCCTACCCGCCTCAGTGTCAGTCAGCCTTCAAATTGCTATAGAGTACACACATTCCTAGTAAGGTCAAAAACAAGGTGAAGACTGATGCCCACTACTTCCCAGTAGAACAATCTCTATTTTCAGGTAACATCATAGTATATCAAGAAACACCCAGAGAATCAATGATAAAACTAAGAATTCGACAAGGTAGCAGACATACAATTATCTTGCAAAATCATTATTCTTCATTAACAAGTTAGAAGGTAAAATGGAAGAAAACTCGATTCAAAACCGCAACAAGTGATAAATACTTAAACGAACCTAGGCAATTAACTTCAAAGCCTTTATGAAGTAACTTACAAAACACCCTCAAAATATGTATATGGAGGCTTTTGTAAATGGATATTCCTTTTTATTGCTTTTAAAGTTTTAGTATCTTCAAGATACATGTTCTTTCAAACTTATTAACTTATTGTGATCACAGTAAGAATCTTTTCTTGGAGCCAGACAGGTTGATACAATCCAAATGGAAAAAATATACATGGCTAACTCCACACACGGTGAACAAGAGCTCAGAAAAAAAGTGAGATCCTAGCTCTGCCTGATTTTTTAAACATACTACCAAGCTTCCCAAATTAAAGCTGTGTCACTACTGGTTCATGAATAGACCAATGAACCGATGGAATAGAAAGCCCTGAAATAGACCTACGAACTTATGGAAATTTAACATATTATAAAAGTGGCGTCTCACATCACTCAGGCAACACACACTCTTAAGGAGTGTTGGGACAATGGTACAGCCATTCGGAACCAAGACAGCAGTGAGATCCACTGGATCTATTCCTCATACCACAAACTAAAATTCCAAATGCAGGAGTGCGCTATGTTTTTTTAACATAACTGTCAATACTTCAAGAAAAATTTTGAGTTCTTCTGTAACCTGAGAATAGAGAAAGCCTCTCCAACAAGACTTAAAAATCCGTGTTCAATAAAATTTTAGATTTTAAAGCTTGACAGCATACCAATGATTACATGGCCAAAATATATGTATACACACACCCCCCCCCATATGAAGACAGCAAAAAGCCTTCCCAAGCCTAGAAGAAAATGTTCAACAAATCATATATACAGAATACACAAAAGAGCTCTCCATTTTTAACAAAGCAAACAAGGCAATTTTTGAGAATGAGTACAGAGAAGATACCACATCACCATCACAATTGAAAAAAAAAAAAAAGGTGCAGTAACAAGTACAGGCCAAGATGTGCAACAACTAAAATTCTGGTATGGCAACACAAGATGATCGAGCCACCTTGGACAACATTTTGTTTCTTATGAAGTTAGACACCTACCTTATGATGCAGCAATATCACACCTTGGTTTTACACACAAAAAAATGCCAATTTACAGTCACACAAAAATCCGTAGATGAAATTTATAGCTGCATTCAAAATCACTAAAACCTAGGAACAACACAGGTGTCCTTCAGCCAGTAAATAGATATGCTGTGGCATATCCACTTAATGGTACACTACTCAGCAATATAATCAGCTATTGTTTCACATACTATCAATCAACAAATTTTTTTTAAAGGAAGAAGCTAGATCCAAAGTATTTGTCGTAGGATTCCATTTATAGGATCCTTGGGGGGAAAAGCAAAAGCTCACAGAGCTAGACAGCACATCAGTGGTTGTCAGAGGTTGACTGTTGGTGAGAAGGACTGACTATAAAGGGGTAGCAAGAGGAATTGAGGAGTGGGGAGTAATGAACTCTTCTAAATAAAATGGCGACATGAATACACAGCCCTATGTTTGCACCACAGAGAAATTTTTCTACATGTAAATTGTAACAGGTTGTAGGGAACAATGGTAAGTGTATTCAGATAAAATCACAGAACCACATTGAAGAAACTGGGAAATAAAACAGACCTAAGTAACTCTGAAAACAGTGTTTTGACTGAATACTGTAGCATTAAAGACAAAAACAAATCTGTACGGAAGTTGATAAATGTGTTTCCCTTAGGAATATGGTTTAGCATTTCTAAAACTGTACATATGGTAAGGCTAAAAAGAATATGTAAATACATCATAATGAGAACGTTTATCATTGTCACAGGAAGAAATGACAAAGACGGAAAAGCCAAAAGCTAGAATAAATCCAAGATACAGGACAGTAGTCAGAGGTATCCGTTTCACACAGACTCAGGTTTTGTGATCTAAATGTGTGTGTGAATTCATGGGTTAGTATACATACATGTATCTCTTAGCTCTATCCATGGAAAAGGACTGAAAGCAGTTATATCTCAGTAGCAAGAAGCATACCTAGCAACCAAATTTAAGGTTTAACTACATGTTCCAATGAAAGGAAATAAGGCTCCTTGTACAAGTGAGGATCCCAAAAAGGAAGGTGGGGGGGCGTGCAGACAAAGAGCAGCCTGGACCATCTTGTGGTGACAAACACAAACCTCATAAAGGGTTTACGTCAAAGGGCACAGAAGCCTATGTAAAAAAGCTCCCAAAGTACAAAGCTGGAATTAAAATGTGACAATAATTTAAAATAAACATTTAAATAACATTGCTATTAAATAAGGAACCTTTAAAGGCATTAAAATATTTGCACAAATATCATAAATCCGTATTGATTATATAAATAACTGAATAAATTTGGGGGAGAAGGGACTACTCTTTCTTATAAATAGATTTCCAAAATATATAGAAGGGATAAGGGTAAAAAATGACCACTGAGACACTCTAATAATAAATCCACACTGATGGACACCAAAATTAGTGGACTAAATTTTAAGCAGAAACAGGATGTTCACATAGTCTCAAAGTATCCTGAAGATACACCTCCAAAAAGATGAAAACACAAGTGCACACGATTATTCACTGAAGCATTTATCACTGTAGAAGCATGGCAAACTACTAAGGGCCAAATATGGAAGACCAGTTGAAGAAATTATGATACCTCTACCAAATGAAATGCTATGTAGCTGTAAAAATATGCTCCATGAATTGATAGGGAGTGGTTTCCAAGCCATGTTGTTTAGTGGGGAAAAAAAAAAAAGTGAAAAACAGTGACTTGTCCATTGTTGGCAAGGATTTAGAAGTATCTCATTCATTGCTGATAGAAATGCAAAAGCAGTTCGTACAACCTTTCTTACAAAGCTAATGATAGGCTTACTATCCAATCCAGCAATTTCAATCTAGGTTTTTTAACTGACAGATTGAAAACTGCATCCATATAAAAACCTATACAATATTCATAGCAACTTTACTCAATTACTACAAATTGCAAACAACCAACATGTCTTAATAGGTAAACATATTTTTAAAATGCATGCAATACAACACAACATTCAGTGATAATAAATGAGCGATCAAGCTATGAAAACACATCAAGTCCTAAACGCACATTCTTAAGTCTACAATTTTTTTTAAAGACACTATCTATGGTGTTTTACTTTTTGTAGAAGAAAAAGGGAAAGATTTATCTACTTTTGCAAAAGGAAAGAATGAATTTATTTCCTATAGAGGCTTAGAGTGGGGGTTAGTGCAATAAAAAGGCATTGTATTATTTTAACTTCTAGAAGCGTATTAATGTTCTACAAATGCAGAATATAAAATTATATCAAAGAGAAGGAAAAACCCTGAACTGAATGCAAAGAAATGTGCAAAATTTCACAACAGGGCCACTAAAAATGACAAAAAAATAGTTAAAGTAGCTTTTCATCACAGTGTTTTTAACTATATACTTTCAATTAGGTGTAGGGAGAAGATTCAAATAAATCTTGAGTTTTTAGTAGACTTTTTTTTGCAACGGCATGGGACAGCAATTCTGGATTTTATGTGTATTATATTTAACCATAAATGCATAGGTATTTATTGGGAGCTAGGACATTCACATGGAAGAAAGAATCTATCTCCCATGGATTCAACAAATATACACAACTATATATAGAATAACTTCCCTTGGCAAAGACCAGAAAACTGTATGAACAGAGCCTCCACAACAGAGGACAAGAAGAATAACATTCTGACAGGTCACCACAAAACTCCAAAAACCCCCAGATGTAATCATTCACAATTGGGAGGGATCACTCCCCCCAAATACTCAGTTTTTCCCTCAAGAGTAAGCATTTATATTCCACATCAGGCACCCCAACCCTCAGATCCCACATGATGGAGAAAAACCCTACAAATGCTGAATTTTGAAAACCAATGGAGATTATGTCCTGAAAACCATTGATCTGAAGGGAAAGGAAAACACCTTCTCAAAGGACTTATGCACAGACTCATCTCCCCGCCACCAGCACCAGGACTCAGCAAGAAAGTGCCTATTTGAAAAGAGCCTGGACCATATTGCAGAAGGGCACACAATACCCCTTGAGCACCTAGATCTAGTGGTCAGAGGGGAGTATGCTTCTGGTCTTAACATAACATTTTGTACACAAGGCCACCCCTTCAAGATTGGGAGAGGTAGCTCATTTGCATAACACGTAGAATTAAAAGAGGCCAAACAAAGACAGTGGAATCAATTCCAAATTAAAGAACAAGACACCAGAAGCAAACATTAATGAAGTTAAGTCATCTGCTTCATTAAGAGTTCAGAGTAATGGTCAGGTGGTTCTAGTTTAAGGTAGGGTCTTAGGAAGACTCTCAAGTCCCTTCCTCAGAGCACACCAAATTGTATCTATTAATCGAACAGTTCCTCCTGAAGAACTGAGAAATCACTAAACCAAAGAGCAAGAACTAAAGAGATGGAAATATGGTAAGACAGGAACCCCTGGATCCCAACACTGCAAATGGTAGTGGAGAGGGGGTAGTCCTAAAGGACTGAAAACAGATTCCTCTATCCTTGAACAGAAGAAAAAACAAAAGCCACAGTTTAAGAGAGCAACTAGTATACATTAAGAGTCAACACTAGAACTCCAACAAGTGATACAGGAAAGCCGTCCAGGTCAGAGGGAGTGTGAACACCAGTGTACATTCACACCCCGTCTTAAAAACCTAGTCTGGCACAGGGTCCAGATACACTAAACAGGTGAGTCAGGTCACCTCAGCAAGCTCAGGGTCCCCAAGCCCATACCATCCCTAGTTACGACAGTGCACAGAAAAAGTAGCGAGGGTTTTAAATGGCCTAGAAGCTGTGGGAATGCTCTCTCCTACAATGTGAAAAACCCACAATCAAGAATACTCTAACCAGTAAGATTAAGTTTCCTTCAAATCTCAATGATAGAGTTTTCCAAACAAAAGATAAAAGAGTTTATCACTAGTAAACCAGCCTTATAAAAAAATGTTAAAAGGACTTTTTTATGAATAAAAAGATGCAAAATGACAACATATACATAAAATGTGGAGAAGGAAGAGGGTAATAGAGAGGGAAAAGAGATTTTTTTTTCTATTTCGAATGTTTGAACTTTAATAACCAAATTAATTTTAATTAATGGATTGTTATTTACTTAGGATGTTATATATGAACCTCAGAGTAACCGCAAATCCAAAACCTATGATAGAGAAAAAAAATAAAGAGAAAGCCAAACAAAACACCATACTCATCACAAAGCAAAAATAAATGAGGAACTGCAAAAACAAATAAAATTTTTAAGAAGTCAGTAAGTACATACCCATCAATAATTAAATATAAATGGCCTAAATGTTCCAATCAAAAGGCACAGAGTGGCATAATGGATTTAAAAAAAAAAGATATTGGGGCACCTGGGTGGCTCAGTTGGTTAAGCATCCAACCCTTGGTTTCAGCCAGGTCATGATCTCACGGTTTGTTTTTGTTTTTGTTTTTAGTTTAAGCCCCACATTGAGCTCTGCACTAACAGCACAGAGCTTGCTTGGAATTCTCCTCTGTCCCCTACCCCACTACTTGTGCTGTCTCTGTCGCTCTCAAAATACATACATAAGCTTAAAAAAAATAAACAAGATACATCTATATGCTGCCTACAAGAGACTCACCTCAGACCTAAAGATGCATACAAACTGAAAGTGAAGGTGGCACAAAAACAGACACCCAGATCAATGGAACAGAATAGAGAACCCAGAAATGGACCAACCAACGTATGGCCAGCTCATTTTTGACAAAGCAGGAAAGAATATTCAATGGAATAAAGACAGTCTCTTCATCAAGTGGTGCTGGAGAAACTGGACAGCAACATGCAGAAAAATGAACCTGGACCACTTTCTTACACCATACACAAAAATAAACTCGAAAAGGATAAAAGACCTAAATGTAAGCCAGGAAGCCATCAAAATCCTCAAGGAGAAAGCAGGCAAAAACCTCTTAGATTTTGGCCGCAGTAACTTCTTACTCAACATGTCTCCAGAGGCAAGGGAAACAAAAGCAAAACATGAACTATTGGGACCTCATCAAAATAAAAAGCTTCTGCACAGCTAAGGAAACAGTCAGCAAAACTAAAAGGCAACCGATGGAATGGGAGAAGATATCTGTGAACACCACATCAGATAAAGGGTTAGTATCCAAAATCTATGGAGAACTTATCAAACTCAACACCCAAAAAACAGATAATCCAGTGAAAAAATGGGCAAAAGACATGAATAGATACTTCTCCAAAGAAGACATCCAGATGGCCAACTAACACATGAAAAAAATGCTCAACATTAGTCATCAGGGAAATACCAATCAAAACCACAATGAGAAACCACCTCACACCTATCAGAATGGCTAACATTAACATCTTAGGCAACAACAGATGTTGGCGAGGATGTGGACAAAGAGGATCTCTTTTGCACTGCTGGTGGGAATGAAAACTGGTGCAGCCCCTCTGGAAAACAGTGTAGAGCTTCCTCAAATAGTTAAAAATAGAACTACCCTAGCACCCAGCAATTGCACTACTAGCTATTTATCCAAGGGATACAGGGATACTGTTTCAAAGGGGCACATGCACCCCAATGTTTATAGCAACACTATCAACAACAGCCAAAGTATGGAAAGAGCCCAAATGGCCATCGATGGATGAATGCATAAAGAAGATGTGGTATATCTATACAATGGAGTATTATTCAGCAATCAAACAGAATGAAATCTTGTGGTTTGCAACTACATGGATAGAACTGGAGAGTATTCTGCTAAGCAAAATTAGTCAGAAAAAGACAAATATCCTGTGACTTCACTCATATGAGGACTTTAAGTCACAGAACAGATGCACATAAGGGAAGCAAAAATGTAAAAACAGGGAGGGGAAGAGAACATAAGAAACTCTTAAATATGGAGAACAAACAGGGTTACTGGAGGCATTGTGGGAGGGGGGATGGGCTAAATGGATAAGGGTCATTAAGGAATCTACTCCTGAAATCACTGTTGCACTATATGCTAACTAACTTGGATGGAAATTTAAAAATATTTAAAAAGTGAAGGGATGGAAAAGCATTCGTCATGCAAATGGAAGTGGGGGGGAAAAAAGCTGGAGTAGCAATACTATCAGACAAAATAGACTTAAAACAGACTGTAATGAGACAACGAAGGACATTACATAATAAAAGGATCACTCCAACCAGAGGATATAACAATTGTAAATATCTACACACCCAACATCAGAGCACCTCAATACTAAGGCAAATATTAGCAGACATAGAGAAATTGATGGTAATACAATAGGAGACTTGAACATTCCACTTACCAGAAACCATCTTTGAAGGACGCAATTGGACAGATGTACATAACACATAGTCAGAACATTCCATCCCCAAAGAGAATATACATTCTTCAAGTGCACATGGAACATTTTTTAGAAGATACCACATATTAGGCCATAAGGTAAGTCTCAATAGATTTAAAATTGAAATCCTATCATGTATCTTTTCTGACCACAACATTAGAAAACTAGAAATCACAAGAAAAAAAACCTGGAAAAAACACCAACACCTAGAGACTAAACATGATAAGCAGTGGCTCAATGAAACCTAAGCAATAAAAAATACATGGAGAGAAATGAAAATGAAAGTAACAGTCCAAAATCTCTGGGACACAGAGCAATCAGTTCTAAGAGGGAAATATATACCAATACAGGCCTACCTTAACAACAACAAGAAACTATCTTAACACCTAAAGGAACTAGGGGAAAAAAAAAAAAAACCAAGGTGAGTAGAAGAAAGGAAATCAAGATTAAAGCAGAAATAAATGATGTGGAGACAGAAACAACGAAACCAAGAACTGATTCTTTGAAAGGATCCCAACAATATGAGAAATGAGAGGTAAAATAACTGACATGACAGAAATACAAAGGATTCTAAGCAAATGCTATAAAAAGTTATATGCAAACAAACTGGACAACTTAGGAGAACTGAATACATTCCTAGAAACCTACTTATCTTTGAAAACTGAACCAGGAAGAAATAGAAAATCTGAACAGACTAGTTACAAGTAACAAAATTTCACTGGTAATCAAAAACCTCCAAAATAAAAGTCCAGGATTCACCAATGAATTCTACCTGACATTTAAAGAAGACTTAATATCTATTCTCCTCAAACTATTCCAAAATATAATAGGAAGGAAAACTTCCCAATACACTGATACCAGCATCATCCTGATACCAAAACCAGACAGGCACTACAAAAAAAAAGAAAACTATAGACCGATATCCCTATCCCATATAGATGCAAAAATCCTCAAAATATTAGGAAATCAAATCTGGCAATACAGTAAAAATATCATTCACCAGGGTACTTGGATGCCTCAGTAGATTAAGTGTCCAACTCTTGGTTATGGCTCAGGTCATGATCTCATGCCAGGTGAAGCCTGGCATCGGGCTCTGCACTGACAGCATGGAGCCTGCTTGCAATTCTCTCCTCTCCCTCTCTGACCCTCCCCTGCTCATTCTCTGTCTCTCTCAAAAATACATACATAAAAAAAAAGAAAATATTAAGTCATTCACGATGATCAGGTGGAATTTACTCCTAGGATACAAGAGTGGTTCAGTATTTGCAAATTAGTGTCCTACTACACCACTTCAACAAAAAAGGATAAAAATCCTATGGCCATCTCAATATATGCAGAAAAAGCATTTGGCAAGATTCAACATCAATACATGGTTAAAAAAAAAAAAAAAAAAAAAACAACCTCAATGGGGACAGAGGAAACTTACCTCAACACAATGAAGTCCATATATGGAAATTCCACAGCTAACATCATCCTCAATGAAAAACAGAGCTTTCCCTCTAAGGCCACTAACAAGACAAGGATATGTACTCTTGACATTTTTACTCAACATAGTACTGGAAGTATAGTCACAGCAATCAGAGAAGAAAAAGAAACACGAGGCATCCATATCGGTAAAGTGGTTAAACTGTCCCTATTTGCACATGACCTAATACTATAGATAGAAAACCCTAAAGACTCCACCAAAAAGCTAGAATGAATTTAAGTGTCAAGAGACAAAATACCCAGAAATCAGTAGCATTTCTACATATTAACCAAGTTTAAAAGAGAAATTTTAACTAATAGCATTTACAATTGCATCATAAATAGCTAGAAATAAACTTGACCAAGGAGGTGAAAGACCTGAACTATGAAGACTATTAAATACCGATGGAAAAAAATGAAGATGACACAAATGCAAATATTCTGCACTCATGGATTGGGACATTGTTCAAATGTCCCTGTTACCCCAAGTCATTTACAGATTCAGTGCAGTCCCTATCAAAATACCAACAGCATCTTTCACCTAACTAGAACAAGTACTAATATTTATATGGAACCATAGAAGACCCTCAATAGCCAAAGTAATCCTGAGAAACCAGAATAAAGCTGCAAGTATGCAAATTCCACATGTCAAGATACACTCAAAGGTGCACTAATCAAAACAGTATGGTACTGGCACAAAAACGGACATAGATCAAAGGAACAGAACATACAGCCCAGAAATGAACTCGCATTTGTATGGCCAACTAACCTACAACAAAGGAGTCAAGAATATGCAACAGGAAAAAGATGGTCTCTTCAACAAATGGTAGTGGGAAAACTGGAAAGCTACATGTAAACTCAAAGAAGACTACTTTCTAACACCACAAAAAAATCTACTGAAAATGAATTATACCTAAGTAAGAAACATGAAGTCATAAAAATCCTGGAAGAGAACACAGCCAGTAATTTCTCTGACATCGACCATAGCAACATTTTTCTAGATAGGTCTCCTAAGACAAGGGAAACACCAGCAAAAATTAACTACTGTGACTACATCCAAATAAAGTTTTAGCACAGCAAAGGAAACTATCAACAAAAGGACAACCTGAATGGGAGAAGACATTTGCAAATGATCCATCTAGAAGAGGGTTAGTAGCCAAAATACATCAATAACTTACAAAACATCCCCACCAAAACACACAATCTTATTAAAAATGGGTAGAGGATCTGAAAAGACGTTTTCCCCAAGAATATCTACAAATGGCCAATAGACAAAAAGTGATGCTGAACATCACTCATCAGGGAAATGCAGATCAGAACCACAATGAGCTATTACTTCACAACAGTTAGAAGAGCTACAATCAAGACAGACCTAAGAGTTGGAGATGATGTGGGGGAGAAAAAGGAACCATCATGCACTGTTTGCGGGAATGTCAATTGGCACAGCCACTGTGGAAAACAGTATGAAGTTTCCCCCAAAAGTTAAAAATAAAATTACCGTATCAGCCAATAATTCCACTATTGAATAGCCAGGGAAAATGCAAACACTAACTCAAAGCAGTATATGCACCCCTACGTTTATTGCAGCATAATTTACAATAGCCAAGATAGGGAAGAAACCCAAGCATCCATCAATTGAGAAATAGATATGGAAAATTGTATATATATAATGGGATATTATACAGCCATAAAAAAGGAGGAGATTGTGCCATTTGTGAGAACATGGATGGACCTAGCAGGTATTATGCTAAGGGAAATAGGATAGACTGAGAAAGACACCATGTGACTCTACTCAAAAGCAATTAAAAAAAAAAAGTGAAACAAAAGGCAGAATTAGAAGTATAAATACACAGAACTGATGGTTGCCAGAGGGGAAGAAGGTGGGTCGTTGGGCAAAATGAGTGAAAGTGAGAGGGAGATACAGGCCTCTAGTTATGCAATGAGTAATTTGTAAGAATAAGAAGGAGATAAGGAATACAGTCAATAATATTGTAATAGTGATATGACAGATGGTACCTACACTTGTGAACTTGTTCAAATGTATAAACTTGTCAAATCTTGAAGTTGTACACCTGAAACTAACACTGTGTCAACTATACTCAAAATACGTAGACACACACACACGTGCGCACACACATGCGCAAAACCAAAGCAACGGTCATCAAGATGCTCAAACTTAGATGAACACAGATCCTCAAAGAGATGAAAAAAATACAGAAGGTCCCAACAGAAGTTAGAGCTGAAGAATAACTGTACCGAAAGATACACTAGAGAGTCAACTTTAGATGAAACACAAGATCTGATCAACAGGTGAACAAAACCACTGAACTCACCCAAAGCAACAAAAAAATTTTTTTTTCAATTAACATAAGGGACTTCTAAAACATCAAGCAGACTAACATTCACATTATCACAGTCCCAGAAAGAGAAGACAGAGCCAGTAAACTTTTTTAAAGAAAAAGTGATTGCAAACTTCCTTCATCTGGGGAAGCAAACAGACATCCAGGTCAAGGAAATACAGAATTCCAAATGAGATGGATCCCAGAGATCCACACCAATGCACATAATTAAGATGACAAAAGTTAGAAGATACAGAGAATTAAAAGCAGCAAGGTAAGGCTTCTACAAAACAAAGTCCATAAAGTTATCAGATTTTTCATCAGCAACTTTGTAAGCCTCAGGAGTGTGGCACCACATTATGTGCTTGAAGGAAATAAAAAACAAGAAACAAAAAAACATTCAACCTGGCAAGGTTACCATCCAGAACTGGAGAGATTGAGAGTTTTCCAGATAGGCAAAACTAAAGGGCCCAAAACTGGCCCTACAAGAAATGTCAAGGGGAAATTCTCTAAACTCAAAAGAATTGGCACTAATTAACAGCAACAACAACAAAATACGAAAGTAAAAATCTCATTGGAAAAGGTAAATATGGGTCAATCACTTCTAAAGCAAGCATGAATACTAAAGGACAAAAACAGTAAAATTAACACTACAGTAATTAAGGGATCCATAAAATGAAAATGTGAAACATGCCATCAAGAATATAAAACATGGGGGAGGGAGGAAAAAATGTAGTTTTGGAAGGTTTGCCAAAATGAAGTTGCAATCAAGTCAAAACCGGTCAGCTATCAAAATGATTATGTTAACTGAAGGATTTTGGGGAGTTTCTCTATGTGCAAAATAACAAAGATGATTTTTTTCTGGATTATTTTGAGGATCAAGTGAGTTATGTTTGTCAAAGTGCTTAGCAGAGCAACAAGTACCCAGAAAAAAGGCAGTGAAGAACTTTGCTGCTCTAAGATATTCCATCACAAGTAGCAGAACTAATTTGCCTAATGAACACAGACTTGATTTAATGTCGCAATGATTTGTAAATAAGCCACACAACTTTTTCTGGGTAATCACTGAATCATCACTAATCTTTATTTGAATTATTACCACCATGGATGGCTCACTGCAGTGTGTGTAACTTTTGAGTCCCTGATAACATTAAGGCAAAAATAAAGAGAAAGTTTTTTTTTTTTTTTTAAGGCTTTTAACCTTTGAACTCCTCAGTAAAGAGAACAACTCATAAATTTGTCTTTCTCTTTTGTGACATTTCCTGTCATAAGCTCCTGAATATCAGTTAGGTTAGCCCATGTATGAAATGTATTTTCAGTTTACTTATTATTTTGAGACAGAGTGACAGCAGAGACAGAAAGAGACCAAGGAATCCCAGCAGGGTGTGGAGACCAATGTGGGCCTTGATCTTAGGAACTGGTAGCTCATGACCTGAGCTGAAATCAAAAGTCAGATGCTTAACCGACTGAGCCACCCAGGTGCCCCCAAAACATTCCATCTTTTTTAAACCCCACCTTCCCAACCTTTAGGTACATTATACATTTGAGAAAAATCATTTGAAGACCAAAAAAAGGTCTTCATTCTCTTGAAGATTGTCTGTTCCAGTAAGTCTTCAGAATAAAGAAATAGGAGTACAGAAATGCATCTTCTATCGGTATTATGACTCAGATTATTTCTCTAGTACCCTAGAATAAAAATAAAGTTTATACTAGTATTTCTGACTGAGGAAAATTCTAAAACTACATGTGTTCAATATCGGGACCCAGTATTCTTTTGAAGGCTCAACTGAGTAGAGGTTATTGAGAAGATGAAACCTACGCCATAAAGCAGAACAGAAATGTCCATCTCCAGAGTCATCCCTGAAGTTTAAAAAATAATTAGCAATTCACATTCCAGAAAACCAGTCAAGACAAATTCCACTAAGGAGACTTCAGCAAGTTCCATAAAAAGTTTCCTTAAATGGAGACCGATGTTAGGTTTATAAAAAACCGCAAGACCTACTTCACTAGAACACTGACATTTTAAGTTTGCCCCCCAAATCCTTTTCTAGTTAATGAATGCCCCCTCATATGTACATTTAAGCATAATTAGAGTTAACAATGATTTATTTAAGTCTTTTTTCTTTAAACCCTTAAGTCTTTTCTTTTGACCAGTTTTCTTTCTAAAACCCGTTTCCAAGGGAGCCTCTAAGGCAACTCACCCAGGCTGTGGAATCTTTACCCCTCCTTGACAGTTCCTGATTGCCGCAGAGGAAGGATACATTCATCCCTTGAATAGGCTGTGCACTCTTCTACTCCTCCCTTCACCATGGTGAGTAGGGATAGCGTGGAAACCTGGAGCCCATCATGCCTCCAAATAGTATTTGCATTGCAGTCCTGTAGATGGACCTCAAAACCTACTTGGAAGCCGAAAAGTTAATGTTTACTAAGACTTCAGGGGTTTTTGCTTTTCTCTTCAAAGCATATCTCTCCTTCACTTGTGATTTTCCTCCATACCCTGATCATTACATATCAACAGGTTAGAGACTTTATTAATTCGATTCCTTTTTCCCATCTTCTTATTTGTGGTTCGTCCTGTGTGAGGTCGTCAGGAGAAGGTAGATTCACAAATCGTTTATACATTACTTGAAGAGAAAAGTCACAATTTACAGTGCTGCAATCTGTCTCATGTATTCTGTGCCAACTTCTGGTCGATCAACACTAGAACTATGGGTAATTATGAAGAAACTTACCCACAAAAATTCTTCAAGGGCACGATTTCCAAACCTTTCATTACCCTGGTCAGGTTCCAGACTTCTAGTTTATCAATGTGCCAATGAAAATGCAGGTCCTAGAAGTGTAAACAAGCCTCCAGCTGTGGTCTGACTAGAACAGGCCGATTATCTCTCCCTTGGCTGTGGAATTCTACTTCTATTAGTGCAGTCGGCAGCTTAGGTTTTCCCTTCTACTGCATAATTGAACTGTTGACTCACTTCAAAATACGATTGTGATCCAAAATCTCAACATGTTGTTCCCACATGGAATTCTGCCAAATATGTTTGACCCAGTCTAATGCTTTTCCACTGATTCTTTTAATTTGTCTGTTCATTCGGACTTCAATGTTTTTTCGGGGGTGGGGGGGGCAGTATTTGGATTTCTCCTCCCAACATATTCATTCAATTACCAACTCTGTCATCTAGCTTCCTAGTCAGTTTCTGAGCTTTCTGTCACTCAAACTTAATAAGCATTATCTTCATTCATACAGCAGACAAGATGTATCTTCTGGTGAAAATGTTTGAAGCATCAATGATAACTCACTCATATGGGAGGTATTTTGCAGAGAGGAATCATAGTCTTGGCTGATTAGGCCATATTGACATCTACCTCCAGGCTCATGAAACAGAGACCTCTAGGACTCCCTGGAAATTAGGAATGGCTAAAAACTAGGACTTTTTTTTTTTAATTCAGATTTTAACACTGAAAAGGCCAAAAGTGTGACAGGATCTGATTGGGTGACCTTTTCTTACAGTAAGTCATTGTTTTAAAGGTGAACCTGCTAAGCCATCCTGAAGAAGATGATATGGAACTATTTTCCTACAGATAGCTACCAATTCATTTGGCCCCTTTAATAACCTCACTGGAGCCAGCAAGTATTAGGTTATGGAAGACAACTAGAACTTCAACTTTATTATGTATAACAACTACTCTCCACCTAGAAAGTCATCATTAGTTCCAATTAGAAGCTTAGGTACATGGTGTTCAAGCGTAATTGTTATTAAAATGTTGTCTCAGGGTGCCTGGGTGGCTCAGTCGGTTAAGTGACAGACTTCAGCTTAGGTCATGAGCTCACGATTCATGGTTTCAAGCCCCACATAAGGCTCTGTGCTGACAGATCAGAGCCTGGAGCCTGCTTCGGATGTTTCTCCATCTCTCTTCCCCTGTCCTGGCTTGTGCTCTCTCAAAAACAAACATTCAAGCTAAATTTCTTTTTAATAAAATCTTGTCTCTTTCTTGAATCTTCTGGAAATAATAGCTGTATAACTTACAGGATCATTGAAAATGGAATGAGGCAGCTGTAAGTGGCAAAGACTGAATAATTTATGATTAGTCAAAGAACTTGACATTTAGGTTGTTTCCAATTTAAATGTCCCTCAACAGGAGAATGATTCAATAAATCATGGTCTTTTTCTACGGTGAAATACTATAAAGTAATGAAAATGAATGAAATAGCAGTATTTATATCAACAGTGATCTTCAAAATAAAACATTGGCAAAAATGTTCTAGAAACCTATGTACAGGAAACTAGGATTCAATAATGTTTTAAAGTGTCTGAATTACTATGTACTTTTAGGATATGCCTAATTTTTCTAAGTGCCCTCAATGTTATCGTCTATTTAAGAGTATAACCCTTAAGCCTATAGTTGAACATTTAACATTAAAATTGAACAGCAACTGAAATAGAACAAGTTCAACAAAATGTGGGGAGGTGATTAAAGAGGAGAGAGAAGGAAGCAGATGGGAACAATTTTTAAGTTAGTAATATACACACATATGCTCAGTTTTTTTTTTACCTTTTATGTATTAGAAAAGGTCTTCAATACAAGGAGTATTTAACAATTTTTTTATAAACTTTTTCTCCTTTGAGTACTCTGAAAGTAACTCAAATACCTTGTGTAACTTGATGTTTTCATGAAACAATGAACTCTTTCCTAGAAAATCATGCATACATGTCACTGAAACCATGAAAAAATGATCCTGTTTACATTCTTTTATGGTAATTGATAAAAAAGGGATATGCTATCACAGCATTTGGCATAAGAAGTTGATATCAAGTATCTACAAATGCCATTGTAATACTAACACGTGCCACATGGCTTACAAAGACAGCACCTAAGTGAACATAATTCCTCCCACAAGTCTGAGATTGTCTCCAAAATACAGTGTAACAAGAAGGAAACCGATCCTGTCACGTCACTGCAGCATCTCCTCCAACTTACACACCCCTGCGCAACCCCAGCTCGCCCCAGCCTCTACCAGACTGTTCCTGAGAAGGTACAGCCTCTGAGACACCACCCAAGGAAGCTCCGTCAGAAGTAGTCATCTTTCCCCTGTAACCAGGCTTTCTTCCTGCCCTTTTCCAAAATTGTTCAGACCCTCCAGCTGGGGCCTCAAAACCATCCTGCCTGCACATGGGACTGCCAGAGTCAAAACAACCTGAAATTTAGGGTTCACAAACCAGCCTGGCAGTCAAAACACTCTGTACAATATAAATGCCCAGCCCCCAACCCACACCTACAAGTAAGAATCTCAAGTGATACCTAAGCCACAACGTCAGCACCGGTCCAAAGCTTAAAAGCTAGCTCTGGATTCTTCGCAGGTAAGTTTTCTGCAAGAAACAGTCTTCTTCATCTACTCCCTTCTCTCACCTGGTGTTCATCCTTCAAGTTACAATTTGAATGTTACTTCTTCTCGTTTGCCCTCCCTACACACATGCTCAATTATCTGGCCCTTTATCGGCACTTCTGTCTTAAGTCCAGCTTAACTCCCTTTGTTCCTCTACTACACTGACAACACTCAAGGCAGGGACTGGACTTCTCATCACAATTAGATCCTTAATGTCTGGAACAGCAGCATTCAGTAAATGCAAAGTAAATGTGGAGTAAGCGAGTGAATGCATAATTTTAAGTGAGGGCTCCAGACATTAGAGAGCCCTGGCTTTCCTCCCCACCTCATTTATCTGTGGTGGCATTAGATGCACAAGTTAAGAGCCAAGGCTCAACAATCAGGCCACCTTCTATTTCTTGTGTTACTTTGGGCAATTATTTTAACCTGCTGTGGTTCCATTTTTGCTCTAGTATTTTATGAAAATCCTATGCACAGAGAACAATGTCAATAAGGATTCATGGTTATACTCAGTATTTAGTGTACTGTTGTTATGTTCCCAATATGTAGCTCTGGTATCAAACCTGAAATAACCTTCTTTTATAAACACACAGCAGTTTCATGAAATAAAGCCTTTCTCTGCCAGTGTGGATGACTGCTATTTCCCATAATCCATTGACCATATATATTGATGAACAGACAGTTGCAGATATCCTTAACCATAGTTTCTAGCTAGACAAGAGCTCAGGAAAGGTCTGTTTTGATTTTAAAGAAGAGGAGTGATCTGCCTGAGCCACAAGTGGTTGATGACAAAGCTTGTCCCAGAACCCAGATCTTCCATTATGCTCCTCCATTTATGGCCTCTCATTTTGATTAACTGATTTCCTTCAGACCTACACCATTTGTCATATGCCACCATTTCAGCCCTTCTCACTCATTGCCACATTCTCCACCCTCTTTATTCCTTAAATACTTTGTCAGTGTTTACAGATACTGGAGATTCTGATGCACCAAGGGTCTCATCAACCACCAACCCCTACCCTCCACCCCCCAAATGGTAGGAGATAGGCCATGGAGGGACACACAGTGGAGTTGGAAAAGGCTACAAAGAAGGGTCCAGCTACAAGCATATTCATCTCGCAATAAGAGATCTTCCTTAGAGAAGGGTTTTCAAATGCCCCCAACCCAATGATCAGTTCACCACTTGGGAATCCCAAGTACTCTCCACATCCTAACTACCTACCTACCTAGGAACACAGTCTTCTTGGGATGTTGCTACCACTTTGATTTACAGATCCAGGATCATCCTATATACTAGACTCTTTATCCAAACCCCATGGATCTGACTCATGTATGTTTTAAACAAGCTTTTTGTGCATTTCACACAGCTTATCTATTCAGATAAAACGCATCCTTAACCTACAGAATTTGAACACAAGGCAGTTTTATTTTAAATGACATCCAATAATAGTAATCAACCAAAGATACAGTTTGTCAACTTTTCAATCCTGCATTTTTCCATCAATTTACACACACACACACACACACACACACACACACGCTGTCACCAAATTATGTTCTTTATAGTAAATCCTCAACCCAAGACTGTCCTAGAACCAAGAAGTCTTACTTTTAAGTCATCCTCTCCCCATCACCACCAAGACAATACTCATATTCTATGCAAAGTACTCCAGTTAGTTAGAAGATTGGGTTTGTATTTCCATCCCTATGCTGACAAAAAGCTGATTCACTTCCTTCCATGAGGTGAGAGAGGTAAGATATGCAGAGGTCTCAACCTACTGACACTATAAATATCCTTAAGCTACTTTCCCACATAGTGGCTGTTATTCAAACATTGTTAGCAGGTCAGACTAAACTTCTCTTAAACTTCTCACAACTTCTGAGAAGAAAAGTCTGTTGCTAATTTCAAAAAAATGTAATCATCAGCGCCCTCCGCCATTTTTTCCGTATCTCTTCCTTTCCAACGTTATGGTCCAATTGTACCTCATGGTCCCTGTTTAGAGTTGGATTTATCCCCCCAAAAGATATGTCCAAGTGCTAATTCCCAGGGGCTGTGAATGGGGATTTATTTGGAGAAAGGATCTTTGCAGATTTAAGTTAAATGATTTAAGTTAAAATGAAGTCATACCAATTTGGGCACTAATCCAATTACTAAATTCCTTATAGGAGGTAAATTTTGACAGACATGGACCATACAGGGGAGACCCCCCCCCCCACAAAGACAGATAGAGATGGTAGTGATGTTTCTGCAAACCAAGACGATCCAAGGATGGTTGGGGACCCCCAGAAGCCAGCGGAGGATTAAACAGGGTCTTACACAGCCTTTAAAAGGAATCATTGCTTCCGAACACCTGGATTTTGGATTTCTGGCTCAGGTGTATGCAAATCAATTTGTTGTTTTAAGCCACCCAGTTTGTGTTAGCTTCCTAGGGCTGTCGTAACAGGTTAACAGTCCTCTCGTGGCTATTTCAAGTTATGTGACCATTTCTCCCCAGTATGCTAGAAGGGAAAGTACATGCATTGCAGACAAAAACAACTCATGATGTAAGACCCTACACTTCTTTCTCTGATATGTGTCTCTAATAACCTACAATAGACACGGACACATTCCATGAGTTGCAGTAAAATCCTTGTTACTGCAAACTACTGATTATCAGGGTATTCTTACCACAGCATAAAAACCATCCTGGTTTTTCCAGGGACTATAACGTCTATCCTTTGAAAGTAAAGAATACACTGCAAATTAAGTAAGATTTTTAATCGATAAATAAACTTCTATTCATGTCCAAATAATCTAAATCATGCCACTTAGAAAAAAAAACTCCAGGAAGAACACAATCTGCTAGGTAGTGGCTGATTAGGGATTTCCTCTAGGAATAAAAATGCACTGAAGCCTCGTCATAAAATTTCAGGCAATAACCAGCAGGTGGGTCTCTGCCACACGTGCAATTATGCCAAGTAAGTGTTATCCATTCAGCCAATGGAAACAGCTACACTGACTGTGGCCCAGAATATCACGTGTATTCGACTTTTTTGTGGGACATCTGTGGCCAAAGAACTTCAGGCTAATGTCTCCAGGAAGGCACAACAGACAAGTGGACTAGGACAAAGTACTTGAATTCAAATCTCAGCTGCTTCCTCTTCTAAATGCATGTCACTTCGCTTAGCTAGGCCTCAGTTTGCGTGACTATAACGTGGAGATGATTTCATCGGGATGCTCCAAGGAATAAAAGAGATAGTCCATGGTATCCACTGAGTCGATGTCTAACACACACTTATCAATCCTAGCAATGGCTATTATGAGCAATGAACTTTTTGACATAGTTACATAACCCAGAGCCTTCTCTTTTCTCTGTATTATGTATATTTAGTTCTGAATCCTTCTCACCCTGTTCTGTAGCCCAGCCTGAGTGGGGAGGCTAGCAGAAGAGCAGGAAGTACGACACAACTGGACCAAGTGGGGAGAAGAAAATTCTCCTAGGGGCAGCTCTCAATAGCATGATGGCACACATGAACAGAGTGAAAAATGGAAAGCAGGATGTGTGTGAACCGAGAGACTACCCTCCAGCAAACTACTGCATTTAGAGTTACCAGAACATGAGGTTTGTTATGGAGAAGTAATCTTTTTAAAAATGAACACATTTCATAGTTGCAACGGATTTGTTTGTTCTTCTAACATTGCAAATTCCCTTCTTGCTGCAGTACTACTATTTTCTCTGTAGTTTTCTTTTTAAGAAGCAAATGGCACACGGGGAATTAGAATTTTAGGTCCCTGATCTTCCACCTGAAGTGCTAAGGTCTCCTAAAAAGCATGTTTGCATTCATTAAGTGCCATTAGCTCAAGTAGTGACATGTATAACTTGATGACTATTCCCAAGCCCCGAAGTTCCAAGAAGAAGAATAAGCTTACAGGTTTCACTGTATGAAATTCAGGGCGGTTCTGTCACACACAAAGATAGAACTACTATCCCCACTGTGGGGCGAGCTTACATCCACCAACATTTTCTGGTCCAGTCTCTAACCACAGCATGCATGTGTCAGATTTCTTGATGGAATTGGGCACACTGTTGTCTGTGATGTCCCACACCAAAATTAACTGTCCTTCTCTGACATACAAATCATGCCCTCAATTCACTGGGAGGGAGCTCAAAGCAAGCCTAACTGCTTCCTACTCGAGTGATATGCTGTCCTCAAAAGAAGTGCATTCTTTAGTTACACAGAGAGACCCACAGTCAAATAGCTATTCAGTTCTAAAGCTTTGGCCATGAACCTGTGACAAAGGAGACGGATTCCAAGAGCACTTGGAGAGCATAGGACAGAGGATACTGCATGTTGCAAACAAATTTCTGTTTGTGAAAATGGACTAGGTCACATCTTCTACATTTCTGTTTCCGATCTTAACGAAACAGGGCCTTGGAGAGTAGGACAAAGTGCTGAAACGTGTCAACAACATAGTGGAAGTATTTATTGGCTTTTAAAGAATAAAATAGTTCTTCAGAATTTTATCTTCTATCAAACTTGCTAAGCTCAGGTTCAAATCTCACTTTTGGCCAAGTAGCCTGGAAGTTCAGTAAATACCAGCACATCAACTTACTGTGTTATCAAGCGTGATCATTCCCCATGTTTGTTTTTTTCCTTCTTGGCTTTATCTGTCAACAATTCACTCACTGGTAGGGTTTAAGGAGACCAAGGTTATGGGCTCAATCCTTATGTTAATCTGTTCATTGTACATCACTTTCAAAATCATTAAAGTCATAGACAAGCTTTCAGAAGATGTGGATTATTTGTCTGGGCCAACCAAGATCTATGCCTAATGAACATAGTCTGTCACCAATACTGTAAACCAAGCTAAAGAATTCTACCCCAGTGATTGTGAGTTAAAAGGTAATTTCCAAGGGGTGTCTGGGTGGTTCAGTGGGTTAAACATCCAACTTTGGCTCAGGTCACCATCTCACGGTTCGTGAGTTCGAGCCCCATGTTGGGCTCTGTGCTGACAGCTCGGAGCCAGGAACCTGCTTCAGATTATGTGTCTCCCTCTCTCTGCCCCTCCCCCACTCACACTCACTCCTTCAAAAATAAACATTAAAAAAATTAATGGTAATTTCCAAAAATCAGTGTGAGCATATCCATTTGCTCAAGCTTTCCGTTCTCTTCTTCAGACTAAATGGACCTAGAGCCTAACTGCTTCAGGTCATATGGACCATCCCTCTACGTACAAGACATTTCAAATTTCAAATCCTAAATAGAAAGATAACATGAATAGAAAATAAGGGGTCACCAGAAAAAAAAAAAATCAAGAACAAGCAGGATATAAGGGGAAGTGAAAGTGAAGTCAACACCATTATTAAAAAATGGCAGATGAATTTCCCCCCCATGGAAGTTTAATACAGAAATAATTTTTCAAAGAACAAATAGGGAAGACTCCCCCTATCATATGTTAAGTCCTATAATAAATCCATAGAGTTTATAACAGTAGAGTTCTGGAACCATAAACAGAATGGGGAAATCTAATTTAAAAAATACAGAAACAAAAATATTTACATGAAAACTTAGTATATGTCAATTTGGAAATGAGTTAGTCAATAGTGCTGGGGAAATTAGCTATATGGAAGAACATAAAATTAGATTTCCTACCACATAGCATATTCAAAAGTCCAAATAGACTCAAGACATAAATGTACAAGGGAAAAAATTTTAGAAAAACCTCTAGAAGAAAATGTAGAATAGATGTATAACCTCAGGATCAAAAAAATGTCTTCAGACAGACCCATAAAGCAGAATTCTTTAACAATCTGTAGATTAAGCTTAATGGGAACCGCATGAATTTGTGATCATGAGGACTCGTAATAGCAAGATGCTTTGCGAAAGGGATCAACAAGTATAGCCTACACTTCCTAAACTTTTTGCCAGCAGCAATCACACGCCAAGGCCTTTCAAATTTTTCAAGATATTTTCATGTGTGTCTTTCAATTTCAAATAATGCTATTGACCATTTATTCAAGAATTTGGTCATACTTGTTTTGATGATATGGTGCCTCATTGAGGAGCCTTGACACCAAGGCTAAATGTCATTCATTCATATGAAAGTTAAGAAGTGAAGTCAGGGTAAGTGGGATTATAGAAACTATCCTGTTCCACCCAGAGAATGAGGGTAGAGCAATCAATATGTCCAAGAGGCTAGGGCTTCAATAGGAAGCAGTGGCTGTTAGAAATTACACAATTTGGTTAAGAGTCCAATAGTGGTTAGTACAGACAAAAGCAAACATACTGGGTTTTGGTATTGTATTTACAAACTGCATTCACATTTATGACTGCATCCATGAACAAAATGACACCTTTAATGAATGTCTGAAACCTTGACAGAAAATTGAGATGTGTCCAAATAAATGCCTATTATTCTAAAATAGAATTTGAAACCTACTAAGTTTTAGCTTAATTGCTAATGGCAAATATTATGGTTAACCTCTCAGTTATCATGCCAGTATTTTTACGGGGGGGGGGGGGGGGGGGATATCCCCCTCCCCACCCCATTTGCTTAACTATCCTCTGGTGCATGTATTTCCAGATTTTAAGATGTTCCTTTATCTTCACATCAGACAGAAAACCCCATTATTTTCAGGACTCAGGCTAATAGAAGGGGCACGTGAGTAGCATTAGATCCCCAAGCAAGAATGCCAAGGTGATTTATGAATGTTGGTAAATTTAGTTAGGCATTACCCTTGATTTCTGTTGTAACAGAAATGCCTACAGTGTCTTACTGGTCCTTAATCCATTTCAAAATTCTTCATACCTATTCTTATAGATGGATTCTTTCATAGAAACTTTCCCAATTTTCGATCTTCAAGACTCAATATCCCTAACACTCCTACTTAACAGTTCACACTAAGGAGGGAAATACTCTGTACAAAGCCTTTAAGAGAAACAACACTGACTTTAGATTATGAATGACTTTGTTTAACTTTTCATCGAAAATAGCTCATCAAATGGCTTATTTCTATGGAACACTTTAAGAGAATACTTCTGTTGCTGAAATCAACTATTTAAATTCCCATGTTATCAACTTCTGGCTGTTTTAATTGATTTATCTTACTGACTAGGACCTATTTTGTTTTTAATTTGTCAAATTGGCCAACATACAGCATGTACAGTGTGCTCTTGGTTTGGTGGGTAGATTCCCATGATTCATCACTTACGTCTAACACCCAGTGCTCATCCCAACAAGTGCCCTCCTCAATGCCCATCACCCATTTTCCCCACCCCCATAAACCCTCATTTTGTTCTCTGTATTTAAGAGTATCTTATGGTTTGCCTCCCTCTCTGTTTGAAACTATTTTTCCCCTTCCCTTTCCCCCATGGTCTTCTGTTACATTTCTCAAGTTCCACATATGAGTGACAACATAGGACCTAACTTATTTTCAAATTTACTCTTCCTTTTTTTAATGTTTATTTTTGAGAGATGACGCACTAATGGGAGAGGGGCAGACAGAGCAGGAGACACAGAATCTGAAGCAGGCTCCAGGCTCTGAGCTGGCACAGAGCCCGACGTGGGGTTCCAACTCACGAACTGTGAGATCATGACCCGAGCCAAAGTCGGACACTCAACCGACTGAGCCACCCAGGCGCCCCTTGAATCTACTCTTGATCAGTTTGAGGAATATACTGGGTTTGTTTTATTCCTATTTGCTTCTCCCCATAATGGGGAAATGAAGCTATTTTTTTTAGTAATAATTAAAATGCTTATAAAATATGGTTGTGATTTATTTCTAGGTCCATCTTCTTTCCTTCTAAACCCAATTTTATATAGGCTGTCTTAGGGCAGATCAGCAAGGCTACTTACCAGAAGGATGGATCCTGAGGAGCAAAGCTGCTCAAATTTTAAAATGAGCCACCAGAAAAATCACAGTCACAACTGAGGATCTGCACTAACATCCCCCATGCCTAATGAGGGTGGAAATAAAACTGCCACTTTGCCTCCGACAGAAGTTCCCTGCCAAGAGGCTGAGTCATATGCATAGATCATATGTTTTGCCATCCATGGTATCCACATTATTTTTACTGACAAAGTAATGGACCACTAGAGGTGCAGAGTAGCAGAGCTGTTACAGATCAAGGCTTTGGAGTTCAACATAAAACCAGTATACCATGATGTTCATGGTACCATTTCTGCAACACCACGTGTTCACATCCCAAACCGTGTGATGTTGGATTTAAGATACTTCAACCCCCAGGGGCACTTGGGTAGCTCATTTAAGTGTCTGACTCTTGATTTTGGCTCAGGTCATGACCTCCCAGTTCATGAGATGGAGTCCCTCATCAGGCTCTGCACTGTATGGAGCCTGCTTGGGATTCAGTCACTCCCCCTCCCCTACTCATGCATTCTCTAAATATATAAAAATTATTAAAAAAAAAGATACCTCAACCCCATAACTCAATGTCCCCAACAACAAAATAGGATTAACAGTGGCTACCCCTGCAGTTGCTTAACAGACTCCAGGGTGATGACCTGTATATATCACACTACAAGGTAAAATGCATTAGAGCAGGAATTTGGCCCTTTGTTTATTGCTACATTCTGGCACCCAGAATAGGACTTGGAACTTCAAATTCAACATCAAAGAATGAACAATGCAGTTGGAAAAAATGGCTGGCACGTAGCTAGAACAGTTTTCATAATTTTCACTCTTACATTATGTTTGTCCTATTCTTTACTTCCCAGCTGTGTGACCTAAGGCTGTGATCTCGAAGTTTCTACTGGATTTTAGAAAACATTAGGAGATCATGATAAGTGTCCTGGCCTCAATCAAGAATCACTCAACCATATATAGTTCTTTTACTGCGGACAAGCCTCTACCATCTTGGTCATCGATGAACTGCTAGTACAGTATGGTAAGTATCGTAGTTTTGCTATTAACGTTTCTGAGTACAAAGAAGGTAACTGAACAACAAAAATTTTAAGTATCTCAAAAGGAACTTCTTTTAAAGTGGATCCCAGGGAAATTAAGTCAGCTTGTTTACCAGAAATTATTGGATTAGATACAGTTGGGTGTTAAAAAGGTAACAAACTTAATTTCCAAAATTCTAAGTTTTTGCATTTTTCTAATCTCTAAATAGAAAACCACACACCAAACATGAAGTGAACTTACTTATTAAGATGCTCTCAGGCACCTGGGTGGTTCAGTTGGTTTAATGTCTGTCTGACTTTGGTTCAGGTCATGATCTCACAGTTCCTGAGTTCCAGCCCCACATCGGCTCTGTGCTGACAGCTGAGAGCCTGGAGCCTGCTTCAGATTCTGTGTCTCCCTCTCTCTCTGCCCCTTCCCTGCTTGTGCCCTCACAAGGTGCTGTCACAAGCTCACATTCTAGCAGATGATTCGTAAGTAAGAGAATATCCTACACTAATTCCTGGAAACTGTCTATGATTGTATAGCATTACATTATCTCTTTGGGATCAGCTAAGCATTTATTTGTAGTCTCCTGTACACTGAGTTTTTGTCATTTACAAGATTTTCTAGGGGCACCTGGGTGGCTCAGTCGGTTCAGCATCCAACTTCAGCTCAGGTCATGATCTCACAGTCCGTGAGTTTGAGCCCCACATCAGGCTCTGTGCTGACAGCTCAGAGCCTGGAGCCTGCTTCGCATTCTGTCTCCCCCTGTCTGTCCCTCCCCTGCTCATGCTCGCTCTCAAAAATTTTAAAAATAAAACATTATAGATTTTCTAATTAGATTTAATAGCCAGAGCATAGCACAGTATCATCCTTTTTGTTAACTGTGCAGTTTACAGAAAAATGCTCCAGAAAAATCAAGAAGATTGCCAAAATTTATGGGATCTAGATTATAGACATGTAACATTTTGTTGTTTCCCTTTTGTGCATAATAGAAATTCCAAACTTCATATTTAGACATTAACTAATCTTAACTAACATCCAACTTTGAAACAGGTTTTGCATTCCTAAGAATAGCTAGGTCAGGACAGTAAATGTCCCTATGTTGTTTCTAGAGACTTTAGCATAATAAATGTGTCACTCTCAAAGATCCTCAGGAAACTGAAAAACATGGTAGAGACAGATGAAGCAAAAGGGACTGGAAAAATTTCTCCAAAATTGCCACCTCCCTGAGGCCCAAGTATTGATGACAGGGTCTGGTTTACCCGCGGTCTTTGTGGCTGCCCATAACCAAGACTGTTACAGTCATAGGCACAAGAGTTTTACAACCGAGGGATTCAGTATGGCAAGCTGGCTGGAACAGAGAGAGCAAGGTTTCTTCTCTTGCACCTGTGCTTGTATAGGAGATCATGGTTTTAACCAGATTGTGTATTTATTAGCAGTATCCCCCCATCACACTACCACAGCAATCGAAGTTTTTCTGGCTCATAAACAATGGCTTCCATTGTTTTAGTGCCTGACTATTCTCTAAGAAAATTTTCTAGATTTTCTCAGTCTCCACTACAATTTTCAACAAAAGCTGGCATTACACTGGATTTATTACAGTTGGAGGACTAGTCCTTTTTCCATGGTGAGTTTCAAAGGTATTTGAAAAATAAAACTTTGGTGTGTGTGTGTGTGTTTTTTTTTACCTGTAGTCCAATAAAATCAAGTGTGCAAAAAAGATGAAAGAGATTATAGAATCACAGAACATTTGAAGTTTCCTTGTTTTGCAGGTAAGAGACCCAAGGCTCAGTTTCAGGATGATTTAAGACCATCGTTCCTTAGTTAATGCCACCCTGGAATGGCAGGTCAGGATGCTGTCTCCTGGCCAGTGCTCTCTGTTATATTAATCATGCCTGCAGATAAAGCCACACCACAAGTATATACAAGTGACTAGATAAACTTTAAGCAGGGTTCCTCTATCCTTCATGATTCATGGACTTGACCATCTTTCACTGCAGAGGTTTCTTAAGGTTTCCTTATTTGGGGAGAAGTAACTACAGAACTAATTCTGGGGGGTTTTGGGGGGGGAGAGATACACCTGGAGACATTAACGGTCACAGCAGAGGATATTGACCTTGGGAAGAGCAAGGTCCCGCAAATAGCAAGTTCAAGAGGCTGGCCTCAGGGCTTTCTTCAGAACCACAAGGAGAGCTGTGGTAACTGAAGTTGTGACCATTGTCAAAAGGAAACCCCCTTCTTGACAGTTTTTCCCTGTGGTGGCCCTGAACAGGGCATTCCTTTACTAGTGAAGAGTAACAAACTTCAGCAAGGGTAGCCACATGCTCATCCACTCTACAAACCTTAATAGTTAAGTTCAAGTTTTCAAACATCCAACATTCAGAACGATCCTTTCTGCTTATCATCACCCGTCTTCAGGACTACAGGTAAGCCTTCCAAACATAGTAAGAATTCTTACAACTTCTAATTAAATACCTTTTCTAACAGAATGAATTATACCTAAAGTTTCAAATTAAACAGTACCTATGCCTACTAAAAAGCTGGGTCAGTTGGGAACATACATTATGGCTCTCGTTCACGATTCCAAGAGATTTATTCCCAAACTTGTAGAGGTAAAATAACCATCTTAGCAATAATGCTTAGCAGGCCGGGTTTGGGGCAAGCATAGTGGTATTTCATTGGGAGTGCATAAGAACCAATAGCGATCCTTTCATTGGAAATAAGCAAATGACCTAAATAAGCAAAATTGTCTTCAGATGCCTCATGAATGCTCAGGTTGACAAATGAGAACCATTCATTTTATTTGTTTCACGACCTTCACTCCTCCAGAGGGACCATTCCAATCAAATGTTCACATGGCAAAATTTCTGCTTGTGGGCTCTTCTGGAGCTCCAGTTACTGTTGGAGAGTTAGGAGTATATTAAGAGCAACACTCAGCTAAATGAGAGGATACTGGCTATTACTCCCAGGTTAGTAACCCCATTTTGCCATTTCTTGGTATGACCATGCAGTTAGTAATTTTGTGTTAAGCCCTGCTTATACAAATAAGTAGTCTACTTACCCAAAGACCTGAAATTGTACTTTTATGTTGTAAAAGAAATTGGGAGACTGTAATGATTACTAATAAATACAAGTTTACCATCAAGCTCTTCTTGCTCTAAGCATGTAGTATGTGCTTTGAATTATCTTAATGAACCCCGAGATCACTGCCAGGTGACTATTACTGTCATTATGCCAATAATTAGTTCTCCTAGAGGCATAGTGATATTAACTTGTCCAAGCCAATATTTAGCAGAGCCACAACTAGAATACAGTCAGGGGAACTCTGAAATCTAAGCCCCCAACCTCTGCAAGGACTACTTCCCAGGCAGATGCCCATACATGCTGCTTAAATGTTGAGTGGAAACACATTCCACCAAATCTGAGTTGAGAGATTGTTCAAGAAATACTTAGTCCCATAAAATTTATTTTTCAGTTAAAAGGAATAAAACCTCAAACTCCCAACTCCAGAAAACCACCTAGCAGTGGAGTACTCCAAAGCGAACATAGGTTCTTGAGCCCATGTAGAACATACAAAGTTCACTTTGTAAAACTTACTTCATCTGGACCCACTACCAACTGCAAGCCAATTCCAATGGTCCTCACCATCTTTCCTTGAATGACCTCATTTTATCCTGAAAAGGCACTTATCCCAGGTCATGAGTAAGGGGGCACAAGTCATTTGAGTAAGTTACTTGCTCACCCTACTGCAAACGTTTGCCATGATAAATGGCTTTTAAATCCTGTCCAAGCATCCTGAAACAGTAATGACATAGTATCATTCAGACAGGAACTATGGTATGCGGATACTCACTAACCCATTTCAACAAATCCTAAGCAGAGGCTGGTAGGTGGCTCAGTCCATTGAACATCTGACTCTTGATTTTGGTTCAGGCGTGATCTCAGTTTGTGGGTTCGAGGCCCACATTGGGCTGTGTGCTGACCGTGTGGAACCTGCTGGGCATATTCTGTCTCTCTTCCCCACTCACACTGCCTCTCTCAAAAAAGAAACATTAAAAGTCCTAAGTAGACGTGACAAAACTAAAGGTTGGCATAGTTTGTATGTCCAGGGTCACACAGTGAGTAAATAGAGGTGGGATTTGAAGATGAGCCACATCATTCCTGTGTCATTTGATTTTTGTCCAAGTACCGCAGGCTAACCAACTGTGCCACTGGAGGTCCTTAATTTACATGTCACTAGGTGCCACATAGGATATAGTTAGAGACCTTTTTTTTCAATTCATTAGTTCTTTTGTTTGAAACGATTCTTCCGGCCCTATTCATCCACATAAAATACGTTTGTCAGAACTAGAAGCATGTAAGCACAACATAAAAGTATGCTTTGTGAAATCTCTAATGAACTAACTCATTCTCGTATCTCCACTTACATCACACTCCCTCTGGGAATTCTTCCTTGCTTCCTGGACAGGAGGCCCCTGACACATGTCCCCACAGCTCCCGGGCGCTACCAAAATATATCACGCTAGACCCAAGTGCTAACTGAAACCTGCCACCCCATTGTTCCAAGTTCTGTCAGGGTAGATCCTGAATAGGTCTTAGATCTCACGGTGTCTCCAGGCCTGGCCCTTAATGGATGCACCAAAGCATTTATGATATACACAGACACTATTTGCTAAACTTGTGGTATCTGAGTTCATTTGGATTTGGAAAGCTGTTTGTTGATATCAACCAGAAAGTAACTACTAAGACCAAAGAAAGACTTAGGGCTGTCTCACAATAATATGAGGACACTTCTCCAAGAATAAGACGCTAAAAAATTGTGAGACCCCCACATACAAAGAGAGCATTGTCCCTCCTAGGGCAGCCATACTATTTCTAGTCTTCCTTATTAGGATGTATCAATTCCAAAACAATGTTGAAGACTAATTCTTGAATCACGTATTTAAGGGAACTTCAGCTTTCAAACATAATACGAGACACAAGCAGCCATCGTTTGTCTACGCCTAATTAAATGGGTTATTCCTCAGGACATTTTCAACCACTAATTGGTTGGTGCAAAACTTGTGTCTGTGTGGTGAACAGATTACCTTAACACATCTGCCTTCAGCAGTGTCAGGGAGAGAGAGGGATGGCCATTAGGGGAAGGTTGGCTAATTTGTTTGCTTATCGCAGAACCCAACTGCTTATTCCAGATGACTATAAAGGATTATAAATCCTCTTGAAGTTTAATGTGAGGTTCAGAGTTAAACTGGGACAAGGAAGTGATTTTTAAATCTTCACAAATCCTAGGACAGAGGAAGTGGTATGGATCCCACAGAAGAGACAATAAAAGAATATTTACACCCGCAGCTTCAGAGTAGTGGATCTCATTAAATAAGATGTCTTTTATCATCCTGGAGGACTCAAGTTACTGACCCAGGGCACAAAGTGAGGACAGAGAGGACTACAATTACAAAAATCATGAATTGTGAATCACTAAAGATTTACTCATACAAAAAGACATCCCTTTTAACTCAATAATCACATGAATGTTCATAAGCATCCGCCTGGGGGAAAACGATCTATTTTTCAGAAAGGAAATAAAATACGATCTTGTTTCTCATTAGAATCTTCTCACCTGCAGGCAAAAAGAAAAGCCTGGTATCAATGACACCAGGTCATAAAGAAAAAAAAAAAACAAAACACAAAAACACCCAAAAACAAAAAAAAGGAAAAAACTACAGCAGGAAATAAGCTAATTAATCAAGGATTTAAAAGCAACAGATTTTTCTCCTTAAGCTCATCATAGACCACAGACAATGTAGACAAAAGGCCAAGACCTCTTTCCCCTCCTCCATTTTGTGACCCAGGGTCCCTGGAAGAAAGGAGTGACTGGAATCTACCCACATATATCCCACAGGTTCACAATGATTTTTTTTTTTTTATAGTAAGTCACAAAATACCATGTTGCCTATTGGGGTTTTGTTAATAAGCAAACTTCAGACCCAATGCAAAGCGCTTATGAATTTTCCATTTTTAAGAACTGTTTTCCAATAACCATGTGACACATTGAACCAATCTTCATATTGTTTCTTTCATCCTGTAATGATGTTCCTTTTCACTTAAGAAATTATTTTAGATTTTAACAATTCCCCAAATATCAACATTAACTGGGTTAGCTGCATAGATCAAATACAGGACAATCCAGATTAGGATTTTAGGGATTCTGAAGGGTGTGACTCAGCCAAGAACAGTCTCTTTAAGACCTCTTGTCATCTGCCATGTGTTTCATTAGGATCCTTCCTTGTTATATTGGGGATGGGGAAAAGTTGCAGCATGATGTAACAAAATATGAAGGATTTGGAGCCTAACGAGCCTGGATTCTGATCCATTTCCACCACTTTGAGATTTAGAGCTCGTCACTTATTTTTTCTAAGCCCAATTTCCTCAACTGTGGAAGTTGGGGAGAATAATTCTCAACCTCCCCATGTAACACCTCCTGTTCCAAATATCGAGGATATATTGACAAACAAAGGACATGCCCTCATGAGATCACCACTTTAGCTGATGTGTCAAAATAGAAGCAAATATAGGGATAAATACGGAGTATAATGTCCATGTGATAAATGATGTTGAACAAAATGTGATAAAGGGGACAAAGATGGACAGGGATGGGAGCTGTGTTAGATAGGAGGGCCTTTCAGAGGTTACACTTGAGCTGAATCATGAATAAAATGAGTTCAAAGTCTGCCCCAAGAATTTTTCCAGAGATTAAGTTTTATGATGCTCAAAAGACCTAGTACAGTAAATGCTTCATACCTAGTAAGCACACCTACAAAAATTGACAAGCTCGGAGTTCCTGTCTTTTCTACCATTGAAGCCCAAGTTATCAGAACACTGAAATGTTATTACTTGTATCAGAGTGCCCATAAACACCTTACCATGGACAGCTTTCTCTTCCCATGGGTTCCTTGGATAACAGGAGAAATGGAGTTAGATCCTAAAGGAATAACAGCTTGTGAGAGTTCCAGGGAGGGGAAGAAGGGAGGTGTGTGGGGCTTAGGACACACATTGACCTAAGAAGTGAAGGGCCATATTAGACTCTCAGCAGCCCTGCAGGCAGCCTGGGGTCTCAAAATAGGTTGAGGTGGTGTGGGTAGGAGAGAACAAAGTATGGGTCTCCTCCATACCTAAGCCTGCCTAGATAACCAGTCTCAGGGCATGATCTTATAGAGCCACTATGATGGTCTTAGTATTTTAAGGACACACATCCAGTCCTGTCTTACAAGATCTCCCCAAGAGAACATTCCTCAAAAAGCTTATTCCACAGGGAAGTGGGTTTTCAGAGTCTTCTTGCAACTTAGGGATTTTAAGTAGGTTTTTATTATGAGAGATCAAAAATGCATTCAGTAATTTCAATGCAGATTACTCTCATAGAAATAATTTGGCAAGGGTGAATCTGCACTTTCAGAAATTTACAGGTCATTACAAATTCAAATGGGTTTCTTATAGATGAGATTCCACCAACAGAAACCAGTTCAAGACTAAGGCAAAGGAGCCCGTTTAATTGACGGTTTGAAAGTTCCAGGCAGAGAGAGGGGATTAACTTGTATATGATGAATAGAATTAATAAGGAATTTCTTTTAGACTTTTAGGACTCTCTTGTTCTAACAAGATGATGAACAAAACAAAATGATTCTAAGAAAAGTGTTCAATGTAATATCACAATCAAATTTTCTTCCTTAAAACAATAGCTTGAAAGATCTGGTGATATTAGAGTTTTACCCCAGGCTAAGAGCACAATTTGAAAAGAATGTATATAAACAACCCCAAGAAACCATGCACAGAAAAGCATTTCAGAACCTCTTGCATTGTAACAGCTGACCTTCCCTGGAGAGTATGCCTCTGTCCCAGATGCTGGCAATAAAGCCATTAAATCATAAGAACTCCCTGAGGGAGATTTTATTATTATTCCTCTTCATAGATCAGGAAATGCTGAAGTTTACCCAGCTGTCTACAGTTTCCATATTAAAGTTAACATTGTGAAGTGTTTTTTTTTGGTTTTTGTTTTTTTGTTTTTTATTCTCATGATTAGGAAACCAAGTCACGTCCCAGAAAATAAGAGGAGGAAAAAGAGACCGGAGCTCCAATTCAGGGTCCCCACTTTCTCCCAGCCTCTTTTCTCAGCCAAAGAGCTCTAACCCGAGTCCAGGGTTGCCAACACCATCCAATAAGAGGGGAGACAAAACAACTCTCAACAAAAGAACAAGGCATGAGGAATTAGCAATTTCCCCATGTTGCCAAATTACTGGCTGATTACCCACGGAGGAAGCGGTCCCATCTTGGCAACTGCAGGCAACTAGTGTCTGCTCAAGTCCTAGTTCAATTCCTCTTAGGGTGGGTGCAGGTAACTTTTTTGCCATACTTTTAACTCCTAATAGAGGTTTTTTCTCCCTCTGAGGTCTACAACAACTGGTCTTTCAACGTGCTGTTTTAGTGTCTTCCTAAGTATGCATCTATGTTATTAGGTTCACTGAATGAGGAAGGATCAAGGTCTAGAAACAGACCTGCAACCCTTCAAGAGAGGACCAAGATTTTAGATGAGCCACCGTGACCTTAAAATAAATTTCTTCAGTAAAATGTGAGGAGATTCCCAATGTGAGCACTATTCCCTCTGACTGGGGATGCTGTTGTAGAAGCAGATTTGGACCCTCTGATTACTACTTTGACAGCTGCAGAGTTAGTCCGTTAGCTGAAGGGAGCTAATCCTATCCTGACACTTTGACAAACTGAGTCAGTGAAAAATATTCAGGCACTGGACAAACTCCAGGCTGAAGTTCCATGTGAATCCTAGTGACAGCAAAGAAACTTTTATCCCAAGGCCTGTAGGGAATAATTTTCACCAATGGACAGAGAGCAGGGACACCATCTTATTCAGACATGTTTGCCCCACAGACAGCAAAAAAGGCTAGCATAGTGGCATGCTCTCCAATAGGTTTGTTGAGTGAAGGAACAGAGCTGCAATAAAAAAGAGGTTCTAAGCAGAGCCCCCTCAAAGGCCATGAACAGACTCTGAGGGTGACGGCAAGAAAAGCCAAGGTGGCAGGTAAGTTTTTAGGACTGGACACCCATAGCTACTCTAATTCTGAAATACAACAATTGGCTCGCTGTAATTTATGACAGGACTTGTGCCAATCAAGTTTATAGACACAGATCACAGCGTTTCTTACAAGTCTCAGTATGCCCTAAATACTTCTGTGTGTCCTCGAGTTTCCTGCATAAGAGCATTCATCAAATCATTTAGTGTTATAACCTACTATGGCAGGTAGTGTATTTACATTGCATATGGCAGACCTAGTCGGCACCATAGTCAGCAAGTATATACTCATTAAGAGGTACCATGAAATATACATATGGCCCTGTGTACTTTAAACCACATTCTTGATTTAACGGACTCAATTTTTTTCTATTCCTCTTCACCTTTTTGGAAGGAAAGTTATGTCAACAGCTCAATTTGCTAGTTAATATGTTAACCTTGCTAGTTACTTGGCTATGTAGTTAATTCCTCTTAGCAGTAATCACTTAAATGATCTAGTGGTAGCCAGAAAACCATCTATATAACCATATTTATCAACAGATCCTCTTCTAAAGTTTCTAAAATTTCATCATTTGTAGGCTTAGGTTGTTGACCAAAGGACCCACTGTCCTTTGCAGAAGTAAAATAAGGCAGTCCATTTTTTTAAATCAACTCCTTAATTGTCAAGAGAAAATTTTCAGCTAAACAAGGTTTAAGAATTAGTAGTTCAACTAACTGAAGCTATTTCATCATGAGGAACCATAATACAACAAGATCAAGTCATAATCACCGGTCATCCCAAAGACATGCTTTGGACAAAGTCTTCAAGTCACCTCCTGCTTCACACATGCTAGTCCAAGCCATTTTATTTAGCTCTCACTGAATTCTTCTATTTCAATGGAAACAAATTTTCCAAGAATTGTTCCCTACCACCACCCCAACCAACAACCCAAATGGGTTCAGAGTACAGCTTGCATACACAAATCATGGAGTCCCTTTAATAACTAACAAAGTTGTGCTTTTATCTTCAAGCTAAGAGAAAAAAGGCCTAATTTTACCTTCTAAAGACCGATGGTTTGCATGTCTAATACAAATCAACATCCGATTTTTACAAGGCATTTTATTTACTCCAACTAATGAAAAAAACTCACTTTATTATCTCTTACACCTAGATTATTGCTTTAAGATTCACCAATTCCTCATTAGAAACTAGAAATGCACAACATGCATCTTTCAAGAATATCCACAGACCAATTTTCAAAGTCTCCCCACTTGACCCTGTTGAAGGGATCCTCTGGTTTTCCTAACAATGCAGTTCATCTTCACTGTAGGCACTGTAAGCTTTCTGTCAAAATGTGTGGTATCAGATTTTGAGTCAAAATTTTTGGTTACCTTTAATTACTCTAAAGCATTTTTATTACTATCCAAATGATAAAACGGCATGTTAATTTCCACTGCCTCTTAAATTGTTAACCCATCCTTTAGTATGTAGAAAGATCATAACTCAACAGTGTCGGTAGCATTCTAAAGCATTTAGCTTTCAATGCTTTTGTTCCCCACCCCCACCGACCCCACCCTGCCTCGCTGCAGTTTTCACTTAGTAAAACTTAACCACCAATTTTAATACTACCTATCTAACTTTATGTTTCTCTAAAGCTCGAAGCATTGAATAAAATTTCTGTTCTTCCACAAAGTGTATTTGATTAGGACCCTAATTAGAGCTCCAAATATGCACCAATATCATTATTAGACTAAAATGAGCTTAATCTTCCAGCATGCCATCTTGCCATGTGCAGGAATATATAGGTTTTCAAAAAATCAAAATAGGTAGGGTTTAACATGTATTATTTGTAGTACTTTTGTTATGTAGTTATCTGTAGCCTTAGTATATCTGCATGGTCCTGTAGATTTTGCCTGAGGTTATGAGAAATTTTGTAGGCTTGTGATTTTGTAACATTACCAAGTAGAAGAGGAGGAAGCCCAACTCTTAATAATGTTGTGATTAAGCAAAGTTTAAACTTGGTTTCATCTTTGTCAGTCATTTCACTACTTGAGGGAGGCAAGTCAGCTTGATTCTGGACCAACAGTAACCAACTGAAGTCCACAGGGTAGACCATCGATCAACTTCTCTAACACATTTCCCAGAGAAAGAAATTTCATCAGCAGAGAGCTCAGAAACCAAAACCAGTATAGCCAATATCTATTGTAATACATGAATAGAGGGCATAACCACTTCCCTTAAGTCTCATGCATATAGAATGTTTTCAGACAACCTCAGACAGCATAAAAGAACACTGTATTATGTGGTGGAGGGTAGAACACTCAGACATCACTAACTACTCAAAAATAGCAAAGACTTTAAAAACAAGATTGAGTAAGTTCTTAAAGAGCTAGTAACATTCAGATGGGGGAAGAAGAGGATCCCAAACCTACGGTGCATATAATCAAAACCAAAGGGAGCAGGGAGCAGGTGAGTCCATCCCTGGAGACCAGAGTAGTGGGAACTAAGAGTCCCCTAAGTATGGTGAGGCCAGAACCTGGCCATTTCAATGACTGGGTAATGCCCTGTGTATACTCGCAAGTAGTGATTAAATGAGATTCTAGGCAACTGTCAAGCTCAAAGCTGAAAAAAGATTTGTGCCTGGATAGAAAAACAGATGGCACTGAAGTATTGTTACCAGCGACCAAGTATTGCGTGTTTATATTTCGCAGTACACAAATGCTAACAACATACTGCGGTAGCCCCTATTAACCACAGCTGACAGGTAAGCAAAGAGGCTCAGAGAAATTAAGATTACTTAAAAATCAAGCCAATCATGACATGAAGGCAGGTATACATTTCAGAGCCCCTACAACTCATTATGCTACACTTTTTCTCTAGTGTCAGGAATGGCTTAGTTTTCAGACAAAGCAATCAGTCTGGGTTCCTTCTTATTTGTGCTGAACACCTGGAGAAGGGCCTGAGATCAGTAAATGTGGGGCGATTCTACCGACTTGGAGCATGTCCTTTCCGCTTGCACCTGACCTCAACAGTGCTGACAAACTCACACAAGACAGATGTAAACAATCACAATCTCCTGTAGTTCAGGCAAGACTGAGTGAATGAATAAATGCATGCCATTTAACACAATACATAGATTTGAAATTGTGGGATTGGTTAAGAACATGGCTTTAGTGTTTGAATTCATTTTGAATACTATTTCTGCCATTTATTAGTTGCATGGCTTTGTACAAGAGATTCAATTTCGCAGGACTTCAGTTTATTGAACCATAAAATGAGGCTCATGCCTGTGATTTACAGGTTCCCATTCAATTAAGTAAAATCATGTATTTTGTGAAGCCTTAGTGCTGTGTCTGACATCAGTAAGCACTCAACTGCTATCCTTGTTGGTGTTAGAAGTGGTCGTGTCCTATAATGTAATAGAGTCCTATGTTTTCATGCCAGTAGGCACAAGGACCGAGTTTGAACATTAACAAATGTCTACTTTATTATTCGTGTTATAACTGCCACATTAATCTGTGTATTTAAGGAAACCAATTCAGATCTTCCATAGACATGGAGTATGGAATCCTCTTACAAGATGATGAGAAACAAGGTCTGTATATACCTCGTGGAGCCAAATGACTTGTTTTACCTAGAAAAGCAGTCATGGACTAGAAAAAAGTCAATGAGAATTTTTTTTTCATTTCTGAAATATTTGAGATCACGTGCAAGTGCAAGCAGGGGAGGGGCAGAGAGAGAGGGAGGGACAATCCCAAGCTGTTACCTGTGCCTGTCAACACATTGCGGGACGCAGGGCTCAGACTCAACTAAACTTGAACTCAGGACCTGAGCCAAAATCCAAGAGTCAGAAGCTTAACAGACTGAGTCACCCAGGCGCCTTAGGAAAAGTCAGTGAGAGTTTTAATTAAACCTTCTAAATGGTTACTTTTCTAACTCTCCATAAAACCCCCAACGACTATTTAACTGATAAATAGGATAGGACCACTTCATTCATAGGATTGATTTACAGTGTGCCAGCTGCAGGTAAAAACCCTTTTCACTCATCATTTTAAGTTCACATTTCACAGATGAACAGCAACTAGTATGTTCATCAAAATCATACTAGAAGATGATAAAACCAAGATTTAAATTCATGTTTGTTGACTCTGGGTACAGTGGTACTTACAACTGAATTCAACAACGAGAACAAGAAGTCCACATGCAAGGCTATGTGAGAGAATACAAAATGCTTCCCTTGGGTGGACCCAGCAAAATACAAGATAAAATTTTTTAAGTGAGGGATATTCTGATTCTTCCTGGTAGTAGTTTTTAAAAACAAACTTCCAAACACCTGTAAAATTCTTCCATCTGTAAAGTCCTACTTTTTACAGTTCATCACATGTTGCTTTTGATGGCCTCCAGTCTCTCAAATATATATTCTTCTCAATTAAATGACTAGCTCCTTAAAGGCCAAATTTCATACTTCCTTTTTTCACTTTTACTCAGGAGTATATGAATTCTACTGAACCACTAAGATAACTATAGTTTATAATGTCTTGTCTGAAAGCTATGTATTAAGATAGTATCTGATAATCCTTTTCAGGTCTGGGATACCTAAGTTTAGTAGAGGCAACTGTATTAGTTAGCTTACTTTGTACAAACCCCAAACAATATTGTATACTGTATATGGATACCGGATAAATGAGTTCAGTTCATTACTGATAAAAAATATGTCAATATTATACAATATTCAATTTGTTTTTATGGAGTGTAACAAGATTTCCCCAACAGCTTACATCAATATTTACACCACTATTTACCTAAACTAACACATGGATGTATTTATGTACAGGTGTATGCATGGTATATTTTTAGATCCAAACATTTTTCATTCTTGGCACTTTGAAAAACGTGTCATTATTTGTGGAGCTAGATAGCTTGTGTTTGGCTTACGGGATTCACCGGTCTGTGCCCTCTAGAATGGACCTTTAGGGACTTGGTCTACTTGAGTCTTTGTCTTCTCACTTCTGTTGGTTCAGTCAGTAGCGAACACCAGCAGGAACTTGGGAGGGGTGGAGAGGTTAGTCGGAGTATTTACTCCCCAAGCCCCTGCACTGTTACACGGCCCCAAGTTGGCCAGCTGTGTCCCTCTACAAAAGGCAGCAGCTCCTGGCAGGTGACTCTCCCCAGAGCCACTCTCCCCAGGTTCTGGGATTACCTTCTTCCTCTTGTCCCATGTGTCTAACTGCTCCCAGCCAGTACCAGCCCTAAGGTTACTATCCCTTCTTTGCTTTTCCAAAACCCAGTTTCCAGTTTTATAATTTCACATTTCTTCACTAACACAAGTCAATCTTACAAAGCGCATCTCAAAAAAAACCTAAGCATCTGCCCATGAAACAAAATGTGTTCACAAAGTGTTTTAAACCTTAGGCATGAGGCCAGCATTTATTTCTATGGCTGAATTGATCCTTTACTAACCCTTTGTATGTTGGTCCTTAATTATGCACACAACACACTAAAAGGCATGGCCCATCTCCCTACTCTACACATTAGAGATTTCAGAACGCAGCAATAAGGAAAATTCACCCAAAGTGGTTACAAATTGAAGCACGAGAGGAACTTAGTTTTGAGCATTCTTCTATTCTATCACTGTGGTAATAAATCCTCTTTTGATGCAACAGGAATAAAGCTTTAATATATGATGCATTCTAGTGGTTGATTTAGGTTCAGAAACACCAGAAAGTTTAAATAACTCTAGTTATTTTCACATTTGGAGGCACTGCTCTCAGAAATGAATGTTGAAATTTAAAAGTATATTTGAAAAATCTGCATTCTTTGGGTGCTTTTCAGAAATGCAGCCAAAGGAGTTATTTGTAAGTCAATAACGCCTCTTAACACAAATACTCAAAAATGTTACTTTCTCAAAAATACAGGAAGAAATGGAATCCCTTATTTTGACTGTATTTCTTTTAAAAAATATTGATTTGGCAAGCATGCTCTCCTAAATTAGCCCAATAGGCTTTTAAAACAAAATCTCATGAGCATATATTTCCCCATTCACATTGCTGTCGTCATGGAGACCAATCTCTGGCACATTTGATGGTGTAACCTACACATCTCTCTAGCCCCGAAAATTCCGTTGTCGTCATGGAAACTGCCTGTCACTAGCCTTTCTATTCCTCGATATTCCCATAGATACCACTGAAATTTCAGCTAGGATTTTCCTAACCTTTAGCAGTCTTAGGGCTTTCTAGCCATGCAAGGAAAAAAAAAAAAAACAAACACACACCTTAGTGTCTAAATTTAACAATTTCAGTCAAATGTTATGCCATGAACACAGTATTAGCAATTTTAATAGAATCCCAGGTGAGCCTTAAAACTATTCAGGAGCTCAAAATTCTCAAGAGATTTTTAATGTCATAAAATGCATTAATTCCTAAGTTAATAAAAAGCTCTCAAATAGAGAAGAGGCTACTTAATGTAATAGAGTTTGAAGTCCATCCCTTCTGGCAAAAGGTAACCAAGAAATCAGATGATAAATCTCTTAAGATACCTCAATGAAGGCACAATTACATATTGGTCTCTTCAGTATTTTCAGAGCATCAATCTAGAAAGCCAATTTCTGAAAAATAAGCTATTTAATAACTTCAGAGAAAAGTTAACTGTATATGACACATGGTACCCAACATGATTTATATACACAGATGTTAAACTGGCAACCCACAGGGTAAACTAGATTTACACAACTCAAGTGGCCTGGCATATTCTTTATTTGAATTACAGGCTAACATTTAAAAATCAGTAGCGAACACAGACTCCAATTCCAAGCTTCTGTCAAAACACTGGAATATCTGAAAACACGAAGCCTGTACTTCCACGTGGCTACTATCCAGTTGGTTTGCCATGAACCCTGCCATCCCCAATTGCATTACAACCACACTACAACACTCCTTCAAATTAAGTGACTAGTCCATACCTACCATAAAAAGATCAGTCATTATGTTGATACTCACAGACTTATTTTCCAGTGATTCTTACAACACGTAGGCAGGAAGTCAGTAAGAAGTAGTGATTGGTTGGATGTGGCAGTTACAAGAGAAAGAATGGAACCAAGAAGGATTTCTCAGAGAAAGGGAAAACTGTGCTGTGCTACTCCCTCGAATAGAAAATACAAGAGGATACATTCAGAGGGATTGAGAGAACAGAATTAATGGAAATACATCTTGAAATGTTAGCTTTGTATTAGTTGTGCAAGATCATGGTACAGATACAGCAGGTATTCAACATTAGGGGAATATACATATAACTTTCATTAATTTTCATGCTGTTATTAATGGTGATTTCTAAAAAAATAAATACTATAGAATATTGTTCATTATATTAGATCACTCAATTGACTTGTAATTTAAACCGTGGATAGGTACTCAATATTAAACTTATTTTTAAAAGTTATTGCTACGAATTATGTGTGTGGGGATGGGGGCAGAGAAAGAGGGAAAGAGAATGCCAAGCAGGTTCTACACGGTCAGCACAGAGCCCCAATGCAGGGCCAAACCCACGAACCAGGAGATCTGGCCTGAGATGAAGTCAAATGCTTAACCAACTGGGTCACCCAGAACCCCTATAGCAGTAATTTTAAGGAGTATTCTAAAGCCTGGCCAATAACATTTCTGAAAAAAATAACAATGTTCCCTAAGATCAGTCTTTCTTAGTTTTACCATACGATTTGATTGAAACATTATAAACCAAGTATAAACATTTCCCTTTCTAGTAAAAAAGTTCTCCATTGGCACTGAGAGCTACAGTTGATAGTTATCAGAATATTAGAAAATGTCATCTCTGGGGAAAAGCTACATACAAGTGTATTTACTCAACTGATAACCCCTGCACACATTCAAGCTCTCTAACGTATCAAGAAGAGTTGTGTTGCAGCTGGTCATCGATGGGATGTAACAGCCAGTTGGCCTGTGACCTGGCCCCAGGCACTGGGGAGGCTCCTTACCCTCTCCCATGTCCCTGAAATGTTTATTCTACCTACTAAGACCCATGCCAGCAGTTTTGCCAAGGACCCAGCCTTGAGACAGTAAGAGGTTGTTGAGACCATTTGGGCTGAACATAGGACTAAACCCATTGAAGGGCTTTATATAAACTCCTAAGATTCTGGCAGGCAGGTGCTAACATCCATTCATCTTGCAGTAGGCACACTATAGGTCTTATACCTGAGCTCCGCTGCCTGGTGAGGCCACCACCCCCTACCCATCTGCAGTGTCTGCTTCTTTTAGTCTCTCTCCTTGTCCTCTGTGCAAGATTATCAGTTTCAAGTTTCACCCAGGAACCCCAGAGTTGTGGGCCACAAAGTTGAGTCAAATTATCTTGAGAGAGAAAGGGAGTATCAATAGATGATTTAGGAGCTTGCAAGGAGAAAACTGGACTCAGTATTTTAAAATTCTGTTTCCATCTGTAAAGAGGAATGCCTTCCCAGATTCTGGATAGTCAGCCAATTAAGCAGATTCCTCAACAGCATCAGGAAATACCATAACGGAGACCACCAGATACAAAAGCTACCAGTTGCCAAACATGATGGTTTCTGATTTCTAAATCCTAATCGTCCCAAAATTGGATACAAGAACCTGATCTGTTTTGATAGCAGATAATCTACGGGTTATCGTTCAGCACAGTCTAGCGTGGGCACATCCACAGATGACTGGAAGGGACAGGATCCTCAACACTGCATCTTTTTTCTTTGTCCTAAAACCAAAAACGATGACATTTCACATCCATGTATAGAGTCTGTAAGAGGCTTAAGTTGAAGAAAATAAACTAAGACTCTGAATCTATACAATGAATATTATAATGCCATAATTATTCAAATCAAGTATTTGATATACACCTTACGTTTAGTTGTCAAGATGGGCAAAGAAACTTTCTTTTGAATCTTTTTTTTTTAAATGTTTATTTTTTGAGACAGAGGGAGACAGAATAGGAGTTGGGGAGGGGCAGAGAGAGAGAGAGGGAGACACAGAATCTGAAGCAGGCTCCAGGCTCTGAGCTGTCAGCACAGAGCCCAATGCAGGGCTCAAATCCACCAACTGTGAGATCATGACCCAAGCCGAAGTCGGACACTTAACCGACTGAGCCACCCAGGTGCTCCAACTTTTTGTTTTAATATTACTTATTAAAATATATTACAGGAGAAGTTCAATAACTGAGATAAGGCATGAGCAATGCCTGACATGTAAAAAGCACTCAAAATTTACCATTACTTTTACTATCAAACTATTGTAGGGACACCTGGGTGACTCAGTCAGTCAGGCATATCCAAGTTCGGTTCAGGTCATCAATCTTGTGGTTCATGAGTTCGAGCCCCGCATCGGGCTTTCTGTGGTCAGCTCAGAGCCTGCTTGGGATCCTCTGTCCCCCTCTATCTTTAACCCTCCCCCATTCACCCTCTCCCCCCACCAAAAATAAATAAAATTTTTAATTTCATTTTAGCACTAAAATGCCTATCCAGAAAAATATGCACAGACACAGGCACACACATTTGCATATACATAGAACTCTTTGGATAAAATATTTTACATACTATGATGTGTCACACTTTTCTATTCCATCATATATTGTGAATACATTTCCTTATTAAAATATGTACTTGTCTATTCTTCAATAACTTTTCTACTGGCCAGTAATATTCTTTAGATAGGTCTTGTTCTGATAAGTTGAAGGATTCTTTCCCCAGCTTCAAAGACACCACAGTAATCAAAGGCTCATTAGTCAGATTTCTATGCCAGTGTCCAGAAGATTCAGGCAGCACCCGAAATAATCTTACATAGCCATATTTAAAACACACACACACACACACACACACACACACACCAAGTGCCACCAGTTACAGGAGAAAAACCAAGAGGGGAAAACCCTGCCTTTGTCTGTGTTGGCTCTTCTTCCTTTCTACAATCTCACAAAAATACAATGGCATATAAAATCAAGTTAAAGGGCATCATCTTTTTCAAGAGAAGCACAAAAATCTAGCTAATTACTTCTGTCAGAGAGTCAAAAATTGAAAAAGGGAGGAGAGAAATTGGCCACAAGTCCTTCCCCACAGAGTTTCAGAGATAAGGTCTTGGAGTGCATGTAAGGCATCTATTATATTACCTTGGCCTCATAGAGTGGAATGCATCCCGGAGAGCTGATGACAGTGTGAAAAATTCTTTAAGGAACTTGTAACTCATCTGATGCTGAAGCAGAAATTAATCCGTGGTCCTGTCAGGTCTACCTATTTCCGCCTAGAGAATCGTTGACACAGTACATTAGGGCCTATGCACATTTTACCAGCTCTCAATTCTATACTGGCTGTACACATATGAGGCAAGGGGAACGTTAGCTTCAAAGAAAATTCATTTGAAACTCAAGAACAAAAGAATTTTTGTCTTCAGTTTTCCTGATGTGGCTTCACACCCCAGGAGAGATTACCCTAACAGTTTGAAGAAATGCACATTTGCAGTCCAGAGCCCAGGGTCCATTTTTCCAGAGAAATCAAAATGAGAATTCTGGGGACTTGAACTAATGGGAATAGGTTTGGCTACTGAAAACAATTGCAGAGCCTGCTACAAGAATTACAGCAAAACAGCTTCTTAGAGAAAAAAAAAAAAACAAATATAATGTGATACAAGATAATCTCATCTCCATATAAAATTCAGATAACCAACCTAGAAAATTTAACCTAACAGTATGGGTGAGATAAGACCAATATACACACATGCATATATTCATCTACATTCTCCATCTAAGAGGTAGATAAATCTCAGCGGCACTTAGAATGATACAGATCAAATTATTAGGAGCCCATTTAAGTGAAACAAATGAGAGGAGGGGGAGAAGAGCAAGAAGAAAGGAGTGTACTATATCAACTTCATTAAGCACATTAACACTGGAAATTTAACTTCCTCATCCAAGTTAATTGATCTGGGCTCTTAGAATGTGAACAGCATGTTTATTTCTAGGAGTTCTCCAAATTTCAGCTTTGGTTACTTGCAAACCTTTAAGTTCTGATGATTCTAAATGCAGAGCCCACATCCTTGGTTTGGCTGAAGACAGGATTCTCCTTTCTACCAGCTCCATAAGTAAGAGCAAGTAGTCTCTCCTTTAGACACATCCTATAGCTGCAAAGTTCTATTAAGGAGGCCACCTAACAGACTTTTCCTCCATCCTGATTGTCATGTGTCACTCTAGGTCTAGAGCAATCAGATTTGTCAGTCATTGATTCTGCAAGTATTAAGCACTACACTGCTATGGGCCAGGTACTATGCTTGGCTCTGTAGTGACAACAGTGAATGAAACTGACACAGTAGGAGAACTGGAATTTTAAATGTAGTGAAGGAAGAGATTAAACATTAAGTACATGATTGCTTTTTCAATGCAATTGTGTTAAGTGCTACCAAGAGGAAAGAAGCCCAGGGCACAGGAAGATGTGCCTCTGGGAATATGTGAAAGACTGAAAGAGAATGTGATGTTGGCTAGAGCAAAGGAACTAACAGTAGACCAGAAGTAAAGATGTTCAACAGAAGACCAGAGATATTAGGCAATCCAAGTCAATAAAATATGAAAAAAAACATTCCCCATAGCCTTGAGGATAAGTTACCCTCATTTGTCACCAACATTCTCCCTAAAACCATCCTTGCCTGAATAAAGGCAAGGACACTAACATGAGTATCTATTACATATTACGTACCATATTAAGTAGCTTTGGCCTCTTACTATTAGTTTATTTGATCCTCCCAAACCTCTGCAAAGCATATTACCATTAACTCTATTTTAAATAAAATGAAGGCTTCAAAAAAATAAACTTGGCCAGAACCAGAAATCAAGTTCTGATAACCGATTCCACAATATTCAGCCAATATATTTATCTGCAATTATCTCATTTTTTGGAAAAAAATATTAGTAAGATACATAAAGTAAGTCATGAAATGTTTCTAAAAAGATTTCCCTATGTAAGTATAGGTTAACAATGATTATTTGTATATTCAGATTAAAGTTTCTTTTAAAAAAATTTTTTTTTTTTAGGATAATGGTCAAATGTTATTGTTATTGGAATTTTTCCACCTGGAGAATTTAAAAGAAGTTTTTTAATGTTTATTTAATTTTGAAACAGAGACAGAATGCAAATGGGTTAGGGGCAGGGAGAGAGGTAGACACAGAATCTGAAGTAGGCTCCAGGCTGCAAGCCGTCAGCACAGACCCCGACGTGGGGCTCAAACTCAAGAGCTGTGAGATCATGACCTGAGCAGAAGTCGGTTGCTCAACCGACTGAGCCACCCAGGCACCCCTCCACCTGGAATATTTAAAATAAACTTTTATTTGAGCCACCTGGGTGGCTCAGTCGGTTAAGCATCTGACTTCAGCTCAGGTCATGATCTCGAGGTTCGTTAGATCAAGCTCCGCGTCAGGCTGTGTGCTCACAGCTCAGAACCTGGAGCCTGCTTCGGATTCTGTGTCTCCCTCTCTCTCTGCCCCTCCCCCGCTCATGCTCTGTCTCACTCTATCAAAAAATAAACATTAAAAAAAACTTTTAAGATAAAATAAGCTTTTACTTATAATAAAAATCCATTTTAGGAAGTTTCGTAAATTTAGGTTAAAAAAAATCCAGTTTGATTGTTATGCTTGACCATTGGAAATTGTTAGCATCCAACCATTTAGAACAAAAATAGCGTCATGAGGTTCAACCTGATACTTGTTTCACATGGCATTTTTGTGGGCATGGAAAAATTCTAAGACACTTTCAACTCCTTCAGCTTGCCCAACAGACAAGGTATGAACTGTTACACATTAGGGAAATTTATTCTTTAAACCCAGTTGTTTTAAGCAGTATACAATTTGACTCAAGAGCATAGAATAACAAGCTCAGAGAAAGAATAGGATTTAAAAATTTAATTTAAAAACAAACACTGGACTTACAAAACAAAACACCTCTTCAGAAGTGAAGTTTTTGAGACTGATGGTCTGTGAACTCTGGTTATAGAGAAAATTAAATGAGCCTATTAGAAGGATATAAAAGGCAGAGGCAAAGAGAAGGACAATCAAGGCATTTGCCAGATAAGAAAGAGTCCAGTTTGTTAGGACAAGGGTGCATATAAGAAAAAGGAAAGCGCTAAGCCCAGAATGAAGGTCGGCCAAGGTCAGCAAGGCCCTGAACAGAAGACAAACAAGTTTCAGTGGACAACTTGAATTTCCCTAGATATGCCTGAGCTTGCTATCCGTGTTTATTCCTATTTCATTTTCAAAGCCTTTCTCCCCTTTTT